>NC_092411.1:29214427-31822035 GCF_040894005.1 Engystomops pustulosus | reverse complement strand
TCACACACTGCGCACACAGCACACTGCGCACACAGCACACACTACACTCACACACTGCGCACACAGCACACACTACACTCACACACTGCGCACACAGCACACACTACACTCACACACTGCGCACACAGCACACACTACACTCACACACTGCGCACACAGCACACACTACTCTCACACACTGCGCACACAGCACACACTACTCTCACACACTGCGCACACAGCACACACTACTCTCACACACTGCGCACACAGCACACACTACACTCACACTGCGCACACAGCACACACTACACTCACACTGTGCGCACACAGCACACACTGCGCACACAGCACACACTACACACTGCGCACACAGCACACACTACACTCACACACTGCGCACACAGCACACACTACACTCACACACTGCGCACACAGCACACACTACACTCACACACTGCGCACACAGCACACACACTGCGCACACAGCACACACTACACAGCACATACAGCGAACACTACACTCACACAGAACACTACACTGCACTGCACACACAGAACACTACACTGCACACACAGAACACTACACTACACTGCACACACAGAACATTACACTGCACACACAGAACATTACACTGCACACACAGAACACTACACTACACTGCACACACAGAACATTACACTACACTGCACACACAGAACATTACACTACACTGCACACACAGAACATTACACTACACTGCACACACAGAACACTACACTGCACACACAGAACACTACACTACACACACAGAACACTACACTGCACACACAGAACACTACACTGCACACACAGAACACTACACTGCACACACAGAACACTACACTGCACACACAGAACACTACACTGCACACACAGAACACTACACTGCACACACAGAACACTACACTGCACACACAGAACACTACACTGCACACACAGAACACTACACTACACACACAGAACACTACACTGCACACACAGAACACTACACTACACACACAGAACACTACACTACACACACAGAACACTACACTACACACACTACACTACACACACAGAACACTACACTACACACACAGAACATTACACTACACACACAGAACATTACACTACACACACAGAACATTACACTACACTGCACACACAGAACATTACCCTACACTGCACACACAGAACACTACACTACACTGCACACACAGAACATTACACCACACTGCACACACAGAACACTACACTACACTGCACACACAGAACACTACACTACACTGCACACACAGAACACTACACTACACTGCACACACAGAACACTACACTACACTGCACACACAGAACACTACACTATACTGCACACACAGAACACTACACTGCACACACAGAACACTACACTACACTGCACACACAGAACACTACACCTACAATCACACACTCACCCGTCCGGATCTGCGGGCACGTAGAGATGGAGCAGGACAGGGAGCAGCAGCCCCGCTGTCCACAGGTATCGCGGGGCCTGCGCTCTCGCTCCGGAGCGCTGCTGACACAGATCACTGTGTCAAGTGTCGCGCTGAGCGGTCCGGCGCACGCTGTGATCGCGCGACATTTACCTCTTTTGCAGCGCGCGCCGGGTCGCTCAGCCTGCGCGCTGCAAGGAATAATTGCCAAGCGTAACTTTACGCATGGCAATTATTTTGGGGGGTAATGGCGCCTCATCACGCGTCTATGACGCGTGGTGAGGCGTTAATGCGACCTCTGTGGAGGAGGATGAGGAGGAAGAGGAGGAGAATGTTGGCAGAAGAAGAGGAGTTGGAGGAGTTGGAGGAGGAGGAAATGGACAGTCAGGCCAGTGAGGGGAGTGAATTCTTACGCGTTGGTACTCTGGCGCATATGGCAGATTTCATGCTAGGCTGCCTATCCCGTGACCCTCGCGTTCAAAGAATTTATTCCAGCACCGATTACTGGGTATTCACTCTCCTGGACCCACGGTACAAGCAAAATCTTTCCACTCTCATCCCTGGAGAGGAAAGGAGTGTGAGAATGCATGAATACCAGCAGGCCCTGGTGCACAAGCTGAAACACTATTTCCCTTCTGACAGCGCTAGCGGCAGAGTGCGTAGTTCTGCGGGACAAGTAGCGAGGGAGAGTAGGCGAGCAGGCACTGGCAAGGGTACGCTTTACAAGGCTTTTGCCAGCTTTATGTCACCCCAGCAAGACACTGTCACCTGTCCCCAGTCTCGGCAGAGTAGGGCTGATCTTTACAGAAAGATGGTGAGGGAGTACGTAGCTGACCATACCATCGTCCTAAATGATCACACAGCTCCCTACAACTACTGGGTTTCAAAGCTGGACATGTGGCACGAACTGGTGCTGTACGCCTTGGAGGTTCTTGCCTGCCCTGCCGCTAGCGTGTTGTCCGAGCGGGTTTTCAGTGCAGCTGGTGGCATCATCACCGATAAGCGTACACGCCTGTCGACTGACAGCGCTGACAGGCTGACGCTTATTAAGATGAATAAAGCCTGGATTTCTCATAATTTCCAATCTCCACCAGGTGAAGGAAGCTCAACCTGAATAATTTATCCACTCCTCCTCCTCCTCATTTTCCTCCTTCTCCTCCTCTTTGTACACTAAAGCAGAGGAAACTGGCTATTTTTTGACAGGGCCCACTGGCTCTAGCTATAGTACTTTATGCATTTAATTTTTCTGGAGGGCCACCTACCCGGTCCTCTGTTTTAAACAATTTTTGGGAGTGCCACATACAGGCACTCAATCTATTCCATTTTTCTGGAGGGCCACCTACCTGCTCCTCTGGTTTGAAAACTTTTTTGGACTGCCACATACAGGTACTCAATCTATTTCATTTTTGTGGAGGGCCACCTACCTGCTCCTCTGGTTTGAAAACTTTTTTGGACTGCCACATACAGGCACTCAATCTATTTCATTTTTCTGGAGGGCCACCTACCTGCTCCTCTGGTTTGAAAACTTTTTTGGACTGCCACATACAGGCACTCAATCTATTTCATTTTTCTGGAGGGCCACCTACCTGCTCCTCTGGTTTGAAAACTTTTTTGGACTGCCACATACAGGCACTATCCAAATTAAATTGTCTCCATAGCAGCCTCCACACGTTGTCTCCATTGCTACCTCCAAAAGTCGTCCATATAGCTGCCTCCATACATCGTCCCCTTATCAAACGAGGTGTGTCAGGCAGAAATTTGGGTTGTTTTCATGGATTCCACATCAAAGTTGTTAACTTTGTCGCCACCCTGCTGTGTTATCCACAAAATATACTTGCAAACTTTTATCATTTACCAATATTATTTCAGCGCTTCTTGCGCATCTGTTTACATTCCCCTCACCCGCCATATCCTAAACTTATAAGAACGCTACTACACTTGATCTTATACAAAAGGTTCTTAGAAGTGCTGTTTGGGGAGTAGCCTAGAGACAGGGGCTTGGATTGGCGAAAGCTCGCCTGGCAGCGGAGCGCCAGCTCCATGCCAAGATCCAACTAACATAGTTTTAACTGCAGCACCTTTAATCTACTACTAGTTCACTGCCTCCATACATGGTCCCCTTATCAAACGAGCTGTGTCAGGCAGAATTTTGGGTTGTTTTCATGGCTTCCATGTTAACTTTGTCGCCACCCTGCTGTGTAATCCACAAAATATACTGGCAAACTTTTATCATGTACCGATATTATTTGAGCTCTTCTTGCTCACCTCCTTTGGTTCCTCTCTGCCACCCATTGGTTTGAAGCCTGAGTCCATTTAGGGTATGTCGCCATGCCACTCTCTAGCCTGCCGCTGCTGCCGCTGCCTCTGCATGCCGTCCCCTATAGTGTCAGGGTCAATTATTGGATGTTTTAGATGCTATCTTGCTTCATTCTGTCACTCTGTCATGGCCATGCTGTTGCCCATAATTTTGGCATAATGGTGCATTTAAGCAGCCTCAGAGGCATCCATGCATGCTGCCCCTGCTGTTTCCTGTCCATTTCCGTGGTGTTTCCATCCTTTTCTGAGGTTCCCAGGTGTTTGGCCAAGCTTCCCTGTGCAGAGCCTTGGTCCCCTTGAAAAATGCTCGAGTCTCCCATTGACTTCAATGGGGCTCGTTATTCGAGACGAGCACTCGAGCATCGGGAAAAGTTTGTCTCGAATAACGAGTACCCGAGCATTTTAGTGCTCGCTCATCTCTAATTGTTACAAGTTACATATAATATACTGATATATAATTAATCTAGACACAAAGGGGCACATTTACTTACCTGGTCCTGTCGCGTTCCCCGAGGTGCATTGTCTGATGAGGATGAAGTCCGGCGCGATTCACTAAGATCGTGCGCCCGATATCCTGTCGCTTCCCTGCTCAGGTCCGACGGAGTTCACCTTGTTCTTCCCGGTGTATGTGAGTGCATGGTTGTGACACAATTTGAATTTTAAATCCCATGCTCGGTCCCAATCAGTCCGGTTGTCCGACGGCCACGTCCCCCGATTCGTGTTGCATGAAAGTTGGCGCCAAAATCCGATCGCGTGCACCAAAAACCCCTGTGAAATGCGGCACAAATCGGAAATAGTCGGGAAACTGGATGGAAATGCGGTGTGCGGACCCTTAGTAAATGTGCCCCAATATCCAAAAATATGCTACAATATGTTCAATAAAAATAAAGTTCAATTTGTGAACATTTAACCATAATATAATTAGGTCTTTTAATCTGTTTTTTTTTTGTTGATGACTGATCTTTTACATAGTTTCCAGTCTTCTTGGATATAACACTCCAATCTTGGCGCACATTTATTTGAAGAAATTCTCCTATTATTCTCTGTAGATTCTCTCTGGCTCTGTCACATTAGATAAGCGGCATCAATGCACAGCTATTTGCAGGTTTCTCCGGGGATGTTCATTTTCATTCAAGTCTGGAGTCTGACCGGGCCACACAAGGACATCGTCGTCTTCTCCTGGAGACTCTCTACGATTGTTCCACAGTCAATGCATGTTGTACAGGTAATCCCTAGAAAATAATCATGCTAGACCCTTGACTGGTCCCCTAATTTGGAATCCAGTCTTACCCACATTCGCTCTGCCTTCTCAGTGGAAGGCATATATCTTTATTTCTGGTTGTTTTTTTCTTTCTTTTTTGCAACATTTTACTTTTTTTGCAACATTTCACTCCAACTTTTGTTGTTGTTTCTTAAGCACACCTTTGTCTGTACCTTGTGCAGTGGACTGTGCATCTTCCTTTTCCACATGCTCCATATGACTTTTCACTTATTTATCCTTTTAAGCGCAAATCTACACCTGGTCCATATAAGGTGCAGAGAAAGAATTTTTTTTTTCATGGACCCTTTTTTAACATTTAAATTCTAATTATTTCACAGGGTTATTTAAAGGAAAGCTACAACCAGGATGAAGGGTTGTAAACCAAGCACACTGACATACTGGTGTGTGCCCACTCTGCCAGGTTCCACTTTTGTTTAAGCTTTCTATGTCCTTGCCCCGTCAGGGGCTTCAGGCTCCATAGATTTTAATGCAGCCTGGAGCCCCTCCACCGCAACACCTCCTCATTATTTAATTAAGAATTTGGCAGCAATCCCTTATCAATTGATATATAACACAGCAGCCCCCCCCCCTCATTATTTAATTTAAAATTTGGCAGCAACCCCTTATCAATTGATATAATAATAATCCTTTATTCATGTAGCGCACACAGATTACACAGCGCTGCACAGAACTTGCCAAATTGGTCCCTGTCCCCGTGGGGCTCACAATCTAAGCAACCTACCAGTATGTTTTGGAGTGTGGGAGGAAACCGAAGGACCTGAAGGAAACCCACACAAACACGGGGAGAACATACAAACTCTTTGCAGATGTTGACCTGGATGGGACCCAGGACCCCAGTTCTGCAAGGCTGTAAGTGCTTACCACTGAGCCACCGTGCTGCCTTAAAATAGCAGCACCTCCTCAGTTTTTAATTTAGAATTTGGCAGCAACCCCTCATCAATTCATATATAATACAGCAGCGTCCCCTCATTATTCACGTTAAAATTTGGCAGAAACCCCTTATCAATGGATATATAATACAGCAACATTCTGGTCATTATTCAATTTGAATTTGGAAGAAACCCCTTATCAATTGATATATAATACAGCAGCAGCCCCTCATTATTTAATGTAGAATTTGGCGGCACCCCCTTATCAATTGATATATAATACAGCAGCAGCCCCTCATTATTTAATGTAGAATTTGGCGGCACCCCCTTATCAATTGATATATAATACAGTAGCAACCCCTCATTATTTAATTTAGAATTTGGAAGAAAACCCTTATCAATTGATATGTAATACAGCAGCGCCCCCTCATTATATCATTTACAATTTGGCAGCAAACCTTTATCAATTGATATATAATACAGCAGCACCCCGTTCATTATTTAATTTACAATTTGGCAGCAATTCCAAGGACTGCTTACTTTACAGCTGTTGGCTTAAAGAAACATATGCAGTTTATCCTTTTTTAGGAACTCGCCGTTTGCAACCTGAGGCAACTGCCCTGGGGGTGAACAGATACAAGCCCCTTCCCCCTCCTGGACTCCTTCTTATGCCCCTATTTGTAGGGGGAGCTTATGAGCAACCCCCAATCTAACATTGATCACCTCTCTATGATATCAGATAAATAATCCTGGAATACCCCTATAATTACCAGAGTTTATTACAAATGTTATCCTTTTGCTACTGTCATCCTCAATTTATTTTCCATGAATTCTGGTGCAGGAGAAATGTCTATGTCCCGCATAAACACTTAGTAAGCGTCTCTGGTAGTGTGTCATTACAGCTCTATGCATTGTTTCCCAAAATAGTGGATGTTACTCTGATTATTTCCTCTTTTTCTGCTTAAAGTTAGTAAGATGAAGAAATCAGAATGGGTCTACCATGATATGATACATTTTGACAAGACATGACTATCTCCCCTGTGGGAAAATGGACTTCCGGTTGATACAAGCTGACATAAAATCTTACAGGGCTTTGTGTAGCACATCACATCAGCTCTTAAAGTTTATGTGAGTCACAGTCACAAATTAAGGACATACTATATACTACATTTTGTTAAATAATATTAATGGGTGCTCAGGCTGAATTTCAATGAAATGTATTCATTTATGAGCTGTCTATATTTAAGGCTTTCATGTGTTATTTGCCATGAAAATGTATGGATTTAGCATCGTAAAGGTCAACGTTGCATATACATACAGGATTAAACATTGATTTATATAGATTGTTTTTTCCATCATTGACAGGTAATATAGCAAATAAGATGAAATTTCAGACCTTGTTCCTGAGTACCAACTATTAACCCATAAATGAGTGAATGCTAGTTGGTCAATTAATTGTATTGATTAGGCTGCATCAATAATGATCACACATTGGCAGCACAGGAGATGTGCTGGTGCCGTAGTGGATAGTGTATTAGTGGTAGGTGATTTGGATGGTAGCCTGTGGCCCAGGCCTTCTAGGGGGCCCATGGTCAACCAGACCATCCACTAAATTTTATACTGAGAAGGACCTTCACCCATGAAATCCTCATTCATCTGTTTCTGCTTTCAATACACATGTACACAACAGCCTTTGAAGGTCCTCCAAGGGTCCTGAAACTTCAGATCGAAAGCAGGTAGATGAGACCCATCTTCCTTTCTCCAAGAAGACTGATTCTAGAACCAAGAACCCTGGGCCTATGGCAGTCTTATCCACACCTGATTAGAGAAGGTTATAATGGAGAAAAAGAAGAAAACAAACAGAGGACGGCGCCTCGGGTAATAATGTTGGGTGTTTCTAACGTGAGAGCTTATAAAAAAAGCTCACCTGGTCACAATCCTAATTGTATGTGTATCACCGTTTACAGTAGTGGATGGAGGAAACGTCGATTCCTTTGGCTGGAATGCCGGATCGTGGTTTTTCTGCAGCTCCAAAACTCCAAATATACCAAACACCCACACAGGGCTGGTAATAAACAGTTTAGGGGAAAGTGGAAGAAAATAGGTGGAGCTGTAAACTGATTAGAGGAAGGGGATATAAGTGATGAATGAATGACAAAACTGAAAAGAAGTATCAGTTGACTTGTGCATCATCAGATGCCACTTATCATAGTCAAATGGTCATCTACTCATGTGAAGGAACACAAGGTAAATTTCTAGGACAGTGATGGCTAACCTATGGCACTGGTGCCAGAGGTGGCACTCAGAGCCCTTTCTGTGGGCACTCAGGCCATCACCAGAGATAGTCAGGTATCTTCCTGCAGTCCCAGACAGCCCAGGACTTGCTGTGCACAGAGCTATTATAAAGTGACAGCTCTACCTGGGACTATTTTCTGCTTTATTGGTGCCTCAGGTGCTGGTATCAATGAAAACTGTGACATAGAAGGGAGTATAAATCACAAATTACATTTCTGTGTTGGCACTTTGCGATAAATAAGCGGATCTTTGTTGTAGTTTGGGCACTCGGTCTCTAAAAGGTTCGCCATCACTGTTCTAGGATGTTGCAAGGCTGGCCTTATCTGTGAAAATAATAATAAGTACATTTTTATATAGCTTCATCAAATTCTGTTACATTTCATGGATGTCAGGATATGTATATAAAAAAAGACATTATAGAGAAATAATACGATCAGATGAAGTAATACAAATAAGGGTCCTGCTTGTAAAAGCTTATAATTTATATGGAAGAACAGAGGCACAGGAGGTAACAGTGCTTGTAAAATGGTCCATTCTTTAAAAGTGAAAAAATAAATACTTTAAAATAAATTCTTAAAAATAAATAAATAAACAAATAATGCTGCTGCCAGTACCTCGCTTTAGTATCATAGCCCAGCACCGGCCCTAAAACAAGGGATCAGAAAAGCTCCAATCCCAGGTGTTTATTATCTGGGGAAGGATTTGGAAGCCCAAAATGCAAAGAGGGCATTTAGTGTCTTGAAAGCTTGCAGCAAGTATAATTTTTCTGGTTAGCCAATAAAGGTTTCATTCGTTAAGAACTTTTATAGTTTTTACACAAAAGTTTTTAACATTATATTAGGATTTTTAGTAACTGACTTTATAATACACTGCACCTCATGACTATAATTCAAGAGATCAAGTGATCTTTGTGGGATAAAGGAAGTACTGTACATAATGTAAAAAAAAAAAATAAAAAAATAAAGTACAGTATGTAAAGAAAAGTAAGAAAAAAATGCCAATTGACAAAACATTTTTATATCAAACGACAAAAAAGCAAAGTAAAAAAATCTTGCATCTACATTTTTTAATCATCCTTCAAACAAAAAAAAATATTACACATAATCAAAAAGCTTCATGAACCCCAAAAATGAAACACATGAAAACTTCAGGTCTTAGAAAAAAAAACCCCATCCACACAGCTACATGGACAAAACATTTCAAAAGTTAGGCCCCGTTTTTTACATGCGTGTCCTGCACATGTTTTGGACGTGCAGAACTCAGGCTTGTATTTTTTTTACGCACATCTGCCCTTTCTTTTAACGCTTATTTGATGCTCTTCTTTTGTCACACGCATGGAAAACGCCGCATAAGAGACAAAAATGCAAGTTATTTACATTGCAAGATAAATGCAGCACATACATCAAATATATTTGATTTCTTTTTTTTTTTTAAATACGGTACTATTTTTTAAAAATTCTATACCCCATACAAGACCCCCTTCAACTATAGTGTAAATTATAGCTTGTAAAAGGCATTGTTGAAAAAAAACAAAACAATGTGCCTTTAACCCCATAGCGCTCAGCACCATTCTAGAATGGCGCGTGCTCCCATGATTCACGCTGAGTTGGCATCGGGAGTTGTGGGGTGTCTACCGCTGACATCCCCGAGTAACACCCGTGGTCAGAGTGAGTTCCGATCGTGGGTGTCTAACCCGTTAAATGCCGCAGTTAATGTGACCGAGGCATTTAAACTCCGTTCTGGGGGTCTCTGCCCAATGATCCCCCCGCTTGCATCTTTGGGTGGCGCCATTCATTACTATGGCAGCCCTGAGGTCTGATCAGAACCCCAGGGCTGTCTGCAGGTAGTGCCTGTAAGATGGCATCTGTGATGTCATGTTATAGGAACAGTACATCAGTATTGCAGAGTATTATCATGAACAAGCAATCAGATGATTTCTTGTTCATGTCCCATGGTGTAACTAATAAAAAAGTAAAAAAGAAATGTTATTCAATAAAAAATAAATTAATAAAAATGGCCATAAAGAAGCCCCATAACATATAAAGAGAAATATAATGCACAAAAAGTCTAATTCATAACATAAACCCCACATATATAGTATCACCACATCCGTAACAACCGTAAACAAATCATTATTGAACCCGCACGATGAACGCCAAAGATGATGATTTTTACCTTTTAAATCCCACAAAAAATGCAATAAAAAGTGATCAAAAAGATGGCAGTGAACAAATGATTTTTCCCCACATTAGAGTTTTATTTGGCATATTTAGTAAAACATGAGAAAAAAATATTCAAGTGTGGTATCCCCGTAATCGTATCGACACATGGAATAAAGATAACATGATTATTAGGCTATACGGTGAACAACAAAAGAAAAAAAGTATAAAATCCAGTACAGGAAACACTAAAAAAAATCCATCTCCTCCCACCAAAAAAAAAAATGCCATCACATGGCCCAAATAACGAAAAAGCTAAAATTTTATAGCGTACAAAAGGGGCCAATGAAGAAACTGAAATCCTGGCAGCTGCAGGGTGCTCCTTCCCTTCTGCGCCTCGCTGTGCGCACATAAAACAAGTAACGGCCACGTGTGGGGGGTCGCTGCACTCAGGAGAAATTGCATAACAAATTGTAAGATAGGTTTTCTCTTTTTATCTTTTTGGAAATGTGTAAATTTTAGGGCTAAATGAACGTATAACCGACACAATTTGACCATTCTAAATTTCACCTCCATTTTTATTTAATTAGATTAGATCTCAAGGGGTTAACAATCTTCCTAAACGCTGCTTCTAATAGATTGAGGGGTGATTATATAGGGTTTTTTTTTAAATGTTAAATTAAAATTTTCATTCAAAACTGTATTTATCCCCAAAATAGTCAATTATGAAAATACGGTAAAGCGATATTTGATTTGTAAGCCGCGTGACTTCAAAATAAATTATCCAGACATTTTAAAAATGATGAAAATGTAAAGTAGACAAATGGGAAATGTTATTCTGCAACTTATGTAGGTGGTACATCTATCTGCCTGAAAGGGAAATGATTTTGAATTTCGAAAATGGAAAATTTTTCAAAAAATTCATAATTTTTTCTTTTATTTTGTAAATTAACTGATATAAACCAAAATTTACCACTAAAATGAAGTACAACATGTGGGGAAAAAACAATCTCAGAATCGCTTTGATAAGTAACAGTGTTCAAAAGTTATAACCATATAAAGCGACGCAAGTCAGAATCCAAAAAATGGGACTGAGCCTTAAGCTGTAAACTGGCTGCGTCCTTAAGGGGTTAAAGGCGAAAACAGGTGCTGTAGTAAAGGGTTAAGAGGAGATATGTCTTGAACACAACACGTCTTTACACTAAATTGGGGTCAATCTGAAAGGCCAATCCATCCAATATTTAAAGTGTATTTATGCTACACATGTTGGGACCAGTTAACATAAGATAGAGGCATCTAAGGAGTTGACTGATCATCTTAATAAATCTCAAAAAAGTACTTTTCTGAAAATATTTGTGTAAAAATATGCTTACTGCTTCTGATGCTATGCAGTAGGACTACTGAGCGCTTTATTAAATGTTATGTATTGGCTAAAATTCCCATAGACACAGAAAATTAAAAATACATGTGGAAAGAAGGGTCTAATAAAAAATTAATATGAGTAGAGGGCACATTTTATGGGAATTGCTTGCCAGATCTGAGCCACCTCTATTAAGTTTTCTACTGGCTCAGAGCTGCTACTCTTTGGCTAACATTCAACATAACAACCAATATAGCATCCAACATGACATACTAATATTAATGAACTTTTCTATCTCAGTTTTATTGGCAGAAACTTTATGCCACTTTGATGAGTCTGATAAATGTGATGTTATCTACTTTATAATTGCAACTTTTAACTTTTTCAAACTCTCACTCTGGAAAACTAGGGAGAGGAGGAAAATGGCTTTCTATTCCGACAGTGTGCCCCTCTATTCCCTTGTTGGCCCCTCTGGTGTTCACTAAAAGGAGGATTTTCATATTATTCTCTCCATCCATGTAATGACACTTTCGGCACAACCGGAGGGTCTACAAGAAGGTGACGGAGCTCAAGATAGTTCTCTTTATTTCCCAATTCCCTATTCCTGTTGGCCAGGAGTTTTTGAGGTTAACTGGAAAACCCCATTAAACTCAAATCTGGGAAAGGCAGTGGCCCAGATCTATTACCTGACTTTGCATTGAAAAGCACATATTTGGATCTTGCACATGTATTTATTTATAAAGTGTCTGCTCCAGTTTTATGTCGTGGCTCCATTGTGTCTGACAAGACCAAAAAATTGTGCACCTAAAGGGGCTGTTACTGCTTAGTTAGAGTTTGCGACACATTTAATACAGTGACTCCACAGAATTGTGTCGCAGGCCCCATGTTAAAGGTGCACCAAAAAAAAAAGGTGGTGCACTCTGTCGGAGCAGTGCAGGGGGCACCAGACCAGGCATCAGACCGTCGTGTGACACATTTATCAAGCAGTATCTGATAGAAGTGTATTGCACGCCCCATGTTAAAGCTGCACTAAAAAAGTTGGTGCACTCTGTCTGGGCAGTCTTCAGATTAATGAAGTAGTGCGCCACAATTCATGAATCTGGTGCCCTCTGCACATTACACAGGCAAACTGCACTGTTTTTGATAAATGTGGGTCAATGTTATGTTGAAAAGATGAACATCTTCAAATGGATATAAACATACAAGAGGAGAGGTAAGGAAGGTGATATGTGTATATAGAAGCCCTATTATTTGTCAAAAACATGACTGGGTCTGGGACAACACCGTTCTTGGTTATGAGCTGTCTCTGATATAGCAGTTTATAGCCAAATATTGAGCGGCATTTTTGTATATGTTGCATTCCATTGTGCCTAATAGAGAGGGTCTCTGTGTTATAGGGAATATGCAGGGTGTTAAATAAATAGTATTATAATAGTATTACAGAACAGCACTCCTCAAATGTTCTCTTTCTTGATCCAGTTTATTAGTGCATATTTACAATAAAGTTTACAACATACAGTTGCATGTGTGGAGGGAAAGACGCAGGGAAAAACACAAGGTATCCAACAGCTGTTTCACGTTTGTGGCGCTTCATCTGGCTTGCTTGTCCAAACACATAAGACATTGGGGGTCATTTACTAAGGGCCCGATTCGCATTTTCCCGACGTGTTACCCGAATATTTCCGATTTGCGCCGATTTTCCCTGTATTGCCCCGGGATTTGGCACGTGATCGGATTGTGGCGCATCGGCGCCGGCAGGCACGCGACGGAAATCGGGGGGCTTGGCTGAGCGAAAACCCGGCGGATTCGGAAAAACCGCCGCATTTAAAACAATAAAAGTGTCGCTTGGGACGCGCTTACCTTCACTTGGTCCGGCTCGGTGAATTTCAGGGCATTCGGATGCTTTTCAGCGCAGCAGCGCCACCTGGTGGACGGCGGAGGAACTACCTTGATGAATCCCGGCCGGACCCGAATCCAGCGCAGAGAACGCGCCGCTGGATTGCGAACGGTCCGGGTAAGTAAATCTGCCCCATTGTGGCTATTTAACCCAAATTCGCCCCTTCCTTTTATTTGTGCTCCTATTGGTGTCTCATGGCACGATACTATTTATTGATTAACAAGACTATTCATATATCCCACCAAATAAGTATACACCAATAGACTTCTGAAAAGTTATGTGAGGATTTACTTAAGGTAGATCGCGTCTCCGTGCACTCCCCTTCACAGACGCATCGTCGGGAGCAGACAGGTGAAGTTCTGCCATCCCCAAGATGGCATGGACACCATGGCAGACCAATCACAGCCAAAGCTAGCAGCTAGGGGCGTCAATTCCGAGGTGGACACACAAACACACGAACCCCGGACCTAAACTTAAAGTTTAGATTTGCTAATTTCTAGTCTACTTTCACAGTAGACTGTGTCATTATTAGTGGTATTTATTATTCTGAATTATTTGTGGAGGTAACACAAACACTAGTCCATGTTTCATTGACGTATGAGGTAGACAGTAGAAAAGAACACCTGAGCCACAAACAGAAAACTGTAAGGAATTGATACAGAAAGTATACTGGAAAATTGTATTATTTTTTATCATACAATAACATTAATTTGCCGACAAGGAAATACCCCTTTAAGCAGGGGAACATAGGTCTGATTTTGAACCTGTTCTCTTCATACACTTGTTTTGGACATGTTGATAAAGTTTTGTAGCTCTCCTGGTCTATCCGTGATGATCTCGGACAACTCCTTTATCGAAAAATAAAACAATATTAATGTATTATAACAACTTCGATTTGGAATATAATGGGAAATACAAAAAATTAAGGATTCAGTTGCACAAATAGAATAACTATAGCTGATGCAGCTCAGTGTGACTATGCGTCGTCTTCTGCAAATGTTAACATTTCTTAATATAAATTCCATCCGTAGAAAAGTGTAATAAATTCCATCTTTATTATGTAATATAAATATTAATATTCTGTATAATTACAGAAAGCAATGGAAATGCAATCTAAAAATGTAATCTAGCAGCAGACCTTTCATTTAGATTTGTTACGCTTGAGACAAGGGGATCCTCTTAAGTAGATCATACATGTGAAATTACTTGCTATTTTAATTCCTAATGTGATACCGGAGATGTGTGATGGGGGGACACTGCGGTACGAGCACTCAGCTTTATTGCATTGTGATGAGGGGATTTTTCTGTTTGTTTTAGCGAATGGCAGATAATTGTTTTTATTGCAATGACTTTGTCCTCAGAATGAACGTCGTAGGACTAATTCTCAGTTACTTTTACATACGTGATGGGTCTCCCTATAGCAAGGGACAATACAAAGCGCTGTTTAAGCCCAATCCAATATTAACTCCTTAAAAAGAACCCGTCAGGCAAATTAACCCCCTAAACTAAATAGATTTTCATAAACTGCCCTTAGAGAGCATTGCCTCTATCCCTTCGTTATCCCTCTACATGCCTGTAAACCTAAGCAATGAGGTCCTATAGCTGTATGCAAATGACCTGTGAGGTGTCCATTGAGTCATTATCATATTCAAGCTGTCTAGCTTATTCATGAGTGGGAGGTACAGCCACACCCCCAGTGCTTGACTGACAGCCTGTATAATGGTGTAATGGCTCCTCCATGTGCTTCCTGGTGCTGGTGGCCACGCCCCCTGCAGCCTGTGTGTGTATAGGAGAAATACAACAGCTCCAGGCAGCCATGTTATAGCAGAACATGTCAGGTACTTGTGTATATCGAACACAGAGAAAATAGATCACTGATGGAGCGCTATAGGTAAAATCGGGAAGGAGCCAATATTGTGTCTAAAACGTACTTTTAATTAATAAAAATTATAAAACATATAGGATATCAAAAAAAGTCTTACATTACACTGATAGTAGCATGTATCAATGTCCGATTAAGGCGTTTCGGGTCACAGACCCTTTCTCAAAATATGGACCAAATGTACTGTAGTGTTGCCGCTGGACATATATCTAAATCTTAAGTAGTACTCACCCAATCAAAAACATCCATGGGCGGAGTAACCTGAGAAATGCTGGTAGGTTAGGCTATCAGTAATACAACTAGGCATAGAGGAAGTACTCATAAGGATAAAGGTCTAGGCGCACATTTGGCTCGTAGTTCCTGCTGTCGGGACTTGCACCTGCGCACTGAGAAGTAAACAACGCGTAAGGCCGGTACCTCATGTCTTGCGCACAATGCGCGTGCACGAGAACTATATGAATGCAGGCGACTGCTCAGAACTTGAAAACAAAACGCAGTGGGGGTTGACTTAGTGAGCCTGGTTGTTAAGGTAACGTGTATGAACAGTCACTGGGGGTCATTTACTAAGGCCCCGATTCACGTTTTCCCGACGTGTTACCAGAATATTTCCGATTTGCGCCGATTTCCCCTGAATTGCCCCGGGATTTTGGCGCACGCGATCGGATTGTGACGCATCGGCACCGGCATGCACGCGGCGGAAATCGGGGGCGTGGCCGAACAAAAACCCGACGGATTTGGAGAAACCGCCACATTTAAAAAAAATTCTGTCGCGGAGCTTGCACTTACCTTCACTCAGCTCGGCTCGGTGAACTCCAGGGTTCGATGCTTTTCAGCGCAGCAGCGCCACCTGGTGGATGGCGGAGGAACTACCTTAATAAATCCCGGCCGGACCCGAATCCAGCGCAGAGAACGCGCCGCTGGATCCCGAATGGACCGGGTAAGTAAATCTGCCCCAATGTGTCTACAAATTGTTCACCCGGCGCTATGCAAGTATGTGCACCTACAGACAATAATTTTAAGGATCGTATACAAAAGTCTTTCAAAACCTGAAGGAAATAGAGTAAATACATAAAAATACAAAAACAGTACATAAAAAAACTAAATATATATTGATAATTGGCCTTAGATAGTCTTAAAAATAGTAAAAGGAAAAATGTGTGTACATAAATAATAATTATTATTAAAATAGTATATTGTAAATACTGTAGTTTATAAAATATGTATGATGTATATAATAAATAATAAAACAATATACAATGTAATAATAATGATGGTAATCTCAAATACATTAAAACACATTTTCCAGACTCTCATTTAACCCCATAGGGGACACTGCCTTTTAAAAATCCAAAACATCTGACTCTGCTCTAAAAAGTTGAATCCCTGTGGCACAGATGCTACTATATGTTCTATAGGTAATATACTGAATTTTTTACAATCTTTATCGTGGTGTGTGGCTGCATGGCGGAATACACTGTGCATCGCGAAACCGTTCTCAATATTGGACCTGTGCTTATTAAATGCTCTCTTAGTGGTTGATTTGTACGGCCTATATATTGCAGCTTACAAGTGCACTCTATCAAGTGTATAACGTAACTTGAACTGCAATTGACGAAACTCTTGATTTTGAAGGTTTTTCCCGTAATATTTGACACAAAGCGGCAGATTTACTTACCTGGTCCCGTCGCGATCCCGCAGTGCGTTGTCCGATGAGAATTCGGGCCTGGCGCGATTCACTAAGATCGTGTGTCCGAGTTCCTGCATCCGTCGCTTCTGCCTCGAGGTCCGATGGAGTTCACCTGCTTCTTTCTGGGGCATGTGAGTGCTTGATCTTGCGACACAAATCCTTTTTTAAATTCCGCAGTTTGTCCAAATCCATCGGGTTGTCCGACGGCAACGCCCCCCGATTTCTATTGCATGTAAGCCGGCGCCGATGCGCCAAAATCAGATTGTGTGCACCAAAATCCCGGGGCAATTCAGCGCAAAATGGAAATATTCAGGAAACCCGACGAAAGTGCGGCGTTCGGACCCTTATTAAATGTGCTGTCTATGTTTAACGGAATCACAGCACTTGCACCTATTGTGGCCGCATAGAAAGCTACCTATTGTTTTGGGAAAAAAGGAACACATCGCTTGTTTCGTTGTATTGGACCATAACCGACTCGGTGCCAAATTAACTCTAATTTCAGTGTTTTGTTTTTCCTATTACTAGGTGCCAGATATGCCACTTGGCTAAAGGTGCCTGCCTTAATTTTTGCCGCAGATACAAGGTCACAGAAATATCCGTTTGCTTTGAACCGGTGTGTGAGGATTTCACTCTGCGTGTCATAATTACTCTTTTCCGTACAATTACTCTTTTGCGTCTGATTCTTTTGTACTGCCCATATGGTACATTAATGAGCCATTTTTTGAAGTGGCTACTTGTGAAATCTAAGTAACTGTTGCTGTCCACCTGTTTAAAAAAGGTTTTCGTTTTTATACGGCCATCAGTTGTATGGAATACCACAACATCTAAAAATTCAGCGTCATTTTCTACAATGTTACAAGTGAATTCCAGATCCCAATTATTGTCGCTGATGTCTTTCACAAAACTCACTGCATCCTCCTTGCTTCCCTCCCAAATAATGAAAATGTCGTCTATGAAACTTTTGTATAAGAGAGAGTTCTTGTAGGCATGGTCACTATGCAACATATAGGTTGGCAAAACTGGGTGCAAATTTGCTACCCATAGCCGTCCCCATTTTTTGTGAAAAATACTGAAACACAACTATTTTTCCTTTCTCAACAAATTTTTTTTACAAAAAAAAATGGAGTTTTTGCCATTGGTCTTCTTTTTATTTCCATAATTTGTTTCAGGTTTCCATTTATTTTACAGATGTGAGAAGGTTTCAAGTTTTAGTAGGGAAGTGGCCTGTAAGGGCTTTTGTACTATATACCCCCACAAGTAACACCATTTTATGAACCTAACATCTCAAACTATTCAAATCAGCATTTGAGAAGTCTGTTAACCCTTTAATTTTTTTCTCCAGAAGCAAACAAAAATGGACTACAAATTTAGAAATTTCAATTTTTGATTACAATTATTCTCATTAAGCCCTAAAATGGACACATTCAGAAGGAATTTGAGGTAAATATACATCCCAAAATTTTTGCCCTGCTTCTTCTGAGTGTGACCAGACATGTGGATGTTAACTGCCGTTTCGTCGCATAGCGATGTCCAGAACAGAGTTCGTGCTACTGGGTTTTTGGAAGGCCAAGTTGGGTGCAAATGTTTTGTGGTGCCATGGTGTAATTGAAGAGCCCCTGAAGTAACAGTACATTAAAAAACCCCCAAAGATGTCACCGTTTAGGAAACTAGACCCCTCAAAGAATCTATGTGGGGTTTTAACCCACAACATGCTTGCCAAAATCTAATGCAAAATAAATGGTGCAGAGTAAAAATTGTGTTTTTATCTCAAAAATTTCATTTTAGTGCCTGATATATTGAGCCCAACCCATGCCACTTTAGAAAAACACCCCAAAAATCATTCTGCAGGTTGTCCCTAGTATGGCAATACCACACTTGTGCCAATAATTGACAGGCCTGGAACACAGCAGGGCTGAGAAAAAACAAGTAAAATTTAACTTTTGGAGCACCCTTTTTACTAGACTGGTGTTGGGGTTCCACTGAGGTCCAGTACAATAGAAACCCCCGAGTAGTGACCCGGTTGTAGGAAAGGGCACACCTCAAAGAATTGATCTAGGGTTGTATGGGCATGTTAACCCCAGAGATGCTGGCCCAAATGTAATACAAAGTGAATGGACCAGTGTAAAAATTGCAATGTTTTCTCAAATGTGTCATTGTAGTGACAAATGAAATCAGCCCAAATCATGCCACTGTGGATAAGCACCCCAAAAATCATTCTGCTGGTTATTACAGGGCTTGGAAGAGAATGGCATTTGGAGCACAGACATAATTTTTTTTTTGGTGTAAAAAAACATTTGTAGATGCCCTTAGGGATCAGAACAGTAGAAACCCCTGAGAACTGACCCTATTTGAAAATGACACCCCTCCATAAATAAATCTAGGACTATAGTGAGCATTTTAACCCCACAGGTGGACCCCAAGGATGATGCATAATGGATGGGGCATAGTACCCATTATTTCATCTTGTGCCCAGCTCCTGCCACGGGAGACAAACACCCCAAAAATCATGATTCCAGTTCTCCTGGGTACAGTAATACCCCATACTTCTCCTGGGTACAGTAATACCCCATACGTGGCAATAATCTACAGGCTGGGCACACGGCAGAGCTCAGTAGGGAAGGTGCGGCATGCAGCATGATGTATAAGCTGTGTGAGCTGTGTGCATCAGGGTACAATTATATATCCAGGGACGTTTGGTAAATCCGGAAACAATCCTTCGTGCATAACCCTGGTTTCTCGGGGCACGTGTCACACTGGTATATCATTTGTTTTTTTATGTCCCTTTTGGAGCACACCCTGCACCTCTTCTGTGTCCTTCCCTTGCTGGCAGTTTGGGGAACTTCTCCTGGAAAGTACTGCCCTGGTACAATCCATGTGGCATCGCTTCCAGACGTTGTAGGGTTGTTTCAATATCAAATTTGTTAAGTGGGCTCCCTACTGTCAAATGTTTTATCCAGAGCTGGAGATGTTCTTGTACCACTAATTTGACGAGCTGACAATAATAATAGTGATGGATTGTAAAATGTGGGTGCCACAATGAAAATTCTAACTACTCTAGAACCTATTAAAGGGGTTTCCCACAAAGTAAGTTTGTCGATAGGGCCTAATTTGCTGATCGGTGGGGGATTCATGGATGGGACCCCCACAGATCACAAGTAGGGGTCAGATGTACCTCTGTCGAACCCTGATATGACTGGAGAAGCTGATCGTGCATGCTCAGGCTGCCCTGTTCATCTCTACGGAGACGACAAAAATGATCAAGCCCTTTAATCGGCAATCTCTGTCAGCTCCATAGGGATGAACGATGGAGACTGCCCATGCATGACCGGATGCTCTGGTCACCTCGGGGTGAGATCAAGGGTGTGATTGGTCTGGTCACCTCGGGTGCGATCAAGGGTGTGATTGGGGTACATCGGACCCTCATTCTCGTGATCTGTGGGGATCCCATCACTGAGAATTATACCCATCCTGTGCATAGGGTCTAACTTGCTTTGTGGGAAAACCTCTTTAAGAAAGTAGAGTTAGAGTTGTCAGTGTTGTTGAAAGGTCCTCCTTAATTCATAGGTTGATAGCAATCAGTGGTTGTCCATGCTTACTTGACTTTAGCATTACGCTCCCTGCTTTCTTGGCAACAATTTTTTAACAATTTTCTCTACTCTTTTTTCTCTTCCTCTCCAGACAGGGGAGGGAGGGGGATGGTGTGGAGGAGAGGAAGAATGCGCCACAGGCTGCTCACCCCACATACACACTGCTGGCAGGGAGCCAGGTAATGTGAAATAAAGTTTTATAAAGTAGTGGCAGTATTCAGAATGCTGTCATTTTAAAACTCAGCATAGCATAGGCTGTCGCCAGCTAAAAATTGTATTAATTGGTTACTTTAAGTACAAACCTAGAGATCCTTAAGAAATAACCTTATACTGGGACTGCCTGCATTTGTTTTATGGGACAAACCCACCTGGTAAAGGGAGTATACAATAACAACCCAGTAACAGTTAAGTAAAATGAGGGAATGATATTTTGCATCACTTTGCAATCAGCAATTTCCAATAAAAGTCTCATGTATAACATTACATAACACTGTAATTTACACGTTTTATAGAAAATGCAGTCAATTTCCGATTAGCAATCAGCATTTAGTCCCAACTTCCATTTCCCAGGAAAATAAATATATAATTGACGACAGAATACAAGGAAATAGCGGTTATATAAATAGCTATTCTTGCGGCAACAATTTTTAGAAGTATGCAATACTTTAAATATTTAGGTTGATCTTCAGCCAATGTGACAAGTCACTTTAAAATTCAGTCTATTTTCACAGAATAAAAAGACACATATCTAAGGCATTTACATTCAGTGTTTGGCCTATTAAGAGATTTTATTGTCTCCTTACATTGTCATGGTATCTATCGATCTAGATATAAAAAGATATTTGCCAAATTAATACTGTAAGAGATTATACCGTATATACTCGAGTATAAGCCGACCCGAGTATAAGCCGAGACCCCTAATTTTACCACCAAAAACTGGGAAAACCTATTGACTCGAGTATAAGCCGAGGGTGGGAAATGCATTGGTCACAGCCTCCCAGTATATAGCCAGCCGGCCCCCAGTAGTATATAGCCAGCCAGCCCCCGGTAGTAAATAGCCTGCCCAGCCTGCCCCCAGTAGTATACAGCCTGCCCCCAATAGTAAACAGCCAGCCCAGCCTGCCCCCTCAAGTATACAGCCAGCCCAGCCTGCCCCCTTAAGTATACAGCTTGCCCAGCCTGCCCCCTTAAGTATACAACCAGCCCAGCCTGCCCCCTTAAGTATACAGCCTGCCCCCTTAAGTATACAGCCTGCCCAGCGTTAACAAAAAAAAAAAAAAAACTTATATACTCACCCTCCAGTGGCCCCTATACACAGCGCTGCTCCCCCGATGTCCACGCGGGTCCTCTTCTGTCTTCTATCTTCCTCTGTCTTATGTCTTCTGCAGGGTGCCGCCATGTTCTTCCCGCCCGGCAGGCGCATAGTATGACGCGGCCGCTGCTGACGCCATACTATGCGATGGCCGGAGAAGAACATGGCGGCACCCTGCAGAAGACAGAAGACAGAAGAGGACCCGCGCGGACATCGGGTGAGCAGCGCGGACATCGGGGATGCAGCGCTGTGTATTGGGGCCACCGGAGGGGGAGTATATAAGTTTTTTTTTTTAAAGTGCTGGCCTGCCTATTTTTTGTGCTGAAAAACTCGGCTTATACATGAGTATATACGGTAGTTCCTTAAATTAAAAATGAAAAAGTAATGCAATTTCATCTTTATATAAAATAAGTTTGAAGGCGCTTGCCCATGAAAGAAAAATATCAAATTTTACTCCCTTGGTGATGTTTAGACAATAAAGATCATTTTAACCCTTTACTTTACAATTTGACTTAGTTTTATTGCTGTTTTAGCTCCTGTGACTCAGTGATGGTCAGTGTAAGATTCCAGAGCGTGGGAGCGGGGGCTCTCTAAGCAGACACTTCATGATTCCTCTGTGCAATGAGATGCTGTGCGCTGACAATGTGCTTAGATTATCAGGGTGCAGGTTTATATACACATTTATTTAGCTTCTGAACATTTATGTAAAATGGTGATACTGCCAGAGGTCCTCTTTGTTTTGCAAAATAGCCCATTAGTGATATAAAAAAAAGTTTTAGGTCTATTAAGGGATTTAATATGGGTGGGTAAGCGGGCACGAATAAGCTTAAAAAGGTTATATGCACCATTTGAAGAAGGGGGACTGGGGGTCCCTGACTTTGGTAAATATTTTGTGGCAGCACAGCTACAGAATATTATCGAGTGTGATATGGAAAAAATGATGTATGCACTTAGGCACAATTATCGCAACTTGGAAGGGATGAATAGTTGGAGCTTGTTGGAATCGAGGGTCATGTTTAAAAGAGAATTTAAGGAGCACTTCTCTTTATTCATGTTAATGCAATGGATTTGGGATAAAATAAAAATAGATTTAGGTTGGGAAAGTTTCCTGCATGAAACGCCACTTTGGAGAGATGGTGACTGGACACTAGCCCCGATTGAGGGGCTTAGGTTTTGGTATCAAAAGGGGGTGAAATTTGTACACCTATTAGTAGAAAATAATGGGTTAAAAACAGTAGAGAAACTGTCATTACAATTCGGAATTGGTGAAGGGGAGTGGCTTGGTTGTGCTCAGCTTGGGTGTCCTTTCAATGCGTCTTTAGCTAGGGTTGATTTTAAGGAAGTACGACATCCTCTTCTCAATGAAAGATCCATGAGATGCATATAACACACAATTACATTCTCAGCTCTGCTACATCTCAGCTACATACACTGTTAGATCTGTTGTGCCTCCTTCCCTGGATAAAGATCTAATCTGTCTGTACCTCATAGATTTACTCTCTGTCTGTGTGTGTGCACTTGTCTGTGTGGGCTCATCTTGGAATGCAAGGGTGGGGGCTATGGTGCATAGAGGAGCTCAGTGCAGCATCAGACAGGAAAATAATCTGTCCTGCCTGACCCTAAAGTCAGAAGATTCATCTTTATCACCCCTCAGATTTTCTTCCACAAAACCCTCTCCCCTTCCCAGCATCTCAGTCTTTGCACTGCAGGAAGCTGCAGAAGTTGACAATTTGGTTTCATCACCATCATGGTAGATGTCCTGCAATGGTGCGCTGTCCACATCCTCATCCTCCAATACAGTTGTTATGCATCTGGGGACTCTAACTCTAACTGGGGCAGGAATAGGTGGATGACCCATTGGTAGAGTTATCATAGACCAGTGATGGCGAACCTTTCAGAGACCGAGTGCCCAAACTACAACCAAAATCCACTTATTTACCATGAAGTGCCAACATGGCATTTCAAGCAGTGACTTATTGCTCCCTGTTCAACATCATTCAATTGTATTGGCTTTCCTAAGGCCACCAATACAGTTGAAAGATGGTGGGCAAATAAGTTCAGACCATCATTTTAGCTTCCCTCCAGGAAGAATGGTGGGTCCAGCAGGAGGACCTCCAAAGACAATGCAGTTCTGTCAACACCTTCTCACTTTTCGCGCAGTTTCAAACAGCCAATGAAGTGTCACTTTAAAATAGCGCTGCGTGCAGCATCCCTTAATTTGCTTGGGACTGCAGGAAGATTTGGTGGATTTTGTCCTGTTTGGTGAAATTGGGGCGATGGCTTGAGTGCCCACAGAGAAGGCTCTGAGTGTCACCTCTGGCACCCGTGCCATAGGTTCGCCACCACTGTCATAGACCATTAGTGACTGCTCCATATTTTGAACAGGAGCGAGGTGTAGGGTTTTGCACTAAAGACGTAAAGTGGGTGGAGGACAATCCAATGGAGCTTAAGGCACTCATTGCGATGTAATAGACCAATGTCTTAACTTCATCTGACCTCTCCATTCTGGGAATACGCACGCAGTACTTCACACTCCCTTAAAAAAGGTCAATTATTTAAAATTTCTTGCTGCTATTATTCTAGCTTCTTCCACTCCCACTAACGGTGCTGGTCAGGTTCACTCATCACTAGTCATACTGTCTCCTAGCACACTGACATTAACAGCTTTTCATTTTTTTTTATTATGTTTTTACATTTTTTCTTTCTTTATTTTTAATGCCATGTTATCATTAAAGTACTATCCTTAGCCCATTTTTGTCAGGGCAACTGCCCCTGTAATTGTCACCATTTTTTAGCTCCTTATCCCTCTTTAATAACCATTATTGAGTATTAAAATTTGGTTCCCCGTTGATTGCAGTTGGGTTCATGCTTGGGTTCAAATTCGTGCCAAAGTACTTGTGATAAACCAAATTTTTCCCCCAGTATTTAGCCAAACCCTTAGCTAAACAGGTGAGATTTGTTATAGGTAAACAGGTCAAATTTTGCACAACTCCCAGGAGGATATTTCATACCCTACCTGAGGATGGTGGTAGCTGAGAGAGGGTAAAAACGTCTTTCAGAGTGAAAAATATGGAAGGCTAAAAATTGATATTTTATGACCTATCTAATGGGGCCATGGGTTAAGTAGTGTAAACACTGGTGAAAGGTTTCTTTTAAGCTGAATCTACCTCCTTTTTCATATTTAAAGGACTATGAAGGGAATTTATAGACTGGCATATTGAGCACCAGTTTTAAGTCACGCCTCTACCAGCACTCTTGGATTTACCAAGAGGATCCGGCCAGATCTGGGGTGCAGTTCATCACCGGAATGAAATCATTGCCAAGTCTAACCCAAATTTCAGCTGTAGCCTCCATTAATTTTTCAGTCAAGTCTATAGTAAATATGGCAGGACATGGTGTTCATGCTCCCGCCTTGCCCTGTCCTTGCCCCATCACGTCCAAAGTGGCACGCAGGTCGAAAACCAACTAAACGCGGTACTGGGGTTTTGTACACGCCTTTTCTACCAGAAAACTGGTGGATAATGCATGTCCCCCCCCCTATATCACTAGAACTATATCTCATGGTATATTAAGCCAAGCAAAGGCACATATCTGTATCTAATTGCATTGTGGTAGGGTATCCAACCCAAACCAACAGAGACAAAGGGCAACAACCTAATTTTACACATCTATTAAAAGCTATGACATTTTTACAATATTCTGTGAAATATAATCCTGCAAAGTTAATAATGTTGTGTCTAAGATGAACGAACCTGAAAACTTTATAAAACCAGCATGTCAAGGGTTGGAGTAAAATCAGAAGCTGTCAGTTATTGATCAAGGTGAAAACATTGCTGACCTTTACCGAGCTGTCAACATGCATATAGCCTGAAAATAATGTTTGCTTGTTGGATGGCGGCATACATATCGGATACAGCGGCTTGATTTGTACTCAATAGCCTAGATGCCGAGCCAGCTAAAGGAAATATTGGATTTGTATACCATTTAAAGAGAATTTCTGTCCAAAAAAATTATGATTCTGTCATTGGTCGGACTTAGCTGCATTGAATTAGTGCTACAAACTCTGTGAACCAAGGAGTCTAGGAGTCTATAAAGATCTATGTGTCCATTGCTCAAGCTCAACTGTGTGGATTTTAACTTTTTAAGAATCAAAAGAACTGGATCTGAGGCAGTAAAAATAAAAACATAAAATATGGTAAGGGTAGTAGGAACTGAGCCGATTAATATATTGTTTTATTGGAAAGGTTTCTGTATAACTTTTTGAACAAGAACTTTACGACACATGATATCAGGGTACCTAATGTCAATGGGGCACATTTACTTACCCGGTCCAGTCGTGATCCAGCGGCGCTTTCTCCGAAGAGGATTCGGGTCTGCCAGGATTCACTAAGGTCCATGCGCCCGATATCCAGCAGGTGTCGCTGCTGCGCCGAGGTCCGCAGAAGTTCACCTTCTTCATCCCGGTGCATGTAAGTGCTGATCTTGCGACACAAATTCTTTTTTAAATTCTGCGTTTTTCCCGAATCCGTCGGATTGCACGACGGACAAGCCCCCCCGATTTCTGTAGCGTGAAAGCCGACGCCGATGCACCACAATCCGATCGCGTGCGACACAATCCTGGGGGAATTCGGCGTAAATCGGAAAATTGTTGGGAAACCCGAGGAAAGTGCGCAATTTGGACCCTCAGTAAATGAGCCCCAATGTGTCCTCATGAGCGAAGAAGCTCAGGTGCCATCAGAGCAATGCGTTACCCCTTGCCTCAATGCCCGAGATACAATAAATAACTTAGATATTGGGCATTTAATCCATTGTGCATTGGTACCAGAACAGGAGAGTCCTGAAGCTATTTAAATCCTGAGAAAATAGTAAAATTAAAAAAAATGTTTTAAAAGTCTACTTAAAGGAAATCTACCACCAGGATAAAGAATTGTAAACCAACCACACTGACATACTGATGAGTGCCCCTCTGGTACCAGAAAAAGGTTTCACAAATTATGCAAATGAGCCTCTGGGGCTCCAGACTCTATAGATGTCAATGGAGCTTGGAGTACCAAAGGCTCATCTGCATAATTTTTAAAACCTCTTTTTCTTAAAAACAAAGGCATACGAAGCTACAAGAAGATCAGATCCTGCCAGAGGGGGCGGACACCATTGTCAGTATGCTTGGTTTACAATCCTTCATCCTGGTTGTAGATCTCCTTTAAGCCTTATTATTAATCCTGAGAAGTGAGAGTTTAGTCATCATGCTAAAAATACCAAGTTTAAAACAATGGTTTCTGGGCACCAGTGATAGAAAATTTAACTCATAAGTTTTTCAAAAGGTAGTCTTTAATATCAATTGAGCAATTCACACTGATGCCGTTCCAAATCCTAGGGTCAAGATAAACCTAAATCATCAAAATCAACAAAAAGTGCCTCATTTATAATTGATGTAGTGGTGCCCATATAAGAAAAAAAGAGCATCTACGATCATAATCAAGCATGAAGAACAATGTACAGGCACTTTGACTGTGGAAATCTTCATATATTTGTTATCCATGGCCTCCTTTCTCTTAAAATCAACTTATAAAATTGTACTAATAAACCTGAAGGGCTCTGGGTACCTCAGTGCTGCTTCCTGCTGCTGCTAGATTACACAGGCAGAGGGGGAGGGTGGGAGCAAGGTAGTAAGACATGTTCAGCTCATTGCAACAGCTTTTGAAGCTACAGCGCAGAGGGGCTCTGATAATGCCTCCAGAGCACTTTAGGCTCAGCAGCACAAAATTAGATTTTAGAAGAAAAAGGCAATGGATAACAAATATAAGAAGATTCCCACAGTCACAGTGCCTGGATTTATGAGTAAGATTTCCCTTAAAGCATACATAAGCTTTTAACTTTCCATAAATCAGTTGTGTTATGTGTGTTAATGATTAATTACACTATTCCTGGGCATTATACAACTTACTTTCCTTGGTTACAAGCAGTTTCCCCCTCTGCAGCCTCGGTCACCAATTTACAGTTTTTCCGGTGGGTTTTGATTAAAATGAAGGTCCTTCCCCTTCCTGATAACTACATCTTATTCCTCCCCCTGCCCTCTCCATAGACTACTAAATGATCTGACACCTCTGTGAGCTTCTCTCTTTCTTTCTTTCTTGCAAGCCAGAAGAAACTCAACAGAAACATCAGAGTGAAAAACAAATTAGTAGAGAAGGATGAAGGATGATAAGTGCCCATGTAAGAGGAGAAGGAAGCATGTTTCTCTGATAGGATATACTAGCATTATACATTATATTCTATTATATTCACTTGTAGAATTTATTAAAGGGGTATTCCAGGAATATGAATGTCTGACACAAAAACCCATGATGATATAACTAAATGAATACAACAATACTCAATGTCATTAGTCACAAAATGGAGCTTAAATAATTTGATTTTATGATTTACAAAGTTTATGGCCTCTCTAAAGTAGTTGGAGTTATCACTAAGATGGCCGCCACTGGAAACTACAAGTTCCATGATCCTTTAGTTCTCAGTAACTCCTCCTACCTCTTATGCTCTGATGATATAACAGACTTTCTTGCTCTGTTACCATAGTAATGATGTGTAACTGCCATCACTACAACACTGGCCATACTGGATGCACTTCAACCAACTGACTACAGCCAAATGTAGTGGTGATCACATGACCTGCCCAGGCAGGTACAGGACATGTGATGTGGACATGTGACCAGCAGCCATCTTCTGTCCTGCGACGGACCGCGCGGAGGAAATTAACGGACTGATTAAAGGGCCAGTAGCATTTTAATTCTTCATTACAGTCTAAGTCACCAGCATTTTCTGCTAAGCGGAGCAAAATTTTAAATAACAACTAATTACATATTAGCTTATATTTTGAGTCCCCATTTGTATATGAATTATGCTGATTCCCGGACTACCCCTTTAATGCAAAGTTTGTAAAAAGTCATTAACCATTTAAATCCAGTTTTTATTTGCTCATATGTAACTAATAAAAAGTAAATGGTCTCCAGTTATTTTAGCGTGTTATTTTACATAAGAAGACATTTTGTAGTTTGATGGTAAAGATCCTCCGCAACTCCTTGTCTAATACTTTTTAAGTGACCTTAATAGGTTTTACAAAGGGAGTATAGGTGATTCCTTTCATATATTTCCTCCTCTAAGATGTGTCTAAGTTGAAAAGGTTTTCAAGACATTGGGGCTTATTTACTAAGGGTCTGTGGACGCACTTTCGCACTCCTGCTCATGTCTATGTGTAATTTGTAGTAAAACATTGCTAGTGCTCGTGCTTTATCTGCTGCCTTTGAGAGACACAGACATCAGCTACACAAGTATCTGACATGTTCTGCTATACACATGTGAGAGACACAGACATCAGCTACACAAGTGTCTGACATGTTCTCCTATACACATGTGAGAGACAGACACAAGTACCTGACATGTTCTGCTATACACATGTGAGAGACACGGACATCAGCTACACAAGTACCTGACATGTTCTCCGGTACACATGTGAGAGACACAGACATCAGCTACACAAGTGCCTGACATGTTCTGCTATACACATGTGTGAGACACAGATATCAGCTACACAAGCATCTGACATGTTCTGCTATACACATGTGTGAGACACAGATATTAGCTGCACAAGTATCTGACATGTTCTGCTATACACATGTGAGAGACACAGACATCAGCTACACAAGTGTCTGACATGTTCTCCTATACACATGTGAGAGACAGACACAAGTACCTGACATGTTCTGCTATACACATGTGAGAGACAGACACAAGTACCTGACATGTTCTGCTATACACATGTGAGAGACACGGACATCAGCTACACAAGTACCTGACATGTTCTCTTATACACATGTGAGAGACACAGACATCAGCTACACAAGTGCCTGACATGTTCTGCTATACACATGTGTGAGACACAGATATCAGCTACACAAGCATCTGACATGTTCTGCTATACACATGTGTGAGACACAGATATTAGCTGCACAAGTATCTGACATGTTCTGCTATATACATGTGAGAGACACAGACACCAGCTACACAAGTACCTGATATGCTGTGTTCCCCTCAACACATGTGAGAGGCACAGACTTCAGCTACACAAGTACCTAACATGCTGTTTCCTCCCGTATACATGTGAGAAGCACAGACATCAGCTACACAAGTACCAGATGTGCTCTCTCCATGTCCTCTGGCCACCAGCACCAGGAGTGTCGCATACAGGCTGTCAGTTAAGCACTGGGGGTGTGGCTGTGCCTCCCACTCATGAATAAGCTGGACAGCTGAATATGATAATGACTAATTGGAACCTGTCAGTTCTTTAGGACCTGATTGTTTAAGTTTACAGGCGCCAGCACCAGGAGTGTCACATCATTATACAGGCTATCAGTCATGTGTATGTAGAGGGACAATGTAGGGTTTTCTAATGGCAGTTTCTAAAAAATATTTTGTTTTGGGGGAAGATTAGATAAGAAATTATAGAAATTATTAGAAATCTTAGTAAAGATTAGAAATTTTTAAATAAATTTGAAAATTTTTAACATTTTAAACTGGACTTTAATTTTTTTATAAGGGTTAAATGCATGATATGTTCTAAGTTCATAGAACTTAACTGTCCCCAAGTGATCATTAGAGACAATCCGTACACCGTGCCGTGCTCCTCTGTGGCAGAGCGATGAGAAAAGGCTTCCCATACATTAACTGTCATTTCAGAATGACTGCACAGTGCAATCCCTTAAGCTTCCAATGATATCTTTCTGACAGACTCCTAATCTCTACAAATTGTTGGTAAGAGCTTCATTAAATCAGCCTGTCAGCAATCCTGGCTCTCACCAGTGTAATTCAGAGAGATTCTCTCCGAGTGTGTGATCCCATGGAAAATGAAATGTTTTATACCCAGTATTACTCCAGATTGATGAGATAAGTTAATGGCTTCTATGTAGAAGGAACCTGTCTCTGATTTATTGAGGAGTCTCAGATTTTCTAGGTATCTAATCACTGATATAGAAAACTTTGAAAACCTATTTTATACAGGTCCTATTTTAGATACAATACCTTTAAATGTGCTGCTTGAGAAGCGAATAGTAATTCACTAAATTTCCAATTTATGTTATATCAAATTCACATTTTTTATTAAATCTCATCATTTAACACTATGTTATTTTTAGGTCCAACGTTCTGAGATTATTCATTGCTTATATCTTTCTAGTGGGTGGGTAGGGAGCTGCAAATCCCCTGGATTATAGACATAGAGATAATTAATAATACTGCAGCTACCTTCAGCCACCACTAGGGGTAAGCAAGTGAAAGGATTATGAATATTGTATCCTCCATAATATAATGCACTAGGATGATATATACTGTATAATAATAGCACAGTAAGAACAGAATATACTTTTCAGGGATAAAAACAAATCTTGCAAACAGTGATGTCACAATAGTTGCAAAACGAACTAACACGATTTCATATGGAGACATGCAGGGGCCTCTATTTTGAAAAATGGCGCCAAGGAAATACAATGTTTTCATTAAGATGCTACCAAATTGTTATCACATATGGAATACAATTATTTACTACAGTAGACATGTCAGGAAAGTTGACAAATCCTTTATTAATTTAGTTATCCAATTGGCAAAAGTCTTCTTTGAGTTAAAGGAAACCTACCAGTTAGAATGGCAGGGGTAAGCTGTAAGTACCGAGCACCAGCTCAGGGTGAGCTGGTGCCGGTGCTTAGTTTCGTTAGTGTTAATAACCACTGTATCGCGGTTTTAACACTGTTTAAACTTTAGAGCAGAAGAGGCTTCGGCGCTGCGTTTACGCGCCTACATAGGAAATGCCGGAGACGTTGCACGTGCAGGGTCGCGCGCAGCGCCGAAGCCTCTTCTGCTCTAAAGTTTAAACAGTGTTAAAACCGCGATACAGCGGTTATTAACACTAACGAAACTAAGCACCGGCACCAGCTCACCCTGAACTGGTGCTCGGTACTTACTGCTTACCCCTGCCATTCTAACTGGTAGGTTTCCTTTAATTTTCTTTTGCATTCTGCCCAGACCACCATGATGACATCTCCCGATGATAGAAGAGAATTGTTGCCAAAACCGCCAGACTTGTTACAGCAGCATCTATAGAAATACAATAAGGGGCATTTATATAAAGTGTTTGTGTCATATTATGTCAGAGTTTCCACACCACGAAAACTAGGCCCCTTTTCTGAGACGAGTCGGAAGAGGCAGAAAATTTTGTTTTTTCTAGCACCGACATCTAATTAATGGGTCAGAAAGGAAAACAGGTGTTGGAAGCGTCACAAAAAAAGCGAAAGCTCCATAGTACAGGCAGTCCCCAGGTTACATACAAGATAGGATTCATAGGTTTGTACTTAAGTTGGATTTGTATGCAAGTCAGAACTGTATATTTTATAATTGTGGATCCAGACAAAATTTTATTTTGCCCCAGTGACAATCAAAGTTTAAAATTTTTTTGCTCCAATGGAACCAAGGATTATCAATAAAGCTTAATTTCAGACACATTGGGGCTCATTTACTAAGGGTCCGAACCGTGCACTTATGTCGGGTTTCCCGAATATTTCCGATTTGCACCAAATTGCCCTGGGATTCTGGCACAAGCGATCGGATTTTGGCGCATCGGCGACGGCATTCACGTGACAGAAACCAGACAACCCGACAGATTGGCCGTCGGACAACCCGACGGATTTGGAAATACCACGGAATTTAAAAAAAAATTTGTGTTGCAAGATCAGCACCAGGATGAAGAAGGTGAACTCCGGCGGACCTCACCGCAGCAGCGACACCTGGTGGATAATGGGGGCGCACGGACCTTAGTGAATCCCGGCAGACCCGAATCCTCGTCGGAGAACGCGCCGCTGGATCGCGACTGGACCGGGTAAGTAAATGTGCCCCATTACAGCTGATCATTGCAGCCTGGGACTATAGTAAAGCATCCAGAGAGCTTCACCAGAGGTCACATTGGTTAGAGGGGTCCGTCTTTAACTATGGGTTATCTGTAAGTCGGGTGTCCTTAAGTAGGGGACCACCTGTAAATTTCCCCCACTAAAGTTAGACCTTAAGTCATGGCATTAGTGGGTTTGTAGTATAGTCCAAAGCTATTGTAGCAGAAGAACATGTCGAGGCACGTGAAGAGGAAAGCGTCCAGGTCCCTTAATGCTCTTCATCTTAGGATCGATAAGGACAAAACACAGCATATAGAGAAATACAATACACAAAAGAGTACAATATTGATCAGATACAGGAAGATAGAGGTTACAGACTGACTTTTTGTAGATTATGATTTTAATTATTGTGTAACAGATGCAGGAATAATAGAGAAACAGGAGCATAAAGTTTTCATTAAGATACCAACACAGACATGTCAGGAAAGGCGACAAAGTGTCTATTAATTTAGTTACCCAAGAGGCAAAAGCCTTCTTTGATGTCATTTTCTTCTGCATCCAGCCTTGACCACCATGACAATATCTACTGATGATAGAAGAGATATGTTTCCATGTATAGTATCCATAGAAACACAATAAGGCTAGACCTCAAATCAAGGCAATAGTAGCTAGGTAGTAAAGTCTAAAGCAATGTAATGGAAGAAAATGTGGAGGCGTGTGAAGAGGAAAGCGTTGGAGTGATTAGGTCTTAATATAGAATGTAGACGCCATACTACTATGGCTAAGGAAATTGACTTTTTAATTTTCAAAATATAGTAGAAAGTTCAATATCCTTCTTAAAGGTTCTATAGACAAGAAATTGGGCTTATAAAACTTGTGTCAAAAGGAAGTAGACGAAATCTCCAGAGCACACCACAAAAATTGCTGTGGAGTCTTCTGAGACGTTTGGGTTGTAATCAGTTGGCCCTTAGATAACAAGTCAGAATTGCAATAAGGTCTCATTCTGGTCTTCTTATTTATATTTTTTATCTTTACTATATAACAGCCCAGAATTAATCAACTCCTTTAAAAATAAATATAATCACTTTATATCACTCAACAAATATGTTTAAGGCGATGAGACATCATGTAAGGCTTTGGTCAAACTGTTCAAATGTGTTAAGATTTTTGTTGGACTATACAACAGTGTAGGGAGAACGAGTGACTACCAAGGCCTTCCAATCAGGGAAAAGAGATCACATCTCAAAGTCATTTTCTCATAAAAGACGAGCCCTTAAAAGGGAACCTGTCAGCTCCTATAAAACCCCAAAACTCCATACACCAACACCAAGTACCATTCTCCAAAAATAACTTTTATTTCTCATTCAAATTAAGTCCTCCAAGTCAATGGGGTTCAGAACTATACAAAGCAGTAAAACTCCCATGTCCCAACCTGGCACTTCAGTTGTGGTTAATTTCCTCAGCTATAGTCTAGCAGATGCAGGGATATTAGCAGGGCTGAGAGATTTCAGTCACAACAAAGGGGCTGTATTGGGACCTCCAGAGCTGAAATTCTTATTTTAGCTTCTTATCCCCTTAACTTGAAGGGATTAGATATAAAAAATATTGATGACAGGAAGATGATAGCACTGGGATATTTATAAACACATGGAATTCCCAGTATCTTACTAGTAATGGGTTCAGAGGTTAACTTAAGCTTCCTTTTAAGTGGGTTTTGCCCCAAAAAAGGTTTTCTGGGATACAATACACTAATAATCACCCATTTTTAACTTACCCTCATAACTTTCCCCTTCTTACCATCTGCCCACGATTTCCCTCTGGCAACCGCTTTCAGAACTTCCTGTGACACCCCATGTCCTGGGGACCTCTGGCAGGTTAGGAGGCAGCGTGCTCATTACCAAATGAGTGTGGATGTCCTTGAAACACCCCTACAGCCAGTCACATGACCCACTATAAGTCCGCAAGACACGGGACATCACAGGAAGTCATAAAAGTGACAGCAGGTAGGTTCTGCTCCAGTAGGCAGAAGAAAGAAGTTTACCAGGGTAAGTACAATATAAGTGACACTATTAGGATTTTCTTCTTATCCTGGTAAAGTTTCTTATTTGTGCTCAATAAAGATTGGTTAAAAAAAAATTGCAGGACCAAAGAATAATATTGGATACTTCTAGAACATTTATACCACTGTGGATTTCGCTGCGTAGAATTCCCAAACTTGATGCTGATCGAGACACAAGTCAAAATGGTGCCCAAAATCTGGAATGATAACATAAAGAAGCACAGGCAAGATGTAATAAATGAATGCTCAGAGTAAAATCTGAGCATGTGATGGCAAGTTTGAGCCAAGCAAGAAATTGATCGTCATATGTCTAGATGTAAGCAGGTTGCGATGTTACAGCCTCCTACACATACAAGTGTTAATATGTAAATAATAATGAGAGCGGATCACATCATGTGCGGTGCCAGGCAGCTGGCACAGAACATCGAGTTAATAGACAAACACAAAAAAAGTTATATAAAAGGCTAATACCATAGAGAAGTCTACACTTTATGATCTATTATATTTTACAATGTTATGCTGTAAAAAAAAAAAAGATCCATCTTCCAAATATCTAATTATCCAATCAGAAAGCAGAGAGTCAATGGCAGAACAAAAAAAGGAAAGTGAACAATTTTGCCAGATGGTGAGGTTGAGTAGCTCAGAACATGATCTAATAGAAAGTCCATGCAGTAAAGTATCCAGAACGTACAGAAAGTCCTGCCCCATACAGATGTCATGTGAATCAGAGCCAGAGCAGATTATTCAGACTGGTTCAATGTGACAAGAAGGCAATGGTAATATGAAGATCCATGTGCTCAGGCCCATTACTATATAAGCATAGTGGTAGCATCTGGCCATGACATGGGAGGTACAAATAGACATTAATATTAATAAGGCTACATGGGGATTCTAAAAGGAGTTTCAATGTAATCTCTACTCTGGTTACCAAAATGCTTTAGAAAGTGCAAAATAATTGCTATTCCTTAAAGGGACTGCCCCGTTTTTGTTTTGTTTTTTGATCAATGGACCATCCTCCGGATGAACCATCAATATCTGATCCATAATGACAGGTTTGGCTCTTGTTCATTTCACTGGAAGCCGTGCCTGAAGTTCCTTTAAAGTCACTATACAGAACACAGACCCATCTGCTTTGATTTCTAGTCAATTTTATGCAGTGTTTATTTAACGTGTTGAGATACATTATATAATCTGGAAGAATTATGGAATAGTAAATAAAAATCATATGAAAAAGATAAGATTGACAGGTAGTGTTACATATATTCTGAGCTGGTCTTTTGTATGGATACATATTCTGACACCAGTAATTATTGTATACTTTGGTGAGTGGATCTGGCTAAGGTGTCATTTTTTTTGTACAGGACCAGCTAACAATTTTCTTGATAACATAGGATGTTTGGATTCTTTGTTTGTTTGATAGCATAGTCTGCTAAGTGTGATATTCTGACAAGTATGTTACAGTTTCACATGGCAGTTAGACAGGGCAGGAGACAAGATGTCAGAGAAAAACGAATTATTATGTTTAGAGAAATTATCTTTGCTAGGACAATAGAAAACACTGCTATTAGTTACCTAATGATTCCAAGCATGTGTCTAATCCCCAAGAAGTAACTCTGAGTGAGACAAGTGGATACCAAAAAAAGAAGAAATTTAGCCAAAATCCCAACAAGCCAACTTCTAGAACAACTGGTGCCTTACTGCAATAGTTGCAAAAAAATCTTCAGTCCAGGGTGTAGTTTACTGGGTGTGGAATGGTTCAAGTGATGGGTGAGCTCCGGCCAGAAGCTCCAACCCCTTCAGGTTTGCTCACACCAAGAGAGAAACTTCTGTGACGTCACAGGGGTACAGAGAGGGAGAAGGGTCAAAATTTCAAAGTGTTTCTTAAGGTTACGGCTTCCTTTGTCAGGGACCCTGATGAGCTCACCCATGAAGGTGGAGAAGGCTAAGTGAGACAAGTGGATGTTACCAAAAAAAGAAGAAATTTAGCGATGGAAACCCCAAAAAGCCAACTTCTAGAACAACCAGTGCCTTACTGCGATGGTTGCAAAAAATCTTCAGTCCAAATTGTAGTTTACTGGATGTAGAATTGTTCAAGTTATGAGTGAGCTCTGGCCAGAAGCTCCAACCCAGTCAGGTTTGCTCAGACCAAGCGAGAAAAGCCCAACTTCTGTGACGTCACAGGGGTACAGAGAGGGAGAAGGGTCAAAATTCCAATGAGTTTCTGAAGGCTACGGATTCCTTCATCAGGGGCCCAGATGAGCTCACCCATGAAGGAGGAGGAGGCTGAACATTTTAAGAGAATAGGATAAAAGGTGCAGGAGGAGATTCATCCATATACCGTCCCTGACTTAAGGACACCTGACTAACAGATGACCCCTAGATACAGACGGTTCTCTCTGCCCACTTTGACCTCTGATGAAGATCTAGGTGTCTGTAAAGGAGCTTTGCATTTCCCATTCAAAATTTTGAAAATACAATTTTGACATCGACAATTATAAAAAAATCAGTTCCAACTTATATACAAATTCAACTTATGTACAAACATAAAAAACCTATATATATAATCCTGTACATAACCCAGGGACTGCCTGTATATATATATATATATATATATATATATATATATATTGCATAAAACAAGTCTGATTCATTTTCCAGTTCACAGGCCTTCGTATCGCTGAGTACCAGGGGTCTTTGCTAAGTTTATTACAGTAACAATATGGACTGATGTAATAATCAATGGCTATTAAAATGATAGATTGGAAATGGATTGGTCCTTCCTTCATTACTTATACTGTACATCAATATGTAATAATACATGAAATGCAGAATAATACTATCACTGTCTGTGTGCCTAGATGAGATCTGCCGTCACTGTATTAATGAATAGCAAATGACAAATGAATATGTATTCCTGGGTTTAAGGCCGGGAATATTAATATATTATAAAATTGAGCAAAACCAGAATTAAAATTAGAAATACAATTACCATATTTTTCGGACTATAAGGCGCACAAAAAATCCTTTGATTCTCAGAAATCAAAGGTGCGCCTTATAGTCCAGTGCGCCTTATATATGAACCGTACTTACATACAACAGCTGCCTTGAACTGTGCACAGGTCTGCCACCTGCTGGTCATTCATCAGTATAATCAGGTGCGCCTTATTATCCGGTGCGCCTTATATACAAACCTAGACGTTTTAGCAGGCTTTTAATGATGGTGCGCCTTATAATCTGGTGCGCCTTATATATGAAGCTAGACGTTTTAGCAGGCCTTATAGTCTGAAAAATACGGTACAGATCATCTATTACAGAAGGAAGCTTGCTTCAGTAATAGAAATTACCCAATTAGAGACGTCCTGCAATAAATGGCCAATGAGTAATAAAGCAGGTAACTTATTTTAGGGCGTTGGTTACAGATGGGGAATGTTCTGTCCTCATTCTATAGTTACATTATTTATATCTTTGAATTGAATACACAAGTTGATCAAGTTAAACCTATATTTCTACTCTGAAGAAGGAAAAACCCCTACAAAACAGACACCAATTATTCTATAGCAAAGGGGTATTCCCACAAAGACAAAATTCTTAAATAACAAAATAACACATTCTCTAATTAACTGTTATGAACAAAAAAAACAACAGGATTTCACAGAAATAATAGAAACCTGCCTCTATCAGTCCTGATGTTTATATTTTGGTTGCCCCTGGACACGACCATAAACTCCTGACTCTGATTCCTCAGGTATGAATAGCTTAACTTGTACAGGCAGTACCCGGGTTACATAAAAGATAAGTTCTGTAGGTTTGCTCTTAAGTTGAATTTGTATGTAAGTTGGAACCATATATTTTATAATTGTAATTGTATGATCATGTATTTTTTTCTTGTGATACATGTTTAGTTTTTCCTGTGATTGGCAAATGCAACTTTTGGCTTATTTTTGGAGACTTTTTTTTGAAAATGTCTCAAATGAACCTGGACACAAGCCATGTGAGGGGGTTATGTACTGGAGAGGACACTTGTAAATTTTAGATTTGAGGCCATGACCTGCATTTTTCATCACTTCAGTCACACCTCTGGGAGATGATAACATATGAGGCTGCAGTCACATGTGGCTTTTTCAAAGGATTGCAGAAACGCATGCATTTGAACTGTTACCATGTGTTTTGTTGGTTCGAAAGCAGTGTTAACATTTTTTAGAGCTGCTTACACTTCCAGCAATGAAGAAATTGCACCTTCTAACCAGCCAAACGCATGGTAAATTGGAAAACGCATGACTAAGACCATAATGTAAAAACGCAATGTAAACGTCATGTGTGAAGGCAGCCTTAACCTCTTAAGGACGATGACCTTTTTTGTTTTTTGCATTTTCAGTTATCACTCCCCACCTTCAAAAATCTATGACTTTTTTATTTTTCCATGTAGAGAGCTGCGTGAGGACTTGTTTTCTGCGTAACAAATTGCACTTCATAGTGACGATATTTAATATTTCATGCCATGTACTGGGAAGCAGGAAAATAATTCTGAATGCTGTAAAAATGATGGCTCTATTTTCCATTATGAGGTTAAACGCAGTGAAAAAACATTATTATATTTTGATAGATCGGGCATTTTCGGATGCAGCGATACCTAATGTGTTTATGATTTTTACTGTTTATTTATATGACTTCTAGGGAAATGGGGGTGATTTGAAATTTTTTTTTTTAAATATAATTTAGTATAATTTTTTTTTTTACTTATTTTTTACTATTTTTTGGACCTCCTAAGGTACTTTAACCCCAGGTTGTCTGATTGATCCTATCATATACTGCCATACTAGGGTGCTAGCACCGATTGTGGCTGTTAGCGACGGGTGTTGGCTTCATTGTGAAGCAAACACCCGGTGAATATGAAGAGGGCTCAGCCTGTGAGCCTGCTTCATACTCCCCCCTGCGCAACAAGATGTACAGGTATCTCTTTTTGTGCTATGGGGTTAAAGCATTTCAATTAATTCCAATTTGTATGTTAAATCAAGGTGAAAGAAAAAAATCCTTGCTCTGCACCTTCCCGGGACCGGGTAATGATTTGCACCTAAAAAGTCACAAAAGTAAGCAAAAAAAGGGATTTTTAAGTGAAAAGTCACAAGGAACATCTGGCACACTGCACTAGGCGCAGATAAATGCATACTTGAGAAACGACAGTGAAAAGTCGTAAAAACACAAACGCGCAAAAAGGAACAAAAGAAACAAGACAATTGTGTCTTATATCCATCTCATGACTCTCATCTCTCTTTCTATGTATCAGATACTGGTAGAATGTTCAGAAGCTAAATGAAATTGTAGATAAACCCTGTACCCTGATAATCTAAACACATTGTCAGCACACAGCATCTCATAGCACAGAGGAAGTGTCTGCTAAGCTACTGCCTGCTCACACTGTAGTGCACCAAGTCCAGCTACAATCCAGGAATATAAATGCATGTTTCGGTCTTGTTGCCACTAACACACACAAATAATGACACACATTCCAAGGGCTGCTACCTTACACACTCTGCAGCTTTGTTTGGTCACAACATATGTTTGACTCCCTTTCAATTGTTTTTATAGCATTCCATAGTTGAATTTCTCTTATTGTAAAGAACTGTTTCTATGTAGAGTTCCAAATAACCCCTAGCATACCTGTAATGTATATCCCCTGGTCCTGTGTATAATTCTTGGAGACCATGTACCATAAGTCAATGTGTAAAGCTAGGATGGAGTCAGACTGGTCTATGAGATTACCAAAGGATTGATCAATAGTTTCAGGCCCCTAATACAATCTCATTGGTCCAACAGAAGACAACCACATGTATGTCAATAACCTAAGGTTATGGATGGACTCACAAATAACTGATAAGATCTATTTGTTGACACATCCTGCTAATACAATGATAATTACGATGCTACAAAGCTATTTAAACCTCCCCCAAAAATCTATAATGAGCTGTAACATTGCTGCTCGTTATAGCTACCATATTTTCCGGGATATAAGAACACTGTATAAGACAACCACCAACTTTTCCAATTAAAATGTAGAGTTTAGCCCATCCCTGGGCATTTTGAGATGCGGTGATCCCTAAAATGTTTGTGATTTTTTTACTGTTTATTAAGTTTTATACCAGATCAGTTTATATCAGGGTGATTTTAATTTTTAGGTTCATTTTATTTTTTATTATTTTATATGTTATTTTAACAGTTTTTAATTTTTTTTTAATTATTTTTTGATTCGCCTATGTACTTTAACCCTAAATGATCTGATCGTTTTTACCATAAACTGCAATACTACTGTTGACTGTTGACATGACATCCTCGACAACCAATCGCCGCTCCTTGATCACTTCACGGAGATCGACGAACAAAACAAAAAAGGCGACGCTACCATCTTTTAAATGCCACCAGCTGGTCTGCCAGTGGCAATCTAGGTGTTAATGCTCGCAATCGGCGTTAGCACGAGGAGCGGGTATTAGCGATCTGTATCTTAGAATTAACACCAAAAGGTTCAATCTTTGTCTCATCAGACCAGAGAATCTTATTTCTCATAGTCTGGGAGTCCTTCATGTGTTTTGCACACTGTATGCGGCTTTCATACGCCTTGCACTGAGGAGAGGCTTCCGTCAGCAGACTCTGCCATAAAGCCCCGACTAGTGGAGGCTGCAGTGATAAAGTTGACTTTATGGAACTTTCTCCCATCTCCCTACTGCATCTCATGAGCTCAGCCACAGTGATCTTGGGGATCTTCTTTACCTCTTTCACCAAGGCTCTTCTCCCACTATTGCTTAGTTTGGCTGGGAGGTCGGGTCGAGGGAGAGTTGTGGTCATCCCAAACTTTTTCCATTTAAGGATTATGGATGCCACTGTGCTCTTGAGTTCTGCAGAAATTCTTTTGTAACTTTTGCAAGATCTGTGCCTTGCCATAATTTTGTCTCTGAGCTCCTTGGGCAGTTCCTTAGGCCTCATGATTCTCATGTGCTCTGACATGCACTGCAAGCTGTGAGCTGTTATATAGAGAGGTGTGTGCCTTTTTTAATGAAGTCAAATCAGATTAATTAAACAAAGCTGGACTACAATGAAGGAGTAGAACCATCTCAAGGAGGATCAGAAGGGAATGGACAGTATGTAAGTTAAATATGAGTGTCACAGCAAAAGGTGTGAATACTAAAGACCATGTGATATTTCAGTTTCAGAACTATTAATAGATGTATATAAGTTATCTATCTAATATCCTGCTCCCAACACTTACACACACATTACAAAAAAAAAACATGTGGTTAAGTGGCCAACCCTTTTAACTCCTCAAAAGGTTTACTGTGTGTTTGTTCTTTACTGTTCTCGTGTGTGTATTAGTCACTACTCACGAATATACGGTATTGTCACTCCCCTGGTCTACAGTGACTGAAGGTGCAAGGTCGCCCCTGTCTGCTGCTCCATTCACATCTACCAGCCGCCTTTGATACTGTGCACCACAGACCATAACCATAGCAGCGCCTGAAAGGGAAAAGAATAGAGCTTGTGCTTACTCCTTTAATCTCCTTGAATACATGTGGTTTGACATATGAAAACAATAAAACACAGTCACAAAAAGCTAAGGGAACAATCCTCAAAGCAATCTATCAATAATGTGTTTCCAGACACGAGCAGCGACAATGAAGCGAAAGTCACATTTGTAGCATCTTATTGCATCTCATGAGAGAATTTGTTGCTGTGAAATTTCATGAAAAACAAGAGATGGGCACTAGAGATCCAGATCAACATTATCATATTTAAAGGGAACCTGTCATCAGCAATTGCTCTAATAAACCTCTACTAGTATATTGTCAGGCAGCATAACACCTGCTAGTTAATGTCTCTATCATGGTCTAATGTGGTGGCCTCATCTAGAAAATCAACTTTGAATTGAGATGTCATTTGGTTGTGTAAAGTTAAGGAGGTGGAGAGTTAAACACTCAAATAAAGATGGGGAGGTCTGAACGCCTCCTCCTCTGTGATTGACTTCAGGAGATTTGGTTAATGATGTTTCTGGATGCAGGACCATCAATTACAGGGAAGGGGCTTTCTAAGGAAGAGAGAGCTTGACTTCAGTATTAAAACTCCGCCTCCTTGACTTTATACAACCAATTTACATCTCACTTCAAAGTTGATTTTTTGAATGAGACCACAACACTGGGTCTTTAAAGAAACATTATCTGGAATGTATACGGACAACTGATGATCAGAGGTGCTCCCCAGTATGAGTGAACGGAGTAAGTTTGTACTTCATGTTAAGTACACGTCTGCCGCAGGTGAAGAAACTGGGTATCCCTTCCCCACTACCAGTATAGTAATAATGGGGCTAACTATACAGAGATCAGTAGCAAAAAATTGTGGACACCTCCGCTGACTGATGTGTGCTAACCAATAGCTAGCATCATACCATACACGAGAATACAAAGTGGGTATTCAATATAAACTATATACCAATGGTAACCTATATGTTTATGTGTAGCATACTTATAGGAATATATATGTCTATATGTTGGCAACACCTAGAACACCTGAGCCCCTATAGTGTGAAGGTGTGAAAGTGTCTGAGGTTCCCAACTCAGTGTAGAATAACTGAATGTTCGGGTACCTGTTTAAGAAGATGAAACGATCCTAGTTGTTCTTCTTATAGTGGACAAACGATCCCAGTTGTATTTCTATAACAAAGCCTTTACTGGATTACTGAATCCCCCGTGTTTTTAGGTAAGATAGTGGAGCTCTTTCAGATAGAAGTGTGTCGCTGTGGATTGTGGAGGTGCTCCGGCTGGTAGCAGAAACTCCCTGCATGCTGCGACTCGGCTGATTCGAGTGATGTCAATTGAATACGGAGACCGCTAAGGTCCAAAAACAGTTCTAGAGATTCCTACGCATTTTGAAAGCGTTATCCTAACGTAATAGGTTTTACCAACATATATACTCTCCAAAATGTCCCCAAAATATTCTTTCGAATTGTATACAGGGAGTATCAAACTCTTTTCTATATAGTGGATACAATGTTTGTTTTATGATTGTTAACAAACTGATTAGGTTAAATATGGATCAGTCCAACCAGTGATCCTTCAGTGTTGATCCTGAAGAAGGAAAAAACACTATAAGGTTGATGCCAACTGGAAAAATTCTTTCCTAACTCTTAACAAGGTGAAAATAAATCCCTGGATTAATGTCCAAAAATCCTGATCCCTTAACATGTGAATTATTTAATTTCAGTGTAAAAGGGAAAATAGGCACAATTCCCAACCATGAGATAGTTATTGTACTTATTTAAGAGCTTGTATGCCACATTTCAGGCGTATAAGTCATGAGACATCAGGTTATATGCCCTGAGTATGAGCAATTATGGCTCTCTTGATTGTATTTGCCTAAGAAGCATCTGCCTGATACTGGTCACTAAAATGAAAGCAAATCTACCATCAAAATCCATCATGATAAAACAGGGACATTACTCATAGATCCAGGCACCGTGACTGTGGTAATCTTCTTATATTTGTTATCCATGGCCTCCTTTCTTCTAAAATCAACTTTTTAATTATGCTAATGAGCCTGAAGGGCTCCTGGGGTGTGTGACCAGAGTCCTGCTGAGCCTGAGTCTCACAAGTTGCTACATTGTGCAGGAACACTTTCCCTCCAACTGTGTGAGATTACAGCAGGCAGAGGGAGGCGGGAAGTACTGAGGAGGGGGGAAGGTAAGACAGTATAACAGTCTGTAAAGGGGCTTTAATAACACCCTCTAGGGGCCCTTATGGATCATTAGCATAATTTTAAACATTGATGGCCATGGATAACAAATATAAAAAGATTACCACAGTCACGGTGCCTGGATCTATGAACAAGTGTCCCACGGATTATGGATTTTGATTTTTTTTTAGCTTTTTTTCAGCTACAAAAATTGTCTGAAACAATGAAACTAGTCCTTATGCAATAAATAGTTAAACAATGTAAAATGTCTTACATGAGCATGAGTGATCCTATTGTAGGTCAGCGTTGTCTGTAGTGCACTCCTGCTTCTTACTGTGCATTTAACTGTTGCCCTACTAAGAGAGATGCAGCAGAGCGCACGTAACCCCCTGCAGTCAGCTGTGAATGAATCCGAACCACATCTGGCATGTTAGATACCACACATCAGTTTGTGTTTATCTGCCAAGATGCTGTTTCTGCAGCTGGTTTGCACGGGTTATGCTGCAGAGACAATTTTTTTTTTCATAATTTCTATATGACAATTTTAAGATGCAATTTTTTTTTTACATCTCACTGATCTCCATAAGAGGACCATACATAGAGCATAGAAAAATCTGGTCAAGGTCCAAGTGGTCTTTTAGAAATGTTGTCTTGTATATAACATACAGTTGGGCAGATTAATGAATTAAAAAAATGTTCCAAATTTGCATCAAAAAATTAACCATATGTCATGAACAGCATTAAAGGGGTTGTCCACTTAAAGAACATTCCCGCCAATAATGGATATCGGGCCTGATTTACTTAGGGTCGCGCTGTGCACTTTTGTCAGACTGTGCACCTTTTTCATGGCTAAAACTGCTTGCACAGGTATTTAAGAAGTGTCTGCGCTGGGATTGTGACGCACGCAACCCTTTTGTGGTGGAGCTGTGCTGGCCTTCATGTGACACAAATTAGGGGGCGTGCCTTTGGAAGATTCAACTGATTCAAACTGAGCGCGGGATTTAACTTTTAAAGCCCAAGCACAAAGATGAACCACTAAAAAGATGGGGGACTTTGTTGGATAAACCAGGTTGGCCATACACCCATAATGAAGATTTTTACTTATAATCTATGGGGGTTATCAGACCTTGTGCATCAGAATTCTGCTGTACAAATTTTGATATTGATTCAGTTTCCAGCGTACGGTCAAGAACTAAACCTAATATTCCCCCTGTGCCACCTCTACAACAAGTGGGCATGGAGGTGTGTGAAGGGGGCGTAGCCAGTGGCTCAGTGGGTCAGTGTGTGGCGCTCCTACCTCATGCCTGTGAAATGCCCACAGGTTTCCGGCACAGGCTAATGTGCTTTTCCATGGCATGTAAAAATTCCGGCAGAGCAACTCCAGTCAGATTTATCATGAGGCCGGAGATTCCTGATAAATCCGGCCAGTGTTGGGTGATGGAGATTGCATTATACGCTGGTGCACCGTGCACCAACATATGATCACTCCCCCCTCTATTCTTGTAAGCAACAAAGACATTAAAATGGGAATCCAATTCATTAAAATTTTACCTGATCTGATATATTGTGGAATTTGGTAGCAAGAGGGTGACTTTCAGAGGCAACTGGGCACCTTAGTCGTTGATCTTGTGTATTTTGGCCACATTTTTGTAGCAACCATAGTCACCCCCTTTTTATTGAGGACACCGCAAAATCAAACAATTTGATAATTTTTTTTCTCATGTTTTCTGAAATAGCAGTCACTTCATAGACATATAAATAACTTGCATTAATTGTCCTTGTTGGAGTCTCAAAGAAACAATGATAAATGTGGCTCTATAAGCTTCTATCTTATGAGCGAGGTGGAATTCTGGTTATATTTCTGAATGAAAACAGATTAGATAGGAACCAAGTGAAAATGATAAGAGCAAAAATAAGTTGAGAAAGAAGCGCTCTCCTCTAATAAGATGCTTCAAGGTTTCTTATATTTACTATTGAAATATAAGGACTTGAGTAATGCAGTAAGGGAACGGCTTAGATGGGCTGAAAAAAAAAATATCACTAGGTGGTTCCTTGTAACAGTTCTATGCCTATCTTTGGAGCCCCACTGCCATCAGATTCATTAAGGTGGCTTTGACCCTTGATAAATCTGCTGTCAGTGTTCTCAAACTATGTGAGTTGTTTGTGACAGTTACATAGAAAGTAGCAAAAAAATAGACCAAGTTGCCTCATTTATGCCTCAATAGAACATCGCAATTTATGAATTCAGTAAAAATTATTCATTATTATTATGAAATCTACCCAAATAGCGAATTTGGTGCAAGCAGGCTCTATATCAAAGTGACTTTGGCGCAATGAAAACAGCATTTTCACCACAACTGCATCAAAACAATGTCAAAAATAAACAAAAAACAATGATACATTAATGCGAACATCAGTTAGTTCTAACTCTAAATCCCCTTCCCAGCTGTACATACCTAATTATCAAGTCTACCCCAAGCAGTTTTTACACCTTGTATCCCCCCATCCTTTTACCAACTACAATTTTTTGGTTGATAATTTTCAACACATACCCCCGTCATTCACATTTTGTCCCAAACCATTTTCACAATCATGCATCCAGCTATACACATTTTTTTGCTCACACACAATGATAACGTCATAATTGTAGTTTGTGACAACCCATGAATTTTGCACATGCACTTTAAAACTTCGTCAACATATATTTACAATATGCTGCTAACTATGGAGATCCTCTCTGCCTGTTCATCTAAACCGCAGTCCAAACATTACGATCCTGCCTTATACTGTTTATACACTTCCCGGGTGAGATCTTTACTCAACTATTGCGCATGCTCGGCTCGCCGCTGTGCCTATGTCTCCGAGTGGGGGGCGGGTCCGGTCGATCACATGGGGCGGAACCACTCATCCACCCCTTGCTGCTGAAACGGACACATGCGTCTGAGCGTGCGCCATAAACACAGGCGATCTCATGCCTCTTATTGAATTCTCTTTGCTGATTGGCTGGAATCGGTTTTTATACCTGGAGTCTTTGTGTATGTGTTACCCCTTGAGAAAGACCAGCAGGTTGAAACGCGCATTGGGGGCCAATAACGCCAGGTATCATGTCCCACAGGGCTGTCTCCTTGCAATAGATGTACTATTAATGATTCCATGATGCTATATGCTGTTACGTTATTGTAAAACACACTTTGTCTACATTTGCAAGTTGATGTTTACATGCATAATGCACCTTGAAGACAGTCTTAAGTGTAATGTTTACTATGACACTCTCTTTAATTGAATCATTTCTTCCCTGTGGACTAACTTCCTGTGCTGTTTCACTTTTATATCTCTCTTGAGATGCTTTTTTACTCATGTTTTAATTTGTGATTTAATAAAGGTTATTTTGTCTATATTATGGTTGTAGTGTATGTCATTCCCTCTGTTCAGGTGGATAGGTTTATAGTTGTACATTTGTGAGGGTAACTCCTTAATTTTGTCTCTTTGGCATACTTATCACATACGAGACAGTCTTGTATGACTGCGTTATTCACGTACATGTTTTAAATTAAGTAATGTGATTGTACGACAACTTGTCAACATTCCCTTTCGGTGCCAAAGTGCAAACGCAAAACATAGAAGTCAAGATAAACACTGGCAAGCTCAAATTAAGGCTACATTCACACTATAGTATGGGGGACGTATATACGGCCGACGTATATATGGCCGATATACGTCCCCCATACACTTCTATGGGCTCATGGCGCCCTACGGGAGCGGTACGGTGCAGCACAAGTGCGGCACCGTACCGCTCTGTAGCCCGGGAAAAGATAGGACATGTCCTATCTTTTCCCGTATTACGGCGCCGCGGCCATATATCGCTGTGGAGAGGGGCGGGGGTGAGCTGCGCTCACCTCCTCCTCCTCTCCCCACGCTGCCATGTGCCCGCCGTGCTATGGTGCGGCGGGCTCACGGCAGTGTGCATGTAGCCTAAGACATATAGCAAACAAAGATAAAATGGGAGTTAAACCTTATATTAGATGTCCAAAGTCTCGGTCCAGAACTGACATCCAGAAAAGTTAGACGAGCAGAAAAGAATTGTGAGTAGTGAAGAATTTATCTTATCTGATATTAATTAATCTGTTAGCAACTAAGTGCAAAATCAATGGTAGACAGACAGCGGTGGTGGAATTAGATTAAGTCAGCCAGGAATGGAATAAAGCAGTGTTCAGACTAGTAAGATGAGTAATGTAATGAGTAAGTAATGTAACAAAATCACTCATCAGCGCACCCTTAGACATACTTTATGGACAAAGGATGAGCTGAAGCCTGAATGGGCACACATGTTGCAGATTAAAATGGATGAATCCACACTTATCTATCCTTTTAGCTGCATGTGTCTAGAGATGATTGAACCTTTAAGACAATATTGTTTCACAATGTTGTATCATAAAGCACAGCTGCTTTCTTTGTGAATTAGAAGCCTTTAATAGTTTGGCTAGCATTCTGCGATATTATATTCAATAGGCTATATGAGAAATCAGAGTACTTTACCAAATTCCAGTTAGGAACAGAGACTGATTTTTCATGTGAAATTGAAATTAAAAAGATTTTTAATGAAATGTCCAGCCACCTATTCACTAGTCCGTGGTTAATATACAGTAGCTTAACATAATCCATTACATTAACATTGATATCTGAAATCTCCCCATGACAGTTCTATAATCTACATACATATAATTTCCATAAAGTGCAATTTAGCAGCGTTGTCAGAAGCCAAGGCGACTGGTGACATATGTGATTAGAGAAATTCTACATTAGTTGAAGCTAAATGTAACTTTTCCTTAATTCAAAAGCCAAATTATAATGGTGCCGGCGATGTCAATCATGGCTAAATATATCTACCAAGAAAAAAAAGGGATATTTTCGGCTGCCGCCAAATGATGTTGAATGAAGATGCGGAATTAAAAGCAGAAATGCAATAAATCATCTGTACAAAGGCTTTGGCTGGTTTTTAAAGTAATTTCATATAAAGTGAAATTATTCAATACATACTGTAGTAACAGAAGGCATTATCTGCAATCCAGAATAATGGGACGCCTGGCGATAGCTTCCTTTGTCACTTCTAATGGAAGGCAGGTTAGTTAAAAACAATATACATTATTAACCAGTGCTAAAAGTATGGAGAATAAAGTGAGAAGAGGGGAACTCCGCTGAATTACTGACATCAGCTGAGCGAATGATTTGTAAAACTAGCGCTGCGGTTCACAAATCTTATATTATAACCATTTCAGCCATCAGAACCATTCAGTGATACAGATAGATAGGATTTGGTGGGTCACTGATCATAATTTTTATGACCGGATTATGTGAACTAAAGAAAATTTTGTATGATCCATGACCCATGGGACGAGAAATAACAACCCAGCTTTTTATTGTAACCATTAGGATTTGTCGACCATGTGACTATTGCTTGATCTCATTCATTTAAAGTGTCCTAAAACAGATTGGGGCACATTTACTAAGGGTCTGCAGCTGCGAATCTGTCGGGTTTTTCCCGAATATTTCCGCTTTGCGCTGTATTTCACAGGATTGTGGCGCACGCGATCGATTTTTGGCGCAATCGCGCCGACAGAAATCGGGGGGCGTGTCCACCGGACAACCCGAAGGATTCGGAAAAAACGCGGAATTTAAAAAGCCATTTGTGTCGCAAGATCAAGCACTCACATACACCAGAAAAAAGCAGGTGAACTCCGGCGGACCGCGGCACAGCAGCGAAACCTGGTGAATATCGGCGCATGGATCTTAGTGAATCCCGGCAGAACCCGAATCAGCGTCGGAGAACCCGCCGCTGGATCGCGACTGGACCGGGTAAGTAAATGTGCCCCATTGTATGTGAATTTGTTTAAAATTAGGTTAAAATGATCGATGACCTACTCTTAGAATAGGCTGTCAATATCAAACCCCCATTGGTACACTGAAAATGAATGGGAAGCCGGAAGCTCCGTTCTGTTTGTAGTGGATAGCTGAATAACCCCAGCTTTGAACTGCAGAGACATGGGGGCTCATTTACTAAGGGGCTGAACGCCGCACTTTCGTTGGTTTCCCGAATATTACCATTTTGCGCAGAATTGCCCCAGGATTTTGCAGCACGTGATCGGATTTTGGCGCATCAGCGCCGGCTTGCACAAGACAGAATTGGGGGTGTGGCCGTCGGACAACCCGATGGATTCGGACAAACCGCAGAATTTACAAAAGGTTTTGTGTCGCAAGATCAAGCACTCAAGAAGGTGAATTCCGGCGGACCTCGGCGCAGCAGTGACACAGGAAGGAACTCGGACGCACGATCTTAGTGAATCGCGCTGGACCCGAATCCACGTCGGACAACGCACTGCGGGATCGCGACGGGACCGGGTAAGTAAATCTGCCCCATGGTCTGACCACTACACAGAGAATGGAGCTGTCTGCATCCTGAGAATAGCGGATCATGAGAGTGCTAGGTGACAAACCTCTACCAGTCTGACAATGACAATATCATTATGTATCAATATTTTCTGCATGGAAAACCCCTTTCATAGACAGAATCTTACGGCTACTACTGCACAACAGACACAAGGATAATGCTATATGGTGCCTTCTTACAACATTGGGCACATGTATTAATATGTGCTGCTAGGTTTGTTTTATGGTGTTTTTTAGTGTTGTTTTGTGCTCTGATTTTACATTGTGTTGCAAGGGCTTAATGGAGTTGGCCATTTTTAAAAAATGTTTCCTATTAGACATGTCTCAGCATGAAGGAAGGAAGGAAGAAAGGGGGAAGGTCATAATTTTCTGCTGCAGCTCCTCCTATACATCAGTGTTCAGACATGTTAACGAAGATCCATGGAGAATTTGCAGACAGCACTTAAGTAGGGAGCAGAAGTACAGATTCACCAGAACATTCAGGGAAGATTATTAAAGTCCTATTTTTATCAGAGGGCAGGTTGCTGTAGACAATGGGGCAGATTTATCAAGCTGTCTGAAAGTCTGAATATTTCTAGTTGCCCATGGCTACCAATCACAGCTCCCCTTTAAAATATTCATGAGCACTGGTAAAATGAAAGCAGAGCTGTGATTGGTTGCCATGGGCAACTAGGAATATTCTGACTTTCAGACAGCTTGATGAATCTGCCCCAATGTTCTGTATAATCCAAAAGTGTTTAAAAAAAAATCTGTGTTATATGGTGCTTAAAATAAAGTATGTGAAACTTTACCTGGCTCCCAGCCAGATGCTTCAGCCAAGTACCAAGTACCGCTCTATAAGATATTCACTGCTCTCCTCATCACTCCAGGCTCAACGACCCTCCCTCCTCCGTTTTCCACATCCTCTACTTGCACTGAGATGTCGGAAGGAGGATGAGAGAGAGGCTATGGGACAAGAAGGAAGGGAAGAGGAGACAGGGTTGACAAGGAGAGCAGTGAATATATTACAGAGCAGACGGAAGCAAGTGTGTGATGTGAAATTTTCCTTTCTTGGCTTGACTTGGCTGAAGCATTTGGCAAGGAGCCCGGTAAAGTTTCACATACTTTATTTCAAATACCATATAACACAGACATGTAAAAAAAAAAATTTGGGGGCGTTTATAGTACTTTGTCTAAAGCGACATGTCTCCTGATAAAAATAGCACTCTGGTGACAGGTTCCCTCTAAGGTAGTTAACCCCTTAATGACCGCCGTATTGGCTTTTTAAGGCGGTCATTAAGGGTACTTCTTCTGACGCGTACGCCTTTCTACGGCGGCGCGTCAGAAGAAGATTGCGGGACACCGGGTCTCGCTGGTGCCGGGCTGTGATATCACAGCCCAGACCCGGCACTAACACCCGGGAATGGAAAAACTCAGATCCCGGGTGTTTAACCCCTTACACGCCGCGGTCATGCATGACCGCGGCGTGCAAGCGTGTCCCCCGTGGATCGGACCCCCCCGGTGTGCTTACCGGGGGATCCGATCCCTTCTGCCTCCGCCTCCTGGCAGGACCCAGCTGTGTGTAACTGAGCATGCTCAGCATGCTCAGTTACTTACACTATACACTGCAATACAAGTGTATTGCAGTGTAAAGGCTTGAATAAGCGATTGGATGATCGCTTATTCAAGCCAAGAAGTGGAAAATGTAAAAAAAGGAAAAAAAAAATTAAATCTTTTTATAATATAATTAAATAAATAAAATAAGAGTCTCATAATCTCCCCAGTTACACATAAAATGCAAATAAAGTAAATAAAACACAAAAACACGTACATATTTGGTATCACCACGTCCGTATTAATCTGTACAATAAATCTAAATCAATATTGAACCCGCTCGGTGAACTAGGTAAAAAAAAAACTCGAAAAACTTCCCATAATATACGATTTTCCATCAAACGCCATCACAAAAAATGTTCTAAAAAGTGATCAAAAAAAGTTACGTTCCCTAATATGATACGACTGAAAAGAACAACTGTTCTCGCAAAAAATAAGCCCTCAACCAGATCTGACAACAAAAAAATACAGAAGTTATGGCCCTGAAAAGTTGTCAATAGTAAAAACAATGCGATTTTCTCCAATATTGGTTTTGCTCAGGAAAATTGAGCAAAAATAAGAAAAACTATATAAATGAGGTAACACCGCAATCGTAGTGAACCAGAGAATAAAGATAAAATATTATTTTTATGTTACGGTGAGCGGGGGAAAAAAAATGCTAACAATCCAAAATAAAAATTGATGATTTTGTTTGTGTCCCCCTTGAAATAGTTAATAAAATCTCATGAATAAGCTTTAAACTCCCAAAATGAATTATCTATACATTGTATCTCATCCCATAAAAAATAAGCCCTCACATGTTTGTATTACCAAAAAAAATAAAAATTTATAGGTTGTACAATGTGACAATACAAATCTGCTGTGAATGGCGCCTCCATTCATTCTATACTCGGCCGTGCGTCCGTACAGCAGTCACCACCACATATGGGGTATCAGTAAACTCGGGAGGAATTGGGCATCAAGAGTTGCAGTGCGTTTCATCATTTAATTTATTCTGAAAATGTCAGTTTTGGCCTAAATGAATGTATTTTCCAAAAAAATTCTATAGTTTCTAAATCGCAGGTCCATATTTTTTAACCCATGTGAAACACTTAAAGGGTTAATAGACTTAATAGAAGTTGTTTTACATATGTTGAGGGGTGACGTTTCTATAGTGGGGTAATTAATGGGGATTTACTATTATTTAGGCCTCTCAAAGTCACTTGAAAGCTGAGTTGTCCCTCAAAATGTGAGTTTTGGCAATTTTCATGAAAATAAGAAAAATCGCACCTAAAGTTCTGCACCTCATAACATCCTAGAAAAATGACCGGAAGCATAAAATATCATCCCAACATAAAGCAGATATTCCGGAAATGTTACTTTTTTAACTTTTTGGGTAGTTTTACATCTTGTCTGGAAACCAGAACATTTCAAACTTGGAAAATGAAGAATTTTTACAAACTTTTGCCAAATTTTCACTTTTTTTCAGAACGAAACACAAATCAGGCGCACAAACTTAGTGAATCCCGGCAGACCCGAATCCTTGTCGGAGTACGTGCCGCGGGATCGCGACTGGACCGGGTAAGTCAATCAGCCCTGTTGTGTCAGACAGGGCCGGCGCTATGGGTAGGCAAAGGTGGCAATTGCCCAGGGCCCCCAGGGAGAAAGGGGAGAATCTCTTCTTTCAAATGAATCTTGAATTTTGTTTCTAGGTGCTATGGATCCAGAGATATTCAGGTTTAAAGTGAGAATATCAGGTGCCATTTTTATATATAAATATCTCCGTTTTCCTACATTTTAGAAACACAAATTTAGATTCATATAAAAGAGGAGACTTTCTTCTTTCATAGGAGAAAAGGAGTGAGGTTCTATGAGTCACAGAACCAGAGATACAGCCCCCTGAAGTGTCTCCCCCATCTCCAGATTCTTAGCCATCAGGCTGCGGGAGCATTAGCTGCACACAGGAGCTGCTGCACCTCACAGATAATGGAAATATTCACTTTATATGTTACTAGTACTACATTTTGAGAAGGGATAATATCAACTAATATTCATGTTTTTAACCCTTCTCTATGCAAATCTAAGAACACACTTTGGGCTACATGTATCAATTGTTTTTTTCTGTTGTTTTTGCGCCTTTTCATTCAGGCGCACAGTTTTTGTGCCATTTTTGCGACTAAATGCCAAACTAGCTGCGCAGCAAAAATAACCAGCTTTCCCTCATTTATCCTAGCAATCCAGATGTTTTGATGCGCCTAATGATATTCATCACTTGCGACTTTTCATTTAGGCGCAAAAACGGGCGCAAAAACACTCCAGCCCGAAGCTGGCGTTAACTGAGAAGAAAACACTGAGCCCCTTTGCAGAACAGCTAATTTCTAGCAGCAGAGCTCATCCAGACACTGCAGACACTAGAACAGATCATACAGACATGAGATACTCTGCAGACACTAGTACAGATAATACAGACATGAGATACTCTGCAGACAGGAGCTGCAGACTCTATTTACACTTCATCACCTTCTATTTACAAAACATTCTGCAGAATCCTGAGCTCAAAGCAAGAGAGAAGAGAACGTTACAGAATGTTGCACATAGTACTGACAAGTGTCCCCCATGTAATTCTGCACAGTATCACCAGTGTATCTGAGGGGGATACTGTGCAGAATTACAGGGGTGCAGCAGGAGACCAGCACTGGGGGATCCCCTCCAGGAGAAGCCACTGCTGAGGAGGTCACTGGGTGCTGGGTGTCACATACCTGGGTGCTGCTGTGAGTGTTATCTTCATTCTGGGCTGTGGGAGAAGCAGAGAGGAGCTTGTAGCAGGATCGCATGTAAGTGCCCGAATCTAACATTGCGCCTAAACTGCGCCAAAATTGCGCCTAAACTGTGTTAAAGTAAAGTGATTAATAAGAGGCAGGACATTACCTTATCACAGATGGTTGTAGCTTGTGATAATTCTGGAAAACAGTGCGCCAGAATTTAGGCGCAACTACTACACTTAGGCGCACAAAAGTGATAAATGCGGCCCATTCTCTCTTATTCCCTTTTATTTTGTGATAGTTATTTTTTGTTGGGAAAATTGACTGATACGATGAACATTCGATCCTCTTCACCTAATGTGACTACACCGCGACCAGAACATGTCCATAAAGTTATATGTAACACCAAAAACACACATGTCCTGGAATAAAGTTTTTATTTCCCATCATCCTCCATTATTTACACCTATGTTATGACGTTCTCACTCTCATTCTTATGAAGCGCGGAGGGTTCTGTTATTGTGCAGCTAATACACTGGCGCACATCTAAACGTGACTTTTATTATCTCATTAGAGAGGTTTATGGATATATAGTTATGTATTTGGGTTACCATTGTGTAAGGAACAGACAATGATAGATCTGTGTGAATTTTCTGCAGTTCCCTTTGCTGCATATTTTGGTGAATACAGTATATTGGTGTGGGGTCTGTATGCTCTCCTCACATCTTACTGTTTTAGGAAAGTAGATTTTCTTTATATAAGTATCTGGATTTGTACATATTTTAGAGGAAATTTTGAATGTTAATTGCCAAATGCATCACCTGGTTGTTGCTTTCAAAATTCTATAGGTTTTATGGCGCCTTTACTTTTTATTCTGTTTTATTGATATATTTTGCAGGTTGTGACTGTCTAAAAATGTCTAGCTGAAAAGCAGATATCTAGTTATTACAGTTTTAGTGATATTATGTGGATTTATTCATGTGAACATATCACTAGGGCACATTTGTGAACTCTACAAATGTCCATGTTTGGATCAAATTTTTTGCCATCAAAGTCAAATTTTAAGTATTTTTAATAAAATGTTTCAATTTGAATCAAAATTGCATGAAGGCGCCTATGTCTATAAAATCTTTGATACAATTTTGAAAATGGGGCAAGTGTATGCTTTCAGAAAATATCGGTCCCTCTCCCCAATGGGCCTCACAGTCTAATCAACCTACCAGTAATTTTTTGGAGTGTGGGAGGAAACCAGAGGACCCGGAGGAAACCCACGCAGACACAGAGAGAACATACAAAATCTTTGCAGATGTTGACTAGCGCTGCAAGGCTGTAGTGCTAATCACGGAGCCACCATGCTGCCCATAAATCTCCCTATCATTTATCTATCTCCTATAAAATTCTCCCATATTACAGTTTGTTTTACCATACTAAAGGAGCCTCTTACTGACTGTGACTGGTCATAAAATAGTTTTATTTTGGGGCCCCACTTTTAGTTTTGCCCAGGGCCCCACTTTGTCTAGAACCGGCCCTGGTGTCAGAACAGAGGTTTTTGTGGCTCTGACACAGGCCAAACATTTTTATCTATTGTACAGTATGGATACATAAAACTATACAATACATCCTATATACAGTATGAATTCCTATGGCCATACATATTGCTGAGGTACAAAATAAAGCACGAACAGCCTTGAATGTGTCACTATAGAACAATGTTTTAGCTTCTGTGCAGTAACTATAGGGGTTCCACAAATTGCAATCACAACTCGTCCTTGTGACCCTCCCCATGTCTCATGAATGAATGGCAGAGCCATATGTAGGCAGGGAAGGCGCAGCGAGATACAATGCTAATTGCACAAAGATGTAATCATGTAAGAGATACGGCCGCTACCTCCCCAGACACTTCATTGCTATAGACTCTACTTTCTGTGTGCCAGCATGTGCAGGGGAGGTGGTGTGCACACAGAGAGCTGCTGTGGAAGCCCAGAATCTGATTTCAAGTATTCAGCACATTCACTAGTTTTATTTTTGCATATTTTTTATATTCTACACATTTATTTATAGTTTATTTTTGCTAAAGTGTAAGAATGCAGAGGATTCATATAGAGTACAAATAGTCCTCGCTAGTGAGAAATCTCTACAATATATGCACATAACAACAGCATTGGGATCCAATTTATTCAAAATAGAAAGAAATCTAAATAATTCCAAAAATCTTATAGCTATAGGTCAAAAGCCCAAAATATCTACTTTAAAATACACAAAAAGTTATTTTCATACAGAAAGGGGTATTCCCGTTTTTTGCAAATAATTGATATTGTTATACAATTCCCCAATATACTTTCTGTGCCACTTCCTCGCTGTTTTATAGATCCTGTCATTTTCTAGGAAGATATATTGTTTATTTTCTGTGGATAAATACTGGTCCATCGTCATGTGATGTCACACAGAGGCATGGCTTGTTTTGTCCATGATCAAGCGATGTCACATAGGTGCACGGCTCATTATATCCGTGGTCATGTGATGTCACACAGGTGCACAGCTCACTATATCCCTGGTCATGTGATGTCACACAGGTGCACGGCTTGTTTTATCCCTGATCATGTGATGTCACACAGATGCACAGCTCATTATATCCCTGGTCATATGTCACACAGGTGCATGGCTCGTTATATCCCTGGTCATCTGATGTCATACAGGTGCACGGCTCAATATAATATTCAGCTCTGATTACTCTGTGAGCCGTGCACCTGTGTGACATCACATGACCAGGGAGTATCCACAGGAAGTAAAGAATAAAACTTTCTGTTGATTGACAGCAAGCAAAGATCTAGAAAACAGTGAGGAATTGGTACTGACTGTATGTAGGAAAATTACTAAACATAAACAATATCGCTTATTTCTCAAAGTTGACAACGCCTTAATAATTATGAGTGGAATTTTCCCAATTCTGAGTCCATACACAATAGTTCAGACCACGATTGATTGGAGTGGCAGATGTGGATACTCCACTGATTTGATACTGAGGATCCATCGTTATAGTAACTCATCAATATCAAACCCCTTCAATAAACTTTAAATACAGGCAATCCCCAACTTAAGGACACCCAACTTACAGACAGACCCCTCTGCCCACTGTGACCCCTGATGATCTCTCTGGATGTTACTATAGTGCCAGACTGCAATGATCAGCTGTACTGTGTCTGTAATGAAGGTTTATGGATAATCCTTGTTCCCTTTACAGCAAAAATTAATAATAATAATTCCCTTATTTATAAGCGCACACAGAACTTGCCAAATCAGTCCCTGTCCCATGGGACTCACAATCTTATCAACCTACTAGTATGTTTTGGCGTGTGGGAGGAAACCCTTGCAAACACATAGAGAACATACAAACTCTTTGCAGATTTTGACCTGGATGGAACTTGAACCCTGGAACCCAGTGCTGCAAGGCTGTAGTGCTAACTACTGAGCCACCGTGCTGTTTGAAAATCCAATTAACACAGGGACTGTCTGGAGTTCCAATTATAAAATATACCTGTTCCTACTTACATAGAAATTCAACTTAAAGGAAACCTACCACTTGAAGTGGCAGGTTTCCGATGGCAATACCGAGCACCAGCTCAGGGTGAGCTGGTGCCGGAGCTTATTTCAGTCAGTGTTTTAAACCGCGGTATCGCGGTTTAAAACACTTTTTAAACTTTATAGCCGGCGCATGGAGGTACGCGCTCGGCGCTTACCGTGCACGCGGCTCTCATTCACTTCCTATGTAGCCGCGCGCACGGTAAGCGCCGAGCGCGTACCTGCCTGCGCCGGCTATAAAGTTTAAAAAGTGTTTTAAACCGCGATACCGCGGTTTAAAACACTAACTAAAATAAGCTCCGGCACCAGCTCACCCTGAGCTGGTGCTCGGTATTGCCATCGGAAACCTGCCACTACAAGTGGTAGGTTTCCTTTAAGAACAAACCTAAAGAAGTGATCCTGTAAGTAGCCCGGAGACTGCCTGTATAGGTAAGGGTGGACTCACCTGTACTTAGTTATAGTAACAGGAACAGGACAATGTAGATGTTCATGTTGGTTTGCACGTTAGTGATTATTCAGTGAAACCTGCGATGGTTGATATTAACGGACACAAACCCTAATCCTTTCTATGGTCGCGGGATGATACAATGCCGCTCCTGCATGATGAGATGCAAAACGGGAAGCAACCCCATTGTTCTCATCTGTAATAGATGGCATTACACAAACGTTTGCATTCCAAGCGTAGCGGCCCCATATCTACATATTCATATAGCGAGATGAATAATTTTGTAAACATCCAGAAGAACATCTGGAAGATAATGATACAGGATGCAAATCAAGCTCTGCCAAAAGTGGCTTGTAACCTGGTGGGATAATGGGGGGCTCATGGCGCTGCGTGGCTCCCACCCACTGTGTCTATGTGTCTGCAGGAATCTCTGGAGAGAGGGAGATTCTGCTCTTTACATACAGAAGACATATAAAAAATATGACTATTATGGCTGCAGCGTGTAGTGTTACATTCTGTACCACACTTTGTAGAAAGGGTTTCCACAGAAACAGGACAGAAAGGGGGCTCCTGCTGTTTTAGGATTTCCTATATTTCCTGTACTGGGGTAAATGCAGCAGCTTCCGGCATAAATTAGCATCAGGAAAATCCATTTTCCACTGATGTGAGCTGTCCACAGGTGGATTCCACTAGAAATATAGGACATATCTGTTAAAATTCGCATCATAGAGGCCTCCAGTGGATTGTATTACAGAATTTCACACAGATTTCCCTGAAACAATTGGGTTGTAATCCTGCAAACACTGCAAATGTTTATTTCCTTCTGATTCTTTTTGGCAAAAAATGACTAAAAGAAACTCCTCATTACATGCAACTTATTAATATACAGTGGGGCACATTTACTTACCAGTCCCACTGGCGCCGCCGATCCAGAATGTCCCACGAGGATTCGGAGCTGCCGCGATTCACTAAGATCTTGCGTCCAATTTCCTGGATGTGCTGCTTCCCCGCTCAGGTCCGCCAGAGTTCACAATCTTCTTCCCTGTGCATGTGAGTGCGTGATCTTGCGGCACAATTTTGAAAGTTAAATTCCGTGGTTTGTCCGAATCAGTCGGATTGTCCGGCGGCCACGCCTCCCGATTTGTGTCACATTCAAGCTGGTGCCGATGCGCCACAATCCGATCTCGTGCGCCAAAAACCCGGGGCAATTCGGGGCAAATTGGAAAAATTTGTGAAACCCGACGGAAATGCGTCCCTTAGTAAATGTGCCCCAATATGTTTAGTTTCCTGCTTTCAGGCTTCTTCAATATAGTCCATTGTTATGTGATGCTGGAAGTATCTAGGGGCGTAACTAGGAGAGGCTGGGCCCCATATAAGACGTCTACATGGGGCCCCCCTTCCCCTTAATATATATACATATGTGTACACACACATGTTTATACAATCACATGGGGCTCATTGGGGCTTATTTACTTAGGGTTCAGCAGTCGCATTTCCGTCAGGTTTTCCGATATTTTCGGAGGTTGCGCTGCTGGGGCTGGGATTTAGAAGGGGATTTCATGCAACAGAAATGGGGGGGGGGGAGTTGGGGGGTGCTCGATTTAACAGTAAAATTGTGTCGCAAGCCATGCACTTACATACACCAGGAAGAAGAAAGTGAACTCCGGCAGTCCAGAGCAGGGAGCGACAAATCCAGGATATCGGCGCGCGATCTACGCGAATCGTGGCAGAGTTCATTCTCTTGGAAAACACGGAGGGACGGGTAAGTAAATGTGCCCCATTGGGCATTGCATTGTGTGTACTGAAAACACCTGCTAATGTCTACCCATCACATGCATTTCTATTGAAACACATAAGCAATTAGGCCGATTCCCTCCACATTCCATCTGGATTGCGTTTTAAAAACGCATTGTGTGAACGCAGCCTAATGGAACTGAGCAAAAACAAGTCAAAACATGTCAGAACAGTAATCTAGCAACTCCTGTAGGTAATTGCTTGTACATCATGGGAAGCTCATACCTGTAAGGACACTTTAATATAAGCTTTGTACTGTATCTGCACTTTGCCATAGCGGATTGTACCTTACACTACAATAAACCACAGTTAAATAAATTTCTATTAACAATATTCATCCCATCTTTTCCACTTTTTAATCTCATTAAATGTGACATGAAACATCTTTTATGTAATGAAAAAGGTTCATTAATCCCATGAATCCTTGGTACAAGAACATGGAAGGGAGTACTGGAGTGGAATGAGCATTCGGATGGAGAACATTACGGTTCTGTAATCCATGACATGTTTCAAAAACAGCTTGCGACCCTAAACATGTCCTGACAGATCTTAGCCCGTCTAAAAACTGAAGCGTTCAGTATATCTATGCATTACAGAACATAAACATGTGAAAATGGTCTGTCTGGAAGAATAATCTTAGTAATGAGATAATTTCACATATATTACTACAAGGAAAATATAATATAGCCTGTAATGGAATAATATTGCACATTGTAGGAGAATATTCCCAATAGTATAATATGAGTAACTATAACTAGATGGAGTCTTCTCCCAGCAGGTAAAGATGTAATGAAATGGCTTGCCGATAAAAGAAACATAAAGATGATACCTTTTGTCCCCTCTTCCTGAATACAACACAATATGATAGAATTTTGTATGGAAGTATGTTTTGTTGTTAAAATATCCGAATTTATATATTTAATAATATTCGTACAACTGTCCTAAGATTTCATAGCTGAATAAATAAAATTCTCAACAGGGGACCAGAAGTAACCATGAAGAACCACTTACTGATCGGTGCTGGTCTATCCACTGGAAACCTACCTGTTACGGGAATCATAGACAATACCATTGTAGTTGAAGTGTAGTTGAAGTGTACATGTGTACATGTCAGATGAAGTGTACATGTTTTCATCTGACCCTCCATGTATAGAATCTTATGATTGTTTGGGGAGGGTCAGGGGCCAGAGACTAGTGTTTTTACCTTGCATAAGTAGATTTGTCTTTTTCAGTCATTGGTTTAGAAATCCATCAGATCTGTGGTATAGACCGGAGTAGTCCTGTTCAATAAATTGCAATGCAGAATCCAATAAGAAAAAAGATAAAATTTGAATCTTAGTCATTTTCACACAAAGTTTGGATCCAAAATGTACTGAAAGTTCCACCATCCGAGCATGCAATGACCAGGTATTTTCATGTTGCCTTTCCAGATTCCAAAAAATATAAATAACAAAATGTACACCTCATTATCAATAAGGCCTATCAGGGGTGTAACTACAGGGGTAGCAGCCACTGCAGCGGCTATAGGACCCACAGTCTCAGGGGGCCCGGCCACCGGACCTGATATGAATGAAGGATGTGCACTGTTATGGACATATTGGGGGTCATTTACTAAGGGCCCGATTCGCGTTTTCCCGACGCGTTACCCGAATATTTCCGATTTGCTCCGATTTCCCCTGTATTGCCCCGGGATTTTGGTGCACGTGATCGGATTGTGGCGCATTGGCGCCGGCATGCACACGACGGAATTCGGGGGGCGTAGCCGAGCGAAAACCCGACGGATTCGGAAAAACCGCCGCATTTAAAAAAAGAAATGTGTCGCTTGGGACGCGCTTACCTTCACTTGGTCCGGCCCGGTGAACTCCAGTGCGTTCACATGCTTTTCAGCACAGCAGCGCCACCTGGTGGACGGCGGAGGAACTACCTTGATGAATCCCGGCCGGACCCGAATCCAGCGCAGAAAACGCGCCGCTGGATCGCGAACGGACCAGGTAAGTAAATCTGCCCCATTATGCAGCATTATATGTATATAACAGTGCACATCTTCTACAGTGCTGAGCTGGAAGAGAGTAGCAACTTTCTTATATGATATGATGCGACTTAATTGATCTCGTAGGTAATTTTTTGTATGTAACACAGTTCCACAGCAGTTTTTACACACAGGTTACAAATAGAAACTTTAAAGTAAGAACATCACAATTAGACCTTGCATTGTGCTACTTGAATACTTTGTTACATTCTCAAATTTTTCTCTGCTTATTGTTATGCTTATCGTTATGTAGAAGAAATTCCTGGCAAACATTTTGATTACCTTCAGAAGGAACTTTTGTAATGCACTGTACTAAACTCGATCTGTGAGTATTGGTCACTCCTCTGGTCAAAGATCAGTGTTTGACACTACATCCGTTCCAAAGGTCTTGGTTATATCATCATACCTGATTTGGTCAAAGAGTAGCCTTCTTGGACCATGGGACGTCACTTCTGTTGAGCATGAGATTTCTGGTCTGATGTTGCCACTCATTTTCTAAAGGGGATCCTTTGACCCCCCCAAACTTACAGAAGATCTGGAGAAACCAGAACCAGGAGCAGCATAAGTATGTTTTTTCTCTTTCTTTTTCCCACTCCTGCCTCAGCCCCACAGGGTTTTTCAATATTAATTGAAAACCCATTTAAGGTATAATCAGCTAGCTCTAAGTTTACTTCTTTAATGGAACAATGCTTTAAACTAGACCTTCTTTCTGACACTCCGGATAAAGGGCAATTTGCATATAAGCAATTAATAACTGAAAATAGCCATTGAGAAAAAAAAATCCAAAAATGTTCTTGAGAAGATAGCTCTAAGAAGATGAAAATCTGGTCACAAAATGTGACCATGTTCATAGTGTTATAAAATATTACATGATAATATAATAATAATAATATAAAATAGTAGCAACCTCTGACCATTTCACAACTGGACAACGTCCTATTTCCTGTGAATGGCGCTCTCTTGCAGCCACTGATAATAAATGCTTTGTATGTATTCCACAATCTGTGTGTGAGCTATGGCTTTCAGTCTCAGCTTGCACAAGTCATTATTTATACACCCAGGTTGCTCCAGACAAAGAGAGGGACCTCTAACATCTCTTTGGTCATGTAACCTTAAGTTAAAGCCTGACCTTTTCTCTGCTTTCCAGAATAGCAAAAAAAAAAACAAAACTCAAGTAGCAAAAAAACATTAGAAAGCAGGAAAATAATGGAATGTTGAAGTAAAATCCAGTAACGTCTTTCATAAATATACGGATGCTCAGTGCCTAAGTTTAAGATCTAATATTATTTGCTTAGTGTACACAAACATTTCCTCAAGAATGTATCTCAAAAATTAAGAGAGTCAGGATTTTAATAAATGAAAAGACACATTTTTCACATAAGTCCTGTACTGATCCAGCACTTGTGTATTTAGACCCCACCGATCCTTGACTTTTCCTTTAGCCCTGGGAGGCAGGAACGGACGTTGACTGAAGATGTGTGATGCCATTACATGGGACTGCTGGTCCTCACACGTCGGACAACCCATTGTAACAATACTGTACCAGCTGTATTGTGTCACGGGTGTCCCTATGATCCAACTCTCGGATCGCAGGCACACCACTGCCCCTTTCCGTGGTGTGACCCGGCCCTCACTTGCCTCACCACGCTCTTGCTCCCGTACCAGATAGGGCGCGCGCATCCCCGCTCCCAAGGGCGTGCGCGCACCGCACTCGAAGATTTAAAGAGTCAGCACACCCATGACAGCCTGTCTGTGCCAGACTCCGAGTCTGCCCTCTGTATTGTACCTCGACCTCGGCTGCCACCGCAGGCTAGTCGCAGCTGTGAAATGACCTGGTGGCACCACACCTCAGCAAGACCATCCCACTTTTTGGCGGGCTCTGGTGAAACTAAACAGCGGCCAACAACTGGGCCCATTTCTGCACCAACGTGTAAACACTTAACAAGACAGACAAACAAATAACACAAAGGGGAGGCCAACAATGCAAGTCATAACTAGTTACAGAATAAAGAACAGAATCAAATAGACGGGAGAATAGTCGAGGACGTAGCCAAGATAAAAAAAAAATACATAGTGAGAAGTAGCAAAAAAAGACTGACATGAAGCTATGGCAAATTTAATTAGCCACACTCTCACACTCTTGTTCACACTCTTGTTCAATATTATAAAAATATGTAAGAGCACTTTATTGGAAAATCCAAGCATAACAGTCTCAAGCACAATAAAATAGTCTGACAGTTCTGTAGACAAATCAAATATTCTCGATCTTTGGTTCCACACTGGAGCCTACTTGTGGCTATTCATTGTGACACCAACATACTCGGTGACGTTTCCAAGGCAGAAAATGGAGGAAGGAGGCGGAGCCTCCAAAACATCACTGATTATGCTGGTGTCTCAGTGAATAGCCACATGTATGCTCCAGCGTGGAACCAAATATGGAGACTATGTGAATTGTCTACAGAACTGTTTGACTATTTTATTGTACTTGTGCACTGTTATGCTTGTGTTTTGCGATTGCGAAGTGCTATTGCATATTTTTATAATATTGTAAAAGAATCTTTGTCAGTGGCTAATCCCATTTGCCATACATTAAAGAGGAGTCAAAATAACCTCTGTTCACTACCGATCAGTTCCTTTTGGGTTATGAAGTTGCTTTGTTTTTTTTTGGTCACCGATTCTGACAGGGAGCTAGCAATACAAACTGCTTGACCAGCAAGGAAAGATGGTGTACAGGGGTATAGAGAGAGGCAGGGCTTTGAAGCTGTGCAAACTTTAACCTTCGCTGGTCCAGAACAAGGGTTGCAGAGAGCCAGCAGTTCAGCAAATAGAACACTGTTCAGACTGCTGATTTAAAAGCACCAGATAAAATTTGGCGCCTTCAGAGCCCAAGAGCAGAAGACTGAGGCACAGATGTGACAGTACTCTGATGGATGGCAGAAAAGTTTGGGAACCAATACAGGCGGTCCCCTACTTAAGGACACCTGACTTACAGACAACCCATAGTTACAGACAGACACCTCTGACCTCTGGTGAAGCTTTTTGAATGCTTTACTATAGTCCCAGGCTGCAATAATCAGCTGTAAGGTGTCTGTAATGAAGTTTTATTTATAATCCTTGGTCCCATTACAGTAAAAAATGTTTAAATTCCAATTGTCACTGGGGCCAAAATTTTTTTGTCTGGATCTACAATTATAAAATATACAGTTTCGACTTACATACAAACTCAACTTAAGAACAAACCTCCAGACCCTATCTTGTACGTAACCCGGGGACTGCCTGTACAATAATAGGTTCCTCTTTCTATAATTGCTAAATAATAGAAACCAAAAAATCTCTGTGTAGAACATGATGTGGGAATTTTTAGCATACATAAAAGGATATAGAAAGTTTAAAAACCGACATATGCCCAATAGGTTAATTCAGATGTTCCCATGATAACAGTAGCTGACAGAGTTTGACAAAAGTGACATCAATAATGCATATTTCTCTGTTTATGTCCTGGGAAATAGCTCCAAGGAAACGAGATACAGTTTTCCATGCAAATGTTGTATTGTTCACTATTGTTGGCTTAAATAACAGTATTGTGTAATCTCAGATGAAAGGGGGGGGGGTTTGATTTTGTCAGTTCTGTAAAACATTAAAAGTTTGGGAAAATTGCAACGTTCACTTTAATTACAGATTATGCAACAATGAATGAATGCAAAACAGATGGAAATATTTTTTTTTTGGATCTGTCAAGCTCCCAATATTAGCTGCATAAAAGACCTCAATGAGAGCCGGTTATTTAACAGTACATGCGGCAATGGACTAATGCTGCAACATACCGATCAGGAAAAACAGGGGATTATTATAAAAAGAGTTGGCCGGGATTTACTATCCATGACTTGTACACCGGACGGATCAGCTGTTCCGTGCTGTATAAACACAAGAACACAGAGCCGGAAGGAGTGGATTCTGTGTCTCAGTAGCATCCAGGAGCCACCATTACACAGCCACCGTTTCCATTGAACGTCCATCAATAGTAGACCTTGGCAAAGCCCTTGAAATAAAGAGGCATCTCCACATTCAATTTGAGAGTAGTCATGCTCTACTGTAGTACGGTCAGTAATATTTTGCTGCTTCAATTGCTTGAAGAGGGGGAAATTCAGTTCCACATGAGTGACCTTGTAGAAGACTGTCGACCCTATATAACATAACATGGCTGACAAACTGCAAACATGAAAACTGTAGAGTACAAATGTCTTAGCTAATCAAAGCAGTCCTTTACCTTGGTTAACTGGCTTACAGAGATGAGCATACGCAAACTTTAAGTTGGATCCGGGGTTCAAGTGTGTGCCGCCAATGCATTTTGCTGAATTGGTATCACCAATTAGAGCCATGGCCAACAATCCGTTAATATGTCTGTGTCATGAGGGATGCTCCCAAAAGTTTTGGTTCACATGTGTCCATCTCTATGCTTGGGTCTGGAACCAGAAGAGGAGAAAAGGGCATTATTTTGCTAATTCTGTCTTTGGAGGCATCTCACCCTGCTATAGTGGTTTCTGTGGGTAATCAGGTGGGTTATCATATGATCAACATTATGCCAGTACTAGGATGCTTTCGCTGGATCTGACAAGACACAGTACATCCTAAATACTGACAAATGTCAAAGTTTGGTGTAAAAAAAACTAAATAAAAAATAAAGTTTTCAATGAACATTTCTGACTTTTAAAAGATTAACAATAAAAAAGTAAAAAAATAAATAAATGCAATTTAAAAATACATAATAAACCCCACCCTGAAAATTACAATATCTTTCATCCTAAATAGACATATTGGGGCTTAGTTACTAAGGGTCCCACGGCCTCATTTCCGCCTGGTTTTCCGACTTTTCGGGGGTCGTGCTGCCGGGACAGGGATTTAGAAGGGGATTGTGTCGCACGGGGGGGCGGGCTGTTGGACAAACAACGGGATTTGACTTTAAAATTGTGTCGAAAGCCAAGCATTTACATGCACCAGGAAGAAGAAGGTGAACTCCGGCGGACCTGAACGGGGAGCAACACATGCAGGATATCGGGCGCTCCCGCGGCACAATCCATGTTCGTCGGACATACCGGATCGGGGATCGCGACGTGGGCTGTTAAGTAGATATGTCCCAATATATATCAACATTTCCAGAGGATAAAGTTCTGCATAACAGAAAGCTTTACCACGAAATGAAAAGTTAAGTTTCCAATGGACTTTTCTGACTTTTGACAGACTGACATTAAAAAAAAATTTGTATACAAAAATTTTAATGAATGAAATATACAAATACATAATGAAAAATTCACAATAGCTTTAACCCTAAATAGACATAATGGGGCACATTTACTTACCCCTCCCGTCGTGATCCCCGCTGGGGTCTGGCGCAATTTCCTGCATGTGTCGCTTCCCCACTGAGGTCCGCCAGAATTCACCTTCTTCTTCCCGGTGCATGTGAGTGCTGATCTTGCGACACAATTTGCTTTTTAAATTCCGCGGTTTGTCCAAATCAGTTGGGGTGTCCGACGGCCACACTCCCTGATTTGTGTTGCAAAAACCCGGGGCAATTCAGCGCAAAACAGAAAAAGAAATGTAAAACCTGCGGACCCTTAGTAAATGTGCCCCAATATTTCAAAAATTTCAGAGCAGAAAAATTAATAGTACAAAAATGTATTATATTTAGAGATAGAATACAGGGGCACATTTACTTACCCGGTCACTGGAGTTTACAGAAAGTGCATTGTCCATCTATAATGCACCGTGCAGAGATTCACTAAGATTGTGCGCCCGATATCCCGCATGTGTCGCTTCCCCGCTCAGGTCCAACAGAGTTTACCATCTTTTTAGTGGTGCATCTAAGTGCGAGGGATTGTAACACAAATTGAAAGTTAAATCCAGTGCTTAGTCTTAATCAGTCGGACATTCCGATTGCACGCCCCCTAATTTGTGTCGCCTGGATGCCAGTGCACCTGCACCGCCAAAAAAGGTTGCTTGTGCCACAATCCCAGTGCAGACACTTATTAAATACCTGGGCAAGACTTTTTAGCCCCGAAAAAGGTGCACTGTCCGACAAAAGTGCATGCACCACCCTTAGTAAATGAGCCACACAGTGTCCTACAGAGGCACTTGTTGAGTCGTGCACAAGGTAAAGTATTAAAAAGTTGATAGATTTTAAAACATTTTGGGCTTAAATAAAATTTCTAGTGCTGAAATGTGAGTGGTGAAAAAAATTACTTGATAGGTAGGCCCAATCTTAAAAGGATTGACCACTTTTCAATACATCTCTTCCAGTTGACATGTCTGTGCATGTATATGTTCCTGTAGCATTGCCTCCTTTGAGAGCTTCAGCCTTTCTCTGTTGTCACCATGCTTCCCTTTACATATATACACAACTTCCTCTCTCTCACAGCTCTGGTCCTAGTGGCATCTCTCATTGCGTCCCTCTCACTCAGTCTGTCTCACTGACAGACACAGGAATAGGGGAGAGGGAAGGATGAGTCATAATTTCCTGATGCAGCTCCTTCTATACATCAGTGCTCAGACATGTAAACAAAGAAGCATGAGAGTCTGCAGAGCACAAATGTAAGTATCAGGACGGCTGAATCACTGGATGAATATTCAGGGATTATATTTAAAGCAGTAAAAGCACACAGGCAAGTTATATAATAGAATAGACAACCCCTTTAAAGGAGTACAAAAAATATCAGAATTCAATCCATATATCTTCAGGATCCTCAAATATCTAAGTGTCTGGGTGCTATCTGTAACTTAGTAGAGTAGATATAGATATGTCTATAGATATGTCTTTTTTAACATATATTTGTATGTTCTCTCCGTGTTTGCGTGGGTTTCCTCCAGGTGCTCCGGTTTCCTCCCACACTCCAAAAACATACTGGTAGGTTGTTTAGATTGTGAGCCCCATGGGGACAGGGACCAATTTGTCATGCTTCGTGCAGTGCTGCGTAATCTGTGTGCGCTATATAAATAAAGAATTAATATTATTATTATTAACATAGAACTGATAAAGAATTTGGTAAATTCTCTTTTGTAGGCAGAGATATGCTAATAGATGTGATAATATTTTTTTAAGAAAAAAAAATATTAGGGTTTTTTTTGCTCTTTTTTATCAAGTCAATGATGAAGTGTTGGGTGCCCCCATGGTCTGCAGGAGGTGTGTCCTCTTTCACAAACTTAAGGGCAAATTTGCCCACATTTCAATGTACTTAAAGCTTCCCCTGCTGTCATAGTCAGTAAAGTCATCATTTGCATGTGTTGAATAAACATAAGAATATATTTGTATTCATTCAGGAAGATTATTCCATCCAGAAACGGTAAGAGGCAAACATTTCCAGGCTAACTGTAGTCACTGATCAATTGTGCACTGAACCGCTGGTGACCTCTTTCACAGAGTAAATGACATTACATTACTATCTCGGGGACAGAAAGATTCTGGCTATTGGTACAAAATTTTATCTCATTTGCCCTAAAATGAGCAGCTGATGGGGTCATCCAAAGCCTACATTAACTGGATATCATTGGAAGGTAAATGCAAACCAGTGCAATATCCTGTTACTAAGATTTAGAGAGGCTTAAAGTCAATAGCTACAGGCAGTAAGAGCAAACATGATACAAAATACAATGAGGCCTACAATGTACGACCGGTTCCCTATACTTTCAATAAATAGCTGATTTATCTTGTGTGGACAGACACAAAAGGCAAAAATTACATTGTGAGAAATCAGCCCTCACAGATTCCAACATATTAACGGAAACCCCCTTAAGACAACTTAAAATTGCCATAATAGAAAAAGTATAGTAATAGAAATAGTCATAGTATAGAAATAGTAATAATATAGAAAGAAGCAAGATACGTTTGGATTTATATTAAGGCCTCGTAGCCTAATGTACTCAAGTAATGTCATTGGATTGGATTGTTGTGAATCTATCTTTTTTGTTTTGTGGGGCAAGGAATGGCTACAGAAGCAAAGGTAAAAAGATACCTGTCTCAGTGGTTAAATTATCAGAAGTCATCATGGTGGTCAGGGCCAGATACAGAAGAAAAAGATGGTGAGGAACTTCCATCAAAGTCACCTAAATATCAATCTATATAATGGTGGATATTCATCAGGGCTTCTGTCAGCTTATAGGTAGCACTTGTGATTATATTGCCCAATCTGCCAAATCCATGCCAGTGGGGCGTGAAGGCGGGCGGGGGCGCGGCCGTCGGGTATAGGAAGGCCTCGCTACACACCAGCTGCAGGGCCTGGCGTAGAGATAACCTTTCATACCCCAGTGAGTCTATAAATCAGTGATGGCTAACCTGTCATATGTGTCAGAGGTGAAAATCTGAGATGTTTTTTTGCAGTCACACAGAAAGCTGAAAGGATCTGGAGGTGGGATAACTGTCCTGTTATTGACGCAGTGCAGTGTCCGTCACTGATGGTGGTAAGATGGCCACTGATCATGCTGCACTCTCAGCCGGAGAGTTGCTCCGCCTCTGGATGCTGACGCTGTCTGCTTGCTGCTCTGGCTTCACTACCCGACATCCGGAGGCTGGGCAACTCTCCTGCTGACAGTGCAGTACAAACGGGGCATTTATGTAAGCCTGTACACCAGTATAAATAGTCATAATGCCTGAAGCAAAGAATGGCTTTATGACTATTTCCTGCTTATGCCACTTTGTGTAGATGAGCATGAAGACTAGCTCACAAGCACAGGCCACCCAACAGGAGGCTGGTGCCTCTTGATAAATCTGGCACTTGTGGGGTTACCATCAAATACTGCAGCATGATGCTCCAACATATGAAAGATCACCCCATTATCTTTTTAATTCTTTACATTTTTTTTAAATCATTTTAATTTAAATGCTTTTAAATATTTAATCACCGGATCTTACTTAAAAACATCACCTAAAGTAAAAATAAAAGCAAAAATTTCTCCTTCACTAAAATTTCTGTCTCCTTATCAAACAATGTACGCTTGTTTTGGTTGGAGCATCATTATCCTCATCATCTGAGCCAGCAGAAAATGCACATTCATTGGAAAGATGGGGGGGGGGGCAGCTCAGTGCTCCTAGACATCCTTGCTGATGGACATGTGCACAAGTCAGTACTTAAAGACATTTTTTGTGTCGCACCCAGATTGAATCATGCTATTGAAGACTGTGTGCCACTTTTGGGCATCCTTGCACATTTGCAAACTGCACTACTTTTGATGAATCTTGGCCACTCAAAAGGTTGAACATCACTGAATTAGAAGGTATTCAGAGCACACTATATACTAATCTAATGATTGCCTAAGACTGGCCAATAGAAGTGCATGGTCACCTTAGAAGTACAGGTTCTGGGGTGAATAGAGCCCTACCCTTGAGTGTACAGTAAAGTCACATTGTCAGACTTTGGGTCATTTGTTTTATTAGAGGTCATCTCCATCTTTGCTTTGATTATATCCGTATTTGGCTTCATGTATTCCAGATTGATATATTCCATGTTGTGTATAGACATTTTTAGTATTCTCTGTTTTCGATCTTCTGTTTATTATCAGCAGGATGAGAGTTTTCATAAAAGCTTAAGGGATTTAACTACATGTTGAAGCTGGCAGAAGGTCAGGGGCAACATGCTGCGTCACTTAAAGTAATGAAGGCTTTAAGTAGGACACATCGTACAATTAGCAAACACAAAGTATTGTAAGCAGATTCTCATATGGACCAAATTTTAGGAAGAGATAAGAATGTGCTCTCATGAATTTAGGAAGAAAATCCTCTCAAACCATATATAATTCAAAATGTCTGCCTAAACAGCATGTTGTATGGTCATATGAACATTCACTTGTTTCTATGGACAATATTTCCTGAAGAATTCCCTCATATTATAATGAAATAATAATGTGAACTGTATACATAATGGAAATAGTATTATAGTGTTCTGCATAGTTAGAGGGGGCCATCTATTAATTTCCAATTAGGTCTTAGTCGAAGTGCAGTTGTCTTGTACCTAAGACTTTTATCGGTTGTAAAACTTTAATATTTAGGTTTCTCGTATTGCAATAGTTTAAAAGAAGGATAAATATCATGTCCAAATACTTAGGTGTTTTTAGATAGAAACTTGAGGGGATAAGTAGAATCAGGATCTGATCTATGGCCTGAGACTATAGGTCTATACTAAAGATGAGTCCTTATTATCAGATTGGTGGGCGTCTAAAATCTGGCAAGTCCCACAGATCCTGCAAATACTCAGAGTTCAGCCACTACACATAGAAAGTAGCTCTGCTTATCGGTTGCTAAGAAGACTGATCTCAGGGGGTGCTGGGACCACCACCAATCCCATACTGACAGTGGTATAGCTGTACAGTTTTCCGAGGTCACAATTGGAGAGGACCTTATTACATTTATTTTTTGCCAGGTCTTATATTTAATATATGGGGAACATTTTATGTAGTTATGTTATATACAGTACCCATCCAAAATAAATATATCACATACAGCGTCGAGTATATTGTGCTATATTGTATAAGAAGACAGGGGGTGGCACATTTTTAATTAGAGTTATAATGACTTTCGGGAGGGTTGGTTAGGTGTTATGACCTGGATTACTGACCTTACTTTGTGTTATTTGTCTTGTTACATGTCCATCCTTTGGTGCAAGGGTTATCTTGGAGCAAGGAGTCTTTATGGTTGTCCTGTACCGCCTAGGATACGCTAAGGCAAGCAGGCAGGACTGTTGGCGAGCTGAAGTTTTAAGGTTCACTGTCTTGTTTTTCATCTCTGACTCCAGTGTCCCATCACATGAGCCTTTAGGTCGATACAAATCAATTATTCCATAGAAATATTAAAAGTATTAAGAAGTACGGCTATCATTGCGGAAGGCACGGATGATATGAAGCAAAAAATATTTGCATATTGCATTGTGGGTGAATATTTGTTTTAAAAGTTTCACATCATGTAGCACTGCAAGTTTTGTAGTCACGATATTGAGGGCCTATTGCTATCGGCAAATGTAAGGTACAAATCAGAAAATGAATAAATAAGTGGCATATGTGCACAATTTGGCATTTCATCTAAGAACACTTGAAAAGTGAGTCATGCAAAAACAAACAGGCCAGAAACCAAGTGCCAATGACAAACCCACAGACGGCTTACACAAAAAAGTGGTCACATTTTTGCAAGAAAAAATAACACTTATAATTTCTACATAGATTAGTTATGATTTTACTTAAAAAGTAATGTTCTTATGGCTAAAGAGCCTGAAGCCATGACACTTCTGGTGAATCTATACTGCACCCTCTTTCAGATGTCATTTTAATACTGGATCTATAAGGCTAGGTGCACACTTAGTTTTTTTATACTCTGCTCAGTGTACATTGTATATTGGGGCACATTTATTTGCCTGTCCCGTCGCGATCAATTTCCTGAATGTGTCGCTTACCCCCCTGAGGTCCGCAGTTGTTCACCTTCTTCTTCCCAGTGCAAATAAGTGCTGATCTTGCGACACAATTTCGTTTTTAAATTCCGCTGTTTGTCTGAATCAGTTGGGTTGTCCGAAGTCCCTGCCCCCGATTTGTGTTGCATGCAAGCCGGCGCCAATGCGTCACAATCAGTACGGCGATACTGAAAGATTTAAAGGGCCAGCGCACAGGTGATTGGCGCTGGCCACTACCAGGGCTGCATTTAATCCGGCGGGTTCCATCATTCCCCGCTGGATCTTCAAGCCATTTCCCTGAAGAGAAAGCGTTCCTGTGTATCCTGTGTTCCTGTGTATCCTGCGTTCCTTTGTATCCTGTGTTCCTGTGTATCCTGCGTTCCTGTCCTGTGTACCAGTCCGTTCCTGTTTTCCCTATCCGTGTGCCAGCTCCTGTGTTTCCTGACGTGAGTCCTAGTGTGCCTTCCTGTGCTGTTCTCCCGCTGTCACCCAGGTCATAGACCTCCTGCATTACTACCTTTGCTGCCACTGCGGGCTAGTCGCACCTGTGGAACAACCTGGTGGTACTCCGCCGCAGCAAGACCATCCCGCTTTGTGGCACGCTCTGGTGAAGACGAGGTGCCACTTAGACTCCGGTCCCAGGTGTTGGCTAGTACCATCTCCCGCGGTGGTCCAGAGGGTCCACAGACTCACAGCCCTGACAAAATGGGTGGTGCAGAATTTATATAAAGGGGGTAAAACATCAGTGTCAGGCTTAGGATGCATTTTTTATGTGTTTTTACTTGACTTTTCTTAGTGTGAACTGTGCTTTATGTTGCTGGCTGTATTGCACCGCACCCAGATCTTCTGCAGTTCTGCTCCGGCAGTTCACCTGTGGTAATGGACAGACCTCTGCTCCAATCAGCTGAGACTGAGGCTCTAAAGATTTTATTCATACCTAGTTTTCTGCTGCTTATATTTCCTGGCTACCTCAATATTATCTTTTTGTGCTGTTCTTCTGTATTTCTAGTTATTCGGTCTTGACTTAAGTATTTTGAATATACTTTTTATTTCCCAATTTCGTGTTGTATTTGCAATCTCTGCTATGACCTAGACCTCTGACCTCTCTTCTGTGTTATTCGTTTGTAAGTCTTGTTTTGTGGTGCAGGGAGGGACTGTCTTCAAGTTGTCCTTTATCACCTAAGATATGCAAAGGCAAGCAGCTGACAGTTTTAAGGGGCTCAGTTCAGGGCTCACTGTCTTGTTTGTCCACCCTGAATCCAGTCCCTTCAATACAAGGGGGTATAAATAAGTTTCACAGTATGGTATAGAAAACAAACAATTGTATTTGCAATATGGATAGTTCGAACAATGTGGTTACTATCTGAAACTATTCTTAAGAACACTTTCTAACTTTGTTCCAGTGGAAGGACACTCCATTTTAAGCCAGTTTGGATCCCACACCCACCTTCTATTATCGCTGTATTTGCCTCATATTTTCTCCACCACTTCAGCTCTTGTATTGCCCCCTGCTGTGATGATGTGACGTATACAGTATCTTTCATATGGCCACTGCAGCTAACTATTGGCCTATGAGCTGACGCTTACTCATATGACACATGAACATTGATATTAGCGATTAAATGCCGTAGTCATGCAGATGATGTACTTGATGTCATCACTAGAAGACTTTTATAGTGCGAGAGCAGTAGGAGATTCATGCCATTGCTCCATGAAATTTCCTGATAACCCCTTTATTATCTGATTACTCATCTAAACTCTTTAATATATTTGACACATGATATTCCACATAATGAGCTTTTTTGGGTTACTATTTTCAACAAGACCAAAATATTAACCGACCCAATAATGAATGAATGAGTCTTCTTCCCAGTAATAATTCATCCTGGACATGGTAGATTTTTGGTTCCTACTAAACCTTTCTCCTGCCCTAAATGGTTGGTCAAGCATAAGAGAAAGAGGTGAGGCGCAGCTCGCAGAGGCAGTGATCGGAGAAGATTTACTTTCATGACATTTAGCTCTGATTCATCATGTGAATTAATTAAAAGCAAATTAATCATTGAAAAGTTCTAAGTTCTGAGGATAGAAAGCAGCAAGGCTTTTCGTAAATATAAAATATGTCTACAATTATTGTATCATAGTCACTTCTGTATGAGAGGAGGAAACTAGTTTCTGGCATGAACAATAATGGTCACTGCAAGGCATAGGATCATATCTGGTTTAATTTTACCAAGTTTCAGCTTAGGGCCTTAAATACATGAAGTTCAAATATTAAAATATCAATAGAGATGAGCGAACATACTCGTCCGAGCTTGATGCTCGTTCGAGCATTAGCGTACTCGAAACTGCTCGTTGCTCGGACGAATACTTCGCCCGCTCGAGAAAATGGCATCTCCCGCCGATGTGATTTTTGGCGGACAGAAACAGAGCCAATCACAAGCCAGGAGACTCTGCACTCCACCCAGCATGACGTGGTACCCTTACACGTTGATAGCAGTGGTTGGCTGGCCAGATCAGGTGACCCTGGAATAGACTAGCCGCTGCCCGCGCTGCTCGGATCATTCTGTGTCTGGATGCCGCTAGGGAGAGAGCTGAGGCTGGTCAGGGAAAGCGTTAGGGTGTTCTATTAGAATAGTGTTAGGCAGGAGTGATTCTACAAGAACCCAACAGCCCTTCTTAGGGCTACAATAACGTTATACATTTTTTTTTTATTTGCTTGTGGCTGGGCTTGTTGGGCTTTACCTTTATTTCATTTTATAGCTCAAACTCATCTTGCAAAGCAGTGTGCTTTCAGTGTAGGCTAGAAAATAGCCATAGGAGAACCCCAACGGCTTACTTAGGCCTACAATAGAGTTATATTTTCCTTTTTTTGTTTGCTTGTGGCTGGGCTTGCTGGCATTAGTAGTGCAGCTAGTACCATATTGTGAGGAGTTTGCTGGGAGACCTGCGACCGTTGTGTTTAGCTCTTAGTGACACGCATATCCACCTCAAACACCGAAGTGGGACAATTTATTAGGGGTTTGATTAAAATTAGGCAGAGTCTGCTGATTTATTTTTTTTTTACCTTTATTTCATTTTATAGCTCAAAGTCATCAGGCACAGCACAAAATCCAGTTATGTGCTGTCAGTGTAGGTTAGAAACTAGCCATAGCAATAGGATAGCATTGTTTTGTTAAAAAAAATTAAAAAATTAAAAAAAATTAAAAGTTTACACTTTAATTTGGCAAATGTTTAACCCGAGGGTTAGGGGTAGAGGACGAGGGCGTGGACGTGGGCGTCCAACTACTGCAGGGGTCAGAGGCCGTGGTCCTGGGCGGGGTGAGACACCACCTGCTGATGGGGGAGCAGGGGAACGCCACAGAGCTACACTCCCTAGGTTCATCATGTCTCAAGTTACTGGGACTCGTGGTAGAGCACTGTTGAGGCCAGAACAGTGCAAAGAGGTGATGTCGTGGATTGCGGACAATGCTTCTAGCCATTTGTCCACCAGTCAGTCTTCCACGCAGTCCACCCATGTCACCGAAATCGGCACTCCTCCAGCTCCTCCACCTCAGCCTCCTTCCCCCCAGTCTGTCCCCTCCCATCAAAATTTGGCATTTGAACCGGCATACTCTGAGGAACTGTTTTTTGGACCCTTCCCACAGTCACAAACCACTTGTCCGGCTGCTGCTGAGCTATTTTCCGATGCCCAGGTTTTCCCCCGGTCACAGTCTGTGGGTGATGATGACATTATTGACATAGTGGAAGAAGTGTGTAAAGAGGTGTCGGACGATGAGGGCTAGCGAGGGCTAGATTTTCAGAAGTCTGGAGGTTCTTTAAAGAAACACTGGATGACCGACGGACTGTGGTGTGCAACCTGTGCCAAACCAGGATAAGCAAGGGTTCCACCACTACTAGCTTAACTACCACCAGTATGCGCAGGCATATGAATGCTAAACACCCCACTCAATGGCACCAAGCCCGTTCACCTCCGGCCGGGCACACCACTGCTCCTTCCCCTGTGTCATCTGCTAGTCAGCCCCCTGCCCAGGACCCCGGCCCAAACACCTCCCGTGCGAAAACCCCATCTTCGCCTCCACGATCCTCCACAGCATCCACCAGCGTTCAGCTCTCCATACCCCAGACGCCGGAGCGCAAAAGGAGGTATAGTGCAACCCACACACACGCCCAAGCCCTCAACGTCCACATCTCCAAGTTGCTTAGCCTGGAGATGCTGCCCTATAGGCTGGTAGAGACTGAGGCCTTTCGAAACCTCATGGCGGCGGCCGCCCCTCGGTATTCGGTCCCCAGCCGACACTATTTTTCCCGATGTGCCGTCCCAGCCCTGCAGAAGCACGTGTCAGAGAACATCATCCGTGCCCTGACCAACACCGTTTCTGACAAGGTCCACCTGACCACGGACACATGGACGAGTGCTGCCGGGCAGGGCCACTATGTATCGCTGACGGCACATTGGGTTAACTTGGTGGAGGCTGGGACCAAGTCTGCCCCTGGGGCTGGTCATATACTGCCGACGCCGAGGATTGCGGGGCCTACCTCGGTCCAGGTCTCAAAGGCCTACTATGCCTCCTCCTCCTCCCACCCCTCCTCCACCTCCTCCTCTGAATTACCATCCGTGGGCATGGCGCCATCAGTCGGTAGCTCTAGGCACAGCAGCAGTGCCATCGCTAAGCGACAGCAAGCGGTGCTCAAACTGCTGAGCCTAGGCGATAAAAGGCACACTGCCCAAGAGTTATTACAGGGCATCACGGCGCAGACTGATCTGTGGCTGGCACCGCTGAACCTGAAGCCAGGCATGGTTGTGTGTGACAACGGCCGTAACCTGGTGGCGGCTCTGCAACTCGGCAGACTGACACATGTGCCATTCCTGGCCCATGTGTTAAATCTCATAGTTCAGCGTTTCCTCAAGACATACCCCAATCTGTCTGATTTGCTCACGAAGGTGCGCCGCATCTGTGCGCATTTCAGGAAGTCCAGCACAGATGCTGCCACTCTCAGGGCAGTGCAGCGCCGCCTCCAACTGCCCGCTCACCGACTGTTGTGCGACGTGCCCACGAGGTGGAATTCAACATTAACCATGTTATCCAGAGTTTACCAGCAGCGCAGAGCGATTGTAGACTGCCAGATGTCAACTTCCACCAGAACTGGTAGTCAGGTCAGTCAGCTTCCTCAAGTCTACAATGAGGAGTGGACGTGGATGTCTGATGTCTGTCAGGTGCTGAGTAACTTTGAGGAGTCAACACAGATGGTCAGTGGCGATGCCGCCATCATCAGCCTCACCATCCCGCTGCTTGGCCTGTTGAAAAACTCTCTGGTCAGCATGAAGTCGGAAGCTTTGCGCTCGTCACAAGAGACGGGGGAAGAAGATTCCCTTGTTGATAGCCAAAGCACCCTTAGGTCTGTTTCTCAGCGCATATCGGAGGAGGTGGAGGAGGATGAGGAGGAAGAGGAGGAGAATGTTGGCGAGACAGAAGAGGGGACCATTGTTCAGCGTGTATGGGCAGAAGAAGAGGAGTTGGAGGAGTTGGAAGAGGAGGACCTGGGCAGTCAGGCCAGTAAGGGGAGTGAATTCTTGCGCGTTGGGACTCTGGCGCATATGGCAGATTTCATGCTAGGCTGCCTATCCCATGACCCTCTCATTCAAAGAATTTATTCCAGCACCGATTACTGGGTATTCACTCTCCTGGACCCACGGTACAAGCAAAATCTTTCCACTCTCATCCCTGGAGAGGAAAGGAGTGTGAGAATGCATGAATACCAGCAGGCCCTGGTGCACAAGCTGAAACAGTATTTCCCTTCTGACAGCTCTAGCGGCAGAGGGTGTACTTCTGCGGGACAAGTAGCGAGGGAGAGTAGGCGAGCAGGCAGCTTTTCCAGCACTGGCAGGGGTACGCTTTACAAGGCCTTTGCCAGTTTTATGTCACCCCAGCAAGACACTGTCACCTGTCCCCAGTCTCGGCAGAGTAGGGCTGATCTTTACAGAAAGATGGTGAGGGAGTACGTAGCTGACCATACCATCGTCCTAAATGATCACACAGCTCCCTACAACTACTGGGTTTCAAAGCTGGACATGTTGCACGAACTGGCGCTGTACGCCTTGGAGGTTCTTGCCTGCCCTGCCGCTAGCGTGTTGTCCGAGCGGATTTTCAGTGCAGCTGGTGGCATCATCACCGGTAAGCGTACACGCCTGTCGACTGACAGCGCTGACAGGCTGACGCTTATCAAGATGAATAAAGCCTGGATTTCTCTGGATTTTCATTCTCCACCAGGTGAAAGAAGCTGAACCTGAATAATGTATGCACTCCTCATTGTCCTCCTTCTCCTCCTCTTTGTACACTAAAGCAGAGGAAACTGGCTATTTTTTGCCAGGGCCAACTGTCTCTGGCTCTAGTACTCTATGTATTAATTTTTTTAGCTGGCTCCACACGTTGTCTCCATTGCTACCTCCACACGTCATCGCCATAGCTGCCTCCAAAAGTCGTCCATATAGCTGCCTCCATACATGGTCCCCTTATCAAACGAGCTGTGTCAGGCAGAATTTTGGGTTGTTTTCATGGCTTCCACATCAAACTTGTTTACTTTGTCGCCACCCTGCTGTGTAATCCACAAAATATACTGGCAAACTTTTATCATTTACCGATATTATTTCAGCGCTTCTTGCGCATCTGTTTACATTCCCCACACCCGCCATAACCCAAACTTATAAGAACGCTACTACACTTGATCTTATACAAAAGGTTCTTAGAAGTGCTGTTTGGGGAGTAGCCTAGAGACAGGGGCTTGGATTGGCGAAAGCTCGCCTGGCAGCGGAGCGCCAGCTCCATCTCAAGATCCAACTAACATAGTTTTAACTGCAGCACCTTTAATCTACTACTAGTTCACTGCCTCCATACATGGTCCCCTTATCAAACGAGCTGTGTCAGGCAGAATTTTGGGTTGTTTTCATGGCTTCCACATCAAACTTGTTTACTTTGTCGCCACCCTGCTGTGTAATCCACAAAATATACTGGCAAACTTTTATCATTTACCAATATTATTTCAGCGCTTCTTGCGCATCTGTTTACATTCCCCTCACCCGCCATAACCCAAACTTATAAGAACGCTACTACACTTGATCTTATACAAAAGGTTCTTAGAAGTGCTGTTTGGGGAGTAGCCTAGAGACAGGGGCTTGGATTGGCGAAAGCTCGGCTGGCAGCGGAGCGCCAGCTCCATCTCAAGATCCAACTAACATAGTTTTAACTGCAGCACCTTTAATCTACTACTAGTTCACTGACTCCATACATGGTCCCCTTATCAAACGAGCTGTGTCAGGCAGAATTTTCAGGTGTTTCACCAGATACATAGTGGAACTCGGCCCATATGTCGCCGCCATGCTGGAGACCTGAAGTTGCAATCATAGCAGCGCAATATGAATGCCCCATACTGTCGCTCTTAACCCCTTCCCGCACCCTGACGTGATTCTACGTCATAGGATGCGGGTAGTTCCCGCACCTTGACGTAGAATCACGTCATTGCGATCGCCCGGGCTCAGAAGCTGAGCCCTTGCGATCGCCGCGGGATCCCAGCGGTACGCGGTAGCTGGGATCCCGCAGTAACAGCCGGGATCGCGACTATCGCGATCCCGACTGTTTAACCCTATAGACGCCGCGGTCATAGTGACCGCGGCGTCTATGGTGTATCGGCGCGACGATCGGCACCCTCTGTGTAGGGCACGGAGGTGCCGATCGTTGCCATGGCAACCCAGAGGCACGATCAGGTCCCCTGGGCTGCCTATGGCAGCTGCCTGCTAGGATCGTGCACTGTGCACGATCTAACAGTGCAGCTGTCAGCCTATGCAGAATGCATAGGCTGACTATGTAATATGCTGCAATACATTAGTATTGCAGCATATTACAATGAACAAGTGATCAAATGATCACTTGTTCATGTCCCACCCTGGGACAAAATAAAACAGTAAAAAAAAAGTTTAAAAAAAAGGTGCAACTAAAAAAAACTTATTTAAAAAGAATAAAAGTCCCCTTAAGTCCCGTCCCATGCAGTAATCATATAAAACATAAAAAAAGTGAAAATCACCAAAAAACCCACAACATATTGGGTATCACAATGTCCGTAACAACCCGTACAATAAAATAAAATGGTCACTGAACCCGTACGGTGAACGCCGTAAAAAAAAAACACAAAAAACCTCACAAAAATTATTACATTTTCACATCTGACCGCATAAAAAGTGCATAAAAAGTGATCAAAAAGTAAAATGTACCCCAACATGATACCAAGAAAACGTACAGCTTGTCCCGCAAAAAATAAGCTCTAAACCAGCGCTGTAAACAAAAAAATATAAATGTTCTGCCCATTGTTACATGGCGATACAAAAACAAGTAAATGTCTCACAAAATGAGTTCTATATTCTGCAAAACAAGTTAACCATAAAAAAGCCATACAAATGGGGTATCGCCGTAATCGTGATAACCCATAGAATAAAAATAACACATTATTTTTATGGTACGGTGAACGTCCGAGGAAAAAAATGCTAAAAACCATAAACAAGAATTAATGATTTTTTTAACCACCACCAAGAAAGAGTTAATAAAATCTGATTATTGGCTATTGAGCCCCCCTGTAAATGATGTATCTGAAAAGTGGATCTCATCCACAAAAAAATAATCTCCCATATATCCAAATTACAAAAAAAATAAACATTTTATAGCCTGTAAGATGTGACGTTGCAGATCTGCTCTGAATGGCGCCTCCTTCCGTTCTATGCCCGGCTGTGCGCCCGTACAGCAGTCACCGCCACATATGGGGCATCCTCATACTCGGGAGACATTGGGTATCAAACTTTGTGGAGTTTTTTTGTCATTTAATACTTTGTGATGGTTTAATTTTTGGCCAAAATGAATATATTGTCTAAAAAAATGACAGCTTGTAAATTAGACCTCCATTTTGTTTTAACCACTGTGAAGCATCTAAAGGGTTAACATACTTCTTAAAGTCGATTTTTTACACATTGAGGGGTGTACTTTCTAAAATGGCATAATTTATGGGGGTTTACTGCTGTTTAGGCCTCTCAAAGTCAGTTAAAGCTGAGCAGGTGCCTCTAAATAAGGGTTTTGGCGTTTTTCATAAAAATGAGAAAAATTGCTCCCAAAATTCTGAACCTCCTAACAACCTAGAAAAGAGAGGGGATGCATAAAACCCTATGCCGATATTAAGCAGACATTCGTGAAATGTTAGTTATAAAGTTACTTGGGTGCTATGACTATCTGCCTGAAAAGCAGAACATTTTGAACTATGAAAATGAAGAATTTTTAGAAATTTTTGCCAAATTTAAGTTTTTTTCATAACTTAACACAAAATATATCATCAAAATTTTTCTATTACTTTGAAGTACAATGTGTGACGGTAAAACAATCTCAAAATCCCCTGGATATGTTAAAGTGTCAAAAAGTTATAACCTCCTATAATGACACAGGGCAAAATTTTAAAATCAGGCCTGGTCCTAAAGGTCTAAAATGGCATAGACACGAAGGGGTTAATCATGGAAGTCGTCTCCATGGCTGCCTCCACATGTCGTCCCCTTATCAAAAATTTTTCAGGTGTTTCACCAGATACGTTATGGAACTTGGTCACTATGTCGACACCATGCTGTGTTATCGACTAAATATACCGTCAACCTTTTGTTCACATAGGAAATCATTTCAGCGCTTCTTGCTCACCTCCTTTGGTTCCTCTCTGCCACCCATTGGTTTGAAGCCTGAGTCCATTTAGGGTATGTCGCCATGACACTCTCTAGCCTGCCGCTGCTGCCGCTGCCTCTGCGTGCCGTCCCTTATAGTATCAGGGTCAATTATTGCATGTTTTAGATGCTATCTAGCCTCATTCGGTCACTCTGTCATTGCCATGCTGTTGCCCATAATTTTGGCTTAATGTTGCGATTAAGCAGCCTCAGAGGCATCCATGCATGCTGCCCCTGCTGTTTCCTGTCCATTTCCATGGTGTTTCCATCCTTTTCTGAGGTTCCCAGGTGCTTGGCCAAGCTTCCCTGTGCAGATCCTTGGCCCCCTTGGAAAAAGTTTGTCTCGAATAACGAGTACCCGTGCATTTTAGTGCTCGCTCATCTCTAAATATCAAGTGTTATTTTTACATTTTTCAAAGTCCAATTCAAAGAGCCGTAACTTTTTAGAGCTAACTTGGCAAGTGTCCAAGGCTCAAAGGGAGACTCAGGGAAGATCTGTGCAGGCAACAAGAGTAGTATGAGACAAGTGAGTATCAAAGTTATTATAGGTTTTGATTATTGCTAACTAGTTCTTTCCGTTCCTTCCTGCACTGCTGGTAGCCCGATCCCGAAGCTGAAAAACTTTTAAGAGACGGTCCTGGTCCATCTTGGGCACCCTGGAGCCTTTTTGGCAACAATAGAACCTTTCTCCTTGAATTCCTTGATGATGAGATAGATTGTTGACTGAGATGTAATCTTTCTAGCTGCGATACTCTTCCCTGTTAGGCCAGTTTTGTGTAGTGCAATGATGACTGCACATGTTTCTTTAGAGATAACCATGGTTAACAGAAGAGAAACAGTGATGCCAAGCACCAGCCTCGTTCTAAAGTGTCCAGTGGTGTGATTCTTACTTCATCATGACAGATTGATCTCCAGCCCTGTCCTCATCAACACCCACACCGGTGTTACTGGAGCAATCACTGAAACCATGTTAGCTGCTCCTTTTAAGGCAGGCCTGCAATGAAGTTGAAATGTGTTTTGGGGGAAAAAGTTCATTTTCTAGGCAAATATTGACTTTGAAATTAATTGCTGTTTAGCTGACTACTCTTTATAACATTCTGGAGTATATGCAAATTGCCAATATAAAACCTGATGCAGTAGACTTTGTAAACATTAACATTTGTATCATTCTCAAAACTTTTGGCCATGACACATGCTTAGGATTTGTCAATTCTACTATGTATCTGTGTTTCTTGACTAAATCCCTTTTGAAAGTCAAAGTTATTATAGGACTATTGAGGACACTAAATCACCAGACCGCAAGGTGGTTAAAGGGATTTACCAAGTTAGCAATTTAAGGGGTAACAAGCGGAGTGGTGAGAGTCTGACAGTTAAGCCCCCCACTTATCACGAGAATGGGACACCCAACAGTCCAGAGAAGGGGTTCCCATTAGCCACTAATTCCTGCTGCTACATCCAATAGTATGGCAGTGAGTAGCAGAAATTTTTGGTGCTCCCATACTACTGAATAGAGGGCAGGACACACTTATCCTGCCGCTCCATCACCTGGTGAGGAGGAGACACTCTCTCTCTGGATTGCTCGGGTTCCCATTCTCATGATCCGTGGAGGTTTTAGGAGTTGGACCTTCACAGATCAGCTTCTTATCTTTGTGGATATAGGGGATATATGAAGGGGATTAATACTGTGGATAGGGGATATCCAGTGGCGTAACTAGAAGCTGATGGGCCCCAGTGCAAAGTCTGTGTCAGGCCCCCGACTATAATGTATGGCTTATAGTAATAGTCTTCTCATATGGGAAAGCAACACCATAAGGAACCCCTAAACCTCTTGGGCCCGGGTGCGATCGCAACCACTGCACCCCCTAAAGTCACGCCCCTGGGGATATCTATCTAACTTATCACTGTAAAACAAGGAGTCAATATTACTTTACCTGACCTAGTGTGGAAGGTATGTGCCATACCTAGATGCAAAACTAATATGATAATCTGTCTCTTACAATCTGCCAAACCGTATCAATATTACTATGTAACTTTTGTCTTCTGTGCATGGTGGGGGACAATAGAAATTGCTTGACTAGATGCAGGTAGTAACTTGTATTTATTAGAATTTAGATTTTCTGATTTACTTTTGATGCTTCCTGCTGGGTTAAATATAGCACCTCGCAGGAAGAATACTCATGTTTTATTATCAAAGTCTTAATTCACAAAGAACAATAAATGTAATTTCAGCTCAAATCCCAAACAAAGGATGGGAGATGACACTTCATTTTATGGCTTTGCACAAAGGATAAAATTAAATGTTTTTCTGGCATCGTACAGAACTGTCATATTTACATCAGGAGCACAATAAAAATCATTGAGGTCTTTTGACGAAATAATGACTTCTTATATTAAAGGGAACTGATTATAAGAATAATAAGGCTGGGTTCACACCATGTTATCTGCCAGGACACGTCAGGAGGATTCCAACATATGGCACAGTTGTACATCGACAGCAGCCAACGTGGCGTTTCCCCAGTGATGTCACTGTCCTAATATGGATGGTGACATTACTGGGTCCCCTGTGCAGTCGAGCGATGTATGGGGCTGTGGGGGGATGCAATACACTGCATCTGCTCCCCATAGCCGTCCATTGCCTCCGCTGAGCGCATACATTGCTCAGGCTGGGGGTGCAGAATGAAAACATGTAGCTTGCTACGTCTTTTCTTCCAGTTTTTTTTGGTGTATGGGAGGTATAGTGGCCAGGCTAAGGCAACAACTATACGTTAAGAGTATACATTGGGTGCTCTCCCAATGTATATGCTTAGCATACGTCACCGGTGTCCCCGCGATCCATGCCGCGGTTCGCGGGAACACCCGTGTCCCTCTTGGTGCCGCAGTTCCCGCTGCTGCTGTCCCGCTCCCCAGCCTGGATTCACCTCTCATGTGATCTTACCTGTCCATGAGCAGTCGCCCTGCCAGGGCCTCGTGATAATATTCATGAATATAAGATTCACATTGTTAGTTATTTCTCTGTTTATTTTGTATATAAAAAACAAGGAATTAATAAAACTATCAAGTCTTACATGTCATGAAAAAAATTACTAAATAAAAATTGTTATGACATGTAAACTGGCTGAATAGATATCATGATTTGTAGAAGAGCAGAACTTACTTGGAGTTATTTGCATGAATGGAGAGTCAACATTATGCACAGACTGTAGAACTTTACAGGAGTGTAGAGGAACAATATAGGGATAGTTGTACTGCTGGATAATAGTAGTTTTAAAAGATGATTAGTTAGTTGGGTTAGTTTAACTGATAGGTTCTATGTCAGTTAAACTAAATGAATAAAAAGCATAAAAATCATATTATTATATGAATCTTCGTCATTTACAAGCATCAAGTTTCTTCAAGTTTGGAAAGAGCTGCAAGTTCAGAGCAGAGCGAGATCGTATCCAGGCAGCCGACTGCTCACTAGGAAATTACACCAACCTCTTTGTGATGGAGGTGACTGCTTCAGTGGTAGTCTAGTTCTTTCTCTTAAAATTTCCTATAAAACAAATATTTCTAGTAGCGAGGTTACTTCTATTTACCGGGATGTTCTCTAGCCTACAAGCTCAGCTGTCATCAATTTTGTACGTAGTCATTTTAGCTAATTAAATCATCTACTACATTTAGAATGCGGCAAGCGTAACCATGGAAACTATGTTTTCTTAAGCGCAGTTCAGTGTGTAGGTAGCTTCACTCAAGTTTATGTAAGGAAAATTAAAATGTACTTCTCTGATTTATTTTCCACATTCAACTCAGGATACGGAAAGTTGTGCCACAACGGAATAAACAGTCTGCTTGATTAAGAGCCAAAACACAAAATATTATGTATATACAGGATATACATCGATGGCGTAGAGAGGGGTCATCTCAGTGCAATGAAGCTGAGCAAGTATATACATATAGGGGCACATTTACTTACTCAGTCCCTCCGCATTCCCCAATCCGGAGTGTCCGACAAGGATGAACTGTGCCGCGATTCATGAAGATCGTGTGCCCGATATCCTGCATGTGTCGCTACCCCCCTCAGGTCCACTGGAGTTCACCTTCTTCTTTCTGGTGCATGCAAGTGCATGGCTTGCGGCACAAATTTAATCCATGGGATCGTCCGATGGCCCGCCCTCCAATTTTTGTCACGTGAAAGACAGCGCGATTGCGCCAAAATCGGATTGGGTGGGCCGAAAACCCCAGTTAAATGCAGCGCAAAACTGAAAAAGTCGGGAAACCAGACAAAAATGCGGTCCGCAAACCCTTATTAAATGTGCCCCAATCTTCTCAACTCATCCTGCTTTATAATATGCTGCCTGCAGATAAGACACTATGTATAATCTGTTCATCTCCTCCTGCTCTATAACATGCTGCCTGCAGATGGGACACTATGTATAATCTGTTCATCTCCTCCTGCTCAGCTCCTCCCGATCTATAACTGAAACATGCTGCCTGCTTCTTTTGCTCTGTAACATGCTGCCTGCAGATAGGACACTATGTATAATTTGCTCAGCTCATCTATAACTGTAACATGCTGTCTGCAGATAAGACTGCATTGTTAATGTGACATGTAAAATACTCTAGAGCGAATATGTTTTAATTATAACTCTATGCTACTGTTTAATATTAAGTATATAGATTACATGTATGTCTTCTAGTTAATAAGATATGATATTTGACCAAGACTTCATTAAAAAATCATGATCTTGGTCTATTTCTAGTTACATGTTCTATACTTTCAGTATGATTCATTCTGTGAAGGAACATTGGTATTGATTTTATTACAATACAATTTACATTTTAGTCTTAAAATGAAGGTCTATAGAAAAATAAGAATAACAGTTTAAGAGCCTTAACTTAACATTATAAATGTGTCAATTTCTACAATTACAAACTCACGCTGTACTTTAATTACTTACTGCATCATACTATATTTCCTTACTTCAAGAATTTTCCAATTTCTCCCACTATTGCTTAGTTTGGCAGGGCAGCCAGGTCGAAGAAGAGCTGTGTTCGCCCAAACTTCAATTTAAGGATTATGGAGGCCACTGTGCTCTTCGGAATCTTGAGCTCTGCAGAAATTCTTTTGTAACCTTGGCCAGATGTGTGCCTTGCTACAATTGGGCAGTTCCTTAGACTTCCGGATTTTCACAGTGAGGTCTTACATAGACAGGTGTGTGCCATTCTTAATCAAGTCCAATCAGTTTAATTAAACACAGCTGGACTCCAATGAAGGAGTAGAACCATCTCAAGGAGGATCAGAAGGAAATGGACATCATGTGGGTTAAATATGAGTGTGACAGCAAAGGGGATAAATACTTATGACAATTAGTAAAAATATCTACATTTCTATGTTTTTTTGTCAAGATGGGATGCAGAATGTATATTAATGTGTTTGATGTCCATGTGTTCAATGTCATTTTACTTGATCTCCTGAAGTCTGGTGCATGATGTCAATTACAAAAGAGGAGGGGTTCTGAGACGGGGAGAGCTTTAATTCAGAGCTGAACTCTCCACCTCTGTGACTTTATACAACTAATTTATATCTTACTTTAAAGTTAAATTTCTGGATGCTGCCACCACACTAAGTTATGAAAAAAAAACATGATCTAGAAGGTGTTCATATGCTTGACAACATACTGGTAGTGGTGTATTTGATCAATTTCTCCTGACAGGTTCCCTTTAAGTGTGTATACAAGCCTCCTTATTCTCTTCCAAAGGCAGAATTTGGAGAGATAAGAGTTGGGCAGATGGATTTTAAGTACAATCATTTAATTCACTCTGTATGAATAAAGCAAAGGTTTACATACATGGTAGACAATTTATTTAAAGGGGATGTTCATTTAAATTACTGTCTACTCATTTAAGGATTTGGGGGACTTTAGTTTTCATGAAGAGCTGTGAGAACTGCAGATGACTATAAATATCTGCCTGTGTATGAGACACTATGAAAATATGCAAATAAGTCTTCCAGGATGGGACAAGGAAAACCACAACACTTTTAGATGCCTAATAAGGCAGCTCCCGTGACATCAAGCATGACCTACAAGAAGCCTTAGGACATGATGCAGGACAGTACAGTGTAGGGAATTGGTTTGGCTGAGTGAGAAGCCTTTGACTAGGGTTTGGGGAGTAAGAGTTCTCCTTACGGAGGCTGCCAATTAAGACTGCCTTGTAGGTGTGTGGAGACTTAAAGCCATGTACAGTCCACTAGGGCATTCTGGGAAAATATGCAAATAAGTTTTCCAGAAAACAATAAGAAAAACCACACCTCTTTAAACTACCTTGTGAGGCAGCTCCCTTGACATTAAGCATGACCTACAAGAAGCGATATGATACATTGTAACAGCCAGAGAAGGACCCTGGCTTCCCCTCAATCATGATATCAGCAAAGGTCCTGTTCGGTGCTTCAGTATAGGAGTCCAGCTCCGTCCCAGCCCTGCTCTCCTAAATGCTTTGTTTAGAGATGAGCAAGTCATTCAAAAATCCCTTCACTGAATTTTTCATAAGATTCAATTTTGGCCTCGTTTAGTAATTTTTTTTTAAAAATTGTTTTGTTTTTAGTTTTCACTAAAACAATAATAATGGAAGCCTTATGAAAGAAGTGCAAACAGAGAATATCAGAAACCTTGAAACATTCATTAAAATGGTCGATGGACATTTTTACAGATCTATTAGTATTCCATAAGAATCACATATACAAGATTCATCTGAAGTGTATAAGAATATATATTCGGATATGATCATGTTTCGTTAATTGGTGGACTCGTACAGAATCTAGGAATAGATTCACTTATCTCTACGAGTGTTTTGTGTGCACAGTGTACATTTTGTAGTGTAAATCATACAAAATATTAAAATGATTATATGTTTGGATATTTTTTGAAAAGAAAAGTGAAATACACCAAAGAACATCATGAAGTATATACTTTAGTGTAAGTTGAGTTTTACCGCCCATTTTTTTTTTTGCTGCAAAAGCCCCACTTTGCTTATACTTGAGTGAGCAGGTAGCCAGCCGGCAGACTGTGGGTCCAAGACAGGGGCAAAGTATCAATTGTATGCGTGTAAGACAAGTGGGGAGAACCGGGAGCCACAGTGTGGGAGGTGAGGACAGAGGTTCAATATGGCAATTGCGCTCTCCTGGACATTTCATTAAAGTGAACCAGTCACCAGGAATGTGATTTTTAGCTGGTAACAGGCTCCAATAGCCTATGCTATGCTGATGTTAAAAATGCATTTGTCGGCATTCTAAATTTTTTCAATACTTTAGATAAGTTTAATTCACATTACCTGGCTCCCTTCCAGCATCATGTGGTGAGTCCCCAGGAAGAGTAGCTGGAGCCTGTGTTAGTGATGTGTCGTTCGCAAACAAGCCAAGTCTTTTATGCAAACAGCAGGAGATGATTCACTTAACCCCACTCCCAAGGGGCTCAACACGCCCCCAGGACACCACCACGTGTGGAGGGGGTATTGGCTGGACTGCAGCTCCCTATTATACCTTAGGGAGCCGTTATACTATAGGAAGCCGTTCAGGAGCCAGAAGAGCCGACTCTTCTTAGAAGAGCCATAATTCCCATCACTAACCTGTGTGTGCCTCTTTCAGTCTTCTCTCCTTCACACTCATGCAGCTCCCTCCCCCCTTCCCATCTCCTGTCATGTAGAGAAAGGCACACAAAGGCTGCAGCTGCCCCCTCCCCCAGGACACTGCATGCTACTGGCAGGATTTCAGGTAATGTAAGTTAAACTTATATAAAGTACTGTACTGAAATGATTCAGAATGTTGACAAAGGCATTTTTAAAATCAGCATAGCAGAAGCTATTGGAATCTGACACCAGGTAAAAATCACATTCCCAGTGACAGGTTCACATTAATGAGGCTGCTGCTCTAGATATTATTTTAATAAAAAAATGTCCCCTGACATTTCATTAATTAGTGGAGGCTGCTGGACATTTTATTAGTGAGGGAAGACTGCTGGACACTTTTTTAATAAGGGGAGGCTGCTGGACACTTTATTAGTAAGGGGATGCTTCTGGATATTTCATTAATGAGGGGAGGCTGCTGGACATTTTATAAGTGAGGAGAGACTGCTGCATTTCTCTCCCTAGGCTTATACTTGAGTCAACAACTTTTCCCCGTTTTTGTATTAAAATGAAGTTCCTCAGCTTATACTTGGGTGGGCTTATATTCTAGTATATATACAGTAATCAATAAACAGAAAAAACATTAGAAAGTCGCTGAAAATGACATTGAAGAAATGTTACATAAAATGATAAGATTTTATTACCATCTTATTTATGTGCTTGTTTTTTATATGATATGCACAGTTCTAAGAAACGCTGCTAGAGATCCATCAATGTCCTCACTCGCTTCTATTACTCCTGTAACATATTCTCTCCCTACAACTAAATGTTATGTGAATGGAGAAACTAAAAATAAAATCCACATAAAAAGGGTTTCAGTCCCTCAGTGAGTGGCATGTCATAAACGACTTTCCAGAAATAGAGAGAACCTTCAAGCTTTGCTATCTATCTCAGTGTTGTAGCAGCATAGCCCGGAGATCCGGTGTCCTGAAGCAAAATCTGTATCAAGGTTCCCCAGACATCTCATGCAATGACTTCTCACTGGATGAGATCTATATATATCTCCTACAAGGGAAGAATTCATTGTATACTGAGACTGCTCTGCCAGGAATTAAAACAAGATTGCAATTATTATGATAGGTTTTCACACTTCTTCACATCTCAGATAGATCTGTTGTCCTGCTATGAAGGAAAAAGATGGTGAAACCCCTCAGGCACCATGGAATCCTAAATATATCCACAAATGATCATCACAATATCCTCACCACTGTATGGAGCATACAATGTAGAGCACTATTTGACAAAAATGTCCTTAAGATATGATTTATATGCCCCTATAACCTTAAGAGATGACGTTTTTACCAAAAATTACCATCAAAAAGATGGGTAATTGCCATCCTACAGAGCAATGGGATGTTACAATGATGGATGAAGTTCACTTTCTGAAACCCCTATCGAATCTTAGGAATAAAGTAGTTGCAGGATCAGTTTTGAAATTCAACTTGTAGAAGTTTTCCTGCAGCTATATTCGCACTATGGACAATTCGTTTTGACTTTTTCAATGTTCTCCATGGATACTAGGTTTCTAGGCTTCTTCTGTGTAAGAATTAACTGTGTTGTGGCCCTCTCATATAGCAGCAAGGCCAGATAATAGCCTCACATCCAACCCCCATGATACTATTGCTAGTAGGCCTGGAGAAATCATAGAGTCATGATACACTGCAATAAATATGATTTGAGTTGACATAAAAACATCTGAGGGCATGTGTTACAAGGCTGCAATCATTATCATTATCTGCTCTCTACTCTTCTAGCTCTCTCCCTACTGCCTCCTCCCTCTCTTATGCAGTGGTTATCTGAACCCGTTCTCTAAGCAAATCTCTGTAAGCTCAAGTCAGCATGAGGGAAGAGGAAGGGAGTGGTAAAGGGAGAGAACTGGCAGAAAAGAGGAGATAATGATGATGATTGCAGCATTAGAACCATCACCACTGTGACTCAATGCACTTTGCTGGCAGGGAGCCATGTACATTGTATCAACTTTAAAAAGTGAGTGTAAGCAGTAATATTAGTTATAAAAGCACATTTGGAAGAAGTTTTACAAAGGCTATGGGAACCTGTCAATTAAGTGATATTGTGCGTCCTGATGACAGGTTTGCTGCTCTGTATCCACTGACATCTTAAAGATAAAGGAATCCGATAAAACTTGTAATGGTTTAACTCCTTGAAGATGGTTGCTGGATTGTGTGATCTCCTCAGAGAGAGGAATCATCTACTCAAATATGTTGTAGGGTTAATCATTAGCCTCCTTGTCTGTCTGGAGTGGGTGGACCACAGAAGGCTTTCATATACACTGCTCACTACAGGAGAAAGATCATAAAAAAGACATAGAGTAGCAGTGTTTCTTAATGAAGGTTCACTAGTTTCAACTGCTCTATTCATTTCTAAAATAAAAAAATATTCTTCGTATTTAGCTCTGTCTCAATCAAAAGTCTTGTCACACGTCTCCATATTTCATGCTCTGGATTTGTGACCATATTCCATTTTCATAAGCAATGAATGGAGTTATCATCTCATATTGGCGACTTCAGCAGCTGATGTATTCCACTGACTGTAATTCACCTATGATCCAGCCCTCGTCATTGTAATTTACTAACTGCAGAGCTGGCAGATTCTCATGTCTCTTGTACTATTCTTGTGTCATATATACATACCGTATAGAGTAAAGCTGTCAGAAAGCTCTCTCAGATTTCCAGTCTTGAAGGCCATGCAGCCGAGTAAGTAGTTAATTGCGGTAATGATATAGTAGTCATTGAAGTAATGATATATCACAGCTGTCATATCACATAAGAAAATTCTACCAACATATACATTCACCAATGAACCAGTCTGACAAAGGTGTCAAAGCCCTACAACTCATAAGGATTCACTCTAGTTGGGGAGGAAATTATACTGGGAACTAGTGTAACAATTCTATTTAAAGGACATCTACCACCAGGATGAAGGATTGTAAACCAAGCACCCTGACATACTGGTGTGTGCCCCCTTTGGCAGGATCCGCTCTTCTTTTATATTCTTAAGCCCTTATTTTAGGAAAAAAAAGGCTTAAAAATTATGCAAATGAACCCTAGGGGCTCCAGGCTCCATTTGCATAATTTTAAAAGCCTTTTTTTGTAAAAAGCAGGGAATAAAAAGATAAAAGAAGAGTTGATCCTGCCAGAGTGGGCACACACCAGTATGTCAGTGTGCTTGGTTTACAATCCTTCATCCTGGTGGTAGGATTAAAGCACCAAAACATTTCCTAGCCAAAATGATATTTTTATTTTGCTATGTATCTTTGCATAATATACTGTATTCCGGTTTACAGGTTTGTCCCTTCAGAACCAGTATGAATCTATCGAAGAGTATTGCAATGCCCCACTTTCATTATTGAAAGTGTATTCATAAGCACATAGCATATACAGTAGTGACATGGTGTGGAATATATGTATTTACACAAGGTATTGGAGAGGATATATTGTAGGAGTATGAGTTCTTTCTTTAGAGGAATGGGCAATGTTTTTGTAAAATTGTGTAGGAAATATCCACTTAAAGTATGATTGGTATTACATTTTGTAAGCCGGTGGCGCAGAGGCCCTGAAATAATCGCAAATGCTAGCTTATTTCTAGCTTTTGCGATTATTTTCCCCGATCTGCCAGCTTCGCGCCAGTGGGGTGTGAAGGGGTGTGAAGGGAGGGGGGGGCTTTACTGTCCCCGTGCCTGCGCACTCGCTGCTGCCGCGACTTTTATCGGCTGCCCCGATACATCAAGAGGCGGTTCATGACCAATGAACATCATGGGTCTAACTGCTATAGAGTCCAAGATACTGAATTGCTACTCCCCTTTCAGCCGCTCATCTCAGGTTAAATTTTACTCTAATCATTTAATTTGCATAATGCTTTGTGGGTGAACAAATGAAATAATGGGGGTAGATTTATCAAGCTGCCTAAGAGTAAGAATGGCAACCAATTACAGCTCAGCATTCATTTTACCAGTGCTCATAAATATGGGAAACTAAGAACATTCTTACTCTTAGGCAGCTTGATAAATCTGCCCCATAGTGAGAATATTTCATATCCTACCAGAGGGGGGTGGTAGTTTAGTGGGTTAAAAGATGGAGTTCTTTTATGGTGTCCATTATTTTACCAGGCACAAAAGGGCACACTGTACTTTTTTGTAGTTGCTAGAATCTGTGATGGAGCGTAACTGAGCCTCTGATGCTGATGTGAACATAGCGCTATAAATTACCTCCATGCTGACATCATTGGGCCACAAAACTGGCGCCTGGTCTTCATGAATCTGGCGCCCCCTGCACTTCTCTGGAAGTGGGCACCATCTTATTTTTGGTGTACGGCAGAATTGTGGCGCATGCAGAATTGTGACGCATGTCAGTAATAAATGTGGCACAAGAGACACTTTATAAATACATGTGCAAGCAGTTTGCATGTTGTTTCTGGTGCAAATGCTTTAATACATGTGGGTCTATGGCTGAAAGACCTTAGACTTTGACATATCATTGAGTGTATTTTATGGATTGTATCTCAGGGTTATGAAGAACTTGGGAACACTCTGTTAACCTTCTTCTCTTTTCTTGCGACCCTTCTAGTTTTCACACTATACATATTTTTACTTATTCTTTTATATATCCAGTATCTGTCCTATTCCCCAGGTCATTCATTTCTTATTTATGATGACCTCCAGTTCTATCAGTTTTCTTGCCCTTTAAATCAAGTGCGTTTGTAGGAAATAAGCCTCTGTTTCTGCTCACACATGTCCTGCTGTATCCTTGTTTCCCTTGGGTCATTTGTACTATTGATCCTATATCATAGCTATGAGTGTCATTACCTGTCCCCTTGTGCCTCTCCGAGCTCGGCAATCTACCTTTAATAGCAGAATATTATGACAGTGTCCCCATAAGTGTCTGGTGTTTTATACTGAGAATCTTCTCTGCGATCTTCAGCTATGTCATAGATACAGGAGAGATATGTAACCCAACTCTTCATCGTATACAGCCTGGATCGGGAATGTATACATAGTCATAGACAAGGGCTCTTCTTGCTCTGTAAAATCCATAAAGCTTTAGTACAGCCGCTAGCACAACTTTATCCACACTTGAATTTCTGCTGCTACATTTGATACATATCACAGACATATTCATTCACTCTCCATTAAAATAGGAAGCATTAAAGGGGTTGACAACTGTTTAAAAACTCTGTTCTATTGGACATGTCTCTGCATGCATACGTTTGTGTATCTTTGCCTCCTTTGAAAGAATCAGCTATTCCCTGTTCTCACCATGCTGCCCTCTGCATACATACACAGCTTCCTCTCTCACTGCTCCAGCCCATCCTCATGGCATCACCCGCTGTGAGACAGGTAAAGAGGAGGTGAAGGGAGCAGGATGACTCATAATCTCTTGATGCAGCTCCTCCTATCCATTAGAACTCAGACGTATAAAAAAAGAAGCATTGAGGGTCTGCACACAGTACAATAGTAAGTAGCAGGTTCTGCTGAATCTCTTGATAAACATTCAGGGAATATCCACAAGGCAGTAAAGGCACATAGCAATTTATTTAAAAGAGTGGCTAGCCCTTTTTATATGGAAACATGGCCCGTGGCCACCCAAACCTCCCACCAAATTTTAAACTGAGAAGGACTCTAACACATGAATTACTCATACATCTGTTTCTGCTCTCAATTTAATGTCGTCCAAACATCTTGAAACTGTAGAAGGAAAGCAGACATAGCAGTCTTAATCTGCCCCCGGTTGGATCATCCACAAAATTGTAACATTTGTTAGATATTTGAAGGCAATAGAAACTTTTTGAAACTTTTTTTAAGCTTACATTTTATCCCCTATCCACAGAATAGGTAATAACAAGCTGAATGCTTCAGTGCGCAGCTCCTGGTAGCTGTGCGCATTTGTCTGAGAAGCAGAACGCAGGCTGCCGGCTACGCAGACTCGGCTCTGAAGCCGGAGCCACTGCGCAAGCGCACAACCCAGCTTTGCGCGCAGCTACCAGATGTCAGGGTAGGCGGGATGCAAGAGACTACTGGGGTACGGAGTAGCCGCCCTGTGTAGCCTCAGCTCCAGCTACCTCAAATTTGAATATTGGGGGAATTAAAATGTATAAAAGTTATTTACCACAAAAGAATTAGCCTTAAAAAGGCCTCTACTATTATACATTAGAGGAACCTGTCCAAACGAGAAAAAGGCACCAGCGCTTCAGGAGATTTGGAATATAAAATACTTTTTAATTCAATCTGGATAAAAAGTTTTTATCCAGATTGAATTAAAAAGTATTTTATATTCCAAATCTCCTGAAGCGCTGGTGCCTTTTTCTCGTTTGGAGTCGTTTTGCCTGAAGTCTGTGGGGTTGTTTGCTGCTCCGTGCGCTGGAGTGAATCGTTTGGAAGAGGTGAGCTGAACAAACCTTTTTTGTATAGTATTAGAGGAACCTGCCACCGAAATTGTTTATGGATTTGGTTGTACAGATGCAGCACTGGATAACATTACTGGCCTAACCCGTTAACCAGACCTGATAACTCAGTCTGTAGTGTAAGCAAATGGAGGGAACTGGCCATTTTCTGTGATAACTAAATGGGTTATCTCCTTTTAAGTCATGTTAACTAGTGCTGCATCTGTACTTTGCGCCCCAATGAAGAGATTCAGAATTAACTAATTGCTTGTTCTAGGATTAGGAGTCCACTGGGTGGTCCCACTGACTGATTGATAAGGAAGGTTGTCACTCACTGATAGAACCTCATGCTGGACTCAGAATTCCAAAAAAAAGGAATATACTGAAACTGTTTAACATGGTCATTTATTATGCAGCTCAGCTCCTCCTGCTCTATAACATGCTGTCTGTAAATGTGGTTGACTACAAGTTGAAAGTGACAGGGTTCCCAGAAGAAATAATGTAGGTAAGTGGTGTACATAAAAAATCTAATGTGAACATCATAACAGTTACCAATAGACTCCTTCTTTTATCCCTTTATTTTCAGGAATACCGGAAATAAGAACATTTCTCAGAAATTGTTAGAAATTATGGTCACATCAAAGATGAGAATGTCATTTTTAGATCGCATCAGGCTTTCGGTTCTGTGAGCTAAAGAACTGGAGATACAGACTGTTAAAGACAAAGTGGGAAAGACGGGCTGCAGATAAATATCCAGTTTCCACCTTTTTCTTTATAGGAAATCTACCATCAAAATCCATCATGATAAACCAGGGACATTACTCCTAGATCCAGGCACCGTGACTGTGGTAATCTTCTTATATTTATTATCCATGGCCTCCTTCTTTCTAAAATCAATGTTAAATTATGCTAATGGTCCTGAAGGGCTATGGGTGTGTTACAGAAGCCCTCTGTGCTCTGGCTTCACAAGCTGTTACACTGTGCAGGAGCACATCTCCGTCTCACCCTCACCCCTGCACTTCCTGTTAGCAGTGAGCACACAGTGGGAGGGAGAAGTTCTCCTTCAGAATGTAACATCCTCTGAATCATCAGCAAGAAGGGGGTCTGATATAGTGCCCATAGTCTTGTGACTCATTAGCATAATATTAAAGTTGATTTTATAATAAAGGATGCCATGAATAATAAATATAAGAAGATTACTACAGTCCCGGTGCCTGGATCTATGGGTAATGCCCCTGGTTTATCATGATGGATTTTGATGGTAGATTTTTTTTAAACTACCTGTATCTCCAGTTCTGTATCTCCCAGAACCACAAGCCTGATGTAATCTGAAAGATGAGATTCTTATCTTTATGTTTAATATGACATTGAAAGTATTATTTTAGGTACTATAGACCAAAACTTAAAAGCTTCTAAAGTGATGATCCACAACTAGCTTCTAAAAGTGACTCATCTCAGATAATACATCTCTTCTCAGCTCATGTGTTTATGACATTGGGTTGATTTTTTTTCAGGTAAATGGGTGAGATTTCACATAATGGGACAATTCACCCCCTGCCTGAGGGGGCTAGTAGTTTGATGGGGTAAAATCTGTTTGCAGAGTTTACACAGTAAATACGTTTTCCAAAAATTCTAAAACCCCTTTTAAAACATTTGCAGATTCCCTATCTACAAATATCCAATTTTTAGAAGAGATATATCTTTTCATCATAGCAATTCACTTCTTCCACTATTTCTGTAGTTATACCAATGTGTGTTGTCCTGAAATTCTTAAAAGCAGTGAGGATAAATAATTTACAGTAAAACATGAGTCATGTACTTCAGAGTGTTGGTAAAATGTTACTCTCACATATGCTGAGGAGGCACTTTTCACACTGATGAGCTTTGGAAGTCAAACATTAAGATCTTTACACATGAAATGTTTGAACATTATGTAAATTGGATAAGAATATAAACATATTTTCTTTCATTTGTAGGGTCCAACTTTTTAAAAGCTCTTAGCCCAGGATGTTAGTATTACCTCCATATATATACAGGCAGTCCCCGAGTTACATACAAGATAGGTTCTGTAGGTTTGTTCTTAAGTTGAATTTGTATGTTTGTATACTTTATCATTGTAACCCCAGCCAAATTTTTTTGGCCTCTGTGACAATTGGATTTTAAAAATGTTGGGTTGTCATCAGAACCAGGATTTACAATAAAGCTTCATTACAGACACCTGTGATAACTGTTATAGCTGTTTATTGTAGCCTAAAGTACAGTTAAAAAATGTTACCGTACTTGCTCCAAAATGAGACCATTAAAAAGCACAACACTTCCAGCAAAAAATAAGCCCTTAACCAGATTTGTCAGCCAAAAAATAAAAAAAGTTATGCATATGAAAAGATGGTGATGCTAAATGTAACAACATTTTCTCCAAATTAGTTTTTATTCAGTAAAATTGGCCCAAAAAAAAATAAAAATCTATATAAATGAGGTATTTTCATAATCATGGAGAACCCTAGGATAAAAATAATATATTACTTTTATGGTATAGTGAATGGCCAAAAAACTAAAAATCTTGATGATTTTCATTTTCTCCTACAACAAAGAAATAATAAAATCTCACCAATTAGCTATAGATGCAAAAAATATGCATCTGGCAAAAAAATAAGCCCCTATAGGTCCACATTAAAAAAAAAGAAAAAAAACCATTGCCTGTACAATTTAACAATACAAATCTGCTCTGGATGGAGCCTCCTTCCATTGGGAATGTATTATTTTCTGCCCCAAATGAATGTATATTCCAAAACTGTTACAATTTGTAGACCACACCTCTATTTTGTTTTAAAACCTATAAAACACCTAAAGGGTTAGCAAACTTCTTAAAAGTGTTTTTTCATACGTTGAAGGGTTTAGTTTCCATAATGGGGTCATTTACAAGTCTCGCTATTATTTAGGCCTCTCATTTGAAAGTTGAGTAGGTCCCTCTAAATACAGGTTTGGAGATTTTCCAAAAAATTTTAAAAATGGCACCCAAATTCTAAGCCTGATAAGATTTTAGTAAAGTACGTGGTATCTTAAAAAAACATGCCAACATAAAGCAGACATTTGGGAAATGTAAGTTATGAATTAATTTGGGTGCTATGACTATCTGCTATAAAAGTTGATAATTTAGAACTTTGACAATAAAGAATTTTTCAAAATTTTTGCCAAATTGTTTTTTTCATAGCTAAACACAAAAGATATCATCCAAATTTTTAAACTAATTTGAAGTACAATGTGTCACATGAAAACAATCTCAAAATCCCCTGGATATCTCATAGCGTTCCAAAGATATAAGCACTCATAGTGACAATGGGCAGATTTAAAAAATTGGACCCCCAAAATAGGCTGAGTCCTAAAGGGGTTAAAATCTCTGTGTCATAACAACAGAGCCCACAAGATATTGGTCCTTCTCCTCCCTCCTAGGACTCACCGTATCTTATGTCCAATGGATTCGCTGTGCTACGCTGTAAAAATCTTTGCCGTTGACATTGATGTTTGACTTGTTATTTTGATTGCTGGAATATTTTTTTCTTTTTTTAGACAGCTCGAGTTTATGTTCTAATTTTCTTTTGTGTATTGTAATGATTTTGTAAAAATAAAAAAATAAAGCAAATGTTTCTTTTTGTCAATTTCACCGAATTAGGAATAATCACGGCATGGAATATTAATTAGGTCACTAAAAAGTACATTGGGGCACAGTTACTAGGGGCCGTTTTATGTTGCACTTTTCTGTGCCACATCTGTGTCGCACGCAACCCTTTTGTTCACTAGTCCTCATGTGGCAGAAATTAGGGGGCGTTCCAGTGTTCAGTCCGACCGTGCGCCAGATTTATCATGCAAAGTCTGACAGAATTGTGTTGCACGCCCCATGTTTAAGGTGCACCAGAAAAAAGTGGTGCACTCTGTCAGAGCAGTGCAGAGGGCGCCAGATTCATGAAGACAGTGCACCAAAAATCCTTAAGCTGGCGCCCCCTGCACACTACACAGGCAAACTGCATTTAGTGCACTTTGCCCTTTTCTTAGTAAATGTGCCCCAAATTTGTTATGCAGAAAACAAGCCCTCATACGTCTCTGTGTATGAGAAATAAATAAGTTATGGCTTTTTTGAAGTTGGGAACGAAATATAGAAACTCAAAATGGAAAAAGTGTATCGGGTCAAGGTTATAACATAACCAGTACTGTACAAAGCAGACAAATCGGTTTCAATAACTAGTCAAATTCCACCTCTTATTTTTAACCTTTTTAGTGGCCGTCCAATTGGTTGCTACACCCAACTGCTTCGTGACAATTTTGATTAAGCTCCTCTACAGCTTGACAGGGGGTACGAGTCCGAGATACTTGCGGTATGAGATCGCAGGAGTGATGCGTCTTCACTTGTGGTCAGTCAGCAAACAAACCCTTAGATATTGAAAGGAGAGAGAAGAAAATAAGGGTCAATCATTCAACAACAAACTGCATGTTAGCAGCGGATCATTCTGGGCATAGTTTAGAAAAGAAGCGGATGTCCAGAAAGAGTACACTTCATATAATATGTTTATTAATTCATCAAAAAGGAGCTGAAGACAAACAATAATCCCCAGTCCTCCAGAGAATTCAGATGAAAAATTGTAAACCGATATATAATGGGTAAGAGGTATTAGGGTAACAACCACAAGTGTGATACAGATACAATCAATCAGATAAAAAACCCCTTTGGAAGCCTGTGTATTCAGGCGAAACGCGTGGGGACTCCTGCCCCCAGTGACCAGCTATTGTTACTACAGCCGTTACTACACAGGTAAACTATGGCCATCTGAGTATTATCTGATTGATTGTATCTGTACCACACTTGTGGTTGTTACCCTAATACCTCTTACCCATTATATAGCGGTTTATATGTCTTGAGGCCTGTTTACAATTATTCATCTGGATTCTCTGGTGTACTGGGGATTAGTGTTTGTCTTCGGCACTGGCATGTGCTTTTTAAATGTTTTTAATTTTCTCCTTTTTGATGAATTAATAAACATATTATATGAATTGTACTCTTTCTGGACATCCGCTTCTTTTCTAGACTATACTATTTAAATTGGATGTTTGTACATTATGTAAGACCCTTATTTCTATTTACAACAGATCATTTGGGGCACTGTCCACGCATGTAACAGTACAGGTAGAGTGCATGCAGGAACAAAAATTGAATTAATAATAATCACATACAGCGTAAGGGCTCATTCACACGGCCGCAATGGACGCCATGATCTGGTTGCATGATTTGAGACCAGATCATGGCCCCCATAGATTTCATTGGCTCCAGGTCATGGCTCGGTGAGCACATGGTATGGGACTTGTCCTAAACCTTGCCAAATATATGTCGCGCGGCTGCTCTTCTCTTTTGGTCCAACTGAGCTCACAGCCGTGTGAATGAGCCCTAACTTATCATTTCCTCTGCCCTTTTTTTTTAAACACTTTATTAACAAAATACAATTCCTTTAGAGACAAGCTCATACATACAATTTACATATAAGTAGGTAATAATTACAGAAAAAGGTATTATTCCAACACCGGACAATAAAACAAAATAAAATTAATTGCTCTTCGCCAAATCCCCTCACATCTTGTCACAGGCCAAACCTAGTTAACCAGCAACATTACATGGTCATTGTTAGGGTCCACCCGCAGGGCCCCAAGTACCATGAAAACTACGTCCTGACCTGGACATATTGCTAACACAGTGGGGGAGATTTATCAGAAGAGTCTTAGAGGCAGGCCCGGAGCCAGCACCCGGCCAACCCGGGAAAGTGGAGCTGGGGAGCTGGAGGGGCCTACTCGAGCCCCCGGATCAATTGTACCAGTGTATAAGAGTGTGTCCGCAGGGGGACGGGGGGGGGGGGGGGGCAGTGTGTCCGCAGGGGGACGGGGAACAGTGTGGCCACTGGAGGGAGGCCCACGAAGGGGCCACTAAGGCTCTGTCACCCAGGGGTCCACTAAAACCTGGAGCCGGCCCTGCTTAGAGGAATGCTTATGGCAACCAACCAGAGCTCAACTTTCATTTTTAAAACTGCTGTAGGAAAACCAAAGCTGAGCTCTGATTGGTTACTGTGAATAACTAGTACAGTTTTCCTCTCAGACACTTATGATAAATCTCCCCCACGTGTCTGGCACCCCCAGCATCCCATTGAAGCGCGGCATATTTCCCGGTTGCCCATGTTCACTGTCATTACTTAAAAACAGATAGAGACAGAGCAGAGATTTTGCTAAGCAACTGGTGTAAGTGATTTTATAAAAAGAATCTGAAACTTTAAGTCTCCAGCAGTTAAGCCACTGATCTCGAAGAAACGTCTTATTTACCAGGGAGCTTCAATTCCCCTTAGAGAAATTTTTGATTAAATTTAGCACACGCTGCAGCTATTATGTGCCTGCGAGAGGGCATTAATCCTAGTTAGACCTGAAGGGATTTACAATATGGGAGATGGTTGGGCCTGATTAAACCTAATACCTGACCGGAGTACGGTGCTATTACCAATGTGGAGGCAGGAGGAACGCGGCAGCGGGAAATCATATCATAAGCATTTTATTAGTGAGCGTATTACTATCAGCCTGCTTGTTTCTACTCATTGCATCTAATCACAACGTTCCCCGAGATTCGGCCTCATTTTGTTTTTTAACATTATAAGCAGGAAAAAAAAACGGCATAACGTGGTGAAGGATTCAGAGCTCCCAAAACATATCCTCCTAAATGTTATTGATTATGGAATTAGGATCACAGTCCGTAAACTAAATCTGGGTTGTGAGTTATCTGCTCTAATCCTCTCTGCCCGGCTATCCCCCCGGAAGCCACATGTCCAGTAAAAGTGTCTCACTGTTGTCTATTTGATTTCATAGAGGAATGGTGACAGATTGTACTCAGATTTTGTCTCTGCTTCCCGGTTTAAGCAGATACGAATCAGTCAACACAGGTTTTTTTTTCCCCCTGTTGAGACTTCCAACGCAAAGAAGCATTTACAATCGGCGCTCACATTTTATTTTTTTCTACTGTGGAAGTAATTTTAACAAAAGAGACAAATTTTCTTGTGCCTTTTGTTACCTCTGCAAAATGTTTTTACAATGGAAAGAGAAACTTCATTACTGTACATTATTTAACCCCTCACTGAACAGGTTTGAAAGGGCCTTAATGACTCCTTTTAGCAATTTTGTGCACATGGATGGTGGTTGAAAGGGTTATTCCAGGACAATCATCTATAGCATGAGTCATCAATATCAGATTTGAGGGAACCTGAGATGTGAAAAATGCTCCCAGTTCACAGAGACAGGAGTCCAGCTCTCTTTTCAGTTTTGTGGCAGCATCAGGAATTGCAGCTCATCTCTCACACACTTAAATAGGAACAAAGTTGCAGTTACGAAAACTGGCCACTAAGTAGGGAATGGAACTAGATTTCCATTCTATATTGTTATTTTAGCACTGGAGTCAACTGATCATGAGATTCCATCATATCCTTTGGATGATCAGTGTCTTTGAAATCATCAGAATCATTAACCAGAAAAAAAAACATTTAGTAGCCCTAACTAAGCGTATCATTTCATAATGATACAGGCGGTCCCCTACTTAAGGACACCCGACTTACAGACAACCCATAGTTACAGACAGGCCCCTCTGACCTCTGATAAAGCTTTCTGAATGCTTTACTATAGTTCCAGGCTGCAGTGATCAGCTGTAAGGTGTCTGTAATGAAGCTTTATGGATAATCCTTGGTCCCATTACAGCAAAAAATGTTTAAACTCCAATTGTCACTGGGGCCAAAATTTTTTTGGTCTGGATCTACGATTATAAAATATACAGTTTCGACTTACATACAAATTTAACTTAAGAACAAACCTCCGGACCCTATCTTGTACGTAACCCGGGGACTGCCTGTATATACTAAATTATAATATGCCTATAATACCTTTCAAAACAAACAGAGCGATGTCTATATTGTGTTGCACCCTATATCTTTCCAAAATTATGGCATTTTGTGTTCTTAAGCTACTTGTCATAAATTGTCCTCACCAGCAGTGAGGAGGGTGGAGTCTAACCTCTCCTATCTTTGCCCTGAGTCAATTACGTGCTGCCCTCACTTACCACTATGCCTTGTCTTCTCTCGTAAAGTAACTTAGCAGCAAATCCAGTGAGATAAACCCACTTTTCTTATGATAATGTTCATATTCAGGAGCTATACGGTGAATGGCCTGTCAGCTTTCACCACATGGAGGAATAATAGATCAGAGAGCTGGGGGGATTGCTGCACAAGAATATATGACATAGAATGCGGTGCAGTGGGACACAGAGAAAAATATGCTCACAGAAATGGATGAAAGGATTGATAGGAAACGGGAAAGCCCTTCTACCTCACTTTTCTTTGCAGGAGACTTCTGTTTGCACACAACAGACCAGGCACAAGGTTCTTCTGATAGATAAACAGAGAGCATCACTTGACTTCCCCCTCCCTCTAGAGTGGGCATGGAGCAGCAGAACCTCCCATCTGTGAATCCATCCTGTATCTTTTGTGTAAATGCTCTACAGAGATAATAAGCACATGGACAGGAGAGGAAAGAAGAATCACAGGCTAAACTGAGGAGGATAGCAAAGAGAAAAATATGTTGTGACAATATTTTTTGGGGGTTATCCATTCTAGTTCGCTCTTTAGCATTAATGCCACTGTTAACATCTTACAGAGTTTCTAAATGTTGGACCGTCTCTATTTAATTTAAGAGTGACTTAAAGGAAACCTGTCAACAGGAATGTAATTTTTAGCTGGTGACAGGTTCCAAAAGCCTTTGCATTGATGAATTTAAAAATGTCTTTGCCAGCAATTTCAGTACTTTCTAAAAGTATATTGGACACTTTCTGCCAGCTACGCCAACTATTAGTAGGTGAGTGCAGCTCCAACAGCCAGAGTCCCCATGTCTTTGATTCAACCTCTCCTCCTTTTTACTCATCCTCTTCCTTACCCTACTCACTCCCCAAGCGTACACCTGCTGGAGATGTCAGCAGAATCGAGGAGACGGGAACTCCCCGAGCTTACCCCCCCCCTTCCATGACTCCCTGGACGGTGTGGGCAGGGAGCCTTGAACATGTCACCAGCTAAAAATAACATTCTGGGTGACAGGTTCCCTTGATTGATACACTTGGAACAGAGTATTTTGGATCCTCCGATGGGCCTGTTGCCTAACACAGTATTAGGGGTATAGTTTCAATAGGTTGATAAGTAGTATACTCCCAAATTAAATTTATCCAGTCAGTCTAAGGAAACTCAGTCTGACACTGCGCAATACAGGACCTTTGTTAAAATCAGATAATCTGTGCATTAATTATCATATGTCTCATAACTGTTCATTAGAATTTTGAAATTGCATTAAAGGGGTTTTCCACACAACCATAATAGGGAAATAAAACAATGAAATATACTCACTTGCCCCGGTACCCCGTTCCAGTGTTGCTGCTCCCAGCCAGGACTGGGATGAGCAGTGACCGTACCAGGATTTTACTAGTGAGTAGGATCCTGTTACTTCCGGTGTGAATAGTAGCACACTGTACAAAAATAGCACAAGGACTGCAGCAGTGGAACAGGGAACCAGAGTGGGGCGAGTATTTTTATTTTCCCATGCTTAGGCTTCCTAGGGGGTTTCAGTTGAGCCAAGAAAACCACTTTAGGATAAAAAGTTTGATCCATTTAAAAGAAACTATATTCACACTATGTTTTGTTCACATGACGCAAGTACTATAGTAATGTCTTAAGACATAAGTCTTTCTTGACATGCATAATAATCTACACTTAGCCAAATTGTACAACCTTGAGAAATTGCATCAATCCTCTATCAAATCAGTGCCATCACTTCCATCAATTTAGGTGTCATGGATTTGATGAAATCATAACTCTCGCCATACTATTGGACAGATCTGACGCCTAAAGTATTCTTACATGAATTGATCTAAATTATGCAATCAATTGAAGTATTACCGGGGAGTCAAATGACACGGTACAAGTATCACCCAGAAGACAGATTATTCATCTCAATGTAAGTACTGAATATAATATAAGAGCTGCAACCAATTCATTCACAATTTAAATTTGATTTTTTGTTTGTAGCTTTCTGTTAAAGGGAACCTGTCAGCAGAAATAAACCAAATAAACCGCTACCAGTATGTTATCAAGAAGCTGAACACCTTCCACATCATGTTACTTTCATGGCCCAGCTTGGTGATGTCAACTAGAATATCAACTTTGAAGTGAGATGTAAATTGGTTGTATAAAGTCACGGAGGCCGAGAGTTTAACACTGAAGTCAAGCTCTCCCTGCCTCAGAACACCCCCTTCACTGTAATTAATGGTCCCAGCATCCAAAAACATCACTAACCAGATCTCATGAAGGCATTTACAGGGGAGGGGGCATTTAGAGGTGGGGAGAGCTTGACTTTCGTGTTAAACTCTCCGCCTCCTTGACTTATATACAACCAATTTACATTTCACTTCAAAGCTCATTTTCTGGATGATAACACCACATTGAGCCATGAAAGAAAGATGATATAGAAGGTGTTCACCTGCTTGACAACAATTATAAAGTTTATTAGGTCAATTTCTGCTGACAGGTTCCTTTTAATTGATGTTTGTAATTGCTCTTTCACACTGCCATTGTTTTTCTCTTCTGTGGTTCAGTGATTTTCACGGATGCCTTACTGAGCCATTGTTATCAATGGTTATTTTACATGTCTGTTGTTTTGACACCGATCCAATGTCTGTAAAAATTTTTTGAAACCAGTCCTACTTTTTCACACATGCAGATCATAGAAGACAATAGAATTCTATGGGGTCATTTATCTTAGGATTGTCTCTCTTTTTTTTTCTCTTATATTTGCGGCTTAATTTGTGACTTTTCCACTTGCCTGGCGAAGTTTTCAGTATTCCACCTGACTAAATACTGATGTGAATTTATGAAAAAGTTGTAATCTTGGCAAGAATTGTGGTTAAAAAGTCACAAATAAACACCACTCCCTATCAGGTGTAGGAAAAACTTAAAGGACATCTACCACAAGGATGACAGACTGTATGCAAATGAGCCTGAGGGGCTCCAGGCTCCATTAACACCTACGGAGCCTTGAGCCCCTACAGGCTCATTTACACACAGTCCTTCATTCTGGTGGTAGATGCCCTTTAATAGAGGTTTCAGAAGAGCCGCGACTTTTGTGCGGCTTTTTAATAAAGCAAAAAACCCACAGACTCAGCTGCCTTATATATCACCCACTAAGATAAATGAAAGAATCCAAAACCCAGAAAAATAAAAGAACAATGGGGCACATTTACTTACCCGGTCCATTCGCGTTCCAGTGGCGGCTTCTCCGACGAGCGTTCGGGTCTTCCGGCGATTCATGAAGGTCCTGCGCCCGAGGTCCAACAGGTGTCGCTGCTGCGCCGAGGTCCGCCGAGTTGCGTCGGAGTTCACTGATCTCTTCCTGGTGCATGTAAGTATCAATTTTTTTTTTTAAAATGTGGTGGTTTTTCCAAATCCGTCGGGTTTTTGTTCGACCACGCCCCCCGATTTCCGTTACGTGCATGCCAGCGCCGATGCGCCACAAACCGATCACGTGCGCCAAAAATCCTGGGGCAATTCAGGGAAAATAGCGCAAATCGGAAATATTCAGGTAACACGTCGGGAAAATGCGAATAGGGCCCTTAGTAAATGACCCCCAATATGTACAAATGTGACTAAAGATAAATGACCCCATGGGTCAGCAAAAGAAAAACTGATGACAAGTATATTTTTCACTGATGATGCTGGGGAAGGGTGGGGCCACACGTGGCGTTTGCATTACATTTGTAAACACAACACAAATGTCACGTGTGGCTGTCCCGGAACCAGGTGTTGGGTTTTCTAACCAATGTTAAACCTTCAGTTTTTTTTGGTGGAAGTGAAGAACGGAACAATGGAATGTGAACGAAAAAAGGATGCAGAGACTAAACGAAACTCACAAGCAACGCATACCCCAGTGTGAATCTACCCTACACCCCAGCAATACCTTGTCTTTGTAGGAATCACCTTTTCACATTTTGTGATGCTTACAATTGTCTTTGCTTAATATTAATATAATTGTCCAACTACATGATGGTATAAAATGCTTCCATGAAATGTAGATTTATCTCAGCAGCTTGCCCTAGAAACTGGTCAGTCATTGTGCTAGCCACTCAGATTTGTTTGACGTTATCCCCCTCTAGTGAAATCCAGCTGTCTCCAATCTGGTTCTGTCCTGAGTACAGATGACACATCTCATCGCAGTACTAAAGGATTATGCAGGTCCTTTCTCATGAAAAATACAGGCAGTCCCTGGGGGTACCTACAAGATAGATTCTTCAGGTTTGTACTTAAGTTGATATTTGTATGTAAGTTGGAACTGTATATTTTATAATTGTACCCCCAGCCCAAAAAGATTTTTGCCCCTCTGACAATTGGAATTTCAAAATGTTATTCTGTCACGGGGACAAGTATTATCTATAAAACATTATTACAGACACCTTACAGCTGATCATTGCAGCCTGGTATTAATGTAAAGCATCCAGAGACTTCACCAGAGGTCACTGTGAGCAGAGAGGTCCGTCTGTAACTAGGGGGTCGTCTTTAAGGACATAATGTCCTTAAATGACATGTACAACCAGGATGAAAGCCCCATTTGCATACCGTCTTTCATCCTAGTGGTAGATGTTCTTTATGTCGGGGATCGCCTATACTATATATTGTAACATATGCACCTTTTTATCAATTTCATGTGGATAATGCTCTTCTAATGCTTAGCATTGTCTTTTATGCATTTTTATGGCATTTATATAATGTATATATGCTTATAATCTTATTGTAGTTGATGTGGACCCACTGGTAGTCTATGGATTTCGAGCTAATCTCTAGAGCAAATGTATGGGGTTCCCTAGTATTCAGTCTATGCTAGAAACTCAGAAGGCTTGGTTAGGCAGACATGGGTCAGGGCAGGGCACATCAACCGAAACCAAAAAAGTTGTCTTTCATATGAAGCAGCAGGAGGCTCAGGATGCAGGGGCATAACTACAGTGGTAGCAGACATAGTAGCTGCTCTGGGGCCTGCATTATTGGGGGCCCATCATCTGGCCAGACACATCTGAGATGACCTGAATGGAGGATGTGCACCATTATATACATGGATGTGTGAGTATACAAATATGTATATTTTGTTAAGTGAGATGGAGAGCCCGTTCAGAATCCTGCTATGGGGCCCTGCCTCTCCTAGCTATGCCAATGCCAGGAATATGAGGTAAGAGGATCCCGAGCAAAGCAATCCAAAAGCATTGTAGGAGTAGGTACAACGGCCGTGGGGTAGACCACCTCACCAAACGGCAGGGATGCTACATACAGGAGCCAGGTGAGGAAGAATGAAACATGGCAGAGAGTCTTATAGATATAATGGTTATATAAGAAAAATACAATTAGACATCCAAACACAATACAAATTTTAAAGGAAGCTACCTGCAAAATCCAGCATGGTCAACCAGGGACACTTACTCAGATCCAGGCACTATGACTGTGGTAATTTTCTTATGTTTTTTATCCATGTCCAAATTCCTTCTAAAATCCACTTTTATAATTATGATAATGAGCCTGAAAGGCTCTGGTGGGTGTTTCCAGAGCCCCTCTTTGCCTAGCTTAGCAGCTGTTGTGCTGGTTGGTCATTCTGCCTGCAGGTGTTATGTTGTGTTGGGAGAAGTTATCATTCATTGTTGTACCTTATAAAATAGGGAAATACTACATGAGAGTGCTTTGAATTGATTTTGATTAAAACCTTATGCTCCTTAAAAGTTTTTTTAATATATTACTGTACAAAATAACTAATATCCGACCAGGTGTTTTTCAGCTATTTTTGTTTTCCTTCCATGGACTATGAATCATTCTCACATCTCGCACTGTGGCAGTAGAAGCTAACTGTACAATCCCAGCGCAAGTTAAGAAAATATCATGTATAATTCACTTGATTTTGTCATCTTGACTTTGGTTTGGAATTGCAGCCGGTGTTCGTAGTGTCCGGGTATCACACCAGGTTATCTCCATCTTTGTATTATTTCACATATCAATGGTGACAGCCACTCACTCTTGCTTTTCACGTTTGCTCAAATTCCAAGTTCCTTTGAAAAAGTATCCATCAAGGGAAAGGGTTTTCACTTAACATTATACAAGGCTGAAGCCACTTTCACATTACAGTGTTCTGCTCAGTATTAATCATCAGTATTTGTAAGTTAAACACAGGCATGGAGCCTACACACAGACACATCTTCTGTCCAAAATACTGTAAAAATAGGTTAAAGGGAGAAGGAGGTTAGGGTTGTCATATTGAACACAAAATTAAATTTGTCAACTCAGTCTGTGATATAAAACAGATAGGACACTGGGGCACATTTACTTACCCGTCCAGTGGACGCCACTGATCCGGAATGTCCAACGAGGATTCAGAGGTGCCGCGATTCACTAAGATCGTGCGTCTGATATCCTGCATGTGTCGCTTCCCCGCTGAGGTCTGCCGGAGTTCACCTTCTTCTTCCCGGTGCATGTGAGTGCTGATCTTGTGACACAATTTGGTTTTTAAATTATGCAGTTTTTCCGAATCAGTCGGGTTGTCCGACGTCCACGCCCCCTGATTTGTGTAGCATGCAAGCCGACGCCGGTGCGCTACAATCCGATCATGTGTGCCAAAAACCGGGACAATTCAGCGCAAAACAGAAAAAATTGCGAAACCCAATGGAAATGCAACCGCGGGACCCTTAGTAAATGTGCCCCATAGTGTCCTATCTGCAGGCAGCATGTTATAGAGAAGACGGATAGAGCTGAGCAGATTGTACATAGTGTCCTATCTGCAGGCAGTATGTTATAGAGCAGGAGAAGATGAGCAGATTGTACATAGTGTCCTATCTGCAGGCAGCATGTTATAGAGCAGGAGGAGCTGAGCAGATTGTACATAGTGTCCTATCTGCAGGCAGCATGTTATAGAGCAGGAGAAGATGAGCAGAATTTACATTGGGTCCTATCTACAGGTGACATGTTAGGAGGAGCTTTGCAGGTTGAATTTAGTGTCCTTTCTGCAGTCAACATGGTATAGAGCATGAAGTGCTGAGTAATTTCTACATAGTGTCCTATCTGTAGGTAGCATGTTATAAAGCAGGAGAGCAGAGAAGATTGTACATAGTATCCTAGGAGATTTGGCACCGTCGTAATTGTAGCCAGGATCTGTCTGTACATATTGCAGCCAGCTCAGGGCCACAAGAGAAGTCTATGGCACCAGTTCATGCTGCAGTGAATACACATAGGGACACATTTAGTAACGGTCGCACGCTGCACTTTAGTCGGACTGCGCATGTTCTTTATGGCTAAAACGGTACAGCTGCGCTGGCGTCCATGCGACAGAAATTAGGGGGCGTGCAGGCGGACGGTCCACTTAACTTTCAAATTGTGTTGCACGTCCTATGTTAAAGATGTACCACGAAAAAAAGTTGGCAAAATTTGACCAGTGCTTGGAAGCAACACATTCATGATTTCAGCACAATCTTAGTGATCTAAGCGCAGGCAGCATTATACACGGACAATGCACTTTTAGTTTACTCGAGTGACCTTGTAAGTAAATGTGCCCCGGTGTCTCACTGGGACCGACTCAGGTGGCTGCTCTAACAATGTAGGACAGGTATATTTTTCCGAATTTGTTGACCAACCACTCAGCAAAAGCTCTTTATTTTCAGTACAAAGGACTGCCAAAATCATCCCCCCAGAGACAGGATGGGAGACAGTTACGTTTTACCTCAGCATGGGGTAGTTCCACCACTGATTGTCTCCTCTTCTGTCTGGTAAAAACCACTTTGACTCTTGGAGACAAGGCAAAACTATGGGAGGTCACCTGATTCAGAGAGATATGGCCATTCTAGGCCCTTGTGTTGGCCATGCTGATTCGGAGAGGCTTAACAGAAGGTTGTGGAAGCTGTGGAAGGTTGAGCAGGAAGCTGAGTGGCCTCCTTGTCCCAATGTCTAGACTGCTCTGCAGATGAATTGTGTCGGGACCAGAAGAAGGGGCAAAGAGGCGGCAGTTAGTGCAGGACACAACGGGGCAATCACCTAACAGCCCAGGACAGCGGGACAGCGGGACAGGGATGAAAAACTGTGATTGTACAACTGAATCCAGGGTCCTTAGAAGTTATGTATAAAGGAGATGGGATCAATTTGAATTATGGAAAAAAAAAACTTTTAGAAGGTTTTGGCTTTTTTCACCATAGAAATACTAGACTCTAGTCGAAACTCTTGCAGTTCAGTATATATGAACCGAGCCTAATTTCTAAAGAATTTATAATAAGTTATCACCATTTTCCTTCACCACATTATCATAAACTCAATGAACCAGTCGCTCATAAGGGTCTGTTTTGGAGTGAAGTTCAGTCAGTAATTAAACCAGGACTTCAGTGTAAAATGCATGTGTACACTGGATCTATATGAAGATGCAGCGAAAGGTTAAATCACTTCTAACTGGATTAAACCTAAATGCTAGAAAAATTAATGGACAGAAAAAATCACAAAGGCATGAAAACAGCCAAGCCACACACAGTATTAGTAACACTCCTGGCACCGTTTCAGGAGACATTCTGATCTAATGTATTCACTTTTCACTTACGTACGACGCGGAAATGCTTTGTTTTGGGTCATTAGGCAGGAAGGAGCGCTGACCCATAAATGTATGATGCCACTGATTGTGCAATTATTATTATTTGTCCATTATGCTTGTCAGTAAAGATTAGGGATGGCTTTATAACTGACAGCAAAACGTTCTGCAATAGACAGCGAACATCTTGTTGGTTTTTTTCTCTTGTCGTTTGTTCCTGAGCATTTTATTACTTTTTAAGAGCAGTCACTAAAATATTTAGTTTTATGTAAAGCAATATTCACCTTTGTTACAAACTTTTTTTTTTGGAGAGCACATTTCTACCGTCTCTGTCTGTAAATTTGCAGTCCTCTCCAGGCTACGTGGTAGAGGCGGAGCTGCTGTCACTCATCGCTCCTCCTCTCTTCTATGTAATCTGACCTGGTGAGTTTCTGTTCATCTTGTAAGCAAGATCAAATCCAGCAGAAAACAAAAGGAAGGAGGGAGGAGGATAGGAATCAAAAGCATTGTCCAGCCGATAACATGAAAAGTTGTTGATCACAAGAACCGGGGTCCTTTATAACCCCTGGTAGCCAAAATGAACAGAAAAGCGCCAGTTGAGTCTGCGTCTCTATTCATTTCTATGGCTCTAACAGATAGCCAAGGGCTATCAGTGCTGGTGCAACAGGTTGGGGTAAAAAGGGACCACTGGGACCCCCACTGATCAGCAAGTTATCCCCTATCCTGGGTATAGGAATAAATGTTGTGACTAGACAACCTATTAAACCAAACCTGTCACTAGAAATGAGATTTTTTTGCTTGTTACAAGTTCTAATAGCAGATGCAGCATGTGGTGAGTCCCAGGGGAGGGGCTGCAGCAGCTGGTGTATGCCTTTGTCTCCTCATGTGTTCTTCCTCTCCTCCACATCATCCCCCTCCCTCACCAGGAGGGATCCAGCTCTAGTTGATTAGTCCTGTCTGGACAATTCATGAAGCTCAGTATAATGTGCAGGCTGAAGGCAATCCAGCTTTCCCAAGATCCTGAATGTTATAATTAATTTTAACAAAGCCATTCAGCTCAGGGATTAACCAAGATATGATCCTGCATCAGTGTAGCAACCGCATTCTCAAGGTATGTTTGCTTCATAATGCATCAAATCAAATGGTAGATTTCCTTTAAAGTGAATGAGGTAAGATGAACGCAAAATTGCTTGTGTTCACTTCTACTGTTTAGTTTAGTGAAACATTAGAGGCCATTAATAAAGAGCTTATTTTAATTGAGAGACAATTAAATCACTTTGCAAAAATACACTGTGCTATAAGACTTTGTCTCTGGGGCTGAGGCATGAGTGCCAAAAAGTAAGAGACAAAAAAACTGTACTAACCCTGCTCTCGTAGGAATACTTATGGACGACTCAGGCGGAAGTGCTGGGGGTCTCCTCTTACGTAAATGACATCTCATGATTCAAGGACAATAATTAGCTAAAGCCAGTCCCATGACCCCAGGCAATTCCAGCCATGTGCCGAAAGGGATGTCAGTTACAATTAAGAATGAGCCAACCCATTCAGGTTCAGCTTAACCTCAAACTTGTGTTCAGGTACCAAACTGCAACGCTCATCCCAGCTAGTAACCTATTGCAGGTGTTAAAAAGGGATTCCGAGAATATGAACGTCCAATACAAAAACCCATAATGCTGTAAATAAATGAATACAACAAAACTCAATGTCATTCATCACCAAATCGAGCTTAAATTATTTTATTTTTATGATTTACAAAATTGTGTGGGCTTTCTAAAGTAGGTGGAGTTATCTCCAAGATGGCCACCACAAGATACTACAACTCCCATGAGTTCCTAGCTCCTGAGCTCCTCCCTCTTATGCTCCCAATGATGATGTAACATAACACCTGCTCTGTTACCATAGTAATGATGTGTAACTGCCATCACTGCACATTACCCCACAGAGATGACGTCTCACCACAACACCGGCCATACTGGATACACTGCAACCAACCGACTACAGCCAATAATAGTGATGATCAAATTACCTGCCCAGTTGCAGGACATGTGATGTGGACGTGTGACCATATTCTGTCCTGTGTCTCCTCCACCGGGACAAATGGACTGATTAAAGGACATCTGCCATGAGATAATCTGATGGTGGATAATTATTACTTACCTCCCTGTCCTGTACCCACGTGTAGCAAGCTTCTTTTCCTATAACTTTTTATGGCCGCATTTCAAGCACTATAACTGGAGCGATGTGGCCGAAAGACAACCCCGGCGCACATCGCTCCTTGAACTTGGATGCGCGGCCGCGTGATTACGTCATCACGTGGCCGTGCACCCCTTTCTGCCCGGCCACAGGAAGAAGAAAGAAGACGCGGGAGCCAGAGGTAAGTACAGGTTTTTAATTTTTTTTTTTTTTTAAAACAGCAGTAGAAAGAGTGTGGCGACCCCAATATACAAAGTAATGAATTATGGGGCCATAAGAGAAAATAATAATGGAGGGGCAGCATAGGGAATAATTAATTATGAGGGGCAACATAGGGAATAATTAATTATGAGGGGCAGCATAGGGAATAATTAATTATGAGGGGCAGCATAGTGAATAATTAATTATAATAAATGATTTCCTATGCTGCACCTCATGATTCATTATTTCCTATGCTGCTCCTCATAATTAATTCTTTCCTATACCCAGGGCCGGTTCTAGACAAAGTGGGGCCCTGGGCAAAACTAAAAGTGGGGCCCCAAAATAAAACTATTTTATGACCAGTCACAGTCAGCAAGAGGCTCCTTTAGTATGGTAAAACAAACTGTAATATGGGAGAATTTTATAGGAGATAGATAAATGATAGGGAGATTTATGGGCAGGATGTTGGCTCCGTGATTAGCACTACAGCCTTGCAGCGCTAGTCAACATCTGCAAAGATTTTGTATGTTCTCTCTGTGTCTGCGTGGGTTTCCTCCGGGTCCTCTGGTTTCCTCCCACACTCCAAAAAATTACTGGTAGGTTGATTAGACTGTGAGGCCCATTGGGGAGAGGGACCGATATTTTCTGAAAGCATACACTTGCCCCATTTTCAAAATTGCATCAAAGATTTTATAGACATAGGCGCCTTCATGCAATTTTGATTCAAATTGAAACATTTTATTAAAAATACTTAAAATTTGACTTTGATGGCAAAAAATTTGATCCAAACATGGACATTTGTAGAGTTCACAAATGTGCCCTATGGATATGTTCACATGAATAAATCCACATAATATCACTAAAACTGTAATAACTAGATATCTGCTTTTCAGCTAGACATTTTTAGACAGTCACAACCTGCAAAATATATCAATAAAACAGAATAAAAAGTAAAGGCGCCATAAAACCTATAGAATTTTGAAAGCAACAACCAGGTGATGCATTTGGCAATTAACATTCAAAATTTCCTCTAAAATATGTACAAATCCAGATACTTATATAAAGAAAATCTACTTTCCTAAAACAGTAAGATATGAGGAGAGCATACATACCCCACACCAATATATTCACCAAAATATGCAGCAAAGGGAACTGCAGAAAATTCACACAGATCTATCATTGTCTGTTCCTTACACAATGGTAACCCAAATACATAACTATATATCCATAAACCTCTCTAATGAGATAATAAAAGTCACTTTTAGATGTGCGCCAGTGTATTAGCCGCACAATAACAGAACCCTCCGCGCTTCATAAGAATGAAAGTGAGAATGTCATAACATAGGTGTAAATAATGGAGGATGATGGGAAATAAAAACTTTATTCCAGGACATGTGTGTTTTTGGTGTTACATATAACTTTATGGACATGTTCTGGTCGCGGTGTAGTCACATTAGGTGAAGAGGATCGAATGTTCATCGTATCAGTCAATTTTCCTAACAAAAAATAACTATCACAAAATAAAAGGGAATAAGAGAGAATGGGCCACATTTATCACTTTTGTGCGCCTAAGTGTAGTAGTTGCGCCTAAATTCTGGCGCACTGTTTTCCAGAATTATCACAAGCTACAACCATCTGTGATAAGGTAATGTCCTGCCTCTTATTAATCACTTTACTTTAACACAGTTTAGGCGCAATTTTGGCGCAGTTTAGGCGCAATGTTAGATTCGGGCACTTACATGCGATCCTGCTACAAGCTCCTCTCTGCTTCTCCCACAGCCCAGAATGAAGATAACACTCACAGCAGCACCCAGGTGTGTGACACCCTGCACCCAGTGACCTCCTCAGCAGGGGCTTCTCCTGGAGGGGATCCCCCAGTGCTGGTCTCCTGCTGCACCCCTGTAATTCTGCACAGTATCCCCCTCAGATACACTGGTGATACTGTGCAGAATTACATGGGGGACACTTGTCAGTACTATGTGCAACATTCTGTAACGTTCTCTTCTCTCTTGCTCTGAGCTCAGGATTCTGCAGAATGTTTTGTAAATAGAAGGTGATGAACTGTAAATAGAGTCTGCAGCTCCTGTCTGCAGAGTATCTCATGTCTGTATTATCTGTACTAGTGTCTGCAGAGTATCTCATGTCTGTATGATCTGTTCTAGTGTCTGCAGTGTCTGGATGAGCTCTGCTGCTAGAAATTAGCTGTTCTGCAAAGGGGCTCAGTGTTTTCTTCTCAGTTAACGCCAGCTTCGGGCTGGAGTGTTTTTGCGCCCGTTTTTGCGCCTAAATGAAAAGTCGCAAGTGATGAATATCATTAGGCGCATCAAAACATCTGGATTGCTAGGATAAATGAGGGAAAGCTGGTTATTTTTGCTGCGCAGCTAGTTTGGCATTTAGTCGCAAAAATGGCACAAAAACGGTGCGCCTGAATGAAAAGGCGCAAAAACAACAGAAAAAAACGATTGATACATGTAGCCCAAAGTGTGTTCTTAGATTTGCATAGAGAAGGGTTAAAAACATGAATATTAGTTGATATTATCCCTTCTCAAAATGCAGTACTAGTAACATATAAAGTGAATATTTCCATTATCTGTGAGGTGCAGCAGCTCCTGTGTGCAGCAAATGCTCCCGCAGCCTGATGGCTAAGAATCTGGAGATGGGGGAGACACTTCAGGGGGCTGTATCTCTGGTTCTGTGACTCATAGAACCTCACTCCTTTTCTCCTATGAAAGAAGAAAGTCTCCTCTTTTATATGAATCTAAATTTGTGTTTCTAAAATGTAGGAAAACGGAGATATTTATATATAAAAATGGCACCTGATATTCTCACTTTAAACCTGAATATCTCTGGATCCATAGCACCTAGAAACACAATTCAAGATTCATTTGAAAGAAGAGATTCTCCCCTTTCTCCCTGGGGGCCCTGGGCAATTGCCACCTTTGCCTACCCATAGCGCCGGCCCTGCCTATACCCCCACCAATAATTATATCCCATGCTGCCCCTCATAATTAATTCTTTCCTATACCCCCACCAATAATTATATCCTATGCTGCCCCTTATAATTAATTATTTCCTATGCTGCCTCTAATAAGGGGCAGCATGAGATATAATTAATTATGAGGGGCAGCATAGGATATAATTATTGGTGGGGGTATAGGAAAGAATTAATTATGAGGGGGCAGCATGGGATATAATTAATTATCAGGGGCAGCATAGGAAATAATTAATTATCAGGAGCAGCATAGGAAATAATTATCAGGGGCAGCATAGGAAATAATTATCAGGGGCAGCATAGGAAATAATTATCAGGGGCAGCATAGGAAATAATTAATTATGAGGGGCAGTCTAGTAATTAATGGGGGGGGAGCAGCATATTTAATAATTAATTGACCCAATTGATTCATTAATTGGGCCAATAGATAAAATAGTTCACAAAGGGGTATTACGGATGCTGTCACATGTACAGTTAGCGCTGTGTTTTCAAGGAATTTCTTATATTTTTTTTTATTTTAAAGTTTAGTCCGGCCCTCCAACAGTCTGAGAGGGACAGTGAACGGCCCCCTATGTAAAAAGTTTGGGGACCCCTGCTTTATATTATACTAGGAAATTGATTGCATCGTGTGGGCATAACAGGGGAGAAGGTTTTACAGCAACCACTGCTTATTTTTTGCACATATCTACGTGGCTGCTATTGTAATCCTTGCATCATTTTGCACATATTTGACTGATTACATAGGACATGAATTTGCACATGTTGGTGCTTTTAAATGTTTTTAACTTGTCTGTAGTATGAATTTAAATAAAGATATTTGATATTTTTCCACAAACTATATATTGAGTCGGTACCTTTTAACATGTCACTCTGTTTGTTTGCACTGAAACAAATTGGGTGGGTGGCGTGGCTGTCGGACAACCTGACTGATTCGGACAAACCGCGGAATTTAAAATTCAAATTGTGTCACAAGATCAACACTCACATACACTGGGAAGAAGATGGTGAACTCCGGCGGACCTGAGCGGGGAAGCGACACATTCAAGACATCGGGCGCACACTGTAAGTGAATCGCGGCAGCTCCGAATCCTTGTTGGACATTCCAGATTGGCGGACGCAACGGGACGGGTTAGTAAATGTGCCCCAATGAGCCTGAAGGGCTACTGGGGGTGTTACCAGAGGCCCTCTGTGGAAGAATAAACTGTGTCTCAACCTCCCACCGGCTCCCTCAGCACTTCCCCCTACTTCCCTACAGCATCGAGTGGCTCTGGAAATGCCACCCAGATCTCTTCTGAGTTATTAGCATAATCATAAAAGTTGATTTTAGAAGGAAGGAGGCCATGGATAACAAATATAAGAAATACCACAGTCACTGTGCCTGGATCTATGAGTTTTTTCAAATTTTACCTTTTTAATTGATGCTTTTTAACAACAATGCCATCTCCAGTGAATTTGTATAAGTCGATAATTACGACTCTCATAAAAGGATTTTCTTTAATTTACTCTTTCATTTTCATTTACACTGATAAAGGTTAATGGTTTCATCCGCAGTTATTTGAAGTGAAATTATGTTTAAAGAAAACAAGTTAAACCATGTTTTAAATTAAAATTCTTCCCAATGCTGGAGAAAATAAGCCAAATAAATCATATTTTCCCCCCATAGGCAAAGCAGCGAATGAGGCAAATCATAGAGTATTAATACATATCACCATGGAGACTGTAGATTGTATAACTCGTTGTGATTGATCACAATCACAGTTCAATTAGGAAACTTGATTTGGATAATAAAGAACTCCAGAGTAGTTCCTCCAAAGCAGAAAAAGTGCTTAAAATAAGCATACAGTATTAAGCTATAGTTGTGGAAAATTGAATTATAGTTGGATGGAATAGTCGCGGAGGTTCAATTTAATTGAGTTTCCATCATTGGAAATCTTAATAACTCCATGGAAGAAATATTTCAAGTGCCAAAGAACTTGTGATAAAACTTATTTGACCAAATAATGAGGACCCGGGAAGAAGCGCTTACCTATGTATAAGATCAACACCTTCTGTTTCAGTTATAAATTCAATATCTTAGAAACAAAGATCATTTTGTATACTGAATCATTCTCTGCAAGAAAGAAGTAGAAAATTCAATACCAGGGTCCAGACACTAACGGTGGCGGCTGATAAGATTACTGTGTGATATCAAGAGCAATTTGCTGCAAAATTAGTATAAAATCTTCCCTTTAGCCTAAAACGTGCTTAAAGGAAACCTACCATTTCAGATCGTCGGTGTAAGCTGTAAACACCGAGCACCAGCTCAGGGTGAGCTGGTGCCGGTGCTTAGTTTCGTTAGTGTTATAAACCGCAGTATCGCGGTTTTAACACTTTTTAAACTTTATAGCAGAAGCCGCTTCGGCGCTGCGTGCAACGCTTGCAGCATTTCCTATGTAGGCGCGTGCACGATCGTGCGCACGCAGCGCCGAAGCAGTTTCTGCTATAAAGTTTAAAAAGTGTTAAAACCGCGATACCGCGGTTTATAACACTAACGAAAATAAGCACCGGCACCAGCTCACCCTGAGCTGGTGCTCGGTGTTTACAGCTTACACCGACGATATGAAATGGTAGGTTTCCTTTAAAGAATCTAAAGGTTTGCATACACATCTTAGTATTGTAATAGATAAGGTGGAATAAAGATGCAGGTTTATCAAACTCAACTTAAAATTCTTAGGTGTTGTTCCCAGTGGTGGACCACAAGCAGTTCGGGCGGTAGCCCGGGGCCCAAGCATGCTAGGGGGCCCATAACCACCAAAACCAACCACAAAATGTTATATTCAGGAGGACCTTCACCCATGATATCCGTGAAATTTGTTTTTAATGTTGTATACTTATTGTAGTACGTGCATAGGAACTTCCGGTAACAGATAGTATAACTTGTGATAACGAATGAGAGCTTGACATGTCTGAGGAAGGGGGCGTGTCCCTCGAAACGTCACATTGCTCATAAGATCATTCTACGGTGTCTAGGAGAGGTAGTGTCTCTGTCCGTGGATCGAGGAATGTGAGTCAAGCCTATCTATATTATGATTCCATTGTGCTAGATCGGTGAAATATACAAAGGTGCAAATGTATGAATAGAAGCTGACTTATGCGATCCAAGGTTGAAACAATGTTGCAAGCTATATATAAACAGTAATGTGCAGCTACATAGCTATTATATGTTTTTACTGGGCAAACGAAGTTGCTAATGGACAATGCATTGAACTAATGCCTTGAAGTAAAGTTGATACATTTTGAAAAATAACTATTGTGGTCATTATTTGGACACTATTCATTGGACCCATGAAATCCGTGTACATCTGTTCCTTCTTTCAACACAGATGAAGGTCCTTCAAAGGTCCTAAAACCACAGAAAGGACACATCCCCCGTTTACCAAGAAGCTGATTCTGGTGCCATATGTAGGAAGTATCATAGTATCATAGTTTATACGGTTGAAAAAAGTCACTTGTCCATCAAGTTCAACCAAGGAAGGGAAGGGATGGAGGGATTTAGGGGAAACAATTCTATATAACATAACTAGCAATGTTATTTAGGTGTAAAAAAGCATCTAGACTAGAGATGAGCGAACATACTCGTCCGAGCTTGATGCTCGTTCGAGCATTAGCGTACTCGAAACTGCTCGTTGCTCGGACGAATACTTCGCCCGCTCGAGAAAATGGCAGCTCCCGCCGTTTTGCTTTTTGGCGGCCAGAAACAGAGCCAATCACAAGCCAGGAGACTCTGCACTCCACCCAGCATGACGTGGTACCCTTACACGTCGATAGCAGTGGTTGGCTGGCCAGATCAGGTGACCCTGGGATAGACTAGCCCCTGCCCGCGCTGCTCGGATCATTCTGTGTCTGGATGCCGCTAGGGAGAGAGCTGCTGCTGGTCAGGGAAAGCGTTAGGGTGTCCTATTAGAATAGTGTTAGGCAGGAGTGATTCAACAAGAACCCAACAGCCCTTCTTAGGGCTATAATAACGTTATACTTTTTTTTTTGTTTGCTTGTGGCTGGGCTTGCTGGCACTAGTAGTGCAGCTAGTACCATATTGTGAGGAATTTGCAGGGGGACTTGCTACCGTTGTGTTTAGCTCTTAGTGACGCACATATCCACCTCAAACACCAAAGTGGGAAAATTTATTAGGGGTTGGATTTCAATTAGGCAGAGTCTGCCATTTCCTTTTTTATTGTACATTTATTTTTTTAATAACTCAGTGTCATCTCATCTGGCATAGTAGTGTGCTTTCATACTTGGCTAGAAAATAGCCATAGGAGAATCCAAACGGCTTACTTACGCCTACAGTAGCGTTATATATATTTGATTTCTGGTTGATCTGCTGGTGGCTGTACTTGCTGCAGTGCATCTACTAGCAAATTGTGAGCAATTTGTAGTGAGACTTGCGACCACTGTGTTTTGCGCTTAGTGACGCACATATCCATCGCAAAGACCGAAGTGGGAAAAATTATTAGGGGTTGGATTTCAATTAGGCACAGTCTGCCATTTCCTTTTTTATTTTACATTTATTTTTTTAATAACTCAGCGTCATCTCATCTGGCATAGCAGTGTGCTTTCATACTTGGCTAGAAAATAGCCATCGGAGAATCCAAATGGCTTACTTACGCCTACAGTAGCGTTATATATATTTGATTTCTGGTTGATCTGCTGGTGGCTGTCCTTGCTGCAGTGCATCTACTAGCAAATTGTGAGCAATTTGTAGTGAGACTTGTGACCACTGTGTTTTGCGCTTAGTGACGCACATATCCATCGCAAAGACCGAAGTGGGAAAATTTATTAGGGGTTGGATTTCAATTAGGCACAGTCTGCCATTTCCTTTTTTATTTTACGTTTATTTTTTTAATAACTCAGCGTCATCTCATCTGGCATAGCACTGTGCTTTCATACTTGGCTAGAAAATAGCCATAGCAATAGGATTGCATCGTTTGGTTTTAAAAACTAAAAAACACAAAAAAAACACAAAACACAAAAAAAAGTTAAAAAAAAATTATAGAGTTATAACTCTCATTTTCAAAATGTTTAACCCGAGGGCTAGGGGTAGAGGACGAGGGCGGGGACGTGGGCGTCCAACTACTGCAGGGGTCAGAGGCCGTGGTCCTGGGCGGGGTGAGACACCACCTGCTGATGAGGGAGCAGGGGAATGAAGCAGAGCTACACTCCCTAGGTTCATGTCTGAAGTTACTGGGACTCGTGGTAGAGCACTGTTGAGGCCAGAACAGTGCGAACAGGTGATGTCGTGGATTGCCGACAATGCTTCGAGCAATTTGTCCACCAGTCAGTCTTCCACGCAGTCCACCCATGTCACCGAAATCGGCACTCCTCCAGCTCCTGCACCTCAGCCTCCTCCTCCCCAGTCTGCCCCCTCCCAGGAAAATTTGGCATTTGAACCGGCATACTCTGAGGAACTGTTTTCTGGACCCTTCCCACAGTCACAAACCACTTGTCCGGTTGCTGCTGAGCAATTTTCCGATGCCCAGGTTTTCCACCAGTCGCAGTCTGTGGGTGATGAAGACCTTCTTGACGTAGTGGAAGAAGTGTGTAAAGAGGTGTCCGACGATGAGGAGACACGGTTGTCAGACAGTGGGGAAGTTGTTGTCAGGGCAGGAAGTCCGAGGGGGGAGCAGACTGAGGGATCGGAGGATGATGAGGTGACAGACCCAAGCTGGGTTGAGAGGCCGGGTGAACACAGTGCTTCTGAGACGGAGGAGAGTCCTCGACCAGAACAGGTTGGAAGAGGCAGTGGTGGGGCCAGACGGAGAGGCAGGGCCAGAGCTGGTGCATCAGCGCCAAATGTGTCAACTAGTGAAGCTCCCGTGGCGAGGGCTCCTGCGGCGAGGGCTAGATTTTCAGAAGTCTGGAGGTTCTTTAAGGAAACACCGGATGACCGACGGACTGTGGTGTGCAACATTTGCCAAACCAGGATCAGCAGGGGTTCCACCACTAATAGCTTAACTACCACCAGTATGCGCAGGCATATGAATGCTAAACACCCCACTCAGTGGCAACAAGCCCGTTCACCTCCGGCCGTGCACACCACTGCTCCTTCCCCTGTGTCAGCTGATAGTCAGCCCCCTGCCCAGGACCCTGACACAAAAACCCCATCGTCGCCTCCACGATCCTCCACAGCATCCACCAGCGTTCAGCTCTCCATACCCCAGACGCTGGAGCGGAAACGCAAATATAGTGCAACCCACCCGCACGCCCAAGCCCTTAATGTCCACATCTCCAGATTGCTTAGCCTGGAGATGCTGCCCTATAGGCTAGTAGAGACCGAGGCCTTTCGCAACCTCATGGCGGCGGCCGCCCCCTCGGTATTCGGTCCCCAGCCGCCACTACTTTTCCCGATGTGCCGTCCCAGCCCTGCACCAGCACGTGTCAGACAACATCATCCGTGCCCTGACCAACGCCGTTTCTGACAAGGTCCACCTGACCACGGACACGTGGACGAGTGCTGCCGGGCAGGGCCACTATATATCGCTGACGGCACATTGGGTTAACTTGGTGGAGGCTGGGACCGAGTCTGACCCTGCGGCTGGTCATATACTGCCGACGCCGAGGATTGCGGGGCCTACCTCGGTCCAGGTCTTTCAGGCCTACTATGCCTCCTCCTCCTCCCACCCCTCCTCCACCTCCTCCTCCGAACTACCATCCGTGGGCATGGCGCCATCAGTCGCTAGCTCTAGGCACAGCAGCAGTGCCGTCGCTAAGCGACAGCAGGCGGTGCTCAAACTGCTGAGCCTAGGCGATAAAAGGCACACCGCCCAAGAACTATTACAGGGCATCACGGCGCAGACTGATCTGTGGCTGGCACCGCTGAACCTGAAGCCAGGCATGGTTGTGTGTGACAACGGCTGTAACCTGGTGGCGGCTCTGCAACTCGGCAGACTGACACATGTGCCATGCCTGGCCCATGTGTTAAATCTGATAGTTCAGCGTTTCCTCAAGACATACCCCAATCTGTCTGATTTGCTCACGAAGGTGCGCATTTCAGGAAGTCCACCACAGATGCTGCCACTCTCAGGGCAGCGCAGCGCCGCCTCCAACTGCCCGCTCACCGACTGTTGTGCGACGTGCCCACGAGGTGGAATTCAACACTGACCATGTTATCCAGAGTTTACCAGCAGCGCCGAGCGATTGTAGACTGCCAGATGTCAACTTCCACCAGAACTGGTAGTCAGGTCAGTCAGCTTCCTCAAGTCTACAATGATGAGTGGACGTGGATGTCTGATATCTGTCAGGTGCTGAGTAACTTTGAGGAGTCAACACAGATGGTCAGTGGCGATGCCGCCATCATCAGCCTCACCATCCCGCTGCTTGGCCTGTTGAAAAACTCTCTGATCAGCATGAAGTCGGAAGCTTTGCGCTCGTCACAAGAAACGGGGGAAGAAGATTCCCTTGTTGATAGCCAAAGCACCCTTAGGTCTGTTTCTCAGCGCATATCGGAGGAGGTGGAGGTGGAGGAGGATGAGGAGGAAGAGGAGGAGAATGTTGGCGAGACACAAGAGGGGACCATTGTTGAGTCCTTCACTGTTCAGCGTGTATGGGCAGAAGAAGAGGAGTTGGAGGAGGAGGAAATGGACAGTCAGGCCAGTGAGGGGAGTGAATTCTTACGCGTTGGTACTCTGGCGCATATGGCAGATTTCATGCTAGGCTGCCTATCCCGTGACCCTCGCGTTCAAAGAATTTATTCCAGCACCGATTACTGGGTGTTCACTCTCCTGGACCCACGGTACAAGCAAAATCTTTCCACTATCATCCCTGGAGAGGAAAGGAGTGTGAGAATGCATGAATACCAGCAGGCCCTGGTGCACAAGCTGAAACAGTATTTCCCTTCTGACAGCGCTAGCGGCAGAGTGCGTAGTTCTGCGGGACAAGTAGCGAGGGAGAGTAGGCGAGCAGGCAGCTTGTCCAGCACTGGCAAGGGTACGCTTTACAAGGCTTTTGCCAGCTTTATGTCACCCCAGCAAGACACTGTCACCTGTCCCCAGTCTCAGCAGAGTAGGGCTGATCTTTACAGAAAGATGGTGAGGGAGTACGTAGCTGACCATACCATCGTCCTAAATGATCACACAGCTCCCTACAACTACTGGGTTTCAAAGCTGGACATGTGGCACGAACTGGCGCTGTACGCCTTGGAGGTTCTTGCCTGCCCTGCCGCTAGCGTCTTGTCCGAGCGGGTTTTCAGTGCAGCTGGTGGCATCATCACCGATAAGCGTACACGCCTGTCGACTGACAGCGCTGACAGGCTGACGCTTATTAAGATGAATAAAGCCTGGATTTCTCATAATTTCCAATCTCCACCAGGTGAAGGAAGCTCAACCTGAATAATTTATCCACTCCTCCTCCTCCTCATTTTCCTCCTTCTCCTCCTCTTTGTACAGTAAAGCAGAGGAAACTGGCTATTTTTTGACAGGGCCCACTGGCTCTAGCTATAGTACTTTATGCATTTAATTTTTCTGGAGGGCCACCGACCCGGTCCTCTGTTTTAAACAATTTTTGGGAGTGCCACATACAGGCACTCAATCTATTCAATTTTTCTGGAGGGCCACCTACCTGCTCCTCTGGTTTGAAAACTTTTTTGGACTGCCACATACAGGCACTCAATCTATTTCATTTTTCTGGAGGGCCACCTACCTGCTCCTCTGGTTTGAAAACTTTTTTGGACTGCCACATACAGGCACTCAATCTATTCCATTTTTCTGGAGGGCCACCTACCTGCTCCTCTGGTTTGAAAACTTTTTTGGACTGCCACATACAGGCACTCAATCTATTCCATTTTTCTGGAGGGCCACCTACCTGCTCCTCTGGTTTGAAAACTTTTTTGGACTGCCACATACAGGCACTCAATCTATTCCATTTTTCTGGAGGGCCACCTACCTGCTCCTCTGGTTTGAAAACTTTTTTGGACTGCCACATACAGGCACTCAATCTATTTCATTTTTCTGGAGGGCCACCTACCTGCTCCTCTGGTTTGAAAACTTTTTTGGACTGCCACATACAGGCACTATCCAAATTAAATTGTCTCCATAGCAGCCTCCACACGTTGTCTCCATTGCTACCTCCAAAAGTCGTCCATATAGCTGCCTCCATACATCGTCCCTTTATCAAACGAGGTGTGTCAGGCAGAAATTTGGGTTGTTTTCATGGATTCCACATCAAAGTTGTTAACTTTGTCGCCACCCAGCTGTGTTATCCACAAAATATACTGGCAAACTTTTATCATTTACCGATATTATTTCAGCGCTTCTTGCGCATCTGTTTACATTCCCCTCACCCGCCATATCCTAAACTTATAAGAACGCTACTACACTTGATCTTATACAAAAGGTTCTTAGAAGTGCTGTTTGGGGAGTAGCCTAGAGACACGGGCTTGGATTGGCGAAAGCTCGCCTGGCAGCGGAGCGCCAGCTCCATGCCAAGATCCAACTAACATAGTTTTAACTGCAGCACCTTTAATCTACTACTAGTTCACTGCCTCCATACATGGTCCCCTTATCAAACGAGCTGTGTCAGGCAGAATTTTGGGTTGTTTTCATGGCTTCCATGTTAACTTTGTCGCCACCCTGCTGTGTAATCCACAAAATATACTGGCAAACTTTTATCATGTACCGATATTATTTGAGCGCTTCTTGCTCACCTCCTTTGGTTCCTCTCTGCCACCCATTGGTTTGAAGCCTGAGTCCATTTAGGGTATGTCGCCATGCCACTCTCTAGCCTGCCGCTGCTGCTGCTGCCTCTGCATGCCGTCCCCTATAGTGTCAGGGTCAATTATTGGATGTTTTAGATGCTATCTAGCTTTATTCTGTCACTCTGTCATGGCCATGCTGTTGCCCATAGTTTTGGCATAATGGTGCGATTAAGCAGCCTCAGAGGCATCCATGCATGCTGCCCCTGCTGTTTCCTGTCCATTTCCGTGGTGTTTCCATCCTTTTCCCAGGTGTTTGGCCAAGCTTCCCTGTGCAGAGCCTTGGTCCCCTTGAAAAATGCTCGAGTCTCCCATTGACTTCAATGGGGCTCGTTATTCGAGACGAGCACTCGAGCATCGGGAAAAGTTCATCTCGAATAACGAGTACCCGAGCATTTTAGTGCTCGCTCATCTCTAATCTAGACCCTTCTTGAAGCTCTCTGCTGTCCCTGCTGTGACCAGCGCCTGAGGCAGGCTACTCCACATATTGACAGTTCTCATAGTAAGAAAGTCCTGTCGCCTCTGGTGATTAAACCTTGATTTCTCCAGACAGAGACAGTGCCCCCTCGTCTTTTGACTTGATTTAATCTGAAACAATTTACTACCATATTTTTTGGACCAATGGACCAATGGACGATTCATATATTTATATAAATTAATCATGTCCCCTGGTAGTCGTCTCTTTTCCAGACTTGTAGACTAGACTTGTAGGGGCTATAATAATCATACAGCCCAGGGCCCATGGCAGTCTTAATCGTCCCCTGGTTGATCGAGGAAGGAATAAAGTCTATGAAGTAGATGTCAAATGGCCCATAGTTGGGGAAAAAAAAATCTTATTCCCATAGACTGATATTTTTTGAGCTAGTGATCCAGACACCTCACTGCTGTCTCATTTTCAAAAGCATATCCTGTATTTTAACAACAATCCACCCAATTACCATTGTCCTTTAATGTTTGGTCTGACCAGTAGTTTGGCTTATCCTATATGCAATGGGCATAAAGTACTAGTGCAAATAAACCAGTAGAGACGGAAGGATATTCGGGGTACAGCCCAGTAATAAAATCTTACAGTAATATAATATCGCTTGAGGAACATTAAACAGTAAGACAAAATTATAAAAACATTTAGAGAGAAAAAACCTAGAAATATGGTGGGAAAGAGAAAGAAGAGGGAGAAAGGTGTGTGAGGTTCCTCACAACCTGTCAGTTATACGCCCTCCAACCATGGAGAGAAGATAATGGACCTTGGGACGCCCTATACTGATACATCAATGGCCATATCAGAAAGATGGAGTCACCTAAGTTCCTGTCCCACACTCAAAGCTTTTCCAATGTGGTCCATTTCCTCCACCCATCTCAATTTAGTGGGAGGGGACGTTGACTTCCAAATTTAAAGGATAACTTGTTTCACCACTAGTAGAAAGAAGTTGGCAGGAGGCCCTTCCTAATACTGGAGAATCGTCTACCGGGTCAGATCGTCTTACGTTATAGGTCAATTTTAGGTAAAAGGGGAATTGGACACATTAAACTTGTACCAATTCTTTAATTTAATTTACCGTATATAATCGAGTATAAGCCGAGGTACCTATTTTTAACACATAAACCTGGGAAGTCCTATTGACTTAAGTATAAGCCTAGGGTGGTCACAGACTCCACTCATTATATAACCTGCCAGCCCCTTGCCCCAAGTATATATCTACCAGACCCCTGCCCCCCAGTATATAGCCAGCCATCCTGCAGTATATAGCCTGCCTCCTGCCCCCCAGTATATAGCCTTCCATCTGGCCCAAGTATATAGCCTTCCATCTGCCCCCAGTATATAGCCTGCTTCCTGCCCCCAGTATTGTCTGCCTCCTGCCCCATTATGAAGCCTGCCTCCTGCCACCAGTATATAGATAGTCAGCCAGGCCCCAGTATATAGCCTGCCTCCTGCCACCAGTATATAAATAGTCAGCCAGGCCCCTAGTATATAGCCTGCCTCCTGCCACCAGTATATAAATAGTCAGCCAGCCCACAGTAAATAGCCTGCCTCCTGCCACCAGTATATAAATAGTCAGCCAGGCCCCAGTATATAGCCTGCCTCCTGCCACCAGTATATAGATAGTCAGCCAGGCCCCAGTATATAGCCTGCCTCCTGCCACCAGTATATAGATAGTCAGCCAGGCCCCAGTATATAGCCTGCTTCCTGCCACCAGTATATAAATAGTCAGCCAGCCCCCAGTATATAGCCTGCCTCCTGCCACCAGTATATAAATAGTCAGCCAGCCCCCAGTATATAGATAGTCAGCCAGGCCCCAGTATATAGCCTGCCTCCTGCCACCAGTACATAAATAGTCAGCCAGCCCCCAGTATATAGCCTACCTCCTGCCATCAGTATATAGCTAGTCAGCCAGCCCACAGTAAATAGCCTGCCTCCTTCTCCAGTATATAGCCAGCTCCTCGTATATAGCCTGCTTCCTGTCCTCCAGTAAATAGCCTGCCTCCTGCCCCCCCCCCCCAGTATATAGCCAGCCTTCTGTTGTCCAGTATACGCCTTATTTATGGATCTTGTGGACCCTCATTCTCATGATCTGTTATCTCTCTCGGTCTGTATTTTCATGCTTAATCTGTAACTTGCAACATTATTACTTTTCATTGTAGGAAATTCCATTTCTATCAGGTGTGTTTAATATCGAGCTACATTAAACTAAAGAGTGCCCCGCAGCATCATGTTAATGGAGCAGAAACTGCACATGAGGTTCTGTGTTATATCTTTCCTCCAAGTGGAAAGGTAATAAGGTGGATGTATGAAGCAAATAAGCAAATTATGTAAACATATTTTATACAGTCAGAAAGAGCAGGAGATTGAAAGTCCGTCCTATGCTGCAGTATATCACACAGACATTACATATACAGAGATTTATCATGCATGTATTCTTGAATTTCGGCATCAAAAATTAATGATATTTGTTTTTGTGACTTTTTGGGCATATTGAAGGGATTACATGTTATCAGATTTTGCCCAACTAAACTTCCAGCCTACTCAAGTAGGGGGTAACATGTCCTTTCTAACATTCCCTTTAATGTGAAATCTTGCCCATTTACCTATGAAAAAAAAATCTCCTCCAAAGTAATGTGAAAATGAGCAGACGAGTCATATTTTGCCTGAGATGAGTCACTTTTAGAGGCTGCAGGGGGCTGTCACTTCAGATGCCCCTATCTCCAGTTCTATAGTACCTAGCACTTACTTTTGGTGTCATATTGGAGATACAAATCTGATATTTCAGATCACATCAGGTTTGTGGTTCTGTTATCTACAGAACCGGAGATACAGCCAGTTAAAGAAGTAGACAGGAACTGGATCTTTATCTGCAGCTCACATTTCCAACTATGTAATTAGCTGTCAGTATCTTCAGTTATGTTAATCACAGAACAAAAAGCATGATGCAATCTGAAAGATGAGACTCTTATCTTAATATAACACCAATAACATGTTTCTTGGTACTATAGAACGAAAGATAGTGGCGGCTGAAGGGACACTCACTGTGCAACCTCTAAACTTGACTCATCTCAGGCAAAATAAACAGATGAAATTTCACATAAAAGATGGAATTCTAGAAAGGGCATTTCATACCCTACCTGAGGGGGCTGGAAGAGTACCAGTTATAGGGAGACTTAAAAGCAGTCTACCAGCAGGGCTGTAAAAAGTGCAAATATGTTCCAGGATTGTTTCTGGACACTGCTGTGTCCTTTGGTCTCTATATTCAAATTCCTCCACCACTACCACTACTGTAGCTGCACCAGCAACAACCTGTAATATAAAAGGATGTTCACAGTTTTACTGGTAATAACCCACACAAAGGTATGGCTACACAATTCTCCAGGGCTAATACAGAACAATGGGGCACATTTACTTACCGGGTCCTGCGGAGTGCATTGTCCGACGATCATGCACTGTGCCGCGATTCACCAAGATCCTGCGTGTGTCGCTTCCACCGCTCAGAGTTCACCTTCTTCTTCCCGGTGTATGTGAGTGCATTGTCTTGCGACACAATTTGAAAGTTAAATCCTGCGCTCAGTCTGATTCAGTCTGATAGTCTGAGGGTCCGCCCCCCGGTTTCTGTCGCATGTAAACCGGCGCATCCGTGCCACAATCCAATCGCGTGCAACACAATCCCATGCTAAATACCTGTCACAGCGGCACAAATCCCACAAATGTCAGAAAAAACAGACGAAAATGCGTCCACAGACCCTTAGTAAATAAGCCCCAATGTCTGCAGCCCTGTATGGCCAAAACTTTCTTTACATTCCCATTAAAGAAATGTTTCAACCCCATAACATTCTAAACATAATCTTATAACGAAACAAAATATCTAATACTAGTTTTGAGATGTTTTTGTGAACGCAATTAGCTTCAGTTACACCTCTGTGGGCCAAAGTACAGTTATTAAAGGGAACCTGTCGCCATGTTTTTTAACAAATGCTGCTAGTGACAGGTTCCCATAGAGCCCTATTGCCAGAGGGGATGAGGAGTCAGAGGGGGTGTGGCCTCCTTGGCCAAGCCCATCGGCTCCTCCCTATGCCTAATGCCTCTTCTCACCATTCATCACTTCATGTGACCAGGGTGATGTCATCTAAGGTCCCTAACATTCGCTAAATCTATCCCATGTGTACATCTGATCACATGAAATCACAGCATGTCTCCGTGACTTCTACTCTTTCTCTTCCCTCTCGGAAGAATGCTTTGGGTTTATGTAATCACATACAAACATGAGAAATATTCTGCAAATGTTAGGGGTCAAAGTACCTTAGGTTTTATATGACGTATTTATTTTTAGTAGGTTAATTTAATTAGCAGTTTACCTCTAAGGTTATGCATTTTATAAAAGAATTTTAAAAACATAAATTTCAATTTTCAGGATAAGAGGCAGGAAATACTACATTGACAAGTTCAGTTTTGCTGCGTCTGGATATCTTCCAATATTCTTCATTCAGAAACACTTTTAGATCATATTCAGACATAAAACGCGTGTAATACAAGCCAACAAGACACAGTATTATAACTACATCCACATTGTACAAAATAATCTCTTTATTAATGTTCCATTTCATTCGTGTCACCAAGCAGACCAAAATATTTGGTGAACTTGTCCCTCTGAATTTGAGAGCGTTTTATGAATGACCAATTATCTCCCACAATATGCACAGGGGGGGGGGGGGGTTCTTTTATTATTCCGTGCTAACTATCGCTGCGAGCAACATAATGTAACCTTGAAAAAGCTTGTTCCGTCCACAGTAAACAGAGTAAAATGACTGACTAGAGGAATTACAGTGCCGGGGCTTGTTCAATGCTGACAAGATTGCAGAATCATTTCGCTTGAGGTCCACATGATAATGTGTTAGTGTGATAAAACAAGACATGCAGAAAATTTGGGGGAAAACTCGGATTTCTATTAGTGATCATCCGTGGCCTCAGCAATGCTTAAAGTGGTTACAATAGAAAAGGATGGATAAAGAACTCTATAAAAATACCTAATATTATTCTATTCCATATATCTATTTTATATACACAGCCCATCTATGGGGTTTCCCTGGACCCCTTGAGCCAATAAAAGGGAGTCTATCACCTCCTCCGAGCTTCCTAATCTACTGGCAGCATGTAGTACAGAATTACTCCGTAGTTTCCCATAAACCTTTATTATTTATGTCCATTATGTCATTTCCAAAATATTCCCACTTGAATCCATATGTTAATGAGGCCGTCCGTGCACCGATTACTTGTCCTCGACACTCGGAGCACTGCTAATTAAAGGAAATCTGCCATTTCTTTTTATGTACAGGCAGTCCAAGATGGGTTCCATATGTTTGTACTTAAGTTGAATTTGTATGCAAGTCGAAACTGTATATTTTATAATTGTAGTTCCAGACAAAATTTCTTCTTGCCCCAGTGACAATTGGAGTTTCAAAATTTTTTGCTGTAATGGGACCAAGGATTATCAATAAATCTTCATTACAGACGCTTTACAGCTGATCATTACAGTTTGGGACTAAGGTAACATCCAGAGAGCTTCACCGGAGGTCACTGTGGGCAGAGGGGTTTGTCTTTAACTAGGGGTTGTCTGTAAGTCGGGTGTCCTTAAGTAGGGGACTGTCTGTGTTAGGAACCAAACATACCATGTGAATGCTGTAGCTGCACTAATGCAGAAACATATCTTGTTTAATCCCTGATCCCAGTAGTTTTGCTGAAAACCAATAATAAAGCCATCCAGCTCAGGTTGGTTAGTCCTTCTGGACAGTGCAGGAAGCTCTGTGTAAAATTGTTTATGAACGTCAGCCAGCCTGCACCCAGCTTTCCCAAGGTCCTGAATTCTCTAATTGTTTTTGAGCAAAACCACTCAGATCAGGGATTAAACAACATATGTTTCTGCATCAGTGTCACTCAAGGTATGTTTGGTTCATAATGCATCAAAACAAATGGTAGATTTGTAAGGACAGTCTGCAGATTTACTGTATATGGTCAAAACTACTAGTAAATCACTAGTAGATCACTAAAACATGTGTTTCTATGCGCTAATAAAAAATGGGTGTGTTCTGTATTGTTGACAATCTTCTGTTTCTAATTCATTGTCTGGTATTATTGTATTATATTTGTCTGATGTCTCAGGGGGAAATGAGCTGTATTTTGTTCTTAAAGGGCATCTACCACCAGGATGAAAGACTGTATGCAAATGAGCCTGAGGGGCTCCAGGCTCCATAGGTGTTAATGGAGCCTAGCCTACCAACCTGAAGGTTTAATAGGGTAAAATCAACTGACAGGTTCCCTTTAATGACCACTGGGACCTTCACCAATCACAAGACCAAACTACCCAATGTTAATCATCAAATGGTCCCATAAAGTCAATGAAGCGCTTGGAGCACACCCCCACCACTGCCTATTGGGTAAGCTATTTGTGTCTAATGTTCTAAATTCAACCACGATGGGGCAGATTTACTTACCCGGTCCATTCGCGATCCAGCGCCGCGTTCTCTGCACAGGATTCGGGTCCAGACGGGATTTATGAAGATAGTTCCTCCGCCGTCCACCAGGTGGCGCTGCTGCGCTGAAAATCATCTGAACGCACCGGAATACACCGAGCCGGACCAGGTGAAGGTAAGCCCTTCCCAAGCGACACATTTTCGGTTTTTAAATGCGGCGGTTTTTCCGAATACGTCGGGTTTTCGTTCGGCCGCGGTCCCCGATTTCCGTCGCGCACATGCCGGCGCCGATGCGTCACAATCCGATCGCGTGCACCAAAATCCCGGGGCAATTCAGGTACAATCGGCGCAAATCGGAAATATTCGGGTAACATGTAGGGAAAACGCGAATCGGGCCCTTAGTAAATGACCCCCAATGGGTTAAATAATAAATAATTAAAAAATTAGATAATGTGTAACTCAAGCATAAAAAGGATTTGAATGTTTGGAATTAACTAAAGCACTTTAGGGAAAGTAATTTTATGGATTTCACTTTCATGAAACAAATGTAAATTTTTCTTCAATCCATAGCAAATTCAATAATTATTATTTTTCTATGACTTATGCAGATTCTTCATTTATCAGGGAACTCTTGAGTAAATCATTATTGAATACACGAAGTAATGAGCCCCTGGGACAAGGATGGAAGCTTAGCCTCCGATTCTTCATATTACTTATTATCCAGATACAAATACAACGGAATTATCATTAAAATGAATATGTCTGATTAAACAACCACGAACAGACAGTATTATAGGAGATCTTCGGAAGTCATTTGGATGATCAACTGATTAATGTGGGTCAGGCTTTGGGAACCCTAGATAACAGCTGATATCTTTAAAATAAGCAAAGGTGGTCGATGGTTTAAAGGGGTTGTCCAGTTCCAGCAAATAAATGTAATGTTATTGTGGGTATAATGAAATGTTTTACCATTTTCCTATATGCTTCCTGCATTAATTCTTTATGGTTTTTCTAGATCTCTGCTTGCTGTGGTAGAAAGCAGTCACTGGTCATGTGATGTCACACAGGTGCACAGCTCATTATATCCCTGGTCATGTGGTGTCACACAGATGCATGGCTCGTTATGTTCCTGGTCATGTGATGTCACACAGGTGCATGGCTCGTTATATATCCTTGGTCATGTGATGTCACACAGGTGCATGGCTCAATATATCCCTGGTCATATGATGTCACACAGGTGCACGGCTTGTTATATCCCTGGGCATGTGATGTCACACAGCTCCATGGCCCATTATAACACAGAGAGTAATCAGAGCTGTGTGATATAACAAGCTGTGCACCTGTGTGACATCACATAACCAGGGATATAATGAACTGTTTATCTGTGTGACATCATATGACCAGGGATATATTGAGCCATGCACCTGTGTGACATCACATGACCAAGGATATATAACGAGCCATGCACCTGTGTGACATCACATGACCAAGGATATATAACGAGCCATGCACCTGTGTGACATCACTGCCTGTGTATGGCCACAAATTTCCGCAAAGATGAATGGCTGCATTTTAAACTTATTTGTATATTCCTTTCCCAGAAGTCTTCATTGAGTATGCCTTCAACTAAAGTTTCCATAATGGAGATAGATTGACCTTCTTGACCCAAGTGTATAGCCTTTCACCTATCCAAACCAGTTCCCTACACTGCACCAACCAGAAGAAGTGACTCTGAAACTTACTGTCAACAATTGACTATTATCCAATATCATTTCATAAGGTTTCTGGAAAGTCGAGCATTACTCTACTATAGGGGGAACAGCCATTTTTAAGGTAGCACCGTATTCATAGTTTTCCTTTTCGCACCTTGAAATTCTTCTGAAAATACATGTTAAAAGATTAGTTTCCCAACATGTACAAGACACTTCTTCAGGAAGACCCGGGAGGATTCAATCCTAAAAATAATCTGCTGCCTACTTGATACCCACCAGCAGCTGGGTGACGTTCTTTACACTGAATACGGTGAAGTACAGGGATGAGAGGAGACTAAACCACAAACAGGGGAGAGAACATCATGATGCGTCCAGGCCAAAGTCACAACAAAATGGCTTTGGCCAGTGCTCAGTCGGGTATCAGAGGACATGTCAGGTAACAAAACGGCAGATCAGGGAATTGCGACACATAGAAAGGGTTTGAAACTGGGGTTTGTCTATGAAAGAAAGTTCTCTAAGTTTTATTGCTCTTTTAGCTCTTATCAGTGATGGCCAGTGTAATATTCCAGAGTGTGGGCGGGGACTCTTTATGCTTACACTTCACGATCCATCTAGTGCTATGAGATGCTGTGTGCTGACAATGTGCTTAGATGATCAGGGTACAGGTTTATCTACACTTTCATTTAGACACATAGTAAAAGGGAGATGAGACAGAGTCATGAGAGGGATATAAGAAACAATAACACTCTCTGCTGCCTCATCTAATCAATAAAACACAGTCAGCGTTGGTATGTCACACCCTCTCTTGTATACAGAGCTTATATTGCAGAGCAGCTGCTCCTGTGTCCTCTCCATGCTGCAAAATGCATGTGCTGATGAACAAGGAAGTGCTCGTGTCTGTAGTGCTTTCTGCCTCCTACCCTCCCCCCCTCCTCCTGCAATGCAACTAGAGGGAATTGTCCGACCATAGTCAGAAGATTTACGGTCGGATCCAGGGGCAGCAAATATTGTAAATACCAGGACTGATAGTGACAGGTTGGAGCTATGTGAACTGTGAAATTCTGTATTTTTGTTAATTACAGTGAATTAGAGACTCTATCATTTTGTTATCCTGATTATCCTGTTAACCACTGGGATCAGGGATGAAACAAGATACGTTTCTGCATCAGTGTCCTTACAGCATTCTCAAGGTAAGATTTTCTTTAAGAGGCAAGAGGTTTTTTTAGGCTCTGTGCTAAACTCTGGACATTGCTTTTTATTTTTCCTCTTGGTATGATTTTTATGCTATTATTGTCCATCAGAATCCACTATTTCTATTATTGTGCTTTTCATTCCTCTGAAGTGTACAAAATGCATGAGTCCATGTCTCATTAAACCAACCACATCCAGGAATGCACAATATGCACTTTGTGATAATGATATTTTTTATGAAGATGCTATCGCTGATGAATACGATTGTCATCTGTCTTTAATCAGAAATCTGCTGACTGTAGGGTTCTGGGAGGCATCCGAGGCTGCGATGGAACTGACATAAGGTTTGTTTATTTGGTGCTTTGCAACAGTTTGGAGGTTATTACTATTTCCAATGGAATCTCACAGAAAAAGCTCAACTGAGACAAAATGGTGCAGGATTAATGAAAGGGAATGTTCTCATCAAGACTATGGCCCTTTGGTAGATGGTAGATGTAAAATAAAATAATTAAAGGGGTTGTCAAGTTCAGGCACATCTCAGCAAATAATTAATATTGTTTGTATAAAGAACTTTTATTACATTTTCCTTTTTACTTTATCAATTCCTCCCAGTTTTCTAGATCTCTTCTTGCTGTCATTCTATAGGAAGCTTCATTGTTTACTTCCTGTAAATAAACACCAGTCCATGGTCATGTGATGTCACACGGGAGCAGGGATTGTTATATCCCTGGTCATGTGATGTCACACATGTGCACGGCTCCTTATAAATCGGGTCATGTGATGTCACACATGTGCACGGCTCCTTATAAATCTGGTCATGTGATGTCACACATGTGCACGGCTCGTTATAAACCTGGTCATGTGATGTCACACGGTTCTACATTGTGTATGGTGATGCCCTAGAGTACAACCGTTCTAATCTGAAGTAGTGGAATTTCTCAACCTTCACTTTGACTTCCCCCATGTTCATTCCCCAAAAAAGGTCTGTCTCCTGAGTATAAGGAGCACATTGGTGCATGGCCACTATGACATAGTCTTCTTCCACTTTGCTCTCTATTATGCTCATAAGGTGATTGTAATTTAATGGAAGGGGCAGGATACCCATACACTAAAGTGTATCCTGGTCAATAAGTTTGTTGCATCAATGAATAGTGTCCTATTGATTGACCATCCAAAACAATTTCAACATTTTTATCATATACTTTACTTCAATGTTTACATATATACATCAATCATAGTATAACTCTTCAGATAAAAAGATATGTGCTTCCAGGTACATTGTAGCTTGCAGGTATTAAATTCATTCAGTGAGTGTATACATTGTATATAGTTAGTGTAGTCACCTTTTTCTGAACTTGCAACACTCACTTATGATAAAAAGCAAATATCTTTTTATCTGAAGAGTTATACTATGATTGATGTATATATGTAAACATTAAAGTAAAGTATATGATAAAAACGTTGAAATTGTTTTGGATGGTCAATCAATAGGACACTATTCATTGATGCTTTTTCTAGGAGGAAAACGAGATCCTCCAGTCCTTGACCAATTGCACACTTTGGGGGTCATTTACTAAGGGCCCGATTCATGTTTTCCCGACGTGTTACCCGAATATTTCCGATTTGAGCCGCTTTTTCCTGAATTGCCCTGGGATTTTGGTGCACGTGATCGGATTGTGGCGCATCGGCGCCGGCATGCACGCGACGGAAATTGAGGGGCGTGGCCGTAAAAAAACCCAACGGATTCAGAAAAACCGCCGCTCGACACACGCTTACCTGCACCCAGCGGAGGACGGTGAAGTTCAGTGCATTCCGATGAACTTCAGTCCACCTGGTGGACGTCGGAGGAACTGCCTTAGTGAATCCCAGCCAGACCCGAATCCTCAGCAGAGAACGCGCCGCCGGATCCCGAATGGACCGGGTAAGTAAATCTGCCCTAATATGCCTCTGAATAGCTTTATCCCTACTTCTTATGAACACTAAGTTTGTTGCCCATTACCGTAAAGTTAATACTCACAGAGGTTATCCTCCAAGATTTGATCTGATTTGGGCCAGGTGGTGTGAGACTTCCCATACTACTGAACCTCTTGGGGTTCCTGGATGGGGTGGAAGTGTACAAGGACACTTATCATAAAGATTTCCTCAGCTGCTCTTTGCATTATTGGTTCTTTGTACTAGGAACCTATGGTCGGCACGCTATTGCCATACCACAATGCTTGGTGTTGTATTTGTAAAGTTTTTGTTATTGTTCTTTTTTTTAAATTAAAGATTGAAAAAAGTGGGAAAAAAAATTCCTGAATCCATACCATTTTTTTTTGGTGAAGTTTACGCAAGTTGGATTTGACTCTTTTTAAAATATGACTCATCTCAACATCACAGGGTTGTAGCTGAGACCATTGAGTTAATGAAGTGATTAAGCTCATTGTAAGCAATTCCTACGACAAGTCAGCACAATACGCAGGCTCTTGGTTATATAACTCAATTGCAAACACAAGACCTGATTCACGTGTGTGGGTTTCACTTCTATTTCTGATACATTGTTGTGTTCTTCAATAGAATGAAGTATTTTAAAATTAAGTAGATTCTTTTTGAGAGGCAATTAATATTTTCCTTTATCTTATAGTTACATTGATGAAATGATTAGCTAGTCATCGTGGTTTGTTCTGCATTTATGTAGATAAAGACTCTTGGACCCCAATACAAAAGTTTAGTTTGCCCCTCCCATAAAACTTCTACTCACACTCAATGGTACATATCTTTAACCAGCATTACCTGACCCTACAATACAAGAATAAATTCAACATTTATATCTATTGACCCCTCTTTCCTCAGAAATAAATTAGAAATATGTTAGAAATTACAACTTTTCCAACATTACAGTGCATCAACTCTATGTAATGTTATTCAGATGGCAGTTCTACACAGTGGTTATGGTACACTATCACATGATATGATTCTAATCTAGTGATGCTAATGGATTAAAGGGGTATTCCCACGAGGATAAGTTTCTTATATGTACTCAAGACAACAAAATAACACACACTTCCAATTTACTGTCATTAACTAACAAAAAATCCAACATTTTAGATATAATTCCAACCTGTCTCAATCAAATATGTACAATTTTGGATCCCAGGATCCAACCAAAAACCTTCTTTCATTTTCTCATGAATAGCTTCTCCTCTCTGCACAATGCAGTGTCTCTGACCCTCTCCCTCCATCACAAGACAAGCTTAGACACAAACACTGCCAGTAAGCAGCAGCATGCACAGACATACTATACAAGCTACAGACAAGATAAGGTCTTTATAGCAGGGGAAGGAGGCATATAGCAGAGCTGACAATGTGTGTTATAGGTAAATTATCAGAGTGTCATTTTGTGTTTTATACATTTCATGAATCTCTCAGATGTTCAGAAGCTAAATGAAAGTGTAGATAAACCCTGGACCCTGAAAAATCTAAGCATATTGTCAGCACACAGCATCTCATAGCACAGGGGGATCATGAAGTGTCTGCTTAGAAAGACCCCACCCACACACTGGAATTTTGCACTGACCACTGAGTGATAGGAGCTAAAATATTAAAAAACTGAGTAAAATTGTAAAGTAAGGGGGTTAAAAATGATCTTTATTGTGTAAACATCACTAGGGGGTTATAATTTGAGAACTTTCTTTCATGGGCAAACCCCTTTAAAATCTTCTGTATCACTTAGTGGTCTGCTCCATACAGACATGTGCTGGGAGATCACTATGACCCTAGAAGCTGCATTTTACTCCACAGCCCCTCTTACTCAATTTAATAGTAATATGCTTGTTATGAGGACTCTGAACTCCGGAAGGACAGACAGCACAGTGAGCCCTAAACTGAGTGCCCCAAACTGTCACCTGCCTACTTACCGGGTCAGCTCTAGCCAGTGGCCAGTACCTGGGTGACATTCCCTTCCTACTCCAAAATGCGAAAACAAAACAAAACTCACAAACAAATAACACTGAAGAATAAGTAGAGCGGGTCAAAACAGAGATGGCATAAAAGGTACAAAATCTCAGATACAGAAGGACAGTCTCAGAACAATAGCCAAAAATTGGAAAACCAGAATATACTGGTAAAAATTTTAAAAAAATAATATATACACATAGAGCTTATAACTCTCAGGACAGTAGTGTACAATATTGATAAAGAGTTGCTGCATTTGCATTGACATAGGAATGCCCAGGAGAGCTCCTGAACACAAGTAAGGCTGGAAATATTTGTAAATTCAATTTACCTAATCCTTTTAAAAGTCGCTTCACAGAATTTCTTCTCTAAGCACTTCTTATTGGATATGGAATTTCAGATTTATGGACTTGATAGGATTGACGACAGCGCACCGCTGCTCTTTATATTCTCATGTTACAAATAGTTTGTTGCTTCTTTACAGCATACCTCCAGTTGTTAAAGTTTCATATATTGAAGTCATTTTGAGAAGCAATTTTCTTCAAAGCTCAGCAATTTGTGTTGCAGTCACCTTCTTCTGTATCTTCTTTTTTTTTTTTTGCTTGAATCACAAATAGGAAGTTTTCATCATCATTGTCAGGAGTTGTCTATAGTTGTTATAACATTTTTATTTTTTTGTTTACAGAGCTGCATAAGGGCTTGTTTGCTGTGTAACAAACATAATGAAATGTCCAAAGCAGAGCCCCCTTCATTAACTAAATGCCCCCAGCAGTGCTCCCCCATTATTATAATGTCCCCAGCATTGTTCCCCCCGTAGAATGTCCACAGCCATGCCCCCCCCCATAAAATGTCCAAAGCAGGGCCCCCTTCATTAATTAAATGTCCCCAGCAGTGCTCCCCCATTAATATATTGCCCCTAGCAGTGCTCCCCCCATAAAATGTCCAAAGCAGGGCCCCCTTAATTAAATGTCCCCAGCAGTGCTCCCCCATTAATATATTGTCCCCAGCAGTGCTCCCCCCATAAAATGTCCACAGCGGCGGAGCCCTAAAAATCTCGCTAGAAACCTCTGGCACTCCTCTTCACCCGGATTCCATTTATCGCTTTAGGGGCAGGGGTGTATAAAAGTGCTTTGATTTCCTGATCCTGATATACCGTATATACTCGAGTCTAAGCCGACCCGAGTATAAGCCGAGACCCCTAATTTTACCACCAAAACTGGGAAAAACTATTGACTCGAGTATAAGCCGAGGGTGGGAAATGCATTGGTCAAAGCCCCCCCAGTATATAGCCAGCGAGCCCCAAGTAGTATATAGTCAGCCAGCTCCCAGTAGTATACAGCCAGCCAGCCCCTAGTAGTATACAGCCAGCCAGCCCCTAGTAGTATACAGCCAGCCAGCCCCCAGTAGTATACAGCCAGCCCCTAGTAGTATACAGCCTGCACCCCCCAGCACTTAAAAAAAAATAAACTTATATACTCACCCTCCGATGTCGGCGTGGCTCCCCCATGTCAGCGCGGCTCCCTGATGTCCCCGATGTAGTCACGCCCCGTCTTCTTTCTTCCCTGCTGCTCTTCTTCTTTCTTCTTTCATGTTTTCTTCCAGCAGGCACATACTATGATCCGGCCGCTGCTGACGTCATAGTATGCGCCGGCCAGGAAGAAAACATGGTCCATGACAGAAGAAAGAAGAGGAGCCTTGGGGAAGAAAGTATATGGGACGCGCCAACATCGGGGACATCGGGGAGCCGCATGGAGCATCGGGCCGCTGGAGGGTGAGCATATACATTTTTTAAAGTGGGTTTTGTAATAAACTCCTATATAACCCGATGGGACGTTTTTCAGCACATTTTTTGTGCTGAAAAACTCCGCTTCTACACGAGTATATATATGTCATTGCTTTTCTGTATGGACAAGAAAACTGGGGGGAGGGTTTAGGGTGGTGGGTATTAGTTTGTAAATGGAAAAACTTCAAGAAATTCAAAGAAGGAATAAAATGAGGACATAACTTTTAACTTCCATCACATATTATAAAACGACCTCAGGTTTAATGCATTGTATTATTGTGCTTTCCCTTCTTTTAGGCTGAATTTTGGCTTTAGTGTTTTTTTTCCCAGTTGTTCAATACTCCAGTTTAGTACTTTCAGAGTAACTGTCTGTATTTTCTAGGAATATAAATCACACTGACTCAATATTCAGAATATTAGAATCAATATTCAGATCTGATTTAGGCCTATTAAGTCTTCAGAGGAATTACCATAATACAATTGTTTCATGTTTTAATAGAGAAACTACATCCAATAAAATAAAGGAAAACCTGACACTCTGCACTGGAGGTTTCTATATAACAATGCCAATAGTTAAATTAAGAAATGTGTGATATAACTCCTTATATGAATCACAATTATCAATTTTGGAAATTATACTGTAATTGGTTATCATTGGTCAAATACTGCATTTGTGTGATGATCATCTTTCATCTATTAGTTACACTAACAGTATAGTCAGAATTCAACTTGGGAGCAGAGTTGTGCTGCGGCAACACATCTGCAAATTGAGGGTATAGAGCGTAAGGATAGTTGGATATGTTTTAGTACAGATTTGTGCGGAGGCCATATTTATCTCCCTGCAAAGTTAGGGTACAGAGGGGACTTAAGGTGACTTACTGGGGCACATTTACTAAGAACAGTGCAGTGTGTACTAGGTGCAGTTTGCCTGTGTAGTAGGCAGGGGGCGCCAGATTCATGTTTTCTCATTCTTCATAAATCTGGCGTCACCTGTACTGCTCCAACAGAGTCCACCACTATTTTTTGATGGAGCTATAACATGGGGTGCAACACAATTCTGTCGGACTTTGCATGATAAATCTGGTGCACGGTCCGACTGAAAGCCCCCTAATTTGTGTCGCATGAAGAATATTGCAGCCGCACCACAAAATGGTCACATGCAACACAAATGTGGCACAGACACTTCTTAAATACACGTGCAAGCAGTTTGCTCCTAAAAGAACGGTCCGACAGAAAACTGGCGCAGGTCTCTTAGTAAATGTGCCCCAGTATGTTTACACAAAGTTATGCTGATATTCAGACTTTTCCCTATCTCCAACACTTTTGCATCCTTCAATTGGACTTGTTCAACCGGTTCTGATGCAGTTGACCACTATTCTTTAGCAATTCGTATTGTTAGTTTTGGCATCCAATATACTTAATAGACTATCATACGCCCAGGTGGGAGTTTTTGTGCTAAAACAAACTGCCACTTGAATGAACTCAACGGGGTACATTAACTTACCCATCCCTTTGACGCCGCCAATTCGGAGCTGCTGCGATTAAGATCGTGAGTCCAATTTCCTGCATGTGTCGCTTCCCCCGCTGAGGTCCGCCGGAGTTCACCTTCTTCTTTCCGGTGCATGTGAGTGTTGATTTTACGACACAATTTGCTTTTTAAATTCCGCGGTTTGTCCGAATCAGTTGGGTTGTCCCACAGCCACGCCCCCCGATTTGTGTCCCATGAAAGCCGGCGCCGATGCGCCACAATCCGATCGCATGTGCAAAAAACCCGGGGCAATTCAGTGCAAAACAGAAAAATTCAGGAAACCCGACGGAAATGTGTCCGATGGACCCTTAGTAAATGTGCCCCAATGTTTTCTTGTGTGAGGGCTAGAAAAAATCTCAGTAGTAATGGAATCAATTAAGTAACATCCACAATATAGAGGGTTACAGAGCTGGTGCTGATGAGGTTTCTGTAGCACTCCTGGGTATCAATGTGAACTAGATCAAGTTCAGCCAGCATAAACAGCGGCAGTGTGACTCATAAGAGTCTTTACTGAGCAAACATAAAGAATTAATCCTCCACACATTATTTGTTTTTTGGTGAATATTGGTTAAGTATCTCAAACAACAGAGATATCAGCACAGCTGACATCTACTCTATAAATTCAATGTCTGATTCACATGATGCTTTTCAGGTTATTATTGGATATTATGCTATTAACTCTTAAGGGAACCCGTCAGAAGCTTTTACACCACTAAACTACCAGCCCCCAAAACTAGGATATAAAATATGCTTTCTGAGTTCTCTCTATTCACCTGGTTATCTATAAAAAGACTTATGCGAATCAGCAGAGAAGAGTCACTTTTTACCTTAGATAAGTCACTTTTAGATGATGGAGGGAGAGAGTCAATTCAGATACCCACCTTGGGCTCCACAGAACCTCTTCATCATGCTTAATTTGCTTGTGGTTCTGTGAGCTACAAAACAGGAGATACAGGCAGTTAAAGAAGGAGGAATTTGTATCATTATCTGCATCTCACATTACCAATTTTATGTCTTGCAATCTTTTCACAAATTTTTACACAGTTTCTGAATTTATCACAATTTTTGACGCAACATATGCCGACAGGCACCTTTCAGAGATAAACTATGTGCAAAGCAGGAAAACCAGTGCGAAAATGTGCAAATCAAAAAAATGCAAAAAAAAAAAGATACATCTGCCCCTGGGGCACTTTTAGTTTCCCGTCCTGCACAATCCCCGAAAGTGCATTGTCCGACTGGGGATTCACAAAGATTGTGCCCCCGATATCCTGCATGTGCCGCTTCCACGCTCAGGTCCGCCGGAGTTCACCTTCTTCTTCCCGGTGCATGTAAGTGCTTTGTCTTGCGACACAGTTTGAATATTAAATCCTGCGCTCAATCTGAATCAGTCGGATCGTCCGACGGCACCAAACCCCCCCCCCAATATCTGTCACATGAAAGCTGACACAGCTGCGCCAAAATCCGATCGCATGCGACACAATCCCCTGCTAAATACCTGTCACAGCGGCGCAAATCCCAAAAATGTCGGGAAGTCTGACAGAATTGCGATCTGCAGACCCCTAGTAAATAAGCCCCTATGTCTTTTCCTGTATCTGTAACTCCCAGAAAAACTAGTCTGGTGCAATTTAAAAGATGAGATTCCCTGTAAATACTGGATTGTATATCATTTTTGAGCAGGATAGTCACGTGTAAACTAAAATAGCATCTCCGAGCGCTGGATAACTCTACAAGAAGAGGAGAATTCATGGATAAATTTAATATACATAAAAGACTCATTATTCTGGGTACTGTATCACAATAAATCCGTCATCTGTGTCAATGTCTAAGATTAGACAGCAATATTGTTGTTATTTAATCGTACCATTATATTTTATGAGACATTTTATTATCGCTAACAACCCCAGGTATGAATGTTGAAGAATCATCTGCTCATTCCCGAGTTATACGTTTCGGAGTCTTAAGCCTTTCCTACCATAAGCAATGCTCCTGGCTCCTGTTTTAATTTCATTGCCTTTGACAGATGTGCTTTATTGTAAACCCAAAGGGGAAATACAGTATTAAGCTTTTATTTTTAATGTGGCTTGAAAATGGCTTCTGTGGGAACAATTTAGACTCTGCAGATCAGACGATCTCTGTTACGCAGCAGGAAGTTCCTATGAGTTATCTGTTCTACCTGCAAATCTACAAGGTGAGGATGACTTTAATTCCCTGTGATAGTGCTGAACACTCCTGCTACCATTATACTAGAAACATGTTATGCCTTCCTAAAAGCATGATCAATTTTTTATTGCACCTTTTCATAGTAGTCAAAAACTGCCGGGGTTGTCAGCAGATGGCTCTGTTAGCTAAAGATAAATTATTAAACCTGCGCCATAAAAAATGTAACACATTTTGATATTTTGGAATAAAATAATATTACCTCTTTAAGGGAATTATTAAAATATGCTGCCCTAGTTAAGGGTAATGTATTATAGTGTCTGAAACCATACAGCTATTGTGCCTAATGATAAAATGACGCATAAAAAATGACTATATATATAATACAGTGAACTTTGGTTTATGAGCTTAAAAGTGTTTTTAAGCTCAGTATAATATGGCTTAATCATGTTGCTTCCTTCCCGCAGCCATGTTTCCTCCTATCTCACAACACACAGCTCAGTCTAATACAGCTTAATCATGTTGCTTCCTTCTCACAGCCATCTCCCCTCCTATCTCACAACAGACAGCTCAGTATAATACAGCTTAATCATGTTGCTTCCTTCCCGCAGCCATGTTTCCTCCTATCTCACAACAGACAGCTCAGTATAATACAGCTTAATCATGTTGCTTCCTTCCTGCAGCCATGTCCCCTCCTATCTCACAACACACAGCTCAGTCTAATAGAGCTTAATCATGTTGCTTCCTTCTCGCAGCCATGTCCCCTCCTATCTCACAAAAGACAGCTCAGACTAATACTGCTTAATTATTTTTCTTCCTTCCCGCAGCCATGTCCCCTCCTATGTCACAACACACAGTTCAGTCTAATACAGCTTAATCATGTTGCTTCCTTCCCACAGCCATGTCCCCTCCTATCTCACAACAGACAGCTCAGTATAATACAGCTTAATCATGTTGCTTCCTTCCCGCAGCCATGTCCCCTCCTATCTCACAACAGACAGCTCAGTATAATACAGCTTAATCATGTTGCTTCCTTCCTGCAGCCATGTCCCCTCCTATCTCACAACAGACAGCTCAGTATAATAGAGCTTAATCATGTTGCTTCCTTCCCGCAGCCATGTCCCCTCCTATCTCACAACAGACAGCTCAGTATAATATGGCTAAATCATGTTGCTTCCTTCCCGCAGCCATGTCCCCTCCTATCTCACAACAGACAGCTCAGTATAATATGGCTTAGTCATGTTGCTTCCTTCCCGCAGCCATCTCCCCTCCTATCTCACAACAGACAGCTCAGTATAATACAGCTTAATCATGTTGCTTCCTTCCCGCAGCCATCTCCCCTCCTATCTCACAACAGACAGCTCAGTATAATAGAGCTTAATCATGTTGCTTCCTTCCCGCAACCATCTCCCCTCCTATCTCACAACAGACAGCTCAGTATAATACAGCTTAATCATGTTGCTTCCTTCCCGCAACCATGTCCCCTCTTATCCCACAACAGACAGCTCAGTATAATACTGCTCAATCATGTTGCTTCCTTCCCCCAGTCATCTCCCCTCCTATCTCACAACAGACAGCTCAGTATAATACGGCTTAATCATGTTGCTTCCTTCCCGCAGCCATGTCCCCTTTGTAGAACTTTCAATGGTCCTGAAATGGCTCTTGTGTACATGTGTATTGAGAGCAGGACCAAATATATGAGAGTTTTAACGATGAAGGGCATTCTCAGTATGAAATTTGATGGGCGGTTTGGGTGGCCATGGGCGCCCTAGAAGTTTTGACCCGCGGTACCACCCAAACTGGCAATAGAAAAATCCACTCCTGTCTCCTGGTATTATCTATTGACATAGTAGCTGTGCAGTGTGAATGAAGAAGGAAGTAGGAGCAGTGCAGGAGCTGTGCTCATTCATGTGAGATAGAAACATGTATCAGAAAATATCTGACAAATGCAATGAACCTTCCCGCAGCTGAAACTCTGAATGTAGAAGAAGATGCAGTTTGGAAATGATTTATGAAGCTCTTTGTATTTTGCTACAGGAACACCTTCTGGTTTTGTGATTTGCTACAAGAACCTGGCACTATGGCAATTGAATTTTTCCCCAATCATCTACATATAAATCCCTTTATCAAAAAAGGAACTTGGTATTTGGACCACACTGTGAAAGCCTTAAAAGCAAAGCCCATAAAAAATGGTGCAATGGTTTCTCCATCTTCCAAGTTTGCAATATAGTACATTGCATGGAAGACTATATGATTCTATTAGGAAGTTACATTTGTTCTATAACTCATGTGTTTCTATAAACTGAAAAAGTTATAGCTCTGGGAAAGTTGGAATCCAAAATAGAAGCATTTATTTCTGAAATTTAGAAGTAAATTTTCTGCATATTCTCCCACAATATTAAATAACACAACCGTAACCCAAATCCTTATGGTGGTTCCCATTAAATAAGAGCAAGCGGCAAAGTTTCTAATTTATGGGAACCTGTCACCACATTTTTCACAAATACAGCTACTGGCAGGTTCCCATAGAGCCATAGTAACTAACTGACACCCTTCTTATAGCTAAATATTGTTTCCCTCAGTTTCCCATATAATCAACTTTATAATTTTACCAGGTATCCAAGTTTTCAATAGCGAGTTGAGGTGGGCGTGTCCTCCTCAGGCTGACATCATCACAGGTCCTCTAGGCTAATCGGGCTGAATCCAGCAGCTCATACCTTTCTCAGCATTCAGCAATAATTTCATGTGACCTGTGTGACATCATCACAGGTTCTTTATCCTATTAACATTTGCAAACTGTACCCCAGGCATATAACTGATCTATAAAATCATAGCATGCCTGCATGGACTTCTACTACTCTCCATGCCTCCATGCAGGCACGCTGTGATGTCAGTTATCAGATATGCATGAATGCAGTAGTTTGCTAATGTTAACAGGCTAGAGCAGTGATTTTCAACCTTTTTTGAGCCGCGGCACACTTTTTATCATATTATACACATGTCATATTATACACATAGTTAATAATATAGATTCTAAATTTATTTTACTCACTCAGTGTGAAACCTGGGCCTGTTTCGATAAACACAAAAGGGATATCCTGGCAGGAATGGTGGAAAGACACACACGAAGCTCTTACTCAACAGTTCTCAGTTTCTCCCTGAGAAGTACTATAGCCATGAGGCCAGAGTATAAGTGCCAGCTTATATACTCAGCATATGAGCTGGTACTTGTAGTACTCCAGCCTCATGACTATAGTATTTCTCATTGTTATATGTAGTATACTGCTGGAGTACTAAAAGTAGCAGCTCATATGCTGAGTATTCTGCCAACTGTTCATATACTCAGGCAAAAGCTCATATAGACAGCATTATTGGTGGGCATAACCTTGGCGGTGGGCAAATGCGAGAGTCTCTCTGCTCTCAGAGATGCGCCGGCCTCGGTGATGTCATTTTGTTGCGCGAGGTTCAAAGCTTGTGCATGTGTTATTGTACACGTCTCCTACATTGTAAGAAGCCGTGACTGCGCATCGCTGCGCATTGCCGGGAAACAAAACACAGGGGGCACCATAGTTTGGGGATCTTTCCCCGCGGCACACCTGACCATGTGTCACGGCACACTAGTGTGCCACGGCACACTGGTTGAAAATCACTGGGCTAGAGGACCTGTGATCATGTCACCCCTTCGACTCGCTATAGATATCCGGTGATACCAGGTAAAATTATAATGTTGATTAAATGGAGAAACAATTTTTAGCTAAAAGAAGGATTACAGTTAGTTATTAGGGCTCTTTGGGAACCTACCACTTGTGCTTTTGTCAAAACTGTGGTAACAGGTTCCCTTTAAACCGGTTCCTATAGTATAAATTCACCAGTCCTTCTTTTATTAAATTCCTATACTTTACATCTGAACTGTATAAAACTTTTTGAGTCTACTCCACAAAGTTTTACAATACTTCCGTTCTATAATGATTGGCACTTCAGAATTTGTATCCATATAGAATTGCTTTGCTCTTAGTAGATCATTTTTGATATGTTAACTAGGTACATCACACTGCAACAAAGAAATATTCAGATCATCTATTGTCAAGTTTCATTCCCACCTAGCTGTAACCTCGTCAAGAGTTTTTTTGTTTGCATATCAAAAAATCAAAGTAAACCCTCAAGAGTGAGAATCAGGAAATGGGTAAACAGATGAAAAAAATTCATGTCAACTACAATTCAATTCACAAGTCAGTTTACCCAATGGAATAGCTCCGCAATACTTGACATCAAAATTCAAGAGGAATCAGAACAGTCTATTGTTTAAAGGACATCTACCGCCAGATTTACTTACACAGAGCTGCTGTCTGTAGATCGGCTGGATCAGATGGGAAAAGGCTAAAATGAAGAGAGCAGGGTCATGTATATCTTATCACATGGCGGAGCTGGAGTCACCTAGGCTGGAACAACTGTGGCTTATTTCCATATTTTTATAAAGTCATTTTTAGTAAAATCCGCCCATTCCATTACATAAGTAAAAGGTGCCATTGACTTTGCAAAAGAGATACCCTCTGATAGTACATGTCTTGACTTACCCCTGAGGAAGTCACCGAATAATTTCATGTGACCATGGATTATTCTTGCTTTTTGTTTTGTATTATTTCCTCTGCCTTTATATGAGAAAGCACTGATCAGATAGAATAAAAATGAACCACAATCTACCTGCAATGATGCCTGGAACCTGCAATCCGGACTGATCCGGAAAACAGTCAATGTCTCACTTACCTAGGATCAGCCCATTCAGTTTTCAGACCAGGGTCCAGGATCTCGTTCGGGGCCTACAAATTGTTAGAGTAATCCTAATATAACGAGGCAGAAAGTAATTAATTAAATAAATGTATCGGCCAATAACATAGACACAAACAAATCTTGTTGTATCCACAGAGATCTGATCTGGACCTTCGTGTATCTTTATTTTATACCTTGTCTAATACAGGTGGTCCCCTACTTAAGGACACCCGACTTACAGACAGCCCATAGTTACAGACAGACCACTGTGACCTCTGGTGAAGCTCTCTGGATGTTACTATAGTCCCAGATTGCAATGATCAGTTATAAGGTGTCTGTAATGAAGCTTTATTGATAATTTTTGGTCCCATTACAGCAAAAAATGTTTAAACTCCAATTGTCACTGGGGCCAAAAAATTTTTTGCCTGGATCTACATTTATAAAATATACAGTTTCGACTTACATACAAATTCAACTTAAGAACAAACCTCCGGAGCCTATCTTGTACGTAACCCGGGGGCTGCCTGTAGTCTAAAAAGCCAACCATTGTTCAACTAATTAGACGCCAAAATTCGCGTATTCTATGATTCCACTGTGCATTAAGTTCACTCACACATGTAGTGAAGAAGTTGATATACAAGTAATGAAGCCTTAACTAATTCTCTATTAACTCTATTGAACTAGATAAAATGAATTACTTTAACAATGTCATGATGCGCATTATGGCTGTGGTGTGACATCTGGAGAGATTTTTAGACAATCACTGTTTGTATTGTCCCTGAACTGTAACATAACTGTGTGTATTATCCCTGTACTGTGACATCACTGTGTGTATTATCCCTGTACTGTGACATCATTGTGTGTATTATCCCTGTACTGTGACATCACTGTGTGTATTATCCCTGTACTGTGATAACACTGTGTGTATTATCTCTGTACTGTGACATCACTGTGTTTATTATCCCTGTACTGTGATATCACTGTGTGTATTATCGCTGTACTGTGACATCATTGTGTGTATTATCCCTGTACTGTGACATCACTGTGTGTATTATCCCTGTACTGTGACATCACTGTGTGTATTATCCCTGTACTGTGACATAACTGTGTGTATTATCTCTGTACTGTGACATCACTGTGTATTATCTCTGTACTGTGACATCACTGTGTGTATTATCCCTGTACTGTGACATTATTGTGTGTATTATTTCTGTACTGTTGCATCACTGTGTGTATTATTCCTGTACTGTGACATCACTGTGTGTATTATCCCTGTACTGTGACATAACTGTGTGTATTATCCCTGTACTGTGACATCACTGTGTGTATTATTTTCTGTACTGTGACATCACTGTGTGTATTATCCCTGTACTGTGACATCACTGTGTGTATTATCCCTGTACTGTGACATAACTGTGTGTATTATCCCTTTACTGTGACATCACTGTGTGTATTATTTTCTGTACTGTGACATAACTGTGTGTATTATCCCTGTACTGTGACATCACTGTGTGTATTATCCCTGTACTGTGACATCACTGTGTGCATTATCCCTGTACTGTGACATCATTGTGTGTATTATCCCTGTCCTGTGACATAACTGTGTGTATTATCCCTGTACTGTGACATCACTGTGTGTATTATCCCTGTACTGTAACATCACTGTGTGTATTATTTCTGTACTGTGACATCACTGTGTGTATTATATCTGTACTGTGACATCACTGTGTGTATTAACCCTGTACTGTGACATCACTGTGGATATTATCTCAGGACAGTGACATCATTGGGGCAGATTTATAAAACATGTCCTTAGGTTAGACAGTGCAGAGTTAAGCCCCTTCCACACTGGCGTTTTTCACGCGCGAGTTCTGCGCGTGCATTTGACGCGCAGAACTTGCATTGCACTCTGTCCCATTGTATTCAATGGGTCTTTCTTCATTAGCGTTGGTTTTCACGCGCGTGCTTGCGTTCGTTTTCACGCGCGTCAAAATCGCAGCATGCTCTACTTTTGCGTTTCACGCGCGTTTTTCACGCCCCATTCAAGTCTATGGAGATGCATCAAGAACGCATTGCACTCGCAATCATTGCAAGTGCAATGCGAGTGCAATGCGTTTTAAACGTAAGGGTTGCTAGGTGACCAGAATAACAGTATTTCCCCTGCTCGAGAACGATCATTTAATTAAAAAAACACAATGAAGAACAGTGAAGAATAGAATAAAAACAGTGAACACAGTGACCACAGGATCATTTAAGAGAAAAACACAGTGCAGAACACAGTGCAGAATAGATTACAGATGTTCGGCACATCTGCTTACTTGTCGGGAGATACGCGCGGAACGGTGCGGCCAAAATAGCATGTGAAGAACAATATATATGTGTGAAGAACACATTGCAGATGTATTTAAACATCTGCAATTTGTTCTTCACACACATATATATTGTTCTTCACAAGCTATTTTGGGCGCACCTTTCCGCGCGTATCTCCCGACAAGTAAGCAGATGTGCCGAACATCTGTAATCTATTCTGCACTGTGTTCTGCACTGTGTTTTTCTCTTAAATGATCCTGTGTTCACTGTTTTCACTGTGGTCACTGTTTTTATTCTATTCTTCACTGTTCTTCACATCTGCTAACTTGTCGGGAGATAATATACACGGGGAACAGTGAAGAATAGATCGCAGATGTTTGCAACTTATCAGAAGACATTATTTTTCAATTAAATAACACATTTTAATCCCAAACCATGGTGCCTTTGAAAAATGCTCGAGTCTCCCATTGACTCGCGCGTGAAAAATGCGCCGAAAACGCAAAAAAAACGCTAATAACAAGCGCGTGAAAAACGCAAAAACGCTAATTACTCCAAGGAAAAATGGAACAAAAACGCAGCCAAAAACGTCAGTTTTTCACGCATTGCACCCTGACATGAAACGCAACGCTAGTGTGGAAGGGGCCTAAGACTGGACAGTCTTATTCTAGATTTATACAAGTGTCTGGTGCTGCATGATAATTCTGTCCTAGTAGAAGACTGTCTAGTCGTACTCTGCACCTCATATTAGTTGGTTTACTTTACGCCAGAAAATTAGAACAAAATTCTGTTGGGTTAGCAGTATTTTTGGTGCAAAGACTTTTCTGGAGCAAGGCCACGACCTTTTTGTATACCTTTTTGCAATATTTAAAAATGGCTTTTTCCATAGATTGCTTAAAAAAACCCAAAATAAAACAATATCTAGAAAAATAAGTATTGCTTTATATCCATTGGAAAGGAAATATGCAAATATGTTTTCCAGGGAAGAATAAGGAAAACTTTGCCTCCAAACTACCTTGCGAGGCAGTCCTCCTAACATCAGGCATGACTTTGTTGGGCTCATTTCACACTACTGTTCCTAACATTGGTTAAAAATTAAAGAATGAAGCTTTAAGGAAGGTTTAATGTATCAATTAAAAATCTCATTGACATCAATGTAAATTTTACCTCATTAGTTATGTTCCATTTATCCAGGGATCTGTTATCCATTTTTTAATTGAGGGTAGTAATGGTAGTGTGAATTTAGCCTTCCAATGTTTTTGCATCTCATCAGCAGCACATAGGGAACTGCCTTGGCTTGGGCAGTGGCCATAGACACAGCTAAATTAATACAGGTGGTCCCCTACTTAAGAACACCCGACTTAAAGATGATCCCTAGTTACAAACGGACCTCTTGATGTTGGTAATTTACTGTACTTTGGCCCTAGGCTACAATAATCAGCTGTAACAGTTATCAGGTGTCTGTAATGAAGTTTTATTATTAATCCTGGTTCTTATGACAACCCAACATTTTTAAAGTCCAATTATCACAGGGACCAAAGAAAATTCTGTCTGTGGTTACTATTATAAAATATACAGTTCCGGCTTACATACAAATTCAACTTAAGAACAAACCTGCAGAACCTATCATGTAACTGTACATACAGTTTCTAGACAAACTATTTGACTAAAACCTCATATGACCGTGGGTGCAGTATGTGCTTATACACACAGTTCAGGTATAAATACTGCTTAGACAACTTCTAAAAACATATAATTAGAATGTAATTTTATCCCCCCCCCCCCCCCCTCTAAATTCTTTCCATTGTTCATGTCATATTGTAATTTATGTACCGCTCATACAGGTTAAATTATTTCCCTTTATTTTCGGCAGTAAAGCTGGTAAAGCATTACCCTTCAGCTAATTGCACAGTATAACACCATTGTGCTGCTCTCTCGCTGTACTGACTGCCACGGTACATTGTGTGAAGTATCTTTATTTCTGCGCTGTAGAATGTCAACTTAAGAGGCTTTGACAGTTCGGAACAGTGAAAATGTCATTGTTGCCTCGCTGACTCATTATTAAGACACTTCCAATTACAATGTGATTAATATAATGATATACCTATTTATTTCACTCCAGAAATACATTTTATTTGCTTTTGTGTTTAGAAGAAAATATATACGGCCTGACTGATTCCTCCATTATTCATTATGTGATTTTTCCATGGAAAAGCAAAAATACCACCGGTGAATAAACAAAATCGACGAAAATGGTCTGAAAGGAGAGAAACTGATCATTAGGTGTTGTGACAGACCATGTGAGAAACCTGTGGATGGAGTCTATATTTGTCCCAGGTTTGTAGGGAAATATTTCAACAGAGATAAAGTTTCTTCCCTGTGTTTGGCTTTGTAGGAAACTTGGTTTTTCTGGAGTAGGGGGAGAAGGGTTGACCAAGGCTACATCTAGACCGTCACTAGGAAATTTGGGGCCGCTGACTGGAAGATTTTTGTGGGTTCCTCCCCCGGGGGCGTCCATTCCCACATTGATACATAACATTGTATACACATTTTTTTTACCTAAACATTTTTAAGCCATGTCAAGCTAGACTCTTTTGACAGGACCCTACTCTACTGCACGTGCCCACTGAGTATATAGATAGCCCCTGCACATACTGATAATAGCCTAATTTAACAGGGTTCCCAACACCCCCACTTCATGGGTAATAGTACCACCAGGTGTACGTAGGTTGATGACCGCAGTGGGATATTCGCGGGTGTCCCCATGTATACACAACACTCCCACTTTACGCCCACTGTATAGTCCAGGATCAACCAAAGTTCCCCGCACCATGGTGACCAGACTCCCTGAGCAAGGCTTCCACCGTGTGACCATACACACTTAGGGTTCTGCATCCGTGACAGACTCAGCTGCCAGAACCTGCCGGGCAAACAGCGACATTCGCCGGGTCTGGTTGCAGTTCATTGGCTCTTAAAAGAAACTTGGCACTCCTGTGATGTTCGATTTGCATATTTTATTAAAGTGAATCAGCAATCCAAATCAATGCAACATTTCGGTCTTACAGCATCAGACCTTCTTCAGGCACGCATTGCTAGGCATAAAAGGCTTGAAGCACAGTTCTGTGACCGTTAAGGCGCTGTAGGGCTGCATAAAGCGGGAGATCCACTGACGGGTCCATTGGCTCCACTGACGGGACAGTTGGCAGCAATATGGCCCATTTCATGGTCTCATCAGCACTGGATACGGCTGTGACCTCTGTCACGAGCCTCGTTGGGTGTCTGTGTATCCGAGCCCCCCATGCAATCCTCTCCCAACCTGACCTGCTTCCCCTTTTCTACATTAGCAGTCTTACCAGATGGTTTGGTGGCCTTGTCACTGGCTCTGCTTCATACGTAGAAGATTGTAGCCTGATATCTCTTTACCAGGGACACAAGTTCCTCAGCATCGGTGGGACCATCCTGTCCAACCCATTGCTGGAGCCGAGGGGGCAGAGATCGGGTGAACTTGTCAAGAACAACTGTCTCGACCAAGTGTGCTCGGGTGCAGTCCTCTGGTTGTAGCCACTTCCAGACAAGATGGATCAGGTCATGCATTTAGGAGCCCTGGATTTTTTTTGAGTATGCCCACTGGTGGACCCGGCGGGAACTAACTTGTATGGTGACCCTAAGATGAGCCAGTATCTCCACCTTTAGCCGGGGATACTCATGGGCCTCTGTTTCACTGCATTTCACCTGTCAGGAACGGTGCCACAACATCCGCCCACTGCTAAGCTGGTAACTCCTCTCGCTCAGCTACTCGCTCGAACACAGTGAGATACGCCTCCACGTGATCAGTTGGCGTCATTTTTTGTAAGGTCTTCTGTACTGCAGCCCATGCGGAACACTGGAGAACCGGGTACCCTTGCAAACCAGTTTGGGACCCCTCAGTAGTCGTCGCTTGAGGTGCTGCCATAATGCCAGAAAACGTTTCCATCTTCAGCTGGAACATGGCTCAGGACTCTTCCTGCTGTTGCTGGATCATGGCTTGCTGCTGATGGGACATCTCCTCCTGTTGCTGGAACATGGCTTGCTGCAGCTGTTGATTAACTTGGGACTCTTACTGCTGCTGGCAGGACCTCTCCTCCTGTTGCTGGAGCTCTAGACTCCTCTTGCAGGAATTTAATAAAGTCCTCCATCTTGGCTTTATTCTGCTATTTGCCTGCTGCTTTTATCCAGGCCATGCAATGTTGCAGGATGTAGCAAGCCTTTTCAGGTGTGTGTCTTTTCAACTGGCCGCATCCACAGCACCTTATGTGGGAGATTTGGCTCAGTAGAGACTGAGTCATCGAGGTTTGCGATGCAGTTTAAGACAGTGACACCAAAGTTCAGTCCAAACAGACCTTGCCGGCGTTTATTCCATCAACAGGTACAAAATAAAACATCCTACACATACAGGCAACAAAACATAAACAAAATCCTACATGTCTGGGTGCTAGCTAAACAGAGTTCTCCCAACTCACCACTAAAACATAAAGGATTTTGCTGCTCCAGACACAGAAGTCAGGGCTGTGTGCTCTCCAGCCTCCTTTCAGAGCCAACGCTCTCAGCACTGCTCAGCAGCTTTATGTAGCCTGATTAGGCTGCTCCCACCACCTGTGTCCAAGGAGCTGGACAACACAACCTCTGCATTAAGGCCATGCATAGTAGGAAAACCCAGGGGAAACATATCTACCAACCCATCCCGTGTCTCACAATAGGTAAATTGATTGGATTGAATATAAATGAGTCACCTAACCGATTAGTCCACATTTTAAAAAGTGTGTCTTATAAGTGACTCCATTATTTGCTGCACCAGATCATTAGTAGACCCAAGCGGGTCAGGAGACACTTATGTAAAGCACCTGGAGTCAGACATACAGTAGTCAGGAGTAAGCTGAGTAGTTTCGGAAAAATTCTGTAACTATTTCAAGACTTATATTGACATGCTGCAGATTTCTGCATGGATATTTTGGATGATAATGTTCTAATACCGTAATATGTGGTCGGTTCCATTATATGCATGGAAAATCTCTAGTGTGGTTGGTAAGATTTACTAACAGATTAACATTTCAACTCATGTAGGCAAAATGGATCAATGTGATACATGATGATAGAGAAGTTATTTCTGGATAACATCTTTTTCCATTTATTCTTGATAATGCCCGGCTCTCATTATGTCTATGCTTTTTTTCAGGACCTTTTCGACTATTTCCATTTATTTTTAGCTCTCTAAGCACATTAAAACCCCATAATTCAACAAGCACATGTGAAATGCAGCCTTCTAATTGACAGTAATGTGCATTTTTTTCATCATATGGTAAAACACTTTACCAGTTATGATTAAATACTACTAAAACCAGGAGCTACTGGAAGTGCAAACAAGCTGAAGCATTAACATAGCCGAATAGTGTGAGCTGAATATAATTCAGACAAATGAGTTATGTTCCAAAAAATGGGAAATGGATTTTTTTTAATTTAAAACATTTCTGAAAATAGACTTAAAGAAAATACCCAAGGGATCCAACGCTGCCTTTGCCCAGGGTATACCTATGTCATGAGAACACTGCAGCAAAGAGTCATGTGTCTAGGACCATATGTACAGCTCCCCCTGCCATTGGCAATATGCAGTATTCCAGGTTTCTAAGTAATTGTGATGATATTTGAGATAATCCCTAGACACAAGCCTCCAGTTCCTGATGGCAAATACTGCCCTAGAACATTGGATGCATTGATTGATCACCATGGTCACATGCCATATGCATGTATATGAGACTAGGATGCAAAGTAGTGCTGGATCCCGAGGAGGGAGAGGGGTGAGTACTCTCTTTTTAATGTTGACCTACTTCAATGTGTTTTAAATAAATTGAATTAAGTCAGCAACCCCTTTAATTAAGGCAGGTCTAGGCTGCAGACTCGCCATGAGACTGTCTGTTTAAAACTTGGTAAAGTAAAGCAGCCACATGTCAGAGAAGCGGCTAAATGATTACATTACTATTCTATTCACACTCGCCGTGTACAAAAATTATGCATTTTTATAAGTGGTTCTTTGAGGGTGACCTTGAGTTACTGCAAATCAGATGTCTTAAAAAAAAAGTGTTGAAAGCGGAGGCAGAATATGTACAACGATTACCAAAATACATAAGTTCCTATAAATAAAATCAGTTGGTTAAGCAAAATTGTACATTAGATTGTTGGCAAAGAGCTAGCTGCAAAACCGGCAGCCATTGACCCCCTCTATGTATGTTCACAGTGCAGTGAGTACACCACGTGTCACCATACCATGACCAAGTCAGGTGGCATGGCCGCTCAGCTCCTATGGAGATGGTGATCTGCATCTCTTATGGTGTGGAGCACTTACCGCTCCCATCTCCACCCAGCCAATAGGGGTCACTAACACCTTCTGTTTACAGCCTGTTTTAAGCACATATGGCCTTACAGTAAATTCCCAGAATTCAAATTCCTACAACAAGCCTCCTGCAGATTTTCAGTCAACTCTGAAGCCAGCAGAATTGTGAGTGCAGGTCTTGACTTGTATTTTGCACCTATGGTTGCTGAGACATTTTCCTTTCAGCATTTTGTTATGGAGAAAAAACTCCTGGTTCTCTGTAATTTTGAGCATAAACTGTGTTCCTATGGATAACTTGGCCATAGCAGGAACTGGGTCTTGTGTGATCAAGGTTCCATGTCAATTGACTCTAAGGCTTGGTGGGAGGGGAGGCTATTTGAGCCTTTTCAAAACCTTGAGCGGTTATGAGGAAGTGTTTTGGCTTGAATGCCCACTGGGAATTGTATTTCTGCTTCTTTGAATACAGTATGGTCGTGAGTGAAGACATTTAGTGTACATTAAGAAAGAGACTAGGTCAGAACATTATGGAGAAATTTATCATGACTTGTAGTGGAGTACAGGTATTGCAACTTTTCCCCTTCTGGCGCCTTGGTGTGGAGGGCTATGGTGACGGAGTGGCCCATGGATTGGTCTGACCATGGCTAAGACGCCCTGCTCTGGTGGACTAGCTATAGCCCATGCCAATTCACAATGTCATAGAATTGTCCTGCCACACAACCATGCACATGATACACTAAGAAGTCAGAATCTCTTGTAGTATATCTTTGCGACCCGTTTAGGAGAGTTGATGCCAGTGATCACTCGTGCAATAGAGATGTCTATCTAAGAGTGGAGTAGTTTCCCTAACTCCTTGCTGGAGTTTTTTCTAGTTTTCACGGGTGATCCCTTATAGACCCCATTGAATGGCTTCCAGTTTGTGGAACCGTTTATCTCCTTTGAAATTCTTGGAACAGAGATACCATTCTATACACAAACTTTGGATTTATGTGGCCCATGTTTATTAAAACCTGGAAGCCCTAAGAAATAAAATACCTCTTCTTCAAGTATCCATGAATGAATGAATTAATGAATGAATTCTTCCATTGCAGCTATTCGGTAATTGCTTTGAAGTTCATAGAGGTCATTGTGGAAAAATGTGTTAAATTTGCGGGAATTAGTCCATGTCGTTTCATTTTCTTTAATCAAGAGCGGATATGTTTGATACAACTGGATTCACCATGAACACTTCCAGTACTGTATACCAAAACTGATGAAAGAGCCAGCGACTCTTCATATTATTAACTTGGGACTTTTTAATTCACTGATTCGATAAATTTAAATAAGCAGTTGCTCCAGGGTTCCCCTTTCTTGCTTCACTGTGAACAAGTAGAGCAGATATTATTAGAACGCACTCTCTCAACTCAAAATTGCAAGTTTGTAGAGCACACAGACATTTTAAAATATTGTTTGACAGTGAAGCTATAGGAATCGTAATTGACTGCTTCAACATGGAATCATAATCCAGAGATGCTATTCCCTTCTTCAGCTCTAAAATACATAATGTTGCATCCTGGAAAAACACTTCCTACAACCTGTTTTTGGCAAGACTGTAATTCCTTAAAAGCTTCCCTTTTTTTACAGTCATGGCCAATGGAATTTTGCCGCAAGTTCAGTACAGTCATGGCCAAAAGTTTTGAGAATGACACAAATATTATATTGTCACATGATCTGTTGCCCTCTGGTTTGTCAGATGTTTTTATCACATACAGAAATACAAGTGCAATCATATTATGAGTAACAAATGCTTTTATTGACAGAATGAGTTAATGCAGCAAGTCAGTATTTGTAGTGTTGACCCTTCTTCTTCAGGACCTCTACAATTCTCCCTGGCACCTCTCAATCAACTTCTGGACCAAATCCTGACTGATAGCTGTCCATTCTTGCACAATCAATGCTTGCATTTTGTCATAGTTTATTGGTTTTTGTTTGTTCACCCGTCTCTTGATGATTGACCTCAAGTTCTCAATGGGATTAACATCACAGGAGTTTCCAGGCCATGGACCTATGTTTTGTTCCCTGAGCCATTTAGTTATCACCTTTGCTTTATGGCAAAGTTATGGGCGTTTGGGAGAAGTTGCTCTTGGAGGACATTCTGGTCCCATTCTTTATTCATGGATGTGTTTTTAGGCAAGACTGTGAGAGAGAGAGAGATTCCCTTGGCTAAGAAGCCGCCCCACACATGAATGGTTGCAGGAGGCTTTACAGTTGGCATGAGACAAGACTGGTGGTATCGCTCACCTTGTCTTCTCCGAACAAGCAGTTTTCCAGATGTTCCAAACAATCGGAAAGGGGATTCATCAGAGAAAATGACTTTACCCCAGTCCTCAGCAGTCCACTCCCTGTACCTTTTGCAGAATATCAGTCTGTCCCTGATGTTTTTTCTGGAGAGAAGTGGCTTCTTTGCTGCTCTCCTTGACACCACAGTACATACAGATGCACTCACACCTGCCTGCTGCCATTCCTGAGCAAGCTCTGCACTGCTGTTAGCCCCATCCCAAAGCTGAAACAGTTTTATGAGACGGTCCTGGCGCTTGCTGGTCCTTCCTAGGCGCCCTGGAGCCTTTTTGGCAACAATGGAACCTTTCTCCTTGAATTCCTTGATGATGCGATAGATTGGTGACTGAGGTGCAATCTTTCTAGCTGCGATACTCTTCCCTGTTAGGTCAGTTTTGTGCAGTGCAATGATGACTGCACATGTTTCTTTAGAGAGAACCATGGTTAACAGAAGAGAAACAATGATGCTAAGCACCAGTGGTGTGATTCTTACTTAATCATGACAGATTGATCTCCCGCCCTGCCCTCATCAACACGCACACCTGTGTTACTGGAGCAATCACTGAAACAATATTAGCTGCTCCTTTTACGGTAGACCTGTAATGAACTTGAAATGAGTTTTTGGGGAAAAAGTTATTTTTCCAGGTAAATATTGACTTTGCAATTAATTGCTGTTTAGCTGACTACTCTTTATAACATTCTGGAGTATATGCAAATTGCCATTATAAAACCTGATGCCGGAGACTTTGTAAAAATTAACATTTCTATCATTATCAAAACTTATGGCCATGACTGTTACTGTAAGATATAAGTGGGAAGAACATATGGCACATTATTTCTCGTATAACCCTGTCTCCGGACCACTTTTTGCTCTGTTGCCTACGGACCGCATAAGACATATGTCCACATCACAGCTGCATGATGGACCACCTACACTGATGACTATCACCGATGGTGCAAAAATGCTGTTAGGACACTGCTGCTTGTTTATAAGTTACTGTCCTTCTGGTTCTATTTGCCTCTGTCCTTGTCTCTGCACTTTGCCAATGTCTTCTTACTTTTTAGTGATACTCAGCATCCAACCTCTTGGCTCATTTTCTTATTACATCTTACATCTCTCTTGATCTCTTTTATCCTCTAGTTTACTGCTTTATTACTAGTCCTCTAGTAGTTACTTTGTCTTCATACCTGACTTAGTAGACCTGGATTTAACCACACCTGCTGGACTGGGTTAAAGAGCAACTTAACCTTTAAAGTAATTTTTTATTTCATTTCATAAAAGAATAGAGCAGCTGATGATAGTATACTTTACATACTTAATATACTTCATTTAGTAAATCAGCTTCTCTGTGCCTTGTTTCTGATCTTTCTCCTACAGTGAGCAGTATATCTGGCAGCATTCAGGTACTTCATTTAGTAAATCAGCTTCTCTGTGCCTTGTGTATCTGGCAGCATTCAGTTACTTCATGTAGTAAATTAGCTTCTCTGTGCCTTGTTTCTGATCTTTCTCCTTCAGTGAGCAGAGTATCTGACAGCATTCAGTTACTTCATTTAGTAAATCAGCTTCTCTGTGCCTTGTTTCTGCTCATTCTCCTTCAGTGAGCAGTGCATATGGCAGCATTCAGTTACTTCATGTAGTAGATCAGCTTCTCTGTGCCTTGTTTCTGATCTTTCTCCTTCAGTGAGCAGAGTATCTGACAGCATTCAGTTACTTCATTTAGTAAATCAGCTTCTCTGTGCCTTGTTTCTGCTCATTCTCCTTCAGTGAGCAGTGTATATGGCAGCATTCAGTTACTTCATGTAGTAGATCAGCTTCTCTGTGCCTTGTTTCTACTCTTTCTCCTACAGTGAGCAGTGTACCTGAAAGCATTCAGTTACATTCTTTAGTAAATCAGCTTCTCTGTGCCTTGTTTCTGATCTTTCTCCTACAGTGAGCAGAGTATCTGACAGCATTCAGTTACTTCATTTAGTAAATCAGCTTCTCTGTGCCTTGTTTCTACTCTTTCTCCTACAGTGAGCAGTGTACCTGACAGCATTCAGTTACTTTCTATAGTAAATCAGCTTCTCTGTGCCTTCTACTCTTTCATTTATCTGACAGCATTTAGAGCTCTACCTAAGCAGATAAGGAAACTAATGATGGACTATTTCCATACATATAGAATATTTCCCTGGACAATTCTTCTATGAATTAGATGAGACTATCCAGGGTCTGTTTGTGAAGAGGTAAATCATTAGACACTTTATCTTGTACCGTTATCACTCCGATATGAGTGGGTACAGGACAGAAAGCTGATTTACACAAAGTGATTAAATTGCACAAGTGATTTATAAAAGTTTGACGAAAGTTAAGTTACTCTTTAAGTTTCTATTGTTCAGTGTAGCTGTAAATTCTGCTGTTCAGTGTCCATCTTTATAATATTGGTAAAGGGGTTCTCTGTGATGATAATGCTGGTAATTTCTCTGTTAGATGACATATATAATGTAGGTCATTAGCACACACACATCTTACTAGAGCTCTCAAATTATATGGAATTCTATGGAGAGGGGAGGGGGATGTGAGCTATATTTTCAAAGCCGCTTGGTCTTCATTCATTAGCTTTGAGTAGACGGCACTTTACTGAAAGCTGCAGACATGGACATTACATAATATTCATAAACAATATTACTCCTCATATTCACGTGCTGGACTGATGACTTGGACTAGGAGACTGAACATGTAGAAAATTTTTGGGCAGAATACCAAGAAAGAATATTGGGGGTCATTTACTAAGGGCCCGATTCGCGTTTTCCCGACGTGTTACCCGAATATTTCCGATTTGCGCCGATTGTACCTGAATTGCCCCGGGATTTTGGCGCACGCGATCGGATTGTGGCGCATCGGCGCCGGCATGCGCGCGACGGAAATCGGGGGGCGTGGCCGAACGAAAACCCGACGTATTCGGAAAAACCGCCGCATTTAAAAACCGAAAAAGTGTCGCTCGGGAAGCGCTTACCTTCACCTGGTCCGAGGTGGTGCATTCCGGCGCGTTGAGATGATTTTCAGCGCAGCAGCGCCACCTGGTGGACGGCGGAGGAACTACCTTCACAAATCCCGGCCGGACCCGAATCCTGTGCAGAGAATGCGCCGCTGGATCGCGAATGGGCCGGGTAAGTAAATGTGCCCCATTGTCTTGAAAAGTGTTTATTCTCATAAGACATATAGTCAAGGGGTATAGTAAGGGACGACACGTCTGTAAAATTATTATTAATTATTATTTTTAAGTAATTTATATGTTTGCAGTCGGACTATTAAATCTCATAGAATAGAGATTTTTATTGGATTTTTTAAATTTTATTATTACAAACCAGGAGGTAACCAAATAATTGTGTAGTGTATGTGCATGATATAATAGGCATGACTGTGCAAATAGAAATATAGGTTGACATTTTTGAATGTGACCTTCCTTGTCCTCTGCTCATCCAAGAGTGAGTGCAATTTTTTATACGGAATTCTTGCGAAAGGTATTGTCTGGCTGGAAGGCCCCTAGTTAATCATCATTCCCCCTCTACATATTGGAGGTATCACAGATTTAAAACATAATTTTCTCATTTTAAGCTGTATTTATGATGCTGTGATCTTTTCATCCAACTAATTTAACCCCTTAAGGACGTAGTGTCCTTCAAAAATCCATAATTTTTTAATTTTTCTGTGTACAGAGCTGTATTAGGACTTATTTTGTGCATAAAAAAATTTACTTCTCCGTCACCTTATTTATTATTCCATGCCATGTACTGGGAAGCTGGAAAAAGGGAAGGTGGAAAAATTGGAAAAAAATCATGTTTCTGTCACGTTCTTGAGGGCTTAGTTTTTACAACTTTCACTGTGCGCTCCAAATAATACCTCTACTTTACCCTTTGGTTCAGTACGATCACGGTGATACCAAATTTATACAGGTTTTACTGTGTTTTAACACAGTTAACCCCTTCCCGACATTTGACGTACTATAACTGCATGGTGGGAAGTTCATTCCAGCAATATGAAGTAATAGTACGTTAAACTATATTATAGCCGACAGCAGCCTCTAACACCCGCGATCGGAGATTTCTCACCGCGGCGTGTGAGGGGCATTTAACTGGAATCGCAGCCCAGGGACTAGCAGGACCGGGCTGTGATACACTGAGCATGCACAGCATCTGTATTACACTGTATTAGGTGAAGAATGGCTTGAACAAGCGATCAGTGGATCGCTTGTTCAAACTAACTTGTAAAAGTTAAGAAAAAAGTTAAAAACACTAAATAAACACACTTTTTAATAAAAAGAATTAATTAAATAAAGTTAAAGTCCCCTAAACACAAACATTCCGTATACACATCTAATAAAGTAAAAAAACCTGAAAATCGCCAAAACCCCCCACATATTTGGTATTGCTGCATCCGTAACAACTAAAATAAGTCAGAAACATTATTGGACCTGTACGGTGAACACCGTAAAAACAAAACCCGAAAAACTCGCCAAAAATGTAAATTTTCATTAAATCCCTTCAAAAAAAATTTCCAAAAAGTGATAAAAAAAAAAGTTATATGCAACAAAATGGTACCACTGAAAAGGACAACTCCACACGTAAAAAAAAAAAAGCCTTAAACCAGCTCTGTCAACAAAAAAATATTAAAGTTATATCTCCGAAAAGATGGTGATGCAAAAACAAATGAGATTTTCTTTATATTCTTTTTTTTCCTGTAAAATTGTAAGATATATAAAAAAAGATATAAATGAGGTATCACTGTAATTGTAGTGATCTTTAGAATAAAAATATTATAGTATTTTTAGTGTAAGGTGTACGACCCCCAAAATATACAAAAAAAGAAACCCAAAATTGACAATTTTCTTTTCCTCCATACATTAAAGAGTTGATAAAATCTCATCAAAAAGCTACAGACCCACTAAAATGAAGTATTTGTAAAGTGCATCTCATGTCGCAGAAAATAAGCCCTTATATGTCCAAATTGCCAAAAAAATAAAGATTGTATAGCCAATAAATGTGACAATGCATAATCTGCTCTGAATGGCGCAGCTTCTGTTCGATGCCCTGGCGTGTGCCCATACAGCAGGTTACCACCACATTTGGGGTATTGTTATACACGGGAGAGATTGGGTATCAAATTTTGTGGAGCATTTTGGCATTTTATCAACTGAGAATTTGTACATTTTATGAAAAACACATTCATTTAGCCCTAAAAAAATGTAATTTCGAAATTGCATCCGATTTTGTTTTAACCCTTGTAAAACAATTAAAGGATTAACAAACTTCATAAAAGTTGTTTTACGTACGTTGAGGGGTGTAGTTTCTATAATGGGGTAATTTATGGGGTTTTACTTTTATTTAGGCCTTTCAAAGTGACTTCAAACCTGAGCAGGTCCCTCAATAGCAGGATTTTGCGTTTTTTATGAAAATGTGAAAAATTGCACGGAAGTTCAAAGCCCCATAACATCCTACAAAAATGATAGTATGTATAAAAAACCACGGAGGATTTTCACCAAATATCTGATTTTCTCACAAATAAATGCAAAACATACCACCAAAATTTTTTAACTAACATGAAGTACAATGTGCCACGAGAATTTTTTTTCACAATCACTTGGATATGTTAAAGCGTTCCAAAGTTATAACCACTTATAGTGACACAGGGCAGATTTGAAAAAAAGGGGCGTGTCAGGAAGGTGAAAAGTGGCTTCGGCGTTAAGGGGTTAAACCACTGTGTGCGAAAACGAAAAAAAACTATTTCCGCCATATTCTGCCGCTAATAACTTTTTCATACTTTGGTGTACGGAGCCGTGTTAGGTGTAATTTTTTGCAAAATGATCCGACGTTTTCATTGCTACCATTTTGAGGTCTGTGCAACATTTTGGTTTATTCCATTTTTTATGTGAAATTTTTTATTAAGGACATTTGGGTGCTATTTTCCATTATGAGGGTCACCGCCGAAAATAACCGTTTTTGATAGATCGGGCTTTTTGGGACGTAGCGATACCTATTGTGTCTGTGACTTTTACTGTTTATTACATTTTATATCGGTTCTAGGGAAAGGGGGGTGATTTGAACTTTTAGGTTTTTAACATTTTTTTGTTATTTATAAACCTTTTTTGAACCTTTTCTTTTTACTATCTCTTAGACCCTCTAAGGTACATTAACCCTAGATGGTCTGATTGTTCCTACCATATACTTTTCAATTCTGCTGTATTACAGTATGTGGCATTTCTGCACAGCATACATTACAATGAGCCACCGGCTCATTGTAATGAAACTGTAGAAACCAGACAGCCTCAGGTCTGACAAAGACCCAAGGCTGTCATGGCAACCGATCGCCGTCTTTTAAATGCCGCCGGCAGCTTTGCCGCCGACATCAGAGGAGTTAAAAGACGCGGTTATTAGCGGTGGGGGTTTGCTGCAATGTGCAACAAACCCAACCTGTGTATGAAGAGGGCTCAGCCTCGGCGCAGAGCATCAAAGGTAAAACCATTCCATGGGCTGTAAATATTTTGAAGAGATAGATAGAAAAGAAAGAAAAATAGATAATAGAGAGAAAGATAGTTTAGTTACAATCTTGAAAATCACATCCCCTCCACTATGGGCAGCACATAGACAAAGGCAGGATAGTTATCATGTCTTATTATCATGTTTTATTATCAAAAGATCAAGTTACTAATGATTAAAGGGGTTTTCCATGATTGTGGACAACAAGTGGCAAGGGTTGAAGTAAAATTTCTCAAGTTGCTCGAATAGTTAAAAATAATCCCCCACAAATCCGTCCATGAAGCTCTACAAAGTGCTGCACCTCCCTACCTCTCCTTTCTCATTTCAGTCTATTTCCCAACCTGTGCTCTTCAATCGGCCAGTGATCCTAGATTATTCTCTACCTTAATTCCAACCACCCACTCCCGTCTCCAGGACTTCTCCCAAGCTTCAGCAATTCTCTGGAATGCCCTTCCCAGGACTATCAGGCTAAAACCCAACTCTATCTTTACTAACCCATCCTGTGTCCTCCTCCCGACTGTTATCTGGGAGACACCAGATACCAAGCTCCAGGCTCACTAAGGCAGTTCCTCCGACGTCCACCAGGTGTCGCTGCTGCGCTGAAGTCTGCCGAGGCCGCCGGAGTTCACGATCCTATTCTTGGTGAAGGTAAGTGCGTGTCCAGCGACACTTTTTTTTTAAAAATGCGGCAGTTTTTCTGAATCCGTCGGGTTTTCGTTCGACCACACCCCCGATTTCCATCATGTGCATGCCATCTACGATGCACCACAATCCGATCGCGTGCGCCAAAAACCCGGGGCAATTCAGGAAAAATCGCCGTAAATCGAAAATATTTGGGTAACACATCATGAAACCGCGAATCGGGCCCTTAGTAAATGACCCCCTGTATGTTAGATGTCGGCTGATGACTGCCTCAGACCGCAGGATTTTTATTTATTAAATTATATAGTATGTTCCCTTATAAAGAATGGCTGGACCATTATACAAGTTCTTATACTGTACCTCTTGTGTCACCCTCTTCACCCTGATAGACTGTAAGCTTTTGTGAGCAGGAACCTAACTCTTATTTTTCCATATGACTATGTTTTTACTCTGTAATTGATTATTTTATTTGCCAAAAAGTTCTAGGAGGCCACAGGACCTGCTGTATCCAATTAGTGGCTTAGACATAGGGAGTTTACTTTCCAGAGGACTTTATGTTCTGTGTTGTCCCAAGTCCAAGAAGTCCCAAGACTGGATGTATAGGAAGGACATGGCAAACCATAAATATGTGCTCTTTTTTTTAACCGCCCCATGATTATGGAAAACCCCTTTAACGAAGGACATATCCATACTTTCATTGCAGTTAAAGGAAATCAACGAGTCCAAAAACACAAAAACCCTAAAAATACTCACCTGATTATCTTTATCTCTACGCTGTCCTCCGCTATTCCTGACACGCTGGGATCACCTAGAAAAGAAACTAATAATTTGCAGGCTGGAGTGTTGGGACAAGATGTCTGGCACTCCTGGCTGCTTATAATGCATGTCCTCAACAAAGTTATCTAGACCACTCTTGAACATGTAGACAGAATTGGCCACAACAACCTCCTGCAGTTTTATATTCTCACTTCTCTTACAGTAAAGAATCACTGTTTATGGTGATGGTAAAACTGCCTCTACAATAGGTGTAGAGGATGCCCCCTGTCTATGGTGATGGTAGAAACGCCTCTCCTCTAGGTGAAGAGAATGCCCCCTGTCTTTGGTAATGGTAGATCCACCTCTCCTCTAGCTGAAGATGCCCCCTGTCAATGGCGATGATAGAACCACCTCTCCTCTAGGTCAAGATGCCCCCTGTCTATGGTGATGGTAGATCCACCTCTCTTTTAGGTGTAGAGGATGCCCCCTGTCTATGGTGATGATAGAACCAACTCTCCTCTAGGTGAAGATGCCCCCTGTCTATGGTGATGGTAGAACCTCCTCTAGTCTAGGTGTAGAGGATGCCCCCTGTATATGGTGATGGTAGAACCTCCTGTAGTCTAGGTGTAGAGGATGCCCCCTGTATATGGTGATGGTAGAAACACCTCTCCTCTAGGTGAAGATGCCCCCTGTCTATGGTGATGGTAGAACTGCCTCTACTCTAGGTGTAGAGGATGCCCCCTGTCTATGGTGATGGTAGAACCACCTTTCCTCTAGGTGAAGATGCCCCCCGTCTATGGTGATGGTAGATCTGCCTCTCCTCTAGGTGTAGAGGATGCTCCCTGTCTATGGTGATGGTAAATCCACCTCTACTCCAGGTGAAGATGCTCCCTGTCTATGATGATGGTAGAACCTCCTCTCCTCTAGGTGTAGAGGATGCCCCCTGTCTATGGTGATGGTAGAACTGCCTCTCCTCTATGTGTAGAGGATGCCCCCTGTCTATGGCGATGGTAGAACCACCTCTCCTCTAGGTGTAGAGGATGCCCCCTGTCTATGGTGATGGTAGAACCTCCTCTCCTCTAGGTGTAGAGGATGCCCCCTGTCTATGCTGATGGTAGAACTGCCTCTACTCTAGGTGTAGAGGATGCCCCCTGTCTATGGTGATTGTAGAACCACCTTTCCTCTAGGTGAAGATGCCCCCTGTCTATGGTGATGGTAGATCTGCCTCTCCTCTAGGTGTAGAGGATGCCCCCTGTCTATGGTGATGGTAGAACCACCTCTCTTCTAGTTGTAAAGGATGCCCCTGTCTATGGTGATGGTAGAACCTCCTCTCCTCTAGGTGTAGAGGATGCCCCCTGTCTATGGTGATGGTAGATCTGCCTCTCCTCTAGGTGTAGAGGATGCTCCCTGTCTATGGTGATGGCAAATCCACCTCTCCTCTAGGTGAAGATGCTCCCTGTCTATGATGATGGTAGAACCTCCTCTCCTCTAGGTGTAGAGGATGCCCCTGTATATGGTGATGGTAGAACCTCCTCTCCTCTAGGTGTAGAGGATACCCCCTGTCTATGGTGATGGTAGAACTGCCTCTCCTCTATGTGTAGAGGGTGCCCCCTGTCTATGGCGATGGTAGAACCACCTCTCCTCTAGGTGTAGAGGATGCCCCCTGTCTATGGTGATGGTAGAACCACCTCTCCTTTAGGTGTAGAGTATGCCTCTCTCTATGGTGATGGTAGAACCTCCTCTCCTCTAGGTGTAGAGGGTGCCCCCTGTCTATGGCGATGGTAGAACCACCTCTCCTCTAGGTGTAGAGGATGCCCCCTGTCTATGGTGATGGTAGAACCTCCTCTCCTCTAGGTGTAGAGGATGCCCCCTGTCTATGGTGATGGTAGAAACGCCTCTCCTCTAGGTGAAGAGGATGCCCCCTGTCTATGATGATGGTAGAACCTCCTCTCCTCTAGGTGTCTATGGTGTCTATGGTGATGGTAGAACTGCCTCTCCTCTATGTGTAGAGGGTGCCCCCTTTCTATGGCGATGGTAGAACCACCTCTCCTCTAGGTGTAGAGGATGCCCCCTGTCTATGGTGATGGTAGAACCACCTCTCCTCTAGGTGTAGAGTATGCCTCTCTCTATGGTGATGGTACAACCTCCTCTCCTCTAGGTGTAGAGGGTGCCCCCTGTCTATGGCGATGGTAGAACCACCTCTCCTCTAGGTGTAGAGGATGCCCCCTGTCTATGATGATGGTAGAACCTCCTCTCCTCTAGGTGTAGAGGATGTCCCCTGTCTATGGCAATGGTAGATCCACCTCTCCTATAGGTGAAGATGCTCCCTGTCTATGATGATGGTAGAACTGCCTCTCCTTTAGGTGTAGAGGATGCCCCTATATATGGTGATGGTAGAATCACCTCTCCTCTAGGTGTAGAGGATGCCCCCTGTCTATGGTGATGGTAGAGCCTCCTCTCCTCTAGGTGTAGAGGATGCCCCCTATCTATGGTGATGGTAGAACCACCTCTCCTCTAGGTGTAGAGGATGCCCCCTGTCTATGGTGATGGTAGAACCACCTCTCCTCTAGGTGTAAAGGATGCCCCCTGTCTATGGTGATGGTAGAACCACCTCTCCTCTAGCTGAAGATGCCCCCTGTCTATGGCGATGGTAGATCCACCTCTCTTTTCGGTATAGAGGATGCCCCCTGTCTATGGTGATGATAGAACCAACTCTCCTCTAGGTGAAGATGCCCCCTGTCTATGGTGATGGTAGAACCTCCTCTAGTCTAGGTGTAGAGGATGCCCCCTGTATATGGTGATGGTAGAACCTCCTGTAGTCTAGGTGTAGAGGATGCCCCATGTATATGGTGATGGTAGAAACACCTCTCCTCTAGGTGAAGATGCCCCCTGTCTATGGTGATGGTAGAACCACCTTTCCTCTAGGTGAAGATGCCCCCTGTCTATGGTGATGGTAGAACTGCCTCTCCTCTATGTGTAGAGGATGCCCCCTGTCTATGGCGATGGTAGAACCACCTCTCCTCTAGGTGTACAGGATGCCCCCTGTCTATGGTGATGGTAGATCTGCCTCTCCTCTAGGTGTAGAGGATGCTCCCTGTCTATGGTGATGGTAAATCCACCTCTCCTCTAGGTGAAGATGCTCCCTGTCTATGATGATGGTAGAACCTCCTCTCCTCTAGGTGTAGAGGATGCCCCCTGTCTATGGCGATGGTAGAACCACCTCTCCTCTAGGTGAAGATGCCCCCTGTCTATGGTGATGGTATAACTGCCTATCTTTTAGGTGTAGAGGATGTCCTCTGTCTATGGTGATGGTAGAACCTCCTCTCCTCTAGGTAAAGATGTCCCCTGTCTATGGTGATGGTAGAACCTCCTCTCTTCTAGTTGTAAAGGATGCCCCCTGTCTATGGGGTGTAGAGGATGCCCTCTGTCTATGGTGATGGTAGAACCTCCTCTCCTCTAGGTGTAGAGGATGTCCCCTGTCTATGGCAATGGTAGATCCACCTCTCCTCTAGGTGAAGATGCTCCCTGTCTATGATGATGGTAGAACTGCCTCTCCTTTAGGTGTAGAGAATGCCCCTGTATATGGTGATGGTAGAATCACCTCTCCTCTAGGTGTAGAGGGTGCCCCCTGTCTATGGCGATGGTAGAACCACCTCTCCTCTAGGTGTAGAGGATGCCCCCTGTCTATGGTGATGGTAGAACCACCTCTCCTCTAGGTGTAGAGTATGCCTCTGTCTATGGTGAGGGTAGAACCTCCTCTCCTCTAGGTGTAGAGGGTGCCCCCTGTCTATGGCGATGGTAGAACCACCTCTCCTCTAGGTGTAGTGGATGCCCCCTGTCTATGGTGATGGTATAACCTCCTCTCCTCTAGGTGTAGAGGATGTCCCCTATCTATGGCAATGGTAGATCCACCTCTCCTCTAGGTGAAGATGCTCCCTGTCTATGATGATGGTAGAACTGCCTCTCCTTTAGGTGTAGAGGATGCCCCTGTATATGGTGATGGTAGAATCACCTCTCCTCTAGGTGTAGAGGATGCCCCCTGTCTATGGTGATGGTAGAGCCTCCTCTCCTCTAGGTGTAGAGGATGCCCCCTATCTATGGTGATGGTAGAACCACCTCTCCTCTAGGTGTAGAGGATGCCCCCTATCTATGGTGATGGTAGAACCACCTCTCCTCTAGGTGTAGAGGATGCCCCCTGTCTATGGTGATGGTAGAACCACCTCTCCTCTAGATGTAGAGGATGCCCCCTGTCTATGGTGATGGTAGAACCTCCTCTCCTTTAGGTGTAGAGGATGCCCCTGTATATGGTGATGGTAGAACCTCCTCTCCTCTAGGTGACCGCCGGGATTAGGGAAAAGAAAGAAAGTCCCCAAAGTGCCCCATAGAAAATGCAGTGCAGATCTGCGTTCTCTCCACTCACTTCTATGGAACATACTAAAGGTTACTTTTTTGCAAGTCCAACAATACGAGAATAGAGACAGTTTCTGGACAGGCTCCATTTGATTTGGAAGACTTTCTCTCCGGTTTCCCCAGAAGGCCACATTTGTGTTTATGAATGTAAAGCAGTACACCTTGCCCTGTCATTATTGAAGAGGGACTAATAGAGCGTTGAACAATTAGGAAGTCTGGGAGAGATACTATTGCAATAACAGATAGGCCCATTATCCATCTATACTGCTGTAAATTGTATACTTAATCAGAGGCGGTGATTACTGAAGGCGAGTAGTAAATGACACAGAGTTGTTTTGTCATCTTCCTGACAGGAAGTCGTTCCTAAATTGAAGTCTTCCTTCTGGTTCTCTATTGCGAAAGGTTGTCACCCAAAATCAATATTAATCAGCTGAAACGACGCAAACTTAATGAAGCTCATACCCCAATCTGAGCCAAATAGACTCACCGCGCTCTTCATTAACCTACGCTGTTTTGCATTTTAATTGTAATTGATTAAAAGTGTGATGTTAATTTCACTTACCATATTTGATAATAGTAATTACACGTCTTGTCGTAAGCAATTCTACGGGTGTTTTTACAAAACCTGATTAATAATATTGTTTGTCCCACTGGGGGGAAATTAATTACATTCGACGGCGTTACTTTTGGCATTTACACTGTTTCAACCACAATGTTTTCACAGTTCATATCACAAAAAGATCTTAAAGGCCACTTCTACTCAGAATACTGATGTGGGGACTGCGGCGGCTTCATCTCTAGATTGATCAATGGATTTGCTGGTTCAACAAAGTCAAGCTAATTGGTTTGCACCAGTATTCCCAATACTAATTCAGAATAAGAAAGCTGATGGGAGCCAATATTCTCGTTAGACTTGGTTAATTTAGACACACAGCTATATACACTAATTAATGGCGTATAATCAACGTATCGCAGAGACTAGCTGATCTAGCATCACCATTGGCCATCCCTGTATCTTGGTCATTTTAGATTGAGATTTATTTTATAGCAACTAAAATTATATTGTTATTTTATTCAAAAAAAGACTAATTATTAGCAATTTAGTGCCCTAGAATACATTCTATACTATATATAATTATAACCATAGAAAACACACTGGGGGTCATTTACTAAGGGCCCGATTCGCGTTTTCCCGACGTGTTACCCGAATATTTCCGATTTGCGCCGATTTTTCCTGTATTGCCCCGGGATTTTGGCGCACGCGATTGGATTGTGGCGCATCGGCGCCGGCTTGCACGCGACGGAAATCGGGGGGCATGGCCGAGCGAAAACCCAACGGATTCGGAAAAACCGCCGCATTTAAAACAATAAAAGTGTCGCTTGGGACGCGCTTACCTTCACTTGGTCCGGCCCGGTGAACTCGAGTGCGTTCAGATGCTTTTCAGCGCAGCAGCGCAACCTGGTGGACGTCGGAGGAACTACCTTGAGGAATCCCGGCCGGACCCGAATCCACCACACAGAACGCGCCGCTGGATCGCGAACGGACCAGGTAAGTAAATCTGCCCCACTGTATGTCAGCATGATACACTCGGTGGGCAGACGTCGGTGCTGGGGAGAGGAAGTGGGGAAGATCACTGCTCACTCTTGTCCCTCTCCATAGAGATATATATGGTGCATGACGCCGTATTCCAGGGAAAGATAGGACATATACTATCTTTCTCCCGGCTACGGAACGGTATGGGCCGTGCGCCCATTGCCATCTATGAGGAACTTATATACGGCACATATACATCGGCCGTATATACGTCCCCCATACAGCAGTGTGAATGTAGCCTTACCTTAGATTTAATTTGGCTAAGGATTCCAAATTTTCATCAAATCAATTTAATACAATGGGGCTTATTTACTAAGGGTCGTGGACTGTTTTCGGGATTGGCGCAGCTTTGACAGATATTTAACAGGTGTCTGCGCTGGTATTGTGTCGCACGCGATCGGATTGTGGCGCAGCTGCGCAAGCTTTAATGCGATAGAAATCGGGGGCGGACGATCCGACTGATTCGGACTGAGCGCGGGATTTAAGATTCAAATTATGTCGCAAGACAACGCACTTACATGCAGTGGGAAGAAGAACGTGAACTCTGTCGGACCTGAGCGGGGAGGATAACGGGCGTACGATCTTAATGAATTGCGGCACAGTGCGTTCCGGACGGGATAGCGACAATACGGGATAGCGACAGGACAGGTAAGTAAATGTGCCCCGCTGTCTATCAACATGATACACTCTTACCGTAGATTTAATTTGGCCAAGGATTCCAAATTTTCATCAAATCAATTTAATACAACATGCTAAAAAAGTCTGTAGATCCTAAGCGACCACTGGGTAGCCAAACATTGGCATGAAGCATATCACCTGCAATCTGGTGGTGGAAACACATGACCCATACATTTGTATATATTTCCAAATCTTAAAATAATACAATACCCTCAGTAGTGTTTAATGGGGCCTTAATATACCTAGAGTTTCACACAAAGATAGAAAGAGTTTTAATTTTTTTTATTTTGAGATCTTATTCCATGGCATCTCATTAATTTTGTGCAAGAATACAGAGTCATACTACATTTTAAATATATTTTACAGCACAGGCAGTCCCCAACTTAGGAACACTTACAGATGACCCCTACTTACAGACAGATCTCTCTGACCACTGTGACCCTTGATGAATCTCTCTTGATGCTTTACCATAGTCCCAGACTGCAATGATCATCACTGGTTTAAGTTCAAGTAAGTATAAGTAAAAAAATGCAAAAACACTTAACACTACACATTATAATAAATAAAAAATAAATACATAAAAATATAAGCCCCTAAAATGTCACTTTCCCATAAAAAAACTTAATAAAGTATAAAAAACATAAAAACACAAAAAAACCCCGCATATTTGGTATTGCCGCGTCCGTAACAATCTGCATAATAAAACAGAATTGTTACTGGACCCGCACGGTAAACGCCGGAGGAAAAAAACGCAAAAAACGTTCCGAAAAAAGATAATTTTTAATTAATACCCTATAAAAAATGCTCTAAAAAGTGATTTAAAAAATTGTATGCACTCTAAAATAAGCCCACTAAAAAGAACAACTGTTCTCGCAAAAAATAAGCCCCTAACAAGATTTGTCAGCCAAAAAATAAAAAAGTTATGCATATAAAAAGATGGTGATGCTAAAATGAATAAGATTTTCTCCAAATTAGTTTTTATTCAGTACAATTGAATAAAATACACAAAACCCCCACATATTTGGTATCCCTGCGTCCGTAACAATCTGTATAATAAAACAGAATCGTTATTAGATCCGCAAAGTGAACCCCGTAAAAAACAACCTAAAAAAACTCTCTGAAAAAGATGATTTTTTATTAATGTCCTTCAAAAATGCTCTAAAAAAAGTGATTTAAAAAAGTTACGCAATCTAAAATAAGACCACTAAAAAGAGCAATCATTCTCGCATAAAATAAGCCCTTAAACAGATTTGTGAGGTGAAAAATAAAAAAGTTATACATATGAAAGACAGTGATGCTAAAATTAACAACAATTTTGCCAAATTACTTTTTATGCAATAAAAATGGGAAAAAAATAAAAAATCTATATAAATGAGGTCTTTTTGTAATCGTGGCGACCCATAGAATAAAAATAATATACTATTTTTATGGTATGGTAAACAGCCAAAAAAAAACCCCATAAAAATCTTCCTGAAAAGTGATGATTTTCATTTCCTCCACCAACAAAGAGTTAATAAAATCTCACCAATTAGCCTATAGATTCCCCCAAATTACGTACCAGAAAAGTGCATCTCATGTGGCAAAAGAAATAAGCCCCTATAGGTCCACAATAAAAAAAAGAAAAAAATTATAGCCTGTACAATGTGACATAGCGAATCTGATGTGGATGGCGCCTCCTTCCCTTCTATGCCCGGCCGTGCGCCCATACAGCAGGTTACCACCACATATAGAGTATCCGTGTACTCGGGAGAGATTGGGTAACAAACTTTGTGGAGCCTTTATTCATTTAATCCATTGTAAATGTTTAATTTTCCACCCAAAATGGGTGTATTGTGAAAAAATATTACAATTTGGAGATTGCACCTCCATTTTGTTTTAACCCCTATAAAACACGTAAAGCGTTAACAAACGAGTCTCACTATTATTTAGGCCTCTCAGTGACAATTAGAAGTTGAGCAGGTCCATCTAAATACAGGTTTTGGTGATTTTACAAAAAATGTGAAAAATGGCACCCAAATTCTGAGCCTCATAACATTCTAGTAAAATATGTGGAATCTTAAAAAACCATGCCAGCATAAAGCAAACACTTGGGAAATGTAAGTTATGAATTTATTTGGGAGCTATGACTATCTGCATCAAAAGTAGAGAATTTAGAACGTTGAAAATAAAGAATTTTTCCAAATTTTTGCCAAATTTTGTTTTTTTTCATAACTAAACACAAAAGATTTCATCCAAATTTTTAAACTAATTTGAAGTACAATGTGTCACGAGAAAACAATCTCAAAATCCCCTGGATATCTCATAGCGTTCCCACGTTATAACCACTTATAGTGACACAGGCCAGATTTGAAGAATGGGGCCGCGTCCTTAAGGCCAAAAGAGGCTGTGTCCCGTAGGGGTTAACACTAAAGCTTCATTACAGACACCTGTGATAACTGTTATAGCTGTTTATTGTAGCCTAGGACTAAAGTACAGGAAATTACCAACATCCAGAGGTCCGTTTGTAACTAGGGGTCGTCTGTAAGTCGGGTATTCTTAAGTAGGGGACCGCCTGTATTGTGTATGTAGGGGGTGTGGGGTGTGTTAAACATTTCTCCAATATACTTTATTAACAACTTCATTCTACTTAGTTTAAAAAAAAAATCAAGCTCCTGCCTTCCATAGAAATCCAGCCTGTATTGTGTGTGTCTATGGAGGCAGCACAAGCTCACATCAAACCCCTTCACTTTCAGCTTGATCTTTGCTCATAGAATACTATAGCCAGGGAGAGAGCATAAAGGGTTAACAGTCACAGCTGTGTAACAAACAGGAAAGGAGAGAAACAGATTTGCCATAGCAATGTAGAAGTAACATTGTAACTAAAGGGAATTTAGCAACCCATTTGTTTTATAAACTAAGTACAACCACCCCCCCCCCCCCCACACACACACACACACACAATATCAAAAATCATCAGAAATGATGAAGTTGTAGTGTGAAAAAAGAGGTTTGGGTTACCAGATCTATGGGCTTACTTTATTTCATTACAAATTAAAAAACATACCTTACATACTCAAGTATAAGCTGACCCAAGTATAAGCCATGGCCCCTAATTTTACCACAAAACCTGGGAAAACCTGTTGACTCGAGTAGAAGCCGAGGGTGGGAAATACATTGGTCACAGCCTCCCCATTATATAGCCTGCCGGACCCTGCCCCATAGTATATAGCCAGCACTTGCCCCCCAGTATATAGCCTGCCAGCCCAAATTCCCCAGTATATAGCTAGCAGCCCCTGCCCCATTATATAGCCAGCCCCCTGCCCCAGTATATTGCCAGCAGCGTGGGAAGCCGGAAAGGTGAGTTTTTATATATTTTATTTACTCGAGTATAAGCCGAGCTTATACTCGAGTATGTATGGTAATCCAGTGGAATTATCTCCCAATCAGCAGCAGTTTTATGGACATGGCAGAAGCCATATATAGATCAAGCTGTATTAGAAATACTAGAAACTGGGGTGCGGAGTAGGAAAGAATATGCCATATGTTGGGATTAGTATGGAAGGATATCAAGCAGCTATGGCATAAGGGTTTCTTAACACCAATTGTGGGGAATGTTATTCTGTACATACCTGTGGAAATGAATTTTAATTTATGGCTTGAGATAGGGAAGAAATATATTTCTGAAATAGTTGCGATGGGAAATGTGGGTAAACAAAACATTGTATTTGCAGTTTTTGCAGTTTTATTTGGTATGCACATTGACAGTTAAAGTAGGTTATGACAATCATATCAAGTATAAGGGTTCCATTATGTTGAATGCTTAGATTGGCAGATTTAAGTGCATAATGATATTGAATGTACTGGATCAAGTAAATAAAAAAACTGGAACAGTCCAAAAAGGACTCAATTAACAACATGGGAACACCAGACAACATAGGGGGTAAGACAGAAAGGGTAGTGGGTATGGGGGTGGTGAAAGCAGCGAAACACCTTAGGTCCAGAAGTGATATTTTATGATATATAGTTGTCGGTAGAGTTCTAAAAGTGATCCAGGGACTCCAAGTATTATGAAAATGGTCATGTTTGCCCTCATCACTAGCCTTCAGCTCCTCCATGTGTAATATTGCATTGAGTCATTCCACCCTCTGTGGCTTAGTAGGTGGGGTAGGGGATCTCCTTGGGATTAACTGCCTTGCTGCCATAAGGAAGTGTCGGAGCAGGCTCATTTTGAATTTGGGAACATTGAGAGAAGGGCCAATTCAGGTGTTGGGTCTATTCCCGGTGGGCATATGTTCTTTTACAGGTTAAAGATTTCCCTCCAGAGTTTGCATATCGGAGGGCAATTCTGTGAAGCGTGTTGCCCTCTGATTCTCCACAGCACCAGCACAGGGATGAGATCCCCAGGAACATGTAGTTTTGCCGGCGTTCTGTACCATTGAGATAAGATTTTATAGTTTAGTTCTTGAAGGCAGCAATAGACCGAAGCTTTATGAGTTAGGAAAAACGCTTTTTGCCACTGCGTGTGTGAGAAAAACTTTTGAAGGTCGCTCTCCCAAACAGTAGCAAATGGAGGTAAAGCATTCCCCGTTCCCTCTCGTATCAGCATATCCTAGACCAAGGAGATCATGTGGATGGGAGGGGAGGAAGCCAGACACAATTCTTCAAATGAGGTAAGAGTTGTAGAAAGTGCAGGTGGGCCTAGAGTATCAATGAATCTACGAACCTGGAAGAATTGGAGCCATCTAGAGGGGGCCAGGCCCAGCACTGTAGTCACATTAGTCATGGAGCGGATTCCGTTCTTGTCATCCACACTACGTACCCTAGGGAGAAGGGCTCGCAAATTGGAAGGGATGTTTTGTAGGTCAGTTAAGTCAGGGTTGCCTATAAGTGGAGTGACAGCACCTGGAACTGCAGTCAAGTCGCATGAATTTGCACCAAGATTTAAGCAGCAGTGTTAAGAAGAGGAAAATGTTGGTATTGAGGTACTTGGGGACCACCAAAAGGCTCCGAGAGCATGTGCGTGATTTAGCCCCAGTTCCATCTCAACCCATAGTTTAGAAGTGCGTTTGTGAAACAGGTCAAGTATGAACGTGGCGATAGAAGCCCTATGATATGAGTGAAAATCAGATAACCCGGTGCCCCCCCCCTCTAATTTGCTTAAACTCAGCACAGATTGCCTAATGTGGGGCCTTATGGAAGGGGGCTATTTTGTTATTTATTTATTTATTTATTATTTTTTTACTTCTACCCATCTGGAGTGGTGGGGCTTTTTCTGATTATAGGAAACAGAAACGTTTGAGACAAGGTCAGGGGGAAGTAGGGAATAGGAATATCAATATTCGTACCACCCCCCACAATACATGAGATTCCACATGAGTAAATTGCTGAAGTTGTATATAATAGTGATGATGATTGATTATATTCCTGGACATGGAGGGAATATACATTTCAGTATTATAAGTATTTTGATTATTTGTATTGTTTAAAATTCCAATAAAATGAGTTCAATAAAAAAAACTATTTGCTATTTACTATTCCAGTAAAACTATGTATAGATGTGTACATCCAGCTCACAGCAGGATAACCATTTCTCATGAGACCATGTAAATTCAATACCGTGACATGCTAACCAAACACTGGACTCTTGTAGCAAGCAACACAACCACAGAAAGATCACACATAATTATATATGGGATTTCACATTGTGATAAAATATTGGTAGACCATAATAATACGCAATTCATCATGTGGCACGTATCTAGGCATGTGTAGGGCAACCCACCCAAGCTAAGTTATTGCACCACTAATGCACTCTTCTGTGTTTACTGCGCTCTTCTCTGCTACAGCTTTAAATTGTTTTGGCTCCCTATGGATGTTGATACAGTGAATGTATGGAGGATGGAGGTTGACATCCCACTTCTACCCAGTTCCCAAGTGTCTGTATTTTAAGAACCGTTTTAGTGGACTTCATCTCACTATCTCCCCCTGTTCCCATAGGTCCATGGCAATGGCATGGATTGAAATGTTAGTGACTCTCCCCTTTGGCAAATGCACCTAAGGGGAAAGGGGAGAAAGGACATGGCTATAGCATCTGTTTTAATGGTATTCAGAGAAATAATGTGGCATATTTTAAAGTGAAAATATATTAAGGCCTGTTCTGTTACCACATTAAAGAAAAACACAGGTCCATATTGTGGCATCATATGGCAACATGGTGGCACCATGATATGGAATTGGGTTGCTGTGGTTAAAAACAACTTCCTTCATACTGTATCCAGTATCCTACTGGAGAGGCTATGCGGCTTCATTGAATCAACTTGATGCATATATATATTTACTAGAGATGAGCGAACATGCTCGTCCGAGCTTGATGCTCGTTCGAGTATTAAGGTACTCGAGACGGCTCGTTGCTCGGACGAGTATTTCCCCTGCTCGAGATCGAGCATTTAATTAAAAAAACACAGTGAAGAACAATGAAGAATAGAATAAAAACAGTGAACACAGTGAACACAGGATCATTTAAGTGAAAAACACAGTGAAGAACACAGTGAAGAATAGATTACAGATGTTCGGCACATCTGCTTACTTGTCGGAAGATACGCGCGGAACGGTGCGAACAAAATAGTATGTGAAGAACAATATATATGTGTGAAGAACACATTGAAGAACACGGTGAGCAGGACAGAGACAACGGGGAGCAGCACAGAGACACCGGGGAGCAGCACAGAGACACCGGGGAGCAGCACGGAGACATCGGGCAGCGGCAGCAAAGAGACATGGGGCAGCGGCAGCACGGAGACATGGGGCACGGAGACATGGGGCACGGAGACATGGGGCACGGAGACATGGGGCACGGAGACATGGGCACGGAGAGCAGCGGGGCACGGAGACATGGGGCACGGAGACATGGGCACGGAGAGCAGCGGGGCACGGAGAGCAGCGGGGCACGGAGAGCAGCGGGGCACGGAGACATGGGGCACGGAGACATGGGGCACGGAGACATGGGCACGGAGAGCAGCGGGGCACGGAGAGCAGCGGGGCACGGAGAGCAGCGGGGCACGGGACAGCGTATCTCCCGACAAGTAAGCAGATGTGCAGAACATCTGTAATCTATTCTTCACTGCGTTTTTCACTTAAATCATCCTGTGTTCACTGTTTTTATTCTATTCTTCACTGTTCTTCACATCTGTTAACTTGTCGGGAGATAATATACGCGCGGAACAGTGAAGAATAGATTGCAGATGTTTGCATACATCTGCTAACTTATCAGAAGACATTCTTTTTCAATTAATTAACACATTTTATTCCCGAACCATGGTCCCTTTGAAAAATGCTCGAGTCTCCCATTGACTTCAATGGGGCTCGTTATTCGAGACGAGCACTCGAGCATCTGGAAAAGTTCGTCTCGAATAACGAGCACTCGAGCATTTTAGTGCTCGCTCATCTCTAATATTTACGCAACCCTCTATATGGTACAGTGTCCTGAAGCAATGATCCTCCATGCACACCGTAATGTGGACCTGGAGACTGTAAACTCTCGCTGTAATAGTAAGTTATAGCGTAATACGGATCGATGCTGCATCATTTTTCACTCTGTAGTTGAAGAGATTTATTTCTAAATAAATCAATTCTTAATGTTATGTAATGGTAGGACGTTGTGTTCTTGCACAGTTTTGAAATAATATGGAAATAAGATTTTAGATTTAAGATCGCCTCCTAGAGTTCATACTGTTCCCCATTGCCCATATCAAGCTGTGCTAAATGGGAGGCATTAAATACTGCTGGATCTATATAATTGGTGTAATCATAAGTCACAATATATTAGAAGATGTTCTGCACATGGCACTTGTCAATCTCAACAATAACCCTCAGTGTGGCCTCACTGTCAGAGAGTCTCTTAAGGAAGAGTCTTTGGACCTTTTGGACCACCGCGGGAGATGATAATGGTACTAGCCGACACCTGGGACCGGAGTCTAAGTGGCACGTGATCTTCCCTAGAGCCCGCTGCAAAGCGGGATGGTCTTGCTGCGGCAGGGTGCCCGACCAGGTCATTCCAAGGACATGACTAGGCCCGCGGTGGCAGCCAGGGAACCAGGGGGTGTAGGACACAATCCGAGCCTGGGATGACAGCAGGAGTATGGCTTGGAAGGATGAGCTAGAACTCACGGCAGGCAAGCTGGCAGTTGCTGGCACGCGATCCAGGTGGACAGGAACGGACAGGTCCTTGGAAGAGAGCTCATGGCTAGGAGACGTCTGGAAACGCTAGGAACACAGGAGCCACCAAGAGCTTCTGGGAACGCTGGAGACAGGAGAGCGTCTGGGAACGCTGGAGACAGGAAAGCGTCTGGGAACGCTGAAGACAGGAGAGAGTCTAGGAACGCTGGAGACAGGAAAGCGTCTGGGAACGCTAGAAGAAAGGAGAGCGTCTGGGAATGCTGGGAAGGCTTTCTATTTCTCTTCAACAGGAACTGCTGTGGGAAGCAAGGTCTGGAAATCTTGGAAGTTCCTTGTAGAATGCAGAAGATCCAGAGTGGCAGGAAGGGAGGAGCCGGATTGGCCAGCGCCAATTGGGAGGACACTGGCCCTTTTAGGCTAGGAGAGCCGCCGCGTGCGCCCTAGTGAGTGGGTGCACGGCCAGTGAGAGAGGATGCCACCTAGTCGGGAAGCAAGAGCATTGGAGAGGTAAGTCCGGGCCTGGGGCTGCCGCGCCACAGGGAAGGGCACGGGTGTACCCGAAATCTGTACCAAGGATCGCGGGTGGGGTAATGACAGGCAGCTTATTATAGAGCTGGAAAATCTCAGCAGGTTGTTCAAAGTGTCCTATCTGCAGGCATCATGTTATAGAGCAGGAGGAGTTGAGTAGATTTTACATAGTGTCCAATCTGCAGGCATCATGTTATAGAGCAGGAAGAGGTGAGCAGATTGTAAATTGTTTCCTACCTGCTGGCAGCATGTTATAGAGCAGTAGGAGCTGAGCAGATTGTACATACTGTCCTATCTGCAGGCTATTATTCACTGCAATCTTTTTTTGGTTGTCTTCCTATCTCTCTGACCGCACTTTCGGTGTCTCCTTTTCAGGATTTCTCTCTTCTCATCTTCTCAGTGTCGGGGTTCCTCAGGGCTCAGTCCTAGGTCCTTTACTCTTTTCCCTCTATACTGCCCCCATCGGACAAACCATGATTTGGCTTCCAGAATCATCTGTATCTTGATGATACCCAGCTACGCAACGTCACCCCTGCCTTACTCCAGAACACTAGTGTCTCTATGGCGTCTCTATCATCATGTCCTCTCTCTTCTTGAAACTTAATCTTATTAAGACCTAATCTTTCCACCATCTACTAACCAACCCAACCTTGACCTCTCCAATCTTGGTCTGTGGGATCACTATAGCACCGAGGCAGCAGGCCGCTGTCTTGGGGTTGTGCTGGACCTTTCCTTTTCACCCTATATTCAATCTATTACTCACTATTGCCACACGTATCTCAGAAACATCTCCAGAATCCGAACATTTCTGACAGTTGAAACTTCTAAAACACTAATTGGACAACTATCATTGGATTGTAAACCAAGCACACTGACATACTGCTGTGTGCCCCCTCTGGAAGGATCTGCTCTTCTTTTAGCTTCTTGTGCCCTTGTTTTTAAGAAAAAACTTTTTAAAATAATGCAGCTGAGCCTGAGGGGTTCATGGCTTCATAGATGTCAATAGAGTCTGGAGTTCCTCGGGCTCAATTGCCTAATTTTTAAACACTTGTGTTCTTGGTTTACAATCCTTAATTCTGGTGGTAGATTTCCGTTAATTTAGCAGACCAAACGCTACATGGATGCCTCCAGTCTATGCCAGTCACTGCACTAGTTGCCTCTTTCTGAATACAGTTTAAATTAATTACCCTCATCCTCAAAGCTCTGCACAATGCTGCACCTCCCTACCTCTCTTCTCTTATCTCACTCTATCTCCCAACCCGTACTCCTCGATTCACCAGTGATGTTATTATTTTATTCTCTTCCTTAATTCAAACTTCCCACTCACGTCTAAGGACTTCTCCAGAGCTGCCCAATTCTCTGGAATGCCCTACCCCGGTCTATCAGACCTAATACCCAATCCCCATAGCTTCAAACATGCTCTTAAAACTCATTTGTTTAGGTAGGCGTATCACACTTGCATGCAACTTTAACTCTTTAACTTTAACAATCTCTTTATTAACCAATTCTGGGTACTCCCAGAATTATCTGGAAAATGTGAGGTACAAAGCTCCAGGCTTTTCTGCAGTCCCACTGACTTTGGACCTTGTATATAAGATGCGGCTGATGGTTGGTTCAAGCTGAAGAATTTTTATTTCCTAAATCATTTTTATTCTATTCTTTTATTCTTTCTTTAAAATGGCTGGACCATTACAAGCTCTTGTACTTCTTGTGTCACCCCCTCATCCTCATAGACTGTAAGCTCTTGTGTCAACCCCTCATCCTCATAGACTGTAAGCTCTTGTGTAAACCACTCATCCTCATAGACTGTGAGCTCTTGTGTCCCCCCTCATAGACTGTAAGCTCTTGTGTCACTCCCTCATCCTCATAGACTGTAAGCTTTTGTGTCACCCCCTCATCCTCATAGACTGTAAGCTCTTGTGTCACCCCCTCCTCCTCCTAGACTGTAATCTCTTGTGTCATCCCCTCATCCTCCTAGACCAGTGGTGGCGAACCTATGGCACGGGTGCCAGAGGTGGCACTGAGAGCCTTCTCTGTGGGCACTCAGGCCATCGCCTCCATTTTAACCAAACAGGACAAAATCCACCAAATCTTCCTGTAGTCCCAAGCAAATTAAGGGATGCAGCACGCAGCACTATTTTAAAGCAACAATTCATTGGCTGTTTGAAACTGCGGGAAAAGTGAGAAAGTGTTGACAGAACTGCATTGTCTTTGGAGGTCATCCTGCTGGACCCACCATTCTTCCTGGAGAGAAGCTACAATGATGGTCTGAACTTATTTGCCCACCGCCTTAGGAGATCCAATACAATTGAATGATGTTGAAGAACTGGTAGCAATAAGTTTCTGCTTGAAATGCCATGTTGGCACTCCATGGTAAATAGTTGGATTTGGGTTGTAGTTTGGGCATTCGGTCTCTTAAAGGATCGCCATCACTGTCCTAGACTGTAAGCTCTTGTGTCACCACCTCATCCTCATAGACTGTAAGCTCTTGTGTCACCCCCGTCATCCTCATAGACTGTAAGCTCTTGTGTCACCCCCTCATCCTCATAGACTGTAAGCTCTTGTGTCACCCCTCATCCTCATAGACTGTAAGCTCTTGTGTCACCCCTCATCCTCATAGACTGTAAGCTTTTGTGTCACCCCCTCATCCTCATAGACTGTAAGCTCTTATGTCACCTCCTCATCCTCATAGACTGTAAGCTCTTGTGTCACCCCCTAATCCTCATAGACTGTAAGTTCTTGTGTCACCCCCTCGTCCTCATAGACTGTAAGCTCTTGTGTCACCCCCCATCCTCATAGACTGTAAGCTCTTGTGTCACCCCCTCATCCTCATAGACTGTAAGCTCTTGTGTCACCCCCTCACTCCTGTTAATCTGTAATGTCTTATTATATTTGTATACGTCGCCAGAATCTGTAAGCTGTCTGGAATTTGATGGTGCTATATAAATAAAGATTATCATTATTATTACAAAGTAATATTACATATTAGATACCACATATTACATACTATCTGCAGGCAGAATGTTATAGAGCAGGAGCAAATTGTACATTGTATCTTAAGTTTAGGCAGCATGTTATAAAGCAGGATGATCAGAGGAGATTGAAAGATTGTACATATTTTCTTATCTGCAAACAGTATGTTATAGAGCAGAAGAAGCCTAGCAGATTATTCACTGTTGCTCCTCAAGATATCCCCCTGTAGAAAGCTCTTCTAGACCCATGTGGTCAGTGTATTAATTTTCTCCTATTTTGAGCTTTCTATGAATATTATTATTCTGAAAATGGGTCCACATTGTTGTGGATCACAGGAAACTGACTAACTGTAGCAATATATTAGTGTAACACATGTAAAGCCAATTAATTAGACTCATTTAGCACTGAGACAATAATGTACATCTATGAAAGAGGAAATCTATGTCTCTAAAGCTTTTAAAGTGATCTATAGAATCCAGTTTTTACTTGTGGGGGGATTTGGGAGCTGGTACAATCCCTTTAAGCCACAGTATACACTTTGTTCTTTCTTCATCTTTGATAACCATCAATATCAACGTGACCTTAGTCTACTAATCGAAAACACTCCATGATAATCCTACATAGTCTTCTAGGTCACTTCAGTTTCATGTGTAGGGGGATTGGATGGACTTTCCAACGCTTTATACGTCTTCTAGCAATTATAGGGTTGCAACCACCTCATGAAAATTTTAGAAGCAATGCTCTGGTGTACGGAAGAGCCGGTGCACATATCCACACGTGTCACATGGAAGGGTCATGTCCTATTGATTACTTTCTGTTTGTCTTCACTTATCCTTCGGCGTGTAATTCAAGTGCACTCACCGCCACATACAAAAGCCGTATCAAGCACAATCCTCCATATGACATTGCTACGGAACGGAGCGAAGAAATCTGAAAAAGGAAATATTGAGTGATGTGATGTGACCCCTACATAAGGTTTGATTGTGTTTACATTGATGAGACTATTACCTTCTTGAAGAGATGCCTTGAGTTGACGGTTCCAGGGATTTGGTAAATACCAAGGCTTCTTCACATTTTAGAAAAACTATGACAAATGGAGATCTTTTATTCCCGAATTCCTTAGTGATGAAGAAATCAGGGGGATAGTCTGATCATCTCTTGGTAGCTTCAAAGCCAACTTGCAGGCACTAGAGAGGGACTCAAAATTGACTTACGTTTTTTACTTGTGCCCCACAACTCTGGCTTCTCTTGTGCTGTGAGGGTGGTTCTTATGACTTTGTTGACTGAGATAAAGACGAGTTTCCTAGGGCTGTAATGGTGAACATTTAAGGGGACAAGTGCCCAAACTGCAGCCAACAAGCCAAGCAGCCACTGCAGCCACAGTTTTCGATCATATTGGCAACTTGAAGACACCAAAGCCATTGAAAGAAGAAGGGGAAATTCGGATTATCATTGTAGCTTTCCTCCAGGGTCCCTTTGAACAGGAAGAATCATACAACAGGAGCTCCAATGAGAATCCAGCCCTGCCAACAGTTCCATGCTCCTCATGTAGTCCCTGGATGTGTTGATTGAAAATTGTAAAGAAGGCTGCACTTACTGGACTTTCCGGGACTGCAGGAGGAGGCCTGGCATCACTCAACCGGGCAAAGTCTGTCCTGGGGTGACAGCCTAGGTGAACACAGGGATAACTAGTGAGAAAAAAGATAATGCCAGCTCACCTCCCCCTCCGGTGTCGAGTTCAGCACGGGCCACCCTTCTGCTGGGGTACATCAATGGCCAAGAGATAAAGAAATCGCGGTCCAGCCAGGTTCCTGGCTGGACCGCGATTTCTTTATCTCTTGGCCATGGCTCTGAATGCCACCTCTGGGACCTGTGCCATAGGTTAGCCTGTGGTTCTACCTGTGGTGGGGGGGTTATTACCTGTATTTGTAAAATATTGCTAAAAAGGCTCAGTTCACACCCGTGTTGGGCCCTTCTGTTGCACTCTCCATTTTAGGAGAGCATAACAAAACCAAAAAACGGAAGGTCAAAGAAGATCTTCCATTCCCCATTGAATTCCCTGTATGGGACTGCTGAACTATTTTTTACACTATTTAACAACAGAAAGAAACCTGCAGAAACTCTGAAAGGAGATGTATTACTAAATACCAATTTCTTTTGTCACAGTATGCTGTGATGTCTTTGACTATGCATATAACTTATCTATGTACAGTGAGTTTTATGTTTCATGTATAATAAGTGAAATTACTTCTAATCATTGGTATTTAATCATAGATGTAAACTGTGACTTCTGGAGGTCTCTGGGGTCTACTAAAGTAGTAAATTCCCACCACCCTATGGTAAGTAATACCCAGATAGCAGAGGGAGCTGTATCTGGCTGTGGGACTTTGTTTATGATGAAACGCGGCCGTAGAGTAAGCCGTGGTGCTCTTCCTCTGTACTGATCTGCACTCTGTTTGTCAATTTACTTATTACATTATTATTACTTAATTTTTTTTTTACTTTTTTTTTACTATTTTTTTGTTGTAACTTCATTGTATTAAAAAAAAAAGGACTGCCGAGGCACATGTTTTAGATACTTAATGTGTTTTTACGAATTCTAAAAATGTACTAGACATCTATAGCTGTGAAGAATTTTTTACGACTAAATATGTATGGGCTATCCATTGTATAGTACAAACTTATTTCATTGGTGGAAGTCAGAATCTTGGCAACCCCTTTGTTTGTTTGAAGAGGCAGCCCGGGTGCTGGTTGGAGCCATCTTCTTTACCAACTTTAAGTTGAAGCTTTGCCTGATATTTCAGCTCTGTCCCATTTACTTCATTGGGAGAGTAGTAAATTGTAATACTAGGCACAATTCACTCTCTATTTTATAAGACCCATCATAAGTGTAAAAAATCTAATCCTGACGTACTGTCCTAAGACTCATGGATGACTCTCTAGCTGCTGTTCTATTTCTGGCCCTTGTGTTGGTTTCACTGCAGACATAAGACGGAATCAGTTGATGGGGATGTCAGGTGTCAGACCCTCACCAATCTGATATTTATGACCTATTCCATGGATAGGTCATCAATAAATTCAAGAAAGAAAACCCTTTGTAAACAGTCATTAAAATGCAGAGTCCATTGACACCAAAGATGATGACTGACGGCTAAGAGTGTACATATGTATTCAAAAAACTTTTCAGGGACATGTTGAAAGGTAACTTCATTGTTACAGATTGAATTGCCTGAAGAGAAATGTTTGTGTTAAGATTTCACCTAATGTTTTATCCATGAGAAGCTGTAACATTTCTCCGATGATCAAAGAACAACTGCGCTCACATTGATGTGTGGGACGGAGAATGTGTCGGCTTTTAGGGACAGAAGTCAATTATATTACAAAGGAGCAAAGTTGTCAAATGTCATAGAACCGAGAGATGAGAGATCAGGCGTCTTCTCTTGGGGATTTATAAGTTGGAATATTTCATCATAGTTAACAGAGACTTTTACTGTGTAGGTATTCAATCAGAGGAGACAACAAAGCCGAGGAAATTACATTATTAAAAGCTATTCAATGTTACAAATAATTACTGTATTGTATTATCATGAAGACTTGAAGTAAAGATTATTTTCTAATACAGATTGTTTTGAGTTGATTTTCTCAAGACTTTGCTACCTTATACCATATAGTGGTTGCGGAAAGTATTCAGACCCCTTTAAATTTTTCACTTTTTCATTGCCAATTGGTAAGATCAAAAAAGTTTTTTTATTTGCTCATTAATGTACACTCTGCCCCCATCTTGACAAAAAAAAAACTGAAATGTAGATATTTTTGCAAATTTATTAAACAAGAAAAACTGAAATATCACATGGTCATAAGTATTTAGACCCTTTGCTGTGACACTCATACTTAATTCACATGCTGTCCATTTTCCCCTGATCCTCCTTGAGATGGTTCTCTTCCTTCATTGGAGTCCAGCTGTGTTTAATTCAACTGATTGGACTTGATTAGGAAAGGCACACACCTATCTATATAAGATATTACAGCTCACAGTGCATGTCAGAGAACATGAGAATCATGACGTCTGAGGAACTTCCCAAGGAGTTCAGAGACAGAATTCTGACAAGGCACAGATCTGGCCAAGGTTACAAAAGAATTTCTGCAGCAAAGAGCACATAATCATAATCCTTAAAGGAAGACATTTGGGACAACCACAACTCTTCCTTGACTTGGCCATCCAGCCAAACTAAGCAATTGTGGGAGAAGAGCTTTGGTGAGAGAGATAAAGAAGAACCCCAAGATCACTGTGGCTGAGCTCCAGAGATGCAGTAGGGAGATGAGAGAAACATCCACAAAGTCAACTATCTCTGCAGCCTCCACCAGTCGGTGCTTTATGGCAGAGTCTGCTGATGGAGCCTCTCCTCAGTGCAAGACATATGAAAGATGCATACAGTGTGCAAAAAAAACAAAAAAAAACAAATGAAGGATTCGCAGACTATGAGAAATAAGATTCTCTGCTTTGATAAGACGAAGAATGACCTTTTTGGCATTGATTCTAAGCGGTGGAGAAAACCAGGCACTGCTCATAACCTGCCAAATACAATACCAATAGTGACACATGGTGGTGGCAGCATCATGCTATGGGGCAGGGACAGGACCACTGGTTGTTATTGAAGGAAAAAACGAATTGTGCCAAGTACAGAGATATCCTGGCGGAAAACCTCTTCCAGATGCTCTGGACCTCAGACTGGGCCGAAGGTTCACCTTCCAACGAGACAATGACCCTGAACACACAGCTAAAATAACAAAGCAGAGGCTTCAGAACATCTCTGTGATCATTCCTGACTGGCCCAGCCAGATCCCGGACCTAAACCCATCCAAGAATCTCTGGAGAGACCTGAAAATGGTCTCCACCAACGTTCAGCATCCAACCTGAAGGAACTGGAGAGGATCTGCAAGGAAGAGGCAGAGGATCCCCAAATCCAGGTGCGAGAAACTTGTTGCATCTTCCCAAGAAGAATCCTGTACTGGCTCCAAAGCTAAGATAATAACATAAAAGACAAACAAAGAAAACACAGAAGAAAAGCCTGGCGGTTGATTTATAGAACATGAAAAGTTGGACTCAATGGAGATACTGTATACATTGTGCAGTATATTAATACTTGTAAGTTTGGCTTGGTCCCCTTATGATTTGCTAGTAAGGATTCCATAAGGTAGTTATTATGTACAACAGCGAGAATTTGATGAATAGAAGGAAGTGATGTGGAGTTCCAGTTCTTAGCTATTAAGTTTTGTGAGGCGTTTAATGAGATAGTGTGGTTAAGTGATTGATAGGTATATTTTCTAGCCCCAAAGATATAAGGGTTACTTCTGGTCCCACCGGGTTGTATTTGCTTGCAGTTTCACCATACATTAAACAACGATCGTATCTCCTCGTTACATCTCCAACAGATGTTTGACCTTGATGCATATTAAAATATTGATATATTGATGGAGTGAAATATTTAATGCTCATAGGTGGTTCCTAAAACAAAATATTGGGGCAGATTTACTTACCCGGTCCATACGCGATCCAGTGGCACGTTCTGTGTGGAGGATTCGGGTCTTCCGGCGATTAACTAAGGTAGTTCCCCCCCATGTCGACCAGGTGTTGGTGCTGCGCTGAAGTCCATCGGAGTTCACTAAAGTTCACCAAGCCAGGCTGGGTGCAGGTAAGTGCGTGTCAAGGTTTTGGAACGGCCACGCCCCCGATTTCCGTCACACACACGCCGGCGCCGGTGCACCACAATCCGATCGCGTGTGCCAAAAACCCGGGGCAATTCTTGGAAAATCGCCACAAAACGGAAAAATACGGGTAACCCGACGTAAAACCGCGATTTGGGTCCTTAGTAGAGATGAGCGAGCACTAAAATGCTCGGGTACTCGTTATTCGAGACGAACTTTTCCCGATGCTCGAGTGCTCGTCTCGAATAACGAGCCCCATTGAAGTCAATGGGAGACTCGAGCATTTTTCAAGGGGACCAAGGCTCTGCACAGGGAAGCTTGGCCAAACACCTGGGAACCTCAGAAAAGGATGGAAACACCACGGAAAGGGACAGGAAACAGCAGGGGCAGCATGCATGGATGCCTCTGAGGCTGCTTAATCGCACCATTATGCCAAAATTATGGGCAACAGCATGGCCATGACAGAGTGACAGAATGAAGCTAGATAGCATCTAAAACATCCAATAATTGACCCTGACACTATAGGGGACGGCATGCAGAGGCAGCGGCAGCAGCGGCAGGCTAGAGAGTGGCATGGCAACATACCCTAAATGGACTCAGGCTTCAAACCAATGGGTGGCAGAGAGGAACCAAAGAAGGGTGAGCAAGAAGCGCTCAAATAATATCGGTACATGATAAAAGTTTGCCAGTATATTTTGTGGATTACACAGCAGGGTGGCGACAAAGTTAACAAGTTTGATGTGGAAGCCATGAAAACAACCCAAAATTCTGCCTGACACAGCTCGTTTGATAAGGGGACCATGCATGGAGGCAGTGAACTAGTAGTAGATTAAAGGTGCTGCAGTTAAAACTATGTTAGTTGGATCTTGGGATGGAGCTAGCGCTCCACTGCCAGGCGAGCTTTCGCCAATCCAAGCCCCTGTCTCTAGGCTACTCCCCAAACAGCACTTCTAAGAACCTTTTGTATAAGATCAAGTGTAGTAGCGTTCTTATAAGTTTAGGATATGGCGGGTGAGGGGAATGTAAACAGATGCGCAAGAAGCGCTGAAATAATATTGGTAAATGATAAAAGTTTGGCAGTATATTTTGTGGATTACACAGCAGGGTGGCGACAAAGTTAACAAGTTTGTTGTGGAAGCCATGAAAACAACCCAAAATTCTGCCTGACACAGCTCGTTTGATAAGGGGACCATGTATGCCTACAGTTCATGCCAGTCGCTGCACTGGCTGCCAGTCTCCTTTCGAATACAGTTTAAAATAATAACCCTCATCCATAAAGCTCTGTATAATGCTGAACCCCCCTACCTCTCCTCTCTTATCTCAGTCTATCGCCCAACCCGTGCTCTTAGATCCGCCAGTGATCTTAGATTAACCTCTACCCTAGTGCGGACCTCCCACTCGCGTCTCCAAGACTTCTCTAGAGCTGCACCAATTCTATGGAATGCTCTGCCCCGGACTATCAGACTAATACCTAACCTCCAAAGTTTCAAACATGCTCTTAAAACCCATTTCTTTAGGCAAGCCTATAACACTCTTTAACTGCATGAAGTTTTAACTCTTCTACTAACCCGTCCTGTGTCGTCCTCCCATCTGTTATCCAGCAACCAACAGGCACCAGACTTCTCTGCAGTCCCATTCACCCTGGACCTGGTATATAAGATGACGGCTGAGTGGTTCAAGCGACAGCAATTCCATTTATTATATTTTGTTCTATTCCCTAAGAAGAATGGCTTGACCATTAAATATTCTTTTACCTCGTGTTACCCCATCATCTTCATAAACCGTAAGCTCTGGCGAGCAGGGACCTCACTCCTGTTGTTCCATACAAATGTTGTGCTCTGTTACATTACATTTGTATTTGTTTCCTATGATTTGTAAAGCGCTACGGAATATGATGGCACTATATAAATAAAGATTATTATTATTATTATTTTGGAGGCAGTGAACTAGTAGTAGATTAAAGGTGCTGCAGTTAAAACTATGTTAGTTGGATCTTGGGATGGAGCTGGCGCTCCGCTTCCAGGCGAGCTTTCGCCAATCCAAGCCCCTGTCTCTAGGCTACTCCCCAAACAGCACTTCTAAGAACCTTTTGTATAAGATCAAGTGTAGTAGCGTTCTTATAAGTTTGGGATATGGCGGGTGAGGGGAATGTAAACAGATGCGCAAGAAGCGCTGAAATAATATCGGTAAATGATAAAAGTTTGCCAGTATATTTTGTGGATTACACAGCAGGGTGGCGACAAAGTTAACAAGTTTGATGTGGAATGCCCTGTAATAGCTCTTGGGCGGTGTGCCTTTTATCGCCTAGGCTCAGCAGTTTGAGCACCGCCTGCTGTCGCTTAGCGACGGCACTGCTGCTGTGCCTAGAGCTACCGACTGATGGCGCCATGGCCACGGATGGTAATTCGGAGGAGGTGGAGGAGGGGTGGGAGGAGGAGGAGGTATAGTAGGACTTTGAGACCTGGACCGAGGTAGACCCCGCAATCCTCTGCGTCGCCAGTATATGACCAGCCCCAGGGTCAGACTCGGTCCCAGCCTGCACCAAGTTAAGTGTAGTAGCGTTCTTATAAGTTTGGGATATGGCGGGTGAGGGGAATGTAAACAGATGCGCAAGAAGCGCTGAAATAATATCGGTAAATGATAAAAGTTTGCCAGTATATTTTGTGGATTACACAGCAGGGTGGCGACAAAGTTAACAAGTTTGATGTGGAATGCCCTGTAATAGCTCTTGGGCGGTGTGCCTTTTATCGCCTAGGCTCAGCAGTTTGAGCACCGCCTGCTGTCGCTTAGCGACGGCACTGCTGCTGTGCCTAGAGCTACCGACTGATGGCGCCATGGCCACGGATGGTAATTCGGAGGAGGAGGAGGTGGAGGAGGGGTGGGAGGAGGAGGAGGTATAGTAGGCCTTTGAGACCTGGACCGAGGTAGGCCCCGCAATCCTCTGCAGTATATGACCAGCCCCAGGGTCAGGCTCGGTCCCAGCCTGCACCAAGTTAAGTGTAGTAGCGTTCTTATAAGTTTGGGATATGGCGGGTGAGGGGAATGTAAACAGATGCGCAAGAAGCGCTCAAATAATATCCCTAAATGGTAAAAGTTTGCCAGTATATTTTGTGGATAACACAGCAGGGTGGCGACAAAGTTAACAACTTTGATGTGGAATCCATGAAAACAACCCAAATTTCAGCCTGACATACCTCGTTTGATAAGGGGACGATGTATGGAGGCAGCTATATGGACGACTTTTGGAGGTAGCAATGGAGACAACGTGTGGAGGCTGCTATGGAGACAATTTAATTTGGATAGTGCCTGTATGTGGCAGTCCAAAAAAGTTTTCAAACCAGAGGAGCAGGTAGGTGGCCCTCCAGAAAAATGAAATAGATTGAGTGCCTGTATGTGGCAGTCCAAAAAAGTTTTCAAACCAGAGGAGCAGGTAGGTGGCCCTCCAGAAAAATGAAATAGATTGAGTGCCTGTATGTGGCAGTCCAAAAAAGTTTTCAAACCAGAGGAGCAGGTAGGTGGCCCTCCAGAAAAATGAAATAGATTGAGTGCCTGTATGTGGCAGTCCAAAAAAGTTTTCAAACCAGAGGAGCAGGTAGGTGGCCCTCCAGAAAAATGAAATAGATTGAGTGCCTGTATGTGGCAGTCCAAAAAAGTTTTCAAACCAGAGGAGCAGGTAGGTGGCCCTCCAGAAAAATGAAATAGATTGAGTGCCTGTATGTGGCAGTCCAAAAAAGTTTTCAAACCAGAGGAGCAGGTAGGTGGCCCTCCAGAAAAATTGAATAGATTGAGTGCCTGTATGTGGCAGTCCAAAAAAGTTTTCAAACCAGAGGAGCAGGTAGGTGGCCCTCCAGAAAAATGGAATAGATTGAGTGCCTGTATGTGGCAGTCCAAAAAAGTTTTCAAACCAGAGGAGCAGGTAGGTGGCCCTCCAGAAAAATTGAATAGATTGAGTGCCTGTATGTGGCACTCCCAAAAATTGTTTAAAACAGAGGACCGGGTAGGTGACCCTCCATAAAGTACTATAGCTAGAGCCAGTGGGCCCTGTCAAAAAATAGCCAGTTTCCTCTGCTTTAGTGTACAAAGAGGAGGAGAAGGAGGAAAATGAGGAGGAGCAGGAGTGCATAAATTATTCAGGTTGAGCTTCCTTCACCTGGTGGAGATTGGAAATTATGAGAAATCCAGGCTTTATTCATCTTAATAAGCGTCAGCCTGCCAGCGCTGTCAGTCGACAGGCGTGTACGCTTATCGGTGATGATGCCACCAGCTGCACTGAAAACCCGCTCGGACAAGACGCTAGCGGCAGGGCAGGCAAGAACCTCCAAGGCGTACAGCGCCAGTTCGTGCCACATGTCCAGCTTTGAAACCCTTTAGTTGTAGGGAGCTGTGGGATCATTTAGGACGATGGTATGGTCAGCTACGTACTCCCTCACCATCTTTCTGTAAAGATCAGCCCTACTCTGCCGAGACTGGGGACAGGTGACAGTGTCTTGCTGGGGTGACATAAAGCTGGCAAAAGCCTTGTAAAGCGTACCCTTGCCAGTGCTGGACAAGCTGCCTGCTCGCCTACTCTCCCTCGCTACTTGTCCCGCAGAACTATGCACTCTGCCGCTAGTGCTGTCAGAAGGGAAATAGTGTTTCAGCTTGTGCACCAGGGCCTGCTGGTATTCATGCATTCTCACACTCCTTTCCTCTCCAGGGATGAGAGTGGAAAGATTTTGCTTGTACCGTGGGTCCAGGAGAGTGAATACCCAGTAATCGGTGCTGGAATAAATTTTTTGAACGCAAGGGTCACGGGATAGGCAGCCTAGCATGAAATCTGCCATATGTGCCAGAGTACCAACGCGTAAGAATTCACTCCCCTCACTGGCCTGACTGTCCATTTCCTCCTCCTCCAACTCCTCCAACTCCTCTTCTTCTGCCCATACATGCTGAACAGTGAAGGACTCAACAATGGTCCCCTCTTGTGTCTCGCCAACATTCTCCTCCTCTTCCTCCTCATCCTCCTCCACCTCCACCTTCTCCGATATGCGCTGAGAAACAGACCTAAGGGTGCTTTGGCTATCAACAAGGGAATCTTCTTCCCCCATCTCTTGTGACGAGCGCAAAGCTTCCGACTTCATGCTGATCAGAGAGTTTTTCAACAGGCCAAGCAGCGGGATGGTGAGGCTGATGATGGCGGCATCGCCACTGACCATCTGTGTTGACTCCTCGAAGTTACTTAGCACCTGACAGATATCAGACATCCACGTCCACTCCTCATTGTAGACTTGAGGAAGCTGACTGACCTGACTACCAGTTCTGGTGGAAGTTGACATCTGGCAGTCTACAATCGCTCTGCGCTGCTGGTAAACTCTGGATAACATGGTTAATGTTGAATTCCACCTCGTGGGCACGTCGCACAGCAGTCGGTGAGCGGGCAGTTGGAGGCGGCGCTGCGCTGCCCTGAGAGTGGCAGCATCTGTGCTGGACTTCCTGAAATGCGCACAGATGCGGCGCACCTTCGTGAGCAAATCAGACAGATTGGGGTATGTCTTGAGGAAACGCTGAACTATGAGATTTAACACATGGGCCAGGCATGGCACATGTGTCAGTCTGCCGAGTTGCAGAGCCACCACCAGGTTACGGCCGTTGTCACACACAACCATGCCTGGCTTCAGGTTCAGCGGTGCCAGCCACAGATCAGTCTGCGCCGTGATGCCCTGTAATAGTTCTTGGGCGGTGTGCCTTTTATCGCCTAGGCTCAGCAGTTTGAGCACCGCCTGCTGTCGCTTAGCGACGGCACTGCTGCTGTGCCTAGAGTTAGCGACTGATGGCGCCATGCCCACGGATGGTAGTTCGGAGGAGGAGGTGGAGGAGGGGTGGGAGGAGGAGGAGGCATAGTAGGCCTGAATGACCTGGACCGAGGTAGGCCCCGCAATCCTCGGCGTCGGCAGTATATGACCAGCCGCAGGGTCAGACTCGTTCCCAGCCTCCACCAAGTTAACCCAATGTGCCGTCAGCAATATATAGTGGCCCTGCCCTGCAGCACCCGTCCACGTGTCCGTGGTCAGGTGGACCTTGTCAGAAACGGCGTTGGTCAGGGCACGGATGATGTTGTCTGACACGTGCTGGTGCAGGGCTGGGACGGCACATCGGGAAAAGTAGTGGCGGCTGGGGACCGAATACCGAGGGGCGGCCGCCGCCAAGAGGTTGCGAAAGGCCTCGGTCTCTACTAGCCTATAGGGCAGCATCTCCAGGCTGAGCAATCTGGAGATGTGGACATTAAGGGCTTGGGCGTGCGGGTGGGTTGCACTATATTTCCGTTTCCGCTCCAGCGTCTGGGGTATGGAGAGCTGAACGCTGGTGGATGCTGTGGAGGATCGTGGAGGCGACGATGGGGTTTTTGTGCCAGGGTCCTGGGCAGGGGGCTGACTATCAGCTGACACAGGGGAAGGAGCAGTGGTGTGCACGGCCGGAGGTGAGCGGGCTTGGTGCCACTGAGTGGGGTGTTTAGCATTCATATGCCTGCGCATACTGGTGGTAGTTAAGCTAGTAGTGGTGGAACCCCTGCTGATCCTGGTTTGGCAAAGGTTGCACACCACAGTCCGTCGGTCATCCGGTGTTTCTTTAAAGAACCTCCAGACTTCTGAAAATCTAGCCCTCGCCACGGGAGCTTGACTACGGGCAACATTTGGCGCTGATGCACCTGCTCTGGCCCTGCCTCTCCGTCTGGCCCCACCACTGCCTCTTCCAACCTGTTCTGGTCGAGGACTCTCCTCCGTCTCAGAAGCACTGTGTTCACCCGGCCTCTCAACCCAGCTTGGGTCTGTCACCTCATCATCCTCCGATCCCTCAGTCTGCTCCCCCCGCGGACTTCCTGCCCTGACAACAACTTCACCACTGTCTGACAACCGTGTCTCATCATCGTCGGACACCTCTTTACACACTTCTTCCACTACGTCAAGAAGGTCATCATCACCCACAGACTGCGACTGGTGGAAAACCTGGGCATCGGAAAATTGCTCAGCAGCAACCGGACAAGTGGTTTGTGACTGTGGGAAGGGTCCAGAAAACAGTTCCTCAGAGTATGCCGGTTCAAATGCCAAATTTTCCTGGGAGGGGGCAGACTGGGGGGGAGGAGGCTGAGGTGCAGGAGCTGGAGGAGTGCCGATTTCGGTGACATGGGTGGACTGCGTGGAAGACTGACTGGTGGACAAATTGCTCGAAGCATTGTCGGCAATCCACGACATCACCTGTTCGCACTGTTCTGGCCTCAACAGTGCTCTACCACGAGTCCCAGTAACTTCAGACATGAACCTAGGGAGTGTAGCTCTGCGGCGTTCCCCTGCTCCCTCATCAGCAGGTGGTGTCTCACCCCGCTCAGGACCACGGCCTCTGACCCCTGCAGTAGTTGGACGCCCACATCCCCCCCCTCGTCCTCTACCCCTAGCCCTCGGGTTAAACATTTTGAAAATGAAAGTTATAACTTTAATTTTTTTTTAACTTTTTTTTGTGTTTTTTTGTGTTTTTTTTTTTTTTTTGTGTTTTTTAGTTTTTAAAACCAAACGATGCTATCCTATTGCTATGGCTATTTTCTAGCCAAGTATGAAAGCACACTGCTATGCCAGATGAGATGACGCTGAGGTATGAAAAAATAAACGTAAAATAAAAAGGAAATGGCAGACTGTGCCTAATTGAAATCCAACCCCTAATAAATTTTCCCACTTCGGTCTTTGCGATGGATATGTGCGTCACTAAGCGCTAAACACAGCGGTCGCAAGTCTCACTACAAATTCCTCACAATTTGCTAGTAGATGCACTGCAGCAAGGACAGCCACCAGCAGATGAACCAGAAATAAAATATATACAACGCTATTGTAGGCGTAAGTAAGCCGTTTGGATTCTCCTTTGGCTATTTTCTAGCCAAGTATGAAAGCACACTGATGAGATGACGCTGAGTTATGAAAAAATAAACGTAAAATAAAAAGAAACTGGCAGACTGTGCCTAATTGAAATCCAACCCCTAATAAATTTTCCCACTTCGGTCTTTGCGATGGATATGTGCGTCACTAAGCGCTAAACACAGCGGTCGCAAGTCTCACTACAAATTCCTCACAATTTGCTAGTAGATGCACTGCAGCAAGGACAGCCACCAGCAGATCAACCAGAAATAAAATATATATAACGCTATTGTAGGCGTAAGTAAGCCGTTTGGATTCTCCTTTGGCTATTTTCTAGCCAAGTATGAAAGCACACTGCTATGCCAGATGAGATGACGCTGAGGTATGAAAAAATAAACGTAAAATAAAATGGAAATGGCAGACTGTGCCTAATTGAAATCCAACCCCTAATAAATTTTCCCACTTCGGTCTTTGCGATGGATATGTGCGTCACTAAGCGCTAAACACAGCGGTCGCAAGTCTCACTACAAATTCCTCACAATTTGCTAGTAGATGCACTGCAGCAAGGACAGCCACCAGCAGATCAACCAGAAATAAAATATATATAACGCTATTGTAGGCGTAAGTAAGCCGTTTGGATTCTCCTTTGGCTATTTTCTAGCCAAGTATGAAAGCACACTGATGAGATGACGCTGAGTTATGAAAAAATAAACGTAAAATAAAAAGAAACTGGAAGACTGTGCCTAATTGAAATCCAACCCCTAATAAATTTTCCCACTTCGGTCTTTGCGATGGATATGTGCGTCACTAAGCGCTAAACACAGCGGTCGCAAGTCTCACTACAAATTCCTCACAATTTGCTAGTAGATGCACTGCAGCAAGGACAGCCACCAGCAGATCAACCAGAAATAAAATATATATAACGCTATTGTAGGCGTAAGTAAGCCGTTTGGATTCTCCTTTGGCTATTTTCTAGCCAAGTATGAAAGCACACTACTATGCCAGATGAGATGACGCTGAGTTATGAAAAAATAAACGTAAAATAAAAAGTAAATGGCAGACTGTGCCTAATTGAAATCAAACCCCTAATAAATTTTCCCACTTTGGTGTTTGAGGTGGATATGTGTGTCACTAAGAGCTAAACACGGTTAGCAAGTCCCCCTGCAAATTCCTCACAATACGGTACTAGCTGCAAATAAAAAAAAAAAAAAGTATAACGTTATTGTAGCCCTAAGAAGGGCTGTTGGGTTCTTGTAGAATCACTCCTGCCTAACAGTAAGCTAATAGAACAGCCTAACGCTTTCCCTGACCAGCAGCAGCTCTCTCCCTAGCGGCATCCAGACACAGAATGATCCGAGCAGCGCGGGCAGCGGCTAGTCTATCCCAGGGTCATCTGATCTGGCCAGCCAACCACTGCTATCGACGTGTAAGGGTACCACGTCATGCTGGGTGGAGTGCAGAGTCTCCTGGCTTATGATTGGCTCTGTTTCTGGCCGCCAAAAAGCAAAACGGCAGGAGCTGCCATTTTCTCGAGCGGGCGAAGTATTCGTCCGAGCAACGAGCAGTTTCGAGTACGCTAGTGCTCGAACGAGCATCAAGCTCGGACGAGTATGTTCGCTCATCTCTAGTCCTTAGTAAATGACCCCCATTGTTTTATACTTCAATTTCTGTTTTCCTCACAACACTTCAGGTATTTGTACTAAAGTAGATGTATCCCCTAGTGTTTACTTTGGTGTAAGGAGACACTTAGGATGTGGAGCTGGATGACAACTTGGAGCCATACCACTGTCTTCACAAGAGAATGGTAACTCCTTGAAGCTTAAAGGAAAATTCATGCATGATAAACAAGGGCCTCCTTCCGTCTATAATCAACTTTTAAAATTATGCTAGTGAGCCAGAAGGGCTCTGGGGAGTTGTTACCAGAGCTGCCCCATGCTGTACAATCACAGGCCGTTTCATTTTCTCCATTTGATATTTCAGTTTTTCTTGTGTAATAAGTTAGCAAAATATCTATATTTGTGTTTTTTTCTGTCAGGATGGGGGCAGAGTGCAAATTTTTAAAGGGTCTGAATACTTTCCATACTCACCGTATCATTGTGTTATTCTGATCTATGTCTCCTTGTATCCTGACTTTTTGGTTCATGTTCTGACTATTCTCTGCTATAGCAATTTTGTACTACATTTGTCCTCTTGGTTCTGACCCAGCTCTGCTGATGCCTCTTATTCAATTGTATTGTCTTGTCTTGTCCAGTCTCTGCGTTTTGCACTTTGGCACGAAGAGGCAATGTCTCTTAGCCGTCCCTTACCACTAGGGTCTGCAAGCCAATCAGGTAAGGAAAACTGGATAGTGGGCTTAGCATTAGGGCTCAGTGTTTTGTCTACCTTACTTGCCCTTACGATTCTTTGGACTTCAAATTAAATATAAGAATCTTCCCATTCAAACCACATCACACTGAGAAACAAAGAAAGGCAGTTAAAATGTTTCAGATTAAAATATATATTTCCCCCCGTTTTCTTTAACTTCCTGTATCTCTGGATTTGTAGATCACAGAACCATAAGCCTGATGTGATCTGAAAAATGAGATCCTTATGTTTCCAGGTGCTGGCCCCTTTGGACTGTACTCAACTCATTTCCATATGACCTTGAAGGTAAATGAGTAAGATATAAAAGAGGGAATTCTAGAAAGGACCTTTCATTCCTCATCTGGAGGTCCTGGTGTGAGGTAAAAGCTGGTGACAGATAAAGGCAAAGTGCATAAGATGCTTAAAGGGACACTGTCATTTTGAAGCTTCATGTGCAGTGGGAAGATACATAAAGTTTCTAAAGGGGATGAAGTAGTTAATGTAGAAGATAAAAAAATAACACTAACTAAAGATGTGTGAAGAAGGTTTTGTTCTAAGATCGAAAAAGGGACCATTTTTTCCTGCTATGTCACATTTCTGTGGCCTGGCTGTCCCTCTGCTTCATCTAGCACAGTCATTGCTCTACAGGTACTGTAGTTTCTTGGAAGTTCTTTCATCCTACTCACCCAAAATAGTTTCCCAAAAATAACACCTTGTAAACCTGCTGCTCAGTGGCTCTGAGATTTCTTACTTCTCTGAATCAGAACATTAAAGAGGAGAACAGTATAAACCTCAGAGGACATAGTGTTAAATTTAATAATACATTTTAGAATGTGCTTCTCATTATGGAATCTACATTCTTTAAAGGGGTTGGCCACTTTACCTCATGTTTTTTGTAATGTGTGGGTAAGTGTAGGGGGCAGGATATTAGGTTATTTACTAATATATGTCTATATATAGTTCTGCACTGCTTTCTTGATAGGCCACAGAAAGGGGTTATGTGATCTCTATCTGTCCACGAGGAATTGCCCTGCCTGGACCATGATTTTATATTCATGAATATTGACACAAGGTCCTGAAAGGGCAATTGTTCATAGGCCGATAGAGATCATATGAACCTCCATCTGCAGCCATTTTATGGACATTTTACATATCAAAAAAGCGGAGCAGGACTATTAATAGATAGCAGGAAGAGTACTGGTAAGAAGACATGGAGAATTAGAGTGATCATAAAGGCAGGTAAGTCTGCATGGGAGCTGACAGCACAAAATGTCAGGAAATCCCCTTTAAATTAAATAGTAAAAGATGTATTAAAGGAGATTTTCCTTCAAGTATAATAAACCAGGGACATTACTCATAGATCCAGGCACCGTGACTGTGGTAACCTTCTTATATTTGTTATCCACAGCCTCCTTCCTTCTAAAATCAACTTTTAAAATGATGCTAATGAACCAGAAGTGTAAATTAGAAAATTTTCATGAAAAATTAGTGTTTCAAAAGATGAGAGGGGGTCATATGCAAATCTCCAGATGAATTGGAGCAACATTGGTTAAGACTAGAGATGAGCGAGCACTAAAATGCTCGGGTGCTCATTATTCGAGACGAACTTTTCCCGATGCTCGAGTGCTCGTCTCGAATAACGAGCCCCATTGAAGTCAATGGGAGACTCGAGCATTTTTCAAAGGGACCATGGTTCAGGAATAAAATGTGTTATTTAATTGAAAAAGAATGTCTTCTGAAAAGTTAGCAGATGTATGCAAACATCTGCAATCTATTCTTCACTGTTCTGCGCGTATATTATCTCCCGACAAGTTAGCAGATGTGAAGAACAGTGAAGAATAGAATAAAAACAGTGAACACAGTGAACACAGGATCATTTAAGTGAAAAACACAGTGAAGAATACAGTGAAGAATAGATTGCAGATGTTCGGCACATCTGCTTACTTGTCGGGAGATACGCTGTCCCGGGATCCGCTCCTCTTCTTCCACTGAAGTCTCCCCGATCTCTCTGCCCTTCCCGATGTCTCTGTGCCCGCCGCTGCCCCGGTGTCTCCGTGCCTGCCGCTCCCCCGCTGTCTCCGTGCCCGCCGCTGCCCCGGTGTCTCCGTGCCCGCCGCTCCCCAGCTGTCTCCGTGCCCGCCGCTGCCCCGGTGTCTCCGTGCCTGCCGCTGCCCCGGTGTCTCCATGCCTGCCGTTGCCCCGCTGTCTCCGTGCCTGCCGCTGCCCCGCTGTCTCCGTGCCTGCCGCTGCCCCGCTGTCTCCGTGCCTGCCGCTCCCCTGCTGTCTCCGTGCCTGCCGCTGCCCCGCTGTCTCTGTGCCTGTCGCTGCCCCGGTGTCTCCGTGCCTGCCGCTGCCCCGCTGTCTCCGTGCCTGCCGCTCCCCCGCTGTCTCCGTGCCTGCCGCTGCCCCGCTGTCTCTGTGCCTGCCGCTGCCCCGGTGTCTCCGTGCCTGCCGCTGCCCCGCTGTCTCCGTGCCTGCCGCTGCCCCGCTGTCTCCGTGCCTGCCGCTGCCTGTGCTGCTCCCCGGTGTCTCTGTGATGCTCCCCGGTGTCTTTGTGCAGCTCCCCGGTGTCTTTGTGCTGCTCCCTGGTGTCTCTGTGCTGCTCCCCGGTGTCTCTGTGCTGCTCCCTGGTGTCTCTGTCCTGCTCAACGTGTTCTTCAATGTGTTCTTCACATACTATTTTGTTCGCACCGTTTCGTGCGTATCTCCCGACAAGTAAGCAGATGTGCCGAACATCTGTAATCTATTCTTCACTGTGTTTTTCACTGTGTTTTTCACTTAAATGATCCTGTGTTCACTGTGTTCACTGTTTTTATTCTATTCTTCATTGTTCTTCACTGTTTTTTTTTAATTAAATGCTCGATCTCGAGCAGGGGAAATACTCATCCGAGCAACGAGCCGTTTCGAGTACCTTAATACTCGAACGAGCATCAAGCTCGGACGAGTATACTCGCTCATCTCTAGTTAAGACAGAATAGATTCAGACCAATTTTGAAAAATTTGGTGAGTCTTCAGTCCTAAAAGAGCCTCCAGCACATATGTGAGTGGAGCCTTAGTATACCAATAAGTAGGCGTCTGTCATTGAGCAAGCTACCGCTGAATTGCCCATATTTAAACTATAGGGTCTCTATGGAGGGGGAGTGTATCGGCAACAGAGGATACATCTGCTATATTTGCATGAAATATGTCCTGCCCCGTCACCTCCTGAATGATTACAATCTTAGCGTTTCCCGTTTTTATCTGCAGACAATTATACATGCAAGAGAAGAAGGAAAGATCAAAACTAAAGGTTATCGGGGAATATGGTAAATAACTCTGTAATACAGTTACAACATAAATAAAAGATATTGGAAAATATGAGCTGACCTTTACAATTAAATATCACTCTAAATGGCCTCTTATCGGATCCAATCCCTTATGTGCATGATACAGAATGAGGATTTCATTACACTTCTATTAGGAACATTTGTCTCAATTTGCCTCAAACGTGATTATAATAATGATGCAATATTTATATTTATAGCTCAAAGTCACAAATTAGAGGTAAGTGTATAGACAGAATCTGATATCACAAAGTAATAACTCAATGAACAAGGGCATTTCAGCCCTCCCTCCAACTCACCTATTGCTATCCTCCTATAGGTGTTGCTCCACAGAGTCCAAAAAAGGTTAACACTTTGCCTCCTTTGTTCATGAGCAATCAGTGACAATAGTTTACATTCCCAATATGCTAATTAAACTGTCCATTCTCAGATGGGAAGTCTCAAAAATGACACTGGCACCACCCACCTCAGAGAGGTTATTCTAATCTGTGGTGAAAGGTCTCCTTTATCGGGAACCTGTCATCAGGAGCCCTTTTTCTGGCTCCCTCATGTCCGCAAAGAGAATTTTGTACATATTGCTAAAGAGTTTTTAGAGTAAAACTGGCGTTTTCCAAAAAAAGATAAATTAGATTGAAGTTTACCTTTCTGTATGCAGAGCTGTGTCCCTAGTCCCCTGGGAGTGTCCAGTGAGGAGCGGTTTTTTCCCCCCACCCTCGGGAATCCACTCCATCATGCATCGATTTCATATAAAATTAAACCTCCCATGTCACCCATATCCCCTCCACTGCCCACTCCTCACTGGCCACTCCCATGGGACTAGGACCACAGCCCTGCATGCAGAAAGGCAAACTTTCATTCAACATTTTTTCTGGGAAAAATACAGCTTTACTACAAAAACTCTTTGGCAATGTGCACACTATTCTCTATGGGGATATGGGGGAGCCCAAAAATAGCTCCTGAAAACAGATTCCCTTTAAAGAAAGTGTTGACTCAAAAAGTTTACTGTTGATAAGAAAAAAAGAGGGTGACACAGAAAGTAAAAATACAATTGACCTTTGGCGAAGGTTTCAGACGTGGGACCACTGCTCATTTATAATCGATCTCCTATTGTTATGACAGTGATTGATTTGCAAATGCTTGAATACCCCTTTAAGACCTTCCTCTTTTTTTCTTTCATCGATTTTACCATACCTGGTTAGAAAACTTCCATATTGTAGGGATTTCTTGAGTGTTGTAAAAGTGGATTTAACTGTTGAAGAATCTGATCGTTAACATATTACATGATTAGAAATAGTGTAATATTTGACTAGCCACCATTGTATAATTACCTGTGGCTCTACTTAATAACAAAAGCTGATCATAGTGGAATATAAAGGCAGGACCAATAATGTCCAGCTAATAGCCTTGATGACTACTATCTGAAAAGCTATTGCTCTTAGGAGACACCCCTTCTAATTGTACTGCCCAGGTAGTGGTCATTCTTTACTTCCTGTTCCGTTGCACACACAGGAAATGCCCCTCCACCAATCAGTGGCTGCGGTAGTTCAGTGCTTTAATAAGCAGTAATCAACATACCACATCACATTGTAAGTATTGCTTCTTTGATGTTCTCACCCCAGTCTACGTTATTCATCCAAAATGAAATTGTCTTCCGAACAACCCCTTTAAATACAGATAAATAGCAATTTGTTATTAGCTCTTCAGGTTGTAATTTAGCATTTTACTACAACCAGCTAAAAAGCCTTATTTTGCCTCTGAAAGAACAATCTTTTTTATGAATAGTTATTAATTTTCTATAATTAACTTCATAAATCTGAGCTTATTTATTATCATTTACACTTCTGATTTCCCAGCATGACTCTTTATCACAGTGGAAAGGAAAAGGCTGTGAGTTTTATGAATGTCTTAATAAAATACGAAGAAATCGCTACAATCTTTAATTAGTGATAGTGTTAGGAATTAGCTCATCAAATGACTTATTACACCATCCTTCCCAGTCATACTCACTTCTAATCAATGCGTCTTGATATGACTTCTAATTATGTTACCACACACAAAGACGTAGAGGATCTCTGATGTTAACGGAGTTGGTTGAATATTTAAAGGGATATTCCCATTAATCACATTTATACATGACAAGACAATCTGACAACTACGTCTTTCCTAGCTACCCTGACTACTCATCCTATGCTCCACTGAAATGTAAGGAGTAAGCCAATCCCAGGTGTAAAAAAAGGGCATCTAAGGGACTTGTGGTCCCCGTTCTGCCGATCATGGTGGTTCTGGTGATCAGGGCCCATTTGATCCCACTGTTTAACATGATAAATGCTATGAATGACAAAACCCTTTAATGTTATTCTATCTCCACAGATTAGAAGATAAAATGCTGATTCTTCTGATTTAAGGGACCCAATTGGTCATGAACAAGGTGGTTTACAATCCCCAGAGGGGTAGAGTGTCAAGTCAAGCAAGCACCCGGGACCCCGCTATTACATACTGATACAGTACAGGCAGTCCTCAGGTTACATACAAGATAGGGTCTGTAAGTTTGTTCTTAAGTTGAGTTTGTATGTACTTTATTATTGTAACCCCAGTCAAAAAATTTTTGGTCTCTGTGACAATTGGATTTTAAAAATGTTGGATTGTCATAAGAACCAGGATTAGCAATAAAGCTTCATTACAGACACCATTTATAACTGTTAAAGCTGTTTATTATAGCCTAGGACTAAAGTACAGTAAATTACCAACATCCAGGGGTCCGTTCGTAACTAGGGGTCGTATGTAAGTCAGGTGTTCTTAAGTAGGGGACCGCCTGTACATAGGTGTTAACTTATTAAGTGTTGTGATTGAGCAGCATTATCGTTGCCACATGTGATGTCATCGGGAAGGATCGGGGTCATCTGTTGCAATGACAGCCAAAAACCTCAGGAAATCTCCCTTGGCTGGAAATCAATCATCACTATAACACCGACACTCTGCAATTTTAGGGTTTAAGCACCAAAAACAAAACAAATAAATCCTATTCAGCCCTCTTTCCCTAAAATGCATATAACAAGTAAACAAAAAAAATCTTAGGTATCCCCATGTCCCAAAATACAAAAATTATTATTGTCTAAATTACCACTTTTCTCTATATTTCCATCCATAAAAATTTGAACAAAAAGTGATAAAAAGGTTGTACGGGTCCCAAAATAATATATAGATAAAAACAGGGGAATAGTAAAAAATAATGATAATCATGATAATTTCTTGCAAGAAAGGACGAATAACGTCTCCTCAGACTAAAAAATATGGTTGTTTTGACCCTGATAATGCAATAGTCCGCTGACTATTTTGGGCATAACCATCAACTATATTGGGGCTTATTTACTAAGGGTCTGGGTCTGCGGGCGCACTTTCGCACATGATCGGATTGTGGCACGGCTGCGCTGGCTTTCATGCGACAGAAATCGGGGGCGGGCCATTGGACGTTCCAACTGATTCGAACTGAGCGCGGGATTTAACTTTCAAATTGTGTCACAAGATCAAGAACTTACATGCACCGGGAAGAAGATGGTGAACTCCGTCGGACCTGAGCGGGGAAGCGACACATGTAGGATATCGGCACACGATCTTAGTGAATCGTGACACAGTGCATGATCGTCGGATTTCGTAAAATCCGGAGGACCGGGTAAGCAAATGTGCCCCATTGTGTAGTGTGTTTATCATTACACAACTGAACATACATATATATTTGTATTATATATACAGGCAGTCCCCGGGTTACATACAAGATAGGGTCTGTAGGTTTGTTCTTAAGTTGAATTTGTATGTAAGTCGGAACTGTATATTTTATCATTGTAACCCCAGCCAGAACTTTTTTGGTCTCTGTGACAATTGCATTTTAAAAATGTTGGGTTGTCATAAGAATCAATATTAACACTAAAGCTTCATTACAGACACATTTGATAACTGTTACAGTTGATCATTGTAGCCTAGGACTAAAGTACAGGAAATTACCAACATCCAGATGTCCGTTTGTAACTAGGGGTCGTATGTAAGTTGAGTGTTCTTAAGTAGGGGACCGCCTGTATATCCATAAAAAGGCAGCGCTTCAAGGTTGGATATTAAGATTCTCTGGACTTCTCTGGTGGGTGTTAGGAGGATGGAACCCGACTCTTCATTTTGAGTGTGCTAGTAAAAATTTTTTTTAATGTACAATAAATAAAATCTAATATCTAAATATTTATGCTTTATCCATGCAAATAATTTGAGTGTTTGTCTGCGTGTATCCACAGAGCTCAAACAATTCTCCGTTACCTCCCGATACTGTACCTGCAGTGACAGTGAGACGTACATGGCAGCTCTGACAGCTTCGACAAATAAATATATTATGTGCGTCATTACGGGCCTCATGTTTATGCGGCGTGTTTACGGGTGGTCATGTGAAAGGAGATGTGATACATTTAATTTTGTCAGCATGGGGTTGAAAAAAGAATTTGCCTGAAAGCTAGTATTACTTTCAGCCCCTCCACATTTATCTGCTTCAGCAGACACGATGTGACTGGATGGATGGAAACTTGTTACACAACAGGGAATCTTTCTGAACTACATCGCAGACCTTGAGTGCGCGCTCCGTGACTTTTATCAATCAAGTCATGAAATATAGACTGTTCACAAGGAACTGAACGGTCTTGTTCATGACTAATGTTTGTTATTGCATTAGGATGTGTCATGCATTTTTATCTATCTATCTATCTATCTATCTATCTATCTATCTATCTATCTATCCATCTATCCATCTATCCATCTATCTATCTATCTATCTATCTATCTATCTATCTATCTATCTATCTATCTATCTATCCATCTATCCATCTATCCATCTATCTATCTATCTATCTATCCATCTATGTTTTTAACCCCAACTTTCCATATTTTTCATTTCCATTTTTAAAACATTCAAAAGCCATTAATAATAACAAAGTTTGCTAAAATTACAGCAGAGGAGACATTCTGAGATGGGGAGAGCTTGACTTTAGCACTAAGTTCTCCGCCTCCAGGACTTTATACAAACAATTTACATATCACTTCAAAGTTGATTTGTGGGCCATGAAAAAAACAGGATCTGGAAGGTGGTAATCTGTTTGACAACATACTTGTAGTCATTTATCGGGTCAATTTCTGCTGTCAGGTTCCCTTTAAAGAGAACCAGCATAATTAAAATCCAGCATAATAAACACTTTCTCATAGATTCAGGCACTGTGACTATGGTAATCTTTTTAGATGCTTCATCAATTGCCATATACCTTCTACAATTAACTGTGTAACAACAGACTGTGAATACAGAGTGCAGAGGGCTTTCTGTAACACGCCCATAGCCTTTCTAGGTCATTAGCATAAAAACATATTTTTAGAGGGAAGGAGACCATGGATATGAATATAAGCAGAATACCACAGTCACGATGCCTGGATCTATGAGTGAGTGCCCCTGGTTTATTAAGATGGATTTTGATGGTAGATTTCCTTTAATTCTGCCCTGACACACATGTTATTAAGTAGGAACTTTGCACCTATTCATTGCCTAAAATTTCCTTTGACAGACCTTGGAAAGCCTGAACCCAAGTGTGAGGAAAACTGACCTGACCATATCTGCGTCTAGATGTTATTGCAGCCCCCCAGTGCTAAACAGTTTAAAAATTTGGTAGTTTGAGGGAGGGAAATATGATCCATATGGAGTAGAAAGCTCAACTTTTATATTCAGTTGGCTCCATCGATGAAGCAGTAAAGCCTTCCTAACTTTTCTGCATTCAGTACATCAAAAACTACGTTTTGGAAACTTTTCCAAACTCAATTAATGAAAGTTGAATCTTCTTCTGTTGACTTGAGTTATTATAATTTTATATGTTGATTCATTTCATTTGCTTTCATTTATATCTGCGACGCTACAGTTAAAAGACGTTACAAGTTCGACTTTTACTTTATCAGCATAACTGGCACAAGACTCCAGTGACATCTTTAATATTCCTTCTCTGAGCTAAGAAACCCTCCAGAGGAAGCGTCTCCCCGAAGACCTGCTTTGGTTTTCTATAAAGTACATGCTCCTCAAAGTTGACAAAAAAAAATGTTCGAAAATGCAATATCCACCAAGGAATCCTGTATCATAATTCTTGAAAACCCTCCTGAGACCAACACATAAATTTATAGCTTGCATTGAGGACAAGTGTACACGTTAGAATATAAATTATTAGTAAAAAGCCCTTCATTTGTGTAAAATTGACTGAATGTAGAATTATTTGCAAATTTTAGATATCAACTCTCTGTCATTGACCTGATTTGTTTCTACACAAAAATTAATAGGCTTCATATTTTTGGAAAATAACCAATTTTGAGGGTTTCCAACTTGCTAGACAAGAGCCTTCACAATAAGATGATGGGGAACTTGGCATTGCTGGACCACGTACAAGGCATGTAAAAAACATCATTACCAATATTTGTGGCGGTTAACTGCACCGTAATGCCAATCTAGACATGACGGGGTGGGCAGGAGAGGGGGTGGTATGGGCAGTACCGTAGATCCAGGCACTGTTACTTTGGTAATCTTCTTATATTTGCTATCCTTGACCTTCTTCCTTCTAAAACAAACTTGCTCCCTTTGCACTCCCCCCTACCAGTGCCTGATGTAATTTCCCACAGTGGGAAGGGGGAAGTCCTCCTCCACACTGTAATACCCCCCCCCCCCCCCCCCAGCCCATCAGGCTCAATAGCATAATTACATTAAATTTAATTAATTAATGAAATTAAAAATTGCGTTTAGATGGAAGGAAGCTATGGATAACATAACATAAGCCTGGATCTATGAGTAAGTGTTCCTGGTTTATCATGATGGATTTTGATGGTAAATTTCCTTAAAGGACATCTACCACCAGGATGAAGGATTGTAAACCAAGCACACTGACATACTGATGTGTGTCCCCGATGGCTGGAACTGCTATTCTTTTAGCTTTTAATACCCTTGTTTTAATTTTAAAAAGGGCTTTATAAATTATGCAAATGAGCCTTAGATGCTCTGGGCTCAATTAACAGCTATGGAAGTGGAGACTCTCAGACTCACCTTCATCCTCTTGGTAGCTTTCCTTTCAGTGTCCCAAACAGTATTCCATAATAAATTATGCTATAGGTAGTCCCTCTTTAAGTGCTCTCTGTTAAATTGTATGTGTATCTTTCTGAGGTCTCTAAGACAACCTTTAGCTTGGTTATGTTCAACCCAATGCCAAATGGTTGTCAAACACCAATCATCTCGAGCCATAGATAATAGAAGTCGGGTAGAGCCACTACCAACTGATCTTTGAGAGACCAGTCAAATTTCGGGGTCACCAGATCGCCTATGTTCATCATATTAATAGTGCAGAATTTCAATCTCTTGGTTCTTGGACATACCGCACATTACTGACGGTTATATTAAGATCGTGAGATGGCTCCTCCGAAGGAGATACTTGTCTCCAATGCAAAATCTGTACAAGGCTTACGACTATAATATAATATTTATAGTACTTATCTCTATGTATGGGCCTTCCTAAGGCACACTGGAATACATATACAGGCGGTCCCCCCTACTTAAGAACACCCGACTTACAGACAACCCCTAGTTACAAACTGACCTCTGGATATTGGTAATTTACTGTACTTTAGCCTTAGGCTACAATAATCAGCTATAACAGTTATCACAGGTGTAATGAAGATTTAGTGTTATTCCTGGTTCTTATGACAATCCAACATTTTTAAAATCCAATTGTCACAGAGACCAAAAAAAATTTGGCTGTAGTTACAATGATAAAATAGCGACTTACATACAAATTGAACTTAAGAACAAACCTACAGAACCTATCTTGTACGTAACCCGGGGACTGCCTGTACTTGGTAATCTTCACTGCTTGTGCACATTCTCTACCAGACATACTCCACCACATAATCCATAAGAATACATGCTATGAATGCAGATACAGGAGGTCCCCTACTTAAGGACACCCAACTTACAGACAACCCATAGTTACAGACAGACCCCTCTGACCTCTGATGAAGCTCTCTGGATGTTACTATAGTCCCAGATTGCAATGATCAGCTGTAAGGAGTCTGTAATGAAGCTTTAGTGATAATCCTTGGTCCCATTACAGCAAAAAATGTTTAAACTCCAATTGTCACTGGGGCCAAAACATTTTTTGTCTGGATCTACAATTATAAAATATACAGTTTCGACTTACATACAAATTCAACTTAAGCACAGAACTCCGGACCCTATCTTGTATGTAACCCGGAGACTGCCTGTACATGACTTGCAGAACAGATGGATTGAGAAGTGGAGGATAAGTATCTGAGGATCCTCACTCCTTCCTCACATACATTAGCCTTTACTCTATACAACGTTGACTTTAATGAGGTGGATTCTATTGTTTGCCCACAGTCATATGTGCGCGTTCTACATTGTTCCAAGGAATTGCAAATGATTGATTTTTTGACATGTAGGCAGGTGGGTAAGAGAGCAATTAAACTGGATGTCGGATTGCTTTTGTGTCCTTTGTCATCACTTGGAAAAGAATCTTTATGTAACTGCAGTATTCCACAAGAGTAACTCCTGCTCAGAAAGCCGCGAGGGATGATTCCTGCAGAGCTGATCTTTACTGCTACTAGACAATTTTCTTTAATATGTAACAATTAGGACTTAATACAGGCCTGCACACAACAAGGGGTGCACAAAAATCAAAGTGAACACCATTCTTATGTTGTTTGTTTTACAAAACAATTTCCCATTCCAGGATAGAGGCCAGGCAATAGCCCGTAGTAAGGGAACTTGTTACGGGGTGCAAATAATAATGGGCAATATACATGAGGTCGTGTCTTTGGAGGTAGAGTAGCTCCATGTAGAAAAACTGAAGTTCTTGAATGAAGACATTTTTTGTACAGGGATACGGAAACCATCTGTAACTGTAAAGACAAATGTGTTTCCCAGTAGAAAAATAAACATGAGATACTAAAAAATATTTAAACTCATCTCTTAACCCCCCCTTCCTCTCCCCACCATTCAGTTCCTGGCCCTTCCTGGTTCCCCACCACTCTGTTCTTCCAAGTTCTTAACAATGAAGTCATAACCGAGTTACAGTGTTTGAAGGAAATCTACCATTTGTTTTCATGCATTGTGAACCAAACATACCTTGAGAATGCTGTAGTGACACTGATGCAGAAACATATCCTCTTTAATCCCTGAACTGAGTGGTTTTGCTCAAAAAACAATAATAAAAGTCTGTACATAAACATATTACACGGAGCTTCCTGAACTGTCCAGACATGACTAATGAACCTGAGCTGGATGACTCATACACAGCAGCTGGGGGATGGAGCAGTGATTGATTACTTCTGCCTGTCAGGGACAACACAGTGATGATTAATTCTCAGCTTATGCAGGGCAGGACAAGGCTGGAGCAGCCTAATTATCATAATTTTTTAATTGTTTTTTAAGCAAAACCACTCAGTTCATTGATTAAACAAGATATGTTTCTGCATCAGTGTAGCTACAGCATTCTCAAGGTATGTTTGGTTCATTGTGGTAGATTTCCTTTAACCTGCCACCTGGTTTGAGAGCCTTAAATCAGTAGCGTTTCTTTAGGCTTTTGGGGTGAAGGACCTCAAATTTAAAGGTCGCTATACTATGGGCATATTTATAAAAGTGTCAGAAGACAATAGGACTTTCTCTGAGTACTGCAGCTCGGCCGTCAGGTCATACACGGGCCGTCCTGATTCCTCTACGCTGTGCACTCTGAAAGAATAGTTATAATTTTCAAGGCTTTCAGATACATGGAGATATAAACCTCTTTAAAATGTTTGTGTTCCAAAGCTAAGAGGGAACACTGCTATTGATTAGTGGTTGTAGGGTCTCCAGAAACCACAGATCCTGGGACACATTTACTAAGGTCCTTGCGCCAGTTTTCTGTCCGACTTAGCACATTCTTTTAGGTACAAACTGCTTGCACAGGTATTTAATAAGTGTCTGCACTGCAATTGAGTTGCACGTGACCCTTTTGTGGCAAAGCTGCACTAGCCTCCATGCGACAAAATTAGGGGTCGTTCTGGTGCTCGGTCGGACCTGCGCCAGATTTAACATGCATTGTCCGACAGAATTGTGTCGCACACCCCATGTCAAAGGTGCACCAAAAAAATAGTGGTGCACTCCGTCGAGGCAGTGCAGAGGGCGTCAGATTCATGCAGAACGTACACCAGAAATCCTTAATCCGGCGCTCCCTGAACTATACACAGGCAACCGCACATAGTACACACTGCACTGTTCTTAGTACATTTGCCCCAGTATCCGAGGAGAAGCAACTGAGAGATTGGTCTCCATTTATTTCCATTTTTAAAAGACAGCAGCTTCTCAGGCCTGATTCAGACAACCATGATGGCCCAGAGCGCAGCCCCTTTTTCATGGACCATCCATGGTCATGTGTCACTGGCTCTACCTGAAGTATAACCTTCAGAAACCCTCAAAACATTGGGGCAGATTTACTTACCCAGCCCATTCGCGATCCAGCGGCGCATTCTCTACGGTGGATTTGGGTCTTCTGGCGATACACTAGGGCAGTTCCTCCAACGTCCACCAGGTGTCGCTGCTGCGCTGAAGAGCATCGGAACGCACTGGAGTTCACGATCCTATTCCGGGTGAAGGTAAGCGTGTGTCCCGCGACACTTTTTTTTTTTAAATGCGGAGGTTTCTCCGAATCCATCGGGTTATTGTTCGGTCACGCCCCCCTGATTTCCGTCGCGTGCATGCCGGCGCCGATCCGCCACAATCCGATCGCGTGTGCCAAAAACCCGGGGCAATACAGGGAAAATCGGCGCAGATCGGAAATATTCGGGTAACACGTCGGGAAAACGCAAATCTTAGTAAATGACCCCCATTGTCTTACCCTGATAACAAGAATAAGGATTCCTTTATGAGATCCTACTGGCCTTCCATGTGACTGACAACCATGACTGTAGCATTTTTAGCACCGCAGTGAGTGCAGTTTCTGCTCACCATGGGTTGCCTGCTGTTACACGTCTGACATTCTGACATTGATCATCCATCCTCAGTATAGGTGATTCCCATATTATCCCCACGATATAGGAATTCTCCTTTAACTGGATCATTCGTATAGGAACTTTAGAGTTAATTAAACATCTTTATTTTTGCTTTAATCTTATAATATAATTAAATTGAATTATTTAGAACAACTTCCCTACTTGCTGTCTTGTCACTTCCAATCGCAACAATGAGACATAATGAAGCAGCCATGGAGCAGCATGTGACCAGCAATGGTGCAATAATATCTCACAAACAGTGAAGGAAATGTTATTTGTCTGTTCTATGGAGAATCTGGAATAACTCATCACAGTAAATACTCCAGTTCATTTTTGATGGTTTTTGTTATTGTCTGTTTGCACCTCTTATCGTTTACAGGAAAACTGAAAAGTAAAAGATTCAACATTTAAATTTTTGTTTCAGGGTTATTTATTATTTTTCATCATACAAAATGATTATGGGGACAGGTGGATGTGACCGGCCGACTGGAAGCTGTTCACGCCGCTGGGGCATGGACTAGAAAGACGGCGGTGCGGGACACCAGGAGGGACATGCTGCTGTCAGTGAGCCAGGTAAAGTGAAATAAACTTTTATAAAGTACTGAAATAATTCAGAAAGCTGAGAAAGGCATTTTAAACTCAGCATAGCATAGACTGTTGGATCCTGTCACCAGCTAAAAATGACATTCATGATGACTTTACGTTTAGGGGCTTTGTGACAACCATATTATTACTTCCAAGTCCATGATGATGTTTGGGACCATTGTCTAGCTACAGGATATTTTTTAACACTTCCTATTAACACTTCAGTTTTTGAAAGCACTCTTACACCAGAACATATCTTTACACCTGCCTTGGCTAAAAGATCCTTAAAAGGAAATCTAACATTTGTATTCATACATTGTGAACCAAACATACCTTGAGAATGCTGTAGCTACACATATCTTGTTTAATCCCTAAATTGAGTGGTTTTGCTCAAAAAACTATTATAAATTTCAGGACCCTGTGAAATCTTGGTGCCCTGGCACCATACATAAACAAAATACTTCAACATACACCGGAGCTGCCTGAACTGTCCAGACAGGACTAATCAACCTGAGCTGGCTGACTCATACACAGCAGCTGGGGGATGGTGCAGCATTTGATCACTTCTGCCTGTCAAGGAAAACACAGTGATGACCTATTCTCGGCTTGTGCTGACCAGTACAAGGCTAAAACAGTGCAAAATTAGGGTGAGGAGAGGGCCAGGGCCGCCAGAGGAATGACAGAGCCTCATTATCACAATTTTATAATTGTTTTTAAGCAAAACCACTCCATTCAGGGATTAAACAAGATATGTTTCTGCATCAATGTAGCTACGGCATTCTCAAGGTATGTTTGGTTCATAATATATAAGAGCAAATGGTAGATTTCCTTTAAATCTGTAAGGACTCAATTAAAGAAGTAATAGAAAGTATAGATGCAAATTTCCAGGTTGCTATGGTATAAAACTATAATGAACAGGTTAATATTGACACGGATCCCTCAGATATCTACAGATATAGTAAGCCATAACATATTTTTCAAATAGAACTCATCCTGCAGATTCTAGGTGAACCCTGAAAGGAAATATCATTTTCGCCACCCCAGGGATGACTTTGAAAATATGTACGAAGCCATTACAGTTACAAAAATGTAATCAATTTTAATGAGTTAATTACTGAAATGATTTTCAGTTCCAGAGATCTTTCAGTTACCTTCTAGAAGTTATCATTCTGAGTAATTATTTAGATATTGAAGGTAATTAAATGTAATTTATTTTTTGAAATATTCATTTAGTGGGAAAAACCCATGCAATCTCATAGGCGCTAACAGGATCCAAATGCATGATCTGATAGTAGGGTGTAAGCGCGAAATTTTACACCGCTGAATAAATGCCACATTTACATCTGACTGCGCAGAGATGGAACACATTTTTTTTTTTTTTTGCATTTTCAATCATGCACATAATTTTAGGAATGTTTGCAAAGCATACCGAATTTATGCTGCACAAACGGATTCTGAGGAGTTTCCTAATCCTATTGCTACACTGTCATTAAGTATCAAAGCAAATGTCTGCATTGTTCCAGGGTTGCTTCATACAAAGCTGTACATTTTTATGTAACCTCCTGTACAGTATTTCATTTTTATACTAGAATGTTGTCTTTTGTAGGAAGAAATCTCCCCATGAACATATATTTAAGGGAGGGCATCTGTACTTAATAGTTTGGTGTATTTTGTTGAATAGTTGTAGCATCTGTGCAGATGAAGCACTGCTGACTGCTGATTTTTTTGCATTTTGTCCTATCCTGTTGACTTTGTTTTGAGCTGCAGACAGTTAAGCTAATTGTAATGAACAGATGCTTCTTCCACTCACATTCCTTCCATGATAAACTGGTTTGTTTGGGTGTCACGGGACCCAGTGTTGGACTGGCCCACCAGAGTACCCGAGGATCCTCCGGTGGGTCCAGGCTCTAACCCAGTACTGGACCCTACAGATACAGCAGAAGACAACTCAATTTGGAAGAGGGTTCTAGAGTCTGTTTTCTAGAAGTTGATGGAAGGAGGGCCCCCAGCATAATTTTTCTGGTTTGCCCAAGAAACCCCAGTCCAACACTGATGGGGCCATTCCCTGGACCAGGACTTGGATATCTCATAAGACAGTGATGGTGAACCTATGGCACGGGTGCCAGAGGTGGCACTCGGGGACCTTTCTGTGGGCACCCAGGACAAAGTTCACCAGACAGGACTTAAATCTTCCTGCAGTCCTAGACAATTGAGATGCAGCTCTTGGCACTCTTTTAAAGTGAAGTATCCTTGACTGATTGCAACTGCAAGAGGAGTAAGAAAGTGTGAACTGGCCCAGAATATTTTTGGAGGTCCTACTACTGGCCCCACAATTCTTCCTGTACAGAGAGACTCTGGAGAGAAGCTACAATGATGTCTGAATTTGCCTCCCTGCTTTCAACTGTACTGGTGTCCTCAGGGGGCTGATACGATTGACTGTTGTGGAACAAAAGAGAGCAATAAGTTACTGTTTAATTTATCAAGTTGGAACTCGATGGTAAATAAGAAGTTTTGGTTGAAGTTTGGGCACCCGGTCTCTAAAAGGTTTGCCATCACTGTCATAAGAGGTTTGTTTGGCCAGTGCTTGCTACAAGTCTTCTTTAAAGCTTGCAAGTGTTTTCTGGACTTATATATTTTTTTTTTTCTTGCTTGTCTTCTGACCATCCAATTGTCACTTAATTCTGTACTGCTTAGTTCTCTTGGTTTAGACCAGTATTTTTACATAGGGGATTTTTTTTGTTTTTGTTTCCATGTTGTCATTTTGGCACTAGAAGGGAACATTGATTAGTTGTCATATATTGTCTAGGGCAGGATGAGCAAGTGGGTAGGGACCTCTCTAGCCTTAGGACTCATTGTCCAGCTCTGTCCTTTCCTCTGTTCATTCACAAACATCAGCATTACAATAGTTTAGCTTAGTTTACTCTTAGTGTAGCCAAAGACACAAAGTGCAACCATAGACAGCCATTTTTCTGAGGAAGGATCACCAAACTTGGATTCGATGAATACCCGGTATCCCTAAAGTTCATCTTCTTCATAGTTCAACTTTCATGTAAAGCTGATACAAACAGAATGGAACAGGAAGTAGACAGCTCCATGGTCATTGTAGTGGGCAAGCTGAGCCACGAAAATATATCTTCCATGAGTAAAAGGGAGATGCTCTGTAATAACCTGGTCTGACCACTACAGTGACAGCAGAGCAGTTTTCTTTCTTTTCCGTGTGGAGGCATATATTTTATATTCTTTTTATATGTTCATGGAGGACCAAGGTTATCTGTCCTGGATTATTACCTGGTTTAGTGGCATAAAGTGCACTGATCAGGTCCGCTGGAGTTCACCTTTTTCTTCCCGATGCATGTAAGTGCTTTTAAATGTTAATTGTCGGATTGTCCATCGGCCCGCCCCCCAATTTGTGTCACCTGAAAGCCGGCGCGTTTACGACACAATCCGAGCGCGTGCGACGCAATCCCCAGCGCAATCCCCGAAAACGCCGGAAAACCCGCCAGAAATGCGGCCGCAGTACCTAAGTAAATAAGCCCCATTGTGTGATATATATATATCAGATTTATTAGAGATAATGTGGATCATTTACTTACCCGGTCTTGTTGCGATCCAGCGGCGCGTTCTCCGTCGAGGATTCGGGTCTTCCGGCGATTCACTAAGGTCGTGCGCCCCATGTCCACCAGGTGTCGCTGCTGCGCCGAAGTCCGTCGAGGTTCGCCGGAGTTCACCAACCTATTCTGGGTGCATGTAAGCACGTGTCACTTTTTTTTTTAAATACCGCGGTTTTTCCGAATTTGTCCGGTTTTCCAATGGCGGCGCCCCCCGATTTCCGTTGCATGCATGCCGGCGTGGATGTGCCACAATCCGATTGCGTGTGCCAAAATCCCGGGGCAATTCGGCACAAAGCGGGAAAATTCAGGAAACCTGGCGGCAAAACCTGATTCGGACCCTTAGTAAATGTGCCCCAATGTGTGGCCTTGCGAAAAAAGTGGAGACCCAAAATGCTAAATTATTGTTCGAATGACGTTCATATGAGGTAATACAGGCGGTCCCCTACTTAAGAACACCCGACTTACAGACAACCCCTAGTTACAAACGGATCTCTGGATGTTGGTAATTTACTGTATTTTAGTCCCAGGTTAAAATCCTCAGCTGTAACAGTTATCACAGGTGTCTGTAACTAAGATTTATTGTTAATCACAGAGACCAAAAAGTTTTTGGCTGGAGTCACAATTATAAAATATACAGTTCTGACTTGGATACAAATTTGACTTAAGAACAAACCTACAGAACCCTATCTTGTGCGTAACCCGGGGACTGCCTGTATATTGCACTACCAATAATAAAATTTTTAAATATTACTCACACACTATTACCACTCAAAATTATGCAATAATATATTAATATATCCAATTCTCGACACCTAACTATAAAGATCCTCAACCTGAAATGTAAAGGAATGTCACCAGGAATGTCAGTTTTAGCCGGTAATAGGATCCCCTAGCCTATGCTATACTGCCTTTGTCAGTATTTTGATTATTTTCAGTACTTTATAAAACATTATTTCACATTACCAGGCTCCCTGCCATGTGGTGAGGCGAGTCCTAGATGGAAGGGGATGGAATTGGATGGTATGGAGGAGAGGAATAATGGATAAGGAGACACAGACATTTTTGATATCGGCACAGCATAGGTTAGTGGAACCTGTCACCAGCTAAAAATGACTTTCCTGCTGACAGGTTTGCTTTAAGATTACTTCATCTGTAGAAAGAAAGATTAGATAAGATAACACAAGGAAACATAAAAGGAACTTCAGAAAATAACATTTTCATTCAAATTGAAACCAAAAATCGTAAGGTAATTTTCCTCCGCCCACGCACTGTAGCGCCTGACATGCTACTGTATTGCTCGCTGGTGACAGTGATTTCTCTGTGATTCATAGGTGTCTCAGGCATTTCTGAGAACTATTATTCGAAATGTGAATCACAGAGATTTATTTTTATTAATTTAACAATATGTCCCATTCCACTGGTGCTCGCTGCTTGCAGCCACAATAGATCACATGCCGGGAATGGTTTATTTTCACTTAAAATATTTTATTCTGCCCAAATGAAGTAATAGATTGGAAATAGAAAGCTCGGAGAGGAATTGTCATTAAGTGACTTCATGTGTATATTTGAACATGCAAGAAAAACCAAGAGAAGTGTGTATAGGCCAAAAAATTATTACAAATCTTTATTAACTATTGACACCACACATAAACGTATAAAAACACCTAAAAAGTACATACGTACATATGTCCTAGACCCATGTATTAAGATCGCAATAGATCCATACACAACACATCACCCTAATGGACAATAGAAATGTTGTCAAAAAGTTCCTATCAGAAGTAATGATTAAATGAAAATGGAAATGATACATAAAGAAAATTTGAGATAAACATATATGATTTCCCTTCTAAACAATAGGCATATGATGCTATAGGAACAAGAGGCACACTCTGTGAGAAATGGTTTGATCAGAGGTACATAATTACCCATCCAGGGAAGTTGGAGATAAATAGAGCATGCATGGAGGGTGATGTGGGCAAAAAAATACCCCACGCGTTTCGTCGCAAACTGCGACTTCCTCATGGGTCCCTATCAGGAAGTCGCAGTTTGCGACGAAACGTGTGGGGTATTTTTGCCCACATCACCCTCCATGCATGCTCTATTTATCTCCAACTTCCCTGGATGGGTAATTATGTACCTCTGATCAAACCATTTCTCACAGAGTGTGCCTCTTGTTCCTATAGCACAGTGGTTCTCAACCTGTGGGTCGTGACCCCAGCAGGGGTCGAACGACCAAAACACAGGGGTCGCCTAAAGCCTTAGGAGCCACGATTTTATTGTGTTTTTACTGCAAATCGCATGGTTTGGGGTCACCGCCATATGAGTAACTGTATTGCGGGGTCACAGCATTACAAAGGTTGAGAACCACTGCTATAGCATCATATGCTTATTGTTTAGAAGGGAAATCATATATGTTTATCTCAAATTTTCTTTATGTATCATTTCCATTTTCATTTAATCATTACTACCGATAGGAACTTTTTGACAACATTTCTATTGTCCATTAGGGTGATGTGTTGTGTATGGATCTATTGTGATCTTAATACATGGGTCTAGGACATATGTACGTATGTACTTTTTAGGTGTTTTTATACGTTTATGTGTGGTGTCAATAGTTAATAAAGATTTGTAATAATTTTTTGGCCTATACACACTTCTCTTGGTTTTTCTTGCATGTTCAATTTGACACTTTAGTGTGTTGGCCGCTTCTAGATTTTTGTATTTATTTTTAGCTGTGCAGGTTTGTTGTATATTAGTTCATGTGTATATTTATAATACAATCAGATGTATGTACAGCCAAAGGGGGATTTACCCATAATGCAATGCATCTATTTACTTTTGGGAACTCAGTTGATCAGTCGTCTGCCCTGTTAGGCTGCATTCACACTGACGTATGCCCACACGGCTAAGGCTGGGTGGGCACACATCAGCCACAATGGAGAGGAGGAGGGATGACCCCTCTTTATTGCAATGCATGAGGTATGGCCCATAATACGGGGAAAAATAGGACATGTCCTCTCTTTTTCCCGTGTACAGAGCGGTACCGTATCACTCCGTGTGGCCATTGCCTTCTATGCCAAGCTTGCGGCCGTATATGCGTCCCCCATACAGTCGTGTGAATGTGGCCTTAGGGTTACAGGAGAAAGCTGGATTCTGACCCACATGCCCCCTTTAATCTGTATTACCAACCTCATGACTCCAATACAACTTTTTCACCTACTAAACTATTAACACTATTGCACTATTAGCATGATTGCACGTGCAACATCCCCCACCAGGACCTAGCCTTTTCTTGGGGCCTGGTGACAACCACCGCCCAGAAAACACATAGAGCGTGATATAGGAGTATCAAACGAGAAAAGAAAGTTCCACAGAAAACAAGTGCAACATCCCCCACCGGGGCTGAGCCTTTTTCTTGGGGCCTGGAGGCAGTCGAGGCCCAGAATACCGTAGTGGCTGGCGATTGCGACGATGATGTCGTTCCTTGGTATGGGGCCAGAGGGCTGTCCCACAGCCTGGCAGGTCTCCAGCATGTGGTCTGTACAAGAAATAAGGAGGGAGAGGCTGATGTACTGGTTCTCCCTGCAAGATAAGCCCCTGGGTAATGGATGGGGAAGCCCGTGGTGGTAGACAGCCGTATCCAGGGATCAGGCAGAGGTAACGTTGTGCAAATCAACTCACAGTTCTTTATTGTACAACAGGTAGCAGGTAACGGGCCAGAACGGTCACACAGCAGATCTGGATTCTGGTACTGAAGTGGGCGTGGAGAGGGTCCTAAGGAATAAAGCACCAGCCTTGTAGTAGATGCAGGCTGAGATAATTGAGATGGAGCTGTGTCTAAACTGTTGAAGCTGCAGCTCTGGATTCGAGTCTCCTGACTCAGTTCCTGGGATTGGGTTCTGCGCCAGCACCAAAGGTGTGCTCCACACTCTATCGCTCCCTACACTCAGACCAAGTTGTCTGGACTGCTGACAGACTCTGAAGGACCAAGACCATGTGTTCCCCCTGTACAGGGGTTTTATACTCCCCCTGGTCAGCACCTCTCCAATCACACTCCAATTTACAATACAGCCACATAATTGGATAACATCTTACACCCATTTAACTATATAATCTCTCTGTGCTAGGAACTTACTGGAGGGTTCATGACTCCCTCTAACAGCTCCTAACCTGGAGACGGAACTATTCACAACTACCAGCCTGCCTATGTATTGGCAGGGGTATTGCACCTGTTTAAAGGGGCTTTCCTATAAAATTAAGTTCTTAAATTGTAACTCCCTAGTGATGTTTACACAATAAAGATCATTTGTAACCCGCTTACTTTACAATGTTACTCAGTTTTACTGCTGTTTTAGCTCCTATCACTCAGTAATGGTCAGTAATGGCCACTACATGATTCCTCTGTGCTAGAGATGCTGTGTGCTGACAATGTGCTTAGATTATCAAGGTTCAGGGTTTATCTACATTTTCATTTAGCTTCTGCACATTCTACTAGCATTTGAGACATAGAAAGAGAGATGAGACACAAAAGAGACGATAGATGATGAGATCCATGATATGCATATAGCACACAATGACACACTTCAGCTCTGCTACATCTGAGCTATAACAAACACTGTCAGCTCTGCTGTAACTCCTTCCCCTGCTATAAAGATCTTATCCTATATGTAGCTTGTAGATTTAGTTTCCTCATACTACCGCTTGCAGGCAGGTAGTGTCTGTGTGTGAGCTCATCTTGGAATGTAGGGGGGAGGCGCAGATGCAGAGAGATATGCTGCAGCAAGCAGACAGGAGAAGATATTCCTGAGAAGAATCTGCCATGCCCAACCCTAAGTCAGAAAATTTACGGTCAGATCCTGGGGCAACTGAGATTGTATACACTAGGACTGATAGAGACAGGTTGAAATTATATCTGTGAAATACTGTATTTTTGTTAATATCAATGAGTTAGAGAATGTGCTATTTTGTTATCCTGAGTACATATAAGAATCTTGTCATTGTGGTAATTTCCAAATACAAAAATAGAGTCCTATTCAAATAGCATGAAAAGAGTCACACGTTGCCTGGAAGGCATCAGATTTTCCTCAGATGAGACAGGCGGTGAGGATAAAGGGTGACATTCATTTCAGACACCCAGGGCCAGATTAACACTATTTATGGCCCTAGGCAGCTGTTTGACTTGTGGGGACCCACAATTTTCAATCTACTGTATTTTTCAGTTACATTCACTGCCTGCATATGATACCAGAGCTACACTTTTTGTGAAACAAAGGTTGCTCCCTCCTGTCGCTTTCAAATTCTTGAAGGTCCTGGAAGGGCTCTTATACACATGTGTTGAGCACTGGCAAACAAGTATGAGGATTCTGGGCTGCATATATCTATTATCTCATCAGAGCAGTATGAAACATAGTGGGTTTTTTTGGGTGGCCATAGGCCCCCCTAGAAGCCACCATCCAAAATACCCATATTATAATCCACTACTGAAAATCTCCCTATTTTACACTCTATAGCACCTAGAACTTTGCTTCTGGTTTCATTTTAAAGGTGTAAATCTCCACTCAGCAGGTGTTTCTATGATAGATACTGCCTAGTAGCATTGTTCCGGGCACTATGAAGCAAACATATGGGTATCTAAAGTGTTCCTTTCCCTGTAACCTCTCTGTTTCTTTTAAAAAAAAAAAAAAACTCGCAAAGTGTGAGACTTCTCAGCTCATTAATATGTGCAAAAAGAATATTTAATACCCAACTGGAGGGTGCTGTTGGTTCTGTGATGAAAATGCAGGTTTATTGCAGGGTGGAACAGATTCCTTTCTATGTTCAAAACAAAGATATGCCTTCAGGGGGTCTAAGACAGCTTTACTTGGGGCCCCAGAAGTACAAAATTTACCACTGTGTAGAGCGCTACAGAACAGCAGGCAAAGTCTACATACAGTATATTTACTGGAAAGTGTATTAACCAGAGAAGGATGAAATGAGGTCAGTCTGATCATGAGATCACAACAGGAGTAAGACAGAGATAGATGAGGGTCAAGGGTTGTGGAGCAAATATAGGAAGTAAGGGGTCAATAAACTGATATTAGGGAATACCATTATGTTGTATCATTGAAAATGTCCAGAGGATAGTAAGAGAAGCCAGGATTCAGTAACACTCATGTAGGAGAACTGAGCACTTGATACAGAGATGTAACGCATAAGCCGTGTTTAGTAGAAAATCAAATTAGGAAATTTCCACATGAGGTTAATTTTTTTTAAAAAAAACTATTGCTGACTAATATAGAGAGATATTCTGCTCTATCTTTTTGCTTTGAAAGCCAGAATTCACTTTGTAAATGTATAAGTACTATGTATTCAGCTTGACCAATATTAAATATTAATAAGTGTTTCCTTTTTTTTTTTACAATTTTTTAATGTGTTTTCTTATTTCCTTATTATAAATTTTTTAGCGCGGTACAGATTACAGACTTTCCACATTATTTTATAACTGCTTGAAGTTCCTGTACCATATATAAGGCGCACGCAACCTTTTTGGGGCGCGGCTGCACTATTCCTCGTGCAACACAAACTCGGGTGCACAGACGGACCGTTCGCCACAATTAACATGCAAAGTCCAACAGAAGTGTGTCAGATATATGAAGAACGTGCACCACAAATGATGAATCTGACGCCCCCTGCGCACTACACAGGCAAACTGCACATAGTACACACTGCACTGCTTTTAGTAAATGTGCCCCATTATGTATACAGTCCTTTCTAGAAATAGTAAACAGTGGGGGTCATTTACTAAGGGCCCGATTTGCGTTTTCACGACGTGTTACCCGAATATTTCCGATTTGCGCCGATTTCCCCTGAATTGCCCCGGGATTTTGGCGCACTCAATCGGATTGTGGCGCACCGGCGCTGGCATGCATGCGACGGAAATCGGGGGCGTGGCTGAACGAAAACGCGACGGATTCGGAAAAACCGCCGCATTTTAAAAAAAAAAAGTGCCGCGGAGCTTGTACTTACCTTCACTAGGAATAGGCCGGTGAACTTGAGTGTGTTCCGATGCACTTCAGCGCAGCAGCCCCACCTGGTGGGTGTTGGAGGAACTGCCTTAATGAATCCCGAACGGACCCGAATCCACCGCAGAGAACGCGCCGCGATTGGCCCGGGTAAGTAAATCTGCCCCAGTATGTTATATAGAAGGTAGAGCCAGTCATATTGTATGAGGTGTTGCAGCTTAAGGCAGCTGAGCAGATTGTACCTAGTTCTCTAGCTGCAGGCAGAATGTTATTGAGCAAAAGGAGCTGATGAGATTGTACATAGTGTCCTATCTGCAGGTAACATTTTATAGAGAAGGAGGAGAGCAGCAGATTGTAAATAGTGTCTTATTAGCAGGTAGTATGTTATAGAGCAGGATGAGCTAAGCAGATAGTACATAGGGGCACATTTACTTACCCAATCCAGTCGCGATCCCGCGGCGCGTTATTCGATGAGGATTCAGGTCCGTTGGGATTCACTAAGGCCGTGCGCCCAATATCCAGCAGGTGTTGCTGCTGTGCCGAGGTCCAGCGGAGTTCACCTTCTTCTTCCCGGTGCATGTAAGTGCTGATCTTGCGACACAATTCTTTTTTTAAATTCCGCGGTTTGTCCGAATCTGTCGGGTTGTCCGACGGCCACGCCCCCTGATTTATGTCGCGGCGCCGATGCACCACAATCTGATCTTGTGCGCCAAAACCCGGGGAAATTCAGCACAAAACGGCGCAAATCGGAAATATTAGAGAAAACTCGACAGAATCGCTGCTGCAGGACCCTTAGTAAATGTGCCCCATAGTGTCCTATCTGCAGGCAGCATGTTGTAAAGCAGAAAATGAGTAGATTGTACATAGTATCTTATCTGCAGGCAGCATGTTGTATAGCAGGAACTGATTAGATTGTAAATAGTGTCCTATCTGCAGGCAAGTTAAAGAGCAGAAGGAGCTGTGCAGATTGTACATAATGGGGCAGATTTATTAAGAGCCATGCACAAGTTTTCTGTTGGACTTTGCACCTTCTTTTCCCACATTTGTGTTGCACACGACCATTTTGTGGTTCAGCTGCACCGTGTGCCAGATTTAATATGCAAAGTTCAACAGAAGTGTGTTAATGGTGCACCAAAAAGATGGTGCACTCTGTTGGAGCAGTGCAGGGGGCACCAGATTCATGAAGTATGTGCGATAGAAATCCGAAATCTAGCGCCACCTGCATACTACACATGTAAACTGCACCTAGTCCAGACTGCACTGTTCTTATTAAATGTGCCCCATTGTCTTCTCTGCAGCAGCATGTCATAGAGCAGGAGCAGCTGAGTTGATTGTTCTACAGTTTTGGAAATAGTTGGTCCTTTTCAAAGCCAGACAGACATCAAAATCCATCATGATAACCAGGGACATTACTCATACACTCAGGCACCGTGACTGTGGGAATCTTCTTATATTTGTTATCCGTGGTCTCCTTACTACTAAAATCCACGTTTAAAATTCTGCTAATGAGCCTGAAGGGCTCTGGGGACGTTACCTGACCCCCTCCTTGCTGTAGCATCACAAGATGTTATACTATGCAAGAGCACTCCCCCTCCCACTATACTGAAACCCTACTCTGTCCGTCAGACAGAGGGAGGGGAGAAGTGCTGAGGGAGCAGGGCGGACTGTGTAACAGCCTGTGATTCTGCAGCATGGAGCGGTCCATCTGGTTCATTACCATAATTTTATAAATTGATTTTAGCAGGAATGAGGCCATGGATAGCTAATTTAAGAATTCTACCACTGTCACAGTGCATGGATCTATAAGTAAGTGTCCCTGGTTCATCATGATGGATTTTGGTGTTAGATTTCCACTAAATGAATGAAATACAGTATGAGTTACACTGAATCTATTCTGACAAAATGACATATCAATCTGCTCAATATACAATCAAATTAATATACCTTTAACCCTTCCATTCCTAACAAAACACAAGGGAGACCCAGAGCAAAGAGAGGAGTAACCAACATGGCAGCTTCAGGACAGAGAAATTGAATATATTACCTGATTATTATGTAGTATTTGTATTTTATTTGTATTTATTTTAAAGAAATTTTAGAAGATATTGGCAGCCTTCCTGTTATAACCCATATTTTACATATGGGAAGGATAACAAGCTATTACTCATATGAGGTAAAGACATAACTGACCATTTTCTCCAGTGGAACGATGTGAGGGAGAAGGTACAGCAGGGGGAAAGACATTGGGGGACATTTTCTGGGGAACTTTCCTTTCACGTTTGATTCTCCTATATCATGCTTTATGTGTAATGCTAGGAAATAAGTCACACATGCAATACATAACCTGAAATATAGGAACCCTTGCCTGTCTCCGACGTCAGACTCCGATTCATTCACATGATAATTCCCCAATAAATGATCAAATAAAGAATCTAAATATTTGCCGTTATAATGAGTACAGCCACAATGTGATCACAATTTCCATACCCGGCCATTACACTACGTGATTCTAATAATAATAAAAAAGTGAAGAAAAAATACATTTCTGATAAGTCTCAAGCACCATGAATATTCAATGGCTGATATTGGCTGATAGTTCTGTGCAGTTGAAAGCAATACAATCTGCAAAGTGGTAAAATATTCATTGGATTTATAAATAGGGTTCCTGACAGACAGCTACAAGAAGCACTTCACAGATCACTCCTTGATATTGCCAGCAAAAAAAAAAAAATAAAATGTGTTAAAAAAGTTATCAAGTCCCAAAGACCCTTAATATGTATCACATTGTGCAGAGCTGCCCACTGACTCACCGGGTCAAAGTCTCATGTTGTCTGCTGAAAATGTATTAGCAGAGAACTGGATAAAACATATGGATGTGATGTGAGTCTTGTTCTACATGTGTTTCATTTATTTAAATTAAAATATATAGAATTGGGTAAAATACTAATATATAACAGTATGTGTTGTATATTTATATGTAGTATGTATGCACCTTCCATGGGGGCAAACATCATAGCAGATTCTTTAAGGCCCTATGGGGGCACATTTACTTACCAGTCCCCTTGACGCCGCCGATCCGGAATGTCCAACGAGGATTCGGAGCTGCCGCGATTCACTAAGATCTTGCATCCAATTTCCTGCATGTGTCGCTTCCCCCGCTGAGGTCCGCCGGAGTTCACCTTTTTCTTCCCGGTGCATGTGAGTGCTGATCTTGCGACACAATTTGGTTTTTAAATTCCGTGGTTTGTCCGAATCAGTTGGGTTGTCTGACGTTCACGTCCCCCGATTTGTGTCGCATGTAAGCTGGTGCCGATGGCCGATGCCCATCTCCATACTATTGAGGATTGAAGCAGGCAGGGGCCTAAATAAGGCGCAGCTCAGAGCTAAAACGTTGTATTGAATAAACCAGAACCTTCTTGTACCTGTAGATGTGTTTACCATTAACCCCTTAACGCTCTGCGCCGTAGCTCTACGGCGCAGAGGTATAAGGGATGTATGAAGAGGGCTCACGGGCTGAGTCCTCTTCATACAAAGGTGGGGGTTTTTGCATAATGCATAAAACCCCCACCGCTAATAACCGCGGTCGGTGCTTGCACCGATTGCGGCTATTAACCCCTCCGTTGCCGCCGGCAAAGTCGCCGGCGGCATTTAAAAGACGGCGGCGCGCGGGCGCCGCCATCTTTTTTTCGAACGCCACGCCCCCGAACGTCATCGGGGGGCGGCGATCGGTTGCCATGGTAGCCTCGGGTCTTCTTTTGACACGAGGCTATCTGGCATCTGCAGATTCGTTACAATGAGCCAGTGGCTCATTGTAATGAATGTGCTGCAAAAATGCCATATATTGCGATACAGAAGTATTGCAGTATATGGTAGCAGCGATCTGACCATCTAGGGTTAATGTACCCTAGATGGTCTAAAAGATAGTGAAAAAAAAAAGAAAAAAAAAAGTTTAAAAAATAAAAAAAATTAATAAAATATAAAAAATTCAAATCACCCCCCTTTCCCTAGAACTGATATAAAACATAATAAACAGTAAAAATCACAAACATATTAGGTATCGCCGCATCCCAAAATGCCCGATCTATGAAAATATAAAAACAGTTACGGGCGGCGGTGACCTCCGAGGCGGGAAATGGCGCCCAAATGTCAGAAATGCGACTTTTACACCTTTTTACATAACATAAAAAATGAAATAAAAAATGATCAAAATGTCGCACAGACCTCAAAATGGTAGCAATGAAAACGTCCCTTCATTTCGCAAAAAATTACCCCTCACACATCTCCGTGCGCCAAAGTATGAAAAAGTTATTAGCGTCAGAAGATGGCAAAATTTTTTTTTTCTTTTTTGTACACATTCGTTTAATTTTTGAAAATGTATTAAAACACAATAAAACCTATATAAATTTGGTATCACCGCGATCGCACCGAACCAAAGAATAAAGTAGGCGTGTTATTTGGAGCGAAGAGTGAAAGTCGTAAAAACTGAGCCCACAAGAACGTGACGAACGTGCGGTTTTTTTTCAATTTTTCCACATTTGGAATTTTTTTTCAGCTTCGCAGTACACGGCATGTTAAAATAAATAACATCACGGGAAAGTAAAATTTGTTACGCACAAAATAAGCCCTCACACAGGTTGAAGTTGGAGAGCGAGAAATGAGCCGAAAAACCCTCCGTCCTTAAGGGGTTAAAGGGGTTTTCAAGAATAAAATTATTGTTTACATTTTCATACAATTGGTAGTCAATATAATATATATATTATATACTACAGAATCGCTGCTTGGTATACAACTCTCTTCTTGTATCGCATCTGGGACAACATCTTTTTTTTTTTAATCAATTTTATTTTTATTGATTTTTATAAACTTTTACAAAAACACACAACAATTATCCATTTCAGATGGTCAAATGTACATTATGAGGAGATACATACTAAATTGGCCAAGCATGGCCTATATTATCCCACAATCCTGGAGTACAATAGACCTAAGGATATCTGCCATATCATGAATTTCAAGTGAACAACATATCATAACATTGAAAGAAACCCAACAAAAGAAAATAATACCCCCCCCCATCCAGCCCCCCCAGAGTCATCTCCCAAGGGTAGGGCATATATGCCCAAAAGTGATAATGCTCCCTATCTTTACCAATGTATCCGAATAACCAACTTATGCAGCTAGGGAGAGCTGATATTGCAAACTTGACCTAATTTGTAACAGCTGTTGCGATGGCAGACCCGCCGTATCCATCCATTTCCCCCAAATTTTCTCAAATTTAGCTATGGAGTTCCTTTTCAAGTAAGAGCCATATTCCAGAATGATCACATTATTGACCCTATTTATATATTCCCGCACAGTTGGGGGCCGTGGCCTAATCCAATGTGCAGCCACCAACTTCCTCATTTGATATAAGGACCACTGAATCCCCACAGTCTGAAATTTCCGTAAATTATCTATATCCAAAATACCAAACAAACAGGAGAGAGGTACAGCTGGTATAGTAACCGAGAACACCCTGCCTAAGATTTCTAGCACTTCTTTCCAAAGGCTTTCCAGTTCCCCACATTCCCACATCATGTGTAGGATACCAGCCTCCTCACAGCCACATCTAGGGCAGTTCGAGTCTCCACAGACCCCAATTTGATATAACAACTGTGGCGATCTATATGCCCTATGCAGCATGAAAAGGTGGGACATTCTAGGGGCCTCACTGGGGGATAAGGTAGGCACCATCTCTAGGCAGTCTGACCATTGTTCATCAGTTATTGGACCTATATCTCTTTCCCATTTAACGCGACTCTTTACCTGTGCGTCGCCTAGGGAGTCGTTCAATAAGACAACATTGTAAAAGGAGATTAGTCCCTTAGTTGTGGTAGATGTCAATACTCTATTCAAGGCCCCGCAAGGTCCCACTGTAATCTGATTTATGCGATTCTGAGTATCGTATGCATGTCGCAGCTGGAGGTATTGGTAGAACCATGCCTGTGGTAGCTGATGTGTATTTCTCAGCTCTTCAAATGTCTTACATATACCATTAGAGCATAGATCCTCTAAAGTGATAACAACTTTACTTTCCCATGGAGAGAACCCCTCTAAACGGAAAATTTCAGGTAAAGCAGGGTTCCTCCATAAGGGGCTAAAAGTGGTATATTTGGAGACTCCCATTATAGCTTTCGCCTTAGTCCAGATTTTCCCCATTAATGTCAAAGTAGGTTTCTTGCTTATCTGACCACTGCTGAATCTGAGAGGCTAAAAAGTACATCCATGGATTAGGAATAGCAAGTCCACCATCTGTTTTACTCAACTGAAGTGTGTCTAAACTAATACGTGCCTGCTGTCCCTTCCAGATCAGTGTGCGAAACAGCCCTTGGATTTTGTGAAAATAAGTCTGCGCTATCCAGACTGGGGAATTGTGTAGAATATACAAAAGTTTCGGCATGAGGACCATTTTGATTAAATTTCCCCCTTCTATTGGGGAGAGGGGCAATTTGCACCACATCTTGATTTTGGTCGAGAAACTAGAAAGTAGCGGTTCTAGATTATCCTTTATATAATCCTTAGGCTGTTTAGTTACTATCACTCCCAAATATTTGATCTTGGATTTCACCTGTATAAGACCCAAGTTATGAGGGTCCCCCGGTATCGGATCAAGGGGAAGTAAATCTGACTTATTCCAGTTGATACTAAATCCTGAATATGATCCAAAGTTGCTAATTATATCCATCGCTGCTGTGAGGGATCTATCTGTGTTGCCAAGATATATCAACAGGTCATCAGCGTAATGGGAAACGCGTTCTTCCCTATCTCCACCTTCAAATCCCTTTAGTTCCAAACTACTTCTAAGTAGGGCCGCTAAGGGTTCTATTGTGAGCGCAAACAGAAAGGGAGAGAGAGGACAGCCCTGTCGCGTCCCCCTCTCCAATTCAAAGGCGTCCAAGACCAGGCCATTAACCTTGATTCTTGCTTTCGGACAGTTGTATAACAACTGGACATTTTTGATGAATTTAGGGCCAAAACCCATTCGTCTCAGAACGGCCCATAAAATATCCCACTCGACGCTGTCAAAGGCTTTGGCAGCGTCGAGTGAGAGGACCGCTCTACCAGTCCTTCCATGTCCCTCCGCCTGTATGTTAAGGTATAAACGTCTTATATTAACCGCTGTGGACCTATCTGGCATGAATCCAGATTGGTCCGTATGCACAAGTGAGGTAATTACATTAATGAGACGATTGGCCAGGGCTTTAGCTAATATTTTAATATCTACAGGGAGTAAGGATATTGGACGATATGAGTCCAAGTTCTGTGGATCCTTTCCTGGTTTTGGCACCAGCACTACTATCGCTTCTCTCATTGATGGTGGAAGGGTGCCATGCTCTTCTGAGTCTCCAAATACCTGCAATTGGACAACATCATTTTTAATCAGCGTGTTATTATAATTTTTTGTGAAATAAAGCATTTACAATTTTATTACAATTTTTTGTGTATTTAATTTATCTTTCGTTGGATTCCTCATCCTGTTTCATACGGATGAACAATAAGTTTATAAATGGAATAAGTACAAGATCAGTATAGTTGTATATGTGTCAGTATAGATAACCGGAGTAGCCATGTGTACAGATACTCCATGTGAGATTGCTAAAGGTTATTAGCAAGATAGAGCTAGAGCCCTCTCAAGGGTTGGTGAACCTTGTGCTGTGATCCATGGGCTCCAAATGCCTTCAAATAAAGGTAAGGTGTCTGTCCTGGTTGCCTTTATCCTTTCAAACAACCTCAGTAAATTGATTGTGTTCTAAAGCGTTGTGAACGATAGGTCCAGTGATTTCCATTCTGCGCTATGTAGATTCTAGCCGCTAAAGCTATAAACTGGACCAATTGATGAGATTTATTCTTGACCCTCACTAGTTTATCCCCTTAAAGGAGTACAGCAGGGGATAAGGAAGTTGCATTATCTAATAAAGAGCGGATATGGGTCTTAACTTTGTTCCAGAGAGAGGCAAACAGGGGGTAGTGCCACCAGATGTGGGCTATATCACCTGCGACATTACAGCCTCTGAAACAGCTTGTCAGGAGTCAAGGACCCACTGTACCACCACAGACGATAATGTAAGCTGACACCTGGGAATGGAGACTAAGTGGCACCTGGTTTTCACTAGAGCAGGTTGGACCAGGTCGCTCCACAGGCATGACTTTACAGAGTTGTGAGGCAGGGACGGAGTAGTGGACAGGCTGGAGGTCAGGAAAGGCAGCACTGGATCGGAGTCTAGAGCAAAGCAGAAGGTCAGGGTTGGCAGCAGAAGAGCAAAGTCAGAATCAGGGTCACAACGGGAAATCAGTCTAAACGCACAAGGTATGGGACACAGATTTCTCAATGGCATGAGAGCACAAAGATCCGGCAGGGAATGTTGGAAGAGGCTGCCTATTTATTAAATTAGCAGGTGGCCAGCGCCAATGCACACGCCGGACCACTAGAGCCATCACAGGAGCGTGTTTAGGTGAGACACCCTGCCACGGAGGTACTGAGGAACAGAAAGAGCACCCATGACATAGCTGTTGGGTAGGTGGGGGTACATATGAGCCAGACGGGTAGGGGCATAATAAACTCTATGCAATAACCTAAGAGAGGTCTCAGTCAGTGAAACCTGCTGGCTACCCATTGCCAGTGTGGTACAGAAATGTCCCCATCTCGCCATGGAAAGTTCTTGTCCCAACTATTTTAGTTGTCCTCTATCCACAGGGATAACTATCTGATCAATGAGGGTTCGACTGCTGGGACGCACACTCTTTATGAGAACAGGATATGCAGCTCACCAGATAAAAAGGTTGTCACCTGTTGTCACTGATGAGTGGAGCCTGTGTCCTGCCACTCCATTCAATCCTATATTCAATAAAATAGATGAGGACAGCACTTGGCTCCAACCTCCAACCACTCCCGTAGACAGTAAATAGAGTAGCAGGGTGCATGCTCACAATCCAACCACTGACCGGTCACACATCAGTGCACATAGGATAACACAATGGGGCACATTTACTTACCCGGTCCAGTCCCGGGATTCACTAAGGTCCGTACGTCCGATATCCAGCAGGTGTTGCTGCTGCGCCGAGGTCCGCCGGAGTTCACATTCTTCTTCCCAGTACATGTGAGTGCTTGATCTTGCAACACAAATTCTTTTTTAAATTCCGCAGTTTTTACGAATTCGTCGGGTTGTATGACAGTATTTTGGCGCACACAATTGGATTTCGGAACAATCACACGACAGAAATCGGGGGGCGTGGCCGTCGGAAAACCCAACGGATTCGGAAAAACTGCGGAATTTAAAAAGTTAAGTGTGCCGCAAAATCAAGCACTCCTGTGCACCGGGAAGAAGATGGTGAACTCCGGCGGACCTCGGCGCAGCAGCGACACCTGCTGGATATCGGACGTACGGACCTTAGTGAATCCCGGGACTGGACCGGGTAAGTAAATGTGCCCTCGGCGCAGCAGGGACACCTGCAGGAAGTTGGACGCACGAGCTTGCTGAATCGGCGGAATACCCGAATCCTCGTCGGAGAATGCGCTGCTGGATCGCGACAGGACCGTGTAAGTAAATGAGCCCCATTATCTTGAATCCAAGACAAGATCCACTTGTCCGACTTGATAATTGCTGCAACTAACCTCCTCAATCTCTGATCCTGTTAATTTAATTTTCTGGTAGAATACAGTGAAAAATCCAAATTTTCTTTATATTACAAGCAAAACTTAAAAATAAAGGCAAGTTGTTCCTCGAAGGACCAGATTTCCCACATACCCCAGTTATCTCACCACAACCAAAAAGTAATATTCAACGACAAATCAAAAGCGGTAATCAAGCAATGACAGATCCATCAATGAACATTACAGGAATCTCTCTGGGCAAAAAATGTTAAAACACAGAACTTCTTTTAAAATGACTCTATGTTAATAGGATCCAAAATTTCAAATGAATGCTTTGAAAGCCAGTGTCGGGCAACTGGGAATATCTATCGAGACGAAAATAGCTGGAGGGTAGCATAAAATGCAAATTTGTACATTAGAGCAGAAATTGTTGTTTTTATGTATGTTTGGCCTTCTGAAACTTGAACTTCATGTTTACATATAGATTCTACTCAGCCGCTAACTTCAAACCTTCTGCCCCGAGACAAAAACTTAATTATTCCTTTTTTCTGGATGTTATTCTAAGGGAAAGAAGTGGGGATTCCATATGTTTACATTGTGTTTACTCATCTAATCAGAAGTTTACAACTAACTTAACCGACTGATATTTTTGTTGCTCTGAGAATGGAATTGGCTGTAGGCTATGAAACTCATATGAACCCTCGTGCCTTGTAATTTCTGCTGAATTATCACAAGTTGTCAAATGTTATCGTTTTTGCAATGTTTGCCGTTTTGTCACGGAAAATAGCTTTATTAACAAAAACAAAAACAAAGCTAAGAGTGATATTTCTTTCCCTGGATGGTGGGAATAACTGTGCTACGATAAATATGGGAGAGAGTGAAGATATTGGGATCAATAAAAAAAGTTTTCCAAAGAAAAAAGCTTCATGTAACTGGCAAGCAGGATCATATCCAGTTTATATTGTATCATAACACCTCTTTTTTATAGGTCAGTAGTTAATATTTCGTTTTATAGTATTGAGCCAGAAGACACAGTCATCAGACAACAGGTCAGGTATTAACACAAGTAATGTTTATTAAGCAGCTTTAAAGCGAACCTGTCATCAGCAATAGGCCTAATAAACCACTACCAGTATATTAGTAAATAGCGTAACACCTTATAGTTTTTGTTTCTTTCCTGGTCCAGTGTGGTGGCATCATCTACAAAATCAACTTTGAAGTGAGATGTAAATTGGTTGTATAGAGTCAAGGAGGCGGAGAATTTAACACTGAAGTCAAAGTGAGGAACTCTGAACGCCTCCTCCTCTGTGATAGAAATAATGCATCAGACTTCAGTAGTTAGTGATGTCTCTGGATGCAGGACCATCATTACAGCGAAGGGGTTTTAGTGATTAAGAGAGAGCTTGACTTCAGTGTTAAACTCTCTTCTTCTTTGACTTTATAAAACCAATTTACATCTCACTTCAAAGTTGATTTTCTGGATGATACCACCGCACTGGGTCGAAGAAAGAAACATGATCTTCTTGGCCACATACCAGTAGTGGTTTATTAGGTTAATTTCTGCTGTCAGGTTCCCTTTAAGTAATAAGTTCATAATTGTAGAACAGAAGAGTTGAGTTCACAGTTTTGAAGAAGCAAACTTTAAATAAGGGACACCAGTGGTCAATATGTCAGAGCAGAATTTGTAGTGAAAAGTCCACTACCATCAGGGTCAAAAGGCATCCAGCTAGCAGAGGAGAGGTTCTGGTGTCTGTCACTTACAATGTTCTACTAATATCTATTACAGTGACTAGTGATCAGTGGGTGACAAATTTAGTGCTTAGACTTTTGAATCTTTGTATTTATCCCCTTAAGGCGTGCGTTGTAATATTACATTTCTGCTTCATTAAAAGGAACCTGTCATCAGGTGGCCTTTTTCTGGCTCTTACAAGTCCCCATCATAGATAGGTAGCCCCTGAACATGCTTCTCCAGTAAAGGAGTAGTCACAGCAAAAAAAAAAAAATTAATACTCACCTACCTACGCTCGCGCAATCAGCTCCTTGTCGCTCCTTTGCTCTTCTCTATGACCTAGGCCTTTATTGCTTGGGCAATGTCACCTGGGTCTTAGGCTACATTCACATGAACGTATAGGGGACGTATATATGGCTGACGTATATACGGCATATATAGCCCCCCCCCCCCTTAACACAGTAATGGGCACACGGTGCCCTACGGGATAGGTACTTGTGCGGCACCGTTCCGTAGCGATGAGAAAGATAGGACATGTCATAACCTTCCCCGGAATATGGTGCCGTGCACCATATATCACTATGGAGATGGGCGGGGTGAGCGGCGTTCATCCCCTCCTCCTCTCCCCGGCGCTGATGTTAATGTGAATGTAGCCTTAGAGAGGAGTGGATGCTGTTGTCCACTTCTCTCTATGGCTCAGGTGTCGTTACCTAAGCAGCGCTGGCGTCTGGGGCACACAAAGGATGCAGGCAGTAATACCATAACTAGACACGCACAGCGCGGATCACTATGAATTAAAGATTTGTTGGCCAGATGCAACCATCAAAAGCGCCACATTTGGCTCCCGTGCCATAGGTGCCTGACCCCTGTTCTACACCACATGGCTCAAGGACCTCTCTTTCCCATGATTGGACACTATTATTACAATGGTAGAACATGGTCTGGGGTCTTCATGTAACCAATAAGCTTCATTACATATGTAACAGGCAGCGCAAAGGAAAACGTATATCCCATGTAAGAAGTGTTAACCACTGATGATATGATTCAAGAGACTTTTCAACTCAAAGTGTTGATTTCTGCTACAGTTGTTAAACTAATGAGCAACGTGGAAACTGTGCCCCGCGCACCTGAAGCCATCCTGAATGACACAACCTGTTATCTACATAATTTGCATGCCTAAATATAAAACTTAATAGAGGCAAATTTTCTGAGAGTCAGTGATTACGTTGCATGATTCTCTACCAAATTTCCAGGAGGAAATGCAAGTCATTAACTTCTTAAATCTATTTTTTGGGGGCCTTTTAAAAGTTGGTAACAAAAAACTAATTTTTTTTTTATTGATTATCAGTGAATGAAGTAACAAAAAAAGCTATTAAAAATAGTTTTTGGTTTCCTGTGATTCATTATGGTCAATTCGATGTATTCTAAAATTGTAAATGACGATCCGATTCATCTATGAAATAAATAAATTAGAAATGTAAGTTACTTTAGTATATGTGTGGTTTTATTTTTTGTCATTTGAGGAAATTTTATCACTTTTACAGTAGAATATTTATTTTTATTTCTGCCATTGTTGATCACTGTTGGAACTTTAATGCTTTCATAATATGGGCAGAACGGTGGCTCAGTGGTTAGCACTACAGCCTTGCAGCACTGGGTTCCTGGGTTCAAGTCCCATCCAAGTCACCACCTGCAAAGAGTTTGTATATTCTCTCAGTGTTTCCTCTGGTTTCTTCCCAAACATACTGGGAGGTTGATTATATTGTGAGCCCCATGGGGACAATGGTTATTTGGCAAGCTCTGCAGAATATGTTGGTGCTATATAAATAAAGGAATTATTATTCATTGGGCTGATAGATTCCATGCATTCATTTTTTGTTTCTGTACAATTCGGCTGTGCTGTGAAAACATATTTTATCTTCCTTAGTTGACTTGTACCAGTCAGGGGAGAGCTCTCGGATCCAGTGAAGCTGTCCCTGCTTCCACTCCGCCATCTAGCCACCTAAACTCTCCCCACCGCTATAACTCCCCGCCCTGCACTCTTCTCCACGGCACTAACCGCCCGTTCTCGACAGCTGTGCATGCGCGGTGCACCTTTATTTTTAGAGCCGGCCTGCTTGTTCCCGGCTACCTCCTCTGGCACATCCGCATTGATGCACGCCCGCTGTGCAGTGTGCGCACATTAAAGTCATACAGCGCATGCGCCGCCAGTAAGAGTTTAGGTGGCTAGACTGCAGAGAGGAGGCAGGGGGGGCTTCACTGGATCCAATAGCTCTCCCCTCCTCCCTGACTAGATACAAAAGTCAACTAATAAAGATAAAATATGTTTTTACAGCACAGCAGAATCGTACAGAAACAACAATAGAATGGATGGAACGTCTGTTCTCTGCGGTGGATTCTCTGCGGTGGATTCGGGTCCGGCCGGGATTCACTAAGGTAGTTCCTCCGACGTCCACCAAGGGGGGCTGCTGCGCTGAAGTCCGCTGAAATGCACTCAAGTACACCGGCCTATTCCTGGTGAAGGTAAGTGCAAGCTCCGCGACACTTTTTGTTTTTTAAATGCTGCAGTTTTTCCGAATCCATCGGGTTTTCGTTCGGCCACGCCCCCCGATTTCCGTCGCATGCATGCCGGTGCCGATGCGCCACACTCCGATCGCGTGCACCAAAATCCCGGGGCAATTCAGGGGAAATCGACGCAAATCGGAAATATTCGGGTAACACGTCGGGAAAACGTGAATCGGGCCCTTAGTAAATGACCTCCAATGAGTGAATTAAGGCGAGCAGTCAGTTTAAGTCTTCAAGAATTAGTGCCCCCCCCCCCTCTCCCCAAGTTGGATGAAGGAACGCCCGACTTAGGATTTTATTTACTTCCAATCAGGTGATTCACAGTCAAAATATGTAAGGAGAGACAACTAATATTCTACATTTCTTAAATGGTATTGGAAACATAGAAAAAAGTATTTCTTACTTTCATATTTTCACAAATTTTTATATTTAAGTTTGAAAGATCTTTCAGTAAAATTTTCTAGAATTTTTATTTGTAATTTGATATCCAATCACTTCTTTATCACTGTCTCTGAAGCTTTCCTCTGCTCCTCACAGACAGTGGGGTACCGCACGAAATCGGACCCTGGTTACCCCATACAATCTATACTGTATCTATCCAACACTTATTCTTTAGTTGCTGAGAATCCCTACTGTCAGGCTTCACAAACAGACAACATGCTATCGCCGTACTGCAAGCTGCGCTTCACTGACCTACAACTACGAGGACTACAGGATCATGAGCTCGGCCACTCATGAGATCTTCAAAGGTGATAAATGTAAGATAAGAAGAACTTCTCTAGGCCTCTGTTAAGTCTGTTGACATTCACGGTTGCCATTCAGCAGGCATCTTGGAAAACAGAGAGGTTTAAAGATTTATATTTTCTACATTTAAAGCCCTTTTCTTGTAGAGGACTGATGTTAGTTTTTTAAGATGTGTTTTTGAATGACTCTACTAAAAGATAACTAAAGTGCAAGGAAAATGGCCTCCTAAAGTAGTGCTGGTCCAGGATTTTCCTAGTCCTATAGTTTATATATGGGCACTACACAGTACTGCTACTCTTATCCTGTATATATGGGCACTACACAGTACTGCTACTCTTATCCTGTATATATGGGCACTACACAGTACTGCTACTCTTATCCTGTATATATGGGCACTACACATTACTACGTCTATTCTGTATATATGGGCACAGCACAGTACTACTACTCCTATCCTGTATATATGGGCACTGCACAGTACTAATACTTCTATTCTGTATATATGGGCACAGTACAGTATTATTCCTCCTATCCTGTATAGATGGGCACCGCACAGTACTACTACATCTATTCTGTATATATGGGCACAGCACAGTACTCCTAAATACATCAGCCAAAATACAAAATGAAAGACATTTGGCCAAAGATAGCAAAACAAATCCAAATAATTTTCTTTAAGTATATCTATAATATATATCTGAAAATGGGGCATCGGTGACTTGAGACCAACAGAAGGCGGAAATACTTGATGTTTTTTTTATGTTCATTTATACAATAGAAGAAAGAACTTCTGACATGGGTGGTGCCAGTGGGGGTCATGCATCCTGTAATATACTAGACTGGCTGAATATAGACATGGTTCCTGGACCAAATGGGTTACACCCCAGAGTTCCTAAAGAACTCAGTTCTGTTATTGCTGTACCGCTGGCTAAAATCTTCAGGGATTCCATAATGTCTGGTGTGCTCAAAAGAATGCAGATTCCAGCACGATCACGGAGGACGCTTGCAGTAGTTCAACAGTTTTATTTCATAGGTAAAAAGTCACAAAACATGCAGCATATGGACATAAAAAATGACCTACGCGTTTCGTCTGGTTAAGACTTAATCATGGTCCACCACCAAAGAACATAGACTAAACATTTAAACCCTGTGTAGCACACCTGTTGGGCGGGGAATGGATCACGTGATACCACCTAATCCGAGACAGCTAATTTTTGCTTGAGCCTGTTCATGGCCTAAAATAAAAGGGGAAGTGATCCATTCCTAGTCCAATTAATAAAAACAATGTTATAGACATATCTTAATTTGGGAACAATTATTGCCTATAATAATAAGATGTTAACATTTGGCACAAGTTAGCGGTACGAAAACTATAAGCATATTAAATATTGATCCATTCCACAATATAAGCATTTCACACTATTATATCTTTGGCACTACAAACAAGAAAAACGCATCCTATTCAATCAGAATCTATCACAAATAAACTTACATGAGCCAAAGAAGTACAAACATTCTGCTGCTTGTATATTCCTACCTGCCCATCCCCAACAAATCCATATGAGCCTGATTAAAGGGATCTGGAGGTGTAGCCTATGTTACAGAATACTAAAATGACCTGTTACGTATTCCTGTTCAAGTCAACCTAGTATAACTCACTACAGTGAATGCAAAACATCAAATGACATCAACTAAAGTTACTCCTGGTGAAGCTTTATGCTGTAATCTATTTATTTACCGCCTTTTTATTGCTTAGATAATGAGGAAAAAATAAGGCAAACTTTGCATATTCTTCTATAATTTATAATGCCCGCTTCACTATATAATAGTTCATGATGTACTAAATTTCATATTTCTTACTCAGTTGTACCAGAGTATCAAATCTCTCCTGGAATTTAGCCCCAAGGGCACCCTGCTTTCCAGCGAGAATATCCAAAAAGCCTCTCTATTCAGGAGTTTTCTCCTATGATCACCACCCCTGGGTGGACGATGCACCTTTTCTATACCTTTCCAGGAGAAAGACGTGATGTTCTTTCCATGAACATCTCGGAAGTGTTTCGACACCGCCGAGATGTTACATTGTGTGTTGGAAACATCTGACAAGTGGCGCCTAATGCGTATTTTCAAGGGGCCAGTGGTACATCCTACGTACTGTAGTCTGCACACATTGCAGCAATCACGTAATCACGTGGGCCAGTGGTACATCCTACGTACTGTAGTCTGCACACATTGCAGCAATCACGTGATCCATTCCCCGCCCAACAGGTGTGCTACACAGGGTTTAAATGTTTAGTCTATGTTCTTTGGTGGTGGACCATGATTAAGTCTTAACCAGACGAAACGCGTAGGTCATTTTTTATGTCCATATGCTGCATGTTTTGTGACTTTTTACCTATGAAATAAAACTGTTGAACTACTGCAAGCGTCCTCCGTGATCGTGCTGGAATCTGCATTCTTTTGAGCTTTCTATACTCGTGTGGGCTTACACGTCTATCCGTGCACCTTGGAGGCCTGCAAGAGAGGAACTACTGGTGAGCTGGCTTTTTTCTCCTCTTTTCTTTTGATAATGTCTGGTGTGGTGCCAAGTGACTGGCGCAAGGCAAATGTTTTGCCAATATATAAAAAAGGCTCTAGAACTTCGCCAGGCAATTACAGACCTGTAAGCTTAACTTCCATTGTGGGGAAAATATCGGAAGGGTAAGTAAAAGACTACATGCTGGAGTATGTGACATCAAATAGAATAATAAGTGACAGCCAGCATGGGTTTACTAAGGCCAGCATGGGTTTACTAAGAATAGAAGTTGTCCGACTAACCTGATCTGCTTCTTTGAAGAGGTGAGCAGGTGCCTGGATGGAGGAGCAGCTGTGGATATTGTGTTCTTGGACTTTGCAAAGGCATTTGACACTGTCCCTCATAGACGCCTGATGGGTAAAATTAGGGCTATTGGTTTGGAAGAAATCATTTGAAATTGGATTGAAAACTGGCTGAAGGATCATATCCAGAGAGTTGTGGTCAATGATTCCTACTCAGAATGGTCACCAGTTATAAGTGATGTACCTCAGGGTTCTGTGCTTGGCCCACTACTATTTAATATATTTATTAATGATATAGAGGTAGGAATTAATAGCACTGTGTCTATTTTTGCTGATTTTTGCACCAAGCTGTGTAGTGTAATACGTCTATGGAGGATGGGAGTAGTAGTACAAGCTATGTAGTGTAATACAGTCTATGGAGGATGGGAGTAGTAGTACAAGCTGTGTAGTGTAATAGAGACTATGGAGGATGCTCATAGGCTGCAGGGTGACATGGACAAACTGAGTGTTTGGTCATCAACTTGGCAAATGAGGTTCAATGTGTAAAATCCACAGACAACATATGTCCTTGGGGGAGTAAATCTGGGAGAGTCCTGGGGGAATAGACCTGGGGGAATAGAGAACATAAATTGAATAACAGCATGCAATGTCAATCAGACGCCTCTAAAGCCAGCAAGATCTTGTCATGTATCAAAAGTAGTATGAACTCTTGGGATAGGGATGTAATTTTACCACTATACAAGGAATTGGTTTGGCCTCACCTAGAACATGCCATCCAGTTCTGGGCTCCGGTCCATTAGAAAGATGCCCTGGAGCTGTAGAGGGTACAACAAAGAGACACAAAAATGTTAAGAGGTATGGAGGGTCTCGGTTATGAGGAAAGATTCAAAAACTAGATTTATTTAGTCTGGAAAAGAGACGACTAAGAGGGGACATGATTAATTTACATAAATATATGAATGGTCCAAATCAAAAGACGAGGGGGCACTGTCTCCATCTGGAGAAAACAAGGTTTAATCACCAGCGGCAACAGGGCTTCTTTACTGTGAGAACTGTCAATCTGTGGAATAGCCTGCCTCAGGCGCTGGTCAAAGCAGGGACAGCAGAGAGCTTCAAGAAGGGTCTATATGCCTTTTCACACCTAAAAAACATTGATGCTTATGTTCCTCATCCAATCCCTTCCCTTCCTTGGTTGAACTTGATGGACATGTGTATAGTTTTCAACTGTATAAACTATGATACTATGATGCTATGATATGGTACTAGAATTAGCTTCTTGAGGAATGTAGGATGTGTCCCTTCTAACTTCGGTTTCAGGACCTTCATGTGTATGGAGAACATGTGAAAGAACAGGTTATGAGGATTTCACGGATGAAGGTCCTTCTTAATATAACATTTGGTGGGTGGTTTGGGTGTTCACGGGCCCCAGGCTACCACTCAAACCATCTATATTATAATCAACTACTGGAACTATTACTCTTATCCTTTATCCATGGGCACTGCACTGTATTACTACTACTCCACTCCTGTATATATGGGCACTGCACTGTATTACTACTACTCCACTCCTGTATATATGGGCACTGCACAGTATTACTACTTCTCCTATCCTGCATATGTGGAAACCACACAGTTTTTGCTGTATAAATACGAACACCACAGTACTACAATACAGCACAGTATTAAACCCTTTAGGACCTGCGACAGCACTGTGCATACCTGGACGAGTGCCGGGGCCCAGAGCTTATCGGGGCAGCTGTACATAAGGAATCCATGTGAGTGAGGGGGGCTGTATCTAATTAATCCATAGGGTGTGAGGGGGCTAATATAAAATAACCATGAGGGGCTGTTTGGGATGATAAACTAGAGAACATTTTAGGGAACAGGAGACTGTTTTAGTTTCTGAATTATTAATGCCGCCATCTGAGTTCACTGCAAAGAGGCCCCCTGAGGCTCTGTCACCCAAGGGCCTACTGAAACCTGGAGCCGACCCTGAATTCCTTTGTGCTCTTTATATGTTAGCACTGCGCAGTACTAATACTCTTACCCTTTATACATGGTTTTCATTTGTGGGAAAAGGGGCACACCTTTGCTCTAGGCCCACCAACGTCTTAAAATGGCCTTTCCTTTGGCCAACTTCAACCAAGACTACTAACCAAGTAACAATTATTGAGCAAACATTATTAAGTCTTTGATTCCGGGGTAAATAAAATACCAGCGTACACAGATAATTATGAGAATTTTAATGACTTGAAAAGGTGACATGAAACGTGCCCCGACCTCCTAAGCATTTGTTGTGTTTGCGGGAGAACGTGCCGCATGTAGAGCGATCTGACCCTTCGAATATTGAAGCTGACAGAAGTGTTTCTCTAACAAATGTTTGCCACAATAATGTCTCCGCTCTGCTCGGTAATGATGCTGATAAGCTTTCTGCTCTAGAAAGTTAATATGTGTTAATCAAGTCACTGAATCTAAAGTAGATGTCAACTTTGTGTCTGCTGACAGAGAGTGACTCTAGTTATTAGCGAAAAGGTTGGCAATGACTTGTTGTGGGAAATGAAGACATTGCACTACATCTGCTACTTGTACCTGGTGGCACATGATCAACACATTGACAATATATACAAAAAATGGAATTATCATAAAAAAATTACATTTTATAAAGAACTCTAGTGGACAAATGGGACTGTCACCATCACCTCTTACCCTGGACCACACTATAGGGGTTCTTCAATGCTACCAAAAACCTTATGCAGGGTCAACTCCATGTTTCAGTAGGCCCCTGGGTGGCAGAGCTTAAGTTGGCCGCTTTGGAATGAACTCATGTTGTGGTATTAGAAGTCTGAATCTAAAACATTCCCTAAAATATTCTCTAACTTATCATACCAACAGCCTCCTCATGGTTATTTTATATACAGCCCCCTCATGGTTATTTTATATAAAACCCTTATCATTCCCTATGGATTCATTAGATACAGCCTCCCCTCACCCCAATGGATTCCTTATGTACAGCCATATGTGGGCCCCCCTCAGCAGCTCTGGGCCCCGAAACTTGCCCAGGTATGCCCAGTGCTGGCACCGGCCCTGACCTTTATGTTTATTAAAACCCATATCCCATGATGCCTTTACCATGGGAAGAGCTGCCAGATTACATCTATCAGGAGTAAATTATATACTGTAGTCCCAGTCCGTATACAACCCAGACCCCAGTCTCTATGCAACCCCGAGCCCCAAGTCTCTATATAACCCCTCCAGCCCCCTGTCTCTATACAACCCCCCAGCCCCCAGTCTCTATACAACCCCCTAGCCCCCAGTCTACATACAACCTTCCCCAGCCCCTATACAACACCCCCTGCCCTTAGTTTCTATACAACCCCCCAGCCCCCAGTCTCTATGCAACCCCCTCAGCACCCGGTCTCTATACAACCACCCCTGCCACCACTCTATATACAACCTTCCCCAGCCCCAAGTTCCTATACAACCTTCCAGCCCCCACTCTCTCTCTATATATATATATATATATATATAGCCCCTACCTCCCAGTCTATATACAGACCCCCTCCACCACTCCCCCAAGTTTTTAAATATGAGCAATGAACAAAATAATAAACTAATACTTACCTCCCTGTTCCCACGCCGCTGCCATGTCTTCTTGGCTCTTCTGCCACCGGATCACATGATGACAACATCACACACAACGCATGGGTCCTCCACAGAGCACAGAGCGGTTCGGACACATGAATCTTGTCTACACTCTGCATATCAATAGACTTGTTCTATTGATACGTGTCGGCTGGACTGTACTCACGGTGGGTGACTCGGAAGGCTGCCTGAGTCTTCCACACAACCGCCCATTCTGCCGCCCTCCCTCATGTTGCCCTGGCTAGGGGCCCATATAGAATGCGGCCCCTGGGCAATTGTCATTATTGCCACAGAGAATCACTGGTCCCGAATACTGGAGACCTCCCGGTGCTGACTACAAGAACCCAGAGAAGATGAAAGAAAAAAATAGTCACCTCTCCTGCCCTCTTCATCAGGACCCATTGCAGTAGAGGACTAGGGAGTGATGAGTACAGAACAGCTGTCATGTACTCACTGCACCTGTGGTCTCCTATTGCACCTCTACGGTTCCTGAACCAATCTCCAAAGAACAGAGCAGGAGAGGACCCGGGGGAAGTGAGTACTTTTCAGCACTCATTGGTTCTGCAGGCAGCAGGGCAGCGGGTCGCAAACTGAGGCTCTGCACACCCCAAGAGGCCCGAGGGCCACACCTTATGTACCCTGCCTTATGGCATTCATGGCTTAGATAAGATGAAAAGTCAAGATTGTAGTGTGACCAGAGTCTTATCTCCCATCTATGTATCAGAAGCAAAGGATAACAAGTAGCGATAGGCAAGTGAATAAACAGATCAAAGCAGGAGGACAGAGAACATCTCATGATATATTTTTATATTTTCTAATACAAAATTAAGGACCATGTATCTTACACATCCGATTGGACGCTGTGTCCCTGACAATGCAGTGTGGCGCTGTCATCAATCTCTATCACACCAATGCAACATCTACAAGTCTCCTTCTGCTGCTTTCCAGACATTGGATATCCGTGAACATCTTGTCTTTAGCAAGTCTGAGTTTTTAATATTAGGTTTCTTTTTAATAAAATCCTTAGATATGACTTTCAGCTATAATATTTCTCTTTTGCCAGCAATGTGTTGTTTCATAATTTATCAATGCGGTGATCGCACTGAAGTGATATATTACTTGCCTTTAATGCAGTCCTGTCGTGAAGGCTCTTTAGGTCAACTAATAACTCCAGGTGTCATTTTTAAAATGTATTTCAAAAGATTGTAACAGAGGAATAAAGATGGTTTGTGCAATAGTATTAGCCAATAAAGCAATTTTATACGCCGTTTTACGAAGTGTAACTCGCAGAATTGGATCACTGAATTGCTCTTTTGTGAAAAAGATTTAGGCAGGTGTGGAGAAACTGCAGCAACATCAGAAGGATCCAACATAGAAGCGTCAATAGTTTAGTTTTTATCAATTAGAAACTAATTGATAAAAGCTTCAAGGGCTGTTACACTGTGCAGGAGCACTTCCCCTCCCACTGTGTGAGATAACATTAAGCACAGAAAAGGATGGGCAAGGAGAGGATGAGACAGAGAAACAGTCAGTAAAGCAAGAGCATGCGGGGGCTCTGGTAACACCCCTAGGAGCCCATCTGGTTTATTAGCATAATTTTAAAAGATGATTTTTAGAAGGAAGGAGACAATGGATAAAAAATATAAGATGATTTATGAGTAAGTTTCCCTGGTTTATCATGATGGATTTTGATGTTACATTTCCATTAACCCTAAAACCCCTTTTCCCTTTTGTGTTTCTATTTTTCATTCCCCGCCTTCAAAAATCCATATCTTTTTTATTTTTCCAGTGTACTGGGAAGCTGAAAACAAATCTAAATGTGATGAAATTGATGAAAATACAGCTAGTTTTTACAGCTTTAGCTATGCACTTCAAATGACACTTCCCAGAGATCCCAAAGATCCCAAACTTATAGGGGCACATTAACTTACCCGGGCCCTGCGCGATCCCTGATCCGGACTGTCTGACGAGGGTGCACTCTGCCGTGATTCACTACGGTTGTGCGCCCGATATCCTGCATGTGTCGCTTCCCCACTCAGGTCCCCCGGAGTTAACCATCTTCCTCTCGGTGCATGTAAATGCTTGGCTTGTGACACAATTTTTAAGTTAAATCCCGCGGTTTGACTGAATCCGTTGGTTCAGCACCCCACACACCCCCCCCCCCCCACCCGATTTGTGTCGCATGAAAGCTGGAGCAATTGCACCAAAATACTATCGCATGAGACAAAAACCCCTTTAAAATTCCTGTCCCAGCGGCGCAAAACGGAAATTGTTGGGAAGTCCAATGAAAGTGCGGTCCGCGGGGCCCTTAGTAAATGAGCCTTTGAGTTTCTATTGTGTTTTAAAAGTGTGGTGAAATGGTGAAAAAGTGGTCATTCAAACAATTGGGCGCAGCCATTACTGTCTCACAGAGACTCTTTGCTGTCATGGTGATGGATTTTCACACACCCAAGGAGGGTGTCGATCCTATCCAAGATGGCGGCATTGCCAATGGAATTTGGATGGTTTACACCCGCAATTTCTGCCAGCACATCCTATGCCAGGTCCTGTCTGAATATGGTAGGAACAACCCAAACCAGGCCTCTCTATTGCTTGGCACGGCCCCCTTCACTCACGCCTCAATGACCCCTGGGTGAGTGGGTGGTGTAAGGTGGAAATAATTCCAGAAAACTGGTGTACAAGCCCTGATAAATTTCTCCCAATGTTTTTATTTCACAAATACTTACACCTTTCACTGAGGTCTAGCAATATTTATCATAATGGCAATTTAGGATAAGAAAAAATACCAAAAAAATAAATGTGGCACTGTGACAGTAACTAAAGATATTCATGTGCTACAATTTATGCGGACTCAAGCATGCTGTTGTGTAAATTCAGCAGCAGTGCAATGTATTGGAATAATGACAATTCTAAACACATTGGGGCACCTTCATAATTCCGTGTACAATGCTGGGTGCTGCGCTTCACTAAGATTGTGCATCAGAAATCATGAATCTGGCACTTCCCTGCACTGGTCCGACAGAGTTCACCATCTTTTTTGTGGTGCACCTTTAACATAGGGTGTGCAACAAAATTTGAAAGTTAAATACGATGCTCGAACAATGGATGCCAGGGGCGAACCACCAACGAGGCGAGTTGAGACTCTCGCCTCGGGCGGCGCCATCCCAGTTTGGGAGCGGCAGCTGGCAGGACTGCAGCTGAGTGATACTTTAAGCCAGGACATGCCGCGTTAAAATAACCTAGATGCGGCATATCCTGGAGGCTGGCTGGGTAGTCGGGCAGGAGAAGGGGGTGGCACTGACAATGTAAGTTAGCCACTATGAGACTTCCCCAAAGTGTACGTACGCAGGGCGTGCTATGATGCGCGGAGGCTGCTGGGCTGTGGGGTGGGCTTACGCATGGGGCGGCGGTAGGCACGTTTTTTTGTGTAAAAATTATAATACCATACTGAAGGACTTTGCTGTTTACTAGCTTCACACAAGGTTGATCTCAGGGATTATACAATAAAAACAAGTTCTATTTCAGAGGACATTTTGTCAGAATAAAAAAACATGTAGAGTGTTTTTGCATTACTTACCTATTTTACATTTAACTCTGGTCATTGCATTATTATTATTATTATTATTATTATTACTAGTCATACACTATTACAAAATAATTGAGAAGAAAATGCAGGATGCCTCCAGCATACTCCGCTCATTTACGGTCGGCCACTCGCTGTCTATCTGTTTTTTCGGAGCGAGACTGTGAGAACAATTTGTTTTTCATGCTATAAATTTATGAAAATAACTTTATCGTGGTTGTGGCTGGTTTTATTAAATTACACATGAATTATACATTTTAAGCTTACAGGCTGAGGCTCAAGTCTTGAGTTTTTGCTTGAATGATCTTACAATAGAAATGTTGGCAGAAGTGATAGAAGTAAGGCAGAGACGCTCCAGGAGCACCAGGATAGAAGACGAGGCAGCTGTTCTCTCTGGGTAATAGATGAGGGTCATAATAGGTCACCTTTTGGGTCACCATCGTGTAGAGCCTGAAGGAAAGGTAAGGAAGGACACATCTGTACTGTATGCCCTAAGTACTCTAGAAGCCATTATTCTCTCTTGTTGAGACCTTATTGTACTCATTCATCACAAGGTTATTACTGGAACACATTGAGAACAATATATTAAAATTGTTTATTACATTTGACTAAAATTTACTAACCAATTCCATAAAATCATGCAAGGCTAATGCCAATTGGCTCAAAGCAGCGAAAAACACCTCCATGATTTCTAATATGGAGGACAAAATAATTCTGGATCAACAGAAACTACTTTTAAAAAGTTGTATTCCTATACTGTTCAAAGTGATATTTTTGCTCTCCAGAAAGCCACCCAGGTCCCTCTTGAACATGTACAAAGTATCTGCCATTACAACCTCCTGTGGCAGAGAGTTCCGTAGACTCACTGCTCTTACAGTAAACAATCCCCATCTATGCTGATGGTAGAACCTCCTCTCCTCTAGGTGTAGAGGATGCCCCTTGTCTATGCTGATGGTAGAACCTCCTTTCCTCTAGGTGTAGAGGATGCCCCCTGTATATGGTGATGGTAGAACCTCCTCTCCTCTAGGTGTAGAGGATGTCCCCTGTCTATGGTGATGGCAGATCTGCCTCTCCTCTAGCTGAAGATGCCCCCTGTCTATGGTGATGGTAGATCTGCCTCTCCTCTAGGTGTAGAGGATGTCCCCTGTCTATGGTGATGGTAGAATCTCATCTCCTCTAGGTGTAGAGGATGCCTCCTGTCTATGGTAATGGTAGAACCACCTCTCCTCTAGGTGTAGAGGATGCCCCCTGTCTATGATGATGGTAGAACTGCCTCTCCTTTAGGTGTAGAGGATGCCCCTGTATATGGTGATGGTAGAATCACCTCTCCTCTAGGTGTAGAGGATGCCCCCTGTCTATGGTGATGGTAGATCCACCTCTCCTCTAGGTGCAGAGGATGGCCCCTGTCTATGGTGATGGCAGAACCGCCTCTTCTCTAGATGTAGAGGATGCCCCCTGTCAATGGTGATGGTAGAACCACCTCTCCTCTAGATGTAGAGGACGCCCCCTGTGTATGGTGATGGCAGAACCTCCTCTCCTCTAGACGTAGAGGATGCCCCCTGTCTATGGTGATGGTATAGCCGCCTCTCCTCTAGGTGTAGAGGATGTCCCCCGTCTATGGTAATGGTAGAGCCGCCTCTCCTCTAGGTGTAGAGAAATGGTAGAGCCGCCCCTCCTCTAGACATAGAGGATGCCCCTGTCTATGGTGATGGTAGAACCACCTCTCCTCTAGGTGTAGAGGATGCCCCCTGTCTATGGTGATGGTAGAACCACCTCTCCTCTAGGTGTAGAGGATGCCCCCTGTCAATGGTGATGGTGGAACTGCCTCATCTCGCCTCCTCAATAACCCCAAGTTTATTAATCTATCATTGTATCTGTCCCCCCCATTCTCATAATAATCTTGGTTGCTCTCCTCTGCAACCGTTCCAGTCGTACTATGTCCTTCTTATACTCCGGTGCCCAAAACTGTACACAATATTCCATGTGTGGTCTGACCAGTTATTTGTATAAGGGCAAAACTATGTCCTTATTATGCTAATCTAACCTAATTAAAGCCAATATAATAAATTACTTGATAATATAGAAAGATTTGTTTTATATTCCACATATTTACAAGGTGATAGGACTCCATTTGACCACCACTTGGGCCACACTTGATGTTTTCTTTTTTCATGTCCCACTGTTCTTTCCAGCAATAAACAACTGTATAACTGTATAACAGTCCATGATTGGCTTCAGAAGCTCTAAGCCTTGTCTCAGCATATGGCTTGTACCTATGGACTTATTAGGGCAGCTTCTCCCAAAGGAACCTGACTGAGCAGACTACTGTTTACTAGACCCTGGGAAGGTTTCCTTGTTTTCCTGTGATGAAGGAAACCTACCATCAGGAGTAAACTAACTGAGGCATTACTGATGGTAGATTCCTTTCACTCTTCTATTCTATTCTTATCACCATAAACACCTAATGACTTCATACGCAAAGCCGATAAATCAGAATAAAAATATACAATAAAACATGGTAAACTTTATTACTGATAATCAATGTTACATAAAATACAGTAAACCTGCAGGCAGTGTAAAGGGACAGACAGACAAAAAAGAGAGAGTACACACCGTTCAATCAAGGTAACAATAGACACTAAGTATTCCCAGGTAAGTATGGCTACGGGAAGTAAATGGTGGACACAAATAAAGCCACCCACACCTAAATCCGCAGCAAAATAACATAAATCCAAAGTGGAAGGCTTAAGGAAAACAAATATGCAATACAGACCAAGCCTAAGCCTTCCACTTTGGATTTATGTTATTTTGCTGCGGATTTAGGTGTGGGTGGCTTTATTTGTGTCCACCATTTACTTTCCGTAGCCATACTTACCTGGGAATACTTAGTGTCTATTGTTACCTTGATTGAACGGTGTGTACTCTCTCTTTTTTGTCTGTCTGTCCCCTTACACTGCCTGCAGGTTTACTGTATTTTATGTAACATTGATTATCAGTAATAAAGTTTACCATGTTTTATTGTATATTTTTATTCTGATTTATCAGCTTTGCGTATGAAGTCATTAGATGTTTAGTCTCCTTGGTGGTGACTGGTTAGGGCACTTTTCTGACCAGTTTCACCCCGTGAACTATTTTGTGGTGTCTTATCACCATAACTAAAAACTATCTTTTGTTTAAGTAAATTAATTTCAGAGGCTACTGGGGCATGGAGTAGCCCCAGCCAAGCACCCCCGGGAGCTAGGTCTCTGAAGTCTCACCTCCTGCACGTCAGCCATACCAGTTTGGCGGCACAGTAAGTCCACATCACCCAGTACACCCACCATTTCCCATACAACAATTGCTCTATAAAGTGAATGCAGTAGAAGGCCGCAGAGCCCCTTAAAGGGGATTCCAAACTGAAAATATTGTGGAAAACTTGCGATTTGGATGATATTTCTCAGTATATACATTAATGCTCCATTAATTTTACTGGCTGACTACAAGAGATGAAAAGTTCCGCATCTGGCTACCTCCAACACTGAATTGGCTGAAAGTGGCTTGACCTGTCTACCTGCTTTATTCAGATGAGAGAACGCACCTCATCTTCGGGAAGAGGGAGGGCGTAGAGTCACATCACCGGTCAGTAAGTTATTGTCACTTCTCTAGATAAGGGATAACTTTATACCATGTCATCTCATAAAATTCTATCAGTCTGATATGGTTGGTGTTTTTGTATTTGCTAATCGTACAAATAAATATTAAGTGTTTTTACATTACTTACCTATTTTACATTTAACTCTGGCCATTGCATTATTATTATTACTAGTCATACGAAATGAAAAATGGCATCAGCGAAATTCAATGACGTGAAATCCTTTTTGCAGGAAAGGGTCTCTGTACTCACTTGTGAGACAACACGTCTGCACCGAAACAAAAAATTACTGAGATTTTTTCTCAGGGAATGTAAAATCCTATAAAATCCTCATCCTTTGATAAAATAATAGTGTAACTATATTACCTCTCTGAAGCACGAGAATCCCTTGATTGGCAGAAGGGTAATGAGATGATATATATGTGCTAACTATATGTACATACTTTACACATGGCTGCAAAACATACATTTTCATTTCTTTTACCCTTACAGAATCCCTTGCAATCGCTTCTATATAACTGATAGGAGGTTTGGCTTTGCGCTTTTCTATACTCGTCCTAATCTAATAAACAGGCAGGTGCTTAATGGGAACCTGTCATGATGAACGTACGGCATTGTCTAAACTGCAACTAGAGGAGAGTAGACTGAAAAATAATATAATGGGTAAAGATTCAGTTTAGCTTGGATTAAATGACCCCTTGGCGACATCTGCTGCCCATTGAGGTGGAGGGGAAGATGGAGGGGCTCAGCAGGTTGTATTACTCTCCACTCACAGATATTTCTTTATCAATAACTTAAATGATACAAAATGGTTGAAGGGGTAAAACTTGTGTTCATTATGGGTTTTGGGCTCAAATGGAAAGTAAACTTCATGTTTGATGGTTGTCTCCACATGCATTATCACATAAAGAAGAAAGAAAAAGCACTCACTTCACTAGGCCAGAATACATTTAATAAGTTATACTGAATGTACAGTAACTCCTCCTGCTCTATAACATGCTGCCTGCAGAAAGGACACTACGTACAATCTGCTCAGCTCCTCCTGCTCTATAACAGGCTGCCTGCAGAAAGGACACTACATACAATCTGCTCAGCTCCTCCTGCTCTATAACACGCTGCCTGCAGAAAGGACACTACGTACAATCTGCTCAGCTCCTCCTGCTCTATAACATGCTGCCTGCAGAAAGGACACTACGTACAATCTGCTCAGCTCCTCCTGCTCTATAACATGCTGCCTGCAGAAAGGACACTACGTACAATCTGCTCAGCTCCTCCTGCTCTATAACATGCTGCCTGCAGAAAGGACACTACGTACAATCTGCTCAGCTCCTCCTGCTCTATAACATGCTGCCTGCAGAAAGGACACTACGTACAATCTGCTCAGCTCCTCCTGCTCTATAACAGGCTGCCTGCAGAAAGGAGACTACATACAATCTGCTCTATCTGAACACTGTGTACAATAGTGATGTGTCGGGCTCTTTTACTCGAACGATGTGAGACGATGGCTCATTAAACCCCGCCCTAACTGGCCCACCACACTCCCCATAACCCGATACAATCAGAATAAAGTGGTGTGAAGTGGGGGGTACTGGCTGGACTGCAGCTCCATATCACACATGTAATAGGGAGCTGTTCAGGAGCCAGAAGAGCCGGCTCACTAAGAACAGACGGAATTCCCATCACTAATCTGCTCAGCTCCTCCTGCTCTATAACATGCTGCCTGCAGATAGGACATTGGGGCTCATTTACTTACCCGGCCCTGTCGCAATCCAGCAGCGCGTTCTCCGACGAGGATTCGGGTCTCCTGGCGATTCACTAAGGTCATGCGCCCGATGTTCTCCAGGTGTCGCTGCTGCACCAAGGTCCGCCGAGGTCCACCGGAGTTCACCATCCTATTCCTGGTGCATGTAAGTGTAAGCGACACTTAAAAAAAAAATGGCCACGCCCCCGTTTTTCGTCGAATGCAAGCCGGCGCCGATGCAACACAATCCGGTCACGTGCGCCAAAAATCCGTGGCAATTCGCCGCAAAGCGGTAAAATTCGGAGAACCCAGTGGAAAACCGTGATTCGGACCCTTAGTAAATGTGCCCCATTGTGTACAATCTGCTCAGCTCCTTCTGCTCTATAACAGGCTGCCTGCAGATATGACACTGTACACTCTGCTCAGCTCCTTCTGCTCTATAACATTCTGCCTGCAGATAGGACACTGTACAACGTGCTCACATCCATTCATTAATTTCTTTCTTTAAAAGAGGTAAGGAACAGTAATGTGAAATGAGCCTTAGCAGTATACAGTGTACACGACCACCATGATCTCCAATCTAATCTTTGTATACGAACTAGCTGCATAAAGCAAAATAGAACAATTCCCAAAATAGAACAAATGGAGTTGTTTCTAATATTATTCTGGGGGGTCCACACATACATTACACTGACTGAAGTCAGATGTTATCCCCATGGTCGGATGCATCCAGGTAACTTCAGTCTCGCAGAAAGCTTTAACATCATCCTGTAAGTGCTGAAAACTTCTCACCGCAATTTACTCAGTGGTGGAAATACACAATTCATACAAATTACATGAGGCTTTCAATAACATCCCCAGATCACTGATGAGCCGCCTATTACATGGTACAAATTAATATCGGTCTCCGAAATGAAGAAAAGAAATGGCTGAAAGGAAAATATTTGAAATGAAATATTTCATTGGAATTCTGGATTTTCGAGGTTTCCGGCTCCACTTTCCCTCAACGTTACACGTATGGTCCTTCACGAGTCGCATCTTCTCATTATGCTGCGAGGAAGGTAAATGTAGATAAGTATTCGACTGCCCATGTGGAAGCTGAGAGAGCGTGAGGATGTCTATATCCTGTCTGACTGCTGGAATATTTCCAGCTAATTACCTGTCAGATCTAATGGCCAGACATAAAATAACACAGAAATACAATTATCCGACTGGTAAATTATTCAAGCAGGAAAAAAAGATACGTCAAGGAAATGTAAGTGATGCTTGAGTGATAGATGTAGTAGTTCTTGGCTATTTATAAATACAGACATCTACACTTCATCTATAGAAATATATATGTATACTGAGAGTGGTACAGTAAGAATGCTCCTAAAAAGTTACATTTTTAAAAATTGTTCTTCATTAGGAAACCAAACCTAAACAAAAAGCCTTTTTTATGTCCAGAATTATCTTCAGCATAAAGAATGTTAGGGAAGTGCTCCTGCGCAGTGTAACAGTTTGTGTACCTACAGCACAGAGGGGCTCTGTTATCACCCCCAAGAGCCCCTTCTGGCTCATTAGCATAATTGTAAAAGTTGATTTTAGAAGGAAGAAGGCCATGGATAACAAATATAAGAAGATTACCACAGTCACGGTGCCTGGATCTATGAGTAAGTGTCCCTGGTTTATCATGGGACTTTTTTATTTTGATGGTAGTTTTCCTTTAAAGGGAACCTGTCATCAGGAGACCTATATTTAGCACTCAGAGCATAGTACATACGCTGCCAAAGTGTTTTTGTATAAAAAATAGGTTTTACAGAAAAAAAGATATGTTATATTGTACCTTTCATTAGCATCTGCTGTGTGACTAGGCAGTTGCCTAATGGGAGGAGTTGGAAAGGAGCAGTTCCCCCCCCACCCTTGGGAAACATGTGACCTTTTCAAATATATGAATAACTCCCCTCACTCGGGATTGGCTGTAGAGGAGCAGGGGGTGTTGCTAAGCCAAGTAATGGTTGTTTTTATATATTTGAAAAGGTCACATGGAGGAGCTGAATCCCAAGGGTGGGGGGAACTTCTCTTTTCCATACCCTCCCATTTGGCAACACAGCAGATGCTAATGAAAAACACTTTGGCAGTGTATGTACTAAGCTCTGTAGGGACTGGGGGAGTGCTAAAAATGGGTCTCCTGGTGACAGGTTCCCTTTAAGACACATCTTGCAAGATTATCACAATTTCCTTCCAGTAAAGAAGAAGCACAAATCGTGGAGTAACATTTCAGCCCAGATGCACAAATGTATCAGTATATTTTCGGTGCATCTGTAAGTAAATTCAGTCTCCATAACAATGTGCTTGGCCCATACAATACATCTCCCCCCAGTATTCCCAGCCTGGAGAAGGCACAAGTACAGTGAGTTTGTTGGTGTTGAGTTCTGGTGGGAACAAATCTAATTTCTTGGTGTGGTAAGCTATAGTGCTTATGATGCTGTCATGCTAGATGTGCTACTAGTACACAATATGGTCACAACATATTGGGGCACATTTACTTACCTGGTCCAGTCGCGATCCCGTTGTGCGTTGTCTGACGCTGATTCGGGTCTGCCGGGATTCACTAAGGTCCGTGCGTCCGATATCCTACTGCTACTGCACCGAGGTCCGCCAAAGTTCACCTTCTTCATCCCAGTGCATGTAAGTGCTGATCTTGCGACACAAATTCTTTTTTAAATTCTGCGTTTTTTCCGAATCTATCGGGTTGTCCGACAGCCACGCCCCCTGATTTCTGCCGCGTGAAAGCCGGCACCGATGCCACACAATCCAATCGCGCACCAAAATCCCGGGGCAATTCGGTGCAAATCGGAGATCGTCAGGAAACCCGACAAAAGTGCGCGATTCGGACCCTTAGTAAATGAACCCCATTGCTTGAAGTCCTCTTCTTCTGGTAATTGCATATTAGCCATATACCGCCTTTTCTAGTACCATCCTAATTTGTAAATCCGTATTACACTTTAGGACCCAAAGATGATCTGTCATAAAAATAAACCTTGGGGACCATGGAGTTTAAAGGACTTGTGGTAGAGTTTGTCTATGCCGCAATTGTGGCCATTCTCACCGTTCAGGCCATAGGTTATAAAGGAAGGTGTCATGCCTTCATCAGTTTTGTCATGTTTATTTAATATTCATTTTCGGATGATGGTGATAGAGCCATCTATCTATCGTCTGTGCCAGGCTATTGTACGGTTTACAGAACTAGTTTTCTCATATGGGAAAGTTACACCTTATGAGCCCCCTAAGCCTCTTGGACCCAGTTGTGACTGCACCCTCTGCACCCCCATGGGAGCCATTGTAGTTTTCACCCTTGACCTGATGACATTATCATGTCAGCTATCTAGGAGCCATTTTCTAGGAACCTGCAGTGGACATGGCAGCATCTTCGGCCACCCTCCAGTCTACAGTAGCATCGCTGGTATGTATTTGGTTGTTATTCTGGTTTTATATAGGATGTCTTATATCTACATGTTTCATGCACATGCCTGTTTATGCATAACTTGTATTATAGTGTATTACTACATAACCAAATGCATTTGTGCATTATCTTTTTGTTACGACTTTCACCCTACCCTACAATAAAAGTTGAAGTGGACAACACTACAGAATCTAGAGTTGCTAGGGAGAGATGGGGGGGGGGGTTTAGTTGCCTCCCAACTAATGTCCCTCGCACATATGGAGGTCAGAACCAAAGTGAAGAGCTTGGTTTATCTTCATATCCCGTCAAAAGTGCAACAATTGATACAAAAGTAATCATACATTTCGTAATAGCGGAAGCTCATAACTATGGGTTATGTTCAATTTAACAGAATAGGGTTGGGGGGGGCTAGCTCTATCATCCTTGAGAATTTTGAGTAGGTAGGTCTCCAAAACCCCTCTACAACCCACTAACAGCCTCATTCCTGATAGTATCTGATATGGGGTGAAAGGTGCCCAGTTGATTTGAGGCAAATGTCCAATTATTCCAACCTCCTATCAAGAGTTATGGAGTTTAATAAAAACTTCTGCAAAATGGTAACTCAGGGGGGATGGGTAGCAGGAGGACTTCCTTCTCTGCTCTTGAGGTTGAGCACCATCACGGATGTCTCTCCCAAGTGCCGTCACTCCCACATTCCCCGCTTCTGCAGGGAGGCCCATCTGAGCTTTGCTATATGGTCATGCTGTGCCCCATCGTGATTTTCTTCTCACTGACTTATATTACCCTCCTCCCAGTGACATTACAGTCAAGGGGTGGGAGCACTGGGTTTAAATTAGCAAACCCAAGAAACCCAACTGGTCATTCATTTGGGGCAGTGCGGACAATCTTTTTTCTGAATCTGCGCTGCAATTGGATGGACACAACCTGAAGACATTGGGGCAGATTTACTTACCCGGTCCATTTGCGATCCAGCCGCTCGTTCTCTGCGGTGGATTCGGGTCCGGCCGGGATTCACTCCGGCAGTTTCTCCGACGTCCACCAGGTGTCAAGACCATCGGAATGCACTGAAGTTCACCGAGCCATCGTGGGTGAAGGTAAGCTCGTTTTTTTTTTTTTTAATGCGGCGGTTTTTCCGAATCTGTTGGGTTTTTTTACGCCCACGAACACCCCCCCCCCCCCCCGATTTTAGTCGCGTGAATGCCAGCGCCGATGCGCCACAATCCGGTCGCATGCGCCGAAATCCTGGGTCAATACTGGGAAAAACGACGCAAAACGGAAACATTCGGTTAACCTGTCGCAAAAATGCAAATCGGGCCCCTAATAAATGACCCCCATTGTTGTATTGGAGTCGTACCGCACACCTATGGTGTTGTTTCTTCAGGTGCTCTGGATAGGGTCCCAATCCCATAAGTCGAAAAAATATGAAATCCAGTCACACTGATTTGATTTTCAAGGTGTATGATAATTTAATTTTACAACCTCAAGACTGACTGATATAGAGAGTTGACTGTGGCACAGTGTATGTATTGTACTATATTTCTTCAACTTTCAATGAAGTTATTCTGAGTCCTTCTGATGTAACCCAAACACTGAATTAGTAAAGAAAATAAAGGCAAATGATCAAATATGTAACACACGTGATTGTAGTTTGGCTCCTCTGAGTATCATGTCATATGATATTAATTCCATGCAAACTAAATTAGTATTTATGTTCCCAAAATAAGTTACCAACCCTAGTTTCAAACTATATGCTAAGTATATGTACAGCCCAAAAAACTTCTGAGGCTGTGATGCTGGAGCCGCCTGGGTGTGAAAATACATTACATGCGCTGTGTTCTCTGTGTACTCGCCAGATCTTACTCTCATGTATTACATCAAATATGGCCGGGGCCTCAGGGCCTTCTATGAAGTGGCTGCTGTATAATATTGGTGCCTTCAACATAGGTTTTTGTTTTTTTTTAACAGAAGATAAAAAACCCGGACTCCTTGGTAGCGTTAGCATAGTTGTTTTTCCGATTCTCTGTGACAATGCGGGACATGGAACTGCGGAAGAAAGTAAAACAATCCGCAAGTAAGAAACTTACTGCAGTTATATTTGCACCTCAATACCAACTTCTATGAATAAGAGCATCCAAAGGGAATATGATCAGTTCCAAAATGCATATACCGTTATTATATTTAACATTAAAGGTAATTGAGATTTATCATCAAGCTTCTGAGGTAAAACTGTTCTAGTTGCCCATGGAAACCAATCAGAGCTCAGCTTTAGTTTTATAAACCACTGTGGGGAAATGAAAGCTGAGCTCTGATTGGTTGCCATTGGCTACTAGAACAGTTCTGCTCTAAGAGACTTATGATAAATCTCCCTATATAGCACCACCATATTCTGCAGCGCTTTACAAATCATAGGGGACATATACCAATATAATGTTACATTACAGAGCACAAACAGTCATATGGAACATAAGGAGTGAGGGCCCTGATCACAAGAGCTTACAGTCTATGAGGATGAGGGGATGACACAAGAGCTTACAGTCTATGAGGATGGGGGGGTGACACAAGAGCTTACAGTCTATGAGGATGAGGGGTGACACAAGAGCTTACAGTCTATGAGGATGAGGGGGTGACACAGGAACTTACAGTCTAGGAGGATGAAGGGGGTGACACAGGAACTTACAGTCTATGAGGATGAGGGGGTGACACAGGAACTTACAGTCTATGAGGATGAGGGGGTGACACAGGAACTTACAGTCTATGAGGATGAGGGGTGACACAAGAGCTTACAGTCTATGAGGATGAGGGGGTGACACAGGAACTTACAGTCTATGAGGATGAGGGGGTGACACAAGAGCTTACAATCTATGAGGATGAGGGGGTGACACAAGAGCTTACAGTCTATGAGGATGAGGGGGTGACACAAGAGCTTACAGTCTATGAGGATGGGGGGGTGACACAAGAGCTTACAGTCTATGAGGATGAGGGGTGACACAAGAGCTTACAGTCTATGAGGATGAGGGGGTGACACAGGAACTTACAGTCTAGGAGGAAGAAGGGGGTGACACAGGAACTTACAGTCTATGAGGATGAGGGGGTGACACAGGAACTTACAGTCTATGAGGATGAGGGGGTGACACAGGAACTTACAGTCTATGAGGATGAGGGGTGACACAAGAGCTTACAGTCTATGAGGATGAGGGGGTGACACAGGAACTTACAGTCTATGAGGATGAGGGGGTGACACAAGAGCTTACAATCTATGAGGATGAGGGGGTGACACAAGAGCTTACAGTCTATGAGGATGAGGGGTGACACAAGAGCTTACAGTCTATGAGGAAGAGGGGGACACAAGAGCTTACGGTCTATGAGGATGAGGGTGTGACACAAGAGCTTACAGTCTATGAGGGGTGATACAAGAGCTTACAGTCTATGAGGATGAGGGGGTGACACAAGAGCTCACAGTCTATGAGGATGAGGGGTGACACAAGAGCTTACGGTCTATGAGGATGAAGGGTTGACACAAGAGCTTACAGTCTATGAGGATGAGGGAGTGAAACAAGAGCTTACAGTCTATGAGGATGATTAGGTGACACAATCGCTTACAGTCTATGAGGATGAGGGGGTGACACAAGAGCTTACAGTCTATGAGGATGAAGGGGGTGACACAAGAGCTTACAGTCTATGAGGATGAGAGGGTGACACAAGAGCTTACAGTCTATGAGGATGAGGGGGTGACACAAGAGCTTACAGTCTATGAGGATGAGGGGGTGACACAAGAGCTTACAGTCTATGAGGATGAAGGGGGTGACACAAGAGCTTACAGTCTATGAGGATGAGGGGGTAACACAAGAGCTTACAGTCTATGAGGAAGAGGGGGACACAAGAGCTTACGGTCTATGAGGATGAGGGTGTGACACAAGAGCTTACAGTCTATGAGGATGAGGGGGTGACACAAGAGCTCACAGTCTATGAGGATGAGGGGTGACACAAGAGCTTACGGTCTATGAGGATGAAGGGGTGACACAAGAGCTTATAGTCTATGAGGGGTGACACAAGAGCTTACAGTCTATGAGGATGAGGGAGTGACATAAGAGCTTACAGTCTATGAGGATGAGGGTGTGACACAAGAGCTTACAGTCTATGAGGGGTGATACAAGAGCTTACAGTCTATGAGGATGAGGGAGGTGACACAAGAGCTTACAGTCTATGAGGATGAGGGGGTGACACAAGAGCTCACAGTCTATGAGGATGAGGGTGACACAAGAGCTTACGGTCTATGAGGATGAAGGGGTGACACAAGAGCTTATAGTCTATGAGGGATGACACAAGAGCTTACAGTCTATGAGGATGAGGGAGTGACATAAGAGCTTACAGTCTATGAGGATGATTAGGTGACACAAGAGCTTACAGTCTATGAGGATGAGGGGGTGACACAAGAGCTTACAGTCTATGAGGATGAGGGGTTGACACAAGAGCTTACAGTCTATGAGGATGAGGGGTTGACACAAGAGCTTACACTCTATGAGGATGAGGGGGTGACACAAGAGCTTACAGTCTATGAGGATGAGGGGGTGACACAAGAGCTTACAGTCTATGAGGATGAGGGGGTGACACAAGAGCTTACAGTCTATGAGGATGAGGTGGTGACACAAGATCGTACAGTCTATGAGGATGAGGGAGTGACATAAGAGCTTACTGTCTATGAGAATGATTAGGTGACACAAGAGCTTACAGTCTATGAGGATGATTAAGTGACACAAGAGCTTACAGTCTATGAGGATGATTAGGTGACACAAGAGCTTACTATGAGTAATGAGATCATTTTAATCCTCAAAGGCATAGTCTAGATTAGATCCTATTGTATCCAACCAGAAAATGAAGCACGTTTCTAATTAGACTGCTCAAATAATAAACACGTACTAACCCGGAGCCGGATTGGCCCCTTTAATACCGCATACCCCAAATATAAATAACTACACAGAAACCATTGCTTCACCATTCTCAATTGTGGGGTGACTCGGGGTCGGCCACAGCTTTATTGAAATCATTGATAATTTAACCATTTCTTTGTTTGAATATTTACACACTTTTAACCATTCCACTTTACATAACACCAGATAACACCCTGTATGCCTGCCATATGTAAGGGCATGTAGGGCAGTGTTACCCCTAAAAAACCGCCCGCTGTGACAAAAAATACACAAAAATGATATAAAAAAGGGAGGGTGGGAGGGAAAACCGATGAAAAAGAGGATGAGTCACTGCTACTCAGAGTATTTAAGCATGTGCCCACCTCTTGTAACGCCCATGTTACTAGCCACACCCCCAGCACATCCCTCTGATGAATAAAGATGAGAGAGGGTAGAGCAACCTCCAATTAAAGGGGCCACACATCTTTTATTGTATCCAGACTGTTAACCACCTTTGAGCAGTAATTAGCCCAACAGCTATTCGCCTAGGGGCTATCAATTTGTAGTGTATTCATTATACCGATGAAAACTGGCAGAGATGATAGCCAAAATCTCTATCAGATCACAACTGGTCTAAATAGGTCTGATCTGGTGGAAATGGTGCCTGGATCTACTAAGAAAATAAAAGCAAAAAAACTCTGAGCACTATTGGGGCGCTAAAAAGTAATCCAGGAACAAAGTTGTGCGTCCAAATAAAAACAATTTATTCTTAAATCAGCATAAAATAAACAGGCATTAAGATACAATAAAATGAATATAAAATGTCCCTATAACGCGTTTCGGGTACTATGACCCTTTGTCAAAATTACGGACAGTAATATAACATAATAATTAGTGTGACAGTGGAATAAATACTTTAGGAAAGACAAACTGGCGGGATGAATGGCGCGAAACCGGAAGTGAGTCCCGGAAGTGACATCATCATTTTTTTATTTTTTTATTTTTTTTAAATTTTATTTAAAATTTTTATTAACTTGACACAAAACCAGCAAATAACCTAAAAGATAGCAGGATAGTAGTAAATAGGTAGTAAATCAATAGACCCCCTCCAGACTCTCATTCAAACCAATGGGGGTAAGGCATTGGAGCTTGAAAATCCAAAACATCTCCCTCCTTTTGAGATGGTTGAATCTCTGTGGGGTAGATGCATCAATGAATTCTATTGGGGTCAAACTAAAGTCCTTAAAACATTTGTTATGGTGAGTAGCAGCATGTCGGGATACGCTGTGTAGGGCAAAACCATTCTCTATATTAGACCTATGTTTATTGAAGCGTTCCCTCAAGGGTTGGATAGTCCTACCAACAGAGCCGGATCTCCATTGGCGCTCCTGGAGCACTTGCGCCGGGCCCCGGGTTCAGCCCTCTCTCTATGGGGCCCCGGCATCTGGCACTGTAGATCCGGCCCTGTACACAAGAACATGCTACAGGGGCCCCCGCAAGTATCAGCTGCTAAGTATGGGGCTGCTAAACGCTATTAGCAGCCCCATACTGACACGCACACACTATATGGTACTGTGCCTTTAAGGCACAGATACCATAGAGTGGCAGAAGTGCAGGCAGAGCGACCTCTGCCTGCACTTTCAGTCCTCCACAGACGGCCGATCTATGACTCATAGATCGCGCCGTCTGTGTCTCCACACTGCAGGGAGATGAAGAGCCTGGGTGCAGATCATCCTGTCAGCGCTGCGAGGGATCGTCTGGAAAGGTGAGTGAACTTTTATTATTTTATTGTTTTACAGGGGCCCAGAAAGGAAGATAGAAGATAATTTATGTATATTAAGGGGCAAATGTATAGTGGAGGGGGGTATTTATATATGGAGGAGGCACTGTATAGGAGACAGAGGGGGGAAGCCACTGTATAGGAGACAGAGGGGGGTGTAATTTATATATAGAAGAATCACTGTATATGGGGGGTGTATTTTATATATGTTGAGGAGCAAATGTATAGTGGAGGGGGGTTATTTATATAGAGGAGCCACTGTATGGGGAGTGGGGGGTGTAATTTATATATAGAGGAGCCACTGTATAGGGGACGGGAGGAGGTGTCATTTATATATAGAGGAGCCACTGTATAGGGGACGGGAGGAGGTGTCATTTATATATAGAGGAGCCACTGTATAGGGGACGGGAGGAGGTGTCATTTATATATAGAGGAGCCACTGTATAGGGGACCGGAGGAGGGTGTCATTTATATATAGAGAAGCCACTGTATAGGGGAGGGGGATGTCATTTATATATAGAGGAGCCACTGTATAGGGGAGGGGGATGTCATTTATATATAGAGGAGCCACTGTATGGGGGACGGGAGGAGGTGTCATTTATATATAGAGGAGACACTGTATAGGGCACGGGAGGAGGTGTCATTTATATATAGAGGAGACACTGTATAGGGCACGGGAGGAGGTGTCATTTATATATAGAGGAGCCACTGTATAGGGGACGGGAGGAGGTGTCATTTATATATAGAGGAGCCACTGTATAGGGGACGGGAGGAGGTGTCATTTATATATAGAGGAGCCACTGTATAGGGGACGGGAGGAGGTGTCATTTATATATAGAGGAGCCACTGTATAGGGGACGGGAGGAGGTGTCATTTATATATAGAGGAGACACTGTATAGGGGACCGGAGGAGGTGTCATTTATATATAGAGGAGCCACTGTATAGGGGACGGGAGGAGGTGTCATTTATATATAGAGGAGCCACTGTATAGGGGAGGGGAGGAGGTGTCATTTATATATAGAGGAGCCACTGTATAGGGGACGGGAGGAGGTGTCATTTATATATAGAGGAGCCACTGTATAGGGGAGGGGGGTGTCATTTATATATAGAGGAGCCACTGTATAGGGGACGGGAGGAGGTGTCATTTATATATAGAGGAGCCACTGTATAGGGGAGGGGAGGAGGTGTCATTTATATATAGAGGAGACACTGTATAGGGGACGGGAGGAGGTGTCATTTATATATAGAGGAGCCACTGTATAGGGGACGGGAGGAGGTGTCATTTATATATAGAGGAGCCACTGTATAGGGGACGGGAGGAGGTGTCATTTATATATAGAGGAGCCACTGTATAGGGGATGGGAGGAGGTGTCATTTATATATAGAGGAGCCACTGTATAGGGGACGGGAGGAGGTGTCATTTATATATAGAGGAGACACTGTATAGGGGACCGGAGGAGGTGTCATTTATATATAGAGGAGCCACTGTATAGGGGACGGGAGGAGGTGTCATTTATATATAGAGGAGCCACTGTATAGGGGAGGGGAGGAGGTGTCATTTATATATAGAGGAGCCACTGTATAGGGGACGGGAGGAGGTGTTATTTATATATAGAGGAGCCACTGTATAGGGGACGGGAGGAGGTGTCATTTATATATAGAGGAGCCACTGTATAGGGGACGGGAGGAGGTGTCATTTATATATAGAGGAGACACTGTATAGGGGACCGGAGGAGGTGTCATTTATATATAGAGGAGCCACTGTATAGGGGACGGGAGGAGGTGTCATTTATATATAGAGGAGCCACTGTATAGGGGACGGGAGGAGGTGTCATTTATATATATACCCCTGATGAAGCCAGCTTGCTGGTGAAACATGTCGGGGGGCTAAAGTGCATCTCTTTTAATTTGCAGTTAGGTTAGGTTCTGAGCTAGTTTTTACAGTAGCAACCACGAATAGTGACCTATTAGGGAGAGTGTAGCAATCTACCTAGATACCAAACCATTAATGCCGTTCCATGGTGTAGAGCTTGGGTCATAATATATGACCAATCAGTATCTATCTCCAGAGGACTAACAACTAATATGGTCATACTTTGCAATTTATTAATGTTCCTCTAAGACACTCTGGTGGTATATACACGCAGCACTGTAGTGTCTGGCAACAGACAAACAGAGACATATCTACTACCATATCTCAGTAGGAGCTCTTACAGAGATACAAATATACTGCCACATATAATAGGGACACCTGTCCTCTGAGCACTACTACACTGATATCCTGGTCATTGTTCGTGGCCTATTCGTTGTTCACAAGAGTTTAACCCACAACTCATGAACGCCATCTCTGTGACTCAATGAACCTACCCTACTGTGTTTTTAATACACCTTCCTTTCGAGCACTTGGTAGCTAATGCTACTAAACAACATACTTTCTTAATTTTGAGACTAAATAAACGCTAAGTTTTATTATGTGTTAACAATACATCTATTGTCCGGATATGGGTATCTTTGTCTGCTAATAGCAGTATTGTATTCTTTCAAGAAAAAATCCCTGCCGTGACATTTGGTCCATCTCTTTATAATAAAATTTATATACAGAGGAGCCACTGTATAGGGGACGGGAGGAGGTGTCATTTATATATAGAGGAGCCACTGTATAGGGCACGGGAGGAGGTGTCATTTATATATAGAGGAGCCACTGTATAGGGGACGGGAGGAGGTGTCATTTATATATAGAGGAGCCACTGTATAGGGGACGGGAGGAGGTGTCATTTATATATAGAGGAGCCACTGTATAGGGGAGGGGGATGTCATTTATATATAGAGGAGCCACTGTATAGGGGAGGGGGATGTCATTTATATATAGAGGAGCCACTGTATAGGGGACGGGAGGAGGTGTCATTTATATATAGAGGAGCCACTGTATAGGGGACGGGAGGAGGTGTCATTTATATATAGAGGAGCCACTGTATAGGGCACGGGAGGAGGTGTCATTTATATATAGAGGAGCCACTGTATAGGGGACGGGAGGAGGTGTCATTTATATATAGAGGAGCCACTGTATAGGGGACGGGAGGAGGTGTCATTTATATATAGAGGAGCCACTGTATAGGGGAGGAGGTGTCATTTATATGTTTGGGTTTAGTTGTTAAGTGGCGGTTGCTGTATAGCAGGGGCAGCTTTATATAAATGAATGTAAATGGCAGTGTACAGTGAGTGGCCTATAGCAGGGGTACTGTTCATTCATAAATGGGGGTGCCATATATAGCTTTAGTAAGCAGGTGTTGTCTATATATATCCAGGTGCCATGATATTGTCAGTAATTGAGGTATCTTTAAGGGCACAGATGTGCTGCCAAGAGCTGAAGACATCTAGGGGCGAATTCATCACAGCTGGAGGAGTTACACCGGATGAAGAAGAGATCCCAGTCTACAGGGGGCGCTATAGAGGCTGTAATGAGGTTGTAATGAAGAAGACAGTAAACAGTGAGTAATCAGATTATTTATAAAATTATAAATTATATTAAAATATTTTTGTTTATCTGCAGAGCATTTCATTTTTAATTTGAATACATTTTTTGGTACTGTTTTTTTTATTGGGTATGTGTTAGGTGGTATTATTTTGCAGTGGTAATGGTAGCGGTCTGGTGGTATTATTCAGTCATACCGCAGCGGTAATGGTAGTGGTGTGGTGATATTATTCAGTCATGATGCAGGGGTAATGGTAGTGGTGTGATGGTATTATTCAGTCATGATGCAGTGGTAATGGTAGTGGTGTGGTGATATTATTCAGTCATGATGCAGGGGTAATGGTAGTGGTGTGGTGGTATTATTCAGACATGATGCAGGGGTAATGGTAATGGTGTGATGGTATTATTCAGTCATGATGCAGTGGTAATGGTAGTGGTGTGGTGATATTATTCAGTCATGATGCAGTGGTAATGGTAGTGGTGTGATGGTATTATTCAGACATGATGCAGTGGTAATGGTAGTGGTGTGGTGGTATTATTCAGACATGATGCAGGGGTAATGGTAGTGGTGTGGTAGTATTATTCAGTCATGAAGAAGTGGTAATGTTAGTGGTGTGGTAGTATTATTCAGACATGATGCAGTGGTAATGGTAGTGGTGTGGTGGTATTATTCAGACATGATGCAGTGGTAATGGAAGTGGTGTGATGGTATTATTCAGACATGATGCAGGGGTAATGGTAATGGTGTGGTGGTATTATTCAGACATGATGCAGTGGTAATGGTAGTGGTGTGGTGGTATTATTCAGTCATGATGCAGTGGTAATGGTAGTGGTGTGATGGTATTATTCAGACATGATGCAGTGGTAATGGTAGTGGTGTGGTGGTATTATTCAGTCATGATGCAGTGGTAATGGTAGTGGTGTGGTGGTATTATTCAGTCATGATGCAGTGGTAATGGTAGTGGTGTGATGGTATTATTCAGACGTGATGCAGTGGTAATGGTAGTGGTGTGATGGTATTATTCAGTCATGATGCAGTGGTAATGGTAGTGGTGTGATGGTATTATTCAGACGTGATGCAGTGGTAATGGTAGTGGTGTGATGGTATTATTCAGTCATGATGCAGTGGTAATGGTAGTGGTGTGGTGGTATTATTCAGTCATGATGCAGTGGTAATGGTAGTGGTGTGATGGTATTATTCAGACGTGATGCAGTGGTAATGGTGGCAGTCTGGTGGTATTATTCAGACATGATGCAGTGGTAATGGTAGTGGTGTGGTGGTATTATTCAGTCATGATGCAGTGGTAATGGAAGTGGTGTGATGGTATTATTCAGTCATGATGCAGTGGTAATGGAAGTGGTGTGGTGGTATTATTCAGTCATGATGCAGTGGTAATGGAAGTGGTGTGATGGTATTATTCAGACATGATGCAGTGGTAATGGTAGTGGTGTGGTGGTATTATTCAGACATGATGCAGTGGTAATGGTAGTGGTGTGGTGGTATTATTCAGACATGATGCAGTGGTAATGGAAGTGGTGTGATGGTATTATTCAGTCATGATGCAGTGGTAATGGAAGTGGTGTGGTGGTATTATTCAGTCATGATGCAGTGGTAATGGAAGTGGTGTGATGGTATTATTCAGACATGATGCAGTGGTAATGGTAGTGGTGTGGTGGTATTATTCAGACATGATGCAGGGGTAATGGTAGTGGTGTGGTGGTATTATTCAGACATGATGCAGTGGTAATGGTAGTGGTGTGGTGGTATTATTCAGACATGATGCAGTGGTAATGGTAGTGGTGTGGTGGTATTATTCAGACATGATGCAGTGGTAATGGTAGTGGTGTGGTGATATTATTCAGACATGATGCAGTGGTAATGGTAGTGGTGTGGTGGTATTATTCAGTCATGATGCAGTGGTAATGGTAGTGGTGTGGTGGTATTATTCAGACATGATGCAGTGGTAATGGTAGTGGTGTGATGGTATTATTCAGACATGATGCAGTGGTAATGGTAGTGGTGTGGTGGTATTATTAAGACATGATGCAGTGGTAATGGTAGTGGTGTGGTAGTATTATTCAGACATGATGCAGAGGTAATGGTAGTGGTGTGGTGGTATTATTCAGTCATGATGCAGTGGTAATGGTAGTGGTGTGGTGGTATTATTCAGTCATGATGCAGTGGTAATGGTAGTGGTGTGGTGGTATTATTCAGTCATGATGCAGTGGTAATGGTAGTGGTGTGGTGGTATTATTCAGTCATGATGCAGTGGTAATGGTAGTGGTGTGATGGTATTATTCAGACGTGATGCAGTGGTAATGGTAGTGGTGTGGTGGTATTATTCAGACATGATGCAGTGGTAATGGTAGTGGTGTGGTGGTATTATTCAGACGTGATGCAGTGGTAATGGTAGTGGTGTGGTAGTATTATTCAGACATGATGCAGGGGTAATGTTAGTGGTGTGGTAGTATTATTCAGTCATGATGCAGTGGTAATGGTAGTGGTGTGGTGGTATTATTCAGACATGATGCAGTGGTAATGGTAGTGGTGTGGTGGTATTATTCAGTCATGATGCAGTGGTAATGGTAGTGGTGTGGTGGTATTATTCAGACATGATGCAGGGGTAATGGTAGTGGTGTGGTAGTATTATTCAGTCATGAAGAAGTGGTAATGTTAGTGGTGTGGTAGTATTATTCAGTCATGATGCAGGGGTAATGGTAGTGGTGTGGTGGTATTATTCAGACATGATGCAGTGGTAATGGTAGTGGTGTGGTGGTATTATTCAGACATGATGCAGTGGTAATGGTAGTGGTGTGGTGGTATTATTCAGACATGATGCAGTGGTAATGGTAGTGGTGTGGTGGTATTATTCAGACATGATGCAGGGGTAATGGTAGTGGTGTGGTAGTATTATTCAGACATGATGCAGTGGTAATGGTAGTGGTGTGGTGGTATTATTCAGACATGATGCAGTGGTAATGGTAGTGGTGTGGTGGTATTATTCAGACATGATGCAGTGGTAATGGTAGCGGTGTGGTGATATTATTCAGACATGATGCAGGGGTAATGGTAGTGGTGTGGTGGTATTATTCAGACATGATGCAGGGGTAATGGTAGTGGTGTGGTGGTATTATTCAGACATGATGCAGTGGTAATGGTAGTGGTGTGGTAGTATTATTCAGACATGATGCAGTGGTAATGGTAGTGGTGTGGTGGTATTATTCAGACATGATGCAGTGGTAATGGTAGTGGTGTGGTGGTATTATTCAGTCATGATGCAGTGGTAATGGTAGTGGTGTGGTGGTATTATTCAGACATGATGCAGTGGTAATGGTAGTGGTGTGGTGATATTATTCAGACATGATGCAGTGGTAATGGTAGTGGTGTGGTGGTATTATTCAGTCATGATGCAGTGGTAATGGTAGTGGTGTGGTGGTATTATTCAGACATGATGCAGTGGTAATGGCAGCAGTGTGGTGGTATTATTCAGTCATGATGCAGTGGTAATGGTAGTGGTGTGGTGATATTATTCAGTCATGATGCAGTGGTAATGGTAGTGGTGTGATGGTATTATTCAGACATGATGCAGTGGTAATGGTAGTGGTGTGGTGGTATTATTCAGTCATGATGCAGTGGTAATGGTAGTGGTGTGGTAGTATTATTCAGTCATGATGCAGTGGTAATGGTAGTGGTGTGGTAGTATTATTCAGACATGATGCAGTAGTAATGGTAGCGGTGTGGTGGTATTATTCAGACATGATGCAGGGGTAATGGTAGTGGTGTGGTGGTATTATTCAGACATGATGCAGTGGTAATGGTAGTGGTGTGATGGTATTATTCAGACATGATGCAGTGGTAATGGTAGTGGTGTGGTGGTATTATTAAGACATGATGCAGTGGTAATAGTAGTGGTGTGGTAGTATTATTCAGACATGATGCAGAGGTAATGGTAGTGGTGTGGTGGTATTATTCAGTCATGATGCAGTGGTAATGGTAGTGGTGTGGTGGTATTATTCAGTCATGATGCAGTGGTAATGGTAGTGGTGTGGTGGTATTATTCAGTCATGATGCAGTGGTAATGGTAGTGGTGTGGTGGTATTATTCAGTCATGATGCAGTGGTAATGGTAGTGGTGTGATGGTATTATTCAGACGTGATGCAGTGGTAATGGTAGTGGTGTGGTGGTATTATTCAGACATGATGCAGTGGTAATGGTAGTGGTGTGGTGGTATTATTCAGACATGATGCAGTGGTAATGGTAGTGGTGTGGTAGTATTATTCAGACATGATGCAGGGGTAATGTTAGTGGTGTGGTAGTATTATTCAGTCATGATGCAGTGGTAATGGTAGTGGTGTGGTGGTATTATTCAGACATGATGCAGTGGTAATGGTAGTGGTGTGGTGGTATTATTCAGTCATGATGCAGTGGTAATGGTAGTGGTGTGGTGGTATTATTCAGACATGATGCAGGGGTAATGGTAGTGGTGTGGTAGTATTATTCAGTCATGAAGAAGTGGTAATGTTAGTGGTGTGGTAGTATTATTCAGTCATGATGCAGGGGTAATGGTAGTGGTGTGGTGGTATTATTCAGACATGATGCAGTGGTAATGGTAGTGGTGTGGTGGTATTATTCAGACATGATGCAGTGGTAATGGTAGTGGTGTGGTGGTATTATTCAGACATGATGCAGTGGTAATGGTAGTGGTGTGGTGGTATTATTCAGACATGATGCAGGGGTAATGGTAGTGGTGTGGTGGTATTATTCAGACATGATGCAGGGGTAATGGTAGTGGTGTGGTGGTATTATTCAGACATGATGCAGTGGTAATGGTAATGGTGTGGTAGTATTATTCAGACATGATGCAGTGGTAATGGTAGTGGTGTGGTGGTATTATTCAGACATGATGCAGTGGTAATGGTAGTGGTGTGGTGGTATTATTCAGACATGATGCAGTGGTAATGGTAGTGGTGTGGTGGTATTATTCAGACATGATGCAGTGGTAATGGTAGTGGTGTGGTGGTATTATTCAGACATGATGCAGTGGTAATGGTAGTGGTGTGGTGGTATTATTCAGACATGATGCAGGGGTAATGGTAGTGGTGTGGTGGTATTATTCAGACATGATGCAGGGGTAATGGTAGTGGTGTGGTGGTATTATTCAGACATGATGCAGTGGTAATGGTAGTGGTGTGGTAGTATTATTCAGACATGATGCAGGGGTAATGTTAGTGGTGTGGTAGTATTATTCAGTCATGATGCACTGGTAATGGTAGTGGTGTGGTGGTATTATTCAGACATGATGCAGTGGTAATGGTAGTGGTGTGGTAGTATTATTCAGACATGATGCAGTGGTAATGGTAGTGGTGTGGTGGTATTATTCAGTCATGATGCAGAGGTAATGGTAGTGGTGTGGTAGTATTATTCAGTCATGATGCAGTGGTAATGGTAGTGGTGTGGTAGTATTATTCAGACATGATGCAGTGGTAATGGTAGTGGTGTGGTAGTATTATTCAGACATGATGCAGTGGTAATGGTAGTGGTGTGGTAGTATTATTCAGACATGATGCAGTGGTAATGGTAGTGGTGTGGTGGTATTATTCAGACATGATGCAGTGGTAATGGTAGTGGTGTGGTGGTATTATTCAGACATGATGCAGGGGTAATGGTAGTGGTGTGGTGGTATTATTCAGACATGATGCAGTGGTAATGGTAGTGGTGTGGTAGTATTATTCAGACATGATGCAATGGTAATGGTGTGGTAGTATTATTCAGACATGATGCAGTGGTAATGGTAGTGGTGTGGTGGTATTATTCAGACATGATGCAGTGGTAATGGTAGTGGTGTGGAGGTATTATTCAGACATGATGCAGTGGTAATGGTAGTGGTGTGGTGGTATTATTCAGACATGATGCAGTGGTAATGGTAGTGGTGTGGAGGTATTATTCAGACATGATGCAGTGGTAATGGTAGTGGTGTGGTAGTATTATTCAGACATGATGCAGTGTTAATGGTAGTGGTGTGGGGGCACAGTGTGGTCATTTATAGTGTGAGGGGTATATATGATATATGTGGGGTACATTGTGGTCAGTTGTAGTGTGAGGGGTATATATGATATATGGGGGGCTCAGTGTGGTCATTTATGGTGTGAGGGGTATATATGAAATATGTGGGGGCACAGTGTGGTCAGTTGTAGTATGAGGGGTGTGCATGATATATATGTGGGGGCACAGTGTGGTCAGTTGTAATGTGAGGGGTATATATGATATATGGGGGGCTCAGTGTGGTCATTTATGGTGTGAGGGGTATATATGAAATATGTGGGGGCACAGTGTGGTCAGTTGTAGTGTGAGGGGTATATATGATATATATGTGGGGGCACAGTGTGGTCAGTTGTAGTGTGAGGGGTATATATGATATATATGTGGGGGCACAGTGTGGTCAGTTGTAGTGTGAGGGGTATATATGATATATATGTGGGGGCACAGTGTGGTCAGTTGTAGTGTGAGGGGTATATATGATATATATGTGGGGGCACAGTGTGGTCAGTTGTAGTGTGAGGGGTATATATGATATATATGTGGGGGCACAGTGTGGTCAGTTGTAGTGTGAGGGGTATATATGATATATATGTGGGGGTATAGTGTGGTCAGTTGTAGTGTGAGGGGTATATATGATATATATGTGGGGGTATAGTGTGGTCAGTTGTAGTGTGAGGGGTATATATGATATATATGTGGGGGTATAGTGTGGTCAGTTGTAGTGTGAGGGGTATATATGAAATATGTGGGGGCACAGTGTGGTCAGTTGTAGTGTGAGGGGTATATATGATATATGGGGGGCTCAGTGTGGTCATTAATGGTGTGAGGGGTTTATATGAAATATGTGGGGGCACAGTGTGGTCAGTTGTGGTGTGAGTGTTATATATGATATATGTGGGGGCACAGTGTGGTCAGTTGTAGTGTGAGGGGTATATATGATATATGTGGGGGCACAGTGTGGTCAGTTGTAGTGTGAGGGGTATATATGATATATGTGGGGGCACAGTGTGGTCAGTTGTAGTGTGAGGGGTATATATGATATATGTGGGGGCACAGTGTGGTCAGTTGTAGTGTGAGGGGTATATATGATATATGTGGGGGCACAGTGTGGTCAGTTGTAGTGTGAGGGGTATATATGATATATGTGGGGGCACAGTGTGGTCAGTTGTAGTGTGAGGGGTATATATGATATATATGGGGGCACAGTGTGGTCAGTTGTAGTGTGAGGGGTATATATGATATATGTGGGGGTATAGTGTGGTCAGTTGTGTTGTAAGGGGTATTTAAATATATGTATATAGGATGATGGCAACCAGGTCTGTTTTATAAACCTGCAGAGATGAGTCTTGGCTGCAAGAAGTCTCCTTGAAGATTAGACAGGAGGGAAGAGACAACATCAGGGGCGTCACCTGAGGACTGGGATCTACTACTATATAATTACTATATGCTGTGGTGATGCTGTGGGTTGCAGTTTCGAGGCATCTTTTGGAATAGTTTGGAATATTGGTTTTATGATAGTTTTAATTGGTAACAGTATTGTGGTATCATTATCTGGTAGTAGTATGGCGCTGATATTTGTAATAGGATAACTATGTGGTATCTTTTTTTCACATATATTGTTGTGGAAGGGGGCCCCGCGTTGGCTGGGAGGCCCCATCTTAAATGAGGTGCTCCGTACCGCTGGGACCCTTAATCTGTCCCTGCCTACCAATGTACTGGAGTTTACAGGTACATTCTATGAGATAAATCATATAACTTGAGCCGCAGTTCATAAAACTCTTAATCCCAAAGGATTCTCCTGTAACATTGGATGTGAAATGTAACTGTCTATGTCTAATACTAATGCAACATTTACACCTATTATGGCCACAACGGTAACTGCCAAGTACCTTGGGAAAGAAGCTAGGGTGTGATTTGCTAGATTCAGGCCGGAGCCGGCTAGGGGCCAAGATGTTCTTGATGGTACGTGACCTCCTAAATGTCAGTTTGGGTCTTTTTGGGATGATTTCCTTCAAAAACGGGTCATGTAGTAAAATCCCCCAATGTTTATTGATAATGCTCCGAATTTCTGCACTATCTGAGGAATAAGTAGAGATAAGGTTGACCCCTCTAGTTTCCATGTCATCAGTGGTTGTTTTCAACTTTGGTTCAAGGCAGGTTTCTTGGCTCAAAGAACCTGCTCTTGTTTGTGCTGTAGCCAGAAGATTAGGGGGATAGCCCTTAGCTTTAAAACGATTTGTTAGGACTTTACTTTGAGATATGAAGTCACCATCCTCAGTGCAGTTACGCCTTATTCTTTTATATTGTCCATACGGGACATTGGTTAGCCATTTCTTGAAGTGACTACTAGAGAAATCCAGATAACTGTTACTATCGACCTTCTTAAAGAAGGTCTTGGTCTTAATTTGCCCATCAGGTGTATGAAAGACAGTAACGTCCAGAAATTCAGCATTATTAAATGTAATTTCACAAGTAAATTCAAGGCCCCACTCATTTTCATTGATGTCTCTTACGAACTCGAGTGCTTCATCTCCATTTCTCCTTTCTAACGTATCTTACTAAATCCGAGGTATCTAGTAAGAATGATTTGAGATCTCTCACATATTTCTGCAGGAAAATATCAGTGTAATGAGAGAGGTTAGACGTTAAAGAATTAATACCTGATATTATTGGTCTCCCTGGTGGCTTGGTGTCATTCTTGTGGACTTTAGGTAAATAGTAGAAGAGGGCCGTTGCTGGCTCTTCTATCTTAAGATATTGGTATTCCTTTTTGTCAAGAATCCCTATTTGGAGACCCTCATCTAAAAGGTTATACAATTCCTTTTTGTATTCATTGGTAGGATTGTGGTCCAATTTGGAATAGAATTCTGTATCGGACAGCAGCCGCATTGCCTCTGTAACATAGTCAGTCCTATCTAGGATTACGACCCCCCCCCTTATCGGCAGATTTAATAACCAAATACTCATTGGAGGCTAGATCTTTTAGGCTTTTCTTTTCTTTAAATGTTAAATTATCTTTCTTGCCAGGGTGCTTTTTCACATTGTTGGTGTTTGAGTGGAGTTTCCGGAAATCCGTCGACACCAGAGTATAAAAAGTGTCGACGAAATTACCCCTGTGATGGGAAGGATAGAAAAGGGACTTGGGTCTAAGACCAGTATGTACCGGGGCTAAAGTATCAAGTGTAAATGGCTCCTCAGAGATAGGAGTGGTTTTGGTATTGTCAATAATAGTAAAATGTCTTTTTAGAGTGAGCCCTCGGACAAATCTATTGAGGTCCAGAAATAGTTCGAATTCATTTGACCTAGAAGACGGACAATATGACAAACCCTTTTCCAGGACCTTGGTTTCAAAGTCTGACAGTGTGTGAGATGAAAGATTAAAAATTTTAACCAGATTAGTACCCTGTACATCCTTACCAGTTGTTGGTTTCGTCAATGCCACGGTTACCTGATTTTCTTGTATTTTGGAGTTTCTACTATAGAGTCCTCCTCCGATACGGACGTGTCTGGGTCGTTTCTTACCGCCTCTTTTGCCTCGCCTGCGAGGTTTTTCCGTTTTATCCCTAAAGGGGAGGCTGAGTGGCTTATTTCCTTCACAAAGGGGTCTAGAATATAATGTTGTACTATCCTTTTCTTTCGGAGTGCCCCTGGTAATCCTAAAAAAGAAACTGTCTCATCTGGTGAGGGTAAATCCTGTGTGTTGGGTAGTTCCAGGGGTATATTCCCTGTACGTGCGCCTGCTGAGGGTGTATAAAATAACTGATGGGATTCTAGTCATACTATCTCTGAGGAGCCATTTACACTTGATACTTTAGCCCCGGTACATACTGGTCTTAGACCCAAGTCCCTTTTCTATCCTTCCCATCACAGGGGTAATTTCGTCGACACTTTTTATACTCTGGTGTCGACGGATTTCCGGAAACTCCACTCAAACACCAACAATGTGAAAAAGCACCCTGGCAAGAAAGATAATTTAACATTTAAAGAAAAGAAAAGCCTAAAAGATCTAGCCTCCAATGAGAATTTGGTTATTAAATCTGCCGATAAGGGGGGGGGGGTCGTAATCCTAGATAGGACTGACTATGTTACAGAGGCAATGCGGCTGCTGTCCGATACAGAATTCTATTCCAAATTGGACCACAATCCTACCAATGAATACAAAAAGGAATTGTATAACCTTTTAGATGAGGGTCTCCAAATAGGGATTCTTGACAAAAAGGAATACCAATATCTTAAGATAGAAGAGCCAGCAACGGCCCTCTTCTACTATTTACCTAAAGTCCACAAGAATGACACCAAGCCACCAGGGAGACCAATAATATCAGGTATTAATTCTTTAACGTCTAACCTCTCTCATTACACCGATATTTTCCTGCAGAAATATGTGAGAGATCTCAAATCATTCTTACTAGATACCTCGGATTTAGTAAGATACGTTAGAAAGGAGACATGGGAGGATAACTACCTATTCATAACCATGGATATCTCCTCCCTTTATACAAAAATCCCCCATGATTTAGGCATCCATGCCGTTTCCCATTTTTTACAAAATGATGCTTCCATTCCTGGATTTCAATCTAACTTTCTCTTGAGAGCTATTTCTTTTATTTTGGAACATAATTATTTTTCTTTTCTTCACAAAATCTTCCTACAGAAAAGGGGTACCGCGATGGGTAGCAAGTTTGCACCCGGCTTCGCCAATTTATATGTGGGCCTCTTTGAAGAAGAGTTCATCTACCCACACAATGCTTTTAGTAAGTGCCTTCTCTATAAGAGATTCATTGATGATATTTTTATAATTTGGAAGGGTAATAAAGATGAAGCACTCGAGTTCGTAAGAGACATCAATGAAAATGAGTGGGGCCTTGAATTTACTTGTGAAATTACATTTAATAATGCTGAATTTCTGGACGTTACTGTCTTTCATACACCTGATGGGCAAATTAAGACCAAGACCTTCTTTAAGAAGGTCGATAGTAACAGTTATCTGGATTTCTCTAGTAGTCACTTCAAGAAATGGCTAACCAATGTCCCGTATGGACAATATAAAAGAATAAGGCGTAACTGCACTGAGGATGGTGACTGCATATCTCAAAGTAAAGTCCTAACAAATCGTTTTAAAGCTAAGGGCTATCCCCCTAATCTTCTGGCTACAGCACAAACAAGAGCAGGTTCTTTGAGCCAAGAAACCTGCCTTGAACCAAAGTTGAAAACAACCACTGATGACATGGAAACTAGAGGGGTCAACTTTATCTCTACTTATTCCTCAGATAGTGCAGAAATTCGGAGCATTATCAATAAACATTGGGGGATTTTACTACATGACCCGTTTTTGAAGGAAATCATCCCAAAAAGACCCAAACTGACATTTAGGAGGTCACGTACCATCAAGAACATCTTGGCCCCTAGCCGGCTCCGGCCTGAATCTAGCAAATCACACCCTAGCTTCTTTCCCAAGGTACTTGGCAGTTACCGTTGTGGCCATAATAGGTGTAAATGTTGCATTAGTATTAGACATAGACAGTTACATTTCACATCCAATGTTACAGGAGAATCCTTTGGGATTAAGAGTTTTATGAACTGCGGCTCAAGTTATATGATTTATCTCATAGAATGTACCTGTAAACTCCAGTACATTGGTAGGACTATCCAACCCTTGAGGGAACGCTTCAATAAACATAGGTCTAATATAGAGAATGGTTTTGCCCTACACAGCGTATCCCGACATGCTGCTACTCACCATAACAAATGTTTTAAGGACTTTAGTTTGACCCCAATAGAATTCATTGATGCATCTACCCCACAGAGATTCAACCATCTCAAAAGGAGGGAGATGTTTTGGATTTTCAAGCTCCAATGCCTTACCCCCATTGGTTTGAATGAGAGTCTGGAGGGGGTCTATTGATTTACTACCTATTTACTACTATCCTGCTATCTTTTAGGTTATTTGCTGGTTTTGTGTCAAGTTAATAAAAATTTTAAATAAAATTAAAAAAAAAAAAAAATGATGATGTCACTTCCGGGACTCACTTCCGGTTTCGCGCCATTCATCCCGCCAGTTTGTCTTTCCTAAGGTATTTATTCCACTGTCACACTAATTATTATGTTATATTACTGTCCGTAATTTTGACAAAGGGTCATAGTACCCGAAACGCATTATAGGGACATTTTATATTCATTTTATTGGCATTTTATTGTATCTTAATGCCTGTTTATTTTATGCTGATTTAAGAATAAATTGTTTTTATTTGGACGCACAACTTTGTTCCTGGATTACTTTTTAGCGCCCCAATAGTGCTCAGAGTTTTTTCGCTTTTATTTTCTATTGTCTACGGCTATCAATCACTGTTAGCCGGTCATCTGAGCCCTGGGAGCTGCTTCCTGTGTCCTGGAGACTAGTGCTGTTCAAACTCCTCATCCCCTGGACGACTCTGGCTGGACCCCGGGTTGGGATATACATGCGCTATTGAAGCATCTATAAGGTGAGCACCTTTCAACATACCTACCTCTACTTCACTCAACGATATCACCCGAGGCGCCGCCTCCTGTGTCCTCTTTTCGATTTTGTGGATCTACTAAGAGGCTGGGAGTTGATTACTAGATATGTGCGCAGAGCGCCAAGTGAGGGGTATTTTAAGACTGGCGTTTAAAACGTCTTAATAAATTCTCCTCGATGTGTTTATAGGCCCGTTATAGAATGGCGCTAAATAACACTTAAGTTTCCCACAGGGGTATAACTAGAAACTGCTGGACCCCTTAGCAAATTTTGTAATAGGACTTCCTTTTCCCTTGGTGGGAGTTTAATTAGGTTTAAAAACATGTTTTCTTTTCCATCAGAAAATTAGAAAACTGAAAAAAAATAGATAAGTAGATCTCATCATTTTACCCATCTGTCAGGTATGGGTAAAAAAGTCCTGCAGGCACAACTTCTCCTTCCATAAAAAAATAACTGAGACCTGACGGTACTGATGACAAATGATGTTTTTAAACACCTATTGAAAACAATAGCACCTATTACCAGGGGCGTAACTTGAGGGGGTGCAGAGGGTGCGGTCGCAACCGGGCCCAAGAGGTTAAGGGGGCCCATAAGGTCTCACTTTCCCATAAGGGAAGACTAGTTATATGAACCATACATTATAGTCGGGGGCCTGGCACAGACTTGAAGCCCCTCAGCTTCAAGTTACGCTCCTGCCTATAACTGATTAGTTTTTCTCTTCCTCTAACAGAACAGAAGAACTAAGCACACAGACATGACAGCAGTCAGAGCAGCAGACATTATTTGGGGAGGGGGCTAGCACTTCCATCACCACTGACCATGACAGCGGAGCAACACTTGGGCCTTGTGGCTCTGTCGGGGAATAGACTGGGATAGGGGTAAGAGGAACACAGCAGATGGAGACATCTTAGCAGGTGGAGCCAAGAAGGGGACACAGTACATATACTGTGGCTCTATGAGAGGGACAATGGTGGGTGGTATGACGGTATAGGAGGGTTTTTGTGAGATACTGGGGCACATTTACTAAGGGTTGGCGGAACGCATTTCCGTCAGGCTTCCCAAATCTCTCAGTTTTGTGCCGCATTTAACTGGGGTTTTTGGCACACGCGATCTGATTTTGGCGCATTGGCGCCGGGTTTTCACGTGACACAAATCGGGGGGCAGGGCATGGGATGATCCAACTGATTCGGACAACGTGCAGGATTTAACATCTCAAATTGTGTCACAAGTCATGTACTCACATACACCAGAAAGAAGAAGGTGAACTCCGGCGGACCTCAGTGGGGAAGCGACACACGCAGGATCTCGGGCACACGATCTTGGTGAATCGCAGCGGACTTCATCTTCGTCGGACCGTCCGGATCGGGGATCAGGACAGGACCGGGTAAGTAAATGTGCCCCACTGTGTGTAAGGGATTTGTGACTAAATAAATACACTTTACTGAATACACTTTTACTGAGGTGGCTACATATTATTTACTGAGGTGCCTACATATTATTTATGGAGGTGGCTACATTTACTGAGCCACCAAACATATTGCACAGCTACTGACTTGATGTTAGGCAGATGGAGAAAAAGAAGAGTAGTCCAAAAATACGGGTCCAAGAACCTAGAACCAAGAGGACAATACAGTTTAGAATCAATAGGCAAAATGCATGGTCAGAAAACTGGCAAATGGTCAAGCAATCAAAAATACAAAAGTCTTTATAAATGCCAGAAAGCAAAGACTTATAGCAAGCAAGGAGAAAAACAATGCTAACTGTTTTGTAATTTGTCAGAGTTCCAGTCCAGAATGTGATTGGATCACTTCCCTGACATCCAGACAAGAAAGACCAGCAGGGGAGAAGTGTGAGTGGAGGAAGAATCTGTCTATCTCCAACTTAACTGTTAGCAACCCAGACCAAAATCCACAGGAGACAGACGGGTGTGGTGGATATCACAACCAAGGAAAAGAATAAAGCAGTGTTCAGACTAGCAAGGACAGAAGGTACATCCTCAGCTGTACTTTACAGACAGAGGATGGTGGTGAAGCATGAATGGGCACAGACGTAAAAATTACTATGCAAAATTAACTTCCGAATGTCATGGAGAGTTTATAATTTATCTAAGATTCATGAAAGGTTGTGATATTGCACTTTAATGCCTTATCACGTTACACAAGGCCTTTCAGAAATAGATGTATACGAGGAAAGGGCAGCTGGTCTCTGGCAGGGTCTTCAGTATGACTGTATCATTAATAGAGTGGAAATCAGACAAATTCTTCTGTTCTTTATTTCTGAATAGGGAGAAAATACTGTAAATACGAAAAATAGACCAAATCCAGAGATAAAAGTTGCTTTGGAGCCTCCAGGATGGGAAGCATCACATTTACAATTTAACATTAAGTCCAAGTTTATCTTTGATATTGTCATCTTAGATTATGGAGATGACTCCCCTCTGACCGGGAATAAATCTGCAAGAAATAAGAAGATATTCTGGGCTCCCGCTGATGTTATTTTCTTGCTAACAGTAATCACGTTAATAATAATTGAAAACTTTAAGATTACCTGTAATCCATATGCAAGCAGTAATGCCAGAGGACATGAGGAGGATTATGGAGAGCACTTGCCATTAACGCTAGGTAAATAATAGGGCGAATAAATATGTACATATTCATGTTAGCGGATGGCTTATGATAATACATGGCATATTCATTTTAATTAGGTCTACGAGTTCAGAGGAAGCACACGGAAAATGGACCGGGGAAGGGCTGACAGTTTCCTATATGGTTCATTATTAGAAAGCAAAGTTAATTGAGGAAAGGATATGGTTAAAAGCAATGTGGGTTTTTAATTAAAGTGGAAAAAGGATACGTTATGGAAGAGATGAAATATTTACATAAATGTGACAAGATGGGAAAGACATTTCAATCATTTTTATGGCTGATGTAGGAAGAAGCGAGTAAAACAGAAGAATTCCCTATGGTTCTATATAACGCAGCTACATGACCAGCCTTATCTATGTGTGGCCTACAGTAGTATATACACAGATCCCTGTCCCTCTAAGCTGTTCCCACGTCCTGAAATTCGAATGTATCAATCGGGAACATGTATCTTAATTTTAGCTTACTTTTATTCTTTCATTTTTTGCGACTTTTTACTGCAACTTTGGCTGTTATTTCTTAAGTATACCTCTGTGTACCTAAAAGGACATACACATGTGTCACCAAACATATAGACATACTGTTGTGCGCCCCCTCTGACAGGAGCTGCTGTTCTTTTAGCTTCTTATACCTTGGTTTTTACAAAAAATAAGCTTTCGAAATTATGCAAATGAGTAAATTATGCATAGGAGTTAATGGAGCCTGGAGCCCCTCAGGCTCATTTGCATAAGTTTAAAGCCATTTTTTTCTTAAAAACAAAGGCATAAGAAGCTATGAGGGGACACACAGCAGTATGTCTGTATGTTTTAGTTACAATCCTTGATCAAGTGAGAGATGTCCTTTAAGTATCTTTATTTTCCAGATGTTCTGTACAACTTTTCACTCATGTATCGCTTTTTTTGCTTACTTTTCTGATTTTGTAGGCGAAAATCTGCACCTGGTCCAGGGCAAGTGCAAAGGAAGGATTATTTTCATGTACCCTGTTTTAACATGTAAATTGTAATTTGTTGACATGCTTTAAGGCTGCGTTCACACGTGTGTTTCTGCAATGCTTTGAAAAACGCATCCCAAATGCCATGTGTGACTGCAGCCTCATATGTCGTCATCTCCCCGAGGTGTGACTAGAGTACTTAAAAATGCAGGCCATGGCCTTAAATCCAAAATTTGCAGTAGTGTCCACTCCTGTACATAACTTTGTGTACACACCTTGTGTCCAGGCTCATTTGAGACATTTGCAACACAAATTCTAAAAAAAGCCAGGACAGGAAAAACTAAACATGTATCAAAAGAAAAAAGACCTTCCAAAAGCCTCAATTATACGCAAAAAATGAGATACATGTACCCCAGTGTCTTGAAAGAAAACCAACAGTTTAAACACAAGTTTTCTTTTCTTCCCTTCTTTAACTCTAGCCTTCCAATACCACTTTAACCAATCTAACCTTATGACACCCCTTTCTCCACTCGACCCTTCTGGCGCCACTTTACCCACTGTACCCTTCCGATTCTACTTTATCCACTCTACCCTTCTGACTCCACGCTAACCACTCTACCCTTCCGATACCATTTTACCCACTGTACCATTCTGACTATACTTTACCTACTATACCCTACCGTTACAACTTTACCCACTTTATCCTTCTTTTGCAAACCCTAGAAAAAATATTCTGCAATAATCATCCAGAGGAAATATTTAACCCAATATCTAAATATTTTGGCTTTGTAAAAAATAACTAAATATTTTAAAAAAATGTTTTTTTATCTGCCGTTTGTTTATTTGCAGATCAAGTGGAGATAAAATTACAGAAAACAATTACAAAACGTCATCAAAAATTTACTGAGCCTCAGTCCCCAATGGATAAGTGCACAGTACAGTAAGGAAGATGAACAAAGATAGACATGGCAGACAACAAGGTAAAGTCAGACAAACTGGAGTCAGAAATCAAGAACAAAGAGAGGGACGTAATCGTAAGGCACAAGAGTGGCTAGGGCTTAGGCAAAAGAACAGAATCACACCAGAATAAATCAGAAACCTGCAAGAAGGCAATTACAGGCACAGGTATAATGAACAAGTAGGCATATATGGGGTGATTGGATGCCACTCCAGATGCCTTCAGCACTCCGAAAGGACTGTGTGTACACACATTCTACAAGGGTCGAGCAGTCTATTCTTTCTTGTTTTTTACACAGCTGCAACAAGTGAGTGTTAACCCTTCCTGCTCTATTACTGGCTGTAGCAAGGTATGAGCGTTATTTTCAAAGATCAAGCTGAAAGTGAAGACGTTTAATCCTTCCTTCTCAGAGCTGTTTAAACAAATACATTTTGCCACCCTTTAAAATATATTTGCATATTCCTTTCCCAGACTTTACACTGTAAAGTATCATCGACCTATGGTGGGGCATACTAGTTTCAAAATTTATGAGCAAAGAGGAACCCTGTTTCCTTTTTGGGGCCCTATTCAACTTATCAGGATATATGTAAATGGAGACAAATACTGGGGCTCATTTACTAAGGGTCCGAATCGTGTTTTTCTGGCGGGTTTCCCGAATTTTTCCGATTTGCGCCGAATTGCCCCGGGATTTTGGAGCATGCGATCGGATTGTAACATTTTACTGTACACTATTAAAAGGGTTAACACGCTATTACTCATTTGCTTTTTCTGAACATGATGCTCCCATATAGAATATACATTATTATTTTTTAAGTGGATAGGCACAGTTATCCAGAGCACGTCTTGTGTATGTGTTAAAGATACGATGACTTCCCTGGAGACCTTGATTGGAAGGCACAGATGCTAACAATTCCTATCCCCGGTTTGCTGCCAGTGTGCCCACTAGAGCAACACATCTCCGGAGAGCTGAATCAGCCCAAGTACAGGCGATACGAGACGGTTTTAGCGGGACTGCACACAGAGAGAATTGTTACGAATGTTAGTGGATTTTGCTGAAGCGTGCACTGCCTGATGGGAACTTGGACATCTCTATTACTTAGTTTCAATGACTGCTTAGGCAAAACTCATGGGATAAATAACCCTTGGCTTTTTATGCTACGGCGAGGCGACAACTTTCATGGTAGCAGCGGGGTCTTGACTCATTACGTGGATACGGTGCCAATCACAGCACCGCTAGACGTTCATATAGATGCGCTATTAGCGGTTTAATGAGCAATGGCTTTTGACAATGTGATACGGTGCACCTGTTCCACTCGTATGATTTCCATCTGAAGAGAAACGTCACAAAGGATGATGTTTCCCATTGTTACTACTTACTCTACTATTCTACTGGACTGTACTCGACTACTACTCTAAGACATATAATATTGCATTTACAAATAGAATATATATTTATGATTAGTGATGAGTAAACCCGTTCAGGTTCAGTTTCACTTGGTGAATTGTCGGAAGTAAAACTGTTCTAGTTGCCCACAGAGCGCAGCTGTAATTTTATTAACAGTTGTTTGACAATGAAAGCTGAGCTCTGATTGGTTGCCATGTGCAACTAGAACACTTCAGCTCTCAGATACTTCTGATAAATCTCCCCCACTGAATCCAAACCTCAAAAAAAAAAAACCTCACCAGTAACACCCACGATTGGTGCTTGCACTAATCGCGGGTGTGAACCCTTTGTTACATTTAAAGGTATTTAAAGGTATGGGACCGCTCATCACTATTTAACACCCCATAGGTGTGTTAAGCTAAGTGGAAGTGCACACGCACTGCCGTCCTTGAAATGCTGGTGGTGCGTGCATACCGCCATATTCCTTAGGATCATCAGTATTGCCACCAGTATTTCAAAGTTCAACACCTATCACCAATACAGTGTTAAGAGCTTCTGGCTAAAGTTTAGGGTCAGGTTCAGGGACCATCCCTATTTATGATACATTAATGTGGATTTGTGGCACTGACTGATCTCCTTCATAGCAAGGGAGTGATGGATTGTTGTGTTTCCTACTATACAAAGCACAAGTTGTGTGTCATTAGGTGGCAACACTGAAAGGACAATGCATTTATTAGTCAGTACAAAAGGGAAAACATACATAACAGCAATATAAAAACACATCTTGGCCACTTAACGACCATTTTTAGTCTGCATTAGGTAAAGAGACCCAAATTCCTGCCAGGTACACAAATCAGATAATAAACCAAGTGGCCAGTTGTCTGGGGGGACCTAATGGGGGTCATTTACTAAGGGCCCGATTCGCGTTTTCCCGACGTGTTACCCGATTATTTCCGATTTGCGGCGATTTTCCCTGTATTGCCCTGGGATTTTGGCGCACGCGATCGGATTGTGGCGTATCGGCACCGGCATGCACGCGACGGAAATCAGGGCGGAAATGGGGCAGATTTACTTACCAATCCGTTCGTGATCCAGCGGCGTGTTCTCTGCGGTGGATTCGGGTCCGGCCGGGATTCATCAAGGTAGTTCCTCCGCCGTCCACAAGGTGGCGCTGCTGCGCTGAAAAGCATCTGAACGCACTCAAGTTCACCGAGCCGGACAAGTGAAGGTAAGCGCGTCCCAAGCGACACTTTTATTGTTTTAAAAGCGGGGCGGTTTCTCCGAATCCGTCGGGTTTTCGCTTGCCCCCCCCCCCCCCCCGATTTCCGTCTCGTGGGAAAAGAATCCTAACACTCGAGAAGAGACTTAAACAAATCCCTCAAGAAGAGACACATAGCATTCATTTACTTTCTGATTTGGACTGAAATAAAGACCTACAATGTTGAGGAGGAAAATATCTAAAGGTCAGCCATAGGTCTCTTATTAAAACAATGCAACATCAGGGGTCATGAACTCGGTCATGAATACGTGTGCAGGCATTTATTCACCTGGGGTGAAAGCTCCATATGACATATGCTACCACTACGTAAATCTGCCTTTCATCTGATACAGTGAGCCATGTCACATTTACTATAATTATAACACACTATAATCTATGCATACATCTATATTACCAACTCAACAAACCCAGATGATAATCATGTACATGTGTCCATCTTTAACTTTCCTTTGGGCTGGGCATATACAGATACATGTGTCCTGGATGACTTTTCAAGAAAATATAGTTTTGTAAATGTAACCAAATGAAATGCTATGTGACTACATTTTAGTTAGCGATGAACAAATCTATTCATTGGTTGGTAGATAAGGTACAGAGTACGGATGTAACAACTGTGCTGGCGTCATCTTATGTCCGTGGATTGTGGCTGAGGATGCGTTGATTGCCTTTCTGTTTTACTTGTCATGTGCCTGTGTGAACATGCACTTAGGTTGATGGCTAAGTTGGGTTTTTTTCACCATACACGTATCCTCCTGCAGTCTGCTCTGGTCCAGCAACAGTTAATATTGTGGTTGACAGACTTCTGCTCCAATCTGTCATGGGTGCCCCTGTGACCATGTTCTGGGTCGCAGGAGCACCCATGTGTGTGTTTCTCCCCGGAGGTTGGCAGCTTCTCTTACCTTGCTGCGATCCAGCTGCGTCCTTGCCTCCTTGCACCCAATGATTGGTGCTGGCTGCACGCCTTCCTAGTTAAATTCACAGCCCCTTTATGTACCCCCTGCCGGATCTTTGTGCCTCGTACCTCTAAGAAAGCTTGTTCCTTATTCCCTGTGCTTGTGTTGTGAATTCCCGTTGTAACCCCAGTTACCTACCTGACTTGGGTTTGCTGCCTGCCCTGACCTTACGCTACGTCCCCCACTCTGATCCCGTGCTGCCTGTACTGACCTCCTGCCTGTCCCCGAATACAATTCAGCTCTATGTCTCTGTACTTCGCCTTGGCCGCCACTTCAGACAAAGGTGCGTCTGTGGAGCAACCTGGTGGTACCACACCGTAACCCAGGTGTAACCCAGGTGTTGGCTTACGTCATCATCCGCGGTGGTACAGAGGGTCCGCTGCCACTGATCCCAACACAACCATCCTGAAGGTTTTGGTCTCCTATAAGGGATTTGTTTTCATTAAAAAAAAAATTATGAAATGCTAATTTGTAGATCCTTTCCCCATAGTTCTTTTTTTAATCATTATGAGTATGTAATTTTTATGCGCTTACTACATGTGTATGTTTTCAATAAAAGTCTATTGAACAGAAAAAATTATGATAAATCTGCGTATTAGAGGACTGGAGGGGGTTATATGCCAATTTCCAGGACAATTGGAGCAACATTGATTTGGAATGATTCGATTCAGACGCAAAACAGATCATTTCAACAATTCAAAAAAGCTTCTATGAACCAGATCTTGGATGATTTGCTCATCTCTAGATGTGATGTGAATTGCAACCTTCCATGGGTCATGTGATGTTCCCTCGATCTGGTTTTAAGAGAAATTTGATTACATTCCCCAAAACTGAGCAAAGTTGGACATATCTGCATGTGTTATTATTGTTATTACTATTGGTTGATTGGCCTTTAACAAAATTTTATGGCATTTATACCAAGTTTAGATAAAACAGAAATGGATTTATGCAGAGACTCAGCTGTTCTATTGGCATTTAAAGAATAGGACATTTACACCATTCAAGCAAAACAAAGCTGCGTCTTATTACAAAGCTTGTTTCTGAATTTATGAGTAGAAGGATAAATTTCAAGTATTTTGTGCTGTGAAAATGTCAGGAATAAATCAGCAAGGTATGGTCCGCTGTGTGCACCGCAGGAGACGCTCAGAAGTGCTTGACTGGATCACAGCGGAGTCTAGACGTGAAGGTAACAGTAATGGCACTCGCTTCTCTCCAGTATAATCACCTCTATGTTATATTAGATGCATTCACTGTTACACTGTGCTTTGTATTTCACCTGCGTAACCTTAGTGGCATACAGCATTTTTATATCTCTATAATTATTTCACCTAATAACAAAAAAACTGCTTGCTTATCCTTCTGTCTATATCTACCCAAAATTCATCAGAATACAGTAAAGGAGAACCCATGGCCCTAGTATTATCTGGACCGCCTCCGTGCCTCTGCTGCAACCTCCCAACGGGGCCTGACCTTTTGGCATGGGGGGGCCGCTGGATTCCTCTTCTACCTAAGTGGTTGGTTTAATAATAATAATTCTTTATTTATATAGCACACACAGATTATGCACCGCTGCACAATTAGGTTTGCTAAATCAGTCCCTGTCCCTATGGGGCTCACAATCTAATCAACCTACCAGTATGTTTTTGGAGTATGGGAGGAAACTGGAGGACCCTGAGGAAACCCACACAAACACGGAAAGAAAATAAAACTCTTTGCAGATGGTTTAGAGCACATTCTAGTGCTAGTCGTGTCATGTTTAGTTTGGACCAGGTGAACTAAGAGATTCACTACAGTTGTAGTGTAAATGCTTAAAGGGGTATTCCCAACACACTTAGTATAGTTTATTTAATTCCTAACACAAAAAAAATACTTCTTCAATGTATTGTTATTTTTAAATAATGACCTACAGGCCCATAATAAACTGTAAATAGGGCGTACCTGCCCCCTAGCAACAGCCCTGTGTTGACACTAGATACGGCCACCGGCACTTGTCAGCAGTCGCGCAAGCGCATGGAAAGGGACTTCCCAGCTTCTGAACCCGCCGGGAATATGTGAACGTGCATAGCGAGCATTCACATTGGGAATAGCTTGCTCGATGGAACAGGACGGCTGCCGGGACTACTAAGTCTTCTTCATTTAAAAGCAGCAGTGAAGCTACTGCGCATGCCCAGCAGCCGCCCTGTTCTAGTGGGCGAGGTGGCAAGGATATGTGAACTGCGCCTGTGCTAGTTATGCATGTTCACATTTTCCTGGCAGTTTCGGAGGCTGGAGAGCCTCCTTTTATGCGCCACTGGTGTTGACGAGTGGGGGTGGTCGTATCTAATGTCAACACAGGGCCATTGCTAGGGGTCAGGTAAGCCCTACTTACAGTATATTACAGACATGTGGTAATTTGAAAAAAAAAAATAAACAATGTATTGAAGAAATAGTTTTTTTCATGTTAGGGATTGAATAAACTATACTAAGTGAGGTGGGAATACCCCTTTAATAAACCTATAGGAATTGATGCAAAAAAATATACACAATCTGCGCATATATTTCTGTATATTCTGTGCAAATTTTCTGCTCATCAAATCCACAATGTAATACAGGTGCGTTTCAGTGACAGACATTGCAGAAAATAATCAGCAGTGGAAACACTTTACTCCTGCAGATAAGTGTTGTGAGATGGAGTAAAGTGGTAGTGTGTGCAGATACCCATAAAGAATCTTCGGGGCGCATGTATCAGACTTCTGTCTTTGTCCGTGTGTTTTTTGAGACTTTTCTTGGCTTTTTTGCTGGTCAGATGAATCGTAGTGGTTTGTCTGAATTTGCAACTTTTTAAAACAAAAGTCACAAAAAGTCTGTGAAATTCTCAAACAGTTTTAAGCTTATTTCTACTCCTGGTCAGGGGCAGCCTTAGATATGCGGCAAAACTTGCAACTTTTGTGCAACTAAGTCGCAGCTTTCACGTCTGGATTCAGGTTATAATAACTCAGGGAACACTGCAGAAAACTAGACAATGGCGAACTTTGAAGGGAGAAAAAAAGTTACACATAAGCACCTGATCCATGAAAAGTCTCAAAAATTAAAGAAGGAGGCGAGCCATGTGCCCCTTTGTCATGCAAAGTATTGTTTTGATATTGAGGTTCATGATACTACACTACGTATCAGTATCAAATTCCCCGCTACTCCCCTGACCAGGGTAACAGACCCTGTTCTCAGTAATTAGATAAAGCTTCAGATCAGACATTCCTCCTGCTACTCCATTATATACTATGGTAGTGTTGGTAATTGCTGGGCACAGCGCCTGGCTGTCACTCACATACACAGTAAATGAGAGTGCTGGAGATAGCCGAGTGCTGTGCTTGGCAATTGATGGCACTCCTAGGTAAGTGGAATACTTAGCTCACCATAAAGGGGTTGTCTCATAATGAATAGTCAACACGTGTCTAGAAAATATGTGGCTATATGACCCTACAAATTACAAGAACTGGGGTCTCACCCCCCCCCCCCCCCATCATTTTGAAAAAGCTACATATGCAAATGCATACTGTTACTTCACTCAAGATTTAAGCAGCTGAAGAAGACGCTGTACTCCATCATCGGTTCTAATTAAAGCTGCGCTTTTTCCACTCCATATAATATTGGACCCCTGTTCTTGGAATCGGTGATCAGACATCAGTCTTAACCTACTGACAATCCCCTTGGTGGCTGGTGGATATTCTATTGGTGTTACATCAAAATTCTGATCATGAAATTATACAAGGTAAAAGTATTAAGTCATAGCCCATGCCCTCATTTTCCCATTTGTGGATATTTTTGTATATTATATAGGGTTTTTTTTCATAAACTGAACTCATATAACAATACCTTATTTTCCATTACATATTTTGTTTCCACTTCAAATACTATTAGAAATGATTGCAGAATCTCCGAGAAATGTCTTGGCTTTTTTAAATAAAAATCTATTGTTTTCCGTTAAACGTCTCAAAACAGTCTCCACGGTGAGCATTATTATTAGGAATACAAAGAACTAATCTCAGCAATCATTGTTCCAATGTTTCATTGCATAAACTTATCCGGAATGATCATGTTAAAAGACTAATTCATCTGTAACTTGTGTAGTTATGTAGCATGAAAATCCTTGTGCCGTCTAATGAAGCAAAACATCAAGAATTGCTCTCTATGGGCTCCTTGAGAATCTGGAGCATCAGTGTTTGTGGGTACAATCATAGTCTAAAAATGGTTGGATGGAAATCATTTTCTCCTAAAACTCAAAAGTTCTATAATTCTGAAGTTAACCCTATAGGATGTGGCAAATTGAAGATCTCACGACTCGAGTAAGGCGTGTAAGTTCACGTATGAGTTGTAGAGTCGGTAAACAACCACTGCGGCTGTGTTCAGACTTTGTATAAAACTCTACGTAGTAAGGTTACACATGAAAGGTAGGATGAAAGTGGGAGGAGGAATTAATATCGGCAGCAGACGGTGGAGGCCAGGGACGGATGTTATACTTTACATCCATCTCCTATACCGTCTAATGGCCTCTGCTGAGCATATACCTGGGCAGGAGGGATCAGGATGAAAACATGCAGCTGCTGCTTTGTCTTTCCATCCTCTGTTTCACACAGTATTCAACATATCGGGGCAGATTTATCAAACTGTCTGAAAGTCAGAATATTTCTAGTTGCCCATGGCAACCAATCACAGCTCCACTTTGAAATATTCATGAGCACTGGTAAAAGGAAAGCTGAGCTGTGATTGGTTGTCATGAGCAACTAGAAATATTCTGACAGCTTGATAAATCTTCCCCATACTGTGTAGAAGGAGGCCAAAAAAGATGCCCCCCTTCCAGTATTTGAAAACTCAAGACAAAGAAGTGTGTCAGAAGTGTGGCTCAAATCAATTAAAAAGGTGAACAACCACCTAACCATGACAAGCAGGGACTGACCATATGATGGTGTTAGTACCACTGCAAATGTCCTGAAGCCCCCCACATGGAGTAGGTCCAAGAAATGTACCTGGCAGCTGATGAAAAACTGCTGGACATGGATGTATATGTATAGGTGTAGATGTGAAGCCCAAAAAAGCAGGTACGAATCATGCAAACAATAATAGGGACAAACCCCAAAAATGATTACAAGGTGATCAGATAAATGGGCACACTACCTGAATAAATGCATATGTTAAAGCACCCAAAATACAGACCCACAAAGAGGGGGGCGCATGACAAAAAGTGGCTTCCACAGGGGTGTCTTGTCTTTTGAAAAGTGATCTTATATACTTACTGGGAGGGTAACCCCAAAAGACGGAGATGGAGTCTGACACATGCGCACCACAGGACCAGGGATGCCAGACACGTGTAACCTGGAAATGTGTCTGTTAGAAATATGATTCCCATAATGGGATTCCTGAGCTATTATAAAAGTAATCAATTTATCTATGTGCTATGTAGTGCGCCTCATGTATATGGGTCTATATGATATACGACTATGTGGAAATATAGTAATAACCCCAAGATATGACAAATATATGTTATAATATATATATATGCCAATTTAAATCCAAATTCATGAATATCTGAATAAATTCATAAAGAATAGAATACAATAATTATATATATATACACATTATTTATACATAATTTCACATGTTTGAAAAACACATACCGGTATATAGAAATTCATTATAAATGGATTATAGGTGTATAAAGCACAAAAACATTTATACAAAAGTACATAAAAAATATAATATATACACCTAAATTGCATGCGCCGGGCTCCGTCTACCTGTATATACATCCATGTTCATCACTTTTTCATTGTCAGGTACATTTTTTGGGGCTTCAGGACATTTGCAGTGGTGCTAACACCATCATATGTTCAGTCCCTGCCTGTCATGGTTAGGTGGTTGTTCATCATTTTAATTGATTTTGTTTTCATCTGCTGTAGTGAATACGTAATTGAATAAAAGAACTTTTCATCGCACATGCCCGACTGACACATTTCTTTGTCTTGAGTTTTTGGGTATTTATTTGATGTGCTGGGAGTTGGTGGGTTTTAGATTGGTTTTATATTGTAGTGCCAGACCCTTCCTTGGTTTCTCCCCTTCCAGTATTTGTCTTTGTATGCGCTCAAGGTATACATCGGGTAATTTTCTGGATGCTGAGTGTATCAAACAGTGAGGCAGCCTAATGGGAATCCTATAATCATGAAAAAGTCCCACATTCACGACATCCACATTCATTAAAATGGAAAACACTGGAACAAAGAGATTATTAGGGCTCCATTATGGTCCCTCACTTAAAACACATTGGGGCGGATTTACTTACCCGGTCCCGTCGCGATCCCCGAGGTGCGTTCTTCAACGAAGATGAAGTGTGGCGCGATTCTTCAAGATTGTGCATCCATTTTCCTGCATGTGTCGCTTCCCCGCTCAGGTCCACCAGAGTTCACGTTCTTCAATGTGAGTGCATTGTCTTGCGACACAATTTGAATTGTAAATCCTGTGGTTTGTCTGAATCAGTCGGGTTGTCCGTCGGCCACGGTCCCCGATTTGTTTCGCATGCAAGTCGGCATAATTGTGGCAAAATCTGATTGCGTGCGCCAAAAACCCCGGCGCACATCGAAAATAGTCGGGAAACCAGATGAAAATGCGCCGTGCAGACCCTGAGTAAATGTGCCCCACTATTATAGTATTTGGCACCTTACACTGCAAATTTTGATATATCACATGTCTGTTTTAAGGAGTCCAGACCAGGAGCAATTAAAAGATGGAATTCTAGAAAGGATATGTCATAACGCGCAAACAGAATGGGGACTGATATCCGCCTGGATATAAGTCCCCATTGAGGCCTATGGCGCCTGGTCACTGTGCGACTAACACACGTTTCCTCACCGCACCATGACCGTGCACAAGTATAGGACATGTCCTATATTTCGGCATGTTATATTAATGGTCTTGTGCTGCTCTATGGAGAGGAGACGGGTAAACTCCGTGCTCATCCCTCCCCTCCAGCGTGCTGATATAGGCGCACCCAATCACAGGCCGGGTAAATGTACCCAAAATCTGAAGGAAATAATCAGAAAGATACCGAGTTAAGAACATGCAAAGTTCTACCTTAGTCAGAAACTGGGCTGTCGAGGAGGTAGATTTGTAGTTAGGTCGGTGGGTCACAGCCAAACTTTTGGCTGAAATCCGGGTTCAGGGACCCAAACACTGCGTTTTGGATCCATTCATCGCTAGTCATGAACATGCGAGTCAGACAGCAGGTATCAGGACACCCTCCGGGATCACTAGTGGACAAGGTACCTTAATGCTCATGTACTTTTCCATGGATTTGCTAAAGATTAACTAAAGAAGAAGATTTTCAGGAGGTGAAACACCAGAGGAGGCCGAGGAGGTAAGATACAGAGGATCAGGGACCACGGGCATCACATCACGCAAACTTTTTTTTGGAATCTGGAATTCTTATTAAAATAATTAGGTTTTTGCAAATATGACTTTGTATAGCTCAGAAAAAGTCAAGAGTAACGCCTGCATGTAAAAATAGAGGATTTCACATTCTTTAAGTGACTGCAAGAATTACATTTTTCTTCAAAGCAATTACTCATGATTGACAATATATCACTCAGATGCTGAACATTTTCCATTGCTCATTGAGTCTAAAGATAGGAACCTGCATCTCTAATGCCCACTCTTACCTCCTGAAAAAGTGCAGATGACATGGGCGACTGTGGGGTATTAGAGGAGCTTATGACAGATCTCTGCTTTATCACACACAATCCTTTTTGTCTTCCAACAATCATCATTGGAAGATAAAATGACCTTAAAATGACGGGTCATGTGATCTCTATTTGTCCATGAACAATCGCCCTGCCACGACCTTATGGTAGTATTCATGAATATAAGATGAAGGTCCTGGCAGGACAGTAAGCTTATGTACAGACAGATAAAGATCACATAACCCTCCACCTGTGGCCATTTTATGGACAGGAATCTCTGGCTGATGAGGTAAAAGACACTAGGTTTCACTTTACATATCAAGAAAGTGGTGCAGAACTAGATGTATATTGGTAAATTACCTCATATTCTGCCCCTCACACACATTACAAAAACCATGAGGTAAAGTGGCCAACCCCTTTATCAATGGCTCTTGAAGACCTAGTCTTCCCGCCAGCAGTGCCATTTTCAACCATTTTCATGTAGACCATAGGACTACATCAACCCCTTACCAATGCGTGACATAGTAGTACGTCACGGGTCGGCTGCGGATGATTAGAGAGGGCTCACGGGCTGAGCCTACTCCATATCTGGTGAATGTTTGCTGCATATTCCAGCAAACTCCCACTGGTAACTGCTGTAGTATGGCAGTATATGGTAGGATTAATCAGACGACCTAGGGGTAAAGTACCATAGGGGGTCTTAAAAATAGTTTTAAAAAAAACTTTAAAAGTTTTAAAAAATGAAATTAAAAATACGTAAAAATTCTAATCACCCCACATTCCCTAGAACTGATCTAAATATAAAAGAACAGATAAAATCATAAACATGTTATGTATCGCCGCATCCCAAAATGATCTATCAAAATATAGTAACGGTTATTCCCGGTGTTTAACCTCCATAATGGAAAATATTGGCTGAAGTCTAAAATGCTACTTTTTTTGGCATTTTGCAAAATATAAAAGATTCAATAAAAAGTGATCAAAAGGCAATCCTAAAAATTGTAGCATTGAAAATGTCACCAAAAGTTGCAAAAAATGACACCACCCACAGCTCCGTACAGTGAAATATGAAAAAGTTATTAGTGCCACAAGATGGCAAAATGAAGAACTTTTTTTTTTTAAAGGGGGTTTTAATTTTTGTAAATGTATGAAAACATTATAAAACCTGTACAAATTTGTTATCCCTGTGATCGCACCCACCCAAAGAATAAAGTAAACATGTAATTTGGGCCGCTCACTGAAAGCCGTAAAATCCAAGCCCACAAGAAAACGGTGCAAATGCATTTTTTTCACCAATATCACTATATTTGGAATTTTTTTTCCTGCTTCCCAGTACACGGCAGGGAACCATCACTATGAAGTGCAATGTGTTATGCAGAAAACTAGGCCTTGGACAGTTTTTTCCATGGAAAAATTTAAAAAACTAGATTTTTTTTATAACAACATTTTATTTCATTTTCCAACCTAAAATTCAAAATACATAACAATAACTTGATATATATAGTTTACACATATGGTCAATGCTTTGATGTGACTCATTACCAATGCTTCTACATAACATAAGTTATACATTTTTGAAGGTGAGAAGTGAAAAATGAAAATGCAAAACCAAAAAAGGGCTGGTCGTAAAGGTCAAATTTACGACCCCAGCAAGTAAACACAGCTATGATTGGCCAGGGTTGTTCCCTGTTTGGCCAGTGGTGTTCCCCAGGCATGGGTAGTTGCTGGGGGCTTCATTTTGTCGTATTGACTGTTCAGCTGTCAATCCAGCAATAATTTCAGGTGGCACGGCTGAACCCTGTACGCGAGTGTCAGGTCTGCTGTACAGTAAAACAATAGTTACTGCCCGAAGATCAAGAGCCAGCTAAAAGATATGGAAGGGAAGTATTACGATTAATAAAGTTATCACATTTTAGGTGACATATAAATAAAATATATTTGTTTAAGTGCCTGTAACACAACCACTTGTGGCCAAAATAAAACAAAAATTGTGGCCAGGACTCGTTTTATTTAGTTCTCTCTGATATGTCCGGTTGGAGTCTCAGTGAATTACTTAATGTATTCCCATTGCCATCCCCACTATAAATACACAGCAAGTACACTGTTATCTAATAACATTACAAAGGAAATACTAGCACTTCATCTACTATGAATATTACATCCCATCCATCAAAAAGTCAATATCATCATAGAAGAGTCTTTTCTTGGAGTAGGAAGGTTCGGTGACCTCGACTCACCCAATAAGTCACTCAGTGATAAAATCTTTCTCAATAGCTATTAGGATTATAAAGTGGTGAAAAGTCCAGAACCAGAAACATTGGTTCTATCTTCTAAGTAGTCGCTAAGGAGAATCTCCATTCAAAACAAAAACAATTGTTCACTTTAATTTTGGTTAGATATTTATTTAGTTAATTGTGACAACAGGCAGGACTGGCACATGGTTGCCCCTCTCGACTTCTATACTGAGAAGTTATTGACAGAACATTCTGACGAAATAGCAATGTTGCAATCAAGGCAGATTAAAGAGAACCCGTCATGCAAAATAACCCCCCTAAACTAAATATATTTTCATAAACTGCCATTAGAGAGCATTGCCTGTATCCCTTCATTGTCCCTCTACATGCCTGTAAACCTAAGCAATGAGGTCCTAAAGCTGTATGCAAATGACCTGTGAAATGTCCAGTGAAGCATTAGCATATTCAAGCTGTCCACCTTATTCATGAGTGGGAGGCACAGCCACACCCCCAGTGCTTGACTGACAGCCTGTATAATGATGTGAGGCTGTATAATGATGTGCTTCCTGGTGCTGGCGGCCACGCCCCCTGCAGCCTGTGTGTGCATGTGTGTGTATATAGGAGAGATACAGCAGCTCCAGGCAGCCATGTTACAGCAGAACATGTCAGATTCATGTGTAGCTGATGTCTGTGTCTCTCACCTGTATATTAGGAGGATGCAGCATGTCAGCAGATGCAACACACACTAGCCATGCTTTACTATACATTACACACAGACATGAGCAGGGGGAGGAGAGGGGAGGGGGAACAGGGGTGACATCACTGCCTCTGACCATGTGACCAGCCTCATTTACATGATAAAGAATAGATGATTTTACAATGAATAATGTATGAAATAACTAGATAAAGCCTGGGATGGGATCCTTGTGATCTGCTCCAACAGGTAGTAGTGACAGGACAAGTGACACAGACCTTATGACAGGTGTCCTTTAAGGCTGTCCTGACCCTGGGCTGTATGAATATTATAGCCCCGACAAGTCTGGGATCACTTCCTACATATGGTACTAGGATCAGCTTCTTGTAGAATGTAGGATGAGTCCCTTCTGACTGCTTTGAATCTGTGGTTTCAGGACCTTTGGAGGGCTTCCAAATGTCCTGCAATGGCTTGTGTGTACATGTATATTGAGACCAGGAACAGATGTACAAGTATTTCATGTTTTTAATGGGTGAAGCTCATGACATTTGGTGGATGGATTGGGTGGCCATGGGCCCCCTAGAAGGATTGGGCCTTGGGCTACCACCCAAACCACCTATATTGTACTGTTTTCAACGTTCTTTTAGTTGACAACCAGTTCACTTCCTGTTATCACTTTTTACCAAAAACTTTTCTTCCATGACAACCTATAAAAACAAAAGATGAATGAAAAAAAAAATCCAGTTGACTTGCCCAAAACGTAAGACCACGATGACGATGAAATTTTGAAGTACCACATTTCAAGTTTGCCTGGGGCCACAGGTCACCTGGTCCCCATGCAGGACTCAGTAATTCATATGATGTCCCATGTCCTGCTGCCACTCGGGATGCAGGTGGCCATGTAGTCATTAGTGGCTGCCCCACCTCTGCCATAACAACTCCCATATCAGTGGTTGGAGGGGTGTGTGCATAGCAACATAAGCCTAATGGTGGTGACCCTATTTATGTCATATACTTACTCTGTTAAAGTTTATTAGAAGTGGCCATATGATCACCCCTTTAAAACTGATTTAGCAAACAAGTATGTGAGGAACTTAAATGGTCAAAAACTTTTAAGAAACTTTAAGATAGTGTCTCTTTTTTCATTATTCCGATTCCTTTCCGCACTTCCTCTTATGCTATTGTTCTCTCCGAATACAGATTGTAGTTTACAGAAGCGTCAGATTACATCTCACAACTAAAGTCTATAGATGTTAGTGGTGTGATAAAGAAGCAATAGGGTTAAAGGAGAGACAAGCACAGACATAAAATAATACGACATTTGTATCTAACCCCAGGTGCTTCATTCACATTAGTATAAGATGGTTGTAAGATGACTGTAAGTTGGGTGTTCTTAAGTAGGGGACCGCCTGAATTGGAAAATCGTATAACTTTTCCTTACAGAAACCAAATATTTGCTGAAAGTGGACGACCCCTTTAATGTAACAGATTCTCCTCTACGTGGTGCATGAAGTATATGGGAGACATCACAGCAGCGGGTCTCCACCCACCAACTGAGACCAGGAGATAAAGCCTGCCGAGGAGAAAACTGCTAAAAAATACAGAAACCAAGGAAAAAATAAGGCCAGAAATAGTGTTATTCCTTATGTATTCACACTATACTATTGATTTATGTAAAAGTGTCTAAAGGTTAGTAAGATTTTCTTCTCTTCTTTCCTTTAAAAAAAAATGTAAAAAATTTTCTGTCTCCATTACATAGACAAGACCAGTAATAATCATCTAGGGAAAAAAAAAATTACAGGATGTGAAAATCATTAATAGGACTCTTTAAAATTGACATTTTAAATATTTAAGCTGACAAGAGAACATAAATCTAGTACAAAATCAATTGTAGCAAGGCTCGAATATTTAAGAAATGAGACGAGAGGTGTAAAGGATCGATTCCACCCTCATCTCTAAGATTAAATTGGTGACATGTATATCAATACTTAAATATTGTCTTAAATATTAGGCCGTACACAGAAGCATAATCCATAGGGGAGGGGTTACACATTATTGTATCATTATCTGTCATAAGCTGTCGGAGCCTTGGAGGACTTGTTTCTTCCTAAATAATTAACATTGACTCACAGCCACGAAAACTCCAGGGATTATCCTCATCTTATAAAGAAGGATGGACAGTGTGGCGGCCTCCATAGATGACAGAAGATTTCTAATAAATATCTCATGGATTTACATGTGATGTAAGATGTAAGTCAGCTGAGATTTATCGAGTTTGACAATTTACCCTACGGAGGAGAGAATCCTGACTAATCCATTGAGATGAGCAACATTCGCCATACCAGAAACATAATTATAAACTATCTAGGAGCTGGCAGAGACAGACACAGTTTTTGTCAAATTTGTGCAAATTTAAATAAATTTAAAGGTCCCACCCCCTTCTCTTTAAACCACACCCCTACCATTTTATGTAAAATCCCTCCCTCAGAAATTGACAAGTTGGATTTTGGTTTCATCGGACCAGAGCACCTTCTTCCGCATGTTTGGTTGCTCCCCGGTGGCTTGTGGCAACCTTTAAACAAGATTTTTTGTGGATATCTTTGAGAAATGGTTTTCTTCTTGCCATTAAGTGCAGATTTATGCTGTGTACAACTGATTGTCGTCCTATGGACAGACTCTCCCACCTCAGCTATAGATCTCTGCAGTTCATCCAGAGGGATCATGGGCCTCTTGATGAATCTCCGATCAGTCTTCTCCTTGTTTGAGATGAAAGTTTAGAGGGTTGGCCAGGTCTTGGTAGATTTGCAGTGATCTGATACTCCTTCTAATACAATATGATCACTTGCACAGGCTTCTTGGGATTTTTAAAGTTTGTGAAATCTTTTTGTATCCAAATCTTCTCCACCACAGCATCACGGACCTGCCTGGTGTGTTCCTTGGTCTTCATGATGCAGAACCCTGAGACTATCACAGAGCAGGTGTATTTATACAGAGACCTGATTACACAAAGGTGGATTATATCTGTCATCATCAGTCATTTAGGACATTGGATCATTCAGAGATATTAACTAAACTTCTGGAGGGAGTTTGCTGCACTGAAAGTAAAGGGGCCAAATAATATTGCACGCCCCACTTTTTAGTTTATTATTTTTTACAAAAGTTTAAGATATTCAATAAATTTCATTCCACTTCACAATTGTGTCCCACTTGTGGTTGATTCTTCACCAAAAAAATTACAATTTTATATCTTTATGTTTAAAGCCTGAAGGTACTTAGAAAAGTTCAGGGGGGCCGTATAATTTCGCAAGGTGCTGTAGCTGTTTGAATTTTTAAAATGGCCGGAACTCGGTGTCCAATTTTGTGTGATGATCAACCTTGAAAAGACACATATCTATATACAGGCATTTACATAGAGGGAGGTGTTTCTTTTACGTCAATGTTTGGGGAAGAGGGAAGATTGTGGCTATAAAATACCTGGTTATATGAATGACTTATCATTCCACAATTCGTTTTGAGGATTTGGGGTTTCAGTATTTACTTCTTCAGTTGCTTTAGAGTTTGAGGAAAAGAGAACAGATAGGGAATTGCGTTCATTATGACATAATAAAAGTTTAGCCGCAGTTCCTCAACTCCATCAGGCAATGATTAAAGTGTATTGTGTTCTCCTGCCAGTGACAGCTGACATTCTGGTTGTCAGAGAATAGGTGAAGGAGTGGGAGACGGCTCAGAGTTACTGATTTCCTATTAGGTATAAAATGTCTCAGTAATAATAGTGTTACCGCCGGTGACTGGAATACAGAACAAGAGCCGATGCCTCGTCCAACTCCTCAGTGGGATGAAGGAACATTAACATTATGATAGTGAAAAAGTAAAATGAAAAAAAAATCGGAATAAACAATATTTTTGTGGAAGTCTTGGAGCTATCCTATTGGATAAGTGGAATACCTCTATAACAGCATGGAGAATAAATACTGTCTACCATAATAGATGATATAGACTGAGGAGGTTCTTCTAAAGACCTATTTATAGGAAAGGTCAATAGTAGTTAATGTGTGGCACCCCCACCACTCAGCTGAATGCATCCAATGCCCCTGAACTACAGTCAGAGAAGAAAGCAGGTAGGTAATGTTCTTAAAAGCGGCCATATTTGTGAGGCATCCGTTACCTCCTGGTTGTCAGCTTTAGTGATCACTCTCCAATCAACATAGAGTCCCGACAGGACAGAAAATCGGCTTCTCTACTGATTCCTATGAGATCCTTGAGGGGTCATCACAGCCGTGGGCCAGATCTCTATCAAGGGACAATAAAACCATTACACTCCTCAAATGTTACAACATTTACTGTGTTGACGCTTCTCCTTTCTTATTTTTTATCTTGTCTTATACCCACTGCCTGATGAAGGACCAGAGTAGCTCAGAAGCTGGCAATTGTCATCAACACAAAAAGTATCAACCACTGAGGACTTTTATCTATTTAAACAGTGACCAACATGATAGAGAGATTATTTTAGATAATAAGATCCTTGTAAGATTCTTTGTCAGTCGGAGAGCCTGATTTCTAGTCACATGACACAGCTGAGGACCAGAATGAGGCGGTAACTCACAAACCAGCCAGTAAGAAGATTGGTGTAAGGGGTAGACTGGGAACAGAAACATAGACACAAGCTGTGAGCCCTTAAAACTCAACCCACTCTGCCTACTTACTCAAAGCCACCCTTAGTAGTTCCTGTCGAACACTAAGTGATAACAACAGACGAGGACAAGACAAACAAATGAGTAAGAAGAGTAGACAGAGCCAAGCTAAAAAACGGAGAGTACCAAATTGATAGACAAAGGATAATCAGGAAGACAAACCAAGGTGACAGAAGAAACCAGATATAAGCAGACAGAATACACACAGTCTCGGTCAAGTGTGAACTATAAGAAAAACTGATCGGATAGATTTCCAGGGCCTTTATGTGATGTCAGAATCAGGGTTCAAGCGCTGATAGGACAAGGATTCTGTTAATCACTGCAGGTTTACTGTTAGTAAACCAAAAAGGAGATTACTGGGTGTGGTGCTAGGGCGTAATAGACCGGTGTTCACACTGTCGAACAAGGACAATGCTGGCACAGATTTCACAACCAACATGGATATTTATAACAGATCAGAGAATACACATTATTGTGGATCACCCTTTTACAAACTTTGCAGGATACAGAAAATAAGAAAATAGAGTGTTATCACAGGAGAAGCACAGTCTTAGCTTTTCTTCTATTCATTCCCTTCCTGATAAATTCTCTGCTGAATTCAGGCTTTCTAGCAAGATGGACAGAAGTTCACTGAGGAGTCAGTATACATAGAAACTCGATGGAGACAGGAAGAGGGTGTCACAGGGAAAATGAAAGCAGAGCTCTGATTGGTTGCCATGGGCAATTAGAACAGTTCTGCTCTAAGTGACTTATGATAAATCTCCCCCATATAGTATATACATCTATACGATTTGTAGTCTAGTCACAAGTGATACGTTACAGATGAATGTACTGTATCTGACTGATTTCTCTTCCATGTAAGAGCTTGTGACATGAGCTTCTGCCCGCTTTGTTTCTCGAACCCTAATTACTTCTATAACGCGAATGCAGGATGACATCTATGTTGCTTAATCGATATCACTTAATGCTTTTCTCAGAAAATCTGTCCCAGTTCTTTACTTTATCCATTACACAATTTAGAAAATTAGCCTTTTTTTTTTAGAAAGGCGGCACATGAGAAGCAGGCTGAGGTCACATACCTTGTTATACTGCCGCTGTTTGTGGGATGGAGGAAGATACAGGCACCTCAAATAGAGACAAGTTTTAGTAATTGTCACCATTAAGCTTTGACACAGTTAAATGGAATGTGTCAAAGCTTAAAGGGCTATTTCCACGAAAATAAGTTTCTTATTTGTACTTAGGATAACAAAATAACATTCTCTAATTCACTGTTATTAACAAAAATGCAGCATTTCACAGAGATAAGTCGAACCTGTCTCTATTAGTCCTGCTGTACACAATTTCAGTTTCCCCTAGACACGACCCTGTAACTTATGACTTATGGTCAGGCACCATATTGGATTTCTGTGTGTGATCATGCAAATGAGATTTCTGTCTCTCTCTCTGCTGTGTGTACTGTAGCCCCGCCCCCGGCATGGAGCTCAGAGACATTGACTGATCGCTTCCTGTCAGCACATCGTGAGCAGAGAGAGAGGCTGCAAACTACAAGGAGATAAGTGATCCGGGGGAAGGGGGAGGCAGGCACATATCTGTGAGATGTAGCAGAGCTCACAGTGTAACATACTACAAGGAGATAAGTGATCCGGGGGAAGGGGGAGGCAGGCACATATCTATGAGATGTAGTAGAGCTCACAGTGTAACAGTGTAATGGTTTATCAGCCTCTGTGTAATCATCTCATGCATCTCTGATCTGTCTCATTGCTCTCTCTCTATGGGGGAGATTTATTATTAGGCAGGATTTTTAGAAGTGGTCTATGTGTTAGGCAGGTTTCCACCAGTTGGATTTATAGTCCGGTGTATGTGCAGTGTTATATGCCTTCTGATGTGAGTATCAGCAGTGTCTGCTCTATGCGAATAGGCTGCAACAGTCGCACGTATGTGTAACATCTGCTCAATTTCTGCCTTTTTGCAATGTTTTTTGCACAGGAAATTCTCAGATACCTCAAACATAAAATTGAGCAAAAACTTATTCTATAAATATAAATATCATATAAATATCAATATACCTATAAATATCCCCTATAAGGACCCACATACAGCACCTCCTATGTGGTATAGTTTTGCGATTAAATTTGTGTTCTTTTGAAAATCCTCAGTTGATAAATGTTGCACACTCTGGGGTGTATTTTTTCCGCCATTGCGTGACTTGTGTATTTTTCTCGCTAAGAAAACACACAAAAATGATGTTTGTGCAAAATCTGCGACAATTATATGCCAAAAAGCTCCATAGAACTAATGATAAATCTCCCCCTATGTGTCAGTGTGTTAGTACAATGTCAGTAGCCAGATGAAAGTGCATATACACCTGTACCCTGATAATGTAACCACATTGTCACCCCACAGAACTAGATATCATAATGTGTCTGCTTAGAGAGGCTCCGCCCGCACCCTTGGATTTTACACTGACCCTGTCTTATCCTTTAAGCCTCACCTACAGGCCCTTACATCAACCTGGTGCCTCCATCTGAAGAACTTATCTTGCAGCCGACCCTTCCTTAACCCAGTATCTACAAAATTGCTAGTCCATGTCCTCATCATCTCCAGCTTGGACTACTGCAACCTTCTTCTCTGTTGTCTCCTAGCTGAACATCTAACGCCCCTCCAATCCATCCTTAAAGGATATCTACCAGCAGTTTACTGGCGGTGTCCTCATTAGGCTGCTCATTCAGTCTAGGGGATGGAGGGACCATTTTTAACATGTTTTCTGGCATCTTTATTTATGAAATAATAACAGGCGGAGGAGCTCAAGCCGGCGGTGCCCGAGTTCCTCACGGCTTTAATGTATTCACGCCCCTGCTGCAAGTCTCCCCATCTCCTAGACTAGTGATGGCAAACCTTTTAGACACCGAGTGCCCAAACTACAACCAAAACCCACATATTTTTCGCAAAGGGCCAATGCGACAATTTAAGCAGTGACTCATTACTCCCTGCTCTTTCAGGGGTTTAAATTGTATAGGCACCTGAGGACACCAATACAGTAGAAAGAGGGAGAAGTTGTTTGGATTATCATTGTAGCTTCCTTCTAGGGTCCGGGGCTGCCTGGGACTGCAAGAGGCCTTGCGTCCTGACTGGTGAACCCTGCCCAGGGGTGATGGCAAGGTGCCCGTATAGAGGGCTCTGAGTGCCACCTCTAGCTCCGGTGCCATAGGTTCGGCACCCCTGCCCTAGACTGTACGAGCAGTCTTATGAGGACTCTCTACCACCAGTAAGCTCAACGGGTGAGAAACCTACAAATAAAATGATTGACCAAAACCCTTTGCCCGTCACCCACTGCCAAAGTTTCTTGAATCAGGGCTTGAGATTGCTGACTACAGAGCTAAAATGTCCACATTATATGAAATATTGATCGGGTTCACATTTGACCAGAAATTCATTACTGTGACTGGTCCTGTAACACTTGGGTCGTGCGGCTGCTCCCATGTTCAGTATTAAATCAAATTCTCCATCTGTCATGGGCAGTGAAAATTAATATTTTCAATGGGAGGTTAGTTGCAAATAGTTTGATGGGTAATGGCAGCAGTCATGTCACATCCTCCTGTCACTCATTATACCAGAGCTCGTCATGTTCCTTTCCTCTCGGCCTTTGTTTCTTGTTTCTCTGTGATTGATTTTTCCACTTGTTGGAAATTCTTATTTTCAGTCCTTTTTTTATATGGCCATTAGAGATGTGGCTAATTCCTACAAGTTTTGCAATTATTTTTTCAGTGGATTTTGCTCCTTACAAGTAGATTTGTGTTATCAGAGGCAAAAAGATACGAATGATAAATCTTTATTGATCAGAACAATGACAGAAGGAATATACAGGTAATGGAGCTTAAGACACAAACATCTAGAGACAATGGAAATGTGAAAGGTAATTTCTTAGTTTTAGTACATGGATAATGCACACAGTGATGTCACAGTACAGGGATAATACACACAGTGATGTCACAGTACAGGGATAATATACACAGTGATGTCACAGTACAGAGATAATACACACAGTGATGTCACAGTACAGGGATAATACACACAGTGATGTCACAGTACAGGGATAATGCACACAGTGATGTCACAGTACAGGGATAATGCACACAGTGATGTCACAGTACAGGGATAATGCACACAGTGATGTCACAGTACAGGGATAATACACACAGTGATGTCACAGTACAGGGATAATGCACACAGTGATGTCACAGTACAGGGATAATGCACACAGTGATGTCACAGTACAGAGATAATACACACAGTGATGTCACAGTACAGGGATAATGCACACAGTGATGTCACAGTACAGGGATAATACACACAGCGATGTCACAGTACAGGGATAATACACACAGTGATGTCACAGAACAGGGATAATACACACAGTGATGTCACAGTACAGGGATAATACACACAGCGATGTCACAGTACAGGGATAATACACACAGTGATGTCACAGAACAGGGATAGTACACACAGTGATGTCACAGTACAGGGATAATACACTCAGTGATGTCACGATGAACTCTAATCCACTCAAAGTCCCAGAGATCAGTATGTAGGTTTATTTCATTATTTGACATTATATAATATTATATTATAAACTTGAGGTCTCTGTAACCAGCTTACTGTCTGCAATAACTTTTTATGAAGTATAAATGATTGGAAGATGCATTGATTCTACTGGTTTATTCTTCCATAAATCCCAATGTGTCCATACACACTCATATATTGGCTGCACCATGACGTCCTTGTGTCTTGGGGGGAGTTCCCCACCTCTTAGGGTATAGGAGCTTTTAGGGTAATCCGCGTTAGTAGCCATAGGGAAGATGCTAATACACTGCACTACATGACATGATTGGCAACTCAAGGCCAGAGGCGGCTCCTGGCCATAACAGCTGCTGGACACATTGACCCATATTGATCCGAATATCGCAAGGCCGGATTGTGCTAGAGAGATGCTGTTTTATGGAGACATTGCAAATTAACCCCTTAAAAATCGTAACTTGACGAATTTGCTATATAATATAACAGCTATTACATTATTCAACAGATAAATGACTGCATGGAAAATCATGTTTTATTATATTTGTATAAATGAGCAACTAGTGAAGCCTAAGAAAAAATGTCTGATACAAAATGTCTGATACAAAATGTCTGATAATGCCACTTTCTGGCAATATAAATATTACCTGGTATTACAGTCATGGCCAAAAGTTTTGAGAACGACACAAATACAAGTGCAATCATATTATGAGGAACAAAAGCTTTTATTGACAGAATGAGTTTGACCAAGTCAGTATTTGACCCTTCTTCTTCAGGACCTCTGCAATTCTCCCTGGCAGCTCTCAATCACCTTCTGGACCAGATCCTGACTGATACCAATCCATTCTTGCACTATCAATGCTTGCATTTCCAGGCCATGGACCCAAAATCTCTATGTTTTGTTCCCTTTGCATTATGGCAAGGTGCTCCATCATGCTGGAAAAGGCATTGCTGATCACCCAACTGCTCTTGGAGGACATTCTGGGGGTCATTTACTAAGGGCCCGATTCGCGGTTTCCCGACGTGTTACCCGAATATTTCCGATTTGTGCCGTTTTTCCCTGAATTGCCCCAGGTTTTTTGGCGCTCGCGATCGGATTGTGGCGCATCGGCGCTGGCATGCACGAGATGGAAATCGGGGGACGTGGCCGAACGAAAACCCGACGGATTCGGAAAAACCGCCGCATTTAAGACAAAAAATGTGTCGCGAAAATTACACTTACCTTCACCAGGTATAGGCCGGTGAATTTCAGGGCATTCCAGCGCGCCTCCGGGGAACTTCAGCGCAGCAGCGCCACCTGGTGGACGGCGGAGGAACTGCCTTTGTGAATCCCGGCCGGACCCGAATCCACCGCAGAGAACGCGGCGCTGGATCGCGAACGGACCGGGTAAGTAAATCTGCCCCACTGGTCCCATTCTTTATTCATGGATGTATTTTTAGGCAAGACTGTGAGAGAGCCGATTCCCTTGGCTGAGAAGCCGCCCCACACATGAATGGTTGCAATTCATCCAATTTTATACCGATGAATTCTTAAACTTTACTGTTTTTATGTATAATAAATGTCTCTAAAATAGTGAACATTTGTTGTTACGTATATAATGATCTAATGATCTATTGATACACAAAAAAGAGCAGCGCGACCAACCACTGGCCACTCACTTCCTAAATCTTTCTACATCAGGACTTGTTCCTGTAAACCAGAGGACGCAGCAGCTAGATACAATACTTCCTATAGAACCTCTCTCTAATATCTCTTACACTCCCCTCTTCTTCCTAGGAGCGCGGTGAAACCCCTTTAATTACTATGAATGGTTGCAGGAGGCTTTACAGGTGGCATGAGACAAGACTGGTGGGATCGCTCACCTTGTCTTCTCCGAACAAGCAGTTTTCCAGATGTTCCTAACAATCGGAAAGGGGAATCATCAGAGAAAATGACTTTCCCCCAGTCCTCTGCAGGCCACTCCCTGTACTTTTTGCAGAATATCAGTCTGTCCCTGATGTTTTTCTGGAGAGAAGTGGCTTCTTTGCTGCCCTCCTTGACACCAGGTCTTGCAGTGTCACCAGTCTCCGCAGTGTCACAGTGCGTGCAGATGCACTCACACCTGCCTGCTGCCATTCCTGAGCAAGCTCTGCACTGCTGGTAGCCCCATCCCAAAGCTGAAACACTTTTAAGAGACGGTCCTGGCGCTTGCTGGTCCTTCTTGGGCGCCATGGAGACTTTTTGGCAACAATGGAACCTCTCTCCTTGAATTCCTTGATGATGTGATAGATTGGTGACTGAGGTGCAATCTTTCTAGCTGCGATACTCTTCCCTGTTAGGCCAGTTTTGTGCAGTGCAATGATGACTGCACATGTTTCTTTAGAGATAACCATGGTTAACAGAAGAGAAACAATGATGCCAAGCACCAGCCTCCTTTTAAAGTGTCCAGTGGTGTGATTCTTACTTAATCATGACAGATTGATCTCCAGCCCTGTCCTCATGAGCACCCACACCTGTGTTACTGGAGCAATCACTGAAATGATGTAAGCTGCTCCTTTTAAGGCAGGCCTGCAATGAAGTTGAAATGTGCTTTTGGGGAAAAAGTTCATTTTCTAGGCAAAAATTGGCCATGACTGTACTGCATCAGCAAGAGACTAGCAAAAATATTATATACATATATACAGGCAGTAAGTTGAGTTTGTATGTAAGTTAGAACTGCATATTTTATAATTGTAGCGCCAGACAAATTTTTTTGGTCTCTGTGACAACTGGATTTTAAAAATGCCGGATTGTCATCAGATCGCGGATTAACAATAAAGCTAGATAGCAGACAACTGTGATAACTGTTATACCGAGAGGAGAGGATGGCGCTGGTAGTAACATGATCCAGCGCTGTCTGTGGCCTAACCCCCAGTCAAAAGTAGCTGCCAAGGCCCAGAGTCGCAGAACTGCTTTATAGACGCGAGGGATCCTCTATGTCTGTTCCCCCTTATATACAGCCTCCTCTTGTGTGTTCCCCCATATATTCTGCCCCCATCATATTTTGCCACCAAGCTCTGCCCTACCTCATATTTATAATCTTAACTTTCATTAAAGGGGGTCTGTGCTTTGGTCATATCTTTAAAGGGGGGCTCTGTTGTGGACATTTCATTAAAGGGAGCCAGTACGGGCTACGGGAGTGTCGTCGGGTAGAGGAGATTAGGCCTCGGGCACGAGGTTGGTTTGGATGCTGAGGGCCCTGGGCATGTGAACAGTCCAGGATTCATGGGACACTTAATCTGCCACTGAACAGGACCTTGAACTATGTCATCCAAGCTCCTGTTGCAGATTGCTGTGTGCTCCTGCACACATTTTTCATCATATTTTTACCTTGACTCACAGCAAAAACTCAATGAAACCGGCCCAGAGGCAGTCACTGGGAAATCTCTCGGCGAGTTGTATTGCCAGTCCGACCCTGGGCACAAGAACAAGTTACCTCATGAAACATATAAAACAACAGGTATGATCCTAGGCCCAGCTCCAGGAATTGTGCTCTAATATATATATATAACAACCTCCTGCGGCAGAGAGTTCCACAGTCTCACTGCTCTTACAGTAAAGAACCTTTGTCTATGGTGATGGTAGAATCGCCTCTCCTCTAGGCGCAGAGGATGCCCCCTTGTCCTGGTCACAGGCCTAGGTATAAAAAGATCGTTGGAGAGATCCTTGTACTGTCCATTCAGGTATTTGTACATTGTAATGAGGTCTCCCCTCAGGCGTCTTTTTTCTAAACTGAATAATCCCAAATTTTTTAATCTGTCAGTGTATTCTAATCCCCCGATTCCCCTAATAATCCTGGTTGCTCTCCTCTGCACCCGTTCCAGCTCTACTATATCCTTTTTATACACTGGTGCCCAAAACTGTACACAATATTCCATGTGTGGTCTGACCAGGGATTTGTATAAGGGCAAAACTATTGTCAGCACCCGTACAGAAAATGCGGAACCAAAACCAGGCTTGGCGCTAGCTGTCAGACTAGGTAAGTGGTGGCGAACTCACCCTGCGACGTCCCTGCGGGCTAAGGCCCTGCCTAAAGCATATAAACCGCCCTGATAAGGGCGAACCCACTATCAGGAACCTAACTGACAGTCCCTGAGCGACCCTACAACATGACAGGGGACACTTACTTCGTCTGGCAGCTGCTGGATGGTGGAGCGGACAGGTAACGGGAATACAGGAATAGACCAGTGTTCACACTGGTAACAGAAACCAACACAGGACTGAACAGGAAACCGGAATACAGGAATAGACCAGTGTTCACACTGGTGCACAGAATACAAACACAGGACTGAGACAGGGACAAAACAACAGATATAGACAGATCTTCAGGAAGATAATCACAGGTCAGATATAGGTACAGGTAAAGGCAGGATATACACAGGTCAGGTCTAGATCAAACGGGTTAATCACAGGTCAGGACAAGATCAATCAGATTATATACAGGTCAGGTACAGATACAGGCAGACAAACGGAGACAGGTAAAACAGAACTAAAAACACAGGGAAGACAAGAATCAAATTAACCAGCAAGCCTGATGGATACAGGTACAGGCGGGATATACACAGGTCAGGTAAAGATCAAGCAAGTATACACACAGTCAGACTCAAAATAACCAGCAAAATAAGATGGGAATGGGCAGGTATATAAGGCCGATCCCGGACACGCCCCCAGTAACACACTGGAGGAACTGTGCATCAGGCTAGTAACCCTTGCTGGGCAGGACAGAAATGCAAGGAGCAGGGTGTGGCTCAGTTTATCCAAACAGAAGAATTAAACCACAGTTCACACACAAATACGCCATGTATTCCGCCAACTGCGGATAGAGCAACGTTCAGGCACGGCTGTTTCAACTATATCTTTATCATGAGAATCTATTCCTATCTTGATACATCCCATAATTTTATTTGCTTTAGCAGCAGCCGCCTGGCTCTGGTCACTAAAATTAAGTTTACCATCCACCAATACCCCATACTCCATCTCCCAGCATCGTTTGTCCAGATCTAATCCAACAGACTTGTAAGTTTATTTTCCTCACATTATTCTAATGTTGGACTTTGTGGCTGATTTTATCCTTGGTTGTGGTTGTAACATTTTGACACATGAATTGGGGGATTTTTTATGGATGTCAATTAAACTAAATTTTTTTGCTTGCAATAATGTAACTCTTCTAATAAACCAGAGCAGCATTGGCATAAGGTGTCAGCATTATAATGCACGGTACGTGATTATATGCAGGAAGATACGCGGGATCGGACCTCTTTTGTATTCTGATTTAATATGTGCACCTTTAAAGCGATTTCAGCTAAAAAAAAAACCTCCGAGTGTCCAGAGGTCATCAGGATACACAGAGCCGGAAATAATTAGCACATTAACCAAATGGTTAGTTAGGAGATAATTAAAAAGAAGAAGAAATCTACCTCCAGTTCTGTAGAGAAGAATAAAAGGGTTTGATCAGCATCAAAACAGAGCAGAATCAGCGGGAACAGGGAGGAAGTGCCGCGCCAGGGCTTTCTTCTAAGCCAACGTAGACAATTCAAGCCATCTCCCGCCCCGCGATGAAAGCCTGGCGTCTGGAAACAATTCATTTCCATTTCTTTTATGCCTCTGTCAGAATCTCTTTCATAATCAGATTTACCATCGAAATCTTCCATATCCAAGAGATTCAAGTGAAGGAGAACAAACGATTCTTATTACTTTATAGAGGGGACCTTTGACACGACATTGAGCTGTGGTCTGAATGTGAGGATATCAGGAGCTTCCTGCACACGTTGTCTAGAAAGTTCTCTTAATGTTCTTCTCCAAACTGCGATGGAACGTGGAGATCAATAACATAAATAAATTACAAAAATAGTTCAGGAAGTTTTCGGAATGTTTTTGAAATTAGTCTGCAAATGCATTAAAATAAGTTTCCATCTGTAATAAATATTATTACAGGTGGTCTCCTACTTACGGCCACCCGACTTACAGACGACCCATAGTTACAGACGGACCCCTCTGCCCACTGTGACCTCTGGTGAAGCTCTCTGGATGTTACTATAGTCCCTGCAATGATCAGCTGTAAAGTGTCTGTAATGAAGGTTTATTGATAATCCTTGGTCCCATTACAGCAAAAAATTTTAAACTCCAATTGTCACTGGGGCCAAAATTTTTTTTGTCTGGATCTACAATTATAAAATATACAGTTTCGACTTACATACAAATTCAACTTAAGAACAAACCTATGGACCCTATCTTGCACGTAACCCGGGGACCGCCTGTAGTTTTAGAATTATGTGTTGGCTGAATGGAGCAGAAGGGCGCATGCTAGTCCTGCCGCTCCACCCATTAGTGAGAATTACCTATTCTACGAACTGCTGGAGGTCCCATTCTAATGATGGATGGGGGTCCCAGCTGTCAGACTAGCATTGATTAGGAAGTTATCTCCTGTGGATTGAGGATAACTTCCAAAGTTAGGACAACCCCTTTAACCAAACTGGAATCAGAGTGGACACATCTGTACTATCCAGCAGACTGTACACACAGGGCCACACAACATGCTTCTAGGTGGAACAATCGGTAGACCCCTATTGATCTCCTATTGACGCCCTACTATATACTCAGGTTAGGCTGACTATGGATAGCCTTTAAGGACCTTTGACTTCTTAACCGCTTAAAGACGCAGCAATTTTTTGCTCATTTCTTTCTCTCCACCTTCAAAAATCCATAATATTTCATTTTTCCGTGTACAGAGCGGTGTGAGGGCTTATTTTGTGCGTAACAAATTTTACTTCTCCGTCACGTAATTTATTATTCCATGCCGTGTACTGGGAAGCTGGAAAAAAATACCAAATGTGGAAAAATTGTGAAAAAAAATCACGTCTGCGTCATGTTCGCTTTCACCGTGCGCTCCAAATAACACCTCTACTTTATTCTCCGGTTCGGTACGATCACGAGTGATACCAAATTTATACAGGTTTTATTGCATTTTAACACATTTGCAAGTTAAACGATTGTGTAGGAAAAAGAAAAAAAAATTTTAGCCATCTTCTGACACTAATAACGTTTTCATACTTTGGGGTCCGGAGCCGTGTTAGGTGTCATTTTTTGTGAAATAAGCTGACTTTTTTTTTTTTGAGGACTGTGTGACATTTTGATCACTTTTTATTCCATTTTTTATGTGATGTAAAATGGTGTAAAAGTCGCACTTCGGACATTTGGGCACTATTTTCCGTTATGTGGTTCATCGCCGACAATAACTATTTTTATATTTTGATAGGGCATTTTGGGACGCGGCGATACCTATTGTGTCTGTGAGTTTTACTGTTTATTACATTTTATATCAGTCCTAGGGAAAGGGGGGTGATTTGAACTTGTAGTTTTTTAACTTTTTTTTAATTATTAAACTTTTTTGAAACTTTTTTATTACTATTTCCTACACCCCCTAGGGTACATTAACCCTAGATGTTCAGATCGTTCCTATCATATGTAGCAATGAGTATCATATGTTCCTATCATATGTACCAATAAGTATCAATGCTACTGTATTGCAGTATGTGGCATTTCTGCACAGTATTCATTACAATGAGCCACTGGCCAGTGCAGAAACCAGACAGACTCAGGTCTAACAAGGACCCAAGACTGTCTTGGCAACTGATCGCTGACCCCGATGATGTTCGGCGGAGCGACCCTCCGATCCAAGATGGCAACGCCCACGCACCGTCTTTAAACGCCGCCAGCAGGACCGGAGGAGTGAATAGCCATACAGCTACGGTGCAGAGCGTCAAGGGGTTAAAGGCAATCTACCATTTGTTTTTATGCATTATGAAACAAACAAACCTTGAGAATTCTGTAGCTACACTGATGCAGAAACATATCTTGTTTAATCCCTGAACTGAGTGGTTTTGCTGAAAAAAACATCCCCCGGCTGCAGTGTATGAGTCATCCAGCTCAGGCTGATTAGTCCTGTCTGGCACTCAGCTTTCCCAAGGTCTTGAATTTTATAGTTGTTTTTTGAGCAAAACCACTCGGTTCAGGGATTAAACAAGATATGTTTCTGCATCAATGTAGCTACATCATTAGGTATGTTTAGTTCACAATGCATAAAAGCAAATGGTAGATTTCCTTTAATGTATATTTGTGGGGCTCCATATTTCTGAAGGAGGGCACTAAGCCAGGGGTCCCCAAACTACGGCCCGCGGGCCACTTGCGGCCCGCGGACCGTTTCTATCCGGCCCCCGTCCCATCCAGCGCCGAGCCTCCGGATTTGTTATTTGGGGGCCCCCGGGCTGGCGCTCCAGTAGAGTCAATGCTTAGGCCGTGGCCTATGATTAGGCCACGGCCTTCGGCAGTCGGGCAGGGGCCTCCGTCCGTCCGGACAGGAAGCTCCTGCCCGTCACTGAATATTATTGCAGGTGGAGCGATGTGGCCGGAAGACAACCCCAGCGCACATCGCTCCTTGAACCTGGATGCGCGGCCGCGTGATTACGTCATCACGCGGCCGCGCACCCCTTCCTGTCCGGCAGCAGCCAGAAGAAAGAAAACGCGGGAGCCAGAGGTAAGTACAGGGTTTTTATTTTTTTTTTAAAACAGAAGTAGAAACATTGTGGCTGCCCTAATATATGAAATAATGGATTATGGGGCCATTATAGAAAATAATAATGGAGGGGGAGCATAGGGAATAATTATGAGGGGCAGGATAGGAAATAATTAATTATGAGGGGGCAGCATAAGGAATAATTAATTATAATTAATTATTTCCTATGCTGCCCCTCATAAATAATTATTTCCTCATAAGGGGTAGCATAGGAAATAATTAATTATAAGGGGCAGCATAGGAAATAATTATGAGGGGCTGCATAGGAAATAATTAATTAAAAGGGGCGGCATAGCAAATAATTAATTATAAGGGGCGGCATAGGAAATAATTAATTATGAGGGGCAGCATAGGAAATAATTATGAGGGGCAGCATAGGAAATAATTAATTATGAGGGGGCAGCATAGGAAATAATTATGAGGGGCAGCATAGGAAATAATTAATTATTAGGGGCAACATAGGAAATAATTAATTATGAGGGGGCAGCATAGGAAATAATTATGAGGGGGCAGCATAGGAAATAATTAATTATGAGGGGCAGCATAGGAAATGATTAATTATGAGGGGGCAGCATAGGAAATAATTAATTATGAGGGGAAGCATAGGAAATAATTAGTTATGAGGGGCAGCATAGGAAATAATTATGAGGGGCAGCATAGGAAATAATTAATTATGAGGGGCAGCATAGGAAATAATTAGTTATGAGGGGCAGCATAGGAAATAATTAATTATTAGGGGCAGCATAGGAAATAATTAATTATGAGGGGCAGCATAGGAAATAATTAATTATGAGGGGCAGCATAGGAAATAATTAGTTATGAGGGGCAGCATAGGAAATAATTATGAGGGGCAGCATAGGAAATAATTAATTATGAGGGGGCAGCATAGGAAATAATTAATTATGAGGGGAAGCATAGGAAATAATTAGTTATGAGGGGCAGCATAAGAGATAATTATGAGGGCAGCATAGGAAATAATTATGAGGGGCAGCATAGGAAATAATTATGAGGGGCAGCATAGGAAATAATTATGAGGGGCAGCATAGGAAATAATTAATTATGAGGGGGCAGCATATGAAATAATTATGAGGGGCAGCATAGGAAATAATTATGAGGGGCAGCATAGGAAATTATTATGAGGGGCAGCATAGGAAATAATTAGTTATGAGGGGCAGCATAGGAAATAATAAGTTATGAGGGGCAGCATAGGAAATAATTAGTTATGAGGGACAGCATAGGAAATAATTAATGGCGGGGCGCAGCATCGGAAATAATTAATGGTGGGGGGCAGCATAGGAAATAATTAATTATGAGGGGCAGTCTAGTAATTAATGGGGGGGCAGCATATTTAATAATTAATTGACCCAATTAATTCATTAACTGGGCCAATAAATAAAATAGTTCACAAGGGGGTGCAGTATATTAAATAATTAATTGAGGGGGGGCCCAGTGTATTACGGATGCTGTCGCATGTACCGCTAGCGCTGTGTTTTCAAGGAATTTCTTATATTTTTTTTATTTTTAAGCTTCAGTCCGGCCCTCCAACGGTCTGAGAGGGACAGTGAACGGCCCCCTAAGCTCTCTGCATAGACAAATTCCTGTATGTAAAAGAAAGTATATTTGCCTCCTGCAGCCTCCACTAGAGGGAGCTCAAGAGCAGTTATGCTGACTATTCTGAAGACTCTATGGACATGACTCTTATGACATGCATGATGTTTCATGTTCCCATTTATATGGCTCTCAAAAGCTACTATCTAAGGCAGTTCTGTAATTTCCACTCATAATTAAGTCATTTGTCTCTGCTGACTGTAAATGTCATTTAAAGAAATATGGGCAATCAATAATGAAATCGCCACTAAGGGGCTTTTACCGAGTGTCATGAGGCAAATCAATGGCGGTGACGGAAACCTCAATGTACTAAATTGTAGGAGGGCCCGGTGTGATTTGCAAGTTGATGTATGTGGCACTATTTGTAGGGTGATAGTCAGTCATGTCACTGGAGTCTGTTACAAATCCTTATGGAAAATTCTGATAAATAAGACAGGAAACACATGTAATAAGTGGAGCTCCAAGGTGCGGACAGAATTACATTGTAAGAACACAATTCATTTGTATCTGATTTTATTGCTTCGTTGCATCGGAAATAGGAATTAAGTAGGAGTCATTGGTTTTGATTAAAATCTTGTGTATTATGTCAACCTCTTAATGGTCACATCTTACATGGCTTAATATCTCATACACATATATTCCCTCCCCTGACTTACTTATTGCAGGGTGGTCTATAGCTGGCTTAAAAAATAAAAAAAAAGACCCCATTAAAATTTTTACATTTTTCATTTTTTCTTCTCATGTTACTGAAATCCCATGATGCTTCAGCACCACATCACATGACCAGCTAGAGACGAATTATCTTCTCTAGCTTCAAGTGAATCATGATTCTCCTCTCCATCTATAGTTTTCAACAATAACTATACAGTCAGGGAGCTCCTTATTTGTAATGGTAGCAGTTTTAGTGTGAGAAGGCAGAGGAGGATCACATCTAGGTGATGGACACAGCCTTTATGTGCGGACGAGCAGGTGAACCAGACATCTAATTACAACAGTAACCCACCTACCCAGGTACTTCTCTTTGCAGCAGGAAGGGGGGACTAGAGCTAGTGGCATGCAGCCCCTCCTCCGCTTGGAAGTATGTATGCAACCAATTGGGGGTGGTGACCCTAATTATGTCAAACTAAAGATGATGTCACAGCTTATCTCCTCCTCCTCCCTGTATAATGACCCCTATATAGATAACACTGACACATCATTACATTACTACTGACAATAGATGATGTCACAGCTTATCTCCCCCCCCCCTCCCTGTACAATGACATCTATATAGATAACACTGACCCATCATTACATCACTTCTGACAATAGATGATGTCACAGCTTATCTCCTACTCCTCCCAGTACAATCACCTCTATATAGATAACACTGACCCATCATTACATCACTACTGACAATAGATGATGTCACGGCTTATCTCCTCCCCCTCCCTGTACAATGACCTCTATATAGATAACACTGACCCATCATTACATCACTACCGACAATAGATGATGTCACAGCTTATCTCCTCCCCCTCCCTGTACAATGACCTCTATATAGATAACACTGACCCATCATTACATCACTACTGACAATAGATGATGTCACAGCTTATCTCCTCCTCCTCCCTGTACAATGACCTCTATATAGATAACACTGACCCATCATTACATCACTACTGACAATAGATGATGTCACAGCTTATCTCCTCCCTCTCCCTGTACAATGACCTCTATATAGATAACACTGACCCATCATTACATCACTAATGACAAAAGATGATGTCACAGCTTATCTCCTCCCCCTCCCTGTACAATGACCTCTATATAGATAACACTGACCCATCATTACATCACTACCGACAATAGATGATGTCACAGCTTATCTCCTCCCCCTCCCTGTACAATGACCTCTATATAGATAACACTGACCCATCATTACATCACTACTGACAATAGATGATGTCACAGCTTATCTCCTCCTCCTCCCTGTACAATGACCTCTATATAGATAACACTGACCCATCATTACATCACTACTGACAATAGATGATGTCACAGCTTATCTCCTCCCCCTCCCTGTATAATGACCTCTATATAGATAACACTGATCCATCATTACATCACTAGTGATAATAGATGATGTCACAGCTTATCTCCTCCCCCTCCCTGTACAATGACATCTATATAGATAACACTGACCCATCATTACATCACTTCTGACAATAGATGTCACGGCTTTTCTCCTCCTCCCTGTACAATGACCTCTATATAGATAACACTGACCCATCATTGCATCACTACTGACAATAGATGATGTCACAACTTATCTCCTTCCCCTCCCTGTACAATGACCTCTATATAGATAACACTGACCCATCATTACATCACTACTGACAAAAGATGATGTCACAGCTTATCTCCTCCCCCTGTATAATGACCTCTATATAGATAACACTGACCCATCATTACAACACTACTGACAATAGATGATGTCACAGCTTATCTCCTCCCCCTCCCTTTACAATGACCTCTATATAGATAACACTGACCCATCATTACATCACTACTGACAATAGATGATGTCACAGCTTATTTCCTCCTCCTCCCTGTACAATGACCTGTATATAGATAACACTGACCCATCATTACATCACTACTGACAATAGATGATGTCACAGCTTATCTCCCCCCTCCATGTACAATGTCCTCTATATAGATAACACTGACCCATCATTACATCACTACTGACAATAGATGATGTCACAGCTTATCTCCTCCCCCTGTATAATGACCTCTATATAGATAACACTGACCCATCATTACATCACTACTGACAATAGATGATGTCACAGCTTATCTCCTCCTCCTCCCTGTACAATGACCTGTATATAGATAACACTGACCCATCATTACATCACTACTGACAATAGATGATGTCACAGCTTATCTCCTCCTCCTCCATGTACAATGTCCTCTATATAGATAACACTGACCCATCATTACATCACTACTGACAATAGATGATGTCACAGCTTATCTCCTCCTCCTCCCTGTACAATGACCTCTATATAGATAACACTGACCCATCATTACATCACTACTGACAATAGATGATGTCATAGGTTATCTCCTCCCATTTCATTGCTGTTTCCTCAGATGAATAAAAGAAATCCAATTTTGCAAAATGTGGTCTTTATTGGTGTACCGCCGGTCACATGAGTCTGTAACAAATTCTTTTTTTATATATATTTTTTTTATTTAGAATTTTTGTAAAAACTCCTGCAGCTGCTTGACTATTTCTGTATCGACAGTCTCCATCAGTGACCGGAATCCTTCATCTCCCAGTAGTTCCTGCTGTGCCTTCAGCTTCTCGTAGACAAACTGCTGGAGCGATACTGCATGAACCGGGTCTCTCAGAGCGATCTAGAAATAAGCAAGACAGAGAGATCAGCTTTATTGTACATTGAGGACAGAACATTTACACATAGTCGTCTCCTCCTCAGGTTTGGGAATTTGTGTAGTAGCTTTTTTAAGTGGGAAAAGGCCCAATCTAGGGTTGCAACGTTGCTCCTCTTATATATGTAAAGTTTGTCTGTGCCGGAGGTGGGATAGCATACATGCTCAACTGAACGCTCCATTCACTGGGATACACCAACCGAATAAGGGGGGGGGGTGTTAGGGGATCACTTGCTTTGCTCGAAATACCTCTATAATACTGGTACTTTCTGGTATAAATGTAAACTATATTCATAAGAAGGTTCCAATGGTGCCAAGGTAAAGATGATGATATACCTGTGATGGGGAGGGGACAGGAGGGATGTCAGTGGTAGAAGCCACGCCCACCCCCATCCTGCCAGATACATCAAGAGCCTTGAGCTTTTTGAGGCATCTGTCGACTGGCAAGACTACACCTGCTTGGACATTTTGTTAAAAAAGCCCTACAAACGGGGTAGGCCCACCCTCTCCACCGGTGTCCGGCGCCGCTCTACGGTCCCTCTACACCCTTTCACACCCACATGGTGCAAAGCAGCGTGGTCAAAAATATAATCGCTATTTCTTGCAGTGCCCATGAAATTGTGATTATTTCAGCACTTTTACAACATAAAAATGACATAAAAGCGCTGATTAATCTCCCCCAGAATGCCCAAAATAAAAATTCACTTATTTATCACAGAAACAGCAATTTATTCACCAATTTATTGCTCCCTGCTCTGCCACAACTTTAAAGCGTATTGGCATCTTGAAAGAAGGAGGGGAAATTCGGATTGTCATTGTAGCCTTCCTCCAGGGTTCCTTTGAACAGGAAGAATCGTTGGGCAGGAGCTTCTATGATATTCCAGCCCTGTCCACACCTCCCTGCTCCTCCAGCAGTCCCAGGAAGTGCTGCTTTAAACTACTGCTGAATACAGCACATCCGGGGCTACCCAGGACTGCAGGAGGAGGCCTAGAGACACTCAACCGGACAAACTCTTAGGTGACGCCCTGAGTGCCCACAGTGCCGCCTCGGGCACCTGTGCCATATATTATATTCTTTATATCTTCAATAAGTGTAAGAAGTAGAAGATCCTGAATTCTGGTCCTTAAACAAGATACTAAGGCAGGACCTTTATTCCACAGTCTAATCCCGACAAGTATAATTTGTTCTATGTGAAAATCCGATTCCGCCACGCTCTGCTTTTATCTAACATGCAAAGAAAAAGATGAATGAGTCCCCTCGGCCCTTGAGGAGCACTTTGGAGGCGCCAATGATGCTTCATTGCTTTGAAGTCGTATGATGCAGCTCAGGTAAAGAACGTCATATATGGCATTTTCATGTCCAGAACACTTATAGATATCAAAATATGTAGCATAACAAAGACACTCTATTACTTGTGTCTGGTTATGCAATAATATCAGCGCATGTAATTTTATGGAAATTCGTACAGATATTGAAGAACGTTACAGCCCTAATCTCTGATTTGTATGGACGACTCTTCATACGTCATTGGGGAGAAATATTACACATGTTGAATTATCTACACAAGTAAATAAGTCACCTTCAGAGATGTCTGGACATTACTTACTACATCATTCTGATCACATTATAGCCTGAGGGTGGATCCACAGTTTTTCGCATGCGGTTTTTGAAGCCAAAAGCAGGTGTGGATCATAATGGGGAGAACCTTAAAATTGGGACCTGCTCCTCTTCTTTTTTCATTCCACTCCTGGTTTGGACATCAAAAACTGCATCTGAAAAACTGAACGTGTGGTCGCACTATGACCCATACCCTGCAGCAACGGGTGAGAGCATTGGATGCCGATCGGCACCCAAGTAATAAAAATAAAGAAAAAACTTTCCATATTTAGTTTTGACATGTCCATACTATAAAAGTAATTTATCCAACACAAAAATAAAAAAAGATACACTGGAAATTCATAAGAAATAAGAGACCTGCTGTTTTTTGGTCACGTCATCTACAAAAACTGGGATATGAAAAATTTCTAAAAGTATTTTTGATCGTCTCTTGATTTTAAACATAACATGAATATAGAATATAACGCTAATATGAAGAAGCACAGACTTCATGTCACATCTAAAGGTTTCCTTTAACCAATAAGGTTCCTTTCCAAAATTAACAATTACAAAACTTATTCCCAAAGGAAAAACTAAAATATTTGTAAATGTCAAGGTAAAAAAAAAAAAGTTAAAATTGCATGAAGGTGGCAGTAATAACAGGTATCAGCATGAATAATAATCATGGAATTTGTTTTGGAGTCAGAATTTTCTTTCTGACCCACATTTTACTTTTTAATTAATAATGCATTTTAATGACTCCAGTCTACGGGGTAAGTGTTTACAATGTCATTGAGAGACGGAATAATTTCCAATTAGATACAAAAAAAATAAAATACCAAACATACTCGAGTATAAGCCTAGGTTTTCAGCACAGAAAAATGTGCTGAAACTCCAAAAATACTTGAGTGAAAAAATATATATCAAAACTCTGTAAATATATCAAAAATACCTTTCTGGGTTCCCCCGCTGCTGGCTATATACTGGGGCAGGGGGCTGGCTATATACTGGGGTAGGGGGCCGGCTATATACTGGGGGATATGGGCTGGTAGGCTATATACTGGGGGTAGGTGCTGGCGAAATACTATGGGGCAGGGTCCGGCAGGCTATATACTGGGGAGGCTGTGACCAATGCATTTCCCACCCTAGGCTTATACTCGAGTCAATAGGTTTTCCCATGTTTTGTGGCAGGGGCCTCGGCTTATACTTGGGTCGGCGTATACTTGAGTATATACGGTAAATAAGTGTGTAAAATTTACACCCTGTATTTATACTCTCTTTACATATATTTCTAAAGTAATTAAGGTAAAGGGAAAAAAATGAGGGAAGAAAACTAGGATAAAATTAACCATTACTGTTAGATGCGTAAGATAATCCTAAAAGTGCTCAGATGATACTGTCATATTACAGAGCAGACACTATGCATCAAGATATTCCCTTTAGGGATCCTCCAAAGGTGCGTAAAATTTCACCAGAATTGTACAGATCAACTTTCCTACAAGTTATTCAGTGCTTGTACACTAGACCTGGCCTATAAGCACTGATAAATCTCTCCCCAAATGTCTGGCTCAGTATTAAAGGGAATTTGTCAGCAACTTTGAGTATACACAACTGCAGACAGTTAGGTAGGTAGCAGGAGATCTAAGTAACCATTCCTGTGTGTGTGTGGTAAGCAGTGACAAGACTGTGAAAAGTGAAGTTATAATCCAGCTCTACAGCCTGCAAGGGCTCTGGGTGGGTGTTTTATCCTGAAGAGTAGGGCGGATTAAGACTGGTATGGGCCCTGTATGAATATTATAGCTCCTACAAGTCTGGAATCACTTCCTACATATGGTGCTAGAATCAGCTCCTTGGGGAATGGTTTCAGGACCTTCAAAGGTCCTGAAATGGCTCTAGTGTACATGTGTATTGAGAGAAAATACAGATGAATGAGGATTTAAATTGTTTCTTTCTCAGTATAGAATTTGGTAGGTGGTTTGGGTGGCCATGGGCCCTCAGAAGGCTTGGACCCGGACTATCACCCAAACAGCCTATATTATAATCTACTTGTGCAGAAGGAAGAGCTTTCTGCTCTCAGCACTCTGCTGCTCTACAGCCCCTCCTCTCTGCTAAGAGTAGCAGCTGCATCAGGATTTTGATTGGATACTTACAGAAGTTGGATCAGAAGGGAGGGGGCTGTGGAACAGTTCACTGCAAAGAGCAGAAAGCTCTTCAAGCTGAAAGACCAGCCTGGAGCAGTAAAGGAGCTGCCAAACTTCTATTAAAAATTTCACCTTCCACAGTCCTGCTGCTACTTACAACACACATATTAATTTGCACTATTTGTAGTTTATCAAGGTCAAAACTGATGAAAGATCCCTTTTAGGGATAGCAAGATGGGTCACAGTATATCACAGTGTGTATTTTGACCTATATTATTTCATGTGTGCATATATAAGTGCATCTAGCAGATGCAGAATCCAGAGCCCTAATGGCCGCCCCCCGCGGTATGTTGTAAAGCTGACTTTATTAATGAAGAAAGCAATAAACTGCATGTATCCTGGTATGGTCTTGACCACATGCAGCTGCTGCTTAATGTAAACTTTCCTCCAATGTTAGTATAATGTTATCCGAATTTCACCAACTATAGATAAGAGTCAGACTGGAAGCAGGGCTCATGCTGAGGGTGTCCAGGGATGGGGGTCCTAGCACAAAAATAGTCCATGGATCACATGATCTCTTCATAATTAGATGCTGTTCATTAAATAACTAGCAAAGGGAAATGTTTTCTGTCTTGATAAACAGCATGGCTAAAAATTCTTTTAAAAATGTGCAAAAAACACTTTTAATTCAAAGCATCTGTTTTTCATTATTTTTTTTAAAACTATCCTCTGTTTTCTTTAAACTTACTATATACAGGTGGTCCCCTACTTAATGAAGTAGTGTCTGTAATGACGCTTTATGGATAATCCTTGCTCCCATTACAGCAAAAAATTTAGAAAATCCAATTGTCACTGGGACAAAAAAAATTGGAGCTACAATTATAAACTATACAGTTCCGACTTACATACAAATTCAACTTAAGAACAAACCAAAATAACCTGTCTTGTACTTAGCCTGGGGACTGCCTAAGAGTTCTTCCACCAATTGTAGAGTGAGGGTCTGTACACGTGGCTTGGATGGTGCCCGGGGCAGCTCTGCTCCCTACCCCCTTTTTTTTTTACAATCCCATCTCCAACACTAGAAACCAAATTGACCTCTGTTGTTACCACTCCTGGTACATCCCTGATGCAGATTTGCCCCTGAAGACATGCAATGTGCCGCACATGGATTGTATTGATTCACAGCCGTGTATTAGCTTAGTCCAGAATTAAACTTACAAGCTAATAAAAACGTGTGTGTGTTTAATCATCTCATGAGCAGGTTTTATTCCTGACCTCAGCTAAGGTTAGCAGATTTACAATTGTGTAGCAGCCCTTCAGTTTCCTCATTAGTTTAAGTCATGGTCTCATGACAATTAGTAAAATCAATGCTATTGATCACTGGCGGTCTACCGGAGGCTCCGAGCCTCCATCTACCCCACGACAGGGAGACACCTCCGTTTACTAGTTAATGCAGGGTCACGTCAAAATATCTTTAGTATTAGGCAGAGCATATGGCTACATGCCCTTTGGTAATACAGGTCACTAATACCCTACTTAATATACAATTAAGGAAACCTCTCTGTCAATAAGACTGGGGCAATATATGTTACTATTAGTAATGCATATATACTCTGGACATATATATAATTATAGCTATTATTATGAGGTTAGGGAACAGCTGACCTTTTGTCCTCTATAAAGTTCACAATTATGGTATATACAAATGGAATACTGTAAGGTGACTTTTTTTTAGCACATTTATTCATGCTGAAAAATTGTATCGGGTTATACACAAGTAAACAGGAGATGGAAGCGGCCGGCAGATTGCGGGTCCACAACAGGGGAAGGAAATCAATTGTATGTGTGTACGACAAGCATACAATTGATTATCACAGCGTTGCAGTCAAAGACATATCGGTGCGGACTGTAAAATGTCATTAGGTGGCGCCACCGCCACATAATCTAGCATGCACAGGCAGAGTGAATGGACATGTATCGGAAACCAAGGCATAAGTGGAAATAATGGGGGTTAACGGAGGTGTGTACTGAGTTTATTTTTGGCTGTTGAACATTTTATTAGTGAGGGGAGGCTGCGGTACATTTTACTTGTAAGAGGAGGCTGCTGCACATTTTATTAGTGAGGGAATGCTTCTGTACATTTTATTAGTGAGAGGGGGCTGCTGCTGCAAATTTTATCAGTGAGGGAATTCTGCTGTACATTTTATTAGTGAGGGCAAGCTGCTGCTAATTGTATTAGTTAGGGGAGACTACTGCATATTTTACTAGCAAGGGGAGGCTGTTGAACATTTTATTAGTGAGGGGAGGCTGTGACACATTTTATTAGTGAGGGAAGGATGCAGGACATTTCATTAGTGAAGGGAGGCTGCTATACATTCTAATGGTGAGGAGAGTCTACTGTACATTTTATTGTTGAGGGGAGGTTACTACACATTTTATTAGTGAGTGGAGGCTGCTACACATTTTATTAGTGAGGGGAGGCTAGTGTATATTTTATTGGTGAGGGGAGGCTACTTCACAGTTTATTAGTAAAGGTAGTCTTCTATACGGTTTATTAGTGAGGGGGGCTTTGCTCACCCTATGCTTATACTCAAGTCAACAAGTTTTCTCAGTTTTTTGTGTTAAAACAGAATATAAGTCAATATTCTATGACTAAATGTTGCAGACTACTACATGGTACAAGGAATGAAGACTCAACTACAGCAAAGAAATCCCTGAAAGCAGGGCCACAACTATAACAGATGTAAAAGTAGCAATTACACCTGGCCCTCAATATCCCTAAAGCATATAAAAAATTCCCATTATCTCTGGAATGTGGCATGGGGGGGAAGGCTTATTTTCCAATCTTGCATGGAGGTATGCATCTCCATATCACATGTGCGGAATATCTAAAATTTATGGAAATCTGTCTTATTAAATTCCCCCCCCCATACCCCCCCCCCTTCACATCTGCCTGTGCTCGTCATGAGATCTTTTGGTCAGCTTGTAGAAGTAATTGCTGTGCAACCTTCAAAAATCCATATGATTAATGGTTTATCATTGAAATACAATAAACACACATTTGTGCGCTTTTCACAAAAGCTGCGTCTTAGAAACTATGCAACTGGTTGACAGACTACAAGTCATTTTTAAAGGTTTCTGAATTCATTAAATTTCTACTTTATATATTTATTTTTATACCACTGATTGACCGGTTTCTATATTTAAAAATAATATACGGCGGCACTCACATGTGATATATGTGTTTGCAGTTAAGCTTTATAGATAATCCATGATCTGGTGCCAGACCAAAATTTTTAATTCTATTATCACATGGACGGAAAAAAAAAAAAACTTTGTCTGGAGTAACATTTACAAGATATACCAGTTCTGACTTACATACAAATTAGACTTACCATATATACTCAAGTATAAGCCTAGTTTATCAGCACAAAAAATATGCTGAAAACCCAAACTGTGCTTATACTCGAGTAAAAAAAAAATATAGGTTTTACCAGGTTTTTGTGGTAAAATTAGGGGCCTCGGCTTATACTTGGGTCGGCTTATACTCAAGTATATACAGTAAGTAGAAACCTACAGAACCTATCTTGTACACAACTCGGGGCTCCAGACAAATCCAGAATCGGGGCTCAATTAAGGTAAAAAATTTTCCTTTATAGTCATTAGAAAGAGAAGCCATTCTCCCGCCATCGTAACCCTACTAAATTATTCTTAACAACCTCTAGATAGCGACTGTGCTAAAAAATAAATTAATAAATGATAAACTAGTTCTCACATCCTAATTCACATGGATCATTTTCTCCTCTTGCTTCACAAAACGAAAGCCATCTATAAGCCCCTGTAATTGGAATGAATAAAACACTCCACTCACATTATCATGAGAGGATTGAATTTAATTAAAATAATTAAGCATTGTTTAATCAATTGTTTTTTTTTTTGTCAACTTAATAATTCCTCAAAAGGATGTCAGGAGCGAGATGACATGGCATGTGACATGCAGATTATCCCCTAGAAGGTGCAGGGAGGCATCTGTATTCTGTGCACACCGAGTATAACCACAGAGGCCTGACTCATGAGATCCACTATCCTCAGGCCGTGGGTGACCTTCAGCTGCTCCGTCGTAATGAAATTAATAAATTCACACAGGTTTTACTAATATGTCCCAGTTTACCTGCGTATGAAACAATAACAAGACTACCGATACTTGCAATTGGGAATGAAGAAGGGAAAGGTAGTGGGTAGAACCCAAGAAAGCTCCGGAGATCCAGAGGTCACTTTTTCTTTTAAGTCTTTTTGTTCATGTTAACGATGTTCTACAGGTGATGGCTGGAAGCGCCAACGACTTTCTCCAATGAATAAATCATGTCCTGCACAAAGCACTGAAGAAGAATTGGCCAGTAGCTTCCAATGTACAGTCAGAAATGTAAAATGCTCAGTGTTGTTCGATGTCTTCTCTGTGCTTACTCTTTGAACGTTGTCGAAATCTCTGAGTTCAAAGAAGGCATAAAAGTCAATCTCTAGCGAGCAACAAAAGTATGCGGCGTGCCTTTGGTTCGGGATCACCGTTGTTTAATACAGACCACATCTCAGAGGTATTTTGGGAAGACAAAAAGTTCTCTTAAATTCTCTCCGTCGGTTCCAGTTCCCAAAGCACCAAGAAACACAATGAAGTGAATAATCCACCTGCTTTGGTCGCAATGTAAGAAAAGATTTCTCTTATATTGCCTATGAAAGCCGGAGAAACATCTGCTCAGACATGGCTTACTCTAGTTATAACAGATGAATTTCAGGAATTAGATTTCAAGCCCATGGTAGTACAGTCCTTGTCCATCTCCAGTAGTCCCATACAGTTTGAAAGGAATTGTAGTGTGCATTGGTTAGATGCTACTTCATTTAACTAGGAGGGGGGGACAGGATCCCTGTGTTCGTGACAGATGGGGGATTCAGCAGTCCCTCCCCCCCAAATAAAACACCATGTAAGGGCGATAAGTATCAGTAATAGAAAACCCCTTTGATGAGGCTAAAACAGAAAACCAACCATTGATTAAGGGAAAGAATGTACATATTTTCTTAATCCGAGCCAATGCCTTTAATAAACCACGCATTCCCCTGCTTCATTATGAGAGAAGGTTGTATTGTCAAACTGCTAACCTAACAATCGGCATACATTAGGGCTTGGATTAGTCAAGGTCCATTTATTGTTTATCACTCAGAGAAGGATGGTCAGAAAGAAGTTCTATATGGAGGGGGCTTTCAAAAAGTTGGAGACTCGCATTACACCAGCCGCCGAAGAGAACAAAAATCCACTTGTACGTCCACGCCGTTGTTCCTGGGTTACGCTGAATGTAATTTCTACATAAAAAATGTAATCCCTCCTCACCTCTCCTCCAGGGGTGAAAATTAAGGTAAACTTTAGTATCAGAAGTTCAAACTTCAGTATCACTGGATCACATATTTTTTTGTTTTTCAAAAAAATTTTCACTCATTTTGACAATGCCATCTGCCAATGAAAATTAATTGAATAGTAGATTGAATCAATGTATTTCTTCCGGGGATAAGGAATCTGGAATAAGATCCCATTGAAGAGTTTTAAGATGCCCCCCTTCTCACCCCATTGTGGTGAAGGTAGGAGGCTGTCAATGGATAGATCTTTGAAAAATATTTGATGAATATATTTTTTCGTTTTTTGATCCGATGTGTATTTCTCAAGACATTCCACCGCCTAGACCTCTTTGTTACACCCTGCATTTATTCCACCAGAATATCCTATGAAAGATAATATTCCCAATTCATTTCCCATGAGTTGGTTACAGCAGCAGACAGCCTTCCTACATTTATTAAATCATCTCATAACTAGACAATGGTTTGAGGTTCTTCAGGGCTATGAGGATCGCTTGTGTAATTAATGTAAAAAAAATGTCACATAACAGAAGACCAAAAAGAAATGAAGTAATTAAAGTAAGTACAATGTGAAAATTGGATTACAGAGATAGCTGGATGGCGCTGCCGAGGACGAGCATGGGATGGAAGGAAGAGAAAGCACAGCTGAGAATTAAGAGACAGGAGGTGAAGGAAGACGACAAAGAACAAAGTAAAAAGGAACTGTCAACGACAAAAGAAAAGGGAACAGTACAACAAAGTGAGAAGTACAGCGGGAGACGGGAGGTGATAATTGAGAAGGTTGTCAGAAAAAACTAAAGCTATAAAGTGGAAAAAAATATCCATCTCGGCGGGCTCAGCCTAAGTTTCCATAAAAAGTTTAATGTGAATTTGTCACAATGGAACCAACAAGGAGTATTAGATAAAGTGAAGCCCAAAATGTTCTTGGGTCATTTCCCATTCTTCTTCATGCTTGCCAAGTGGTTGGATTCTCTCTGACGTGACAGCAGAGAAGTGCTTTGTGCACAGAGCTAGTTTGATGTCCCCGGCTGTCCGGCATAAATTTTACACAATAAATGAAGGAGAAATTCTGCTGTAGGCTTTTCTGGGTGGACTGGGGGGGTCAAAACTTAAAACTGCCCTGAGAAAAGAGAATGTAAATGTTGTGGAATATGTTTGGGAATATGACATTACTTGTACTTGTTGTCGTTTTTAACGTTACTGCATAACTGTAGTCAGGAAAAGAAATTGTGGGATAATCTTCTTTTTTATTTATTTCTTGCATAACAAATGTACATCTTTGATCTTTGCCAGTATTGGTATTTACAGCAAATTACAGCCATACATTACAATCTTTTGTTGGTAAAACTTGGTGATGTACACTACTTATCTTAAAGGAAATCAAGCCGGATAAACCAGGGACACTAACTCATGAGTCCAGGCACTGTCACTGCTGTGGTAATCTTCTTATATTTGTTATCCATCGCCTTCTTCCATCTAAAAACAACTTTTACAATTATGCAAATGAGCCTAAAGGGCTTCTTTAGGTGTTATGTGAGCCATACTGAAGCTTCGGGGTGTTACAGTGTTAAAGGAGCACTTCCCATCTCCAATTATGTGCTAAAACTTCCTCTGTTGTAGTGAGATTACAAAAGGCAGAGGGAGGGGGGAGTGCTGAAAGAGCAAACTGGGAGGGGCAAAAGCCACAGATGGTAGGGCATAATTTTAAAAGTTGATTTTAGAAGGAAGGAGGCCATGGATAACACATATAAGAAGATTACACAGTCACTGTGCCTGGATCTATGAGTAATGTCCCTGGTTTATCATGATGGATTTTAGTAGATCGGTAATATTGGTAATGGTACATAAACCATAGTTTTACAATAGTTTAAACCTATGGTTTAAAACCTTAGTATTCACAAGAAAAAATTGGGACCATCCAAGCAAATAAAGCCAATTTTCTCTCCATCTTGTTTCTCTGTAGCACCTCATATAAGAACTGTATATCCCTCTGTGAGGAATATAAGTTGTGAGGTATGATTCCCTTAGTTGTTAGGGAGGCAATTTTTACAGAAGTGATGAGATGCTATACAGGCCTTCTATGATTTTACCAATATCTAATAAGGCAAGATTAGGTTGTCCATGGAATATTCTGGATTCCGGAGACATCCAAAGATAAATCAAGATAGACTATCAGGTTACGGATACACTATTAGTATTACGTGATGGAGGAGTTACCAGCAGTTGAGACACCACAAATCAACAAGTTTATCCTTATCCCCTGGGTACTAATATAAATGTAAAAGTTCGAGGTGATTGATGTTTCATAGTCCAGGTCCACGGCCCTTGTAGTATGTCAGTGTGGACAGTGATCTAACATACAAAAAAATAACAAAAGAAGCACAGTGTAACAGTTGTAGAATCTAGTGACATCGCGCGTTTCAATCGCAGCAGGTCTTTGATCCCTTGACAAAGACCTGCTGCGATTGAAACGCGCGTTGGGGTGCACGCCAGGTAATATCATGTCCTCCTCTTGGTCACACTAGCTTCCACTCATTTTGCACTATTTGTATGTGTTTATCCATGTTTATCATTTGGCGTCTGTGACCTCTGTTATTATTACAGTATACCTGCTAGCTATATAAGGGCTCTACCTCATTATTACTTTACACCCATTGTCGTTCATTACTGTTCATTACATGTTTGGGTCCCTTATATTGTACATTTTACATTTGTTTATGTATTTTAGGACATATTACCTGGCGTGCTTTTTTGTATCTTTTCTGAGATGCTTCTCAGTCTATTTTATGCATTCCCATTGTTGTTTACTAAATAAAGATTTTCCCTTTTATGTTGTTGCATTGAAGCCTTGTCCTTTCCTCTTGTTTTTATTTATTTGGTATTTTGTTTTTTTTTTAGTGATCTAACATGTGGAGGATCCCTTCACCCCCAATGTAAAGCTTAAATGTCCAGAAAATATCACAGACCACTATGGAAAAAGATTCTTATTCATTTTGTCTTAATACATTTTCAACAAGTACACATGGAATAATGTAAACATATATCACCAAAGTCTTCCATAATCCAATAGAGTCCATAGGTATATAGGTACTCCACACCCTGGAATCTTACACTGACCATCACTAGGAGCTAAAACAGCAATAAAATTGCTTAAGTAAGGGGTTAAATATGATCTTTATTGTGTTAACATCACTAGGGGATTGAAATTTGAGAATTTTCTTTCATGGGAAAACCCCTTTAAGCATACCTACATAATAATACCATCACAAGTATAAGCCGAGACCCCTAATTTTAACACAAAATAACTGGAAAAACCTACTGACTCCAGTATAAGCCGGGGGTGGGAAATGCATTGGTCACCCCCCCCCCCAGTATATAGCCTGCCAGCCCCTGTAGTGTATAGCCTGCCAGCCCCTGTAGTATATAGCCTGCCAGCCCCTGTAGTATATAGCCTGCCAGCCCGTATTATACAGCATGCCAGCCCACTGTAATGTATAGCCAGCCAGCCCCTGTAGTATATAGCCTGCCAGCCCCCTGTAGTGTATAGCCTGCCTGCACCTGTAGTATATAGCCTGCCAGCCCCTGTAGTATATAGTCTGCAGCCCCTGCCCCCAATATAATGCCTGTAAGAAAAAAACAAACAGTGTACTCACCTTCCTACGCTCCCCCGGCAGGTTCTCTTCAATAATCAATGCTCTGGCATCGGCTCCATGTCCCCACGCCGTCCGTCGCAGGCACCATGATGTCAGCCGCTCACTGACATCATAGTGTGTGCCGAGGCTGGTGCATATAGTAGAACGTCAGTGAGCGGCTGACCTCACAATCCCTGCGACAGACAGCACGGGGACACGGAGCCGACGCCGGGGCATCGCTGTATAGAAGAGGACTTGCCGGGGGGGCGTCAGGAGGTGAGTACACTGGTTGTTTTTATTTATTGACTCGCGTATAAGCCGAGGTGAGGTTTTCAGCTTTGATTAAGGTCTATTTATCATGCAAAAGGTGAAACGGCTCCATACATTCGGTACCTGTGAAGTATGTTCATACTAGTCTGCTCTGTCCTGCTTACTCCAGTAGTAAAGGTCTGGTTACACTCGTAGTAGGAAAATGAATGTTGTAATGCAGTAAACCAGACACTACAGCGGGCGGCTGTATTAATATGCACAGGACGTATGTGCAATGCTATAAATCGTCCAACATTTTAATTTCGTAAAGTAGAAATGGAAAATGACAAATTGCTCGAGGATATATCCATGACATGTTCCTCAAGAAAAAAAAATTAGTTAGCAGAAAAACATATGAAAAAATAAAAGTAAAAGCTTAGTTTTCTGTATTTTATAAACGACTGGAGATGGCCAAAACTTTGCTAAAAGGAGGTGAAATTAAAGCGGGTGAAAAAAAAAAAGAGGTGCCCAGTTTGTGCAGTCAGATTTTTCAAGTTATGCCCGCTCATTTAGGGAGAGCTGTCCTTCATATTTCTGGGAAATAGGAGGAACTGTTCACCACATGGCTGCCTCTCCCTCTCTTTTGGCCTTGGGTCACTACATCGTTAAAGGGGTTTTCCCATCTGGGTATTCACGTTTAATTAAATTAATTTGCCATATGTAAACATTTCTTCAATTGGATGTTATTAAACACATGTTCCTGTGTGAAGATAATTTCTCAGAAATACAGCTATGTTTTCCCTTAGAAACGAGATAGCTTCCTCAGACACGACCACCTCACATTTTGGCAGCAGTGGCCAGACATGCGCTATTAAGTCCTGCCTGACGCCCTGGATTCAGCAATCATTACCACAGGACGGCTGTAGTATATGCAGTAACTCCCGGACATTTCAAATACAAAAACTTTTTGTTTCTTTGTGCAATCCCTCCAGCAGATGTGGCCGTATCCAAGGACACAGTCTTGTTTCTAAGGGACCATATGACTACATTTATGAGAAATTATCTTCACACAGGAACATTTTTTTAATAACATCTCATTGAGAAATGTTTATATATGGCAGATGTCTATGCACATGATTGCAAGGGGATGGGTTAGAGATGGGACAGAAAGACAAATACCAGCTCCTTGTAATCAAACAACAAGTAAAGCCCTGCCCTCATGACTATTTCCTCCTCCCTTCTGGGTTTGACAGGTCACATGACTACAAAGCGCTGGATACAACAATATTAACCAGTCCCTTGTAGTGACTGTGATTAACTGACACTGGGAGGAGTAAACTAGTCCTTCCTTGTCTCATTATCACATGATATGTAATGTCATGCAGGGGACACGGTGATGCTACTGTCTGCGTCACATGGATTATCCATGGAGTATCATGAATTATATTTAAGAAAAGTGAATGGGGAGTTTATTGTACACTACATTAATGTTCCCCTGGGCACCAGGTTTATATATTAGATTTTAGGTCAGGTAAATCATCAGATTTGAAATTTTTTGGGAAGTGAATATCAAAATGTAATTGTGAACTACAAGAAAAATAACCTTTATCATAAACAAATTTTCCATTAAATAAACAGCACCAAATGGCAAAGGAGGCTCTTCTTCATATGTTCATTGGTATGGTTGATTACAGCTCTGTATACATTGGGTAGACATTTTTGCTAATTTATTAAACAAGAAAAGACGGTTCTATTCCTTCATTGGAGTGCAGCTGTGTTTAATTAAACTGTTTGAACTTGATTAGGAAAGGCACATACCTGTCTATATAAGACCTCACAGTGCATGTCAGAGCACATGAGCATCATGAGGTCTAAGGAACTGTCCAATGGAAAAGCACAGATCTGGCCAAGGTTACAAAATAATTTCTGGTTCCTAAGAGCACAGTAGCCCCCATAATCCTTAAATGGAAGAAGTACGGGGTGACCACAACTCTTCCTTGACCTAGTCGTCTAGCCAAACTAAGCAATCGTGGGAGAAGAGCCTTGGTGAGAGAGATAAAGAAGAACCCCAAGATCACTGTGGTTGAGCACCAGAGATGCAGTAGGGAGATGGGAGAAAGTTCCACAAAGTTAGCTTTACAATGGAAGCCTCATTTCTGTGCAAGGCGTATGAAAGCCGCACACAGTTTGCTTACAAAACACATGAAGGACTCCCAGACTACGAGAAATAAGATTCTCTGGTCTGACTAGACGACAATTGAACTGTTTGGTTTTAATTGTAAGCATATGTGTGGAGAAAACCAGGCGCTGCTCATCACCTGCTAAATACAATCCCAGCAGTGACACATGGTGGTGGCAGCATCATGCTACGGGGGCAAGGACAGGACCACTGGTTGTAATTGAATAAAAGATAAATGCAGCCAAATACAGAGAGATTAAAACTTCTTTCAGATTCTCCGGTCCTCTGTTCCATCAACTCTGTGACCATTCCTGATTGGCCCAGCCAGAGCCCAGACCTAAACCCAATTGAGCATCTATGGAGTGAAAATGGCTTCCACCACCGTTCTCCATCCAACCTAAGGGAACTGGAGAGGATCTGCAAGGAAGAAGCAAGGGATCCCTAAATACAGGTGTGAAACACTTGTTGTATCTTTCCCAAGACTCCTGGTCGTACCAGCTCCAAAGCTGCTTCTACTCAATTTTCACTTTTTCTTGTTTAACAAATACATTAATATTTGTTTTTGTATCTGTCAAGATGGGGGCAGAATATACATTTATGAGCAAAAAGAAAGAACCCTTTTGATATTACCAATTGGCTGCAATGAAACATAGAGTGAAAATTTTGATTAGGTCGGAATACTTTCCGTACCCACTGCATGTGTTCCTCATTTCAGATTCTCAGGCTCCCTTCATAGACAAAACTAATAAACTGCCTCAAATAATTGACATTGTCACCTGATCTACGGTAATCACCAATATGATCCCAACACATATTGTACCTTGGCTGTAATTGGTTTTCCTCTTCACAGGCTGCTTCCTCTCCAATTCATCATGAACACAGCAAGACCCATTTTGTCCATCTACAATATTCCCGAGATTAAAGTGGCGCTACCATCCGCTTTTTATTTCGAATTCCAATCTGCGCTGTCTATCCTCAGCTTTATCACTGTAAATATCAGCAATTATCCTCCGCTAGAGCTTCTGTCAATGTTAAGGTATCCAAGGTTCTAGGAAGCTACTAAAACTCCGCTTTGGCCTCAAAAAGGCACTTTTCAAAGATGATTAAACAAGGTCTTCTAAAGGCTGAAACGGCGCCTTGTTTATACTCCGGCTAAAAATAAAAGAGAAGTTTAGAAGCTTCTTGAAGACTTAAATACCTTTCTTTTTGCCAATATTTGTCAGGAACGTGCAGGGAATATCTTTCCAAGCTACACAGCTTTAAGGCATATACAGGCGGTCCCTGGATTACCTACAAGATAGGGTCCATCAGTTTGTTCTTAAGTTGAATTTGTATGTAAATCAAAACTGTATATTTTACAATTGTAGTGGCAAACAAAAAAATTTTTTGGCCCCAGTGACAATTAGATTTTCAAAATTTTAGCTGAAATGGGACCAAGGATTATCGATAAAACTTCATTACAGACGCCTTACAGCTGATCATTGCAGTCTAGAACTTTAGTAAAGCATCCAGAGAGCTTCACCAAAGGTCACAGGGGGCAGAGAGGTCCGTCTGTAACTAGGGGTCATCTGTAAGTTGGGTGTCCTTAAGTAGGGGACCGCCTGTACTAGTGTTAGAGACCTAACAACTTCTACTTTCTTCAAAAGCAGCTTTTCTTGTGTAGGTAGCAACAGACTGGTGTGGAGGAAGAGTGTGGAGGAGAGGAGACTGAGATGAAGGCTGCTGCAGCTACCCCCCTGGCACTCACCGCAAGCTGCTGGCAGGGAGCCAAGTAATGTGAAATTAAGTTTTATAAAGTAGGAATAGTATTCAGAATGCTGACATTTGTAAAACCAGCACAGAATAGGCTTTTGGAAGCTGTCACCAGCTAAAAATGACATTCCTGGTGACAGGTTCGCTTTAAACCTAGCTTTGCCTAAACTCCAAAAACATATTCAATCACGCTAAAACAAAGCCTAGTGTATTCCGATTTGTTATCGGGGTCTTGGAGAAATGTTATCTGCTACAATGACCTCCTATTGGGAATTTGGTGAGACAGTGTCCAGACCTGCATGTATTTTTCTACTGAATTAAGAGACCAAGTAGAGGACAACCCTCCAGGAACAGCTAATTACTAGTAAAGAGGTGTTAGGACAAAAGGGCCTATGTGTTTCCAGACCGGAGTCATATACCACTAAAAGTCTGAAACGTTAAGTGGTAGAAACACAATACACACAACTCGACAGAAAGCACTTTTATGTCCAGTTTATTTCATGGTTTGTTAGTTTCTAAATACTTTAGGTCATTTTCTACATCCATTTTATTCCAGTCCCTACTCTATCCAAAAACAGGTTATACTTTTACATGGGACTGGCTGCTTCATTCCATCTTCATTAAAATAAGGCTGACAAGGTCACAGACAGAGCGAGTCCAATACATCGGTTCTCAGTCTCCGCACAGCACTGCATAGAGAAGTAGCCATAGTATCTGGAGATAAGTCACATTAGGGGGAAAACTTTGTACTGAATTTCATATGGGGAAGAAGAACAGCAAATGAATGCATTAACCCCTTGTAAGACTATTGTCATCACTCTTCGTGTATACACACAGAACTACTAATTCCCGCAGGCAATGGAAAAGACTGATTGCAGATTCCCATTACTGACCTGTTGCATCCACGATTCTACCTATAAAGGTAGAACGGGTGGTAGGTGGATGAATGGGACGTGAGGATAGCCCTTTTTGGGCTAATCCTCACATCCCGGCTATCCTTTTGTAAACTTTAATGTCTGTATATGCTAATTTTTTTAAGCGGCTACTGGGGCGTGGAGTAGCCGGACATGAGGCTACTAGTCGCGGCTACTCCACGCCCCAGTAGCCTCGTTCCTCCGCCTACCATGTAATCTTCGGCGAGCAGCTCCTCGTAGCTGCGCGCCCCCGTCCGAGTACCCGGCGTTCTGCGCATGCGCAGTTGCGCCGGCCTCATGCGCAGAATGCAGGGTATTCGCACGAGGGCGCGCAGCTACGAGGAGCTGCTCACCGAAGATTTCATGGTAGGCGGAGGAACGAGGCTAATGGGGCGTACAGACATTAAAGTTTACAAAAGGATAGCCGGGACGTGAGGATTAACCCAAAAAGGGCTATCCTCACGTCCCATTCATCCACCTACCACCCGATCTACCTTTATAGGTACAATCGTGGTGGTAGGTGCCCTTTAAGGAAAAAAAGCTCAGCTGGAGCCATATGCCATTTCTGGCTACTAGTTTCCATATGTATGTGGGCCCTGAAAATAGTGTTTTATTAAAAAAAAAATACACAAGAAATAAAGTAGACTTTAGCTAAACTTTAAATTCCAGTTGTTTTCTGGAGAAGCACGACCTTGTAAAACCTAAAAGAAATTTAAAAGACAAGAGAGGAGCTCTGGAAATATTGTGATACTTTAAACAGTATTCATTTCCTGGTTTTCATATCAAAGTAATAAACTCTTTAGCTGACACCTGCATCTAAAGCACCAATGTGCTACATACAGCAAGGGAAGCTGAGAAACAAATAAACCGCAGTGCAGAGATACCATCACCTTGAGTAGGACCCTCTCAGACAGGCTGCTTCAGAACCTTAAATGCTGAATCTAAATGTACTTAAAGGGAACCTGTCTCCACAACCCTGATGTTTTTAGTATGCACATGTTCCAAAAGCCCATAACATGACAACTTTTGTCATGTTTGTGAGTAGCACAGGTTGGTAACAGTCATATGTATTACCTGGCTCCCTGCTAAGCTCCCACGCTGAGTCCCAGGGGCAGGGATTCAAAATTAAACGGAAGTCTGTTCCTGGATCTTTTCCCCAGCCCACTCGCTCTAGCCCCTCCCTTTGACGTCACGGATGGACGGCAGCTACGAACCAGGGGAGGGACGCCTGGCCGCATGTCCCACAGTTATAGAGATTAAGACAGTTTTGAGAACTTTATGCCTTGTTCACCACTTTGGATGAGATCGGGTGGAGAACAGGGCGGGCGTTCACGTCCCTGCCCAATGTGGAAAAATGGTGGAGACTATGGTTGAAAGCTCTGCCAGGTCAGACATGGTCTAAACTGGTTCCACCTGACAAAGATTTAAATCGGATCTACTAAGAAGCTGGAGCCTCCTAATACATCCGGAGCTAATTTTACAGGCAACATTATCCCACTGTTTTAGATTTTCCTTCTGACACCCTCACCGCCCCACAGGCCCCACATATTTATAGCAGCCCATGAGATGTTGCGCCGAGGCATCATGTAATTGGGAATCAATGAGGTGAGTATTATTGTCACTGTTCAACACCATTTTTACTCAGATTCAGAATTATTATTGATCAAACAACCCGTTAGATAGATAATAGGCCAAAGCTTTGTGTATATACATATATATATATAATTTTAATATGACTTGAATAATTTTTTTGTTTTCACATATCTTTTGTACTTGTATCAATGCATAGTAACTCCTTGTAGGTGAAACATGTGTTTCACAGAATGACACTTCCTTTGGGGAAATCTACGCGGCAGAGGTGCATAACCCTTTCCACCTCGTACATACAATGCAATCTTCAGTCTACAAGCAATACTGGCAATGAGAATGGACTATCTGACTGCAAAGCAGGTCCGATCCCATATGTATTTCTCGGGAAACATACATTGAAAACTGGAGTAAAAAAAATCCCCAATTACATTCTGCAGACATTGATGGACATTACCCCCCCCCTGGCCATATATATGATACTATGACCTTTGACTAGGGGTCATATTGCGAAGAGGAGCAGGCAAGGCCTTGTATGCAGCATTTATTACAAGGATTCTTAAACAGCAGAAGTAATTTTTGGCCTGCACCTATAATATGATTTCATATGCGGTTTACATACGTGTAGCTTTGTAGGCCATGAAGCCGGGAGCGGGCTCAGCCGTCACTTGTGACAGGTTACTGGCAGGAACAGCAGCTGAGGTTTAATACAATATATTAAGGCCAGGGAGATCAAAAAGAGCAACACATACTCTCAGAAGTGTAATCCCTTTATGTGTTTTAGGTTACAGGGCTAAACACATAATAGCTGAGCAGTTTATTCAAAGCGCAAAAGAAAAGAACGCCGTTTTCTGCTCACAACAGAAGGAAAATGGTTTAATATATATTGACTGAAACGGTTAAAAAAATTCCAGTGTTTCCTTGCAGCTTTAGGGAAGGACATTAAAATATAAAACTAAAGAATTATGAATGTGGCTGTACAATGCCGATCAGTATTGCGCTACAGAATACAGTTTATATGGTTTCATATGTGGCATATCACTGGATTCCAGGGTTAAAAGGTTAAAAATCTTTCTTTTTTAATCTATATAGTCGGCCTGCAATGTTCAGACCAAAAATGGGTGGCTTCTTCCCAGTCCACTTAGCACAGTGCTAGGCTTCATTCACAACACGTGTTTTGCATATTCTCAGCGGAATATGCTCATATACGCTGCACATATCCATACACAAGCAGTCCTTGGGTTATATACAAGATGGGTTCCATAGGTTTGTTCTCAAGTCGAATTTTTATGTAAGTCAAAACTGTATATTTTATAAATGTAGTTCTAGACAATTTTTGGCCCCAGTGACAATCGCAGTTTCAAATTTTTTTGCTGTAATGGGACAAAAGATTATCAATAAAGCTTCATTACAGACACCTTACATCTGATCATTTCAGTCTGGAACTTTAGTAAAGCATCCAGAGATCTTCATCAGAGGGCTCCTTCTTTAACTAGGGGGTCATCTGTAGGTCGGGTGTCCTTAAGTAGGGGTCCGCCTGTACTGGAAGATGGACAAGCTACAGCAGGCTACGTCTTTCCATCCTGCTCTATCCTGCTGAACCATATATGCGTTCAGCAGAGGGAATTGGAGGCAATTGTGGACAGATGCAAAGTATTGCCTCCCTCCTCTGACCTCCGCTGAGCTTAGGCTTTGAAAGGTCCCTAGAAAGGTCCATAAAAGGACAGAAACATCACTGGGAGAAACAGCATGAACATCGCCAGCAGCTGACCATATGCTGTTGTAGATATTCACTCTTCCTTTCGTTTTCAAGGAGGAGGGATGAAACAGGAGGATGTCATCTTTGGCCACCGTTTTAAAGACACTTCAGGGTGCTGTCTGTCGTATCTTTACAACAGAGGTAAAAAAAAATGGTGTGAACCCAGCCTTATATGTTGTATTGTGGCTGTGCATGGTTTTGCAGCTCAGCTTTAATCACTTGAATGTTACTGAACTACAAACAGGGCTGGTGAACGACCAATAGGACAACACAAACCTATAGAGAAGTATAGGTAATACTACTGGTAGTACAGAAAATACTCACTGGAGTACTGTGACTGTCGATCAATGGGTGTGCCAGGCATCGGAGTCCTGCTATCTGTCATCATGACCCAAGCCTAAGGTTCACTATTCAAAAATAAAATAAAAACGTCCTGGAATACCCCTTGTTTAAGGTACTTTTTGTGGCAGTGTTTCTGCATAGGAACGTCAACGTGCATCAAGGTTTTTTAGGCAATGATGAAGCAGGAATAAACGTACAAACCCAATACCCTACCCCAGTGATGGCGAACCTTTTAGAGACAGAGCGCCCAAACTGAGACCCAAAAACCACTAGCTTTTCCCAAAGTGCCAACACGGCAATTTAGGCAGTAACAGATTTATTGCTACCAGAATTTTGGAGCTCCAATCCGACCCTGTCCACACCTTTTCACTCTTCGGACAGGACCAATCAGCACAGGATGAGTCACTTTAAAATAGCAGGGCACTACTTGGACTACCGGAGACTGCAGGAAGATGCCATGTCTGGCAAACTCTGTGCCTGGGAGACAGCCCGTGTGCACACAGAGAGGCCTCCAAGTGCCATCTCTGGCACCAGTGCCATAGGTTCGCCACCACTGCCCTACCCTATAAACCAATTTAGGGGAGAGGCAGTGTGGAAACACTTGACGGATACCCTGAAAAGTAACAAATCAATTCCATAATGATGGAATATATCAGTTAAAATAACCTGTAGGTTCACATGACTGACCTTAAACAGCTTCAAAACAATTATTTCTAATAATAAGTAACATACAAGTAATATAATGCTGCGCTCATGCCTCCGGGCTGGCGTGTGCTGCGGATAACGGAGGAGGAGTGCGGTAATGCACTTGTAACTGTGCTTCATTAGTATTTAAGTGCTTCTATATACGAGCCTTCCCGAGCATCATTATTGTTCTGTTTACATTGGATATTAACAGTTATACAAAGTAAGCAATTTATTCCTATGGAAACCCATAACAAAACCATACAGATAATGGTACCTAGTGCATGGGGAAAAGGTTTCATGACATTCGCTTTCATGGCGGGCGCACAAAGCAATCGCAGCGATGCTTTCAGAAATGTCAACAGGAGAGAAAAAAAAGCTAATAAGTAAAAAAAAGTGAGCAAAAAGTGACATCATCCATGTAACAGTTGTACCTTATGTTACCGGGGAACTTTTATTCTTTTCATACAATGAGTATTATCCTCTTTATAAATCTAAAGACTGGTCATTGTTTGTGAGAGGATTACGAAGCACATAATTGCTTGGCAACAGAAGAAAATTATGAGCAAAATATAAAAAAACATAACACGTCAGGGCGATACAAAAAAAGATACATTCACAGATATAAGAGCCAAATCGGGGATGTTTATCAATGTGTTACACCTTGTGTAAGATTTGGCTCGTACACAAGTTATAAACCTGAATGGTGGTCAAGTGTCCGAGACTTGGATACGGTTTTTGCCCCTTAAGAAACAAGTTTTGATATAACACCGGAACATAGGCTATAAGTGTGGGCATCCATCATTGGAAGCTTGGAATCTAGTGAGGGAGATCAATGACCAGTATTCCCAAAAGGAAGCCCCATTCCTACTCTGACAAGGCGGCCGAGGGCAACGACTGTGCCAATGGAGCTGACATGTATTCTCACCTGTAATTAAGCTAACAGGTCAGGGATGAGATTCGGAGGATTCTGGTTTCAGTTGATTATTGGGGTGGGGCACTTTGGCTGCTGGGAGGGCACATACTGGCCATGCCAGAGTCTCAGGTCATTTTTAACAATACAGGCAATACTTAAGAACAGCCAACTTACATACGACCCCTAGTTACAAACGGACCTCTGGATTTTGGTAATTTACTGTACTTAAGCCTTAGATACAATAAACAACTATAACAGTTATTAAATGTGTCTGTAGTTAAGATTTATTGTTAATTGTTAATGTAACAGAGACCAAAAGAATTTCGGTTTGGGGTTACAATGATAAAATATACAGTTCCGACTTACGTACAAATTCAACTTAAGAACAAACCTACAGAACCGATCTTGTATGTAACCTGGGGACTGCCTATGTTGAACTTTGTGGTTGCCCCTCAAATAGATGATTGCAATGGAAATGCTGTATAATTGTAATCATTAGATACATTTATACAGTAATAACATGACATTCGCCACCCTTTAAGGCAAACACAAGGCTGATAAGGTCCCCTATAAAAATTAGTTTGAGACCCCTGTCCTACATCACTTGATTAGAATACCTAGGTACCATAAACAAATTCCCTGGTGCAGGTATCCATCCTCAAATCATGGATGACCCAGCTCTGGTCAAACCAAATTTCCCATCTCAATTTTGTTTCTGCTTCTCCTGTTTCCCTCCCAACTTTCTTGACCAGTGTTTTTCTATGTTCTTGCTGTGATCGCCGTATGAATGTTCTTCTCTGTACAGTTAATGTCCCTGTTCATTTATTACTAACAGGATTTTGGGTAGGGAAAAGTAATGCACCTTCTCAACTCAACAAACATGCAGACAAGTCCCACAACCAGCTCTCTGTGTCTTACCTGTGTAATAAAAATACAAGCGGTGCCAGGAGACTCCAAATCAGGGGTGAATACCAAGGATACAAAAGTAAACTCTGGCACTTAAAACCTTGGTGTAAAAAAATAATCCAACTTCTTTGTTTCGGCTTCAAGACATATGTTCAAATATAAAAAAAAGAACTGCTGGGAACTGTTGGGACGTTCTTGTTTTATAAAAAAGCCACCCAAACACGTCCCTTCTTTGGTCTTTACTCAATTGAAGGTTAGAAGACGTGTCATCTCCAACATTACAACACAACGGAAATCAGGGGGGCATGGCTGAACGAAAACCCGACGGATTCGGAAAAACCACCGCATTTAAAAAAAAAATTGTGTTGCGGGACTCGCGCTTACCTTCACCAGGTATAGGCTCGTGCATTCCGGCGGGCCTCGGCGGACTTCAGCGCAGCAGTGACATCTTTTGTGGACGGCGGAGGAACTGCCTTAGTGAATCGCCGGAAGACCTGAATCCACCGCAGAGAATGCGCCGCTGGATCGCGAACCGGCCGGGTAAGTAAATCTGCCCCATTATCTCACATCTTGTGTTTGTGTCCGGTTTGTAGCAATATAAACCATAAACCTTCATGGGAGTGGGAGAAACTAATTTTAATTGTCTAAGAAAGGTGCAAGACATCATATTCCACAGTAATTATATTATCATTTTGGAGGACAGGTGTTCAAAGGAGAACATCTGTGCAACACACAAACCAAGAAATAGGCATAATGACGGTGCAAACACAATACATAAAACTTAAATGATCGAATTTCCAACCCACAAACATTTATGATACTCTGCATTTAATTCAATTTATCACAAATAAATTTAAGATATATTTTAAACCATCAAAATTAAATCAAATTCTTCCAGGATTGAGACATTAGCTTACCCAGACGCTTAAGGATACAGTAGCTCCCTATGGAGTCTGGGAGACTGAACAAAGTTTTTTGCATCTGATCCTCGTTTCTCTTCTAAGGTTACATTCACATGAACGAATGGGGGACATATATATGTGTACGCAATGGGCTCAAGGCGCCCTACGGGAGCAGTACGGTGCCACAATCTCCAGACGTAGGCTCAATACGAGCCGAAACGCGCGTCGGGGCGGCAGTCATCCCCGGACACGGTGCACAATCATCCCGAATACTGGTAAGGACTGGTGGTTAGATGTCAAATCGTTTTCAAGTTTCACCATTATCTGGCAGGAGCAATGCTGTGCCATTACCATTGCATGGGTTCATGCTACTCTCAGGTGTCTACCCTACATATACCAGCCCTTCTACTTATTCTCATACAATCCACACGTGTCCGGATATGTTTATTGTGTTTATATGTTTAATTTTGCATTAATAAAGATTGTCATTTTTTACACTTACTGTTGTATATTGTCATATTACCTCACTCTCTTCTCCTCATCTTGAGGGGAACCATAGGCTTTACATATACATACACTACCATACATCATATACACAGACATAAAGCATATACACATCACAAATACACACATATAGCATATAACACACGTAACCCACAGATGCCGGTACCCCCTAGAACTGTGGGTCCTATAGCAGCTGCTATGGCTGCTACCCCTGTAGTTATTCCCTTGAATTAAGCCTTGTTCTCATAACAAAAACATTCTTATGATGTGTGTATGCCTCTCGTAACACTCTGTATGTATGTAACCGTTTCTGTAACATGTAAGCTTATACCTAATTGTATGTGACAACTTGCAAAATAATTTCCCCGTGGATCAATAAAGTCCTATTGTACTGCATCTCTGGAGTTCAGCCACAGTGATCTTAGGGTTCTTCTTTGCCTTTCCCACAAAGGCTCTTCTCTCACAATTGCTTAGTTTAGCTGGAGCTCCTTGGGCAGTTCCTAAAACCTTGTGATTCCCACGTGCTCTGACAAATTTTAGACAGGTGGGTGCCTTTCCAAATCAAGACCAACCAGATATTTTAGTTTTTTAAATTCCAACAAATTTGGAAAAATGTCAACATTCTATTTTTTACTGTCAATTGTGTAAATTAATGAGCAAAAGAAAAGAACTTTTTTGATCTTACCAATTGGCCGCAATGAAACAAAGAGTGAAAAGTTTAAAGGAGTCTGAATACTTTCAGTACCCCATGTATATGCATATACATCTATCAATGGATCCATCCATCGTCCTGCAGTTTCACACAACATATTTATCTCTTTGTCTATCTCATACCTATCTTTCTTTATCTATTACATATATAAAAATCTAAGAGGTAGCTAGATGATAGATGTGAGAGACAGAAAGATAGATCTCATCCTTATCTATTCCATCAGTTTCTCACATCTCTCTACTCTATCTGTCCTTTTCTGTCTAAATATACAGTATAAACCTCACAATGTCAGAATATTTAACAATGCAGGCTGAATAAACTAAAACAAGTACAGCATACAGTTATCTGCCGTATAAATTGTTAGGGTTAACCACATTGGGTGATCCATAACGTTCTAGAATGCAGTGAATGAACAATGAATGTATGTTTTATCTGTATTGTGAATCAGCCCATAGAAATAGACACAAAATTCATGAGCTAATTGAATAAAGGCCAATGTTAATTGGGAGAGGACAGAAAGTGTGTGGATGCTTTTTAGGTAAATGATAATAAATAAATGGCTAGGGAGATGAGAACTGTTCAGCTGTATCTTGTGCATTGAATGCTACCCACTGGCTACACAGAGGAACTGCACAATACAGAAATCCGTGATGATCCGAAACTTGGAGAAGGCCTTCTGTGGAGGAGAACACATCCATGTATTAATTCATACATATATTCCTGTACTTGTATCCCTTCGGTGATACGGAAGACTTTAATGACCTAGAAATCTAGACGTGTGGCCTCCAAGCTGTAACAATATGCTTCTGACAGACGGAAAATCCGGCATTAGTTATACCTGAGAATACATCAGCTAAAGCCGCAGACTGATCCACAGCCCAGAATATGTTAAATAACTGAGAGAGGGCTCAGGAGAGAAGAAAAGATGAGCTCCTGCTATTGTGTTCCTGAATCCATGATCAGCAGGTCTAAGAGACGGGAAGCGCCACTTCCTACAGGTTTCCTTCCATCACTACAATACATTGTATTCCCGGGACACGAAAAAGCTTACAACCACAAAAGTACATCTCCAGCTTATCCCTCACTTGAGAATTGTTCCAATTGCAGGAAGAATTTCTCCAATTATATTCCAGGATTTCAGTTTTTCTGTGTTTGCTCTAACAGCAGAATAGTGGCTGTAACCGTCCTGATCGGTGCATGTAGTAGATGGGGTAACCTACTACTGTACATTGGCTTTGTGGATTCTTTCAGTCCAACATGGAGTTTAGGGATTTAGATGAAACATGGAGAGAAATTACTTAAGGATGAGAAAGCTGTAGAGGGGAATGAATATAGGGGACTTCAAAGTTTTTTCCTAAATCTCCTGGCGGCTGGGGCAGGGGGGAAGTAAATACAATTTGCATTCACATATCAGTTTTGCCTCTGCCGGCACCGTTTCACTGTGATCCCCCCTGCTGAGCAATATATATGGTCAGTGGAGAGCAAAAAAGCCTGTGTGAGATGGATGCAACAGTGTTGCACCCCTCCCCAGGCCTCCACTGAGTGTACACTCTATAAGGACAGTAACATCGCTGGGGAAACACCCTGCACATAAGCAGCAGCCAATCACTGGATTCTGCTAATGTTCCCACCTACTCCTGCTTTCAGGGGGGAAGGGAGGAACAAGATGAGGCATCCCGCTGTATGAATTTACAGTGGCTCGTGTCCTAGTCCTCTGTTGTAAGGAATCTGACAGATGTATAAATGTTGGCGATTATGTCATGAAGGAGCAGCTTAGGACATTATAGTTGCTATAATGTAGGGGCTCTGCAGTGATCCGTTGCAGTCCCATTAACACTAAAACTTGCAGCCCAGCCAGAAGAGTATTGGTGGAAGTAAGAAGCCATAACTGGGTAAGTACATTCAGAGCTGAGCTCCTGCCAAAGATTTATTATGGTGGGGGGGGGGGGGCATTAGTATTAATAATTGCACCCCAATGTAAAGTTTTTGGGCAACTTACTTGCAACTGGTATTTAAAAAGGATCTTATGAGAAACACTTCTTCCTCTCTTTCCTGCCTGATCATGATAGACATACATAGAAGACAATGCCAAATCCAGAGACATAGATATTTAAGGATTTACAGGCAGGGTTACATTTCCTTTTGCATAAATGCTCATATCCATCTACTTATCTCATTAGGGACCTTAGTGAAGGAGACTTTGGGGACTTTTGTTCCAAATCCAAAATAAGTCACCGAAATGCCGCCTCGGATACTAGTGGGTCACTACATAGGCGATTTGTATATCTGGTCAATATCTGCGCTGCAGAGCATCTCTGATATCATGGACCATATGAGTGATATCAATTTAAAACAAGATGCATCTTGGAAAATCATCCAATGCAAAAAAAACCCCATAATGATCATTAATGTTAAACTGCAAGACTTCTAATATGCTGTACCTTGGGGACATGAGCGATAATGCGGAGCCGAGCTTAGCAATTCCATAATAAGATCGCAGACAGGGCAATAAATCGTGCGGCTGATCTGCTCATTATATTACCAGAGGCTGAACAGCAAAGGTGTCGCCCTGGAATAACTAAACATCATAGGACATTAAAATAATAAGTGGCCATAACTAATACTAGCGAGAGTCCATTAGAGGGTAATGACCACATCTCAGCATCCGTTTATGATTTATATACAGATAAAACACTCAGTGACTGGGTCAATTCTCTGGCTTTTTGTATGGGAACAATTTGAGAAATTTTTCAGGATCGCTTAGAGGAGCTCCCATCATGCAGCAGGAGAGATAGGATGTTTTACAGAAGATTACTGCATGGGGTCGGGACCTTTTTCAGAATACAGGCGGTCCCCTACTTAAGAACACCCGACTTACAGATGACCCCTAGTTACAAACGGACCTCTGGATGTTGGTAATTTACTGTACTTTAGCCCCAGGCTACAATAAACATCTATAACAGTTATCAGAGGCGTCTGTAATGAAGCTTTATTGTTAATCCTGATTCTTATGACAATCCAACATTTTTAAAATCCAATTGTCACATTCAATTCTGTCTGGAGTTACAATTATAAAATATACAGTTCCGACTTACATACAAATTCAACTTAAGAACAAACCTACAGAACCTATCTTGTATGCAACCCGGGGACTGTCTGTACTAGAGCAATGTCGGTGCAGAAACATGTAAGTAATAAGTATAGAAAATCTTCAACTTTTTAGATTTTTGTCTTTTCAAGCCAGACTTGCATACGGAGACTTAAAAGCCATGCATTTTTGTTAGGAAAAATTCTAAAAAGTTTTCCACGGTTGGATAAGTCACAAATTGGCTCAGTGTTACCTTTGAAGGCAGCTCCCTCTACGTTAAGAAATGGTCTACAAGAAGTCTCAGAGACATTTATTGTATGCTGGTGAACGATAGTGTAAACGCCCTCCGTGCCCCGCCGGATACATGTATTCGCATGACCACTGGGCAAAACTACAGCAAGTTCGACCTGGCGTAGTCTGCAGGTTTTTGAAAAGTACACAGGCACGGGACAGGTGCCTGCACGGGACATCCACTCCTCTCTACGCCCACATGGTGTACAGATGGCGTAGTCACGATTATAATTTCAAATTCTTGCCTTCCAAAAGAATTAGACTCTGAACTGTAGACAACACTCCTCATCAGCACAGCGTAGGCTAGATTAGAGGCCTCCGGCGTTGGTCGAGGAAGAAGCTAATCTCCTTCATTCAAGGAGTAGACTCCTTGGATATAGGACCTCACTTCCATTTTCCACGTGACTTCAATTCATTGCAGTTGCCGTGATACCAACCCCCCCCCCCCACTCCCCAAATATCTTACCCCAGTGCATTTTTTCATATTCATGTAAAGTCCCTTTGTACAGGCAAACTGATGATGCAATATAAGGATACATCTGATAGTTATCTTATGTGGATGGGCACTTTTCAAGTATTCTAATGGTGGCTTCACCACCATTAAATGCCCTACTCCACCTGATTAAAAAGAAATGTCCTCTTATGGGTCAAATTGTGTGACAAGAATACTGTTAACGTAACATTGATAACTACACAGGAATTAGTCCCTTGGTCAGTAAAGAGTTAACAGCTCTATAAATTAGTAAACTTACAAGCGGCTTGGTAGAAGAACAACATACACGGCTCAGGAAATCCATGCCTTGTGATAAAGCAGAAGAATCCGGCGCCCTCTTACACTCCGCTCTGATGTCATGACAACTTGTTCCTTCCTACTTGTTAATGGAATCAGCAGAACGCTTCTTAAGGAGCAGAATGAAGGACATGTGTATGGCCCAGGGAAATCAAGGAGATCCAGCCCATAACTTGTAGCGTAAGTCAAGAGTAAATAATGTTTGCACATTTACACACTCTTCAGATGCTTTTACATGAGAATACACAATTAGAGCAGGGTGACATTATGTAACAGCTTACTGGAAACCCAGCGCACCCTGTTATACTGGGAAGCACATTGTAGAGGTGTTTGTCTGCTCCATGAGTATAAAATAATGTCCTAATTGCCAAATTCAAATTTGAATAAAAAATTATCAAATGGTTGCACAATTCCCAAAATGAATATATAGGCGTTCCCCTACTTAAGTACACCCGACTTACAGACAACCCCTAGTTACAGATGGACCTCTCTACCCACTGTAACCTCTTGTGAAGATCTCTGGATGCTTTATTTTAGCCCCAGGATGAAATTGTCAGCTGTAAGGTGTCTGTAATGACATTTAATTGATAATCCTTACAGCACTGGGACAAAAAAAATATTTTTGCCTGGAGCTACAATTATAAACTATACAGTTCCGCCTTACATACAAATTCAACTTAAGAACAAACCTAAAGAACTTATCTTGTACGTAACCCGGGGACTGCCTGTAAATGAAAACATAAGGTTGTCCGACAAAAACACTACCCTACACAGCTTTGTACACCAAAGTCTAAAAAAAAGTTACCGTTATTAGAATATGGTGATGTGGTGAAATTATTTTCTGAAGTATTTTATTACATTATACAATAAATTATATAAATGTGGCATCTCCATGATTGTACTGACCCAAAGAATAAGGCTATGATCATATCTTGATTTTTTCCTCCAGCATATCATTACAACGAAGCACAGCAGCCTATCCCCCTGTATGCTCATACAGTGGATTAGGTTCTTTGGTTCAGTTCATCCCCATGAAAGCGGGAGGAGTGAACATCAGTAGTAGCCATGGTTCGGGAGACACCAGCTAAGGCTCTGGGTGTCTCACCAAGTGATGTAACATTTCTTATTTAGATGGATTCCTTACAGTGGCATCTATCCCCCTTTAGGCTATTATGGTCACCGCTGAGAGTATACGTAGCTCAGCAGAAGGAAGCAGGATGATATAGTGTAAACACACAGTGTTTCCTGCTAGATGCCACATAATACTTTGGAGTCAGAAGCAAAAATTATGCTTTTGTCTGCTAGTATGAGTCTATGGACAGATTCAGGTATCTTTCCTGACACATACAAAGAATGTTTAAAAAAAAATGAGATCTGAATGTAGCCGAGTGAAAGCCATAAAAACAAAACCTGTATGGAAGAACTGCATTTAGAATTTTTCCAGCAATACATTGCATGGTAGTATAAATAAATAAGTATAAATTAGAAGGTACAATTTTCCCAACAGAAAATAAGTCCTCATACATCCCTGTAAATGGAAATAAACAGAAGGGGTTAAGATTAGCAAAAACTGCAGATATTGCCCAGGAAAGTTAACCTTTTTCCAAAAGCATATATTTTTGAATTTACAAAACTGCAATTATTTCATAAAGTTCCACGGCGTAACGAAATCACCTGTCTGCATTTTCCCGCAGACTCCGAGAAACATCCAGCCCGCTACCGGTGATTTTCTTATAATTGCAATCAAAGAAAGTACACGCATTGCCTGGGAGACATTGGGTCCTGTATCATTATGGAGATTAATTAACATAAAATTTTCATAGCATTACATGAAGGTAGGACCACAAGGGGGAAAAACGTTTAGACATTACTTTGGGTAATTAGTGTTATTACTCAGTTCACTGGCATATGAGGAGATGGCTGTCACCGGTTCAGTACATGTAGGAGGACCAAAGCATGTTATTAAAAGCCTAGGCAAAAATGTGCGCAAGTCTTAAAGTTCTACACAAACAAGTCAAGTGTATAAATGGTGCTTGATTTAAAGTCCCCCTAGTCTTGTCTTAGGTGCAGATGTGGTCTATGTTCTTTACTTCTAGCGGTTTCTTGAGGCACACCAGCTTGGACCGTAGACGGTGCATGCGCAAGGAGCTAACAGTTATGACTCTACTCAGGGCTGATTGTAGCCTATTTGCTGCCCTGCTCTCCCAGCGCTTCCTCCTCCCTCCTGCCTTGTGTAACTGCATCACACACTGGGATAGAGGAAACTGCAGAAAGAAGGGGCTTTGGTAACACCCCCCCAGGGCCCCTCAGGCTCATTTGCATAATTCTAAAAGTTGATTTTAGAAGGATGGAGGCCACGGATAACAAATATAAGAACATAACTACAGTCACGAGACCTTAACAAACACATCCCCAGATAGGACATCTTAGATGTCACAACTAGGGATTCCGTTATCAAGATCAATTGCAATCACTTCCATACTCTACAAATTTTCAATAGATGTTCCGATCAACTGTATCTATAAAAATATTAAAGCAAAAATTCCACTGAAAAAAGCAAAACCTATTAATAAACCAAAGAACATCCACTCACGAGTCCAGAACTATACATTTCCATCAATCCAATCTTCATAGAGAACCTGCGAGAAGACGTCTATAAGGATGAGACAATGTAACACGATAACATAGTCAGGATGAGAGAATATGTCAGAGCCACCTCGGATTCCTGTGATGAAAGTTTTACACGGTAGGCATCCTCTGGGAGCCTATGCCGCGGGGTTATCAGCCTCACAAGAACTGGCAACAAATTCATGTGTGAAGTAATCACTTGTAAAGGCGACATGACAATTATTCATGACATCATTATAATGGACTGCGGTGATTCTCGAAAAGGAGCCCCAAGCCGTGAGGATGAAATTAGAAACTCCCTCAAGGAAAGACAAGACTGAAAAACTGGGTGGGAATATGATGAAATGCTTCATTCCCTATTCCTAGGAGAACTGCTGCAAGATGCCTTATGGGGAAAAAAACCAAAAGAAATCCCGATAATTATAATAAGTCATAAAGGCAACACATTGGAGAAAGTAAAAGAATTCGACTCATAAGCAAGAAGGGAATAAAGTTTTGAACTTTGGAAATCCGGCTCCATAGCTCACAATCCACCATCATTTTATAGACAATCACCCAGGCTATCCGATACATGAAGAGTTATTTAGCGTAAGCTTAGCAATACAATGGGGCACATTTACTTACCCGGTCCATTCGCGTTCCAGCGGCGGCTTCTCTGACGAGCGTTCGGGTCTTCCGGCAATTCATGAAGGTCCTGCGCCCGATGTCCACCAGGTGTCGCTGCTGCGCCGAAATCCGCCGAGGTGCCCCGGAGTTCATCGTCTTCATTGTGGTGCATGTGAGTATGGCCCGTGCGACCAATTTTTTTTTTAAAATGCGGTGGTTTTTCCGAATCCGTCGGGTTACCATTCGGCCACGCCCCCCGATTTCCGTCGCGTGCATGCCAGCGCCGATGCGCCACAAACCGATCGCGTGCGCCAAAATCCCGGGGGAATTCAGGGAAAATCGGCGCAAATCGGAAATATTCGGGTAACACGTCGGGAAAAACGCGAATCGGGCCCTTAGTAAATGACCCCCAATGTCTTGATATGTAACTGCATTGTTACTGTTTTGCTCCTGGCAGAACAATCTTCTTCTTCTTGTGTACAAATTACAACCTGTAAATCACATTTCCTAATAGCTCGGTCTGTATTTTGGTGGATTCTCAAGTTAAAGGTCACCACTTTGAATAAAGGAGCCATCAAGACGATGAAAATGAGAAATGGCACCATCTAGCTCAACTATAGGCATCTATCTCGGTCAAGGAAAGTGCCAAAGTGCAACATGCGATGGCCATCAAGAAATGAAGACTGTTCATCCAGCTCAAAGTCAAGAGGTGGACATCCAGGCAAAATATCCGAGTCTTTACAACGACTATTCGTTCTGGTAGAACATGTATGGCTTGTAGGCTTTGTAATAGTTTTATCACTAATTTCCACGCGAGCACAGTCTCGAATCGTGGCTGGAAAAAAGGTGAAGCAACCTCGGCTTCAATATCATTATTGATATGCTATTAATTGCCTGTAGGATCATAGGGGAGGCTTAAAAATGGGTCTCTGGTGACAGGTTCCCTTTAACATAATTGTAAGTCATTGGTCTTGGTTGATCTTGAATACAGGGGAACACTAAGTCATCTGCCATAAGTCCTACTGTCACATCCAATGTTTCCAGCCCTAGTGCCTTATGTTTCCTAGGAAAGTCTCATATGTGATTGGCAAGGTAAGAACGTGTCTATGCCAGATGCTACTATATTCCAGGAAATACTGGCCCGATAGAACAGTTCTAACAAATATCAATGTGCTCAGGGTTTACTGCCTGCTGCTATTCTCTATGGTTTGTAAATTAAAGAGAACTTATCCAAAAAAATATCCTATCAGTCCTGTACTATACAAAGAATTTGCAGATCTTACAATATACATTTATCACAATGACCAAAGAGAAACAAAGAAATAACTGGAGAGAAGAATGAGAATAGATGACACATAGATTCAGAAGGAGTGATGTCTCAAAAGAATATTTCCAGTATATCATTGAAGATTAAATACTTCTCCCATGATCACTTTGATGAGTCTCTGTATCTACAGATACATTTCTTCAAATGGATGTTATTAAAAATCTACCTATGTGAAGATAATTGCCCATAAATGGAGCCATATTGTCCCTTAGAAAGAAATTAGTTGTCCTTGGATATGACCACCTCTGTTGGAGGGATTGCACAAAGAAAAAAAATGTTTTTGCATATGAAAAGTCCATGAAGCGTCCTGTGGTAAAGAAAGCTGAATCCACGTGGTGAGGCAGAGCTCACTAGTGATTGCATGACCATCCATGCTAGAGTGCAAAGGTGGTCGTATCCAAGGACAGCAATCTCGCTTCTAAGGGACAACAAGACTACATTTATAGTTAATCCCACTGGGATTTCTTTTAATAAAATGCAATTGAAGAAATTTTGAGAGAATACCCCTTCAAGCAAAACAGACTTATCCCCTTATTAATAAACTACCCAATTCAAAAACAAAAACGTCTTATAATGTGTTTAGTACACATGTGAATGGGAAATATTTCAATTTCGTATAAACACCATAAAGGATTAAATATGACAAACAAATGAAAAAAAGTAACAACTGTAGGATACACAATCACCTAGTGACATTATCTTTCTACGGTCAATCTGGCTTGGAATCGAATGCCACTGTGAGAGAATATGAAGGGGATAAGATGAATACGTCCTTCGAGCGATGCCGGTGGGAAATGTTTACCACATGTGAAGTGAAGATGTTCTGCTGCATGGGGGAAAGCAAAGTAAATTGTAGCAATCCATCCTGGAGGTGGCCTGGGGCGGGATTAATAGATTGACATTAATGGATAAGGAGGATAATATTCCGCTTGCCACCACTGATATCGCTCACGCTTATGGCAAAAACACAAAAATGAATCTCAACAGGATTCGACACTAAATCTGATATGGTGCTCTGCTGAGGATCTTTTTTTCCATTCTTTGTCTGCATATTTCTGTAAATGGAATATCTGTATCTATCTTCAGCAGAATACTTGGTAAGATGGACGGCTGGATGAGCTCTTAGTAAGCCAAAACATGTGCCCCTTTCAAACGGGTGAAAAAAATTTAAGAGCCAAGGGCCGTGGCAGCAGGAGCCGGCGGAGCATTTGTCTTCTCAAGCTGTTTGTGCCACTTTCTCGCTAAGTGTTTTCCAGTTATTTTCTATCGGCATAAATCTACTTGTCTACTTGCTTCATTTCCATAGTTTGTTTATGGAGGATGCAGACTGGATCCGTGGAGAGGTTGTGCGCAGGAAACCAAATGAGAAATTGAACTAAAACACAAAGTTGTAAGAGTCCAATAAAAAATGTAAATGTATATGACCCTTGGAACTGGCTCAAAATCCAACACTTTACATATTGCACAGGGTCCACAGCCACAGTTTTAAACCTTACAGGGATTTGCCCATGAAGAAAAGTTCTCAATTTGAATCCCCTAGAGATGTTTACACAATAAAGATCATTTTTAACCCCTAGGGGACACAGCCTATTTTGGCCTTAAGGACGCGGCCCCATTCTTCAAATCTGGCCTGTGTCACTATAAGTGGTTATAGTTTTGGAACGCTATGAGATATCCATGGGATTTTTAGATTGTTTTCTCGTGACACATTGTACTTCAAATTAGTTTAAAAATTTGGATGATATCTTTTGTGTTTAGTTATGAAAAAAAACAAAATTTGGAAAAAATTTGGAAAAATTCTTTATTTTCAACGTTCTAAATTCTCTACTTTTGATGCAGATAGTCATAGCACCCAAATAAATTCATAACTTACATTTCCCAAATGTCTGCTTTATGTTGGCATGGTTTTTTAAGATTCCACATATTTTACTAGAATGTTATGAGGCTCAGAATTTAGGTATCATTTTTCACATTTTTTGTAAAATCACCAAAACCTGTATTAGATGGACCTGCTCAACTTCTAATTGACACTGAGAGGCCTAAATAATAGCGAGACTCGTAAATTACCCCATTGTGGAAACTACACACCTCAACGTATGAAAAACCACTTTTAAGAAGTTTGTTAACGCTTTACGTGTTTTATAGGGGTTAAAACAAAATGGAGGTGCAGTCTGCAAATTGTAATATTTTTTCACAATACACCCATTTTGGGTGGAAAATTAAACATTTACAATGGATTAAATAAAAAAAGGCTCCACAAAGTTTGATACCCAATTCCTCCCGAATGCACCGATACCCCATATGTGGTGGTAACCTGTTGTATGGGCGCACGGCCGGGCATAGAAGGGAAGGAGGCGCCATCCAGATCAGATTTGCTATGTCACATTGTACAGGCTATAATTTTTTTCTTTTTTTTAATGTGGACCTATAGGGGCTTATTTCTTTTGCCACATGAGATGCACTTTTCTGGTACGTAATTTAGGGGAATCTATAGGCTAATTGGTGAGATTTTATTAACTCTTTGTTGGTGGAGGAAATGAAAATCATCACTTTTCAGGAAGATTTTTATGGGTTTTTTTTTTTGCCCGTTTACCATACCATAAAAATAGTATATTATTTTTATTCTATGAGTCGCCACGATTACAAAAAGACCTCATTTATATAGATTTTTTATTTTTTTCCCATTTTTACTGCATAAAAAGTAATTTGGCAAAAATGTTGTTAATTTTAGCATCACCGTCTTTCATATGCATAACTTTTTTATTTTTTGCCTCACAAATCTGTTTAAGGGCTTATTTTTTGCGAGAAGGATTGTTCTTTTTAGTGGTCTTATTTTAGAGTGCATAACATTTTTTAAATCCCTTTTTAGAGCATTTTTATAGGGTATTAATTGAAAATGATCTTTTTTATGGAGCTTTTTTTTGTTTTGTTTTTTACGGGGTTCACTTTGCGGAACTAATAACGATTCTGTTTTATTATACAGATTGTTACGGACGCAGGGATACCAAATATGTGGGGGTTTTGTGTATTTTATTCAATTGTACTGAATAAAAACCAATTTGGAGAAAATCTTGTTCATTTTAGCATCACCATCTTTTCATATGCATAACTTTTTTATTTTTCGGCTGACAAATCTGGTTAGGGGCTTATTTTTTGCGAGAAGAGTTGTTCTTTTTAGTGGGCTTATTTTGGAGTGCATAACATTTTTTAAATTACTTTTTAGAGCATTTTTTGATAAGGTATTAATTAAAAATTATCTTTTTTCGGAACGTTTTTGCGGTTTTTTTCTACGGCGTGTACCGTGCGGGTCGAGTAACGATTCTGTTTTATTATGCAGATTGTTACGGACGCGGCAATACCAAATATGCGGGGTTTTTTGTGTTTTTGTGTTTTTTATACTTTATTAAGTGTTTTTATGGGAAAGTGACATTTTAGGGGCTTATATTTTTATGTATTTATTTTTTATTTATTATAATGTGTAGTGTTAAGTGTTTTTGCATATTTTTACTTCTACATACTTGAACTTAAACCAGTGATGCTCTGATCACTGGTTTAAGTTCAATACACTGCTCTACAATACTATTTTATTGTAGAGCAGTGTAAACTGTCTGAGCAAGCTTGCGCATGCTCAGACAGTTTACAGCCAGACCCGGAAGGGGTCTGGCTGCCATGGAGACTGGGCAGCTCCGGGGCACATGCCAGTCCTCGGAGCTGCCCAGAAGTGGATCGGATCCCCCGGTAAGCGGCACGGGGGATCCGATCCACAGCGCAAACACCCTTACACGCCGCGGTCATGTTTGACCGCGGCGAGTAAGGGGTTAACACCCGCGATCGGAGCCGGCTCCGATCGCGGGTGTTAGCGCAGGCTGTCAGCTGTACTAGACAGCTGACAGCCGCTGCTTCTGGTACCGGCTCCGTTCGTGAGCCGGTCCCAGAAGCAGGACGTTATAGAACGTCCCCGTGCGCTAAGCATCTAGCGCCGGGGACGTACTATAACGTCCTGGTGCGCCTAGGGGTTAACTTTACAATTTCACTCAGTGTTATTGCTGTTTACCTCCTATCACTCTGTGATGGTCAGTGTAAGATTCCAGAGTGTGGACTTTCTAAGCTGACACTTCATGATCTTCCTCTATTGCTGTAAAATTATCAGGGTACAGGGTTTATATACTTTTATTTAGCTTCTGAACATTCTACTAGTATCTGACACACAGAAAAAGAGATGAGACAGATGAGAGATAAGAGATTCATGAAATGGATATAAAACATAATGGCATTCTCCAGCTCTGCTACTTCTCAGCTACAACACACACACAGAGTCAGCTATGCTATATGTATCTTTCCCCTGGATAAAGACCTTATATTATCTGTAGCTTGTAGAGTAAGTCTCTGTACACTGCTGTCTGCCGGCAGAAAGTGCATGTGTCTGTGCTCATCTTGTAATGCAGGGGGAAGGGGCAGTAGGCATAGAGCACTGCAGTGCGCGTGCAGGTAGGAGAAGGTATTCATGAGAAAAAACTGCCCTCCTCGACCCTAGTCTGAAGATTGACGGTCGGATCCCAGGGCAACTGAATTATATCTGTGAAATGCAGTATTTTTGTTAATGACACTGAATTATAGAATATGTTATTTTGTTATCCTGAATACATTTAAGAATCTTGTCTTCATGGGAAAACCCCCTTAAATGCTTAGAGACCAGGTCATTTTAGTTTTTAGCATTTTAATTTTTCACTCCCAGCCTTTAAAAATCAGGTCATGCTGGGATCTTTGGAACACCTAAATTTTTTCTTAAAAATTACGGCCTAAACATGATGGGGATGTTATCAAAGTGATTTAAGACTTTTTTTGTAAATATACCTGAGGGGCTCTGGTAATGCCCCTGAGCTATTCTTGTTCATTAGCATAATTTTAATAGTTGATTTTTGAAGGAAGGAGTCCCTAGTAAGTGTCCCTGGTTTATCATAAAGGAATTTGATGGTAGATTTCCCTTCAACCACTTAACTCCTTAGTGACACAGCCTGAAAAGGCTCTAATGTCCAGGGCATTTTTAGTAAATTTTCGTACATGGCGGTCTAAGGGCCGTAAATTTTTTTTTGCATGCCACCTTAAATTTGCTGTGCACTTTGCTGTGGACATACCATTAAGGGGGCACCCTGCAGTGGACATCACATTATACTCAAGTATACATATATAGGAAGTCCCTGACTTAAGAACAGCCGACTTACAGGCGACCCCTAGTTACAAACGGACCTCTGGATGTTGGTAATTTACTGTACTTTAGTCCCAGGCAACAATAAACAGCTGTAACAGTTATCACAGGCGTCTGTAATGAAGCTTTATTGTTAATCCTGGTTCTAATGACAATCCAAAAATTTTAAAATCCAATTGTCACAGAGACCAAAAAATTCTGGCTGGGGCTACAATTATAAAATATACAGTTGCGAGTTACATACAAATTTGACTTAAGAACAAAACTGCAGAACCTATCTTGTACGTAACACGGGGACTGCCTACATTATTTTTCGGACGATAAGGATATATAAGGCGCACTGGACTATAAGGCGCACCTTTGATTTCTGAGAAAATCAAAGGATTTTTAGTGCCCCTTATAGTCCGAAAAATACGGTATATATATATATATATATATAAATAAATTACTGGAACCACTACCAAAGCTTTTGAGGATCAAGTGAATTTATTCAAACAGTGAAATTTCAGTCTCCATTACTGAAGCCTTTCTCAAGGCTACAGAGTTGGAGGCTGATACTGGGGGCATCTGCTGGTATGGGATACTATACACATTTTTACTCTAATTTTACAGAAGGAGAGGAGGGGGGGGGGATTTTGCTTGTCTGCCTAGGGCACCAAAATGACCCTAAGGGATCTGATCATTCCTACCCTATATTGCAATGCTACAGTATAGAAGTGTATGATGTTCTTAAATGACAATGCCGAAATGTGGAGAATAATGTAGTACAGACTGCAGGCTGTCATGGCCGACAGATCGTCACTTCCTGATGATGTCATGTGAAACGAAGATGACAGTGCTCCAATGTAGATCTTCAAAAGAATAACAATAAAACAATATACAGTAGATCTTAAAAAAAAATATAACTAAAATGTATTTGTTAATATCCTGTATTTTAGCTGTTAGTCATTGCATTTATTCACTCTTCTCTAACTATATATGTCAAAAAATTTAAAAAAAATGATGACGCTATTACTGTTACTTCTTGTACTATTTGGATTTTTTTGTGTTCCTTTGCTGTTAAAACTTCTTTTATTCGGTAGAGAGCAGTAAGTTAAGGTCACAGTCATTACCATCAGGAACTGTCATCGTGCCTGCATCTCTCAGTGTCCACAAAATATCACAAAGACTTGACCTTTGAGAGCAAGTAAAGAAACCTGTCTGTTTTCTAAAGAGTCCAGCAGAGTCCTCTGGGAATAAAGCAATTTCATTGCTACTTGCTAAGTACTTTAATTCAACATGAACCTGCTGCCGACCCACCGGATTATTTATTTATTTCCCCTCTTCAGTCATGACCTCTAAAAGTGGAAAGAAAAGGTATAATTGGCCAATTTGGAATTTGAGTAAAGGCCCTCAAAATGAAAAAACGAAATAAAGAGTTTATGGCTGCTGGAAAAGTGTTTCTGGATTTCTCCGGTTAATTGGCTGATACAACTTTTACAGAATACATTTCTTGTTTGGATCTTGTTGGTCAGAGGCCGCATACAAGGTTGACCTTGGACATGACACAAAATAGTGCATTTTGTTTAAGTATCAAAGCACAAGAAATGTATTTCTGAGTGGGAGAAGCAATGAGTCAAGCCCGAAAGTAGAAGTCCATTAGTCTGGAAGGAGAGGATAATCAAGCACGCATTTAGAACAAAAAGATGGAAAAAAACACAATTGTGTGGAAAATCTATCTATCCCATATCTATTTCATATCTTTCTCTAGTATCTATCTATCTAATATCTATCTTCAGTATATATGTTATATCTATCTATCTGGAATATCTATCTATCCCATATCTATCTATCTATCTATCTATCCCATATCTATTATCTATCCCATATCTATTATCTATCCCATATCTATCTATCTATCCCATATCTATCTATCTATCTCATATCTATTATCTATCCCATATCTATCTATCTATCTATCTATCTACCCATATCTATCTATCTTCAGTATATATGTTATATCTATCAATCTTAAGTATCTATCTGTCTCATATCCATAATATCTATCTCATATCTATCTCCAGTATCCACTTTTCCTCATGCTTTTTGTAATTTGTGTGTAAGTATGGGGGGGGAGGCAGGATATTAGGTAATTTATCAATATACATTAATAGTCCTGCACCACTTTCCTGATATGTAAAGTGAAGCCTCCTGTCTTTTACCTCATCAGCCAGACCTTCCTGACCATAAATGGCTGCAGTTGGAGGGCCATGTGATCTTATCTGTCCATGAGGTCCTGGCAGGGCGATTGCTCATGTTCAGAGATCACATGTGGCCATTTTATGGACGGAAAGATGAAAAACCCATTTGGAGAGAAGGCTCTTCTGGATGAAGATCTGAGGGTATTTAAGCGAGTGGGACACATAATGACTCAGGGTAGGCGGGGCAACTGGAATGGTAAGAAATATCTTCAGGGTTTCTTGATTTTGTCAAGTTTATCTATTGAACAAAAGGTGGCAGAGACATATAAAGGGATTAGAGATAAAGAAAAGAGTACAGTAGGCTGTATATACAAGTAGGCTTTATACAAAGCCAAAGAAACTTCCACTCCTTTGGGTTTTTGGAAAATGAATTGCTTTTGGTAGAAGAAAATTAAGCGCAAATATGACATCCCTGTCAGGTTCTGTTACAGATGATAAACCCTAGTAGATGAGTTGGAGTTTGAAGAGCACCCATATGATGGGTATAATCTTAATGGGCAAAAGTTCTAAGGACATCATCCACAAATGGCCTACTGAATCACATTTTTGGCGTTATTCATAACAGCATTAAAGACAGATTCAATCTTATCTGGAAAAGTAAGCTTTGTGCTCTGTTGTATTGATTCAGAATTTCCTACCAGCCCTAATGTCAACCTCATCTTGAACGGCACTTGATATCTTTTATAACGCTTAAAAGGTGTCTCCGTTGATAGGTAATCGTTCGGAGGTAGACACAAAAGGCGGACCTGCTGATTGGCTATTTCACATTACAGATGGAAATGAAAGAACAAAACTGTGCCCTTCCAGCTTTGGCTGCATCGACATGTTGCATTGTAATCACATTTTCAAATGCAAAGGAAGGGACTTGATCACATATACATTTCCACTGAATCGTATGGAAATGGTAACGAGCACCCGGTCCTTTGCATTATTTACATGAAAAACATATGATGGGGAAGATTTATCATAAGTTTCTGAGGTAAATCTGTTCTAGTTTCTCATGGAAACCAATCAGAGCTCAGCTTTTATTTTTTAAACAGCTGTGGAAAAATGAAAGCTAACCTCCGATTGGTTGCCATGGCCAACTAGAACAGTTGTGCTCTCAGAGACTTCTGATAAATCTCCCTCGTGATGCTCATTTCCGATCGCACGAGTTTCAGTGTATTTCACACCTAACTGAGCCTCTTGATGTGTAACGTGTAATGTAATGTGTTTTAGACTAGAAAACCACTTTAAATATCTGCACAAGTGCATCAGACGGCGATCTGTAAAGTGTTGTATTCTGATAGAGTTCCACAACGCTCAATCTGATGCGACAGCTCACCGAATCACAGATTACATCCTAAGCACGGGGGGTTTGTACAGTCTTGTGCTTCAAGGGAAACTGCTTACAAAATCTCATTATAAGGATAAAAAAAAAACCAACAACAACCACTCATGAACAATTCTTAGTGAGTTGGCAAAGCCTGGGAGGAAATAGAGCTGTGAAAAAAGGAAAGTTACAAGCTTGTGTTTTGGATGACTTACGCCTTACACAGCAGTCAAAAAAAATTTCCGCTACCGTGCGTCTGTTACATGGCGTCGAAGAAGATGTCAGTCCGGGCAAAGGATGGAACACGATTTTTCTATGGGTCATAGACTGCAGAGAACGCAGTTTATTTTAGGAGGTCGTGTGGAAGAGGAAGCAAAGTTTGCACCTTCCAGCTTTTGGAACGTTTATGAGCGAATTAAGAGCGACTGTGGTGTTTAATTAACTATAAAACTGGGTCGTTGCTCTTACTACTACTCAGTTTGGAGAGACGCGACGGAAGAAGTCTCCTCGTAGCTAATTCAACCAATAATTCATATAATTCACATTTAAAGAGGCCCTCACCCCCCTATTATATTCCTAGTATATACTAGTCAGTGAGTATTACTTTGCTTAGTTGTTGCTTTCTATATAAATAATTTGTGATCTCCCATCCTGGTGATATAACTTCCGGGACTGTACCGCACAGTCTCTCTGAAGGGGAAAAACAGCTACTGATAATTATAAGATACATAATAATATGAAGAGGTATAAAGATGGACGTCATCCTGGCTGTGCACACATGCTTTTTTTTACAATTTGTGGCAAAATATAATGAAAAAGTTTCTCACACGGTCCTCCCCAGCAGGCAGAGTTGTCAAAGTATCTAGCTACTCATGTGAAGCTCTCCTGATGTATCATGGGTAATACAGAAGACAGCATAATGTTATAGAAATCAAATAGATTCATGAAGGTGTCTGATGAGGGAAGGGAATGTCTCTCTTAATTGCATTTCTATTACATAAAGTCCAATCAGGAACCAGAAGTGCAGGAATGGAGAAACAAAGGGGCACATTTACTTACCTGTCCGACAGACTTCACCCAAAGTGCATTGTCCGACAATAATACACTGTGCCGCTATTCACTAAGATTGTGCGCCCGATATCCTGCATGTGTCGCTTCCCCGCTGAGATCCGCTCAGTTCACCTTCTTCTTCGAGGTGCATGTAAGTGCATTGTCTTGCAACACAAATTGAGCGTTAAATCCCTCGTTCAGTCCGAATCAGTCGGATCATCCGGCGGCCCACCCCCCAATTTCTGTCGCATGGAAGCCAGCGCAGCTGCGCCACAATCCAATCGCGTGCAACACAATCCCAAGCAAACCCCTGTTAAATACCTGTCAAGGATGCGTAAATCCCAAAAACCGCGAACAGTCCGACAAAAGTGCGATCTGCGCCCCTAAGTGTTTTTCCTGTAGGATTGCTTTACTGGAAAGCTTTAGAAAAATTCTCTTTTGACATTTCACACAATGTACAGTAAAATGTATTACTATATGTCTTATTTTGCCATCTCTTTAGGCAGCCTATCACACTCTCTAACTGCATGAAATGTCTCTCTTTACTAACCCATCCTGTGGCCTCCTCCCGTCTGTTATCCGGCAATCACCAGATACCAAGCTCCAGGAATCTCTGCATTTCCAAAGATTTGGGACTTTGTATATAAGATAACGGCTGATGGTTGGTTCAAGCAGCAGCATTTTTATTTATTAAATTATTTTTATTCTATTCCCTTATGAAGAATAGCTAGAACATTATACAAGCTCTTATACCTCTTGTGTCACCCCCTCATCTCATAGACTGTAAGCTCTTGTGTCACCCCTCATCTCATAGACTGTAAGCTCTTGTGTCACCCCTCATCTCATAGACTGTAAGCTCTTGTGTCACCCCCCTCATCCTCATAGACTGTAAGCTCTTGTATCACCCCCTCATCCTCATAGACTGTAAGCTCTTGTGTCACCCCCTCATCCTCATAGACTGTGAGCTCTTGTGTCCCACATCATCCTCATAGACTGTAAGCTCTTGTGTCACCCCCTCATCCTCATAGACTGTAAGCTCTTGTGTCACCCCCTCATCCTCATAGACTGTAAGCTCTTGTGTCACCCCCTCATCCTCATAGACTGTAAGCTCTTGTGTCACCCCCTCATCCTCATAGACTGTAAGCTCTTGTGTCACCCCCTCATCCTCATAGACTGTAAGCTCTTGTGTCACCCCCTCATCCTCATAGACTGTAAGCTCTTGTGTCACCCCCCTCATCCTCATAGACTGCAAGATCTTGTGTCACCCCCTCATCCTCATAGACTGTAATCTCTTGTGTCACCCCCTCATCCTCATAGACTGTAATCTCTTGTGTCACCCTGTGTAAGCTCTTGTGATCAGGACCCTCCCTCCTATTGATCCATATGACGGTTTGTAATGTAATATTATATTTGCATTTGTCCCCTATGATATGTAAAGCGCTACAGAATATGATGGCGCTATATAAATAAAGATTATTATACTGGTCAGAATGGCCACAATGCAGAAGTATTTTACCCTACAGCTAGATGCCACCTACTCTGGTCATAATGGCTGTTTGCACTCATTTATGGGGGTGACCTGAATGCATCACTGTGTGTATTATCCATGTACTGTGACATCAATGTGTGTATTATCTCTGTACTTTGACATCACTGTGTGTATTATCCATGTACTGTGACATCACTTGTGTATTATCCCTGTCCTGAGACATCAATGTGTGTATTATCTCTGTACTGCGACATCACTGTGTGTATTATCCCTGTACTGTGACATCACTGTGTGTATTATCCCTGTACTGTGACATCACTGTGTGTATTATCCCTGTACTGTGACATCACTTATCCCTGTACTGTGACATCACTGTGTGTATTATCCCTGTTCTGTGACATCACTGTGTGTATTATCTCTGTACTGTGACATCACTGTGTGTATTATACCTGTACTGTGACATCACTGTGTGTATTATCCCTGTACTGTGACGTCACTGTGTGTATTATCCCTGTACTGTGACATCACTGTGTGTATTATCTCTGTTCTGTGACATCACTGAGTGTATTATCCCTGTACTGTGACATCACTGTGTGTATTATCCCTGTACTGTGACATCACTGTGTGCATTATCCCTGTACTGTGACATCACTGTGTGTATTATCCCTGTACTGTGACATCACTGTGTGTATTATCCCTGTACTGTGACATCACTGTGTGTATTATCCCTGTACTGTGACATCACTGTGTGTATTATCCCTGTACTGTGACATCACTGTGTGTATTATCCCTGTACTGTGACATCACTGTGTGTATTATCTCTGTACTGTGACATCACTGTGTGTATTATCCCTGTACTGTGACATCACTGTGTGTATTATCCCTGTACTGTGACATCACTGTGTGTATTATCCCTGTACTGTGACATCACTGTGTGTATTATCCCTGTACTGTGACATCACTGTGTGTATTATCCCTGTACTGTGACATCACTGTGTGTTTTATCTCTGTACTGTGACATCACTGTGTGTATTATCCCTGTACTGTGACATCACTGTGTGTATTATCCCTGTACTGTGACATCACTGTGTGTATTATCCCTGTACTGTGATATAACTGTGTGTATTATCCCTGTACTATGACATCACTGTGTGTATTATCCCTGTACTGTGACATCACTGTGTGTATTATCCCTGTACTGTGACATCACTGTGTGTATTATCCCTGTACTGTGACATCACTGTGTGTATTATCCCTGTACTGTGACATCACTGTGTGTATTATCCCTGTACATAGCTGTGACATAGCAAACTGCACATGGCAGTGTAAGAGTAGCCTGCAGATGAGCCATTACTTGGGTGTTATACCTGAACTCTACGTCAGACAGAGTTGTGTTTTCGGGCTTTGTTAGCGGTAATAATGTACGAGATGTTTGCAGATGAAATTATTTGCGAATAGCAGATAAGGGGAGGGAAGGGATAATCGTTGTGTAAACAGATTTAAACATTACATGAAGTCAATGTCACATTATTTCAGGAACAGATTGCTGGGAGAGTGTGTTTTTAGGACAAACAGGGATAAGATGGATGTGCGTGTGTGGAGAGGACAATCTTGAAGCTCCGGGGCTTCCCAACCATGGCTGAAGGTTTCTAGGCCACCTCTGGCACTAGGACCCAGGAGGACACTCTACCTGTGATCCCATATATCTGCTGCTGTTAGTGTAGAGTGTCTGGCCTCAGAGATTAGGTAGATCTTGGGTGATACTATCAGCCCACAGCAAATTTACATTTAAATAGCCTAAATTGTAAGAGAAAACATATTACAGGGGTTGCTTTGAACCGTCAGCTGCAAAAACACTCAATTCAATGGCTATCCAATTAGTAATGTATTCAGGTAATTACATAGGGGCTTAAAGCGACGCTCCAGGTGCCCCTAAGTCCTTATTCACACATGGCCATATTTTTATCTTCCCTGTATTCTCCCCCTGTGCTGCAAAATAAAATTAGGTCTCAATGTTCTGGCTGGTGAGCCAATCAGAAAGGAGAGAGGGAACGCCTGTACCAATGACAAAGCAGGGGGTGTGTCTCAGACTACCACAGACTCCATGTAGGAACTGGGATCAAGAAGTAGTCACATGTCCTTCAACCCTTTTATTCTGTCTGGATGGGGCCAGAGAAGAAGTAGCGGCTGGGACTGGGTATGAAGATGTGTGTAAAAATAGGAAAAATCCAGCTCAACTAACTAGTGATGGGAAATTAGGCTCTTCTGAGGTGGAGCCTCAGGATCCGCTCACTGAAAAGAGCCGGCTCTTCTGGATCCTTATTAAATATAAAATAAAGAGACTCTGTTCAGGGGCAGAGTCAGCCGTGAAGAGCTAGTACATAGCAAATTTATTAAAAACATAGAGAGGGACAGGTCAGGGGAAGGAGCAGGAGAGACCACAATAAACATCACATGTCCTGTCCTGTCGCCTGGCCGACCCTCTTTAATGCAATCAGAAACGACTCCTGAGCTGGATCACATATAGTTCTTTGTGAAGAAGTGTTTGCATATGTTCATGTACGTGAATTGTTGCAACAGAGCTGTTTGTGAGTGAATGGTTGTAGCAGAGCTATGAGTGAGTGCATGTTTGTTGCCGGGTTGTGTGTGAGTGAATGATTGTAGTAGAGCTGTGTGTGATGGAATGATTGTACAGAGCTGTGTAAGAGTGAATGGTGTAACAGAGCTGTGTGTGGGTGAATGGATGTAGCTGAGATGTGTGTGAGTGAATGATTGTAGTAGAGCTGTGTGTGATGGAATGATTGTACAGAGCTGTGTAAGAGTGAATGGTGTAACAGAGCTGTGTGTGAGTGAATGGATGTAGCAGAGCTGTGTGTGAGTGAATGGATGTAGCAGAGCTGTGTGTGAGAGAATGGATGTAGCATATTTTTATGTGAGAGATTGAATGAATGTAGGAGAGCTGTGTGTGACAGAATGGTGGTACAGAGCTGTGTGTGAGTGAATGATTGTAGCAGAGCTGTGTGTGAGTGAATGGATGTAGCAGAGCTGTGTGTGATTGAATGGATGTAGCAGAGTTTTATGTGAGTGAGTGAATGGATGTAGCAGAGTTTTATGTGAGTGAGTGAATTGATGTAGCAGAGTTTTATGTGAGTGAGTGAATTGATGTAGCAGAGTTTTATGTGAGTGACGGAATGATGGTACAGCGCTGTGCTGTGTGTGAGTGAATGATTGTAGCAAAGCTGTGTGTGAGTGAATGGATGTAGCAGTGCTGTGTGTGCGTGAATGGATGTAGCAGAGCTGTGAGTGAGTGAATGGATGTTACAGAGCTTTGTGTGAGTGAGTGAATGAATGTAGGAGAGCTGTGTTTGCTGTAAGCGTCGTCTTATATTAAGATGTATTCAAGTCTAAAAAATACAGTAATTTCTTGATTTTTTTTTTAATATCCCCTGCTAACTGTTAAAACTAACAGTCTTTAATCCTGGGAGGGTGAAGTAGAAAAGTCTTTCCCATACATTGCACTTCCATTACATGTAAAGAAAGTTACAGTTTTTCCATTCCATCTTAGTTCTTCTGAAATAAACCTAATAAACCTGAACAGTAAGAGCGGTCCGGCTCCCACCTGCCCCAGAATTAGAGCGGCGCTCGGCATCACAATAACGTACATTTTGATCTTTTCCTTTGTGTCGCTCCAGTGATGCTCGGCGGTAGCGGAAATCAAAATACAGGGGAAAATAAATGCAGATCCCATATCAAACAATCATTGAGAAAGGTTCTCATTAAACTTCACCAGTCAAAACGTCACTCGGGGACTGACAGGAGGCGTTATTAGGAAGAAACGCAGGCTGACATATTTTACAATGATCAGGTCTAACTTATGATTTAATTGCAATTTACTTTAATGAAAGAAGCACCTCGGCAGGGAAGACATAAACCCCTTCTAAGTCTTTCTCCCGCACAATGTGAGATCCTGTAATGGAATTTAGTTACCAGGTAAACGCTTTATGACAAATTCATTTAATTAGCCGGCTATATGTAAGAAACCCTAAACAGCCAGGGCCGCATTACAAAGCCTAGACGGGAGTAAGGTGATGGTAATACCTATGCCAGGAGCTGCTAGCCACAAGCTGCAAATAAAGATTAACCCATTACCGACCCGTCAATAGAGATTTATCTAAGGAATGGGAAGAAAACAAACAAGATGTGTCTACAGCCCGGCCAAGTTCCGATACTGCGTTATGTTGGGGCAAAAACCCACACAATAAATTCTATAAAATCGTAACAGCTTTGTAAGAAATTAGTTTTTATGATTCAGCTATAAGGCAATTTTGTGATTGGGGGTTCTTGCTGGTGGAGGATTGTTATAGCACAGCTACTTCTAATATGGGGTAGATTTTGTGGTCTTCGCAAAGGGGCAAAAGTTCATAATTTTTTTCCAGGAGGCAACAGGTGGTATAAAAATAATTTCAAAATGTATACGTATTTCAGTCCTTAAGCATGTCACCTGCTTTAACAGCTCTACTCTGGTGGTATATATACAAAGGATGTGAGGTGAGGTCGCTTCAAACATCTCTATGACACCACTGCAGAAGGAGCCATACTAGACTGGAGGCTCTAGATACTGGCAGCAACAGAATGCAACATGCTAGACCAAAGATAACGACATACCAACAGATACCTATGCGAAAGAAGCCACATCTAGGCACGCTAGAACAGAGGTAACAACATACCAATAGTCAATGGCGGTGCCAAGAGGCACCTCGCTAGACTATAGGTATTGGCATAACAACAGATACCAGCGCATCACCCAACTCGAGGTAAGGGCATACCAAAAGATGCCAGAGGTGACATAAGGCCAACAAATACCAGCATGACAGAAGGCACTTCACTAGACCAAAAGTAATGACATACCAGCTGATTCCTTGGCAAAAGAAGGCACCTACCTAGACCAGAGGTAACAACATAGCAACAGATGATGGTGGCGTCAGGAGACAAGAGGTAACGACTTATGAAAAGATGACCGAGGTGACAAGAGGCACCACGCTAGACAGGAGGTAACACCATACCAACAGATACCAGCGTTGACAAAAGGCACTTCACTAGAGCAGATGATGGTGGTGTCAGGAGACACCTCTCTACTTACGACATAACAGATGCCGTGGTGTAAGGCAGCGTCTTACTAGACCGGAGGTAACTTCATATCAAAAGATGCTGGCCCGGACAGGAGACACCTACCTAGACCTGAGGTAAAGACTTATATAGATAAGTATAACTTCTTTATCAATATTACACCAGCTGGGGCCAATAGCGGGAAAAAATTTTTGACCATGGACAACACCTTTAATTTAATATAAAGCTATCTCTCTATAAGAAGGAGTTATGTGGAAGTGTCCATTCAGTATAGATAGAAGTTGACCAAAAAAGTGTCTACACATTGATGCGCGATTGAACAAAGCAAGCATCTCACACAAACAAAATAGCAAACAGGCAACTCTAGATGCAGATAAAATCATACTGCTTGCTCTTTATAACCACAACATCTACAGTCATGGCCAAGTTTGGATAGCATCTTACACATTAGATGATCTGCAATACCCATAAGGACACATATATTAGTTTAAAGTAGGCAGATGATTTATAGGTAGCCATACGTATTAGTAGATTCATGATGGTGTAAATGACGGTGAGCAATTGTTTTGCAGGGGCAGTCATACACATTTAAAGGGGTTGTCCAATCACAGGTATTTTCAACATGCCCTTAGGAGGTGAATCCATTATGAGAATGGCGGTCTACAGGTCTCTGTCTCATTCTCCTTCTTGAATGGAGCGGTGGTCTATGTTGCCCCTAGTGGTCAATCAATTTCCAGTTCTAACCAATCCAGATTAAATTGGTTGCTATAGGCAATAATAATCAGCTTAGCCCTGTCCTGTAAACTAGAGGGTTAAGAATTTTAAGGAAGAAGAAGAATCTTTGAAGGAAATTAGAAATGAATAATGGCACCTCGAATTTTGCTTCAGTTTGTGTTCGGTGTATCTGCTTGCTGAATGTGTTATATAATGGCCCGGTGTATAACTATACAGAATATAATTGAATTGAAAAAAACCACAAAGCAATTTTTTTCTTTCTAGGCCGGAGTCATACAGATGTGTCACTAGCCTGTGAGTATTGATCCCTGGCACACTCATGCATACCTGTATATGGTGGTATTGATTTACCATCTACCCCTCCTGAACAACAGAAGCTTCCCTGTTATTCTCAATAAACTTATTTTATGAGAGGAATCATCTTCTGTTGACAATAACATAATACACTCCAACTCCTCTCCGCCACCGCTATGATCTTCTAGATTATCTAACAGCCGTATGAAATTGACATGTAATGGCATCACGCTTCCAATAGAAAAATATCAGCACAAATTCTCTAGGAAACAAATATCGGATGTCACATTTCCTGGAACACAATTGTGTTTCCAAATATACATAAGACAATAGATAAATTAAACTGGATGAGGGACAATGAAGAGTAAGGCAAGGGATTATATATTTTCCAACTAGTATTGCGAAAAGGTGCATGGCTTAAGAGGAAAGAGAGCGTGGCTTGACAGGAAAAAGAATACCAAAAAATGCACAAAAATTCTTCTGTAGTTTTCTGGTGTAATCTAGACTAACTATTAGATAGGTGCAAAGTATGTCTCAAACTGCACTAGATTTGGCACCCAGCATCAGACACAGTGATAACTCTAATGCAACAGAAGTCTGTCTAGTCTAACTCTGCACTGTTCTACTTTGCCACACGTTTGATAAATCTCTCCCATTGAGAACAGTAATTAAAGGGAACCTGTATAGTTAAATAACCCCCCCTAAACTAAACCAATCTTTGAAAACAGCTATTATTCAGCAGTACAACTATCCCTATATCATTATTCCCCATGCTTGAAAAGTTGGAGAAATCAGCTCATTCCTCCCTCAGGAATTCTCTTCACGGTGGCTGAACAGGAAGAACAATAGTAACAATATAGGAAAGTTGTACTGATAGGTTACCTTTAAAGAAATAATTTAGAGTTATATATGTGTATGTATATATAGTAAAAATATATGTAGCAGCACTCAAAAAATAAATACCACTCAGGTGCACTTACCAGAACCAGGACCTCAGTTCATCCAAGATATAAGTGAAGAAAGAATGTTAGCACTCCGAGATCGATTGTGATCAAAAACATACTGTTTTATTCCAACATGTGCCAAGCTACGTTTCGGCTCCCAAAGCCTGGAGCCTTTCTCTATATATATATCTTACATCATTCCAATTCACAGTTCCTCTGTTGCTCTGGTGCCTCAAATTTCTGGAGCTGCTTCATCCAATGATTGTCCTCCTCGAACCAGGGAAACCACAAGTAATGTAGTCTGCTGGAACACAGGAGTGACATTCTTTGTCCAAGAAGGTCCTATGACACCCTAAAATTTGAGGCCCCCAACCAGAAGTACTGGAGTGACAAAAAAAAGGAAGCTGAAGTGGGGTAAGTATGTGTTTACCCCCCTGGGTGGTTTCCATATTAATTTTAAACCCCTGTAATGTTTAGTATAGTGAGATTGCATGACCAACTCTCTGATCAAGAGCCAACAGATCATTGTCCAGCTCTTCATATAACAATTTGCTGAAAGGTATACAGCTGAGGAAATCTAATTTGTATCATAGACTAATTTTCCTCTTATAATCTCCCCATTACGGACCAGTCGAGATGGAAGCAATATGTGCAACTCATAGGTTGATATCAACAGACTGCAACAGATAATTACTCCATGACATTTATAATGTTGATTGACAAATCCCACAATCAGCAAGTAATCAATCTAATTTACAGTCCTGCAGGTCCCACGCAAGCTCAGCCATAGGATGATGTATTTCCCAGCAGCAGCCGCATGTCACGTCTTATTTAGGGAGCCCTGCCATTAATATCTATATATGGTTCGCAGCTATGCTGACGCCAGATACCGTACATTTATGGCCTCGGTAGCTTAAGAAAACAGCTCAGAGCGACAAATTCCACCATTTGCATCTATTAATGTTTTTCCAATATTCAACTCATTAAAAACTATTCATTTTCACATTTGCCCTAATTAAACGGTTCTCAAACAGCCTTGGCGTCTTCCTACACAAACAAGGCTTAGAACGAGCGGTGCCTACTGCAAGCCGAGTACAAGAATGGCGCAATTGCTACATTAGGTACAAGCCTCTCAGCAGTATGTTACTTAAAGCCCCCAAAATGGGAATGGTTCTAATTAACATTGAGAAGAAGAAGTCGGAAAGTGATGATTAGTAAACTTCAGCCCGGGTGCGTAATTGCAGTGGAGTTCGATATTCAGCTGGATCCTCGAGTGTGCAGATTTGTAAGACCCTGACTAAAGAAGATGACTGACGCTAGGAAATTAGTACGAGGGTTAAAGGCGCTATTAAGGCACAGGCGTGAGAGGAAAATGACTCGCTCTGAGGGGTTCCTGCATCTCCTTCCGGGGATTGAAGAAATGTTTTGCAGGTTAAATGTTCTACATCTCAACATCTGAAACTGATGGTTTTATCAATCCTCAATGATGTAGCCTGCAGGAGCTTCTTCTCTACGGCTCGTGATGAGATCAGACAGCAGGGAATCCGCGAGGTAGAGAACATTAGATTTTGTTTGTATAGACTTGTGCCGTGCTTTCGGGGCTTACAACAAAAGGCAAAAACTACATTTTTACAAAAATGTACAGCAAAATTTGACATGTGCTTTCCCATGCAATCCCTTTATTTATAAACCCCCATCCATCCCCTTACCACCTTCTTTTCTTATTCGCTATTTACAGATCAACAGTCAACAAAAAGGCAATTCTAATCTTCTGTCTTGATTACACAAACATCTTTCTCTGTGGCCTCTCATCTAAAATTGTGCCTTTAATCCACCAGTCAACTCCGATCCCAAGCCAATCCACAGAAATTCCTGGTTCCTCATTACTCAGAGAATTTTTCAGTCTTCAATTTCAGCTTACATATCCATAAACAGCAGGACTCCTTCATCCAACACCAACCCAACCACATCACAAATCTTCTCTGATGCAATCTCCAAACCTTCTATACTTATCTTTCCTCATATATTCCCCAAGCCCCTCAGACCAAAGGACAACACAGAAAATGACGTCCCCCAGAAAACAGAATTGACATCCTGAGTCTTAGAAGACCTCTCTTTGGATGAAGCAGGTTCTGTGACGCCCTGAAACTTAAAGGACATCTACCACCAGTTTTAGCGGTGGTAGACTGTCACAAAAGCCATGCTCGATACCTTAGGGGTTAAGGGCCAGTGTTTTTCCCATATCAATGCAGGTCCGCTATCCCGAATAAAGTACATAATACAATATGCTAATGAGCCGGAGCGCTCGGGTTACTGGCAGCCGCGCACCTCCTGACTCCATCCGATGACCATCATCACTGATGATGCCGCACTGGTCTCAGGCCTGGTGAGCAAGGTGTAGTGCTCACGTGCAGGCGCGAGATTTGCAGACAGCTGGGTGACTTTACCGACTGGCTGCAGCACTTGTAGCCGGTCGAATTAATGATGATGATGGGGGCGTGCATATTTTATCATATCGGCTCATTTGCAAATTTTTATAAAGTACTTTATTCGGTCCAGCGGACCTGCATAAGGGTGGGAGAAACACTGTCCCTAAATCTGGTGGTAGATGACCGTTAAGGTCCAAAACTAGAATTACTGGAGTGACAGAGTAATCTCCTTCTCTTCCCTTATCTGTTTTTCCCACTCTCATCTTGATTTGTCTCATGTCTCCCTCACAACGCATTGCTACCCCAACACCTTACTCTGTCCCCACAATCTTATGATAAAAATTTGAAAATCTACTTCTGTGGAAAGGTCTACAACCATTGATAACGCTGCCGCTTTACCATCACCAAAATAGCTTCTACACTCAACTATTGTCTCTTTTACCATTCCCAAAGTAGATTGTAAGCCTTCCTGGCCAGAGTCCTTTCTCTGTACCAAAAGGTCCCTATGTAGTTGTGGTTTATTATACCTTATTCTTTTATGTATGTAAACCACTTTCTACATTTCAGCGTTGCGACTCTAGTTCTGCTCATTGATACTGCTGGAAGTGTCAGTATTTAGAGGACCCATCCAGCCCTTGGTAGGCCCAGGGACATGTGATGTGATTATGCCACATAACGATTCCAGGACCGCACACACTTCTTTTCCAGACAACAGCAAAAAAGACCAGGAGACACAATGAAGGAACAGGGTACCGTAGCAGGGTACGTAAATGCCACAACCCAACAAGGACTTTACAAAATTACTGGAAGACCCTTAAAGGTGGATGAAGCTCATCATAAAAATGAGGAATGTGTCTTTTAGACACCTAAATCTTAAACACAATTCAGAAAGCTTGATGTAATTCGACTAAGTAAAAATTGCACTGATATCCTGTAAACTAATAATTCAAAGGATTAAAAAAAGAACAAAGCAGCAACACGTCTCTGAATGTGTTTAGTAACATCAGCTGTCAGGAGATCTGCTTGAACACTAATATTGTCAGGAACATGCTCGGATGTAAGTTTGGTTAAAAATAAAACAACTTCTTTAGATTTATAACAAATATGTCATTATTAAGATAACACCAACAGGCTGCCAATACAATAGAACAGCGTAAATGCACCCAAACAAGCATGTCTATAAATATCACAGGCAAATAATCTGTATATGTAACGTCTCATCTGCTGCAGACAGACAGGGTGCTAAAAAGGCTCAGAAGATCCCTATACCAACACCTACCACTGCTGCACCTGGTTTCCTGGTCATCCAGGACCAGAGTTGAGGAAGGGAATAGGTGTAAGCATAGTACATTTGGTGGTAGGTACTGAAGAACGTGGTAATCACGGTTATCTTCTGGACATAAGAAACAGAGTCTTCTGTGAAGACAACTTAGATGGCAAGGTGCTTCACAAAAACGTCTGAAGAATATATGAAAATGCCTATTAGTGACTCTTTATATTGACAAAGTGGTCAACCCCTTTTAGCATTCAATCTGTCGTCCCTTGTGACGGTCAGGGTCAGACCATTGTCTTCTACTGGATATTTGGGGCATATTGATTTCTCAGAACCTGAGGTCATTGGAGGGTCTATTTATTACCGTGGTGGCGACACACTTGAAGTGAAGCATAATATTGCTTCTTAACGTATCCATGAGATAACATGTAATTGTATATATATGTAATTACGTGCATTTTATGTACATACCATTCTTTTCCTCTTGTCCTGTTCAGTAGGGGGCTCCTCATCTTCATTCAGCTGAATATCTTGGGGTTCATTTTGCGACATTAACAGGCAACTGAAAACAAAAGATGGAAAATTAGACATTCTTCAACATAATAATGGCCTACTAACAATAATAACAAATAATATATATCACACATGGCTACCAGGTGGTAAACTCTATCAAAGGCACAACACTTTTGGCTTGTTCCACAAATGTGTGTGTGTTTGGTGATGCATTTTCTTCCAATTAATTCAAGAATGCAATTCATTCACATCCTATGAACAAAGGCTCAGATGCAAATGTAAAAAGAAACCAGGCATCAGATGCTGACCCATAAACTGAGACATAAGTAGAAAACATTCAAGAAAGTTGAAAACTTTCAGAAGTGGACATCCAGGATACTCATACAAAAAACATGGTAGCACATGAGAACAAACCACTGGATATCTGGAACAATGTCCATTGGAAAAACACAATCAGTGTTGGTTTGGGGGGGGGGGGCATGTCATCTGCTGGTGTAGATCCAATAGGTTTTATCAAGACCAAAGTCAGCACAGCCGTGTACCAGGACATTTTAGAGCACTCCATTCTTCCCTCTGCTGACAAGCTTTATGGAGATGAAATTATAATTTTCCAGGGGGACTTGGCATCTGTTTACACAGCCTAAAGTACCAATACCTGGTTAAATAACCCCAGCATCACTGTGCTTGATTGCCCAGCTCACCTTAACCCTATAGATAATATACAGGGTATTGACAAGAGGAAGATGAGAGACACCAGATCCAACAATGTAGACAAGCTGAAAGCTAGTATCACACAACGTGGGCTTCCATAACACCTCTGCAGTGCCATCAGCTGATCCCTCCGTGCCACGTCACATTGATGCCATCATTCATACAAAAGGAGCTCCCACCAAGTATTTACCGTGCCGTATATACTTGAGTATAAGCCGACCTGAGTATAAGACGAGACCCATAATTTTAACACACAAAAAACCTGGGAAAACCTATTGACTCGAGTATAAGCCTATAGCATATAGCCAGCAATCCCCCGTAGTATATAGCCTACCAGCCCCTATAGTACCATATATACTTGAGTATAAGCCAAGGTACCTAATTTTACCACCAAAAACTGGGAAAAAAATAAAAAATCAAGCTACTCCCTCCCGTATTCCATGGTTTTCCAGCCTGTACAGTGCCTGTCCATGGAGGCAGTATGAGCTCACGTATAATATGTATGTTTACATATACAGCTCTGAGATGGGAGGATTAACCCCTTCACTTTCAGCTTGATGTTTGAATACAGTGCTCATAGCATACTACAGCAAGAGAGAGAGCAGAAAGGGTTAACGATCACTCACAGCTGTGTACACAGCAGAGGAAAAGAGGAGAGAAAGACCTGTCTACAATCCTGTAGACAAATTTGCCATAGCAATGTAGAAATAACATTGTAACTAAGGGGCACTTAGCAGTCTGTAGAGAAATCATCTGAAATGATGGTTATGCTTTAAGCAGTGATGTCTGCCCTGGCGTAGAAGCAGTGAAATAATCGCAAATTCTTGCGCAGTGCAAACATTTGCGTTTAAAATAGTGAATAAGCCACCTCCACGCCATGTGGGCGTGTAGAGGCGTAGGAGGAAGGGGCACAGGGGGGTTAACGCCGAAGTGTGCACGCTCTTTTGAAAAAACAGCAAACTTTAGGTTGGACCTGGCATAGTTTTGCCCAGAGGCAACGCAGCAGGCCAGATACATTGAAGGGGCTGAGCCTCTTGATGTATCCGGCACAACAAGGGGGCACTGATGTATGATAAATATGCCCCTATAAGTGACTGTAGCCAATAGCATGGATACAGCTTGTTCATGTATTACATGGCCAGTGTCTCATGTGGCTATATGATGTGTAATACTATGCTGCGGGGAAGCTGTACTGTACTGTACTGCTGGCCACAGCTTCCCATGGATGCCCTACTTCAGGAATACAATGTCCCTCTTAATGAATATGGGGTATAATATCCCATTAAATGCCTAATCTGAGGTTAAATACTAACATATAGAAAAAATAAGAAACATGACTAGTAGGAACTGGCACATGTTATTACATTTACTGTCAATTTGGTGAAGTGAATAACATCTCACTAATCATCTTTATGTATAATTGGCTAGTAAAGAAAAGTGATGTAAAGCAGCTTCTATAAATATCCTGCAAACATGACATCCACTCCGGACGCTATAATGAAGTCTTCAGGGAGGATATATAAATGAGAACACTGAGCTAAATTCATCTGCACTGAAATATCTCCTAATATATTGACAGATGAAGCTTCACATCATTTTATTTGTAGACTAAGGGCAACACACTTAAATAATCAGATATGGGTGGATTTAATGGCCCTAAAATGCAATTATGTTTAATTCTCAATTGTAAGAAAAAAAAAATTCCTCGTTTTGGGACATGCTGAACAAGTCCATATCCTTTTTGCTTCTGTCTGCTTAGTATATGTTGCCTATACACTAGATGAAAAAGTGCAGAAGACTGCACTATATCATCCTGCTTAATGCTGCAGAAGGCACTATACCCTCAGTGGAGTCCATGATATCCTATGAGGGATGCATTGTATGGCATCCATCTCTGACCTCTGCTGGGCATACGTTGTGGGTGTGTCCCAGTGATGCAACTCCAAATATGGTCAGTTATGTATCACACAGGAGAGGCTCTGAACATCGGCGGCGTCAAATCACTGACTGATGTCGATGTTCGCTCCTCCTCACCCTGATGGCGGGATGAACTAGAGGACATATCCTAAAGAATGAGTGGGATAAACTGCAGCCCCCTGGAGTATGGATACATTGGGAATTCTCCTGATGTATCCATACAATGGAGAAAATAAAAAATATGAACATAGACTTAAAAGGGCTATTTAGGGCTAAAAAATACTGACCTATGCTGAGGATTTTGGACTGAATGGTGTCCAATATGTCTAATTTCAAGACATATCAGTCAAATGGGAAATGATGTACAGGAAGCCTAATGACATGATGTGGGATTAAAGCCAAACCAATATATCTATTCCAGAAGGAACTGATTCTGGTTTGTCAATGTGGTTTGGTCAGGGAGTAAGAGCTTTTGACTAAGGTCAGGGAGTTATCCATACGGAGGCTTTGCCACTTAGGCCGCCTTGTAGACATTGCCGCTCCACTAAGGGATTCTGGGAAATATGCAAATACATTTTCAAGGTTGTCGAGCACTAACAAATTTGATTTACCTTGCATAGAGCAGTTGATCTATGGGGTTGCTGAGTGTTGTATCCCCAATAATCTGATATTGAGGAACAATATACGATCAATATTTTTAGCTTGGAAACTAGGATACAGATAGATAACTAAACAACCGACTGACAATCCCACTCACTGATCTGTCAGGAGATAAGTATGCAGATAGGTTACGTTTAACACAAGTTTATAGGGATTCCACAAAAAAAAATCAGGTCTCTAGGAGTCATGGATGGCTGAGCTGTAATATAAATTCAGAGCTGCACTCCGGGTAATACAGATACAGATGTCCATGCAAATAGGCTGTGAAGCTGATGGATGTGCTCTGCAATTATCCCAAAACCGTAGCATTTCTAGTGTTCCATATGTTCCCCGCTCCTTATAAACTTATAACAATATATATTTTTTCCAACTGAGTTTTCATCTATACGCCTTCCATCATCACACGAAGAAGGACTAGACTATGCAGAGAATACTAACCAATAATCTTATACTCCCAGAATCTTATTACAGCTTATCTGAGCTGTTATTCAGGTGGCGAACAGGGTGTCCTTGCATGATATATCTCTATGATGCAAGGACTCCCATCCACTGCACTGTGTTCGGTACGTAAGATCGGGCCAGCACTGGGTCTGTTTCAATGGACCAGGCTGCTAGTACCAGGCAGTCCCCGGGTTACATACAAGATAGGGTCTGTAGGTTTGTTCTTAAGTTGAATTTGTATGTAAGTCGGAACTGTATATTTTATCATTGTAATCCCAGCCACAACTTTTTTTGGTCTCTGTGACAATTGGATTTTAAAAATGTTGGATTGTCATAAGAATCAGGATTAATGATAAAGCTTCATTACAGACACCTGTGATAACTGTTATAGCTGATTATTGTAGCCTAGGAATAAAGTACAATAAATTACCAATATCCAGTGGTCCGTTTGTAACTAGGGGTCGTATGTAAGTCGAGTGTTCTTAAGTAGGGGACCGCCTGTAGTGTAGATTTGTACCGTGTTAGCCATGGAGAGCAGAAGAAGAGTGAAGAAATCAGGCGATACCTTTTTGAGGCTAACTGAGTATATTCGATGGTGAGCTTTGGAGAATACTAGTTCTCTTCATCAGACATGATGTTACGCATGAAACAGAGAATTCCCTGCACTGTATATACACCCGGCAGTGATCATCATAGGATTTAAAAAAAAAAACTTTAAAACAACAGATTGATAAATACAGAGACATCTTAGAGATCTTATTATGACAGTATGGATCAGGCACATTGAAAGTGGCTTCACTTTGAGAAGTGAAACCCCCCTGACAGATACCTAACGCATCCATTTCAAAAGACCGCTAGTAGGAAATGTTTGCAGCTCGATTGGCGCCAAAGGGGAGTCCACAATAAATATTCAACAGATTGTATTCATTGATTTAAAGAGGATGTATTTCAGGGGTGGACCACCTCCTTCATAACATAAAGCCTTACAGGTAAGCCTCCATCTGAGGCTACTTTCACACTGCCGTATGCTCGTCCGGCCATAGCCGCGTTCACCCCTCTCCTATCCTCTCCATAGCGATACATGGTGCCTGACCACAAACACAGAAAAAATAGCGCATGCTCTTTTTCTCATGCACGGCATGGTGCCACATATGTGGTCACCATGACAAGGCCAGGGCAGCATAGCCGTCTATGTGGACGTATATTTGCAGTTGAATATACCTCCCCACAACGTCTGTATGAAAGGGGCCTAAGGGTAAAGTTGTGGTAGTCATCACTTCATAAACAAGACTACCCTAAGGCACCTTATTGTGCACTTCATGCACCTCATGCATGATAGATGCACGCAGGGTGTGTGAATAATTAGCAGCCCGAAGCGCTGGACTTCTGCTTTTTATAAGTGTTTTTTTCAGGCGCACCTGGCGCGTGTCAAGAATAAAGAAGACAATCGCCAGGATCAGGATGAAGAAAAGGGCAGTCGTATGTGTTGTTTCATTTTGATTTAAGGTGCTGGTAGATTTCCTTTAAGGCATTCTTACTCCTCAGCATTTTATCAGTACAGGCAGTCCCGACTTAAGGACACCCGACTTTCAAACAGACATTTCTGGCCACTGTGACCATTGATCATTGATCAGCTGTAATAAAGGTGTCTGTAATTAAAGCTGTATGCGTATGCATCAATGACAATGCACGCGGTCAGTACTCAGCACTCTTGTATCATTTAAATACAAGGCACCGGGTGATGGTTATCAATCACATGCGTTTCCAGAGAAACGCATATACGATCAGGCCACGCACCGCATGCTTTCATTCCGTTTCTAAATGGAGTCAAAGTGGAACTTATGACTGCAGCTTAATCCTTGTTTCCATGGCAGTACCAAATTTTGGAAATCCAATTGTCACAGGGACAAAAAACAAACAAACATTTGTCTGGAGCTAGAAATATAAAATATACAATTGCGACTTACATACAAATTCAGCTTAAGAACAAACCTAAAGAACTGATCCTGTATGTAACTCGGGGGCCGCCCGTAGTTTTTTTTCATAACAAAGCAAACCCTTTACTTTTAAACCTAGTTATGGTATGTCATTCAGTTTTCTATCTACCTGTACACAGAACTTAGCATTACTACCCACATCCCCGGTTAATACCTCTGCTACACTAAATCCTATTTAATTTTCCACGTGTGTCCTCCCTCCATTCTAATTAGTCTTAGTTTATATTCCGCTATCACGGTTGAACAAACCATCTTACAATGTATCGCGGGCCTTGGCTTCATTTCAGTGCAATTTACGGTAGCAAAAGTTTGAAAAATCCATTTCATTTTCATGGAACGCTTAAAGTTATACCCACAATGCACCTGAATTTGTATGCATTAAGCAGAAAACTGCCTGTGGCTAAACATCTGTGTGACATATGATAGACGACGACTTCCATCGGGCATACAAATAACATTGCTATCTCCCTGAACTGCTACCTACTAGACGTTATCATTAGATTACATATGGTAATCTGCATACGTGCATATTCCGTGTCACACATTGTTCGCCAATTACCAGTAAAACACAACGGAGGGGTAACGCTAGAAAGACAGCGGAGATCAAGGGGCTCTGGGAGGAACACGCTGCAGAAAAGCTCATTAAAAGTTGTACCCATCACCTAGATAAAACAGAGGCATCCATCCATTCTGCCAGATAAACCAGTGTTCTAGAAAACACAGGCAACCTACGAATGTAATAAGGTTTATTGATTGTTCTCAAGCAAGACACAGCTCGCTAGTTGCCTATGTGAGGTCAGGACTATGGTGATAGAAATTAAAAAATAAAAAAATAAAGTTGTATGATGAAAAAAATACAGAATTTTCAGTTTTGTGTAAAGGAATTGTATTCATTGCACAAAAAAAAAAAAATTTCAGTAATATGTTTTATGCTTTTATTTTTCAATGTGTTCACGATTCCTCCTTGTTGTCTGTACAAATAAATATTGGGGTCTTTTATCAGTTTGTACATAATTCCTAGTGTGCTGCCCTTTGCCCCTTTATGCAAACTCCACGCCAAGTGGGCACGGTGGGGTGTGAAGGGAGGCATGTCCAGTAACTGAGTTGGACATAGAGGGACGTTCTTGCCCTGTGCACAAGCTGTAACCTGCAATCATTCAGGCCTGAATGGTCCAGTTAATAGCCCAATTCTACACCAGGAAGGACGTAATGTAGAACTGTATTCCAGAGCAGAGGCCTCCTGATACTTCATCTTACAAAGCTGATGATTAATTTCCCACATTCGACCCACCATGACTTGCTACCTTCTATGCGATCAGCCGAGATGTCTGGGGCTCCATGCAACATCTCGCCTTGTGGGGTAAGGATGGTTCTGAGAAAGATCATCAATCAACCCAGAACTAATCCCACAGGGCACGCAAGGTCCCCCTACTCATGGCAGCATATGCCCAGGTCCGTTTGAAGTTCACCCATGACAATCTGGATGATCCAGTGGAGGCAGGGAAGAAGATGATGTGGTTAGATGAGACAAAAATAGAACTTTTTGGTATCAACTCTACTGGCTGTGTTTGGAGGAAGAAGAAGGACATTACATTAGATAAAATACAATAGATGTGAGGAGTTTTAATTTCTGTTGGATTTTTGGATGGATAATTACAATCTTCCTACCAAAGATTGCTACTGGAAAATGAAAAAAGTCAGCACAAAGTTATAAAGGTGTGCAGAGTATGCAGCTACACCCAGACATAAGATCCAATGGGGGCTCAATATCAATGATGAATTTTGATAAAAAAATAATACATTATACTTGGAACTTCTCTTAATTTTACATTGGAAACCTGCAACTTGAAGTTGATCTTCATTAAATGACATCGTTATTATTCATATGTAGAAAAACAGGGGACATAATTGGTTCATTTAGGACATAAATTGGTTCCTTTTGCCATACAGGTCCAAAAAAAGATCAGCCACATCTCTCCCAACAGAAATTCAAATCCCTTGCTAAATTTTGTCACACATTTTATGCCAGAAACTGTCTTGACAAGGTCTTTCTGTGTAGTTCTGGGGTGATTGCTTTCTCAGAGTCATCCTTAACCCAGAAGGCGAGATGTTGCATGGAGAAGGTAGCAAGTCGAATGTGGGAAATCTGAAATACCCCCTATCGCCAATAGTCATCTGTTTATGCTTTTCTTCTGAGAAACAAAGCTAATAGTAAAATATTTACATAAAATATTTTTAGAATAATTTTTATAGAAAAATATTTGCTTTCAATATACCAAGCCATAGGCATTGTCATGTCTTTTACAGGTCCCTGCTACTGCAGCGGGTGACTTCCACTTCACTCGATTCAATGGCAAGACATGTCAACTTGAGTCACAGATAAGGACTCTCCGAGTTATGACAAAGGGGCACGGAGCTCCACATAGTGCCATGGCCCATGTCTCAGTAGCGGGCTGTGAGTGAAGACAGATGTCCGTGAGCTATGACATCTCCTGACATATCCCCAAAGACATGTCATAAGATGTTTAAAGATGACTCTTCAATTTATCAGTCTTATTCTTTCCTCATATAAGAAACAAACGGTAGCCGGGAAAGAGAATAATATTTCTGAAATTTTTTGCAATTTTTCCTTCTATTTCAGAACGATTTCATTTGTATCCTTTAAAATCCTATAATCCTAGTTCCTTTGCCTTTAGTGGATTTGGATTTCTGCATTTTCACTTTCTTAAGTATTCATTTCTATTGAGATGCAGAAAAGCTGTAATATTCCAATGTGCTTCAGAGACAGATTTACACAGTACGGAAGAGTTCTTGAGGAAATCTGCTACTCTCAGCAACATTTCACTGTATAACATGTCTATAGAAAGCTATATGGAAAGCATGTGAAGCCCAAAATGCTGTCATTTACATTCTGAATATGACACCCAAATATAAGCACTTCAGGGTGAAAGAATTTATATGCTCAGCAGAAAGTACTGAAAGAAACTTTGGGGGTTATTTATCATTGGTTTTCCTGGGCTATTTTGGCTTTAAAAAAAACTCTCAAAGTAGTCAAATTGAGCGTTTTTGAGACTTTTCACTGCTAAAAAGTCTCACAGGACTATATACACCTCTTCGTTAATCTGGCCTAAACATAGAACTACTGCTAGTGCAACAATGTGCAAAGCCAGATGCATGACTTGAGACTTTTGCAAAAAGTCTCAAACTTTCTCCAGTTCCCTGGTGGTCTATGTGCTAGGACTTTTTATGCATTTTGAGACTTTTTGAAAAAAAAAAATCCTAGACAGAAAATTAGACTATAAGAACATTTATTAAAGGGCCAAAGCTATATTAATGAATCTGATGGGCAGAGGAGCTCCAAAAATAGACATAGAACTGACCCAAGGTTTTGGTATGCCTATGCCTCTATGTGTATTGTATATAAACCTCATAACCAGTCTTAAACAGGTTTCACATAACGTCATCACAGCGCTTCATCATCCTGCCTCTGTGCAGCGCAGTGGTTTTAATGCCGCCAGGTCTATCTGTAAAAGAGATAACCTGTGTAAATGACTACTGTTCCCCAAACTCGTCTTCCCTCTTACAGAAAATAGGGGGTGGGGGAATTCCTTCAGCAGAGAATTCTGGTTTCAAAATGTTGCAAATCTAGTTTGGAAAACTTTTGGATATTATAAGCCAAATATATTTTTAAAACATTGCAAAACCTGGGCCAATTGTACTCTACTAAATTAATGGAGTAACATCTCAGCAAAAACTTTGAATGTACCAGATACATCGAGCAGGTCATAAAGGTGATGAAACATAAGTTCAACGCAGTCTGTAGCAAAACTTACGAAAATCAAATGAGGATGAATTCTCCCCATTGCCTCTACTTACAGCTGGCTGCATGCCCTGTACAGATCCCTGTACACTACAGCCTAGTTCTCTTCTGTTCCTTGGTTCCTTTCTTACCTTCACAGTCTCCTCTCATCTTTGTACACTACCGCCGGTCATTGCTGTTTACCCTGTAGACCATTCCATTGTTTGTGTCTCTACCCTGTACTCTACATCTTGTACATCTTTGCAATGTTCTATTGCTTTTTTTTGCTTTGCTCTCATCGTTTTCCCTCCTGTATAGTCTGCCTTTTTTCTCTCTCCTACGCTCTTTTTAGCCTGGTTCTCTTCTCCACACCCAAAACTTTTTTCTTTCCCCCGTCATCTACAACTTGTACTTTTTATAATTATTATTTATTTATAGAGCCCCATTAATTCCATGATGTACATTCAATTAGGGGTTCACATGCATCAGCATGAGCAACTGTACGTCCAAAATACAAAAAGTTCATAGACATGAAATAATTGGGAGGTGGACCCTGCTCGTGACGGCTCACAATCTATATGGGAGGGTAGCTGGAGGCACGAGGTTAGGGGGCGTGGAAGTGCAGTTATTACATCTTGTACATCCTAAACAGATGTGTATTCAGGTTACGTTTCAGGTTTTGTAAGGAGGGGAACAGTCTGTTAAAATTTTGAGAGATCTCACCAGTGGAAGCAAATATAGACAGATAGCAGGTGAGAGAGGGAGAGAGATTGTGGTGGTTTCTACCATTTATGAAGACACAGTGGGGTCTGTGTACTGCACAAACGTTGGATATTCCGTCGATTACCGTTTTGTGGCACACTTGAAAGGGGATTGTGGTGCACGCGACACAAATGGGGGGGGGGGCATCGGACGATTCGACGGATTCGGACTAAGCGTGGGATTTAACATTTGAATTTGTGTCGCAAGCCGTGCACTTACATGCACCGGGAAGAAGATGGTGAACTCCAGCGGACCAGATCGGGGAAGCGACACAAGAAGGAAATCAGGTGCACGATGTTAGCGAATCGCTCTGGAGTCCATGATCATCGGACAACGCACAGCGGGGATCGCACAAGGGGCAGGTAAGTAAATGCCCAAGTAAGTACTTTGTAGCCGGGGTCTTTTCTCTATAGATTAGTTGCTATGTTTTTGGGCCTGGCCCTCTTCATTTTCCTGTACTCTGTAGCCTGACTCTATTCATTCTATTGTGCTCTATGTATCTCCAATCATATCTCTTTTCTATACAGTGCAACCAGACAATGAAGCCTTTTCTTCCACGTCTTTTTCGTTGCTCTGTACTTTAAAGCTTAATCTACAGAATGTCACTCGTCATTGTACTGTATAGTCTGGTTTTTTCGTCCTCTTTTTCTTGGACTCTGTCTCTTGTCCCTTCCTTGTACTTTGTCGTCTCTTTTATCTCTTCTTTTTACTCTGTGTGTTAGTTCACTTCTCCTTGTACTGTAGTCTGTTCCTTCCTTGTTCTCTGCTGTCGGTTTCTTCCTTCTGATTTGCATTCTGGAACCTGTCTCTTCTCTTTTCATTGCATTTTGTAGTCTGTTTCTCATCCATTTCTTGTACTATGTAGTTTCTCTTCTCTGTACACTGTAGCCTGTCTCTTTATCTTCATCATACTCTTTAGTTTCTCTCTTTTCTCCTTCTTGTACTCTGCATTCTCTCTCCTCTCTTTCCTGTACGTTCTCTTCTCTGTATAGTCTGTAGTATGCATAATCTGTATAGTTTTGTAGTCTGGATCACTTCTCTTCCTTATACTCTGTAGTCTCTCCTCTCTTCCTTATACTCGGTAGTCTCTCCTATCTTTCTTGTATTCTGTAGTCTCTTCTCTCTTTCTTGTACTCTGTAGTCTCTTCTCTCTTTCTTGTACTCTGTAGTCTCTTCTCTCTTTCTCGTACTCTGTAGTCTCTTCTCTCTTTCTCGTACTCCGTAGTCGCTTCTCTCTTTCATGTACTCTGTAGTCTGTCTTCTCTTTCTTGTACTCTGTAGTCTCTCCTCTCTTTCTCGTTCTCTGTAGTCTCTTCTCTCTTTCTTGTACTCTGTAGTCTCTCCTCTCTTTCTTGTACTCTGTAGTCTCTCCTCTCTTTCTTGTACTCTGTAGTCTCTCCTCTCTTTCTCGTTCTCTGTAGTCTCTCCTCTCTTTCTCGCTCTCTGTAGTCTCTCCTCTCTTTCTTGTCCTCTGCAGTCTCTCCTCTCTATCTCATACACTGTAGTCTCTTCTCTCTTTCCCGTTCTCTGTAGCCGCTCCTCTCGTTCTCTGTAGTCTCTTCTCTCTTTCTTGTACTCTGTAGTCTCTCCTCTCTTTCTTGTACTCTGTAGTCTCTCCTCTCTTTCTTGTACTCTGTAGTCTCTCCTCTCTTTCTCGTTCTCTGTAGTCTCTCCTCTCTTTCTCGTTCTCTGTAGTCTCTCCTATCTTTCTTGTCCTCTGCAGTCTCTCCTCTCTTTCTCGTTCTCTGTAGTCTCTCCTCTCTTTCTCGTTCTCTGTAGTCTCTCCTATCTTTCTTGTCCTCTGCAGTCTCTCCTCTCTTTCTCGTTCTCTGTAGTCTCTCCTCTCTTTCTCGTTCTCTGTAGTCTCTCCTCTCTTTCTTGTCCTCTGTAGTCTCTCCTCTCTTTCTTGTACTCTGTAGTCTCTTCTCTCTTTCTTGTACACTGTAGTCTCTCCTCTCTTTATCTGTAGCCTCTTCTCTCTTTCTCGTACTCTGTAGTTGCTTCTCTCTTTCATGTACTCCGTAGTCTGTCTTCTCTTCTCTCTTTCTCGTTCTCTGTAGTCTCCTCTCTTTCTTGCACTCTGTAGTCTCTCCTCTCTTTCTTGTTCTCTGTAGTCTCTCCTCTCTTTCTTGTTCTCTGTAGTCTCTCCTCTCTTTCTTGTTCTCTGTAGTCTCTCCTCTCTTTCTTGTTCTCTGTAGTCTCTCCTCTCTTTACTGTTCTCTGTAGTCTCTTTTCTCTTTCTTGTACTCTGTAGTCTCTCCTCTTTTTTGTACTCTGTAGTCCCACCTCTCTTTCTTGAACTTTGTAGTCTCTCTTCTCTTTCTTGTACCCTGTAATCTCTCCTCTCTTTCTTGTACTCTGTAGTCTCTCCTCTCTTTCTCATACTCTGTAGTCTCTTCTCTCTTTCCCGTTCTCTGTAGCCTCTTCTCTCTTTCTCGTACTCTGTAGTCGCTCCTCTCTTTCTCGTACTCTGTAGTCTTTTCTCTCTTTCTCGTTCTCTGTAGTCTCTTCTCTCTTTATTGTACTCTGTAGTCTCTCCTCTCTTTCTTGTACTCTGTAGTCTCTCCTCTCTTTTTTGTACTCCGTAGTCTCTCCTCTCTATCTTGTTCTCTGTAGTCTCTCCTCTCTTTCTTGTACTCTGTAGTCTCTCCTCTTTTTGTACTCTGTAGTCCCACCTCTCTTTCTTGTACTTTGTAGTCTCTCCTCTCTTTTTTGTACTCTGTAGTCTCTCCTCTCTTTCTTGTACTCTGTAGTCTCTCCTCTCTTTCTTGTACCCTGTAGTCTCTCCTCTCTTTCTTGTACCCTGTAATCTCTCCTCTCTTTCTTGTCCTCTGTAGTCTCTCCTCTCTTTCTGATACTATGTAGTCTCTTCTCTCTTTCCCGTTCTCTGTAGCCTCTTCTCTCTTTCTTGTACTCTGTAGTCGCTCCTCTCTTTCTTGTACTCTGTAGTCTGTCTTCTCTTTCTCGTACTCTGTAGTCTCTTCTCTCTTTCTCGTTCTCTGTAGTCTCTTCTCTCTGTCTTGTACTCTGTAGTCTCTCCTCTCTTTCTTGTACTCTGTAGTCTCTCCTCTCTTTCTTGTACTCTGTAGTCTCTCCTCTCTTTCTTGTCCTCTGTAGTCTCTCCTCTCTTTCTTGTACTCTGTAGTCTCTTCTCTCTTTCTTGTACTCTGTAGTCTCTTCTCTCTTTCTTGTACACTGTAGTCTCTCCTCTCTTTATCTGTAGCCTTTTCTATCTTGCTTGTACTCTGTAGTTGCTTCTCTCTTTCATGTACTCCGTAGTCTGTCTTCTCTTCTCTCTTTCTCGTTCTCTGTAGTCTCCTCTCTTTCTTGCACTCTGTAGTCTCTCCTCTCTTTCTTGTTCTCTGTAGTCTCTCCTCTCTTTCTTGTTCTCTGTAGTCTCTCCTCTCTTTCTTGTTCTCTGTAGTCTCTCCTCTCTTTATTGTTCTCTGTAGTCTCTTTTCTCTTTCTTGTACTCTGTAGTCCCACCTCTCTTTCTTGTACTTTGTAGTCTCTCTTCTCTTTCTTGTACCCTGTAATCTCTCCTCTCTTTCTTGTACTCTGTAGTCTCTTCTCTCTTTCCCGTTCTCTGTAGCCTCTTCTCTCTTTCTCGTACTCTGTAGTCGCTCCTCTCTTTCTCGTACTCTGTAGTCTTTTCTCTCTTTCTCGTTCTCTGTAGTCTCTTCTCTCTTTCTTGTACTCTGTAGTCTCTCCTCTCTTTCTTGTACTCTGTAGTCTCTCCTCTCTTTCTTGTACTCTGTAGTCTCTCCTCTCTTTCTTGTACTCCGTAGTCTCTCCTCTCTATCTTGTTCTCTGTAGTCTCTCCTCTCTTTCTTGTACTCTGTAGTCTCTCCTCTCTTTCTTGTCCTCTGTAGTCTCTCCTCTCTTTCTGATACTATGTAGTCTCTTCTCTCTTTCCCGTTCTCTGTAGCCTCTTCTCTCTTTCTTGTACTCTGTAGTCGCTCCTCTCTTTCTTGTACTCTGTAGTCTGTCTTCTCTTTCTCGTACTCTGTAGTCTCTTCTCTCTTTCTCGTTCTCTGTAGTCTCTTCTCTCTGTCTTGTACTCTGTAGTCTCTCCTCACTTTCTTGTACTCTGTAGTCTCTCCTCTCTTTCTTGTACTCTGTAGTCTCTCCTCTCTTTCTTGTACTCTGTAGTCTCTCCTCTCTTTCTTGTACTCTGTAGTCTCTCCTCTCTTTCTTGTTCTCTGTAGTCTCTCCTCTCTTTCTTGTTCTCTGTAGTCTCTCCTCTCTTTCTTGTACTCTGTAGTCTCTCCTCTATTTCTTGTACTCTGGATCACTTCTTTTTCCTTGTCCTTGTTCAGTGTAGTTTATCTCTTCTCTCCTTCTTATACTCTGTTGTTTACCTCTTCTCTTGTTCTTGTAATTTGTAGTCTAGTTCTCTTCTTTGTACTCTGTAATCTGGCACTCCTGTTCCTTGTATAGTACAGTCTGGCTCTCGCTTTCTTGTATACAGAAATAAATAATAAAATATCCAGGAAAGATGGAAAATGTAACATACAAAATATGGAGGAGCCACTAATACGGCATACTCCCGTATACGCCACAAAGTCACAGAGTCAAAGATATAAAATTAGTGCTCTACTCCTTATACTGTTTGTCAAATGGCGAGAGCCTCTCACCACCTCTTCATGGACTGGAAATAAAAGATATTCCTGACTCCTTGCATCGCCAATCATCCTCCTTTAGTGGGTTGAAACACAATCCTTGTCTCGTTACCGTGTCCACGGTGTGTTCCCAATCCTACATCAGGAAGTATGCGAAAGGATAGTGCAGATTGCCAGGTTCAAAAAGGAAATAGTATTTATTGTATATACTCACACATTCCAATTTAAAAGCGCGCATATAGTAAAAGCATAAGACGCCTAAAACACCTCGCCCGACCCAGGTTTCGCCTATTCAGGCTTCTTCATGCCCCGGAAGAAGCCTGAATAGGCGAAACCTGGGTCGGACGAGGTGTTTTAGGCGTCTTATGCTTTTACTATATGCGCACTTTTAAATTGGAATGTGTGAGTATATACAATAAATACTATTTCCTTTTTGAACCTGGCAATCTGCACTATCCTCTCGCTTTCTTGTACTTGCAGATGACCCCTTGTCACAGCCAGACTTCTAGATAACTGACTGAACTTTACCTCCAGAAAATCGGATTTCCACAGGGACAAAACGTTCATTTGACTGGAGTTATACATACAAAATCTGATGTTTAGTTATGAAACTTTCCTCAATCTACAGTATGAAAATCTACTGTATTTCAAGGAGCCTTCCTACAGAAGTTGCTTAATTTCTTAATTTGCGTTGTTGCTTGATGCCGCAAACACTTAAAGTGTGTCTGTAAAGCAAATACAGATAAAAATGACACAAATAATAACCATGACAAATATCTCCTATTCATCTCTGCAGACTGAGCACTATGGGACATATCAAGCTGAGCGGCTGCAGCCTTTGAGATCATCATTCTGAAGCGGGGCCATGTGAGGCATGTTGTGACATTAATGATTTAACACGGGATTGACGTAAAAGGGATATTTATGATGCTGTAATTGTGGGTTTTCATGCTCATTTTTTATTATAAAGACGATCCGGCATTCATCAGCTCCCTCTCTCCGGCTGCTGGAAGCGTTATGAATGAAGCATTCCTTGAAGCCATTACAGCTCCTCACAGGAAATTCTTCATGATGAAGTGATGGCTATTTTTATCTCCTTGAAAACACAGATTGATATTCCTGTCCATTTAGTGTGTGAGAGACTGTATTGCTAAACCCACTCCTGACACGGCCATGTAGACCGACATCAAAGTGTTGTGCGTCATGCTGAACAGTTATAGATGGTGACGTTTCTGGACATTTTTCAAACGAAGGAGTCATTTTCTGCACCCGCGACAAGAACAATGGCCTATTGTACAGAAAATGCGACAATAAACCATCTCTATTATTCTGGAAGCCGGGAGCACGTCCGTCTCTTCATTCTGGCACAACAAGTACATTTCGTATTAATTTGTGGCGCGGTTATGAGCGCAATGTGGGCTTAATTAAATTTAGATCATGTCCTTTTTCATAAAGCCATATGTTAATACTGTGGAGGAGCAAACCTGCTGAGGCGCACTGTTTATGACTTGGAGTAAGGACGTACAGGACAGTCATAGCACAAATACATTTGGCAATGACGATATCTTGAAAATCAGTTGTATAAATAGACAAGAATACAAATATAATGGGGGACATTTATCAGGGCTACTATCCCAGAAAACGTAGAAGTTTTTGCAATCTCTTGCAAACCACCAGGCATTGTGATTATTATCAGCGTTATGAAAGCTCCATGCCATGGGGAAGGGGGGCGCAGTGGGTCGGTGCCAAGCAATCCAGATATACACTGCGGGTCAGATCCAACAGCATCCGAGGGGTTGGGATTTCATCTTCCGGCGGAGCACAATAAATATACCCCAATGTATCTGGGTTCTGATAGGTCAAAAGATTCCACAGTTTAAAGGGAATGTCCAATTGGAGATGATGTCATCACATTTATGTAACTGCTGATCCAACTACTGTCACCTGTGGATGAATGGTGGACTGTGGCCAGCAACAAAGCTGTCTCAAGTTCTGTTATGAGCAGCAGTTTGTGGACCACTTAATGATTTAAAAGAAATCTACCATTTAGTTTGATGCATTGTGAATTAAACAAACCTTGAGAATGCTTTAGCTACACTGATGCAGAAACATATCTTGTTTCATTCCTGATCTGAGTGGTTTTGTTAAAAAAAAAAAAAAAAACACAATTATAAAATTCAGGACTTAAATATAATAGACACATTACATGCAGCTCCCCTAAATGTCCGGCCTGCCAGAGACTTGCAGGGACCACTGTGAATATGGAGAGGGCCACGCAGTGTGACACTTATCCGAGGGTCCTCCTGGTGGGGGAAGCTATTAAAGCTCCCAAGAATCACAAAGCTATATTTATGTTTGTAAATTTTGCAGTTTATTACCCCCCTTTTTGGTATACATATAATTTATTGGTTAAATATATTCTATGGACTAAATGTTAACCCATTTGTGAAAAATTCACTGGTACCAGAATGACCAGGTCAATTTTTGTGAGACAGCGTCAGCATGTGTAGTGTCAGTCACAGAGCATTAGTAAGCCAAAGTGGCTGATGTTGATGTTATCAGCACGTTCTGATTAGGTTGTAGATGCTATTTTGTATGTAAATTCAGTGGGCCAAATATACAGCCAGTCCCAGGCAGCAAAAAGGCTAGAATCAGCCCTGTACACCAACAATGTATTTCTAGGTGCCACAGAAGCAGAGATATTTACTGTTAAAGTTATACTTGAGAATGGGGAGCTGTATATAAAAATCAAATTATTGACTGCAACTCTGTGGCACCTAGAAAACAATATCCTTAAAGTGGAGATTTTCCTCTTTAATATGACATCAGAACTGCATTTCAAGTTGCCATACTTTAGAATATATAACTGAAGTGTGCTACCTGCATAGGGTACAAGCAATTTGTGAATGAGTTAAAATAGCAGATATTATTAATATAGCATTATAATATGAAGGAAAAATGATCCCAACAATTTTTTAATGTTCACACATTTTATTATTTTACACTAATTTTTATTGTCTATATTCTCTATTTGTGAAAAGAATGTATCTAACCCCCATCTAATGATCAATCTCTGATATTTATATCTAATTGCTACAAAGTCTCCCTTCCTTCAATCAGTCTATATCAGTGTAATCTACTCCATGAGCTACATTCCTATATAGGATTCTATTCTATCATCTCACACATCACTGCCCACAAAAAGTAGTCAACAAAACAGTGTATTTCCCATTTCTGCACACATCAGCGACGGCAGTCAATCTGCGCTGTGGATATCGAGGAAAATGTTTTGCTATAAAGCAATATTTTAGTTGTAAAGAAATAGTATCAGTCAATAACCACTCATAGCGATGGGGGAGCAGGCAGCAATGGACTTCCTGCTCTACCATTCACTACAGGGCTGTGCACTACAGGGAAGCCCCCAGACACGACTTTTCTGGGGGGATTCAAAAATGCTAAATAGGCAAAAAGTCAATAGCTGTGAAATCCCTGTGAATCAAAATTGAAAGGTCAACGACTACCAGGACTACATTGGCCAAAGACCGGCAGTGGCTGGAGACCGAATATATTGTGTGAACAGCAACTATTGTCCTAATTGAGAGAACTGAGATTTCCTACTTTTTGGACAATAGATGCAGTGGGACTTGAATCATGACTGATGAAGGGGACATGTCCCCCGAAATGTCACAGTGGGGGTCATTTACTAAGGGCCCGATTCGCGTTTTCCTGACGTGTTACCCGAATATTTCCGATTTGCACCGATTGTACCTGAATTGCCCCGGGATTTTGGTGCACACGATCGGATTGTGGCGCATCGGCACCAGAATGCACGCGACGGAAATCGGGGGCGTGGCCGAACGAAAACCCGACGGATTCGGAAAAACCGCCGCATTTAAAAAAGGAAATTGTGTTGCGGAGCTTGCACTCACCTTCATCCAGGATAGGATCGTGAACTTCAGTGCATTTCAGGGAACTTCAGCGCAGCAGCGCCACCTGGTGGACGTCGGAGGAACTGCCTTGATGAATCCCGGCCGGACCCGAATCCAGCGCAGAGAATGCGCCACTGGATCGCGAACGGACCGGGTAAGTAAATCTGCCCCAGTATGTGACCTGTGAAGCATTGGAGTAGTTTGAGTCTCTGCCTGAGGTCAAGATATGTGAGTTGTTCCACTTATGAACTTTGAATTACGATAAATCTATTGGCGATCCACTAAATGAACGATTGATCATGGTCTAGAAGATCTGCAAGGAAAACGATTTTATGCTTCTATGAATGATGAAATTGTATATGAAAATTCTGACGTAAAGTGAAATAAGTTTTGGAATAAATCTCTTGGTCACTCCTTGGACCCCATTCACTTATGTGTTATTCATGAGGAAACTGGAGATCCTCTTGTCCTAGACCGTATTGTATTTTTCTAGATTACCTCCAGATATTATCATTCTTTTTGCTGGACTTGTATCTATGCATACAGGCGACCCCTAGTTAAAGACGAACCCCTCTGCCCACTGTGACCTCTGGTTAAGCTCTCTGGATGTTACTATAGACCTAGCTGTATCGGTCAGCTGTAAGGTGTCTATAATGAAGATTTATTGATAATCATTAGTCCCATTACAGCAAAAAATTTTCAAACTGCAATTGTCACTGGGGCAAAAAATTTTTTTGTCTGGAACTACAATTATAAAATATACAGTTTCTACGTGGCACTGTTTGTCTGAGCCTTCGGGAGTGGTAGCCGTTTTTGTGTCTTAAGACCATCATGTTGTCTTTCCTACCCTTTGCCCTTCTCTAGTTTTTCCCTGTCTCCCCCCCCCCCTTTTTTTCTCTTCTCTTTTCCCCTCTTAACTTTCTTCTCTTTACTTCTACCCCCCTCTCTTTTACTTTTCTCCTCGCAGTTCTTTGCTGCTTTTCAGTGCAACCGCTTCATGAGGACGGGTTAGCTGGTCCGGCATTATGTGTCTTGAACGCACTTAATATGTAACATCTAAGACTCTATATTTGGTTACATTATCATCCTTATTCATTATATTGTTTCAGATTGTTTATAGAGTTGGTCTTTATGTTTGGGTTTGGCATGTTGCCACCACGCTGCAGTGAGCCTGCTGCATGCGGGGGTCTCCCATCCACATTCACGGTTTTTGGGTCCTGCGTGTCCCACTAATGCGTGTCCATTGTTATCAAAAATGTTCACCACCGCTTCTTGAACTGTATGCATACACTCTTCAACTAAATAAACTGTATTGAATATAAAATATACAGTTTCGGACTACATACAAATTCAACTTAAGAACAAACCTATGGAACCTATCTTGTACGTAACTTCTACATTATAGAGTTTCTACCATCAGTGTGCATAGAATCTAGTATGGGAACAATAATGTTGCTAGAAGGTTTTCCCAAATAAATCAACAAGGCCAACACGGGAAATGTGAATATTCTGCAGGAAATAGTGAAAAACACTACTCATACCATAAAGTATGTACCACCACATCCTTTAGCTTTGAATGGCCAATTCTAAAATTGTCATCTGTTATCTTCATTTATGATGTCACTTTGTAAAGTTTGGGCCTAATAAGTTTCATGTAGAACTTGCCCTGAAAATTTGTCATTGCCTGTGATGTGAAGGTGGACACGTCTCATTTCCCTGTGGAGAAGCCCGGCATCTGTTTCTCCAGCGTCCTCCTCCTCACAACGAGAATGATCAGTGGCTTAGACAAAGTGGTCAATGGGGTCACAAGACGACTCGCTAATCCGCCATCTATACTAATGTTTGGGCCCGAAACAGTGTTTGTCATCAGAGACATTTAACCTCTCAGATGGCATGGGCAATTGTGGCCATGGCATCTGAGAGGTTACTGGGAGAGAAGGCTTTCAGAGCTGCCATTAAATTACATTAACTATAAATTAATAGAATTATAATTATAAATCCTATCTGTGAGATTTCTACAGCCATGTGTTAACCTCATTAAAAAATACATGATTAGATAGATAACTCGATGTGCCAATTTCTTTTGTCCTTACATAGTGTTATACAGTAAGTACTCATTGGGCAATGTGTGCAGGGACAACCTACAAACTGCCAACACCCAATGGTTTTTTATTTTTAGGTTTCGGATGCCTCAGCTTTGGTATATAATGGATAATTAGTGACACGGCCTGAATGTGGCGGTTTAAGGGCCATAACGTCTTTTTTTTTCTCCGTGCTACATTAAAACCTTTTTTGCTGTGTTTTTTGGGGGGAAACATAGAGCTAGGTAACACCTAATAAAAGTTTAAAGATTTTTTTTTCATTTTCAGTTCCATTTGGGGTAAAAAGTGTAAAAAAGGCTTTTCTTTTGTAATTTATAGTACATTTTTCTTTAAAACTCAAAGTGAACATTATTAATGAATTCCCTATTTTTTTTCAGCCATTTTGATTTATAGTATGAACAGTTTCGGGCAAACGGGGCGACTATGGCGAAGTTTTATGTAGTGCAGCATTTTGTGAATGTGTTTTAACTTTATATGTCCCCCATGGGGGTCACAAAAGACTCCTTGGGGACATTTTTTACTTTTACATTTTTCTTCTCTTTTCCCCTTTTTCCCCTGTAATTGAGGCATCTATAAGAGCCCCAGTTACAGGGGGAAATGACCCCCTGTGACTGCCGATGTTAATCAGAGCTGGACTGGTTCTGATCAGACCCAGAAGATCTGATAAAAGCATAAAACACAATCAGATCTGAACTTTAAGTGTTATTCCATTAAAATAAATGTTTGCTGGCCCTTTAAGTAAAGACATAGGATAAAAAAAATCACAAGTCAAGTATATTTCCCAAAAGAGGTAAGCCAGCCTTATCTGTTGAGGCATGATCATTACTTGTTAGGTTAGCTAGGTAACATTGTCAGATAAAATAGAGCACACATGAGCCGCAGATTACATGGTTCAGGGAGCCCCCTACTAAATGCACATGGATGGCTGAGTCACAGAAAATGGATCAGATACCTGGTCACTATTTATAAATCCTATTCTTCAATGTGATGTTCTACGTCTACATTTTCATCCAAAATTATTCTGTATTTTTTGAGCTTTATACTGTTGAGTCCCTGAGGATACCTGTCTATTACTGTGCTATTTCATTCCACAATATAAGTGGGAATTTACTCATGGTACAATATAACAATGTACAGTCAGCTTATGCTCCAAGATGTGGGGATGTTCATAGATACAGAACCATATCAAAAAGTGTCAGGTAGTTTGCTGCTAAAGTCAACGTGATCCGAAGTATATATTAAATAATGGGCACGTGTTTTAACCTTCATTTCTCGCCAGCAGTGGTCCCCAGCGTTTTTTTTGCCCAGGGACCGGCTGTGAGCATAATTTTTTTTCCCAGGAACTGGTGGGCATGGGTAGGTGGTCTGGTGTCTAGCCAAAAATGTATAGCTTAGATTGCCCCATTTCCTAAAGAAGCTCCCCCACTTACATTGTCCTTACATTGTTCTCTTTCCTGTAGTTACCCCTCCCATGTCCCCTTTCTTGTAGCATGTCCACCCCTCCTGTGTACCCTTTCCTATGGAATGTCCACCCCTCCCGTGTCCCCCTTTCTTTAACTGTCTCCCTTCCATGTCTCCATTCCTGTAGCTGCCCAGCTTCTCCCATGTGCCCTTTCCTGTAGCATGTCCCCCTTCTCCCATGTGCCCGTTCATGTAGCATGTCCCCCTTCTCCCATGTGCCCTTTCCTGTAGCATGTCCCCCTTCTCCCATGTGCCCTTTCCTGTAGCATGACCCCCTTCTCCCATGTGCCCTTTCCTGTAGCATGTCCCCCTCCGCGCATGCCCCCTTTACTGTAGCATGCCCAACTCCCCTTGCTTCTTATGTCAAAAAAATACTCGCCTTCCCCATACCCCGCATCTGTCTTATCTTTTTCACTTCTCTTCCGCATTAAAAGGCTTCTGGAGCCGAGCGGAGGAGGGACTTTAAAAAAAGTCACAGGGTTCTGTTCGGCCGTTTTGCTGGTCCATGTCCGCTGAATTCGGACCCTGGGAGTGACGGAGGAGGTGAGTATAGGTTTTTTTTACATCATTATGCGAGCCGGCAATAGAGCAGTGCATTAACGCGGAAGAGAAGTGAAGAAGAGAAGACAGATGTGGGGGAGTAAGGTCACGGCTCGGGACCAGGTGCTCCACGGCCCGGTCTTGGGCCGCTGCCCGGTCGTTGAGAAACACTGATTTAAAGGATCTAGAGAAGGATCATAAAAAAACAAAGGGTATATCACATGGGTTTCCAGTAGAGTAAAATTACTAACCTACTTCCTGGTCCCAGCTTACCAAGAACTGCTCACTTAGTCAATCAATGACTACTATATGGATATTTTGATATCACTAAGCTCATTTGCTCATGGCTGGAGATATTACCCAACGACAAAGAGAGGTTGTTGAGGTCTTTTCAAATTTCAAGTTTTACATGGATTCTCGGAAATCCATAATGTAGACACAGCAGACTCTTTGTTCACTGACATCCCTCTGCTGGTGTTGAGCAATGCCCATTGGGACTCTTCTGAGCCTGAGACCCTCGCTGTGATCAAATCAATTAAAGAGGACCTGTCACCCCTCAAAAAGACCTCCACCAAATATGCCCCCATAATCCTCTCCCAAGCAGCTTTCTATTTATGCCATTTATTAAAAAATGTATGTTGCCAAAGTTTGTTTAAAATAATCCAACCTCTTGCTAAGAGGTCGGATCCTCGTATCTTATGAGCTGCAGTCGGCCATATTCATGAGGGGGCCAGCCGACGCACCCTTCCACGCCCCTGTCAGCGAGGACCTGTAAGAATAGCCAGCAGCAGCGCATATATTCTGCAATCGCTTCACAGCTCCGTCCGGCCGTGCTGAATATATATAACATTCGGCCGGCACTGTTAATATGGGTATATATATTTGGTGGGGGTCTTTTGGGGGGGTTACAGGTCCTCTTTAAGCTTTCAAAATGTCCTGGCCTCAATGGCTTTTCTAACTTGTATTATAAAAAAATATGCAAATCTTTCAGTCCCCCACATTCTATTATGTTTAATTTGATTCCATTAGGGATGGTTAATTTCCCTTTCCAGATGCCCTCTCTTAAAAAATTAAACCTATACTTACCTCCCTCGAAGGTATCGGTATCCTGTGCTGCCCTCCGCCACTGACATGCCCCTGGCACGCCCAACTGGCTTGTATACCCCTTCCTAAGTCGCAGCATTGTAGCAGGCGCTGGGACTCGAGATGGTTAGGCTTGCTGGAAGTTGTCGGAGTGGAGCTGCCTTGCCTTGTAAGCACTAGGGGACAACTGGAGGGCCGAGGACGGTTAGTATAGGTTTGGTTTTTTTCACAGACACCCTTGCACACCAGTAAAGTTTTTGTTAATGTTGAACAACCCCTTGACATCGGAGGTAGGGTACATAAATGTGTCCTATTTTCTGACTAAATACTTTTCATGCTGTCGTCCCTTCTTTTTTCATTGCCTGACATTAACCCCTTAAGGACGGAGGGTTTTTCGGCTCATTTCTCGCTCTCCAACTTCAAAAATCCCTAACGTTTTCATTTTTACGTGTACAGACCTGTGTGAGGGCTTATTTTGTGCGTAACAAATTTTACTTTCCCGTAATGTTATTTATTTTAACATGCCGTGTACTGCGAAGCTGAAAAAACATTCCAAATGTGGAAAAACTTAAAAAAAACCGCACGTCACGTTCTTGTGGGCTCAGTTTTTACGACTTTCACTCTTCGCTCCAAATAACACGCCTACTTTATTCTTTGGTTCGGTGCGATCGCGGTGATACCAAATTTATATAGGTTTTATTGTGTTTTAATATATTTTCAAAAATTAAACGAATGTGTACAAAAAAGAAAAAAAATTTTTTGCCATCTTCTGACGCTAATAACTTTTTCATACTTTGGCGCACGGAAATGTGTGAGGGGTCACTTTTTGCGAAATGAAGCAACGTTTTCATTGCTACCATTTTGAGGTCTGTGCGACATTTTGATCATTTTTTATTTCATTTTTTATGTTATGTAAAAAGGTGTAAAAGTCGCATTTCGGACATTTGGGCGCCATTTCCCGCCTCGGAGGTCACCGCCGGCCGTAACCGCTTTTATATTTTGATAGATCTGGCATTTTGGGACGCGGCGATACCTAATATGTTTGTGATTTTTACTGTTTATTATGTTTATCAGTTCTAGGGAAAGGGGGGTGATTTGAATTTTTAATATTTTATTAATTTTTTTTTATTTTTTAAACTTTTTTTTTTCACTATTTTTTAGACCATCTAGGGTACATTAACCCTAGATGGTCAGATCGCTGCTACCATATACTGCAATACTTCTGTATTGCAATATATGGCATTTTTGCAGCACATTCATTACAATGAGCCACTGGCTCATTGTAACGAATCTGCAGCTGCCAGATAGCCTCGTGTCAAAAGAAGACACGAGGCTACCATGGCAACCGATCGCCGCCTCCCGATGATGTTCGGGGGCGTGGTGATCGAAAAAAAGATGGCGCCGCCCGCGCGCCGCCGTCTTTTAAATGCCGCTGGCGACTTTGCCGGCGGCAATGGGGGGGTTAATAGCCGCGATCGGTGCTAGCACCGACCGCGGTTATTAGCGGTGGGGGTTTTATGCATTATGCAAAAAACCCCACCTTTGTATGAAGAGGACTCAGCCCGTGAGCCCTCTTCATACATCCCTTATACCTCTGCGCCGTAGAGCTACGGCGCAGAGCGTTAAGGGGTTAACCAGATTCCTCTCATGAAGGCTTCTCCTATCTGCACACTCTTTGCACACTCTCTGCTTCAGCAATTCCTCCCTCCATTACGAGACTAGCTCAGACACAGGCTCTTCCTGCCAGCAAGGAGCAGTGTGCAGAGACTTACTCAAGCTATATAAGCTACAGACAAACAAGGTCTTTATCCAGGGGAGGGAGACACTCTATGACACTCTGAGATGTAGCAGAGCTGCAGTGTGGCATTGTGTGTTATATCCATCTCATGGATCTCTCATCTCTGATCTGTCTCATGTCTCTTTTTCTATGTGTCAGATACTAGTGAATGTTCAGAAAGTAAATAGAAGTGCAGGTAAACCATGATAATCAAAGAACATTGTCAGCACACAGCATCTCATAGCACAGAAGAATCATGAAGTGTCTGCATAGAGAGCACACTCTGGAATTTTACACTTACCATCACTGAGTGATGGGAGCTTAACAGGAGACCCTATAGCAGACTAATAGTACTGGAGACCCCTAAATCAGAAAATAGTACTGGAGACCCCATAGAAGACAATACTGGAGACCTTGAGAACATAAAACTAATAATACTGGAGACCCCCTGAACCAGGGCCGATGTCAGCACTGGGCATACCTGGGCAAGTGCTGGGTCCCAGAGCTGCTGGGGAAGGGGGGGCACATACATCTGTACTTAAGGAATCCATGAGGGTGAGGGAGGGTTTATATAAAATAACCATGAAGGGGCTGTTTGGTATGATAAACTAAGGAACAGGAGAATGTTTTAGTTTCTGAATTTTTAATGTTGCCATGTTAGTTCACTGCAAAGGGGCCCTCTGACCCAGTGGCCTACTGAAACCTGGAGCCAACCCTGCCCAGAACAAACAAAAAAACAAATACACCTTCTCCTTTCCTGGCTCCTCTTCTCCTCCCTGTACCATACTGCAGTTTCTTCTCTCCTCCATGTGCCACTCTTTGTCCCATGTCGGTTGTATTAGGACCAGAAGGGTCCTCTCCTGCGCTCTGCTCTGGGTCATGACTTCAACGCATACAACCAATGTCAGGAGTTAGGACAGACAGGAGTGCCAGGAGAGGACCATTGAGCAGCAAGAACTTCCCAGCTGCACTCACCACTACCCGGCCTCTTGCACAAATTAATGCTTCCATTAGTTATGGTACATAAGTTATGGAAGTAATCATTGGACTTTGACTGTCAGCAGCTGCAAAGCGCAATTCATGGCTTGAGGGGCTGCATTTGGCCTGCCAGGGCAGCCTGTGCAACCCTGACCCCCCTTTGACTTGAGATGAATGTGGCTGCACTTTATGTAAATGCTCAGGAGTTAAGCTCCTAGGAAAATGGCACTAGGAGGGAATACTGCATTTATTTCAAGCACTGCTAGAGTGACCAGGAAAACAGGACTCTGGAGTCAGAGTCAGAGACCATTTTGTTGGAGATGGAGTCTGAGTCAAAGTTCAGGAAATTGAGCTGTCAAAGTTGGAGGTGGAAGTTTGCCTTACCAGCTCCATAGCCCTGCTACAAAAACGTAGCTAGATGGTATATGGGTCCTTTCCAACTAGCCAAATATTCCCTATAGTCACTCTGCTATACTTGAGAGGCTGTGGTATGGAAGGTACTGGCTCACACATTTGGCGGGAGTACCCCAAGATTAGATGTTTCTGAAGACGTATTTTCAATATGCTATACTCCATGACACAGGTTATATGCCTTACTGAATAGAAACATCCCAGAAGTCACCGTTTCCAAAAACAGATTTATTTCTTAATGATTTTTAGCAGCTAAAATAGCTATTGCAACATCATAGAACAGTGGTGGCGAACCTATGGCACGGGTGCCAGTGGTGGCACTCAGAGCCCTTTCTGTGGGCACCTAGGCCTTCATCCCAATAGAGAGTTTGCCAGATATGACTCAAGGCCTTCTCCTGTGGTCCAATACAGCCCAGGACGTGCCATGCTCAGCGCTATTTTAAAGTGACATCCTTGGCTGCTAGGACTACAGGAGGACCCTCTTCTGAGGACCCTGAAGGGAAGCTAGAATCCAAATTTCTCCATCATCTTTCTATTGTATTGGTGAACTCAGGACACCAATACGATTAAAACATGTGATACAGCAGGGTAAGTTAAATGGTCGTGTTGGCACTTTGCGACATACAAGTGAGTTTTGGTTGTAGCTTAGGCACTCTCTGTCTCCAAAAGGTTCTCCATCACTGTCATAGAACAAGGCTAATGTTCCGCTATAACTAAACTTAAGTCCAACCTAAATTGGATAATGGTTAATGACAAATTACATAGCATGTAGAAGGATAAGGAAGCCTCACTCAACAAGGTCTGGCAGGACTGGGTTACTTACTCTTCCACGATTTCTTGAGCTAATACAGTAGGAGGCTCTCTCTCCCACTTCCCTTCCCACCTCCCAGACCAGGTATTCAAAAAGTTTTTAAACATTTTGAAAACTTTTAAATAATTATTGAAAATTATTGAAAAATAAAAATTGACTAGAGAAGAGCCTGAGTTTTACCTGTCCTGCAGTTTGCCAACACTTCATTATCTAAAATATTCTTGTCATGGTAACACTTACTCCTTATATGAGTTTGTTTCTGGATCTTCCGTCATCACATCATGAAGACTTTCCACGCAGATATTAATAATTCCACAGAACTTATCTAGAACAACGCTGGAAGGAAAGAAACAACAAATTAATTACAAACAGAAAGAAAGGGGTAAAGCATATTATACCGTAATACTTCAATGTCTTGAGAAGAAGGAAAAGACTTGATGACAAACCCTAAAATATCACTCTGTAATACAATATGTCAATCAGATCTGAAGGTCTTCTGCTGGAATCTGGAGCAAAATAAAAGAGGACAACACATTGCCCCGAGCTACATATGGGACTTCATGTAGCACATGAGATGACTCCTGAGGTACAAGAAGGATGGATGTCAATGACAGACAATATATAATGAAGGGCGATGTCTAATGGAATTATTGTAGCAGCAATGAAAATAGAAGTTGAATTACAATTGTTTCTATTTCATACAGTAAATGTGCCCATCATAGATGAACCTTCCAGTGGGACAGGCTTGGACCTTACCTACATGGATGGACCGACCTGTAAGTCAAAAGATGCTGGAGCTGACATAGAGAAAAAGTTGGTCTAGATGGGACATTATTTTAGCTCCACAAAGTCCATTTCTGAGTGGAGTGCACCAAAAAAAACACACAAGTTGACCAGCAACATATTCTTCAGCCATACAATGAAATTGTCAGAACATTGCTCCCTGTTCCCATTGTGTTATCCTGAGAAAAACCTGCATACCCTAAAGAATCCAGGAGAGCATACTTGTTGTTGGAGAGTGTTCTTGGTGGAACTTGAACCGTATACCCAAGTGTTGAAGTGCAATGATAGAGAACATGAGCCGCATGTAGAAAGCTGTGCATAAAAGTTTAAACAGAATACAGCTAAAAATATTGAAGTGCAACTAGTGTTTCAATTGTTTTCAGAAATAAGATGTCCAAGTGCTTATAAGAAATATTGTAGTTTACCGCATAAGTCAATGACCTGATATTTAATGAACTAATGGCAATTTGAAAGGGTTATCTGCTTTTTACAAGTTTTTTCATCACAAGATTTTTTCCACTTTCTCTTAGGTCGTATTGACACGATCATATGTTCTTTTCTGTATACAGCTGTATTCTGGCCATAAATACGGAATGCATTGCAACAGTATGGCAACGTATTATACTGTATCCATATATATACCGTATATATAATATACGGTGGTTGGCTGTTAAATGATGGATGGCTGACAGAATGGACCTCCCACTGGTTCTGGATACTGCACATATATACGGCACCATACGGTGCACAGCCGTATGCAAAATGTATTTAGCACATATTTTCTGCATTCCCAATTGACTTCTATGGGTCGTACGGAACAGAAATACGGTGGAAAATAGGAAATGCTCTATATTTTTATACGTCTCGCTTACGGTACGGTGGACAATATGGCCATGTACATGGATAGCCGTATTGCCCATTGGAATGCATGGCGCCATATTCTTGTCGTATATATATGGCAGTTTTTATATGGTCGTCTGCAAGGGGCCTTTCTCTCAGTAAGACGTTTAAATTCCCTGCAGCACTACCCCAGGACAAACAAAGTATTACACAGCATGGAAAGTCCAAGAACAGAACGGCACTCACTTTCCTGAATCCACAATTCCTTTATTCAAGCGTTAAAACATCAGACATCTGAGGACGCCGGGGTCCACAAGGTAAACGCCTGTTTCGCGCATATAGCGCTTTGTCAAACCTCCTCGTCATGTCCAGGACTCCACCCTTATAAAAGCTAAGGGGAAGGTGCCTGTATCATGGCGAGCAGTAAAAGTTACATTCATTAGTGCACAATACAAAAAAAAAAAAATTTAAAAGATGGACTTGTTGAGTCCTCCAGAGAAAGGGACAATCTATTTGGAGCTTTCAACTTTACAAAAAGATGATGCGAAACTCTTGTTTTTAACTGATAAATTGGTTTCTAAACCTGACAAATTTGCCAAAACGAAAAACCTATAGACTACTTCTACAAAAAATATATAAATATAGGAAAAAATAGTAAAAGTGAGGGTGTAAATGAACTACTTTAAGAACAAAACTGTGGAGGATTACTATTACTATGAACAATGAGATTTTCCCCCATTGCTCACTTTATCTGGCTCCGTAGTACGTGGCTCATGACTCGGCAGAGCTTTCTATTATTTTATGCAGAACAACAACAAGTTTTAGTCTGATACGCTTTTATTTTGCATTACACCCAGTGAATTTTGTTGTCTGTGACAAAAAAAAAAAAAAAAAAGATAATTCAATCAAAAATATAAAGGCATATTTCTGTTTAGAACAGCAGGAAGCAAATTATGGAATTATGGCGATAAAAAGCAATAATAAAAAACACACAAAGAAAGACAAAAGAAGAAAAGAAAACTCAACACAATCACAAACACAATGATAAAGCGCGCCGTGAAATAGACAAAAAAGTTTAGTTCAATGATATAGATTCACGTAAATAATACACAGGAGACATTCACGACAACCCCCCCCTGGGTTCTGTCGATGGGCGGTACTGAGGATACAACACAATAGCACGGAACAAACCCATGATGCCAAACTCTACAACTACAAAACACAGAACCTGTACGAAAATGTGTTTAGAATTTATGTAACACATGCTCTAGTATTCTGGGTATTCATATTAAAGAGGTTGTCCATGATGTGCCCGGTGGTGTAAAATGAACAAAGAACTTATACCAAACCTTCAGTCCAGTGTGGTCCCTCTTGTCACAGCTTGCATCTACAAGTATACAAAAGGCTTAGAACCAGATTCACACAACCGCAATGGGGGCCATAATTTGGGCCCACAATTTGTGGCCAGATCATGGCCCCCATTGAAGTCTATGGCACCCGGTGTCTCACTGCACCACGACCGAGCCGCTCGACTTTCAACTTCTGTCTCCACTCGGCCCTGTGCTCACGTGGGATCTGTATGAATGTAGCCTGCAAGCTGTAGTGTGTGTGCACATCTGTCACCACTGAGCCTCTGTATATCAACAGAGACCGGCAGTCAAAGGAATATACCAAACCAGACTAGAGGTAAGGACCAAGATAAGTATAAGATGCTTATCATTTGTACACCAACATGAAAAAGGTTCTAATGCTGGACAAAAACTTTAAGGGGCTCAGCTAGCGAAAATTTTTATTCAGGTTCCATGAAGAGGACCTTTATATTAATTTCTTTTGTTGCTGAACATAGATATTGATGACCTATGTTTTCAATAGGATATCAATGTTAGTGTGTGTGTGTGTGGGGGGGGGGCTAATACCATACTACCCCTTAACAGTAGCTGCCTGAAGAGCCTGCAATGTAAACATGTTGTAGAGAAATTTCCTGTCAGATCCAGCACTCCATTATCATTTTTGTCTATGCTTTTTCAGATATATTTCCATTTTACTCTGTATGCTGATGAGGTAGTTGGTGCACCCGGATGTGTCCTCAGCACCCGGAACGCTGCTATTCCTGCCCAAATTAGTTTCATCTACTTCTAATGTTGTCCGATGCCTCTCCTGGTTATCTGATGGAAGGGGTCCTGACAGGAATACCCACGATTGGGGTACTAAATACACATTCTGGTGCGCCAACTGCCTAATTAGCATACTAGATAAAAATGGGGATGTCTTAATTGACATAAATAATGAAGGTATTTTGGAAATCTTGGTGCATTTCTCATCACTGTCCTACCAGAAGATTATGATGATTGGTGGATGTGAAAGACTTCCTTCAAATTCAGTGCTGCGCATTGTATATAGGCTTCTCTTGGAATTGCAGCAGAGTTACATTTGCTTAAAGGGGTATTCCAGGAATCAGCATAATTCATATACAAATGTGTCCTTAAAATATAAGCTAATGTGTAATTAGTTGCTATTTAAAATTTGCTCCCGTTAGCAGAAAATGCTGTGGACATAGACTGTAATGAAGAATTAAAATGCTACTGGCCCTTTAATCAGTCCGTTGATTTCCTCCGTGCAGTCCGTTGCGGAGCAGACACAGGACAGAAGATGGCTATTTAAGCTTCATTTTGTGACTAATGACATTGAGTTTTGTTACATTCATTTATTTATAGCATCATGGGTTTCCCAGAATACCCCTTTAAATGAGAATGAACTGTAACCAGGTCATGTGACCGAGTAAGAAGATGCCACAGAACTGAAGTCCAATAACCAGATACCAGTATTATGGTTAGGAGTAGAGATGAGTGGACTAGAAGTTTGAGTTCAAGTCCAGGGTTTGGATACAACTCACGAGACGTAGACATATTACCGGATTGGCAGCCGTTCAGCCAATCCGGCAAATTTATGTCCTCAGCTACTTGCCACGACTGTGATTGGTCAGGGGTATCACCCTGACCAATCACAGCTATAGCTAGTAGCTAGGGGTGTCAATTTGCCAGATTGGTTGCACAGATGCTAAAACAGAAATATATGTCCAGGTCACGTGGGATGCATATGAACTGCGGACCCGAAAATCAAAAAAGTGTCTTCAGGGAGAAGAGTCGGATTATGGTCCTTCTTGTTATCAATGAGCTGATAACAGAGTTTAGCAGTTTTAAAAATTCTTTTAGGAAATTTTATCAATTTCAGATCATCATGGATCTGACACCCAGCTCCCCATTAATCATCTGCCCACCACTGGTGGTCTGATTGTAGCTCAGTCCCTGATTGGACTGGGTCTCTGAACTGTTGTACCAAGCAGGAATTTAAGTATACAGGCAGGGCTACGTTCTTTCAAAAAAACAAAAAACAAACTTGAAGTCATTCAAAAGAAAAGTCTATTTTTCAGGGAGCTCTTCCAATTTTTATATACTTAAAATTATAGCATTATAGTTATGTTTATGCAGGTTACCGCTTTGTAGTGTGTTTGGCTGGACCCTTCCGGAGCTTCATGGTGTACATCGCCTACATCGAGCCTTACAATAACAAAGGTTAGGCGTTTGTCACCGTCTGACTGAGCACAGCATCGCCCTACAGATGAGCCATCTCGCGTCTAAGGAGTCTCGTAAACCCTTCAAGCAGCACTGAGCAGGTCTCGGGCTTTTCCAGTTACACTTTTAAGATAAATGTCAATCTTGTGACAGCTGACACTTTTTACGCATCTCCATTTCTATTACTATTTCATGTGAAAGAGATTTTCCTGGAAAGGCACGCCGCTCCGGCTGCAGCCAAGCAAGAGAGGAGTCTATATGAGCAGGTTACATTTAAAGAGGGGTCACAAATCTCTAGTAGCACTAACACATAGATCGGGATAGAGTGGATCTATATTATGCCGGTTTTTAGATTTTTGGGTTTCTTTTGCTGTTTTTATTTCTAGTTACATTCCCAGGTTCTATTTAGAATTTGCAGGAGAAATGTGAAGCCGGCCCTCAGATTTTGTCTTTTTAGTAAAGGGGTAACCCTCACAACATTCCCACAGAGTACACTAAATCGGTCACCGACCTCAAAACCCAAAAAGAAGGCCGATACTAAGCCTTAGAGGTTTATTCCATAGTTCCCCCATTTTGGTACTGGAACCTACTTGCACGTGGCCACTGGCCGAGGTTTTATTGTGGAAGCTGCCACCAAAAAAGTGAGAAGATAAGTCACGCTTATATATTACTACTCCATCACAGAAAAAAATAACTAATTCTCAGTGTTTTTTGTAGTGTATGTAATAGCCCTTATGGTTGAAACTTATGCAAATATTTACTTAATTGGGATTCACATTAATGGGATTCGGGCTGCAAATAGATTTTGAAAAAGGCTTAAGAAAGTATAACATTTTTAGACCACTTTAAAGGAAATCTACCATCAAAATCCATCGAGATAAACCAGGGACATTACTCATAGATCAAGGTACCATGACCCTAGTAATATTCTTATATTTTTTATCCATGGCCTCCTTCCTTCTAAAATCAACTTTTTAAATTAAGCTAATGAGTCAGAAGGGCAATGTGTGCGTTTCCTACATGCTGCAGATCCAGGGTGTACAGTGTGCAAGCAGCGCTTCTGTCCTCCCACCGTGTGCTGAAACTTCCTCCACTGCAGTCAGGAAAGGGAAGTGCTAAGGGAACAGTGGGGAGAGAGAGACAGTGTAACAGCCAGTGAAGATACAGCCTGGAGGGGGACTCGTTATAAAATTTTAAAAATTGATTTTAGAGGGAAAGAGGTCAGGGAAAATAATCAGTAAGTGCCCCTTGTTTGCCATGCTTCATTTTCATGGTAGGGTTTCATTAGAGGAAATCTACCACCAAAATCAAGGATTGTAAGCCAAGTACACTTACATGCTGGTGCGTGCCCCCTCCGGCAGGATCTGCTCTTCTTCCAGCTTCATGTCCTTGTGTTTTTTTTGTTTTTGTTTTTAAATTATGGTATTAGGCTTTTATTATGCAAGAAACTTTGAAATGTATCTTTTCAGAGTAAAGTATTTCCTTCTGCATGGACTTTGGCTCTTAAACTCTCCTCTTTTCCTAATCAGTTTTTCGCTCTGAGGGTGTTTCGCACGTGGCTTTAGTGGGCGCGTTTTCAAACACATCGCAACAGCTAAGAAGAGATTTGCCTGATTACATTGCAATATCACATTGTTAATGCATGTGTTTCTTAACGCTATGTTAACAGATGTTTTAACTTATGTGTTTTGTTATTGCAATGTTGAGAGCAATGTAATCAGGTAAATCTCCTCTTCTCAGCTGTCGTTTTCTGTTTCAAAACGCATGTATTGACACCACATGTGACAGCACCCTAAACAAATTCTCTGCTGAATTCCATCTTGCCAACACAATAAGGTGCCAGATTATATAGAATCTCCATGCAAGAGGGAGCAGCAACTCACAAAAGCCACGTCTCCTTCTACCAGTTTTAAGAGAACAGTAACTTTATAGACAGAAGTGCACATCCACAGGCTTTTACACATGAATATGGCAATGACGCTTTTCTCATTCTACTACTTTTTGTCCATATTATGTATATGATTTCTGGAGAATTATTTTTACCCAAAACTTTATTTAACTTATAACTAAAATACATTCATAAAGGCTTTTTATTTCAATCCAAAAAAGTGGCCATGTGGACTTTCTGCTCCAGAGATGACATGTTGACACAGCAGCCAATCACATGATATGTCGAAATGTATTCTCTGGAGATAGACAAACTAGAGTGGCAAGTAGGTAGTACTTTTTTGTTATTTTATACCAATGAAAGCTGCTTTTAAAAAAAAAATTTCACAGGACTGGAAAATCAGAGAGCGGAATGTTCAAACAGGATGACCTGTGTCTGAGAATCTGATGGAGAACGCTTCAATGGTCTTATTAAGTCAATCTCAGGACTTGGTAAGGGATTCTGTGGAGGAAGGTGTACGGGATCTGTAGTCTGGTACCGCCCAGTTTGATAGCAGCTGTAATACTCCAGTACGCTGTCACCTTGGTGTTCTGGATTCCTAAGATTTTTTTTCAGCTGAAAAACTTTACATACTAATAAACTAATGACAACACAAGACACTATAAAAAAAGAGAGCAAAACGTAGAAAGACTTGTGTAGGTCTTCTGTCGTCGGCTGGCATATAACAACGGGTTTAAGGGACACGGTAACAATGTCTAGGGGAACCTGACTCACGCTATTACTGGCTAAATCAACGGGTGGAAAAAACATTGGTATCTCCTCGAACAGCGACTCACTGCCATTCTGTCCTCTGCTGCTACGGGCAATGTTGATGGACTCTGTAGATGTTGCTTGAGCAGAAAAAGTTTGGGTACTTAGAGAACTGAAAAGAGGTTTGTAAGTGACGTGCTTCATGTTGCTGTGCATCATTTCGGTACTTGAAGACAAACTCATTGAGGCATTTGTTGTATCAATTGTACAATTGCTAAATTCAGTCAATTTCACATTGCGTAGCGGTCTGTTCTGGAGCTGTGGTGGACTGTGACAATGCAAACTGAATCTCGAAGATGAAGAAAGAAGGAAGCTCCTAAGTGCCAACAAATTGCATCCGCAATGCCAAGGATTATAACTCGCCTGGAAATGACTCAATGAAACAAGAGGTTGAAGCACTCGGGGCTGTAGAGACGTCAAGTTATTAAAGGCAAGGTTGAGAACTTTTAGCGACGGTCCCATTTCTTCAAACGTGTCATCTGATATGGACATTATGCCATTCCTGTCCAGCTGTAGATACCCTAACTGATTCAGGCCAAAAAAAGTCTTCGAATCAAGGGTGTGTAACTCATTCCGACTTAGGATCAACTGCTTGAGATTTCCAAGACCTTTAAAAGACTTATCACTAATTGCCTGAATGTTTGCATTCTCTAAAAACAAATACTGCAAAGAGTTAAGTCCTAGGAAGGCAAAATTGTGTATCGATCCAAACTGGTTGCTTGACAAGGAAAGTCTTTTGAGACCTTTGAGTAATCCCAGAGCATTGGAAGGGACTTGCATTAAACGGTTACCTTCGAGGTATAGATTTTCTAGGTTTTCTAGATGACGCCATGCAGAGTCAGATATCCGTGAGATATTATTGTCGGCTAAATTTAGAGTATGGAGGTTAGACATCCCAAAAAACAGATCGCTGCCGAGGACACAAATCCTGTTCTGCTGTAGGTACAAATGGCGGACGGACTTCAGATGACCAAACAGCCCTTGAGGAATGAAATCAATCCAATTGTGTTGAAGGTACAAATAGTGAAGGTTGAGAAGTCCATCAAATATTGATGTATCTAAACGTTGGATGAAATTATCGTTTAAGTACAATGAGTAGAGTTTCTTTAAGGAGGAAAAGGTCTTGGGGTGTATGTAGGAAATTTGAGAATTGTCCAAAAACAGCACTGCTAGATCCTTAAGGTCTGACAGCACATTAGGACTTATGTTAGTGATATTATTGCCGCTCAGATATATGAGACTGGTTGTTTTAGGAAAGTTCTTAGGTATACTGGTTAAACCCAAGTTTTGGCAATTGACTTGTTTTCCCAAACAGATGTGGCAAGTGGTTGGGCAACTGAGGACCCTTTCCTGCAGAAGTAACATAAAGACATAGCCACATAGACACAAGCGGAGGGGGATGAGAAAGCTCTCACATCTGTGCACGTCCCTCTGTTTGCTGCTCATAATTGTTCTGGCAAGCAAAACGAAAACAAACAGTCAGGAATTAAGAATACATTTTGCTGAACAAGGTCCATAATTTACTAAAACAAAACAAACTTTCATGCTCTGCCGCCTAAAAAAATGAATATTCTGCCACCGCTTCATAAGTCATAGTCCTAGTTAATCGACTCTGGTGTTTAATAAGAACCTGGCAGAAGACATCTAGGGACTGGCTAAGCAGGACTAATAATAGAAACATGGGGCTCTAGTTTCTAGCCCAACATGGAGGATGTAAGGCAAGGAGAATCCTATTAAAATGCCAATTCCTATGCTAACTATCTATTGCAAATGTAACAGCTCAAATCCTTGAATTTATTTTATCAATACCTGTTTTCCATAAATGTATGTACAGCAGTACTCATATTCCATGTTTTCCATATTTATTTATTACTCCAGGAAGGATGGAATAGAAGAAATAATAGAAAACTTAGAGAATAATAGATTAATACACTTACGGTACATTATATAGGAGGAAGATGGATGGAATCTTTGTATCCATCATCAAAAAGCAGCAGAACACCGATAGTTACATGGAAAAATGTGAGGATACTTCACCCGAGTGGGGAAAAAAAGCCCTCACATTTTTCCAGTGAACTATTGGTGTTCTGCCGATGTTTGATTTTATTTACTGCTGGATTGATCAAGTTTATGGTGTGCGCTGCTGTGGTTACTGGGGCTGCTGGATACTTTTTGACATGTACCTATCACCATACAATATCTCTCTATAATTTACTCATTCCATCCCTCTACAATATGTATTTATATACAGTATAAACCCAACTACCTACAGTATGTTTTATCTATCTACAGTACCTACACTATATCTATCCACAGTATATACCTTTTCAACAGTATCTGGTTACCTACAGTATATATCTACACTATCAATACGTCATTAATTCATTCAGTCTACAATATTCATGCATTTACAGCAAATATCTAACTATTTACAGTATTGATCTGTCTATAGCATCTATCTATGCATCCATTAATCATTCATTCCATCTACAATATGTATTTATATACAGTATACATCCAACTACCTACTGTACGTGTCTGTCTACAGTATATATGTACCTACAATATCTATATCTATCTACAGTATGTACTGTACATTTTCTACAGTATCTAATTACCTACAGTATCTATCATCTATCTCATAACTATCCATATCATATCTACCTATTTATCTATCTTCAGTACCCATCTATTTATCTATCCATCCATATACAGTACCTAATTACCTACAGCATCTATCTATCTATCTATCTATCTATCAAAAATCTATCTTTCTCATAGCTAAAATAAGAACATAAGGCCCTCTTTGTGGTGAACACTATCGTGTAGAATACTAACATGTATAACATCTGAATATGTATCTCATATATATATATATATATTTATATGTAAAAAAAAGTTCCCCTATACATGCATATGGTATAAGAGCTATAGTATGTTCAGACTCTCCCAGCTGCCCACCATACCACAGGACAAGTTACTACACCGTCAGATGAACATCTATAAATTCCCTCTGAATACATATTATGTTGCAAACAAAATTCATTTCCTTACCCCAAGAATTCTGATCATTTTAGAAATAATCTTGTGGTTTCATAGTGTTACAGATGTGTAATACTAAACAGATTACACTCGGAGAAAAGCTGTGGAACTTGTCATTTAAGACTGAACAGGAAATGTTTTCCTCCCTATTGGTTCCCGGAGCCCGGACAGGATACGGCTGGTAACTATGGATACAGGAAATCTTATGCAGGAAGTCATTCCTTCACTGCAAAAGAAATATTGTCCCAAAATACAAGCTTAAGAGTCAGTGATATATAATGCAACAGTCCTCTCCCACGTAACACAACCTGTGCACTTACAGGGGATGCGACCAGTCCTGACCAGTATGCGGTTACATGGGGGATGTAACCAAACAATGGATAGGACAAGTATCCAATTACCCAGGTAATACCATATAAAGGTTGTATTACTTGGATTTGGACCTGTGCACAATACATCCTCGATTCTTCATCTAAGACCAAGTGGGACACCTACAGAAGTTCAGTTTGGAAATTTCATCCAAATGCATATCAAAAAGTCCATAAAATCGACCATACATCATGTGGGCACCTGCAGAGACTTTTCAGATGCATATACCGAATGGAGAGTAAAGCATACAACCACTGAAGCCTCATTATTGCTTATTAATTTAGCATAAAAGATTGAACAGTTACATATTTTGGTGTTCACACTGTAATGAGTAGCTGTATAGAAATAATGTAGATCAATAACGGGCAAACAGGAACATTCCCATTATAATATTCATAGTGTCATAGTTTATACGGTTGATAAAAGACACTTGTCCATCAAGTTCAACCAAGGAAAGGGAAGGGATTGGATGAGGAAGGGATTTAGGGGAAACAATTCTATATAACATACCCATCAATGTTATTTAGGTGTAAAAAAGCATCTAGACCCTTCTTGAAGCTCTCCACTGTCCCTGCTGTGACCAGCGCATGAGGCAGGCTATTCCACAGATTGACAGTTCTCATAGTAAGAAAGTCCTGTCGCCTCTGCTGATTAAAGCTTGATTTCTCAAGACGGAGACAGTGCCCCCTCGTCTTTTGTTTTGTATTGTACTGTATTGACATATTATCTTACATTGAGTGTATCTGAGGTGTATATGGGTAGACTCACCCAACGATTTAGAAGAGGATTGTCTGGTGGACCTGGGCCAATAACTTTGATTGCATTGTAATAAGCCGGCTGGATTCCTGCAATGCCCATTGGTGGTGATAACACTGATTGACGCCCCTTTACCCCTTAGATGCTTTGGTCTGTACTGACTGCAGCATCGATTTGCCAAATATGTTGACACCCTTATTGGTTCCCTTGTAATGCATTGGGATAATAGCTTATACCTTTAGACAGATGAGGGTAAAATAGATAAAATACATAAAATAAATAAAAATCTGTCGTCTATGATTTGAGTCAACGGTCCAGAGCATATTGGTGACAAGAACAAAGAATCAGTGCAAAAAGATTCAAGAAAATTTCTAATTAAGTTATTACTCGTACAAGTAGAGTTTCCCCTTTAAATATTAATTTGGTTTTCATCTTGCGTTGATGAAGATTGCCGATGTGCCGATTCGCTTCGAGACATTGTTCTAAGACACGCAATCTGAAGAACATTGTAAGTATTTATTGACTGTGCCCCGCAGAGAATCAATCAGTAAATTACAGCGCGAGATGCAAGTAAGTAAATGAATTTCTTGATGTGAACATTATGCGAGGATTTAAGAATCCATTCTTGCCAAACTCAACTATGAGCGAAGAGCCCTCGATAACAAGAGCTCATCAAATATTTGTCTCTGCTACTGTAAAGATTGCAGGGGATGGGTGTAATAGAATGCTAATTACTTTGTAGGAGCCAAGGCTCAATATATACCAGACAATAAGGGTTAATATAACCCAAGAAGAAAAACTACAAGTGATTTGTATAGTAAGCTGTGAGCCTGAAATCCACTGAGCAGTCGGCACTGCCCTTAACACAATGGTCAAGCAAGACCAGGCAAAGAAAATAACAAAAGGGAAGGGGGGGGGTAGTTTAGGGAGACATTAGAATAGATGGCAAGACGGTATCGAATGTAAAACAAGAATTGGGGAGACTAACCAAGCAATAAAAAGCACAGTACCGTATTTTTTCAGACTATAAGTTGCACTAAAAATCCTTTGATTTTCTCAGAAATCAAAGGTGCACCTTATAGTCCAGTGCGCCTTATATATGAACCGTACTTAAAGACAACAGCTGCCTTGAACTGTGCACAGGTCTGCCGCCTGCTGGTCATTCATCCTTATAATCAGGTGCGCCTTATACTCCGGTGCGCCTTATATATGAACCTAGACGTTTTAGCAGGCATTTATTGGTGGTGCACCTTATACTTCAGTGCGCCTTATAGTCCAAAAAATACTGTAACATATAAAGACCAGCCTGAAAGCCCAGGAGGGGAGAAAGCATTGAAGAAATACAGGCGGACCCCTAGTTAAGAACACCTGACATACAAACGATCCTTAGTTACAAATGGACCTCTGGATGTTGGTAATTTACTGTATTTTAGCCCTAGGCTACAATAAACTGCTCTAACAGTTATCAAAGGTGTCTGTGGTTAAGCTTTATTGTTAATCCTGGTTCTTATGACATTTTTAAAATCCAATTGTCATAGAGACCAAAACAAATTCTGGCTGGAGCTACAATAATAAAATATACAGTTCTGACTTACATACAAATTCAACTTAAGAACAAACCTACAGACCCTATCTTGTACGCAACAGGGGGACTGCCTGTATACTGAAATACAGTTGGGGTTCAAACATAAAATAACAAACAAAAAATAGTAAAAATAAAATTTAAAAAACCCATTAAAATCCTAATTCGGTAAACACTTCTCCCCAAAAGCTAAACCATAAAAAAAAATTATCCCATTCGGTGAATGTTTTTAACATAGCAAAATGTCAAAATCAACTTTTTCACAAACCAGTAAAAAAAAAGTGATAAAACTTCAGGTGGTCAAAAGTATGAACAAGTTATGTGTTAGAATATGGAGAAACAGAGATATTTTTTTTCCCAAAGGATTTTCAAGTAAAACGTATTAAAGGCTACATAATTTTTGTATTTCTGTGATCATATTGGCCATTAAGAATAAAGTGGAGGTGTCATTTGGACAGCACACTGAAAGCTGAAAAAAATAAAAAATGCTAGAAAATGCCGCAACTTCTTTTTTGGAATTTTCGCAGAATTCCATTATTTCTTTTTCTACTTTAAAAATACATTATGAAGCAAACATTACTAAAACTAAAATGTTTAATTTGTCCTACTGTGTATTTTTTTTTACAGAAGGGAGAGTGTAAATGCAAACTTCAGGCCTTGGGAACCTGCCACTGCCGAAACCTGGAGGGGCTCTGACACCGCCTCTGGAGCACTTGAGATTAATTTACATATAAAATGTTTGCATTTTTAAGGTTTATTTTATTTTTGTTTTCCCAAGAGAGAGCGTGAACTTCAAGCAGAGGTTCTGCATCAGGCAGCCCCGTAGACGCTTCAGTAGGTATAATCCAAAGGGTAGTTTTCCTTTAAACCACGCCTACTATTGTAAAATGTATAAAATGCTGAAAAAACCAAACCGATAAACTTCTTGATACACGTTCATAATGATATGTTCACATACAGTCTTCTCTGCCTCATGGTTCTTTCTCACCCACAAGTCTGTCTTGTCACGTGACCAATGACATAACTAGAGGGGGCCAGTTCCTTTCTCTAATTAGGAAATGGAAAATGGAATGGGTTTAGCTACTGTCTCGATAAAGCATGTCACATAGTATTGTTTTTGAGAAGAGGAAGGGAGGAGGCTCCCATTTGTCTTCTTCATATGTTGTTGAAAGCTACCCTATTTCATCATAGTATCAGAAATATTATCACCACAAGTGGGTATACTCCCTAGACACATGTGGAATCACAGCAGAAATTGTTGTCTATTTGCCACTGAATATGAGAGTGGGTCTTGTGCTGGATTTTGAGACTGACAAACACTTTCAACTTCAATTGAAAACTGCACATTAACCGATTTTTGAAATACCGTAACCCAAAGTGGATCCCACCAAGAATTTATATCACAACTAAACTAAACCTCTGAATAGAACTTTGCTTAAATGAAATTGAATAGTACATACTAAACTACACTATGCTACACTAAATTACATGTTGCAATATAATTTATTAAGGAAAAGAAACTTCTCTGTTCCATTTTTCCTCCTTTCTTCTCATGCAGTGAGCAGTGTTTCTGCAAGCCTTATCAAGTCTGAGCACAGCAGACATATAAGGAGGGGAGGCTAAACATAACTCCTCATACACCTAATCTTCTAAATTGTGTGGTCGCACATCGACTGTGGGTGTGTTTGCTTCTCTGGATTAGGGTACCCAATCCAGTGTCAAATCTCAATAAATCCAAGCACTCCACTTATATTGTATGTAATGTACTATATATGACCCAGAGCTCTAGGCACTCTGTACTTAAATACTTAAACACTGCAATTAGGTAACTATGCTATAGTTTGTCTTTACCTATATACTTATGTACTACTATGGTCACCATTTTGTTCTACTCCTCATACACCTAGAGAACTTTCACTTCATAAATCAGCTCTGTAAGCAGTTAAACCACTACAAACTTTAGCAGCTTCTCCTTTTCTATTAGCTATCTGTGAGAGTTTGGGAAGGAAAACAGATTTTATACAATCTTCCAAAAAAAAGAAGAAATGCGGGTATTCTTTGAATAGATTATTTTGTACATGATTACTGCTGAAAGAGAAACCAAATTATTCATTACAATTCCAACTCTACAACTATCCCTGCATTTTTCAGATACACATTATGCCCCCTTCTTACTGATTATTCAATTGGGTTTCTATTCATGTCACATCACTGGGCACCTTATGTTCTGTGACCAGGGTGATGTCATCTAAGGTTCAATTAAATTTGCAATCTTTATCCCATGTATGTATCGAATCACATGAAATCACAGGAGTCTCCTTGAAAGATGGGAAGGAGTAGAAGTCCCTGGAGAATGGGGAGGAGAAGAAGGCCATGGCGATTTCATGTGATCAGATACATACATGGGGGACACATGGCAAAAGTAACTGGGTAAAGGACCTTAGATGACATCACCCTGGTCACATGACATGCTAAAAGAATGGTGTCCATTAGTTAATAAGGCTCTATGGGAACCTGTCACTAGGTGTATTTGGGAAAATGTGGTGACAGGTTCCCTTTAACCTGATCCTTGCAGTAAAGAGGACTACCAATATAAAGAGCAAATAGCAGATACTTTCTACAGTGTTGTAAGACCCTGATTAATCAGAGACTCCTGCAAACATATTGGTCTGGTACAGCTGCACTTAGTAGCCTGCAATTGCTGCATCAATATTCATTTTTCCAAGCCACCTGTATCTTGTGTGTACCCGCCAGCTTCTATTAGATTAAAGCTAATATAATCCCTTCAATGAATATTAACCAGAGCCGAGTAGCCGTCCAGCCTAATTTATGCGGTGCAGAAAATATGCCCCAAGTTCACGACAATAAATAAATTGATCAGACTCCGAATTGTTCTGGAAACACAAAGATTAAATATATTCAGCAGTGTTTTTAAGTGGCGCTGCCACGCACAAAGCCTGTAATTATGGTAAATTGCCTGAAATTAGACACAATAGAGAATAAATGACTCCTATTGACACAATCTTCTTTTGAACTTTTTTGATCAATAGTCTTTTTGAAGGATGAAGGAATAGTGTAGTAGGTGCAAAAGTGTACACTGAACCTAAATGGTGAAACACAGTTCTATATTATGGCACTATGAACACTGTCATACATACACATACATACAACATATACTCCAGGGCAGAAAAGCTTTACTCCATGCCATGTGATAGAACAGAGCAAGATCCAGACACACCAATTGTCACATTACAACCCTCGCCCTCGCCTTATATGCGAGCTGTATTAAACATTAATCCAAAAACTTATAGAGAAGTGCACAACAGGTTTACAGAACAAAACCTTAAAGGGGTTGGCCACCTATAGTTTCCTATAAGTCAGTGGTGGCGAACCTATGGCACAGGTGCCAGAGGTGGCTCTCAGAGCCTTTTCTGGGGGCACCCAGGTCTTCTCCCCAACACAGAGTTTGCCAGCTAGGACTCAAGGCTTTCTCCTGTGATACAATACAGCGCAGGACATGCCATGCTCAGAGCTATTTGGCTGCTAGGACTACAGGAGGAGCAAGAAGGCGTGGATAGAGATGGTTCATCATTGGAGCTTGTGCTCTGGGTCCCCTGATTCTGCCACTTCAGGGCACCATGGAGGGAAGCTACAATCCAAATTTCTCCATCATCTTTCTAATGTATTGGTGAACTCAGGACACCAATACGATTAAAACCTGTGATACAGCAGGGATCAATCAGTTACTGCTTAAATTGTCATTGGCACTTTGCGACATATACGTGGGTTTTGGTTGTAGCTTGGGCACTCTGTCTCCAAAAGGTCCGCCATCACGGCTACAAGTGGTGAACTTTCAATAGGATTTCCAGGCCCTATTCATTGGATAGGTCATTGGTAACTGATTAGGGAGGGTGCGACTCCCAGCGCCTGCACTGATCACCTGCGTGAATAGCAAGAAGCAGACTGCTCCATCCATAGTGTATCTGACTGCATGTATTGATTGCTCATTAGTAGTTAAATGGCCCAAAAAATCCCGGTATGGTTTCTCTTCTGCATTTGTCTTAGGAATTGATTTTCCGGCTTTTGTCTAATGAGATCTGAACACTTTTTGATGAGAAAATGAAGGATCGCAGCTAATACAGTTGTTAATATGTTAAAGGGGTATTCCCACTAAGACAAGATTCTTAACCTCTTAACAACCAGGCACTTTTTGGTTTTTACATTTTAATTTCTCACTCCCTACCTTCAAAAACCCATAACTTTTTTTATTTTTCCCTGCAGAGAGCTGTGTGAGGACGTTTTTCCGCGTAACAAATTGCGCTTTATAGTGACGGTATTTAATATTCCATGCCGTGTACTCAGAAGCTGGAAACAAATTTGTAATTTGTGAAATTGATTGAAAAAATGCACTGTGCTCCCCAAATAAAATGTCTACTTCATTTTTTTGGGCTGGTGCAATCAAGGGGATAACAAATTTATATAGGATTTATAATGTGTTCATACATTTGCAAAAATGAAAACCTCCTGTACAAAAAAACATCCTGCCATCTTCTAGTACGGAGTGTGTGGTGTCATTTTTTGTGACTTGATTACGTTTTTAATGCTACCATTTTTAGGACTGTATGGCCTATTACCGTATTTTTCAGACTATAAGGAGCACAAAAAATCCTTAGATTTTCTCAGAAAACAAAGGTGCGCCTGATATATGGTTGTACAGACAACAGCTGCCTTGAACTGTGCACAGGTCTGCCACCTGCTGGTCATTCATCCTCATAATCAGGTGCGCCTTATAATCCAGTGCGCCTTATATATGAACCTAGACATTTAGCAGGCATTTATTGATGGTGCGCCTTATACTCCGGTGCGCCTTATATATGAACCTAGACGTTTTAGCAGGCATTTATTGATGGTGCGCCTTATTAGTCCGAAAAATACTGTAATCACTTTTTATTGAATATTTTATATATTTTTCAAAATGGCAAAAAAGCATTGATCCTGGAAAATGGTGATGGATTGACACCATACATATTCATAACATATTTTGGAAAGGAATATGTACTCAATATTCTACTCAAGAAAACTGCTTCTAAGCTACTACTTTTGGGCAGCACGTCAATAAACCTGTTTTTAAATAATAATAATTCCCTCATTTATATAGCGCCTACATATTACACGGCGCTGCACAGAGCTTGCCAAACCAGTCACTGTCCCCAATGGGGCTCACAATCTATTCAACCTACCAGTATCTTTCAAAGTGTGGGAGGAAACTGGAGGACCCGGAGGAAACCCACGCAAACACGGAGAGAACATAAAAACTTTTTGCAGATGTTGACCTGGATGGGAGGTGAACCAAGGACCCCAGTGCTGCAAGGCTGCAGTGCTAACCCTTGTGTTGTTTCTCCTAATCCTAGCCAAAAATTATGTTCCCTCAGCCATAAATAATGTCCTCTTTCCGAAATAGGCTAAAAACCTAATCTGGAAAAAAAAAAGTCTCTCCTTTCCTTAGTGATGTTTTCTACGTTATTAGATGGTATTTTTAATTCCAACCTCCAAAATTGCCTTTTTATAAGATCAGATTGTCCACATCCACCCTGGGAGCTATGAAGGCACGCTTCGCCTCCGCTATACTTTCCATTAAGTTTCAAGGAGGTAAACATTAAGTCATAAAACAGTTATAATAATATGGCAAAAGATGCAAATGGAAATGAAATAGATGGCACATAAACTTGGAACAAATAGACCAAAAGCTGTTTTCAGAGCCGCATCATTACAGCACATTTATGTTTTTGGAAATAGAAGTTATACCAAAGAGTGAAGTGCTCTTATCTCAGGGTCAGAGTTACGCTCCGCAGAATGGAACGGAGGTGCGGGCGAAATGCTAATCCTAAAGTGAAGGATGAGGTTTTGTAACAGTTTCTACCTTGTATCTATCTTGTCCAATTAAAATATGACTTTTCATATTGAATAAAACATATGACCTTCAGCATCACGTCTTAAAAATACTTGTACTTCAGAGAGATACATTAATATCCATCTGTGAACTTTAAAGGTAAGATAATTTACAGACCCGTCAAGGTGATATACATGCAAAAAGATTTTCACACTTTGTGGTCGGCTACGTTCAAAAACATCCACAAGCAGCGATGGGTGGAGGAAACATTTGTGCATTAACGGAAACATAAAGAGTATTGGTATTTCCTGCATATTATATATATGTTCACAGGTAGTGGATAGATCTCCTGAGGTGACCGATGCTCCAGCACCACCCTACTGTGTCCACCTGGTAATTGCATGTACTATATACAGGCCCTACTTAAGGACCCCTCTGACCTCTGGTGAAGTCTCTGGATGTTACTATAGTCCCAGGCTGCAATGATCAGCTGTAAGGTGTCTGTAATGAAGATTTATGGATAATCCTTGGTCCCATTACAGCAAAAAAATTTGAAACTCCAATTGTCACTGGGGCAAAATTTTTTGTCTGGATCTACAATTATAAAATATACAAATTTAATTTGAGAACAAAACCATGGAACCTATCTTATACATGACCCAGGGACTGCCTGTACATCTGTGGTATGATGCCATTTGTTGTTGATGCCCCCATTTAAGCCTGCATTTGGTAATGTGTTGGTCTTCATCTCTTGCCACTCTACCGCTGCAGGAAGTCAATTACGATTCAAGACAATCGGCTTTTATTTAATCCCAGCCCGTTTGCTCATTTATTTACTCCCCAAAGTAGATGAGTGGGTCTGGCCTTGTCTAGCTACTCAGATTCATTACTCCTGATCCTGTGCACTGGCTATTACAGAATATAATCCCCGAGTACCAAGCTTCAGTCCTGACCTCCTTCTAAACAAGTCCTAGTCCTATAAACATGTTACATTCTTGTTTCCATCCAGTTCTCTTGGCTCCATTACTAGCGTCTGTCCCTAGTACTACAGTCTCCGACCCACCTCCTCTATGTGCAGGTGGCAGTGTCACCTTATCTGGAGAAGAACGTGAGCCGTCTGGGAAGACTGAACCTGTAATAGGCAGCCGCATGGTGGGAAGAAATCAACTGTGGGATCAATCATGAGAAAATGGAAGACACACAAGACCACTGATAATCTCCCTCCATCAGGGGCTCCTCGCTAGATCTCACCCTGTGGGGTCAAAATGATCACAAGAACGATGAGCAGAACCACAGAACCAGAAATGGGGGGTCCCATAGTGTAGGACCTGCAGAAAGCTGGGACCAATGTAACAAAGGCTACTGTCAGTAACACACTACACCACCAGGGACTCAGATCCTGCAGTGCCAGACGTGTCCCCCTGCATAAGCCCGTACATATCCGGCCCGGCTGAAGAGCATTTGGATGTTCCAGAAGAGTATTGGGAGAATATCATATAATCTGATGAAAGCAAAGTAGAACTGTTTGGTAGAAACACAACTCGGGTTGTTTGGAGGAGAGTGACCGCTGAGTAGCATCCAAAAAACCTACTGAGAAGCATGAAGGGGGGAATATCATGACAAGGGACTGTTTCTCTGCAAAGGGACCAGGAAGACTGATTATATTCACTAACTACTGTATTCTGCTCAAGATTTTGGTGTAGAATCTGCACTACTATGGTGGTCCCTATATTTTGTATGTATGGCAAAGCTATCGTGATAGATGAGGGCCTACTGGAGAATTTCGGTTGACAAGGATTCTTGAAAGTGAACACCAAGTTTCCATAGCTTCCAGATACCAGATCTCTAGATAAAAACAAGTCACCAAAGTGATATAGGCAACAATCCAAAAATATTCCAGAAACGGCAACAATGGAAAAGCTAGATTTTATTAACAGGTCGTCTTTAAAAAGAAGATCTACTCTATGAAGACAGGTATATACTCTATGAAGACAGGTATATACTCTATGAAGACAGGTATATACTCGATGAAGACAGGTATATACTCAATGAAGACAGGTATATACTCAATGAAGACAGGTATATACTCGATGAAGACAGGTATATACTCTATGAAGACAGGTATATACTCCATGAAGACAGGTATATACTCGATGAAGACAGGTATATACTAGATGAAGACAGGTATATACTCCATGAAGACAGGTATATACTCTATGAAGACAGGTATATACTCCATGAAGACAGGTATATACTCGATGAAGACAGGTATATACTAGATGAAGACAGGTATATACTCGATGAAGACAGGTATATACTCTATGAAGACAGGTATATACTCCATGAAGACAGGTATATACTCGATGAAGACAGGTATATACTAGATGAAGACAGGTATATACTCGATGAAGACAGGTATAAACTCTATGAAGACAGGTATATACTCGATGAAGACAGGTATATACTCAATGAAGACAGGTATATACTCAATGAAGACAGGTATATACTCTATGAAGACAGGTATATACTCCATGAAGACAGGTATATACTCCATGAAGACAGGTATATACTAGATGAAGACAGGTATATACTCCATGAAGACAGGTATATACTCTATGAAGACAGGTATATACTCCATGAAGACAGGTATATACTCCATGAAGACAGGTATATACTCCATGAAGACAGGTATATACTAGATGAAGACAGGTATATACTCCATGAAGACAGGTATATACTCTATGAAGACAGGTATATACTAGATGAAGACAGGTATAAACTCTATGAAGACAGGTATATACTCGATGAAGACAGGTATATACTCGATGAAGACAGGTATATACTCGATGAAGACAGGTATATACTCTATGAAGACAGGTATATACTCCATGAAGATTGGTATATACTCCATGAAGACAGGTATATACTAGATGAAGACAGGTATATACTAGATGAAGACAGGTATATACTCGATGAAGACAGGTATATACTAGATGAAGACAGGTATAAACTCTATGAAGACAGGTATATACTCGATGAAGACAGGTATATACTCGATGAAGACAGGTATATACTCTATGAAGACAGGTATATACTCCATGAAGACAGGTATAAACTCTATGAAGACAGGTATATACTCGATGAAGACAGGTATATACTCCATGAAGACAGGTATATACTAGATGAAGACAGGTATAAACTCTATGAAGACAGGTATATACTCGATGAAGACAGGTATATACTCGATGAAGACAGGTATATACTCGATGAAGACAGGTATATACTCGATGAAGACAGGTATATACTCGATGAAGACAGGTATATACTCGATGAAGACAGGTATATACTCCATGAAGACAGGTATATACTTGATGAAGACAGGTATATACTCTATAAAGACAGGTATATACTCGATGAAGACAGGTATATACTCGATGAAGACAGGTATATACTCGATGAAGACAGGTATATACTCTATAAAGACAGGTATATACTCGATGAAGACAGGTATATACTCGATGAAGACAGGTATAAACTCTATGAAGACAGGTATAAACTCGATGAAGACAGGTATATACTCGATGAAGACAGGTATATACTCTATGAAGACGGGTATATACTCTATGAAGACGGGTATATATTCTATGAAGACGGGTATATACTCGATGAAGACGGGTATATACTCGATGAAGACAGGTATATACTCTATGAAGACAGGTATATACAGATTATATAAATCAAATACAAAACCGGGATGGTGTGGTGATGGCAGCAGGCAATTCCTGATAAGCCTTGAACACTATGGCTGGGGAAATCTAATACAGTACATTATACCAGGCACTACGGCGTTCTGATGAAAACCACTGGACCAGAACTTTTTTGCTCCCTTACAAATGATTATGCAGTCCATTCCGCGAAGGTAAAACTACAGCGGCTTGTCCAGGTTAACATGTGAAGGAATAGGTTGGCTGTAGTGAAGGGGATTTCATGTAACGCTGTATATTTAAGGCTGACAAATGTAATTTTACTCTGTTCCGCTTTTCAATAATTGACACTCGAGTCACTTGAAGAACCAAAGAACCTGTCGGCTTCCCACCGCTTGCAAAGCCATTAACAAGGCAAATCAAGAACTGCAAACCAGGGATTAGTCCACATACCTATATGAATAAGTGGGGGGGCGGGGGCTACTTACACCATAGAACATTCTTCCTACACGTTCCATGTAAATGTGTAATAACCACAAAACAAGGAGCAGCTCCAATAATAACAAGCAAATACATGAAATTTATGTGTATTCTCTCAGCATTAGGATAAGAACCAGAGGCATCGGGGAAGATATGTCATCCCTTTCTGATCGGCAGGGGTCCAAGCACTGGAGCTGGCACCAAGGATACAGATGCATGCAGCTAATAGGCTTTTTATGGTTTATTTGTATGTTATTGCTTTTTTTTATTACAGAATGTTCCTTGAAAGGTCAGAAATGACTTGTGTGGGACGTTGTATATGTATTATCCTACAACAGCCCTTCGCTGTGACATCTGTGACAAACAGAACTGTGAGATCCAGCAGCTGTCACATCACTTACCTCATCACTGACCTATTGTGGGTTTCTCATAATTGTAGGTGCTGTGTGTACTGCATACGGATGGGGCAGAACGGTGGCTGAGTGAGTAGCATTTCTGCCTTGCAGCGCTGGGGTACAGGGTCCCATTCCCATCCAGGTCAACATCTGCAAAGAGTTTGTATGTTCTCTCCGTGTTTGCGTGGGTTTCCTCCAGGTCCTCCAGTTTCCCCCCACAGTCCAAAACATACTGGTAGGTTGTTTAGATTGTGAGCCCCATTGGGGACAGGGACCAATTTGGCAAGCTCTGTGTAGAGCTGCGTAATATGTAAGCGCTATATAAATAAAGAATTATTATTATTATTATTGTAGGGATAGATGGTCTGTACCTGCACTATTCTCAATGTCCCCTGTGACCCTGATAGTTAAGCTTTAATCCAGTTGTTTTGACCATACAAAGCTGCAGGCAGTGTTAGGTTTTGCCCATGGAGTGCTTTGTGTGTGGTCTTAGTAGCTGTGAAAAATGTATTTATATTCCATGATTGTAGCTGAACTTTAAACTCACTAGTGCACTGGTGTGTGATATCTCTTCACTGTACGCCCCCTCCTGCTCTGAGTAAGAGCAGTAGCAGGGTTCTGTTTGAATAATACAATTAGGGGCTGGGGAGCAATGTGAATGCAGAGATCAAAGAACACAGCAGTGTGAGAATAGGTCCAGCTACAATCCTGGAATATAAATGCATTTTTCACAATCCTGCTGCTTCTAACAATACACATAAAATGTTACCTAGATCTCTAGAGAAAACAACAAACCCTGTCTACAGCTTTCTATAGTCAGAATTGCTGGTAGATTTCCATTTCTATCATCCATAATGGACTGTACCGTGGTTCTGCATCCACATAGCAGCCTTTTACTTAGTGACCTCTGTGTCTACGGTGAAACAACCCATTTAGGCTACTCTCAAGTGAATGTGGCTTATTATCTGCTGTGCCAAGGATGAGCCCCCATGTGATCCGTTCTCTTCGTTCCTTTCCTTCAATGGGTTCTGTGAAAGTGGAGCTGTATGTCCGATCTGCTAATAACGGAGCATGCTATTTTGTTTTTGTGATCATAGAAAGCATGCAGCTGAAAAATAGGGTCATGTGCTTGTAGCCTTACAGAGAGAGATTGGTAATAAATTGCATTTCCTAAATATTAATATTTACCCCTTAATGACCAAAGCTGTTTGACCCTAAAGGGTTTCTTTTCTCTATTGTCTTGTCTGTTCTTCCTCACTGACTAAGACTCATGACACAGACTGAAGCGGAGGAGGTGACAGATGGAATTAGGAAACTTTACACATGATGGTAAACACCTAGGAGGGAAATGAACTATAGCGTGAAATAATGAGGACAATCACTGCTAAAATAAAGTGACCCTGCAATGAGCTAAATAATGGGATACAAGCTGTGACCCTTCTACGACATCAGGACTGCAGGAAACTGACAAGAACCCGATGCAAAATGCTATGAGAAAGCAAAAGGCTTCATGCACAGTCATAGCCACATGGAGGCCCAGCAGTCTTTCCCACCAGCCTATGGTCCTCCATGTGTCCTGATAGAACAGGTTCTCCTGACCACTTAAAAAAATCACTGCTTGCCTGCATGGACTGCATGATGCTTTGATTTCATGTGGTATATTATGCTGTGATCTCATGAGATATATGCTTGGTATAAAGTTTTCTACTGTTAGGAGGCTAAAGGACCTGCAATGATGTCACTATGGTCACACAACATTACTGCTGCATGCAGAGAAAGCATGGGAAGGAACTGCTTGATTAAGCCGAGAACTTGTTATAGTAAAACTTGGATAATAGGTAAATAAAACTGAATACATGGGATGTGAACTGATGTGAACAATTTTTAGCTAAAAGACGGGGGCATTTAGTTACTAGGGCTCTATAGGAACTTGCCACCAGCTGTACAGGTGGTGACCTACTTAAGGACACCCGACTTACAGACAACCCATAGTTACAGACGGACCCCCCTGCCCACTGTGACCTATGGTGAAGCTCTCTGGATGCTTTACTATAGCCCCAGACTGCAATGATCAGCTGTAAGGTGTCTGTAATGAAGCTTTATTGATAATCCTTGGTCCAATTACAGCAAAAATTTTGAAACTCCGATTGTCCCTGGGACATAAGAAAAAAATTGTCTAGAACTTCAATTATAAAATATACAGTCTCGACTTACATACAAATTCAACTTAAGAACAAACCTCCGGACCCTATCTTGTATGTAACCCGGGGACTGTCTGTATTTGGGAAAAATGTGGTGACAGGTTCCTTTAAAGGTACATGTCCCTTTTTTGTCAGATGCATAACAAATTGAGCAAAACTTTGCAAGTTTTCGCAGCCAATTACAATCATAGGCTCCAATGTCGCACGCACCACCTCCAGCACCAACCAAAGCCACCACCAGGCAGATTATTGGCAACAGGCTGCTTTGGGTCATTTAACTGGGCGCAACAGAGCGCCAATACCTAGCAGCTAAGAGCGCCAGTACCTAGCAACTCAGAGCACCAGTACCTAGCAGTTAAGAGCGCCAGTACCTAGCAGCTCAGAGCGCCAGTATCTAGCAGCTAAGAGCACCAGTACCTAGCAGTTCAGAGCGCCAGTACCTAGCAGCTCAGAGCACCAGTACCTAGCAGTTAAGAGCACCAGTACATAGCAGTTAAGAGCACCAGTACCTAGCAGCTAAGAGCGCCAGTACCTAGCTGCTCAGAGCACCACTACCTACCAGCTCAGAGAGCCAGTATCTAGCAGCTAAGAGCACCAGTACCTAGCAGCTAAGAGCGCCAGTACCTAGCTGCTCAAAGCGCCAGTACCTAGCAGCTCAGAGAGCCAGTATCTAGCAGCTAAGAGCACCAGTACCTAGCAGTTAAGAGCACCAGTACCTAGCAGCTCAGAGCGCCAGTACCTAGCAGCTCAGAGAGCCAGTATCTAGCAGCTCAGAGCGCCAGTATCTAGCAGCTCAGAGCGCCAGTATCTAGTAGCTCAGAGCGCCAGTATCTAGCAGCTAAGAGCACAGTACCTAGCAGTTAAGAGCGACAGTACCTAGCAGCTCGGAGCACCAGTACCTAGCAGCTCAGAGCGGCAGTATCTAGCAGCTCAGAGCGCCAGTATCTAGCAGCTCAGAGCGCCAGTATCTAGTAGCTCAGAGCGCCAGTATCTAGCAGCTCAGAGAGCCAGTATCTAGCAGCTCAGAGAGCCAGTATCTAGCAGCTCAGAGCGCCAGTATCTAGCAGCTCAGAGCGCCAGTATCTAGTAGCTCAGAGCGCCAGTATCTAGCAGCTAAGAGCACCAGTACCTAGCAGTTAAGAGCGCCAGTACCTAGCAGCTCGGAGCACCAGTACCTAGCAGCTCAGAGCGGCAGTATCTAGCAGCTCAGAGCGCCAGTATCTAGCAGCTCAGAGCGCCAGTATCTAGCAGCTCAGAGCGCCAGTATCTAGCAGCTCAGAGCGCCAGTATCTAGCAGCTCAGAGCGCCAGTATCTAGCAGCTAAGAGCGCTAGTACCTAGCAGCTAAGAGTGCCAGTACCTAGCAGCTCAGAGCGCCAGTACCTAGCAGCTCAGAGCACCTGTACCTAGCAGCTCAGAGTGCCAGAATCGAGGAGCTAAGAGCACCAAAACCTAGCAGCTAAGAGCACCTGTACCTAGCAGCTCAGAGCGCCAGAATCTAGCAGCTCAGAGCTCCAGTACCTAACAGCTCAGAGCGCCAGTATCTAGCAGCTCAGAGCGCCAGTATCTAGCAGCTCAGAGCACCAGTATCTAGCAGCTAAGAGCACCAGTACCTAGCAGTTAAGAGCACCAGTACCTAGCAGCTCAGAGCACCAGTACCTAGCAGCTCAGAGAGCCAGTATCTAGCAGCTCAGAGCACCAGTATCTAGCAGCTCAGAGCACCAGTATCTAGCAGCTCTGAGCGCCAGTATCTGGCAGCTCAGAGCGCAAGTATCTAGCAGCTCAGAGCGCCAGTATCTAGCAGCTAAGAGCACCAGTACCTAGCAGTTAAAAGCGCCAGTACCTAGCAGCTCAGAGCGCCAGTACCTAGCAGCTAAGAGCCCCAGTACCTAGCGCTCAGAGCGCCAGTATCTAGCAGCTAAGAGCACCTGTACCTAGCAGCTCAGAGCGCCAGTATCTAGCAGCTAAGAGCACCAGTACCTAGCAGCTAAGAGCACCAGTACCTAGCAGTTACGAGCACCAGTACCTAGCAGTTACGAGCGCCAGTACCTAGCAGTTAAGAGCGCCAGTACCTAGCAGCTAAGAGCGCCAGTACCTAGCAGCTCAGAGTGCCAGTACCTAGAAGCTCAGAGTGCCAGTACCTAGCAGCTCAGAGCACCAGTACCTAGCAGTTAAGAGCACCAGTACCTAGCAGCTAAAAGTGCCAGTACCTAGCAGCTAAGAGCACCAGTACCTAGCAGCCTAGAGCGCCAGTACCTAGCAGCTAAGAGCCCCAGTACCTAGCAGCTAAGAGCAGCAGTACCTAGCAGCTCAGAGCGCCAGTACCTAGCAGCTAAGAGTGCCAGTAAGTTAGTGAACCCCAGCAATGCAGCCAACAGTGTCTTTGTAACTCTGTAACTGTGTTTGTAGCCTGTGTCTCATTGTTAGTAATCGGCGCTCGTTAACCTGTCCCCCAACCGTGTGTAGCCAGAGAGTGTGTGATGTGTATGTATTGTACGTTAAACATTTATTATGCCTCCAAGCTATGTATGTGATTTGTGTTACCAGTAACTTTAAGTAATAAAGCAATAGCAAGCATGCTTGTATCTGTGTTGCAACATTGCTCGTAATTGTATTGTACTTCATTCTGCGTATATGATGTATCGTATCTGTATTAACAAGGCTATGCCTGAGATCTATGTACCAAAGAATTCACACCTGGGGATACATAAAGTTGTATTGCATTGTAACATCTATTATCTCATATGAGTTAAGTTAGTTAACCTGCATTTATTTTTCCTATAGGAGCCATGCGTGATCCCTAAGGCTGCCAAGTAAGAGTTCTCCTTACGGAGACTTTGCCAATTAAGGCCACCTTGCAGTTGTGTGGAGACTTATAGCCACTGACACGCCACTGGGGGATTATGGGAAATGTGCAAATACATTTTCCAGGATGCTCTCTTGGCAGCCCCATAACATCAAGCATGATTTTTAAGAAGCCTTACGACATGATGTGGGATTAAACCCAAACCAGTATATCTTTTCCAGAAGGAACAGATTCTGGACTGTAGACAGCGCTGTTTCAATGTCTTTGCATATAGTCCTGAATGGTGTGTTCCAAAATTATCAAAATATAATTACATTGAAAAAAAAACATGGTTAATGTTTAAATAATTAATGATCCATTAAACAAAAGTTCAAAAGTTAGAAAAAAGATATATTTCTTTCTTTCTACTTTGGCCATGTACACCACACAACTTCACAGCAGCAGGTGGCTGGTGAAAAATGGATGACTATAATCAAGAAAGACAAATATGTCGGAGATGTCATAATCAAATCTCCAGAAAATCCTAAAAAAATTAAAAAGTACCACATACGGGCGGAAAAGTATTTTGTTTTATACATGTTATAGCTCCCAGATATGTACATGGGCAGACATGTATGTACATCCACCAACTACACCCACTGAAACAAAAAATTGCATGTAGCAACAAATAACGGCTAAATACAGGCGGTCCCCTACTTACAGACGACCCCTAATTACAAACGGACCTCTGGATGTTGGTACTTTACTGTACTTTATTCCTAGGCTACAATGATCAGCTATAACAGTTATCACAGGTGTCTGTAATGAAGATTTAGTGTTAATATTGATTCTTATGACAACCCAACATTTTTAAAACCCAATTGTCACAGAGACCAAAAAAGTTCTGGCTGGGATTACAATTATAAAGTGAATCGATGTAACAATGCTGTGTGTTTGTGTGTGTGTGTGAAACAATGGATGTAATTGTGCTGTGGGTGGGTCAGTGTATGGATGTAGCAAAACTGTGTGAGAGTATGGATGCAGTAAACCAGCGTGTGAGTGTACGGATGTAGCAAAACTGTGCTTGAGTGTATGGATGTAGTAGAGCTGTGTCTAATTGTATGGATGTAGCAATGCTGTGAGTGTTTAGATGTAGCAATGCTGTGAGTGTATGGATGTAAGAAACCTGTGTATGAGATCATATGTTACCAAGAGGGAATTTTTAATTGGTGTAAAATCTATAAATCTATTTTTCGTGTTTTTTTTTTGGATTACTAATTATGGCGTGCGTCTTATAGTCTGAAAAATAAGGAAGTTTTCAACTAGTTCAAAAATTCATGCTTCTTGAACAGAGGTGTTGAGTGGAGGATATCTTTGCAGACTTAGTTGATTTATACACGGAGGTCAGGTCAAGCAGCCGCTCCACATTATATTCTCAGCTTTTCCATATTTATCACAACGAGCAAAAAATTGCATATAACAACGCATAATGGCTGAATATATGCCAAGAATATACCATTTCTGAGCAAACACCCTTGGTTCCACTTGGCATGTCAACAACATAGGAAGGGTTTGGGTAGAATAAAAACACTATGCAGTCTTCTCTTACCTGTTGTCTGTGGGCAGCAAAGAAACTAAAGCAAGAGCCGAGAGCTTCCTCCTCTCCGGTTGTGTTATGTTGTCCATCCTATCCACCCACATTTCAATGACATTTCCGAGAACCTGGTCGGCCTGCAAAAGGTAATGGTGTTTGCCAAGTTTCTTATGATAAAAAAAATATAAAAATAAAATATAATATATAAAAATACATAAAACATAAATATAACAAAATTCTGCGGGAAGAACAGATTGTGTTGGCGGATCCACCGTGGTTACATGGAGGCCGCCAACGTCTGATTAGAAGCGGCAGTATTTCCTCATAAAATAGGTACAAAGTGTTTTCTATCGCAGTCTTGGGGGCTTTCACTTTGTAATTACTTTACTTTAACTGAATGCAAACAAAACCTAATTTCCCTGAATGCTACATTGCACTTATAGGACTTTCCTTGAGGCGCAACCTGATAATTTGTCATGTAAACCAGAGACTGTAACCTCATTGCTTGCGAGTCTCTGTAGAACCCACAGCAATTATATCACACTTCTACAGAAAAGACATGTAAGGTCCATGTACAATGCATCTACTACATCTCTCACCGGAACCCAAGGAGACCCAAAATTAGTCGTATAACTCATGTTCACATCAACACTTCATTTATTGGGAATTCTGTAAGATTTTCCCATGATATACGGTGTGACTGTCGGACAACCCAACGGATTCGGAGAAACCGCGGAATTTAAAAAAGGATTTGTGTTGCAAGATCAGCACTCAAATGCACCAGGAAGAAGCAGGTGAACTCTGCTGGAACACAGGTGTATCGCGCCGGACCTGAATCCTCATCGAACAACACACCGCGATATCTCAACAGGACCGGGTAAGTTAATGTGCCCCAATGTGTATTGCATATATTTTGTGTAATGTAATATTATATCTGTATATGTCCCCTATGATATGTAAAGAGCTACGGAATTTGATGGCGCTACATAAATAAAGATTATTATTATTATTTTGAGAGCAAAAATGAAAGTATGGTGGTGGGGGTTTGTAAAGGAGGAATTATAGGGGTGGGCTACAGAAAAGAAGGCTTTGCATAGTATGGGGGCTGCAGAAGGAAATGGGGAATTATATAGGACGGGGGCTGCAAAAAGAAAGCAGGCATTATATAGGATGGGGGAAGTAGATTTAAAGGGGGCATTATGTACCATGGGGGCTTCAGGAGGAAGGAGGCATTATATAGGTTGAGTGCTGCAGAAGGAAAAGAGGCATTATATAAGATGGGGCTGCAGAAGGGAAGGAGGCATTACATAGGATGGAGGTGGCTGCGGAAGGACAGGAGGCATTATATAGGATGGGGGCTACAAAAGGAAAGGAGGCATTATATAGGATGGGGGCTGTAGAAGGAAAGGAGGCATTATATAGGATGGAGGCGGCTGCAGAAGGACAGGAGGCATTATATAGGATGGGGGCTGCAAAAGGAAAGGAGGAATCATATAGGATGGGGGCTGTAGAAGGAAAGGAGGTATCATATAGGATGGGGGCTGTAGAAGGAAAGGAGGTATCATATAGGATGGGGGCTGTAGAAGGAAAGGAGGCATCATATAGGATGGGGGCTGTAGAAGGAAAGGAGGCATCATATAGGATGGGAGCTGTAGAAGGAAAGGAGGCATCATATAGGATGGTGGCTGTAGAAGGAAAGAAGGCATCATATAGGATGGGGGCTGTAGAAGGAAAGGAGGCATCATATAGGATGGGGGCTGTAGAAGGAAAGGAGGCATCATATAGGATGGTGGCTGTAGAAGGAAAAAAGGCATCATATAGGATGGGGGCTGTAGAAGGAAAGGAGGCATCATATAGGATGGGGGCTGTAGAAGGAAAGAAGGCATCATATAGGATGGGGGCTGTAGAAGGAAAGAAGGCATCATATAGGATGGGGGCTGTAGAAGGAAAGGAGGCATCATATAGGATGGGGGCTGTAGAAGGAAAGAAGGCATTATATAGTATGGAGGCTGCAGAAGGACAGGAGGCATCATATAGGATGGGGGCTACAGAAAATGAGGCATTATATAGTATGGAGGCCGCAGAGGGAAAGGTGGCATTTTATAGAATTCACAAAGATTGTACCAAGACCGCCATGAGTTGTCACTTCTACATCCCATACTCACCTCTTGACTGCATTCCTGGGCCATCTGATTTAATAATGAAGAAAAGCAGGCTTGGTTTTGTAGAATGACCCGTCCAAGGACACCGAGGTATGTGGACATAACAACTGGATACCTCTACAAGATCATCAAAACGTGAAAATTAGCAAAGCAAGTCTAGAAAGTAAAAACCTTTGTCCTGCTTATATTATTTAGTCACCATATATCGTATCATACATCATGGATAATATGTTACACCAACATCAGATTACCTCTCCAGCCAGAACGCCCCTGAAGACTGGTGGCAGCATGGCATGAAATATCTGAGGGCCAACATCTGGATTCACCATGAGGACATTCTCCACAACCTAAAATAGAGACAGGATTTCTATTTAGCATTGCTACAAAACACTATGAAGGGGACATAGAATGGAATAAATGTAAGTGTATCAATTGTCACAATACAATAATCAGTTACACAACATGTTGTAACCAGTAACTGCCAAATACTGGAAACCCCAATGTTTCAATGGCGGCTGATGATAAATCTGGTGCATGTTTCCAGTCCAAGAAGGTTTAAGCCATCTATTAGTTCTTCCCTTTGCAAAGTCCATCCCTTTGTTAGACACATGTATCATTGTATTTATGGTGCCACTTTTCAAAGTTGTCTTCTGTCATTCTAAGATGCATAAGAACATATGTTTTTTTGGTATGAGTTGCGCGTTTTTTATTACATTTTTTGTGACTTAGTGGTCACAGTTTAAAATGTTTTGGAAGTAAGAATGGGTACTTCGATTTGCTCCAAAAAGTCTCTAATTTGCTCAAAAATAAGGGGTGAAGAAGGTGCAAAATCAAAGAAAACATCTGTAAAACATTATTACATTATGATACATTAGGAACAATGCAAAAGACACATACACCGGCAGTTTCCTTAACACCCTAGCGTAGGTGCAAAAAAACCCCCTCCAAATACTCCTAAAAATGTGCAAAATGTCCCCCATGGAGTAAAAAAAGGGCCTAAACAATTAATCAAAGTTGTTTAAGGCATGTACACAAGTTTTCAGGATTAATTTTCATAGTAAATTTGGCCAAATGCTATATTTATAAGGGCTGGGATATATCAAAACTTAGTTTTTGATTCTGACCACACGGGCAGAAGAAGGAGCTTAGCTTTAGAAGAAGGAGCCATAGAATTAATTACGTGCGGTGGAATATTTTGTCTACTGTGGCACAGAGGTTGCACCCAAGCCCAGGAGTCTTAAGGGGATTGTAAGTTTTGTTCAGGGGCTTAGCCTGGACACATATGGGTTTCCACTGAAACAATGCGATTGGGAATGAGTAACACGTGTTTTACATTGTTTACATGGGTATGAGAACGTGAGAATGACACTCGACTGTTACTCGGAACAAGCACGTTGTTTTTGTACTGTTTGTATGCAAAACATTTCATGCCGTGTCCCAATGGCTTGCATTTCAGTGGCACCAGGGAGCCGACCAAGCTCCTCCCTGTTTTGCGGTTGAATTGCATTTCCAACATGTAAACGACGCCTTAAAGTTTGGGACCTAAAATAGATCTTGCATTACTTAAATGACAGTGGTACTTATTCCATTCCTAATTCGAAAAAGCAATGGCATGTGTTTCTATAAAGAGACATTCTATTATTCAAGAGATTCGGGGTATCCCTTAAACCAGTAATGGCAAACCTTTTAGAAACCGAGTGCCCAAACTACAACAAAGACCCGCTTATTTATCACAAAGTGCCAACACAGAAATTTAATTTGTGATTTATACTCCCTTCTCTGTCACAGTTTTCATTGATACCAGCACCTGAGGACACCAATAAAGCAGAAAATAGTCCCTGGTACAGCTGTCAATTTAAAATACCTCTGCACAGCAAGTCCTGGACTGTCTGGGACTGCAGGAAGATACCTGGAGTCATCTCTGGTGATGGCCTGGGTGCCCACAGAAAGGGCTCCGAGTGCCACCTCCGGCACCAGTGCCATAGGTTCGCCATCACTGCCTTAAACCATTAATCTCCATATATCTTTCTTGGATTAACATTAAATGCAGCTAATGGATTTGCTCTTTCTTCAATCTCTGCCCTAAAAAAGTGTCCAACTGCGCTAAATCTATTATCCAAAATCTCAAAGATGGACAGCCAAATCTCCATAAACACAGTGGCGCCCCCAGACATCCCAGCCAATTAGTGGCTTCTGATTATTGTTAGATGCAGGGACTCACTTTAAAAATAAATATATCTGAACAAACACTTCAACAAATACGAAATGTGAAAAATAGAAAAAGTAAAAACAAATTTTTCTGGCCAGTGAATAGTATAAACTACATCCCTAGGAAGGAATATCTCCAATAAACCACCTTCCACACATACTAAATAAATAACAATAAACCCTTCACCTTGGGATGGAGTTTACTCCGGGAAGAAATTGTTTAAATTCACACATAAGTAGGTTTAACTTATGGGACTCGGGAAGCCATTTATATTGTAGATTAATAGAAATTCCTCTGGTCGAAAAAATTCAATTTGAGCGCATCCAGTGGCTTATACATTTAACAAATTGAGTGCGTTCATGTTTGAAAACAATAACATAGAAATAACTCGCTTTCCACAGAATGGTGTAAATAAATGCAGGCCAGGAGAGGGGCTTTCCTCCAGAAGGGACAAAAAGTGACATATTGTAGGGTTTTTTCCCCCGTGTAAATAAAATAAACCAAAGTTATATCTAGGTTGGTACATTCACACATCAGGGTGTTGTAGAGAAGGAGGGATGAGGGCTGCTCACCCCTCCCCTCTCCATAGAGCTGTACAGGAGCAGCACAGTAACACGGCAGAATATAGGACATGTCCTGTATATTACTCTGTGCGCGGTCACAATGCGGTGAGACAATGAGGCACATTTACTGAGAATATAGGATACTGCGTTGAAAGTGCTCAGCCCGTGTATAATGCTGGGTGCACCAAATACATTTAGAACATGCGCCAGAAGTCATGAATTTGTCCCTTCCCTGCACAGGCCCAACAGAGTTCCCCAACTTCTTTGTGGTGCACCTTTGCATAGGGCGTGCGACAGAGTTTGCATGTCAAATTTAACACACGGTCTGACTGAGCACTGTTCCGCCCCCTTATTTGTGTCGCATGAAGACTAGTGCAGCTGCGCCAACAAAACGGTCACGTGCAACACATTTGTGCAGACACCTGGTGCAAGCACTTTACAATAGAAAGAATGTGCAAAGTCCACCAGAAAACTGGCACAAAGCCCTTAGTAAATGTGCCCCAACATGTGCTCACCGCAACGTGACTGGGGGCCATAGACGTCAATGGGGACCGATATCCGACCAAACATGGTGCGTCCGCATATGGGTCCCCATTACGTTCATGTGAATGAGCCCTTAACTGGATAAAGGAAGAGTATTCCAACACTGGAGAGTATGGGAGGGTTCAGGGTCAAAGTCCTCTCCATACATTGTAGGTCAGGGGTCCCCAAACTTTTTACATAGGGGGCCGTTCACTCCCCCCTCAGACCGTTGGAGGGCCGGATTAAAGTTTAAAAATAAATAGCGGTACATGTGACCGCATCCATAATACACTGGTACCCCCTCAATTAATTAGTTCATAAGGGGGTGCAGTATATTAAATATTTTATATATTGGACCAATTAATTAATTAATTGGGCTAATTAATTATTAAATATACTGGGACCCCTCTCCATTTATTATTGAATATGCCTCCCCCCATTAATTACTAGACTGCCCCTCATAATTATTTCCTATACCCCCACCATTAATTGTTTCCTATACTGCCCCTCATAATGAATTATTTCCTATACTGCCCCTCATAATTAATTATTTCCTATGCTGCCCCTCATAATGAATTATTTCCTATACTGCCCCTCATAATTAATTATTTCCTATACTGCCCCTCATAATTAATTATTTCCTATACTGCCCCTCATAATTAATTATTTCCTATGCTGCCCCTCATAATGAATTATTTCCTATACTGCCCCTCATAATTAATTATTTCCTATACTGCCCCTCATAATTAATTATTTCCTATGCTGCCCCTCATAATTAATTATTTCCTATGCTGCCCCTCATAATGAATTATTTCCTATACTGCCCCTCATAATTAATTATTTCCTATACTGCCCCTTATAATGAATTATTTCCTATACTGCCCCTCATAATTAATTATTTCCTATACTGCCCCTCATAATTAATTATTTCCTATGCTGCCCCTCACAATTAATTATTTCCTGTTCTGCCCCTCATAATTAATTATTTCCTGTTCTGCCCCTCATAATTAATTATTTCCTGTTCTGCCCCTCATAATTAATTATTTACTAATCTGCCCCTCATAATTAATTATTTACTAATCTGCCCCTCATAATTAATTATTTCCTATTCTGCCCCTCATAATTAAATATTTCCTATGCTGCCCCTCATAATTAATTATTTCCTATACTGCCCCTCATAATTAATTATTTCCTATGCTGCCCCTCATAATTAATTATTTCCTGTTCTGCCCCTCATAATTAATTATTTCCTGTTCTGCCCCTCATAATTAATTATTTACTAATCTGCCCCTCATAATTAATTATTTACTAATCTGCCCCTCATAATTAATTATTTACTATGCTGCCCCTCATAATTAATTATTTCCTGTTCTGCCCCTCATAATTAATTATTTCCTGTTCTGCCCCTCATAATTAATTATTTCCTGTTCTGTCCCTCATAATTAATTATTTACTAATCTGCCCCTCATAATTAATTATTTCCTATGCTGCCCCTCATAATTAATTATTTCCTATTCTGCCCCTCATAATTAAATATTTCCTATGCTGCCCCTCATAATTAATTATTTCCTATGCTGCCCCTCATAATTAATTATTTACTAATCTGCCCCTCATAATTAATTATTTCCTATTCTGCCCCTCATAATTAAATATTTCCTATGCTGCCCCTCATAATTAATTATTTCCTATACTGCCCCTCATAATTAATTATTTCCTATGCTGCCCCTCATAATTAATTATTTCCTGTTCTGCCCCTCATAATTAATTATTTCCTGTTCTGCCCCTCATAATTAATTATTTACTAATCTGCCCCTCATAATTAATTATTTACTAATCTGCCCCTCATAATTAATTATTTACTATGCTGCCCCTCATAATTAATTATTTCCTATGCTGCCCCTCATAATTAATTATTTCCTGTTCTGCCCCTCATAATTAATTATTTCCTGTTCTGCCCCTCATAATTAATTATTTCCTGTTCTGTCCCTCATAATTAATTATTTACTAATCTGCCCCTCATAATTAATTATTTCCTATGCTGCCCCTCATAATTAATTATTTCCTATGCTGCCCCTCATAATTAATTATTTCCTGTGCTGCCCCTCATAATTAATTATTTACTAATCTGCCCCTCATAATTAATTATTTCCTGTTCTGTCCCTCATAATTAATTATTTACTAATCTGCCCCTCATAATTAATTATTTACTAATCTGCCCCTCATAATTAATTATTTCCTAAGCTGCCCCTCATAATTATTTCCTATTCTACCCCTCATAATTAATTATTTCGTATTCTGCCCCTCATAACTAACTATTGGCCCCGGCCACCACAATCTTTTTACTGCCCTTTTTGATAAAAAAAATAAAAACCGCTGTACTTACCTAAGTCTTCTATCTTGTTGCCGCGTCCGGGCAGGAAGGGGTGCGCGGCCGCGTGATGACGTCATCGCGCGGCCGCGCAGCCTAGTTCATGGAGCGATGTGCGCCGGAGTTGTATTCCGGCCACATCGCTCCAGTAATAGTGCTCGAGCGGCCGTTTCCGGCCGCACCGAGCACTATACAGTGACGGGCAGGAGCTTCCTGTCCAGACGGACAGAGGCTCCTGCCCGACTGTGGAGCGCCGTGGGGGCCCAGGATTGGCGCGGCAAGCGTCGGGGGCCGGATCAAAACGGTCCGCGGGCCGCATGTGGCCCGCGGGCCGTAGTTTGGGGAACCCTGTTGTAGGTATTTGCTACTTTAGGCAGGAAACACCCATTGCCAGCAGGTGTTAACCATTTAAATGCTGAAGGCTCCAGAGCCATATAATTGCCTGTGGTGTCAACGGAGGGCAGTAATCCGTTCCCGTCACAGCTGGTAGACATCACTTCATAAAAAAGTAGTGTAACCTATAAAAAAAATTCTATTTTGCACAAATGAGGTCTATTCTTAGCAAGTCCACTGCACTGGAATATTCTGGGTCCATCCAACTAACGTAATATATTCCAAACAGAGCAATTACTATTGGAACAATAGACGGGTAACAAGTGATGCAAAAATACAATGAGCATTAGTAATCCATCAGAGTTTATATTTAGTGTATCATCTCCTCACTCTAAGCCCACAAAACATCTGTGCTTTGTTCCCAAGGCTGGATCTTCAATGATGGCAGCATCACAAGAAAACTATATGATTAGCAAACTGTGCGACTAGGAACAGATGTCCCTTTCCAATAAGCATCCTGCAATACTGCACGCTAGGAAAATCCCGTATTACAGCGCGGGATGAGCGAGAATTATTATACAGTAAATATTGTATGTAGGAAGGGAATTAGAGACATTTGGAAGTTAATATTCTGTATCCCATAGAAGTGTCTCATATATCAGACATCCATTACACAGTGGGGCCCAACCAACAGGATGACAAATCCAGACCGGCTATTTCAATCGTAAAAAAAACAAGTTAAAGGGGTTGGCCACTTTACCTCATGTTTTCTGTAATGTGTGTGTAAGTGTGGGGGGCAGGAGATTAGGTAATTCATAAAATACATCTGATACATCTAATAGTTCTGCTCCGGTTTCCTGATATGTAAAGTGAAGCCTCCTGTCTTTTACCTCATCAGCCAGAGATTCCTGTCCATAAAATGGCCGCAGATGGAGGGTCATGTGATCTTTAACTGTCCATGAACAATCGCCATTTAGAGATATTGGTAAATTACCTAATATCCTGCCCCCCACACTTACATAAACATTACAAAAACAGGCTGGGCGGGCATACGTCCGGTGCCAAGGAGAGGAGGAGGGGTGACCCCCCCTTCTCCATAGAGATCCATGGCCCGTAACATGGGGGAAAGATAGCACCGTGACTGTGGTAATCTTCTTATATTTATTATCCATTGCCTCCTTCCTTGTAAAATCAACTTTCAAATGGATTCCAATAAGCCTGAAGAGCTCTTGTGGGTAATACAAGAGAATCTCTGTGCTGCAGCTTTACAGGCTAATACACTGTGCAGGAGTACTTCCCCCACCCACTGTGTCCAATGACAGCAGGCAGAGGGAAAGGGAGGAGAGTAGATGGACTAGAGAGTAGGGAGAGAAAGTGTAATGCCTCCTGGATAATGGGCTCATTATCATAATTAAAAAAAAAATCTGCATAACCGGCACAAACCATGGGTAGGTGTGGTGCTGTCTCTTGAGGAAAGCAGACATGTTTTTCAACCACAAGAAAGTGCCGTTAAGGACTGTGCATTTCAATAAATGGGCTGCCTGTACAGTGTCATGGCTCTAGTGGCTAGAACTATAATAATAACCTTCAATAATAATAATCTTTATTTATATAGCGCCATCAACTTCCGCAGCGCTTTACATATCATAGAGGACATATACCAATATAATATTACATTACAGAGTACAAACCGTCATATGGAACAATAGGAGTGAGGGCCCTGCTCACAAGAGCTTACAGTCTATGAGGATGAGGGGGTGACACAAGAGCTTACAGTCTATGAGGATGAGGGGGTGACACAAGAGCTTACAGTCTATGAGGTTGAGGGGGTGACACAAGAGCTTAAAGTCTATGAGGATGAGGGATGACACAAGAGCTTACAGTCTATGAGGATGAGGGGGTGACACAAGAGCTTAAAATCTATGAGGATGAGGGGGTGACACAAGAGGTTACAGTCTATGAGGATGAGGGGTTGACACAAGAGCTTACAGTCTATGAGGATGAGGGGGTGACACAAGAGCTTACAGTCTATGAGGAGGAGGTGGTGACACAAGAGCTTAAAGTCCATGAGGACGAGGGGGTGACACAAGAGCTTACAGTCTATGAGGATGAGGGGGTGACACAGGAGCTTACAGTCTATGAAAATGAGGGGGTGACACAAGAGCTTACAGTCTATGAGGAGTGACACAGGAGCTTACAGTCTATGAGGATGAGGGGGTGACACAAGAACTTACAGTCTATGAGGATGAGGGGGTGACACAAGAGCTTACAGTCTATGAGGATGAGGGGTGACACAAGAGCTTACAGTCTATGAGGATGAGGGGTTGACACAGGAGCTTACAGTCTATGAGGATGAGGGGTGACACAAGAGCTTACAGTCTATGAGGATGGGGGGTGACACAAGAGCTTACAGTCTATGAGGATGAGGGGGTAACACAAGAGCTTACAGTCTATGGGGATGAGAGGGTGACACAAGAGCTTACAGTCTATGAGGATGAGGGATGACACAAGAGCTTACAGTCTATGAGGACGGGGGGTGACACAAGAGCTTACAGTCTATGAGGATGCGGGGTGACACAAGAGCTTACAGTCTATGAGGATGAGGGGGTAACACAAGAGCTTACAGTCTATGGGGATGATAGGGTGACACAAGAGCTTACAGTCTATGAGGATGGGGGGGTGACACAGGAGCTTACAGTCTATGAGGATGAGGGGTGACACAAGAGCTTACAGTCTATGAGGATGGGGGGTGACACAAGAGCTTACAGTCTATGAGGATGAGGGGGTGACACAAGAGCTTACAGTCTATGAGGATGGGGGGTGACACAAGAGCTTACAGTCTATGAGGATGGGGGGTGACACAAGAGCTTACAGTCTATGAGGATGAGGGGGTAACACAAGAGCTTACAGTCTATGGGGATGAGAGGGTGACACAAGAGCTTACAGTCTATGAGGATGGGGGGTGACACAAGAGCTTACAGTCTGAGGATGAGGGGGTGACACAAGAGCTTACAGTCTATGAGGATGAGGGGGTGACACAAGAGCTTACAGTCTATGAGGATGAGGGGGTGACACAAGAGCTTACAGTCTATGAGGATGAGGGGGTGACACAAGAGCTTACAGTCTATGAGGATGGGGGGCTGACACGAGAGCTTACAGTCTATGAGGAGGAGGAGGTGACACAAGAGCTTACAGTCTATGAGGATGAGGGGGTGACACAAGAGCTTACAGTCCATGAGGATGGGGGGTGACACAAGAGCTTACAGTCTGAGGATGAGGGGGTGACACAAGAGCTTACAGTCTATGAGGATGAGAGGGTGACACAAGAGCTTACAGTCTATGAGGATGGGGGGTGACACAAGAGCTTACAGTCTGAGGATGAGGGGGTGACACAAGAGCTTACAGTCTATGAGGATGAGGGGGTGACACAAGAGCTTACAGTCTATGAGGATGAGGGGGTGACACAAGAGCTTACAGTCTATGAGGATGAGGGGGTGACACAAGAGCTTACAGTCTATGAGGATGGGGGGCTGACACGAGAGCTTACAGTCTATGAGGAGGAGGAGGTGACACCAGAGCTTGTATAATTGTCCAGCTATTCTTTATATATAAGGGAACATATAAGGGAATAAATAAAAATCTTATATTACAAAGTCCAAGGTAAATGTGACTGCAGAGAAGCCTGGAGCTTGGTATATATCAGGTGATTGTCGGATAACAGACGTGAGAAGGACATAGTAAAGAGAGAATTGATATTTCATGCAGGTAGCGAGTGTGATAGGCTGCCTAAAGAGATGGGTTTTAAGAGCACGTTTAAAACGTTGGAGGTTTTGTATTAGGCTATGTTCACACTGCCGCTGCCCGCCCGTACCATACCGTAGCGGGCAACGGCAGTGCACGGGGAGAGGAGGAGGAGGTGAGCGCAGCTCACCCCCGCCCCTCTCCATAGAGATACATGGCAAAGGGCGCCGTATTACGGGAAAAGATAGGACAGGTCCTATCTTTTTCCCGGGTACGGAGCGGTACGGTGCTGCACTGTACCGCTCCCGTAGGGCGCCGTGCGCCCATTGCCGTCTATGGAGGACGTATATTGGCTGTATATACGTCGGCCATATATACGTCCTCCATACGGCAGTGTGAATGTAGCCTTAGTCTGATAGCTCTATAGAATATAAGATTTCCTCTGTTATGTCAATTGTAGGAATTTTGCTTTATTAATATTTTTCCCGCAGATGATAAAAAGTCCAATTCGGCCCTTTTTAAATAAATGAGACTAATCACTGTCACAGTGTAAGGAGAGAAATGTGCTCTTTGCTCACCTGAATGCTAAGGTTTCTTCACATGGGAGTGTTGTACCCCTGCTAATCTCATCAGCTATTCAAAGGCATAAAAAGAATCATTGATTCAGCAAATCATTTTTCTAGTTTGTGTGAGGAAAAAGTTTACCAATTTTATACTTTCTCTGTCAGTTCCCCACTATTTTCGAGATCTCTGCTTGCTGTCACTCTATAGGAAGCTTCATTGTTTACTTCCTGTGGAGAAAATCTGCTCCCTGGACATGTGATGTCACACAGGTGCACAGCTCGTTATATCTCTGACCCTGTACTGTCACATAGGTGCATGGCTAGTTGTATTCCTGGTCATGTGATGTCACACATGTGCACGGCCTGTTATATCCCTGGTCCTGTGATGTCACACAGGTGCACGGCTCATTATATCTCTGGCCATGTGATGTCCCACAGTTGCACGGCTTGTTATATCCCTGGTCATGTGATGTCACACAGGTGCACAGCTCGTTATATCTCTGACCCTGTACTGTCACATAGGTGCATGGCTAGTTGTATTCCTGGTCATGTGATGTCACACATGTGCACGGCCTGTTATATCCCTGGTCCTGTGATGTCACACAGGTGCACGGCTCATTATATCTCTGGTCATGTGATGTCCCACAGGTGCACGGCTTGTTATATCCCTGGTCATGTGATGTCACACGGCTGCATGGATCATTATATCACAGAGACTAATTACAGCTGTGTGTTATAACGAGCTGTGCACCTGGGACTTCTTTCTATCACGTGAAGTAAACAATGAAGCGTCCTATAAAATGACAGCAAGCAGAGATCTCGAAAACTACAAGGAATTGATGCAGAAAGTGTATTGGGAAATTTTATAACTTTTCATTACACAAACAAATTTGCTGAAAGTGGACGACCCCTTTCAGTTATTCTCTCTACTTATACATCTTCTTATAGATCTAACATATGTGTTATGTATGTATATAAGATCTAACACGTATGCCTCGTATCTATCCTTATGCAAAAAAGTAAGACAAAGCAATACTTAAAAAAAACTAGGAAGCGCAAAACAGAACAAATCAATCCCCAGTGGAAAAAGTCCCTTACGAATAAATACATAATTGACGTATTTTGACCTATTTCGGTTTATTGCCAATAGTTTGCTTTGCTTCAGAGAGATTATCACTTTAATGGATCAAAGGTAGCTTTTACAGAGAGAAAACATTTTCTAGAATCTTCCTGGGTCTCCGGGCGGCTGCTTTTGCAGCACTTCACACAAAGCGATAGAAGCGAGCACATAAAGGGGAAGCCAGAGGAAAAATACACATCTAAGAGAAAATACACAAACAAGAAATTATGTATATGAAGTCCTCTCCCCATGATCTCTAATAGATAGAGCTGCGGCCTAGGGCGGCCATGAAATAGCGCTGCGCTTACTAAAAAAAAAAAAAAAAAAAGGCCTAAAATTTGAAGCAAGCGGAGTATAATAATACACAATGGGGGAGATTTATCATAAGTCTCTTAGAACAGAACTGTTCTAGTTGCCCAGGGCAACCAATCAGAGCTCAGCTTTCACTTTCCCACAACTGTTTATAAAATGAAAGCTGAGCTCTGATTGGCTTCCATGGGCAACTAGAACAGAAGGAAGGAGGCCGTGGATAAATAGAAGAAAATTTCCCCTGTCACAGTTCCTGGATCTATGATTCTGATGGTAGGTTTCCATTAATGTGTTAAGTTTACAGCTGCCTGCAGATAGGACACTATGAAAAATTATCCCTGTCCCTCCTGCTTCATGAAATGCTGTCTACAGGTAGGACATTTTGAATTATCATCTTAGCTCCTCCTGCTATAACATACTTCCAGCAAATAAGACAATATATACAATCTGCTCATCATCTCCTGCTCTATAACCGACTTCCTGCAGATTTGACGCTATGTACAATCTGCTCAGCTCCTCCTGCTCTATAACCGACTTCCTGCAGATTGGACGCTATGTACAATCTGCTCAGCTCCTCCTGCTCTATAACATGCTGCCTGCAGATAGGACAGTATGTACAATCTGCTTAGCTCCTCCTGCTCTATAACATGCTGCCTGCACATAGGACACTATACAATCTGCCCGGCTTTTCCTGCTCTATAACATGATGCCTGCATATAGGACAATGTGTATAATCTGTTCGGCTTATTCTGCTCTATAATATGCTGCCTGCAGATAGGACACTATGTACCATCTGCTCAGCTCCCCCTGCTCTATAATATGCTGCCTGCAGATAGGACACTATGTACAATCTGTTTAGCTCCTCCTGCTCTATAACATGCTGCCTGCAGATAGGACACTATGTACAATCTGTTTATCTCCTCCTGCTCTATAACATGCTGCCTGCAGATAGGACACTATGTACAATCTGTTTAGCTCCTCCTGCTCTATAACATGCTGCCTGCAGATAGGACACTATGTACAATCTGTTTAGCTCCTCCTGCTCTATAACATGCTGCCTGCAGATAGGACACTATGTACAATCTGTTTAGCTCCCCCTGCTCTATCACATGCTGCCTGCAGATAGGACACTATGTACAATCTGTTTAGCTCCTCCTGCTCTATAACATGCTGCCTGCAGATAGGACACTATGTACAATCTGTTTAGCTCCTCCTGCTCTATAACATGCTGCCTGCAGATAGGACACTATGTACAATATGATAAGCTCCCCCTGCTCTATAATATGCTGCCTGCAGATAAGACACTATGTACAATCTGCTCAGCTCATCCTGCTCTATAACATGCTGCCTGCAGATAGGACACTATGTACAATCTGATCAGCTCCTCCTGCTCTATAACATGCTGCCTGCAGATAGGACACTATGTACAATCTGTTTAGCTCCTCCTGCTCTATAACATGCTGCCTGCAGATAGGACACTATGTACAATATGATAAGCTCCCCCTGCTCTATAATATGCTGCCTGCAGATAAGACACTATTTACAATCTACTCAGCTCCTCCTGCTCTATAACATGCTGCCTGCAGATAGGACACTATGTACAATCTGCTCAGCTCCTCCTGCTGTATAACATGCTGCCTGCAGATAGGACACTATGTACAATATGATAAGCTCCCCCTGCTCTATAATATGCTGCCTGCAGATAGGACACTATGTACAATCTGTTTAGCTCCTCCTGCTCTATAACATGCTGCCTGCAGATAGGACACTATGTACAATCTGTTTAGCTCCCCCTGCTCTATCACATGCTGCCTGCAGATAGGACACTATGTACAATCTGTTTAGCTCCTCCTGCTCTATAACATGCTGCCTGCAGATAGGACACTATGTACAATCTGTTTAGCTCCTCCTGCTCTATAACATGCTGCCTGCAGATAGGACACTATGTACAATATGATAAGCTCCCCCTGCTCTATAATATGCTGCCTGCAGATAAGACACTATGTACAATCTGCTCAGCTCATCCTGCTCTATAACATGCTGCCTGCAGATAGGACACTATGTACAATCTGATCAGCTCCTCCTGCTCTATAACATGCTGCCTGCAGATAGGACACTATGTACAATCTGTTTAGCTCCCCCTGCTCTATAACATGCTGCCTGCAGATAGGACACTATGTACAATATGATAAGCTCCCCCTGCTCTATAATATGCTGCCTGCAGATAAGACACTATTTACAATCTACTCAGCTCCTCCTGCTCTATAACATGCTGCCTGCAGATAGGACACTATGTACAATCTGCTCAGCTCCTCCTGCTGTATAACATGCTGCCTGCAGATAGGACACTATGTACAATATGATAAGCTCCCCCTGCTCTATAATATGCTGCCTGCAGATAGGACACTATGTACAATGTGTTTAGCTCCTCCTGCTCTATAACATGCTGCCTGCAGATAGGACACTGTGTACAACTGATAAACTCCTAATGCTCTACAACATGCTGCCTTGTGGTATGGCCAACCAAATGAATATGCCCTGTGAGTAGTAGTGTAAGGGGGCAGAAACATTTGCTACGGGGACAGATCGAAGATACATTATGTACCATTATAATATTAGACCTCAGAAATAACAGGATATGAAGCAGCGGGGACCACGCTACAATTCTCTGCATTAGTCTTCTCATATAAAGTTTATTTTTAGCTGTAGATTCTCATTCCAGGCATGAACCTGTCAGCATTTGGTGTCCTGCTTTGTATTGTAACAAAAAGCCCGTCTTGATAAATATGAGATTTATAGATTTTGGTGTAATAAAGAAGCCTAGTCCCTTCCAGTCTCATGCCTGCATGCGATGACAGTGGTCTAGTGATATCCAGACTTAACACAATGCCAGCTTTGATCAAGGCATCTTTGAAGAAGCTAAAGCTTTATACAGCGAGGAAAAACAAAAACTACGACGGATACAATGGAAGGAGAACAATGAGCCCGCTACCGGCAGCAACAAGGCTTTGTCCTGAGCCTCTTCTTGCTTCCAGCTAGCAGTAAGTTCATCCTCACATCTATCTAGTGTAAACCAATCTCTCACATTAGTCTAGTCTACCATAAAAGAGAGAAAAACAATGTCATCTTCTAATTACCCCCCACCCCAAATCATATACAATCCTCATGTAGCTAAGTAAAGCTTTAGGCCTGACTTATCCTGAAACTCAACATTAAACAACAGTTTTTAATCAAAATAATAGTAAAAGTGGTGAATCTGTGGGATAGGCGGCACTCAAAATCCTCTCTGTGGGCACCAGGCCATCACCCATGCAAAGAGATCACCAGACAGGACTCAACACCCCTCCTGTAATCCGATGCAGCCCCGGATCTGCCTTGTTCCGCAATATTTTAAAGCAATACATCCTCGGCCACCCGAGACTGGAGGAGAATGGAGAAGGTGTGGACAGAGCTGGACTATTTTTGGAATGATCCAAATTTCTTCAAATTTTTTTTTTTTTACTGTATTGGTTTCCTTAAGACACTGATACAATAGAAAGCTGTGATTGATCAGGAAGCAAAAAGTTACTGCTTAAATTGGCATGCAATAAATACCGTATATACTCGAGTATAAGCCGACCCAAGTATAAGCCGAGACCCCTAATTTTGCCATAAAAAACTGGTAAAACCTATATTTTTTACTCGAGTATAAGCCGAGTTTGGGGTTCCAGCACATTTTTTGTGCTGAAAAACTAGGCTTATACTCGAGTATATATGGTTAGTGGGTTTTGGTTGTAGTTTGGGCACTTGGTCTCTAGAAGGTTCACAATCACTGCCCTAGGTATTCACTGTTATGTAGATCATTCAGCTGCTACTATATTTGAGAGAGCCAGTAATAGAGCCCCGTGCCTGGCACTGTGTTTGAGGTTGCCCTTGCTTTCACTGTTAAAGGGAACCTTTCAGCAACTTTTAAACTTTTTGGCTTTCACGTAGGGCATGAAATATTCTTTTGAAAATTCCTTATTTTATAAGAAATCTCATCTCTTTTGCCTAAAAAAAAAATCTCCTCCAAAGTCACATGAAAATGAGCAGAAAAGAGTCAGATTTGTCTGGGATGACTCACATTTAAAGAGTCACTTCAGACGTCGCTATATTCCGTTCTACAGCACCTAGGATCTCATCTTTGTGTGTGATCGTAGGGTTGTGGTGGGCTTCAGAACTGGCAGTCACAGGCAGAAATTTAAGCTGCAGATAAGGATCTAGCTTCCTTTTTTTTTTTTTTTTAAATAAAGGCCATTACTGCCCCCAGAGAGTGCACCAACTTTATTGTAGTGCGCCTTTAACATGGGACGCGCAACACATTACTGTTGGACTTTGCATGATAAATGAGGCGCACGCTCCGACTGAGCACTGGAAGGCCCATTTCAGTGACGAAAATTCTGTTGCATGAAGAATACTGCAGCCGAACCACCCAATTTTGGCACAGACACTTCTTAAATACCTGTGCAAGCAGTTTGCACATAAAAGAATGTGCCAATTGCGACAGAAAACTGGCACAATGTCCATAGTAAATGTATCTCCCATGTGAGGGGGCTAGTAGTTTAATGGGGTTAAATCGGTTGACAGTGTCCCCTTAAGGATCTCTGCAGCTTTCACGGTTATAGAAATCTTATAGCAGGTAATGGATTTTTGGATTCTCTTGCTGGCACGGTTATGGAGACTAAAAGGGGTATTCCCATCTGGGCATTCACATTTAATTAAATTCATTTGCCATATGTAAACATTTCTTCTATTGGATATTATGAAAAAAAATGTTCCTGTGTGAATATAATTTCTTATAAATGTAGTCATGTTGTCCTTTAGAAACGAGATAGCGTCCTCAGATACGACCACCTCACATATTGGCAGCGGTGGCCAGACATGCGCTATTTAGCCCTGCCTGACCACCTGGCTTTAGCAATCATTACCACAGGACGGTTGTGGGACATCCAGTAATTCCCGGTCATTTCATATACAAAAATCTTTTTTTCTTTGTGCAATCCCTCCAGCAGAGGTGGTCGTATCCAAGGACACATTCTTGTTTCTAAGGAACCATATGACTCCATTTATGGAAAATTATCTTCACATAGGAACATCTAATTGAAGAAATGTTTATATATGGCAGATTAATGAAACTGAATGTGAATGCCCAGACGAGAATACCCCTTTAATGTTAGTGTTAGGATAAATTCACACATGACAGTAAATTTAGAATTTTCACCAAGTTCTATTCAGATGAAGAGACATCGGTAGATAAAGTCTTCCGTGTGTAAATATCGCCTTAAATGGTCGTTGTTGTGTCGTTCCTATCTGGCAAAGGGTCCGGTTACAGACTTTCCATTTTGTGATTTGATATAGCTGAAATGTAGGCTACGTAGGGAAAGAAAATGAAAGTAAATTGCTGTAAAATTGTAGTAAAATTGTCGGATCTAGAGCAATTTTATATCCCTGTCTATTACAGGCAGTCCCCGGGTTACGTACAAGATAGGGTCTGGAGGTTTGTTCTTAAGTTGAATTTGTATGCAAGTCGAAACTGTATATTTTATCATTGTAGATCCGACAAAAAAAAAATTTGGCCCCAGTGACAATTGGAGTTTAAACATTTTTTGCTGTAATGGGACCAAGGATTATCAATAAAGCTTCATTACAGAAACTTTACAGCTGATTATTGCAGTCTGGGACTATAGTAAAGCATTCAGAAAACTTCTCCAGAGATCAGAGGGGTCTGTCTGTAACTATGGGTTGTCTGTAAGTCGGGTGTCCTTAAGTAGGGGACCGCCTGTACTCGCATTACTGCTGCTTCAGCACTCAAAATAATTCCTGCAAAAAAAGAGCATGTACTTCGGCACACGGTGACAACAAGGATTATAGGGGGAGATTTATCTAAAACTATTCTAGTTGCCCATGGCAACCAATCAGAGCTCAGCTTTCATTTCCCCACAGCTGTTTGTGAAATTAAAGCTGACCTCTGATTGGTGTCCATTGGCAACTAGAACAGTTTTACCTCAGAAACTTGATGATAAATCAGTACCCCGATGTACTGTACAAAAGATGCAGCCAATAAAAGTTAAGACTTCTATTAAAGGGGTTGTCCACTTAAAACAAATAGTTTATGTGGTTTGTGTAAGGAAAAGTTAAAAAAAAATTCTGTTTCCATTCCTTATGATTTTCTAGATCTCTGCTTACTGTCCTGCTATAGAAAGCTTCTATGTTTACTTCCAGTGGATAGAAATCTGTCCATGGTCATGTGATGTCACACAGGTGCACGAGCCATTAATATCACACGGCTCCGATTACTCTCTGTGATAATAACGGCTTGTGCACCTGTGTGACATCACATGACCACGGACTGATTTTTGTCCACTGGAAATAAACAATGAAGCTTCATATAGAAGTACAGCAAGCAGAGATCTAGAAAGAGAGATCTAGAAAGAGTGAAGAAATGATACAGAAATGTGTATAACTTTTCATTACACAAGCAATATCAATTATTTGCTGAAAGTGGACATCCCCTTTAAGTTCTGTTACACATACAACCCCAGGACAGGAGACGGGTTTGATATGAACACAGGATGGATGACAATTATACTTATTAAAAGCAAAGTCAGTTGTTCTGAAAGGGTAAAAAAATAAAATAGAAGGGAATGGAAACGTTAGGGATTTGCTGCTGTGTCTGACTTTGGTTGGAAACAAATAACCTGAGGTATTTTATTCATATCCTGGTAAGAGACACTAGAGCAGGGCGGCCCAGTGACATGAATGCTAAAAACCCACAGGCTTATTTGTGCTTTACATACCGCATCGCCTGTTATGCATTGTTAAATCCACAGACAAAATGTGTACGGAGCAGAAAGCATGACAGAGATATAGAAAGGTTTACAGTAAAACTCAAAGGGAACCTGTCATCAGATTTCACCACACTAAACTACCAGTCCCCTCAGGTAAGGGATGAAATATGCTTTCCCTCTTTTATGAGAAATCTCAGAAATCTCTCCCAAAGTCAGGCAAAATCTATGTTACTTAAAGCGTAACCATCATTTGAGATCATTTTCTATATTATGTGCGGGGGGGGATGTGCTGAAGAGTTTTCTAATGTACTTCATTAACAAATTTGTTTGTAAGTTTGTAAACAAATCGAGCTACTCCCCTTACCATACAAATCGGTATTCAAACCTGCACAGTATGTGTCTATGGGGGCAGCATGAGCTCACATCTACTCTCACTGTGTTTGGTTACACAGCTCTGAGGAGAGAGGATTATAAGTGGTGAATAAAATTTAACTTTTAATTAATGTTTGTTAAAATAGGTAAAGATTTTTTTTTTTAATAAAAATATTAGTGGCAGATAATGGATAACACTCCTAGATAAGCAAACAGTCTAAAAAATAGTTAGACCTAAGTCCATGGGTCCTACGTGTCCACAGGGAAAACGTATCGTATCCAGATAAACATTTATATTATGGTCCCCTGATGAGCCTGAATGTAAGGCGAAACATGGCATGTAGGGACATGCTCCACCTGATATTTCTTTGAGATACCTTTTTGAGATGGTTTCTCATCTACCCTACCTTGGACCTTTAGGCATTTAATAGGGCCAGTGTTCGTAGGGTAAGGTTCCAGTCGGGGTGGCAGCTTTCTAGGGCTGCGGCTCCGAGGTTAGGTTAACAGGGACTAATAGCTCTCTGCCGGATTAGGGAATAATAGGGATTGTACTGTATGTACATCTACTGTTTTCTCCTTCCGACAGTTGTCTTGCACCCTGTGTACCCTCACCTAACTGTACAGCTCCATTGTGACCTCTACCACGGACTGCCTACGGAGCTACTTGAACTACATCCTCCACTACAGTCACTGAATATCCTCATTGGAGCATACACTCTGGAAGAACGGTGCTTTTAATACAACCTTCCCATTGGTGAGTCCATACCCTCTAGGGACCAGATTTATCTCTATAAATTTGATTATGTTTATCTGGATACGATACGTTTTCCCTGTGGACACGTAGGACCCATGGACTTAGGTCTAACTATTTTTTAGACTGTTTGCTTATCTAGGAGTGTTATCCATTATCTGCCACTAATATTTTTATAAAAAAAATAAATAAAAAATTCTTTACCTATTTTAACAAACATTAATTAAAAGTTAAATTTTATTCACCACTTACAATCCTCTCTGTACTAACAAGGTGAAATTACACATTGACATTGGACGTTATCGATATATTTTGTACAGCTCTGAGGAGGGATTAACACACACAATATTGAAAATCATCAGAAATGACAGTTACTTTATAAAGAGGTCATTAAAACACGTCAGCTGCACATACTAAAAGAAGCAGCTCCCTAGCCCCCCCCCCCCCCCCCGGTTATCACATTGTTAAATCTCTAGATTTATCGGAACATAAAGATAAGTTAGGAAACAATCTACTAAGTGACGGTCTGATTGACAGACCTAGCTTACAGCGGTCCAGCGTATTCATGAGGGGGGTGGTCTGAGGAGGTGGTGACTGTAGAATTGAACCTGGCACTCACCGCCGACATATGGTGTAGTAGTAGCCCCCTCATGAATACGCCGGACTGCTGTAACCTAGGTCTGCCGATCGGACAGCTATGCAGTGGTTTGTTTCCTAGCTTATTCATATGTTCTGATTACCTTATAGATTTAACAATGTGATAACTGGGCAAGGGCTAGGGAGCTGCTTCCTTTAGTATGAGCAGCTAAAGTGTTTTAATGACATGACAGGTCCTCTTTAAAGAAGAAATGTAAAAAGAATTCCCACAAATCAATAGCTTTTGGGATGTAGAACAACTTTGCCTATTATCTTTGTTACCTATACCCAGCAGTTACTTTGCTCCCCCCCCCCCGGATTATCTCAGTGCCAATGGTGACAAGCTCTGGAGTCCTCTGCTCACAAAGGAGGTCGTGTGACAGAACTCTCTCTCGGCAGAGCTGGGTGTGTACAGGACTGTGGATATAGAAGTCTCCTACACAGAATGTACAAGATCTCCCCTGTTCCCAGCATTCCAGTCTGTGAATCTACAGAAATGTATCTGTCTCTCTCTGCAACTCATGCTGCTCCCTTCCCCCACCTCGTACGCCGCGCTATAAGCTCTGTGCAGAGAAGATATTAACCCTTGGTGCTCACACAGCACAGGCTATACACTTCATGTACTGTTATATTTATGATTTCTTCCACTTATTACATGTTCCTTGCTCTCCATGTGATGGGAGCTGGCAGGCAAGTCACCAAATACATCCTGTATGTGAACTGTGCATTGTTCAGTGGATTTATTTGTAGGAAAATAAATGGATTTAATGCTGAATTACTTTGAGTGAGAACACAATGCATCATGGGATCTGTGGGCAGATTCAATTGGGCTCAACCAATTACAGTAAGATGTTAGTCTCCGCTGACTTCACCTCTGGTGAGAAAGATTTTTGTCAAACAATTTCAGAACGGAAAATGCCAGAAAAGGGCGAGCAACACAATACGGGCATCATTTTGTTTGTTTTTAAAGGGGGAATCACATATGGGGATTTGGTAAAATCATTATAAATTTACAGTTACGCTTTAAGTGAAAGCTGCGTATCCATATATTAGACAAAAAAAACTGAATTCACAGAACACTACTTTTATGTTAAGCGATAAAATAATGAAATATCCTTTCACTAACATTACATGACCGGGGATATAAGAAGTTATGCACGTGTGACATCACATGACCAAGGACCTAAAGAGCAGTGCACCTGTGCGACATCACATGACTGGGGATATAATGACCTTTGCACCTGTGAGTCATGACATGCCCATTGATATAACAAGTCGTGCACCTGCGTGACATCAAATGACCAGGGATATAATGAGCTGTGCACAAGTGTGACATCACATGACCAGGGATATAATGAGCTGTGCACCAGTGTGACATCACATGACCAGGGATATAATGAGCTGTGCAGCAGTGTGGCATCCCATGGCCAGGGATATGACGAGCTGTGCATTTGTGTGACATCACATGACCAAGGACTGTTTTTTGTCGACAGGAAGTAGACAATGAAGCTTCCTGTTGAATAAAAGCAAGAAAACCGTGAGGGATTGATACAGAAAGTATATTGGAAAACTGTGTATCTTTTTTTTCTATTTTATGTATCATCTAGACGGCGTGGTGTCAAATGATAGGGCCATCTACAAAAGTACTTTTCTAGGTGCCAGTGGATTTAGAAAGTTTAACTTCAACTACATTATTTGGTACAAACAAAAATTTGGTTTAAAAAAAAAAAGTCCTGCTGGGCGTTTAAAATGATGGCATCATGTAACGGGATATGGAAAGACAAGATTGCAGCTTCAAAATGGATTTTTTTTTTGTGTTCACAGGACTAGATAATCCTACAGTATTCCTATGCGCATTGAATCGGTGCCGAAAATCTACGTAATAGGCCATCTGTACTCCTGACATTGCCGAGCGCACTCATCCTGTGTGACAGCGAGAGCGGGATGTTCTGATGGGAGCATGCCCAGTTGTCATTTATGAGAGGTTACAAGGGCAAACTAGGTTATAGCGAGAGGGGGATCTAAATGATAAAAGGTCATGCCCAGGAAATTGCTAAGATATTGTTCGTTGAGTCATAGTCTGGCACATTGGTTGTGCAAAATCGGCCGCAACCTTTGAAGTATTGGCAGTGTCTTTGATCTCCGAGCTACTTAAGTACATCAAAAGAACGGAAAATACTATCTTAAAGAATAAAATTAAGGGAAAAATACAAAATACTGAAACATGACAATGCACTATGTAGGATTTAGTGGATCATAAAGGGAAGCATCTGACTTTCTTATGAAGTTTGAAAACTTTCAAAGTGAGGTGGATTGTGGATAAGTAGTTCTAAGCTAAACGAATCGACTGTAAAAATATCGGCCCAATTAGGACTGGTTATAGACAACTCACATCAATATGGATAAAAAAAATTCTGTGTTCCATTGTGGAGACGGGGAAGGTTCAAAGGCAGAATACATTGATTCTTGACTTCAAAATCTCCTTTGGGGAATAATAAAGGCTCACAGAATTATAGTGTGTGTTCTGCAGTGAGTGAAGGACTCTATATTTTAATTTAAAAAAACACACTAGAAAATTATCACGGTTGTCAGATGCTAAACGAGAAAATGAGCTTTAATCCACATTACAAAAATCAAAGAGTGAATTAGTATAGTAAGGTCCAAACCGAATAATATCTTAATTTTGAAGGAGTCGTCTCACGGAAGACACTCATCCAAAAATCCATAAACATTACTAGAGTTTTAGTTGCAGATATGTGCCGGGGCTTAATCTTCAGGGAGAATGTAAGGTTCCATTCATATACACTGAACAGGGGAGTAACATGAGGGGTGCAGAGGGTCGCAATCGGACCCACGAGGATTAGGGGCTCCAGAAGGTGTCACTTTCCCATGTAAAAGGACTAGTACTATAAACCATACTTCATAGTTAGGGGCCTGGCACAGACTTTGCACTGGGGCCCATCAGCTTCACTGACGCGGAGTATATCCATAGTCTATACTGCCAGACGCAGACATCCTTTTTTGCTTCCTTATGCTCAGTATGTGTCTCATAGCGTGAGAAATGCAGGATGGAAAGACATATCAAGCTGCATTATTCGCATGGTATAGGCTCAGCGAAGGCCATTGGAGGCTATAGGGGATGGATGCAATTGCATCCCTCCACAGCCTCCGCTGAGCGGACGTCAACACTTGTGTAACTCTCCATATGTTTATAGACCTGATGGACTATACTATGATACCATGACTATGTGCTTAGAGTGAAACATAGACTTGCCCTCCGTCGTAAGGACATGTCGGGAAACCATCTAACCTATCACTAGAATGGATGGCTAAAAACGTGATAGCCTAAAACATAGCCTAAGAGGGACTTTCAGTTCCATCTTCTTCCAATTACTAGAGTCCCCTCCAACCTTAGAGATCAGGCACCTAGAAAAGAAAGCTATAATGAGCTGCCTGGAGCATGGGGACAAGATGTCCGGCGCTCCGGGCTGCTAATTATGCATGCCTCTCGCACCTCCCTCTGCAATGTTGGGAGCATGGGTTTAGCAACGGACAGCACCGGGATAAAGATTAAGAGGAGCGGAGGTGAATATTTATAGCCTTTTTTTTGTCTTTTCAAGTGGTTGATGTTCTTTAAACTTTGACTAGCCATGATATGCTAGGGCATTTTTATGTTATGTAGCTCTCGAGGCACCAGGTTTTAGTTTTACTAAATTAAGTTTTACCACCCACTAAAACTTATTTGTATATTCCTTACGCAGGAATGGCTTGAAACTAACAGACTGTGCAGAAGTCGTGTCAACGTTAGACCATAGAGTAAAGTGAGGCATTGGTGGTTTGTCTGGTTTACAAGAATTACCCAATATTATAATCTACTACTGGGTTACAGAACATTTTAAGATAAGTTTAAAAATAATTTCTCACCTATTATCACAGGTGTCACTTGGGCATTAACTGGTGCAGTCCATACAAAAAAAGAATAAAAAAAATGATAGAGAAGTCTTGTTGTAGACTACAGGGTCATATAGAGAGATTAATAAAGCGGTCAATACACATCAGAAGTGTACTGATACACAGATGAATATGGGGACCATTGACTTTGCCAGACAGTAGATATAGCCAGATTCAGAAGTGTCTTTACTATCTGGGCGTACTGCCCCCGCTCTCTGCTAGATCTTTACGCCCGTATAAAGTACATGCGGACGTTAGAATATATGACAGCAGCTCTACATGAAACCACTAAACAGTTCCTTAAAGTCTGGTCTCCTTGGGATTCTATTGGAGACAACCTCCCTGTACCTCAACTCCCTCGTTCTCTCCCCTTTCTTTCTTCCCTATCCGTGTAGCAGATAAAAGATCCATATGTTTTTTTTCTTTGATGTTTTGTATTAGTGATTCAGTTATTTCACATTGTACACTGTTATAATTTTCTGGTTTATATGGTCTGACGTGTAGACGACCGTACAAAGTAGATGTGTTAGCAGGACATGCGACCAGAGAACCAGAACCTAATTGCTGGTGTTTGTTATTACTGTCTCAAAAAAGAGGGACAAAATGCAGTCTTCAGATGGACTTTATGGAATTTTGATAAGAGCCCTGCGTGGTCCACTTGCACTGTTCCGTAAGGGTAGTATATTCTGTACCTGTATCTCAGCTATGCAAAAATTGCTTTCCTTTTGTAAAAATGTTTGTTCTAAATAAAAAGTAAGCTGAAAAAAAAAGAAAGACTGCAAGAACATTTCCTATCAGCAGAAGGGTCGAAAACTGCAGTGGACAGAACTCAGCTATCTCCAGCATCCCCGAGTAAGTGAATGGAGATAGCAGAGCGCTATCATTGGCAACTTCTGACACTACCATAATATTGGTAGGAGGGATGGTCATCCTGCTGATCCACCTCTTAGTTAGACTGAGATCTCTCATTCTCTGGATCACTGGAAGACTCATTTTAGGAATGAAACCTATCAGTTTTTTTTATCCCCTATCCTGTGGATAGTTGGTACAACTTCCTTTACAACTTGGCCCGTATACTGTAAATGGTTAGATACATCTACAAATACTACATTATGTCTTAAATATTTAAAAACAATCCTGTCACAGTCGTCAGGAATACTTTATAGCCAACAATATCTCTCCGTGCATCAGAAACAAAACTGAACATCTTACTTAAGGACTTGTAGATTTTGCTCTGAGATCAGATATACTCGCTTGCCTTTGCATTTCTTTTATTTTCGTTTCCTTTAGAAAAGTTGAAAGTACGTGCCGAGCCTTTCCTCTAGGTAGAGATCAAAGCCGTACAGAGGAGAAAATCTATCTGATTAGAGCTACAAGCTGGAGTTGTGTAATGTACGGGGATGAAGAGTCAGGCTGTTCTCAACAAATGCTCCTTCCTTCAAAATTACACTATAAGAAGCAGACGCCACATGTCAGCCTCCCAGTGTTTATTGTAATTCACTCACTAACTTCTCATTCATCAATGTGGCTTCAACTTCAAAGGGTTATCTGGGGTACTGGGGAACAAAACCAAACTCCTAAGATACATTGCATCAGATCTTAGGTCCGATGAGAGATGAGAAGACCTAAAACTTAGGTTCGGCGTCCTCCATTCAGCACCATCACCTAACCCGGACATGTTACCTGATGGGCTGCAGGCCAGCCAACTGGGCAGCTTTACACCCCATGAAACTAGCAAGGCTGTGATTGGCCAGTTATGTCCATAAGGTGTCCACCTGGCCAATCACAACCATGCCTAGTGTCTAGGGGCATAAAGCTGCCTGATTGGCTGTTCTCGCTGATTATCCCTGAATCATTTGGGGCTATTTAAGGGACACGTGTGTCCATAGACACTCCTTTCTCCTATTTCACCAATTTCTCTGTTTACATGAGAGCTTGTTTTCTTTAGAACAAATCATATTTATTGATGACACCATTGAATATTTAGTGAAATGTAATGGAAAACTGAAAAAAAAAAACAAATGTGATGGAACTGGAAAAAAACACAGTTGTGGCACTTTCTGATATAATGTTATATAATGCGGTTCAATGAAACACAAATTACTTAACGATAAAACAAAAAAAATAAAAAGTCTAGCTTCCCCATATTCTGCTGGCCATAATGTTTTTATACAAGCTTTTCATTAAAATTTTATATTACTAGCAAAATGGGGAAAAGTGTCAATGCCTAACATGTTTATAGTTTCTTTTATTTATTTTGTTCAAGGAAAATGGGAAGCGTTAGACTTTTTATGGCCGGCACCGATCACAGCAGCAATAAGTGACTGGTGTCTGCTGTGAAGTACAGCTAAAGCCTGTTGTGTGTGGATAGGGCTTTCCGTGAGCTCTTTCCATGCAGTCCTTGACCATCGGTCCTCATAATTTTACAATGAAGAGTCAAGAAGGGGTTAAAGTAGTACTCCAAGGAAACAGATCTACCAGGGCAGATATATTTATCCTTTTTAAGAGTTAGACAGTATTTAGTTAGACATTAGATGTCTTACAGATACTGGATCTGGTGCAGCTTTAGACTATTTAAAACATACCTCACTTTTCAATAGTAGTGCCTTGTGTGTACATACAGAAAGGGGAAGCGTTAGGGGGCTGAAAACTATGCACATGCCCAGGGCCCCTGTGAATGCCCGGCTGGAGATGCTTATCATCTACCTCCTGTCTATTTATCTATCATCTATCTGTCTAGTTATCTATCTCATATAATTTTATCTCTCTTCTGCTGTACCTATTTATCTTGCATATCTCTCTCTACCTATCTATCTATCTATATATATATACATACATACATACACCATATATACTTGAGTATAAGCCGACCCGAGTATAAGCCGAACCCCCCAATTTTACCACCAAAAACCTGGGAAAACCTATTGACTTGAGTATAAGCCGAGGGTGGGAAATGCATTGATCACAGCCCCCCCCCAGTATATAGCCAGCACATTCTGCCCCCTGTAGTATACAGCCAGCCCATTCTGCCCCCAGTAGTATACAGCCAGCCCAGCCTGCCCCCAATAGTATACAGCCAGCCCAGCCTGCCCCCTGCAGAATACAGACAACCCATTCTGCCCCCTGCAGTATACAGCCAGCCCATTCTGCCCCCAGTAGTATACAGCCAACCCATTCTGCGCCCTGTAGTATACAGCCAGCTCATTCTGCCCCCTGTAGTATACAGCCAGCCCATTCTGCCCCCTGTAGTATACATCCAGCTCATTCTGCCCCCAGAAATATACAGCCAGCCCAGCCTGCCCCCTGTAGTATACAGCCAGCCCAGCCTGCCCCAGAAGTATACAGCCAGCCCATTCTGCCCCCAGAAGTATACAGCCAGCCAATTCTGCCCCCAGAAGTATACAGCCAGCCCATTCTCCCCCCTGAAGTATACAGCCAGCCCAGCCTGCCCCAGAAGTATACAGCCAGCCCAGCCTGCCCCAGTAGTATACAGCCAGCCCATTCTGCCCCCAGAAGTATACAGCCAGTCCATTCTTCCCCCTGAAGTATACAGCCAGCCCAGCCTGCCCCCTGTAGTATACAGCCACCCCAGCCTGCCCCCTGTAGTATACAGCCACCCCAGCCTGCCCCAGAAGTATACAGCCAGCCCAGCGCTTAAAAAAAAAAAAAAAGCTTACATACTCACCCTCCGGTGGCCCCAATGCGCAGCGCTGCTCCCCTGATGTCAACGCTCCTCTTCTGGCTTCATTAATCTCCCTATCATCTGTCTATCTCCTATATAATTCTCCTACAGTCCCATATTACAGATACTTACTATACTACTGCTTGTAACTACAAAGTGTTATTATTGTGCAGGTCTACAAGAGCCCCTGACTGTGACTGTTCATAAAATAGTTTTATTTTGGGGCCCTCACTTTATCTAAAACTGGCCCTGAAAGCAGAGTACAACTGAATGTGGACATTGTGTGATATTCCTTTTCTAGTGACACTCATCTCTGCATTCTGTATCTGCTCTGTATTCTGTATCTAGTTTGATCTCCTCTCAAAGCTGTTAGGTGGAGATCCAGCTGCTGTGACTCACTACCCCCCTTCCTCTCTGCATAGAACGCTATGTAATCTAACAGCCCAACTTCTACAATCTTGTTAGCGAAGCAAATATCAGTCATTGAAAAGTGAAGCGTGATTAGGTAAGGAAGATGATGTGCAGAAGGGATCACTTTTCGATAAGATTAATACATTTGATTACTGTGCATGTTAAGCCACGCTCATGTTAGTAGGTCACTCCATTTTTGTCGGGGAAGGGAAACACGTTTTGTGTTACAAAAATTAGTAATTTCCTTTAATTAAGAAATCGGTTTTGCGAAAAGTGAATGTAAAGTATCTCCTCAGCAATGCTCAACCTGAGAGTTGCCTAGGAGAGTGTTCTGTCTACAGCTTCATATGGTTTCTCTTTTGCCTGCCTACCGGGACGGAGCTAGTGTACATTTCCGCTATAACCTGCTACTATAACCGGAGCACTAGGCATAATACATTGGCCCTACTGTTGTGGAACCCACTAAAAGATATGTTTGATGTATACGCCAGGAGCATTTCCGATTAGGCTTGAACTGGCCCAAGGGTGAACATGTGAATCCACCTCTGGGTTCCTGGGCCAATGAGAACATTCACTGACCTTCATACAGTATATTCATCATGATTTAGCATAATTATATTCCTCACAGAACTAACAGTTTTCAAAGCAAGAGCCATTGAGTAGGTGGAAAACTACACGTAAAGGAAAACTACCAGTAAGTTTAATAAAAAACAAACTACAGCGCTTGTCTTCTTTAATCTTGACGCACCAGGATCGCCTGGAAAAAAAGACTTATAATTTGCAGGCCGGAACATGGGACAGGATTTCCGGGTGCTCCGGGCTGCTAATTATTCAACCCTCTCGCATGATGTCACCTCCCTTGAGCCCCCACGCTCCAATCTTTATTCCAGGTGATCCCAGTGTGTAAAAGTAGAACAACACCGGAAGCGGGATGAAGGAGAGAGTAGGTGAGAATGTGTATTTAGTTTTTTTGTTAAACTTACAGGTAGTTTTTCTTTAAAGGGCCTCCAGGAGTCAGACCAAAGCAAGGGCTACAAATGAGTCAATGTTTTTATGAAGTTGCAAATTAGCGTCTGATAATATTCGCAGGTTACTGTACAGTGGTGGTCACCAAGAACCGAATTTTACTGGTGGTCCCTAGGCACCCCTGTCCGACACAGTTTCTGATTTAAACTGCAAATAAAGTGTAAATGTGGCCTACACTACACACTCATAGACTGTGTCTCAGAGATATGAGATTACCTTCAGCACTTGAACTTGACCTTCCATAGTTATATCTTTAAGGATTTCCAGAAAAGACTGGCAGAGGGGGGCTCCATACACCTGCCAATAAAGAAGAGATAGACACTTCAGATTTATAATGCAAGCTCCGTAATCTTCAGAGTACCTTCCATTTCAGCCCGGGTGACAAATGATGTGACATTAATATAGAGGTTATTAAACAATTAACTATGCACAGGCACATAGTACGCTACAATTACTTTGCTTTGTGTCTGTTTATATCTGCACTTATTTTCTCATCAATTATCTTATTCATTTCCATCTCCAGAGCAGACAACCAGCAATAAACAAAATGACTGAAAATAAAACCTTTTAATGAAATTTTAATTATATTTTAATACAATTTTTGAGTAAATAGAGATATTAAGTCACTTAAAATGTATCTGTGGGTGGCACTTTACTGCCATAATTATTGGCTTTCTATAAACACTTTTCCGATACTTTACAACGTATATCTATATAGACAAGTGTCTGGATTAAGTGCCAAAATGTACAGAGCCCCAGTGCGAGGGAGAGGAAGGGACAACCCTCTATAGTAACTAAATCATTGTAATTGGGGTAAGCACATTACTGAAGGGTTCAATGAGTTTGCAGGGTATTATAATAAAACCATTAAGTACAATTAAATTCAGTGAAATGTTGATACTATATTAATATCCCAAGACAAAACTCATCCAATAATAATAAACTCATTAAGATTTTAGTAATTACAAACACGTTAACTGCAGCCACCACCCAAGTAATGCTCTGAGGTGGATACAAGCCTCTAATCATAATAAGCTCAGACCAGAAACCCTTTCTCCTATAAAAAGAGAGCATCATACATGGTTATCTGTGTAACAATACCTTTGAGTGTGTTGTGAGTAGCTGCAGGACTGTGGAAAGTGCATTTATATTCCAGAGTTGTAGATGGACTGGAAGCACTGGGGGAGTGTCCAAACCATGCTCCTCCCTTCCACTGTACTATGTAACCATAATCCTGCTATTGCCCTTACTCAGGGCAAAGGGAGGGGCTGTGAACAATGTGAGATCTCACATCAGAGTGCTCAAAGTCAAACTACAATCCTGGAATCTAAATGCAAATAATTTATTATGGTTACACAGATCTCCAGGGAGGGCTGCTACTGTGCCGTGTCTGCAGCAATGTAAGGCAAAAACTGCTAGAAGATACCCTTAAAATAATTAAAAAAAAAACATATTGGGGGAGATTTATCCGAAGTGTTCGGGTTGCTCATAATTCCTTTATTTATATAGCGCACACAGATTATGCAGTGCTACACAGACCTTGCCAAATCAGTCTCATGGCAACCAATCAGAGTTCAGCTTTCATTTTATAAACTGCTGTGGCAAAATCATCATTGGGCCCTTTAACCCCCCTCATGGAGTCTGTTTCCTACAGTTTGAGCAGAAACATGGATATAAGAGGCCATGTTCCAGGAGTCTGGTACTGCTACACCTGTTACTCCTTGCACAAAGGTGGAGATAGCGGTCCTGCTGCGGTGTTGCTGCCCTCCTAAAGTCCCCTCCATGTCTCCTGGTATACTGTCCTGTCTCCTGGTATCTGTTCCATGCGCTGGACACTGTGCTGAAAGTCTTGACTAACCGTCTTGGAACAACTCACATTGTTGTGCCATCCTGGATAAATTACACTACCTGAGCAACATTTCTGTGTTGTAGAACCAGCCTCATGCTACCTCTACAGGTAAGAATAATGGCATAATATAAAAGTGACCTAAGAAAGATCCAAAAAGGATGAGAACAGAGAAATAGTCTGTGGTCACCACCTACCAAACCACTGTGGTCACCACCTACAGAACCACAAGAGGTTGTCTTACTAATTGTCTATCATTTCTACCTGTTATTTGTTCCATTTGCACAACAGCCGGAGAAATTTATTTGCAATCAGTGTTGACTTATTTGGATATTGGATATGTTGAGTTCACAGAAGTGTCTCTAACCAGATGTTACACTGTGTTGTATATAGGGGATATAATATATATCTAATGACTATAGGTCTCTTTTGAACAAGTATCTGCTGTAATTTAAGGACTACGCTTGTATACAAATCCGGCAAGTGAAAAGATAACAGAAACGTGGCTCTGGAGCCAGGATGGGTCTTGCTGTATAACACTTTGTCTGTATCTCCGATTCAGTGTAATGCATTCACTGCTCTGACATCTAAGAAATCTCATTTATGACTTGTCATAGATTTTATACTTCGCTATGTTTTCTTCTTTAATGGCTTCTATTTCTTAAGACTACAAAACAAAAGTGCAAAGTAGCATAAAAACTAATGGCGGTACTAAATCCGCTCTCACCTAGTGGGGCTCACGCTGCATGAGGAGAGATGGATTCTTAAGAAACCCTTGGAATTCATGAGCGATATCCAACATAATCATTCTCTGGCGTGTTGTGCCCCTTCTGGCGCAGTCAGCAGTGTATAAATGTCAAGTGACAAAGCGTAAGCGCTCATCAATCATTGTAAAGCAGCAAGAGGTGTTATGCGGCTGGCAAATAATTTGGAAATTATAAGAAAACCGTGTTTACATCCTTCACCTGCGGCCTCCATTTTATTCCGCAAGGTTCCCGTGTCATTTTTTGAAGCTTCCGATAACAGCGAGAAGCTTTATTAACACTGTTACCGGTACTGATCGCCAATATAGATTGTGCACAGAATAGACAAACATGGGGAGAGACACAACGTACCTGCAGAAAGTCAGAGGAGACAAAGAAAATGTATGCGTTGATGATCTTGAAGCAGACGCGAAGGTTTTCCGAACTCAATTCTGAAAGAAAAAACATGATGTTATACAAAACTGGAAATTAAAATTTTTCACAAGATCAGGGATTTAGAAGAAAGTTTTCTTTAAAGGGGTATTCCAGGAATAAGCTTAATTCATATTCAAATGGGTTATTCAAATATAAGCTAAAATTTAATTAGTTGTTATTTAAAGTTTTGCTCCCCTTATCAAATAAATGCTGTAGACACACACTGTAATGGAGAATTAAAATGCAACTGGCACTGTAATCAGTTCTTGTGGAGGAGACACAGGACCGAAGATGGCTGCTGGTCACATGTCCTGCACCTGCCTGGGCAGGTCATGTGATCACCACTATGGGGCAGATTTATCAAGCTTTCTGAAAGTCAGAATATTTCTAATTGCCCATGGCAACCAATCACAGCTCCCCTTTAAAATATTCATGAGCACTGGTAAAATGAAAGCTGAGCTGTGACTGGTTGCCATGAGAAACTATAAATATTCTGACTTTTAGACAGCTTGATAAATCTGCCCCTATGTTTGGCTGTAGTCGGTTGGTTGCAGCGCATCCAGTATGGGCAGTGTTGAGGTGAGACGTCATCTCAGTGATGTAATTTGCAGTGATAGTAGTTACTGAGGGATAATGGGAGTTGTAGTTGTAGATGGTGGCCATCTTGAAGATAACTCTGACTACTTAAGAAAGCCCATAAAAATTTGTAAATCATAAAAGCAAACTATTTCAGCTCCATTTTGTGAGCAATGAAATTGAGTTTTGTTGTATTCACTTATGTATAGCATTATGGATTTTTGTATCAAAAGTTCATTTTGCGGCAAGAACAGTCACTTATGTGGTCTGGTCTCTATCAACAGTCATGGTGTCCAACAAAGTATTCCACCTGTATCTGTCTCTGCCAAGTGGTCCAATTTGATATCAGGAGCCATTATTGTGGCTTCGGCTAGGCTTTATCAGTCTCAGTATTAGGAAGGGGTGCAATAGAAACTTTAACAAGTTATTAGCTATTAGGGTCTTCTATTTACCCTATTTAAGTTTAGTACAAGTGGCCAAACCCTTTAACCTTATAGCTATTAAAATGTGTTTAACTTGCTATGGAACTCTAAATAGGCTAAAACACATGGTAGACAGTCTGTGAATCACAAAGAATGCACTAGTTAGATTTCAAGGACCAAACACACAATATATGATGAAGAAGTCCCTGCTTCCCTGTAAAACAGCAGCACGGAAATTATGGTTTTGTTTAAAACAATTTATTTTTACAAGTAAAAATCCATCAGGATAATGAAAAACATTAAAAGATATTCAAACAACTTGTTTTGCGCTTGGACCAAGCGCTTCATCTGGTTCATAAACATACAAGATCACAAATAGGTTTATAAAGGTTATAAAACATTATTACAAGGGTTTTGCTTTTCCGGTTAATTAAAAATGCAAGTGATGACTTGAATCGAGTGTTACCACTTTAGGGCTTATTCACACGGTCATTGGGGGTCGTATATACAGCCAATGTATATACGTTCCCCCATAGGCCGGCAATGGGGTATGGCGCCGTATTTCCTATCTTTCCCCGGAATACGGGGCCGCGCCCCTTGTTTCTCTAAGGAGAGGGGCGGGGGTGAGTGGCGCCCCCTCCTCCTCTCCCCGCAGCTTTAGACAAGCTCCAGCTGAACATAAGGCAGAGCTACTGCACCTGCAGGGAAATCCTTAAAGGGATATTCCCATCTGGGCATTCACAATTAATTTCCCATATGTACACATTTCTTCAAATGGATGTTATGTTAAGCCATGTTGTCCCTTAGAAAGAAGATAGCTTCCTTGGATACAACCCCCTCACATTTTGGCAGCAATGGCCAGACATGCGCTATTGAGACCAGCCTGACCACATGGATACTGCGATCATTACCACAGGACGGCTGTAGTATATGCAGTAACTCCCAGATTTTTCTTATACAAAAACCTTTGGTTTCTTTGTGCAATCGCTCCAGCAGAGGTGGCCGTATCCAAGGACACAGTCTTGTTTTTAAGGGACCATATCACAACATTTATGAGAACTTACCTTCACACAAGTAAAAAATGTTTAATAACATCTAATTGAAGAAATGTTTATATATATATGGCAGATTATTCAAATTGAATGTGACTGCCCAGACGAGAATACCCCTTTAAGGTTTTTTTTTAAAAAAAAAACAGAAAGCGTCTCCATACAGCGAGCGGCACATTGATTCCTAAATGGCCCTGCCGTGAGAATGAAACATAATTGATGCTTAGACAATCAACAACACAAAATTGGAATAGTGGATCACTAAGATTGACTACATCGATATGAAGTTATCGGTGTGAGATGTACTGCCTATGTGCAAGCTCCACCGGAGAAGCGAATCCTGTGCACTGGTCATTAATCTTCTTTATGCAAAGTCTCCTTTAATAATTTCGATCAGGGAGACTTCCCATTGACTTGGATGATATCAAGAGCTGGAAATGAAGGTCATCCATCTCATGCTTTTATATATACTTGACTGAGCAATACCTGGTTATAATAGGATCAGTTATTAGAGAAAATCACAACAAAATAAGCCTAGAAAGCCAAAAGGAAACCGGGATGACTCAACCTCGGCACTAATAGGAGTCCAGCAGCTACTTCTACAGCCAGGAGCGGCATTTATACCAAGCTTTGATTCTCTAATGCCTAATATCTATATTACAGATTTTTATGCTCCCTATTGTTATCCATATTAATAAAACTCTTTTTACTAAAAATAGAAAAGTTGCGTTTTGGGGTAGGGAGGGGGGGGGGGGGCTATCCCAGGGTTATCTAACAGAATCAACTGCAAATATTGAGGATCAATCTATATTGCCTTTTCATCATGTCTCACTGCCGCAGGGCTGAGAGCAGCTCAATAGTTCTGCAAACGCTCTACAGAGTAATATATTACTGACATGAGATATTTCATATGCTGTGATTAAACTATGAATGACAGAGGTACAAGTGAATGGTTGAAGGGTACGTTAAAATAATATGGAAAAGAACCGCCAGTAGCTTGCTCTAAAAACTAGTTACATCGTTATTAAGGTTCAAACACGCAAGACCAAAATAGAATTTTATAGATATACAATAAATACATAAGTGGACCCCTACACAACACAGATGAATTGTTCCATACTTAAAGGACATCTATCACCAGATCAAGGATTACAAACCGAGCACACTGACATACTGGTGTACACTCCCTCTGGCAGGATCTGCTCTTCTTTATAGCTTCTTATGCCCTTGTTTTTAAGAAAAAAGGGCTTTAAACATTATGTAAATGAGCCTAAGGAGCTCTAGGCTAATGTGGCTCATTTGCATAATCGTAAAAGTATTTTTTTTCTTAAAAACCAGGGTATAAGAAGCTAAAAGAAGAACAGATCCTGCCAGAGGGAGGGCACACCAGTATGTCATTGTGCTTGGTTTACATATCACCTCTTTTAATTACTGATGTGTGATTCTCATGGTGCAGTCACACATTGCAGTTAAAGCTGCATTGTAATCACTTTTGAGGTGGTCTTAGGTGCAGTTTCTTGTTTTAACAATTGAGAAATATGAATTGAAAAGGTGAATCACATTTATTGAACAGGTTTCCCTTTCAAAATGAAATTTGCCTGTTCAGTCCATGTCTTTCACCTGTTAAATTAATACAACTTTACCTAAAATAACATCAAAACTGACTCTGATGCAGTTTTAAGTGCAAAGTATAAATGCACACTCAGGCTTTATGCACTCGACCGTTATGGGAGCTGCAATCCCAGCGCCCACACCTGTTAAAGGGAACCTACCACCACGATTCTACCTATAAAGGTAGAATGGTTAGTAGGTGGATGTATGGGACGTGAGGATAGCCCTTTTTAGAGCTAATCCTTATGTCCCCGCTAACTTTTTAAAATCTTTATTGCCCTAATATGTACATTTTCTAAAGAGGCTACTGGGGCATGGAGTAGCCGGACATGAGTCTAGACGTCGCGGCTTCTCCGCGCCTCAGTAGCCTCTTTGTTATTCCTACCCTGACATCTTCGGCACGCAGCTCCTCGTAGCTGCGCGCCCTTGTCCGAAAAGCCGGCGTTCTGCACATGCGCAGAGCGCAGGCCCTCAGCTGCTTGCTCACTGCTCCGAAGCCGGAGCTACTGCCCATGCACAGAACTGTTATTCAAAATTCTACCTAATTGTTGACCTATGACCTAGGGGATCCCAAGTTCTTCTTTTAGTAGGTTCAGGAGGACTACCTACTCTTCTTGTAGGTCTATAAACCTCCCACCCTTCATCAGTAAGGCAATAACACCAAAGTCATATTTCAAGTTAAGAAAAAGGCGTGAAGAAAGAAAAATGAACAGAGAATTTTAATTGAGAGATAATTACTCATTTGTAATGGTGTCAGCTTCCGAGATAATCTCCATATTACTGCAAGGTTCCACGGCTATTACTGCTGCTTTATGTTATACAAAGGAAATTGATGGTATCTGGAAATAAGATTCTTTACTTGTAAAATGAGTTTTACCTTAGTAGCTGTCAATCATAGGCTGCAGGTAATATGAAGGCAATTTTACATCAAGCTTCCCTATAATTATTCCTTTCCAGCTTGGTCTTTCACGAATGCCCTCCATCATTACTGACATCTTCTAAATAAGATAGCGGTAAATCCATGTAATTAACGCAGGTGATAACAGTCCGCTAAAACAATGCAGCCAGCGTTTCCTATGTGAGATTAGAAGCAATCGCACTTCCTTGACCTTGGTTTTTTGCTCCGTCATGGCTGTGCAGTAGAACAACTTACAAAAGTAAACTTAAAATGTCAACCAATATCTTTGGAGCATGTATGCAGGGCCGGATTTAGTGTTGATGATGCCCTAGGCACTCTCAGCGCTTACGCCCCCTATTGGTGCCAGGAATCTATCACCTCTGACTATAAACTGTTACTAGAAGAAAGAAGGGATGGACCTAGGAGAAGGTGAATTTAATATATATGTGCTTTTTATTTCACCATTTTTTTGTGTCGGTTACATATATGCGGTGGGCTACAACAATGAAAAGGTTTTTTTTTTTTTTTTTTAATAAACTGGTCACGAGGAAGTTTTGATTTTAATAAAATGGGGCACATTTACTAACCCGGACGCTGGAGTTCACCGAATTGTCCAACGATAATGCACTATTCTGCGATTCACTAAGATTGCTCGCCCGATATCATGAATGTGTCGCTTCCCCACTAGGGTCCCACAGAGTTCACCATCTTTTTAGTGGTGCATCTAAGTGCATGTGACACAATTTGAAAATTAAATCCTGCGCTCAGTCAGAATCAGTCCACCTGCTCCGACTATGCTGCGAAAAGGAGCGTGGCTTTGGCGTTATGGAAACTCAATTAATGTGTATCACAGCCATTTTTGGCTGGTGGAAAGTAGACCAAAAAAAATTTGGGCGCAAAACCATGCTATTGCACTCAGCCTTCACTAGCGGATCGGGGCTGCAGGGACTTGCTTTTGAAAAGTGGAGTTTAAAATCAAATTGCATTCTACTGCAATTGTTAACATAGATTTTGGATTAATTGTGCAACGGCCTATAAAATGTAGATGGCTGCTGGAATGATGGAGGCAAAACACTCATCACATTAGGATGTCTGCTGCCTGTCCTTCTGGTGTCCAGAAAATGGTCTCGGCGCCAGAAATATATCTGCACTGCGTCACAATGTTATATATGTGTCTCTTTTCCCAGAGCAAGTCGGTAGCCAAGCCAGTGCATAGACCAACACAGTGTAAATGTGCCCCAGTGCTCATAACTAAGGCCAGGGCCGAGTCGAAGGTGTGAAAATGGATGTATGCTAGCCGCAACCTACCGTTTTCATATGGGTTGCACACGGCCACATTCATATCAATGGCCAATACGGCAATCCACTTACATGGGCGTATTATCCACTGTACCGCGTGCAAGACGTTAAAAAAAAAAAAGGAAGAAAGAACGTGCCCTATTTTCTCAAATATTTCTGTTCCGTATTCCCCATAGAAGTATTTGGGTATACAGTGCATTGGGGATGGCAAGTTATGGTGTCAATATACCATGCTGTCACCGAGTGCTCTATCTTTTGCCATACTTACAGTCCGGAGCACTCACCCCTCCACCCAATAATATGGAAACCTGGCGTGGCATCTATTTGTGTGAAAGCAGCCTAAGACAGAAAAAATACATACATCACCCCTCTGGCAACCACCACTTCGAGAAGTTCCGCAAAGAGCCTTAAACAATCTAAAGTACTAACTTACTATTAATAGAAGGTTTATAACTGAGGCAGACCAAAAGTGGGCTCTCCAACCCAAGTAATGTCAAGCTACTACTGTTCTCTTGTAGGTGTCTGGTTATATAAAAGTGGGGAGAGGTCAACTTTTGTTCAATTAAAAAACCCCTATTTTTATAACTAACCAGCTACAATAAAGCAGCATCCATCCATCTCTCATAAAGCTATCGATATCTCTCATCTACGCTTATGTATTTATATCTATCTCCCATCTATCTATGTCTCATTTACATATGTTTTTTTCATCTTTTTATCTCTTAAATTGATATACCTACCTTACATCTATCTACCTACCTGTTAACTTTATTGTAGAAGGGGCATAACTAGGTTTTCTAAACATAAAGAGGTGACGGTGACCATTTCCGCTTTGCCGTTTTCTTGTAAATATGGCGGGGTATATAAAGGCGGATCCTGGTAGATTACATATGTAGTAGTGAGTATCTCACCTGTATATGATAATGAGCTACAATCAATCCCCACCCCTTTTGTCACCTATAAAAGTAGAATGTATAGTTAGTATGAACTTATCCCCAGACAAAGGCATTGGGTTTGGTTTGGATTCCCTGGTATATTGGATTACATTTATCTCTACATTTTACAGCTTTGGGAATTTGACTAATGTTTTAGTGAAGATATATATGTAGACTTTTGTAATTTGTCCATGATAATCATAATACTGTTGCACTGTTAATGGACTAGGTGTATCTAAATGGATTATATGTATTTTGGCCTATGTATTTTTAACCCAGTATACATTACATAAAATTATACATTTGTTTCTGTCCCCTGTATGTATTGTCCCATATTTGCAGTGTATTTTAAATGATTCCCCCCTTTCCTTCGGATTTTTAAAAGATGAACTTAATAAAATGAAATATTATTTATTTGCGTGTTTGGCACAAATCATTTGTAGGTTAAATCTATCGACCTATCTGTTAACTTTATTGAATAAGGGGCATAACCAGGTTTTTTAGACATAAAGAGGTTTCTAGCTGTTCCAACTTTAGTATTGTGCAGATATATATATATATATATATACACACACAGACAGTCCCCGGGTTATGTACAAGATAGGTTCTATAGGTGTGTTCTTAAGTTGAATTTGTATGTAAATCGAAACTGTATATTTTATTGCAGTTCCAGACAAATTTTTTCTTTGCCCCAGTGACAATTGGAGTTTCCAATTTTTTGCTGTAATGGGACCAAGGATTATCAATAAAGCTTCATTACAGACACCTTACAGCTGATCATTGCAGTCTGGGACTATAGTAACAATCATAGAGTTTCACCAGAGGTTACTGTGGCCAGAGGGGTCCTTCTTTAACTAGGGCCTGATACATATATATACAAGCGGTCCCCTACTTAAGGACACCCGACTTACAGACAACCCATAGTAACAGACAGTCCCCTCTGACCTCTGGTGAAGTCTCTGAATGCTTTACTATAGTCCCAGACTGCAATAATCAGCTGTAAGGTGTCTGTAATGAAGATTTATTGATAATCCTAGGTATAATTACAGTAAAAAAATGTTTAAACTCCAATTGTCACTGGGGCCAAAATGTTTTTTGTCTGGATCTACAATTATAAAATAGACAGTTTTGACTTACATACAAATTCAACTTAAGAAAAAACCTCCGGACCCTATGTACGTAACCCGGGGACTGCCTGTATATATAAAAGACTCTTTGGGACAACCTCCCCAAATTGCATTTAAAGTGGTCTTCATCACAAAGTATTCCCATTATATGGGGAATTGAAAATGTGTCACAAAATCCTAGATATATGGGTTATCATCTCAAATTGGTGATAAATATCTAACAATTAAACTATCAATCATCTAGCACACATAGAAAACATTATAGACAGTATATCAGTGGCCAAAAATTAAGTATGGTGAAGATTCTACTTTACATTTTCTGTTTCAGTCAACATTACTTTTACATTATGCTTTTTTTTTTATTTTAAGGATTTTTCCCAGGGACTTCCACATGCATTATACAATGTGTGTAGCTTAAACCTAAAAATGGAAATAGCATAGTGAAGGAAACTTCTGTAGATGCTTGCTACTCCCTTAAGGGCTCATCAATGCTACTTCAATGACTAAGCACTCGAGTGCTAGAGGCAGGTTGCAGACCAGATACCATACAGATATGGTGAGTAAAACACTGAACCGTGTAAAGCACAGTGCTGAATAAATATTACATTACTTGCTCATGTGTCCTATACCGCAGAACTCTGGTGTCTGCAGCCAAATGCCAGCTCATTTTACACCTGACCGAATGCGGGAATGAAAAACTAAATAACTTCTCTTTCTATAAAAGTTGAAGCACAATAGCAGAAAAAACAAAAACAACACTGCGGCAGATGATCCACATTACATAGACCTGGAACTGGCATCTACAAAGGAAGTAAAGTGCCCTATTTCATAGTTAGTGATAGTGTTGGAGTGTCGCAAATTGCCAATCACAGCACACACCGATCACATAGACAGATGGGTGTCCTCTATGTTTGGCAATTTCTGGTTCTCCCATATCATTGAGTGGGTATGTTTGTTCTGAAACTACATCAATAAAGTTAGTATTGGACCCATTCTCAGAAACATTCCCAGATTGCTGGGGGTCCATTCTCGTGATCGGTGGAAGTCCCAGCAGTTTGACCCTCACCGATCACCTTGTTATTCCCTTCCCTTTAGATAGCGGAAATAAAATAAAAATAACTCAGCAATTTATTCTAATAAGTTTTATTTACATGGTTTGCAGGAATTTTTGTCCTACTTCAACCAAGAAGTCAGATTGAACAATGAAATATGGAGGTCGAAGGTCAAGTAGGCACGCATTGGAGGGGCTATCAAATAGCAATTTACATCGACATCATAGAAGATAAGATAAGTACAAATCTGCTACAGCTCACAATGTAAAAATCATCTGCAAGGCCGATCCTCAGCCAATCACAAACATAGGACCTTCAGCACTCTGAAGAATGGGGGTCCCATTCTCAACTGCATGTTCTCCTGATTGCTGAGGGTCCCAGCATAACTTGCAAAGTTGTTATAACCCCTTTAATTCAACCTCTTCAATGTATATAATGGAAATGGAAATTGAGGTTGTAGGACACAGAAGAAGCAGCTTTTTCCAAGACCTGAATTGCTACAACATGTCCAGCAGTCAATGGGTTCAAGGGGTTTTGTACTAAGACCCTAACTCTATTTATTATATAAGTACACCAAAACGCGTTTTACATTTTCTCAAGACGATTTTTATTTCTACTTGTTCACTGGCTTGTCCTGCATGCATCCGGGAATAATAAAAAAAAAAATTCCATTTGAGTAAGGGGCCAATGTAAGACCCTGAAATGTACATTTTTATATACATTGAAAAACAAAATAATACAGTTTGCAACATGTATGATCAAGAGTCATCTGGCGGGTGCCAAATTTTAACCGTTCTGCTACCACTACTTAAGCTTAACTTGCAACCTGAGTTTGAGGATTACCAAACGGCTGCAACCTAAGACTCATGTTCACACTAAGGGTACATTTACATGGCTGTGTGCTGGCCCGGCCCGGATCCCGGGCGAGCACAGGGCCAGGAGGAAGGGGGGAAGGGTGAGCGCTCTTCACCCTACTCCCTCCATAGAAAGATGGGCAACCACGCCGTGTTCTGGTCACAAATCATGCGACCAGGTCACGGCCCCCAAAGTGGCCATGTGAATGAGCCCTAATGTTGTGCCAAAAGATAAGCACAACCACATCTGGTGAGCGCCTCCCATATAACCAATGTGCCACTGTTACTTGACTTACCCTATGAGAGCTTTGTTTTTTTCCCCTTTCCATTGCTTTGTCTCTATCTTTTAAAGTTAGCTGACCAGATCTTATGTAAATCCAACAAAGTAGAAAAAAAATACAGCAAATATCGTCCCACTTTCCTCACACTTCAATCCCAATCGTTGTTCGGCGCACACAATTTTACAAAAAACATTTCTGATGGTTTGGATCCCATAGAACAAATGTTTTGATTACTGACATCTAATATATTAGAAAATTAATGGGTTGACTGATTTGGCTAATTCGCCGTGATGGTTTTTTGCAGCTGCTTTGGCAGGCGCGGTTGTTCTCTTATAGTTGTTTTACAAGAAAACATTCATTATTAACAGGAAAAGAAAAATAAGGCATTAGCTCTTCTCAGCAAGGCTGGCAATTTATTTTTACTTGAAATGCCTTCTTGGCACATCCTTATTGCAGATGTGTCGTGCCAGTTGCAGCTTGGCATGCAATTACGTTAGGTGAACTTGTCGAAATAATTAGGACACAGAAAAAAAATGTAATAAACGGCAAGAAAATTGTCTCAAGAAGCTCAACATCACAGACAAGTTAGTGTGTAAAGCATAGCTCCGCTAACCTACAAAAAAAAGTTTTATGTCAGGGGAACGACGACGAGCACATGGGTAGGCCTATTCCTAAAGGGACACTTCCAAAACCTTTTACCCCTTTTAACTACCACCCCCTACAGGTAGAGTATGAAGTATAATTTCTGGTATTGATTCTTTATTGTTAAGGGGAACCCGTTGCCACCCAAATCGCTTTTAAACTACAAAATCTACATTACATGGTCGGTTGCCTGTTTTCTGGACATTATATTGGTCTTTATCAAGGGCCAATGCTGCCTGCTGCCAGAATAATTAAGTTTTATTCATGGTCTGCTTCCAGTCAGGGGGGTGGGGTTTCAGGCACAGCAGTCAAGCAGACAACCCCAACTTATGGCCACTTCTTCACATAACTGTGCCTCATTATCTGTCTGTAGATGCAACAGGCCCTGCCTCTTCGTCAACTTGGGCAGTGCACCTGTCCGTGATGCGAGCCGGAACATGATGCCGAGGAGGGGGAAAAGCAGCAAATGTGCAGTGCGCCAGTCTGTGATACGTATGCTCCTTCCTCCCTCTGGATACAGGCAGGGCCAAAACGGAGATGACCAGCGCACTACACATGTCCAGAGAAATCGGAAGAGACCGTGGCAGGCAGGGGAGTCCAGGAGGACTATAAAGAGATAAGTAGGCACGGTTATGTGATGATACTACCACAAGGGGGGGGGGGGGGGGCACCTGCTTGACTACTGTGCCTGGAAGCCCACCCCCCTGACTGGAAGCAGACTGTGGATATAACTTCATCTTTTTGGCTGCAGGCAGCGTCGTCGGCCCTTGATAAGGACTTGTCTAACAAACTGGCAGCCAGAAACATAAAGTAGATTTTGTGGTTTAAAAGTGATTTGGGTGGTGACAGGTTTCCTTTAAAGTTCACCCGTTTACCTATAAAAGAAAACCTTTTCTAAAGTCCTTTTTCTAATGAGCTGAGAAGAGTTGAAGTAAACCTGAGATGAGTCACTTTGAGAGGTGTGAGGGGGAGCAACACATTAATTCTCCAGATTGTGAGCTCTATAGTACCTAAAATATGCATCAGGCTTGTGGTTCTGTAAGTTACAGACCCTCAGATACAAGGATCTAAAGACATCCGCAGGAATGGAGTTTTTATCTGCTGCTCACATTCCCAGTTATGTCTTTAAAGGACACCTGTCATCAGGTCTGTGTCACTAGTCCTGTCACTACTACCTGTTGGAACAGCTCACAAGGATCCATCCCAGCCTTTATCTAGTTATTTCATACATTATTCATTGTAAAATCATCTATTCTTTATCATGTAAATGAGGTTGGTCACATGGTCAGAGGCAGTGATGTCACCCCTGTTACCCCCCCCCCTGCTCATGTCTGTGTGTAATGTATAGTAAAGCATTGCTGGTGTCTGTGCTGCATCTGCTGACATGCTGCATCCTCCTAATATACAGGTGAGAGACACAGACATCAGCTACACATGGACCTGACATGTTCTGCTGTAACATGGCTGCCTGGAGCTGCTGTATCTCTCCTATATACACACACATGCACACACAGGCTGCAGGGGGCGTGGCCACCAGCACCAGGAAGCACATCATTATACAGCTTCACATCATTATACAGGCTGTCAGTCATGCACTGGGGGTGTGGCTGTGCCTCCCACTCATGAATAGAGTGGACAGCTTGAATATGCTAATGCTTCATTGGACATTTCACAGGTCATTTGCATACAGCTTTAGGACCTCATTGCTTAGGTTTACAGGCATGTAGAGGGACAATGAAGGGGTAGAGGCAATGCTCTCTAATGGCAGTTTATGAAAATATATTTAGTTTAGGGGGGTTATTTTGCATGACGGGTTCTCTTTAAGTGCCTCTATCTCTGGTTCTGTAGCTTGCAGAAACACAATCCTGAAACAATTTGAATGATGAAATTCATATCCTTCATATGACAGAACATCAAAAAAATAAAGGTTCCATAATAAACTTTTATGCACATGATTAGTTAGTCCCTTAATGCATTACATGTACATGTCATAACGTACAGTACATAAGGTACAGAAAACAACTTAAGGAATTAAAAGAATTAAAGAAGCAAAGATTCTGTATGTGACTCTTCAAGACCTTATGTTTCTAGTTTTGATTTCAAGCTACTTATACCAAAAGACAGCGGGTTTATTGGAAAAAAAAACAAAAAACTTTATGTAAGATTTTTTTTCCCCTGGGTATTTTTATATATTTGTAGGATTTTCAAAAAATATGGAGCATAATGCTGACTATGACAACATAAGACACAACGGCTGGTTAAATAAACTATTATAATTTTATGATGTCCAATATTCATGTAGATATATGTGATCCCTTCACTTTTTCTATCAAGTGTGGGTTATTTATCTCTTGTATTTTGCTCTGACATCCCTCATCCATATTCCATGGCTAGGGGAGACATGATGTCAGCGAGCTGATAACAGGGAGTGAAGGGTCATGATTTCCATACAATACGGCTTCAGCCAGTGAGAAATTACACGTACGGCCTTCCACACGCATCACATGGAACGCTAATGTAATATTTCTTGGATCTAAGAGAATTCAAAGCTTTTGGTAAATCAAATCCCAAAGCGATCTCTGCTCAGGTAGAGATAAAAAAGTAGATATGGATCTAGAAAAAGCTGTGTCCATACAATACCACATCACAATTATAATAAACTAGACATAGCACCCGGCTTTGCCTGGGATAGTAAATAACTGCTCTCAGCTATAAAAACAAAAAAAAAAAAGCTAAAAAATTAGACACTTTTGTCTTTAATTGACAATCTACTAATCCCTCCAGAATTCTACACACTTAGGCTATATTCACACTGCCGTTGGCCGCCCGTACCGTACCGTAGCGGGCAACGGCAGTGTACGGGGAGAGGAGGAGGAGGTGAGCGCCGCTCACCCCCGCCCCTCTCCATAGGAAGTAATGGCACACGGCGCCGTATTACGGGAATAGATAGGACAGGTCCTATCTTTTTCCCGGGTACGGAACGGTATGGTGCCGCACGTGTGCGGCACCGTACCGCTCCCTTAGGGTGCCGTGCGCCCATTGCTGCCTATGGGGGACGTCCCCCATACGTTAGTGTGAATGTAGCCTAAAAGGGAACCTGTCAGTAAATTTAATCTCCCCTAACGAATAGAAAGTGTTCCTCGTCTTTCACGTTCCTAGACTTTCACATTCAGTTCCCAAAGTTACCATATATGCAAATCCCCCTAAGTGAGCCTGCGTCTTTCACCGTGCTGAGTGCAGCATATTCCATTTCACGTCTCCTCCACAGCAGCACCTACAGCATAAAGAAGTTGAACTTTCCTCAGCGAGTCATACACAGGCAACTCCTTCAATTCCCCCCGCAATCACAAATACTCTTCAGTGAGTCACAAACAGCCAGCATCTCTCTAAACTCTCCAAAGGAGGGAGGAGGGATTGAGGATCCCTCCTTCCTCAAAAATTCTCTTCAGCTAGACACACACAGTCAACATCTCTCTAAACTCCCTCAATCCCCTCTTCCTCAAAAGTTCTCTTTAGCTAGGTACACACAGCCAACATCTCTCTAAATTCCCTCAATCCCTCCGGCCTCAAACATTCTCTTCAGCTAGACACACACAGCCAACATCTCTCTAAACTCCCTCAATTCCCCCTTTCTCAAAAATTCTCTTTAGCTAGACACACACAGCTAACAACTTTGTAAACTCCCTCAGTCCATCCTTCCTCAAAAATTATCTACAGCTAAACACACACAGCCAACATCTCCCTAAACTCCCTCTAAAGTTCTCTTTAGCTAGGTACACACAGCCAACATCTCTCTTAACTCCCCCATTCCTCCCTCCCTCATTTATTCTCCTCAGCAAGTCACATGCAGCCAACGTCTGTTTCAAAGCATATTTTTTTTTTTCGCCAAACAATTGGAAAGCACTGGGTGAAAATTTTTACTCAAAAACTAATCTATGATGTTCCCCAGGTCACAGGAGCTGACTGTGCAAAATTTTGTTGTGGTGTTTTACATATTAAATTATGTGTAGGGGTGGCCCTAGAAATTATCTAGAAAGCATAGCCTGACTATATATTGGCTGTAAAACGTAGGACTGATAATGGTCCCATGAAAACACAAATAAGGTCAATATTCAGAGCAAAACAACATAAATAATATGCTTAAAGAAGAAATATGAAAATTTATGTACCAGTAATACGATAATACATGGCTCTACTCAAATTCTAACCATTAACCAAGACAATGGAGCATATGTAGTATGCATTTATTTTAATTTTAGATGATAGGAAAACAAAAATGTAGAAAATGTAGAAAGAGGCTTATAAAGAGCTGCAGATTTACTTGTAGGGGTGGTTTGGGCAGTGGTAGACAACATTTAAAGCATATTTGAGCTTTCATTTAATAGTCTGTGTATATGAGGAATATCACTGTTTATGTATCCCCTCTCCATGTGTGACCAAGAATAGAAGGTTTGCTGAGATCAGTAGTGCCAGGGTTCCATCTACTTGATCCAATAGGGGTCTCACAGTGGTTCCATATAGTAGATTACAACAATAGATGTATCTTTCTACTATTTACTATTGATTAATATCTTAATCTCTTAAAGAGAACCCGTCATGCAAAATAACCCCCTAAACTAAATATATTTTCATAAACTGCCATTAGAAAGCATTGCCTCTATGCCTTCATTCCCTCTACATGCCTGTAATCCTAAGCAATGAGGTCCTAAAGCTGTATGCAAATGACCTGTGAAATGTCCAATGAGTCATTAGCATATTCAAGCTGCCCAGCTTATTCATGAGTGGGAGGTACAGCCACACCCCCAGTGCTTGACTGAAAGCTGCTCCATGTAATGGTTGCTCCATGTGCTTGCTGGTGAACACGCCCCCTGCTGCCTATGTGTGTGTGTGTATAGGAGAGATACAGCAGCTCCAGGCAGCCATGTTATAGCAGAACATGTCAGGTACTTGTGTAGCTGATGTCTGTGTCTCTGTGTATTAGGAGGATGCAGCATGTCAGCAGTTGCAGCACACACACTAGCAATACTTTACTATACATTACACACAGACATGAGCAGGGGGAGGAGAGGGGAGGGGTAACAGGGGTGACATCACTGCCTCTGACCATGTGACCAGTCTCATTTACATAATAAAGAAATTATGATTTTACAATGATTAATGTATGAAATAACTAGATAAAGGCTGTGATGGGATCCTTGTGAGCTGCTCCGACAGGTAGTGGTGACAGGACAAGTGACACAGACCTGATGACAGGTGTCCTTTAATCTCTTAAACAGTTAGAGCCTTTTGTATTCGTTAGATTTGGAACAGCGAGAAAAACAACACATTTTCGGTTTTCTACATTTTATATAAATTTTTAAAATTTAAATAGAATTCTCAAAAATATTTTGATGAAAACCAACAGACAAAAGATTAATGGTAGAAAAGGGAAGACGATTCATAAAGGTGTTTCCGGTGCCATGAATTCTTACGACAGCTGAAGGGAAAATTAGTAATGAATGATTGAGTCTGACAGAAACATAATGAACTAATAACTCATCTGAGAAGTGCCAGTAACTAATAGGATTCACAGCGATATCAATTAATAGAAATTGCCTTTTAAAAGCGAGTAAGTAGGTGATGTAAGAGAATATGTGACTGATAGCTACAACACATCAACACGTTTGACTTTCAACCTACCTTATACACATCCCAGTATATGTCCATAGGGGGGAATTTATTGTGCACCGGTGAATGATAAGGGTCAAAACTGGCAAAGACGCATTGATATTACACCGTAGTGTATCATAAAATGGAATTGGATAGGCTATTAATGTATGATCAGTGGGGGGTCCCAACCCATAGACCCACTATTAAGGGACCCCTGTGCAGTAATGAAAAGACAAAGAAGTTGAAACAGCAGCTTGTAACTCAATAGTCAGAGGGACAGAGGAGGCAGGACTAGCCTCCTGATTGTGAATACAACCAGACTTACACTAGTAGACCAGTGAATTATTTCATAACTGCCAGTATTAAAAATATAGCTAGTAGTGTTATAGACCATAAGGACACTAGATCCATTTAACTAAAAAAAACTTAAAGGTATACTACAACCAAAACATCTATTGGAAAGTGACATTTGGGCTGAAGAAATCGGGTGTCCACCTCATCCTGGTAATAAGACCAAGACTAATAGAAGGGGCTCCTGGTGTTCCAGGTTACTTTACAAACAGAGACAAAGAAAAGAGGAGAAAGACACCAAAGTGTCCATGAAATATTGTTCTCTAACTGTTATATATGAGTATAGAAAATTTTTTTAAGTGATATCCTTTACAGAAGCATCATTGTCATATAAAGGAATAGACTGCAGCTGGCTCATTGTGGCCTATGGATAAGATTTCTGGATGGACAGGGTGGAAAAAAAAACGGTGACCGGTGATGTAATGATGGGTCAGTGTTATCCATATAGAGGTCATTGTACAGGGAGGGGGAGGAGATAAGCTGTGACATCATCTATTGTCAGTAGTGATGTAATGATGGGTCAGTGTTATCTATATAGAGGTCATTGTACAGGGGGAGGAGATAAGCTGTGACATCATCTATTGTCAGTGATGATGTAATGATGGGTCAGTGTTATCTATATAGAGGTCATTGTACAAGGAGGGGGAGGAGATAAACTGTGACATCATCTATTGTCAGTAGTGATGTAATGATGGGTCAGTGTTATCTATATAGAGGTCATTGTACAGGGAGGGGGAGGAGATAAGCTGTGACATCATCTATTGTCAGTAGTGATGTAATGATGGGTCAGTGTTATCTATATAGAGGTCATTGTACAGGGAGGGGGAGGAGATAAGCTGTGACATCATCTATTGTCAGTAGTGATGTAATGATGTGTCAGTGTTATCTATATAGAGGTCATTGTACAGGGAGAGGGAGGAGATAAGCTGTGACATCATCTATTGTCAGTAGTGATGTAATGATGGGTCAGTGTTATCTATATGGAGGTCATTGAACAGGGAGGGGGGAGTAGATAAGCTGTGACATCATCTATTGTCAGTAGTGATGTAATGATGGGTCAGTGTTATCTATATAGAGGTCATTGTACAGGGAGGGGGGAGGAGATAAGCTGTGACATCATCTATTGTCAGTAGTGATGTAATGATGGGTCAGTGTTATCTATATAGAGGTCATTGTACAGGGAGGGGCAGGAGATGGGCTGTGACATCATCTATTGTCAGTAGTGATGTAATGATGGGTCAGTGTTATCTATATAGAGGTCATTGTACAGGGAGGGGCAGGAGATGGGCTGTGTCATTTTGTCTAGTATCCAGAGAGCAATTTTGTACTTTGATAATGACATGGAAATTATATATTAAAAAGTAAAAACTTGGCTATGATAAAAGGTCAATTTCTGTTGATTCCCTTTAAGTATTTTGCACAATATATATTTATTTTATTAAACATTATGAGCCAAATATTCATTAAAGTACACAAGCAAACATTAGGCAAATGATCAGTAGCAACCAAATGTATATATTTTTAAATCTTTTCTTCTCCCTGGACATTTTCAGGTGCACCCTAGACCTTCCTGCTTTATTACGGGTCAAGGAGATACCACAGATGGTTGAAATAAAAGTATAACAATGCAATATAACAATGCTGGTTCCATTATTCTGAATATGGAGGTTTTTTTTCTCTACATTGGAACAATCTCCATACTACACCTGGCATCACCCTCATCACCTCTTAGCAGGATCCTCACAGCCGGGAGTATGGGATCACAATGTCACTAATCAGCACAAATCCAATACTTTCTTGTTACTTTATTTTATATTTTATGTTCCGTTGGTTTGTGGCCGCTCCAGGAACACAACAGATTTATCGAAAAAATGACAAAAGAAAAATATTAATAACCTACCTAAGAGAGCAGACATATTCTGAAAAATCCTCAGCAGCTCGGGGGTAACGGAGGGACAATTTTCCAATGTCACCAACCTAGAAACGATAATGACTGTGAGATCATTCCATCCTGTGACACGGGCATAGATTAGTGACAGCGATGATTTTACCTCTCGCATACATTCGCTTAACTTATATATTTTCTGTAGACAAAACAAGAACATTATAAATGAAAATGTATGGCCAGACAGCCGCTGATGTCATCCGGCTGTATGGAAATCTCACGACAAGATCTTGTACCTGCAGCCAGCAGGTTTCCAGTGAATCTATGTGCAAGATTTTCAGACAGATGGATGACCCCAACGGCTGTCTGGTCACAGCTAGTGGCGGGAGGGGTGTATATTAATGAACAGGGGGGGGGGGGCTGCATAAATTAACTAACGGAGGAGCCATGAGGCGCTCAGGTGACGGGAGCCTGAGCACCTCAGGCTCATCTGCATATTTTTAAAATGATACGGACCCTAATGATCTAGTTGAAAATGGGCTCATCATCCCCTAGAGCAGTGGTGGCGAACCTATGGCACTGGTGCCAGAAGCGGCACTCCAAGCCCTTTCTGTGGGCACTCAGGCCACCAACCCAGCAGGACCTTCTGCTGGCCCCACTATTCTCTGAGTACAGAGGGACACTGGAAAGAAGCTAAAATGATGCAAATTTTCTATCTTGTCCTCAGAAGGCTAAAATGATCGAACGTTGTTAAGGAACAGGGAGCAATAAGTTACTGCTTTAATTTTTGGTTGGCAATAAAAAAGGGGGTTTTGGGTTGCAGTTTGGGCACTCGGCCGCTAAGAGGTTCGCCATCACTGCCCTAGAGGTTAAGAGCACAAATTATAAGACAGTCTATATCCTTTTTAAGTTTAAAGGAAGGAGGCCAAAGATTACAAATATAAGAAGATTACCACAGTCTCGGTGCCTGGATCTATGGGTAAGTGTCCCTGGTTTATCATGATGGATTTTGATGGTAGATTTAATTTAAAAGGGATGTACGAGGTATATTGCACCACCAAACAAACTGATCAGCAGGAGAAGGACCGGTGGGATGCAGGGACTCCCACCGTTCAGAAAAATGGGGAGGGCGCATGCTCAATAATGGATGGAACCACTGCATGAACATGTGTCCTGACGATCGCCAAGCACCGCAGTTATCTTTGGCATTCCCATTCACTGTCTATAAAAGTAATGTTGATATCCAGATTCTTTGCACAGAGTATGGGATAACAAACCCCCATCGCCCCATAGAATGGGGGTCCCGTTTTCCCTAATGAGAGGAGCGGTAGGAAGAGTGAGAGCAGGAGGGCAAAAAGCTGTTCACATAATAGGGGATAACAAGCTAATCAGCAAGGGTCCGACTGCTGGGCCCCCGACCAATCACCAGAACAGGACCTTCAGTGAATTGCAGTATGGTGGACCCATTATAATGGGTGGAACTGCAGGAAAACCACACATTCAGCTTCTACATTCAATCTTATGGTAGTGTCTAGAATTGCTGAGCACAGAAAGGGATAACAAGCTGATCTGTAAAGGTCCAAATATGGGGACCCCCAACAATCCAGAGAATGTGAGATAATGGGGCAGATTTACTTACCCGGTCCATTCGCGATCCAGCGGCGCGCTCTCTGCGGTGGATTCGGGCCCGGCCGGGATTCACTAAGGTAGTTCCTCCGACGTCCACCAGGTGGCACTGCTGCGCTGAAGTCCGCTGAAATGCACTCAAGTACACCGGCCTATTCCTGGTGAAGGTAAGTGCAAGCTCCACGACACTTTTTTTTTGTTTTTTAAATGCGGCGGTTTTTCCGAATACGTCAGGTTTTCGTTCGGCCATGCCCACCGATTTCCGTCGCATGCATGCCAGCGCCGATCCGCCAAAATCCGATCGCGTGCGCCAAAATCCCAGGGCAATGCATGGGAAATCGGATATATTCGGGTAACACGTCGGGAAAACGAGAATCGGGCCCTTAGTAAATGACCCCCAATGTGTGGAGCAGTGAGTGCAGGAGATAGCAAAGTGCTGAGCATAGAATGGGGAATAGCAAGCTGATCTGTAAGTATCCGAATGTTGGAACCCCCACCTACCACGAGAACAGGACCCTCAGCAAAAATGGAGAATGGGAGTTCTTGTTAATGAGTGAAGCAGCAGAGCAATCAGGTGCTCCATCCAATTGTATGGCAGCGTCGAAAATTGCTCATAGGCCCGGGGATGGGAGTAGCAGAGATAGCTGAATTCTGTGCTCAGCAATTTCCAACACTATCAAAAAATTAAATGGAGGAGCAGGACTCATACTCAACCTGTCACTCCACTATTAGTGATATTCAAAACCACAATTCTACAGTTGTCTCCAGCGCTGTCCGATTCTCTGGAATGGTAGGGATCCCATCAGTCAGATCCTCATCAATCAGTTTTTTATCCCTTATCCAGCAAATAAGATATAACAGAAATAGCTGGCACAATCCCTTTAACTTTGATGACTTTGCTTAATTCAAAGTAAAAATCACGTATTGCCTCATTTATGTTGCAACATAGGCCACACCCCTCAAACCCCACCCCTGAATGAGGACACACCCCTCAATGTTGAGTCTAAAATGCATACTAGATGTGTTGGATGGTATTAGAGACAAACTAGACATTAGTCAACCCTTTTTTATTTTTTTAGATGTGAACCCTTACTCATGACGTGAAGGAAGAGATGGAAGAGTTGGCTCTCATCTGCCAACATCTAATTCCGACAACTGAATTATTTTACTCAAAGGAAATAGAAATCAGCTGTAAAACATTAAGATCCTTCATTTCTGAATCACAAGAGCCTCTTCCAGCCGTTATATATCTACAGCCAAATGGAAAGTAGTGACTCAGAAATTGACGGCGAAAAAAGTTTTTTTTTATTCAGTCATTTCTGAAGTATTTGGGATGAGTACAGACAAATATCCTTTATAATATAATGATATTTACATGCCCAAACACTATCCAGACTGATATCCAGTCATCCAAATACCAATGCCAGCTACTGGCACAATAAGTATGCCTGTGCTGCCCTCCTCAGCTCCCTGCCAGTACTACTTTACATAAAACAACCACATGTTCCCATAACAATATTAACAAAAAAAACCCCACAGTTGATCATGATAAATATAAAATTAACAAAAACATGAAATGTATAGTGGGAACAGGAGCTGTTTTTCTGTGTGACAACTACAGCAGTCTATAGGGAAATCGATCCATATAGAAGAGGGTATTAGGACATCATAGTGACAATCTAACTCTGGGGGTTACACACCAATTTCGCCCGTGACCCCTGCTGATTGACAAGTCATCATGTGATACGTTAGATAATCTGGTCACAGAAAATCTGGGAATTCAAATTTGACCCCATTTACCGATGGTACTTAAAGTCGCAATACAACCCTGGCATCAAAGGTTTTATTTTTATTTACCTTCTGCCTATGAATACGAACGGCGCCATTTTACCTGAGCTCCATTAACAGCATTTAGTGATTTTCTTTATAGGACTCTCATGATTAAAGGCAGAAACAGCCTGGAGATGACACATTGAGGTCTATGGAGAGCTTTATAGATATGCTCAGAGATAGGGGAGGAAGAGATAAGCTGTGACATCATATATTGTCAGTAGTGATGTAATGATGGGTCAGTGTTATCTATATAGAGGTCATTGTACAGGCAGGGGGAGGAGATAAGCTGTGACATCATCTATTGTCAGTAGTGATGTAATGATGGGTCAGTGCTATCTATATAGAGGTCATTGTACAGGGAGGGGGAGGAGATAAGCTGTGACATCATCTATTGTCAGTAGTGATGTAATGATGGGTCAGTGTTATCTATATAGAGGTCATTGTACAGGGAGGAGGAGGAGATAATCTGTGACATCATCTATTGTCAGTAGTGATGTAATGATGGGTCAGTGTTATCCTTATAGAGGTCATTGTACAGGGAGGAGGAGGAGATAAGCTGTGACATTATCTATTGTCAGTAGTGATGTTATCTATATAGAGGACATTGTACAGGGAGGGGGAGGAGATAAGCTGTGACATCATCTATTGTCAGTAGTGATGTAATGATGGGTCAGTGTTATCTATATAGAGGTCATTGTACAGGGAGGGGGAGGAGATAAGCTGTGACATCATCTATTGTCAGTAGTAATGTAATGATGGGTCGGTGTTATCTATATAGAGGTCATTGTACAGGGAGGAGGAGGAGATAAGCTGTGAAATCATCTATTGTCAGTAGTGATGTAATGATGGGTCAGTGTTATCTATATAGAGGCCATTGTACAGGGAGGGGAGGAGATGAGCTGTGACATCATCTATTGTCAGTAGTGATGTAGTGATGGGTCAGTGTTATCTATATAAAGGTCATTGTACAGGGGGAAGGAGATAAGCTGTGACATAATCTATTGTCAGTAGTGATGTAATGATAAGTCAGTGTTATCTTTATGGAGGTCATTGTACAGGAGGAGGAGATAAGCTGTGACATCATCTATTGTCAGTAGTGATGTAATGATGGGTCAGCGCTATCTATATAGAGGATATTGAACAGGGAGGGGAGGAGATGAGCTGTGACATCATCTATTGTCAGTAGTGATGTAATGATGGGTCAGTGTTATCCTTATAGAGGTCATTGTACAGGGAGGAGGAGGAGATAAGCTGTGACATCATCTACTGTAAGTAGTGATGTAATGATGGGTCAGTGTTATCTATATAGAGGTCATTGTACAGGGAGGGGGGGGAGATAAGCTGTGACATCATCTATTGTCAGTAGTGATGTAATGATGGGTCAGTGTTATCTATATGGAGGTCATTGTACAGGAGGAGGAGATAAGCTGTGACATCATCTATTGTCAGTAGTGATGTAATGATGGGTCAGCGCTATCTATATAGAGGACATTGTACATGGAGGGGGAGGAGATAAGCTGTGACATCATCTATTGTCAGTAGTGATGGGTCAGTGTTATCTATATAGAGGTCATTGTACAGGGAGGGGGAGGAGATAAGCTGTGACATTATTGTCAGTAGTGATATAATGATGGGTCAGTGATATCTATATAGAGGTCATTATACAGAGAGGGGGAGGGGATAAGCTGTGATAAGTAGTGATGTAATGATTGTGATTTCTATAAAGATTACCCAATTAAAATAGCAGGTGTCAGTCTATTAAGAAGTCTTACCTATTATACAGGACAGAATAACACAACCTCTATGTGCCTTTCTGTTTCCACTTAAGATGATAAACACTTAAGGGAGCGGGAGGGTTATTATTTCTGCATTTCTATTTGTTACATGTCCTATTTTCTAACCTTTATGATGGCCGGCGCGGTCTCCAATCACTAAAACGACACATTGTCAGTGTTATATGAAGCTGTGAGGGATGAAGGGAACAGACCAAGGGCAGAACACACATTCATCCTGATGGAGAAATATATCATATACAAATACATATTTATACAATAAGGGGACACTTAATATGGATGAATGATCAATAGCTCCATCGATCAGTCGTCTACTGCACAAAACCACAAAATACCAGGAAATACCACAGATCAATGTTCTTTATAAAGTGAGGTAAATTCACTGAGACCGATCAGCCAAAACAGCAAAACCACAGTCAGGTAAAGTATATAACAAAAAAGCATGACAAAGGTGGGATATATACTAAATAAATAGTCGGGACTTGGACTTCATGTGTCAGAAGAACCCACAACGGACATTTATATAGATCTAATTTGCTTAGGTAAGGGCCCAAGTGTGTAGGCCTAGACTATTGTCAGGTCGTGTATGGTTTTTCTAGTCTACAGTAATGACCCCTTCTGTTGGAAGTGGTCAAAGGTAGGGTAATCGGAGAACCAGGTACCTGGTCACGAGAAACAAAGGCTTAATCATAAGGGTAGAACGGAAGGTCCCCCCATCTGTTCCGAATCCACAGAAAACCTACTAAAGTTCAGAAGCAAAAAAAGAAGTTGGTGTGGTCCGATAAAACACATTACCGACATCACATGGAAATCCAGGCCGCACTTCAAAGCATACAGGACTTCAAGGGTCACTTGGGAAATTTGTATCAATCTTACTCACATAGGCTTTCAACCGTATAAACTATGATACTATGAACATATGTACAGTTCATAGACACCTCATAGTTATGTTTATATGAATAAATCATCATAAAATAACAAAAACTGAAAAGTCAGAATATTGTGAAATAATGTTATTAAATAGATTAAAAGGTAAAGGCCACCCCTAAAACCTATATATTTTTTGAAAGCAGACAATCTGGTGATAGCATTTGTCTTTCACAGTTTACAGCCTGTACCAACATCATGAAACTTTGGAACTTTTCTCCTCAATCAGACAAAAAAAACAACTGAGTTTCTAGGTGCCAGGGATCCAAAGTTATATCTCCTAGAATCCAGGACGTATCTCATACGTCCTCAGTCATAATGGTGTCTCCCTGTGAGGATGTATGAGATACTTCTATGGCAGGAGAAAGATTAAAGGCTCTGATACTAAATGCTTGGAGCCAGATACAACTGGACACCCTCAGATGTCTTCTGGAGTTTATGCCTTAATGCGCCCAAACTGTTTTATGCAAGTAACACACAGAATGTTAAAGGTCAGTTATAAAAATATAGGACAAATTTACTAATCCTGTCGAAAAGACTAAAGAGTCTAATATTGTATCACATTCATGTAGATATTTGCTTTTACTTTCCCTATCGGTTGCCATGACAGCCTCAGGTCTTTGTAAGACCCGAGGCTATATGGCTTCTGCAGATTCATAACAATGTGCCTTTGATAGAAACGTCATATTCTGCAATACACCAGTATTGCAGTATATGGTAAGAACGATCAGACCATCGGTTAAAGTACCCTAGAGGGTAAAAAAAAAATAAATGAATAAAAATTGAAATCACCCCCCCTTTCTCTAAAACTGATATAAAACTATGTAAACAGTGAAAATCACAAACATGCTAGGTATTGCCGTGTCCTAAAATACCTGATCTATCTAAGCGGTTATTCCCGGTGGTGAACCCCGTAACAAAAAATAGCCCCGTAGATGTTCGAAATGCCATTTTTATACGATTTTACATCGTCCTCAAAATGGTAGCAATGAAAAGGTCAGCTCATCTCACACAAAAATGACACCTCATACAGCTCCGTACACCGAAGTATGAAAAAGTGATTAGCGCCAGAAGATGGCAAAACAATTTTTTTCCGTATGCATTTTAAAATTTTTGTAAATGTATTAAAACATAAAACCAATATAAATTTGGTATCACCGTGATTGTACCGAACCAAAGAATAAACTGTGGAAGTCTTAAAAACTGGTCCGACAAGAAAGTAATGCAAATGCTTTTTTCTGGATTTCTGCAAAAAATCGATTATAAGTTTATGCAAATTATGTCCTGGCTTTCCTCATGCCATCACACAGACAGTTCAGCGCTCTGTTATTATCCATATTATGCACGCCTCAAGCATGAATGTCATAGCACGGCCTGCCCTCCCTTTCCCCATTCCTGACAGCCAGGAAAAAGCCCCATACGAGTGGTAGATTTCCTTAACGGGCAATTTTCCATTTTTGCATTTCTGTTTTTTAATATCCTCTTTCAACAATATAGCCAAACCCCTCTGGCAATATGCACGAAATCTGTCCTGGCCACAGGAAAACAATAAACAAAAGCATAGGACTGGCCCCTTAAAACTTAACTTTCACTAGTAAATGTTAAAAAAATCTCTTCTTTCTACATATATAGTATAAAACAAATAAATGGTAAAGAATTGGAGCAGTCTTACCAGGTCGGGTGTTGGGCTTCAGGATAGATATCCTTAAGAGAGACCTAAGGGGGGAAATAGTGTGTACTCTCCCTACATGCTAAGTAGTCCCTATTGCCCCAAATGCTCCCGTCCTGACAAGGACAGTACCCACGTTGTCCCTAGACCAGTGTACTGTTTTGCCCTAAAGGTACAACCAAAAAAGTGCTCCCCGTCCCTCCCTTACCTACACGTTTCATCACCATTCACGGTGAATCATCAGGGGGCTAGTGAGGACTGAAAAAGATTCTAGGAGGGGGAGAAAATAATAGTAAATCTGGGGGGCCTAGGAATCCTGGATATAGGTTACACGCAGGCCTTCCATGGTGCTTCCCCAGAGAGGTCGGATCCACCTTTTTTAGTGATATACCTTGGCTAGTGAGCATTAGCCTATTTTGGCCACTTTCTTTATATATAATAAGCCCCACCCATGTGTAAACTCATAGGTGGTGATCAATTACCTGCCTGTATCAAGCGATACATCCACTGCATTTGAAATTACCCGTGAGGGTGTTTCTATTCAACCATGTTGTGTTTTGAGGAGCTTGAAAGTGACTTTGGACCAGGCGATCCTTTAATGATCTCCCTTTTCTAAAGGTAATTTGTGGGGTCTCACTCAATACATCTTGTATATCAGGGTTCATTAGTAGGATGTTCCAGTGTTTTTGAATGATATCTGAAGCTCTCGGCGATCTCTATCGCTTGCTTCTTTAAATGCTTTTCTCAGGACATGGTCGGGGTATTCACTTTCTATGAATCGTGTCCTGAGATCATTTGCCTGCATCTTAAATTCATCATACGTAGAACAATTTCTCGTCAATCTGTAGTATTGACCCTTAGGGATACCGCTTTTCAAACGCAGTGGATGGTGGCTCTCCCATCTTAAAACTGAATTTGTGGAGGTGGGTTTTCTGTAAACCTTTGTACTCACTTCTCCATTCATTTCCCTACTGATCTCCAGGTCAAGGAATGGGCGGATTCCTTCTCCCGACCTCAAATGTGAAGCCCAGATTAATCTCGATATTATTGAGATCTTTTACAGACTCACAGAAGGACTCTTCATCTCCCCTCCATATCACCAGGATATCGTCAATGTATCTGACCCACAACTCAATCCTGTTATTCATGGATGCTCGTTGTTCAGTAAAGACCATGGTTTCCTCCCACCAACCCAGGAGCAAGTTGGCATATGTAGGTGACCAAGGATTGCCCATGGCAGTGCTCCTGAGCTGGAGGTAGTATTTTCGGTCAAACTGGAGGAATTTGTGGGTCAAGAGAAAACTGAGAAGTTCCAAGAAAAAATTGTTGAGAGGAGTAAACTGGTTACCCCTAGAGTTCAGAAAGTGTTTAACCCCCATTAAACCAGAAGCATGGGGAATCGATGAGTACAATGCTTCCACATCAATTGAACAGAGAATACAATCCTCCTCAATAGTAATCCCATCAATTCTACGTTTTTAATCTGCAGTGTCCTGTATATACGATGGGAGAGAAAGTACAAAAGGGAGCAAGACTTTAGGGACTACTTAGCATGTATAGAGAGTACACACTAATTCCCCCCTTAGGTCTCTCTTAAGGATATCTATCCTGAAGCCCGACACCCGACCTGGTAAGACTGCTCCAATTTTTTACCGTTTATGTGTTTTATACTATATATGTAGAAAGAAGTGTTTTTAAAAAAAATTTACTAGTAAAAGTTAAGTTTTAACCCCTTAGCGCTCCGCGCCGTAGCTGTACTGCGCAGCTTCCGACGATTAGCGTTCAGCGCAGTACAGCTACGGCGCGAGCGCATAGGATTTTACAATTGTCACCACGTCTCGCGACGTGGTGACATCGGGACGAGACTTGGGTGACAGAGGCAGGAGGAGTTCCTGTCTCCGTCACCCGACCAATCAAATCGGTCCCGCCCGCCGATCGCCGTGATTGGCCAGTCAAACCTGACTGGCCAATTACAGCGATTTTGGGCTAAAAAACGTGGTTTTAGCCCCTTCCTCTTCCTCCAGCGGCACCATTTTGGTTTGGTATCGCTGGAGAGAGGAGAGAGCGTTACTGTGTGCACCAAAATACACTTTTACACTATAAATAGTGTTCTGATCCTTATCTGATCCCTATTGTTCCCTACAAATTCCCATCCCTATCTGTTTTTTCCTGTGTCCTGTGTGTTCCCTGTGTGATCGCCTTGTGTGATCCCACGTGTCTTCCGTTTTTCCCTGTCTGTCCCTTCTGAACCCAAACGCACTTTTCAGTGCGCTGTGTTAGCGTTGTTCTGCACTGGACGCACTTTTCAGTGCGCCGTGTGAATAGCGCTGCACAGAATCTTTAGCAGTCTTAGCGGTAGTTAGTTTGTCTTAGGGCAAGCTAGGTGCATTTGTAGCGCCTTTTTGCGCGGTGCACATAGGTTTTTTTTCGGTGCCTGGTAATATTTTTTTCCAGAGCGCCGTAGGTGTACCCATACGTAGCTACTTTTTGTGTGTGCCATCTGTGCGGCTGGTCCGTGTGGTTTGGTGTGCATTATCTTTTTTTTTGTGTGCTATCTGTGCGGCTTGTCCGTGTAGTTTAGTGCGCATTATTTTTTTGTGTGCTATCTGTGCGGCTTGTCCGTGTAGTTTAGTGCGCATTATTTTTTTTGTGTGCTATCTGTGCGGCTTGTCCGTGTAGTTTAGTGCGCATTATTTTTGGTGTGTGCCATCTGTGCGGCTTGTCCGTGTAGTTTGGTGCGCATTATCTTTTTTTTTTTGTGTGCTATCTGTGCGGCTTGTCCGTGTAGTTTAGTGCACATTATTTTTTGTCTGTGCCATCTGTGCGGCTTGTCCGTGTGGTTTGGTGTGCATTATATTTTATTTTTGTGTGCCTGCTAGACGGTTTATCCGTGTAGTTTGGTGCACATTATCTAATTTTTCTAGTTCTCTATTTTTTTTGTGTGCAATGTCTCAGAAGACGTACACCGTGTTGGAGGCATATAACATGCTTGCCTCTGACACCGAGTCAGCTAGTGGGAATGATGGTCCCTTTTACCTATCATCATCCTCCTGCTCATCTTCCAGTGACCTGGAAGGACCCCCAAGAAGGCGCCGTAGGGTTCCAGGGACTTCTGCAGGAGAAGTGCCTGGGACTTCTGCAGGAGAAGTGCCTGGGACTTCTGCAGGAGAAGTGCCTGGGACTTCTGCAGGAGAAGTTTCTGGGACTTCTGCAGGAGAAGCGTCTGGGGCTTCCACTGACCCCACATGGGTAGCCCCAGATAATTATACCCCTCAGGTCCCTGACTTTTTGGGCCATCCTGGAATTAACTTTGACACGACAGGGCTCAGAGCTGTGGACTTTTTTAAGTTTTTTTTTGATGAGGCGCTGCTGAATATTATTATATTTCAGACAAATCTCTACGCTGCACAACATATTGCCCAAAACACCACGTCCTTTTATGCACAACCCTACAGGTGGACCCCTGTCACTGCAGCAGAGATGCACAAGTATTGGGGCATAATACTCCTCATGGGGATAGTAAAGAAGCCTTCAATCAGGGACTACTGGAGCACAGACATACTGTACCACACCCCCATGTTCCGCATGGCAATGAGCAGGATGCGCTTTGAAGCCATCCATAAGTTTTTGCACTACACTGACAACACACAGTGCCCACCCAGAGGTGACCCCAGTTATGATCGGTTATTTAAGGTCAGGCCCATATTAGATCATTTTAGTGCCAAGTTTGCCCAGGCATATACCCCCGCCAAACATGTGAGCATAGACGAGTCCCTAGTACAATTCAAAGGGAGACTTCACTTCCGCCAGTACCTGCCCAATAAGAGGGCAAGGTATGGTGTGAAGATGTATAAGCTGTGCGAAAGTTCATCAGGGTACACATACAAGTTCAGGATATATGAAGGGAAGGACTCCACTATAGTGCCCCCAGAATGCCCCCCCTTCCTGGGTGTTACAGGGAAGATAGTGTGGGATTTAGTGCACCCACTGCTGGACCAGGGCTACCACCTCTACCTGGACAATTTCTACATCAGCACCACCCTGTTCAAGTGCCTCACTTCCAGAAATACTGCGGCATGCGGCACTGTACGCAGAATTCAGAGAGGTCTCCCTAAGTCGCTGCTTGGGCAAAAACTTAAAAGGCACGAAAGCAGGGCACTATGCAGCGACTCTGTACAGGCGGTCCCCTACTTAAGGACACCCGACTTACAGACAACCCATAGTTACAGACGGACCCCTCTGCCCACTGTGACCTCTGGTGAAGCTCTCTGGATGCTTTAAAATAGTCCCAGATTGCAATAATCAGCTTAAAATTGTCTGTAATGAAGTTTTATTGATAATTCTTGGTCCTATTACAGCAAAAAAATTTGAAACTCCAATTGTCACTGGGGCAAAAAAAAAAAAATTGTCGGGAACTACAATGATAAAATATACAGTTTCGACTTACATACAAATTCAACTTAAGAACAAATCTACAGTCCCTATCTTGTACGTAACCCGGGGACTGCCTGTATTGTGTGTTAAGTACAAGGACAAGAGAGAGGTCCTTGTATTAACCACAATACATGAGCACACCACCACCCCTGTCCCATTACGAGGTAGCAGTACAGAAACCCCCAAGCCGGACTGTATTTTAGATTATAACAAATACATGGGAGGGGTGGACTTGTCTGACCAGGTGCTTCAGCCGTACAATGCCATGCGGAAGTCGAGGGTGTGGTACAAGAAGCTGGCCGTGCACTTCATGCAGATGGCATTGTATAATGCTTATGTGCTGCATCGATATGCCGGCCAGAGGGGAACTTTCCTGGAATTTCAAGAGGTGGTAATAAAGTACTTTCTTTTTGGAGACCAGGAAGGGGGGAGTGCTAGCACATCTGGAAGTGAGGCCACATCACGTATTGTACCAGGGCAGCACTTTCCAGGAGTAGTTCCCCAAACAGCCAGCAAGGGAAGGACACAGAAGAGGTGCAGGGTGTGCTCCAAAAATGGCATTCGGAAGGACACCATTCATCACTGTGAGACATGCCCAGAAAAACCAGGGTTATGTATGAAAGATTGCTTCCGAATTTATCATACATCCCTGGATTTTTAGAGTACCCTGTTGTTACCCTGACGCACAGCTTATACATCATGCCGCATGCCGCACCTTCCCTTCTAAGCCCTGCCATGTGCCCAGCCTGTAGATTACTGTCCCGTATGCTTTACCCGGGAAAACATGCATCATGATTTTTAGGGTGTTTGTCTCCCATGGCAGCAGCTGGGCACAAAATGACATAATGGATATTTTTTACTATGCACTATCCATTATGCACTTTTTCAGGGGTCCACCTGTGGGGTTAAAATGCTAACTATACCCCTAGATTAATTCATGGAGGGGTGTAGTTTCCAAAATAGGGTCAGTTCTTAGGGGTTTCTACTGTACTGGCCCCTATTGGCATCTACAAATCTTTCATGATGTCAAAAAGAAAAAAAAAAAGTACAATGTCTGTGCTCCAACAAGTTATTCCCTTTTGAGCCCTGCCGTGTCTCCATCCTACAGATTATTGCCTCCTATGGGGTATTGCCCTAACCGGGGTAACCCGCAGAATGATTTTTGATGTGTTTTTCCCCAGTGGCATGAGTTGGGCAAAATACTTTTGTCACTTCAATGGCATATTTGATAAATTGCAATACAATTGTTTCTCTGCACTACTCACTTTGTATTAAATTTTAGCCAGCACCTTAGGGGTTAAAATGCTCATACAAGCCTACATACATTCTTTGAGGGGTGCCCTTTCCAAAATGAGTTCACTACTTGGGGGTTTCTATTGTACTGGTACCTCGGGGGCACCCCCCATTACCAATCTAGTGAAAACGAAGCTTGAAAACCTAAATTGTGCTTCTTTCTTCCTGACCCCTGCCGTGTGCCCAGCCTGTAAATTATTGGCACATGTGTGGTATTGCTGTATTTGGGACAACCCGCAGAATGATTTTTGGGGTGTTTGTCTAAAGTGGCATGGGTTGGGCACAGTACACGAGGCACTAAAATGAAATTTTTGAGATAAAAACACAATTTTTACTCTGCACCCTTTACTTTGCATTCAATTTTGGCCAGCGTGTTGGGGGTTAAAATGCTCATACAAGCCTACATACATTCTTTGAGGGGTGCCCTTTCCAAAACGGGTTCACTACTTGGGGGTTTCTATTGTACTGGTACCTCGGGGGTACCCCCCATTACCAATCTAGTGAAAACGAAGCTTGAAAACCTAAATTGTGCTTCTTTCTTCCTGACCCCTGCCGTGTGCCCAGCCTGTAAATTATTGGCACATGTGTGGTATTGCTGTACTCGGGACAACCCGCAGAATGATTTTTGGGGTGTTTGTCTAAAGTGGCATGGGTTGGGCACAGTATATGAGGCACTAAAATGACATTTTTGAGATAAAAACGCAATTTTTACTCTGCACCCTTTACTTTGCATTCAATTTTGACCAGCGTGTCGGGAGTTAAAATGCTCACCACAACCACCGATAAATTCTTTGAGGGGTCTAGTTTCCGTAATGGTGTCATTTATTGGGGGTTTCTATTGCACTGGCACCTCACGGGCCCTGCCAACATGACATGGCACTCCAAATCCAAACGTGTGAAAACGGAGCTGGAAAATCAAAATTTCACTCCTTCCGTTCTCATCCCTACTGCGTGCCCAGCCTGTAAATTATTGGCACATGTGTGGTAATGCTGTACTCGGGACAACCCGCAGAATGATTTTTGGGGTGTTTGTCTAAAGTAGCATGGGTTGGGCACAGTATATGAGGCACTAAAATGACATTTTTGAGATAAAAACGCAATTTTTACTCTGCACCATTTACTTTGCATTCAATTTTGACCAGCGTGTTGGGGGTTAAAATGCTCACCACAACCACCAATAAATTCTTTGAGGGGTCTAGTTTCCGTAATGGTATCATTTATTGGGGGTTTCTATTGCACTGGCACCTCACGGGCCCTGCCAACATGACATGGACTCCAAATCCAAACGTGTGAAAAAGGAGCTGGAAAAGCTAAATTTCACTCCTTTCCGCCTACCGTGTGCCCAGTCTGTAAATTATTGGCACATGTGTGGTATTGCTGTACTCGGGACAACCCGCAGAATGATTTTTGGGGTGTTTGTCTAAAGTGGCATGGGTTGGGCACAGTATATGAGGCACTAAAATGACATTTTTGAGATAAAAACGCAATTTTTACTCTGCACCATTTACTTTGCATTCAATTTTGACCAGCGTGTTGGGGGTTAAAATGCTCACCACAACCACCGATAAATTCTTTGAGGGGTCTAGTTTCCGAAATGATGACATTTTGGGGGGTTTTCTATTGTACTTTTACTTCAGGGGCTCTTCAATTACACTGTGGCACCACAAAATATTTGCAGCCAAATTGGCCTTCCAAATACCCAGTATCGCTAACTCTGTTCTGGACATCACTGTGCGGGGAACCAGCAGCTGACATCCACATGTCTGGTATTGCCGTACGCGGAAGAAGCAGGGCAAGAAATTAGGAATATATATTTACCTCAAATTCCTTCTGAATGTATCCATTTTAGGGCTAAATTGGAAAGATTGAAATCAAAAATTGAAATTTCAAAATTTCCACTCCATTTTCATATGCTTCCGGAAAAATAACTAAAGGGTTAACAGACTTCTTAAATGCTGATTTGAATAGGTTGAGATGTTAGGTTCATAAAATGGTGTTACTTGTGGGGGTATATAGTACATAAGCCTTTATAGGGCACTTCCAAACTGAATTGATCACCAAAAAGTTTGCATTTTTCAAATTTCAAGAAAATCTGAGAAGTTGCTACTAAAACTTCAAACCTTCTCACATCCATAAAAAAAAATGGAAACTTAAAACAAATAATGGATATAAAAAGAAGACCAATGGCAAAAGGTTTCTATCAAAAAAAAATTGTGGTATCACTTTTTGTCTAAAAAGTATAACATTTGAAACTTTGAAAATAGTCATTTTTTTCAAATTTTTCCTAAATTTTTGAATTTTTACCCCCCAAAAAAGGAACGGATCACCGAAATGACACTACTAACATAAACTACAATGTCTCACGAGAAAACAATCTCAAAATCACAGAGATATCTTAAAGCGTTGAAAAGTTATTACCACAGGAAGAGACACTGGTCAAATTTCAAAAAAAAGTTGCGAGCCTTAACCTGCAAACAGGCTGCGTCCTTAAGGGGTTAAGGGGCCGGTCCAATGCTTTTGTTTACCCTCTTTCCACAAGCCATACCTTTTTTTTTACTGTTTACAGAGACATAGGAAGGCTTCTTATCTGTAGGACAAATTGTACTTTGTAGTGACACCATTTTATTTTTTTATTTATTGAACAGGGAAGCTGGGAAAAAATTTCCAAATGTAGAAGAGTCGGCAAAAAAAAAAGTAAAAGTCCCTGGATAGTCTCCTCAGAGAGCTGAATCTTCAAGGGAAATATTCTCTAGGTTTAGAAAGAGTTAATCTTTTGCCTCCTCATCTGTCTGAAGTGTGCAAAGCTCTGAATACACTGCTCACTACAGGAGAAAGAAGCAAAAGCAAGGCACGGAGAAGCTGCTTTACTTTGTAAAATATATATAGTATAGTATATATAGTATATTGTATACAATATACAAATATGCAATTATCACTGCTTAATTCATTACTAAAAATGCAAGTTTCTTCAAAAGATTTGTGATGTTTTAAGTAAAGCAATAGGTAATTTTCTTGTGACACATAAAAGAATGTTTAACAAAAAAATGAAAAAAATGTAATTTGTAAAAAAAAAAAGATGAGCAAAGAATGTAACTATGAAAAACATCACATAAAGTCACTACTTCAGAAGGATGGTTACTATTACCGGTGGAAATTGTGGAATCAGTAAAGACTGACATCCATAAATCTCACTGGTCATTCACTCTTCCATCGAGAAAAAAATATTAAGATTCAAGGCGCTTTCCTGTAGCGGCATCTATCATAAGAGAACTGATCCATCAGCCATATAGAGCAAAACCAATCATAGGAAATAGGAATATAACTCACAAATGGAAAATGACAAGGGAATAGCTATGATAACGCTGCTAAATTAAAGTAAAATACAGACCTTCTATAATATACAGATATATATTTCTACAGTAACATTCCTTGTATTCTGCCACCACCGGGTCTTGATTATAAGATATTCTGGATTATCAATCACATAAAATTTTTTGGAGTTCATGGACCTTTGTTTTAAATAAAAAGTATGAATATAAAATCTGCAGTTTTTTTTCATTATTTTATGTTATTTATGCTGAATCTGTGTCTATTTTATATAAATAATTGAAAATAAAGGACTTGCCTCCAGGAGGACATGAATACAACTCAATGGCTTGGACAACATATAAAAGATAACATAGAATAATCTAATTTTTATTACAGTAATAACACATCAAAGTTCATCAAACCAACAGATAATCGATTACCAAACCTCCTAACGGGTGTCCGATCCCACATGATCCTCAGTCACAGGTACAGAAGACTTTTATCTTTTAAGGCTCATTCAGATGGGCATTTTTGAGGTCAGTATTCTATCCGTTTTTTGCAGATGGCAGAATGACCCATTTATCCCGATGAGTCTGTCCACACATCCCTATTTTTTCACAGATATGCAGACGGCGAGAGAAAAATTCCAGAATGCACTATTTTTTCTCAGATGCGGACCACGGACCTCCATAGAAGTGAATGGATCCGCTAAGAAAAAACAGACGGCACACGGATGGTATCCGTATGCAGTCCGTTTTTTCTCAACTCTTGCTAGGCAACTAACTGGGCAAAAGGTAGAATAGAAACCCATGCGTTTTTTTCTGCAGATGTATAAATATACATAGACATATGGAGGTAAAAAAAAACCACATGCGTCCTCATTTTTTTTGCAGAGGTGTAGCAATCACACCCGTCTGAATGAGCCCTAACAAGACACAAAAAGCGTGTTTCTAGGTAATATAGCACCAAACATAGAGGCTTCTGAAGTGACAACTCCCCTGCAACCACTAAACTTGACTCATCCCACATGAAAATGGGTTGAGAACAGTCATATTTCTCTGGCTTTGAGTGAGATTTTTTATAGGTAAACAGGTGTATTTTCACATATAAGATGAAATTTTAGAAATAACATTTCATAGCCTACCTGATGGGGTTAGTAGTTTAGTGGGGTAAAACCTAGTGACAGTGTTAGGATGAAGAAGAGGGGAGTGAGCCGTCTCTGTTTGTGGCTTTTTCTAATGAGTACAAATGAATTGGAGATGCAAAAGAAAGTCTGGTGAGGCCCTATAAGTATTATATGGTCAGCCTGTGCGACCTTTCATGCTACACAAATGTAACCTGTAGAGGCAGATTTACAGGGAATGGTCACTGGTTTTTACAACTCTAATATGACAGCCCCTTAGGAAGGGTAACATATATCTTCATTAACATTCCCTCTTTTAAGTTAAAATTTACCAACAATATAATGGCTCCATAGTCATATGCAAATGTGCTAAAGAGAGACTCTTTTTGCTTGAGATGAGTCACTTTTGTCGCTAGTGGGGCAGCATTCCTTCATATAGGGGCAGTTAACGTAGGAATAGGATTTTTATCTGTAGTTTTAGGGATGACACAAGAGGTATAAGATCTTGTAAAATGGTCCTTGTCTAAAGAGTTGGGTTTTAAGAGCACGTTTGAAGCTTTGGAGGTTGGGTATAAGTTTGATAGTCTGGGGAAGGTCATTCCACAGAATTGCTGCAGCTCAGGAGAAGTCCTGTAGAATTAGAGGTTAGAATTAAAGAAGAGAATAATCTAAGATCACTAGCAGATTGAAGAGCATTGGCTGGGCAAGAGACTGAGATGAAAGAAGAGGTAGGCAGGTGCAGCACTGTGCAGAGCTTTGTGGATGAGGGTGACAACTGAAGTAGACAGGAAACCATGGCAGTGACTGGCATAGATTGGAGAAATCTGTGAAGCGTTTGGTCAGAAAGAAATGTCTGGCTGCTGCATTTAAAATAGAAGAGTTTAGTAAGTGGAAGACGGATTAATAGGGAGTTACAATAGTCAATAAAGGTATCTGATGAAATGTTCCAACTTAAGCCTCTAAAAGTCACTTTTCTCTGATAATTTGCATACGACCTTGGATACATTTTTTACGTAGAAACAAGACAATTCTTAAAGGATATGTCATAGCGTACATGAGGGAGCATGCTAGCTTAGAGAAGGTGCTTTAATGTCTTATTGCCTCATATATAACTGCTAATTCTCGGTACTTACATTAAAAAAAATGGAACAGTAGGAGGTGAGCAATAGTAGCCACCATTTGTATGGACCTGAGATAAGAGCAGGAGAATAACCTCTATATTTAGACTACGTTACCATAATTCCAGGCCATCTTCCAGGAGGTAGATGTGCGGTGGCTGAGACACGTCTGTGCTGAGCTGAATTACAGGAAGCAGGAATGGATATAAATTCTGTCCGTCTCCACCTAAGCCCTAGTTCATAATGAAATAATAAAATATCAGTGTGGCCTATTCACAATTGATATAACATAACCTTTATACGTTGGTTTTATCACACACTATGTACCCAGAATCACATAGATCCCTTAGAACGATCTCCTCTATAGCTCAATACTTATACAACACGAACTATACATTTACTTACCCCACCAATTCATTCCAGTGGCAAGAAAGGCTTAACGTGGACAAATGTAAGGTTATGCATTAAAGGGGTATTCTCGTCTCGGCATTCACATTCAGATTCATTAATCTGCCATGCATAAACATTTTTTCAATTAGTTGTTATTAAAAAAATGCACCCGTGTGAAGATAATTTCTCATAAAAGTAGTAATATGGTCCCTTAGAAACGAGACTGTGTCCTTGGATACGACCACCTCTGCTGGAGTGATTGCGCCAAAGAAACAAAGGATGTTTGTATAGTAAATGTCCAAGAGTTACAGCATGTCCCATAGTCGTCCTGTGGTAATGATCGCTGAAGCCAGGTGGTCAGGCAGGACTCAATAGCACATGTCTGGCCACTGCTGCCAAAATGTGAGGTGGTCGTATCCAAGGAAGCCATCTCGTTTCTAAGGGACAACATAGCCACATTTATGAGAAATTATCTTCACACAGGAACATTTTTTTAATAACATCCAATTGAAGAAATGTTTACATATGGCAAATGAATTAAATTAAATGTAAATGCCCAGATGGGAGTACCCCTTTAAGGATAAGAAAACTTATCTCACAGCTAAGAGTGAAATCTAAGACACTTAAGGGCATGAAAATATTGGTGGACAGTAATCTCTGAGCAAATAACTGATAATGTTTGTGTAAGGAAAAGTTATGCAATTTTCCAATCTACTTTCTGTATCAATTTGTCACTGTTTTCTTGATCTTGGTTTATCATGTGGATAAAAAACGGTCCCTGGTCATGTGATGTCACACAGGTGCATGAATCGTTATATCCCTGGTCATGTGATGTCACACAGGTGCATGAATCGTTATATCCCTGGTCATGTGATGTCACACAGGTGCATGAATCGTTATATCCCTGGTCATGTGATGTCACACAGGTGCATGAATCGTTATATCCCTGGTCATGTGATGTCACACAGGTGCATGAATCGTTATATCCCTGGTCATGTGATGTGACACAGGTTAACAGCTCATTTTATCCATGGTCATGTGATGTCACACAGTTGCACAGCTTGTTATATCCCTGGTCATGTGATGTTACACAAGTGCAGGCCTCGTTATATACCTGGTCATGTGATGTCACTCAGGTGAAAGGCTTGTTATATTCCTGGTCATGTGATGTTACACAGGTGCAGGCCTCGTTATATACCTGGTCATGTGATGTCACTCAGGTGAAAGGCTTGTTATATCCCTGGTCATGTGATGTGACACAGGTACACGGCTCATTATATCCCTGGTCATGTGATGTCACACAGGTGCAAGGCTCGTTATTATTTGGAAGTATAAATATGGAAGGTGAATGGAAGCCCTTTTGTTCACCAGCTGTTCCCCATAGAGATCAATGTATGTAATCTTCTATTACACTTGTGTTACTTACAGTGGAAATAATAACAATTATTCCACTACAGGTAACAGAAGAGGATAGAAGACTGAACCTATAGTCACGTATAGAGTCTTCTGTGTCTTTCCCTTCTTCATACTGGTTATAATGACTGTATGTTCCTCAGTCTCTTCTGTAGAATAGGTTGTGTTTTTACAACTTTCACATAAGATCTGAAATAAAAGGGAACTTATGGAAATTCCTCTTTTTCTGATCCAATACAAAATCCTACGCAGCGCCCTGACAAGCATCACTGAATAGATGTGAATAAATGTGGATATTCCTGGAGTAGACTGACTTCCAGAAACCCCATCACGTAAATGACTTGACGCCTCTTAACAGTTTACTTTGTGCAGACGGATATCGCACCGTATCTTTTATTTATGAGAAAGTTGACACGACAAACCAGAAGTTGTGCAAGTAAAAGGAGTTGGCCACTTTATGTTAATATTTTATTATATATGGGAGACCGGTCTACAGAGCCGACAACACCAAAGGTTCTGCTATTCATTGCATTGCATTGCGCTGCTACCAAATAGCTTCTACCTTCTCCCTAGGGACTGTGGCTGATCCTGCGGTCAGGGCGGGGGCAGGAGAAACTTGGAACCCGCACCGCCTGTCATCAAAAGACAATGATGATCAGGTCAGGATCAAGTTAATATCATGAACCCAATACATAACCATAAAGTGGCCAGTGAGGAGAGGCTACTGGGCATTTCATCAATGAATGGGGGCTGCTAGACATTTTATTAGTGAGGGGAGGCTGCTGCTGGACATTTCACTGATGAATGGAGGCTACTGGACCTTTTAGTAGTGAGGGGAGGCTGCTGCTGGACATTTCATTGATGCGTGGAGACTGCTGGACCTTTTATTAGTGAGGGGAGGCTGCTGCTGGACCTTTCATTGATGATTGAAGGCTGCTGGACATTTAATTACTGAGTGAAGTCTGTTGGTCATTTTTTAATGATGGGAGGCAACTAGACATTTTATTAAAGAGTATTTGCCACCTAGAAAACCTCCCCAAATTCGCCTGGTCTTCTTGCTACTATCACTGTGATGGATGCATCTCTGGTTCAATTAATTGTTATGTGTGTTGTAATATAATGGCACTGTATTCCTTACTGTTTGTACTTGGTTGTCCATGTACATGATAATAAAAATTAATACATTAAAAAAAAGGATCTGCTGCATTTCCTGCCCTAGGATTTTACACAAGTCAATAAGTTTTTTCCATTTAGTTTTTGTGGTAACATTTGGTACCTTGGCATATACTTGAGGATATACAGGTAATGTGGCACAGATTGAAACCAAATAAAGGGGGAATTTTTAAAGCTAGCTATAGTCTGCAACAAGAACTAGTGTGGAATTACATGACCACTAGTTATATCAGAAGAGGTCGGAGTGTCAACATATATCCGAACTGGCAGGAGGGGCACCATGGGCCAGTGTGTGATCCAATACCCCTATTGTGTGTTTTGAAGGCCTTTGGAACTCAATTTCTATTAAAAGTTCCTGTTGATCACTGAATATGAGGAAAGTTACCTCCATAGAAGTACCCATAGAAGTCTTTTTGGCCTACTTTGCACAATTGGCATGTTTGCATTCTTTTTTTGGTCACATCTTCATTTAGACCCACTCTCCATGTTAGTATAATAATGTTTATACATTATTTATTGTGTTGAAATCAGACTCATCTTTGGTGTTCCCAACTCCTGCATGATGCTTCAATAAAGACGTAGTACACCCCAGCTTTATTCTATATGCACTGTACCTATGGCACGTGAGTAGTTGAAGTCAGGCTTCACCGAATGGTTGTGTAGGCGCCGAGGGTTCTAGATCGAGGTATGTGTACGTGTTTATTTATTGCAGGCATGGAGAGATATAATAAACCCAGATTTGAGACATAAAACCAGTGCTCTATGAACACATATTGATGGCTTCGCCCTGACAGATGCATTCAGTGTTAACTTTCTGCTGAAAGCCGCAACTAGCTTAGGAAGGCCTATTCCCTGCAAATAATCTACTCATAGGGCTTGTTTTTTGCTCTAAGCCAGAGGTGGCACTCAGAGCCCTTTCTGTGGGCACCCAGGCCATCGCCACAGAACATCAGACAGGACCCAAAGAATCTTCCTGCAGTTCCAAACAACTTAAAAGCTGCTGCTTTCAGTCATATTCTGATACTTACTTCACTACTTGGGACTGTAGGAAGAGGATGAATAAATAGACAGGGCCGAATTATCTTTGGTGGACCTCCTGCTGGCCCCTACAGGTCTACAGAGGGACACTGGAAAGAAGCTGAAATGATGCAAATTTTCCATCTTTCTACTGTGTTGCTGTCCTCAGGAGGCCAATATGATTGTTGAAGAACAGGGAGCAGTAAGTTACTGCTTAAATTTTTGTTGGCACCTCCAAATAAATAAGCATGGTTTTGGGTGTCTTCTTGGGCACTCGGCCGCTAAAAGGTTCGCCATCACTGCCCTAGGCCAATGGTACTGGGATCGGCAATAACAAAACATGGTTGCCCTTAAAACAGGAGCTGGTTAGCCAGTGTGAACAGCCCAAAAAAATGAAATGACTTGAAGTTTACCTTAACCAGGTGAGTTAATGTGGTCAGGATAGCGCATCGTAACATGTTGTGTTCTTCACTTTGCTTCCACAGAAGAGGCAAATACTGAACAAGACAGCCGACAAAAGGCCGAATCTATGAATAGCAAACATATCACAACGCGTCAGTCAAAATGTCAGCAAATTGCGCTTACAGATAAACTCAACATATGCCACGTAGGTAGGAACCTATAATGATGCATTTATCATAGAGACTAGAGAAATTGTCACTTGGCAATGATAACAGGAGCTGCTTATACAATCTAAAATTTCACTTACAATTATACCATCACAATGGTCGCTGAAAAGTAGCAACAATCTTCATGAGGAATTTATACCTACCCCAAGGGTGAAGAGCTACAGCAACTATGATATTCTGTGGTTACTTAAGGAAACCTACCATGAAAAATCTACCATCAGAAGGAGATCTGTTATTAGATTCCTCCTACCTGCCTATGTCCTAATCTGTAGTTTAATAATCCTGGAACCTTACTTGGTAAAAACAGAGGTTACTGGGGCGTGTACTAGCCTGGCCGGCACCGGGAGCTAAGGCTACTCCACTAGTACTAGGATGGGTGCTTAATAACGTCAAAAGTTAGCTGGTTCCTCATGACATTTTTAAGGGATTAGCTAGGTTTCTGAAAAGGAGTAAATTTTGTAAAATGTCTGAACTTTGATATCAAAAGTTTTTGGGATGAACAACAAATTGGAGGTAAGGAAGACTTTATGTTCTATCGAGAACTTAACTGATCAATCTTACGTGACCAATGAAGCTATCCAGTGCCACAGGGGACCCTTAGCAGTTCTGATGTGGACGGGAACATAAAGAGTGGAAATGGGGGCCACACCAAGCATACATTAGACTGGGACTGGGAAATCTACCATCAAACCAAGGGACACTTACTAATAGATCCAGGCTACCGGGATTGTGAGAATTTTAACTGTACCAATTAACCCCTCCGTGCTGCAGCTTCATAGGCTGTTACGCTGTCTCTCCCTCCCACCTGCTCTCTCGGTACTTCCCACCTCCCTCCGCCTGTAAGCTAACAGTGGGGGGGGGGGTGTAAAATACTGGGACTCTGCAGCACAGACAGGCTCTGGTCCAAAGCACTTCTCGTTGATTAAAATAATTTAAAAAATTAATCTTAGAAGGAGATATTTTTTTATATTTGCAGCTCCTGTTTAGAGCTTTGCATTGTACCACTCCTATTACTCTGGGAAATGTAGAAATACATTGAGAGTTACCCTGCCCTTACAAAGCCTAAAGGCATATTCACATGAGAGTTTTTCACAACTGTTTACTATCAGCAATTTTCACTGATAGCATGCCAGCCCATTATTTTCTATAGGGTTATTCAGACGTCTATTTTTGCATGTCAAATATGTGGACCACTGACTTCTATAGACGTCACCTTGGTTATCTTTGGGCTGCCCATTTTTTTCTCAACCTTTTTTTAAACATGGGAGGTTCCAACACTAGACAGTAAAATATTTAAATGTGAATAAACAATTTCAATAAGATATAAAAAAAAAATAAAGAGAAAGAAAGAAGTAGTAAAAAAAACATGAGCACACATCTCACAAAGTGCTGCTGCTGCGTTTCGGATGGTCTCTCGTCCTTTAGCTACGACCTCATCTTTTTGTGTGTTTTTAGCCAAATAATGTATACAATTCAAAAGTTTTTGTCCTTCAAATGGCGGACTCCCTTACATATTTGAATATATTTCTAGGACGATGATAATAAAATATATAACTAAACTTGGAGATATAAACATTCCTTCTGCTTTGGTCCAGTTTCTGAATGAAGCTGCCGTAGTAATGCACGCAACAAATATATGAATTCTAGATGTGACACCATCATACAGGGACATGAATGTATTTATCCCGAGATGAGTATCTCTTGAGTCAAGATATCCATCAAGTGCACATATACACACATCTCCATACATAGCTATGGCAACCGGAATAAAGACATCTATAGTTTACAGGCTGCATTCAGAGAACTGAACAATGGGCTACAATAGAAACTAAATTCCTGCTATAAAGTCTCATATTTTACAACAAATATTATTAGTAAAATGTTTATAGTGTGCAAAACCCATATGAATCATATATATATATATATATATATATTTTTATATACAACACGCTGTAGTCAATACGGATAGTTACCTGCATGTTAACCCTTTCAATAACACATGACAGTACATGGAGGATTTGCATCTTTGAGTCGCATTCCGTTACTTGCTGAAGAAGCTGGAAAAGGAGACTGAAGATGGACTCCAGGTACTGAAAAACAAGAAAATTCTGTAATGTTACCATAAGTAATACAAACATATCCCCGGAGATAGAAGTACATTGTAGAATGATATATAAATGTATTTATTATGTGTTTCAATCACAAACATTTAATATCACTACACAATACACTAATAATGACACTGTTCCGCCTGCCGCACCATCAGTAAGTGAATACATCATTCTCATTATTAAACTCCCACCGATCTGACTGTTAAACCCCTTTCCTGTGGATAGGTAATAATGAGACAGCACATAGCATTCCATTAAATGAAAGACAAAGTGATGAGTTTATGCCATGCGCGACGTTTCGGTGGATAACCACTCCCGAAATGTCGCCCTTGGAATAAACTCAATACTTTTTTGTGATTCAATTTTTCCAAAACATATTACTAGAACTCCATGTCTGGAGTTTGATGTGTTGCACCCCCCCACCCCTTTCTTTTCGGATCTTCTAAAACTGTGCTTCTGTGGACTTTTGCTTTTACAATAACTATATATATATGTGTGTACAGGCGTTCCCTTACACCCAACTTCCAGACGGCCCTTAGTTACAAACGGACCTCTGGATGTTGGTAATTTACTGTACTCTAGTCCTAGGCTACAATAAACAGCTGTAACAGTTATTAAATATGTCTGCAATTAAGATTTAGTGTTATTCCTGGTTCTTAAGACAACCCAAAATTTTTAAAATTCAATTGTCACAGAGATAAAAAAAAAAATTGTCTAAGGTTACAATTATAAAATATACAGTTCTGACTTACAAATTTAACTTAAGAACAAACCTACAGAACCTATCTTGTACGTAACCCTGCCTGTATATATAAAGTATGGAGGATGTGCACCATTATATATATTCAGGTCGAATGATGGGGCCCCTTGACACTGCAGGCCTATTAGCGGCTGCTACCGTTGTAGTCACACCCCTGTTTTAATGCAAAAAATCACAGATGAAAAAAAAAATTGTAAAGATATTGTCATTTAAAGAAGAGCAGAAGAGAACTGAAAAAAAAAATGACCAGGACATTCAGGCACTAATGACACTTGATCATGAAAGGGTTAATAAGAAGAACGACATAGGAGAGGTCATTACTTAATGATGGGCATGCAGGGGCCAACACAGGTTAAAGCATCTGACAGGTTCCCTTTAAGAAAATAAGCTCGCTGAGTGCATGTTAATGATGAAGACGGGGAACACAATTGTCATTCAACAATTATTTCATGTCTATTGGCGGCTGTAATGTATTCTAGAAGTGTCCCCTAATACGAGTGATATTATCTGTCTGTAAATTGTGATAAAAGCAATGGTCAATAATTCCATTATGCAAAAACCACTCTGGAACAGAAGATATTAAGCGCCCAGTAAACTCTCGCACCACTTTCCACAAGCATAATTGCTACTTTTTAACATCATAAAGTTGTATAAATGAATGATCAATCTCGTAAAATCGAGGTTACGATGGACGTGCCCCATCCTCACATAAATCCCATCTCCTCTAAACACTGGAATGAATGTCACAGAAACTGTTCAAATAAAAACCAGAACAAAGGGTCCTTTATCCGGTCACTTTGTGGATATACACAGAGGACATCTAGCGTCTTATCTACCTCACATAGTGACAGCTGAGTAAGAGAGGGAAATAGAAGCCGGGGCGTTGGGACTTAGACTATAATGACCTTCTGACCCTCCCATCATAGAACCATGGCACATGGACAATGGAGGGCTGTGTGTAATGGCACATTGACACCTGTGGTTCAATAAGATCCTGCTCCTGTGATGCAAAGTTGAAGAACAATGGCATAATATCACTTACCTTCGAAAATGATAACTAAATGAAAACAACTAAAATAAAGCTTACCGATCAGACCAGGACTGGACCGCAAATCAAAAAGTTTAAAAGACGGAGCATCCAGGACTTGAATGGGCCAAAATATGCCAATATAGCATGAAGAGAACACAGGTTTTCTGTCTAATGGCCCCTAAAAAGTAGGGGATCCTAATGATCCACTAATGTTGGATCAGCAACGAATGCAAGTAAGTTGGGTGAGTATAGACCATCCCTTCATGTTGTATTATCTACTCCTTGCAGGGAAATGAAGTATGGCAGTGATAACAAACCTTTTATAAAATGAGTGCCCAAACTACAAGCAAAACTCACGTATTCACCGCAAAGTGCCAACATGGAAATGTAAGCAGTAAACATACTGCTCCCTTCTCTGTCATAGCTTTCAATTATATCCGTATTCTAAGAACACCATTAGTGAAGAAAGATGGAGGACAAATTCAGGAACAGGAAGAATTGTCAGGCCTTGAGCCGGAGATACAATGATAATGCAGATCTGCCCACCCCTTCCAATTCCTCCAGTAGTCTAAGGCAGTGCTGTTGCTTTAACATCGCCGCTGCTGACCATGGTTTGTACCGGTATTGGGACTCCATTCATCTCTATCCAGCAGAGTTGCAATGTCGACACGAACCATGGTCAGGTGTGGCGCTGTCTTTCCAACCCCTTTAAGATAGCACTGAGCGTGGCAAGTCCTTGGCTGTCTGGGAATCCATGAAGATACCTTGCATCCTTTTTAGTGATGGCCTGGGTGCCCATAGAGAGGGATCAGAGTGCCACCTCTGGCACCCGTGCCATACGTTCATGTCTGGCACTGTATTATGGCACTATATAAATAGAGATTGTTATTAACATCCCAGACCACCCCTTTAGCACTCTATGTTGCTAGTATATTTTACAATTTGTATGAAGTGCACCTACCGGCAGGAACTGTTCTGTTCTGAACTCAAAATCATCAACTGGTAAACTGAAAAGTTAAGGCGAAAGTCAGCAGTAATAGTTTAATATGTAAAGATCAAGACTATCCATGTCTATACAGTATTGTCATTTCTATGACATAAACCAAATTGGACACAACTAATTAAAGGAATTGGCCAAGCTACGTACAAAGCTGCTTATGGAGGACCTTTCAATGCCCCCAATAACTAACTCTTCAAATGAAATCAATCATCAAAATCCAGCATGATAAACCAGGGACATTACTGATAGATCCAAGCACTGGGACTGTAGTAAGTGTATGAAATGTGTTATCCATGGCCTGCTTCCTTCCAAGATCAATGTTTAAAATTATGCTAACGAGCCTGAAGGGCTACTCTCGCCCCTCTGTGATCTGGCTTTACAGGCTGTTACACTGCCATGGCTCCTATCTATATACCTTATATACTCGAGTATAAGCCTAGTTTTTCAGCACAAAATTTGTGCTCAAAAACCCTAACTCGGCTTATACTCAAGTCAACTAAAAACAAAGCCAAAACTCACCTTTCTGACGTCACCCATAGGTCCTCTTCTGTCTGAGACAGTCTGAGATAGAATAGGACCTATGGGGGACGTCGGAAAGATGAGTACAGTGTTATTTTTTTTCCTATTACAGGGGCTGGACAGGCTGCATGCTACAGGGGTTGGGCAGGCTGTATGCTACAGGGGCTGGCAGACTATATACAGGGAGGCTGTAACCAATGCATTTCCCACCCTCGGCTTATACTCGAGTCAATAGGTTTTCCCAGTTTTTTTTTTTGAAATTAGGGGTCTCAGCTTATACTCGGGTCGGCTTATACTCGAGTATATACAGTATTATTAAACTGTAAGCAGTCTGACCCTGCAGTCCACCACCTTCTATATGTGCCCTTTACTAACTATTAGCATAGAGTTGGGGACAGATGAAAAGGAACATATATAGAATAGCAGACTACATGCAGTTGGTTTGTAGTCTGTAGCCATGGAGATAACATAGTCTGCATAAGGGCTATAAGCACATTTTAGTATCATAGTTTATATGGTTGAAAAAAGACACATGTTTATCAAGTTTAACCAAGGAAGGGAAGGGATTGGATGAGGAAGGGATTTAGGGGAAACAATTCTATATAACATAACCATCAATGTTATTTAGGTGTAAAAAGGCATCTAGACCCTTCTTGAAGCTTTCTGCTGTCCCTGCTGTGACCAGCGCCTGAGGCAGGCTATTCCACAGATTTTATTTTTTATTTGAGACAATTTGCTAAATTGCTCTATTTCTCTATTTTACCAATAACTATAAAATGATATAAACCTGGTACATTTTATCAAATGAATGTGGAGAGAAAGAAGTGTAAATGTCACATGGTAATAATTTAGAGGCAGGGGATTATAATAGTCCCATGACAGTTACTTATTCTATTGTTTTATCCTTGCACTAAGTTATTAATATAAGGGTTTAACTTTACTAGATTAAAATGCTGTTACTTTTCCTACAGGTCTGACCCTTGCCATTCATCATAACAGGAGCCCTGCAAAGTCTGAGTAAAAAAAAGTGTCCATATTCAATAAACCATCACTGTGTAGTCATTGTCACTGCTCTTATTTGGTAATCAATTATTTCTATTTTCAGAAGCTAAACACGGTTGTGAGGGCAAAGTGATACCGCAGTGCTCAGCAGGAGCAAAAAGAATTTAATTAGAATGGCATTTATGAATAGAGCAACATGTTTCCATTTGCAAACATATAGCCAAAGGATATCCAACTTCAAGGTTGTAGCTGTCTCGATGCGAACCTAGAAGACAAGAACAGAAAAGTTTTTTAAAAAAAAACACAGCTGTCATTTATTATAGATACTCATCATTCGCTGGTAATACAACATTATGTAAATACATTATGGAAATTGGAATGGGGCTAGCTCAGTCAGTTTTAAAGAGGTAAAATTTCTTTTAGAATTTTATAGCGATCAGGAGGTTTTGTTCAGTTTTTTTTTTTAATTTTTAATCCCCTTCATGGCTCCCATACGGCTATATATACTGTACGTCCTATCTGCACAAGCCCCGTGCAGATAACACAAGTGTCACATTTTAAACAATCATTTCTCCTGAACTATGGCACCTAAAAACACAATTCTGGTGACAACCAAAAAGTCTATTAGTTTCCTCATCAATGTAATATTTATGAAAACCGGGAAAACCAAAAAGCTGATATCTTTATCGTGGTCATGGTACAGTATACAAAACTAACTTACTGTACTAAGCCATGTGCGCTTATCATAGAACGTATTCCTGATCCGTAGCATAGGTGATGACAATCTGCAAGGACCCCCACTGATCATGAGAATTGGGGTCTTGTTCCTCCTAATTGATAGATTAAAAAAAATAGGTTCAATATCTAAGGTGGTCTGCATGTTGGACACTGCACACATTGCACATAACAGTAGCACCATTAATGTGACAACTGTTACAGTGTTGGCACTATGGTTCTCCCAGCAGGGAGTCCTTGCATCATATTTTATCCTGTGTAATGTGGTCAGTCTGTGGGATCGGACTAACATACAGGTCCACTTCCACGGGTCGGGCACAGGCCAAAGGCCACATTCAGGCGAACATGTGCTCACCCAGGGCTACGGCAGTGCGGTGGAGACAAGGCATGAGCGCCGCACAGGCATTCTTATGGCCGCAGATAGAGCACGCTCCGTCTTATTTTAGAGCAATGGTGCTGTACGTTGAGCACACGTTGTCACCATATTGCGCCCGGGGCTCTAGGGAGGTATATCCGGCCACAAGTTGAATTCGGCCTAAGAAAATTGCCAGAAATTGCCAAGCCAATGCTCATCTATCTCCGGTACTTCATAGAGAAGGAATGAGAGTGCGAGAGACAGTCCAGGCTATTCCCAACACTCTAAAGAACAATGAATGGACTGGCAGGATGCCGGCTCATCCAAATAAGAGGGATGGGACCCCTGCTCTCATCATCTATAGGTTCCCCTGTGATGCGGATGCTGTGTTAAAATAACTTCATGGTGGAGGTCTCTTTACTTTTACAGATTTAGTTTGCATTCCTGCTTTATCGTACATATATAGAGGCTATACAGGAGCCCTGTGCATTAAATGTAATGAGATGGATAGAATTAGCTAGTTACACTACTGCTAACCTGCCTGCACCATGACTACCTCTAGGCTGAAGGCTGCACAGGTCATGGATGTATTATAGCAATATTACTCCCTGCTTATCATCTTCCACATGACGCTTATCTATAAATACAGAAATTAATGGCACGATTAATTGTCTTTACAGCACACAGTTTGTCCTCGGCTATCTGTGCATCTCTACCCAAATAAATCCCCCGACTTCCGTTTCCAAATTAGCCACACAGATGCAATGACATTTTGGAGGTACAAGGATATTCTTTTGTTTGTTTTATCAGATTATGGTTTAATATCAGCATGGAAGGAACAAGCATTTCAGACAACAGAAAAAAAATTTACATATCCCAGTCTGTCAGTATTAAATTAGCAGATTATGGAGTATCGTGATTAAGGAGAGAAACAGATGGGACGCTGCAAAATATGCAAATGATCAGTAATGACATATAATGCCAATACGTTACCATCCATTGCTGGCGCGTGTTCTAGGGGAGAGGGGACGTGGAGTGGATGCTTGTAGACGGGGATAGATTACTATGAGAAGCAGACAGGGACAGAAGGGAATACGTCTATCCTGAACTGCAAGAAGAGAAAAGTTCCACTAGTCTGTCAACCAGGAGGGTAAGAAAGTTGTCAATCCATCAAACAACTCAATACTCAATACTTGATGTGCCTGGGTCTTCGGTTGCGTTTCCACACTTGTTACATTTTTTTAAAGACAAAACCAAGAATACCATGTAAAAGGGAGGTATCGTCTGTCCTTAAATGGAAATATAAAAAAGGTCCTCTATTCTAAAGATGGGCATTTAAAATCAGATCGGTGGAAGAAAATACCCAGTGCCCCCACTAAGCACAGAGAATGAACCAGGAATCAGATAGCTCCATTCACTTTGTAGTGGTCAGACCTGATTACTGCACTGTATTTTCTATTTAAGTGAAAGGGAACTAATCTGCAAAAACCTTTTTTCTCAACAATACATAGTTTGGTGTTACAATACAACAATCTGATATCAAAGGCCTACTCTATGGATTTGTCATCAATATGTTTATCCTGGAAAAAACCTTTAAAGAAGTCGTACCAAGTCTGAACGTTATGTCCTACTCACAGGATAGAAGATAAAAATCTGATTGATTAAAGTCAGACTGCTGGGGCCCCCAAGATCATGGGTACGGACACCCAGGGATCCAGAAATCCAGTTCTTACAAACTGATGGAGCAGCAGGTTGAGCATGTGTCCTGCCGCTGAGAACAGAGCTCAGGTGTCTCCGGCGTTGTCAAGTCATGTACCAGTTTACATTTCTCTTCAAAGTTGATTTTCTGGGTGATGGAACCGTACTGGGCTATGAAACAAACATTTTCTGTAAGGTGTAAGACAAAAGTGGTAGTAGTTTTTAGGCCCTATTTATGATGACAGGTTCTCTTTAAGGTTCACTTTATATCAATCTTTGTTTAAAACAACAATCAAGGTTGTGGTGACTTTATGGTTGCAAAGAAACCAAATCTGACAAGATATGTGTTGCAATCAAATTGAAACACGCACAAAATTACAACGTAGATCCAATATCATATTTTCTCTCCGTACATAATGGAACATGGAAATCATTCCATCCCTCAGACATAGGAACTGCCATACTTGCCCTTGGTCTTAGACTGAGACTAAGGGTGAGTATTGCCCAAAATGCACCAGCTGGATGTGGCCTGCTGCAAGTACAATGTTTTAATAGATTTGTAATTAAAAAAATCGGATTATAACACAGCGCTGGAGAAAGTTTTTTTTAACAAAGCAAATTCCTACTATTGGGTTTCCAGTTGTCCAAACAGTTCTTTTATCCGAAATAATAAAGGAGGCCAATGCCTTTGTGTGACCGCGTGATACTGAAAGACCACAAGGAGGAATTGCGGTCACAATTTTTATTTTTTTTTGAATTAGCAGTTTTATTTTAATATAGTCTTTCAATACTCTACATATATTGTGTATAAGGTACATGTCCCATGAGTCTTCTCCATAATGTCTTAATGGAATATTTTGGTGAATCTTTGGTTCCTCAGATGATCATTGCCTATCTTGCAGGTCCAGCACTGGCAGCAGCAGTTTCATGACCACATTACGAAGTCTACAGCGTTAATACATGTTCTTATTAAACGCATGGGCAGTATTGCTATGCCTATGGTACTAATGGGTGATCTGATTCATGTACTGCATAGCCATGGGAGCTGGACCTCCAGTGCAAATGCAGGTAAGTCATCCGCATCCTGCAGGTAAGGACTATGGACCGGACTGTGATGATGAATGAGTGGGGGATGGTTACGATAGTGCTTGGAATAATGCAATATACATAATTCCCTATAGACACAAACCTCTGAAAGCCTGAATGAGTAAAAAGAAGACAAGCAGCTGAGGTCTGAAGATCAAGCTGAATTGTAACAGAGACAAGTGTGTCATGAAATCTCAGGCTTCCAGCTATTGTGAATCGCAGTTTAGTAGAACCACACAACATAGTCCTCCCTGAAGGATGTGAAGCCTGGAAACAGGACACATGCAGGATGTATCTCTTTAAATTGTTGTATGTCTGATAAAGTGTCAGAGTAAAGATAAAACTCATACAGTCTTGCAGATTTTTTTTTTACCGCCAAGGTTAGAGAGAATATTTTTTGGACTCCAGCCAGTGAACCTCGGGAATAAACAAAACAATTAAGACTAATTGCTTGACAAAACACGACGCTACTCAACAAGGTTCTGGGTCATGGAGCGCTCTCATTGAGAACCCTTCACAAATCACTAAACAAATCAAAAGGCAAAAAAAAAACAACAGCTTTATTTTGTTTATGCATACAAAATGCAGAATTAATTACCAGGGTAGAGTCGTCCCAATGTATCGTAGATGCTGAAAAAATCCTCAAGTTTTATGCAAGAGGAAATGTATAAAGTGATGGTCAGCTACCGGGCCACACATAAACTAAGCACACAGCCTTGGAGGTGAAGTGTCCTGTATCATAGACATGTTTTTCTTGAAAAGAAATGTGTGCCAAGATGATCCCATTCCACAGACTACTACGTCCACTAAACCATCCCAGTGTTATCAAAAGATGTAGATGTAGACAGATGAAGGCTTTCTAATCTTTTATTTGGAGGGTGAAAAAGACGGATACCGGCACGTAAACTGATGTTGAACAAATCTGAAGGTGGGGTGACTCTACCAAACATTAGAGGGTACAATTTGGCAAGCCTCTTTCGCCCTCTGAGAGACTGGGTCCATGTCACTGAAAAGTTCTCCAACACGGAGCTAGAGCAGCAGCTTGCGGCACCAAACATCTTAGTTGCTCTCTTACAAACAAAATATAACAGATTGCCCACGGTAGCACAAAAGTCGATAGTGTTGAAAGACATCTTAGTGGCATGGAAGGAAGTCTTGAAGTTGTGCACTCCAACTTTCTTAATTTCCAAGTACATGCCTCTCTGGTGTCACAGAGTATGCACCCCGGGAGCAGAAAGCATACTATTTTGCCCATGGAAGCAAAAGGGATTAAGGAGGGTGGACGACCTATTCCATGAGACAGAACTCTGTTGGCTCACTGAGCAGGAGCTACAGCAGAAACACTCGCTAACTGTCTGTGTGTCATTCACTTATCACCAATTGCATAATTTCCTAAGAAGCAAGGCAGCGGATAGGACAAAGGAGATTCCTAAGACATCCTTCTCAACACTCCACAGAGTACACAATGCATTTCCATGTTATATAGTGAGATCAAAATGCAGCTGCTCAGAAGGATACAGCTGACGTTGGGTAGATGCTGGGCCCGCAAATTCCCAGGGAGGTATATGAAAGGAGCCTAAAGGGATCAGCTAAAAATGTGTAGAGAGAGCGGAATGGAGGGAAACTTTTAGAATCCTTCGCCATGCTTACTATGGGTTCAATCTTCCCAAGACACCCTCTAAGCCTGACAGAGTGCCAGAAATGCTCCATACCAAACACTGAGTTATGGCATGGCTTGTGGCAGTGCGAACACTTGGACCTCAGTCAGAGATCATATTAGGGTTCATTGGAAAACCAACTTACTTATGGACCCGATCTTTCTTATCTTTCATGATCAAAAAGGGGAGGAAGACAGAGATGATAGTCTCATTTTACATATAGACTTAAATGCACTTTTACTTGTAGCAAAAATATGTATAATGAACCATTGATCCAATCATCTATACCCATCGTTCCTCCTGAAGTAATCACCCATATGAGAGGCTGGACCAGTTGGAAACCATGTGGCACTAGGATAAGCAGACAAGAAATGGAAAACCTTTATTGTCAGACCTTTATGTCTAGAGCAGAGATCATAGAGCTAGTTTCGCCTTTCAGTCAATGGTAAAACACAGGATTCCTAAAAGGTTCTCTTGGGGGTCTGCAGCTATGAATGAATAGCAAATCCGATTTGTAAAATGAAAAGCACCACAGGGAAAATGCCCTCCTGAAAATTAAATCAAGTAGTGGGTCCTACCCACAGACAGTAGGGTCGTCTACCCCTGGGGCATCTTCTTCTTGTTTGTTTCTTGCACTCCTGAAAGAAACTGTATGGTGAATTGTGATAATTGGGGCTATACAACCTTTAGAATCCTATGTTTTTTTTCTTCTCTTTGTTATGTTTAGATGTATTACAGTTGTGTAATAAAAAACAAATACAATGGGGGTCATTTACTAAGGGCCCGATTCGCGTTTTCGAGACGTGTTACTCGAATGAATCCCGTCCGGACCCGAATCCAGCGCAGAGAACGCGCCGCTGGATCGCGAACGGACTGGGTAAGTAAATCTGCCCCAATGTGTTTTAAAAAAAAGAAAATAAACATGTGGCCTGAATAAAAATAATTTTTAATATGAAATTATAGGCAAATTAACATTTTGGTGTACCATGTATATGACTATAAGGTCTGGTGAAGTTTGATTACAGTACAGTGTTGATCTATGGCAGGGAAGAAGGGACTCCTTGTAGCAAATGTCACTATGATTGTCACAGTCCTGTCCTTAGGACAGTGGTTGGTCCATAAAATGCAGCCACTGCAGGTCCGTGATTTACAAATGACCACAGAGACCTAAAGCTGATTACCTGAGTAAGTGCATTTGTTGTTATCAGTTCATTCTTAAAGGGCATCTCTTAAAAAAAGAGAGAGTGTTTCAATCAGATAACCCCAAACTGGATTCAGCAGTATCTGTTTGGAATGGGACTGAGTTGTAACCACGGTCAACTGAAGACATGTTCCCGACTGAATCCCCGATAGACCTAGATCTACACCAGAAGAGTCTGAGGTATTTTACAATCTTCACTCAAAACCCTCTGCGTAAAGTTATAGACTATTCAACAGTGAATCCCCAAGAAGCTACCCATTGCGTTGTCTGCATTATCAATGGTTGGCATGTATATGGGAAAGCATTCCCAATACAAGATGCCAAGTGAACAGGAAGGAATGATAGGCAGGGGACACAATGGTGGCGGAAACCAATTGCAAGCAAATCTCAGGAATAAAGCAGAAATACATAATGCAAGATGGGTTGGCACCAAATGGAGCGTGGACATAAAAGTGTGAAGAAGCAGAACACTTAAGGAACTTATTGCACATATATAGAGTGCTGTAGAAATCATTCTGATGTGATTTGGGGCATATTGGCTGAGACTGAGGTATTTGGTGCCCACAACCGGGCCAATGAGGAAAGCTGAAGAAAAGAGAAAGGCGTTGGTTATCACTCGTACTACAAGATGATACGCTAGCATAGCCGGAAGGCATGACGTGCGTATCAACAGAGCTTTACATGACTCTTTATGGCATTGTGTATGAGCACAGTTAATTAACAAACCTGTAAACAATACTGTTTTCCCATAGTTTTCTTCTGACAAATTAGCGAATACGAGGCGCGAGTAGAGTAGAGACGTCTCTTCAAAGGGACATATGTTAGACATTATCGTCATATTTTTTTTTTTTTTTAAAAGGCGGTATAAACACAAAGATGCCAGACAGGACATGAAGAGTGTTCCAAGCTCTGAAGCAGATAACTACTTAATTCCGATTTCCTTGCGAATGTGGCAATTTATTTTCCAATTACTTTAAGTCAACAAAAACATTATAGCACCCTTGGGGACGGTATTTGTGGTGCTTTCTATAGTACGTGGTGATAAGCAGACTACATTGTTAGCCGCAATAAAGACAGGCTACTTCAGAAGAGAACAAAGATGTACGATGGCACAAAGTGTGGGCAGAGAAGAAAGGGAACGTGAAGACAAAAACGGACGCTCGATGAACAAGGGGGACAATGATAGGACGGCGTCACACACGTATAATGCACATCTGGGAAACCGCTGAGAATGGTCCTTTGTTGCCGGATTTTCTGCTAGGCTTATATCTGGAATGCTTTATCGGTTTCTACAGTCTCACTGAATTTTATTAAAAGCAAAAAAAACCACATTAGCGTGCGCTTGTCCATCACCGGTCCTAAATCCCGGCAGGTTCTTCAATATTTTTTCCTCTAATACTGGTAAAGCCCGGAATACATGGAGATGAAAGACAAGAAAAAATTTAAGAGGAGAGACGGTAACTTTTCCTGATGACGGGTTTCCTAATCCATGTAGTGTATGAACTGTCTTTGATGAAAAGTTTTTGTGTACGCGCACTGATCTCCGAGACGCAGAAGATTTGTCTCGGTCCTGCTCCTGAGCTTTAAGGAATAATTTAAAGCCTTTTTGCTATTCATTTTTTTTTGCCTTTTCTTGCATGTTTTTATACTGTAACAGTTGTTTTCAGAAGAACGAACTCAGGAATAAACAAAATTAGAGAGGAATTGTGTTGCACATAGTGGGAGAGGGCTGAGACAAGTCTGCGAAGCAACGAGATGTAGGCAAACTACTGTATGGTACACGGACTTGTAGAGTGTCCAGTACAGGTAGAAGATGTAGTAAAGTTTTACATTACAAATAACATATTAACAGCTCATTAATAGCTTCAATTATCAGAATCAACCTATCAATAGACTTTCATGGCTAAATGTGATGTTAGACTTTGATAAATGTGTAGATTGATTCCAATAAACATAGTGAATACCATAGCCAGTAAAATACTCTAATGTACATATTGGGCCCATAATGGACAGTGCCCCAAATGTGCATGCACAAGAAGAGCCGAGAGCCGGGTGAGGCAGGGGGAGGAGGCCAGCGAAAGAGGATGTGTGTATAATTATAATTTGGCGAACCACCGAACGTAAGCTATGACATTAAGGTAGCGCCTGAGATTGTTATGAATCTAATATATAAAGCTGGATGTATGCGAGTATGTATGTCCTCTAAAGGAACTTGCACCGTCATGGTTACAATCACCAAATTTTGCACAGTTGTTGCCTATGACCCAGGTTTTGAGCCGGAAATTTTCACCCCATGCTTTCCAGCTCAAGGTGATTAGTCCTGTCTGGACAGTTCAGGCAGCTCCTGTCTATGTAGAGTAATGTGGATTAAACAAGATAAGTTTCTGCATCAGTGTATCCACCATATTCTCAAGGTATGTTTGGTTCACAATGCGTGAAAACAAATGGTAGATTTACTTTAAAGGACACCTGTCATCAGGTCTCGGTAAGCACTTCTGTCACCACTACCTGTTGGAGCAAGTCACAAGGATCAAGGATGCAGCCTTTATCTAGTCAATTCATACATTAATCATTCTAAAGTGATTTTTACTTTATTATGTAAATGCGCCAGGGCACATGGAGAGAGAAAGCTATGTCACCCCTGTTACCTCTCTCCTCATTCTGCTCAGGTTTGTGTGTAAAGTATTGTTAGTGTTTGTGCTTTATCTGCTGCCTGTGAGAGACACAGGCATCAGCTACACTAAATAGTGCAAAGGAGTTTCAGGCTGCTACTGGATGCAGTGATGTGTATAGGAGTATCCCATCCACACACAGGCTGCATTATAAGGAAGCACATAGAGAAGCAAGCGCCAGGAGTCTCACATCATTATACAGGCTGTCAATCATATGTATAGGAGTATCTCATACACACAGGCTGCAGGGGACGCCAGCACCAGGAAGCACATGGGGGAGCCATTACACCATTATAACTCACATCATTATACAGGCTGTCAGTCATGTGTATAGGAGTATCTCAGACACACACAGACTGCAGGGGGCACCAGCACCAGGAAGCACATAGAGAAGCCAGCACCACGAGTGTCACATCATTATACAGGATGTCAGTCATGTGTATAGGAGTATCTCATACACACAGGCTGCAGGGGGAGCCAGGACAAGGAAGAACATGGAGCAGCCAATACATCATTTTACCTCACATCATTATACAGGCTGTCAGTCATGTGTATAGGAGTATCTCAGACACACACAGGCTGCAGGGGGAGCCAGGACCAGGAAGCACATAGAGAAGCCAACACCTGGAGTGTCACATCATTATACAGGATGTCAGTCATGTGTATAGGAGTATCTCATACACACAGGCTGCAGGGGGAGCCAGGACCAGGAAGAACATGGAGCAGCCAATACATCATTTTACCTCACATCATTATACATGCTGTCAGTTATGTGTTTACAGAGCACCAGGAGTGTCACGCCATTATATAGGCTGTCAGTCAAGCACTGGGGGTGTGGCTGAGCCTCCCACTCATGAATAAGCTGGACAGCTGAATATGATAATGATTCATTAAACCTCTACGAGTACAGCTTTAGGGCATGATTGTTTACGCTTACAGGCATGTAGCGGAACAATGGGATAGAGGCAATACTTTGTAATGGCAGTTTACGAAAATATATATGGGTGGTTAATTTGCCTGACAGGTTCTCTTTAAAGAAAATCTACCATCAAAAGACACATGCAGCAGAAAGTGCAGGGGGAGGGGGAGCCTGCTCTGTTCATTGTAACAACCAGTGAAAATACATCACTAAGGAGCACTGGAACCACCCCCAGAGTCCCTCTGGCTCATTTGCATAATTTTAAAAGTTGCTTTTAGAAGGAAGTCGGCCATGGATAACAGATATAAGAAGATTACCACAGTTATGGTGCCTGGATCTATGGGTAAGTGTCCCTGGTTTATCATGATGGATTTTGATGTTAGATTTTCTTTAAGTTACACGATTGAGCGCAAAGGTGACACGTCTGGGTTGGCAGAAAAGGTATTTTAACTCCTTGGATAAAAGCTTGTATGTATTGCATATGGACAGCTACAGATTAATAATATTAACCATAATGGCACAGGAATACCTCTGGGAGGGCTACTCTGCAGGAGAACAAGACCAAGGACAGCCTATTGCAAGAACACAATAATTAATCTAAAATATCCCAGGTACCCTGGTATGATACATGTGCTGCTCTAATGAGGTTAAAGGGCAAAAATCTGCACAAAGAATATTACAAGAATAATTTACATAATGACTATGTTACCTTGACACATATCTGTATATTATTGCTGGGCTATTGTATGGTGTAAAATATAAACACATGACCATGGAGCTACATAGGAATATTTAAAGGGAGTCTGTCAGCAATTTTAACCATACAAAGCTGCAGACAGTGTTAGATATTGTCCCTGGAGATCTGTATTACCATACCTTTGTATGTGTTGTTGTTAGTGGCAGCATGAATACAGAAAGTGCATTTATATTCCAAGATTGTAGCTGGATTCGGAGCATTATGCTGCACTGGTGTGTGAGATCTATTCACTGTACTGCTGCACAGCCACCCCCCCCCCCCCACTGGAATCTTCAATAAGTTAATAAGTGGGAAGGGCTATGCAGCAGTACAGTGAAAACATTTACCACACTGGGGCGCCGGTCCAGCTACAATTCAGGAATATAAATGTATTTTGCACGTTAATGTTTTTACTGATAACACACACACAAATGTTACACAGCTCTAAGAGGATAAAAACTAACACGGTCTTCAGTTGTATTGCCAAAACTGCTGACAGTTTCCCTTTAAGAAGTTCAATATTACACAATCATTCAAACGCAAAGAAACAGCACTTCAAGGACGTTGATATCCAAGAACGGTTTTACATGCTGTGCACCACATTTATTACATCTTTCAGGAACATTTTAAAGCAGTCCAAATAAGGGGGTGTCTAACTCAAAAAGGAGTGGAAAAAAATGATTGCCACATTATCTGATTTGCAATATCTTTGTGGCTCAAAAGTTATAAGATCTTCAACAGATTATCATGCCCGTTATAGTTATTGGACCTTCAGCTCTATTTTCAGGACCATAGACCAAATGAGCCTGAGGTGCTCCAAGCTCCATTGACATCTATGGAGCCCAGAGATACTCAGGTTCACTTGCATCATTTTTTAAACGTTTTTCAAGAACACCTGACTTACAGACGACCCCTAGCAACAAACAGACCTCTCTCGCAGCTTCACCCTGTGTTCCTGACTCAGTCTCCTTTCCTCCACACTCATGCAGCTCCCTCCCCACTTCCTGTTATGTGCATTGAGCAGGCAGGGGAGGGAGGGGATGGTGAGGAGGAGACACAGGCACTGATAGGCTGCAGTCGCCCCCTCACCCGAGACTCACCAGCAGGGAGCTAGGTAATATAACATAAACTTACCGTATATACTTGTGTATAAGCCGGGTTTTTCAGCACAAAAAAATGTGCAGAAAAACCTCAACTCGGCTTATACACGAGTCAATACTTTAAAGAAAAAAAAAAAAGCTTACATACTCACCCTCCGGTGGCCCAGATGCGCATCGCTGTCATAGCGGCTCCCCGCTCCTCTTCTTCCTTCTGTAACAGGCGGCAGGACGCGGCCATATTATCTCACAGCCGGCAGGCGCATAGCATGATGTCGGCAGCGGCCGCGTCATACTATGCGCCTGTCGGCAGATAACATGGCCACGTCCTGCCGCCTGTTACAGAAGAAAGAAGAGGAGCCGCAAGGAAGCCGTGATGACATCAGAGGAGCAGCGCTGCGGATCTGGGCCACCGGAGGGTGAGTATGTAAGCTTTTTTTTTGTTTTTTTAAGTGCTGGGCTGGCTGTATACTACAGGGGCAGAATGGGCTGGCTGTATACTACTGGGGGCAGGCTGGGCTGGCTGTATACTACTGGGGGCAGGCTGGGCTGGCTGTATACTACTGGGGGCAGGCTGGGCTGGCTGTATACTACAGGGGGCAGGCTGGGCTGGCTGTATACTACAGGGGGCAGGCTGGGCTGGCTGTATACTACAGGGGGCAGGCTGGGCTGGCTGTATACTACAGGGGGCAGGCTGGGCTGGCTGTATACTACAGGGGGCAGGCTGGGCTGGCTGTATACTACAGGGGGCAGGCTGGGCTGGCTGTATACTACAGGGGGCAGGCTGGGCTGGCTGTATACTACAGGGGGCAGGCTGGGCTGGCTGTACATTACTGGGGACAGGCTGGGCTGGCTGTATACTTTAGGGAGCAGAATGGGCTGGCTGTATACTACTGGGGGCAGGCTGGGTTGGCTGTATACTACAGGGGGCAGGCTGGGGTGGCTGTATACTACAGGGAGCAGGCTGAGCTGGCTGTATACTACTGGGGGCAGGCTGGGCTGTCTGTATACTACTGGGGAAAAATGGACTGGCTGTATACTACAGGGGCAGGCTGGGCTGGCTGTACACTTTGGGGGCAGGCTGGACTGGCTGTATACTCCGGGGGGGGGGGGGCAGAATGGGCTGGCTGTATACTACTGGGGCAAACTGGGCTGGCTGTATACTACAGGGGGTAGAATGGGCTGGCTGTATACTACAGGGGGCAGAATGGTCCGGCTGTATACTACAGGGGGCAGGCTGGCTATATACTACTGGGGGGCTGGCTGGCTATATACTACTGGGGGGCTGGCTGGCTGTATGCTACTAGGAGCAGGCTGACTATATACTACTGGGGGCTTGTTGGCTATATACTGGGGGGGGGCTGTGACAAATGCATTTCCCACCCTCGGCTTATACTTGAGTCAATAGGTTTTCCCAGTTTTTGGTGGTAAAATTGGGGGTCTCGGCTTATACTCGGGTCGGCTTATACTCTAGTATATACGGTGTATCAAGTATTGAAATGATTTAGTATTCTGACAAAGATATTTTTAAATTAAACCTACAGAACCTTGCTTGTACACAACCCAGAGACTGCCGGTATGATTATAATATGGTAACATATTTATTGTAAGTGGATATGTTAAAAAGTGCACATTTTATAAAATTATTTTTATAAACATCTAAAATATAATATATATGGAAACATCCTGGAGATCAGGAGAATGTTAAGGATATTTCTCATGCATATTACTGATGTGATAAGGACTGCGTTCCTGTTTTCTTTTTGTACTCCGGTTACCAATAAAAACAAAATTATATAAAAAAGAAAATTAAGGATATGTAAAAAAAGGAATAACACTACACAAAGAAAAGCAGATAGAAAATTGTTATTTTACCAGAAAGTCTAATATTTACTACAACAGAAGCATCAGGGGAGCTGACGGCACCTATTAAAGTGATCAGTAAGACCCCAGAGGATCCGATTTCCAGTTCCATATAAAAGATAGGGAGATAATGTAACACCTGCCCAATACACACGATGTGACTAGTCTGTAACATCAGCACTCACGTTAAAAGGCAAACTACTTATGAATATTCACTTTCATAAATACCAATTAACACTCAGTACCTATTACTTCAATTACTGTCATTAGAAATACTAAAAAATTATTACTGCATAAAAGGCTGAAAAAAAAAAACAAACCTGCTGCTGCAAACCTAAAGGAAACGCTTGACAGATATTTAATGAGGAGCGGCTCCGAGCCGTGAAATGTATTCATTATGCCGCCTGTCAGGAACAATGCTGACAAAACGATACAACATTTAGCCAATTAAACAAATTACTAATGTGGTTTATGTCACCCACTTCTCCGCGTCTGGGTGAGTGAAGGAGAAGAGAATATCGCAGCATTCATATTAATAATGAGATATTTGCCATTTGTTAAACTTCTCTCAAGTCGCTAAAACTTTGGATTAGACGTCAAGATAATTTATGGGAGACACAAGTCGCTAGGTGGGAAAATTACCTTCTGTAATGTAGAAGTTTATATTATGTTATGTGACTTGTATAGTAAATATAATATACTGCACCTACAGGGGGGTGGAGGGGAATGAGGACTCATTGTGGCAGGTGTGTGACCTCCTTGTACATAGTTTCCTCTTATATCACATTTCATGTCCAGTGAAGCGCGGAGGCCAAGATTTCGCTGAAAGGGGTTCTGTGAACCCGACACTTCTAGTAGGGCTCAGGTCCAAAAGACCAGAAGTACTGGCATGACACAGAAGCCAGGTAAGTACACAGAGGTGTGGTGAGATGGGATGGGGTGGGGTGAGATGGGGTGAGGTGGGGTAGGGTGAGGTGGATTCGGGTGGGGTGAGGGAGGGTGGGGTGAGGTGGGTTGGGGTGAGGCGGGTTGGGGTGAGGCAGGGTGGGGTGAGGCAGGGTGGGTTGAGGTGCGGTCTGGTGAGGGGCGGTGGGTTGAGGGGCGGTGTGGTGAGGTTGGGTAGGGTGAGGTGGATTCGGGTGGGGTGAGGGAGGGTGGAGTGGGGCGGTTTGGAGTGAGGAAGGGTGAGGTGGGGCGGGTTGGGGTGAGGGAGGGTTAAGTGGGGTGAGGTAGATTGAGGGGCGGTCTGGTGAGGGGCGGTCTGGTGAGGTGGGGTAGGGCGAGGTGGATTCGGGTGGGGTGAGGGAGGGTGGGGTGGGATGGGGTGGGGCGGTTTGGAGTGAGGAAGGGTGAGGTGGGGTGGGTTGGGGTGAGGGAGGGTTAAGTGGGGCGAGGTAGATTGAGGGGCGGTGTGTAGAGGTGGAGTGGGTCTCGGGTGAGGTCGGGGGGTTTGCCATCCATGTACCGGCACTCAAGGGGTCTTCCAGAATTTTTGTTGGTAGTTAGCTAGTAAAGCTCCCTTCTATCAGGTGGGTGATGCCATTTAGTCTTCTCCAGCCCACCTGGAGAAGACATTAAAGCACCCAAATAAGTATAATTGGTGCAAAAACTAATAACACTCATTACTCAGCAACAGTGATGGCTTTCATATTAATTTTTTATCTTGTGTTGAGGGAATGCCGTTAACATTTTTGTATTTTACTAAAAAGAAATCCTGCTTAGTTTGCTAAAAAACAGGGTGCAAAGTGCCCCATAGTAGCAGCTCTGTGTTGATAAGGAAGATGGTATTTTTAGCCAGACTATGGGTATATTGCTGCTCTCCCTGTGTTTGATTACAATGCTCAGCTAAAGTGAGTTTAACCCTTTCTGTTCATTTCCTGGCTACAGTATTACATTGAGCATTATTTTCTAACAGAATTGTTTGTCTCTTACTTTCACTTTTGCTTCATAAGGAAAAAGGACTGAGCAGGGATCTTCTTTTAGAAAATGGCCATTATAAAATACAAGGGAGAGGTCTGAAAGGAATACCCCGTACTGCTCAGAGCTGTTGAAACAAACAGGGAGAATAGACGAAAACATATAGTCAGCCTTCATAGACACACTACACAGTTTAACTAAGCAGAATTTCTTTATAAAGTATATTAGAATAATGTTTACAATAGTACCCCATCCCCCAGACACAATATTAAAAATTATCTCAAATGAAAGCTATGTTTTATGCAATTTCTACAAGAAAGAATGGGGGCTGTTTTTGTATACCAATTACTATAGAGAAAGATAGATAGAAGGAGAGATAGATAGATAGATAGATAGATATAGATGGATAGATAGATGGATATGTGATAGATAGATAGATAGATAGATAGATAGATAGATAGATAGATAGATAGATAGATAGATAGATAGATAGATAGATATAGATGGATAGATAGATAGATATGAGATAGATAGTATATGATAGATAGATATGAGATAGATAGATAGATAGATAGATATAAGATAGATAGCTAGATATGAGATAGATAGATAGATAGATAGATATATAGATAGATAGATAGATAGATATGAGATAGATAGATAGATAGATAGATAGATAGATATGAGATAGATAGTAGATGATAGATAGATAGATAGATATGAGATAGATAGTAGATGATAGATAGATAGATAGATAGATAGATATGAGATAGATAGATAGATAGATAGATAGATAGATAGATAGATAGATAGATAGATATGAGATAGATAGTAGATGATAGATAGATAGATATGAGATAGATAGATATTAGATAGAAATATATGAGATAGGTAGATAGATAGATAGATAGATAGATAGATAGATAGATGCAAATCTTTTTATACCAAGTGAAATATGTCTATTCCATGACATTGTAAAGATATGAGCAGTCAATGATTAGAGACTAGAAGAGCCCTTACAGCAAGTATAAGGAGCCCTCATTGTCGTTGGTGTCAGGGCCGTGTTTCATGTACATATTGGTGGGTAATGAAGATCCTCGGTGCTCATTAAGCACATATCTGCTTTCATTCCAGCTCCTGGCACCTCCCAGTTTACCGCCAATTACTTCATTGACGAAGCCTTTGACATCTAATATCTATTTTTGGCCGAAGCAAAGGCTTGACTGCCACTCGCTGTAATGAGCCGCATTCCATTAAAAGTTCATTCCACATTAATTTTACAAATGTTACATACTTAATAACAACATTCTCAAGAAAACATCACTGGATAATAGGAAGGCTATAGAAGCATCATTCATTGCTAGAACGCATGCCAGTCTGATACATTCTGCTTATTGTGTGTGGTTACATAGTTTATACGATTGAAAAAAGACACTTGTCCATCAAGTTCAACCAAAGAAGGGAAGGGATTGGATGAGGAAGGGATTTAAGGGAAACATTTATAGAACATAACCAAAAATGTAAATTAAAGCAAGATTTGATATATGAATTTCAAATATATGGTGCCCATATACATTAGATTATTGTCCTTTCTGATGTCTTTTTGGGTGTTCGACTCCATTAAACTATAACAGGAGAGATAAGCCAGGGGTAGAAGAATGTGGCAGAAACTCATTCCTCGCTTCTCATTCAGAACACATGCACCCTTGGCCATATCCATTGTGTAGTTGTATGAGGTATAGCCATGTATCACTACATACAGTGAAGTAATAAAATGAACTTACGACCAGGTCCTGATCTTGTAACAAATTGAGAATTGCTTGGTACAGTGAAGGTCTCAGATCGGCTTTGAATTTCACAGCCACCCATTGTCCAATCAACCAGATTACTCTTCTTCGTAGCAACTTATACCTTAGGGGAAAAGAAATAGCATGTAACAGTAACATCTTGCAACCACAAGGACTTGTTAGTGTCTTCTGTGTCAGCTTATATATAGTTGTGCTCAAAAGTTTACATGACACAAGAAGGACGTAGCCCCACACCTCATTCAGGCAGCTGGGCTAGTGACTCTGTCTAATGGCTGCAGGTAGAACCCCCTACACTGAATGACTGGATAGTTAGAGAAGACAACATATTCCGTATGGAACAATTAGCCAGATGGGAAGGAAGGACACATCATTGCTTTGGGAAGTTCTGGGAGCCTTGGAAAAAATACAGCCCTCTGTTGGAAAGGATCTGTCAGCCATATTGACTGTCCAAAGCAAGCTACGCAACTACGTGAACTGGGAACTTGGAGTATGACGTGAAAACGAAGACAACAATGATAAAAAAAATAAATATTTTACAAGAAGTGTAGGACTAGATTGATACTAAATTGTGCATTTCACATAAGCTACCAGAATAGGCGCATGGGCACCTCTTAACCTTACCATCAAACCCCTTACTCTTCCAACCTCCCAGCTTTCCCCTCTGTTGAATGCAGGCAAGGCTCAGGCAAAGATGTTTCTCATGTAATCTAAACGGTATTGATGTTTTTGTACATAAGTACTTAAAAACAAAATAACTGGTTCCTAATATGTCTTACAACCACACCCCCCCTCAGGCATCCCTTAACCCTGCAACCTCCCCCCCTTTCCCTACAAGGCGACTTCAACCTTCCAATTGCAGGTACTCCCGTACAGCTCCTCCCTCCTGCTCCTTCACAGAGGTCACATCCTGTAGAGCTGACATCAGTGTGGAGGGAGGAGCTGTACAGGAGCACAAACACGGAGGCAGCCTGCAGTACAGACAAGTCACATGTTGTTTTTTGAAATGCATACAAACCAAAGCCCAGCCCCTACGACTACCCCAGGATTTTGTCGGGGTGCAAGAGTAAGTTATAACACACAATTATATTGTGATGCAAATCCTTTGAAAAGGCAGAAGGGCATTTTTGCACTGCAGGTGTCATGGGCTTTTACAGTGTGTCTTTAGTGAAAACGAGGTCCCTGGTGACAGGTTCCCTCTGAAAACCAAAATTTCAGCCACAAGCGTCAGGAAAGTTGGTCGAGATGCAAAGAAAACCCCACAAATAACATCAGGTGAAATACAGGACTCTAGTGATGCAGCTGTTTCGGGATGCACAATAAGGAGGGACTTGAACCAAGAAGAATGGGCAGTGTAACCATCTGAGAAAATTAAGAGCCTCGTCCACAACTACCACAAAAGACTTCAAGCTTTGATGTCGTCATTGATTTTAGAGGGGGAATATTCAGGGTCATTAGGATCTATTTGGTTGTCATTATGATCTGAAAAGAGGAAACACAGTAGCTTGACAATAAATGGCTTCACCCAACAACTAACCATGAGTAGTAGAAAAGTTTTTGTTTTATTATTCATATTCCCTGAAAAAAAGGCCAAAAAAGCCAAAATTCTGCAGGAGTATGTAAACCTTCGAGCACCACTGTATGTACATATCATCTCCTAAACTCCGGAATACAGCAGTCATTTTAAAAAGATTAATCTGTAGCAAATCTGAAAAGATTCAGATTCCATTTGGTGCCAGGACAATGGCAGATTTGATCCAAAATCTAAGAATTCATTCTGTTATCTCTAATACAGATATTATCTGTGACTACAGTTTAGCTACTAATATTAAAGGGATTGGCTACTCTTTAACATTAATTGCCCTAGTGCCTTGTTGATAATCCCTTAGTGTTCATTAAGTGATTCAGCAGTCCTGCTACTTACTTTTGTACTTCGTTTACATGTCTGAACTCTAATGAATAGGAGGAGCTGTAGCAGGAGAATTATGACTCATCATGCTCGCTCCATCTCCCCTCTTTGTGTCTCAGTGAGACTGACTGTGAGAGAGAGAGAGACACAGTGGGTGACGCCTGGAGGACAGCCTAGAGCAGTGAGAGAGAAAGCTGTGTATATATACAGCATGGTTAGAACAGGGAAATTCTGAACCTCTCATCGGTGGCAAAGACACTGGTACATATATATGAAGGGACATGTTTAATAGAGGAGATTTAGTGAAATGTGGCCAACCCCTTTAATGATTAATAACATGAAATTGTATTAGTCCTCCTCACAACTAATAAAAAGTAATTTTTTGGTTATTAAGATAAATGAAAGCGTCTATAAAGTAACTTGTAATACTATAACCTCGGGACTTTGTGCCCCCGGTATGTTACATACACATCTGAACGTTTCATCTCGCTGCTGCAGCACTGCCATAAAGCGAGTTACTGATGTGGTATAAATCATAGATCATATGAGAAAAATAGGCAGCACACAACATAATAAAAGTGATTTCACATTGGAGATAGATGAAATGTTCCTACCTATCATGGGTAATTTGCAGTTCTCCGAGCAGCTGACTCCTAAACCATTCATCGAAGTCCACGCTATCAAATAATTCAAATGCAGCAAGTCCTACAGCATTGTAAACTGAGAGAAGACCAAGAAAGGGGAAAAGTGTTTGTACTTAGAGGAAAATAAAGAACAAGACTGATATCATAGAAGGCAGGGATTTTATAGAGGATTCTTATACAGTACATTCTTTGCATCTAAACTACGGTATATATTGATAAAGATGAAACCAGAGGAGAGTGTAGAAGACATGTATAGTATATCCTGTGGATATACATGTTTGAGAATAAACCGTAAAGTAGAGCTTTATTATTGTAAGGCTGCAGGAGAAGAAATTTATAGCACACTGCCTGGTGATAACACTATGTTCAATCTGCTCTATAACATGCTGCCTGCAGATAGGACACTATATACCACCTGCTCAACTGCTCCTGCTCTATAACATACTGCCTGCAGATAAGACACTATGAACAATCTTCTTAGCTCCTCCTGCTCTATAACATGCTGCCTACAGATAGGACACTGTATACAATCTTCTCAGCTCCTCCTGCTCTATAACATGCTGACTACAGATAGGACACTATGAACAATCTTCTTAGCTCCTCCTGCTCTATAACATGCTGCCTACAGATAGGACACTATATACAATCTTCTCAGCTCCTCCTGCTCTATAACATGCTGACTACAGATAGGACACTATGAACAATCTTCTTAGCTCCTCCTGCTCTATAACATGCGGCCTACAGATAGGACACTATATACAATCTTCTCAGCTCCTCCTGCTCTATAACATGCTGACTACAGATAGGACACTATGAACAATCTTCTTAGCTCCTCCTGCTCTATAACATGCAGCCTGCAGACAGGACACTATGTACAAAATGATAAAAGAGAGGCATTTTGATTCATAATATGTTTGCAAAGACATTGATTTACGGTTAACACATGTAACCTACCAGTATCTTTAATAAGTATTGCATTTAAGTCTTCTAATGGAGTAGGACCTGGAAAAAAACATGAATCATTAGAATTTTTTAAAAAGACCAGTTTAAAAACCATCCCTCCTCCTCTTCCTATACTCGTCGACCGCAGCGAAACTCGCACAGTCAGCACCTTTTTCTGCACAGCGCAGGAGTGGAGACGCCCATCTTCACTGTCATCTGCGCATGCGCTGTAGTGAGTCACTTACCAAGCTAAATGCGTAGCAACCAGGCGGCTCATCCGCAGATAGCTGTGAAGACGCATTGTGCATCTCAACTCTTTCTGCGCTGTGCTGAAGAAGGTGCTGAGTGAATCAGTAAGTACAGGAAGAGGAGAAAGCATAAAGAGTAATTTGTCCTATTTGGGGCTGAAAGCTAGAAGAAGAGGGTCCACATCTAGGGCATCAAAAACCATCATTGCAGCATGAACACACGCTGCTGTCTGGGAGCCAGATAATGTAAAAAAAAATTCTGAATAATAACTAAAGCATTTGCAAAGTCAGCATAGCACAGGTTATAAGAAGCTGTCACCAGCTAAAAATGGCATTCCTGGTGACAGGTTCACTTTAAGACAAAAAAGCCAACAACTGATGTCAGCTACTTCCTTCAGTCCCATAGACGTAATATTCAGAGTGACCATCACGACATATTAATATGGGACACAGGCCCACCAAATCTTGAATTTTACCGCTTTGATCAATAATAATAATAATAATCTTTATTTATATAGCGCCATCATATTCTGCAGCGCTTTACAAATCATTGGGGACAAAGATAATATTACATTACAGAGTACAAACAGTCATATGTGTTCGCAAGAGCTTACATAAGAAATACGATAAATGGAAGGACCCCAATTCATGTCATTGTTGGAGATTTAGTAATGGGCTTCTTGTGATCAAAATATTTTCGCACTTCAATCACATTATTACGCTACTAGAATAATTAAAGGTAAATCTGAAAGACAACATTGGGGGTCATTTACTAAGGGCCCGATTCGCGTTTTCCCAACGTGTTACCCGAATATTTCCGATTTGCGCCGATTGTACCTGAATTGCCCAGGGATTTTGGCGCACGCGATCGGATTGTGGCGCATCGGCGCTGGCATGCATGCGACGGAAATCGGGGGTGTGGCCAAACGAAAACCCGACGTATTCGGAAAAACCGCCACATTTAAAAACAGAAAATGTGTCGCTTGGGAAGCGCTTACCTTCACCTGGTCCAGCTCGGTGTATTCCGGCGCATTCAGATGATTTTCAGCGCAGCAGCGCCACCTGGTGGATGGCGGAGGAACTACCTTCATAAATCCCGTCCGGACCCGAATCCTGTTCAGAGAACGCGCCTCTGGATCGCGAATGGACCGGGTAAGTAAATCTGCCCCATTGTGTTATACATTGAAAGAAAATGAACTCCAGTAATTCCCTCTATTTCTTAAGTTTAATAGAATCTGCCTAACACCATCAGCACGTCATTTCTATGTCATGTTAATAATAGACACCTACCTTGAAGGGTGTGAACCATGTCTAGGAGCACGGGAGTGAGCGTCTGGCTGTATTCATGGAAAATGTCCATGAACAGCACTTCTGAACAAGGCTGGAGAGAAAACAAAGGGAATAATATTTGTCAACATTTAAAGGGTTTGTCCACTACCAGCAAATAATTTATATTAGTTGTGTAATAAAAATACTTCTGAATCATGATTACCGGCAATTCAGCACTTTAGCCATAAGAGGACATAGCTGACGGTGGAATGGGCCGGAACGGGGCGCCCTACACCCTAAAGCCTTGTCAACTTTCAAGAGTAAGAATTTGCAGGTTGTAGTGCAATTCTACACCAGGCACGGCCAACGCCAGGGAGGACCTCCTGATGTATCCGGTGGCACTGAGGGGTGAGGACTTTATCATACGCCGATGTAGAAGTAACGCCCCCATGTGACACTAACGAGCTGTGCACCTGTGTGACATCACATCACCAGGTATATAACGAGCCGTGCACCTGTGTGACATCACATGACCAGGGATATAATGAGCCGTGCACCTGTGTGATATCACCTGACCAGGGGTATAACGAGCCGTGCACCTGTGTGACATCACATGACCAGGGATATAATGAGCCGTGCACCTGTGTGACATCACATGACCATGCACAGGAGGTAAACAATGAAGCTTCCTGTTGAATAAACTGGACAACCCTTCTAAAGGAAAGCTACTAAAAAAACTGAAGGCAGCACCTGTCGTTGGTTAATCGCAAACTTGATCCCTTTCCTTCCTGGTGGTGGGAGTTCAGTAATAAAAAAAAACAACAATGATCGCAATCATGTGACCGACAGAAAACCTCTAAGCTAGTGACCTTATGAAAATATTATTGTTGTTGCTACAGCAGAGATATACAGTTGCTATATACTTGCTGCATATAATAACAAGGAGGACTGTTCAAATAGAAGATGATGGCTGCAAACAAGTAGCTAGTGGTTTAGGATTCCTAAACTTCTTCCAGGGGGTCCATACGTTAACATATTTATTGTGGGTTCTTGTTGGCCAAATAGCTAGTTGCTCTAAGCGGAAGACGTTATCTAAGAATTCCAACCACTCTTTAATATTTGGGAGTTCTTTCTGTAGCCATTTGGGGGATTATTAGTTTGGCTGCTTGTACCAGGGCACACATCTTTAAAGCAAGTCTACCAGCAGTTTGGGCCATAGAAAGTGCTTACAGTGTAAGCCTTTCTCCCTGGAGATCTGTGTATTGGTAGTAGCAGGACTGTGAAAAATTCATGTATATTCCAGGATTTTAGCAGGACTTGGAGAACTGGAGGAATGTCCTCACACGGGTATTTTCTTTGATCTCTACATCCAAACTAGCAGAGGCTCCCCTCTCTTCTAATATCTAAACATGTCTCACACAGGAGTGAACCACAGTGCATCAAGTCCAGCTACAATCCTGGAATATAAATGTATTTCGCGCATTCCTGCTGCTACTAACAACATACAAAAAGGTTAGTAGAAACTGCTATTAGGCTCCCTTTAATGTCTTGCTTGCCACATATACAGTCAGGTATGAAATGTTTGTGATTGGCCGTTCGTGGTTGGCCGTTTTTGGAACACCAATTGACTAGAGAGAAATGCACATGTGCAGTGGTCGGGTCAACTCTATAATTACACTGATCGCGAGATGTACGACCATTGTAGAGATAGGTGGGTCCTCTGTCCATCAATCATTTAAGATAAAGAAGGGGGTATCCCTTTAATTGCACTAACTACTGAAATGACTAAACCATCTACATCCGACCAGTGTCTATTAAGCGCAGAGCTTGAAAAACATAAAAATCAGAGCTCGCTGCTTCCCTCAAAAAGAAGTCATTATGTGACAGGTCCTGCTGTTCTTAACCAATGATGTTTTAATAAGAGCCAGAATTGGGTTGTTTTACATAATGTAAGCAAAAAAATTTACAACATTTAAGACAATTTGACTTTTATTTCATATAAATAGGATAAAAATCTAAACGATCTTATGGCAGGAGACGCGTACAACAAGGACTTGTAGACATGTGGGATTCCATCTGTTACCTACAGTACTTTTACATGAATTAGGAAATAGATGTAAGAAAGAACAGAATATATAATAGGATAATTAGGGGAATCCATAAAAAGATGAGGTATTTTCTTTATTTGTACATACCCAAAAGGCAAATTTACTGCATCTTTGCTCACTATAGAGGCACACTACCGAGAGCTCAATCAACTACCGGCATCCTCAGGAACGGTATGAAATATTGTTTCTAAAATACCCTCTTTTAAGTAAAAAAAGTGGCTAAAAATCATCTCCAAAGTGATATGCAAAGTGATATGCAGCAGAAAAATAGTATTTTTTTTTTGTCTGAGATGAGTCACTTTTGGAGGCTACAGCCTTCTGATCTTCTCGCTAAGTCATATCTTTAAGTGATGCTAAGGCCAGCGATTGGAAGAAGAGGTCTCATGAGCAGCGGACCAACATGATGCTGTTTTTTTTTCCACAAATCAAAAGTTCTTGGGATGTAAATCAACTTTGCCTATTATGTTTATTACCTTTGTTATCTGTTTGCAGCAGTGTCTTTGCTATCCCCCTCAGATTAACTCATTGCTGGAGTCGATACTTTGTTTCTCAGTCGGTTTCATGGGAGGGGAGGTGCTGTTGCTCCTTGCTTATAGGGGAGGAGGTCATGTGACAAAGGTTTCTGTGTATGAAGAAGAGCTGGATGTGTTCCAGACAGTGGATATAGAAGTCTCCTGCACAGAATAGTGAGGAACAAGATCTCCCCTGTTCGCTATTAGTTCCTCCATCCCAGTCTGTGATTCTACAGAACTTTCTCTGTCTCTCTCTGCACCTCAAGCTGCTTCCCTCCACCACCTTGTCATCAGCACTATCAGCTCTGTACAGATAAGCTATTAACCCTTTGTGCTCACACAGCACATGCTATAGACTTAATGTAACTGGTTTACTTGGATTTCTTCCACTTATTACATGTTCCCTGCTCCTCTAGGTGATGGAAGCTGCCAGGCTGTCACCATATACATCCTGTATGTGCACTGTTCACTGAATTTAGTTGTGGAAAACTAAATGGATTTAATGCTAAATTACTTAGAGAGAGAACACAAGGCATCATGGGATTTGTGGGCAAACTAACTGGCCTCAGCTTCAGGGTATAGACTGACAGATATTAGTCTCGGTTCACTCGGTTGAAATATTTTTGTCATACACTTTCGGAACAGAAAGTCCCATAACTTTGGAAAGAAAAAGACGAGCAGCACAATGTAGGAATCGTTCTGTTTGATTTCAAAGGGAAAATCACATAAAATGAACTTAACATAAATTTAAGTTTCGATAAGATCCCATACCAAACTTAAGACGTAGAGGTCTGCAGAAGTCCAATGGTCACAGCCCACCTCCTCTCTGTACCAGACTACAAATTCTTATAGCTCATTTAAATGCTGTAAATCATTGCTCTAAACATTGTCCTTTGCATAACTGCAAAGAAGTATAATTACTTGATTAAATGTCAATAATAAAGTAATAATTGGGGCTTCATGGTTCCAAAAATTGTAAGTAGAGATGAGCGGAACCAATGGTCGGGTTTGGCCACCTGACCTAGACATATTGCCGGATTGGCCATAGCCATGATTGGCTAGAGCAGTGATGGCTAACCTATGGCACTGGTGCCAGAGGTGGCACTCAGAGCCCTTTCTGTGGGCACTCAGGCCATCACCAGAGATGACTCCAGGTAACTTCCTACAGTCCCAGACAGCCCAGGACTTGCTGTGCACAGAGCTATTTTAAAGTGACAGCTCTACCTGGGACTATTTTCTGCTTCATTGGTGCCTCAGGTGCTGGTATCAATGAAAACGGTGACAGAAAAGGGAGTATAAATCACAAATTAAATTTCTGTGTTGGCACTTTGCGATAAATAAGCGGGTCTTTGTTGTAGTTTGGGCACTCGGTCTCCACAAGGTTTGCCATCACTGGGCTAGAGGGTGTCCCTAGCCATGGTTAATTGCTACGCGCCTCAATTTGCCACATTGGCTATTTGGCTGCCAATCTGGTATTATGTCTGTGTCAGGCGGCCGAACCTGGGCATTGGGTCCACTCATCTCTATTTTTACACATAACCCAAAGGGGCTATGAGAACTCCTGCTTTTATCACTTTAATAATCTTGTAAAATTATACATCATGTTGCATTTCTGTGGTGAGACTTTATGGATTAAAGGAATTTCCTGGTATTACCAGATAAGATTAGACTCTTTCATACATGACCATGTTAAGCCCATGAAGATGTATCATATTGCTACTTGATAAATATGCAAAGGGCAGACTGTATTAATACATAGCAAAGAAAAATTAAAGAAAGAAAATCCATATAGTGAATTAAAGAAAGTATCGTGAAAAGGTCATTTTACTCGAGAACAGACGGGGATTAAGAAACATGACATTCTAAAGAAAGACCCTTAGGACCTACAGGATATAATTCTAGAAGATTTTCCTGTTTGAGCGCATGAGCAGCAGTGATACCTATTTCATGCATTGTAGGAAAGGGCAAGGCTGAATAATTAAGAAGACCTACCCTCAGACTGTACTTCCAGGAATCTCCACCACTTTCCTCCACAGCTACAAAGAAAATGAGAAGAGTTATTTTTAGGAATCTAACACATTTCACAAATTTTAATGGTCAGTAACTTTACTTTGCATTAATTGATAGTAAAAGTGACTACAAGATACTTTGAAATAGACATAATCAGAGAAAAGTGCCTCTTCTCCACCTATATGGCTGCTCTCATGCTCACTCTGTAGTAAAATCACTTTCCCTGCAGATGCTCAGTGAGGTATCAGACTACATAAAGATTCCATAAGTAGTGAAACGTGAGTCTCCACAGAGAGAACTGAAAATTACAGTCAGAGCCTTTAGATCAGGGGTGAACAACGCATGGCCCGCAGAGCTTCAGGTTGTGGCCCGCACCATGCTGTCTGCATAGACATAGACACAGGGCTGATGAAAGCGCTTACAGGGTCAGGAGACTGTGTAACGGCGAGTATTTCTGACAAATACTCACCACTCCAAGGCCCTCTTCTGCTCTGGCTTCTGATGCTGCTTCTATGTCCATGCTTCAGGAGCCTGAGAAACGCAGTGCTCAGAGCAAGAGGTGAGACAGGTGTTGTGTACACACTGCTCCCTCGTCCACTCCTGCTCCGAGTCCTGATGCGGGACATGAGAGGAGAGGAAAGAGAAGAGGAGCCAGATGAGATGAGTTTTTTGTCTGGGGGTCTCCTGGATTATATTCAGCACTGGGGATCTTCAGTATTATCATTAAGCTCTGGGAGTCGCCTGTATTATAGTCAGCACTACGGTGTCTCTAGTATTAGCTGTCTGCTCTGGGGATCGCCAGTATTATAGTCAGCTCTGGGGGTCTCCAGTATTATCGGTATTGCATTGATGTTTCCAGTATTATCTGTATGCTCTGGGGGTCTCCAGTATTATCTATATGCTCGGGGAGTCTCCAGCAGGGGCGTTGCTAGGGTGGTAAAAGATCCGGGGCACGGGCCCCAATGCATGTGTATTGCACTTTCAGTACTGCCCCCTTCTGCCCCCTCACATGTGGTTGTGCCAATAACAAGGTTACTTCTGGTATATACAGCTACAGAGAACAAAGGAGAAATCCTCATCACCACATCTTATGTTCCTCATTGTCCCTACATCTTGGTTCCCTGGCAGTGTTATCCTGTGTATTACTGGAAAATATATGTGATCAAACCGAGGCCTGTCCTAGTGCCATGTGTGAACACGCTCCAAGAAATGTGCCCACACAGCCCCCCATAAGTAATGTGCCTCACACAGCCCCCCAGTAATGTGCCCACACAGCCCCCCAGTAAGTAATGTGCCTCACACAGCCCCCCAGTAAGTAACGTGCCTCACACAGCCCCCCAGTAAGTAATGTGACCACACAGCCCCCCAGTAAGTAATGTGCCTCACACACAGCCCCCCCATAAGTAATGTCCTCACACAGCCCCCCCATAAGTAATGTCCTCACACAGCCCCCCATAAGTAATGTCCTCACACAGCCCCCCAGTAAGTAATGTGCCCCACACAGCCCCCCAGTAAGTAATGTGCCTCACACAGCCCCCCAGTAAGTAATGTGCCTCACACAGCCCCCCAGTAAGTAATGTGACCACACAGCCCCCCAGTAAGTAATGTGCCTCACACAGCCCCCCCATAAGTAATGTCCTCACACAGCCCCCCCATAAGTAATGTCCTCACACAGCCCCCCATAAGTAATGTCCTCACACAGCCCCCCAGTAAGTAATGTGCCCCACACAGCCCCCCAGTAAGTAATGTGACCACACAGCCCCCCATAAGTAATGTCCTCACACAGCCCCCCAGTAAGTAATGTGCCTCACACAGCCCCCCAGTAAGTAATGTGCCTCACACAGCCCCCCAGTAAGTAATGTCCTCACACACAGCCCCCCACTAAGTAATGTGCCTCACACAGCCCCCCAGTAAGTAATGTGCCCCACACAGCCCCCCAGTAAGTAATGTGCCCCACACAGCCCCCCAGTAAGTAATGTGCCCCACACAGCCCCCCAGTAAGTAATGTCCTCACACAGTCCCCCAGTAAGTAATGTGCCTCACACACAGCCCCCCAGTAAATAATGTGCCTCACACAGCCCCCCAGCAAGTAATGTGCCTCACACACAGCCCCCCAGTAAGTAATGTGCCTCACACAGTCCCCCAGTAAGTAATGTGCCTCACACACACCCCCAGTAAGTAATGTGCCTCACACAGCCCCCCAGTAAGTAATGTGCCTCACACAGCCCCCCAGTAAGTAATGTGCCTCACACAGCCCCCCAGTAAGTAATGTGCCTCACGCAGCCCCCCAGGAAATAATGTGCCTCACACAGCCCCCCAGTAAGTAATGTGCCCACACACACCCCCAGTAAGTAATGTGCCTCACACAGTCCCCCCAGTAAATAATGTGCCTCACACAGTCCCCCCAGTAAGTAATGTGCCTCACACAGCCCCCCAGGAAATAATGTGCCTCACACAGCCCCTCAGTAAGAAATGTGCCCACACAGCTCCCCAGTAAGTAATGTGCCTCACACAGCCCCCCAGTAAGTAATGTGCCCACACAGCCCCACAGTAAGTAATGTGCCTCACACACAGCCCCCCAGTAAATAATGTGCCTCACACAGTCCCCCCAGTAAGTAATGTGCCTCACACAGCCCTCCAGGAAATAATGTGCCTCACACAGCCCCCCAGTAAGTAATGTGCCTCACATAGCCCTCCAGGAAATAATGTGCCCCACACAGCCCCCAGGAAATAATGTGCCTCACACAGTCTCCCCAGTAAATAATGTGCCTCACACAGACCCCCCCAGGAAATAATGTTCCCCACACAGCCCCCCAGTAAATAATGTGCCTCACACAGCCCCCAAGGAAATAATGTGCCTCACACAGTCTCCCCAGTAAATAATGTGCCTCACACAGACCCCCCCAGGAAATAATGTGCCTCACACAGACCCCCAGTAAATAATGTGCCTCACACAGCCCCTCAGTAAGAAATGTGCCCACACAGCTCCCCAGTAAGTAATGTGCCTCACACAGCCCCCCAGTAAGTAATGTGCCCACACAGCCCCCCAGTAAGTAATGTGCCTCACACACAGCCCCCCAGTAAATAATGTGTCTCACACAGTCCCCCCAGTAAGTAATGTGCCTCACACAGCCCTCCAGGAAATAATGTGCCTCACACAGCCCCCCACTAAGTAATGTGCCTCACACACAGCCCTCCAGGAAATAATGTGCCCCACACAGCCCCCCAGTAAATAATGTGCCTCACACAGTCTCCCCAGTAAATAATGTGCCTCACACAGACCCCCCCCAGGAAATAATGTGCCTCACACAGACCCCCAGTAAATAATGTGCCTCACACAGCCCCCGCAGTAAATAATGTGCCTCACACAGACCCCCCAGTAAATAATGTGCCTCACACAGACCCCCAGTAAATAATGTGCCTCACACAGACCCCCAGTAAATAATGTGCCTCACACAGCCCCCCAGTAAATAATGTGCCTCACACAGACCCCCAGTAAATAATGTGCCTCACACAGCTCCCCAGTAAATAATGTGCCTCACACAGTCCCCCAGTAAATAATGTGCCTCACACAGCCCCCCAGTAAATAATGTGCCTCACACAGCCCCCCAGTAAATAATGTGCCTCACACAGCCCCCCAGTAAGTAATGTGCCTCACACAGTCCCCCAGTAAGTAATGTGCCTCACACAGCTCCCCAGTAAATAATGTGCCTCACACAGCCCCCCAGTAAATAATGTGCCTCACACAGCCCCCCAGTAAATAATGTGCCTCACACAGCCCCCCAGTAAATAATGTGTCTCACACAGCCCTCCAGGAAATAATGTGCCCCACACAGCCCCCAGGAAATAATGTGCCTCACACAGTCTCCCCAGTAAATAATGTGCCTCACACAGACCCCCCCAGGAAATAATGTGCCCCACACAGCCCCCCAGTAAATAATGTGCCTCACACAGCCCCCAAGGAAATAATGTGCCTCACACAGTCTCCCCAGTAAATAATGTGCCTCACACAGACCCCCCCAGGAAATAATGTGCCTCACACAGCCCCCCAGTAAGTAATGTGCCTCACACAGCCCTCCAGGAAATAATGTGCCCCACACAGCCCCCAGGAAATAATGTGCCTCACACAGTCTCCCCAGTAAATAATGTGCCTCACACAGACCCCCCCAGGAAATAATGTGCCCCACACAGCCCCCCAGTAAATAATGTGCCTCACACAGCCCCCAAGGAAATAATGTGCCTCACACAGTCTCCCCAGTAAATAATGTGCCTCACACAGACCCCCCCAGGAAATAATGTGCCTCACACAGACCCCCAGTAAATAATGTGCCTCACACAGCCCCTCAGTAAGAAATGTGCCCACACAGCTCCCCAGTAAGTAATGTGCCTCACACAGCCCCCCAGTAAGTAATGTGCCCACACAGCCCCCCAGTAAGTAATGTGCCTCACACACAGCCCCCCAGTAAATAATGTGCCTCACACAGCCCCCGCAGTAAATAATGTGCCTCACACAGCCCCTCAGTAAGAAATGTGCCCACACAGCTCCCCAGTAAGTAATGTGCCTCACACAGCCCCCCAGTAAGTAATGTGCCCACACAGCCCCCCAGTAAGTAATGTGCCTCACACACAGCCCCCCAGTAAATAATGTGCCTCACACAGCCCCCCAGTAAGTAATGTGCCTCACACACAGCTCCCCAGTAAGTAATGTGCCTCACACACAGCTCCCCAGTAAGTAATGTGCCTCACACAGTCCCTCCAGTAAGTAATGTGCCTCACACAGCCCTCCAGGAAATAATGTGCCTCACACAGCCCCCCACTAAGTAATGTGCCTCACACACAGCCCCCCAGTAAGTAATGTGCCTCACACACAGCCCTCCAGGAAATAATGTGCTCCACACAGCCCCCCAGTAAATAATGTGCCTCACACAGTCTCCCCAGTAAATAATGTGCCTCACACAGACCCCCCCCCAGGAAATAATGTGCCTCACACAGACCCCCAGTAAATAATGTGCCTCACACAGCCCCCGCAGTAAATAATGTGCCTCACACAGACCCCCCCCAGGAAATAATGTGCCTCACACAGACCCCCAGTAAATAATGTGCCTCACACAGACCCCCAGTAAATAATGTGCCTCACACAGCCCCCCAGTAAATAATGTGCCTCACACAGACCCCCAGTAAATAATGTGCCTCACACAGCTCCCCAGTAAATAATGTGCCTCACACAGTCCCCCAGTAAATAATGTGCCTCACACAGCCCCCCAGTAAATAATGTGCCTCACACAGCCCCCCAGTAAATAATGTGCCTCACACAGCCCCCCAGTAAGTAATGTGCCTCACACAGTCCCCCAGTAAGTAATGTGCCTCACACAGCTCCCCAGTAAATAATGTGCCTCACACAGCCCCCCAGTAAATAATGTGCCTCACACAGCCCCCCAGTAAATAATGTGCCTCACACAGCCCCCCAGTAAATAATGTGCCTCACACAGCCCCCCAGTAAATAATGTGCCTCACACAGCCCCCCAGTAAGTAATGTGCCTCACACAGTCCCCCAGTAAGTAATGTGCCTCACACAGCTCCCCAGTAAATAATGTGCCTCACACAGCCCCCCAGTAAATAATGTGCCTCACACAGCCCCCCAGTAAATAATGTGCCTCACACAGCCCCCCAGTAAATAATGTGCCTCACACAGCCCCCCAGTAAATAATGTGCCTCACACAGCCCCCCAGTAAATAATGTGCCTCACACAGCCCCCCAGTAAATAATGTGCCTCACACAGTTCCCCCAGTAAATAATGTGTCTCACACAGCCCTCCAGGAAATAATGTGCCTCACACAGCCCCCCAGTAAGTAATGTGCCTCACACAGCCCTCCAGTAAATAATGTGCCTCACACAGCCCCCCAGTAAATAATGTGCCTCACACAGCCCCCCAGTAAATAATGTGCCTCACACAGCCCCCCAGTAAATAATGTGCCTCACACAGCCCCCCAGTAAATAATGTGCCTCACACAGTTCCCCCAGTAAATAATGTGTCTCACACAGCCCTCCAGGAAATAATGTGCCTCACACAGCCCCCCAGTAAGTAATGTGCCTCACACAGCCCTCCAGAAAATAATGTGCCCCACACAGCCCCCAGGAAATAATGTGCCTCACACAGTCTCCCCAGTAAATAATGTGCCTCACACAGACCCCCCCAGGAAATAATGTGCCCCACACAGCCCCCCAGTAAATAATGTGCCTCACACAGCCCCCAAGGAAATAATGTGCCTCACACAGTCTCCCCAGTAAATAATGTGCCTCACACAGACCCCCCCAGGAAATAATGTGCCTCACACAGACCCCCAGTAAATAATGTGCCTCACACAGACCCCCCCAGGAAATAATGTGCCTCACACAGCCCCCCAGTAAGTAATGTGCCTCACACAGCCCCCCAGTAAGTAATGTGCCCACACAGCCCCCCAGTAAGTAATGTGCCTCACACACAGCCCCCCAGTAAATAATGTGCCTCACACAGCCCCCGCAGTAAATAATGTGCCTCACACAGCCCCTCAGTAAGAAATGTGCCCACACAGCTCCCCAGTAAGTAATGTGCCTCACACAGCCCCCCAGTAAGTAATGTGCCCACACAGCCCCCCAGTAAGTAATGTGCCTCACACACAGCCCCCCAGTAAATAATGTGCCTCACACAGTCCCCCCAGTAAGTAATGTGCCTCACACAGCCCTCCAGGAAATAATGTGCCTCACACAGCCCCCCACTAAGTAATGTGCCTCACACACAGCCCCCCAGTAAGTAATGTGCCTCACACACAGCCCTCCAGGAAATAATGTGCCCCACACAGCCCCCCAGTAAATAATGTGCCTCACACAGTCTCCCCAGTAAATAATGTGCCTCACACAGACCCCCCCCAGGAAATAATGTGCCTCACACAGACCCCCAGTAAATAATGTGCCTCACACAGCCCCCGCAGTAAATAATGTGCCTCACACAGACCCCCCCCAGGAAATAATGTGCCTCACACAGACCCCCAGTAAATAATGTGCCTCACACAGCCCCCCAGTAAATAATGTGCCTCACACAGACCCCCAGTAAATAATGTGCCTCACACAGCTCCCCAGTAAATAATGTGCCTCACACAGTCCCCCAGTAAATAATGTGCCTCACACAGCCCCCCAGTAAATAATGTGCCTCACACAGCCCCCCAGTAAATAATGTGCCTCACACAGCCCCCCAGTAAGTAATGTGCCTCACACAGTCCCCCAGTAAATAATGTGCCTCACACAGCCCCCCAGTAAGTAATGTGCCTCACACAGCTCCCCAGTAAATAATGTGCCTCACACAGCCCCCCAGTAAATAATGTGCCTCACACAGCCCCCCAGTAAATAATGTGCCTCACACAGCCCCCCAGTAAGTAATGTGCCTCACACAGCCCCCCAGGAAATAATGTGTCTCACACAGCCCTCCAGGAAATAATGTGCCTCACACAGCTCCCCAGTAATGTGCCTCACACAGCCCCCCAGGAAATAATGTGCCTCACACAGCCCCGCAGGAAATAATGTGCCTCACACAGCCCCCCAGTAAGTAATGTGCCTCACACAGCCCCCCAGTAAGTAATGTGCCTCACACAGCCCCCCAGTAAGTAATGTGCCTCACACAGCCCCCCAGTAAGTAATGTGCCTCACACAGCCCCCCAGGAAATAATGTGCCTCACACAGCCCCCCAGTAAGTAATGTGCCTCACACAGCCCCCCAGTAAGTAATGTGCCTCACACAGCCCCCCAGTAAGTAATGTGCCTCACACAGTCCCCCCAGTAAATAATGTGCCTCACACAGACCCCCCAGTAAATAATGTGCCTCACACAGACCCCCCAGTAAATAATGTGCCTCACACAGACCCCCCAGTAAATAATGTGCCTCACACAGCCCCCCAGTAAGTAATGTGCCTCACACAGTCCCCCAGTAAGTAATGTGCCTCACACAGCTCCCCAGTAAATAATGTGCCTCACACAGCCCCCCAGTAAATAATGTGCCTCACACAGCCCCCCAGTAAATAATGTGCCTCACACAGCCCCCCAGTAAATAATGTGCCTCACACAGTTCCCCCAGTAAATAATGTGTCTCACACAGCCCTCCAGGAAATAATGTGCCTCACACAGCCCCCCAGTAAATAATGTGCCTCACACAGTCTCCCCAGTAAATAATGTGCCTCACACAGACCCCCCCAGGAAATAATGTGCCTCACACAGACCCCCAGTAAATAATGTGCCTCACACAGCCCCCCAGTAAGTAATGTGCCTCACACAGCCCCCCAGTAAGTAATGTGCCTCACACAGCCCCCCAGTAAGTAATGTGCCTCACACAGCCCCCCAGGAAATAATGTGCCTCACACAGCCCCCCAGTAAGTAATGTGCCTCACACAGCCCCCCAGTAAGTAATGTGCCTCACACAGCCCCCCAGTAAGTAATGTGCCTCACACAGTCCCCCCAGTAAATAATGTGCCTCACACAGACCCCCCAGTAAATAATGTGCCTCACACAGACCCCCCAGTAAATAATGTGCCTCACACAGACCCCCCAGTAAATAATGTGCCTCACACAGCCCCCCAGTAAGTAATGTGCCTCACACAGTCCCCCAGTAAGTAATGTGCCTCACACAGCCCCCCAGTAAATAATGTGCCTCACACAGTCTCCCCAGTAAATAATGTGCCTCACACAGACCCCCCCAGGAAATAATGTGCCTCACACAGACCCCCAGTAAATAATGTGCCTCACACAGCCCCCCAGTAAGTAATGTGCCTCACACAGCCCCCCAGTAAGTAATGTGCCTCACACAGCCCCCCAGTAAGTAATGTGCCTCACACAGCCCCCCAGGAAATAATGTGCCTCACACAGCCCCCCAGTAAGTAATGTGCCTCACACAGCCCCCCAGTAAGTAATGTGCCTCACACAGCCCCCCAGTAAGTAATGTGCCTCACACAGTCCCCCCAGTAAATAATGTGCCTCACACAGACCCCCCAGTAAATAATGTGCCTCACACAGACCCCCCAGTAAATAATGTGCCTCACACAGACCCCCCAGTAAATAATGTGCCTCACACAGCCCCCCAGTAAGTAATGTGCCTCACACAGTCCCCCAGTAAGTAATGTGCCTCACACAGCTCCCCAGTAAATAATGTGCCTCACACAGCCCCCCAGTAAATAATGTGCCTCACACAGCCCCCCAGTAAATAATGTGCCTCACACAGCCCCCCAGTAAATAATGTGCCTCACACAGTTCCCCCAGTAAATAATGTGTCTCACACAGCCCTCCAGGAAATAATGTGCCTCACACAGCCCCCCAGTAAATAATGTGCCTCACACAGTCTCCCCAGTAAATAATGTGCCTCACACAGACCCCCCCAGGAAATAATGTGCCTCACACAGACCCCCAGTAAATAATGTGCCTCACACAGCCCCCCAGTAAGTAATGTGCCTCACACAGCCCCCGCAGTAAATAATGTGCCTCACACAGACCCCCAGTAAATAATGTGCCTCACACAGCTCCCCAGTAAGTAATGTGCCCACACAGACCCCCAGTAAATAATGTGCCTCACACAGCCCCCCAGTAAATAATGTGCCTCACACAGACCCCCAGTAAATAATGTGCCTCACACAGCCCCCCAGTAAATAATGTGCCTCACACAGCCCCCCAGTAAATAATGTGCCTCACACAGACCCCCAGTAAATAATGTGCCTCACACAGCCCCCCAGGAAATAATGTGCCTCACACAGCCCCCCAGGAATGTGCCTCACACAGCCCCCCAGGAAATAATGTGCCTCACACAGCCCCCCAGGAAATAATGTGCCTCACACAGCCCCCCAGTAAGTAATGTGCCTCACACAGCCCCCCAGTAAGTAATGTGCCTCACACAGTCCCCCAGTAAGTAATGTGCCTCACACAGCCCCCCAGGAAATAATGTGCCTCACACAGCCCCCCAGTAAGTAATGTGCCTCACACAGGCCCCCAGTAAGTAATGTGCCTCACACAGCCCCCCAGTAAATAATGTGCCTCACACAGCCCCCCAGTAAGTAATGTGCCTCACACAGTCCCCCAGTAAGTAATGTGCCTCAGACACAGCCCCCCAGGAAATAATGTGCCTCAGACACAGCCCCCCAGGAAATAATGTGCCTCAGACACAGCCCCCCAGGAAATAATGTGCCTCAGACACAGCCCCCCAGGAAATAATGTGCCTCAGACACAGCCCCCCAGGAAATAATGTGCCTCAGACACAGCCCCCCAGTAAGTAATGTGCCTCAGACACAGCCCCCCAGGAAATAATGTGCCTCAGACACAGCCCCCCAGGAAATAATGTGCCTCACACAGCTCCCCAGGAAATAATGTGCCTCACACAGCCCCCCCAGGAAATAATGTGCCTCACAATGTTCTCCCCCTTCCCTAGTCCCTGTCATGTTTCTCACCTCACAGATGCAGCTCTCTCTCTCTTTCTGTGCGCTGCTTTCCCCTGCAGGTCATGTGATCATGACATCATCACAGGTCCTTGAGCCTCTGGAACTCCCGGAGGTAAGGTCCTTGCAGGGGAAAGCAGCGCCTGCACTCGTTCTCATCACGATCTGAGGACACAGATCGTGATGAGAACGAGAGGGAAGGAATCTCCCGGGCAGAGGGGCAGATGATCTGCTGACCCGAGGAGATTCGGGGCACTGGCCAAAAGATCCGGGGCACGAGCCCCGGATCTTTTGACCTAGCGACGCCCCTGGTCTCCAGTATTATCTATATGCTCTGGGGGTCTCCAGTATTATCATATTGCATTAGCGTCTCCAGTATTATCTATATGCTCTGAGGGTCTTCAGTATTATCTATATGCTCTGGGGGCCTCCAGTATTATCTATATGCTCTGGGGGTCTCCAGTATTATCTATATGCTCTGGGGGTCTCCAGTATTATCTATATGCTCTGGGGGTCTTCAGTATTATCAGTATTGCCTTGGCATCTCCAGTATTATCGGTATGCTTTGGGGGTCTCCAGTATTATCGGTATTGCCTTGTCGCTTCAGTATTATCGATATGCTCTGGGGTCTCCAGTATTATCAGTATTGCCTTGACGTCTCCACTATTATCGGTATGCTCTGGGGGTCTCCAGTATTATCAGTATTGTCTTGGCATCTCCAGTATTATCGGTATGCTCTGGGGGTCTCCAGCATTATCGGTATGCTCTGGGGGTCTCCAGTATTATCAGTATTGCCTTGGCATCTCCAGTATTATCGGTATGCTTTGGGGGTTTCCAGTATTATCAGTATTGCCTTGTCGCTTCAGTATTATCGATATGCTCTGGGGGTCTCCAGTATTATCAGTATTGCCTTGACGTCTCCACTATTATCGGTATGCTCTGGGGGTCTCCAGTATTCTCGGTATGCTCTGGGGGTCTCCAGTATTATCGGTATGCTCTGGGGGTCTCCAGTATTATCAGTATGCTCAGGGGGCCTCCCTGACCCCTCTCCTACCTCCATAGAGAATAGCGGCGCACGGCCGCACACACGCCGAAAGATAGAGCATGCTCTATCTTTTTGCGGTGTGCGGCCCGGATCGGTGCCACACATGTGTGGCACCGTATCTGCGCTGCGCCGTTATTGCCGTCTATGGGGACGTACATGCGGCCGCAAATTTGTGGCCGCATGTACGTCCCCGCAGACGGCCATGTGAATGAGCCCTAATGGAGTAGATGACCGCACATGACTGTTCTGCTCCATTAATCTTTATGGAGCTGACAGAGATCAGTGAGCGCGGCATTGGCAATTTCCGTAAGCTCCACATGGATTAATGAAGCAGAACGGTCATGCGCGGCCGTCTGCACATTAGTCTGAGGAGCGACAAGGGGTCCAAAGGACCTGTCTCAGCACTGGGACCCCCAGCAAGTTGGGTCGTATCCTGTGGATAGGGCCTAACTTTAGTCTTCCCTTTAATGTACATACATTGCACTATTGATATATGCAACATCAGGTATGTGTAAAAAGGGTTTGTGTAAAAAATGTCTGATGAGTGAGAAGTTGATTTCCCTGAGAATAAGAATATTCCTCTCTGCCACCACTGTAGCTGAGCGTACAGAGGTCGTAAAATAGGGTCTTTTTCCAGTGTTTCTCTATACGACAAGTGGAAAGACTATACAAAGCAAGCATTTCCAAGCACTTCCTGTGTGACAGGAAGTAACGTCCACCGTGGGCCTAGTGGTGTCGGAATGAAAGCTGTGGGTTACTAGAGAGAGGTAACTCCTAGAGCTGTCTGTTATATAAACTACTGAAATCATTCAGAATGATGAGAAAGGCATTTTTAAATTCAGCATAGTCTAGGCTATTGGAACCTGTCAGCAGCTAAAAAATAACATTCTGGGTGACAGGTCAGCTTTCATGGACAGCATGCCTTCATGCAGCTGGGGTTAAGGTTGCTTTCCCAAGTGGCAATAACAGTGAATTGAAGTTTTTCCTGACTCCCTGAACATCATGCATAAGGAGGCAGAAGGTAAGTACATCTTGCAGCCCCGGACATACTTTGACAGATATGCTTAGCTTGGCTTTATCATGCACCATCTTTACCACCTGAAATCTTGGCAACATACCCACTGACACAGGTAAGGTAAAAAGACTTGAGACCCCAAACCCCAGATATAATAAGGTATGATGATGTTTTAAGGGTCCCAAACTTATGTATGGGTCTCCTCTAGTGCCCTTTAAAAGGGATTTTCCCTTTAAAAAGTTTTCCCTGTAGATTTCAGCACATAGGCTGAACCCACAGCGGTTTAAAGATTGCAAAGCTCTAACAAGACCTAAAACACAGCAGGGAACATTGCTGATGAGACGATGTAATTCATCTTCAGTGATTACAACCATTCATCTAAGTAAATAATTGAACTTGAAATAAGATTTTCCTAAAGGAAAACTCCAAATATGTTAGGAGAACCAAATCTTCTAGACACCATCTAGTAAGTGTAATGTTTTTCCTCCCAAGACAGTAAACGGCTCAGGTAAAATATATGTACTAGGTCTAGGATAATATATTTCTGAAGACGTGAAGACATACTGTGGAAGAAAAGATCTTGACACATTTTATCAAAAACAGCTACGAGAAGAAGTTATTTCAATATATTATAAGATTACCTCCACACAAACATAGGAAACATCTGACGAGAAAAACTAATGATATCCTATGCGCTGAAGTCTGGCATCCATCTTTCATGGATCCTCATAAACTACAGACTAGAGTCTGATCCGTGAAACACGGTTGGGACTAGGATATGCTCTACATTATTTTTTCAGCTCTTTGGGGGAGATTTATGTTAGTTTGGATGCCGTTTTTTTTTGCTTTATTATTCCAATTTGCGACTTATGTGTCTTTGTAATAATAATAATAATTCCTTTATTTATATAACACACACAGATTACGCAGCGCTGCACAGAGTTTGCCAAATCAGTCCCTATTCCCAATCTACGTTTTTTAGTGTTGGAGGAAACAGGAGGACCCGGAGGAAACCCACGCAAACACGAAGAGAACATGTAAATTTTGCAGATGTTGACCTGGATGGGACTTGAACCCAGGACCCCAGCACTGCAAGGCTGTAATGCCTGCGCCACCGTGCTGCCCATATGTTTCCCCTGCTTCCAGATCTTGGTGCATAATTTACAATTGGAGCGAGCCAACAAAGTTACCAATAACTGCACATAAAAAAAATCCTAGTCCCTACCAGGTGTAGAAAAGAGATTAGAACTGGTTTTGCAAAAATTTGCAACTTTTTAAAGATTATCACCTAAAAATTCACAAAATTACTTCAGCCATCAACACCTCATAAACCAGTTTAATCACGCAGTCTAAGCCACTAGGATACATCTGTCGGGCAGCAGAACTGCATAGGCAGTCTTAAAATTGCTACAAGAACGAGTCTAATGACAAATACCCCTTTAATTATTTTTTTTTTTTAGACTTACAACGAAAAAAGGAAAACTAAACCAAAAGTCCTTGGTATGAACCCTGCCCCTACTGCCGTTACAGATTTATTTAGAGGCCATGACCTCTTAATATATCCGGTGGCCGAGCAATTCCAGCCTGGCGTAGGATTGCTGTATCACCTGCCCCAGTTCCTGGTGTAGGCTATAGCTAATGCACTGGTATGGAGTGAGAACGCTGCAAGTCACAGCACAACACCCTTCACACCTGGTTGGTGTGGAGCAAAAAGAGGAATGGTACGACATTTTGTAAACAGGATTCAGGTGCTTCCTTAAACCGGACTTGACTCCTCAGTCTGAGATATAATAAAGCCAAGAAAAATCCACAAAGGTAGCACTCCAGTTGCAAATTGTGGTTTTATTCACTGAACATCCAGTGTACAAATACAACGTTTCAGCTCCTCATTGGAGCCATTTTCAGGTTGTCCCTGATTCACGTGGTGGTGGAATAAGTGGGAAAATAGCCATGATTCCTGCCTATGCACCATGAGGGACTCAGGGCTCCATGGGTGTTAATGGAGCCGTGAGCCCCCCTCATTTACATAATCTTAAAAGCCGTTTTTTCTTAAAAACAAAGGCATAAGAAGCTAAGAGAAGAGCAGAAACTGTCAGAGAGGGCCACACACCTGTATGTCAGTGTGCCAGGTTTACAATCCTGGTTGTTAGATGTCTTTTAAACGTACTCAACGCATTGGATTTGGAGCTGCGACCATTACAAAGATATATTTAGAAATCACTAGGCACAGAATTACCATAGGAACCTTTGTGTATATATTAATGACGTTCAGGGATCGGCTCACATTAAGTCAAGTGCTCCAGTGACTACTGATACTCAACATCCATGTAGAAAACAACTTCCTTTATTACCTTCGGGGATAATCATTGTATAACAGAATGCTCCAATATGTGCAGAATTTCTGGTCAGATAGAACTTTTCTCCTACAGGGACTAATAGAAGTCACTTGTCCCTTGCAAGTTTAATGCCTCTTGTATGCTACTTCAATACAAACTCAAGAAACAATCCACAGGAAAGGGTTAAAAGGTAGAGAAAATTACAGTAGCAAAAAAATACATATATATATATATATATATCATACATTGTACTAAGCACAAGTGTACAACACGGCGGCTTCGATCGCATAGACTCAGCACTGCCCACATGGCAGTAGGCAGGCCCCAGAGAAATCCCCGTAAACAATTTATCACACTCTGAAAGCAATTAACTGTCGGGCAGGAAACATGATAGTGAAAATGTATGAACTCATTTCTCTGGAGAGCGGAGTCTGTAACTTGGAAATCCAATACGCCTCTCTCGGCAGTGTGGAGCCGACGCGTGTGCAGTGATCATACCTTGTAACCAGGTGGCGAGGCGGTGATTAATGAATTCGAGACTCGGTGAACCGAGATTACGTCCGCTCATCTCAGTGAGGACCTCTGCCCCTATACACATGGAAAAACTTCTATATGTAGTATGGGCACAGATGAGTTTTGTAATATCGTATTATTTATGGTACGGGACAGTGGCTGCAGCTCAAATAAGAGAATAGATAACGTACATGTTATATCTTAAAGAAAGAAATTTTTGGGGGTGAAAAAAAAAGAAAGATAATTTTTAAATATTAAACTTTGTTAGCAATAAGGTTTATATTTGAAAAAAACAACAAAAAGGGGTACAAAAAAAAATTTATAAAAGTCAAAATGGTCCTCTTTAAAAAATGATATTATACAGCAGTACAACTATCCCTTTATTGTTTGTCTCCATGCATGAAACGCTCTACAATCCGTTTTTAAAGATGACTCACTATCTATGAAAATCCCCCCATGTGACTCCGACCCTTGTCCTTGCCCTAAGCGGAGTCCAGCATATCCATGTCTTTCCTGCTCAGCCCTATCTCCAGCTCATTCCCCCGTCTCTCAGAGAGAGACACTGGATGAGTGACTCGCTTAAGAGAATTCCCGAGGTAGAGAGAATGAGGGGGTTGTGAGAGACCTGGCTGTGTGTGACTTGCTGAAGATAAACGGCTCCCTCATCACCCCTTCCTTGGTATTTCTCTTTAGCAAGTCGCACACAGCCAAGGTCTTTCTCATTCTTGTTTATTTAGTTAGACTGACAGGGTCCCTTTAAAGTGTAACTAAACATTTTTTTCAGAAGTAAATAATGCAGATGATCACAAAAGATTTCACTATATTTTACTAAAAATAAAGTCGTTTTTGATGCTTTCTTCTCCTGCAGTGAGCAGAATTTCTAAAATTCTTATTACATCTGTACACAGCAGATAGATAAGGAGGCTAATATTTAAGTCACTTTCAGACGGAGGCCCAGCTGGTTGTGGACTCATGTTCAATCAAACCCTAAAAACGCAGCATACTGACATCTTTTAGACACCACTTCCCTAATATAGAAATATTTTCTTGTATTTTCCTTTCATTCATATGTCTTGATATGACAAAAGAACTTATTACTAAAGAATACAGATTTTTGCTGTCCTTTCTTACCGAAGCCCTCAGGATCCTCTTCCCACATCCCCCGTTCTTCTTCGCTGAGAAGAAAGTAATGTGTAACAAGCCTACGACATATCTCCATCAGGGTTGGATAAGTGAAGAAGGACATTTTTATTTGGTGGGCATTGATGGTTTCTGGTTTACTATCTGAAAAGCACAAGAAGAAATGCAGGGGTAAAACTGAATGCATTTTTTTTTCAGTTAAAGACTTTCACAGCACATACTCTGCAGGTTTAGCGAAACTAGCGAGGAACTATGATTTTAATCTTGGTTAAATAAAACGGATGATACTCTTAAACCATCTACCGTATTTTTCGGACTATAAGACGCACCATCAATAAATGCCTGCTAAAATGCCTAGTTTCATATATAAGGCGCACCGGATTATAAGGCGCACCTGATTATAAGGATGAATGACCAGCAGGTGGCAGACCTGTGCACAGTTCAAGGCAGCTGTTGTCTGTAAGTACAGTTCATATATAAGGCGCACTGGACTATAAGGCGCACCTTTGATTTCTGAGAAAATCAAAGGATTTTTTGTGCGCCTTATAGTCCGAAAAATACAGTACTTTGTATTACTGTACCAGTGTACCATCTAATGTACAACGTTACTTAAAACTCTTCAACCAACTTATGCCTACAGGTCCTATGTAAACCATATGTGTTATCCTGTCTAAACCTCTATCTCCATGGTTACATGTGTGTAGTCAGACTATAGAGTCAAGTTTATTCTAATACCTCTCCTTTCACCATGTATGTGTTTTTTGCAAGGGGGCATAAAAAAAATTATACTTACCTCTTTCGGAGCCTGAAAATTGAGGCAAGTAAAGCTGGCGTACTACATACGGCTTCCATGAAGCCACGAGAGAGGAGAAGCATCATTGGACTCACATCCAGGTGAGTATAAATATTTTTTTTTTCACATTGCACCACTAGATAGCTGTTAGGTCTTATTTACATGGCCAGGTGCTTGCCGGACTGGATCTTGGGCGAGCACAGGGCCAGGTGGAGAAGGGAGGGGGAGTAAGTGCTCCTTACCCTTCCCTCTCCATTGAAAAGAAAACACCCGACTGACGAGACATTGGGGGTCATTTACTAAGGGCCCGATTCGCGTTTTCAAGACGTGTTACCCAAATATTTCCGATTTGCGCCGATTTTCCCTGAATCGCCCCGGGATTTTGGCACACGCGATCGGATTGTGGTGCATCGGCGGTGGCATGCACGCGCCGGAAATTGGGGGGCGTGGCCAAGCAAAAACCCGACGGATTCAGAAAAACCGCCGCATTTAATTAAAAAAAATTAGGTCGCACGCGCCATACTTACATGCACTAGGAAGAAGAGATCAGTGAACTCCGACGCAACTTGGCGGACCTCGGCGCAGCAGCGACCCCTGGTGGACATCGGGTGCAGGACCTTCATGAATCGCTGGAAGACCCGAACGCTCGTCGGAGAAGCCGCCGCTGGAACGCGAATGGACCAGGTAAGTAAATGTGCCCCTTGTGTGTTCACAGCAACCCGATTGGTTCCATAGACCTCACTGGCGGCCATCAACTGGCCACAAATTGTGTCTCCAGATCAAGGCCCCCATTACGGTTGTGTGAATGAGGCCCTACAATGATTTGGTACCCTAAACCACAGGTCCATAATATGGAACTGTAGTTGGTTTAGGGTCCCAAATCAGCCTGACAGGTCCTCCTCAAGAACTGTAGACAAGAAAATAGCTGTATATGTTAAATTCAAGACCATTCACTTGAAGTTTGGTGTAATAATAAAGTTTCTGCAGTGTAAATAACCTTCATGAAACAAATTAGTTATCCAGAAGTAATGTATGAGATAGCAAAAGACACAACATGAATTATAGGGAATACAAAAAGACACAAAACACCAGCGACTTTGTTTTTGAAGTGAATCATAGTAAACGTCTACCTTCAAAGTTTTTGGATGGCCTGAAGGAATCGTTCTTTATTATCATCTTGATGAGACTCATGCACTGAACTATGAAACGTTCAAACACAAGTCCATCCCCGGCCTCTGTAAAGACGTAGCCGACTGCAAACTCCAGCGCTCTCTGGATGATGGGAATGAATGCAAACGGATGCTGGTCCAGAAAATCTAAAAGCTTGGGGGGGAAAAAAAAAAACATAATAAATCTATCTCTCTCTCTCTCTGTATATATATATATATATATATATATATATATATATACGTGCATATAGGGGGAGATTTATCATCAAGTTTCTGAGGTTAAACTGTTCTAGTTGCCGAAGGGAAACCAATCAGAGCTCAGCTTTAATTTTATAAACAGCTGTGGGAAAATGAAAGCTGAGCTCTGATTGGTTGCTGCCTGCTCAATTAATAAGCACCACACCTCAAAACTCATATAAACGAGAAAAGAGCAAAAAAACAGAAGAGGATAGTAAAACAGTCAAGGGTGGAGACTCTAAGTGACAAGAGAGATGTAACAGTGGAATGTATTCACCATATAATACATAAGAGGCCCCTCGATTCTCCTCCGCTAGATGGGCCCCAATATTAAAAGGGTAAAATGTGGGGGGATACATTTAAAGGAAATATACCATCAAAATCCATCATGATAAACCAGGGACACTTACTCATAATCTTCTTATATTTTGAATCCATCTGTCTAAAAATCTACTTTTAAAATTATACTAAAGAGCCTTAAAAGCTATGGACGTGTTACCAGAGCCCCTCCATGCTGCAGATTTACAGGCTGTTACATTCTGCTGCTGAGATTACAGGAAGTGCAGCAGTGGGGAGGGTGAGACAGACATGCTACTGCACAGTGTAACAGCTTGTGAAGACAGAGCACAATGGGATTTTATAACATGCCCATCAAACTCATTTGCATAATTGTAAAAGTTGATTTCAGAAGGACGGAGGCCATGGATAACAAATATAAGAAGATTCCCACAGTCCCGGTGCCTGTATCTATGAGCAAGTGCCCCTGGTTTATCATGATGGATTCTGATGGTAGATTTCCTTTAATGGGGCTACACCAAATTAGTAAGTTATCCCCTACCCACAGGGTAGGGTGTACAAAGCTGATTGGTGAGGGATGTACTGCTAAATCTGATGGGACCCCAATGGTTACAAGAACACATTCCCCGGCAATCTGGAGAACAGGAGGCCCATTCTTACTAATGGGGGGAGCAACAGGACAAGTATACATCTGACTGCTTTATTCAATAGAATAGTAGTCTAAGAAATTGTAGAGTACAGCGCACTGGTATCTACAACATTCACTGAGATAGTGAATGGGAGATACCTCAGCGCTTTACTCGACAATGTCAAAAACTTCCATAGTATTGAATGGTACAGAAGGACACGCATGCTCGTTCTGCTGCGCCACCAATTATTAAGAACAGAACCTCCATTCTCCAGATTGTGGGAGTCACAGAAGTTGGACCCTCGGGGATTAGTTACTTATCCTCTACCCTGTGGATAGAATGGCCGGGATGGGAAAAATGGTACAACCCCTTTAAATTAAGAGCTCCCTAATTTTACCATAGCACCTGGGAGAAGGGTTCTTGTCAATGGGATGTGACCCACATCATTGATAAGGATTTGTTAACGCACAGCTCTCAATTTTGTCATAAAAATTCAAGAATTAGCACTATAAAAAAAAATGTTTTGTGAGGATGTTTCTTTTAGGCTAATACCCCATTTATCTGAAGGTATGGACAATATTACTGAATTGTAAAGGTTATAATACAGCTCTGTAAGGATATAAAACTCGCCAGTGACTGTAAGGATTTAAGCCACTTGATACTTTATCAGCTTCTCCTTATCTATCATCAATGAGTGCTGGAGGGAAAGCTGATTTACACACAATGTTAAAAGCAGAAGTAAAGGGTGAAAAAAAGGACAAAGAAACATTTCATTTAATAAAAGTTAATCACAAACTTTTCTATCATCACCTACACTATTCATTTATGCAATTTGGCTGAAAAGTTTAGTGACGTTTTCAAGCTGGAATAGAAACTGTAGAAGGAAAAAAATGCCAAATTATCACACACGCTCCCGCAAGCATAAGCCATTTGCTTGGTCCTTGTAAATGTTCCTCATTATGCTGGCAGACAATTTCGACTGAAATAATAATGACAATTCCTTAAGTCTGTATTGCTTGTGCCATCTTTAGCAGTTCAGATCTGCGGGAGATTAATGGTTGTTTTGCGATAAGCTTCTCTAATTAAGGCTGATGTCACACAGGGCAACAAAGCTGGAATCTCCGAAGATCTCTTCCCATATATTCTGGGAAGACACAGTCATTTGGATGGGAAGAGGGTATTTACAGGGGTTCTCCCCACTGTGTCGGAAACAGAGTAATATGTGTCTTCCACAGACGCTGCATTACATAACACCAGTATGCTAAACCCAGGGACCCCTGCAGATGTTATAATGTTTTATTGCAGCATTTACCTTACTTTTTTCCTATTTCTGGAATTCTCAATATAACATGCTGCTAAATGCCTATACATAAAGTTTTACAAACCATAAAGACAGTCTACAGGGATTGCATTGCAGAGACTCAGCCCAGTCCTGGTTGGAGCTATTTGAGAAGAGTCACTTTTACTGAACAGTAAAACCTGGAATTACAGGTAGTTTGGAATGTGACATACAAATACAGAACCGATTCCTGATTTTGCCTTTATCTGCCTGCATCTCTGGTTTTGAACAACACAGAACTATAATCATGATGCACTTTGTAAAGATGAAATTCTCATCTTTACAATTACACCAGGTTCTTGCTTTTATAGAAGCCACGATAGAGTCATCTGAAGTCACACTGCTCCTCTAGCATCTAAAAAAACACTAATTTCTGGTAAAGAGTTGGTCTTTTCAGCTCATTTGCTTATGGATGTGGAGGTAAATTATTTTTGTAAATATTATTGTAAATTATTTTTTAAATAGGTAAATGGGAGAGTTATTAACAGATTGAATCCAAAAAATAATATTTTAAACCCTACCTGAAGGGACTGGTAGTTTGTAGCGGTAAAAATAATAAGTATCTTTATTTATGTGGCACCATCATGTTCCGTAAAACTTTACAAATCACGTAAAAATAATAGGTTACAGTCTATGAGGATGAGGGGGTGACACAAGAGGTATAAGAGCGTATATAATGGTCCAGCCCTTCTTTATAAAAGAATAGAAAAAAAAATTATGCTGCTTGAACCAGTCATCAGCTACCATCTTATATACAAAGTCCAAGGACAATGGGACTGCAGACAAGCCTGGAGCTTGTCCGTGTTCACAGGATAACAGAATGGATAAGTAAAGAGAGAGTTGGCATTTCATGCAGTCAATGATAGATCTGCCTAAAGAGATGGGTTTTAAGAGCATGTTGGGTATCAGTCGGATAGTCTGGGGTAGGGCACTCAAAATAATTGATGCAGCTCAGGAGAAGTCTTGGAGAGATAAGTGTGAGGTCAGAATTGGGGAACAGGAATAATCCAAGATCATTGACAGATCAAAGAGCATGGGTTGGACTGGTGATCGTGCCCCCAGCTGATCAACTGCTAATGATCTATCCTAGGGATCTGTTATTAGTAGTTTATATACCTGGAAAAAACCTTTAAATATAGCACTTATCAATTCTAATAGGATTAATATCCCTCAACTAGATATTTCCAGCCTACCACACAGCAAAGGTCCAAGTTAAAGAAACCCCCAGCGGCAACAAAACTTCCATGCACTTGCCCTCCCTCCCATCGCTATGATGTATATAATAATAATAATAATAATAATTCTTTATTTATATAGCGCCCACAGATTACGCAGCGCTGCACAAGCATATCACATTCTGCCCTGGTACCCCCATGCCGTTTATGAAATACAGAATATACAGAATCCTGAAATAGACGACTCATAGGCTGAAGTTTGGCAAACCTAATCCAATGCAAACCTTCAGCAAAAACTTAAGCAAAAAACATGATATAGACCCAACGTAATAAATTCTTAGGGTATATTACACACTGTTACTACTTTCACAGACAAGTTATGTATTCAGAGTAAAAGTCAAACCTTGAATTAAATAGAAATTGACGCGACAACTATATAGTTAAAGGGGTATTCCAGGAATCAGCATAATTCATATACAAATGGGCACTTAAAATTTAAGCTTATATGTAATTAGTTGTTATTGAAAATTTTGCTCCCCTTAGCAGAAAATGCTGCTGACATAGACTGTAATGGAGAATTAAAATGCTACTGGCCCTTTAATCAGTCCATTAATTTCCTCCGCGCGGTCCGTTGCAGGACAGAAGATGGCCGCTGGTCACATGTCCACATCACATGTCCTACACCTGCCTGGGCAGGTCATGTGATCACCACTAAGTTTGGCTGTTGTTGGTTGGTTGCAGTGCAATCAGTATGGTCAGTGTTGTGGTTATGGCAGTTACACATCATTACTATGGTAACAGAGCAAGAAAGTCTGTTATATCATCAGAGCATAAGTGGTAGGAGGAGTTACTGAGAACTAAAGGCTCATGGAACTTGTAGTTTCCAGTGGCGGCCATCTTAGTGATAACTCCACCTACTTTAGAGAGGCCATAAACTTTGTAAATCATAAAATCAAATTATTTAAGCTCCGTTTTGTGACTAATGACATTGAGTATTGTTGTATTCATTTAGTTATATCATCATGGGTTTTTGTGTCAGACGTTCATATTCCCGGAATACCCCTTTAACTGTGTATTTGTGCAAAGGCTAGAAAACTACGGCAAATCCGAGAACGGGAAGCTTCACACGAGGAGCGAGGCCGGGGAGAGAGAACTGAAGTATGAATTATGTGACAACGGAAAAAAAGGGAATAGCGAGCGGTAATTGTAGCTCTCCCACTCCATATCGCTGCCTATTATATGTGCAATGTAATTGAGATGAAGCGGAGACCATGAACAAGGCAACATCAAAGAGAAAGGTATTTCTTGCGGTGTGCGCACCTCCCCCCCAACCTCTTCAAGCCTCGGCCCATTTTATTACAAATTGTGATGTTAAAAATATATTTCTAAAGGCAAGCGCAGGTGCCGGCTGTATGGGCTTTACTCCGCACTTCAGCTAAAGTGGACTGAGTGACGACGGGGGAATAGGGCATTAACGTAGAGATAAGACACACCGCAGAATAAACAGATTCAGATCAATCATGACTTGGATCCAGATCAAGCAGAAGTTCTTCGAGAAGTTTCCCTGACGTCTTACCACTTTAGTGAATAATATGATAACCTTCTCCAGCCTCTCCCTGCAGGGATGGTCCAATCTGACACCTCGGCCTACAAAAGAAATTGAGGGAGAACAGAAAGAGTAATATTAGGTACAGATCAGGATGCACGGCAAACATGCATGGTGATGATAGCAAACTTTGTAACATGCTCGGTTAGATGAAGGCGCTTTCTTGTGCCCTTTTTCTGCTCCTTCTTTCTCCTGTAGTGAGCAGAATAACTGAAAGGTCTCAGAGGTCTGTCTACTTCAGACAGATAAGGAGACTAACAATTAACTCTTTCCAAACCTAAATATTTTTCTCATTGATTCATCTCTCTGAGATTAGGCTCTCTGTGAAGAGTCAAAGGTGTTGACCACTTAATAAATCTCTTCCATTAGACATGATTATGTACTTGTGCCTTTGCCGCCTACAATAGCTTCAGCCTTCCCCTCTTTTCACCATGCTGCCCTCTATATATATATACACAATTATCTGACTCTCACGGCTCCAGCCTGTCCTCATGGTGTCTCCCACTGTGTCTTTCTTTTCTCTGACTGACACAAGAAGAGGGGAGGGAGCAGGATGAGTCATAATTTTCTGCTGCAGCTCCTCTGCAGACAGCACAAATGTAAGTATCAGGAATGGCGAATTGCTTGATGAATATTCAGAATATTCAGAAGAGCAGGGGGAAAAGAAGGACACAGGAACAGATTTCTATAATAGTATATTACATAGTTTACTTTTATCATCTGCACTAATGATTTATCACATTTTGTTAACATTTTAGTTACGTCATCACTTTAGTTGATCATCACTTCCCTAGATACTTACTGCATTCTAGAAACTGTCTACTGCGGTCAAACACTGCATGTAGAAATCCCTGGAAATAAAAAAAATACTATTATAGCAGGCAACAAGAATCATGGTGTTCAGGCTTTAATCTGTGACTTCCTAAATTTATCATATTTCATTAAAGTTCTGACCCCAGAATATCCGTGAACCTTGTATTTTAGAGTCAGTGGTTGTTTGGCTGATGACATCTGTTACAGGTCTAATGAAGAACTCATTTCATAGTCTGTTTTAGATATTTTGTGTGGATAAATATAAGATAACACAGTAATACAAACACCAATTCTTATAAAAAGCAAAACAGTAGGAACTAGACATTTTTATATTTTGAACAAAATCTATAATTACTCATTAAGAGAAAGATCTTGAATCAATCAAACTTACTGTAACAATAAGGCTCTGTTCAGCACATTCTCTATGGTGCCTAGCTCTGTATTGTACCTTTCTTTTGACGGTGCCAGGGACCACAATGGAATGGCCCTGACATCTCCACACACACCCAGGACTTCAACTCTATCTGTGTCCAGTTTGCAGATAGAGTTGAATAAAATCATGATGGAGACAACGGTCAGCTCTCCCAAATCATCACTATGGCTTTGCTGCTGCTGTGTGCTGCAGATCAGACAGGCGCAATGTGACTATGTCATGAATCCTGCCGGGGTCAAAGTGCACATATTTGGAACAGAAGAGAGGAAATGGGAAGAGGAGAGTACATGGTGTTTATTATTTTAATTACACAGCAATAATGAAAGGATAGGGGACACAATATGAGGGGGAGTTGAGGGGGGGTTCGGGGGCCACAATGTTAGGGCTCATTCACACAGCCGTCTTGGGGAACGTACATGCGGACGGCGGCGGTACAATGATAGAGCATGCTCTATCTCTTTGCGAGTGAGCGGCCATGCGCCGCAGTTTTTTCTATGGAGGGAGGAGGGGTCACCTCCTCCTCCTCTCCAGCACACGGTGGGCATACCGCGTGTGAATGTGAATGTTATGGGGCAGATGAGAGGGGGCACAATGTGAGAGGGGTATATTAGGGTGGGGGCTAAGGAGAGGGAAGGTGAGGGAACCTCACAATGCGAGGGGGAGACAGGAGGGAGCCACAATAAGTGAGGAGAAATAATAGGGGATTACAATGTTGGGGGATATATTAAAAGGTGATGCAGGGGACCATAATCTGAAGGGGAGGTGACAGGGGGCACAAAGTGACTGGGATATGAGGAGGGGCCCACAAATGGGGCGGGAATAAGAGTAACCACAATTAGAGGGTGAGGTAAAAGTGAACACAATAAGAAAGGAAGATAAGAGGGGCCGCAATCTAAGAAGGAAATGAGGGAGAGGGCAAAATATGAGTGGGAGATAAGAAGGGCTCACAAGATGAGGGTGAGAAGAGAGGGGGTTACAATGAGAGTGGAGAGATGAGGAGGGTCCACAATGAGAGAGGAGAGATGAGGAGGGTCCACAATGTGAGTGGGAAACAGTATGAGGGAGAGGTGATGGAGGCACAGAGGCTCTGGCTAATACTCAATACTAATACTCTATTTACTAGGAGATGATGAAAAGTGGACCCCCTTAATAAATTTGGGCCAAAGGAGTCTCACACTGAATTTGTTTACGTACAGTGCCATCCTAAATTATATACTGCAACCCCTAATACATACTTATTTATTTATACACACTACTGTTAAAAAATGACTGTATATGTTAATTACTTAATATGTATATACCCAAAGCCCCCATTAATATACTTATATATAACAACAGCAGCCTCCTCATGTATTTATACATTACACCAGCATTCTCCATTGGAATGGAATGAAGGGGTTAAACCTCAGTGTTATTCTGTTATGGCAACAGTAACCAATCAGGTAGCAGGAGGTAATCAGCTATTGGTTGCCTTGAATATGAAATCTGTCATGTGACTGGTCAGTTACTTGCGGGCGGCAGTTTGTCATTGCGGATCAGCTCTTCTTAGAGGCGACATAGTCACTGATCCGCTGCTCCTAGAGGGTAACGTATCACCATCATTGTGCTTTCCATCACTATAACATGTATACTTGTATGTTATACAGCGCCACCTGCACACTAAAATGTGTAATATTCACAGTGTGGAGGCTGCTATAACCCGGGGACATCATTAGCTGCCTGCGGTTATTATCTGCTATATGTTACATTATATTACAGGTTACAATATTATATAAAAGTGTCTGATTAAGAAAAGTTTGTGACTCCCCCCAACGTATTAAAGTCTTAAAGAGCTAAATTGGAGAAATCCAGGGAGAAGAGAACCAATAGTGAGCCTCAGGGCGCGTTCACACGTTCCGCTATTGTCGCGTTCATAACGCGACGCTAGCGCACAGTGGGCGGGGCTCGGGCCGATCGCATATGCGTTTCCCGGGAAACGCATGTGATTAATAACCCGATCGCATGCGTTTCTCTGGAAACGCATACGCGATCGCCCCAAACTCCGCCCCCTGTGCGCTAGCGTCGCGTTATGAACGCGGCGCTAGCGGAACGTGTGAACGCACCCTAAGGCAAACATGTATTTTAATGTAATTACCCAAAAGTGTCAATTTGCGTAATTCATTGTATCCAGAGATGTGTCAGATTTTTTCTGTGTTTCATTTGCCCAAATAATGAGCGAGTTCTCTGGATTTCATATTACACTCCATTCATTCACATTGGTAGGTGGCACAGGGAAAAATTTAGGGGGTAACTTGAGGGGGGGCAGACGGTTTGATCCAGGGATCTTCGGGTCCTATAAAGGGCAGGTGACATTTGCCATTATCTGGCAGTTATTTGGTTGCACTGTTGGGGTCATTACTGGGCTCTGACCTTTGGGTTACAAGCAGTTTGGGCACATGGGAAATGCAGAGGTGTAAGCTGGGCGGGTTTCACCAGGGCCAAGGAGTCTTATGGGGATACACAGGGTAAGATATCTTTTACAGCTTAGACTGGAAATACAGGACATATACTGTGCACCGCTGTATGATGAAGGTCCCGCCCCTATGGCACCGCCAGCGGCGTGGAGGTGGCATAAAGCGAGTAGTAATCACAATGATTGGTGATTCACATGGGAGATTATTTCAGGGCATGGACAACGGTTTTCTAATAACATATTTTTTGGAGGGTGCGGTCACACGTTGCAGTTAAAACTGCATCACAATCAGTTTTGAGGTGGTTTTAGGTGAAATTTGGTATTTTAACAAGTGAATGACATTAAACAGGTGAATGATGTTTGTTGTACAGGTCTCCCCTAAGGCTGGTGGCACACGTGACGTTTTGTCTGCGTTTGCAAACACAAACAAAGCCGCACCCACCAGGGCGGGCCGCGGCCCGATCGCATCGGCGTTTCTATGGAAACGTCTGCGATCTGGAACGAGCCGCCGCTGTTTTGCGTTAATTTAACGCAAAACACCGGCGGCTTGTTCCTGATTGCAGGCGTTTCCATAGAAACGCCGATGCCCCGGTGGGTGCGGCCTTGTTTGCGTTTGCAAACGCAGACAAAACAGCACGTGTGCCACCAGTCTAGGGGTGATGCCACACATGGCGTTTTGAACCCTTTTTGGTCCGTTTTTTAAGCAGTCCATTAAAAAACGCATCCGTTTTTGACAGGTTTTACCAATTATCTTAATTAAAAATGGTCAAAAACGAATGTGTTTTCAAAAAACGGATGCGGTTTTTAACAAATGTGTTTTTTAATGGACTGCTTAAAAACGCACCAAAAACAGGTTCAAAACGCCATAAGTGGCATCACCCTCAGGGCGTTTTTGGCCCGTTTCTTCTTAGCATGTTTTCAGATTGTAAAAAACGCTTTTGAAAATGCATGCGTTTTTGTCCGGTTTTCTGAATTTGCGCAATTGAAAACGGCCCAAAATCGGCCTAAAAACGCCATGTGTGTCACCACCCTCAGGGTGATGCCACAGTGGCGTTTTTAGTCCATTTTTAAGCATGCGTTTTCAGTCCGTTAAAAAGCGCATCCGTTTTTGACCGTTTTTATGTGTTTTTCCCATTATTCTTAATACATAATCAGGTTGTAACTTAGGGTGATGGCACACGTTCAGTTTTTCAGATGCCGTTTTTGGAGCCAAAAGCAGGAGTGGATGATAATGGGTGGAGACAAATAATTGAACGGTGCTGCTCCTCCTCCTACCTTTACTCCATTCCTGGTTTGGGCACCAAAAACTGCATCTGAAAAACGCATGTGTTTTTGACAGGTTTGACCAATTATCTTAATTCAAACTGGTCAAAAATGCATGTGTTTTAAAAAAAACATGTGGTTTTTAACGCATGCGTTTTTTTCCGATCTGTAAACGCACAACTAAAAAGGGCCCAAAAGCGGCCTAAAAGGTCACATGTGTCACCACCCTAAGGGTGAAGACACACATGGCGTTTTTGGGCCGTTTTTACTAAGTGCGTTTTCAGATCGTTAAAAACGCATGCGTTAAAAAACGCATGCCTTTTTTTAAAAACGGATGCGTTTTTTAACGCATGCGTTTTTAACGATCTGAAAACGCACTTAGTAAAAACGGCCCAAAAACGGCCCATAAACGCCATGTGTGTCTTCACCCTAAGTCTGCACCTTGTCCAGTACCTAAGGGTGATGCCACACATGGCGTTTTGAACCCATTTTTGTTCCTTTTTTAAGCAGTCCGTCCAAAAACGCATAAAAAACATCCGTTTTTGACCAGTTTTAATTAAGATAATTGGTAATACCTGTCAAAAACGGGTGCGTTTTCAAAAAAATCACCATTATGTATCTTTAGTTTCCAGATGTTCTGTGCGACTTTTTCCTTATGCATCACTTTTTTTTGCAACTTTTTAAGCGCAAATCTGTACCTGGTCCAGGGCAGTTGCAAAGGAAAGTATTTTTTTTTTATGGACCCTGTTTTAACATGTAAATTGTAATAATTTCAGATGCTTTAAATGTGTAAAATTTTGCACATTAACCTGCTGGGCATTGAAAGTTTGGGTTGTTTTTCTTAAATTCATAAATTTTTTTAATATTTACTGGTTATTTCTAAGGAAGATGCCACATGTGGCATTTTTGGTCCATTTTTAAGCATGCGTTTTCAGTCCGTTATAAAGCGCATCCGTTTTTTACCATTTTTCATGTGTTTGGCTGCTTTTAACTTGTTTATCATAATAGATTTTAATCGATAAATAGGTTCAGAGCAGCCAAACGCATGAAAAACAGTAAAAAACTGATGCGTTTTTCAACGGACAGAAAATGCATGTATAAAAACGGACCAAAAACACCACGTGTGTCATCACCCTAAGGTTGATGTCACACGTTGCGTTAACACATAAGTTTTGTAACGCATAAAAACAATTGAGAAGAGCAGATTTGCCCAATTACCTTGACGTTAACTACATCACATCAAGGGGGGGGGGGTTGATGAGATGTCCTGTAACATCTTGTGCTTTGTTTTTTATTACATGAAAAAATAGAAAATTCTTAATAAAAACGTTCTGATTAAGTAAGAATAACATTTTCTTTGCTTATGTAGGGAAACGACGTTATTTACAGACCACAGACCAGTCATGGCACAATCAAAATATGTGATGCAGCGATCTAACAGATCCCAAGACCAACCACAGATGGATGGAGAAGACTGCAACAGTCTCCCTATATACACACGGATACAGCGTGGCATCTACACCTGGCACTCTAGTGGTAACCAGGCAAGCAGCAGCTTCTCGTCTACTCAGGCGAAGACCCCTGCTGTGATTTCTGAAACCAGCGGAAGACAATGGATTGACAGCTCTATGAAGAATGTGGACTACAACAGTCTTCCCATCTATACACGCATCCAGCATGGTGTCTACACATGGTCTTCAGGTGGACAGCAGGTTAAGAAGACCACCAAAGCCCTTCCAGCCCAAGAACCAGCTTGCTCTTATGTGAGGAACAGGTCAACCCAGGCGACTACTGATGGTAGAGGACTCAGAGCCACCCAGAACAGCGTCCCAAAGAACGCCATAGACTACAACAGTCTACCTCTGTATGAAAGGATTCAGCATGGCGTGTATACCTGGCGTTCCAGTGGACAACAGACAAGTAACATCCCTGAGACCCCTGAAGGGAAGAAACAGACCTGCTCCAACGATAGAAGCCATGGAAAGATCTACCACCAGGAGGCCACCAAGTCACTGCTGACTGCAGGAGGCAAAGCCAAGGGAAGACCCAGAGAGTCCTTCAAAGAGAAAGACCCCAACATCAAAGACTACAACAGTCTCCCGATCCGTGAGCGCATCCAGTATGGCATCTTCACATGGCGGTCAGGTGGGCATTAGGCCAGGGACACAGACATGTCTGTTTTTGACGGGTGCATGGTGTGCTGCTAGAATCACAGTACTACAGACATGTTGTTATATAGACCTGTGATTCTAGCTGCACACCAAACACCCATGAAACACAGACATAATTTTTTTATACAATATTATTTCCAGATTTTTATAGAGGCAGGTAAAATCCAAAGGTACATGGCATCCAGGTAGGATTATCTGTAGACTTGATCCAGGGTTTCCCAACCGATCGCCTTTTATCGGGGTCAAGAAGGATTTTTTTTCCCTGCAACATAAATTGTCTGGTGTGCAGGTTTTTTGCCTTCTTCTGGGTCAATGGCTTTAGCTGTAGGCACTCTACACTATCACCCATGGTCCATTACCTGGGTACATAGTCCATCAGATCACCATGACCATACAGAGCACACTAGTATACATTGGACACATACATACTGTCCTCCCATGACATGCACTGCCTATAGTTGTAGTGGCCTTGATACAGGGTTCTCTAACCGATCGCCTTTTCCCGGGGTCGAGAAGGAATTTTCCCCTGCAACACAAGTTGGTTTAAGGTGTTCAGGGTTTTCGCCTTCTCTTGGATCAATGGCCTCCCTACTTCTATCGTATAGTCATCTGCAGTGCCAACACCACCTCCATCATGGGGACCTACTACCAGGACATCTGAGCTCCTACATCAGATCCATGTATACTCACATGTACTACATCTACATTTCCATCTACTGTACTGTGTGATATCATAAAGTCTCTGAGAATTATAATGTATAATTGCCTCTCCCCATAAATTATATGTAATTGGAAAATCCTCCCAGTATTGATCCAGGGTTTTACAACCGATCGCCTTTTCCCGGGGTCAAGAAGGAATTTTTCCCTGTGACACAAATTGGCCAAACGTGTCCAGGTTTTTGCCTTCTTCTGGATCAGCGTTTTCATCTACTGGGATTAAATTTTAATAAACTATATTAATTATTGATATATTTAAATTTATAATCGTCTCTTGTCTTTATTTCGATACACAACATGGTGTCCGGTATAATTTATCTTTTCAATTAGGATCTTGTACATTGGTGCAAAAAAAACTTATATTGACCAATGGATGGGGAAGTGCATTTAGGTTTCACTGCACCAGCACCTGAATGCTGAAGCTGGGGTATACTACTAAGACCCCGTGCTTCATGTATACTAAGACCAGTGCTTCACCAGGCCATAACCTGGGAGAAGATGGGAGGAGTGAGCAATCCTCACCCATGTTACCTTCCTAGAGAGCCAGGAGGCTGCACGGCTCAGTCAAGGTGTGGTGAGACACTGTCACTGCACCATGACCAGGTGTAATAGACCTCTATGGGGCAATTATCTGGCCAAAATTTGTGCAGCTAGATCACGGTCATATGCATGAGGCCTAACTAAGGCTTTACTGAACAACCACACAGGAGCCAGGAGTAGCGGACATTGCTAGGGATATTTCTGGTAATATAATATCACAGGGAAACACCTGGGAGAAGATTAGTCATCCGCCTCTTACATGACCCAGAGGTCGGTTAAGGGAGGACCATCAACAAGGCTACTATGAGGCCCCAAACAGGCAAATTTGGTGCCCCCCCCCTTTCCCATGTGCAAATAAGAGTTTCCTATGCTACATCATATCACATTAATATTTATTGGGCCAAATGGTTTTGGCAGATCCCATAAACTATAATGTGCATATTTGGTTTGAAATATGTCACCGAATCCAACAATAACATATCCTAAGGTCAGGATCACACTTGTCTAAATGACAGCAGGTTAGCCTCTCCTTAATCACAAGCGGAGTAGTGTAACGGTGTATGTTGTGCGTTGCAACCATCTCCCCAAGGTCATTCATTCTGTGTCTGAATATCCCACCACGGCACCAGGAGATCCTCCAGTGGGCCCAGGATGTAACCTACTACTAGACCCCATATACACAGCAGGGGATAACCTCATTTGGAGGGATGCTTGGTTCTTTTCCTAGGAGATGATGAACAGTGGGCCCAGAGAATTATATTATATGGTGGGCCCAAGACTGGGTCCAGTCGGACATTGTAGACATAGATTGTCCCTGATGGAGAATCTACTTGACATGAGCCTAGTTACTTGGTGCAATAAACGCACCCACCAGAATAGATCAATACGTCACTGTCCTGAAAAACAGAAAATTCTCAGCAAAATCTTTCATTATAAAGATAAATCTGGTCAGGATCAAGGATTGTCAACCAAGAGCACTTATATACGGGTGTGCTCCCCTTCTGTGCCCCCTCTGTTTAAAAAAAAAAACAGGATTTAAAAATTATGCAAATAAACCTGGGAGGTTCCAGGCTACATAGGTTTTAATAGTGACTAATTTGCATAATATTTAAAGGCTTTTATTCATAAAAACAAAGGATCCAGCCAAAGGGGGGACACACCTGCATGTAAGTGTGCTTGGTTTACAATCCTTGGTCCTGGGGGGGCACCTGTCACCAAGTTTTACCCCACTAAACTATCAGTGACCCTAAGGTAGGTTTTTAAATGTCCTCTTTTAAGTGAATTCTCACTTCTTTACTTATAAAAAAAAAATCTACCCAAAGTCAGACAAATGTGACTCTTCGGGCCTCATTTTCAAATGAGATAAGTCAAGTTTAGTGGTTGGAGGTGTCCTTACGTTTGGTTTTATAGCACCTACAAACATTCTGCTTGCGTCAAATTAAAGATCTCATCTTTCAGATTACATCTAAAGACTAAAGATACATAATAATAGTATTTATCTTTAGTCTTTAGATGTAATCTGAAAGATGAGATCCTTATATTTAATATAGTACCTTCTTTCTAGCTGCTATAGAAGATAGTGGCTTCTGAAGTGCCACTACCCCTGCCACCACTAAACTTGACTCATCTCATGTGAAAATGGGATGAGAAGAGTCATATTAAGCATGATTTGCGTGAGGGGGATTTTTTTTTTGTAGGGCAACACATAAGACTTCACATAAAAAATGAAAATCAGAAAGGGCATTTTATACCCTACCTGAGGGGGCTTATAGTTTAGTGGGATAAACCTGGTGTCAGGTTGACTTTTAAAGGCAGATGAACACGACAGTAAAAATCAGTCGTGTGCTGTTCCTATTTTGAGCAAACGCTACCCGGCTGCCATAACAGCAATAGTTTTTAATGGATCAATGCCAATTTTAACGGAGCGTGCAACCGATCTGTTATGTTGGGCGGCACGGTGGCTTAGTGTTAGCACTACAGCCTGGCAGCGCTGGGGTCCTGGGTTCATGTCCCAGGGTCAACATCTGCAAAGAGGTTGTCAATTCTCTTGTGGGTTTCCTCCAGGTCCTCTGGTTTCCTCCCACACTCCAAAACATACTGGTAGGTTGATTAGATTGTGAGCCACATGGGGACAGAGACTGATTTGGCAAACTCTGTGCACCGCTGCGTAATCTGTGTGCACTGTATAAATAAAGAATTATTATTAAAAAGTAGATCATGTCCAAAACATCCAACCAACTTCAAGTCAGAACTATGTTCCCCGGATCACTCACAGACCATAGTTTATGAGAATCTGTGAAAAAACGGATGCCAGATCGATGCACATCAGTCATTACAAATAGACATACTTGCCCGTTTTTCACTGCTAATTTTGGCCACATAAAAATGACTCTTCTCTTAGGAACCTGCAGAATATTATGAATTGAGTGGTGCCAGGTGCAGGTGTCTCCGGGTATTCAGCCCTTCATAGAGGTTGTATTGTTTTCTGTCGCTATTAGGAGACTGTCGATGATACTTCCAGCTCGCTATCAGAGATTTTGTATGCAGCGAGCGATGTGTGTTAACAGAACCTAATTATCTATAATAACATTTTGATCATGTAGGTATAGCTCTAATAGTCAATTAGCGCGCTGTCACTCAGCTGTAAATTGATTGACAAAAATAATCACATTCCATCTTCTAGCGAAGGCGCGATTCATAAGGAGACGGATCGCTGAGGAGACCGTGGATGAAATGTAAGAGGGACAAGTAATGATAGGAATTGTACTGGTGAATAGTTGCTGGGGGAGACCGCATTTACAGCTTTAGATAGTCAAACCCTGGCATCTGCTTTACAGGGGTCAGATAGTTAATCTAACACTTCAAAGGAAAAATCTGCTAGAAGCTGAATGGAAAGATTCACTAGACGGAATGAAAGGGAATGAGACATGGAAAGACAGCGGCACAAAGAGATAGACAGGTGGATGTTAGATGGATAGAGAACTGGACCAGCAATAAGAGAAGTAAGAAACATTGAAATATTAAAAAAATTGTAATTGCTGATAAATGATTTGAGAGTCAATCCCTCCAAGCAGAGATTGAAGGGATTTGATTGTGGGTAGGGGAAAACAATCTGAACAGTAGGGACTGCAGCGCTGCTTAATCTGTGTGCGCTATATAAATAAAGGAATTATTATTATTAAGGACCAATCCCGCCTAGAACAAGGGTCCCATTCTCATTAATGAATGAAGAAATAAGTCAAGCTTGTGTCCTACCACACCATTCAATTCTAATGCTATGCCCCACGCTCCTATAGACAGTGAATGTGAATGCCGGAGATACCGGAGCGCTGGGTACGGCAATTTCAAACACTCCCAATGATTTATATTCAGCATTTTTGACCTGCCTCTCCATCAATTAGTAAACTCCATCTAGCCTCGTGAACTGATCCCGTGTGGAAGTCCAACTGCTGTGATGAGGGATAGTAAAGTGATCGGCGAGGACCCGAGTCCTGAAAACGACACAAATAACGAGACCGCGTCCCACAGCAATTTGAGCAATGGGTGTCTCTTTCTCACTAACTGGGGTAGAAACAGGACAAGTTTACATCCTGCTGTTTCATTCAATTCTATGGGAGTGTTAGAAATTGCTGAGCTCACTGCTTAGGTAACTCCCAGAGATAGAAGAGCGTTGTGCTTGGCAATTTACAACACTCTCATATCTACCTCTCCAACCATTAGTAATGGGATAAACAATGGGAACCCTGGAAAGCTGAAGAACATGGGACCAAGTGGCCAACTTAAAAGATTGTCCAGAATTTAAGAAAAGCTATAAATGGTTCGTAACGGCTATTACTGCGTTGCAGGTAAACGGGAGTGTAGGAGGGGGTAACTATAAGATGGCTTTTGTTTTAATTACCACCACCCACACACCTCAAGTCATTTATAGCTTTTTTTTAAAGAACATTTACCATCAGATATACTGATGGTAGACTGATGTAACTTACCTGCTCGTCATGCAATCTAGCGTACGGAATAATTCTTATTCAATACCGGAGTGCTGGCATTATTGAAATACAGGAGGAATTTATTATACACGCTGGTGCTTGTGCACTGATAAATGACCCCATAGACTTATACAAATTATGTAAATGACTCCGATCTCTGGCTGCTGGTAGTTTATGCACGCCCCTTGTATGTTAATTGTAGCCGGGTCCCATCTATGTACCTCTCAGACTGCAAATTTTGCACGGGTTTCCTTGAGCAGCCAGGTGCCATTTGCAGACCGCTAGATGACGTCACCATCAGTCTGAGAGATACACGCACGGGACCTGACTACAAGGGACATGTAGAAATTACCAGCGCTCCAAAAATTGCATCCAGCTCATTTGCATAATTTTTAAAGTCTATATTTCAAGAATGCCAGCGTTACTGGTACTGAATAAAAACTATTCCAACCCATAAATTACATGACGAGCAGTTACGGTACACCAGTCTACCATCAGTATATCCCATGGTAGATGTCCTTTACATCCTGTATAGATAGGGAATGCATGCCTTCAAAGATAAAACTGCTTTAAGCTTGGAAGCTAAACCTAAAAGCTTCAGTGCTCCCTCTCATCTAATCTCTACCTCTCCCATCTTCAGTTCATGTTTTAAGAAGTTATAAGCCCTATGAATCTACAAAGCCTGTGCTATATCAGCTAAATAGTTTCAGTAACTTCAATAAATTCTCAGTACATGTAGCCGGGTGACTAGCTTTTTGGCTTAGTCTCCCTTCCTCACCTACCCTGTCACCCTGCCTCTAAAATACACCCACTAAGGCCCATAAATCTGAGTCCGGAACACTTGTAATATTTCGAGTCTTGACAATTACAACGTGTGACCTTACCATGACTTCTGCATTCTGGAGCGGCTCAGCGAAGCCATGGACAGTCAGTTTACGCAAAACTAAAAAGAAAACAAAAAACAGACGCTGTCAGCAATTTGCAAAATACTAACAAAAACAAAATCATCATTTAATAAGTGGGTGGAAAGCTGGAGAGAGACGTACAGACGAAATGACCGGAAAGGTCCCCGGAGTCACGGGCTCCATAGAGAAGCTGCGTCCTGATGGAATATAAAAGGCTCATTTGCTCCACTTTGTTGCCGTCATTTGCATTTTGGCCATTCATCCTTTTTGTTTTCAATGAGGATGTTATTTATTGTTCTTCTATTTGCATCCTATCATTTCCCCACCAGAGGTTATCCTTTATTATGACCCTTTCCTATTTTCCATATTTCCCTTTCACAAATTATCATTACATATGGGCAAAATCTTTCACGTTGTAGTTAATAAATCAATGCTCCAAATCAGCACTTAGTGACAGCTTCCAGGGACAGATCACTTTCTTTTCCCATCATCATGGTATCTAGATAAAACTTATAAGGCACAAAATGAAAAAAAAAAAAAAAAAAAATTGGATGCCAGAAATGGGGCCAAAGATGGCTGCACCTACAGAACTGTGAAAGTGCTTTGAGGCAGTTGTGGAAACAATTCTGCAAAGTAAGAATCGTTTCAGAAAAGTTTAGAGAAATGTATCCCCCGGCAGGAAAATGATCCCAAACATCCAGCCAACGGCATTGAGAACTGTCTTCAGCAAAAAGAAGAACGAGGAGTACTGGAACAGATAATATGGACCCTAATGAGTTCTGATCTCAACATCATCTAGTCTGTGATTACATGAAAGAACAGGAGCATATCATCAAAATCAAGTTTTTCGTTCTCCAAGGTGCTTGGTACAATCTCTCTGCCAAGTTCCTTCAAAAACAATGTGCAATTCTACATCAATGCATTGATGCTGTTTTGAAGTTAAGGGTGTTCACGCGAAATAGTGATATGATTCACTTTGCATTGTGTTAAAAGGGTTTGCCACTAATTCAAAGTACAGGCGGTCCCCTACTTAAGAACACCTGACTTACATACAACCCCTAGTTACAAACGAACCTCTGGATATTGGTAATTTATTGTACTTTAGCCTTAGGCTACAATAAACAGCTGTAACAGTTTCACAGGTGTCTGTAATGAAGCTTTATTGTTAATCCTGGTTCTAATGACAATCAAACATTTATAAAATCCAATTGTCATAGAGACCAAAAATAATTTGGCTGGGGTTAAAATGACAAAATATACGGTTCCGACTTACATACAAATTCAACTTAAGAACAAACCTACAGACCCTATCTTGTATGTAACCCGGGGACTGCCTGTAGTAAAATATTAGCAGACAGTCCCTAAGTACAAGGAGACAGAGCAGGGATATGAAGAGACACAGAGCAGTCAGTCAGAATAATGGGGCGTGGCTTACAGCCAGCCTGAGAGAGAGAAGAGTCACAGATATCAGACATGAGTCACAAAAGCTAACTTGCATAATCAGAAAAGTGGCTGTAATTAAGGTGCAGAGGCTCACTGGTAGCTAATTTTAGGTGATATAAGGATTTATTGTAACCCTTTCTCAGCAGGCATTGTTTACCAGGGTAGTAAAATTCTGGTGACAGGTCTTTTTTAAGAAAAGTTTATTTTACATTACCTGGCACCCTGCCTGCAGCGTGTGGTGAGTCTTGGGGAAGGGAGGGTACCTATGTCTCCTCATGCATTCTTCCCCTCTTCCAAGGTCTTCTCAATGCACATGACAGGAAGTGGGGAGGGAGTTGGATGAGTGTAGAGGAGAGGAGAGACCACACTGCTGGCAGGGAGCCAAGTAATGTAAAATAAACCATTATAAAGTACTGAAATGATTCACAGTGCTGAAAAAGGCATTTATTTTTTAAATCAGTATTGTCTATTGGAACCAGATAAAAATGGCATTCCTGGAGACAGGTTTGCTTTTAAGCATCATGTACCCACACTGTAGTGTTTGTTGAAAGGTTAGGTTTGGAAAAAAACAAATCTTATGCAAACCTTTTAATGATAATGAGGCTCTTTCTAAGGAACTGACAGCGTTGGTGCCCCCTTCAGTGCAGATCAGTTGCAGGAATGTGTCCGCATGATGATTCCAAAGGCAGCAAGCAAAACTATAGATCTCTGAGGCGAGCTGGAAGGGAAACACAAAATAAGATGAGAGCCGGAAATGATCAATCCGCAGGTGCGTCTGAAAAAACAAAAGAGTGAAGAGAAAGCCAGCACAGTCGAGTGATGCTCATGACTTCACTAAATCAAAGTTAAACTTCCATTTGACATCCAGTCACCTCACATTTACTGAAAGATAAATCTACAGGAATCTACAGGCAGCGGTTTCTTTAAGTGACTGGCAATGATAATTCTTCACACTGTGTTTAATGTAGCCTGAAAAATGACTCTGTAATTCTAGTCCAGCAGACACAGTAGAATCTCTTACGACTCTGGAATCCGATAAATGGGGAAAAGGTATAATACATTGTAGGTCAGAAGAACTAGACAAAAATAAGTGCATGCTGCTGGACACGACAATATAGTGATAGGGACAGGATGGGCTAGTGAATGATTATTTGTGGTTTTGTTACATGATATGATTTACTTAAGCTAAAAAGAAAACTACCATCAAAATCCACCATGATAACCTAGGGGCACTTACTCATAGATCCAGGCACCGTGACTGTGGGAATATTCTTATATTAGCTATCCATGGCTTCCTTCCTTATAAAATCAAGTACAGGAAGTAGTCATTGCACAAATGCTTAGAGAGCAGGGGGAGGGTGAGACAGTGTAACAGCCTACAAAGCCAGATCACCGAGGGGCTAGGGTAACCTCATTAGCATAATTTTAAAAGTAGATTTTAGAAGGAAGGAGGCCATGGATAACAAAAATAAGAAGATTACCACAGTCACTGTGGATGGACCTATACGTCAGTGACTCTGGTTTATCATCCTTCATTTTGATGGTGCATTTCCTTTTAAGATCTTTCAATTCTAATTAATCATAAATCTTTTTGTTTGTCGGTTTTGTTGTCCTGGCGTGACAAAGACTAGTGCTGGAAAGCCACTTATTGTTGTGTTTACTGTACGTTGAATTGTCTTCACATGTAAACCTTCATGAGATTCTGGCACCACATGAGATCCTACAAGTTCCTCACAAGATCCCTAATAAAATCCATCTTATTGGCTGTTTTCCTTGGAAAGTGTTAAAAAGGTGTCCATATTAGGATTTTATATGTATTCATTCTTGCATAAACTCTATTTAAAGGGAATCTGTCACCACATTTTTATGTCTACAGCTAGTGACAGGTTCAAATAGAGCCCTGGTAACTAACTGACACCCTTCTGGCTAAAAATGGTTTCCCTCACATTAGAAGGGACTTGTATTGCTTGGCCGGCCCTTCCCATCTACTCCTACCCATGTCCCATGCCTCTTCCCAGCATGTCATGTGACTAGGGTGATGTCATCTAGGGTCCGGTTATATTTTCAACGTCTATGTCTGTATCTGATCACATGAAACCACAGCCTGCCTCCATGGACTTCTACTCCGCCCCTTCCTTCATGCAGACATGCTGAGATTTCAAGTGCTCAGATACACATTTGTTGTAGATGTTCCAAATGTAACAACACCTTAGATGACATTACCCTGGTAACATGACTTCAAGGGCGTAACTACAGCGGTAGCAGCCATTGTTAGGCCCCTCCCCCCCGACCTGCCACATTAAATAATAAAGAAAGTGCACCATTGTCTATGTATATGTGTGTATATAATGTATTACTTCGTGAGAAAACTGAACACCAGCTCACCTCTCCCTCTGTAATAGGCGCTTGTAGTTGGGTCGGCACGGGCCACCTTGCTGCTCAAGTATATGTAATGTTCCAATACAAAAAAAGGTCACGGCCCAGCCAAGACTCAACAACTTGACAATTCTTTATTTCAAAAACATCAATAAGTTCCAATGCATCCTTAACGTCTACGCGTTTCGAGCGGAGACCCCGCTCTTAATCCTGACAAACATATACTGACAGTCTATCTCGACACATATTTAAAACTCCCTCCTGGTGACATAACCCCACCGTTTACATCACTTCCGGTCCATAATCCATAAATATGCATGAGGGGAGGAGGCTATCACTCGGGCTCAGGTAAATATACAATCTGGTTAACATAGATGTTATTGTTTTTTGACATAATTAATAAATATACAGGATAACTATGCAACAATATGCGAGCAACACACCATGGATATGCTAAACGAACACTGCTGTTATATATAACATGTATGCATGTTTTTAACTTGTAATATGTGTTTTTTCTCTTGTTCTCGGATTTTAGCCCTTATCCCGAAGCGGCAGGGTCCCGCGAAGTGATCGTTCCACAAGGGGACTAGAGGTAACCTCCTTCTTCAACCCGAGAGAGACAACGTCGCGGGACGATGCTTCTCCCATATGCTGCTCGCATATTGTTGCATAGTTATCCTGTTACTATGTTACAATATTTACGGAAGTGATGTAAACGGGGAGGGTGGGGTTATGTCACCGGGAGGGAGTTTTAAATATGTGTCGAGATAGACTGTCAGTACAGGCGGTCCCCTACTTAAGAACACTCAACTTACATATGACCCCTAGTTACAAACGGACCTCTGGATATTGGTAATTTCCTGTACTTTAGTCCTAGGCTACAATAATCAGCTGTAACAGTTATCACAGGTGTCTGTAATGAAGCTTTAGTGTTAATATTGATTCTTATGAGAACCCAACATTTTTAAAATCCAATTGTCACAGAGACCAAAAAAGTTCTGGCTGAGATTACAATGATAAAATATACAGTTTCGACTTACATACAAATTCAACTTAAGAACAAACCTACAGACCCTATCTTGTATGTAACCTGGGGACTACCTGTATATATTTGTCATGATTAAGAGCGGGTCTCCACTCGAAACCCGTAGACGTTAAGGATGCATTGGAACTTATTGATGTTTTTTAAATAAAAATTAAGCCAGATATACTCACAGATAAATATTCAAAAATAAGCTCAAGGAGAAAGTGAGTGTGTAACCATTAAAATATAACTTTTAATAATAATTATATAAAAAACGTTGTAGAGTGTCACCTACCCAGTCATCTAAATGGGACACTATGCGCAGAAGATACTCCAAAGTATATAAATGGTGCACCGTCCAATAAGGACATGTGTAAAAGAAAACAGTCGTCTTACCGTGATTCGGACGTTAGTTGCATCAACGGGCCGGAGGTGAGGGTACCTCAGACGGGGGAGGGGAAACTCGCCCTAGTGGACCCACAGAACTCCCGCCCTGACAAGGGCAGTCCACAGCTATCCCTATAGGTACCGGGACATGCCCCCTACGAGCGCCAACAATGATCAAGCGTCCCTGACGCGTTTCGTAATACTCCTCAGAGGGACTTGAAATATCTTAGTGCTGGATGCCGGTCCGACTATAGAGACACTGGACACGGTATAAGTTTACTTGCACTAAGGGCTTGTAGGTAAATAGTGGACAAAATGCTGTCAGCAGGTGTCCTAAGAACTTTACTGCGGGTCACCGGTCACAGTGGTGGACCAGGTGGCCTCCTATATGCAGGCTGGCATAGTGAGCGCGCCAGACGGAGACAACTTCCGCCTATTTAAACCTCGTGACCCCGCCCAACTGCGATGTGATTGGACGCAACTCCCTTGTCCCAAGAATCGTATTGGTCCGTGTGCGGAGCGCCCCAGCCGTTGGATGCGGCGGACCGCAACGGAAACCAAACTGTTGAAACCTCGGACCGTGAAGAGGACAGCACCGAGCTTGGCAAGGACACAGTGCGCATGCGCAAGGTAAGGAGGGGGGGGCCGGTTAGAGTAGTCATCGTTGCCAGAGCAACATGTGGACGCCGATCTCCTGTAGGCGTGATTACCACTTATGCTATGGTGATTTAATCGTAAGGGACCGACGGACTCAGGTGAGAGAAGAAAGGTGCCGGTTATCGGCACAAGATAGATAAAATACGATACTTAAAGTCTAGGAAAATAAATGATAATGAGGATGCAATAAGTGAGAAATGTAGAGATCTACAACTTATGCTGCACATAACTAATAGACATCCAATGGGGACATTAGGTTTAGAAGGTAGAGTGTGTATATATACCATAACGTATAATGACCACACGTCCAGGTGCACAGGTGGCAAATTAGGTTAGAGAAACGAAGTAAATGACAATTGTTCGTTTAAACCCATGGGGTACACGGTGTTCAGGGTGAATATCCACCTGGCTTCCTTCTGGAGAATAGTCTTGTCCCAATTTCCTCCTCTTAGAGGGGGAGGGACATGCTCAATACCCATGAATCGTAACACGGAGGCATCCCCGTTGTGATGCACTGTGACGTGGTTAGACAGTGGTTTATCACGTCCATGTTGAATGTCGCCCAGATGTTCCCCTACTCTTCTTCTGAACTCCCTAAACGTTTTTCCCACATATTCCAAACCACAGTCACAGGTAACCTTGTAGATAACCCCGGAACACTTGCAGTTAATATAGTCCCGAATTTTATAGGTTTTGCCTGTGACATTACTGGCGAATGTTTTGCCAGTTTGGATATATGGGCAAGCGACACAACCCCCACATTTAAAACTCCCCAACGGGCGTCTGTCCAGCCAAGTCCCTTGGGGCTTGGGAGGAACAAAGTGGCTCTTAACCACCCTGTCCTTAATGGAACGCGTTTTGCGGAATGTGATGGAGGGTGTAGGTCCCACAAGGGTCCTCAAATCTTGGTCCATCAGCAGAATGGGCCAGTGTTTTTCCAAAATGGCTCGAGCTTCCCTTGAGCCATTATCAAAGGTGGCAACCATGCGAAATTTGTTGTCCGCTTTGTTTAGGGAGTTCAGAAGAAGAGTAGGGGAACATCTGGGCGACATTCAACATGGACGTGATAAACCACTGTCTAACCACGTCACAGTGCATCACAACGGGGATGCCTCCGTGTTACGATTCATGGGTATTGAGCATGTCCCTCCCCCTCTAAGAGGAGGAAATTGGGACAAGACTATTCTCCAGAAGGAAGCCAGGTGGATATTCACCCTGAACACCGTGTACCCCATGGGTTTAAACGAACAATTGTCATTTACTTCGTTTCTCTAACCTAATTTGCCACCTGTGCACCTGGACGTGTGGTCATTATACGTTATGGTATATATACACACTCTACCTTCTAAACCTAATGTCCCCATTGGATGTCTATTAGTTATGTGCAGCATAAGTTGTAGATCTCTACATTTCTCACTTATTGCATCCTCATTATCATTTATTTTCCTAGACTTTAAGTATCGTATTTTATCTATCTTGTGCCGATAACCGGCACCTTTCTTCTCTCACCTGAGTCCGTCGGTCCCTTACGATTAAATCACCATAGCATAAGTGGTAATCACGCCTACAGGAGATCGGCGTCCACATGTTGCTCTGGCAACGATGACTACTCTAACCCGCCCCCCCCCCTCCTTACCTTGCGCATGCGCACTGTGTCCTTGCCAAGCTCGGTGCTGTCCTCTTCACGGTCCGAGGTTTCAACAGTTTGGTTTCCGTTGCGGTCCGCCGCATCCAACGGCTGGGGCGCTCCGCACACGGACCAATACGATTCTTGGGACAAGGGAGTTGCGTCCAATCACATCGCAGTTGGGCGGGGTCACGAGGTTTAAATAGGCGGAAGTTGTCTCCGTCTGGCGCGCTCACTATGCCAGCCTGCATATAGGAGGCCACCTGGTCCACCACTGTGACCGGTGACCCGCAGTAAAGTTCTTAGGACACCTGCTGACAGCATTTTGTCCACTATTTAGCTACAAGCCCTTAGTGCAAGTAAACTTATACCGTGTCCAGTGTCTCTATAGTCGGACCGGCATCCAGCACTAAGATATTTCAAGTCCCTCTGAGGAGTATTACGAAACGCGTCAGGGACGCTTGATCATTGTTGGCGCTCGTAGGGGGCATGTCCCGGTACCTATAGGGATAGCTGTGGACTGCCCTTGTCAGGGCGGGAGTTCTGTGGGTCCACTAGGGCGAGTTTCCCCTCCCCCGTCTGAGGTACCCTCACCTCCGGCCCGTTGATGCAACTAACGTCCGAATCACGGTAAGACGACTGTTTTCTTTTACACATGTCCTTATTGGACGGTGCACCATTTATATACTTTGGAGTATCTTCTGCGCATAGTGTCCCATTTAGATGACTGGGTAGGTGACACTCTACAACGTTTTTTATATAATTATTATTAAAAGTTATATTTTAATGGTTACACACTCACTTTCTCCTTGAGCTTGTTTTTTAAATAAAGAATTGTTGGAGAGTCTTGGCTCGACCGTGACCTTTTTTTGGATTGTATATAATGTATACAAGTGCATATACAGTATGCATGATAATATGATGCAGATTTATTATAAATGTGGGTTTATTTGTATATATATTGTAGGTGTGTATTAGAAGTATATATGATGTATGCATAAGTGTATAAATGAGTGTGTATGAGTGAAGAACTGCATGTGTGATTGTAAAAAACTAAGAGTATACAGATATCTAAATTTTTTAGGTGGGAAGTGGGCCCTATTCATAAGTCTGCTATGGGGCCCTATCCATCTTGGTTACACCCCTACATGACTCGAAGTGCCCAATGATGTAACAGAGATTTCTCTCAATGTTTCAAACAGCAGCCTGTTCTAGCAGTGATACCTGTCAATCAAGAAGAGGAAAGCAGTGCAATGCAGTGACCACTGAATATGCAGGGCCTCACTTAGAGTCGTTGGACTCACATTAGGTGCGTTGCATATAAGTTTGAACATTGCAGCCATAGAAAGGAACCATTGAAAAAACCATTGGGCAGTGCGTTTTTATCATAGTTTTTAATAAAGTATTTATTTTCGGTGTGTTCATTTGCATGGCAGGTTCTCTTTAAGTCCACATAGCAAAAAAAAAAAAAAAGTCATCTAGCTCATTATATGAGCACTTTTATCACTGGTATAAAAATTGAGGACTTGTTGGGACACCTGTCATGTTCAGGTACAAATTCATCATCACCCATTCGCAATTCCTGCAGCGTTCTCATTTATGACCCTTCCATGATAACAGCCATATTACAAGCCACTTATATCCCAGATATAAAAAAAATACTGTTAAATTGTGTACTAAAGGAGCTTAGACATTTCTCATGAAGCGGAGATACAGCATGTGAACAGAAAGGACATTTCTCATCGTAGCCCAAACTGCGTGGGTGTCTCTCCTCTCACTCCCAGCTCCAGACTCCAATTTAATCTGAGCAGCACAAAAGGATAAACGCTCCTTGAGCACTTACAAGACACACTGGGGTCTGCGATAATGAACTGTTAGCATGTGAGATGGAATCCAGGGACGGACCTTAGCCTGTCACTGTTTTTGTTATTTTAATGCTAACTTTAGGGTAAATCCCTGTCCTCGGCTTACCCAGCCAATGCCGGTGGCCAAAATAAGCAACAATCGGATGTTAAAGCAACAAGACCTAAAACGCAAACTGTGCCAAAGAAATTAAACATAAGATTTTTCATATTTCTTGGATACTTTGTCAACAGAGCAGAGAATGGGTGTAAGGGATAATGGGGTACTGAGTCTACTGAACGGGTACTTTCAAATTAAAAAAATCTAAAAGTTCAAATCATCCCCTAGAACTGATATAAAAACAAATAATAAAACTCATAAGCATGTTAGGTATCGCTGTGTCCCAAAATGCCCCGATCTATCAATATATTAAAACGGTTATTCCCGGCAGTGAACCCCATTATAGGAAATAGCGCCCGAATGCTCGAAACACCACTTTTTTTGTCATTTCGACATGAAATACGGCACTTGCAAGATTCCTCAACGTCGTCTTCTAGGAACTGAACGCCTATGTCGCTTACACAGGTGGTTCCCTTTAAAACCGGTCTCATGTGTGACTTTCTCCTAAACTTCATATCATATCCGCAAATGCGTTTAGCCGCCTCCTATTGCCACCCTCTAAAATCACAGCAGGTGTACGGCTCAAAGTGAAAATGTTTCATTGATGAGGATTTCAATTACTGAAGCAAAATAATTATCTCTCAAAAAGAGATGTATGATTATACGCCTTCTACTTTATCTACAAAAGGAAGATCGCAAAATATCAATAAGGATGGAGAGCAGCCATTTTTTCTTTTTTTTTTTTTCTTTCCGTCATCAAGTGTTCATCAATAGACATCAATTATCACCGCGTGGTAGCAAACTGCAAGAAAACCTGATTGGGCTAATGGGCCACTTAGATGTAATGTAAGCAGGTATCTCAGCATCTGCTCTGGCTTTATTATTCAGCCGCTGCACGAAATAGGAAGCAAGTTAAGCGCCCGTACAAGTGATGTGGGGATGCCGCTACATAACACGCATGAGATTCCTCCTGCAGCACATGGATATCTAATCAATATCTCATCTCAATAGAATATTTGCACAGTAAAGTTACTACCCGCTAAATATTTGGAGAGCTCCTGCTAGTCAGACCTGTGCCATCACTCACAATTATTTGCTATCCTTTTACTGACATTGTATTTATGGAAGAATCCCAAGAATGGAATTTTTAGTGTATCGATTGGATATAACCAGACCAGTGATGGCGAACCTTGTGCACAAACTGCAACAAAAACTCACTTATTTATAGCAAGGTGCTAACACGAGAATTTAGGTAGTAACTTATTGCTCACTGATCGTATCTACGGTACATCCTGATATAGTAAAAAAGGAGTATTAATTTAGATTAGAGATTACTCCTAAATTAGAATGCCCTCTCCGCCCACCTACTCTTATACAACAGGTTATTTATTTAGTTAGGGGGCTCTCCATACAGTGTCTCTATTTTTAAACGTAAGGTCTGCTGTAGACTGTGACTGTGCTCTTGATGTAGCTCCCCATCTTGCTGCAGGAGGTGGTGCCTGAGAGCAGAGGCTCAACTCTGGCACCTGTGCCATAGGTTAGCCACCTCTGCACTAGACCAACCCCCCCCTAAAAAAAAATAATAATAATAATAGGATGGCTCCCAAATCCTTTAACAGTTTTCCTATCACTTGTATTTTCATAAGAAGCAACACATCACTACAGGCAGTCCCCGGGTTACATGCAAGATAGGGTCTGTAGGTTTGTTCTTAAGTTGAGTTTGTATGTAAGTCGGAACTGTATATTTTATCATTGTAATCCCAGACAGAACTTTTTTGGTCTCTGTGACAATTGCATTTTAAAAATGTTGGGTTGTTATAAGAATCAAGATTAACACTAATGCTTCATTACAGACACATTTAATAACTTATTGCTCTGTGACAATGTGAAAACTGTTTCCCATTACATGGTTTGTAGCCTTTGCTTTGAATCCTTGTTGTATGATACAAGAAACTCTGTACAAGCGATACATCTTCCAAGCAATGTCTTATTACTTTACTGTAAAGTACAACATTCTGTTTGAAAAAAGTTTGAAAAAAGTTAAGAATCTCATCATTTAAATCACTTTAGCTTATGGTTCTCATAGGTAAAGAACCTGAGATACAAGCAGGTAAATGAACAGGTATGCATTGAAAAGTATCTGCAGCTCTCATTCTAAACTATACCCCCATACACTGACACATGAATTCCTGCTCCAGAAATTGTGACTATTTCATGGCTTGTAAAACAGAAATCTAGGGTCCAAGCTCTGATAAATCCACCCCATGTATTTTCTGCTTTCCGGATTCTTTAGCTCCCCCATGTAATCTAAAATATGAGATTTCTATCTTTAATATGACACCAGAATCATGGTTGTAGGTACTACAGAGCTTATGACAGGGGACTGACGTAACCCTCCGTTTTCAGCTTTTCAAGTTGCTCATTTCTGGTAAAGAGCCATTCTTTTCAGCTCATTTGTATTCAACTTTGGAGGAGATTTGTTTAGATAGGTAAATGGGTAAATTTGCCTGAAGAGGCTAGTAGTTATAGTGGTATAAAGCTGGTGACAGGTTCTCTTTAAAGGAAACCTACCATCAAAATAACCAGGGACACTTATTAATAGATAAAGGCACCGTGACATAAATTATAATCAGAATATTTTTATATTTGTTATCCCTGGCCTCTTTCCTTTCCTTCTAAATGAGCCAAAAAAAAATACATAATTTATATTACTATTAGTTTAATTATGTATAATTCAAATGACATGTCATTCCTCTTTGACCCAAAATTGTGTTGAAAAGAAGGTGGCCCCTACATATATATATATATATATATATATATATATATATATATATATATATATATATATATATATATATATTTATATAATACATGGTGAACCTCAAAATCTGTCACTGGTTTAGATAAGGTGATCTTCTCTAGGGGAACCTGTATCCACATCTTTTATCCCTAATCTCTCTAGTTCTCAGCAGACGCCATTCCTCCACACTCTTCTTATGCAAAGGTTATAGGTTATGTAGATATCAGTATTAATTAGTCACTTGCATTAACCCCATTAACGGTTGTTTTTACTAAATTTTCCATTTTTTTGTATTACAGGATCTCGAAATAGCGACATACAACTGATTTCTATTGAAACTTGTCAAACAGCTCCTCCATCTGGGTTATATGGGTAAGTGCAGAAACAGTAGAGCGGATTTATTAGGTTTGTACACATTTGAGAAAACCACAACTTTTGATCTATAAATCTGATGTGGCCGCCATATAATTTGGCCTGTGGTAAGATATCATTAGGTACCGTAGGTATCGACTGATGAACGTCATAAAAAGTATATACACTTGCCACTTCATATTTTCTGTCATGTTTGGGGTACAGGATATTAGCTTATTTACCAGTGCACATCTATTAAAGGGGTTGGTCACTTTACCTCATGGTTTTGTTATGTGTAAGTGTGTGAGGCAGGTAATATCAGGTAATATTAGGTAATTTACCAATATACATCTATTAAAAGTTCTGTACTCCTTTAATGATATATAAAGTGAAGCCTCCCATCTTCTACCTCATCAGTCAGACATTACTGTCCATAAAATGGCCGCAGATGGAGGGTCATGTGATCTTATCTGTCCATGAGTAATTGCCCTGCAAAGATCTTATAATATCATTAATGAATATAAGGTCGCTTGCTTGTGACCCGATCATGTCCCCCATAAACTTCACAGTAACGTTGTGGTGAGCTCACGGCGTGTCATCACACCACCATCGAGTCAGGCGGCCGCACTGCAAAATATAGGACTAATCCTATATTTCAGCAGAGCACACAGCCTTGTACTCTTAGGTCAAGGTCCTGGCAAGGCGATTGTTCATGGAGAGCAGCCATTTTATGGTCAGGAATGTCTGGCAGATGAGGTAAAAGACAGGAGGCTTCACTTCAAGCAGTATGATAAATGTATACTGGTAAATTACCGTATATACTCGAGTATAAGCCGACCCGAGTATAAGCCGAGACCCCTAATTTTACCACCAAAAACTGGGGAACCTATTGACTCGAGTATAAGCCGAGGGTGTAGTATACAGCCAGCCCCAAGTGGTATACAGACTGCCCCCCCTCATGTATACAGCCAGCCTGCCCCCTCAGGTATACAGCCAGCCTGCCCCCTCAGGTATACAGCCAGCCTGCCCCCTCAGGTATACAGCCAGCCTGCCCCCTCAGGTATACAGCCAGCCTGCCCCCATGTATGTTGAGCACATTTAAAAAAAGGTGAGAATTAAGTTTATTTATTTAATGTGCTGAACTTCGGGAGCCGCCGCCGGTGGATCCGGGCACTGGAGGGTGAGTATTAACATTTATTTTTTTTTAATTGACTCGTGTATAAGCCGAAGTGAAGTTTTTCAGCACATTTTTTGTGCTGAAAAACTCGGCTTATACACGAGTATATACGGTACCAACTATCCTACCCCCCACATTAACACACACATTACAAAATACAAGAGGTAAAGTGTCCAACACCTTTAAATGTTCTGCCCCGCTTTCTCAATATGTACAATAAAAAAAAATAGTTCATGAATGTTTTTTACCTCATAAGCTGCCATTCCACTCCATAAAATGGCAGTAGATGGTGGGTTATGTGATCTCCAACTGTATATGATCAATCTACCTTCCAGGACCTTGAGCTTGTATTCAAGAAAGTTAAAACCCTAAAAGGTATACGGGTCATGGACAGTTAGAGATCGCATGACCTTCCATCTGCAGCCATTTTATGGACAGGAATAGCAGCTGATGACATTACTGAATTGGGTGCTTTATTTTATATTTATAAAATGTGATGTTGAACTATTACTAGATGTTTATTAGTAAATTTCCTAATATCCTTACACTTACACACACAAGTCATGAGGTAAAGTGGCCAACCCCTTTAAATCAAATCAGCTCCTGGTGTTACAAGCATTTGGTATAGCTACTGCATCTGAAAAATGTCACTCCCAGGCCTAGACTTCCATTACCCGAGTCTTACAGATATATTACAAAGTGTGGGGACATAGTATGCAGCAGGTAACACTTTAAGAACACACGGATTTTGATTTGCCATAGCAACTGGATCCATGGGGGAAGAAATATATTCATTACAAGAGAAATTGATTCTGTACTCCCAAACTAGCTTGGGACCGTCACCGCAGGACTAGAAAATAACTTCCTGGCTAAAAAAAAAAAATAATAATAAAGGTAAAAGCCAACTACTTAATAGTAAGGATATTAGGGATACGGGGAGGCGGCTGGTCGAGGGTTTAGTTCTGTTGCTTTCGACACCTTTATAGAATGATTGGAATTTACGCGGAACTTGAATTCGCCGTCAAGTCACGGAAAACAATTTCAAAACTCATTTAAAAGCCGCTGAATAGAATATTTAATATGCGGTAAAAAGTTTATACTGCGCCGCGTTCGGCTTCAATTATTTAAGCGAGTGACAAATTAATGAATGATCTTGTTTTTTCACTTGTCAGGATCCCCATTACAGAGTTTTCCTATATAATGGATGCTTTTTACCTGACAAGCAATCTATACGACGCAAGGCAAATAAGCCGCCTAGAAAGGAAAGTAAATGATACAATGCCCTTCAAGACGTGAAATCGGATCTGTCACTCATAGACCACTGGGGAGGGCGGCCATCTTGTACTCTATATCGTTCACCAACATAACAATGCTTGAACCTTTGGGATTTCTTTATCGTAACTTGCCATTAAATTCAGTAAAATATTAAAAAAAGTATAATCAGGAAAGAGAGAGCTGGCTGAATTTGAGCTTTCTGTTACAGTCACCACTGTAGGGTAGCGTAACGGAAACTAAAAATTAATGGATATATTTGTTGGCCTGCTTTCTTCTAAAATCAACTTTTTAAATTATGCTAATGAGCCTGTAAAGATACTCGGGTAGTTCCCAGAGCCTCAGTGCTGTAGCTTCACAGGCTGTTATAATGAGCACAGCAGGTCTCTCCCTACCCCTGCACTATGCACTGCCTGCTGCCGCTAGATTAAATAGGGAGAGTAAGCAGGGAGAGAGAAGGGAAAGGGGAGACATATTTTGCTCAGTGTAACAGTCTCTGAATCTACAGCATGGAAAGACTGGTATCGCCCTAGGGCTTTTTAGGTTCATTGATCGATTTTAGAAGGAAGGAGGCCATGGATAACAAATATAAGAAAACAGATACAGTCATAGTGCCTGGATTTATTAGTATATGTCCTTGGTTTATCATGCCTGATTTTGAAGGTAGATTTTTTTTTAGAATAATTTATCTTTGCCCAGACATACTGGTCAGCCTGTGAGTGGGCAAACTGAAGAGGAAGGGGAGGGACCAGGTGGCAACCAATGATTAGAGAGAAGGACTGGTCCCTTCAAAATGAGTCCAGAAGCTCCCAAATTACCCCCAAAGCAGAATTGTGTAATGTGTAGGGCACTGCAAAAGGTTTTCCGACTTGCCTTTCCGACATTCTGCCATCTTGTAGAAATTTAACATTTTGGAGCTAGTAGACTCCCTTTAAGACCTTAATGGGACAAATAAGACAGAAGAGGCAAGTTCTACTGTCCTTTTACCCTATAGATAGCAATGATAAGATGATTTCCTACTTGACACAATATCAATGAGCTTAGGACCCACGGAGCAGAGTCATTACAGTGGATCAGATGACAAGTCAGAGAATACCAGATGTTACCTAGCAGGAGAAAAATTGGGATATTTCTGGGCAATATTCATTATTTTTAACTACATATTGAATACACTAGGATTCCAACATTCTGCAAACCATCAGAAAATGACAGCATATGCCAAACAAGTGGGAGGCAAAGCAAACAACGTTACTGTTGGAATTCCGGGAGCGATGTCTCCAGAAGACGGATGTACAAGATGAGTCAATAGGAATATGCAAGACCTCTCCGCCACAGCTTATGTATATACTTCACATAGAGTGGGATATACAGAAAGATATGGCATCATGTGCAGCGGGAAGCTCGGAACCTACAGTGTTTACCCCGCTCCTATAATTACATGCAAATGAGGCCAATTAAAACCGGGAAAAGAAGAGGGTTGTTATGTAACATTTCTGAAAAGGATGAATCCATATGTGAGCTGTAGAAATAGCGCTGTAAAGAGGTTTTCTCTGTAGCATCTCTCCAATCCAAAGAGTGCAGCTCGCAGCTCAGTAAAAGGAGATAAAGATAGAAAAAACCTAAATCATAAAATAGAAAAGATGCAAAGGAGCATAAAAAGGATTCAGGTCTTTAACACATTCAAGACCGCGGGTCATTGGTACCGGAATGTCCAGAACAATTCCTGTAGTTCTGTTCTGCTCTTCTTTGGAAAAGCTTTACATATCATTAAAAAAAAACTTGACATTGTTTTTTTTCATGACATGTGACACTTGATTGGTCAGTCCTATATATGACATGTTCTTTTTATTTATAGAATTAGCAGACAAATGACTAAAAATAGGAAAGACTTTTTTTTTGTTATTTTTTTTTTTGTCCCATACAATTTTTAAAATGATTTAATAATAAGTTTATCAAAATATGTTAAAAAATATGCGCGGTATTAATCCGTTACCCTGCCCTAGGTTCAGCTACAGTTGCAGGGGGTGCATGTACTTCTGCTAACTGTTAGCTCTGTCCCCCTGCAGCTCCATCTCCATTCTGCTTTCATTTGAAAGCCTGGTGGGGGGAGGGACACTTTAAACAAATATAATTTCAGAACCGTGGCACCTAGAAAAACAGAATCTCCCCTTTAATGTAACACCAGGATTGTGTTTCTGGGTGCCACAGACGCAGAGACATCTGCTGTTAAAGTTACGTTGTTGTATTTGAAAATGGCACCACCCTTTATAGTTTATATAACTATAATGTGGCACCTTGATCCGTATAAAAGGGAAGATTCTCTTCTTTAAAATGACACCAGAACTGTGTTTCTGTCTTGTTCAGAAATTATAGTTGTTTGAAATGTGCACCCTACAATGATACACATGCTATCTGCATGAAGTATGTGCAAAAAGGACTTATATAACACGCATGTAGAGACCATGGGGGGAATTATTTAATGTGTCACCGGCTTTGACAGTGCAGAGCTCGTCCACACTAGTCTTTTGCATCATTGTGATGAGGAATATGTCGAGATTTAGAGGTTACTGGGGCGTGGTGTAGCCTGGCCGGGGACTGGGTGTAAAAGGCTAGTCCACGCCCCAGTAGCCTCTGCAGTTAATTTACATATTACTGAAGTAAAGTATTCAACAAGTTAAGTTTGGTTCCAGGATTATTAAATTACAGATTAGGGAAGAGGCCGGTCAGCTCTACTTCTGATGGTAGATTCCTCATGGAAGGTTTCCTTTAAAGGACATCTACCATCAGGATTATGAATTATAAACCAAGTACACTTACATGCTGGTGTGTGCCCCCTTGGTCAAGATCCAGTCTTCTATAAGCTTTTAATTCCCTTGTTTTTGCAACAAAAAAAAAAGGCTCTAAAATGAGCCTCAGGGACTCCAGGCTCCATAGAAGTTAATGGAGCCTGGAGCCCCTCAGGCTCATTTGCATAGTTTTTAAAGTATATTTTCTAAAAACCGGGGGCACAAGAAGTTAAAAAAAAGAGAAGATCCTAATAAAGGGGGCACACACCAGAATGTAAGTGTATTTGGTTTACAATCCAAGATCCTGATGGAAGGTTTCCTTTAAAGCTTACAATGTAATGAGCCTGGATCAGGGGATCTGATGGCGGTAATGGGAGTTGTTTTCCCTGCTCCATACACAGCATTACATTGTAGATATAGACACTATAGACAGGAACATCAACACTAATTATTATATGGTGAAGCGAGAAAGTGAGGACAACATATCTCTCTTCTGTGAGGAGGCTTCTTCCCGGGAAAACTCTAAGAACACGTGTATTACGTTATCGCGCTTTCACACATGTTGAGAACGCTGACCTGTGAAATCCCTACTCAACTCGGCTTTCTCCACAAATGAATCTGAAGCCGCTCCACATCCTTGAGGGCCTCTTCACATGCGGCTGAAAGCAAAGATTGGAGACGACAGCCCGTTCACAGTCATTTTTATGTGATAAACTGTAAATACATTTAAGTAAATTAAGGAAAAAAACGTGCAAATTGTATTCTGCTAAGGGCGGTGCTGACTGCACCACAAGGAATAGGATACGCGGTGCCAGCTGGTAGCGATTCACATCTTCTGCAAGAAATATAAATCTGTATCTGAAAAAGACAATGGGGGAGATTTATCATCAAGTATCTGGGGTAAAACTGTTCTGGTTGCCTATGGAAACCAATCAGAGCTCAGCTCTAATTGTATAATTAGCGGCAGAAAAATGAAAGCTGAGCTCTAATTGGTTGCCATGGGCAACTAGAACAGTTCTGCTCTAAGAGACTGATGATAAATCAAAAAAAAAACGCACTTGCACCATTTTCTTGTGCGCCCCAAATGACATGTCTATGTTATTCTTTGGGTCGGTACGATCATGGGGATAGCAAATTTATATAGGTTTTATAATGTTTTCATACATTTACAAAAATTAAAACCTCCTGTAGAAAATAAAAATTCTTCTTACGCTAATAACTTTTTCATACTGTAGTTGTTTGCGATTCATTATGATGTTTTCAAAGCTGCAAGTTTAAGGACTGTACGGTCTTTTGATTATTGAATTTTTTTTATATGTTTCAAAATGGCAAAAAAGTGGCATTTTTCGACTTTGGGCGCAATTTTTCCTTTGCAGGGTTAAAATTCGGGAACAACCATTATTATATTTAAAAAAAACGGACGTTTTGGGACGCAGCGAAAACCAATAATTTTTTTCTGATTTTTTCAGTTCCAGGAAAAGGAGGGGTGTTTTTTTTTTTTTTTTTTCATTTTGTGTATTTTTACTATTTTTCAGACCTCCTATGGTACTTTAACCCTTGGTTGTCTGATAAATCCTACCATATACTACCATACTACAGTATGGCAGTATATGGGATTTACCACATCATATATTACAATGTGCAAATCGCACATTCTAATGAATGTGTTCAAATAAGACAGCCTCGGGTCTTCGTATTACCAGAGGCTGTCGTAGTAACCAAGTGTCATGTGTAGGTCAGAACAGGTATAGTTAAGTTTAACACTAGACAAATTATTTTTTGGTCAATTGGATTTCAAAAATTTGAGGTTGACAGTGGAACAAGGATAAGCAAAAATACTTCCTTACAGAAACTTTACAGTTGAGCATTGCAGCCTGGGAGTAAAGTTCAGTAAATTACCTACATCACCAGAAGGCACAGTGGGCAGATCCGTCTGTAACTAGGGGTCGCATGTAAGTCGGGTGTCCTCAGGGATTACATAGATAAATAAGGTCCGGGTCATGCTACCAATATAGTTTTCATTTAATAAAAGTTAAAGACATCTGCTGGATCAATAACACAAAAAACTTTGTTGTATAATGGACCTTATTAACATAGAAGGAGATCGGTCCGATTCCAAACAGATTTCTATGAAATCTCTCAAGATTCTTGACTGAGGCACTGAAGAGAGCATCTGATGGCAGTGATAACAGAGCTTAAAGGGGTTGTCCGGCCACTGAACATAAAAAAACCTCCTGTGTATCATTATTACATGTCCTTCCTGGCTAATAGTTTTTTGAAAGGTTATTACCTTTTTTTATCCCTGCTCGCCCTGGACGGTGTAAAAAAGATGGTGGCCATGCTCCACAGAAGGACTTCAAGTCCCGTGATCAGACATTCCTGTCCATATAATAGGCACAAATTGGGGGTCATGTGACCTCAAACTTTCCATGAACAATCGCCCTGCCAATACCTTACGATAGTATTCATGAATATAAGCTCACAGTCCTGGCAGGGCGATTGTTCATGGACATACAGAGATCACATGACCCTGGAATTGCGGCTATTATATCGACAGGAATCTCTGGCTGATGAAATAAAAGACCAGAGGCTTCACTTTACATATCAAGAAAGCGGGGCAGGACTTTTGATTTTTCTTAAATTACCTAATATCCTGCCCCCCACACTTACACACGCATCACAAAAACCCCTTTTACCCATTTTTTAGGATGTTCATAAGTACCTTAAGTGCTAGATCAATCTCATATCTTCAAAACTGTGACCTTGAAGCTACGCTCAAAAATTATTAGGACACAACAATATTTCAACTTGTCAAGTCACCCAAAAATGAGCTATTAGACAATAAAACTGATAGTAATACAGAGTGTGTGAGATCATTTCCTAAGTGTAGGGATGTCACCAGTGACACCGTGACATCTGTGAACAGCTCTCCATAATGGGATGGATCACCATCAGCCATGGTCACACACAATGAAATTTGCTTTGACTAAACTGTGAATTACGAGGAATAATGCGTCCTGGAATGTATAATTAAAGTCACCTTGCTCTTCTGTGATTTAGAAGAAAGGGCTTGTTTTTCGTCTTTGATTGCTTCATTACATCAGGTTTTATAGCACATTCCTACACTGTAAATTGTGACATAAATCCATCTGGATGCAAGGACGTATAAAAGAGATATCCTCAAATAAAACACTTTCATCTTCCCGGAAAGAAAGAATTTTAAAATTTTCTCCATAGGTAAAGCCTCCCTGCCATGTTATTTCCCAGGTACATGAATTGTAAGGTCAGGAAACATCACTGAGCCAGAACATGTTATAGAGCAGGAGGAGTTGAGTAGATTTGGCATAGTGTCAAATCTGTATACAGCATGGTATAGAGCAGGAGGAGTTGAGTAGATTTGGCATAGTTTCAAATCTGTATATAGCATGCTATAGAGCAGGAGGAGTTGAGTAGATTTGGCATAGTGTCAAATCTGTATATAGCATGGTATAGAGCAGGAGGAGTTGAGTAGATTTGGCATAGTGTCAAATCTGTATATAGCATGGTATAGAGCAGGAGGAGTTGAGTAGATTTGGCATAGTGTCAAATCTGTATACAGCATGGTATAGAGCAGGAGGAGTTGAGTAGATTTGGCATAGTGTCAAATCTGTATACAGCATGGTATAGAGCAGGAGGAGTTGAGTAGATTTGGCATAGTGTCAAATCTGTATATAGCATGGTATAGAGCAGGAGGAGTTGAGTAGATTTGGTATAGTGTCAAATCTGTATACAGCATGTTATACAGTATCTATGTTATACATGTTATATATGTGCAGACAGCATGTTATAAAGTAGGAGCTGATCCGATTGCACACAACATCCTATCTGCAGGCAGCATGTTATAGAGCAGGAGGAGATGAGTAAGATTTTATACTTTTCTATGTGCAGGCAGAATGTTATAAAGAAGGAGGAGTGGAGTAGATTGCATACTGTTCTATGTGCGGGGGGGGGGGGGTGTTGTTACAGAGCAGGAGGAGCTGAGTAGCTTTATAGAAAAGATTCAACATAACTTAATCTTCCGGGAAAGAAGACTGTGCACATAAATTTGTACATAGATTGTAACATAAATTTGGTATGCAATGTTGGCACATGGTCTTCATAGAGTAGGAATGTATGGCCACATTCCATGATATACATAGAGACCCAATAATTACAATTCCTGGGGTGCACTACTATATATGCTGTGGAATAAGCCTCCGATGCAGTAGTACTAGCTTTATCCTGAAGTGTTTCTTTAAGATTAGGTCATTTTCTATTCAACCCCCTTCCCCCCTGTGATCAGGGATGAATGATCCCTTTGTGTGGATCAGTCTTATCTCAGTCCCTCTGTGGTGTGAGGATAGATGAGGAGGCCGGCTGTGCAGACTGGTATAGATTTTAGCACTCATTATACTTGAGAGGTGAATACAGATGTAACACTATAGTTTAACCAGTCAGATTATTACTTGTCGGCAGTGCACGGCAGGTACTTACATCTTGGAAGAGCTTCCTGTCTGCCGCCAGCCTTTTAGAGGACAGGGTCTTGGTCACGTGATAAAAGGTGAGTAGCGCTCGGTGCTGTCTCAGCTCATCTTGGACTTTTATGGATTCTATCAGGGTGGGGATCAGTTCGGGCCACTGCTTGGGACAGTCAAGTCGTGCAACTTTAGCGATGAGGACAGAAATCTGGGTGGCAATCTAGAAAGATTTAGAAAATTAGTAGTCAGATGACGAAAAACTCACCCCTCACCAATTTTACTTTTATTTTGTTCAGCCCTTGTATGTACTGTATATACTTGAGTATAAGCCCATTTTGACTGGGAAAACCTATTGACTCGAGTATAAGCCGAGGTTGGGAAATGCATTGGTCACAGCCTCCAGCCAGTATAAAGCTGATCAGCCCATATCCCCCAGTATATAGCCTGCCAGCCCCTGTCCCTCAGTATATAGCCTGCCAGCCCCTCAGTATATAGCCTGCCAGCCCCTGCCCCTCAGTATATAGCCTGCCAGCCCCTGCCCCTCAGTATATAGCCTGCCAGCCCCTGCCCCTCAGTATATAGCCTGCCAGCCCCTGCCCCTCAGTATATAGCCTGCCAGCCCCTGCCCCTCAGTATATAGCCTGCCAGCCCCTGTCCCTCAGTATATAGCCTGCCAGCCCCTGCCCCCCACAGTATATAGCCTGCCAGCCCCTGCCCCTCTGTATATAGCCTGCCAGCCCCTGCCCCCCAGTATATAGCCTGCCAGCCCCTGCCACCCCCAGTATATAGCCTGCCAGCCCCTGCCCCTCAGTATAAAGCCTGCCAGCCCTTGCCCCTCAGTATATAGCCTGCCAGCCCCTGCCACCCTCAGTATATAGCCAGCCAGCCCCTGCCACCCCCAGTATATAGCCTGCCAGCCCCTGCCCCTCAGTATATAGCCTGCCAGCCCCTGCCCCTCAGTATATAGCCTGCCAGCCCCTGCCCCCCCAGTATATAGCCTGCCAGCCCCTGCCACCCCCAGTATGTAGCCTGCCAGCCCCTGCCCCTCAGTATATAGCCTGCCAGCCCCTGCCCCTCAGTATATAGACTGCCAGCCCCTGCCCCTCAGTATATAGACTGCCAGCCCCTGCCCCTCTAGTATATAGCCTGCCAGCCCCTGCCCCCCACTATATAGCCTGCCAGCCCCTGCCCCCCCAGTATATAGCCTGCCAGCCCCTGCCCCCCAGTATATAGCCTGCCAGCCCCTGCCCCTCAGTATATAGCCTGCCAGCCCCGGCCACCCCCAGTATATAGCCTGAAGGCCCCGGCCACCCCCAGTATATAGCCTGCCAGCCCCTGCCCCCCCAGCATATAGCCTGCCAGCCCCTGCCCCCCCAGTATATAGCCTGCCAGCCCCTGCCCCTCAGTATATAGCCTGCCAGCCCCTGCCCCTCAGTATATAGCCTGCCAGCCCCGGCCACCCCCAGTATATAGCCTGCCAGCCCCTGCCCCCCACTATATAGCCTGCAGCCCCTGCCCCTCAGTATATAGCCTGCCAGCCCCCTGCCCCCTAGCATATATCCTGCCAGTCCATGCAGTATATAGCCAGACCCCCATTATATAGCCTGCCAGCCCCCCCCCCAGTATATAGCCTGCCAGCTCCAGGTCCCCCGCATATATAACCTGCAGCCTCTGCCCTCCCCCCAGTATATAGGCTACCAGCCGCTACAGTATATAGCCAGCCAGCCCCCCCCAGTATATAGCCTGCCAGCCCCTGCAGTGTATAGCCAGCCAGACCCCCACAGCATATAGAGGCCAGCCGCCCCTGCACTCCCAGTATATAGCCTGCCAGCCCGTGCCACCCCTCAGTATATATCCTGCCAGCCCGTGCCACCCCTCAGTATATAGTCTGCCAGCCCGTGCCACCCCCCAGTATATAGTCTGCCAGCCACTATAGTATATAGCCAGCCCATCCCCCCAAAATAATAAAAATAATAAACTTGGTCCACATCTCTCTGGCATTCTGTTACAGCACAGCACATCCTGTATGCGGCCACTACAGACTGCATCCAAAGGATGTAGCGGGCACATGCTGCAACGGAGTGATGGAGAGAGGTGAGTATACCTAGTTGGTTATATATACACCTCAAGGGGACCATAGTAGGAAAAAAAATACTGGACAATCCCTTTAAAGATCCTTTTAAAAAAACAAACTCATCTGTAGAACATTGTTTCGGTGCTCGTGTCCCTTGCCAGTGGGCTGGATTGACTGAGGACATTCAGATAAATTAAGTAGTACATTATGAATACTATTAAAGTTATGGTTTAACAGCTAAGTTTTCCCATCTCTTTTTGGTCAGTGGAGGGAGGTCCAACTTCCGCAGCTTCCTGGACAGCTGGGAGCCTTGTTGTGCTATAAAGCTAATGAGGAGATACATCACTAAATCGGAGTGGTGGGCATTTAATTCCCCGGGCTCAGATCCCTGCTGATCAAGTGATGTCTTATCCTAGCAATAGGCAATGTCTGAATAATGCCTAATGAAAATTATTAGTCACTTCCTAATAACAGAGAGCTAACAATACATAGGGGAAATATCATGTCCTCTCCCATAGGGATCCAAGTGCAATGTGTGAGCTACTCATCAGTATTAAAATATACACTAACCTGATTTACTGGCTCATTGAAGTTAGTGATGAGTCCTGCGCGCAAAGTCGACTTCTCCGCTTCTGAGAGTGCACTGATAAAAGGAGCAGAAAAACACAAATTTAGATGTGTAAACATGAGGGCAATATAATGGCGACAGTACAGAAGAGGTATCTTTAAGAATACAGGAGGTCCCTAACTTAAGAACACCCGACTTACAGATGACCCCTAGTTACAAACAGACCTCTGTAATTGGTTATTTACTGTACTTTAGCCTTAGGCTACAATAAACAGCTATAACAGTTATCACAGGTGTTTGCAATGAAGCTTTAGTGTTAATCCTGGTCCTTATAACAATCCAACATTTTTAAAATTCAATTGTCACAGAAACAACCCAAAAAATTGCCTGGATCTACAATTATAAGATATACAGTTCCGACTTGGATACAAATTCAACTTAAGAACAAACCTACAGAACCTATCTTGTACATACTGCCTGTATTGTAAAAAGTGTATATTGTATATTAATGTGCAAAGACCGCACCTTCCTAAGAGAAATCTATCACATGACCCACCTACCTGAACTAACTGCTTCGTTATGTAGCTCTACATAGAATAAAGAAGGGGGTGAGCGCTGCTCCATAGAAAGCTGACTGCACAAACCGCAAATCAGGGCAGTAATAGGACCTAACCTATCGTTTACGTAGCAGCACAATACACGTCTATGTTGGCAATGAGTTAGCTGCCGTTTTGCAGGTCACCATTTCCGGACGTGTGCATAGACCCTTAAATGACTTGTGCCACATTTATCAAGACCGTTTTAGACACTTTTACCACTCGTAGGCCAAAGTGAGCTGGCTTCGCAGGAATAAGTCTGTGCACAAAAAATTAAACCAACTAATAGGAGGTGCAAAGTACATGACCGTATTGGGGGCCGTGATAGGTCTATGACACGCGGTCATGTTGCGGTATGAAGAGAAGGTTCTATTTTTTAACTGATTTCCTAAGGCAAATGAAGGGGTGATCGGTGCTCACCCATTGTCTTCCCTGGCTGGCAGCGTGCTTGGTCTGGAATCCGGCTCAGGTGACGCACAGGGTGGTCTACAGAGATCCATCCTCCTGCAGCAGACACTCTGATAAATCTGGCTGCGCACAAGACTGTCTAGTCTTACTCTAAGACACTTTGTGCCCCAGTGATGGATGCCAAACAACCTGCTTACGAGGACAGTACTGGTGGAATGTAAAGCTTTGGATAAAGGGGTTGTCCAGTCACCAGAAGTAAGATCCTACTCACAGGATAGCTTGCTGTTCAGTAGGGGTTTTAGTGGAGAGATCACCGTGGATCACGGAGAAGCGGACCCATCGTACCTCAAAATAATTGAGTGGCCCATCGCACACGTGGGCTGCCACTCCATTAGATGTCTACAAAACTGACAGAAATAGCTGGATGTTTTGGTGCTCGGCTATCTCCGTCAGTGCCATAGCAATGAATAGGTCACTGGGACCCCAACAATCAGCAAATTAGACTCTTTCCTGTGGATAGGGGCTAACTTCACGCACTGGACAACCCTTTTAACTAAACACTCTATGGATTACCGATGATTTGGCAACACACAGTTATAGCAATGCCTGGCCAATCCTTTCTTAATTTACCAAACTGCTCAACAGACTGCTGGCACCAGTGGCACAGAACTAATGATCATGCCATGCACAACCCAGATGAGGAATGGTACCACGTCCGTGACAATATTATGGAGTATCGCTGCGGCTACTACTTACAGTTAAAGAATACATTCCCGTATATAAAGCCTTGCAGTAAAACAAAAAAACTGAAAAGAAATGTTTACCAAAGCGGCAACGGAGAAATAAGGTTCTTACTAAATAAAATATTTTAGCATGAAAAATGAAGAACGATTTGAGCGTGACCGTAAAATGGATATTACGCGTCCCGGTCCAATTTAGCACTAAGAGAAATGCTCAAAATTTATGGCTGCAATTATAAATTTGGTCCGTGAGTGAGTCTCAATGTTACAGGTTTAAAGGAATAAGAAGACTTTATGAAATAGTAGAAGGTCGTGTGTACCGGGAACCGAAATGAAATGGGATCAAGATGACTTCATATTACTGAAAATAAGCAGCCATAGTTACTGACACAAGGGCATCTAATATAAGACCCGTCACCTCTCCTGACATCTATGTAAATAATTGTACTGCCCTGAAATAACTATTCTGTAATATCATTGCTTAAAACATTTCCTCTCTCCGTCCCCCTAGAAATGTTTAAAAGTGTAGCTCTGACTAATAATTAATTTAATAAATAATTTTATTGAATTGTAAAATATGATCTCACTTTCAAAACAAACAGATCCATGCTCATATTGTGCTGCTCACCCTTTTCTTGCCTGAGTTATGGCATTTTCAGTTCTGGAGCTACATGCCAACAATCTAATTCAGCAGCAGTAAAGTGGGTGGAGATATCCGTCTTTTCCCTAAAATTGAGTTAGTAAGGTGCCCTCACATCCCATGTGTTCTCTCTACAATTCCAACATGTAAATCTACTGAGCTCCACATGAGTACAGTGACTAGCCTGGCAGCTTCCATCACATGGAGAGCATGGAATAAGTAGTAGAGACCAGCAGTGACAGGAAGTGTTTAGTCACTGTTTAGCTGTATAATCATCAGAGTTAACAGCTGCTCTGCTGTGTAGATAGTGACCGAATGTCAGCTGATGGGGAAGGGAACCTAAGGTGTTGAGAGAGAAGATAAGTCATGTACAATTAGAGACTGGGACAGGTGTGATAGGGACAGGGGCATCACATGACTTAGCCCTTCCTCTAGTGAAAGCAGGGAGCAGGCCTACCCATCAAGGAGTTAGAATCCATCCAGTTTCTTGGTCTCACAACCAAAAGCAGCACAACCATAAGCAGGACACAGCAAATTCAGGGATAGGCTACAGGGATAGGTAAATAGATTATTCTATATCTCAAAAGTTTTTAAAAAAAAGTGATTGTTGTGAGGTTGTGATGTTAGAACACGAATGGGCTCTTGTAACTCCCTTCAAAGCACTTCTGCCACATTTACATAAATATCATTTTTATTAAAGTGCCTGCTAATCTAGATAATAAAGGCATTGCTGCAGTATGGCTCTTAACCTCTATAGAGCACTGGAGGTGCTTTGTAGAGATTACATTTGGTGATAGTTTACCTTTAACATGATGATAAAAAATTCACTGTAAACACAATGGTGGGGTTTTAAAATGGGATTTCAAAACATCTTAAAATATCCCCCACCAGCGCCCATAACGGCTCCAACCTCTTAGTAGATCGGGCGCAAACTATGCCAGTTTTCTGCTTTAGTCTCCAACCATTTTCCGGTGAAGACTATAGTAAATCCAGCTTTCCAGGCATTCCCTGATTGTATCTCTACAATGACACCAGAACTGTGGCCATGTTATAGTAACTTTTATTTTTTTTAATATCTTACATGAGGGGGGTGTAAAAGCTGATAAAAGTGAACCTCTGTTATTCCTTCAATAAATGATATTCAAAGTTTTAAATTATTCATAAATTGCTATTTTTTTGCGGAAATATAACTATCTACTAAAACAGACATGTCAGGAGTGGTGACAAGTATAAATATCTCCCAAAAATCATCATGAAGTTCCATAACTTCAAGGAACATTCTCATACTAATGGAGCGCACAAGACAGAAACACAATGCAACCGAATCTATTGTTTGAACTGCAAATACTAGACAAGGTAGGCATACCAACAAGCCCGTACTGAGGCGACTTCAGAGGGGAAGAGAGTCTTCGCTTCTGTTCAGATACATCTTGTTCACTTTCCTTTAGTTTGTGAAGCATCAGAAGAACAAGGATTGACAACTACATCAAATGGCTCTTAGAGCTTCTGTCCAGACATATCAAACATCTCTGCTTTTGCAAATGTTCCCTTCTTCCCGTCTTATCTTCACGTCTAATGACTTGCCAACTTTCTTCAATAGGTTTCTTGACGTTAAATGTGGGTCACTGTCAATCTGCGAGAAGCCACCGGCGTAATAAATAATGCTCCCACTATGTGCCTAACAAGGGAGCCGCCGAGGAAAAACTGTGCTGAGAAAATTAAGACAAAGCCCTTCCAGTTATTTTCATTTACAACATCCCTCTTAAATAGTTTTCTGCTCTCGATTTCGCACATAAAAAAGGATCATAACCTCCATTATCGTTCACATAAGTCAATAAGATTGGGGCCGCGAAAATTAGCGCGCAGTTCCACATCCGATATAATAACTTCACTGGTATAAAATGAATATAAAAGGCGATACAAACACCCAACGCAGCGTACAAATTGCCTCTAAAACTATGTTAGGACCCAGTGGAGATTGCTAGAAAGTTGTACAACAAATCTAATTACCTTTACGCGAGCGCCTACTGTTACATTATCTAAATAACCACTTAACGCCCTAATACTGCGCACAGACTCAAAACGCTTTGGCTTTTTTTCTTCCGATTTCAGCAAGGTTTTAGTTTAACAGCTAAGCCCATCACTCTCTGTGCTGGAGAACTGTCAAATGCCAACCCGGTTTTCATTAAAGCGCTACATGAGCAATTACAGGCGGTTTATCCGGAATTAAAGCTTGGATACCTTGAAAGTGAATCTATCAAAACACGACTCTACAGCTTTCTATTCTCCTGGGTGATACATTCAGAATACTACTACACATAAATATATAATAAACGAGGACAATTTATTAAGACTGGCAAACCACATCACCAATGTGCGGAACAGAACAAGTCCCCAAGTGGCTCATGTCCCCTAATAACATACGCAACACCTCTTATCTGCCCCGCACCAGCATCTCACATATAATTTCTGAAGCAAATTTCATTAAAAGAAACCAACCATCAGAAATTACCTACCTATTAAGCTAGATCCGATGGTAGGTCCCTCCTAACATCCTAAGCCCTAAACTGTCTTTGTCTAATCCTTTAATACTTCAATACCTTATCTAAAGTTTGACAAATATACTATTTTTCGTCAAAGGCTATGGAGGTGTAGAGTAACCGTTCCAGGCTGTGGGAGCAAAAGCTACGCCCCAGTAGCCTCTAACAAAAATTTGCATATTAGTTAAAGTTTACATCAGTTTAAGAGGAATTAAAGTATTACAGAAAAAGTTTAGGGCTTAGGATGTTTGGAGGAAGCTACCATCAGATCTACCTTAAAGGGGTTATCTGGCTGTTAAAAATTACTGAGGGCCGGGCTGGGTGGGCTATTTAAACATAATAAACATCTACTTACCTCCTCCGGCGCCGCCGCTGTCCCGCGCCGCGGTCCGTTTGCTCCAAGCCTCTGTTTGTTTACAGGGGCACAGAAGCCGCGCACAGGGAGCTTCCGATCCCCGATGAGGCCGGCTCCTCCCATCCGTCCCCATCTCTCAGCGTTGTAAGCGCTGGGAGATGGTGTTAAATGGGAGCTTCCGGCTCAGGCTTATTTGCATACAGTCCTTCATCCTGGTGGTAGATGCCCATTAGAGGAAACCTACCATCGAAATCAAGCAAGCTAAACCAGGGGCCCTTATCCAGAGAGTGTGACTGTGGTAATCTTCTTGTATTTGTTATCCATTGACTCCTTCCTTCTAAAAATCTACTTTTAAAATTATGTTAATCAACCAGAAGGGCTTTGGGGAATTTCAGTGCAACAGAAATCTAAAAAGTTGATTTTAGAAGGCAGGAGGCCATGGATAACAAATATAAAAAGATTACCACAGTAACGGTGCCTGGATCTATGATAAAGTGTCCCCGGTATATCATGATGGATGTTGATGGTAAGCCTGCTGTTCCACGGTAGCTCATAACACTCCAAATGCTACAAAATTTGCTGCTTTAGTACAAAAACGGATGTGCTCTAAATTTAGCAATTTCTTTCATACACATTTCATACAATGTATAAAGCAGAGCCAAGTTACAAGGCTGAGCCTAGATGAACATCCATGGGGGTCGGATGGTCACTGATTCCAAATTAACGGCATATCCGTTAAATGTACCATAATCTAGAGTTTGTCGAGGAAAGTGGAAATTTTCATTAAAAAAAAAAGATCATTGTCGAGTAAAGACACTATCCGATTAAGGGATCACAGTGAGGCAAGTAAACAAAATCAAGTAAGCAATGATTCGTATGTGGAAACTTGTATGATCAACGAGACAAAGCTATGTACAGTAGATAATAATAAAATAATAATTCCTTTATTTATATAGCGCACACAGATTACGCAGCGATGCGCACAGTTTTTCAAATCAGTCCCTGTCCCCAATGGCGCTCACAATCTAATCAACCTACCAGTATGTTTTGGAGGGTGGGAGGAAACCAGAGGACCCGGAGGAAACCCACGCAAACACGGAGAGAATACAAAATTTAAGTGTTTTGACACCAAAGACTGTAAAGGCATGCTCACAACACGTTTGGTTAGCCTTTGGCAGACATTTGAGGTTGATGCTACAATCTTTTCAGTAGATCTGAGCAGCAGAGGTGACAATTGCTTCAAGGATTATCCCCAATCATCAATATGATCTGTAGCTTTCCCATGCAGAGGTGAGATGCTGCAGATTATTCTTCCATGGGACAGTCCAAAATTTGCTTTACTTGCACTGGATGCCAAACGGAAGCAGATTTAGGACTAAAACCCTCATCGAATCCTGAACATGTGGACATATCCTGCCTCTGTTCCTACTCTGTGTGCCACCATTTACTTTCTCCATGCAGCAAATTATAACATTTCCGATGATGTTAGGAACCGGGAAAGCGTTCCGCAGTGAAGTCGGGAGACCAGTAGACGGGAACAGCTTCCTATCTCTAGAATTGCACGGTACCGTGCCGTGCCCTAGGTCCACCCCAGCCCCAGTGTAAGACTATGCCTGCGGGATGTCTCCTATACAAAAAAAACGAGATAATGATCACATGTGCATAGCGCCAGGAGAGTGGAGAATTTGTTGGGCACAATGCCAGTCAGAGCCACTAAGAGAAGGTAGGTGTGAAGAATTTAGTTGAGGTAGGTTATTTACTGCACAGTAATTCTGGGCATCTTTATAAAAGATGACACCGTTGTATTAGTGTGTCAGCGGTAAGTAAGGGGTGTATAGAGAGGGCTCAAAGGCTGAGCCCTGTCTATACAGATACAGGTGTTTCCTGAAATATATATATGTATGGGGAGCATGGTGGCTCAGGGGTTCTGGGTTCAAGTCCCATCCTGGTCAACATCTGCAAAGAGTTTGTATGTCCTCTCTGTGTTTGTGTGGGTTTCCTACGGGTCCTCTGGCTTCCTCCCACTCCAAAAATGCACTGGTACGTTGATTTTATATTTTGTTGGGAAAAACAATTCAAAGGCGGTGAGAAGGAATTACTCCTGATCACAGATGAGGTAATGATTGAGGTTCATAACAGTAGCAAAATGACAGTAGCAACGAAAATAATTTTAAGTTTGGGGATCATAGCAACATGTATTAAAAGGTCCCGGAAAGATTTAAAAAACACTGCTCCATTCTCTTCTATTCCAGCATTCCAGAGGCGAGAATTCCAAAATTCCCAAGTGTGATCCTCAAGGTCAGAAATGAATGATTTATTCTATAGAAACGTCATCAATATAACCTGGAAAGACACTTTTGAATTCCTTACAAAATCAGAGAACAGTAAGACGCCACATAAGTCACGGGATGAGGTTGTGTACTCTGTAATGTGATTACCGTTCACGCTATATAAAACTCTAATAACTCACATAGCGATGTTGGGAACAATCCTGGGTGGAATTGCTTTTATGCATATTTTATTGTGCTTTCTGGCAGCTAATTTGTTGCAGTAAATTCAATCAACGTGATTAAAAAAGAAAACCCAGCAACAAAGAAACAAAACGCTCAGGCAACTCAAAACTAGCAGATAATCTCTTGGGTAAACAGGCAGGGAGCGAGAAGTGACAGAACTTTTGTGCCTTCTGAACGCAGCGACCGTCTTGTGAAATAAATGCTCTATTTAGTGCCTGCTGGAAAAAAACGCTATCTCTTTAAAGCTCAGCTTGACACATCCTTAATACAGAAATTACTATGTGAGGAATTTAGGGAAGTTCGGATCATTTCTGACTGAGTCAGCGGGATACGCGGCTCATGATTAATGCCCTGTATCAGCCAGGATTATTGAAAGTCTTTGATGACAGGCCTGCGCGGCTACGCTGGCTTCAGATGGTATAAAGTTCAACAGCTAAAATATAAAATAATACCACCGTGTCACTTCACATCACAAGTGCTGAAAAAGCAGAAGAAAGACACAAAACACTGAACTCAGGCAAAAGAGAGAAAGGAAGGAGAAAAGGCAAACTTACTCCAAGGGGTTCTGCTGCAAAATATAGTGCTAAAAAGAGCAATCAGTGAATACACTGGACATGTACAGTAGTTTATGAGTCCAGTGTATTCATGAGAAGAGTGCTCCCCCTGCCTTATACAGAAGTGATATAGAAATACTATGCAGACTGGGAGAAAGGGGAGGGAGGAGGTCAGGAAAAGAGCAGTGCATATCCAAATCAATATAAAATTCTGCAATATTTGTGTTTTTTGTTTTTATGCTTCAGAGTCTGGAAGTGTGAAGTATATATACAGGTAAAGGACATAAGCCTGCCCAATTAGTCTGATATATCATCAAACATTACAATAACTGTAACTAGTCATTGATAAGAAAACCAGAAAATGAAGTAGTTAAAACAATCATACAACATAAAAAGGACACGAAGGATGAAATGTAATACTAGATCCAAAGGATTGAGCAAATTGATTCCAGGTTTATTTGTGTTGATAGAATTGCCATATTCCCAATTACACATATTTCCTTCTATATACAGAAATGTTTGCAGATTGTTTGCCGTGTCTTAATCTCATTAAAGTATACAAGGTAATGAATAGATCCTGCTGTGACTTCCTGCTGGGAGAAAGAGAAGCAACTCTGCTTCATTCAGGATTTGTAGTACAGCTCTGAGGGCCAAGTTTTGTTTATTATCTTTAAAAAAAAATTTAAAACAATAATAATAATAATAATAATTCTTTATTTATATAGCGCACACAGATTACGCAGCGCTGTACAAAGCATGTCAAACTGGTCCCTGTCCCCATGGGGCTCACAATCTAAACAACCTAACAGTATGTTTTGGAGTGTGGGAGGAAACCGGAGTACCCGGAGGAAACCCACACAAACACGGAGAGAACATACAAACTCTTTGCAGATGTTGACCTGGGTGGGATTCGAACCCAGGACTCCAGTGCTGCAAGGCAGATGTGCTACTCACTCAGCCACCGTGCCGCCCTGTTGAAGCTAAATATTTGTATCACCATATTCTGATAACTTTTTTTATACCTCCATGAATGGAGCTGTGGAAGGTGTAATTTTTGTGGGACCAGCTGTCATTTTCATTCACTCTGTATTCAGAACTGTGCAGCTTTTTGATCACTTTTATAAATTCTTATAGCAAAATGATAGCAGCGATTTGGACATTTTTAAAGAGAACCTACCATGCAAATTAACCAATACAAATAAATACGTCAATAAAACTATGATTAAAAACCATTAGCCCTTATACCTAAACGGTTCCTTTCCATGGCTGCAATAATAAAACAAAAATCACTTTGTAAATTTATATGCAACCCGCCTGATGCAAGTCCAATGAAAGTAATGGGGTCCGGTATATGTAGTGATCACTGCACTGCCCCGCCTCCTCGTTCCTCACTGCTTTGTGGAACATTATTAGAGAGCTCTGTTACGTCATTAGGCACTTCATGTCATATGACCAGGGTGATGTCATCTAAGGTCCTGTTACATTTGCAAAATCTACCTCATGTATGCATCTGATCACATGAAATGGGGAGGATGGGGAGGAGTACAAATCTATGGAGCAAGGAGAGGAGTAGAAGTCCATGGAGGAATGCTGTGATTTCATGTGTTCAAATACCTACATAGGGTAGACATTGCAAACTTGTTAAAGGAGCTTAGATGACATCACCCTGGTCACATGGCATGCTGAGAAGAGGCTGGGAGGGGCCAGCAACAGGACACTCCTCCTCTGACGCCAGGGAATATAAGATGGAGTTTATTTATGGGAATGTGAGGGAAACATGTTTAACTAAAAGAAGGGGGTCAGATAATTAATAGAGCTCTATAGGAACCTTTCACTAGCTGTATGTGTCAAATTGCGGTGACAGGTTTCCTTCACAGTACCCTGTGAAATATTAATTTTTTTCCATATTTTTTTCATTTTTTCCGTTCTGTTATAGTAACCTGGAAGTCTTTGTGAGGTTCCCGGCTGTCATGGCAAGCAATTGGCGCCTTGTATAGGTGGCAGCACTGATAGCAGGAGGGAACAGCAGTTGTAACAAGATTTAGTTATAAATAGAGTAACTTGGATGATCTCAGAGAGGTGGAGCAGCAAGACAACAATTGTCACTTGTCTTTCTTTTTGATTACCCAAAAACCTTCCCAGGGGGATAGGGGATGGTTAGCCTTATCTTCTCCCCCCTTTCTCTCTGTTTGTCTTTACTTCACACCCACAGACAGCTGGTCAAATCCCTTGCAATGACACAGTATAATACAGCAGACACTTTCCCTGTATAGAGAGAACTCGTACATTTACGGCCAATGTCATTAAGGGGTTACTCATAACTCTGTAAATGTTGTAAATAGCCACATGACTACGAAAAGTATTTATTGTGAATATTTCTTGGAGACTAAACACAATTCATTGAGACGCAAAGTCCACCTTCAATAAGGTAGTTTGGAGCCCTGACAGGTTCCCTTTAAGTTGTAAGCACTTGTAATCCAAGAAAGGAACGAAAATATAAAAATAATCCATTAAAAGAAATAAGTACAACAGAAGCATGGGCTGTAAGACTATTGATCGAACACTTGAGATATTAATGGTGCAGTCTCTCTTGGCAGAACGTTGATAATGCAATAAAAGTTAAAATGCTAATGTAAAATCATCACCACAATCTCTATAACAGCATCTTCATTCCTTGGATCTGCATGGATATAACTTTCAGGGTTTTTATTTTCTAATGGAAAATAAGCATATTATTAAATCTGAAGACTGAAAAACAGATGGGGTTATTTACTGACACAAGAACAAATCTCTTACTGACAAATATCTAAACCAAAGACAATTACAAGATGCTATTAATCAATGGCAATAGTGGCCAACTGCACTAGCTAAAGCCCCCCAGACCAGGCTAAAGCTGATGTCCCCCAGCCCAGACTACGACTTACACCCACAAGACACGGCTAGGGCTGATATCCTCCATCTTAGACTACGACTTACGCCCACCAGACACGGCTAGGGCTGATATCCTCCATCTTAGACTACGACTGATGCCACCAGACATGGCTAGGGCTGATGTCCCCCAGCCCAGACTACGACTTACGCCCACAAGACATGGCTAGGGCTGATGTCCCCCAGCCCAGACTATGACTTACGCCCACAAGACATGGCTAGGGCTGATGTCCCCCAGCCCAGACTACGACTTACGCCCACAAGACACGGCTAGGGCTGATGCCCCCCAGCCCAGACTACGGCTGATGCCACCAGACATGGCTAGGGCTGATATCCTCCATCTTAGACTATGACTGATGCCACCAGACACTGCTAGGGCTGATGTCCCCCATCCCATACTATGATTGACGCCCACCGGATATGGCTAGGGCTGATGTCCCCCTGCCCAGACTACGACTGACACCCACCAGACATGGCTAGGGCTGATGTACCCTAGCCCAGACTATGACTGATGCCACCAGACATGGCTAGGGCTGATGTACCCTAGCCCAGACTACGACTGATGCCCACCAGACACGGCTAGGGCTGATGTCTCCCAGCCCAGACTACAATTGATGCCCACCAGACACTGCTAGGGCTGATGTCCCCCAGCTCAGACTACGGCTGATGCCACCAGACATGGCTAGGGCTGATGTCCTCCATCTTAGACTACGACTGATGCCACCAGACACAGCTAGGGCTGATGTCCCCCAGCCCAGACTATGACTGACGCCCACCAGACATGGCTAGGGCTGATGTCCCCCAGTCCAGACTACGACTGACCCCCACCAGACACAGCTAGGGCTGATGTCCCCCAGTCCAGACTACAACTACAACTTAGTTGCAATACCAAGGACTACCCATGGTCATGTGTGGTGCTGTTTTTTGGAAGAAAGTGGTCTTGTTTTTCAGTAAATATCGATATTTTAGCCACACAAAAAATCCCTTTAAACCAGACAATGTTCTGGTGAGGATATTTTATAATATGACCCAAGATATCCACAGATCTCCTGCCACGTCCTCCACACAGACTCCCAAAGTTTCATCTCACTTCATTAAAGACATTGGTAAGTAAATCCATTCCCTTTAAGTCGCTTCTGCCTTTCTCTCTCATTGCCCTTCAGTGTGGCTCATGGAGTCAGTTTTTTTCCATTGTACTAAGGACATGATTGGTGCGTCCAAGGATTTGGAGCAAACATAAATCACCGGCGTAAATTACCTCAGAGTGTAAGGCACCTGTTTTCAATGTTATACGGAAAGTGTGTGAGGAGCGAGCGCCGAGGCCTGTGGTGGATATAACATCAGCAAATCCACACTGACATCTACTGGCTCTGTGTTACCTCAGCTCCAGCACAGTTATCTGCCCTCTACTTCATCATGTTACGTTTTTATCTATTCCTTTTGCTTAAGTCACACAAAGCTCCCACTCATGACATATACTGTGCAGTGATTTATCTTTATAGTAATATTAGACCAGGACTAAACTAGGATTTTAATATTATTTTCTTTATTTCTGGTCAGCTGCATAAATAGGTTTAATATAACTAAAAAAATAAATAACCTGCCCTTTCCAATGCTTCTGATACTGTAGTGACCCCTTCATGTCAGTGTCTCTTCAGTGGCCATTTAATCCTGGACAACCCCTTTAAAGTGAATGTGTCACCATGAAAAAAAATCTTATAATACTACATTGTATATAGTGTCCTATCTGCACGCAGCACGTTACAAAGCAGGAGGAGCAATGCAAATTTCACACAGTGTCCTCTCTGCACGCAGTATGTTATAGAGCAGGAGGAACTGAGCAGATTATACATAGGGGCACACTTACTTACCTGTCCACGTCGCGATCCCTGATCTGGAATGTCCGGCAAAAATGGATTCACTATGAGCGTGCACCCGATATCCTGCATGTGTCACTCAGGTCCGCTGGAGTTCACCTTCTTCTTCCTTGTGCATGTAAGTGCTTGGCATGCAACACAATTTTAAAGTTAAATCGTGCGGTTTGTCAGAATCCGTTGGATCGTCTGACGGCCCGTCCCCCGATTTATGTTGCATGAAAGCCGGCGCCATTGCGCCAAAATCCGATCGCGTGTGACACAATACCCTTCTAAATCCCTGTCACGGCGGCGCTATCCCCAAAAAGTCAGAAGTCGACAGAAATGCGGCCTCGGGACCCTTAGTAAATAAGCCCCATTGTGTCCTATCTACTGGCAGCATTTTATAGAGCGGGAAAAGCTTAACAGATTGTACATAGTGTCCTATCTGCATGTAGATTATTATAGAGCAGAAGGAGCTGAGCAGATTGTATATAGAGTTCTATCTGCAAGCAGCAGGTTATAGAGGAGTAGCAGTGCCGACTGTACATAATGTCCTACATATAGACAGCATGTAAAGAGCAAGAGGAGCTGAACAGATTGTAAAAAGTGTCATATCTGCAGACAGCATGTTATATACCAGGAGGCACAGAGCAGATTGTACATAGTTTCTGCAGACAGCAAGGTATAGCGCAGGGGTAGCCGAAAAGCATGTAGCATGTTATAGTGCAGGAGGAACTGAACAGACTGTACATCATGTTCTATCTGCAGGTAGTATGTTATAGATCTGTAGGAGCTGAACAGATTGTACATAGTGCTCTATCTCCAGGCGGCATGTTATAGAGAAGGAGGAGCTGAGTAGATTGTACATAGAGAAACTTTTACTGTAGCAGGAAGAGCTGGTTGTAGAGTTTCCCATTTGCATGTAGAATGTTATAGAGTAGCAGGAGCAGAGCAGTAAAGGCTAGTTGGAAAAGTCTCATTTATATAGCGGCTCTTTCTATGCTGAGGAGCATAATCTAGTCAAGGAAGAAGTCCTATCTCCATGTCATAGATGTCCCTCACTCTAAGTTATGTTATGTTGACTGCGGTGACATGAAACACAGACAAAGCAATAAATAAAATCTGTACATTCCGTTCGGAGAAGCGATTGCACTTCAGTCACACGCTGAGCTGCGGGGCACTATGGATGGCACAGGTCGGCGCAGAATAAACATGTAGCGTTATACTTCTATTACCAGACATTTTTTCTCCTGGAGACCCTCTTAGAAAAGTATAAAACATCATTCTGTGCCCGTCTCCCAATCGTCTATAAATGTACAAGAACTCGTCTTCCCGCTACAAAATTGTCAGTGATAAATAAATCAGAGTCTGCATAATGCATGAGGCGCGGGGAATGAGGACAGGCTGTGGTCTTTGCACTAACACATCCTAAAACACATCGCAATTAATAATTTACTATCGGATCGAGGAGATAAAATCTCAACACGATCAGAGGGGTCCGGCATGAAAGCTACAAAGTCGGGCACATCAAACTCTTATAGACTGAGGAAAGGATGGGGACGGCGGGGTCCTCACTTACTTTGGGGCCACCCTTCTCCAGTAGCGATCAATCCCGTTCTTAAAGTAGAGCACGGCCAGCCAGCGCACATTCACATCCAGGGAATGATTGGTGAAGATGTTCTGCAGAACAGAAAGAAAAACATGCAGCAATTTATATGCAAAACTTATAACATAAACATATAATACAACAAAGTAAGAACAACCCAAAATTAGGATCCATTCTATAAACATACTTTTGTTTTGTAACAAGTGCAGCTTAGATAAAATGCTAATTTTAAAGCTCTAGCCAATTTCTTGCCGAGGTTGAAAGGTGTTTATTATTTCTTTTCCAAAAAATTGTTATGAATGGATTGAATAAGTTTATATTTTGGCCCACTAGGAGAATTATAAAGGAAATCTACCATCAAAATCCATTATGATAAACCCCTGGTTTACACTTACTCATAAATCCAGGCACTGTGACTGTGGTAATCTTCTTATATTTCTTATCCATGGCCTCCTTACTTTTAAAATCAGTACTTAACTAGAAGTGCTACAAGGCAGCATTAACAGAGCCCCTCCTTATTACAGATTCACAGGCTGTTATATTGAGCAGGAGAACCCCCCCCCCCTCCCACTGTGTGCTCAAACTGCTGCAGTGAGATTACATCAGGCACAGGGAGGGAGCAGAGAGGGAGTAGGAACAGTGTAACAGCCTGAGAATCTGCAGCATGGAAGGGCTCTGGGGGGGGGGGGGTGTCCCCTTGGCTGATTAACAAATTTTGAAAAGTAAGTTTTAGAAGGAAGGAGACCATGGATAACAAATAAGAAGATTACCCCAGTCACGGTGCCTGGATCTATGAGTAATGTCCCTGGTTTATGATGGATTTTGATGGTAGATTTTCTTTAAACATGCAATCATCTGTATAAAGATAGTGGACTTAAAGGGACACTTAGATCATACTGTGCCAGAAGGGGTCCTAACAATGGTCCTTAAAGGGATTCTGTCACCAGCACTTACACTTCTGCACTGTCGCCCCCCTCAGGTAGGGTATGAAATATTATTTCTTAACTCTTTTATTTAAAATTTTACCCCTTTACCCATAAAAAAATCTCCTCCAAAATCTGGTTAAAATGAGCAATGAGTCAAGTTTAGAGAATGCGAGTGGAGGGTCAGTTAAGGCGCCTCCTACAGAACATAGACCCATGGTTCATATTAAAGATAAGAATCTTATCTTTCAAAAAGTGTAAGACTTGTGCCACAGAAGAAGAGACAAGCTTATAAAGATATGATTCCTGCCTATTTATTTCATCTCTGGTTCTGTAACAAACTGAACCACATACTTGATGTGATTTGAAAGATGATATAGATCGTTCTAGATACTATCTTGTATCTGAAATAATACTACCCCCTTCCACTAAAAGTGACTCCTCTCAGACAAAAAGTTCTCAGTTGCTTATAACTTTGGAGGTGATTATTTCAAGGTAAACAGGTCAGATTTCATAGGATATTGTGGAATGGATATTTCATACCCTATCTGAGGGGCTAAGTAGTTAGGTGGCGCAAATGCTGGTGAAAGCTCAGTGTTAAGCACTACAGCCTTGCAGCGCTGGGGTCCTGGGTTCAAGTCCCATCCAGAACAACATCTGCAAAGAGTTTGTATGTTCTCTCAGTGTTTGCGTGGGTTTCTTCTGGTTCCTCCAGTTTCCTCCCACAGTCCAAAAAATACTGGTAAGTTGATTAGATTGGGAGCCCCATTGGGGACAGGGACTGACCTGACAAGCTCTGTGGAGTGATACTTTAAGGATCACTGTTAGGACCCCTCCTGGAACAGCAAACATAGGCACCCTATGATCAAATTGCATAGGAATAACAAAAAATTCTCGTGTCCACTTTGATGCCACAAGTAGCTGAATATTTTTCAATAATATGGGGCCCCCATGCTCTTTTCTGATCTTCTTCCCAGTAATAAACATATTTCTCTTTCCAATTTCACAACTCTGTTCAGTTCAGCAGAACATATTTCCTAATAAAAGAGATCAGACACAACATAAAGGAGCCCCCGGATAAATTTCCTGCAAAACAATGATTTAAAATGAGCTGCAAAATAAGTTCTCATTTGCAAGGTACAATTACACGCGTCTTAGAGATGGCCTCTGCACTGATTGCAGGGTGGCGGGATTTGTCGTCCAGCGAAACAGCGAGGCCCGACAGCTGCTATCATCCAAAATAAGCGTCTCGCTATTTGCATTTTAAGTGAATGTTCTGGCCGAGTGCTGGGAGAACAGATGCGGAGCTTCCAGTGTACACTTGTCTCTTAACTGAATTTGTATTCATCTTTTGTGTTTAAAGCAGAATATTAAATCCCAGTCGGAATTTTCATTCCTCCGCACTATCCGCACGCGATAAACTTGTCTGGGCTGTGATACAAGGGCTATTACATTAGTCATAAGACAATTTATGGAAGTCATTAACAAAGTACGAAGGTGCAATGCTTAAAGCTCAGACACACACACATAATATAATACAAGGTCCATGACGGGCAATTTCATTTCCGTGTTCAGTTGCGTGATGTAAGTTGAAATGTTTAGCAGTTGGATCTATAACACCCGAGGTGTGGGTTCAAGTTGCAAAAATTGCTCAAGGTTTTAAGGAAACTTACCATCCAAATCCATGATGATACACCAGGGGACACTTACTCACAGATCCAGGTACTCTGCTGTGGTCTTATCAAATAAATTGGTTTAAAATGGTTCATTGGTTGTGGTACAAAATGTCGAACCTGAACTTGTCTCTACAATGGGAACCCCCTCATCCAGCCAGGTGAGGAGGCAACGTAATGGGATGAGAGTTGGGGATGCCCTCATCCGGACTGGTCAGCTAGATGGGATGGAGGTCCCTGACTAGCTACCAACCTAATTTACCAACTGGTTAAGATGGCAGCTGGATGATATGATAGTAGGGGATGCCCTAATCCAGACTGGTAAAATGGCAGCCAGATGGGAAGAGAATCAGCAGAACCCTCTCATCGAGCCTGGTAAGGTGGCAGCTAAATGTCGGGAGTTGTCGGGATATCCTTATGCATATGGAAAAAGCTAAAGATGAGGCTCACGTGAGCTAGATGGGAAGAGAGTCAGCAAGACCCCCTCATCCAGCCTGGTAAGGTGGCAGCTAAATGAGTAGAGAGTTGTCGGGATATCCTTATGCATATGGAAAAAGCTAGAGATGAGACTCACGGGAGCTAGATGGGAAGAGAGTCAGCAAGACCCCCTCATCCAGCCTGGGAAGGTGGCAGATAGATGGGAAGAGAGTCAGCGAGAACCCCTCATCCAGCCTGGGAAGATGGCAGATAGATGGGAAGAGAGTCAGCGAGACCCCCTCATCCAGCCTGGGAAGATGGCAGATAGATGGGAAGAGAGTCAGCGAGAACCCCTCATCCAGCCTGGGAAGATGGCAGATAGATGGGAAGAGAGTCAGCGAGACCCCCTCATCCAGCCTGGGAAGGTGGCAGATAGATGGGAAGAGAGTCAGCGAGAACCCCTCATCCAGCCTGGGAAGATGGCAGATAGATGGGAAGAGAGTCAGCGAGACCCCCTCATCCAGCCTGGGAAGATGGCAGATAGATGGGAAGAGAGTCAGCAAGACCCCCTCATCCAGCCTGGGAAGGTGGCAGATAGATGGGAAGAGAGTCAGCGAGACCCCCTCATCCAGCCTGGGAAGATGGCAGATAGATGGGAAGAGAGTCAGCGAGACCCCCTCATCCAGCCTGGGAAGGTGGCAGATAGATGGGAAGAGAGTCAGCGAGAACCCCTCATCCAGCCTGGGAAGATGGCAGATAGATGGGAAGAGAGTCAGCGAGACCCCCTCATCCAGCCTGGGAAGATGGCAGATAGATGGGAAGAGAGTCAGCAAGACCCCCTCATCCAGCCTGGGAAGGTGGCAGATAGATGGGAAGAGAGTCAGCGAGACCCCCTCATCCAGCCTGGGAAGGTGGCAGATAGATGGGAAGAGAGTCAGCGTGAACCCCTCATCCAGCCTGGGAAGGTGGCAGATAGATGGGAAGAGAGTCAGCGAGACCCCCTCATCCAGCCTGGGAAGATGGCAGATAGATGGGAAGAGAGTCAGCAAGACCCCCTCATCCAGCCTGGGAAGGTGGCAGATGGATGGGAAGAGAGTCAGCGAGACCCCCTCATCCAGCCTGGGCAGGTGTCAGATGGATGGGAAGAGAGTCAACAGGAGCGGACCATCCAGTCTGGGGACAACTTGATGGGATGAGAGTCGGCGGGACCCCCTAATCCACTCCAGTGAGGTGGCAGCAAGATGGGATGAGAATCGAAGTGCCCCCTCATCCAGCCTGTAAAGCTGGAAGCCAGATGGGATGAAAGTCAGGGACCCCCTCATCCAGTCCAGTGAGGTGGTAGCTAGATGGTAAGAGAGCTGGAGACCCCCTTGGCAGTTGCAGGTCCAACAGGGGCTTCTGGATGTCTCAAGTAAGACAACGCCTTTAAAAAAGTTTGAGGTCAGAATATATTAGTGTGCACTCCATAGCTATTCAGGCCTAGTGTTTGCAGGCTGAATACAAAACAAAATCTGAACAGAGAATAAAATAATATATTTGTGATGCATAAAAGAACAGAACGATCGGGGATCCGAGAGGACAGAATGTGGAAAAGCAGAAAGAAAACATTTAAAAAATGCCACTTGGACATAGATAAAGTGTGACAATGCGGCTGACAGCAGAAGAAAGGCCTGTCAATATAAAAGAAGATAAATGAAGCAAATGTGTTTCACCGAAAGTCGAGTGAAAGGCGCAAATCTCAGTGGATCAGGATGACACAAAGAAATGCACAGGAGATACAAAAATCCATAAACACCCGACTTTATTAACCCATTTAGGAAAGGATCTGTCACGTCACGTCTTCTACATTGTGACAGGGGATCGGCCATTAGACATACACCAAGATGAAACGTCCATACAAGGCCTTGTTTTTAGAAAGAGGCACTCTTAAAGTTTTTTGCATTGTCAGATCCCCAATTTCCAATGTTGCTAAAGGAATTCCAGTTTTTGGCACGGAGCTACACCAGAATTTACTGAGGGTCCCTGGACACGTTTCAACCAATGGGTTTCACCCAACTCTTACCTGGAAATAACAAAGTGACTTTCCCTGGTAAATGGAAGTACTGTCCTGTGTCCTTTCTCCTCTATGCAATGTTCTGCACCATAGCCCCTCCCCTCTGCTACACATAGAAACTGTATAAGGATATTGATTGGATGCTTAAAGCAGTCACTCAGAATAGAGGGGAGGGGCTCTGGAGCAGAAAGCTCTTCAGGCTGAAAGACCCATCCAGAGCACTAACAATATACCACCAGGATGAAGGATTGTAAACCAAGCACACTGACATACAAGTGTGTGCCCCCTAAGCTTCTTATGTCCTTGTTTTTAAGAAATTCTTTTTTAAAATATTATGCAAATGAGCCGGAGGGGCTCCGGGAACGTTAACTATCTACGGAGCCCTAAGCCCCTTAGGTTCATTTGCATTACTTTAAAAGCCTTTTATAGTAAGAACCAGGCATAAGAAGCTAAAAGAAGAGCAGATACTGCCAGAGGGGGCACACATCAGTATGTCAGTGTGCTTGGTTTACAATCCTTCATCCTGGTGGTAGAGGTCCTTTAAAGGAGATGCAGAGCTGAATTAAAAGTTCACTTTTCACAATCCTGCTGCTGCTACTTACTATACACACATGTTAGACAGCTCTTCAGGGCCTATACCTAACACTGCAGGATTTGGGGAATAATGTGTCAAAGCTGAAAAAGAACCTGTCACCAGGGACCTCATTTTTGCTAAAGACAGATTGTAAAAGCCCATGACGCCTGCAGTGCAAAAATGCCTCTCTGCCTTTTCTAAGCATTTGCATTACAGTATAATTGTGTGTTATAACTTACTCTTGCATCCTGACAAAATCCTGGTGTAGTCACAGGGGTTGAGCTTTGGTTTGGATGCATTTCAAAAAACAACATGTGACTTGTCTGTACTGCAGGCTGCCTCCATCTTTGTGCTCCTGTACAGCTCTGTCCCTCCCCCACTGATGTCAGCTCACCAGGCTGTGAACTCTGAGAAGGAGCAGGAGGAGGAGCTGTACAGGAGCACAAAGGTGGGGGCCAAGCTCTGAGGAGTGAGTAACACAGACAAGTCACATTTTGTTTTTTGAAATGCATCCAAACCAAAGCTCAACCCCTACGACTACCCCAGGATTTTGTCAGGATGCAAGGTAAGTTATAACACACAATTATATTGTAATGCAAATGCTTAGAAAAAGCAGAAAGCCATATTGGCACTGCAGGTGTCATGGGCTTCTGCAACCTGTCTTTAGTGAAAATGAGGTCCCTGGTGACAGGTTCCCTTGAAGGAATCCCAACAAAAGCTTCAGTACAATACAATAAAAATCCAGTAGATGGTCTGTTCTCAAATTGATATTTTACAATATAACTTAATGACATATAAAGGTAAGGCCACTGAAATCCAATAAAATCATGATTTAGTCTCCATACTTGTCTCAAGCTGCACCTGTTTTCTGGAATGCATTACACCAGACAAGCACACGATTCTAGGCATATCACCTGCTCTCATCGAAATCTTTTCATTTCCTGTTATCTACTACCAAACTACTCGTCAGAACCTGATACCTTTATTTAGCAATATTCCACACTCCAGGCACATGTCCATATCCATAAAAAGGCATAGCAATACACCAGAAGGCAATATGTCTTGCTGTATGCGTTTCTGGGGGCTACTTCATAAATAGGCAGATTTGTTCAAGCCATAAATAGAATTTCCAGAATGTAATAGAAGAGGATAACTAAACTTTTAATGGCTATATCCATAGTATACAACAATAATAGGTGATCATTGAGGGCCCCCATGTAAACTGATCATAGCCTGTGTCATGGCCTGCTTCATAAATGGAAGGAGCTTCAGCAAATTTATATATCCATACAATAGAATGTTGTATTAAAGGTCAGATAACAATGGTCCAATCCCACCTAATGACAGAATAGACACAGCCGGGCATCATGCAGCTCAATGACTGTAAATTTCTGAAAAACTCACCTTTTCTGGGGGTTTTCTGGATAACAACTGTGGAAGCTGCTCGTGATTGTTAAAGGATCAAACATTCCTCTCTACTGTTGGTCTATATGGGCTATCAGGATCCTGTTCACACTGAGTGAGGGCCTTCACTTACCCCCTGCTCCCAGCACCCCATAACAGCAACTGAGCAGAACGTCTTTGGAGGAGGGGGCATTTATCATATGCCGATGCATCGTAATTACTCCAGTTCTAAACCAAGTCCTGCCTGGCATAGAATTAAGCTATAGCCTGGCGACAGGGGATGGTTTTTCTTTTTTCTTTTTTGGGAATAAAAAATAAATTTAATGGGGCATTCGTATTTTGAAAAATTAATGTTATTGTTTGTATGATAAAAAAAATAATACAATATTACAATATACTTTATGTATCAATTCCTCACAGTTTTCTAGATCTCTGCTTGCTGTCATTCTGTAGAAAGCTGTAGAAATCTGTCATTCTGTAGAAATCTGTCCATGGTTACAAAGGTGCGCAGAGAGGAATCAGTTCTGTGTGTTATAACAAGCCGTGCACCTGTGTGACCATAGTCAGATTTACACTGGAAATAAAGAAGCTTACAATAGAATTACAGCAAGCAGAGATATAGAAAATTATGAGAAATTCACATAGAAAGTATTTGTGAATATTGTAAAACTTTTTATCACACAAATGATACCATATATTTCCTGAAATGGAAATTCCCCTCATCTCAGCACACAGCATCTCATAGCACTAGAGGAATCATGAAGTGTCGGCTTAGAAAGTCCCTGCCTACACTCTAGAATATTACACTGACCATCACTGAGTGATAGAAGCTAAAACAGCAATAAAACTGAGTAAAATTATCTTAAGGATTAAAAATTATCTTAAGGGGATTAAAATTTGAGAACCCTTTATCTTGAGCAAACCCTTTTAACACAACATCTATGTGTCATTTAGAGATCCAGCAAACTTACATGAAAGTAAAAACGTAATTATATACAAAGCAAATGCGGTGTATGCTCTTCTATTGGAAATCATGCAGATAACTCAATGTATATAAATCATGTGGTAGTGGAACTTACCAATAGAACGGTGTAGAAGCCGGTCTGGGTCTCCCACTGCTTGAGCTGCTCTTCCGCCGGCTTTAAGACTGTAGAATCTTGGCTGCTCGCCTGCGTCAGGACCTGCAGCACAACGCTGCTGGCGCTGTCCAGATCCATAAGGAATCTGCCAACAAAAAAACACATAGAAATCAGCAAAAGTCTCAGTGTAAGCAATGGAAATCATCACGAGTCTATGTTACTACTCAACTACAACTATGTGAAACACCCATTCACGCTTCACCTTTGAGTCTTATGGATCAGAGCTGTGTGCCAGTAAGGCTAGCTCTACATGTAGCGTATTAATCCCTTCATTCCGTGCAGAATCCTCTGCTGACATTCCGCAGGTTTATTGCATTAGTGGTAAAGTGATTCGGAAAAGGGATCTTCATAAAATTCCCTAAAACAACAAATATGTATTGGCTCCTTAAAAAGGGCCATGGATTTATTTTTCCCATCATACCGTGGGACTTTTCTACATTTTTAGCTCCTACCAGAAAAACACTCACATCTTTCTCCTGATCAGGTGACACAGCTTACTACTACTAATAGTAGTAGTAACTTGAAAGGTTTTTTTTCCACAAATCAATAGCTCTTGGGATGTAAAACAGGTTTGCCTACTATCTTTGTTACCTATAATAAGTAGTTTCTTTGCTGTCCCCCTCAGTTTATCTGAGCGCCGATAAGCCCTGGAGTCCGTACTTTGTTACTGAGTCGGTTTCATGGGAGAGGAGGAGGAGGTCATGTGACATGTATGTGTATGTAGCAGAGCTGTATGTGTTTCAAGACAGTGAATGCAGATGTTTCCAGCACAGAATAGCTGGCCTCAGCTTGAAGGCACAGACTGATAGACATTATTCTCCTCCCACTTGACTTCTGGTGAGAAAGATTTTTCTCAAACACTTTCAGAACAGAAAATGCCATAACTTTGGAAAGAAAAGGGTGAGTAGCACAAAGTAGGCATAATTTTGTTTGTCAATCTAATCAGTGGGTTGAGCATCTGTCCTGTTGCTCCATTCAATTTCCATTAGGCCATGTGTCCGTCACATTGTACGAAATTGATCAGAGTTTGGTCAGATATCAGCCCTAGTGCTATCCGACCATCCTGTAGTCCTAGTGTAATCTGAGTTGTGGCAGATTTTTACATTTCATTTTTACAGCACTGAGACACTTCCTTGAAACACGTGCGTGAAAAACTAATGACATTGTAGTCCTAATGACATCCTAGTCCCGACGAGACTCGGATCAGAGTAGTGCTTGCTGCGATTTTTTAGAAGAGTTTTATCAGACCATGAAAAACATTTCTGACAAGTACACAGTAGTATAGATTGTCAACTAGTCAGAGCTCTAGAATAACTAGGATCGTACGAGAAAATGTCGGCAAGAGACTACCAGAAACATTTCCACCATTTGCATAATAAGTCATCAACACGATACTCCATCCATTAGGAGAATTCAGATCCCAGCTCTCATGATTTGCAAAATCTAACCAGTCGACCCACCAGCGATCAAATGATTACCCTATATCAGTGAGGGCGAACCTTTTAGAGACCGAGTGCCCAAACTACAACCAAAATGCACTTATTTACCATGAAGTGCCAGCATGGCATTTCAAGCAGTAACTTATTGCTACCTGTTCTTCAACATCATTCAATTGTATTGGCTCTCCTAAGGCCACCAATGCCGTTGAAAGAAGGTGGGCAAATTCAGACCATCATTGTAGCTTCTCTCCAGGAAGAATGGTGGGTCCAGCAGGATGACCTCCAAAGACAATGCAGTTCAGTCAACACCTTCTCACTTTTCCTGCAGTTTCAAACAGCCAGTAAAGTGTCACTTTAAAATAGCACTGAGAGTAGCATCCCTTAAGTTGCTTGGGACTAAAGGAAGATTTGGTGGATTTGGTCCTGTTTGGTGAAGTTGGGGCAATGGTCTGAGTGCCCACAGAAAGGGCTCCGAGTGCCACCTCTGGCACCCGTGCCATAGGTTCGCCATCACTGCCCTATATACTCTGCACTTAAAGGGGTTTTCTCGTCTGGGCATTCACATTCAGTTTCATTAATCTGCCATATATAAACATTTCTTCAATTGGATGTTATTAAAAAAAATGTTCCTGTGTAAAGATAATTTCTCATAAATGTAGTGATATGGTCCCTTAGAAACAAGACTGTGTCCATGGATACGGCCACCTCTGCTCCAGTGATTGCATAAAGAAACAAAAAGTTTCTGTATATTAAATGTCCGGGAGTTACTGCAGGTCCTACAGTCGTCCTCTGGTATCCAGGAGGTCAGGCAGGACTCAATAGCGCATCTGGCCACTGCTGCCAAAATCTGAGGTGGTCGTATCCAAGGAAACAATTTCGTTTCTAAGGGACAACATGACTACATTTATGAGAAATTATCTTCACACAGGAACATTAATTTTAATAACATCCAATTGAAGAAATGTTTACATATGACAAATGAATTAAATTAAATGTAAATGCCCAGATGGGAATACCCCTTAAAAACATTGAAACAAACGCATTAGGGCCCGTTACACAAACGTATGTGGCCCCGGTCACACGGGCTGCACACTCGGAGACGTGTTCCCTCTGCTGCTTCGAGGAACTGTATTAGCTATTCTAGTTCCGGCACTGCTGTTTGGCCGGCAGAGGGACCATCCCTAGATTATATTTATATATAATGCAGGGACTCCCGTCCTGTGTGCAGCCCTTGGATTGGGCCACCATACGCTGCATATACACAGGCTGCACACATTTGTGTGTAACCGGCCTAAGGCTACATACATACACACGTTATTTTCTTGCTTCTAGAACTATTTTTGTTCTAAATGCATCTCCAAAGTATCACTTCCATGATTGCAGGGATTTTTGTGCTACTGACGTGAGGATTTGTATAATGAATTTACAATAAAAAATTTAATTTTAACTGAGATGCTGGATCCTTTCTCTCGTTCCTTTTGTCTGTATTTTTTACAGGCAAATCCAGGCAGGAGGAAGTATAGACTAGGACATTTGAATCTTTTTCTGTATTCCTGTGTGTATCTCGTTTTATTTTACAGGATCTGCCTACAGTAATAGATCAGAGGGCGGCTCCCATTTGTCTGACTACGACTACTTGTACTAGTCATGTGATGATGGGGAGTGACTTGGGACATGTTGTATGGCTGCTACATTCCCCATCATTAGGAGCCTCTTGCAGCACTGTATGGCTTGGTGTGAATTCACACATTGCAATTATTTCTGCAGCTAAAATCAGTTCTATTTTACAAGAGTTTTCTTCTGCAATCCCTATTCACTGTAGCAGAAATGTCTACTGGAAATCCGCAGAATGTGAATTCGCCCCTATATGCCACAAGTAGAATGTGGCTGGCAGCACTGGGCAGGGTACAGCTGGCAGTGTAGCCTCGGGTCTCTCATACAGCAGGCCAGTGTGACTGGAGGCTAGGATAAGTACAGGGCTATATCTGTGTGTCCTGCTCCCAGGTAGCTCTCACTCACCTCCCTGCTCCCGGCGTGCGCCAGTGTAGGCTGCCAGCCACGCGAGAACAGTGAGTATCGCGAGAGTGAGTCTGTGTCCTCACAGCTGATGGCTGCGGTATCCCATATCAGCTCCTATACCCCCAGTATCCCTGCCAGGACCACACAGACCGGCACTGTCTCTCATCCTGACCTGTTACTCTGGGTATTGACTGCAATATACTTCTTATAGAAAAGTCACTCCGCGAGATGAGGACTACACCTCCCGGCATGCCTCGGGCGAGAGTGGCCGTGTCTGGTGACGTCACTGCTGGGCGCCGGAGGAGAAGTTGACCACGTTGTTTGTGTGTGTGCGCTGGGAAAAAGAGATCAAGATGCCGAAAGTCAAATCTGAGAAGAAGAGTCGTAAACACCAGGAGATCAAGGGCCAGGGTGAGATATAGCAGATAACACTGACAATTGTGATCGTCGTGTCTGACTACCCAGTGTCTATGTGGTTGTCACTGATACTGCGTGTCACTGGTTGTCAGCTCCATCGACTGTTAATATCTATAGGAATATAACATAGTGTGATGTTATTATAACTGACAACTTTCATTATAGTAGAAGACATCGCACTGACAACTTGTAATAAACACATGAAGTGCGGGTTACCAGATCCACAAAAATATTCACAAATTTGTAGACTCTCCCTTCCAGATACTGAAATGTTACTGTGAGATTTTGCATATTTAAAGTCACAAAGTACAAAATATTGACTGACATAGTCAAGGAGGTGGTAGTTCTTCATAAAAAAAACAATACTCATTTGTGTAAACAAACTAAGGTGTCACCATGGTCACAGACTACATACCAACTCTGTGTGTAGTCCGATCCTGCAGTCCTACCTTCTCCTGTTTCCTTCTCCAGAAAGGATACAACCTACAGGGTCATTTTAAAGAGTTTTTCTCATCTCTCTTGAATAATCTGTTTTTTGTAAATACCATTTCTGGAGAATCTTCTAGCTTGGTGTTTCTTATATTCTGCTATACCTACTGAAAATGTAGTAATAAATTGATGATTGGATCTTACCATTTACCAAGGCATTTTTTTCCTACATAATCTGTCAGCAGTGATTGGACGATGTCAAACTGTGTAGGGACCCGACCCAAACTGGTTGCACACAGCTGTCTAGTTAATTATTTTACTGCTGCCACAGAGGATAGTGAGGATAATCCTCTTTTCCTCACTGAACACACATCTAAATAGTTTAGCAGGCAGGAGAGGGCTGATGAGATATTACACAATATTCTCCTGAACTATTTGTTTACAAACAATATTTCAGATACCAGTAACTCTTTGGCTAGGAATTAGTTAATAATGTCTCAGAGAAAACCTGTCCGACCACGGATCAGCTGCTTGATGGTGCAGAAACGGGGCCGTAAAATACCATAAAAGGGTATCAATGAAACGTCAGCTTGCCACACAAAAAATTACTCCCCGCACAGCTCTGTGCTATGAAGAATCAGAGAGTTACAGGTGTCAGAATATAGCAGTTAAAGAAGGACATGGCAAAAGCTATACAAATGTGGTATCTCATCATTGTACTGACCTAAAGAATAACAGGGACGTGTCATTTGGACCGCACAGTGGAAGGCATAGAAACGTGTAAGTTAAATGACGCAAATCTTGGTTTTATACAGTCAATTCTATCACATTTTGAATTTAATTTCCAGCTTCACCTATTGTCGACTTGTGGGGTAGGGTTCTAATATAGTTCTATATTAAGCTTGTTCTATTTTATAGGGATTATGTTTAAAACTGCCATTGGGCAGCATATCCTGAAGAACCCCCTCATTGTGAACAGCATCATTGATAAGGTAAGTGACATGCATGTCGTGTACAAGTGATGTATAGATGACATGATGTCGGAGTCATGACCCTATATGTGTGGTCCTATAGTACAGTTAGTATATGGATGATGACTGCTGTATCATAACTCTATTTCAGGCAGCCATACGACCTACAGATATCGTGCTGGAGGTTGGTCCTGGCACAGGTAACATGACCGTCAAGTTATTGGAGAAAGCAAAAAGGGTAAGATTGTTGTGCTCCTGGAATATACATCTGATATCACAAGTAGCTTCTACTTTCCACAGTTTGTGTCTCTCCTTCTTCCCATATTTAATTTATACAGTTATTGTCAGACACTGAAAACGTTTACAATTATCATGGGAGCAAATGCAGCTGCAGCAGCTTTTGTCTTCTCGTACATTTTACCACCACTCCACATCATCCCCCTCCCTCCCCTGCCTTCTCAATGCATATGCCCAGAGGGTGGGGATCTGGATGAGAGGGGCTGCAGCTGCCCCAAATAAGTGTAAGTGATGTATGAATATAAAAATAGCATTTAATATTCCAATATATTATTTCTACCAGGTTGTTGCTTGTGAAATTGATACACGACTTGTTGCTGAGCTTCATAAGAGAGTCCAGTGCACGTGAGTATAGTGACCCCTGACTTGTAGCACTGTGCTGGGGCATATCAGCACAGTGTATTAGAATCAATGTAGATTTTGAGCAGATGGGGAATGTCTCTTTAAAGGAAACTTACCACTTCCGATGGTGGTTATAAGCTGCAAATACCGTGCACCAGCTTATTTTCGCTATGTTTTTAAACAGATGTAAAGCGTTTAAACGCTTAAGTAATCTTTATATACAAGTAGCTTCACCGCACCGTGGTCCGCGCTCTCCGCGCTCCGTGTACGCCACCACTTCGTGCGCCTGAATAGGAAGTGGCCGCGCGGACCACGGTGCGGTGAAGGTACTTGTATCTAAGAATTACTAAAGCGTTTAAACGCTTTACATCTATTTAAAAACATAACGAAAATAAGCGCTGGCAACAGCTCACCCTGAGCTGGTGCACGGCATTTGCAGCTTATAACCTCCATCGGAAGTGTTAGGTTTCCTTTTAAGGGGTTGAATGTTGATCTGTGTCCCTTTAACCTCCTAATGACCGCCGTATTGACTATTTACGTTGGTCATTTCGTGTACCTCTTCTGATACAATACCTTTTGTACAGTGCTGCACCAGAAGAAGATTGCTGATCCTACTGTAGTGTCCTGCTTGTGTCGGCACCGGGTTATGTTATCAGCGCTGGCACTAATCCCCAGAACTGGAAAAGCTCTGGGGTATGTAACTCTGTAGACACTATGGTCAAACAAGGACTGTGGTATATAAGAGGAAGCGAGATCCCTCTGTCGCCCATTGACACCCCGTAGCAATGATCTGCCGTTGGTGTTGCAAGTCCCTGCCTGGTTTAATGTATTAGGCCAGAACATAAAATGCACATATTGCTGTGCGTTGTATAAGAGCTCAAGTGATCTCATGTTTGTGTCGTCTTGTAGGCCAATGTTATCTTAAAAAAAAATAAATAAATAGTTTATATAGGAAATGAACCCCCCCCCCCTTTAAATCAACAAAAAATGTAAATCACATCCATGTTTTTTTAGAAAAAACAAACAAAAGAAGTGCAGTTCCCCAATTGACATTTAAAATACACAGGTCTCTTTTTTTTTTGCACAAAAAAGCACAAATTTATGGTGCTTTAAAGGAAACCTACCATTTCAAATGGTAGGTTTAAGCTGTAAACACCGAGCACCAGCTCAGGGTGAGCTGGTGCCGGTGCTTAGTTTCGTTAGTGTTAAAACCGCGGTTTTAACACTTTTTAAACTTTATAGCATAAACTGCTTCGGCACTGCGTGCGCGCGCCTACATAGGAAATGCCGCAGGCGTTGCGCGCGCACGGTCGCGCGCAGCGCCGAACCGGCTTCTGCTATAAAGTTTAAAAAGTGTTAAAACCACGATACCGCGGTTTTAACACTAACGAAACTAAGCACCGGCACCAGCTCACCCTGAGCTGGTGCTCGGTGTTTACAGCTTAAACCTACCATTTGAAATGGTAGGTTTCCTTTAATGGTGGTGGCGATGCGAAAAGTTATTTCTCTAAAAGTATTTCATTAGTCAAAGGAAGGTTATTTAAAAAAAAAAAAAAACTGTGTTGACCAAGAGAAAAAAAGTCAGGTTTTCTTTGTTTTTTTTTTTGTTTGTTTTTTTTCTGCACAGAAGGGTTTAGTAAATGTTCACCAGTAGGGTATATGAATCCCAAAATTGTGTTATTACAAACTATATTGTGTATAGGGTCTTGTCTTCATATGGAACAATGGAAGTGAGGGTCCTCTGTATTGGCAATAGGTGAATTAGAGAAGGTTATTTGATGGGTATTATAGCCAGAATCAAGTGGAGCTGTCGATTTGGCGTGCAGCGAGGTACAAAAAAATATTTTGGCTCATTTTTTGCTGCTAGAAATTTTTAGGAAATGGACCCTTCGATACAGTAATCACAACATTTTGTTTGTAACACTTATTCTAATGTGGTGGTTATTTTTGTTATTATTTGAAAATAGAAAAATGTAAAGTTAAAAAAAATTTTTTTTCCATATTTCTCCTTGTATAAATTCCATAATCAGAAAGATTTTTAGCAATTTTTTATGTAGCCACTAGATGGCGCGTTCTGCTAGTGGTAATGATTTCCTTGATGCTCGTGTTGAATGCAACTTCTCCAATGATGCGATATATGATCATTTCTCCCCCAAAATAGATTATGTATGTAGTTATCAATGATCAATACACTGTATAAGAGTAGATTGGCATGTGTTATCACTTTAATTTTGTTGTATTCTTTATTCTGTGTGATTTATATCCTCATAAAGTATATGTTGGAAGCATAAAACCTGTATGTCGTGTAACCAGTGCTGAAACTGCAACACTTACAGTGGGGCTAAAAAGAGAGAATTTGGAAGTTTTGCCAAATTCCTCGCATTGTAGTATGACTATATTTTAGGCCAATGGTGGTGAACCTGTGCGACTTTCTATGGGCACACTAGACATTGCCCCAGCACAGAGGTCACATGAGAGGACTAGATGGAAGCTACAATGATAGTCATAATTTCCTCTCCATCTTTCAGTGGTATTGGTGTCCGTATTGGCAGAATAGGGAACAAGTTAATAAGTCCATAAATTGTGTTGGCACTGTGATAAATAAGTCGTTTTGGTTCCGTCTCTAAAAGAATTGCCATCGCTGGGCCAGGGGTGCAGAGTCGTATTTCCTATAGATGTGATGTATTCTCTGTATTCTTATCTTCCAGGCCTTTAGCCAGTAAACTTCAGGTCATGGTCGGTGATGTGTTAAAGTCTGAATTGCCGTTTTTTGACCTCTGTGTTGCCAACTTGCCCTATCAGGTACAGCAGCTGCCTCTCTCCATCCAGATGTAGGGCTGATATCTCTAACCAGTCTGTATGTAACTGTGATCCTTTCTCCTTCCGTAGATCTCCTCTCCCTTTGTCTTTAAGCTGCTTCTTCACAGACCGTTCTTCAGGTGGGATCTTTAATAATATGTAGATCTTTCTTCTCCGGTGGTGGATGTGCCTGTGGGGTGTAGCTCGGGATTTGGCACTGATGAGACCTGTCTCTCTATTGTAGATGTGCAGTGCTCATGTTCCAGAGAGAGTTTGCCATGCGGCTGGTGGCCAAGCCTGGAGACAAGCTGTACTGCCGCCTGTCCATTAACACCCAGCTGCTGGCCCGTGTAGACCACCTCATGAAGGTAAGACCGCTATTCCTTACACTTTCTAGATCTCTGCTTTCTGTTCTTCTATAGGAAACTTCTATTTATGCTTCCTGTGGAGAGAAACCAGTCCCTGGCCATGTGATGTCTCACAGGTGCACGACTCGTTGTATACCTGGTCATGTGATGTCTTACAGGTGCACGACTCGTTGTATACCTGGTCATGTGATGTCTTACAGGTGCACGACTCGTTGTATACCTGGTCATGTGATGTCTTACAGGTGCACGACTCGTTGTATACCTGGTCATGTGATGTCTCACAGGTGCACGACTCGTTATATACCTGGTTATGTGATGTCACACAGGTGCACAGTTCGTTATAACAAATGGCTCTGATTACTCTCTGTGATATAACGAGCCGTGCATCTGATCTGTGTGGCATCACATGACCAAGGAGCGTTTTTTATCCACGCGTCATCGGGGAGCGATGATCGGTCGCCATGATTTGCACATTTTAATGAATGAGATGGAAAATCCCCATTTACTGCCATACTGTAGGATCAGAAAACCTAGGGATAAAGTACCCTACGGAGTCTGAAAAATAGTAAAAAAAAAATAAAAAATTAAACAGTTTCAAAAAATTGTAATTAAAAAAACCAAAAAAAAATTTAAATCACCCCCCTCCCCCGCTTTCCCTAGAACTGATATAAAAATAAACAGTAAAAATCATAACCACATTATATATCGCTGCATCCGAAAATGCCAGATCTATCAAAATATAATAGCGGTTTTTCACTTTGTTTAACCCAGTAACGGAAAATAGCGGCCAAAGTCGAAAATTGCACTTTTTAGCCATTTTGAAAAATATAAAAAAATTAAATAAAAAGCAATTTAAAGGTCGTACAGTCCTAAAAATGGTAGCATTGAAAATGTCATGAAAAGTAGCACAAAATGACACCAACCACAGCTCCATACACCAAAGTATGAAAAAAGTTTTTAGTGCCAGAAGATGGCAAAATTAAAAAAAAAAAAAATTTTGTACAGGAGGTTTTAATTTTTGTAAATGTATGAAAACATTTATAAAACCTATATAAATGTGGTATCCCCATGATCGTACCGACCCAAAGAATTAAGTAGAAATGTCATTTGGGGCAAACTGTGAAAGCCGTAAAATCCAAGCCCACAAGAAAACGACGCAAGTGCGTTTTTTCCACCATTTTCACTGCATTTGGAATTCCCAGTACACGCCATGGAATATTCAATACCATCGCTATGAAGTGTAATTTGTTACGCAGAAAATAAGCCCTTACAGAGCTCTTGATGTGTAAAAATAATAAAAAGTTATAAATTTTTGAAGGTGGGGAGTGAAAAATTGAAATGAAAAAACAAAAGGCCAGGTTGTTAAGGGGTTAAGTATAAGTACTGCTGTCTCTGTTTCCAAGATACATCTGCGGGTAGATGCCCTCTCCTGCATTAAGCGCTTTGCCACTTGGGCTGATCAGTCTCCTGTGGTAATCAAACAAGTGCAATGGGCGGCACGGTGGATGAGTGGGTAGCACTTCTGCCTTGCAGCGCTGGGGTCCTGGGTTCGAATCCCACCCAGGTCAACATCTGCAAAGAGTTTGTATGTTCTCCTTGTTTACATGGGTTTCCTCCGCCCCATTGGGGACAGGGACCGATGTGACAAGCTGTGTGCAGGGCTGCGTAATCTGTGTGCGCTATATAAATAAAGAATTATTATTATAATTAATTGCTGAGTCTTACAGCTTGAACTTCACTACATTCCTGACTTGTCTGAATCTGTGCGATCTTCTTTGCAGCTTTACTTGATGTAGGTTACTTCATGTGATTAATGACCTGTGCCCCTGATGATTCTATTACAGGTTGGAAAGAACAACTTTAGGCCACCCCCGAAAGTGGAATCCAGCGTTGTTAGAATAGAACCGAAAAATCCTCCTCCTCCCATTAACTTCCAGGTACGATGGATAAGAATGTGATGTTATGCTGTCTGCATTGTGGGAAGTTTTGTAGTCTATTGTAGGGGGTCCAAGTATACTGTGATATACAGTAGATTACTATAATAGTTCCTGAGAGCCGACGTGAGTAGCGTCTCTGGTTCTCGGGAAGGGCTTGAAAATAATACAGAGCACGCAACGTAAGATCCTGCATCAGCGTGCAGACGGCTCGAAAGCGCTATTCTTAGTTTTACTAGCGATCTGCAAAGTAAACTACCACTTTGTTAAAAAAAAAAAAGTTTAAAAAAAATCGTCTACGAAGCCAGACACCTCTCACGTGACATCGCCTCCGGTTATGTAAGTAGTTGACATTGCGTCTGGCTTTTTAAAACTCTTCATCACATCAACGTTAAAGAAGACCGTAATCCTGGAGATGACAGATAAAGGGCATCTACCACCAGGATGAAAGACTGTATGCAAATGAGCATGAGGGGCTCCAGGCTCCATAGGTGTTAAAGTCTTATACGGTTAAAGTCGATTTCCCTCGTCCATGTGGACTGCACTTGGTCTTACCCGCTGGGGGATATTTATGCCAGTATTTTGATGTAGAGGCTGGGAAATAATCGCATATTCTTGCGCAGTGCAAGAAATTGAAATAACTTGTGGCCGGCGCAAGTGCTCCTGCCCCGTGCTTGCGCACTGACTAAAGCCATTTACCATTAAATGTTCAAAGGTTTTTATGCAAAACTAAATTTGCCTGGCGGTGCAGTTGCCTGATGGATATAAGCATCTTAATGTATCTGATGTAAGGGACGGGGAGGGCATTGTTTGCATCATACACCAGCACACAATAAATTCCCTCCTGTAACTTTTGCCTCGCCTGACATTGTTACTCATCTTTCTAGGAATGGGACGGTCTGGTGCGGATTGCATTTATAAGAAAAAACAAGACCCTGTCGGCAGCATTTAAGTAAGTCAGCGATTCGCTTAACCTTGTAAAAGAAAATAAATAGGCCCCCCCCTCCGGTAAAAAGAATGTAGATATTGAGGGTCCGACTGCTGCCAATGATCATATGTGATACAAGTAACCACCATTGTCATGAATAGAACTGTCCAGTTACTTAGTTGCCTCTAGCAGTCCCATGTAAAATAAAGCTGTGTTCAAGGAGCAATGTAAGTTGCATTTCTGGAAAAATCGTAAGCGCCCATCTTGTCCAGTTTCACTGCTTGACACTTCCCATTCACCCTGACTAAAAGTGACCTCCTTGTGAACATGGGAGGGGGCAGCAGACCTTGTGGCCGCACCCTTAAAGGCTACACTATACATAATAAGGTACATAATGCTTGATGTTAAGTGGGGAATCCTTAAAAGTTTTCCTTGTCCCATGCTGGAAAACTTATTTGCATATTCCCCCAAATTCCCTAGTGGAGCATCAGTATTCACACATGCCTGCCATTGTGTCCTTAATTGTCAAAGTCTCTACGTAGGGTGAAGTCTTGCTTCCCAAATTAAGGTGATATAGACTTTCATCCATGCATCATCTACGTTACAGGTTATTTAGTCTTAGTATTTACAGTATAGAAGGAAAGAGGTGTCAAGGGTTAAAGACGTATTTTATATCCTATTTGCTCACTCTCTTATCCCATCGCCATCCTCCTGAATAATATTTGTCTAAAAAAGTAAAGCTGGGCAAAGAAGGCCCCAGCAAAGATATCCCAAATTCAGACAGTAAATTACAGAAACAAGACAGGATGTATATGAATTGTAACAAATCCTTTATTGAATCAAAAAAATATATACATAAAAACACTTAAAAGGCACTAAGTGTGCTGTGGTCCAGCAACCAACCCTGATCTCAATGCAAAATGAGAAGTGAATATGATGTACATATCAGGCCATGAAACCTGGTTTGGCACAAGACTAACAACAGTCAAAAATAACCAAAATAAATGTGCAGACATATGAATACAAGTAGCTTGGCCATGAAGAGAATAGTAAGAATATTTACCTAAAGTGCATAGTGCAGTCAGGGAGGGTGCTGGAGGAAAGATGCCCCACGCGTATCGCCTGTGCAGGCAGGCTTCCTCAGACATATATTCATATGTCTGCACATTTATTTTGGTTATTTTTGACTGTTGTTAGTCTTGTGCCAAACCAGGTTTCATGGCCTGATATGTACATCATATTCACTTCTCATTTTGCATTGAGATCAGGGTTGGTTGCTGGACCACAGCACACTTAGTGCCTTTTAAGTGTTTTTATGTATATATTTTTTTGATTCAATAAAGGATTTGTTACAATTCATATACATCCTGTCTTGTTTCTGTAATTTACCTCCTGAATAATATGTAATATATTTACCTATAATGGATGCACATTTTTTGCAGATCCAATGCAGTCCAGCTGTTGTTGGAAAAGAATTACCGGATCCACTGCTCCCTCCACAACATTGTAAGTTACATGTACAAGGTCTTCATGGGTGGCCGTCACGCCTCGTCACACTAACTTTACCTTTATATCTTGTGTACACAACAAAAATGTGAATTAATTTGCATAAATGTTGTTGCCACACCCGTTTTTCTTGGCCTAGTTGTTAGTTGTCTAAAATCTGTGTAAAACTTATCTCGCTCTATCCCTTTATTTCCAAGGAAATTCCTGAAAACTTCAGCATAGCCGAGAAGATTGAGAAGATCCTTACAGACCTTGAATTTACAGAAAAGCGAGCCCGTTCTATGGACATCGACGACTTTATCAGGTGACAACCCTTGACTTTTAAGTATTTGGATCTCAAAATTTAGTTTTTAAAGGAAATCTATCATCAAAATCCATCATGAGAAACCAGGGACACTTACTCATATTTGTTATCCATAGCCTCCTTCCCTCTAAAATTAACTTTTAAAATTATGCTATTGAGCCATAACAGCTCTGGGGGTTACCAGAGCCCCTCCGTGCTGTAGCTTCGTAGGCTTTCATTCTGAAGGAGCACCTTCCCTCTCCAAATGTGTGCTCACTGCTGCCAAGATTACAGGAAGTGTAGGGGGGAGGATGAGACTGAGATGTGCGCCTGCACAGTGTAACAGCTTGTGAAGCCAGAGCACGAAGGGCTTTTGTAACATTCCCTTCAGGCTCGGGGGGATTTTACCAGAGCCCCTCCATGCTGTAGACTCAAAGGCTATAGTGGGGCTCATTTACTAAGGGTCGCACTATGCACTTTTGTTGGAGTGTTCACTTTTTTCAGGACTAAAACTGCTTGCACGGTTATTTAAGAAGTGTGTGCACTGCGAATGTGGCGCAAGCGGTCTTTTTTTGGCACAGCTGAGTTGGCTTTCATGCGACACAAATTATGCGGCATGCCGTCAGATGGTTAAAGATGCACCACAAAAAAGATGGTGAACTCTGTCGGATCTGAGCGGGGAGGAGACACATTCATGATATCGGGTGCAAGATCTTAGTGAATCGCGGCACAGTCCATTATAGTCGGACAATGCACTTTCTGTGAATTCCGGTGACTGGGTAAGTAAATGTGTCCCAGTGTTTCTCCCACCTTGAGATAAAAGGGAGGGGGAAGTGCTGAAGGAGCAGGGAGAGGAGAAGTGTAACAGCCTGTGAAGCTGAAGCATAGAGGAGCTCTGGTAACACCCCAGGAGCCCTTATGTTTCATTAGTATAATTTTAAAAGTTGATTTTAGAAGAAAGGAGGCCATGGATAACAAATATAAGAAGATTTTCACAATTGTGGGGCCTGCATCTGAGTAGGTTTCTATGCTTTGTCATGGTGGTTTCTGATGGTAGATTTCCTCTACACATGTATCTAATATGTCTGTTTTCTTTCCACAGGTTACTTCACGGATTTAATGTAGAAGGAATCCACTTCTCTTAAAAAATTTTTATAAAGTTCCCCTACTGGGAACAAGTGTCACACCTGTCTATGTGTTGGGTATTATAGCTCAAGTTCTGTTGAAGCGAATGGGCGAAGAGATGCAATACCTCATATGACCTATGCACAAGTGTGGTGCTGTGTATGGAGAACTTTATTTAATCCCGACTGTTAATAGAATATTAAAATATTATAAAAGGTTGGAGGTCAGTCACGGGGTGGTCGTGTGTAATGGAGTCTGACCTGGTTTCTCTTGTACATAGAGCTTACATTTTACTTCTATATTAGGAGACAAGTATGTGGCGCCTTGTACAGCCTCGCTCTATGTACTTGTCATATATAATGCTAAATGAATCTCGACTTCTGCACATACTTTGTGAGCTGGGTAAAAAAATAATCTACATTTTTGGTGATTTCTTTGTAGATGATGTCCTATCTGCTGTGGGACAAGGTATTTAACCATTTGTGCCATGGATGGAATAAAACTTTTAAAAAATGCTTTTTTTTTCTTATTTGTGTGTTCATTAACCTCTTTTCAGCCATTTTGTTTTTTGGTTTATTCATAACTCCCTGCTTTCCAAAAACCATTCACACTGACTGAGATCATTCGGTTCATGTCTTTGTTAAAGGGGTGGTAAAACAAGGCTGCTTTCTTGTGGTACTGGTATTGCAGCTCCGCTTATAGAAATGAATGGAGCTTAGCTGCAATACTAGAGACTACCCATGATAAAGTGTGGCGCGGCTTTTGGAACAAAGCAGTCATGTATTTCAAACATCGGACAACCCCTTTAAACATAGTGGGAGTAATTTATTATAAGGCGGTCTCAAAGAGTCTTACAAAAACATCAGTCGCAAAACATACTGGTGTCAATTTCCGTCTAAATGGGAAATTGAATGCAGTCCTATTGTGAAAACTAGTTAATGCAATTATTAATAGGTGAGATTTATCAGAGTTTTCTGAGGTAAAATTGTTGTAGTTACCCATGGAAACCAATCAGAGCTCAGCTTTAATTTTATATTCAGCTGTGGGAAAGTGAAAGCTGAGCTCTGATTGGTTGCCATGGGCTGCCCCCAGACATAATGGGGCAGATTTACTTACCCGGTCCATTCGCGATCCAGCGGCGCGTTCTCTGCACAGGATTCGGGTCCGGCTGGGATTTATGAAGGTAGTTCCTCCGCCGTCCACCAGGTGGCGCTGCTGCGCTGAAAATCATCTCAACGCGCCGGAATGCACCACCTCGGACCAGGTGAAGGTAAGCGCTTCCCAAGCGACACTTTTTCGGTTTTTAAATGCGGCGGTTTTTCCGAATACGTCGGGTTTTCGTTCGGCCACGCCCCCCGATTTCCGTCGCGCGCATGCTGGCGCCGATGCGCCACAATCCGATCGCTTGCGCCACAATCCCGGGGCAATTCAGGTACAATCGGCGCAAATCGGAAATATTCGGGTAACACGTCGGGAAAACGCGAATCGGGCCCTTAGTAAATGACCCCCAATGAGTTTGGTAAAGCAGGGCCTACGTCAAAGTGACTTTGCACTGTCCCATGTTCATTTGGTGTAATGGAAAGTTACAAAACAGTATTTCTACCACAACTGCTCCAAATGTAGACAAAACAATGATAAATTACCCATAATTAACAAATTTAGGACATTTCATTCTAACATGGTTGGTCTGTGAATCCCTGACTGTGCATTGTCCTATGAAGCAAACCGACCACAGTGCAGAGAATGGGACTCCCAGCTTCATTGTGACATACGATACAAAGAGTCCCTGTGGGACAGCAGTGCCAAACTGTTACAGTGTAGGGGATGCCGATAGACAGGGAATTCTGTCCACCACACAGTCCCAAGAATATGAAGCGATCGGTAACCAGACCCCTGTTGTGTCTTGTATGAAAACAATAGAAACAGCGCTAGTGTGGGTGGTTTCCAATCGCATGCCCCCCTGACATATTTGCATAAATTTTAGCCATTCTTAAAACAAGCACATTTAACTGCCGGTAACTTTGGTTCTGTAGCTTAACAGAACCGCGAGCCTGATGTGAAAGGGAAGATTTATCAGAAGTGTCTGAGAGCAGAACTGTTCTAGTTTTCCATGACAACCAATCAGTGCTCAGCTTTCATTTTCCCATAGATGTTTATAAAATTAAAGCTGAGCTCCGATTGGTTTCAATGGGTAACTTGAGTTTTACCTTCTCCCCCAAAATTATTAGTATAACACAAGAAGCATATGTCTAGGTACAAAGATAGTGATGCTGTAAAACCTCGAGATGATCACCCAAATAATTGCCACTTCTTGGTTCACATAGTGACGTGTAACATACTGGACGTAACATGTATGTTCTCATAGTGACATGTAACATACTGGACGTAACGTGTACAGTGCCTACAAGTAGTATTCAACCCCCTGCAGATTTAGTAGGTTTGATAAGAAGCAAATAAGTTAGAGACTTCAAACACGAGCAGGATTTATTAAAAGATGCTTAAATCTTACAAACCAAAAAGTTATGTTGCTCAGTTATATTTTAATAAATTTTAAACATATAAGTGTGGGTCAATTATTATTCAACCACTACGTTTAATATTTTGTGGAATAACCCTTGTTTGCAATTACAGCTAATAATCGTCTTTTATAAGACCTGATCAGGCCGGCACAGGTCTCTGGAGTTATCTTGGCCCACTCCTCCATGCAGATCTTCTCCAAGTTATCTAGGTTCTTTGGGTGTCTCATGTGGACTTTAATCTTGAGCTCCTTCCACAAGTTTTCAATTGGGTTAAGGTCAGGAGACTGACTAGGCCACTGCAACACCTTGATTTTTTTCCCTCTTGAACCAGGCCTTAGTTTTCTTGGCTGTGTGCTTTGGGTTGTTGCCTTGTTGGAAGATGAAATGATGACACATCTTAAGATCCTTGATGGAGGAGCGGAGGTTCTTGGCCAAAATCTCCAAGTAGGCTGTGCTATCCATCTTCCCATGGATGCGGACCAGATGGCCAGGCCCCTTGGTTAAGAAGCAACCCCACAGCATGCTGCTGCCACCACTATGCTTGACTGTAGGGAGGGTATTCTTGGGGTCGTATGCAGTGCCATCCAGTCTCCAAACGTCACGTGTGTGGTTGGCACCAAAGATCTCGATCTTGGTCTCATCAGACCAGAGAACCTTAAACTAGTCTGTCTCAGAGTCCTCCAAGTGATCATGAGCAAACTGTAAACGAGCCTTGACATGACGCTTTGAAAGTAAAGGTACCTTTGCGGTGGAGTACGTTACTTATGGTATTGACGGAAACCAATGTCCCCACTGCCATGAGATCTTCCCGGAGCAACTTCCTTGTTGTCCTTGGGTTAGCCTTGACTCTTCGGACAAACCTGGCCTCGGCACGGGAGGAAACTTTCAAAGGCTGTCCAGGCCGTGGAAGGCTAACAGTAGTTCCATAAGCCTTCCAATTCCGGATGATGCTCCCAACAGTGGAGACAGGAAGGCCCAACTCCTTGGAAAGGGTTTTGTACCCCTTGCCAGCCTTGTGACCCTCCACGATCTTGTCTCTAATGGCCTTGGAATGCTCCTTTGTCTTTCCCATGTTGACCATGTATGAGTGCTGTTCGCAAGTTTGAAGAGGGTCTTAAATAGTCAGAAAAGGCTGGAAAAACAGATAATTAATCCAAACATGTGAAGCTCATTGTTCTTTGTGCCTGAACTACTTCTTAATACTTTATGGGAACAGAATTCTGGTGGTTTGAGGGGGTTGAATAATAATTGACCCACACTTTTACGTTTAAAATTTATTAAAATTTAACTGAGCAACATAACTTCTTGGTTTGTAAGATTTATGCATCTGTTAATAAATCCTGCTCTTGTTTGAAGGCTCTAACTTGCTTCTGATCAAACCTGCTAAATCTGCAGGGGGTTGAATACTACTTGTAGGCACTGTATGTTCTCATAGTGACATGTAACATACTGGACGTAACGTGTATGTTCTCATTGTGACACAACATACTGGACGTAACGTGTATGTTCTTATAGTGACGTGTAACATACTAGATGTAACGTGTACATTCTCATACTGACGTGAAAAATACTGGACTTAACGCGTACATTCTCATAGCGACATGTAACATACTGGATGTAATGTGTATGTTCTCATGGTGATGTATAACATACTGGATGTAACGTGTGTGTATGTTCTCATACTGACGTGTAACATACTGGATGTAACGTGTACGTTCTCAGTGACATGTAACATACTGGACATAACGTGTATGTTTTCATGGTGACGTGTAACATACTGGACGTAACGTGTATATTCTCCAGACCAGTAAGAACCAGAAGACGCACCATTCTTGCCAACATTGTTCTGTTTATTGTTAACTCATGTGCTAAAGGCAAAAGTTAACAGGTGGAACATAAGGCAGTGACTGTACACGTTCTATCGCTTAGTAGTCACCGGTAAGGAACTTGTGCATAATGAAATATACAGATGATTAGCGAGGTGTCATGGCGTACATTATATCTGATGGAGACTAGACAAGAAAACGGGAGCAGCGCCATCACTCTGTCAGCGACTTCATTAATGGCCACACTGCTTTCTAATATAAAAGTAAAAAACATGAAATGAACTGTACAGTGATAATGTGCATTGTACACGATGGGGGTCACAGGAGAAGCAGGCACAGTGGATGGCAGTAACTAGTCTCACCTACGTATGTGCGCAAACTGCTCTGTCACCGGACGCTAAGGGCAGAGCTCAGAGTCTTAAAGGAACACTCCAGTCAAAGCCACTTCATTGCATAATGAAGGGAGGGGCAGGACTCATTTTATTGTATTCCTCAAACGTAGAGTCCTGCTCCTTCCTTCAGGCACCGCACAAGGTATCATTCAGTAAATCAGCCTCAACTGTAGTGTTCCTTTAAAGGGGTTGGGGTCCTGTATTTGGAAACCATGGCCACTTTACTCCAAAAAATAGCTCCACACGTGACCATAGGTAGTACGTGGTATTGCAACTTTGCTATAGTCATTTCTATACATGAGCTGCAATACCAGCACAAACCACAGTCAGGTGAAGCACTGTTTTTGGAAAAAAGCACTTTAAAGGTTTTTTTTTTTTTTTTGTTTTTTTTAATGGTGGCATTATATAGGATGGGTTTCTCTGCACTGCACCACATATAGGATATGCCATAAATGTACTCCGCAGCTCTGGGATGAGGATATCCCTTTAGGGCGAAGCAATATTGTCCTTAGAGGAAATCTCTGTTATATGGCCTTCTATGAACCAAGGATCAAACTCTATGGGGCACATTTACTAAGGGTTTTGCACCAATTTTCTGTAGGACTTTGCACAGTCGTTTGGGAGCAAACTGCTTGCACAGGTATTTAAGAAGCGTCTGCGCCACATTTGTGCCACAAGTGACCCTTTTGTGGCACCGCTGCACTACCCATCATGTGACACATGTGACTATGTGCTGGATTTTACATGCAAAGTCCAACAGAATTGTGTCCCATGCTCCATGTTAAAAGTGCACAAAAAAAAAAAGTTGGAGCAGTGCAGGGGGCACCAGATTCATGCAGAACGTGCACCAGAAATCCTGAATCTGGCGCCCCCTGGACACTACACAGGCAACTGCACATAGTACAGACTGCAGTGTCATTAGTAAATGTGCCCCATAATGTTGACTGCTGTGAACAGAATGTGTAAGGATAAGGCAGGCTTTGTTATACATTCCTTTATTAAAGGGTTGGCCACGTTACCCCATGTTTTATGTAATGTAGGTGAGGGGGGGCAGGTTATTAGGCAATTTACCAATATACAATAAAATATATAATATATCTCTAGTAATAGTTTCGCACAGCTTTATTGATATGCAAGACAACGTTTCCTGTGCTTCACTTTACATATCAAGAAAGCGGAGCAGAACTATTAATAGATGTATATTGATAAATTACCCAATATCCTGCCCCACACATATACACACACATTACAAAAACATGAGGAAAAGTGGCCAACCCCTTTCATAGAAAATATAGTGAATCAGTCATCCCCGGACACAGAGGTAGGCACATAATACAGGGGTTAATCTATATTACAGAAACCGTGGGGGGTTTTGGCTTAAAATTAATAGACAGTCATTTTAAGATATTTTTTCACAAAAGATTATGAAATTGGCCACTAGAGGGAGAGTGATGATGATTTTGAGAGAAGGACCTTTGATGATGTCACGATTGGGCAGGAATGAGATTCTCAAGACTGTACACAGGACCTTGTCCTGCAGATACCTGTAGCAGGGCAGAGCTGTGTACAAGTTATAGCATCAGACCAGCTCTGTGACCCCTCCCCAAATCATGAAGTCATCAAAAGGTCCTATAGTTTGTGTGCATCCATACAGTACAGCTGACTCCCTCTTAGTGGCAAATAGTAAAATATTTGACAATTTTCAGAATTTTTCTTGGCGATATTTCCTCTATTAGGATAATTTGTCACCTAGAACATTTATGGCATATGCACAGGTAATGCTCATTTCTTTCTGCAATGTTTCGCTTCATGTGACATCTGCTCCCAGAAGGGGTGTCATAGATGGGAATAAACTTCATATTGGTGCAAAACTTCCATCTACATGTTGTACTGCCCATTTTAAAAGGGAATCTGTCAGCAATTTTGACCTTACAAAGATGCAGACAGTGCTGGCTCTGTGCAATCATACCGTTGTGTTTGTTCGTACTGTGAAAAATACATTTATATTCCAGGATTGTAGCTGGACTAGTACTGCTGCACAGCCCCTCCACCATGTAGCAGCTTTTGTTTGAATATTACAATAGTTTCTCAGAGGGAGGGGCTGTGCACTGTTCAGTAAAGATCTCTCTCACAACGGTGCACCCCAGTGCTCCAAGTCCAGCTACAATTCTGGATTATAAATGCATTTCTCACAGTGCGTTCTCTTTTTTGCAGTTACACATCTCCCAACACTGTGCATAGCTTTGTGTGGTCAAAACTGATGGTACGCTCCTTATAAATGCTCCTTATAGCATGCTGGTCATAGTTGGGGGTTGGATTACTGGGTTGATCAATAGTTGGCAGCTGAACATTCAAGTCAACCCTGAAAATTCAATGCAGAGTAGAGACGGTAAGTGAAACAAGAAAACAAAATGGAGTTTATTGAAAACAATGGAAACAGATCTCAAAATGAGAATAAGGTAAACCTAAATAAATAAAAAAGTAATAAAAATACAAAAAAAAAAAAAAAAAAGACAAAATGATTAAATGAACACATGTATGTATGGAACGTGGAGCAGTCTCAACCCAACAGTGAACCGTTAAAGGGGATGTGCAGGTTTTTGAATTTGCTTAGAGAACATAAAACGTATTTACCGCGACAACCCAGCTCAAGCGGAAATTTCAGTATCACAATGCGTTGGGCGTCACGTGATGTTCTGTATATCAATCACCTAGTACAGAATATAACGGCTCAGCCGCTATGAGGCGAGTACACTTTATTACGTAGCCTAAATCCATTCATTCAGAGTCTACGAAAAGGTTAAAAAAACAAAACCTGGAAACCCCCTTTAATAAAAAATAACGCAGCCATCGCCTACATACTCTGCATTATACAGTATAACATCTGTACTTCCGTATGGCACATCCTACAACAAAAATAGATATGTGATCAATTTACACCGACAATGAGCGCTCGTCTTTTATTAAGGCTGTGCATCGGGAAAAAAACACGTTGGGGGGGGAGGAGGGGTGGGGCCATAGCCGTCACAGCCGGTCCATAATGTCTGTACCTGTACAATCACGGATGAAGAGGCAAAGCATGCAATAGCTGAGGACCAGCAGATCTCATTCTGCAGCAAGATGGAGTCTCGGATGAGGAGAAAACGGAGGGATCCCTCCCGGACACAGTTTAAAAAAGTTATTTAAAAAAAAAAAATATAACAAAATAAAGAAAAAAAAAAATAAAGACAAACATTTGAAAAAAAAAAAAAATAAGACATTGAATGGTGTATTTTGGACAAAGTGCCTCGTAGTCCCTACCGATAAGTTTTGTGCCGTTCGGATCTGAAGCTCGTCTAGGCGCTCGCTGTAGTGGTTAGCCCAAAACGGATATCCATTCAAGTGAAGGAGGAGGAGATTCCCACCGACGTTATAAAACGGTTCAAGTAATGGGGGGCGGAGGGGGGGGGTCTTACGGCCACAGTTTAATAATAATAATAATAATAATGCTATGTTACAGGAGAACGTTCTTGGTTGGGTCACATCCTTCATTAGAGCCTTCCCTTAAAGGGCTCGTGGTCTCTTGGGGTTTATTTGCTTGCTGGCTTGTTCCTCCTCTTGTAAAGCAGCTCGGAACGATTTCACTTTGTCTGGAAGGAAGGACACCGTTCACATGAGGCCTCATGCACATTGGTTTTGTCAGTGTGATATCCATTGAATTAAAGGAAATCCACAATCAAAATCCATGATGATAAACCAGGGACATTACTCATAGATCCAGGCACCGGGACTGTGGTCATCTTCTTACATTTATTATCCATGGCCTCCCTCCTTCTAAAAATCTACTTTTAAAATTAGGGGATTGTTTTTGAAGGCTTATGTCTAAATATTGAAAATAATAAAGAAATTTTTTTTTTATTATGCTAAAGACCCTGAAGTTCTGGGGGGTGTTATCCTGTAATCTCAAACAGAGGGGGGGAGGGGGGTCAAGTGCTCCTACAGAGGGGCTCTGGTAACATCTCCAGAGCCCTTCAATAACATAATTATTACAGTTGATTTCAGAAGGAACGCGTCCATAAATAACACATAATAAGAAGATTACCAGTGTCGCGGTGCCAGGATCTACAAGAAAACGTCATGATGGATTTTGATGATTGATTTCTTTGTAAATGCAAATGGCTAAAAATGATGCAGCAAGTCCTAGTCCGGCCTGGGTGGTTTGTGGTACACCATTTCCCCATGTGAGATGACCTCATATGACGAGGACTCACAGGCCACAGACATCAGGGAAGCAGATCACTTATTTGCAGCCCAAGAAATCTGTCCATGGTCATGTGATGTCACACGTGCAAGAGCCCTTAGTATCACAGAGCGTAACCAGGACCGTGGCACCTGTGTGACATCACATGACCATGGACAGATTTCTAGCCGCTGGGAGCAAACATAGAAGCTTTCTATAGAAGGACAGCAAGCAGAGATCTAGAAAACTGAGTAACTGATACGGAAAGTATATTGGAAAACTGTATAACTCTCTTACACAAACAATTTCAATTATTTGCTGAAAGTGGACAACCCCTTTAATTAGTTGAAGTCCATCTCTGGTTACTCCCATGAAGCTTTATACTGCAGGTCTATCCTTATACATGAAGGGACCGATGTACATACCCCGTAATTCAGTAAGGATGTCAATCTTCTGCTCGAGAATTGCTTCGAGTTGTGTAGCGTAGGAATCCACATCATAGTCCACCTCTTCGGTCATTTCTAGCAGCACTTTCTCATCTTCAAGCCATCTTATAGATTCCTGTGTAGTGACAAGGACAGACACTTTATTTCAAAGGGGGGGGGGGGGGCTGAAGCCAACGTGCCCATGACATGACCTCCTTATACATATGGAAGGGGCTCCATAACTTGCCTTCTACAGCAGTTGTACCCTCATGCTCGAGTACATCAACAGATGTCAACACCTACGTGTGACATGTAACTACAACTCCTAACAGGCGTCACTCATGTACACTGTAGATGTCTTACCTGGAACACAGCTCTGTGATCTTCTACTACCTGCTCCTCCATCTCCACCATCTGGGACACGGCTTCATGGAAGGTGAACAGTTGTGGGGAAACCTCTTCTTCCTGAAGATCACAGAACATGAAGATAAAGTCTTTATAATCGTAGCTAGTGGACCATCACAGCGCAGCGTCCATCCTGCTTTACTATGATTTCATAGCTCCTAGTTCTTAAGCGCAGAACTTGTTGGGGTCCCTCTACTGAAACCTCTCCAATCAGGAGAACCCTAAACCCCATGTGAATTTAGTGATTATGTTCAGCTTCACAGATAGCTTCATTCATTTCTATGAAGCAGATGTGCTCATTGCAGGTGGTGTAGTGGATCAGCCAGAGCAATATATAGTGTTTTTATGATAGATGGGGGGTCCCTCTGATCAGACACTGATTATATGGCTCTGGACAGGAGATTTTGTGTATGGGGAACCCTACCCGACACTAGGAGTGCGGGGGTTATGCTTATAGTGACACCCACGTTTTGTTCACATAAGAGCTTGAGGTCGTCCCTCTGAGGAGAGCTGCCCACTCCCCACAGTGACTCCAGGTCGTCCAGCTGATTCTGGGCGTGATGTAACACAGGGCGGAGGTCTCCCGCGGCACTCGGGTCCACAGTCAGTTCTTTCACTCTGAAAACGAGAAGCAGATAGTTAGACTCCGAGGACTGAACATCTGGCAAGGAAGAAATCCAACAAGAATAACAAGCGAGCACAAGAACAGCCCAAACGTGTAACATCAGCTGTGAGATTTCCTTGCTACAGAACCATTCTGTCTATGTTTTGCTATTAGCCGGATAGAAATAGAAAGACATGGAGGCAGTCTCAGAAACAGCGCTGGGAACTGTCTAGGAGAGTGCCGGATATAATGCTACACATGGTACTACCATGATGCTTTGGTATCCGAACTTCCTTGGACAGCTAACTCCTGTTGCCATCGGTCAGGACATCCCCTTTAAAGGAAACCTGTCCCCAATGTGCTATTTTACACTAATAACATGCCAAAAGCACATAACATGACAATTGCATTTGTGCTATTGTTATGTTTGTGTCATGTGTACATCAGCTAATATCGTCATTATGCCAACGTACCTAGCTCCCCGAAGTCCCGGGGGCTGGGATTCAAGTTCAAACCATTGACTGTTCCTCATCCTTCAGCGATGCCCACACACCGAAACCTCCCCTCCATGTGACATCACGGATGGACGGCCGCTAGGAACCATGGGAGGAACGCCTGATTCCTGGTAGCCCCCCCTCTGTGACGTTAGCTCACTGCTGCATGCATTGCCGGCGCTTGTGGGAAGAGCTGTATCTCTCTGACATGAGCAGTGAGAGCCGGAAAGACACAGCTCACCGCACAAGAGCCGGCAATGCGTGCAATGGTGAGCCAAAGTCGCAGAGGGGCGTCAGTTAAGAATCAGGCGTCCCTCCCGTGGTTCCTAGTGGCCGCCCATCCGTAACGTCACCTGGAGGGGGGTTTCAGTGTGTGGGCACCGCTAGAGGAGGAAGAGCAGTCAATGGTTTGAATTTGAATCCCAGTCCCCGGGACTTCAGGGAGACCTTGGCAGGGGGTCAGGTACATTGGTATAATGATGATATTGGCTGATTTACACATCCCACAAACATGACAAATGCACATATCCATTTATCATGTAATGGGCTTTTGGCACGTTATTAGTGTAAAATGGGTTGGTGCGTTGGTGACAGGTTCCCTCCCTTCAAAAAGTGTAAGAAACCCAAATGTATCCTATACATAAACAAGGAAATCTCTACAAGCCGACAGTCAAAAATTAACTCAAAAAAACAAAAGAAATGACCTAAACTAAAACTCATGCTACCAACTCATGATGGAAATCTAGAAAACCATGCAACACACAAATAAACTGAAAACATAAGCAATAAATTAAATGTGAGGTTGCGGATGGCTCAGGCCACAGTATATACATGACAAGATTGTGGAGTATACACAACGCTGCGAGACCTGGTGAGCGTAGGAGAGAAGTCGTCATACTCATAGGAAGGAGAGAGATCAGAGCGACCTCCGCTACCCTGAGAGAAGGGAATATCCGATGGACTAATCCCAAATTCCTTTACCCTGGATGCCCGAGACATAGCGGGAAGATGAAGCAGAGTTTGAGAAGCACAGAATAGATTTTAGCATCGTCTATCCGTATTAGCAGACAGACAGAGCAGAGAGTCAGTACAACATGAGAAGAAGCACCATATAGATAGAACTACTACAATACACAGAAGCTACATCTGGAGGTCACAGAAATCTGAGCTGGGATGGAGCAAGGGTCCATGCAATAAGAGGCAATTTCCATTCAGAGATTTAGCCGTCATGTGATGGATCGGGTGTTGAGTAAAATCTATGCTGCTATGGACCGACTATGGACAGACTATGGCAGAGAACTGTCCAATGCTCCATCTCCATCAAAGATGTCCAGAGAATATAACAACCTACGAGATTACATAGTCATGGCGTTCATAAGGCGCCACAGAGATCTATACATTAAAGGGGTTGTTCACTGTTAGAAAACATGGCTGCTTTTATCCAAAAACAGCAGCGCACCTGTCATAGGTTGTGCTTGAGATCCATACAAGTGAGTGAGGTTCAGTTCAGCTGCAATATCACATGTGGACAGGTGTTAATGGAAGAAAGAAGCCATGTTTCTTCTAATACTCGACAACACATTTAGAACAGATTGTCTAGGATTTCATGATAAATGTTGGTATGCAATAAAATGTAAAAACTAATATGGCTTTTACTAGTTGCTGTCCTGCAGTAATGACAGCGGATTTATAATGGTCACGTGTGGGTAGATAAAAGAAACCATCAAAACAGGACCGCAACCGAGCCGCCAGGAACATAAAAAATTTTATTTACTGGACAACACCTCTAAGGTCTGCTGCAGACGAAGGTGTTCAGCCCCTGGGAAGGGATCCATATGTTGGTCAGGTCAAAAGGTCACCTTGCAGTATAAAGGAAATATGATGCAAGGACTCTCAGTTTGTCAGATGAACTGCAGCACTGGTATAAGAATTACATTGCCGGGGCTGCTGTTCGACTGGCAGACCAAAGAATCCTCAAATCATATTTCTGAATGATGCAAGGATTCTCGTCCTGTGTAGTACGTGCCATCCATAGGATCATAGAAATATAGGGGTCCTTTCACACATGATGAACACATTTGTCTGTAGCTGGTCTCAGCCTGTGAAATAAGCAGCAGTGCTAACACAAAGGCAGTGCCCACTGTGGAATACACTAGGAGAGTTATCTATTCTCATCCTCAAAGCAGTTTTATAGGAACCAACAATGTACAAAAAACAGGTCAGAGTCTATGCAACACAGATCTATTAAAAACACAAAATAGACAAAAAAAAAAAAAAAAAAAAAAAAAAAGTGTTACCTGTTTGCATATCTTAAGGTGTTTAAGGTATTCTCACAAGATGCCATTCCAGGAGAAATAGTTGCAATCTACAAGTGAATGTACAAGAGAAAGTTTAGATTTTTGGCTACACATAAATAAAGCTTCACTATTGTATAATTAAAAGGGAGTCTGTCAGCTCCCAGTTCACCCCACAAGGGTGTATAATAGCAATATTAAATCTTTATTTTGTCTGTACATAGTAATTACATAGTCAGAGGAAACAGTAAGGGGTCATGGCCCTGCTCACAAGAGCTTACAATCTACGAGAAATGGTGCAGATCAGTAAAAACCCAATTCCCTTATAAAAAGAATATTCCAGAGTCCACAAAATAGTTCTAGTGCAAACAAAGAGTTAAGACTTACCATACAGGTACGAGAGTTTTCACCGATAAAAGAGTCCCGCAAAACTTGCGTCAGCTTGCTAGCCCTGAATGGCGTATGAGGCTTATTCCGACCGAGGGCGCGGATGCATTCCTGTAACGTTAAGCAGAACAGGCTTAGCAGGGCATTAAGCCATCACATGTTTTTACTCATTGGTTTTGCCGTTTCAAGCACAGTTAAAAGAAACCATTGATAATTTGGAGAGGGATGTTGTGCAGGGTAAGCGTGACAAATTGAGGAGAGACAAAAATGACTTTGATAGGGGTACTGCATACAGGTGGACGCACAGGGGAAACCGAAGATCCAATTACAATCCCAGTAGACCAACATTAACTACGGGACCTTCATCAAGTGAGGATTTTTTATCTACAGACACCAGCGAGGGCGAAGGAAGATCAGACGGGGCAAGAAACGACCCACCGAACCTCAGAAAACGAGGATTACGATACAAGGAAAAATCACCTGCCTACACGAAGGGCAAGAAACAACCAGGGACCAGGAAATGATTGAACGACAGCATCAGGATAATATTGGTAAGAACAACAAATTACAAATCATTAATCTCTCTGACCATATCCTATCGGCCGAAGAAACCTCTGTTCTTGAGAAAGGCCTGACCTTCTCACCGATGCAGAAACTTAATAAATTTGAATTGATTAAAGACACCTTCTTGTTTTGCAGACAGTTAGCCTTTAAGGTCTTTTATCATCAACCTTCAATACTTGACAATGTACCCCCGGAGGACCGACAAACTTTCAGTGATCTCATGGAGCTTCTGGAAGAAAATGAAAATCCAAGACCCACAGGTAGGAAGACCTGCCCATTAAGAACACCGTCACAAATTACACCCAACTTGGGCTTAATACCTGCGGTACAGATTTTCTTTAATTCTGTCATATCAGATATTGAAAACCTCAGTCCCAATTCTAGGAGTGGAGAGAATCTCTCCAAAGGGGAGAGAAGAGCACTCAAAAAATTGAAAACCAACACGAGCTTCCTTATCAAAGAAGCGGATAAGGGGGGAAACGTGGTGCTTTGGCCCACAGATTTATACATCAGAGAGGCCAAGAGACAACTTGAGAACAAGACTTACTATTCCATCTTACCCTCTAATCCAACCCAGGTATTTACCAACAAATTACTAAACTTGATTGAGGCAGCATTAAATTATGGAATTATCACCAAGAAAGAACAGAGTTTCTTGACGGTTCTAGAGCCTACAGTTCCTACATTCTATATGTTGCCTAAGGTCCACAAATCCCTGACCTGCCCACCGGGCAGACCTATTGTGTCAGGGATAGGTGGCCTTTGCGAAAAACCCTGCATGTTTATAGATTTCTTCTTGCAACCATTGGTACTTCTACTTCCGTCGTACATCAGAGACTCTTCAGACCTCATGCTGAAAATGCAAAATACAAAACTACCAAATGAGGCTTGGTTGATTACACTAGATGTGGAGTCACTCTACTCTAACATTGCACACACTGATGGCATACGAGCGGTTGCCTACTTTTTGGATAAATTTTCTACTGGTGATCGTAGGTTCGATTCATTTCTACTGGACCTCCTTGATTTTATATTAAAACATAATTACTTCCTATTTGACTCGAGGTTCTTCAGGCAGATATCAGGAACAGCGATGGGTGCACGCTGTGCGCCCTCCTACGCCAACCTCTTTTTGGGTTGGTGGGAGGACGTACACGTGTACCCATCGCAATCATTTCAACAACATGTCAGATGGTGGCATCGTTTCATAGATGATGTGTTATTCCTGTGGGAGGGTCCAGTTGATCTATGTTACCAATTTATTGCTGACTTAAACAAGAATTCATTTAACATCATTTTAACTTCCACCCTCTCACAGACAGCAGTGGATTTCCTGGACCTAAAAATTTCCATCGTTGACAACATCTTATGTACGAATCTTCATAGAAAAGACACAGCTACCAACAGTTTACTCCATTACCAAAGTTTTCATCCCCAACATCTTAAAACTGGTATCCCGATTGGCCAATTCATCCGTCTGAGGCGAAACTGCACCTTGGAAGAAGACTTCAGGGAGAATGCTCTGGATCTAACGAAAAGGTTCAAAGGCAGAGAATACCCAAGGAAAGTTATCTCACATGCCTTCCAGAGGGCGTGTGGTACTCCCAGATCAGACCTTCTAACCTCGAAAATACGAAGACCAAATTCACAGCTGGGCATCTACACCAAATACAATAATCAGTGGACGGACATTTGGAGAATTCTAAATAAAAACTGGCATATCTTGAATTCAGAACCAAAACTCAGGCCGTTTATTGACAACAAGCCTAAGTTGATAGCCAAAAGGGCCTGCAACTTAAAGGACCAACTGACAAGGAGCCATTTTTCTCGTCCAACAACATCTTTAGGAAGAGGCCTGAAACTAAAGGGATCCTTTCCTTGTGGCGACTGCTCGGTATGTAACCTGGTGTGTGTAATGAAAGAATTCATTAACCCTTTGAACCAAGAAAGATTTTTTCTGTCGAATTATATTAATTGCAGATCCAGAAATGTCGTGTATGCCCTGATTTGCCCCTGTCAAAAGGTATATGTGGGACAAACAACACAGGAATTGAGAAAGAGAGTCCAGCAACATCTGTCGAGCATCAACAACGCTCATTCCCACTTTTCACAAGGGAAACTTCTCTCCTCAGTCGCTACGCACTTCCGCAATCATCATGATGGTAAGACCAGGGGCTTACGGGTGGTGGGTCTGGACAAAATCCGCCCCAATATTAGGGGAGGGAATATTTGTTTGGAGCTACTACGGCGTGAAGCCCAGTGGATCTTTAAACTTAAATGTCTTTCACCTCAGGGTCTTAACGAGGAACTCTTGTATACAGGTTTTTACAAGCAGAGATGAGGGGATCTTCCCCTTCCAGTGTCGGGACGACCCCCATGTTCCTTGCTCACTTTTATGCATTGGGTAAGTCATCTTTTCCAGTTGCATATATTTACCTCCTCGCTTTCTGTTTATATACTATCCATTCCTGGGGTTCCCCAATATATTCCTGGCATATACACTTTATTCACACCTTCACTTTCAGCTCCACTCCCCCTTCTTTTGCTTTCACATAAATAAGTTTTCTCTTTTTCACGTTAACGGGTGATCTTCCTTCTTTCCTTTTCGTTCGCCCCCAGTAGTTTGGACCCTTCAGGTCCCTTACAATCACTTTCACAATTCACAGTCTATTCAACTGTCTATTTCTTCACTCTTTTTCTCCACCCCTTTTTTTCACCCCACTGCACAACCACATTTTCACAAGAATAGCAATAATAGTAGATACATTTCACACTTTGTAATCTGTATTTAAACCATATCACATTGTCTTCATTTTTCTGGACACTTTCATTCCCCGTCCGGACACCTTGTGTCTGCACAGGTGCATGTATATTAGATTTTTATGTTCACAACTTTTATCTAACAGCATCTAGGATCTGTGATATACTTACCAGCTCACCCTGCATACCAACCCTTTGGGACCAAATTCTTCTGACACGACGTGCTTTTCCAACAGACTGGCCCACAAGCTTATTCCCTCTCGACATAAGATTGGCCTACAAGTTTATTCCTCCTCGACGCAAGATTGGCCTACAAACCTATTCCTCCTCGATGTGAGATCCTCTTACGATGTCATATTTCCCTTGCTCTTCCACTATGCTGAGATCATTATCTGCAGAGCTTCATTTTCTTCTTTGACTGTACATCACACATTGGGTTAGCCCTTGATGGGCGTCCCATTTGATTAAATTTACAATGTAACATGTATTATTCCTCAAAGTGTACTCATGTGACCCTGTTCCATCAGTCTATTTTTGATATATGTTTTCCTAAATTACTGTCCTGTGAGATTTATGGACCTTCTCAGCTGCTCCCGGGTTGTACCCCGTGCTGACCTATTTTTGTACTCTGTTATAACCAGATATTGACAAATTCGCATCTATGATGTTATGTCAAAATGTACTGTTATACTCAAGCCCCGCATAGACAGACGTTCATTACATGTGACTAGAATATAATACTTTATTGTATCTTCATTTTGCTCATCCCCCTTTTGTTGCAGTTCCTGTATCCTCTTTTGCTCGCCAACGAAAGCAATTTATCAGTCACAATGTGTAAAAAACCCCGGCCGGGGCAGCGCATGCGTGTAGACGTCATTTTTGATAAAATACATCCACTTCCGGTCTCGCGCCGTCATTGTGTACGTCACTTCCGGTGACGCGTATCTACTTCCGGTCTTGCGCCGTTACCGTGTTAGTACGCCAAAATTGGCGCTTTACTTGATGCAGGGACTGCATAAAAGGTGAGCCTGATCATTCATGGGCTACAGACCCCTGAGGAAGTCGTTCTCATACGACGAAACGCGTGGGGAGCCCGCCACCCCTGTCCACTTGTGCCTTCCCTGACTGCTCATAGACCTACTGCTGACACCGTGTCCTGGTGCCATCATTCTCCTCCTCTTGACACCTCTTTGTCAATATGCTTACCCTGTAGCAACATTATTTGACTCTTTTAAGGGTCTTGAGGTTAGTAGTACCTTTTTTGGCACATGTACACCTATTAGGTGTCAGGTTTCTTTTGGGCATCAGGCAATACAGCTTTCACTTTGTTGTTGAACAGTCAGGCAGGCCTTGTAACACTTACCTTGTGTTGGTCAGGAGGTGCACAGTTCACCTAACGGGGTGACTGTATGATCTTCTGTACATATACATTTTTTAATTGTTTTTAAATGTTTGTATTTTTTGATTGTCTGTTGTGCTAAAGATATTTTTGTAATAAACATTTATTCATGCTTTTGTACCTGATTTGAGCCTTTGAATGCACTCTTTTCTTGTTGTGGTCTTGGTTATTGAACTGTGCATTGGCTCTATTACCATTGGGTTGTGCTACACCCCCCCCCCCCCCCCCCCCGCTGTGAGTACATGTTTTTACTCATTACAGGCGGTCCCCTACTTAAGAACACTCGACTTACATACGACCCATAGTTACAAACGGACCTCTGGATATTGGTAATTTATTGTACTTTAGTCCTAGGCTACAATGATCAGCTATAACAGTTATCAAATGTGTCTGTAATGAAGCTTTAGTGTTAATATTGATTCTTATGACAACCCAACATTTTTAAAATCCAATTGTCACAGAGACCAAAAAAGTTCTGGCTGGGATTACAATGATAAAATATACAGTTCCGACTTACATACAAACTCAACTTAAGAACAAACCTACAGACCCTATCTTGTATGTAACCCGGGGACTGCCTGTATACTTTCTAGGGTGAAACTAATACATGATTAATAAACTTAAAGGGGTTGTACCAAGTTGGAAATGGAGGAGCACAGGGCTGTGATATCTCCGGTACACCCATAGACAGCAAGCACCACAGCCCCCATAGAAGTCTATGGCGTCCGGTCACAGTGCGGTGAGCAGTGTCTCACCCCACTAAACTATCCAGGTCTCTGCCCTGCAAAACATAGGTTATGTCCTATATTTTACAGTTTTTTTTTACGGAGTGCCCCTTCCTCCTGCGCCAGGACCCCTTGCTCAATTGAGAAGCAAGACTCATTCTAAACCTGCAACGTCATTCAATTTATGTGAACGAGTCCTCTGTCCTCATAAACAGGGGTGAAGGCAGTGGGACCCTCCCCAATCAGACTGCTATACCCCATTCTGTGGATACTTGGTACAACCCCCTTTAATGGCTATTATTATTTTTGCATATTAGCCAGAAACCATCCATCATCCCGTTACAGTGCATCCTTCCTTCTCTTACACTCCATCTCAACCATCACACAAGTCTCCATCACTTATTAAACATCGCAGGATGAGGGTCTCAAACATCTTTAGGACCCCAATCATTTATAAAAACTCACCTTTAGTGCTAACAAACTCTTGTTTATCTCAGCACCTTCGAGCCGCGTTTGTCTGTCCGCACTCGAGGTATCGGCGCCCCTTTCATTTCCGGCCAAATCAATCAGAGAGAATTTACCATGGAGCTTCCCTTTCCGTCGTAAGATTATCTGGAACACGGCGTGACTTCTAGAGGAGTGCGCATTGGCCGAGGTCTGACCTGACGTCCTGGAGGAGAGGGAGAAAATACCAGTCACTTATGCTGTATTATACATGGCGGGTAGTATAGGAGGAGATAGAGACACTGGAGCACATTTACTTAGGGCCCTGCGCCTGTTTTCTGTCTTTTAAAGTGTAAACTGCTTGCACATATCTTCATGAAGTGTCTGCACCACATTTGTGTCGCAAGCAAACCCTTTTGTGGCGCGGCTGCACTAGGCATCATGCAACACAAATTAGGGGGCGTCCGGTGCTCAGTCCAACCATGCACCAGATTTTTCATGCAAAGTCCGACAGAAATGTTTTGTACGCACTATGTTAAAGGTGCACCAAAAAAAGTTTGTGCACTCTGTCAGAGCAGTGCAGAGAGCACCGGATACATTAGGAACAGGCGCCAGATATCCTGAATCTGGCGCACCCTGCACACTACACTTAGTGCAGTTTGTTCTGTTCTTAGTAAATGTGCCCAATATTGTGCATCTAAGAACTAAAACTACATAAAAAAAATCTAAAAACACCAACTATAACCACCGACGCGGCCTGTATCATACCTGCAGCTATTGCCAATCTCAATGAGCTTGAGAACGTCTTCTACACATTTCACTTCCCTTTCGGATAGTCCCACCACCTGCACCTGTTGCTTGCCGTCTTCCAGGACGCGTAATTTGGTTTTTCGATTTAATAAGTCAAAAACCTTAAGAAGAAAATAGTACAAAAGGTTCATATTATTTCCATGAATGAAGGAGGTTCTTATTAATTTAGGCCTCATTCACATGGCCTCTGGGGGGGGGGGGTGTATATGCAGATACTGGATAAGTCATAGATACAAACCCTCTGAGGGTTCACCATCCATGAGATGAGTGGAATGACTTGCCACAGGCAGCACCACATGATATCTCGCTTCTGGAAGGGGGCGCCATTCCTGCCCACAGAGATGCCGGCAAGATCGAGTGACACCAGGACTGTGTAAAGCTCAAGATAATCCCACTAGGGCAGTGGTGGCAAACCTATGGCACGGGTGCCAGAGGTGGCACTCGGAGCCCTTTCTGTGGGTACTGCTTAAATTGTCATGTTGGCACTTTGCGACATACAAGTGGGTTATGGTTGTAGCTTGGGCACTGTCTCCAAAAGGTTCCCCATCACTGCACTAGGGCATAATCTATTCCATAGAACAATGGTTTTCTGCCAGTAAGAGAGATGTTCCAGAAAATTGATGTGGACGACCAATCCCTTAGGATCGGTCACAGATAGGGACCGGTGGAGTCCTTCAACTAGAGCAAAGTACTACAATCCTTTCACTGCTCACTAAATACAGCGCCACACTTTGTAGATGGCTGTGCATGGCACTGCAGCATAGCCTCATTCACTTGCATAGAACACAGTTGCAATTAAGCCATCAGGAGTCACCGGTATCTACTTAGAGGTTTTCCCACAAACGATAGTTAGTCCCTATCCACTGGCTAGGGCCTAACTTGCTGATCAGTGGGGGTCTCAGCACTCGGCAATTTACGTCAGCTCCATAGAGATTAATGGAGCAGACCAGTCATGCGCGACCGTCTGTTCCATTAGTCAGACGACCCCTCGTTTTTGTGATCTGTGGGGGTCTAAGCACCGAGACCCCCACTGATCAGCAAGTTAGACCCTATACCGTGGATAGGGCCTAACTTTCGTTCAGGGGAAAACCCCTTTAACGGATAGGTCACTGAAACATGATTGCTAGGACCCCACTAATCTTAGAAACAGGGGTCCCATGTCTCCTGACATTCGGTTACAGTACAGCCATTCTCACCAAATAACTAGCTAGGGTAGAACAATGCTTTTAGACCAAAGCAGGAGTCCTCCTTTAAAAATATTCAGGTGAAAAATTACATTTAAATGACACTCCATCATTAACATCTCTCCTCCTCACACCACAATACATTGCACGGCGTTAAAACACTTACTTTCCCGCTGTAGATTTCAAAGTATGTGGCGTAGACTTGAAGCTCTAGTTTCTTGTAATTTGGTTTCTTTAGCATCTGAAATACATCTCTTGCTGTGTGAAAAAGGGAGGGAGGAAAGGCGATTAACATTGAGGAATATTTCATCAGTATAATCCTATGATTCAAAGCCTCCTGTGGAGAGAGAGCTCCCCTATGATGGAACCTTACTAGATCTCCATGGATAGACTGATGCTTCACTAATCCAGTGTGAAGACATAGCCCTGCTTATACCTGATGGATGGAGTGCCAGGAATGAAATCATTAGGCAACGTAAAGGAGCGGTTCTCCTTTAAGGGGATAACAAGCTGATTGATGTGACCCGCACCAATCATATCAATGGGAACCTGTCACCCCCACAACGGTACCTTTTAGATGTCCTTATACATGTACCACTGATGCTTCTAGTGATAAGATTAGCCAACATTCTTCTAAAAAAAATACTTTTTGATGTCCTGCTACTAGAGTCCAGTGCTGGAGGCAAGGGGATGCAGTGTACTGTCAGGCTACCTCCTCACTGACACAAACACTGCTACCCCCTTCCTCAGGAATAAGGGAGGGAGGAATGAAAGAGTAGTTGTCCGTGTGTTTCAAAAGAAGAGAATTCCTGAGGAAGGGAGGAATGAGGGAGATGATTTCTCTTCAGCAAGTCACACAATGATGTAGCTGGGCCAGGTCACACACAGCTCTCTCATCATCCCCCCCCCCCCTCCAGGAATTCTCTCCAGCAGCATCTGTAATGAGGTGGGGTAAATGACTGCATGTTGGAGCTCCCATTAATATTTTAAGAATGGTGGCTCTAATCCCATGGATAGAGGCATCCGTTAATCACGGCCAGGAATTGCAGGAGGTCATTAAATTAGATACCACACAGAGAAATGAGCTGCTCTGCAGGTTAGGTGGTAGATGCATTATCCTGTGGATAGGTGAACAATTTGAGAATCCCAGAAACATCCCTTTTTTCCACCAGATAAATTCTCCTGGACAACTCCAGTTATTTTATGTATAGGGGAGACTCCCAACTCTTCACCGATGGCAGTAGTCAGGGAGAGAAGGATCAGCTTCCAGGGAGATTATCCCCATGCTTGGGCAGGCAGAGGGTGCATGTGCATGGCTGAATCAAGAAAGATGCTGACCAAGCATTCACTCCAGTTTTAGCATCCAGAGACACATGACATGTACATTCCCACTAGTATACGTACCTGCAAGAGCATATATTCCTTTTGAACAGTCTTGATTCTTTCCAGAAAAATCACCTCCCATGGTCTTTAATGAAAGTCAAGGAAGGAAAAAAAAAAGTCAGTAACATAAATTTGTAAAAATGTATCACCACGGTGGGACAGAAGATAATGCTAGACGGCACAAATGTAATTGTAGTGCATTAGGAAAATATGTATCAAGTATTCACGGATGGTGGCCCTTGACGTTTCCCATAGGCTATTGTAAAACCCATTTATAGCTCTTGCTAATGGGAAAGTGCTGCGGATAAGACTGCCATATGCACCAGAGGACCGGTGTAGTAACAAAGTTTGGACTGATCATGGATTATTTTCTTCTTGTGGGTTGAGTAGCGGGATGTAGGAGGAGAATACTTTTTTGCAGAAGATTTCCCTGTAAGCTAAACATGGAGTCTATCTAATACACTGTATGGGGGCCAGGCACTCCTTCAAGAGGTCATATATGTCATACAGGGTTACACGGGACACTGCTGACGTGTAGCCCTTGCCCTGTGCTAAATTAATGTGCAGGTATCAGTCTTAACTCAATCTGACCATATACAGAAGTGGCAAATCTCATGCAGACATGTACGTGCCCTTATCTACATTCACAAGTCCTGAGCTGCGTGTCTAGAGACTATGTAGAAGAGGCTAAATACATACATGGGTTTTACCACTTCCAGTCTGTCCGTACGCAAAGCAGGTGGCCATTCCCCTTTCAAAGATGGTTTCCACAAGAGGCCGTGCAGTGAACCTAGTGGAAGAGAAAACGAGATAACTTTAATACTAAGAGACCATTGTACTGTTATATCTAGATGTCATTGCATACTAAAAGCTAAATTCTGCATTCTCTTAAAAAATTTGTGCATTTATTAAATCAACACATTTATACACACATTACTACACTCTTATAGACATGTATAAACTCATACTTACACACACAATATACACAATTTTTTTTTTTATACACTCATACATACACACAAACACAATACAATTTTGGGGGCTTCTGGCGTGGAAGCCCTGAAATAAACACAAATGCTAGCGGACAATGACGTCTGTGAATCATGGGGGCTGACCACATTCCCCCTTCTCTATGTGAGAGTGGGGGGCCCCAACTAGCATAATATTAATACGTTCCCTCTTCCTCTCCATCGGGGCTTCCCTGCTGGGCCTGCTAGTCACTGGGCAGGGACAGAATGACAGACAAACCCAGACTTCCCTCCACCGGACTCCTATTGCGTTGAAATGAAGTTGTGCCGCAGCACATGATAGTACGCTCCAGTGATCCAGTCGCTGTCCCGAATAAGAATTTGGTGCCAGCTGTGGGGCCTAAATCCTTATGACAGGTTCCCTTTTAAAGGATTACTCCACTCAATGAACCAATAGTAATACACCCCATAAAGTTATACGTGTCATAACCAGAAAACCAAACACTACAGCTGACAGATTGTTCCCATTTCAATGTTCTGTAGCACGGAGACTTGTGTGCAGCCCAAGTGACAGCAGGCAACATAATGAATCCCAGAGAAGAAACCTCTTCTGTGGTGTATTGTAATCTAAGGGGCAGCGCCGTGAGACATGATCAGGCTCTTCAAACAAGGGACAACACAAACAGCAACAGGTCTAGTAATTGTCAGGGGACTCAACACACAAATAGCATTCGCTCTGCAGAGAATTCTACAGACAGACGTCATGAAAACTCCAGCATTAAACACAAAATAAAGATGGAAGACTCCAGCAGTAAATCATTGGAGGAGTCCCCATATCAGCGCACACTACGACACGCGACATGTACTCAGCTTTCCATAGACCATATCAAGTATACGGCTGCTGTAGTGTGAACCACTTGTAGGAATAGAGAACAAGTGGCAAGTAGGAGGCATCGCACGGCTACACACCTGTAGACCATTTCATTTGGCGCGGTTTCGTCGAAGGCATAGTCAAAGCGAAACGTTTGGTTTTCTAAGAATCGGGTGAGGTCCACTTTCTGCTTGGGTTCGTGCACCATAACCACATCTTTACTGGGAATTGTAATCACATCCAAGTCTTTCATAGTGTTTTCTGTTAAAGAAAAATCGTGAAAGTGAAGCTTCATAACACACAACTGCAGGGTCACATGTCCCATACAATTAAAAAAGGGATTATCCAAGGGTTAAAAAATAAATAAAAGCACCAAAGCTGTCCATGTGGTGTGTCCAGTATTGCTTTAAAAGAGTTGCAATACCAGACACAACCCGTGGCGCTGTTTTGGGAAACTAGTTGCTTGTTTTTTTCCCTCCACATTCTAGACATTCCCATGTCCTACTCCATATGATAGTGCTTAGCAATGAGATGACTAGCATCAGTCTAATCCAAAGAAAACCAAGAGGCTGTATGTATGCATGATATAGATGTACACACACACACACGGCAGCTTTACTAACAAAATCAAAAGTGTCATAAAATCTTTGTCATAAAAGTACAACATGTCCTGGGCATGAAGGGGTGGCTGCTGCTATTTTTATCTATGGACAATCCTCCTGGGTCTCTCCACGTCCCCGCGTGCTCCCTGCAGCAGAATGTGACCGGTTACGTCACCGTAAATGCAGACGCAGCAAAAACAAGTCTGTTGTGTTACAATGTTAGACTACATGTACACGAATTTGAGCTTTTCATGGACCGCAAAAAGCCCCATGAGCTCTGCTCACGCTCCAATGACAGCAGAGGACGACTGCACTGGGCCACAAACATGGGCAGGAGAAGCACCTGCTCCCTAATCTGTGGCCCAAGCAGTCAGCTCATACATGGGGCCGTAGAAACTACAGCTGTGGGTATGAGCCCATAGATACACATGGGTATGTGAGCTAGCTGCTGATACAAGGGCTAGCACGTGTGCAAAACAAGCATGTGTGTGCGTATGGAGGTGACAGATTCTTTCATACATACGTCCTCTAGGGTAAACTTCATACATGAACACTTATAGTGACCATCTATCATCTTCAACATACAGATAGATTCCAGACCCCATCTGTGTGTAGTATATGGTGACCACACTGGGGGAACAGCAGCTTTGTTCCTATTAAAAAGTAAAAATGAGCCTAGCTGCAATTTCCTGCCTTGGCCACTATACAATGAACAGAGCTTTCTGGTTCCTTATCCTGTCAATGTATGTAAAGGTTCATGCAGCCGTATAGTGGTGCAGCTGTATAGTGTGGGGAATCAAATACTGATGTTGCCCAAGTATGAAAAGTGAAAGATTGAAAACCTGTTAAATAAGAAGAAGAATTGCCCCGCACCTTTATCCTTCTGACATTGTTTCCAAAGTCAAAAGCAGAGATGCATTGTAAGAGACGATAACCAACAGTTAATGCATCGCCACTTACCTTTCTTATTTAGAGGGCGCTTTCTAACACATACACATATCCGATGCTCATCAATCTGTAATAAAAAGAAAATAATTACATTATTATGTAATTATGTCCATTTGTAGAAAAAATAAATCCTATCAGAATTCCTTTAAACCAGCAACTAATCACGATTCACGATAGAGTTTCATAGTAGAGGTCTGGGTGCCGAGACCCCTGCAACTCACCGAAATTACGGGCTGGAATTGAGAGTCTTATTATACAATATACAATATATACTCGAGTATACGGTGAGTTTTTAAATCACAATTGTGCTGAAGATTCCGCACTCTGCATATATTTGAGTATATTAAAAATAAACTAAGTACTCACCATTCCAACTCCTCAAGCAGCTCCTCTTCCTTCATGTGTGACGGCGACAAATGTCATGCCAGCCTGTCACACATGAAAGAAAGAGGAGTTGCCCAGGGCATCGGAATGGCGAGTACTTAATTTGTTTTTTTTATCGGCAGGCTCTACGCTACAGGGGGGCTGGCCAGCTATATACTGGCTGGCAGGGTATGACCAATGCATTTCCCATCCTAGGCTTATACTCGAGTCAATAGGTTTTCCCGGTTTTGGTAAAATTAGGTGCGTCGGCTTATACTCGGGTCGGCTTATACTCTAGTAAATACAGTAATAGACAGTTCAAAGACACGTTCTGTGTGAGTAAAAAAAGTGTTTCTGTGAAGTACAAAACAAGAACCAGTTGTGAACAGGTTAAACATACTAAGATTCACTGACGCTCCAAACCAACCTCCATTGATTAGACTGAACCAAATACAGGCACAAAAGTCTTGTTCAGCTAAACTGTATATGTGGCCTGAGCATGTACAAAAAAAAAAAAAAAAAAAAAAAAAAAAAAAAAAAAAAAAGTGGTCACACCAGGGTCATCTACAACCAACCTAAAGATGTAACAAGTGACACATTCACAATGTAACCGGCATGAATAGTGTGTCACATACAGGATCTGCAGTCGTTAAAGGCCGATAATCCAAACTTCCTCTGAAATCACACACACCTACACACCTTTACTAACACAATCAAAAGAGTTTTTTGCGGAAGAAAACCTTTGCCATAAAAGTACAACATGTCCTGGGCATGAAGGGGTGGCTGCTGCTATTTTTATCTATGGACAATGTAACCATCATGAATAGTTTGTCACTTACAGGATCTGCAGTCGTTAAAGGCCGATAATCCAAACTTCCTCTGAAATCTCTGATCATACACATGATCTCATAGTTTGGGTTTGTGGCGTCAACATCCTACAAATTGTAAGAGAAGAGGAAATCATAAATGATTAAGTGATTGATAATCCAATCTATAGGCAATGCAACAGAGTAACTTTTACATATCTTGAATCAAACGTTTTATGTTGACACCAATCACACACACTAATCTGATCCTGAAGTCATAGTCCCGCGCTTCACTGCTTAGACTACATTCAGATCTTGTTTTTTTATGGATAAGTTCAGTGTGAATGCCAGGAAAGCTCTGTGTATGGGGCAGAAGAACTGCTTCCTCCTGCCGAGCAATATATATATGCTTAGTGGAGGTCATAAGAGCCTATTGGAGATGGAAGCAAGAGTACTGCATCCGTACCACTGAGCTTTGGGGGGCTCGCAGTGATGTCACTCTCCATATAAGGACAGTTACATGGCTGTAGAAACCCCTTGAACATTAGTAGCCAAATCAATAGGTGCTGCCACTATTGGATCCTCCTCTTGCTATCAGAGGGGAGTGGGAAGCATAGGACAATCATCTTGTGTCTGTTATCCATGACCTCCTTTCTTCTAAAATCAACTTTTCAGAAAGGCTCTAGTTGGTTCCCCCGCCCCTCTCCTTAACCCGGGAGAGGGGCGGGTACGGAGCCGCACCGTACTTCTCCCATAGGGCGCCGTGCACCCATAGCCGTCTATAGGGGACGTATATCAGCCGTATATACGTCCCCCTTGCGGCAGTGTGAATGCAGCCTAAGTGTCCCTGGTTTATCATGATGGATTGTGATGGTAGATTTCCTTTAAGAACACATGCATAGGAACATGACAAGAGGAAGGAGTTTATACAGCTTATAGTTTGTCACCAACTAAAATAAAGTGTTTGTGCATCACATTTATTCTATACACATGACGGCTGAAGCGCCCACCGTACAGATACAGTTAGTACACGTACCGCCATATGGTATAACGTCACTCACCAGAGCTCTTTTCTCTCGAAGTTCTTGCTGTTGTAACCGTCTCTTCTCTCTCTTTTCTTGAAGTTTTTCTACTTCTTTCACACAATTAGATTTTCTCCTGGCTGGTAGAATAATGGAGAATAATCACATAAGACAGATGCAGTATTAAGTCACTGTTAGTAAGAATGCCCAGAAATGACGTTTATGTGCGGGGGGAAAAAAAAAATTATGCAAAAAAAAAAAATCTAATAAAATCTTGGGTCACTCATCCAAGTAAAATGCTGCAGAATAGAAAGTGACTTAATGCTCTATACAATGACATCTCTCATGGTGACGGTGATAGATGAACTAGTCAAATACCAAGCCACCCAGTCCCAGACCAATCACCATCTTAAAGGGAACCTGTCAGGGAATATTGGTACCCTTAACTGGCCCCAGCATGAGCAGCATCCAGTAATCTTTTCTTTCAACCCTCTCATTAAGCTTACTGTGTCTGAATTATGTTTTAAGGTTTATACACACAGAAATTAACATATGCAAATTTAGCTTAAAGAGAACCTGCCACCAAATTTGACTATTAAAACTACCAGCCCCCTGATGCAGGTTAAAATGTTATTTCTAGAATTCCTTCTTTAAGGGGACATCTTAACAGTTAACCTATTAAAAAAATCTACTCCAGAGTCATGTGTAAATGAACAAAGAAGAGTCATATTTTGCCTCAAACGAGTCACATTTATAGGCTGCATGGGGAGTCACTTCAGGCAGACCATTTTCTGATTCTACAGCACTTAGAAATATGGTGCGATACCAAAGAAGAGATTCTTATCTTTAAAATAACACCATGTGCCAAATGTATCAGGGATCGTATGCCTGACATCTGATGTACAAGCTCTGAAATAGGTGGAATACCTGGTGCATAGACAGAAACGGCACCTATTTCCCCCATTATGCCAACTCCACTGCAAGTAGGCATGGAGTGGTATGAAAGGGGGGGGGATTAGTGGTCCGTTCTGGCGCAGGGCAGTGCGCAAATCTATGCCAGGTTAAACAAAGGGTCAGGGTTTTCACTCAGCAGATTTATCAGAAGGCCAAAGCCTCCAGATAAATCCAATGTGTGCCAGAGGTTGGAGGCACCATAGTATGCTGGGGAACTTGATAAATGTGCCCCATATTTCCAGATACTATAGATACAGATATGGGTGTCTGAAGTGACAACCCCCCTGCAGCATCTACATTTGACTCCTCACAGGCAAAATAGGACTCTTCTCTGCTCACGACTATGCTGGGAGATCAACCTCTCCTAAACAAGGGGTTAAATCTACACAGACAGATGAAGCCACTGGGGAATAGATACTAGGCCCCACGGATCTGTGTCATCGTCACATCAGGGATTAGGCTGCGGCTGCTCTATAAGAACCACTACAGGCCCGGTCTTATTTGCTGGCAGTGAATCTAAAGACAGACAAGTTTTGCTGATATTCAGCTTTACATAAACCTCTGAGCTATAATTAGCAGCTACAAGAAATCATGCGGCTAAACCATGAGTAAGCAATTCCGAAAAAAGAGCCGGCATCAAGCACATAGTATAGCACATTATAAGGGGATTACTCGTCTCCTAATAACCGTCTCCTCAAAATCCAAAATCTGTCACAAGAAAAAAGTGACCAACCTCCTCCTTCAGAAAATGCCTGGGACCTCTTCGTTTTAGGAAATCCTGATAATCCCTGAGAAATGACAGCAGATTTTCTTAGAGAACCCATCACTATTAAAATGCAGAGTAATCTGCAGGCTCCTTCTGGGCCAAAATGGGTTCTCCAGGTATCAGTAGGCATATAGATAGCTGCCAGTCCCTGAAACTATGTTCTCACACCATAGAAATGCAGGGATATTAATGTAGAAAATTCACTTAATACTGACTTTTTTCAATAACCATTCAACTCCTCCTGCTCTATAACATTATGCCAGCAGATAGGACCCTAGGTACAATCTGCTCAGCTCCTCCTGCTCTATAACATTCTGCCTGCAGGCAGGACACTAGGTACAATCTGCTCAGCTCCCCCTGCTCTATAACATGCTGCCTGTTGATAGAACACTAGGTACAAACTGCTCAGCTCCTCCTGCTCTATAATACTGCCTTTTCAAGGAGAAAGCTCTGCACTATGCCATCCCTCAGTTATTCCTTAAAGGCATTATGACAATGACATTATGACATTTGACAAGTGGAAACGCCCACTTGTCAAATGTACTTATAACATTCTGCCATGTTACACTCCATATTCCCAGCAGCACACATTGCAGGGGAAATCCAACTTTTTGCTGGGGGTTTTGGACCAGAACACAATGTGCTTAGCCAGGGAGACCTCCCCTTTAAAGGGGGTTTCTGTGGTATATACTCCTGCAGTAACAAGGAGTTAAAGGGATCAGAAAATCCAGGATTTTATGGGGGGGGGGGGGGGGGGAGGATGGTATAATTCATTACCACATTGTCAATAGCTACGGCTCCTTACAGATGGAAACACATGTGGCCCAATCACAATTACTAGCAAACAAAATACTGCACATGCAAGAAAAAAAATTGAGTGAAAAAATAAAAAGTGAGGTTATCCGCATGCATAGGAGTGCGCTGAAAGGTGCTGTAAATAAAAGAGTGCACAAAAGAAAAACGGCCAAAACTTAAGAAGCGTAACAGATGCTTCATTATGTACGGCCCAGGGGCCCGCGAGTATAACACCAAGTGCTTATGGCTTCTATGTAGCGTGTGGGATCGGGAATGTGCACATATAACATGAAGCAATCCTAGACATGTGTTACATACAAGGAGGGCCAAAGTCCTTTTTTCCAGGTTGATCTGGAGATATATCTGAAACACTACCATTCTGCTGTGCAGAGGCCGGTGGTTCTACTGGTTGGCTTGGCCGGACCCGGGCTGAACCGACTGCTGCAAGACAAAAAAGACAACATGAGACCCCAACTGCAATGGAGATTAGGACTATAAATCCGTTATACAAAACTGGCAGGACAAGCAAAAACTGTACATAATGTGCAAATACAAGTATAGAATAATAGGGTTAATAGCAATAAGGCAAAATTCAGAAATTTGGAAACGGTCATCATATACGCCAGGAAATCTCTGGGCGTATACGCTGAACCTACTCATAGGGGGAGATTTATCTTAAGTTTCTGATAACAGAACTGTACTAGTTGTCACGGCAACCAATAAGAGCTCAGCTTTCATTTTCCCACAGCTGTTTATAAAACTAAAGCTGAGCTCTGATTGGTTTCCGGAGGCTAACAGTTTGACCCCATACATTTCTGATAAATCTCTCCTACAGACTTATATATACTGGTAGATACTGATATATTTTAATCTGCAGATTGCAATATATCATTCCACTTCTTGCTGGAGAGAACAGTATACGCTCAGCAGAGGCCATAATAGCTTATGGGGGACGGATGCAACTGTATGGCATCCATCTCTGATCTCTGTTGAGTATATGCTGTGGGTGTTCCCCCTGTGATGTAACCATCCATTTAGGAACAGTCAGGAGACACCTGGAACATTGACAGCAGAAAATCATAGGAGTAATAGGCACCAATAACTAGTGATACACCGATTATCAAAACAGAGCTTTATCCCTCACCTCTATTGTCCCTTGCAGGAGTTTCGTTCTTAGCTGGAGCCACCGTGCGCCGATTCTATTAATGGAAAGACAAAATGTTACAACACAGAAGATCTGTGGCCACGTGTCCTACTCAAGGGGAGGCTGTGCTTTCGATTAAAATCATTTTCACCGCAATTTCTTAAAACCAATTATACCATCTACATGTGCTGGGGGAATAAGAAGCATGGCCCAGATATTTAGAGGGAATTTCTGGCTCTAAAACAAAGGTTACTTTGGCCAGATCATGTTTTAGATTAGAGGGGGGACACCCATGATGCCACCAATACAGCTGTTCATACTGGCAACTGGTGCGCTCCTCTTCACATTGTTCTTGTTTGTCACATGGCTAGCTGGTAGCTTGGTTCCATGCACGTGACAATGTACAGCACCGCGCCTCGTAAGTTTGGGCGCTGCGTAGAGGTAGAGATGACGGATGTCTGGCTGCCGATGAATTGCAGAAACCCCTTTAAATCATCCGTATCGTGGGAGTGAAATGGTTAAAATGATGCATAAAGCTTGTAGCCAAGTCCACATCTCCAATAGGTCTTCAGTTATCTTCAGCCAATACCAGGAGTAGAGGAGCACACAGAACAGAGCAAGTCTCCTCATTATACCTTCCCTCACTGTACTGTGCTCACAACAACCGCTGCAAATAACTGAGGACATAACAGAGAGGAGAACTGGCCCTTCGAACGGCAGGACCACCGCAAGGTGTCTGAACAGCATGTTAAAGCCGGATACACTAATACACTACAACTTACCTTCACAATTTTGTTAGTTTTCGTTGTAGGTGTAGGGGGAGGAGGCATTTCGGGGCCGGGATCAATTTCTTCATCTGGAGCCAGATCAGGATTGAGGGAAAATATACTTTCCAAATCGATCTATAAAAATAACACATTAGGAACTATTCCCATCACTGAAGTAGAGACAATTGTAGGGACTGCTGGTCCACAGACAGGGAATGGAGCTCTGCTTCCGGCTCCATCCTCTAAGGTCTGACTAGAGAAAGCTGATCAGATGGGGAGCTGGGTCTGATCCCCATTTATCTGAAAGCCTATCCTTCAATAGACATCATGTGATGTATACCGCTGAGACCAGTGACTGACAGCTGCAGTCATGTGACATATACCACTGAGGCCAGTGATAACATGCACGCTGTGCGCTTCCCTGGTCTATTTCCTCTGTCAACAGGATCTGGGCCCATCTTCCACACAGATGATGAGCAGGATACGAGTAATCTTCATGATGCAGGAAGTAAATTCAGTGGGGAAAGAAACCTGTCAGTGATGACAGGGAGGAGGTCATGGAGGTGGACACACGGCTACAATAATAGAGGATGCAGACGGATTTCCTGGTAATAACATTAGCTCAATCCTATAGTAGAGGTGCAGAAACATGGCCACAGGGACTCCTAACCTCATACATGACCAGCACGCTGCGACTCTGGGTCTGAGTAATAAAGTAAATTTACAGTCTTTTGTTTTACAGTTTAAACACTGCCCTGTGAACTGGTCTATAAACCTATTCAAATAAGAACAGGTACAGAAGCATCTTTACTGCCCCACAGTCCCAACCAGGGTCCTCTTACTACTCCCTCCCCCCTCATTATATCGTCCCAACAGGGTCATTTTACTACTATCCCTCAATATAGTCCCAACAATATAGTCTTACTGACGCCCATATAGTCTCAACAGAGACTGCATACTATCCCCATTATATGGTCCCAGCAGGGTCCTTTTGCTAGCCCCCATATAGTCCCAGCACCTTCCTCATACTTCCCCAGTCCCCCCACCCCCCACATATTGTCCCAGCAGGGTCCTCTTACTAATCCCCAAATATTGGCTTACAGGGTTCTCATACTAATCCCCTGTTTATATAGTCCCAGCGGGGTCCTCTTACTACACCCCTATATAGTCCCAGCGGGGTCCTCTTACGACCCCCCCTATATAGTCCCAGCAGGGTCCACTTACTACCCCTATATGGCCCCAGCAGGGTCTTTATATTTCCATATAGTCATAGGAGGCTTCTCCCATGCTAGTGGCCAAGTAGTTACAGCAGGGCTCCTTACAGCGGTCATCTTAGGACGTTGTGTCCTCTTTCTGTGACTGCAGACAAGACTTGCATTTGTCAGAGGAGAATTTCCTAGAAATTGACACTCCAAGGTTTTGGAGCCAAGTTCTGGAAGCTTCCCACAATTGTTACCTCTTTGCCTTTGGTGTCCCCATTTTCAATCCACTCCACAGTGATGCTCTCGCTGTCCTCGTTCAGAGATGTTACCATGGCTTGATGAATGCGACCTGAGAGGAGAACACGGGAGGCCAATCAGTAAGAGACCAAGCAAAATCTTACAATGAGTAGTAACTGCAATATTCTCTTTTATACTCAGTAATAAGTCTATTTTTATACTCAGCTATGCTTGTCTGTATACCCAGAGCTATGCTCTACAGTCTGCAGCATAGACAAGTGCTTAAAGAGAACCCGGCATCAGTATTTACCCCATTAATCAAGCAGCCCCCCTCCCCCAGAATTTCTTCTCATGCCAAATCAAATGAATTTTGAAGAGTCATATTCAAAAGAGTCAAGTTTAGAGGCTGCAGGTATAGCATGGCTTCAGATACCCCTTATCCCCTTTTCTATAGTACCTAGAAACCTGGTGTCATATTATATTAAAGATAAGAATCTCATCGTTCAGAAAGTACCAGGTTTATGGCAGATAGAGAGATAGGTGGAAATGCTGCAGATAAAACTTAAAATTTCTGCCCCTTTTTTATCCAGTTCTGTAGCTCATAGCACCACAATCCTGATGCGATTTGAAATATCAGATTCTTATCTTTAAAATGACAACAAAAGCATTTTTTTCTAGAAATGAAGATAGATTCTGAAATTGACACTACCCCTACAGACTCTAAACTTGACTTATCAGGCAAAATATGACTCTTCTTTGCTCATTTTCACATTTTGGAGGCTGAGATTTAAAATGAAAGGGAATTCTAGAAAGGACATTTCCTCCCAGACCTGAGTGGGTTGATAGTTTAGTGGGGTAAAAGCTGGAGACTATGTCCCTGTAACACATTGGAGCTCCCAATTCTGGTATCACATCTCTGAGCATTTCCAGGGGTTGTGAGACCTAGTTTATTCATCAGTAACCTCGCTGGGACATGCAGAAGTAAGGGACATCCCAGGTAGGGCCAAAGACTAGGAGACTACTGTGATGCTGAAGCTGGGAGTCAGAGTTAGTAAACTTTTTTTTTTTATTCAATTCCTGAAAAACCCCTTTAAGACCATAAGGAATGTAGATTGCGTCACCAGATCTTTATAACATATTGCATCTTATACACAACTTTTACTACCACTTTACACACAAGTAAGGACCACAGCGTGCAGGCACCCCCAGCACAGACTATAGGCGTTGGGTGTTCGATAGGGCAGTGACTATAATAGGGATCCATGAGATGAATCTGAACGGTTCTGTGATGCGGAGTGATCGGACCGGTTCTCTCGGGTAATTATATATCACACCCTGCCCCTACACTCCACATACAATCACTTCCCTGTTCTTTCTTATCCATACAATGGGTGGTGAAAGGCGAGATTTCTGTTTCTTGAAGTTTATACAGGTGGCGGACGTATTTATACATGTAATCACAGGCGGCCATTGTTGGAGGTGACCTGATTTAGCAAATACTAGATAGACAAAATAGTAGCAAACTCCTTAAAGGGGTTGTCTAACACAATGCTGCATAACAGTAACATTCTGGAGTTCAAGGGGTTGTACCAACTTTTCTTATTATGCCCATCCACAGCAAAGGCTATTTGATCAGTGGGGGTCCAACTGCTGGGACCCCAACATTAACACAATGGGAGTCACATAATGCTCAGACTTCCACTGCATTAAATACTATGGAAGGGCCAGAAAGGATGTTCAAGAAAACTGCAGGGTCTATATAGATTTTCATAAACTGCCATTAGAGAGCATTGCCTCTATCCCTTCATTGTCCCTCTACATGCCTGTAAACCTAAGCAATGAGGTCCTAAAGCTGTATGCAAATGACCTGTGAAATGTCCAATGAGTCATTAGCATAATCAAGCTGTCCAGCTTATTCATGAGTGGGAGGCAGAGACACACCCCCAGTGCTTGACTGACAGCCTGTATAATGGTGTAATGACTCCTCCATGTGCTTGCTGGTGTCCACGCCCCCGGCAGCTTATGTGTGTGTGTATAGGAGAGATACAACAGCTCCAGGCAGCCATGTTATTGCAGAACATGTCAGGTACTAGTGTAGCTGATGTCTGTGTCTCTCACATATGTATGGGAGGATGCAGCATGTTAGCAGATGCAGCACAGACACCAGCAATGCTTTACTATACATTACACACTGCCTCTGACCATGTGACCAGCATCATTTACATAATAAAGAAAATATGACTTTGCAATGATTAAATGTATGAATTGACTAGATAAAGGCTGGGATGGGATCCTAGTGAGCTGCTCCAAAAGGTAGTAGTGACAGAAATAGTAACAGACCTGATGACAGGTGTCCTTTAAACCTTAAAGGGGTTGTTCAGTTTCAAGACAACTGATAACAAGAGGTGACTGGACCAAAACTTTCAGTTTGTGTCCAGGGTTCGGGTTTGTCCAGGGTGACCAGGACATATTCCGGGCTGTGCAGCCATTCCAGCAAATAGACGCCCATAGCTGTTAGCCATTGGGGTAATTGGCCAGGGGGACTCCTGATGGCGCTCTTGTGACAAGCACTTACACATAGCAGGCAACCAAGTACATGGCAATTCATTACGTGGCCAATGTGCAGCTCAGACCGGAGTAGCTGTAAGGAGTAGAGAGCTGCAATACTAGGCGGACACAAACATATTCAATCCTGCCAAAATCAGTAGGTTCAAGGACCTTATGCTAATGGCGAGACGTAGGGTTACTAGACGTCCCTTCAACGGCCCCATATTGTTTGGAGGCCTGAAGACAACGTGATAGCGGTCAAAGCCATCAGCACTACAGAAGTGATGACAGGTAGAACCTGTTCAGCATTTCCAGATCACCGCCCCAAAGTTACATGAATAGAGTAGCGGTGGATTGGCCATCACTCCGTTCATTTCCATGGGGCCGGCACCTTCTGTATTCCCATAGAAGGGAATAAACCATTGGTTGTGCATGTGCACCACTCCCATTCACACAGGAACTATTGTGCCCCCATTCTCATCTGTTCCCCAAATGGGGGAAAATGGCTCACAATTAGATTTATTTCATCCCCCAACCCAAAAATAAGCAGCTCCCAGCTGGTCATATAGTGACTGGGGAATGTGCTCTTTGGGAAAGACACTGGAGGTCGTAGGGGACAGCGGAACAAAACTTCCCCAATATGTGTCCGATAGTGACTGGCCCCTGTACACAGGCCATTTTTTTTAAGGGACCTTCTAGCTGGGTATCGTCTCCATATTGTGCCATCATTTTGTCACATCCATGGCCTCTGCTGTTAACCCTCATTGTTTGGTGGCCCCTCAAGGGTTTTAAACTTTATCAGTCCAAAGTGATAAATCAAAATGTACGCGCACACACCAGCCATGTAGGTAATGAAGGTAACATCTGTAGGTAACATCTGTGAACATGTATCCGATTAATAGAGCATAACACAACACCAACATCTCTTAACAATGGGCACAGTCACTGCTCTCCAAAATTTAGATCAAGCCCCAACTGGTAACACAGATAGGTGCCAGCCTCCGCACGCCAGGCCTATGCCACCATCTCAATGCCAAGAAAAAGGAACACGAAAGTGGGATTCATTGCCCGGCCCACATGACCATACACGATCAAGTCTACGCAAAACACATCCAGCAGTCAACCCGAAAACCTTACCAATTGAAAGGGGTAGGCGTCCAGCTGCATAGCTTCACAAAACTCAGACAACTCCTAATATATGAGCATTTTACCCACAAACACCGCTTACAATTTGTAGGTAACACCATGGAATCCAAATGAACCAAGTGTGCTGGTACATTGAATATTAGACCTCATTCACACACCCTTAAAGTGAAAGAAATCTGTAAACTCCAGTTACACTGTTTGTGCCACAAATTTTGATTTTTATTATACAAACGTCCAAATGTGACGTTTCGGTCAAGCAATTGATCTTCATCAGACTCAGTCTGCATACGGGAAAGGGAGTAAGGCTTGCATGTAGCAATATGGCGCAGGATTGTGAGAAGAGCAATCACAGCCGCTCCTGGAGAAAGGTGTAAATTTCTTACACTTTAAGGGATTGGGACCCTCTGCAGAGCACCTGTGTATTCCACCCAACTTAGTGTGCAGCAGAAATCCTCTCTTTACTCACACACCCGTCTGTGGGGATGTATATGTGGCCGCATATACGTCCCCATAGATGGCAATGGCGGCTGTACGGTGCCATACATGTGTGCGACCGTGCGCCACTGTTTTCTATGGAGGGGTCACCCCCTCCTCTTCACAATGGTATGCCCGCCCACTGTGTGAATGTACCCTTAAAGGGGTTTTCAGGGGAGGTCCTTAAGCACAGTATAAATGGAGCAAAGGTGGGCATAGATGTAGAAGAGGATAAGGTTCTGGTCTCACTCCATTCACAGACTCAGCAACCTCAGTTCTTTGATTAGACCCACACTGATCAAAAACTTACCTATTGAGAAAAACAATAAGAGGGTCAACAGCTTTATAATAAGACACCTTCATACGATGTTTCTCCACAAGTCAACGACATATGTGCCCCGATTGTGAAGTGGCAAAGTCAAATTTAGCCACAACGCAGTCGTCCAGTCATGATCACATTAAAACTATGTGTCCCTTCAGGTAAGGTACGAAATGTTTTTTCTAAAGTTCTTTCTTTTATGAGAAATCTCGCCCGTTTATCTATATAAAAATGTATTTGAAAAGTGAAAATGAGCAGAGAAGAGTCATCTTTGCGTGAAATTAATCAAGTTCTGAGGCTGCACAGGAGAGAGTCACTTCAGTCACCCCCATCTCAGGTTCTATAGCACCTAGAAATACTTTTGGCGTCATATAAACTGTAAGAATACCTTCTTTCAGAGCAGATCATCTAAAGGAGACAAAGGCAGATAAATACATAGCTAAAAATGAGCTGCAGATAAAATAAAATATTATTTCGTTTCATTGCCAGTATCTACGATCCTGTCGCACAAGCCTAATGTGATTTGAAAGATGGGATTCTCATCTTTAATATGAAACCAAAATGCGTGTTTCTAGGTGCTATAGAACTGAAGATATTAGTGTCTGAATTGATCCCCCACTGCAGTTTCCAAAAATTATGGAAAGAATTTAATGATTCGCTCATATAACATTCGCTGTGTTGTGATGGGTGCTGATCCATAGACACAGTCACAGACCAGGCCTGAGGTACCAGTAAGGGGCGACTAGGCGATCATCTCTAATCACACTGATACGTAACACCATGGCGTCCAGACTCCATTATTACGTCATCCCGGGAGAAGGGTTTTCCTATAACGTGTGGCTCACAGATTTCCCATGTGTCATCAGTTTCATTTCTGCTAAAGTTTTCCTCCCGTTTGCCTGAGGACACAAGCCAGTGACAGGTGCCGATTTATTTCGGTCATTATGTGAATGCTGACACATTTTATCGTAATGGAGTAACCTGCGTGACTCAGCAATTTGGAGTCGGCTCCACATACACATAAAAACCGGCCCAAGGCTGCATTCACATGTGATGTTTAACTTGCGTTTATGGTCCCTTCACGGACGATGAATGGAGAGATCTGCTGGATTGTCCCCTAGTGAGAGCCAATGGTCCAGCTATTTCTATTGTATAGTAGAGGCAGTCCCCGGGTTACATACAAGATAGGGTCTTTAGGTTTGTTCTTAAGTTGAATTTGTATGTAAGTTGGAACTGTATATTTTATCATTGTAATCCCGGCAGAACTTTTTTGGTCTCTGTGACAATTGGATTTAAAAAATGTTGGGTTGTCATGAGAATCAGGATTAACACTAAAGCTTCATTACAGACGCCTGTGATAACTGTTATAGCTGATTATTGTAGCCTAGGACTAAAGTACAGTAAATTACCAATATCCAGAGGTCCGTTTGTAACTAGGGGTTGTATGTAAGTCGAGTGTTTTTAAGTAGGGGACCGCCTGTATATTAAACAAGCACAAAATATGTACGCCCAAGATCACAATGTCCTCGCCGCCAGCAGGATAATGCCAACTTGATACACATGCAATGAGCCAGGTGAATACTGGAAGGAAGTGATGCGCCTATTGACTGATGTGTGTGTTCTGGGGATTTTGCCCGACATGGAGGTGCGCAGCCCAGTTAGTGTTGGGATTCAGAGAGCCGTATATCAAGCAGGTAAAGAGATTATCTCACTGGATCCAGGGGTCACAATCAGGGAATATAAAAACCAAATGGATATAATCAGATTGGAATAAGGGGTCTACCTGACGAGGAAACCCACAAAAAATTTTTAGACCATCTGGGGTAGATGGCTAGGAATGCCGGGCCTACCATCAGGGGGCACTATTAATGATAAAACAAACTGTCTTTGTTGGCTGCCCAGGTAAGAGACACAATCATGGCATTTTTTGAGACCTTGGTCTCAGCAGTAAAACGGGTCCCTTTGGTAAACGGAACATACCAATGGTCCATAGGAAAATTAGCAATAGAAAAAGGTATATAGACACGCCCACTAGCGGGCACAGGTGGGAAAAGGGGAGGAGGGGGGGGTTAAGCATTTGCTTTGTTGGTGCGTCCGGTGAGTGTGTGTATATTGTCGGCCTCTCCGGCCCTCCGTGTCTGAACTTACATTTATGAAATTTAAGGCTTTGAATTTCTGTGCCTTCAATAAAAAAGTTTTGAAAAAAAAAACCTACCTCTATGGGTGGTGCTCAGCCTGATCTCATATGCGTTTCGCATGGAAACGCAAATGTGATCGGGGTGAGAACTGCCATGTGTGAAGTCAGCCTTAGGCTACACTCACACAATGTATGCCCACTGCACCCTAGTACGGCGGGCAGACATCGGCACTGCGGAGAGAAGCAGGGGACCAGCGCAGCTCACCCCCGCCCCTCTCCATAGAAATATACAGCGCACGGTATCATGTAGACAGATAGTACATGTCCTATCTTTCTACGGGCTACCGAGCCGCACCGTACCGCTCCCGTATGGAGCCATGAGGCCATAGAAGTGTATGGGGGACTTATCTACGCCGCACATAAGCCCCCCATATGTTCTTGTGAATGTTGCCTTAGGCTGCTAGTATGTGAGCGACTTTGCTCCACACTTGCGCTTAGAAGGAACAGCCCAGCTATGCCCCAATGTTTGAATATGCTAAACAGGTTCTCTACTGTCAGATGGGCGGTCCTAGCCTGGAGAATATGGCCTGGCTCCACCCACCTCACACTGGCATATTATATTATTTGCATATTTTGGGACAAAACTTAACATTATAAAAGTGGGTCAGAGAGAAAGGTCCCTCTCTAGTAATGGAAGCAGAGAGTTGCTGTGGAATAGCAGCAGGGGTCTTCACCTTACAAATATATGGGCGGAAAGAATCCAATGCTAAAAATGCCTAAAAGTTTCCACATCCTAGAACTGCTGAACGAGAGAAGACACGAAGATACATCCAATGCAGTTCATGTGTCTACATATTACAAGGTCGAGATAAGGAACAGAACTGCTTTGTCCTTTGACTCCCAACCACAAGTGACAGTCACGGCCTTAACCCTATGGATGCTGTGTCACATGAAGTTCAATGTGTGAGTGACCGAGGTGTTGCACTTCACATCAACTGGAATGGAGATATACGGCCTGTTTCCAACCTTGGGTTTAATCCATGAAAAATATGTGCATTTAAAATATATGAAAGGTTTAGTGAACCTGCGAGAGGCAGGACTGGGGTCACCAGACTGAGTGACGAGGTGCTATTCAATTTAAACCCAGCTTTCGATTTCCTGCCACCTACCCACTACATATTGTACCCCGACCATCTGTACAACAAGTTTTACTAATTTTCTATGATTTTATATCCCTTTCCCCTGTAGAGGTCTCACTGAAAATTTAGGACGGCTGGAATTGACAACAGCGAGGTAGACGTCCGCAGGACCTTTAAACAAGGACACATCTTGTGACCGCACAACAGACAAATATGCTATAGAACTAAATTGATTTTTTTTTAGGTTTTTGAGATTTTTAAGTAAAGGCGGCAGATTTTCCCAAAACTTCTGCATCTCCATGCGGAAAACTCAACTCACAGGTTTCAGGGGAAAAAAAAAAAAAAGAACCTGAATCGATAGGATCCGGCAGGCTGAAATATAACAAGCTTACAACCCTACTATTATTAAATAGGTCTTCCAATTAAATAAAATAATAGTTAGGCTGGGCCCAATATATAATTCATAGCTCCACCGAGCGCTCCTAGGCCGCCCTGGTAGCAGAACTCTCAGCCACACAGCACTGCACTTCCAGCGAGTCTCCCGACAATAAGAAACACGAGTGGGGGGATCACCGACCCACCCAGAGGTCAAAGAAGCAAATGGCTGTGTGTCCTTCCTCCATGCTTAATTGGGCATCAGGAGACACATCAGAAGTGGAGTGTGAGCGGGATTTGGATCGGTAAACAAGGTTAAAAGGAAATCTACCATCAAAATCCATCATGATAAACCAGGGACACTTACTCATAGATCCAGGCACCGGGACTGTGGTCATCTTCATATATTTGTTATCCATGGCTTCCTTCTAAAATCATGCCAATAAGCCAGAAGCGCTCTGGGGCTTTAGCAGAGCCCCTGCATGCTGCAGCTTCTCAGACTATTACACTGTGCAGGAGCACTTCCACCTTGCACTGTATGAGTGGAAGAAGAGGAAGTGTTAGAAAATTGCTGAGGCAGCAGAGGGGGGGGGGGGGGGGGTTGGGGGTTGTGCAGCCTCCTCAAAAGGGAAGGGTTCTCATAACAACCCCCAAGAGCCCCTGACTTATTAGCATAATTTTAAAAGAAAATAGGCCCTGGATAACAAATAAGAAGATTACCAGTGTCACGGTGCCTGGATCTATAAGTAATGTCACTGATTTATCATTCTTGTCTTGAAGGGCAGATTTCCTTTAACAATTTGATGAAAATTGTACAAATCCAAAAGATTCTTTATCCGAAGTTCTCTTGTTGGCAAACATGTGGAAACATAAGCATCAAGCAAGATGGAACTCAACCCCCTCTCCCCCGCCGATACTTTGGTTCTCCATTTATTTAACAAGCACTTGGCTGAGCATGCACGTTTAGGAGTGTGTCTTGAGGAGTAGCTGTCAAATGATGGTGGAAATTCTAACACACATGAGATGGTTGTGGGTCGTGAAGCTGGAAATTCAGGCTTGCGTTGTCCATTCACTCAACAAATCAATGCATCACGAGAAGATCAGAGGAACAGAAACTTTAAACTTGTGCAATAAAAGTTTGCCGGAGTTTACTGCTTCCTTAATAAGTGACGTGTACATGTAGATCGCCGTATGACATAACCCAGGAAACGCACATCACCTTGAGGTCAGTGACACGGTACAATGCGTCTTCCAGCTGGATGATTCAGTACACGTGAGCACCAAGACATCACAGCGCTGGAGAAACATGTGCTCCCAGCAGCCATCAACTAGCAACAGAAGCGTTACCCCCTCCGACTGGCCATAGCAACAAGTCCCGGCACTACATGCAGTGCCACCGATAGGATGATAGGAAACGCCAACCAATCCGCAGGCAGGGCTGTGCGGTGCACTGCACACCCCATGGAGGAGAATCTAGCTCCGGTCCCTCACTGCGGACTGGAGATAGGAGGGGGATACTCCAGACAGCAGGAAGAAGGGGGGGGGGGGTACTGCTTTGGGTATTGCCAATTTCAAGGAATAGAACGCAGTTTCATCAGGGGTTAATGCACTAAATCTGCACCCACAAAATCCTAGGCCCAAGAGAAGACGATAAATTCTGCAGCTGCCAAGCCCACCAGCAACATCCACAGCCAGCGCCTGACACAATTAAGTCATTCATTGTAGTGATTCGCGTTACTGTGGCAATGATAACCTAAAACATTCGGACGGGAGGGCGGAATGTGTCACCGCAACGTGCTGCAACTGCAAATCCACCGCATGTGCACACAGCAAGGATTCTTATCCAGCGTGTAGGACTAAAGCACGGGAGGTGCACAGACTGTGCATAGACAGCAACACAGACCCTTCCGGGTCACACGGAGTTAACCGAGGCGGCTGTTTGGGGCATGGACAGCGACGTGCTGGCATGTGCTCTGACTGCGAAACGAGACAGCAGCACCGAGATACCGAGCGACGTGATGAATAATGTCCACGAGACAAAAGACGCTGATCATAAAGGGTTAATGAAATCTGAGCCGCCGCTTCCAGCGCCAGCTCCCAGGTGGAGCCTGTCTGTCAGCCGGGCCATTATTCAGCCCCACGCCGGTTGCTAGGGAAGGTGACACCACAACATACACCTAGCAGCTCGCCCGGCTGTGACCCCCCACCTCATTGCCCCGATCATATGAAATCAGTTATGTCCTGATCATATAGGGTTAAACAGATGCTGATAGGACGGCGATATCATCATATGACGGCCACCTGCAGGTTCCATGAACCACAGCTGCAGCCTTTAGTAATCAGTCATGTAGAGGGGTACCAGGGCACCACGTCCTCGTGCCACGCACAAGCCTCAACCATCACTGGCATTTTACATATAGATCACAAGGAACCAACATGGACCCCCACAAGCACCTTTCACAATACTAGGAAGGCCTATCCTTGCCAACAGTGCAGGCTGATACCCGCACGCCAGACTGTGCCAGGCAGCCACACCAACTCAGCCCATTCCAAGGAGCAATACCAGGCGACAGACAAACTATGTCTTTAAGGTCCCAAATCCTACAGTTCAGCCAGTCCAAGGCGTCTATCACTGCAGCCATCCCTGGCACAGCCATACACACCACCTCCATCTCATCCTGCTGCCCCATACTACAGGCCATGCCCACCACCATCCATGTAACCACCATACACCAGCCCATGCCCACCACCCACATCTCATCCTACTGCCCCATACTCCAGCCCATGCCCACCATCAGTGAAGCCACCATACTCCAGCCCATGCCCACATCTCATCCTACTGCCCCATACTCCAGCCCATGCCCACCACCCACATCTCATCATGCCGCCCTCAACCCTAGCCCACCATCTCCATCTTATCCTGCTGCTCTATACTCCAGCCATTGTTCACCAACTTCCATATAGTCAGCCCCTACCCATCTATATCTCATCATGCTGCCCACCACCCACTTCATACTGTTCCCTTATACCCCCAGGACATGCCCACCACCTTCCATCTCATCCTGCTGCCCTATACCCCGGCCCATGCCCTCCAGCCCCCATCCTATCCTGCTGCCCTATACCCCGGCCCATGCCCTCCAGCCCCCATCTCATCTTGCTGCCCTATACCCCGGCCCATGCCCTCCAGCCCCCATCCTATCCTGCTGCCCTATACCCCGGCCCATGCCCTCCAGCCCCCATCCTATCCTGCTGCCCTATACCCCGGCCCATGCCCTCCAGCCCCCATCTCATCCTGCTGCCCTGTACCCCGGCCCATGCCCTCCAGCCCCCATCTTATCCTGCTGCCCTATACCCCGGCCCATGCCCTCCAGCCCCCATCCTATCCTGCTGCCCTATACCCCGGCCCATGCCCTCCAGCCCCCATCTCATCTTGCTGCCCTATACCCCGGCCCATGCCCTCCAGCCCCCATCTTATCCTGCTGCCCTATACCCCGGCCCATGCCCTCCAGCCCCCATCCTATCCTGCTGCCCTATACCCCGGCCCATGCCCTCCAGCCCCCATCTCATCCTGCTGCCCTATACCCCGGCCCATGCCCTCCAGCCCCCATCTCATCCTGCTGCCCTATACCCCGGCCCATGCCCTCCAGCCCCCATCTCATCCTGCTGCCCTATACCCCGGCCCATGCCCTCCAGCCCCCATCTCATCCTGCTGCCCTATACCCCGGCCCATGCCCTCCAGCCCCCATCTCATCCTGCTGCCCTGTACCCCGGCCCTCCAGCCCCCATCTCATCCTGCTGCCCTATACCCCTGCCCTCCAGCCCCCATCTCATCCTGCTGCCCTGTACCCCTGCCCTCCAGCCCCCATCTCATCCTGCTGCCCTGTACCCCTGCCCTCCAGCCCCCATCTCATCCTGCTGCCCTATACCCCTGCCCTCCAGCCCCCATCTCATCCTGCTGCCCTGTACCCCTGCCCTCCAGCCCCCATCTCATCCTGCTGCCCTGTACCCCTGCCCTCCAGCCCCCATCTCATCCTGCTGCCCTATACCCCTGCCCTCCAGCCCCCATCTCATCCTGCTGCCCTGTACCCCTGCCCTCCAGCCCCCATCTCATCCTGCTGCCCTATACCCCGGCCCATGCCCTCCAGCCTCCATGAAGCCTTGCCACCTCCTGTGACAGGAGAGCGCAGACAATCGGCCAGGGCTCGGGCAGAGCCTCCCTCCACCATGAGGGCAGTGTCCCCTGACAGGAGCCGCTCTCCATCCCTCCCTCCCCGGGAGACTCCAGCACAATGGCGGCTCCCCTGCATCCCAATGAATGGAGATGACACACTCACCATCGCTCCTCTTGATCTCCACATAGATCCCAATCTGGATCTTGCCGAAGCTGGCAGCCATGCCTCCTCCTCCCCCGGTCCCCGCTGTCCCGCGCTGCTCCGGGGGCCGCACACTCCGCCTGTTATTGTTTGAAAAATGAGGCCGGCGGACGCCAGGCGATGCCGGGGAAACAGGAGGAGGAGGGGAGGCCGGGGCTCCGGAGGAGGTGGGGTGCGGGCGATGAGGCGCCTCTGCCGGTCACATTCACAGCCACAGAGGGAGGAGACGTAACTGAAACTAGGAGGCACCGCCAGACGCATCCGCGGTGACGTCACCGGAGCCGCTGGGAGGCCGGGCATGCGCAGAGCAGAAGCCGGTCCTCTGGACCAAGCGGCGGTGGCTAATGTCTGCGGCGGGGGCGCGCGTGCGCGAGGCGAAGGGACGGACGGGAGCTGCTCAGGAGCTGTTCACACTGACAAAGTAGAAGTTTTTCAATAGTTGTACGTACTGCACACACACATATAAACATAAACACATCACACTTAAAAGGGTTATTCCCATGGAGACAAGATTCTAAAACGCAGGGTTTTTCGACTGATTTCTCGCTCTCCAACTTCAAAAATCCATAACTTTTTCATTTTTACGTGTACAGACCTGTGTGAGGGCTTATTTTGTGCGTAACAAATTTTACTTTCCCGTGACGTTATTTATTTTAACATGCCGTGTACTGCGAAGCTGAAAAAAAATTCCAAATGTGGAAAAATTGAAAAAAAACGTCACGTGCGTCACGTTCTTGTGGGCTCAGTTTTTACGACTTTCACTCTTCGCTCCAAATAACACGCCTACTTTATTCTTTGGTTCGGTGCGATCGCGGTGATACCAAATTTATATAGGTTTTATTGTGTTTTAATACATTTTCAAAAATTAAACAAATGTGTACAAAATAGAAAAAAAATTTTTTGCCATCTTCTGACGCTAATAACTTTTTCATACTTTGGCGCACGGAGATGTGTGAGGGGTCATTTTTTGCGAAATGAGGCAACGTTTTCATTGCTACCATTTTGAGGTCTGTGCGACATTTTGATAATTTTTTATTTCATTTTTTATGTTATGTAAAAAGGTGTAAAAGTCGCATTTCGGACATTTGGGCGCCATTTCCCGCCTCGGAGGTCACCGCCGGCCGTAATTGTTTTTATATTTTGATAGATCGGGCATTTTGGGACGCGGCGATACCTAATATGTTTGTGATTTTTACTGTTTATTATGTTTTATATGCATTCTAGGGAAAGGGGGGTGATTTGAACTTTTAATATTTTATAAATTTTTTTTATTTTTTGAACTTTTTTTTTTCTTTTTTTTTTCACTATTTTTTAGACCATCTAGACTACAGTATTGCAATATATGGCATTTTTGCAGGTCATACATTACAATGAGCCACTGGCTCATTGTAACGAACCAGCATAAGCCATGTAGCCTCGTGTCAAAAGAAGACCCGAGGCTACCATGGTAACCGATCGTCTTTTAAACGCCGCCGGCGACTTTGCCGGCGGCGTTGAGAGGGTTAATAGCGGTGGGGGTTTTGTGCAAAATGCAAAAACCCCCCACCTCTGTATGAAGAGGACTCAGCCCATGAGCGTTAAGGGGTTAACTATACTCATAACACATTTTTTAATTCAATATTATTAACAAAAACACAGCATTTCATAGATATTAGTCCAACCTGTCTCTATAATTCCTGGTGTACACAATTTTGGTTGCCCCTGGATGTGACCCTTAATCTTCTGACTTTAGGGTAGACATCTTGTTCTCCTGTCTGACGCTGCACTGAGCTGCTCTTTCTCTCTAGCCCCTCCCCTTGTATTCCAGGGCGAGCTCACACACACAGACACGCTGACTTCCTGCCAGCAAACAACAGCAGCAGCCTGAGGAGAGGAAAGCTACAGGCAGATAAGGTCTTTATCCAGGGGAGAGGGAGGGAGGTATATAGTAGAGCTGACAGTATGTAATGGGGGAGAAAGTCATGTGTAATATGCATCTCCTGGATCTTATCTCTCTTTCTATGTGCAACACCCCTGCCGATGCAAGGCAGAGCTGTGTTTGCGAATACGTCCCATCATGTAGCTTGCAGCCTGAGTAGGGTCTGACTAGCCCCACAGCATGTCACTACATAGTCCTTATAGGACACAGGGGAACATTGCAGTGGTAGATCCTGCCTGGTAAGGCAGAAGTTAAGTGTTTTGTGTGATGTCAGATGTGTCAGCCAATCACATGTGTTACACTCTGTTTCTGTGAGCTGAGATGTAATTGGAGGAGTAGCCACCACCTGACCAGTGGGAGTAACAAAACCCCTGGACAGGAAAGTTCTAGAGAGCAGTTAGCTGAGCAGTAGCTCAGAAACAGACTGGAGTTAATCCAGTACAGACTCTGAGGAGTCTGTGCAGCCAGCATACCAGACCAGAGCAGGTGAGCCCGGCTCCCTGCCTGAAGCATGGAGTTAATAGCTAGTTAGCGAGAGGAAAGGGGTATCATCCTACCTTTAAGGGTGATACCTGAAGCAATCCCGGATAAAGCTGAAGCATCCTTCCAGGACACAGCTACCTCCCAGCCTGCCCTTTGCATCCAGGCTGATGATCTACATCCTGTGGCTCCCTCCAACTGATCTCAGCAGTCTACCATTCTGTTAAGGCACGTTGCTGCGGTTCCTGTCGGTTCCAATAAAGAACTGTAAGTTGTTTTTGTTCAACGTCTGCCTCCGTCTGGTCCCTTTTACTACGGCTGTCACCATCACGGGCACCCTGTCCACTACACAGAGACTCATACTCTAGACACCAAAGGGTTGCCCCAGGGAGAACCGCTATAGCAGCCTCTCCCTCATCATTTCTTGCCAACACCACCCTGCTGGAGACCTGCCAGGCTATAGGACAGCCCTCCGGATCCCCATACCAAGCACCGTGACAATAGCATGCCTAGGCCGCAACCGCCAGCCACTCAGGTACTGCGGGCCCCGGCTGTCTCCAGGCCCCAAGAAAAGGCTGGGCCCTGGTGGGGGATGTTTGCATATGTGTCAGATACCAGTGAATATTCAGAGTAGTGATGGGTGGTTCGCAAACGAGCTACTACCAAGAGCCGTCTCTTTCACGTGAATGATGGGATTTTGCTCCCCTCTGAGAGCTGATAGCCCCTAACCGGCTCACCTATAGCATTGGGTTAAAAGTTGAGTGGTGTGGGGTGACTGACTGGCCTGTGGATCTCCATTATATATTTAATAGGGGCTGTTCAGGAGCTAAAAGACCCAGGACTGGAGTCTAAGTGGCACCCTGGTCTTCGCCAGAGCCCACCACAAAGCGTACCATGGGTGCGACTTGGCCCGCGGTGGCAGCCAGGGATGACAGGGATGTAGGACACAGTCCGAGCCTGGGATGACAGCAAGAAAGCGGCTTGTAAGGATGAGCTGGAACTCACGGCAGGCAAGCAGGCAGTAGCTGGCACAGAACCCAGGCAGGGAGGAACGGAGAGGTCCTTGGAGGAGAGTTGGTGGCTTGGAGGCAAGCTGGAAAACGGGAGCCACCAGGAGCGTCTGGGAAAGCTGGAGGAACACAGGGAACACGGAGGCGTCTGGAAACGCTGGAGGAACAGGAGCGTCTGGAAACACTGATGGGCTTTCTTCTTCAGCAGGAACTGCTGTGGGAAGCGAGGTGTGGAAACCTTGGAAGTCCCATGAAGAATGCTGAAGAGACAATGCTGAAGATCCGGCGGGGAGTGAAGGGAGGTGCCGGATATAAGGGCTGAGCCGGACTACCGAACTGCAATCAGGAGGACGCTGGCCCTTTAAGGCTGGGAGAGACGGCACCCGCGCCCAAGCAGCGGGAGCGCGCAGCCTCAGCAGCAGGAGCGAGGATGCGGCCTAGTTGGGAAGCAGGAGCACTGGAGAGGTAAGGAGTCCCTTGTGCCCACATAACAGCAGCGTTGTGTAATCCTGATTATAGTTCGCATTGCTGTTCCGCAGGAAAACGGGGACTCCTTGCATCATTTATGACTATGATCCTCAGAGTCCTGTCCTCTTTGCTGTTTTCAGTCCTTGAGATCCCGCCACTGCAATGAGTTTGATGAATCTAAACTCTCTGCTGTCTGAGTCGAGCCATAGAACTGCACCCCCTTTACCCTATCCCAGTGATGGCTAACCTATGGCACTGGTGCCAGAGGTGGCACTCAGAGCCCTTTCTGTGGGCACTCAGGCCATCACCAGAGATGACTCTAGGTATCTTCCTACAGTCCCAGACAACCCAGGACTTGCTGTGCACAGAGCTATTTTAATGTATCAGCTGTACCTGGGACTATCTCCTGCTTTATTGGTGTCCTCAGGTGCTGGTATCAATGAAAACTGTGACAAAGCGGGAGTATAAATCAAAAAATTAAATTTCTGTGTTGGCACTTTGCGATAAATAAGCGGGTCTTTGTTGTAGTTTGGGCACTTGGTCTCTAAAAGGTTTGCCATCACTGCCCTATCCAATAGTTATTTAACTCATTTTTTAAGAAAGTGGAAAACATGCAAATTAGTTTTCCAGGATGGGATAAGGAAAAGCATTGGGTGTGAAAAGACACAGGGGCCGTGGCTGCACTTTCATCAGATTTTCAACATTTTCGGGATTTGCGCGGCTGGGTCAGGTATTTAGAAGGGGATTGTGTCACACTCGATCGGATTGTGGCGTGGCTGGGCTGGTTTTCATGCGACAGAAATCGGACTGTAAACCGAAAAAAAATTGTCCAATTGGGACACATGAACCCATTGGTTACTTAAAAGTAACTTTTATTGATATTTAATAGAAGATGGATAAGGCTTTATCCAATATTGTGTTTTAAAAGGGCAGAGGACAGCAGCTTTCACCATAACGGGGTCTTATAGATTTATATCTGGGGCTCAAACCCCTAATCATTGTAAGGTGACTTTCAAATTAAATGAGTCTGTGTCCAGCGCTGGAATTGACTAACTTGAATGAAAAGACAAGACCTGTCCTTGCAGGAAGTTAGCAACAAGACTGCTACTTTATTGAGGGGCTGACACATTTATAGAAAACCATAAGGCACTTTACATAAGGCGTGTAATCAGGAAAGCAACAACTATAATCGGGTGTTCTCACCCAGGAAATGTAACACTAATGGATGTAAGCACACAAGGGAGTCTGATACTATTGGCTACATGCAAATACTGAAACTTCCCATAAACCAAATGTCCAGATGTCCACCTGGATACCTTCCTCTAGGTGGTGCTAGTGAGCACTAAGTCTTTGTTCAGAGAGGGAAACACCCAAACTTAGTTATTATTTCACAAAGTTATGTGAAATAATGCTGAATCTTTAAAATGTCCGACAATACGTAAGATGGCGTCTGAGTCCAGTGTAATATCTTTAACAGGGGTGATCAGGACTATCGAGCAGTATACATCATCTCCGGATAGATATAGGGAACTGGCAGTGTACATAGTCACCGAATATAGGAATACGGCACGTGACTGTATTTTACACTGTAGAAGGGATCCGTATTTATTTATTGGGTTCAGTTCACACTAGGTTACTATAACCCAAATATATGTTGTAATGCCCTTAGGATAACAGGTCTAGCCCTCCAGTGTTACCAAGGTATCAACCCCACGGTGCTATGTATCTCTTGCCAATGTCCTCTGTCTAATGGTCTAGAACTCTAGATAGTCAAATCTGCAGCTAACTAGCTATGTTTCAGTTTATTCATGTTTCACCTTAGGTTGCCTAGCTGTCCGCCGCCTCTGAATTAAAACCTAACAGACTAGCCCCCCCGACATGTTTCGCCACATGCCGTGGCGTTCGCATAACACATTATTATTCCTATATTCGGTGACTATGTACACTGCCAGTTCCCTATATCTATCCAGAGATGATATATACTGCTCGATAGTCCTGATCACCCTGAAAGCTGCTGTCCTCTGCCCTCTGTAAAATTTTAAAACACAATATTGGATGAAGCCTTATCCATCTTCTAATGAATATCAATAAAAGTTACTTTTTAGTGACCAATGGGATCATGTGTCCCAATTGGACAATTTTTTTCGGTTTACATTTGATTTAAACCCAGTCACAATGTGGTCTACATAAAAAAAAAAATTCTGGTTATTTTGTATAGAAATCAGACTGAGTGTCGGATTTAATATTCAAATTGTGTCGCAAGACAATGCACTTACATGCACCAGGAAGAAGAAGGTGAACTCCGGCGGACCTGAGCGGGGAAACGACACATGCAGAATATCGCACGATCTTAGTGAATCACAATTTGAAACACAATTGTGACACAATTGAAACACAATTTGAATCTTAAATCTCGCGCTCAGTCCGAATCAGTCGGATTGTCTGACGCCCCCAGATTCTGTCACATGAAAGCAGCGCAGCTGCGCCATAATCCGATTGCATGTGACACAATCCCAGCACAGACACCTGCTAAATACCTGTCAAAGCTGCGCAAATCCCGAAAACGGTGAACAGTCCGACGAAAGTGAGCAGTGCCAAACTTAGTAAATAGGCCCCCTTTTCTTTTAAACCAACATTTTTCCAGTTTGGCATGGAGGACATTCTTCTGCAGCCATAAAGTAATATAATAATAATTGTGATATTTATTAAGTCAACTTGCAAACAATGACTCTTGAACATGGCAAGGGCTGCACAAAGAATTTTGGTTGATAACAGAGATAAATGAGGATCACATGCAAAATGTCTGTGATGTGACAGTCACATCATCACATCATGGCTGAAAGCTGATCACATGACACCACATCATACACATGGTTTAAGTCAGCACAGCAGAAGGTCATGGGATGCATGTCCCATGAAGTCTTCAAGATACACTATGGCCTATTGATACTGGCCATTACTTAGGAGATCACTGATGACGTTTTGGAATAGTTCATCATAGAGACCAAAGTGTTAATCGAGTTGAAAGAGGTCCTCCTTGTCTACTTTCATCCAAAATAGGACACGTCATAGCAGTGGCTTAAGTAGAAGCCCCAATGCAAAGTCTGTGCCAGGCCCCGGACTATAATGTATGGTTTATAGCAGTGGTGGCGAATCTATGGCATGGGTGCCAGAGGTGGCACTCAGAGCCCTTTTTGTGGGCACCCAGGCCATCACCAGAGAGGACTCCAAGTATCTTCCTGCAGTCCTAGACAGTCTAGGACTTGCTGTGCACAAAGTTATTTTAAAGTGACAGCTCTACCTGGGACTACTGTGGAAGGTGTGGACAGATCTGGATTATCATTGTAGCTCCTGCCCTGACAATTCTTTCTGTTTATGGGACCCTAGAGGGAAGCTACAATGATCATCCAAATTTATTCTATTTTCTGCTTTATTGGTGTCCTCAGGGTGCTGATATGAATGTGAGCAGTGACAGAGAATATAGACAGTGAGAGAGTATAAATCACAAATTCAATTTCTGTGTTGGCACTTTGCGAAAAAAAGGTGGTTCTTGGTTGTAGTTTGGGGACACGGTCTCTAAAAGGTTCACCATCTCTGGTTTATAGTAATAGTCTTCTCATATGGGAAAGTGACAACATAAGAGCCCCCTAGACCTCTTGGACCCGGGTGCGACCGCAACCTCTGCACCCCCTCAAGTTACGCCCCTGCGTCGTACTGAGGGGCCTAGGGACCACTAGTGAAATTGATTCTGGGGGGCCCACCAACTGCTCCGTGCACATTTACAAAATGGGTACAGGCCGCGTTTACGAAATGGGCTTTTATCTTTTCTGGATTTTGACAGGTATTTAACAGGGGTCTGCGCTGAGATTGTGTAGCACGTGATCGGATTTTGGGGAAGCTGCACTGGCTTTTATGCAAGACAATGCATTCACATGCACCAGGAAGAAGAAGGTGAACTCCGGTGGACCTGAGCGGGGAAGCTACGCATGCAGGATATCAGGCGCACGATCTTAGTGAATTGCAGCACAGCGCATGATCGTCAGACAATGCACTTTCTATGAGCTCCAAGGAACAGGTATGTAAATGTGCCCAATAATATCCTAAACAGCCTAAAACCATTCTGCATTTCAGGAGCATCTGCAGAATCTTCTCCCTGAACGCAGACCTAAATACTTGTGTTTGGTAGTAGTAATTGTTGTGTCGTGTTAAAAAAAAAAAACAAAAAAAAAAACTTGTTTCAACTTACATTTAGTTCTAAAAACGTCTGCATTAACCCCTTAACGACTTGGCCTTTTTTAGTTTTTTCACTTCCATTTTTCACTCACCACCTTCAAAAATCTATAACTTTTTTTTTTTTTCCACATAAAGAGCTCTGTGACGGCTTATTTTCTGCGTAACAAATTGCACTTCGGTATTTAATATTCCATGCCGTGTACTGGGAAGCGGGAAAAAAATTCCAAATGCAGTGAAAATGGTGAAAAAACACATTTGCAACTTTTTCTTGTGGGCTTGGAATTTACAGCTTTCACTGTGCGCCCCAAGTGACATGTCTACTTTATTCTTTGGGTCAGTACGATTACAAGGATACCAAATTTGTATAGGTTTGATAATGTTTTCAGACATTTAAAAAAAATTAAAAACCTCCTGTACAAAAATTTGGCAGGGCCTGGCGTAGAAAAAGACGCAACCGGCGACTTTTCACGTATGAAAAGTCGCCGGCAGCAGCGAGTAACGCCCCGCCCGGGCCACTCCAGTCCGGCCGCGCCCCCCGCTCGGCCGTCCGCGCCCCCTTCACGCCCCTTCACGCCCCATTGGCGTGAAGGTGGCGGATAGTGAAAAATAATCGCAAAAGCTAGCAATAAGCTAGCATTTGCAATTATTTCAGGGCCTCTGCGCCACTGGCGGTGCGCAGAGGTCCTGATAAATATGCCCCAGAGTATATATACATCACACATACGGCATACACACACATATATATATATATATATATATATATATATATATATATATATACACACACACACACACACACATATATACATATACATGCAGTATAAAAACATCATATACACACATGCTGCATATACATACAGAATTAGCATTTTCACACACATACGGGAAATATACACACACACACATTCCGTATACAGAGCATATACATACATACCATATACACAGCATATAAACATAAACATACATCATATATACATATATATATATGCACATATTTAAATGTGCACATATATATGCGTGTATAAATACAGTATATTCATCTATACACAGTATTTACATATATACACAGTAGATGCATATATACACATATATACACTAGCTGCATATATACATAGTATATACACATATACACAGTATATACATATATACACAGTATATACACTGTGGGAGATTTGGCCCAGTAGAGACCGTGGTAGCGGGGTACTGTGATGCAGTTCAAGACAGTGACACCAAGGTACAGTCCAAAACAGGTCTCGCCTGCGTTTATTGCAGCAGCAAAATAAAACAGCCTTTACATTCAGGCATTAAACAAACAAAATCCTACCCGTCAGGGTGCTAACTAAACAGAGTTTCTCTAACTCACCACTAGTACATAAAATAAGTCGCTGCTCCACGCACAGAGGTCAGGGCTGTGTGCTCTCCAGCCTCCTTTCAGAGAGACAACACTTTCAGCTCTGCTGAGCGGCTTTATGCAAACTGATTGGGCTGCTCCCACCACCTGTGTCCAAGGTGCTGGACAACACAACCTCAGCACTCAGGCCTCGCATAGTATGAAAACCTAGGGGAAACATACCGCCCATCCACAGTTAACCCCTTCAGTGTCCCACATACCCTCCCCCTCTGTTTGACCCTGTGGGGGCGAACACTTTTGGCCATAAGACAGTGGGTACGAGACAGGGCATCGGCATTCCCATGCAGCTTTCCTGCTCGATGTTCTACCGTGAACTTGAAATTTTGTAACATTAGGAACCACCTTGTGACCCTGGCATTCCTTTCTTTAGCCTGACTCATCCAGGTGAGGGGAGAGTGATCGGTCACTAGTGTAAACTGTCGCCCTATCAAGTAATACCTCAGGGATTCCAGAGCCCATTTGATCGCCAAGCACTCCCTCTCAACTATGCTATAGTTCTTCTCAGGAGGAGTGAGCTTGTGGCTCAGGAATGTCACGGGATGTTCCTCACCCTCCACTACTTGGGACAGGACAGCCCCTAAGCCCACGTCAGAAGCGTCAGTCTGAACAATAAAGGTCTTGGTGAAGTTAGGGGTGATCAGTACCGGTCCCTCGCACAAAACCGTCTTAAGTCGCTGAAACGCCCCCTCAGCCTCTTCACTCCACTTTACCATTACCGACCCGCTACCCTTGGTCAGGTCAGTCAGGGGTGCCGCTATTGTCGCAAAATCAGGAATAAATCGGCGATAATAGCCCACTATGCCTAGGAAAGCCCTCACTTGCTTCTTGCTCACAGGTCGTGGCCACTGCTGTATCGCCTCCACATTATTTACTTGGGGTTTGATGACACCTCGCCCAATACGGTACCCCAGGTAACGGGCCTCTTCCAGACCAAGCGCACATTTTTGGGGGTTCGCTGTCAACCCTGCTGCCCTCAGGGAGTCTACCACTGCTTGTACCTTGGCTAGATGACTTTCCCAATCGTTACTATAGACTATGATGTCATCCAGGTAGGCTGAGGCATATCTCCAGTGAGGTTTTAGCACGAGATCCATTAACCTCTGGAATGTGGCGGGAGCCCCATGTAGCCCAAAGGGTAGTACCACATACTGAAATAGCCCATCAGGAGTAACAAAAGCCGTCTTCTCTCTAGCCCTGTCAGTAAGGGGTACCTGCCAATACCCTTTCGTCAGGTCAAGGGTGGAGAAGAACCTAGCCTGTCCAAGTCGTTCTATCAACTCGTCAACTCTAGGCAGAGGGTAAGAATCAAATTTGGACACCTCATTCAACTTCCTAAAGTCATTGCAGAACCGTAGGGAACCATCAGGCTTGGGAATCAACACAATAGGACTCGACCAGTCACTTTTAGACTCCTCGATAACCCCCAGGTCTAACATCTGCCTGACTTCTTCAGTTATGGCTTGCCGGCGCGCTTCAGGGACCCGGTAGGGTTTTTGGTGTACCCGGATGTAGGGTTCGGTTATGATGTCATGCTTGATGACTGAAGTACGACCCGGTAACTTAGAGAACACATCAACGTTTCGGAGCACAAACTCCTTCGCTTCCTGAATCTGGGCCCTGGAGAGGGACTCCGAGATCCGTACTTCAGGCACCTTGGCATCGGGTACACCTACCTCGGGTGTCACCTTCTTAGGGACAGACGCTTTTCCTACTCCGACGGCTATCAGGGACTCTCTTACCCTCCATGGCTTTAGGAGGTTCACGTGGTATATCTGTTCGGGCTTCCTCCTCCCCGGCTGATATACCTTGCAGTTAACCTCCCCTACTTTCTCCATGACCTCATATGGACCTTGCCATTTCGCCAAGAACTTACTCTCTACGGTGGGCACAAGAACTAATACTCTGTCGCCTGGGTTAAAGGTCCTGAGTCTGGCTGATCTATTGTAGACCCTAGACTGGGCCTCTTGTGCCCTTGTCATGTGCTCCTTTACAAGGGGCATTACTGCCGCTATGCGGTCCTGCATAAGGGAGACGTGTTCAATCACACTACGGTGGGGGGTCCTTTCCTGTTCCCAGGTCTCCTTAGCTACGTCCAGGAGTCCACGTGGGGAACGGCCATATAATAGCTCAAAGGGTGAGAAACCTGTGGAAGACTGGGGTACCTCACGTATGGCAAACATCAGATAAGGCAACAAACAATCCCAGTCCTTCCCATCTTTGCTGACCACCTTCTTTAGCATCCCCTTCAAAGTCTTGTTAAACCGCTCGACCAGGCCATCTGTCTGGGGGTGATATACAGAGGTGCGGAGCTGTTTAACCTGCAGTAATTTACACATCTCCTTCATTACTCTAGACATGAATGGGGTACCCTGGTCAGTCAAGATTTCCTTGGGGAGGCCTGTGCGGGAGAATACCTGGAACATCTCCCTAGCAATGTTTTTGGAGGAGGTGTTCCTTAATGGAATCGCCTCTGGATACCGTGTAGCGTAGTCCAGGATAACCAAGATGTACTGGTGCCCCCTTGTGGATTTGACTATGGGGCCAACCAAATCCATTGCAATCCGTTCAAACGGCACCTCTATGATTGGTAATGGGACCAGAGGACTCCTGAAGTTGGACAACGGGGCAGTAAGTTGACACTCAGGGCAGGAGCTACAATACCGGTTTACCTCCTCCCATACCCCAGGCCAGAAAAATCTCTGCAGGATTCTCTCTCGGGTCTTCTCAGCACCTAAGTGCCCTCCCAGCACATGTTTGTGTGCCAAATCTAGCACCAACCTACGGTGAGATTGGGGTACTACAAGTTGCTCAACCTCCTCTCCCCGTATCTGGTCAACCCTGTACAACAGTTCCCCAACAATCACCATTCGGGGGTATATTTTGTCAGCCCCTGGTATTTGGAGTACCCCATTTATCACTTTAACATTCTCCCGTGCTTTAAATAAGGTAGCTGGGTCCTGTAGCTGTGCAGCCCCAAAATTTTCACGGGAAATCTCAAGGTCCGGCATGTCGGCTCCCTCCTCGTGACCCTCGACCTCACCAGCTAGGACCTCTAGGGGAGAGAATTCATTACCTGGGGTCACCCCTACTGCTGGTGTGGGCACATTGGCCTCGAAGGGTTCAGGGGCCAAGGCCGGGCACATCCGATGTCCATTATCTGTAACAGCACCTGAGGTGGGTCTTCGTCTCCAGAGGTCCCAAAACACCGGTAAGTCTCTGCCGATAATAGCCTCATGAAACAGGGTCCCCACCACCCCCACTTCATGGGTGATAGTACCACAAGGTGTATGTAGGTTGATGACGGCATGTATACATAACACTCCCACTTTATGCCCACTGTACAGTCCAGGATCAACCAAAGTTCCCCGCACCAGGGTGACCAGACTCCCCGAGTCTAGCAAGGCTTCCACAGTGTGACCACCGATTGTGACCATACACACTTGGGGTTCTGCATCCGTGACTGACTCGGCTGCCAGAACCGGCCGGGCAAACAGTGACATTCGCCGGGTCTGGTTGCAGTCCATTGGCTCCACTGACAGGGGACAGTTGGCAGCAATATGGCCCATTTCATGGCATCGCCAGCACTGGATACGGCTATGACCTCTGTCACGAGCCTCACTGGGTTTCTGGGTATCCAAGCCCCCCAGTGGACCCCCTCCCAACCTGACCTGTTTCCCTTTTTCTGCAGTAGCAGTCTTACCAGATGGTTTAGTGGCCTTGTCACTGGCACTGCTTCGTGTGGGAGAGATAAGTAGAAGATCCTCCGTAGCCCGATATCTCTCTACTAGGGACACAAGTTCCTCAGCATTTGTGGGACCGGCCTGTCCAACCCATCGCTGGAGCCGAGAGGGCAGAGAACGGGTGAACTTGTCAAGAACCACTCTCTCGACCATCTGTGCTATGGTGCAGTCCTCGGGTTGTAGCCACTTCCGGACAAGATGGATCAGGTCATGCATTTGGGAGCGCGGGGGTAGTTTTTCAGAGTATGCCCACTGGTGGACCCGGCTGGAACGAACTTGTATGGTGACCCCAAGACGAGCCAGAATCTCCGCCTTTAGCTGGGGGTACTCACGGGCCTCTGTTTCACTCAGGTCGTAGTAAGCCTTCTGCGATTCACCTGTCAGGTACGGTGCCAGGACATCTGCCCACTGCTCAGCTGGTAACTCCTCTCGCTCAGCTACTCGCTCGAACACAGTGAGATACGCCTCCACATCGTCGGTCGCCGTCATCTTTTGTAAAGCCTTCTGCACTGCAGCCCGTGCGGAATGCTGGACAACCGGGTACCCTTGCAAACCAGTATGGGACCCCTCAGTAGTCGTCGCTTGCCTTGCTGCCATAACGCCAGAAAACTTTTCCATCATCAGCTGGAACATGGCTCGGGACTCTTCCTGCTGCTGGCGGGACCTCTCCTCCTGCTGCTGGAGCATGGCTTGCTGCAGCTGTCGATTAGCTCGGGACTCTTCCTGTTGTTGCTGGAGCATGGCTTGCTGCAGCTGCCGATTAGCCTGGGACTCTTCCTGCTGCTGGCGGGATCTCTCCTCCTGCTGCTGGAGCATGGCTTTAATAAAGTCCTCCATCTTAGCTTTATCCTGCAATTTGCCTGCTGCTTTCACCCAGGCCATGCAATGTTGCAGGATGTAGCAAGCCTTTTCAGGTGTGTGTCTTTTGAACTGCCCGTAATCCGAAGCACCATATGTGGGAGATTTGGCCCAGTAGAGACCGTGGTAGCGGGGTACTGTGATGCAGTTCAAGACAGTGACACCAAGGTACAGTCCAAAACAGGTCTCGCCTGCGTTTATTGCAGCAGTAAAATAAAACAGCCTTTACATTCAGGCATTAAACAAACAAAATCCTACCCGTCAGGGTGCTAACTAAACAGAGTTTCTCTAACTCACCACTAGTACATAAAATAAGTCGCTGCTCCAGGCACAGAGGTCAGGGCTGTGTGCTCTCCAGCCTCCTTTCAGAGAGAACCCATTCTCAGCACTGCTCAGCGGCTTTATGCAAACTGATTAGGCTGCTCCCATCACCTGTGTCCAAGGTGCTGGACAACACAACCTCAGCACTCAGGCCTCGCATAGTATGAAAACCTAGGGGAAACATACCGCCCATCCACAGTTAACCCCTTCAGTGTCTCACAACACATATAGACAGTAGATGCATATATACACTTTATATACACAGTAGAATCATATATACACAGTATATAAATATATAGACAGTAGATGCATATTTACACAGTATATACACACGGAGGACGGCTTCTTGCTCCGGCAGCGGGTGTGGGGGGATGGTGGACGGAGGTCAACTGCATGTTCCACAGGGGTGGGGGTGGGTATTGAGCGGGGATGGGAGGTATTGAGCGGAGGATGGCTGAATGGTCTGGCGGTGAAGGGGCACAGAGCGGGGGTACTGGGGCGCGTGGAGCGGAGGACGACTGAATGTTCCGGGGGGGATCTGAGGACGGCTGAATGTACCGGCGGGGGGGGGGGGGGTGTCGGTAGATCGGAGGACAGCTAAATGTTCCGGCGGGGGGGGGGGGGCAGTGCGGGGAGTGGTGGGCTTCTGAATGTTCCGGCGGGGGGGGCACGGAGGAAGGCTGAATGTTCCGGCGGGGAGGAGTGCGGGATGCGGAGGATGGCTGCCTGTTCGGGCAGGAGGAGGGGTGGCGGCGGGGGCTTGCAGGGTAAGGCTACTTGTTCCGGGGGGTGGGGGGGAGCGCGAGCGGGATTCCGAGCTGGCAGGGATGCCTGGCAATGCAGCAGGATGGGCGGGCAGGGGGCGGACGGCTCGGCCATGCAGGTGAAGGGCGGGGAGGCGGTAACTTGTGCCGGGGGGCGGACAGGTGGGCGGGCAGGCCATGCATGGGGATATGCATGGAGGTGGTGACCTGTGCCGAGGACGGACGACTAAGGGAGGCGGCGGCTGAGGAGTCAGGGACTGGGGGACGCGATCTGGTGGGGGCCCCCTGGGGGGCAAGATGGAGGAGGCCCCCCCCCCGCCTATAATTGAATTTTTAGGTTTTTTAATTATATATTTTTTTTTTTAACTTTTTTTTATTTTCACTTTTACTTTTTTTCAGACTCCCTAGGGTACTCTAACCCTAGGTTGTCTGATCGATCCTACCATATACTGCCATACTACAGTATGGCAGTATATAGGGATTTTACTCCCCATACATTTCCAATGTGCTGATAGCACATTGTAATGAATGGGTTAAAACGAGACAGCTTCGGGCCTGCGAGCCCTCTCCATGCACCGGGAACTGGCGCCCGCCGTACTAGTACGGCACGCGTCGGGAAGGGGTTAAGGGAGAAGATTCTCCAGATGCACCTAAAATATAATTCAATCTTGTGAACATGGATGTAAGATCCAGCATTGAGTAGGACCTATTAAAAGCAATCAATGCATCTGCCAGCTCCTATTGTGGTCTCTCACCTCCCCATCTCATCTCCACCTCCTATTGTGGCCCCCTCTCATCTCCCCCTCATTTTGTGGCCCCTCATCCCCCCATAGTGTAGACCCTCATCTCCCCCACATATTGTGGACCTCCTCATCTCCCCCTCATACAGTGAACCCTCTCATCTCTCCCTCATATTGTGAACCTTCTCATCTCCCCCTCACATTGTGGCCCCTCATCTCTTCCCCATATTATGGCCCCTTTTCTCCTCCTCAAATTGTGGACCCTCTCATCTCTCCTTTATATTGTGGACCCTACAATCTCTCCCTCATGTCGTGGCCAATTTTATCTCCCCCACATATTGTGGCCCCTTTCATCTCCCCCACATATTGTGGTCCCCATCTCTCCCTCATATTGTGGACCTTATCATCTCCCCCTCATATTGTGGCCCCTCATCTCTTCCCCATATTATGGCACCTTTAATCTCCCCCACATATTGTGGCACCTTTCATCTTTTCCACATATTGTGTCCCCCCATCTCCTCTTCATGCTGTGACCTGTCATCTCTCCTTCATATTGTGGTCCCTCATCCCCCCCTTATATTGTGGACCCTCTCATCTCTCCTTTATATTGTGTACCCTTCCATCTCTCCCTCATATTGTGGCACATCTCATCTCCTCATTATGTGGCCACTCTCATCTCTCCATCATATCGTGCCCGCCCCCATTTCTCCCTCATGTAATGACCCTTCATCTCTTCCTCATGTTCAGAGCATTGCTCATAGGGGTTATATACCTAAATATATAGAAATGCAGCAATACACACAGGCCTACAGGCTCAGCCATAAGAATGAACCATAACCAACTTTTGTAACTAGTGGAGACCTGCTAAATATTCAGGAGCCCTTCCCTCCCCTCTGCAATGTACTGAGCTGCCAACATTGTGGTCATAGGGGTGCAGTATCAGATGTTCAGCTGTTTCCTGAGTTGAAATGCGCAGTGAGGTCATGCAAAAGCAATTCTGCTTTAAAATTAGGAAGTTGTGAAATATATTTGAGGAAGAATAACTTTCAGGTCTACATTTTTTATTTATACACTAAACCTCATGGACTACAGGACATTCCATAATGAATATTCATTAGAAGGGTTCTCATGAACACACTCACATCATAATGGGTACAGCGACCTACAACGTAAGAATGTAATTTACAACATAATTTATTCAGATGGGGGCAGGTACAGGTGCTACATTTTTATATACAGTTTGGAAAAAAGTATTTAGTCAGCCACAAATTTTGCAAGTTCTCCTGCCTAAAAAGATGAGAGAGGCCTGTAACTGACATCATAGGTAGAGCTCAACGATGAGAGACAAAGGGCCACATTAATGAAGCAATCTGCAACCAATATTCTGGCGAAGATTGCTAATAAATACATGTACACACTGCTTGCACGTGTATGTATGAAGTGTTTCCATCAGTATTGGGGCACATTTACTTAACTGGCCCTGTCGCGATCCCCGATCCGGATGGTCCGACGAAGATGAAGTCCGGCGCGATTCACCAAGATCGTGCGCCCGAGATCCTGCATGTGTTGCTTCCCCGCTGAGGTCCGCCGGAGTTCACCTTCTTCCTGGTGTATGTGAGTGCATATGTCTTGCGACACAATTTGAGATGTTAAATCCCGCGCGTTGTCCAAATCCGTCGGATCGTCCGACGGCCCGCCCCCCCCCCCCGATTTGTGTCACGTGAATGCTGGCGCTGATGCGCCAAAATCCAATCACGTGCGCCAAAAACTCCAGTTAAATGAGGCGCAAAACATAAAATTTCGGGAAACCCGACAGAAATGTGCCCCATTGTGTCAAGCTGCACTGTGCACACCGCAACACAATACTGAGCACCTAACGGGGTGTTCCGGAGCACATTGGCTGACATAATTATGGCACATTCCCATGAAACTCACTGGGGCAAATGCAGAGTGCCCAAGATTCATGATTTGTGGTGCCCGTTCATCAAGAATCTGTCACTTCCTGCACTTTCTCGATAGAATGCACCAACTTTGGTGACCTTTAACATGGGGCGTACAACACACTTCTGTCGGACTGTGCATGATAAACGGCACCGGGACGCCGCCTTTAGTGACGAAATTTGTGTTGAACTGCCTCAATTCTTTGTGGCATAGATTCAACAAGGTGCTGGAAGCATTCCTCAGAGATTTTGGTCCATATTGACATGATGGCATCACACAGTTGTCGCAGATTTGTCGGCTGCACATCCATGATGCGAATCTCCCGTTCCACCACATCCCAAGATGCTTGGATTGAGATCTGGTGACTGTGGAGGCCATTTGAGTACAGTGGTTGTCATGTTCAAGAAACCAATCTGAGATGATTCCAGCTTTATGACATGGCGCATTATCCTGCTGAAAGTAGCCATCAGATGTTGGGTACAATGTGGTCATAAAGGGATGGACATGGTCAGCAACAATACTCAGGTAGGCTGTGGTGTTGCAACGATGCTCAATTGGTACCAAGGGGCCCAAAGAGTGCCAAGAAAATATTCCCCACACCATGACACCATCAGCCTGAACCGTTGATACAAGGCAGGATGGATACATGCTTTCATGTTGTTGACGCCAAATTCTGACCCTACCATCCGAATGTCGCAGCAGAAATCGAGACTCATCAGACCAGGCAACGTTTTTCCAATCTTCTACTGTCCAATTTCGAGCTTGTGCAAATTGTAGCCTCAGTTTCCTGTTCTTAGCTGAAAGGAGTGGCACCCGGTGTGGTCTTCTGCTGCTGTAGCCCATCTGCCTCAAAGTTCGACGTACTGTGCGTTCAGAGATGCTCTTCTGCCTACCTTGGTTGTAACGGGTGGCGATTTGAGTCACTGTTGCCTTTCTATCAGCTCGAACCAGTCTGCCCATTCTCCTCTGACCTCTGGCATCAACAAGGCATTTCCGCCCACAGAACTGACGCTCACTGGATGTTTTTTCTTTTTCGGACCATTCTCTGTAAACCCTAGAGATGGTTGTGCGTGAAAATCCCAGTAGATCAGCAGTTTCTGAAATACTCAGACCAGCCCTTCTGGCACCAACAACCATGCCACGTTCAAAGGCACTCAAATCACCTTTCTTCCCCATACTGATGCTCGGTTTGAACTGCAGGAGATTGTCTTGACCATGTCTGCATGCCTAAATGCATGTTGCAGCCATGTGATTGGCTGAATAGAACTTAAGTGGTAACAAACAGTTGGACAGGTGTACCTAATAAAGTGGCCGGTGAGTGTATGTGTCTCTAACACTTCTTAATTACACATGCAAGCAGTTTGCTCAAGAAAGTGTTGGTCTGAAAAGCGGTATATTCTTATCGGAGGATTTAGGAATTTGTGCTGGAGGAGTGTGAACTGCTCTATTTTGACATATTGGAAGAGAAAGACACACGGAAGCAAGGGAATCGGGAGCTCCGGTCAGAACTCATTTTCTATGTTTTACAATTTGGGTTTACTTGATCAACCCTTTGTAGCACCATGAGAGAGGTGTGCAGCACATAGCTATTATTGCTGTATTTTTTACTCAAGAAAGAACTTGCAAAGTCCGACAAAAAACTAGCGCATGGGCTCTAGTAAATGTGGCCCACTGAGTGCTCCAGGAAAAAAGTGGAGCAGGGCGCACCAGATTAATGAAACAAACCCCATGGAAAACCTTTGAAAGGAGTTGAAAATTTGTGCTGGCAGACTGGGGCTAGCAACAGCCCCCAAAAAACATCACTGCTCTAGAGCAGGAGCGTAACCAGAAGAGGCTGGGTCCCATAGCAGATTTCTCCATGGGACCACCTTCCCCTTCAAAAAATATTGACATATTTGTACACTTGTTTATACCCTCATATATACACACATTTTTATACTTCTATATACAAACAAAAAGTTCTACACTTATACACCTACATTTATACACTTACAAAAATAAGGAGATCTGCATGGAGGAATAGACCAACATATCGACAGTATGTGCCAACCTTGTGAAGACTTACCGAAAAAAATTTAAAAAAATCAAATTCTGGATTTGTTTTCTCATTTAGTCTCTCATAGTTAGGTTTCTACCTATGATTTTGGTTACATCTGGTAAGTGGGAGAACTTTCACAATTGGTGGCTGACTAAATATTTTTTGCCCACTGTATCTGGCCAGGGCGCAGGGTGGCACAGGAAAGTGCTATAATTTTCAGTGGGATGTAAGTTTGTGCAACACCCTCGCCGATGCAATGGCGAAGGAGTGTTTGCGAATACGTCCCACCTGCATGTAACCACATCACACTACATGGTCCTGATAGGACATAGGGGATATTGCAGTGGTGAATCCTGCCTGGCAAGGCAGAAGTTAATCTGTGTATGATGTAAAATCTATCATCCAGTGTCTTGTGTTACATCCTGTCCTCTGTAAGCTGAGATGTGATTGGAGGAGCAGCCACCACCTGACCAGAGGGGAAGTAATAAAACCCCTGGCCAGGAATGTTCTGGGGATTCTAGTATGTCTTTCTAGGGGCTTAGAAGCCAGGAAGAGCTTAGAATCCTAGAGATTCAGTGAGTGAGTGAGCAATCTCTGTCTAGCCCATACCAGAGCAGGAAGAGTTTAGCCCCTGCCTCTGAAGAGTGGAGTCTAAGACTAGAGTTAGTATAGTGAGGAAAAGGGGTATCATCTTACCTTTAAAGGTGATACCTGAAGCCCTACAGGACAAGCTGAAGCTTCCTACCAGGACACAGCTGCCTTCCCAGCCTGCCCTCTACATCCAGGCTGGTGAACTATCTCCTGAGGCTCCCTCCAACTCACATCTCAGCACTCCATCTACTTGTTAAAGGCACGTTGCTGCGGTTCCTGCCGGTTCAAATAAAGAACTGTAAGTTGTTTTCTTCAACTTCTGTCTCCGTCTGGTCCCTGCTAATATGGCTGCCTTCATCACCGGCACCCTGTCCATCACCCAGAGACTCACACTCGGGACATTAAGGGGTTGCCCCAGGGAGATCCGCTATAGCCACCTCTCCCTCATCATTTCTTGCCAACACCACCCTGCTGGAGACCTGCCAGGCTGTAGGACAGCCCTCCGGTTCCCCCGTACCAAGCACCGTGACAATAGCGTGCTTAGGCCGCAACCGCCAGCCACTCCGGTACCGCGGGCCCTGGCTGTCTCCAGGCCTCACCTCAAGGGCTAGGCCCCGGTGGGGGATGTTGCATTTGTGGCACAAGGGATTCATGATTTGGCTCACAAGCAAAAAGGAATAGAAATGTCTCCCCATTCATGAAGGTGATAATAAAACCCCCTAGACCAGCTAATTTTGCACCAAAAAACTGTGCCACAAAAGGAGTCGGAAAACTAGGAGCGCCAGAAAAGTAACGAATTTACAAGCAGAAAAAAAAGAACAGAAAACCACTACAATTATAGCGATGACACTTCATAAATAAGGTACAAGAGGCGAAGCAAGGGAAATTTTTTTACCAATTTTTGAGTGTGGCTCAAAAAGAGAGCAGCTAAAAGCCGGTCTTAAGAGTTCTCAACCTTTTAGTCCATGCCCCCTCATCCAGTTTATCAGATACCAAGTATTTTGTCATATTTTAATCACCATATTCAAAATGATGCCAAGGACTACTATTGACTCTCCTGTGGTGGAAATACTACATGTTTACCACTGAGTGGTTACTGCCATGTACATGTTATGTTATGTCACGTTATGATGGTGGTTCAATAAGTGGGCGTTCCTGGGGGAAGTTGGTGTTATCATCGTGTGCTGCCATCTATCAAACGGCGGCAAAACAAATTGCAGACTGATTCATAGTAAGACGTGTTTCGTGATTTTCGCCAAGATAGAAAAAGAGCAGTAACGTTTGGTAATTTGCTTTTTGTTTTTGGATGGGAAAAAATGCGACGAGATAAAAGCAAAGTTGGATGCTGTTTATGGGGACACTTCGCCATCTATGACCACAGTTAGATATTGGTTCAACGAATTTAAACGTGGGTGCAGATCCATTTTTGAGCGACCAGGACGCCCGGCAGACGTGGTTACCGAGAAAATCATTCAAAAAGTCCACGACATGATACTCGCTGATCGACGAACGAAAGTGCGCAAAGTAGCAGAGCCGTAGGTGTGTTGATGGAACAGCAATTAATATTTTACGAGATAAGTTGGCGGCCGCATTTGGCGAAAAAGAAGGTGCTGTTCCTCCATGATAACGTACGAGCACATTCATCCAGAGTTGTTGCCGCCAAACTGCATGAATTGCTGCCGCACCCCTGTATCCACCTGATCTTGCTCCCTGTGACTTTTTCTTGTTCCCTAACATGAAGAAATGGCTCGCGGGAAAAAAAATTAGCTCAAACGAGGAAGTCAAAACAGAGGTGTATTTTGGAGAGTTCGACAAATCCTATTTTTTGGAGGGGTTAAAAAAATGGCAGGAACGTTGGGAGAAGTGTATCTTGCTAAAAGGGGACTATGTTGAAAAATTGAACCGCCCTTGAATGTCATGCCATTCTTTGTTGTGCTGTATACCACAATGTATTGTTACTAGGTAATATTACGCCCTGTGGCCGCATAGTGTCCTTTTATGAAAAATGTGTGATGCAAGCGACAAATGGCAGCTTTGAGTAAGATGGACATAGGTTACATGTGTGTTGTAGTGAAGTTGTGCATAGTCATCACAGGTATGGACCAAGACTAATATTAAAATCAAGACTATGAAATCAGGTGGCAAACAAACAGATAAAACAGTAGCAAGCCAAATAAGCCACAGGACCCATGGTGATTTATAGGATCATTGGGGGACATTTATCTGCGCTTGTAGTTTTGTAGAGGGTGGGCTAGACGGCAGATTGGGCCGGCGCAGAACCTTCCTGCCTCGTGCTTGCAGAGCACCTATAGCAAGGCAGACAGGGACTGGAGTAAAACTGTGAAACACAGCCAGCCGCCGGATACATCAGGAGGGGAGGTGCAAGAATTATCATACACCAGCACCATACATCAGCATTTGATAAATTGCCCCCATTGAGTGGAAGCTACAACCCCCCTAAAAATTTACACCTCACCACTCTTAAAACCGGGAGTGTGACATACAAATCATATTGTAGGTGATCATATTAACGGTGTGAATGCCATAGCAGAGATAGCCAGGCGACTGGTGCCTGTTTATGGCACTGGGATTCATTGTAATGTCTCAGTGGACAGACCTTTAGTAAATTCTGCACCCAGTTAGCTTCATGGGACTGGCTGGAGGTGGCTGCAGACCTCTCTCGTGCCCCTTCACAATCACCCCTTTAACAGCCATTTTCCCCATTTATTATCTAACAAGATTTTCTATGTATTAATACATTGCTGCCACCCTCTGTCTCAACTGAGTTTGTGCAAAAAAATATACCTGTGTTTGTGTTATAAATGTGAAATGTATCTTTCCTGAGATATAGCAGGCTGTGATTGGTTATCAGCTCAGAACTGTCTAGAGAGACTTGGTCTGTCTAGACTCTAGACCAGTGTGCCGTGGCACACTAGTGTGCCGCGCCACATGGTCGGGTGTGCCGCGGGGAAAGTTCCCCAAACTATGGTGACTGTGTTATGTTTCCCGGCAATGCGCAGCGATGCGCAGTCACGGCTTCTTACAATGTAGGAGACGTGTACAATAACACATGCGCAAGCTTTGAACCTCGCGCGACAAAATGACATCACAGAGGCCGGCGCATCATCCTGAGAGCAGAGAGACTCCCGCATTTGCCCACCGCCAAGGTAATGCCCACCAATGATGCTGACTATATGAGCTTTTGCCTGAGTATATGAACTGTTGGCAGAATACTCAGCATATGAGCTGGTACTTTTAGTACTCCAGCAGTATACTGCATATAACAATGAGAAATACTATAGTCATGAGGCTGGAGTACTACAAGTACCAGCTCATATGCTGAGTATATGAGCTGGCACTTGTACTCTGGCCTCATGGCCATAGTACTTCTCATTGTACCCCTTTATTTTGCAGTATATGAGCCACATAATAATCAGCACCATATACTAAAAACAGGGAAACTGAGAACTGTTGAGGAAGAGCTTCGTGTGTCTTTCCACCATTCCTGCCAGGATATCCCTTTTGTGTTTATCGAAACAGGCCCAGGTTTCACAATGAGTAAAATAAATTTAGAATCTATATTATTAACTATATGTATAATATGACTGTTTTAGTGTCATTTTGTGCTATTTTTGTTGGTGGTTTGCCCCAGGATTTTCTAAGTATAAAAAGTGTGCCGCGGCTCGAAAAAGGTTGAAAATCACTGCTCTAGACAGACCAAGTATATGAGGATACGCTCTGTCCAGAGTTCTGGGTATTTCTTTGGACTCTCAGAGGGGCAGCACAGTGGCTTAGTGGTTAGCATTACAGCAATGGTGACCTAGGTTCAAGTCCCAGGATCAACATCTGCAAAGAGTTTGTGTGGGTCTCCTCCGCTTACCTCCCACACTCCAAAACATACTGGTAGGATGATTAGATTGTGAGCCCCATGGGGACAGGGAGTGATTTGGCAAACTCTGTGCAGCGCTGCGTAATCTGTGTGCACTATATAAATGAAGGAATTATTATGGGGAGATTTATCAGGACTTGTATTCCAGTTTATTCTTTGAGGTTAATAGTAGAACTATGTTTTCTCATATACAGACGGTCCCCTACTTAAGAACACCTGACTTACATACGACCCCTCGTTACAGACGGACCCCTGGATTTTTGTTATTTGCTGTACTTTAGCCCTAGGCTACAATAAACAGCTGTAACAGTTATCACAGGTGTCTGTAATGAAGCTTTATTGTTAATCCTGGTTCTTATGACAACCCAATATTTTTGAAATCCAATTGTCACAGAGACCAAAAATTTTTTTTGGCTGGGGTTACAATTAAAGTTAACAGTTTCAACTTGCATACAAATTCAATGTAAGAACTGCCTGTATACAGGATTAGATTACTACTACTGGGTACAGGTCCGGATCATAGGGGGGGGGCTCACGGTCCGGATCATAGGGGGGGCTCACGTTCCCCAGGGCCCCCACCACTTTGTTCTGAAAGGGGCCCCCCTACCAAATGTGGGCGATTTGGGCGGTCCTATGACCACCCGAATCGCCAACAGTGTATATGGCTCCGGGCTCCCACGGGCCGAATCTCGGCGATGTGTCTGCATTTCTTCTATGCCAGAGTGAGGGAACTATAAGTTCCTTGCTCTGCCATAGATGATAGCATGTAAACAAAAATGTGCTGAAGGCGCAGAGTGTGACGTCGTGCGTATGACGTCACGGCACCAAGACAGTCACAGAGCCGCCTGTAGCAGGGCGCCGCCATCTTTGTTTACATCCGACACAGAAGGAAGATGAGGACGGCGCGCATCAGGGGAACGATGGAGGGTGAGTACAATTGTATTATTTTATCTACGACTGTCGTATATAGTTATTATAGGGGGACTGTGTATAGTTATTATAGGGGGACTGTATATAGTTATTATAGGGGGAATGTATATAGTTATTATAGGGGGGCTGTGTATAGTTATTATAGGGGGACTGTATATAGTTATTATAGGGGTTGTATATAGTTATTATAGGGGGACTGTGTATAGTTATTATAGGGGTTTTATATAGTTATTATAGGGGGACTGTGTATAGTTATTATAGGGGGACTGTATATAGTTATTATAGGGGGAATGTATATAGTTATTATAGGGGGGCTGTGTATAGTTATTATAGGGGGACTGTATATAGTTATTATAGGGGTTGTATATAGTTATTATAGGGGGACTGTATATAGTTATTATAGGGGTTGTATATAGTTATTATAGGGGGACTGTGTATAGTTATTATAGGGGGACTGTATATAGTTATTATAGGGGGAATGTATATAGTTATTATAGGGGGGCTGTGTATAGTTATTATAGGGGGACTGTATATAGTTATTATAGGGGTTGTATATAGTTGTTATAGGGGGAATGTATATAGTTATTATAGGGGAACTGTGTATAGTTATTATAGGGGGACTGTGTATAGTTATTATAAGGGGGTGTAAATAGTTATTAGAGGGGGACTATATAGTTATTGTAGCGAATCTGTATATAGTTATATAGTTATTATAGGAGGCTGTATATATTTATTATAGGGGGCTGTATATAGTTACTATAGTGGGCTGTATATAGTTAATGCTCTGGGACTGTATATAGGTAATCTTGGGGGCTGTGTATAATGATTACTGTGGGCTGTATATAGTGATTACTGCTGGAGCTGTATACAGTGATTGCTGGGGGAGCTGTATAAAGTGGTTGCTGGGGGAGCTGTATATAGTGATTACTGGGAGCTATATACAGTGAATGCTGGGGGCTGCATATAATTGTCACAGAGACCAAAAATTTTTTTGACTGGGGTTACAATTATAAAGTATACAGTTTCAACTTACATACAAATTCAATTTAAGAACTGCCTGTATACAGGATTAGATTACTACTACTGGGTACAGGGCCAGATCATAGGGGGGGGCTCACGTTCCCCAGGGCCCCCACCACTTGGTCCCACCCGAATCGCCAACAGTGTATATGGCTCTGGGCTCCCACAGGCCGAATCTCGGCGATGTGTCTGCCTTTCGTCTATGCCAGAGTGAGGGAACTATAAGTTCCTTGCTCTGCCATAGACGATAGCATGTAAACAAAAATGTGCTGACGGCGCAGAGTATGACATTGTGCGTATGACAGAGACGCCTGTAGCAGGGCATCGCCATCTTTGTTTACATCCGACACTGAGAAGGAAGATGAGGACGGCGCGCATCAGGGAGCGAGGGAGGGTGAGTACAATTGTATTATTTTATCTACTACTGTAGATACTATAGGGGATTGTATATATTTATTATGGGGGAGTTTATATAGCAATAATAGGAGTCTGCATATAGTTATTTATTATAGGGAGGCTGTATATTTTTATTATAGGGGGTGTGTGTGGTTATTATAGGGACGCTGTATATTGTTATTATAGGGGGTGTATATATTTATTATAGGGAGACTGTATATAGTTATTATAGGGAGACTGTGTATAGTTATTATAGGGAGACTGTGTATAGTTATTATAGGGGGTCTGTATATAGTTATTATAGGGGGACTGTATATAGTTATTAAAGGGGAGTGTATATAGTTATTATGGAGAGACTGTGTATAGTTATTATAGGGGGACTGTACATAGTTATTATAGGGGAACTGTATATAGTTATTATAGGGGGTGTATATAGTTATTAAAGGGGGACTGTATATAGTTATTATAAGGGGGTGTTGTTAGGGTTGGGTAACACAGAAGACAGGAGATAGTGTGCCCTGAGCTTGCCCCAACCTCTGTCCCTTCCTATAGCCCCCCCCCCACGCTAAACCGTGGGGCGACTACTTGAAGACTCGAAATACACTGGATAAGTGTGGGAAGGGAAACACACACAGACTGACAAACATAAAACACAAAAGAATGGTAAACTAACCGGAGTCACAACGAGAGGGTACGTCAATAGCACAATCAGTAGGCAAAGAGTCAATGTCAAAAACTAGCCGAGGTCACAACGATTCAGATACAGATACAGAGCAATACAACCTAATGCAGCAAGCGAGTGATGAAGGGATTTCAAACACTGGCACAGGTGACTAGTGAAGCTGCAATTTATCCAGCCAGAACCCCACCTCCAGAACCTGATAGGAGCTCGACAACTTCTGGGAATTCGTTGTGTCGTGAATTTGGTGGCACTTATTGATTTCTGTTGAGCCGATTTCGGGTGCAACCACAGTAGGTCTTAACACCAAAAAAGACCAGAAAGAAAAATTCAGCAAATTTTGTGGTTGTGGGCACGCTCAAAAAACGGTTTCAGAAATGAATTATATACGATTTTAATTTCTAACGAATAACAGACAGTTAGTTCTTTTAAAATACAGCAAACAGTTAGTTTAAAATTGTAACAGACAGTGTAGCGTTATCCACAAATGTATATTATGTACACCTTGGTGTCTTAATCGTGGGGTGCAGGGACTTGGTTGGTCATTTTCTTATAATACCCCTCCTCGTGGACACATATGTACTGTGTAAACCTATACAATATAAGTCTAAACTTACACAATATAAAGGATATAAAAACTTGGTTGATCCTTGTCTGTTTAGTTCCTCTGATGGGTGTACACCAAAAATATGAAAAAATGGAAAAATGCATGCATAAAAAATAATTGATAAAAAGTCTATATCAAAAATACGTGGCTAAAAATGTATAGATTTTCTAAAAAGTTATACTCAAAGTAAATTAATGTCCAGGAGGTTTTGCTAACTGACAGGATGTAGGGCCCTACACCTGTGATGACTCTTACAGATCGTTTTTATACGTTTTTTAGACAGTTCGAATAATCTTGTTTATGGATATTGTTGTATGAAAATTTGAACACTCACGATTGGTTGACAGCGACTGATATGGATGCCCCTGTGTTCGTATTGCTGATTTTGGTATGCAGGAGTAACCAAACGCCAAATGTTGTGTGGATTGTTTGTTGGCCGTTTTCCACGTGTGATGGCGTCTGTGGGTGCCGTCCAGGAATGCTGTCAGGAGATGTTAACTCACACGTTTCTATTTCACCGTGTGGCTTCTCCTCTCACAGTTCGGACTGGGTGACTTCCATCGTGTGTTACGGACAGTGTTGTACTCGTCGGTGGGTAAAATCGCACCAGCCAATGCTCTGAATAGTTGGTTTCAGTTCTCTGACGTTTTGTAAGTAAATGTCTTTCTATTATTTTGTAAGTGATGATGGTGGTAGGTTTGGTTCTATAGGAGTGTTCAGATTCTGTAAAAGTGTTAGGATTCTTGCAGCTAGACGCGTTTCGAAGCGCAATGCTTCTTCCTCTTCCTTAATCAGCACCCCACGATTAAGACACCAAGGTGTACATAATATACATTTGTGGATAACGCTACACTGTCTGTTACAATTTTAAACTAACTGTTTGCTGTATTTTAAAAGAACTAACTGTCTGTTATTCGTTAGAAATTAAAATCGTATATAATTTATTTCTGAAACCGTTTTTTGAGCGTGCCCACAACCACAAAATTTGCTGAACTTCTGGGAATTAACCCCTCATGGTGCAGAATAACCAGGCACCATGCAGAGGTACCACATGTCCCAGCAGTTCCGAACACAACTCCTAGACAGCGCGAGATCTTAGCAGCCGCTGCCCGGGACGTCGGAGAACGCTGCTAGCCCCACCAGAAGAACCAGAAGTCCCAGCATTCTCTCTAGTGAACCTGACAGGTGTATTTAGTTATTATAGGGGGACTGTATATAGTTATTATAAGGGGACTGTGTATAGTTATTATAGGGGGACTGTATATAGTTATAGGGGGGTTATATAGTTATTATAGGGGGACTGTATATAGTTAGTATAGAGGGTGTATATAGTTATTATCGGGGGCTGTATATAGTTATTATAGGGGTTGTATATAGTTATTATAGGGGGAATGTATATAGTTATTATAGGGGGACTATGTATAGTTATTATAGGGGGACTGTGTATAGTTATTATAAGGGGGTGTAAATAGTTATTATAGGGGGCTGTATATAGTTATTATAGGGGGACTATATAGTTATTGTAGCGAATCTGTGTATAGTTATTATAGGATGCTGTACATATTTATTCTAGGGGGCTATATATAATTACTATAGTGGGCTGTATATAGTTAATGCTCTGGGACTGTATATTGGTAATCTTGGGGGCTGTGTATAATGATTACTGTGGGCTGTATATAGTGATTACTGTTGGAGCTGTATACAGTGATTGCTGGGGGAGCTGTATATAGTGATTGCTGGGGGAGCTGTATATAGTGATTACTGGGAGCTGTATACAGTGATTACTGTTGGAGCTGTATACAGCGATTGCTGGGGGAGCTGTATATAGTGATTGCTGTGGGAGCTGTATATAGTGATTGCTGGAGGGGCTGTATATAGTGATTACTGGGGAGCTGTATATAGTGATTACTGGGGGCTGTATATAGTGATTACTGGGGGACCCCCACCATATTTTGCGCCCAGGGGCCCCCACCAACATTACTGGGTACTTGTAAGAATTCTGACTGGGTACTTGTAAGAATAGTAACCTGCCCATATATTCACTATAAAAGTAGTATATAGGGTTAAAATTGAGACTAAGAAGGAGCCTCTTACACCAACAAGGCCCGGTGTAGCTGCACTTTTAGGCCTATTATGATTATTATTATTAATTCCTTATTATTTGTATAGCACCAACATATTCTGCAGCACTACACAGAGCTTGCCAACTTTGGTTACATCTCTAGTTCATGGCCCGCAAACATTGATTCAGTTGACATGATATCTTCCCATGATATCTTATGTTTGTGTATCCTTTACATGAATGTATCCTTTAAATCTCCCCTATTGAGTGGCTCTATATTTTAAGATATTCTTTTCCGCACCACTAGGTGGCAGCTTTCTTCCATGCAACCAAAACCAATTCAGCATAAAAGTAATTCATCCTGAATATAAGTCCCTACCATAGGAAAAATAAATATATAGTGACATTAATGTGATAGGAAAATTAAATTGCATATATGTCTAGGGATTGTGGGTAGGAAGAAAAAAAGGATAAAGCACAGGTAAGCAAACTCCCATATAAGCAGGTAGCTGCCGTATGGTCTTCATGGATCCCTGGAGTGATGTGTATGGAAGATGCAATATCCGTTCTACATCCTGGGGTCATTTATTATGCAAGGGTGATGCTTGCATGCTGGAAATGTGATGCCCTTGCACTCACAGTACACAGCACAGAAAACTTCATGGTAGTTTAGAATAATCCTGCCATTGTAATCCATCCCTATTCTCAGTAGCATTCATTGATATTTGACCTAGGACTTCAATCACCCCTCATACCAGTGATTTTTTTAAACTACTGGTTAAAGATTTAACCAATACAAATTCAGTTTCCCAGTTTTCAATCTATTTATAGCAGTCAATATATGAAAAGCGGGAGATGGTTCCCTACGATCAGTATGAAGTACAGTCATGGCCAAAAGTTTTGAGAATGATACAAATGTTAATTTTTACACAGTCTACTGCATAAGGTTTTATAATGGCAATTTTCATATACTCCAGAATGTTATAAAGAGTGATCAGCTTAACATTAATTAATTGCAAAGTTATTTTAGAAAATGAACTTTTTCCCCCAAAACACATTTCATTTTCATTGCAGGCCTGCCTTAAAAGGAGCAGCTAACATGGTGTCAGTGATTGCTCCAGTAACAGAGGTGTGGGCGTTGATGAGGAACAGGGCTGGGGATCAATCTGTCATGATTAAGTAAGAATCACACCACTGGACACTTTAGAAGGAGGCTGGTGCTTGGCAGCATTGTTTCTCTTCTGTTAACCATGGGTATCTCTAAAGAAACACGTGCAGTCATCATTGCACTGCACAAAACTGGCCTAACAGGGAAGAGTATCGCAGCTAGAAAGATTGCACCTCAGTCACCAATCTATCGCATTATCAGGAAATTCAAGGAGAGAGGTTCCATTGTTGCCAAAAAGGCTCCAGGGTGCCCAAGAAGGACCAGCAAGCGCCAGGACCGTCTCTTAAAAGTGTTTCAGCTTTGGGATGGGGCTCCCAGCAGTGCAGAGCTTGCTCAGGAATGGCAGCAGGCAGGTGTGAGTGCATCAGCACGCACTGTGAGACTGCGGAGACTCTTGGAGCAAGACCTGGTGTCAAGAAGGGCAGCAAAGAAGCCACTTCTCTCCAGAAAAAACATCAGGGACAGACTGATATTCTGCAAAAGGTACAGGGAGTGGACTGCTGAGGACCGGGGTAAAGTCATTTTCTCTGATGAATCCCCTTTCCCATTGTTTGGAACATCTGGAAAACAGCTTTTTCAGAGAAGACAAGGTGTGCGATACCACCAGTCTTGTCTCATGCCAACTGTAAAGCCTCCTGCAACCATTCATGTGTGGGGCGGCTTCTCAGCCAAGGGAATCGGCTCTCTCACAGTCTTGCCTAAAAATACATCCATGAATAAAGAATGGGACCAGAATGTCCTCCAAGAGCATCTCGCCTTTTCCAGCATGATGGAGCACCTGCCATAAAGCATAGGTGATAACTAAATGGCTCAGGGAACAAAACAGAGATTTTGGGTCCATGGCCTGGAAACTCCCCAGATCTTAATCCCATTGAGAACTTGTGGTCAATCATCAAGAGACGGGTGGACAAACAAAAAACTACAAATTGTGACAAAATGCAGCAGTGATTGTGTGAGAATGGATTGGTATTAGTCAGGATTTGGTCCAGAAGGTGATCGAGAGCTGCCATGGAGAATTGCAGAGGTCCTGAAGAAGAAGGCAACACTGCAAATATTGGGGGTCATTTACTAAGGGCCCGATTCGCGTTTTCCCGACGTGTTACCCGAATATTTCCGATTTGCGCCGATTTCCCCTGTATTGCCCCGGGATTTTGGCGCACGTGATCGGATTGTGACGCATCGGCGCCGGCATGCACATGACGGAAATCGGGTGGCGTGGCCGAGCAAAAACCCGACGGATTCGGAAAAACCGCCGCATTTAAAAAAAGAAATGTGTCGCTTGGGACTCGCTTACCTTCACTTGGTCCGGCCCGGTGAACTCCAGCGCGTTCAGATGCTTTTCAGCGCAGCAGCGCCACCTGGTGGACGGCGGTGGTCCTGAATCCACCGCAGAGAACGCGCCGCTGGATCGCGAACGAACCAGGTAAGTAAATCTGCCCCATTGACTTGCTGCAGTAACTCATTCTCACTGTCAATAAAAGCTTTTGTTCCTCATAATATGATTGCACTTGTATTTCTGTATGTGATAAAAACATCTGCCAAACCAGAGGGCAACAGATCATGTGAAAATATAATATTTGTGTTATTCTCAAAACTTTTGGCCATGACTGTAGCTTGGTGGCCCAGATAACAATCCAAGTATCATTGATCTCAATGGAAGCTATAAAAATATATTTATCTTAAGTTCCCCCTAGTGGTGACTTTATGAAAATGTAGGAAGAAGGGACAATGACCTCATAGCATCTTCATGGTCTCCGTGGTAAGTAAGCCTATTCTACATTGAAGAAATAGAAGCAATTCAAGGGGATATACAATGCTCAACAGTGAAATACCACATTATAGATCTCCGTGAATAAAATAATCAGTTGTATTTCTTTATTCATTACATAGTAGAATGCATTAAGACGAATAAAACCTAAAAATTATCAATGAAAATCTGAAATTAATAACCCATGGAGGTCTGGATTTGCAATGATATTCAAAATCAAAGTTGAAAAATTTAATTTCCAAGTGGAAATATCTCAAGACAAGGAAATGGGGCTCAGTGGTGTGCGTGGCCTCCACATGCCTGTATGACCTCCCTACAATAACTGGGCATGCTCCTAAAGATGTTGTCCTGAGGAATCCCCTCCCAGACCTGGATGAAAGCAACTCCTGGACATTTTGTGGTGCATCATTGCATTGTGGATGGAAGGAGACCTGATATCCCTGGGGAACGGGCGGGCCACTCCATCTCATCAATGCCTTCATCATGCAGGAACTGCTGACATACTACAGATATATGAGTTATTTGCATTGTCACCCACCAAAAGGAACCCTGGGCCCACTCTACCAGCATATGGTCTCAAAATGGGTCGGAGGATTTCATCCCAGTACCAACTGGCAGTCAGGGTACATCTGACAGCGAGCACATGGAGGGCTGTGCGGCCCTCCAAACTAATGTCTCCCGATAACAGTACTGCCCACTGCCAAACTATTATGATGGAGGATGTTTCAGGCAGCAGAATGTTCTCCACAGCAGCTTCAGACTCTGTCATGTCTGTAACATGTGCTCAGTGTCAACCTACTCTCGTCAATCAACCTGCACTGACTTGTTGATGTTGGACCTTTACACCCCCCTCATGGAGTCTATTTTTGAACCCCCTGTTCCTCCCTTCATGTAGAAGGAGGTAATGGTCCTGTTGCTGGGTTTCTGCCCTCTTACAGCCCCTTCCATGTCTCTTTGTGTACTGGCCTGTCTTGTGGTATCTGCACCTTGCATTGGACACTGTGCTGACAGACATCGCTAACCTTATTGCCACAGATCGCAGTGATGTACCATACTGGATGAGCCGCACATAAGGAGCAACTTCTGTGGGTTGTAGACACCACCTCATGCTACCTCTACATCCAAAACGGATGAGAACAGATAAAAAGTCTGTGGTCACCGCCTACAGAACCCCTCCTTTATAAGGGTTGTTATCATTTCTACCTGTTATCATTCTTCCTGTTTTGCACAGCAAAAGGAGGAATTGATTCACTATCAGTGCTGATTTCCTGAACTGAACAGGTGGATTTAACAGAAGTGTGATTAACTTTGAGTTGCATTGTGTTCCTTTTATTTTTTGAGCACATTAAGGGGATATTCTCATACCTAATTTCAGAACGTGTTCCCTGAGGGCTACGTATAGTCAATATAGTAACAGGGCCCCCACAATAGCCAAAACACTATCATAGTATCTTAGTTTATATGGTTTAAAAAAGAAACATGTCCACGAAGGGAGGCAAGGGATTTGATAAGGATCAGTGCCCCCACAGTAGCCAATATAATTATAGTGCCACCACAGTAACCAATAAACTAAAGGTGCACCTACGGAAACCAATATAGTCACAATGCCCTCACAGTAGCCAATATAGTCACAGTGCACCCACAATAATCAATATACTAATGATGCCCCCACAGTAGCAAATATAGTTACAGGACCTCCACAGTAGCCACTATAGTTACAGTGCTTCCATTTTAACCAATATAGCAGTGGTGAATCTTTTGGAGAATGAGGGGCAGATTTACTTACCTGGTCCAGTTGTGATCCCGCAGCGCGTTGTCCGACAAGGATTCGGGTCTGCCGGGATTCACTGTGCGCCCACAGGTGTCGCTGCTGCGCCGAGGTCCGCCGGAGTTCACCTTCTTCTTCCTGGTGCATGTGAGTGCTTGATCTTGCGACACAAATAGTTGTTTTAAATTCCGCGTTTTTATGAATCCGTCGAGTTGTCCGACGGCCACGCCCGCCGATTCCTGTTGTGTGAAAGCCAGCCCCGATGCGCCACAATCCGATCGCGTGCACAAAAACCCTGGGGCAATTTGGCGCAAAACTGTGCAAATCGGAAATATTCGGAAAACCCGAGGGAATCGCGGCCGCAGGACTCTTAGAAATGAGCCCCTGAGTGCCTAAATTGCAATCCAAAACCAACAAGGTGATTTAGCAGTTACTTATGGCTAGATCACATCAACTTCTTACTTGTTTCTATACATGTTTCAGAGAACACTCGGGCACATATGTAAAGGTTGTATTTCCTTAATGATACGTTTGGCGTTTGGTCTTAAGTTAATTTGTGTCTTTGCAACAGTATCAGATGATACAGATGACGACAAAGAAACTAAACATAACATTATCAATAACCGTAGTGTTTATAAACATTATAATTGACAGATTAAAAATATTAAGACCGATATCTATAAAATTAAGCAAACATAAAAGAGAAACAAATATAATATAGAAACAAAAAAAAAAAAGGAAAAGTGTAACCCGACTTCATACAGGCCATGCAAACAGGCCCCTCCCACCTAATATCTGTAAAATGTAAAATTTGATAAATTAATAAAAACATAAAAAATGTACATACATTTTAGAATATTTATAATATTCTATGCAATATATGTAATGTGTAAGTGTATGAAATTCTAGGGCAGCACGGTGGCTTAGTGATTACCATTACAGCCTTGCGGCGCTGGGGTCCTGGGTTCAAGTACCAAGGTCAACATCTGCAAAGAGTTTGTATGTTCTCTCCATGTTTGCGTGGGTTTCCGCCGGGTCCTCCGGTTTCCTCCCACACTCCAAAACATACTGCTAGGTTGATTAGATAGTGAGCCTCATTAGGGACACAGACCGATTTGGAAAACTCTGTGCAGCGCTGCATAATCTGTGAGTGCTATAGAAAGGAATTATTATTATTTTATTATAGGTTTTTCTAGACTCCGCACTAGACAGGTTCTAACAATGCTCCGTCAATCCAGCGGGTGGCAGTGTGCGCCTATTCTATCTTCCAACTGAACAACTAGCAGCAGGGACACAAAGAGCTTTGATTGTCTTTGTGATCCGTTGTTCTATGAAGCAATAAAGCTTATTTTCTTCAAAAGAAAAAAAAACATAATCTAATTACTAGTAAATAAAGAGACAGATTGTTCTCACATGTGTTCATTATTTCCCGAGCAGCTGTAGATTTCATGTTCTGAATATTCATCATCTGTAGGGGCCTTTGTATATACTGCTATTACAGTAAAGCGACGAGGTGAACACAGCACAGACTGTACATGAATAAAACACTGTTGAGGGAAAACAACAATAAATTGAAGGGTAGCTCCACTTTTAGCCACTTATCACAATATATTTTATTATATTCTTGATTAATTTATACAGTTTTGATCTGTATTGCACCATATTCTTCATTAATTTAAGGTATATAGATGCTTTTAAAATTCAGTTGGTTGCCTTGGAAACAGACAACAGTTAATCCTCACTCTGTTGTCAGACATGTGACCTAACTGCTTATTTCTAACATTTAAACCACCAACCTCGGGTGATGAAAGGGAGTTTACCTCTTTAAAACTCGATCGGAAGTAAATATATGACTGTTTGTACTTGTAATGTAATATTATATTTATATATGTCCCCTATGATTTGTAAAGCGCTGCGGAATTTGATGGCCATATATAAATAAAGATTATTATTATTGTAAGACAATCCTTATGTAGGGCAGTTTAGAAGCTTTCCAGGAACACCTTTCGTTTTACCTAGTCATCTGTCATTTTGGATATTTTACTTGCATTGCCCTGCCTCTGTTACATAGTTGGGCACTTAAAGTCATGTGACCAGGATGACATCATCTAAGGGCCCATTACATCTGCAACATCTACCTCATCTATTTGATCACATGAAATCACAGAATGTCTCCATAGAGGATAGGGAGAAGTAGAAGTCCATGAAGGCTGCTGTGATTTTATGTGATCAGATGCATGCATAGGATACAGTTTGCTAATGTTAGGAGGCTAAAGGACCTGTGATGATATCTCCCTGATCCCATGACATTCTGAGAAGGGGCATGGGACATGGGGAGGAGTAGATGGGAGGGGCCGATCTGCCACATTATTGCCATCATCCAGGTTGTAAAATACAAAATAATTGCATAATGTATCAGTCACATGTTCATATGTCTTTATCCACCTGTCATGTGTGTGTCCTGCATATGTGTGTGTTAGAGGCGAGGGAACAATACGAGCCATTCAAGACGTCCTAGAGCAGTCCGAGACGTGAGAGCGCCTAAGAGTTTGAGCTGCCACAACCTTGTCTGTCTCTCATGTACAGTAAAACTAGAGGTGTGTACTGTAGTATTGGATGTTCTGTGTCTCTATATATGGATTCCCTATATATTTAGGCTTGATGTAACAGTATAGTAGCACATCCCTTACACCAATAGAGATTGTGTATGTCAGCAGTGCGTGCATGGCTATTACTTAATCTTTCATGGTATAATACAATTGAATATTGAGCTCTCAGGGTGGATGTAGCCCTCAATGCTGGATGATGCCAGGAGACGACCCTGTCTTCTTTGCCGCACCGTGCAGGTACCGAGAACTCCAAAGCAGGTAAGTATTAATGTTTTTTTTTTACTGCTCCCACCTGGAACTGAGTGATTTGAGGAACTAAACCACAGGTCCATAAGGAAGCTGATAGGTGGTGTAAAATAAGAAGGGGAGCTGCTGTAGAGGGTAAAATATGAGGGGGAGCTGCTGGGGGGAACAATATCAGAGGGAGCTGCTGCAGGGCACAATAAGAGGGGGAACTGCTGGGGTGCACAATATGAGGAGGAGCTTCTGGGGGGCACAATAAGAGGCAGAGATGATGGGTTGGGTCACAATAAGAGGAACTACTGGTGGAGCACAATAAGAAGATGAGCCACTGGGCTTGGAGGGCACCATAACAGGGGGCTTAAATATGAGGAAAGCTGGGGGGAAATAATACCAGAGACTACAATGTGATGGAGAGATGAGGGGAACACAATGTGAGGGGGAAATGGAGGGGACTAAGGAGGAAATCATACAGTGTGGAGTATGGGGTGGAGCAAAAGGTGTTTCCTAGGGCAAATAACATTCTCTGCATAGCTCTGCCGCATCTTTTGTCCCTCTTTCTCTGCTACGAAAGTTGGGAGGTATGTATAGATATGTCTAAGCTTTATATCTCTCATTACAAAATAATCTCTGTTCTGTTCCCATATTCTATTCATGCATTGAGCATCTGCAGAAATCTCTAGTCGCTCCAGTCCAGTGAATCACTTGTGCTTTCTCTTTTCTATTGCTACATGCTGGGTTTTCTGAACAATTTTAAAAAAAATAGTAGCTCATTTTTCTCCTTTTTAACAGTAACAACAATAGAAAATTACTTGGAAATATCTTTAAAATCACTTATTACAGCTTTGATAACTCTATAGATAGTCTGATATAACACATGCCCCAGGGTCCTGCAAATACACTACTTTTTCTTCACTAATCAGTAGCACTATTCATATTTTAAGCTGATGAGCTGATCTACCACCAGGATGAAGGATAGTAAACCAAACACACTAACATACTCATGTGTGCCCCCTATGGTAGGATCTACTCTGCTTTGAACTTTTTATGCGCCGGATTTGAAAAAAAAAAAAGGCTTTAAAAATTATGCAAATGAGCCTGAGAGACTCCGGGCTCCATAGGTGTGAATGGAACCTGAAGACTTCAAGCTCATTTGCATAAATTTTGCAGCCTTATTTTCTTAAAAACAAGATCATAAGAAGCTAAAAGAAGAGCAAATCCTGCCAGAGGGGGAACACACCAGTATGTCAGTGTGCTTGGTTTACAATCCTTTTTCGTTTTTGCGTTTTCATTTTTCACTCCCCACATTCAAAAATCTATAGCTTTTTTATTTTGCCATGTACAGAGCTGTGTGATGGCTTATTTTCTGCATAACAAATTACACTTCAAAATGGTGGTATGTAATATTCCATGTCGTGTACTGGGAAGCGGGAAAAAAATTCCAAATGCAGTGAAATTGGTAAAAAAATGCATTTGTGCCGTATTCTTGTGGGCTTGGATTTTATGGATTTCACTGTACGCCCCAAATGACATGTCTACTTTATTCTTTGGGTCGGTATGATTACGGGGATAACAAATTTATATAGGTTTTATAATGTTTTCATACATTTTAAAAAATAAAAACCTCCTGTACAAAATTTTTTTTTTGGATTTTGCCATCTTCTGGCGCTAATAACTTTTTATACTTTGGTATACGGAGCTGTGGGTGGTGGCGTTTTTTGTGGATTTTGATGACGTTTACAATGTTATCATTTTTAGGACTGTACAACCTTTTGATCACTTTTTATACAATTTTAATTTTTTTTAAATGGCAAAAAAGTGCCATTTTCGACTTTGGGCGTGATTTTCCATAATTGGTTTAAACGCAGTGAAAAACCGTTATCATATTTTGATAGGACAGGCATTTTCAGACGCGACAATACCTAATGTGTTTATGATTTTTACTATTTATTTATATTTACATCAGTTCTAGGGAAAGGGGGGTGATTCGAATTTTTAGGTTTTTTTATTATAATTTTTTTAACTTTTTTTATTTTTACTATTTTTCAGACTCCCTTGGGTACTTTAACCCTAGGTTGTCTGATCGATCCTACCATATACTGCCATACTACAGTATGGCAGTATATGGGGATTTTACTCCTCAGACATTACAATGTGCTGATAGCACATTGTAATGAATGGGTTAACCCGAAGTAGCTTCGGGTCTTCGTGAGACCCGACGCTACCATAGCGATGGATCGCAGCTCCCCGATGACGTCACAGGGAGCAACGATCCTCAGAAAGATGGTGGCGCCCAGAATCTGCAGGAAAACACCCGCCGGCACCGATCACAGGTGTTACCGGTAAGCCTTTTCTGCAATATGCAGTAAAGACTTACCGGCTATGGAGAGGGCACAGCCCGCAAGCCCTCTCCATGCACCGGGACCCAGCATGTGACGTACTATTATGTCACATGTCGGTAAGGGGTTAATGTGCTCTACATGGATGTGTGACAAGTTGTCTGTATGTTTTATGTGGTTGGGCCAAAGTGCAGTTAAAAAGGGCAACTCTAATGCTATAAATATATCTCATAAAGTTGTTTTAAGTATTGAGATGTGTATTTAATTCATTTTATTTACCGTATGTACTCGAGTATAAGCCGACCTGAGTGCATGCCGAGGTACCTAATTTTACCACAAAAAACTGGGAAAACCTATTGACTCGAGTATAAGCCTAGTATATAGCCTGCCAGCTCATGCCCCCATTATGTAGCCAGAAGCCCCTTGCCACCGGTATACAGCCAGCCCTTTGCTTCAGTATATATACAGCAGCCCTTGTCCCCCAGTATATACCTAGGAGCCCCTACTCCCAGTATATAGCCTGCAGCCCCTGCCCCCCTGTATATAGTTGGCAGCCACTGCACCTAGTATATAGCCAGCCAGCTCCAGACCCCACTATATAGCTTGTATCCCCTGCCCCCAGTATATAGCCTGCAGCCCCTGCACCCCAGTATAAAGCCTGCAGCCCCAGCCCGAGTATATAGCTGGTATCCCTAACCCCCAGTATATAGCCTGCATCCCCTGCACCCCAGTATATTGCCTGTAGCCCTTCCCCAAGGAATGCCCCAAAGAAAAATAGTATACTCACCTTCCAACCCCCCACAGCAGGTCCTCTTCTTTCCATCGATGCTCCAGCTTCAACTCTGTGTCTCTGCACGGTGCCATCGCATGCACCATAACGTCAGCCGCTCTCTGACATCGTAGTGTGTGCCGATGGCAGCACGCACACTAGAATGTCAGGAAGCAGCTGACATCATGATGGGTGCAATGACACCGTGTGGAGACACACAGCCAAAGCATCAATGGAAAGAAGCAGACCTGCCGGGGAGGGGGGTTATTTGGTGCGTACACATTTCGTTTTTTTTATAGACTCAAGTATAAGCTGAGTTTTTTGTGCAGCTTATACTCGAGTATATACGGTAGTTGTGTGTTTGTTTTAAATTTTTGACCAATAAGATGTGGTCAGGCAATGCTGTCTGGTCATACAAGTTATGGGCCCTGATCAATCATTGTATTGTGCCATCACTATTGATTTTAGCATACAGGTCGTTAAAGTGGATCTCCGATAATATATTTCTTCGACAAATCAATAGCTTGTCTGATGTAAGACAACTTTGCCTATTACTTTCCTTAGCTATATCCAGCAGTTTCTTTGCTATCCTCCTCAGTTTAGTCTATCCCTGTAGTAGCTTTGTCTCCTGGCTGTAGTACTTAACTCCGTGACACCATAACTTGTTTAGGCAAGAAACTGTATGGACTCTAACTGCTGTAGGGGAGGAGCTGCTTATCCCTGCTTACTCTGCAAGTAGAGGTCACGTGATGCGCTCTATGTGTAGCTAGCAGGAGACTACAGATCACATACAAACAGAAGCGGCATCTAGCATTTCACAAGTGAAGTTTGAGCCCCAGCAGGTACAGAACTTTTTGGTGACATATTCCACTTATCACTACAGAGATGTCTTTGGCTCCTGCAGCACTTCTTCTCACTGTTCCCCTTAAAATACCACAGTCTTTACAATATCATGTTACCTAGATAGCTACTATATCCCACACTGTGCTCCTAAATTATTTATATCCCTCACAACACAACCGACTTCCCTGTTCCCCACATATATCAAATTTACCTTTTCACACAACAGTGACCTCTCAGTCCACATGGATACTGCTGTTCCATTCACCCAGGGTATTCCGGGGAATTCTGGGAGTATAGTCAGGAAGATTGAATGCCTGAACTAGCTGTATACATGGATGAATACATATTATTCAGTTACATCGCATATGTAAATGAAAAAGTTTAGAGTCAATAGTCTCAATATCCACATTTTGGTTAGAAAATGTAAGAGAATTAGACTCAGTGTACTGTACATTGCCCTTCCTGTTACTATTACTATATTATTCAGTGGAAAGTCCAACAAAGAGTGAAAAGGCAAATGTAAGAAGTGAATGAATTATTTGTTTTCCAGACTCCGACCTAAGAGTTTCGGAAGCAGTGTAACATTTACCTTCTACCCATTTGCAGCGTTTGTAACATGCTATTCTATTTGCACGCGGCCCTGCCATTTACCTTCTAGCAAGCCAACATTAACAGGAAATCCTAATGGGTTCTGTGAATGTGCACTGCCTACTGTAAAAGGAAACACAACACTTTCCAACTTTTGGAAATAATGATTTAGTATCACAGTAAATTTCACATCAACAGTCACCGATGGGAACAGGCAAAGGATGGATCGCTAAGTGTTTCTAAGTTCTAGGTATTTAAAGGGATCATCTAATTTAGAAAGCCCATTTTCATATATTGAATTTTAGGTGAATAAAAAGGAACTTATTAGGCAACGTAAAGAGGGGAAGGCCTGCCACGGTCATGAATCCACAGGATAGGGCAGTGGTGGCGAACCTATGGCACAGGTGCCATAGGTGGCACTCAGAGCCCTCTATACGGGCACCTTGCCATCACCCCATGTCAGGGTTCACCAGGCAGGACGCAAGGCCTCTTGCAGTCCCAGGCAGCCCAGGACCCTAGAAGGAGGCTACAATGATAATCTAAACTTCTTCTCCTTCTGTCTACCGTATTGGTGTCCTCAGGTGCCTATACAATTTAAACCTGTGAAAGAGCAAGGAGTGATACTGCTTAAATTGTCGCATTGGCACTTTATGAAAATATATTTTGGTTGCAGTTTGTGCACTCGGTGTCTAAAAGGTTTCTCATTACTGGGATAGGGGATAGCAATCCGATCTATGGGATTTCAACTGCTGGGATCCCCGTCATTTAGGATAAGTGGGGTCCTGTTTTTACTAATTAAAGGGGTCGTCCACTTTCAGTAAATAACTGATATGGTTGTGCATTGAAAATTTATACCATTTTCCAATGTACTTTCTTTATCAATTCCTTATAGTTTTATAGACCTCTGCTTGCTGTCATTCTATAGAAAGCTTTTATGTTCACTTCCATGAGATCAAACTCTGGTCATGTGATGTCACACAGGTGCACGGCTCGTAATAACACACGGCTCTGATTACTCTGATACTAACGGCTCATGCACCTGTGTGACATCACATGACCATGGACAGTGTTCTATCCACTGGAGGCAAACATAGGAGCTTTCTTTAGCAGGACAGCAAGAGGAGATCTAGAAAACCGTAAGAAATTGATACAGAAAGTATATTTAAAAAATGGTATAACTTTTCATTACACAAACCAGATAAATTACTTATAGGATGAAGCAAATTTTTCAAGATCGTGCGTCCATTTTCCTGCATGTGTCGCTTCCCCCGCTGAGGTCCGCCAGAGATCACCTTCTTCTACCCGGTGTACGTGAGTGCATTGTCTTGCGACACAATTTGAATTGTAAATTCTGTGCTTAGGCCGAATCAGTCGGGTTGTCCGACGGCCGCGCCCCCCAATTTGTGTCGCATGCAAGTTGGCGTGATTGCGGCAAAATCTGATCGCGTGCGCCAAAAATCCCGCTTAAATGCGGCGCAAATTGGAAATTGTCCGGAAACCCGACGAAAATGCACCGTGCAGACCCTTAGTTTGCCCCAATGTTTATTAGCAGCCCAGTGACTATACCTGCGTAGTATAGATTATATTCAAGGATTGCAGCTGGACTTGTGAATTATCTCTTTTAACTGTACTGCAGCACAGCTTCTCCCCTCTGCTGTAACAGCTTTATGGTTGTATATTCAATCAAAAAGAAAGGGATGGAGAGATAAAAAAACACAACAGTGTCCCAATTCTCTAAGTCCAGCTACGATCCTGGAATAGAAATGTTTATTTCACTGTTTACCTGCCACTAACAACACACAAAGGTTACATGTGTCTCAAGGGACAATATCTAAAACTGATTACAACTTGATATGGGTATTACTGCTGTTAGACTCTCTTTGAGAAGTAGCAAAAATACCATTAAGAGTTAAGTGACATTATTTGACATTTTATCTTATAGATTTATTATTCTTAATAATAATAATCTTTATTTATATGGCAGCATCATATTCCATAGCGCTTTACAAATCAAAAAGGGAATATAAAGTAACATTGCACATTCTAGTCTGGTCCCGGACACTTGTGAGATAATTATGTTTCTCCTTATTAGTCCTGTAGTGTGATTAATGGTGGATCGTGTAGTGTGATGAGACGCTGGCCGTGTCATTATTACTACATACAGTCCTCCAGTATGACAGTGGTAAGTTTCATTAAGGGCCTAAACTCCGCAGAACCGCCTCCGCTCCGGAATATAAATAAGTAATACTTTAGATTTTTTTTTTTCGATGTGTCAAAAAAGTGAAAGTGGTGATGCATTGAAATGTGCCATCATTCTTCTCCCGTTCTGCAGATGCTGATGATATACAGTCAGAAAGGCTGATTTTTTTTTTTACAATGCAAAACTGAAAATCCTCAAAAGACACATAAAACGCCGAGTAAATGCCCATAGATCAGAGGAGGCGGCTGGCTATAAATTATAAAGTACAGACACATGTAAAACAGATACATTTTTAAGATGGAATAAATAGGAGAGGTCTGTATTGGGCAGAAATGAAGGACTTAGCGCTGGTGCGAGGCTCGGAGCATTTATCTGATGCTGCTTAACATGCGCTCCCTTCATTGCACAAAACTGCATAAAGAGGATTTTTTCTGCAATCGGAATGACTTAGAATATTTCCATTTAATTTAACCACTTGAGGACTGGAACAGTTTGGCCTTGAGAACACAAGTGTTTTTTTTAAAAAAAAATTTAGCTCCTTCTATTTGATATGCTCCGCATGGATGTGTGAAGCGCTGTCAATGGGGCTCATTTACTTACCCGGTCCTGTCGCGAGCCAGCGGCGCGTTCTCTGACGAGGATTCGGGTCTTCCGGTGATTCACTAAGGTCGTGCGCCCGATGTCCACTAGGTGTTGCTGCTGTGTCGAGGTCCGCCGGAGTTCACCATCCTATTCCTGGTGCATGTAAGTGCTTATCAAGTGACACATTTTTTTTTTAAATACCGCAGTTTTTCCAAGTCCGTCAGGTTTTCTAATGGCCGCGCCATCATATTCATGCCGGCGCCATTGCGACACAATCAGATCGCGTGCGCCATAAACCCGGGGCAATTCGGCACAAACCGGTAATTTTCGGGAAACCCGATGAAAATGAGCGATTCGGGCCCTTAGTAAATGAGCCCCAGTGTGTTTTATGTGATTGTGTCAAGGGTTTGGTACATGCACATCAGCATTTTATTTATGTAGATGTTTTGTTTGGCCAAAGAGCAGTTAAAAAAGGCAATTCTGCTGCAGTTTTTTTATGTCGGACTCCTGTAATTACTAATAATGCTTTAAATATAGCTCATAACATTGTTTTACGTATTTGTATGTGTGTTTAAATTTTATTTATGTCCGTGTCTGTGTTTTAAATGTTTGACCAATAAGATGTGGTCAGACAATGCTGTCTGGTCATACAAGTTGTGGCCCCTGATCAATCATTGTATCCTGCCAACACTATTGATTGTGGCATACAGAGGGTTAAAGTGGATCTCTGATCATTTCTTTTTTTCTACAAATCAATAGCTTATGTCATATAAGACAACTTTGCCTATTATTTTCATTAGCTATGTCCAGCAGTTTCTTTGCTATCCTCCTCAGTTTAGTATATCCCTGCAGTAGCTTTGTCTCCTGGCTGTGGTACTTATCTCTATGAGAGCATAGTTTGTTTAAACAAGAAACTGGACAGACTCTACCTGAAGAAGGGCTGCGTCTCCCTGCTTACTCTGGAGGTAGGGAGAGGTCATGTGATGCTCTCTGTCTATAGCTAGCAGGAGAGTCATATGTCTATGAAGTCTCCTGCACAGAAAATGAGGTAGAAAGGCTCCCTTGTTCCTTACCAGTCCCTCCATCTCAGTTTGTTATTTTTCTGACCTTACTCCCTCTGTCTGCACCTCAAGCCGTTTCATACTCTCCTCTGCAGAAACCCCCCTTCCCACACTTATGTTCTCCTTATACTTTCTACACAACAGCAGTTAGCCCTCTCACACAGCACAGATTATACACAGTTATACACTATGTAGCTGTTTCACTGCTGGTTTCTGCTACTTATTACATACTGCATGCTCCTCCATGTGATGTAAGCAGCCAGGATAGTCGTGTATGTACACAATATGCAGTGTTGAGTGAATTTACTTGTGGGAATCTCATTGGATTTGCTACTACATTACTTCAAGAGAGAAGACAAACGATCATTGACTTAGCTTTTGTTCAATGCAAGGAAGTGGTTAGACACCGCCCACTTCACTGCTACTGAGAAGGATTTGTGACGAGCAGCTTCAGAACAGAAAATGGCAAAAAAAAGAAAAAGGTGACCGTCACAATATGGGCAGCCTTCTGTTTGTTTTGAAAAGTGGAATCACATATGAGAGTTTGGAAAAAAATAATTTAGAAATCAGAGTTCCACTTTAAAAAGTGGATATTAAGAAATAATAATAAAAATAATAAATCTTTATTTCTACAGCTCCATTATATTCCACAATTCTTTACAGGACACAGGCTGCATATACAAATAAAATAAGACTTTAGGAGTAATAACACTGTCAGATGAAACAATAAGAATAAGGGCCCTGCTGTTAGAGTAGGACCATAGTACAGAACATTCCCTGGTTATTTGGGGTTTATATCTGTCCTTATGAAGTCCTTATAAATGATTAAATGTTATCTGATGAATAACTGCAATTTAAATTCAATATTCTGGCCTGTTAACTTATGGCATGCATGTTGTACATGCTGTGTCATGATAATCTTTCCAAAGCACCACAGAATAGGTTGATAATATGTACCCAATAGGAAAGGAATTTTGTAACTTCTATGATGGTAAACTGTTTTGTAGATCTGACTCTTGGAACCTTTCCAACTTTCATTAAAGGGTTCCTGTGCTGCAACAATATATTTTTATTTTCATGCATTTTTCTTGGTAGCATGGTATCACAATTTATGATCATTACTTTGAACTGAGCCAGCCTGCAATAAAACACAGCACTGCTACTAGGTAGATGGTGTACAGAGGCCGCGGCTACTTCAAACAGGTGGAACAGTGTTTGGCACCCACTGACCTGATATTTAAGTTGAGTATTTTAGGGATAGACCTACAATATACTTATCTTCTTTTAATCCCCTAAAAAATTCATACTGGTGTGACATACATGTGCTCAGCCATCCCTATGATTTAACAGTTTTGATGGTCATGTGCCCATTGTAGGTGCTTTTTATGGTGGACAGGGGTTGGCATCGGCATTACAACATCTATGCATGGGCAGTGGTGGGTGTCATGGGAACCACTTTGGTAAAACTTTGGTATCCTTGAACCACAGGATGTCACTTCTTCATACTTCACAATGTCCTGTGATGGGAGGAGGCCAAAGTGGGTCCTGTGAACCGCAGCACTGAATGGACATAGGTTCTGAAGACTGGAATTAAATTTTATTTGTAGAGGTAACTGAGAGTTGGAGCAGCATACACCATTTTTTAGCTAATAGAGTCAATGGTCTGGTCCAACCTCCCATGCACATCAATGAGCCTTGGGAGGCGCTTATTGCCTGTTCATAGGTATCTCATATCCTGACCAGTGCCAATGGTTTTGGTTAATTAATGTATGTTTCCAGAACCATAGTCATGTGGCTATCTAGTCATCAACATTTTGGTTTACTTCTTGAGTCTTTGGCTAATTTTTGTCCCATCATCTCACACATCCTTTATAAATTGCTTCACTTTACTGCAACATGTACCCTCACTTCATTATGAATCAGTGTTTGACTCCTAGAATCTACACCAATCCTCAAAAAAAGAGGTTGTTGTCAGGGTTCGGGGTCAGTGGACCCGCTGGACCACAGCGGGAGATGGTACTAGCCAACACCTGGGACCGAAATCTAAGTGGCACCTAGTCTTCACCAGAGCCCGCCGCAAAGCGGGATGGTCTTGCTGCGGCGTGGTACCACCAGGTCGTTCCACAGGTGCGACTAGCCTGCGGTGGCAGTGAAAGTTGAGGTGCACATACAGGAGACAGTCTCGATGTCAGGGTCAAGCGGGTAGTCAGGGCAGGCAGCAGAGATGCAAGGTCAAAATCCAAATCCGGGGTCAGCAACAGGAAAACACGCAGGAAGGGACACGGGAACGGAGACAGCACACAGGAACAACAAAGGAACCTTTCTCTTCTCATCATAAAGCTCAAAGATCCGTCAGGGAGTGATGGGAGCCGCCGGATTAAATAGAAACCCGCAGGTGGCCAGTGCCAATTGGCAGTCGCTGTCCCTTTAAATCTCAGAGTGTCGGCACACCCTAGGGAGCAGGGACGCTCATGCGGACAAGCCAGGATGGGAGCAGGAGCGTGGAGAGGTGAGTGTGGGCCAGAGGACGGGGCAGCGGCGCCACAAAGAGGGGCACGGGTGTGCCTGCAATCCAAGGCATGGATCACAGGGACACCCGTGACAGTTGCAACTGCAACAAAGACCCGTTAACGGTCTTTGTCAGCATAGTGAAGGAAATACCCCATTGCAGTATGTTGCCTTAGCCAAACAACCCTAAATACCAAAAGAAATAATGTGTCTCTATTGCTGAGTGTTTACAAATGCTGCAGAAGTATCATCTGAGATATGAGTTATTTCTCTGGAAAATTCAAGACTCGTAAAAAATATTTTTCAAAATACAAAGTGGGTGTAAATGAACATCAGGGGCTCCTGTGAGATGTGTAGACGCTTTATGTGTCCTTTCTGTAGAAAAGTGTTTTGAATGATTGAGCAGTCAACTTCAGCCTACACAAATTATTTTACCGCAATCATGAAATTATCCCCGGCATTCATTACATAATTCCCACAGTAATCAAGACACATTATATTAAATATGTTTTTATTTCACATAATAATCTCCCTCGTTTATGTCTTTTTCAGCAGCTTTTTTCTCCTAATGTTTCTTTTTAACTCTTTTCCTATTGAAATGTCAATTTCTTTTGTGTGAATTATGTAATTGATACTTCTTGTGCTACCAATTTATGTCAATTGGCGTCTGCCTGCAGGATCCTGGGAAAACGAAGAAAATGGCTGCTGTTCTACAGTGATCCTAGTATAAAAGGAGAATTATTATTATTATCCTAAATTTACAAGAGAAAATGCGAAAACATGTAGATAATGCTCCAAATGTACCACAATGGTGTGCACTGGGTGATTCGGCCATATTGTTTAAAGGGGTGTTCCCAACTCAGGTTCTTATGACATATCCACAGGATACATCATTAATGCATTATACTTTTGCGACCCACGTCACAAATGTGCAATCACTCTTCATTCATGTCTATGGAAGCAGCAAAAATACCTGAGCGTATAGCCAGGCACATACAGGGCACATTCTTCACTTGGCTGGACTGCGGCAAATGAGTCAGTGGGTCCCCGTTCTCGAGACATTGGCGGGTCCCAGATGATATGTCATAAATAGAGATGAGCGAACATACTCGTCCAACTGCTCGGTGCTCGGGTGAGTATTTTGCCCGCTCGAGAAAATGTCATCTTGCGGCGTTTAGATTTTTGGCGGCCAGAAACAGAGCCAATCACAAGCCAGGAGACTCTGCACTCCACCCAGCATGACGTGGTACCCTTACACGTCGATAGCAGTGGTTGGCTGGCCAGGTGACCCTGGAATAGACTAGCCCCTGCCCGCGCTGCTCGGATCATTCTCTGTCTGGATGCCGTTGGTAAGCTGCTGCTAGTCAGGGAAAGCGTTAGGGTGCTAGTAGATTACTGTTAGGCAGGAGTGATTCTCCAAGAACCCAACAGCCCTTGCTAGGGCTACATTAGTGTTTTTCGAAAGTTAAAGTGACACATTCAGTCACAGCACAAAATCCACGGTCACTCTGTCATGGCCATGCTGTTGCCCATAGTTTTGGCATAATGGTGCGATTAAGCAGCCTCAGAGGCATCCATGCATGCTGCCCCTGCTGTCCATTTCCGTGGTGTTTCCATCATTTTCGGAGGTTTCCAGGTGTTTGGCTAAGCTTCCCTGTGCAGAGCCTTGGTCCCCTTGAAAAATGCTCGAGTCTCCCATTGACTTCAATCGGGCTCGTTATTCGAGACGAGCACTCGAGCATCGGGAAAAGTTTGTCTCGAGTAACGAGCACTCAAGCATTTTAGTGCTCGCTCACCTCTAGTCATAAATAACTATGTTGGGAATATTTCTTTAACATCACAACACTACTTTTGAACATCTTATGACCTTAACTTGCATATACATACACATTCCATGTGGAATGGAGACTATTTAATTGCCAGCCTTCACTATCCCCCCCACACCAGCATACTGTGCCGAATTTACTAATAGGCTCTAGTCTCTTACTAAATCTGAAAGACTTGGGCATAACTAGGAGAGGCTGCGCCCCATAGCAGACTTCTTATTGGGGCCCCCATCTGTACACATGTGATATATATGATCACGCACATTTATACACAAATGTATGTACTTATATACACACACACACATACAGTTCTGCACTTATACAAACACATTTATATGCAAGAATTGGGCATATCCTTCTTTCTTTAGTGTTTCAGGTCAGATGTTGGGCCCCCTGACACTGTGGGCCCCATAGCAGCTGTTATGGCTGCTACTCCTGTGGTTACTTCCCTGCTAAAAGGGTGGTCTGCTGCTCAATCGTGATTTTTACCAAGTTTGACTGGTTTAGTCAGACAAGTCAAACCTTGTCTAAAAATCAGAAGCGGTCTACACATATCAGACAAGACTTATTATTAAATCCACCAAAAAATATCTGGAAACGAAATAGGCACCAAAAATACTTTAATACAATTATTTATAAGACATTTTTTGTGGCTCTATGCACAAAGCAGTTGTTTTTTTTTTTGCCATATAGTAGCTGTTGTTTTCTTGGCTAGCACAAGGTCCCATGTATTTTTTATTGGCTCATGCACATGGCAATGGTTTCCATGGCCCCGTGCAGGTCCTATTGCTGTCAATGCTAGCAACTAAGTCAGTCATTATAGTGGTCATCGGCTTGTGAGTGGACCTTACACACTGATGACAAAGTGGCTCAGAAGCAGCCTGCGGTCATGTGCATGTGGCCTTACTGCGATAAAATCCACCCTTATTATGGTAACTCTGCTTATCTATGCAGGGATATAGGAGAGGAATAAAATAACTAGTCAATTAGGAACCTGGAAATCCTAGGTGACCCCCTCAGGGATGCAAATGGCAACCAGTATTTGTAGTCACCTATGGTGACGAAACACATATGGCTAAAACTGGCTGAAGAGAACTTGACAGAAGAGGAGAATTCAATGGCTAAGTGGAAAAATATTTTTAAAATAAATGTATTTTTTTTTCTTTAACACAAAGCTTTGGTAGCAGTTAGTTAGAGCCCGGTAACACCTGGAAGACGAAGGGCAAGACAGAAATACATGAAGTTGTTAAGCAAATTGACTATAAACATAGGGCTGAAAGACTTGACTAATTGCTTTCCAATTACTGTATGTGTTCTGGAAAATTAGCGCTGAACAACTCAAGATCTGAAAAATACCATTTTAAATCCCGTCCTGACATCTTTTCCTCCTCGCTCTGTTCTTCCCTATGACTTTTATTATCATAAAACCTGATGGAAACATAATTAGCCTTTAAAACAAAAACGGTCCAATTTACAGAAAAGTGTCAGTAAAACAAAAGTTTCCATCTTTCTTGTATTCTCCTCCGAACTAGCAAAATCTATTTCAGACTTTGTTTTGTCAAAGAGAGATGGAAAGAAAATGATGTACTTTTTTAAAATTTTTTTTCTTTAAATGGGCCATTCATTTCATAGGGTCATTCAGATACAAAGTCCTTTACAGTAAAAAAAAAATAGTTTTTAAAGGAAACCTACCATTGGGAATACACTAACAGAGGTATTCCTGATTCATTTAGTTTTACTTCACATTGGAATGGCCCCAAACTTTTATAGGGCAGAAAATAAAATTTTATAAGTTTTCCCGGTGTCTAAAATACAGCCTACAGATAGGACAGGCTGGCTTTCACGTGACAGAAATGAAGGGGCGTGGCCGTCGGAAAAGGTGAACTCCGGCAAACTTCAGCACAGCAGCGACACCTAGTGGACATCGGGTGCACGAGCCGCTGGATCACGACTGCAAATTGGACACTATGTACAATTTGCAGAGGCTTAATTACAAACATTACAGCTGCTACGGGGGCTGCAAAATCAAGGGGCCTGCAGAACACGGGGCCCCCTGCCTGGCGGAGAAACAGCTGAATAGGCATAAGTAATGGGTAACGTTTGGCAAGCGTGACCACCAACGCCACTCCCCAACTGCAGCCAAAACTAACCCCCACCCATGGAGCTGAGACATAGTAAATTAAATGTACATTAATATATATATATATATATATATATATATATATTCAGTTCAAATCCAATAACAGGACGGCACTCACTGATACAATCCACAATATTTAGTGTGCAGACATGTGAGGACGCCGAGGTCCGATAGGTAACAGGCTATTCCGCGCTAATAGCGCTTTGCAAAATTCTGTTTGTCTGAATCCGTTGACCAACGCCCATGCCCCCGATTTGTGTCGCATGAAAGCTGGCGCTGATTCGCCACAATCTGATCACATGCGCCAAAAACCCGGCGCAAAACGGAAAATTTCGGGAAGCCCGATGGAAATGTATCCAATGGACACATAGTAAATGTGCCCCCTTGTGTATGCACTATAGAGTATGAGTGCAAAATTGATGTGTATATACTATGTGCTTATATGATTTATATATATTGTATGTGTGAATAAATGTATGGTTTATACTGTGTGCTTATATACTGTATGAGTGTATATACTGTATTCATGATTGTATAAATGTATATATGAGTAGATAAATGGGTGCGTATGAGTGTATAAATGTATGTAAGAGTGTATAAATGCGTGTATATGAGTATATATATATATATATATATATATATATATATATATATATATATATGAATGTGTGATCGTATAAACATGTCTGTAGAAATGTCTATATTTTTTTAAGATCAAGGGCGGTCCCATGCAGAAATCTGCTATGGGACCCAACCTCTCTAAATTATGCCTTTGACAATCTGCTCTGATCGTCCTGCTCTATAACATACTTCCTTCAGATAGGACACTATGTACATCCTGCTCATCTCCTCCTGCTCTATAACATGCACTATGTACAATGTACTCTGATCCTCCTGCTCTATAACATGCTGCTGAGCACCGTAAACCGAGCAACGGAAATATGTAAATGACCTCATATCCTGCCCCCCACACTTATACACATTACAAAAACTTAAGGTAAAGTGGCCAACCCCTTTATTGTATATTGTGACTGACAGCCTTCATAGACTAAAATGGGACTTAAATCACTATTGTACGGCAAGCCTTACCCATCAATAACTCTGACTGCTTTGTACCCAGTAATGTTAAAGGAACACAAATGCTGGAGCTCCGGAGAGGTCCCGAGCCCCTGTCAGTCCGGGGCTCGATATTCTTCGGATACGAAGATAAATTTCACATATCTCTGACTTTAATTGGATGAATTAGACCACTGGCATTTCTGTTATTGCCGCCATTTAACAATATTTTAAAGAGACTGCGAGGCATATGACTAATTTATTCAGACTGGCAGAGCACATTGCGAGATAATTACATTCTAAAATAGAACGACTAAGGTAATCACAGCTTTCATAAAACATGGAGAATAGAGCCGGACAATTGACAAGAGAACATCGTACTCATAATCAAGTAACAATGGATTTCACAGCCAGGAAAAAAACACACACGCATAATTTCCCTTCTGCCGCGTCGTCCGGTTTAGCGCCACAGTCATTCAGGTGAATCGGCTTTATGTGCGGCAAATGAAACGAAAACGCTGCAGTTTAATGTTAATCTGTTCTTTTTATTATGACGACTGCTTTGTCAGATGTCTATCTATCATTAAGATGTATTCATTTTCCATGTCAGGTTTACGGTAAAACGAAATGAGCCTCGTACGGTGTTTATTATTTGTTTTTTTTTACTTTTCCAACAATATTTCCTAAAACACCGGCCAGTGGTGATATTGATCCGAGGAAGCAGGGAAGGATGGGAGCTGGTTGTAGCATTTTCTGAGAACAAAATTTTTGGTAAATTCATTGTACAAAACAGGAATATAAATCAATATACAGTATGTTCTTCATATTTTATTATTAGAGATGAGCGAGCATACTCGTCCAAGCTTGATGCTCATTTGAGTATTAGCGTACTCGAAGCGGCTCATTGCTCGGAGTATTTCGCCTGCTCGAGAACGAGCTTTCACTAACGGAAACACAGTGAAGAACAGTGAAGAATCTTCACACATATTGTTCTTTACATACTATTGTGAAGAACACCGTTCTGCACTCGTGTCTTCGGATAAGTTAGTAGATGTACGGAAACATCTGCAATGTGTTCTTCAGTGAAGAACACATTGCAAATGTTTCCATACATCTGCTAACTTATCAGAAGACATGAGTACAGAAAGGTGTTCTTCACAATAGTATGTGAAGAACAATATGTGTGAAGAACACATTGCAGATGTTTAACATGGGTCATTCTCCTTTTTGAAGGTCCAGGAATATTCCATTGAATAAAAAAACCGAAGAAACAGGACTGACAGCAATGACACATTTTATTGCAGAGCCGCGGTCCCCTTGAAAAATGCTCGAGTCTCCCATTGACTTCAATGGGGTTCGTTATTCGAAACGAGCACTCGAGCATCGGGAAAAGTTCGAGCACTCAAGCATTTTAGTGCTCGCTCATCTCTATTTATTATGTTTCAGACTTGTGGTAATAAGAAATAGAAGAAATCTCATAGGAAAATCAAAATACACCCTAAAGGGGATACGGAAAAAGGCTAGAGACTGCCTGGGTGGAGATTATATTTTTCCGTTCCATTAAAGGGGTTGAACCAAGTTTGCATGGTATCCCCTATAACAATCTGATCAGTGAGGATCCTTTTGCTAGGAACCCACAAAATCACAACAATGCACCATCTTCAATAATGATGGAGCAGCAGGACAAGAATGCATCCTACCACTCCATTCAAACACTGTGAATGGGATACCTGAGCGCTGTGCTCAGCAATATGCAACATTCTCATACTAATGAATGGAGTGGCTGATTGCAAGCTCAACCTACTGCTCCTCCAATGAGTATGAACCGGATATTCCTTCTCCAGATTATCCAGATTGGGGTGCGTTTTGTGATTGATGGGGGTCCCCAGTAGGTTTTCATATCTGGAGGTCCGTCTCTTTATTATCTACACAGTGCAGCATCAAACATGGGTGATTTCAATGTCCAATATATACCCATTACATAAAACACCATCTACCATACCCACAGCATGCTTTCTACTGGCATCCTTCCCCAACCCCTATCCATCTGTTTGTGTTCAATTGCCATAAAAAGAGTATATAAAGAGTTCAGTAGCATTATACACGTTGATGACCCATCTGTAAAAGACTATGCGTCACATGATGGATCCGGTACTGGCGTTATTTTCCTCGCTCCAGGCACTAAAAATAATAACAATGCAGGTGTGAACAAAGCCTCTTTTTTTGGTAGAATCCTGCATGCTCCAACAAAGAGAAGCTGGAAATCCATAAGGTTCAGGCTGAAGACTGCAGAATTTTTCAGTCTGCCTTGGGTGTACGACTTCAGCAAACAAGCCAAAGTGTAATTAATAAAACTCATTTCCCGGCGTAATCTTTGCAATGTGCATTTGTTTTGTTGTCATCTTTCCCTTTACTCCCTGTAGTCAGAGGTGTCCCTTCCTCTGAGGACGATTTTTCCATAGGATCTCTTAGGACAATGATTGAAGGGACTAATTAAAAAAAGGCAGAGTTCAGTAATATCAATGAGTCTTGGGAGGTGTAATATAGCAGAGCCAGCTATCATTAAAATGCAAAGTCACTTGGGGTTATTTCTTAATTAATCTGTAAGTCGAAATATTCTGAGTTATGAAAGGGACATTTTACTTTATTCTCCAGGTCCAAAATATCCTTTCGCTGTCATTTCCGAAAAAAGAAAGCTTAATAAACAAACATGACCGCTGTGCTGTCGCCGGGTCAGGGCCGTCCCTATTTAGTTTTCATTTGAAACCCATTTATTCTTATTTAACAAGATACTTGGAGACTCTTCCTGTCTGTAGGTTACACACGGCCAATAATTATTTTTAATCACTATGCACCTTTCATCTGCCCAGGTTACATCAAGAGAAGAGATATGAAAATAATGTGTGAAATACAAAGACGTGTAGAGGACCCGTCATCTTCCCTGAAATCTTTGTAAATAAATGTATTCTCTATAAAAAGAATAAGAATCGATGTGCTGTCCCTTTGTAATGCCTCCTAAAATGTAGGAATCAATTTCACAAGTTGGTGCTACATTTCCCCTTGGCCATAGGGTGTGTCATCCAGTGGTCTGGGACTCTCAACATTGAGTGGACAGTATCTGTATTAGGAAGAGTTTTAAAGAAAGGCAGGAGAGAAGAAGCGTTCATAGGGGGTTATTTATTACATACCGATGGTCATTCTGTAGTGTATGATAAAGCCATCGCCCTTCTACTGCCGCCAGGCCACAGCCTTCTGATGTATCGATCGGGCAGGCGGGTGTCCGGCACTTTTATATAGACTGCAAACTTTCAGTTCTGAATGTTCGCTGGCTATAGCTAGTGTGCAGGTGTGGGGCAGGAACACCACTCCGCCACCTGCTGTTTCCTACTTCATGCCCCTCCATGCCCACTTGGCATGAAGCTACCATAAAGGGAAAAATAAGGACAATTCTTGGCGGTTCACAAGAAAATATTATTATTTTGTGACTTGCATGCCAGTTTTCTAATAAATCTCCCCCATAGAGTAGTATGTTTGGAAAAAACTTTTGGTGCTACAAGGGATGTTGTTTGAGGCTCACCACATTTGGTTGTGCCAATTTAGGCACAACTCTAGTTAAAGAGGACCTGTAACCAGGTTTTACCTTATTAAATCACTAGCGCCCTCAGGTAGGATATAAACATTTCTTTCTAAAGTTGCCTCTTTTATGTGAAATCTCACCTGTTAAACTATAAAAAAAAATCTTCCCCAATGTAAGGCAGATATGTTTCTTCTCGCCTCATTTTTACATGAGATGTATCATGCTTTTGATGTTATATTAAAGATAAAAATCTACCGTAATCTTCCAAATTGCATCAAGGCATACAGGCAATCAAGAATTAGGCAGGAACTTGATTTTTATTTTATGCTTGCATTTACAACTATGTTTTTTGCTTTAAAAGAACACAATAGTATAGAACCAAAGGTAGTGTCAATGCAGAAGCCCATATCTCTGCAACCTCTAAACTTGACTCATGTACTGTAATTCGAAAAAAAAACGAGGAGTGTCATACTTGCCTGACTTTGGGGAAGGTTTTTTTGTAGGTAAATTGGTGAGATTTCACATTAAAGAGAGAAATTTAGAAAGTACATGTCATACCCTACATGAAGGGGCCGATAGTTTCGTGTGGTAAAATCTTGTGACAGGTTCCCTTTTAAGGCCTGCTTTTTGTGATGGCAGGTGCTGCCCCAATGGGAAATCAACTGATCCCAGTAGCCACACTGGTCTGGATCATCAATGGAGAAGGAGTGGGAGCAGGGCCGGCTCCAGGTTTTAGTGGGCCCCTGGGCGACAGAGCCTTAGTGGGTCCCTTCGTGGACTGCCCTCCAGTGGCCACACTGCCCCCTCTCCTACTGCGGACACACTGACCCCCCCTCCCTCTGAGGACACACTGACCCCCTCCCTCCCCCTGCGGACACACTGACCCCCTCCATCCCCCTGCGGACACAAGACCCCTCCCCCCCTCACCTTTCCTGGTTCCCCCGGAGCAGCGCCTGCATCTGCCTTCTGTCTTTGGCCTGGGCCTCCCGTATGCACCGGCCCTGAAGCTGGCACACGTGATCTGATGACGTCACCATGTGCACCGGCTTCAGAGCTGTCGCATACCATGCGGAGCGCCGCTTTGTGGGAATCAGGACAGGTGATCTTTAGAAAAGTAATTGATCTGGATGGTGATGATTTGTACCAGTGTCTTATAGCGACACTGGTACAATTGATCCTCCAGCACCTCAGGGCCCCAGCACTTCCCCGGGTTGGCTGGGTGCTGGTGTGGGGCCTGAGTGGGAGGATAGGATTCAGCACCCCCTTCTCAAGTACAAAATCCCATGAATGTTTGTCTGAGTCAGAGAAATTCAAACAGTAGAATAAAAATATCCAAAAAAACATCTATTTGGGTGATTTAATATTCATGCACTCCAGAATTCAGACTTCAAAAAGTTCAAAAAGGACCTTTGTTATTTTGGGCATATTGGTGCACATTTATGTAACAGTTGGACATTTTTTATGGCCTTTCAGTTTTTTGAGAGTGGGTGGGAAATTTGGCACAGTGAGACTATTTAGCCAAACTGCAAATATTGTCTGAATCTCATTCCAGCATGTAGGCGGCATAGAAAGTAGAATAACAGATTTCCAGTTGCACCAAGTTTATAGAATAGTACAGGAAAAAAACTTTCAAAGATCTCTACATTTCTGCACCCATATAGTTCACATGTTTGAATTGTTATAGTCAAGGGTAACAAGGGCAACAGTCAAGGTCTTGTATAGACCATATACAACTTTTGTTGCACTCCCCATCCACCATGAATATGTGTGTAGCCCCCAGCTGTTGATATAAGGTTGGGTTCACACCACGTTAATTGCCATATGTTGTAAGGACACAGCAGGAGGATTCCCACTTCCCACGTCCTTACAACGTATGGCACAGGCGTATCCTATATGGATACGTATGCCTATACAGTGGAATACGTCGCCTGGGGCCCTCCCTCCCCCCTGAATACGGGGGAGGAGTATACAAAGAACGGGGCATTCCCCCAGTGATATCACTGTCCTAATAACGACAGTGACATCACCGGATCCTACCTCTTGCCGAGCGAGGGAGCTGCTCAGCGGGGCTGTGGGGGGAGATACAATACGCTGCATCTACTCCCCAGCTGCCCATTGCCTCTGCTAAGCGGATAAGGCTGCAGGAAGAAAAGACATAACTTGCTACGTCTTTCCATTTTTGGGGGGCGTATAGGAAGTTTAGTGGCCAGAAAGAGGCAACAACTATGACTCCATCTGCCACTATTACTCAATGTACTGTATATGCTAAGCGTATACGTCGGGTGCTTTATCAATATATACGCTTAGCGTATACATAAAACGCTGTGTGAACCCAGCCTAAGTTCCATTCAGGTGCCTGACAGAGGTTTGTTCTCAAGGAAGAACAAATGCATTCACCACTGAAACACAACCTTCTTTATTCTTGTTTCTCCAGTACCATTTTTTTGGAGCAGAGGGATAACTTGCATCAAGTCCCCCAACTATAAGGCAATTGTATAGTTCTAGTCTCCTATAATGGGGAAGAGACCCCTAAAGCTCCGTAGCCATGTCCTAGTGCACCCTATATGTACCCCATTTACCATAATTAAATGATTAAGGAGACCTCTGATTAGGTAGTTCATCTCACCAACCAATACCTGTGGGTTCGGCAGAGTTTTCTCTAATATACACAAGTGTCTTAATACTTTTAGCACTCATCAAATCAACTTTTCCACATTTTGATAGAAAAATACTTTAAGTTTTAGGACAGAAATGTAATATCTCACTACTTTCATCTGTTGTAAGTTCGTGCAGTCAGCTTGTTTTGCTGCTGGCCATACGGTTTCCAGCACAATGAGGCGTCCTGCTAGCTTTCACTTATAAACATCTAAACATTGTTCACAAATCTAAAGACAGGAATACAGTAATAGCCCCCAAGTGTAATCCTGCAGAGGTGCGAATGCTATTGATCCTTAAGTTTCTTCCACTTTTGTTGCCTAGGCATCGGAGTTTGCACATTTTAACCTGGGACAATGTTTACCGCACTTAGGGTCATTTGTCATTCCTCATAACCTCCTGTAGATTCGGCCTTGTTGTAGCTTCATGTGTAGTCTGCGAAAAAGTCACATTTCCCTTCCAGCAAGTCGGTAATGTCCCTAATAAAGACATTATAAGGCACCCTGTCCCTGTGCTATGACCTGGAGCCTTAGATTAGTCATTCCCTTGTCTACAGGACATCAAGAACACAACACATGTAATTATTTTCCAACTTTATGGAAGCCACAAATCATCTTTTATTACCTTCATAAGCATTTAAGACGTTGCAGGCCCATTTTAAACAGGTACATGGAAAATATTAAAAAGACGTACGGAGATTGATTGCATCGACAGATCTGATGTAACAAAAACTTAGTCAACTTTCACTGACCTTTTGCTTTAGTTACTGATTTTTTACAATTTTCTTTCCATGTCAATGAAAGCTTGTTTTAATATCTAGTTAAAGATAATGATAATGATAATGATTATGATAAAGGGGGGTTTGTGGGGTCCAACTTCAAGAACCTGCAACAAGCATTAAGACACTTTAATAACATAAAGATTTTTTGGTGCTTTTAATGCCAGTCTTATATTCCACCCCCCCCTCCCCCCTTCTGCTGGTGAGCTTGCACTTATATCTACTAACAGTAAATATGTCTTAGTAAATACAGCTGCAAACTCTGCCAATTTTGGACCTAAGACAGGTCCATCAGTCTTTTACTATAGTCTCTATAGCCAAGCTGCTGGCCACCCCCCACCGACAACTCTCCAGGGCGCTGTCATGCCCAAAGTGGCATGTGGGTCGGAGAAGCCATAAAATTGCCAAGAAGGGGAAAATTCAGGTGTCTTCTTGGCCAGTTTTCTTGCAGGCATAATTTCCTCGGTATTTCTTCAATATGTGAACCAGTGTGGAAGGTGAATCCCCTGGTGAGGGCCTGAACCATAGTCCCCATTGCTACCTATCCCGACTGACTGCAATGTTGGTGCATTGCATCGTACACTCACCGCACTATATACACATAAGCAGTGAACAGCATCTCAACTAAATAATAATCTAGTGAGATTATTATTATATACATACACTCACTGGCCACTTTATTAGGTACACCATGCTAGTAACGGGTTGGACCCCCTTTTGCCTTCAGAACTGCCTTGATTCTTCGTGGCATAGATTCATCAAGGTCCTGGAAGCTCCTCAGAGATTTTGGTCCATATTGACATGATGGCATCACACAGTTGCCACAGATTTGTCCACCGCATCCCAAAGATGCTCTATTGGATTGAGATCTGGTGACTGTGGAGGCCATTTGAGTACAGTGACCTCATTGTCATGTTCAAGAAACCAGTCTGAGATGATTCCAGCTTTATGACATAGCGCATTATCCTGCTGAAAGTAGCCATCAGATGTTACAGGGTACATTGTGGTCATAAAGGGATGGACATGGTCAGCAACAATACTCAGGTAGGCTGTGGTGTTGCAACGATGCTCAATTGGTACCAAGGGGCCCAAAGAGTGCCAAGAAAATATTCCCCACACCATGACACCACCACCACCAGCCTGAACCGTTGATACAAGGCAGGATGGATCCATGCTTTCATGTTGTTGATGCCAAATTCTGACCCTACCATCCGAATGTCGCAGCAGAAATCGAGACTCATCAGACCAGGCAACGTTTTTCCAATCTTCTACTGTCCAATTTCGATGAGCTTGTGCAAATTGTAGCCACAGTTTCCTGTTCTTAGCTGAAAGGAGTGTCACCCGGTGTGGTCTTCTGCTGCTGTAGCCCATCTGCCTCAAAGTTCGATGAACTGTGCGTTCAGAGATGCTCTTCTGCCTACCTTGGTTGTAACGGGTGGCGATTTGAGTCACTGTTGCCTTTCTATCAGCTTGAACCAGTCTGCCCATTCTCCTCTGACCTCTGGCATCAACAAGGCATTTCCGCCCACAGAACTGCCGCTCACTGGATGTTTTTTCTTTTTCGGACCATTCTCTGTAAACCCTAGAGATGGTTGTGCGTGAAAATCCCAGTAGATCAGAAGTTTCTGAAATACTCAGACCAGCCCTTCTGGCACTAACAACCATGCCACGTTCAAAGGCACTCAAATCACCTTTCTTCCCCATACTGATGCTCGGTTTGAACTGCAGGAGATTGTCTTGACCATGAGTTGCCGCCATGTGATTGGCTGATTAGAAATTAAGTGTTAACGAGCAGTTGGACAGGTGTACCTAATAAAGTGGCCGGTGAGTGTACATTCATCAGGTTACAGAGACAACAACTAGCCATTGAGAAAGGCCAACCAGTTTCCTCCCACATTGGGTCCCATCTTATCAATGTGACCTTGATGACCATAATACTAATTATGTTGCATCTGCTTCTGCGGGAGCATGTATCTCTGGCTCATAGATCTAAAAGGACCCTAGTCCATGACAAAAGCCAGTCAACAGGGTCCCTAAAGCAGAAACAGCCAAAGGTAGGTCTGGCTATTGGCTTCTACTGAGAAAATGTGTGTTTGGGCACTTCCAGGAATTCCCAAATGGGGACATATTTCCAAGTAGTCATAAAGTCGCCCCCTAGAAGGAATTTTTCTATTGAGTACCAAACTCAGTCTATTCAAGTCATTGAGAAAGGAATACAAGGCCAAGTTGTGATCCCGATATTAAAGGTCTGGCCTGGGGTCATGGTAATGGCTTGTTCTAAGTCTGGTTCATTCATTTGTTGTACTAAAAAACTGTATTTAATTGAATCGCCATCTTTAGGTGAGGCTGAATTTAGGCTAAATTAACATCTCGTTTTATGGATACATTTAGCGTATAAGCCAGGAAATCTGTGGGCATATATGCTGATATTATACAAAGACATATATTTACAGTCAGAGCCATCCTTTTTGCCTCTGTCATAGTTTCATAGTATCATCGTTTATACGGTTGAAAAAAGACACTTGTCCATCAAGTTCAGCCAAGGGAGGGAAGGGATTGCACGAGGAAGGGATTTAGGGGAAACAATTCTATATAACATAACCAGTATACATCAGATCATGGGCGTAACTACAGGGATAGAAGCAATAGAAGCTACTATGGGCCAACAGTGTCAGGGGGCCCTAGCATCTGGAGTATTGGGTGGGTGTATATGCTGTATGTGTGGTGTGTATATACTGCATGATTGTATATGGTGATATGTATATGCTCTATGTGTGTGTGAATATGTGATGTATGTGTATATATGTATGTGTATAAACTGTATGTATATACGTATAGAAATGTGTATATACGAGTGTATAAATGTGTGTAATTGCAACTCCCATGTGAATACAAATATGTATGTTTTTTTTTTTTACGGAGAAAGGGGGCCCTATCCAGAAGTCTGCTGTTGGGCCCTGCATCTCCTAGTTAGGCTCCTGTGTCATATCCTGCAGGTTTATTATGGGATTATGAAGGTCTTCTTAATAGTTATGCATGCTCCCCTATGAATTCTGGGAAAATTACGCTAATACATTTTCCTGGAAGGAGATGCAAAGTTATGTTCTACCAAGGTCTTTGACCATTAGGCCCCTTCCACACTTGCGTTGCAGATCACGTCAGAGTCTGATCAGGGTGTGATCAGGGTTTGGTCAGTGAAAAACGCACATTTTGCATCAGAGCGCAATCAGTTTTCAGTCAGAGTTCGGTGTCTTAGTTTTTCACGCACATTTTCAATGCAATTTCAATGCGTTTTTCACGCGCAGAAAATGCACGTGAAATGGACTCAGGACTGAGCTCTATCTTTTCTATGGCAATTGATGCGTGAAAAACGCATTGCACTTGCAGGTGTCTCAGAGTGCGATGCTTTTTTGATGCGTCTCCATAGACCTGTATAGTGCGTTTTTCACACGCGTGACTTGCAAAAGTAGAGCATGTCGAGATTTAAACGGGCGTTAAAAAAAAATGCAAGTCTGAAAAGACCCATTGGTTACAATGGGTCAGAGTGCAATGCAAGTTCTGTGCATCAAAAGCATGCGCAGAAAACACACGTAAAAAAAAGCAAGTGTGAAAAGGGGCCTTACCCAGCTCAGGACTGAACACCAAAACAACTGTTGGTGGTCTCTGCTATGCATGCGGGTAATGCTCACAAAACTGCAATCAAGAAAAAAAAATGAAAAATCTTATCTTTAATGATGAATTCGAAACTTGCATTGACTTTGACTTTGCTCAGTTCTCATAGCAAAAAAGTCTAGGCCCCCTGTTGGCGGTTATATACATGCATACCATAATATGAAGCGACAGAATTGGTTCATACAACCTATGAGACACTATAGTAAATATTCTTCAACACATTCAAATTTTAGTATTTTCTTACTTTTTAACAGTGCACATTATATATTTGATTTGTTCCTATGAGTAACCTCGAGGTACAACTGAAAGTCAGTTCATTGAAACTCTTATTAGCAATATGGATCGTGATGCTTAATTAATGGATAGCCTTAAGGTAATGAGATATTAGGCAACAGCTTATAGGATGGACAGAAGTAATTATATATTGAACGCACCTATAAATGGATATGTGTGAATTAGATAATATTTCAGACAAGATGAAAAGAAGAAATTTAAATATTTTATTATATAGAATCTGTGACTATATTTATTATGGGAAGGAATTTCTTTTTTCATTAACTTGAAAATAGTTTTACCAATTACTTTTTTTATTACCGTAGATTGATACCATATATACTGTGTGTATATATATATATATATATATATATATATATATATATATATATATACTGTATATAAAATATTTCATAGTAATCTTATTGTGTAGCAACCCACATGCACTTAGCCCAAATGACCCAGTTGACTATTTCCTTACCTTACTCGCCCTCCCACTGATCATAGGTGACATAGGTGAGATCCAGTTCAAACATAGAAGGGATGTAAGGGAACCAATTTTATATTATAACCATCAATGTTATTTTGATTCAAAGAGGCATCTAAACCCTTCTTGAAACTCTCTGCTGTCCCTGCTTTGAACAGCTCCTGAGCTCGGCTATTCCACGGCTTCACGGTTCTTACAGTGAAGAAGCCTTGTCAGCTCTGCTGATTAAACCTTGTTTTCTCCAGGCGGAGACAGTGCCCCCTGATTTGGATTAACCTGGAACAACTTTCCTCCACATTTTTTGTATGGACCATTTATATAGATTAATCATGCCCCCTTTAAGTCATCTCTTTTAGGGACTAAATGAATCTAATTCTTTTAATCTTTCCTCATAACTAAGCCGACATACCCCTGGTGCCCAGCACTGGAAGGTATATTCCAGGTGAGGCCGAACCTGTGCCTTGTACAGTGGTATTATTATATCCCTATCACGAGAGTCCAGACCACTTTGATACATGACAAGATCTTGTTGAGGTTAGAGGCAGCTGATTGACATTGAATGCTGTTATTTAATTCATGATCTACTGGTACACCCAGGTCCTTCTCAACAAGGGACTCTCCCAGATTTATTATTAGCCCCAGGTGCATAACTTTACATTTATCCACATTGATCCTCATTTGCCAAGTTGATGACCAAACACTCAGTTTGTCCAAGTCGCCCTGCAGCCTATGAACATCCTCCATAGACTGTATTACAATACACAGCTTGTACTACTACTCCCATCCTCCATAGACTGTATTACACTACACAGCTTGTACTACTCCCATCCTCCATAGACTGTATTACACTACACAGCTTGTATTACTCCCATCCTCCAACAGACTGTATAACACTACACAGCTTGTACTACTCCCATCCTCCGTAGACTGTATTACACTACACAGCTAGTACTACTACTCCCATCCTCCGTAGACTTTATTACACTACACCAGTGACAATCCTCCGTAGACTGTATTACACTACACAGCTTGTACTACTCCCCCCATCCTCCACAGACTGTATTACACTACACAGCTTGTACTACTCCCATCCTGCATAGACTGTATTACACTACATAGCTAGCATTACTCCCATCCTCCGTAGACTGTATTACACTACACAGCTTGTACTACTCCCCCCTCTCATTAATATAAAAGTTAAATAATAGTGGGCCAAGCACAGAACCTTGGGGTCCACCACTTATAACCGATGACCATTACGTAGGAATCATTGACCACAACTCATTTTTTTATCAATAATTTTAAATGGAAGCACCATTTCATCTTTTGGAAAACTTTTACAAAGCCAGTCCATAGTCTGCATCACTGTGGAGACCCGCTGTCTCTGGCACTAGGGGATTAACATTAGATTAACCACTCCATGCCCTGTCATCTTCTCATTGGGGAATTATATGTCCTCAAGAAGTAGCTACCTGAAGCTTTTATTAACCCTTCAATTTAAGATAATCCAAACACATGGGGCATGGAAATGCATCAAAGCACAGTGCTGCTTAATAGTGCCCCCCATTGAGGTAAGACTGATACTGGCCTCGTTGGGGCAGGAGTCAACTTGGGGTTTCCACAGATAGACTCTAGGGTTTGCTAGGGACCTTGACAAACAGTCTCTGTTGCCTTATTACCTGCACATCTGTGAACCCTCCATGAACCTTTTAACACGGCTCCATTTTCTGTATAGCGGCTGAACTGAATCACTGCAGCTAAGTACCTTTTTAAATTACTAGGAGGTTGATTTGTAGTAACCCAATCATATTGTATGAGTATATTATCAAACATTTTAGCCCAGAAAACTCCTTTAAAAGACATCGTCCACCAGGATGAAGGATTTTAAACCAAGCACTAACATGCTCACGTGTGCCCCCTCTCAGGGCCGATTCTAGCATATTTGCTGCCTGAGGCGAATATTAAAATGCTGCCCCCCCCCCACTCCCTGTTAAGTAAATCCTTAAACTTTACTAACAATTAACAACCCTACAGACAGCTCCCTGACACTGTGTGACTGACTACAGGATCTGAGAGTCATTAGTGGCATCTAGTACCTTATAGATGACAATCTCTTCCATCAGTAGAACTTTATTCCGGGTTCTCCAATCCATGACGTATCACTGCTGAGGTCACAGCCGGATATCTTCAGCTCCGTGCAGCATCTCCACCCGGCGTCCCTAAAAATACCACAGTCACTTACAGTATAAAGTCTCAGCACAGTCACAACACTGTGCTCCTAAATAATATATACCCCTCAAAACACAACTGACCGCACTCTCCCCACATATAACACATCCCTTCATTATATAGGGATAAAATCTATATACATATAATATACTGTATCCCATATACAGCCCCTGCAGCTAAGTAATATACTGTACCCGATATACAGCCCCCCCCCAGCATAGTAATATACTGTATCCCATATACATCCCCCCAGCTTAGTAATATACTGTATCCCATATACAGCCCCCAGCTTAGTAATATACTGTATCCCATATACATCCCCCCAGCTTAGTAATATACTGTATCCCATATACATCCCCCCAGCTTAGTAATATACTGTATCCCATATACAGCCCCCCCAGCTTAGTAATATACTGTACCCGATATACAGCCCCCCCAGCTTAGTAATATACTGTATCCCATATACAGCCCCACAGCTTAGTAATATACTGTATCCCATATACAGCCCCCCCAGCTTAGTAATATACTGTATCCCATATACAGCCCCCCCAGCTTAGTAATATACTGTATCCCATATACAGCCCCCCAGCTTAGTAATATACTGTATCCCATATACAGCCCCCCAGCTTAGTAATATACTGTACCCCATATACAGCTCCCCAGCTTAGTAATATACTGTATCCCATATACAGCCCCCCCCCAGCTTAGTAATATACTGTATCCCATACACAGCCCCCGCAGCTTAGTAATATACTGTATCCCATATACAGCCCCCGCAGCTTAGTAATATACTGTATCCCATATACATCCCCCCAGCATAGTGATATAGTGATATATAATATATACAGCACCCCCCAGTATAAAATGATTCTGGCCCCATATAATATATACTGAATCCCCCCCAGTATAAAATAATTATAGCCCCAAATAATATCTATAGCATCCCCCCCAGTATAAAATAATTATAGCCCCAAATAATATCTATAGCATCCCCCCCAGTATAAAATAAGTATAGCCCCAAATAATATCTATAGCATCCCCCCCCCAGTATAAAATAATTATAGCCCCAAATAATATGTATAGCATCCCCCCCCAGTATAAAATAAGTATAGCCCCAAATAATATCTATAGCATCCCCCCAATATAAAATAATTACGGTAAAGCCCCAAATAATATAAATATATATTGCATCCCCCCCCCAGTAAGAAATAATTATAGCCCCAAATAAAATAGCATTCCATGATCCCCCCCCCCCCCAGTTTAAAATAATTCTGGCCCCATATGATATATATAGCGCCCCCCCCCCCGCAGTATTAATTATTAGCCACAATTAATTAAATACATGAAAAATAATAAAAATCCTACTCACCTGCAGGCAGCTGCTCCCTCGGCGCGGCTCCGGTGTTCACGCGGCTCTCCTGTGAGCCGCGGCTCCGCACAGTGACACAGGCGCATGACGTCATGACGTCTGTGTCACTGCTTAGAACGGAGCGACGCAGCTGCCGGAAAGGCGCTGCGTCGCTCCGCATATAAATCACGCCTGTGTCTTAAAGAGACAGGCGCGATTTATTTAGCTGGTGGGCGATTCGGGCGTTAATGGACGCCCGAATCGCCCACTTTAGAGCGGCGAATTTCGACGCCCTTTACAGGGACCCGCATTCTGCCGCCTGAAGCGAGATTTTCATCTCGCCTCATGGCAGATGCGGCCCTGCCCCCTCTTACAGAATCTGCTCTTCTTTAAACTTCTTGCCCTTGTTATTTTGCAAAAAAGGCTTTTAAAATTATGCAAATGTAAATTCACGCAATTTTTAAAGCCATTTTTTTGTAAATACAAGGGTATGAGAAGCTTAAAGAAGATCACATTTTACCAGAGGGGGTGCACGCCAATATGTCAGTATGCTTGGTTTACAATCCTTCATCCTGGTGGTAGATGTCCTTTCAGGAATTCTGATAAAAAGTAACAGTTTAATTCTCAAAATAACACCAAAGATGTATTGTGCTCTTTCTCTATATATGAGACGCTATTGGCTTTGCACGTCTTACAGAACACCTAACGATTAAGACTTGCAATATTATAACCTCTGAAGAAAAACAAACACGGAGACTGTACAATGCAATTGTAAGAGGAGATAGTGTTATATATAAGAATTGTGAAGCAAACAGATCGATTCTTCCCCTGTTGGAGTCATACGCTACATTCATCCTGTATTGTACAATATCAGAAATGTTTTGTACTTTTCTTCTGCCTTTAACTCTCCTGTTGTCTGTGCAGTTTCATTGACAGCAGAAAGATTCCTTCTGCTTCTGTGATGGCTTTCAAAGACAGAGAAGAAAGACACCTCTCTGCTCATCAGTCGCCCACAGAGCCATAACTAACCCTTTCTGCTTAGGATTTTGATTTCTGTAGAAGCGACTACATTTCCAGCAGAGAGCCCTGCACCGGATAAGGGGATGGGGCAGGGATCGGAGTACTCCTGAGACATAGTCAGGAACCTCGCAACAGAATATGTCAAGCTTTGAATCTTCAAGATACTAAAAATGAAACTCCACCATGTCTTATCAGGTCATTGTTTGTATGGAATTTTCTCTGGGGCTTTCTGTACAGATGTCTCATCTTCACACCAGTGCAGGAATCTGATGAAAAAGAACTAACTATCCTATTGCATTGTAGAAGTTCTTCTTAGTGCTAAGAAATGTTTTAAATGTAGTCCTGCAGAACAGTGAGTGCAGCACTGGAGTACGATATGGAGGGTAACTCAGGATCAGTGCATGAAAAGTAATACAAAGTCTGTCCAAAGTGGGGGGGTCATTTACTATTTTTGTTGCAGGGTCTGTTTTTTTTTTGTGCACGAATTGTGTGGTTTATTACACATTAGATGATCTCTTCATGTTTGCTTGCATTTCTTCCTGGTCCTCGGGTTTCCTCCCACACTCCAAAACATACTGGTAGGTTGATTACCGTGTATACTCGAGTATAAGCCGACCCGAGTATAAGCTGAGAGACCTAATTTTAACACAAAAATCTGGAAAAACCTATGGACTCTAGTATAAGCCAAAGATTGGAAATGCATTGGTCGCAGCCTCCCCAGTATATAGCCAGAAAGCCCCCTGTAGTATATAGCCTGCCAGCTCCCAGTAGTATATAGCCAGCCAGCACCCAGTAGTATACAGCCTGCCAGCCCCCAGTAGTATACAGCCTGCCAGCCCCTGTAGTATACAGCCAGCCCGACCTCTGTAGAATACAGCCAGCCCCAAGTAGTATACAGCCCGCCAGCCCCTGTAGTATATAGCCAGCCAGCCCCCTGTAGTATATAGCCTGCCAGCCCCCTGTAGTAAATAGCCAGCCCCCTGTAGTATATAGCCTGCCAGCCCCCTATAGTATACAGCCTGCCAGACCTCTGTAGAATACAGCCAGCCCCAAGTAGTATACAGCCCGCCAGCCCCTGTAGTATATAGCCAGCCAGCCCCCTGTAGTATATAGCCTGCCAGCCCCCTGTAGTAAATAGCCAGCCCCCTGTAGTATATAGCCAGCCAGCCCTCTGTAGTTTACAGCCAGCCAGCCCTCTGTAGTATACAGCCTGCCAGCCCTCTGTAGTATACAGCCAGCCAGCCCTCTGTAGTATACAGCCAGCCAGCCCTCTGTAGTATACAGCCTGCCAGCCCTCTGTAGTATACAGCCAGACCTTAAAAAAATAAACTCAGTACTCACCATTCCGATGGGCTGGGCAGCACCACTTCCATCTTCATGTTGGCGACAGGTCAGCAACAGCTCCGTCTGTAGCGCCTCTTCTTTCTTCAGGTCGGTGCCAGGACCACCACATATCTGTGCTCATGGCCCGGCCGGCACACTCTGTGATGTCCTGGCACCGACCTGAAGAAAGAAGAGGCGCTACAGACGTCGCTGACCTGTCACCAACATGAAGATGGAAGCAGTGCTGCCCGGCCCGTCGGAATGGTGAGTACTGAATTTTTTTTTATATACTCGAGTATAAGCCGAGTGGCGAATTTTCAGCACAAAAATTATGCTGAAAAACTCAGCACAGGGCTGAGGTGGGATATGGTGGGCCAACGTGGTGTGTACCAGCCCCTGTGTCTTTGCACTAGAAAGGGCACAGTTGAAAGTAAAATTGTACACCAGAAAGGGGGCATCAGGACCTCCTGTTATATCCGGTGCACAGGACGCGTGCGGAGCACATCATACCCCGGCACAGAGACTGCAGCAGCAAAATACAGTGAGTGCCGCTCTAGAGTATAATACAAGATAAACTTAGGTTCAATAAAGGATAAGTAATGTAATGTATGTACACTGTGACTACGTCAGCAGGGTAGTGTTTGTCCTTCCTTACTATCAGATTTTAGTAACATTTTGCAACCTTTACTGTTAATGAGATCCAGAAAAGCTGATATTTAACTTCCAACAATGTGAACAAAGCAACGTGTCTCATATAACCTACCATGGAGGAAAGGGCTGACCTTAACTAAATGTCATCCGGTAAGATATGGGCTCCTGGACCTGGATGAACCATTTCTGATAGAATAGGAAGCAGGAAAAGGCAATGTCCACGATCATATATTTAGTGTACAATGCCCACAGCCATTAGTCTATCCATGACTCAGACAATGTCCAGCTTGTTACGCCACTTTAGCCTATTATCCACATTCCGAAACTTCCCATGTCATTATCCCCAACCCCATCTTCCAAATTGCCCCAATCACCACGCAACACCGTAATTCTGTTGGATAATTTTGGCCACAGCAGCCATTCTATTACAAAATACATAAAACATTAAATCCAAATAGACATAACTTCCAATTATTATAATTGCAAAAAAACATGTAAGAGCTACAAACTTCAGACGCCATTCTACTTCTGCACCTTGCTTTACCCCCAACTACTACCTCAGTTTTGAGGGCACTAAATTCCCATTGCAGATGGATATTAACCCCTTAGTGACCACCAGATTTCTCAGTTGGTCAATAAGGGCCTTATGCTAGGCTTCCGGGTTTCTCCATGGGCCTAGCCTAAGTTCTGCATGACACCCCCCCCCCCGTGCAGGGAAGAGCAGTGACCTGGCTGTATTATGACAGCCGGGACCTTGCTCTCACAGTCTGGATTGGAATGAGTTCCAATCCAGCCTGTTTAACCCTTTAGATCCTGCGGTCAATGCTGTGACCCCAAGATCTACATACCTGCAGAGGGAGGGGGCTGCCTCTCTTCCTGGCACCTTGCACTAGGTCTGTCCAAGGCAGAGCCTGCTCAGTGGCTGGATGGAGCCTATAGAAGTACATAGGCTGACACTTCTAATGCACTGCAATGCATGGTTATTGGAGTGCATTAGTATAAACTAGTGATCACATGATCACTAGTTCATAATCAAGTATTGTAGTAATATAAAAAGGGCATCATAATTGTGGGAAGGATCAGCGGTCTCCATTATATCTTTGGGGAGCAGTGAGCCTTCCCAAAATGGTGGAGTGCAGCGTTGCCAACATGTAAACAATCAATTTAAATGTAGTCGGCAACTTAGTTGGCAGTATTTAAACAGTTAACTTCCTCTATTGATGCCAGCACTGATCACGGGAGTTATCGACGGGTTGGTTCAGCCGACCTGAACCCGGACTCAAATGAAGTCAGTGGACCGAACCGCCAAGATTCGGTAGAAACCCGAACTTTGCTGTTTGGGTCAGCTGATCCCCAGTTATAACACAACAGGCAATTAACACAACAGTCTTGGATTTGCACTTACTGACGAGCAACAAGACCCTATAAATTTCAGAGTTTGGTTCATTATCTGTGTGTATTAGGTCCTCTGGATTATCAGCAGATAACAGGTTACAGGATGTATAAAAGTGCAGAAATCATGAAAGTTATGCACTAGATTTTAGATCTGAGTAATCACAAAAGACTTGTATACCTGACACCCTCAATGTAGTGGCTATGGTAGTCAGTCAATATTTCATTAGTAACCAGATCCCCAATAATTCACAACAAATCAGTATGAGCAGCCGACAGCAAAGCATCTTGGTACCGACCACGACATGAAATCTCCATCTCATAAATTTATGCGGAGAAAATCTTTAAGTTGATCAGTTCTATACAGCCGCTGTCAGGGAACAGATGTGAATCTAGGTTTTTCGCATTCGTTTTCATACAAATCAGTAAAAGTGTGAAAAAATAAGAATTCATAAATTTATCACTTTCCATGTGTAATTAGCAGGCTTGCATTATGCATCACATAAATCAACATACAGCTCCCTTATGCAGATATATAGTGACACGCCATTCTCCATCCATTCTAATGTAGCATTGACACATATGTTCATGTTCTCACCTTATCTACCAATGATTAAAAATAGAAACAAACCAATTTCTCCATGACAGGGACAGACATGATGTGCCTACACTATGCGCCATCATACTATATAGATATCCTCCCCTAGAATGCCCGGAACATATATCTCCATAACTTGCTTCCATGTAGATATATCCACTGGAATCATTAAAATATATCAGGCATTCCCTTTACTATAGACACATAAAGCATCTATATAAACCATATTAACTGCAAAGACAAATGCAATACATATATTATATTTCTCTTTAATCACATGAACTGTGTGAGGATTTTATCCTGAAGACTTCCTATGATTCCTGAAATTTTAGCTGAACGCTTACGCAGAATAAGCTGTAATATCGTACATGTACCAGAAGGAGGAGCCATGTTCATAGCAGAGGACATGTCACTCAGTATAGCTGTCTATGCTGTCTATGTGTTGGCCTGGAGAAGTTTGACAGAAACATTAAAGACACCTGTGTGTATCCCAAATGCCCCCAGTCCCGGAGACCCCATGTGTAACGGACGGTCAGGGCCTCTCTAATAATGGCAGGAGTATTGGAGGGTCTGGTCTGAAACATATCACAGTGGCTTCTCTTCAATGGTGAAATATTTCCCATTGACTTGATGCTCAGCGACAGGAGTCCCTAGAGAGAAGGTGGAGATTACGGTATAGATGGTTTACGCTTCCACCTTTTCCTTTCCTCACTTCATAGCTTTGAAAGAGCGCTAAGTAGTGAATGGAGGCCATTGAGTGACAAAACCTCAGTGGACCCACGTAGCAGCATAGATTCATTATATGCAGCCTCCTCACCACCCATAGATTCACTATATGCAGCTTCCTCACCACCCATAGATTCACTATATGCAGCCTCCTCACCACCCATAGATTCACTATATGCAGCCTCCTCACCACCCATAGATTCACTATATGCAGCCTCCTCACCACCTATAGATTCATTATATGCAGCCTCCTCACCACCCATAGATTCACTATATGCAGCCTCCTCACCACCCATAGATTCACTATATGCAGCCTCCTCACCACCCATAGATTCACTATATGCAGCCTCCTCACCACCCATAGATTCACTATATGCAGCCTCCTACCTCCCATGGATTAATTTCATACAGCCCGGACCCCACTCACCATCTGTAGATTAATTATATGCAGCTCCCCCTCCCACTATGGAATAATTATATACAGCCTGGGCCCCCCTCACCGCTAATAGATTAATTATATGCAGCCCCCCCATGAATTTTATGCAGTCCTCCACCCCACATGGATTAATTATATACAGCCCAGACCCCCATAACCGCTAATTAGTTAATTATATGCAGCCCCCCCCCATGAATTTTATGCAGTCCCCCTCCCCATGGATTAATTATATACAGCCCGGCCCCCTCACTGCCCATAGATTAATTATATGCAGCATCTCCTAACCCCCCATGGATTATATGAACCCCTCCCCCATGGATTATATGCTGCTCCTGCTCCCCCCCATGGACTAGTAAATGTAATTAAAAAAAAGTAATACTTACCTTCCTTACACCGACATGCAGAGACGCAGGCCGGCGTCCTGCAGTGCACGGATCAGCACTGGGGATAGAGCAGGCCATATGCCATTACATGTATTGTTTTATGGGTAAATCTGCCCCTTTGTGTTATATACACTACAGTTTACTGTATGTGAAATGTTAAAGCATATTATATGTAATGTTATGTTATAATATATGTGCCGTTTTTATCGTATAGTGTACATTGAAGCTCACAAAATACTGCATGTGCGATGTGTGATCTATATGTTCAGTTCATGAGATACTATGGGGCACAGAATGTCCGACGATTATGGATTATGCCATGATTCGCTCTGAGCGTGCGCCCAATATCTTGCATGTGTCGCTCCCCGCTCAGGTCCACCGGAGTAAACCTTCTGCATGTAAGTGCATTGGTTGCGACACAATCATGTAAGTGCATTGGTTGCGACACAATTTGAATATTAAATCCCGCCCTCAGTCCAAATCAATGGATCGTCCGACGGCCCACTCCCCGATTTATGTCGAATGAAGGCTGGCGCCGATGCGCCAAAATGCGATTGCGTGTGACACAATCCCCTTCTAAACGCGATCCCCGAAAAGTCAAAAAACCCGTCAGAAATCCAGCAGCGGGACCCTTGGTAAATAAGCCCCTATATGTGTAATGTTAATGGTATACTAGACCTGCAGTGTGTATGTTATGCTGTACTTTATATACTGTGTTTATGGTATATACCAGTGATGGCTAACCTATGGCACTGGTGCCAGAGGTGGCACTCGGAGCCCTTTCTGTGGGCACTCAGGCCATCACCAGCGATGACTCCAGATATCTTCCTGCAGTCCCAGACAGCCCAGGACTTGCTGTGGTCAGAGGTATTTTAAAGTGACAGCTCTACCTGGGACTATTTTCTGCTTTATTTGTGTCCTCAGGTGCTGGTATCAATGAAAACTGTGACAGAGAACGGAGTATAAATCACTAATTACATTTCTGTGTTGGCACTTTGCGATAAATGAGCGGGTCTTTGTCGTAGTTTGGGCACTCGGTCTCTAAAAGGTTCGCCATCACTGGTATATACTGTATGTGCAATGTTTATGCATACAGTGTATGTTGTACATGTGTCCTGTAGTGTGCTGTATACATGATAATGAAGTCTCCTTGATAAACATGTTTTTTACTCCTTGGTTTAGTCACCTCAGTTTTTATCAACTCAAGCAGAAAGGTGAACCGAGATCCTTTCCTCCTGCTTTACCCAATGAAATTTTAATCATGCCCGATAAAGCATACTAATGCATTAATGAATGTCATATGCGCAGTTAATTATTCCTGTGCCATGACAGCGAGGGAAAGGAAATGAGCGAGAAGTGTGTCTCACTGTGTGATACATTTGGAAGCACAAAATTTTGGCCTATGCGACTAACTAACATGATAGGGATTTAACATGTGTGTATATACGGTATATATATATATATATATCTTTGGTAACAGCTCCGCCATAGATGATTATGTTTCCTCTGCAATTACCTTCTATGAATATATAATAATAATAATAATAAAAAAGCTTTATTTATATAGCGCCATCATATTGCACAGCGCTGTACAGATCATGGGATACATATAAGACCAGGCTTATATTGGGCTTGTTTTATCGATAGGAAATGTATCATCAGATTTTGTTTAAAAAGTAAATTTTTTTTTATTTTATATTTGAAACCCACATGATTTGTTTTTAATTATCCAGTTAATTATCCAGTTATCCATTTTCCAGTACAATCACTTCACGTGATTCCTGCACACAACTGTGTTTGTATCTAAAAAACTGCCCCATTGACTTTAATAGGAAATATGGCTATGTATCTGGTCACCGAATTTCTAACCGCACCACAAACTGGTCCTCAGACCGCAACTTAAAAATAGAAGATGTCCTTTTTTTTAATGTTTTTGTGGTAGGTCTTTCATAGACGTCTATGTTAATACAAATAAACTCAGCCTACATACAGTGTTGTCCACCATATACGGACCCTTTTTATAGTGGATTGCCCAGGAGACCAGTCACGTGGCTGCCAGACCACCATAATTTTTGTGGATACGCCCACTTTACGGTGGTATATGGGTTACATGCGCGTGACAAACGGCAACTAAAACTAAAGTGCAAAATGTATACTGTCGTATGCATGAGGCCTAAGTTTGAATACTCAATGCAATAACTCATTAAATGATCCTAAAAATAAGACAATAAAGGGGTTGTACCAACTTTGAAAGTTATCCCCTAACAAGATGATTGGTGAAGGTCTTACTTCTTAGACCCACACCAATCCGGAAAAATAAACCCCCAGAAATCCTAGATTGAGGGTCCCGTTCTAACTAATTGATGGAGCGTCAGGTTGAGCATGTGTCCTGCCGCACCATTCAATCATATGTTAGTGTCCGAAATTGCACAAAGACACTCACAAAGACATTGAATAGGACTGCCGGAGATATCATTGTGTGCTACAATTTTCGGTGATTTGCTTGGCAACCCTTCAATGTCCATTAATGACAACAGAACCCCCCATTCTATAGATTGTTGGGGGTTTCGTTTTCATGACTGGTGGTGGTCCCATAAGTTGGATCCTCACCAATTACAAAATATTGTTATCTGTTATCCTGGTACAATTCCTTATAATAGTCTAACTCTAGAAATCATACTTATATACTGTATGATTTAGCTTCCACTAAGCATCCACATGCCAGGGCTACAAGCCAAAGAGGCCATTTCTGCTCTTTAGAAATTGGGCACTATAAGTTTTTCAAATATAGATGAGAATTAGAAACAGCCGAAAAGGCAATGGTCAGGTTTGCCAAATCTTACAAAACATTTGCCATGATTCTGTCTGCTCCAGCAGTCACTGTAGTTCCTGAATAATTAATCTGATAGATTAACCTCTTTTCCGTTTTTGTGTTTCTGATTTTTCATTCCCCACCTTCTAAAAGCCAGAATTTTTTGAAAGATTTTTCCATTTGTAGAGATATATGAGGGTTCGCTATTTAAGAAATTTTATTTCCTAGAGCCAGTATTTAATATTCCAAATTTCCAAATCCAGTGAAGTTAAAGGGGTTGTCCACTTTCAGCAAATAAGTGATATTGTTTATTCAATGTAAAGTTATAACATTTTCCAATTTAATTTCTTTATTAATTCCTCACCTAGGGGGTCTGATCGTTGATACAATATACTGCAATGCTACTGTATTAGATAGTGTAGGGCAGTGGTGGCGAACCAATGGCACGGGTGCCACAGGTGGCACTCAGGACCCTTTTTGTGGGCACTCAGACATGACTCAAAGAATTCACCTGCAGTCACAGGCAATGTAGATGCAACTCCCTGTGTTATTTTAAAGCAACACATCCTTGGCTTCTTTGGACTGTAGAAAGAGTTAGAAGGTATGGGCAGGGGCAGTTTATCAATGGAGGTCCTTTTTCTGTTGAATTTGTGGTACAACAGAGAGTTACAATAGTATGTGAAGAACAATATGTTTGAAGAACACATTGCAGATGTATGGAAACATCTGCAATGTGTTCTTCACATATATTGTTCTTCACATACTATTGCGAAGAACACCGTTCTGCACTCGTGTCTTCTGATAAGTTAGCAGATGTATGAAAACATCTGCAATGTGTTCTTCACACATATTGTTCTTCACATACTATTCCGAAGAACACCGTTCTGCACTCGTGTCTTCTGATAAGTTAGCAGATGTATGGAAACATCTGCAATGTGTTCTTCAGTGAAGAACACATTGCAGATGTTTCCATACATCTGCTAACTTATCAGAAGACATTATTTCTCAATAAAATGACACATTGAAAAATGCATCGGCAAAAGTTTGTCTCGAATAACGAGCACTCGAGTATTTTAGTGCTCGCTCATCTCTAGTGATATCCATTAGCAAATTTTAGATGCTGTCTTGGTCACCACATGCATGGTGGTTGTTACTTTATAATAGGATAGAGATGATGCTGAATATCTTTATAAGGTACAGTGAGAGCTGGGAGGACCATTAAGCTCTGGGCCGCACTAAGGATTTCAAATGTTCACCTCTGGGCCAGTCCCAGCCTGAGTTAATACAAGAAACTTTATACTATATGATAAGAGCATATATTTCTGCACTTACTTATCTTATCATCCTTTCTCATTCATTCCTAATTACTTTTCACTGTTAAATTAGCAGAATGCCATCTTGCAAGCAGGACCCACAGAAGGTAACTTACAGGTCCCTAGAGAGGGGAGGGTGCTGCTCTCTTTTTCTCTGCTGCCTTTTCATGCCTCCTGTGGAGGGAGGAGGGCGGTGTGATGTATGTGTCATACATAGCGCCCCCGACAGAACCATCTTTGCTGTGCGGTTCTGCTTATCAATTGTTTCTGTGCCTTAAAGGGAACCTGTCACCAGAAGACAATTTTTTTACTTGGGACAGGTTCCCACAAACATTGTCAAGAATATAACAGACATGTTTTTAAAAAAGATCTGTGTTATTGGGTTTGAGAAATAGTCAATAGGAAACTTACTAGAATCTTCAGCAGAGTCCTGGGGGGAAGGACATGTCAAATTCTAACATCCGCCTTTTTTGCATATATCTTTGCTCCCTCGCTCTGTTCATCAATATTCTTTCCACCCCCTGTCAGATCTTCCCTCTCTTCCTCCTTCCCCCTCATGACCTCTGTAGTGAGTATTGATGAGTGGAGGAAGGGAGCAAAGAGAGGATTTGAAATGCCCCCCACCCCCCGGGACTCGGCTGAAGATTCTGGCAGGGAGCACAGAGCTTTTGTTAAAAAAACATGTCTACTGTATACTTAACAGTGTATGTGGGAATCTGTCCCAAGTCTCCGATGAAAGGTTCCCTTTGAAGAAACAGCTGCAATTGGTTCTTTTCTGATAGTACAGGTCTGCCCCCATTTGGCAGGTTCTTCTAGTAATCCGTCATTCTACAGACTCTATCATGGCTCTACAATCTGCTGCCTGAGGCAATATGCTTATCTCGCCTCGTGGTAGATACGCCCTGGTGTACTATTCATTTCTGCAAAGTTTTTCAAGGGTGATGTATGCGATTAAAATATTTTTAGTAACATTTTTTAATATTTTCTATTGTGGATTCAAACTGGAGAAGACAACATTTTGCATTGGAGAGAACTACTCCACTGCTCAGTTGTCCAAGGATGTGGTCAGATGTATCAGCTCCTATTGTTCTAGTCATGTAGTGTTTTGTCTGCTTTAGTCCAGTCTATTGACCTTACCACTTCAACAAATCATTAAAACAAAAGGATTCACCCAATATATCGCCTCCCTAAACCAATACAAAGCTTTAATTAAGGTCACTGCAAATTTCCTCCATTTACCCCTAATTTCATTGATGACTTTTAAGATTCGGTCAATATGGAGATAATGCAATTTCATTTGTTGAGCCTTTAGTTTAGCAGAGCTGAATTTTTAACCAAACATAATGAACATCTTGTTCAGCACATTGCACATATTTGCTTACAGCTTAACAAACATAGGTTTTATAGATTTAACACAGATCATTTAAAGCACTGAGTTTGCATTACTTGTGAATGGTCAGACACTGTGTTCAAATTCTCCGTTTTGGGCTCCTGGGAGCTGATTACAGGGAAAAGTCTGAGATATGATTTCATTCACACACGAGCTCAGCATTTATTAACATAAAAAAATAAATGCGACTTCACGGATATAAGAATAATCTTTTCAATTAAAATGGTTTGCATTTCTTCATCTAAGAAACAAAAATAGGACTATGTTATAGGAACTTCACTGTGTAGTCAAAGTGGACAGTACACTTAATGGGTTTGGCCACTTTAGCTCACGTTTTCTATAATGTGTGTGTAAGTGTGGATGAGCAATCGCCCTGCCCGGACCTCTATCTTATATTCATAAAGGCTGGCAGGGCATAACGTCCTGGCAGGGAGATTGTTCATGGACAATTAGAGATCACATGACCCTCTATCTGCAGCCATTTTATGGACAGGAATGTCTGGCTGATGAGGTAAAAGACAGGAGGTTTTACTTTACATATCAAGAAAGGGAAGCAGATCTATTAATAGATGTATTTTGGCAAATTATCTAATATCCTGCCCCCCACACTTATACAAACATTACAAAATAAATGAAGTTAAGTGGCCAACCCTTTTAAAGAGAACCCGTTAACTCTACACTCACATGTAAACCAAACATAAATAGGGGGGTGCTTTTGTAGGCCAGTTTTCTTGCATTGCGATTATTACTCCACCTCCATGCCATGGGGGGCATGGAGGGGCATGAAGGTGGCATGGCCAGAAGCAGAGTGGGACGGCTCGGGCTGTTCTTGCCCTGCACCTACATACTCACTATAGCCTGCAAACTTTCAAGACTGCAACTTCGCAGACTAAGGTGCAATTGTACTCTGGACAGAGCCTGGTGTAGAATTGTACACTTTGCTGTCTGGTTGCCAGATACATCAGGAGGTCGGGGCATGAGCACTTGAGCACCGGCGAATGACTGATGACTCCCACTGTCCTGACCTGCATCATCAGCACACCTTTCTAGACTGTCCTGACCTGCATCATCAGCACACCTTTCTAGACATATCAGTGACCTGCATGTAGAGAGAAATCATTTGGTGCATTGCTATGAGGTCTGGTGCACCCTCAGTTTAAACAAATGATGGGGACCCAGGGATTGAATGCCGGTGCTCAAACAAAGTCCTTGAGAATTTGAATGTAATATTGAATACTGTATATGTCATTTTACTGTGTTATATTAAATCAAACGACAACGCGTTTTGGCTCAGTACATGAGCCTTAGTCAGGCTCACAATTACCTGACAAAGGCTCATGTACTGAGCCGAAATGAGCTGATGTTTGATTTTCTATGACACAATAAAATTACATATACTGGATATTACAATCGAATTCTCAAGGTCTTTGTTTGAGCACCGGCACTTTCCTCCTTATAACCCTTGGCTCCCCATCATCATATTCCCGCGATCCTGTGCATCTGGAACGGGAACGTTGTCGTTTGGAGGTCGCTGCTGCCTGCCACAACTATTACATGTACATACCTTTATGCAACAAAATGATAAGCTTTCCTACCTTATAGATATCACTTGCCTACTAACATACTACACTAGGCTAACACATTTTGTGTGTTTTTTCCTTTCATGTCTCCTGGAGGTTTCATCCTCCAGTTTTAGAGTGTTCAACCAGGCTGTCGTTCACAGGGAACTGTCAATCAAACATGTGTGAATGGCACTGGTCGGTGACACAGGTCATGTAAGGGTGCACCCAATTACAGATATAGATATAAGATAGATATGGCTATAGATGTGGCTATTAACCCACATTATGTCATAAGGCTTTCTTACGAAGTCATGCTGGATGTTATAGGGGACAGCCTTAGCAATAGCAGCCAGTGGCATAACTAGAAACTGATGGGCTCCAGTCCAAAGTCTGTGCCAGGCCCTGACTATACTGTATGGTTTATAGTAATAGTCTTCTCATATGGGAAAGTAACACCATGAGGGCCCCCTAAACCTCTTGGGCCCAGGTGCGACCGCAACCTCTGCACCACCTCAAGTTATGCCCCTGATAGCAGCATATACATATAGATTTACATATTTCCTCTTGGGTTGGCACGGCCTGGATGATGATACAGTGCGCTTAATTCATTTTTCTTATGTTTGAGATTACAATTTTCCCAGCATGACAGAAGAGGACAACTCCATGACAGCCGGTGTCGGTGAGGCACGGTGTTTGGCCAGCTTTTACTCCCTTCTGCTTCTGGATCCAGTCTTAGACGAATGCCTTTTCGTGTAGCTCCCACAACTACTGTTCCCCATGATGCAGAGTTCTCAGATGCTTAATTACACTTTGCAGAGGCTAGTTGGTGGATTATTAACAGACATTTCAGGTGCCGAAAAAATCTCATTTGTCTTGGGTTATTCCACAGAGCTGAATAAGGCCGTTGTCTCTTCTAGAACACGTCTTGTTTGTTCTTGTGTTTCATTTCCCCATATACTGCTCTTCTCCCGGATAAAAAGAATTATTATAAACATTATGCGCCTTTATGGTATAACATAAATGAAAACAGCCTGGCTAATTTAATTCAGATTTCTCTTTTATCATACATTGATTTATTTAGTACCATTAACAACATCACATTGTGGATTGCTCACTCTCGTACGGGGGGAAAAGCAACAGTAATTAATCATTTTTATCATGCTCACATTAGAAATGTATTTGCATTGAAATGTGCTCTTTACAAGGTGTTTGCTATGCAGATAGTCATCATGGTGATAGTCCATCCCCCTCAAAGTGACTTACAGTCTGTGTCTCCCGCATTACTTGCGTTTTATTATACTGCTGTGTGACTCCAATTTTGGTACACTGATTAAAGGCTAGGTGTCTTTTATTCATATGGATGAATTTTATTTTAAGTAAAGCTACTCAAGATAGAGAAGGGTGTGCAGGCTCTAGACTAACCCACAATCCGCCCCGCAAACCCTATTGGATAGGGACTTCTGATTGACAATCCCTACACTGACTAAGTACATAGGATAGAGGACAAAGCAGAAAGGGACAGACAATAGATAACTGACACCAAACAAAATATATACAGGCTTGGCCAGTCCCAACTTTGGGTCTCCAACCTTGCCAACCTCTGGGGAAGGGGTCACGCCCCAAAACGTCACATGAAACACTTGACGCCGTTCTGCTCAATGGAGTAGCTGTACACGTGTGTTTCATCCTGGAAGTCCCTATCTGGCACTAGAGTAATGGACTGTGATAACGCTGTATGGGGGTGAATGTATATGTGGCCATTTTACCATTGAAAAACACCTTTATTGTCCGGAAATTGATTTATATAAAGAAGAAACTTTTTGCAACCTACCTCCATGTGAATAGCGCTTGATTTATTTGTGAAATAGATAACTAACAGACAGGCGAAGTCAGAAAGAACAGTATCAAATCCAAGTTGCAGGTGAAGCACAAAATCGTATAAAAAGGAGAATGGTCAAATAACGAAGCAGAGGTCGGATACACAGTAGAGAAAAGCAACAGCAGGCCGAAATAGGGAAAGGTATAAGAAGAATCCAGTAAGGTGTAATGGAACTAGGCTGATATATAAAGGAGTTTCTGGATGACGCCCCCAGCTACTGACAGGACCTGCCATACATCACTCAAGTTTGCTGGACTAAGTTGAGCTGCAGAGGAGGCTCCATCAGTCCTAATACAGCATAAGCAAAGCCACATTCTGCAAACAGAAGACAATGATTGCAAGGATGTTACAAGGAATCTTGGAAAACTCCCACTCCCACTCTGCCAGAGTGAGCAAAAAATATTGAAAAAATAAAAATTAAGTGTACTTAACCATCTGTGCTCCAGCACTTTTGGTGGTCATTGCAGGCACGTAGTCAGTGCGCTAAGTATGCCCTGGTGATATCACTGATCTTTGTCCTCAGAACCCAATGATTGGTCTCATAGGACTTGCTGCAGCCAACACTTCCTGGCCTACTGTTATTGCCAGGGAAAGGACAACTGCCTCACCAATGAGATGGATGAGTGTAATGGGGTTTTAGTCAACCAAAGTAGAGAAAAAGTTTATAAAAAATCATATACTTTATACTAGAAAAGAAAATTAGAATTAGTTTCCTTAAAATTATTATTTTTTCCATGGCATTCCGCCATGGAATTTTGCAACTAATAATCCCAGTCCAAGTCCAGCTTGGTTGACTGGTGCCACATTTCCCAACAAAAGTAAAAACTAATCCCTTGCAATTTATGATGTCCTGTTGCAGTACAAAGCAACACACGCCAAACTTTACACAAAAAAGTTTTAAATGTTTTATTTATTCAAATATTCAGCATATAAAGAGCACCAATATTATTATATTATTATTATATTATTATTATATGATTTAGAGGTTTCTAAACAATTCCTCAGAAGTAGCCAATATGATTTATATAATGTAATTATGTGGTAGGCCTCATCTCACTACTGTAGGGAGATTTATGGTTATTTTCTTACCAGACATCTGTTTGGAGGCAAAGGTCAGAAGGAAATTCAGGAGAGTTGGATGAAGAAGATAAGGTAAGTTATTGAACAATACACTGGGGGTCACTTATTAAAATTATACCAATCCCTTCTAACTGTAGTGTTTATTCTAAATTGTATTTTCTTGATGTAGAGCTGTAACCAATAGTGTAACCAATAGACTATATGAAGTGTATTGTTATGAATTACGCACCCTATCAGCTATTTGTGAGGAATGATGCTTACAAGGGATCCACCCTGTGAATGATGATAATCTGATCAGTGGGGTATGATCGCTGTGACACCTACTGATCATGATGATGGAGCAGCAGCTGAAGCATGCCTTCTGGTGGTCCATTCAATACTAAGGGAGTGCTGGAAAGTGGCAACCACTTGGCTATCTGGCACTCTCATTAACATGGAATGGGATTGCTGAAGACTCCCAAGAGTGGTGCAAAACAACTGCCAACACTCCCTTAGCAATGAATGGATTCACAGAATGCATGCTTGACTTGGGCCTGACTTGCTGATCAGTGGGGGTCTCAGTCTGACCGACCCCTGGCCGCTCCTCAGACTAATGTAGCAGACGGCCGCGCATGACCGTTCTCCTCCATTAATCTCTATTGCTGAGCGCCGCGCTCTGCAATCTCTGTCAGCTCCATAGAGATTAATGGAGCAGAACGGTCATGTGTGGCAGTCTGCTCTATTAGTCTGAGGATAGGCGAGGAGTTGGTTGGACCCCTCGTTCTCGCGATCTGCGGGGGTTTCCGCACCTAGACCCCCACTGATCAGCAAGTTACACCCTAACTTACTTTGTGAAAAAAACCCTTTAAGGGCACACGACTTACAGACAACCCCTAGTTACAGACGGACCTCTGTGAGCTCCGATAAATCTCTCTGAATGCTTTACTTTAGTCTCAGACTGCAATGATCAGCTGTAAGGTGTTTGTAATGAAGCTTTATTGATAATCCTTGTTCCCATTACTGCAAACATTTTTGAAAATCCAATTGTCATAGGGACAAAAAAAAAAGTTTGTCTAAAAATGGATAATGGGGTATACAAACTTCAGTATATAACGCTATGTGGTGAGACATTTGTAAAAATAATTAATTAAAAAGTCATAATTTGGATATGTGAGGTTACAATCAGTAGAAAAGCAAATAAATAGATAGATCAACGAAAAAATTTAATATTTAATAAATAATTACATAAATGCGAGCTTCAATAAATAAATAAATAAATAAGTACATAGATATATAAATGCATGAATGTCTAGGCTTTGGTCAATTGGCCACTTACACCAAAGCCTAGACATTCATTATCTATTTTTAACCCCTTCCCGTAGCAATATATTCATCATGCCAATAAGCTTTATACCACCATGTACAGTCATCATCTAGTCTTTATTTATTCACCTATTTGTCTATCTATTTTATTAACTATTTTATTATCTATGCATTCCTTTGACCTTATCATATATTTAATGATGTTCTATCAACTTTTGGGTAATGTATCCACTTAATGAAATATGTTTTTTCACCATTACCAATGTTCACCTGTGAATCCCTGAGTCCATCTGTCTTATTGCATTTTATTGCCCTTGTTTTTATTGTTTTTTATTTACACCTAGCTCTTTATGTATATCCTGTTTTTGTCTCACATCACTTGAGAAAGGAGTTTTTGACACTCCGAAATGCGTTGTGTTCCGAGACAATTAATAAACTTTTCCCTTATCCTATTTGACGAGTTATGCTGAACCACATTTTGGAAAAAGCAGCAGGACTGCCAACCCATCAATAACTGAGGAGGGGACAACTGGTCCCTGGATTGCTTGCGGTCCATTTTTTGGATGAGCAGGTAGGGTAGTAGTAGGGGATAAGGGATAATATGTGGATAAGGGACAACATGCAAACTTGGTGCAACTCCTATAGGCATCCGTTTTTCAATGTTGAGTTCCAAAAGCCAAACCTATTTTAATTTTTTCCATCGGCTTATTTTCTGCAAGTTGTACTTTTTAATGACTATTTGCAGTAGCTACACAATATTGACTAAATTTATATTAACAATTTCTGGAGAGGATGAAAAAAAATTATTAAAATTTTGTGCTGTTTGCCATGCGGCACAAATAACATGTAAGCTTCATTTTGTAAGTAAGTTTAATTCCGGGTTATAAAAACATGTAGTTATGCTAATGTTATAGAAAGAAAACCCTTTTAAAAAAAAATCATTTATTTTGGAATTACCACATACTTAACACTATGGGGCACATATACTTACCCCTCTGACGGAACTCATCGAAAGTGCGCGGTCTGACGCACTGTGCCGCATTTCACCAAGATTGCTAACCCTAAATCGTGTCGCTTCCCCGCACAGGTCTGACAGAGTTCACCATCTTTTTAGTGGTGCATCTAAGTGCATTGTCTTACTACACAATTAGAAAGTTAAAGAGGACCTGTCACCTAAAATTTCGGCACTAGGAGCTGCTTACTAAAGTAAGCAACTCCTAGTGCTTGAACAACGATGCAGTGTTAGAGTGATAGCGTTACCGGAAACCTCGGGTAATGCTATATAACACTGCGACGGGGTACAATGTAATCATCGGACCCCTTTGCGAGTATTCATTTATTCATGTGGGGGCGGGTTTGGGGCGTGGTTAGGGGCGGTGACTGCCGCATGATGTGCGGCAGTCACCACCGGCCTATGGAGTGAGCGGGGCAGTCCGGGGAAGAGGCAACGCCCCAGACCGCCCCCTCATGAATACATCGGACAGCTCTGCAAGCAGTCCGATGATTACACTGTACCCCGCTGCAGTGTTAGATTTTCGGTAATGGTATCATTCTAACACTACGGCGATTGTTTAAGCACTTACTTTAGTAAGCAGCTCCTAGTGCTGAAATTTTGGGTGACAGGTCCTCTATAAATCCCACGCTCAGTCCGAATCAGTCAGATCGTCCGATGGCACACCCCCCAATTTGTGTCGCATAGAAGCCAGCGCAGCTGCACCAAAAAACATTGTGACAATTCCAGCACAGACACCTGGTAAATACCTGTCCAAGTTGTACAATCCCCGAAAACGGCGCACAGTCTGACAAAAGTGCGATCCGCGACCCTGAGCCCCTGTAGTTTATTATTTTCCCATTGTTATCAATGTGGGACATTTATAACTTTCTTTTAATCACTTTTTATTTTTCCATTGGAACTATTGTGAGATATATGACACTTATGTTTATTACTTTTTATTTAGTTTTCAGGATATAACAATGTATGTTATGATTTTCATTGATTTTTTTTAAAGTATTTTTAATTGGAGATATTTCTATTCTATATTTTTTAACATTTAAAAAAACATCTTTGTATTGTCTGTAGAGGGGACCTGAAGGTGGGATTGTAATAAATGTGCCATGTAATAAATTTATTGTGGCTGTCAACTCAGGACCTACTGTTGTTTTTTATTTTTAGAAATACTACTCACCTCTAGCTTTGCCCCTCCATAGGACTTTGTGGCCTTCATTTACGTCCATATGACATGTGATGACTACAGCCAATCAGCGGTGATATGTCATATATTGGGATGGAGCCACAATTCCAATAATATGGTGCATGACCTGTGTGTCCACTGGTTCCCAACACAATCTCCTTCGGAACGAAGAGTACTTTTTAAATCCTTTTTGGATTAAAAGCAATTTAGACAACCCCTTGAAGATTGCATCAATTAGCTGCAGTCCATTACAGTCTACTAGGTGTGAATGGGGCTGGACCAGCAGGTGAATTTGTAAATATTTTGTATATATTGTATAATAGTGGAGGGATAATCAATGTTGGGTTTTGTGTTTATGGTACTTTTTTATGATTATTTTTATCTTTTCTACTTCAAATTATAATAAAAGACCCACAGGACTTTAAGCCAAATTCAATTGTAATCCTACTTAATATAAGGGGCACACTACAGTCAGACATACAGTGGACGTAGGATTCAGCCTGAAGAAGGTTGTTCTGAAAGCTTTGAGATTTTGCATGTTGTGAACCACCTGTTTTGAAGTAGAATGATTTTCCGTAGTTCTGTTTGTTACTTTGTTGCCGGTTTTCTATTTGCCAGTCTTCTCTTAATATAAATGCATCTGATTAATGCACAACACCTGCATGCAATCTAGTTATAATGGAGCAGGAATGTTAATGTGCAGGAAAATGCTATCCTAGTCGTTTGTATTCATTGTAGGATAGTGGGCTCAGAGGTAACAACAGATCAATGCCTTCCTGAAAACCAGCACACTCATATTTCTCAGTATGCCAGGCACGCTACTGATGTGAAAATAATAAAACGTATACAGACCTTGGAGAAATGAGCCTTAATGGGACATTAACCCTAGTCTTGACAGAAATTGCTTGGCAGCTATGATTTAGTCTACATAGACATGAAGAGCACTAAAATTATATATGTCAAACAAGTAAAACTGTTCATAGACAACCTGTAACATAAATGCATGTACTGTATATAGAAAGCAGCATCCTGCTCTATAATGAATGATTTATATGTTCTATGTAAACCACAATTACACCAATTTATGTGTTTCTAGAATATTCAACCAGATTGCATCCATCACAGATCCAGGCCCCTTCTGTAGGGTAGTCTGAAGTTTGTTGCCCATGAGCAGGTGTTGTCCAATAAATGGCTGCGTTCACATGATGTATGCTGCTCACCCCACCCCTCTCCATAGTTAACATAGAGCTCGGCGCAGTATTCCGTCGAAAGATAGGACACGTCCTATGTTTCTACAGGCTACGGAACGGTACAGTGCCGCATGTATCCTGCACCGTACTGCTCCCGTATGGCTCTGTGAGGCCATTGCACTCTATAGGGGACGTATTTAGGCATTATATACGTCCCCCATACGTTCGTGTGAATGTAGCAGTACTCTTTGTCCTTATAGGATGGGAGGGACGGAACCTAGAATCACTGAACAATGGACAAGTTGAGTTCAGTTTAGTGATTCTACATTCAGTTCACTAAATCCTGCAAACTGACAGAGAGAGTTTGTCAATTTGTCATCAAACTTTTTTTTTTTTAAACATCTCGGTCCTTGAAATATGTACCATATGATGCACATATTTCAGGTAAAGGAGACATGACTCCAATCATTATAGGGGTCCTGCTAATTATTCTGGGTAACCCATCTGGTGCTAGGGAGAGGGAATTTATCAATGACAGCAATGTGCCTATGTTTTTATTCAGTAATCTTCTATATGTATGATAAGCAAGGTTGAAATCCACTATTGTTGGTATTACTTAGTATTATATTGTTAATTTATTGTCTAATTATGTATTCATATCACCTGGTAGCGGGAAGGTTTCCTTCTTGGATGTTTATACAGAACACTCTAGAATGGAGAATCAAAACCAAGGGTTCCTCCCTGGGTCTTGTGTGGAGTGATGTAGTAGAGCTACTGCCTGAAGCCCAAGGAAGTTAACCAGACCTCAGCTATGATCTGTGTATAGTCAGCCCTGCCTCAGCCCTGCCTGTTACCAGATCCTGCCATACCTCTGCCCTGCCTGTTACCAGATCCTGCCCTACCTCAGCCCTGTCTGCTACCAGATCCATCCCTACCTCAGTCGTGCCTGCTACCAAATCCTTCCCTACCAACCCTCAGTGAACCCAGCCTGGAACAGGGTTTTCACTACTTGGCAGAAACCTAAATTCCAACAGGTTCGCTCATCACTAGTTCTTAGTGTTAGTTATCTGATAACATCATTCTAATATGTCAGGGAACTTATTTGGTCCTAAAATCAAGAATCTCTCCAATAATATCTCTAGATTACTTTTCAAGACCTTTTTTGTCCTGAAACAAGTAAATCTTACACTAGGATCTATAGATTTGTGTGTACCATTATGTGGATAAGAAACTCCCGGATACTGTATGGAAATTGATGACAAGCTGTAGACAATGGAATAACCAACTTCCCCGGAGCCATGCACCAACACCAGAGAGCAGTGATCTATAGACCTCTCATTCCCCTCATTTTGAGTAAGGAAACAGCTTTCAGAGATATATGCCAAGGTTCACTAGGCAGACATAAATTAGTGCTAATCACACCATGTTAACTAAACAGAAACAGCAGTTAACTCCAGATTTAAGTTGCTAATTATATGTAGAAATAATTTTAATTATAAAATAATTAACAGGAAGAATGTGGTTAGAAGAAATGTATAATTTATAATTAGGAAGTATTTAGCTACTGTAACTGTGTTAATTGACTACAATTTCAGAAATTCATAACTTGCATTTGGTTCATTTTTATACAAAATACTAAATTCTAGGTGCATTGATAATTTCAGAATACAGTAATTGGTGACTATTAGGTAGATAATCTCCAGACTCACCAGGAGATCTTTGTATATTTAGTAGGATAAACCCTACTAATTACAATTAGTTTTCAAAGTAAATAATTTTTACCTTTTTTTATAGTGAAATAAAAGTAATAAAAAATACAAAACTTTGATAAATGACCAATGCAGCCTACTAACAGCCTCTATGATCTCATAATAATATCTCCTGATAACTTACCAGTTTGGACAAATGCTGTGTTGGCATTAGAGTGCTGAACCTGATCTGAGTGATTATAGCTAGTCCAAAATCTATTAATATGTGACTAGTCAGTGCTTCATTTATCCCAAGATCTCAATTCTGTAGTGAATCATCTCCTACACAGCTCCCTGCAAGCACAATGCAGGGAATCAGGCAAGAGAGTGGAGGCAGCAGTCAAATCTTTAGATTCTGCCAATACCCTGTGTGTCGTCTTCATGTCTGGACAGATGACGTCTGTGATGAGCTCCCACTCTCGAGAGACTTGGGCTGCACCTATGCTAGAGAGCCTCAAATTTAGCACATAAAGCCCTGGCATTCACTCAAATCACTTCTGCAACCTATCTTCCTCCCATTAATAGTATAAATGAGAAGGCAATTAGGCACGTGTCTACATAAGTCCCTCAACAATTTAGAAACCCAATTACTGATTAAACATTATGCAGTTATCTATACAATTACAAAAATGGGTCCTGGTAACACTACCTCTTCAGAAACTTAGGTTCTTTAAGGCTACAAGCTTTGACTTTTTAAGTTTTAAAATTTAATACACAAAGTGCAGTGCACACAAAAAAAATTTACAGTTGTCAGATAAAAAGGTTACAAAACAATCTACATATAATGCTACATAGTCTTACTACAGGAATAGCAGATGCTTCTGGCCCAGAGGTTTCAGCAGAAGTGCTTTTAACCAGCCTGTCCAATAAATAACTACCCCAAAGACTGACCCTGGGCATTAGCATAGCTCCATAGTTTATAGATGGTGGGTCTTCATCCCACTTTCCAGCTTGTGATGTCACTGAGAATAGGATGTTCATATGCTAATGTAAAATCCAGGGCCCCCTCAGTGAGGGGGCATATTTTAAGTGAGTTGTTATTAAGCACCATATCTCTGGATAGGAGGGTGGAACAATTGCAATTCACTGGGCACAATCCACTGGGCATCTTGATACCCTTCACCTTGAAACATTGGCTAACACATGGTCAAAAACAATATACAATATCTTATTATAGCATAATATTAGATATATGCTAATTTCAACAGGTAAAAAAGATTGTATGTTCTCTTTGGTCACGCGAGTCAAAAATATGATCAGATTATGGATTCATGTTGTATACAGGCTATGCCATAGGAAAATCGCATGTTGATTTGTGCAAAGATCCATGCAGAGACTTTTGTAGTTGTGCCAGCAGATGCACATCTCTTTATATGCTTGTTTAGTATAGGCATCAAAAAGCTCCCAGCATGTAGGCCAAATATAGCCTTAGGTCTCCATTGAACACTCCAGTCAAAGCTGATTCTTTGAATTATACTTTGTGCAGGGCCTGACTCTAGGTTCTAGGAATAAAATGACAATGAGTCCTGCTCCGCCCTTCAGGCCCTGCACCATGTATTATTCAATGAATTAGCTTTGACTAGAGTGTTCCTTTAACCTCTTGGGTCCTTCTGGGGTAGGATGCTTCAGCCTGCTCATTTAAAATGTATGTATATATCCAACATGGAAGTAACTTTGACTCCTCTTCATGGTAGAATATGGACTTTATTGTGGATCATGGATCATCAACAAAAGGGGCCAAGATGATGAGATGGAAATCCACATTCTAGAACATTTATACAAGAGTGGAAACTGGCAGGATCTAGGATTGGTGAGGTCTTGGATTCCATTGGATTAATAGGTATATGGCCGCTTATCTTGGCATTTAAACAAAGTCAAACCTTGAATAATGGATTTTCTGAACACTAGGAAGAATTTTTGTGCTTTCCCTTTGTACAGAATTACTTCCATTGTTAGAGACAATTGAGTGATAGGTGTTAGAAATTCATCTAACACGTCTTCTGAAGACAGCTAGGGTCTTCTATTCATAAGAGGATTGCCGGTTTCATGACTCAATTATCCATTTTGTTATTCTTTTTACTTTTTTTTAGCTGATTAATATGGCGGCTCTCATATAAGAACTGAAGAGACGTGAAGTATTGTCATACATGTATCAATTCTTTTAGAAATGTGAATAGGAACTGAAGATAAAATTATAAAATACTACAACTGAATAACATGAACCGAGTCAATAATGTAAGTTTATTTCCACCTACAATTCAATCTGTACTGATTGCAATAGGGTGTATGTGTTGTGTATGTGTTGTGGATGTGATATAGAGATTAAAATACAGAACATTTTCCACTAACAAATTGACCACCTCTCTCCCCACTGAAAACACATGGAGGCTCAGCCAAACAGGTTTGACAACTTGCGTAAAATGGTGCAGATTTATAAAATGTGTTCTGAGGTTAGACAATGGAGAGTTAGGGTTCATTTACACAGCCGTATGCCCACCCAGCCGCAGCCAGGCGGGCATACCGCTGTGCGCTGGAGAGGAAGAGGAGGTGACCCCTCCATAGAGAAAAGTGGCACACATCTTTTCCTGGTGTAGGGCACGGAATGGACCACCATTGCGGTCTATGTGGACGTATATGCGGGTGTAAATTTGCAGCCACATATACGTTCCCATAGACGGGCATCTGAATATACCCTTAGACTAGACAGACTTATTCTGCACCAGATTCATATAAGTGTCTGGTGCTGGGTGATATATCTGTCCTAGTAGAAGATTGTCTAGTCCTACTCTGCACGTCCTATTAGTTGGCCTCCTTTACGCCAGAAAGTTACAACAAAATTCTGCCGGGCCAGGAGTATATTCGTCGCACTGACCTTTTTGGTGCAAGGTCACGCCCCCTTTTCATATTCCATGGCGTTTTGTCAAACTAGTCATAGGAGAGGCAGACAACTGTCTAAAACCTTTTATAAATGGGGCGCAGACACTTTTTTTTTAGTGCAAACTACGACAGAATTCTGTTGTAGACATATTAATAACACTCCCCTAATGGTATGGGAACGGACTAAGGGTTGCTCCACCATAACAACTTTTAAAAAAAATGTTTTTAGATTTATTGAAAAAGCTTCACTACTTTTTTTTTTTTTTTTACCATTTCCCCATATCCACACCACCCCCATCATGAATGAGGGTGAACACAAAAGCCCCAGAAACACAGTTTCCCACATAGTTGAATTGTTTGATTGCTTATTCCACAAACAAACGTCTCTGCACATTATCCAATGTTTTTATCCAAAGTTCTCATTGTTTAAAAACGATCTTTGCATTTCTTTATTCTTGAAATATATCAAATCATATCTTAGTATCCTAATCATGTATTATTCCCAATCTTTAAAATATGTTCATTATTATTAGACAGACAATATTTATCTTTCTTGCAATGTATAAAGCCTTGTTTTGGGGGGTTAATATCGTTCTGATGCTCTGTCATATTCTACATATTCAAATACTCACAGATCCATATCTAGCCTTCATGGATTTCCTCCCAATTTCTAAATAATTTGGGTCTTCTCATGTATCAAGTGGGTCCCCTCATTATGACATTTAGGACAACTGTCATTGTGATGTAACCACCATGACAACTTATCCATAAGGTGTTCATGTGCCGTGCATAAAGAAAAGAACAAATTAGTACTAGTGGACAGAAGACCCTGCCTGTGAGGGCTCACAAGTTATTAGGTTACACTTAGTGTTTGAAAGGTGGAGAACAGCCTGACACATTTTGGTAGAGAGTTCTAGAATATGGGAGATGCATGGGAGAAGCCCTGGAGACAGTTGTGTGAAGAGCGAATAATGGGAGATCAACACAGAAGGTGGTGTGAGGATTGGAGATAACGTGCAACATGGGATTGAGTGATTAGGTTAGGGACAGGTTGAGGGTAATTTTGTAAGTTACAGGTAGGGTCTTAAACTTAGTTTATTGTGCAATGTGTAACCAGTGGACAGACTAGCAGAGAGGAGATGCAGATGAGAATGTGAAGAGAGATGGAATAATCGGGAAACACAGCTACGGATAGATTTCTGAACAGGTCCTGAGTTCTCTATTTGCACGCTGCTGCTCCATTCTTTGGGACTGGCAAAGAGAGAGGAGCTTTTTACTCATTTCTCTTTTCAATGAGTTGCATTGATGTTGTCATTTCTGTGCACAAATATGCAAATACGTTTTCTAAGATGGGATAAGGAAAACCACGCCTCTTTAGCTACCTTGTAAGGCACCCACCCTAACATCAAGCATGAGTTTCAGGAAGCCTAATGACATATCTGATGCAGGATTCAAGCCAAACCAGTATATGTATTCCAGAAGGAATAGACATAGACAGCACTGTTTTGACCTGGTTGTGTCTCTTTAGTACAGTGTAGGGAACTGGTTTAGCTGAGTCAGAGGCCTTTGACTAGGATCAGAAGGTAAGGGTTCTCCTTAAGGAGACTTTGCTGATTAAGGCCGCCTTCCATACCTGTGGAGACTTTATAGCTAACGTTACTCCACTAGGGGATTCTGCAAGATATGTACCGTATATACTCGAGTATAAGCCGACCCAAGTATAAGCCGAGGCCCCTAAATATACCACAAAAACCTGGTAAAACCTATATTACTTTTACTCGAGTATAAGCCGAGTTTTGGGTTTTAGCAAATTTTTTTGTGCTGAAAAACTAGGCTTATACTCGAGTATATATGATAAATACATTTCCAAGAGGGGGCATGGAAGACAGTGCCTCTTTTGCTATCTTCTAAGACACCAAGCACCATCGACCGTTGAACAGCGTAACGGCATGACGTAGGCGCGTAGGCGCGTCACGCCGCACAGCCGCCCTCCGCTCCTCCCCCGTCCTCCCCGCTGGCGTGGTATGCCCATTGCAGGCCGGTAACCCCTGCGGCGTTCCCGAGGGCCGTTCTCTGCCGGTCCGGGAGGGGATGAGCGGGGCTCAGCCGCATTGGAGCCGCGCGGCATTTATGGAGTCTGGAGATTGCCGTCTGAGGTGCCTGCCTGCCCGGAGCTTATCCCCTGTGTGATGCCGGCTGGACGCCCGCACGATACTGTGCGCTGGACAACTGGTGGGAGTTTCAAGGACGATTGACGATTTGATGATCCGTTGATATTTCTGCCGGACGCGCGCTGACCCGGAGGAAGGCGTTCTGGGGTCGCTGCTGAGGCGGTGTTGCTGGAGTGCTGTCCTCGGTGTCGGCGTGACCGGTGGTGGAGGTGACAAGAACTTTTCGTCCTAGACTCCTGTACTTCAGGACTGAGGTGACGGCGGTCCGGAGCTGTTCGACCGGATGGGTGAGACGTATCTGGCCTTATTTTTTTTTCTCCCTCATGTATTAAGCTGACTGTTCCTGGCTTCAACTCTGATTTCCTCTGGATTTAATTGAACCCCTGTCTGATATCTGCTTGCCCGCTTCGTGTTTGCTTGTTATATGTGTGCTATCTGCACTGCTTAACCTAACTAACTTAACAATTGGACAACAACAACAGCAACGCGGTTTCAGCGTTATATTAACTCTGCAAGATAAATCCGTTAATAGTTTAACATCAGTCTAGGGGAAACGGACTAAGTTTTTGGATATCCTTTCCCGCCAATATTGGCCTCCTTGATAGGCAGAACATTTTCTGGCTTGTTTGTCCGGTTTAGCATCTGTTTGGATATATCGGACTTGCAATATCTGGGGATGCTGCTGACTGGTTCCAATTGAGGACGACTAATCCCCGCTTTTGTATTTGCCTGCTAATTGTTTGCTATTTGCCTCTACATTTCAACTGCATGTACTTCCTAACTCTACTAATTTGATTTTTCTGTATTTATGCTGTATATACTGTCCTTTTCCCAGGTTGCTATTTCTGGGTTATTGGTTATAGGTTTGCCAGTATAGTATTGTTGGTTTGGTTAGTGGGTATATATTGTGATCTCAGGTATGCCGCCTAAAAATGCCTCAAGGAAATCCCTGGGGGCAGCTTCCCCCAAGGAGAAAGAGAAAAGTGGGGGGAAAGGAGATAATTCCACAAAATTGGATAAATTATGGAAGTCTCCGTCAGTTAAAACACGCACAGGCTTGAATACGCAGAAAAACTCGGAAAATGATGGTCAAGACCCAAAAAACAAATTACAAGGTTCGAGATTTGCCATGTTAGAGGGGGAGGAACAGGACGGGGACGAGACAAATGTCGGGGGAGAAAATGCTATGTTAAGAGAGATTCTAGAATCTATTAAAACATGCAATTCAGCAATACTGGGTCTGACAGATCAGGTGGGAGCTCTGAGAGGAGATGTCTCCCTCCTGAGAGAAGAGCTGAACAGGGTAAGGGATAAACAAAAAACGGTAGAAGATAAAATTATCAATATTGAGAAGGAGGTGGGTACCCTTAAAAAAATCACTGCTCGGTTGGAGGTAGAGAATAAGGCCCTGAAGGGGAAAATGGCGGATATGGAGGACCGCTCAAGAAGAGCCAATCTAAGATTAATAGGGGTACCTGAAAAAGCAGAGGGAGAGAACCCTGTAAGTTACATCAAAGAATGGTTTCTGAAAGAAATAGGGAAGGAACATCTCTCCCCGAATTTTGATATTGAGCGAGCTCACAGAATCCCGGCGGGTCCCTATATACCGGGCAATACCCCCCGTACTCTTATTTGTAAGACACTTCTCTCGAGAGACCGTGACACGATTTTGAGGCGAGTACGCGACTTAAAAGATCTGTCAATTCAAGGTTCCAAAGTGGCAATATACCCAGACTTCTCTAAGAATACCCTCCAGAAGAGGAAAAGTTTCCTAGAGGTTAAAAAAAGGCTGAGAGATAAGGGTATTATTTATGCATTAATGTTTCCGGCTAAATTAAAAATTATTTATCAAGGTCAGTCCCAGTTCTTCAACACTCCTGAACAAACTTCAGAATGGTTAGATCTTAAGGGACTATGAATGTAGATATTTAGGTCTGTATTCCTGGATATAAGTCAGCAATTGGGGGGACGGGGGTTGAGGGGGGGCGGGAAAGTGGCTGAAGTAGGAAGAGTTGTACTACGGTAGAACAGGTGGAGGGTTTTTGGGGGGTGGGATGAAACGATGCTGGGGATGTTGTCTGGTCGTAGGTTGCTTTTTGGGTTTGTCTGCTCCTTTTTTTTTTGTTTTTTTTTTCTTGCGTAGAGGTAACATATGGGTACCAGGTTTATAACGTGGAATATAAGAGGATTAAAAGATCGGTTGAAACGCTGCATTATTTTCGATTATATTATTAAACAATTACCAGCAATTGTCATATTATTGGAAACACATCTTGATAAAGAATCTTTGGCTCTTGTAGATAGGAGGTGGGCCAGTGGCGTTTATAATTCAGTTTTTTCATCATTCTCTAGAGGTGTTTCTATTCTGGTTCATAGATCAGTTGGCTTTCAGGTATTGGAGGCAAAGTGTGATCCAGATGGAAGATACGTATTTTTGTTGGGTATATTAGAAGGCATCAAATGGGTCGTGGCAGGAGTCTATATACCTCCACCCTTTAAATATGATGTTCTGATAAGTCTACTGCGTTTTTTGGAGAAGGTGGGAGATTGTCCCGTGGTAGTTCTCGGTGACTTTAATGCTGTAATGTCGGATAAAAAGGATCGTATGGGGAAAAAAAACCCGACTAGTATAGTTGGGGGAGACACCCCCTTTGCTAGGTTTTGCCAGGAAGTGGGTTGGAGAGATGTGTGGAGATCCTTAAAGGGGGAACAACAGATATTTTCTTGTTACAATCGCTCGCATAATACTTTCTCCCGCATTGACCTAGCTTTGGCCAATGACCTTGCCATCGATCGGGTGGTAAAAATCCGGTATGATAATCGCTCTATCTCTGATCATTCCCCGCTGGTTCTTGAGCTATCCGGTTCTGGGAGATCCGTTCTCAGGTTCTGGAAACTCAATACGCATTGGCTAGTTCTATTGACGGGAGAAGATAAAATTAAGGAAGAGCTATGTAGATTTGTTGCGGCTAATAAAACCACTGAGAACCTCGGGTTAATGTGGGACGCCCTTAAATCCTTTCTTAGAGGGATACTAAATTCAGAAATCATATACCTGCGTAAGCAATGGGCTAGACAGGAGAGGACATTAAAAAAGGAGATGAAAGAAAAAGAAAGGGCTTTTCTTGAGAGTGGTTCGAAAGAGCGGCAAGACAGCTTTGATAGGGCACAAGAGGAATATAACAGATTAATGGCAGATAAGGCGATGCAGAAATTATTTTTCTTAGATCAGAAGACACATTGCGAGAGCGGTGTACCTTCAAAGGGGCTTTTTCAGAAAATAAAAAAACAACAGGAGGAAAATAGAATAACAGCTATTAAAAATAACTTTGGGGAGACGACCTCCAATTCTGAGGAGATTAGAGAAATCTTTTTAAAATTTTTCCAAGGTATTTACTCGTCAGATTTGGAGGCGTCTATAGGGGATATAAGGCAATTCTTAGATAATATTCAATTCCCCTCTCTTTCATTGGATGGGGTAGACGTGCTATCACGCCCTATAACCAGAGCGGAGCTTGAGGAGTCCCTATTATCCTCCAGACGTAATTCTGCCCCGGGACTAGATGGGCTTCCATTAGAAATCTATAGTAGATTTGGTTCTATTTTGTTACCACTTATGGTAGAGGTCTGGGAATTTTCTCAAAGGAAGGGCAAGCTGCCTGAGTATAGTGCTGATTCGTAAAAAAAATAAAGACCCACTGGAAGCGGAATCCTTTCGACCGATCTCGCTTATTAATGCAGACGCCAAGCTAGTGGCTAAATTAATGTCAAACAGATTAAAGCAGTACGCTCCAACACTTATACACGACGACCAATGCGGCTTTGTCGCCACTCGTCAGAGTAAAACGAATATAAGACGCTTGTTTGCAGGTCTACAGTTGGGTCAAGGGGAGTCTCGCTCTATTCTGTCATTGGATGCCTCTAAGGCCTTTGATAGGGTGGAGTGGGACTTCCTATGGGAGGTGTTGTATAGATTTGGGCTTGGGGGCAAGTTTGTGGAGTGGGTTAGACTTTTTTATAGGGCCCCGAGGGTCTGTATTAGAGTTAATGGCGATTATTCCCCTTTTTTTTCACTGTCTAGGGGGACTAGGCAGGGATGCCCCCTGTCCCCGTTATTATTTGCCTTTTTTATAGAACCCCTGGCGATAAAACTTAGGGTTGACAGGGAGATAGAGGGGGGAGGACTTGCTGGACCCGAGGATAAGATTATGTTATACGCTGATGATGTCCTCTTATTCCTTAAGGATTCTGAGACATCGGTCCCAAAAGCCCTGAAGATAATTCAGGAATTTGGTAGATTCTCGGGTTTTCAAATCAATACCCACAAATCGATTTTGGTCCCGCTGGATGGTGCTCCACATCCTAATTATTCGCAGTTTGATCTGAAGGTATCGTCCTCATGCGATTATCTAGGGTTAAAGATTACGTCTAAGGTGGATGACTATACTATTTTGAATCTTGCCCCCTTATTGACAAAACTTAAAAATAAGGTGAATACATGGAATACGTTGCCACTAAATCGTGCAGAGAGAGTTATACTTATAAAGAGCGTACTGTTACCTCAAATTTTATATGTACTAACTAATTCCCCTTGTTGGATAGGTAAGAGATGGTTTGGATTTATTCGTGCGATTATAAATAAATTACTTTGGGGGAGAAAAAGGGTCCGCATTAAACAAGAAACGTTAATGGTGGATAGGGAGAGGGGCGGATTATCGCTCCCCTCCTTATACCATTATTTTTTGGCGGCACAGATACAGTTTATTTTGGAAAACAGACAGTCGTCTATATTCTATGCAGTTAGTTCGTGGATGGGGCGAAGATTTGAGTCAATGCTTGCATTATTGGAATCTGGTCAATTGAAGAGCCTCAATGGTAAAAAGTTTCCTCTGGTGAGGCTACTGGAGTATACATGGAGAGACCTTAGGAGGTTGTTTGATATTAAGGGAGGCTTTAAATTTACCCCTTTATGGGGCAATCGTAACTTTGTAGAACTCTATAAAATGGAAGATATCGAGTTTTGGGAAAAAAAGGGGATCAAGTCTCTGGAGCAGTTGGGGGAAGAGGGTACACTCCCTTCCTTCCAGTTTTGGTGCGATAGAGGCATCCTGGAAGAAAGGGATTTTTTTAGATATTATCAAATTGCACATGCTTTTAGTAAAGAAGCACATCACGATAGGTTTATGTTACACGTAGGGGGTAATTTTATAGAATTATTAGGGTTAGAAGCGTCACGACTTAACCTATCTAAAATTTATCACTTGCTAAGGGCTAGTATTGATCAGAATTTTAGTCATATAAGTCAAGCGAAATGGATAAATCAGATTGGCTTTATCACAGTGGCACAATGGTGTGATATTTATAAGAATGTGGTCAGATCAACAATTAACTTAAATCACAGATGTACACAACTTAATATATTATATAGAATTTATTTTTCACCATATTTAATGTATAAAGTGGGCTTAAGTGAAAACTCTAACTGCAGGAGATGCAAGTACCCTCAAGCCGATATCCTACATGTGCTTTGGCTCTGCCCGAAGATCAAATTTTATTGGGAGGAGATTTTCATGAAACTGGAGGACCAGCTTCAATGCTCCTTCCCGAGAGTGGCCACGTTTGGGGTGTTGGGTCTGCTCCCAATCCCCTTAGATGATAGATCAAAAGGTGATTTGGCTCTAAAGACTATCTTCCTCGCAAGACTTATATTAGTCAAACACTGGCTAGATGAAAAACCTCCAACAGTGAACGAATGGAGTAATTTAGTGAAACGTATAAAATCCTACGAAACTGCATACGAAAAACGTTATAGGAGGGGCAGCAGACTAAAGGATATATGGAATCAGTGGAGACTATAGAGACCCTCTATGTAGGGTTCTCCACTGAGCATTTCTGCGGCCATCCAATATCTCCAGCATCGTTAAAGGGTGGGGAGGGTGGGGAGGGTGGGAGGTTGGGAGTGGGAATATGTATAATTAATATGATGATATCAGTATTGTCACATGTTGGTAGCTCTCAATGTTAGGGAGCCCGATTTATGAATATATATATAAAGTTTTTATGTAATGTGGCAATGTATTATGGATATTTGATGAAAATAAAAAAAAAAAAAAAAAAAAAAGAATCGACCGTTGAAGACAGCAGTCATCGAGAAAGAAATGTAAGTGCAAGATTCAAGTGCAGGTTTAATAAGAGCGAAGCAAGTTATTGAGTTAGGAGGAGCCTCACCGTGTAGGTATCTTGTAAGGATAACAGGTAGAAATATCTAGATCGAAAGTCAGCTTTATATATTTTGTATTTATGTATATGTGGTGAGTGTATAACTGCTTGTAAGTTTATGATGTATGTGTGTATATTATGTGTATATGCTGTATGTGTATGTATATAAGCATATACATGTGTGTGAGAGGGAAGGCGGTCAATTTCAGAAGTCTGCTAGGGTGCGCTGTCACTTCTAGAAATGCCCCTGACCAAAGCAAATTTGCCAACAGCATTTTTCTAACCCAAACACCATATTAAGTCAGTGCACTCAAATAAATTTTTAATAATATATAATAATAATCTTTATGTGTATATATATATATATAGAGCTTTGCAAAGCGATTTACAATTCAAAATCTGTACAAGTAAAAGCACATACAAACAAAAAAAAAAAAAAAAAAAAAAGAAAAAAAAAAAGACACCAAGCATGACTTCCAGGAAGCCTAATGACATGATGTGGAGTTAAAGCCAAACTGTCTGGAATAGACATACAGGTTTAGCCTCTCACTCAGCTAAACCCAATTAACTACACTATACTGAAGAGATGTAACCATATCAAAACAGAGCTGTCTACTGTTGGGAATCTGTTCCTTCTGATATCCTGATCTAGGTTTAATCCCACATCATGTCATTAGGGTTCCTGAAAGTCATGCTTGATATTAAGTGGGGTGCCTTACAAGGTAGCTAAAGAGGCAATGTTTTCCAAGCTCAATTGATGTAAACAGGAGTAAATGTACTATGGTATTGATTGTACCCTACAACCCTGTTGTGTTTTGTAAGTTTTTTCTATATTACTAATAATTTCATACTATTGGTGGTGATAAGTGAAAATTCTGGATGGGTTGGATGTAGGACAGAACTTTTTGGATGTAGAAAAACAAAGTGGAGTACAAGGTAAAATGAATCATCTAGAAATAACCCTTTCAGAATGATAAATACAGTAATTTCGGTGTGTGTATCATGTATGAGACTAAAATCTTGGGCAGATGCCTCATTTGCCCTGCCCTTCGTGTGGCCTGGCTCTGGATTGTACCATCGTCCCTGTTGTTGACAGTTTGATTAACCAACTTGACTTTTGTTTTACCCTTGGATTGCATGACTTCTTCTCATGTTTCCTCTCTCTGCTCTTTCAGATCTCATCAGTCAGTGGAGGCTAAGATGTAAACACGTAAAATCTATAAACAAATCTGACAAAAACAAGAACAAACAGCATTATGTTTGTATTGCAAGTCTGCCCTGTTTTTTATCTACATAGTGGAAGTATTCAGAGTTCAACTCGTAATATATTGTAGGAGAAGTTCAGGAAGTTCTGATTGAAAAATTGTTGATGGACCACTGGAAAATCATGACATTTTGGCAGATTACCCACATTTTTACATTTTTGCTTACAAGTTTATGTAATAGGTTATCTCATAGGGGATATAGATTTAATAGAACAGCCTCCACCTGAAAATTTCCAAAATATATGATCTGCAAAACCAAGGTCTCTTTCAATGTTAACATGTCATTTTAAACAAAATGCAAAGTTAATAAAATATTACCGAATTTTTCAGACTATAAGGTGCACCAGATTATAAGGCGCACCATCAATAAATGCCTGCTAAAACGTTTAGGTTCATATATAAGGCGCACCGGATTGTAAGGCGCACCTGATTGTAAGGATGAATGACCAGCAGGTGGCAGACCTGTGCACAGTTCAAGGCAGCTGTTGTCTGTAAGTGTGGTTCACATATAAGGCACACTGGACTATAAGGCGCACCTTTGATTTCTGAGAAAGTCAAAGGATTTTTTTGTGCGCCTTATAGTCCGAAAAATACGGTAGATAAAAATTCTGTAAAAAGCATTCAATATGTCAAATTGAAAAATTATAACAGTGCTAGTAAGAGGGGGAACTCTATGGGAAAGCAGTATGTATCAGGAACTATATATTTCATATAATAGTTGTATGGAATAGCTGGACATTGTGTGGATCCATAGGCATCTAATAATATATCTTGTAGCATTTGTGGCGTCAATTGATTCCACAATTGATTGTTTTGTAGACATTTCAAGAGAACAATTATAATAACCCTTTACTTAAAATTAGACCTTGGATTATAACATATATAACTATATGATTCTGGTAGTAATTTATAAATGGAATTGGTAGATGAATTGAATGCCGACGCCATTACTATCCCACATGTAATCTCCGATCTCCACAAGACCTTCTGCTTCACTATATTACCATCTGCTCTTCTAGCAATCCTCCTCTCATGCATCTCCCATACTCTGGAACTCTCTTCCAAAACATGTCAGACTGTCCTCCTTCCAAATCTTCAAATGTAACCTGAAAAACCATATCTTTAAGATCCCCTACAACATACAATAACCCAACTGCTATGCTCCTTCTCCTTGTGTCTCCATCTACAGTACCATATAGTTTGTGAGCCCTCGTGGGCAGGGTCCTCCTTCCACTTGTTCTAGATCTCTGCAGTTTTTGTTTCTTTTCTACTTGAATTTGTTCTCGTCTTACTGTACGTGAACCCCTTATTGAATGTATCGCACCATGTATTTATTGCTGCTCTATATATTCATAGTATCATAGTAGATAAGTTTGGAAAAAAATGCAATAAATGATATCATGTAACATGAATCAATGACGAATGTATAGAATATTTTTTATTCTGAATTTTTACCCAGTGTTAAATTAATTAATATTATATCTTAACATTGACCCCGATATGGCCGATCATCTATTTTTACTATGATACGAAGGGGCAAAATCTTGCACATATTGGGGGACATTCATTATGCCTTCTCTGACAGTTTTCTGGTGGAGAATGCACATGAATCTCTCCATCTGCCATCAGTTTTCTGACCTCTACCACCCACACTCCACTTATGATGTGTTGGAGGGTGGAGCGGGTGGGCAGGATGGTGGGCGTTTGGAAGGCGGGCAGAGGGATGAGTGTCTGACCAAAAGATTTACTATAGTCTCTACCGGAAAACCAGTGGAGACTGTAGCAAAAAAACCCATATTTACTAAGAAACTGAAGTCTCTTTTTAGATATGAGTTCCGGACCGCCAGAGGGAGGGGAGAATTTTGCAACTGGCTTTAAAGTGGCATTACCCCCCATAGTCCGGAAGTGATGACGCCCATTTTTATTATAAAACTGAAAGTATGTGTGTATGATAACATGGATCGGAGCAGTAGACACTGTGGGGCACATTTACAAAGGGTCCAAACACCGCATTTTCTCCAGGTTTCCCGACTTTTTACCATTTTTGTTTTGAATTGCCCTGGGTTTTTGGCGCATGGGATCGGATTGTGGCGCATTGTGCCGGCTTGCATGCGTCACAAATCGGGGGGCATGGACGTCGGGCAACCCGACTGATTCGGACAAACCGCGAAATTTAAAAATCAAATTGTGTCACAAGATCAGCACTCACATACACCGGGAAGAAGAAGGTGAACTCCAGTGGACCTCAGCAGGGGAAGCGACACATGCAGGAAATTGGACGCATGATCTTAGTGAATTGCGGCAGCTCCGAATCCGAGTCAGACATTCCGGATCGGTGGCGTCAAAAGGACGGGTAAGTAAATGTGCCCCTGTATGATATGATTGCAGTACAAAATAGTACAAAATTTGGGGGTGCCAAAGGAAAGGAACATTCAGGGCATAATAAAATATAATACCAAGATGTTTGTTCTGTTCCTTGCTTATCTGTAAAGCTCACAATGACCTGAACATACTAGATTTAAATAGACAAAAAGATATTTGTCCAACTCCACTCTAATGGTCAAGTGGGTGGTACATGACAGGGAGAGGGTTGGGACCTAGGAAGTAATTGAAAGCTGATGGAAATTATACCTAAAATCTGACACACAAAATTGAGATTCGCTGAATTATTAAGAGGGTTGTATATTTTACGTTTGTGGTGCATGTGATGTTATTGAGACCCAAATTAAGATGGATATATAAAGAGATAATCATTAGAAATGTCCCCAATGTATTAGTTCTATCGACAATCCAAAAAAATTTCATACATATGAGAATAATCATGAATATGTAATAATTTGATTAATATTGTGGCATTTAGACATTTATAACCCGGCAGTATATAATCTATGAGGAAAGTTGATGTAAATGAATGTAAAGCTTAATGATGTATCCCTCTCATACCGTATCACTATGGGATTTGGCTAATGATTAGTTTATTTTAATTTTAGAAGATTAAAAGAAAAGATGGTTTCTGCATAAAAAATTTACTAATTATAATCCTCATGCATTAAATTAGTATTTCCCTTAATGGCTGATTTATCAAAATTTTATATTTTATACATTTTTGTGTTCAGTATATGCCCAGGTTTAAACAGGATAATGGGCCCTTAATACTACAGGGCCCCAAAGTCTCCAGCCAGGGCTTCTCATATCTATTCTCAGGGATCAAGCTTGAGTATAAAAAAATTATTGCAAGTTATTTATCTTTTATGTCTCTCATATATGAATAATGTATAGAACTCCTCCCAAAGGATAAAATATTCATAGTGGGTACAACATTAAAAACCATTAAACCCAACTTTCTCTAATTCCAGACCTGTAGGGTCACATCTATTATTATTCTACTTTATGACCAGCTTGTATGGCCCTTAGTGATCCTGACATTTTCTGGTGTTTTTCCATAATGAAAATTTTTTATTTTTACATTTTTTGAGTCAATGTCACTTTATGGGGCCTTGTTTTTGTTGGATATGTCATAGTATTCAACTGAACAATTTTCAGGTACATTGATTGAACTCTTTCTGGGGCAGAACAGATTGTATTACTTGGATTATTAAAGTTAAAATAGTTTTTTTTAAATTTTCTATTTATTGCTTTGGATACAGTGCAGGCAGAACTACGCACCTTCACTAGGCTGCCCACCTACCATATTAGGTTTGCATATTGCAGAGTGCTATTGCTCAGAGAGATAGCCCTTCTTCCCTCCTAAACTCCAGGGGGACATTTATCAAGGCTTGTATGCCAGTTTTTTTGTGTACAAAGCTTATTTCCAGGAATTGAGATTATTTTAACCCTTATACCACCTCCACACCATGTTGGCGTGAAGCGGGCCATGCCTAGCGGTAGGGTGGGCCAGTGTGGGATAGCCTGCACCCATTTAGGAACTTGTTTTAGAACATGCATACTACTATTCTGTGGCACAGCAACCCTCTGGATATATGAGGTGGGCGGAGTGGCCTGAGGGGTGGGTTCAATCATATGCTGGTGCACGATGTCCCAGCGATTGATAAATCCCCCCGGTGCATGACATGTTGTGACATTTTGCTAAAATGGTATAAAATTAAGTGAGAACTTTTTAAAAATATGGGAAAAGGCAAAAATAAAATTCTTCAGTAACCCTTAATGGTGCATGCATAATTTAATCAGACGAGCGGTTTTATCAGAATTTTTTTTTTAGAATTTTTGGATTTGTATTCATGGCTTTGTGGATTTTCGAAAAAGATTAATCAAAAAATAAACACAGATATATTCAAAAATAATCAGACATAAAAATCTATTTCTAATAGACAGTGGTCTCATACACAATATACCCCACTGCAGAGAACAGCATAAACTACTAAGTATTATATGTATCAGCCAGGTCTGTGTGTGGTCCGGACCTGCTGATGTCTTCTCTGCTAAGTTCTGATGCGCGTCAAACAGCAGAATGGGTACATTGGGGAGATCACAATTGGTAACCAGTGGTCAGAGGTGCACCAGCCATGAGGTGAGTTGAGCCTTTTGCCTCAGGCAGCACCACCTGCAGCTAAATTGGGGGCCAACATTAGGTGTGGAGTCATCTACTACAATGCAGGACCTGACCCTTAAAAATAGTGTCAGTATGGGTGAGGACACTGCATGGTGACCCACCTGCTAAACAAAAAATTACCTGATATACTACCTTTGGTTGGGGCAGAGGGCTCATTGGTCTATAGTTCGCCTCAAGCAGCAGATAGTTTAGGTTTACTCCTGCCAGTGGCCTTCTAATAATATGAGTGGCCTCTCCAGACTCATGGCTGATGGACCACCTAGACTTACCCCTTTATGTTAATGGCAAATCTACCCTGATCTTAGAGTCTATGGGTAGTGAGGAACTGGTTAAGTGGAAATGTTTTATAGGATCCCATTTATACTTACACCGGAGAAGACTTTCCTTGTGTTTCCTTTAATTACACTCGTATCTGCACCAAGGAAAAAAGTAACCTTTAGGCCAGTTTCCTACGAAGCAAGTGTCAAATTGTCAGATTTTTTCCGATTTCAGTCCTAGTGCTCCCCAACCATCGTTTTTGAAGTCCTAGTTCTATCAGATTTGCACATCTGAATTTTCCAGCTCTGAGCTACTTCCTTGAAACATGGATAATAAAAACTGACCGCACTACTGTAGGATGGCAACCTAGTGCCGTCCGCAAAAGCCGAGGGCCGTATCTGAGCGCAGAATGGTTATTCCTGCATTTGATTAAAAAGATTTTAGAACAACGAGAAAACCCACAGAGAGTGAGTCCTGCGTCTTCTTTGTTTCTCACTATGTAATCCATGAGACAGCCATTATGTCGCCTGCATAGAGACTGAATTATACCATGTTAATCACAATGTAATCTCTAGCCCAAGGGCATATCTCACAATACATGATTACTAGGTTATTGTTATCACTTATATGCCATACAACATTAGCCGTAAAGTACAATTTCATTGCTTTTTCATTTAATTGTCTCTTCGTATAAGGAAATACAATAATAAGTCACGTCACTGAAGGCTAGACATGTTTTTTAATTTCCCCAAAAATTATTTCAGTATTTATAGGAATCTAAAGGATCACAAATAAAATAAACAAATGTCCTAGCTAGTAGGTAAAGCTATAAGGTAGGTGCACCATAAACTTAGCTTCTATGAAAATATCAATGGTCTGGATGCAAAGAAATCTTCATTTTTATTAATATGAACTCATCACCCAGTACAACGCACTCATCACCCAGTACCACACACTCATCACCCAGTACAACGCACCCATCACCCAGTACCACAACTCATTACCCAGTAGCATACACTCATCACCCAGTAGCACACACTCATCACCCAGTACAACGCACCCATCACCCAGTACCACACACTCATCACCCAGTACCACAACTCATTACCCAGTAGCATACACTCATCACCCAGTAGCACACACTCATCACCCAGTACAACGCACCCATCACCCAGTACCACACACTCATCACCCAGTACCACACACTCATCACCCAGTACCACACACTCATCACCCAGTACCACAACTCATTACCCAGTAGCACACACTCATCACCCAGTAGCACACACTCATCACCCAGTAGCACACACTCATCACCCAGTACAACGCACCCATCACCCAGTAGCACACACTCATCACCCAGTACAATGCACCCATCACCCAGTAGCACACACTCATCACCCAGTACAACGCACCCATCACCCAGTAGCACACACTCATCACCCAGTACAATGCACCCATCACCCAGAAGCACACACTCATCAGCCAGTACAACGCACCCATCACCCAGTACCAAACACTCATCACCCAGTACAACGCACCCATCACCCAGTACTACGCACCCATCACCCAGTACCACACACTCATCACCCAGTACAACGCAGCCATCACCCAGTACAATGCACCCATCACCCAGGACCACACACTCAACATGTATGCAGGACACTTCACCTACAATGTCATCTGGCTAGGATTTTGATGGATCATGCTTACTTGTATGGTATTGCAGTGCAGGTCGGTGCACTTCAATATATTTTAGCTGAATCAGCAGATAGGATCTCTGTGCAGGCCGGAATTTTTTAGATATGTTGGTAAGGTGTTATGGCCACAAATAATAGCTGATCGCTGAAATCATCCATTGAAACAAGATCTGATGAATTCCGATATGTGCAAGCTGCATAAATCAAAACATTTACAAATATCCTCAATATTTAGAGGAGTTTTTCAGGGGACCAGAAGGTTCTGAAAGGTAATGATTTTTGTTGAGCGGACCAGTTTGGGTTTGTACTGAACTTGTGGGTTCAGTTCCCCCAGACCCTGAAGTTCATTAGACATTTGGGTCTGGATTCACCTCAACTCAAACCTCAACTTTATTTAATTACAGATCTCATAAAAACACTTAAAACCTATACAAAGGGATAAGAACAAGGATCCCCCCACTCTGAGATCAAAATATCAAAGGAGAAACAATTACATTACTAAGATATATTTTTATGTGAAATTAGGGTAGCCTGGTTATCAGTAATACAAATAATGTATTTAGAAAACAATGTTTATAGTTATACTCAGCATAACTAAGATAACCTAGGGAAAGATCTATACAAAGTACAACGAATAAGTCATAAGAAAAACATTACCATGTGTCTCATGGGTGGAGGAGGTAGAGTGCCCCACGAGTATCGCCCGCTACATAGCTTCGTCAGGGGATTCCGGACATGTGCAGTCTCCAGCGGGATTTAAATCCCTACAGGGGTGCTGCCATTAACATGCCGGCACCACTTAATAAGTTAACACTAGTGATTGGTGTCTGCAATTGGTTTGGGTATAGGTTTGTTACCCAAATCAAAAAAGAATTTTATAATCAGGTTCGTCCGAACTCGGCTGGACGAGAATTTTATCTCTAGTTACGGAACCCACTTCAACCAATGATTGACCTTATCAGACACATAACTTCACTTCAGTTTTCCAGGGAAGTACATTTCCTAAATTGTCCTTTGGTCAGATATGGCTAATTGTTAGATGAACCAGGTCCCAAATACTGGTTGGGCGCATAAAGCGACATTTCAAGAAGGCGCTGGAGCGGGGTTACCATGTGCTCTTATTTTTCCACTGGCCCCCTGTTGGCTTTCTATATTAATGGAACACATTGGTTTACATTTAGTTAATTGATGTGTAATTATTGGTGGCTAACCTATTGCTCTTTATTGTAGCAGTATAGTGGATAGGCTAAAAGGGATTTCTGGGCTTCTTTACTATTAATAAACTATTCATTCGAAAGGTCATTAGCAGTTGACGGTGGACATTCGGCATTCCTCACTAATCAGTGGAGTTCAATACAATACAATATGAAGGAGGATAGGAAATAGCTATCTAGTCTGTGAGGGTCTGACTCTACACCGCTACCACTCACAAGAATGGACCCCTGCCAATCAAGAGAACGAGGGTCCCGGTCTAACTGAAGGAGGCGAGATTATTAGAAGGTGACAAACACATTACTGGTATCTCTGGTACTTTCATACACAAGGACCCCCATTATTGTGATTGGTGGGAATGGCCTAGCAGTCCCACCCACCCCTGGTCAGATTATAATAGACAATTATAATGAAACAATTTTTTTAATGTAAAAAATCCATAAAATGTGAATTTGAGATTTCATCCTGTGCTTCCATTTTTTTGGTAGTGGGCGACCCCACAGTGCAAGACGCCGCAGAATGTCCCTATAGATATTCCCCAGCGTCTTCGCCATAACCCAATGTTGTAAATTGTACGGGGTTATCTTAGCGTAATTTTCATTCTGGTGATCTTTCCTCAGTAAATGTAATTTTCTTAGATTGACATGGTTAATCTAAGAATATTTTCATTGTAATAATAAGATATTCTCAGGTTAACGTACCGTATTATGACAAATCCATTTTGTTCCATTTTTGGCAAAATTCAAGGAAACTGGGATAAATACTTTTGCTCATTTTAGACTGAATATTTAGTGCAGCCCCAGTAACTTCCCTAATATGTAATTAGAGATCACTCATATTTATAGAGATGTCAGGTTTACTTCTCTTTACACCAGCCACAATGAAATTACTTTTATGACAGTTCTAGAAGTCATTTCATGTGTTTTTGCTTCTTGCATTATTAACTTAATACTTGGCAAATGGTACAAAGACATTTCTATGTAGATTGTCTTAACATGAACAAATTCACACCATATACATATATACATTACATACATACTACATACACATACAGACAACATACACACTAAATACACATATACACTACATATACATACAATAGTACACATAGGGGCACATTTACTAATGGTCCGTGGATCACATTTTCGCCAGGTTTCCCAACTTTTTCGGTTTCGCGCCGCATTTAACTGGGGTTTTTGGTGCACGCGATCGGATTTTTGCGCTGACTTTCATGCAACACAAATCGGGGGGCGTGGGAAGCGACACATCCAGGAAATTGGTTGCATGATCTTAGTGAATCGCGGCAGCTCTGATTCCTCGTCGGACAATGCACCTCGGGGATCACGATGGGACGGGTAAGTAAATGTGCCCTATAGACTCTACACACACACTTCATACACATAAACACTACTATGCAATATGTTTTTATATCATGTTTTATTAAGTTAACACTGGGCAAATGGTAATAGTACATTTACATATACACATATAGGGGCATATGTATCAGGGCTTCTGTGGCAGAAAACTGGCATAGAAGCCCTAAAATAATAACAAATGTCTGGCATTTGCGTTAATTTCCCCTTTACATCAGTTCCCCACCAAACTGATCTGTGGGAGTCTTATCACTGACCATAACTTGTTTGGTGGTGAAAACCCCTTTAACATTGATGAAGTTTCCAAACATTTCTTGTAGCCATTAATAAGCTTGAACCTCTGGCACTTCTCAGCTTTTGTCCCAATTCTTCCTTTTCAGTTTGGCTAAGCTCTTAAATGTTTTCAGGGTTTTTTTTCCCAATGGCAGATTTCAGCTCACCCCAAAGACTTTCAATGGGATTGAGGTCAGGTCTTGATTGCTGGCCATTTTAAAACAGTCCATTTTTTTCTTTTTCAACCCTTCCTGTGTACTTTTGGATGTGTGCTGGAGGACCCATGATCTTCGACTCAAACCAAATTTTGCTCTAATAAAGCTAAAGTTTCTATTAACCTGGCCTTGGTGGAAGCTAACTATAGGCGCTCAGACCAAATCAGTCGGACCGACCAACGGCGCGCCCCCTAATTTGTGTCGCATGGAATCCAGTGCATCTGCGCCATAAAAGGGTCACGTGCAACACAATCCCAGCGCACACATTTCTTAAATACCTGTACAAGCCATTTTAGCCTAGAAGACCGTGCACCATCTGACAAAAGTGCGACGCATAGCCCTTAGTAAATGTCCCCCATTGTGTTATTAAAAGAAAATCTATCATCAGGAATATACCCTTTAAGGAGTTGTCTAACTAACAGAGGGAAGGTTTAGACGGACCACAGCTCGGGACATCGGGAGGGCCGGAGGAGGTGAGTAAAGGTTTAATTTTTTTTAAAAGTCCTCCCCAGTCCCCCTGCTAAATTTGTCTCATAGTTGGGCAACCCCTTTAAGGTAGATCTGGTGATAGGTTCCCAGTAATATCCTAGACCAGTGATGGTGAACCTTTTAGACACAGAGTGCCCAAAATACAACCAAAACCTACGTTTATGTCACAAAGTGCCAAGATGACAATTTAAGCAGTAACCTATTGATCCCAACTGTATCATAAGTCTTAATCCTATTGGCGTCCTGAGGACACCAATACAATAGAAAGAAAATTTGGATTGTAGCTTCCTTCAAGGGTCCCCTGAAGAGGAAGAATCAGGGGACCCAGAGCAGGAGTTCCGACCATAATCCATCTCTGTCCATACCCTCTCGCTTCTTGTGTAGTCCTCGCAGCCAAGAAGTTGTCGCTTTAAAATAGTTTTGGACCGCAGGAGGAAACCTTGAGCCATGTCCAGGGCCGGATCAAGGTTGGTGGGGGCCCCTGGGCGCAAAATATGGTGGGGGCCCCCATCGAATGTAGTCCAGACAAGGAACAGCAATCGCTACATACCACTCCCCAGCAACCGCTGTATACAGCTCCCCCAGCAACCGCTGTATACAGCTCTCCCAGCAACCGCTGTATACAGCTCTCCCAGCAACCGCTGTATACAGCTCTCCCAGCAACCGCTGTATACAGCTCCCCCAGCAACCGCTGTATACAGCTCTCCCAGAAACCGCTGTATACAGCTCCCCCAGCAACCGCTGTATGCAGCTCCCACAGCAACCGCTGTATACAGCTCCCCCAGCAACCGCTGTATACAGCTCCCCCAGCAATCACTATATACAGTCCTCCAGCAATCACTATATACAGCCCCCCAGCAATCACTATATACAGCTCCTCCAGCAACCACTATATACAGCTCCCCCAGCAATCACTGTATACTTCTCCCCCAGCAACCACTATATACAGCTCCCCAGCAATCACTGTATACAGCTCCCCCAGCAATCACTATATACAGCCCCCCAGCAATCACTATATACAGCGCCCCAGCAATCACTATATACAGCTCCCCCAGCAACCACTATATACAGCTCCCCAGCAATGACTATATACAGTTCCCCCATCAATCACTATATACAGCTCCCCCAGCAATCACTATATACAGCTCCCCCAACAACTGCTGTATACAGCTCCCCCAGCAACCGCTGTATACAGCTCCCCAGCAATCACTGTATACAGCTCCCCCAGCAATCACTATATACAGCTCCCCCAGCAACCACTATATACAGCTCCTCCAGCAATCACTATATAGAGCTCCCCCAGCAATCACTGTATACAGCTCCCCCAGCAATCACTGTATACAGCTCCCCCAGCAGTCACTGTATACAGCTCTCCCAGCAATCACTGTATAATGTTCCCCCCGCAATCACTATATACAGCTCCTCCAGCAATCACTATATACAGCTCCCCCAGCAATCACTGTATACAGCTCCCCCAGCAACCACTATATACAGCTCCCCCAGCAATCACTATATACAGCTCCCCCAGCAATCACTGTATACAGCTCCCCCAGCAATCACTATATACAGCCCCCAGCAATCACTGTATACAGCTCCCCAGCAATCACTATATACAGCTCCCCCAGCAATCACTATATACAGCTCCCCCAGCAATCACTGTATACAGCTCCCCCAGCAATCACTATATACAGCTCCCCCAGCAATCACTGTATACAGCTCCCCAGCAACCGCTGTATACAGCTCCCCAGCAATCACTGTATACAGCTCCCCCAGCAATCACTATATACAGCTCCCCCAGCAACCACTATATACAGCTCCTCCAGCAATCACTATATACAGCTCCCCCAGCAATCACTGTATACAGCTCCCCCAGCAATCACTATATACAGCTCCCCCAGCAATCACTGTATACAGCTCCCCCAGCAACCACTATATACAGCTCCCCCAGCAATCACTGTATACAGCTCCTCCAGCAATCACTATATACAGCTCCCCCAGCAACCACTATATACAGCTCCTCCAGCAATCACTATATACAGCTCCCCCAGCCATCACTATATACAGCCCCCCCCAGCAATCACTGTATACAGCTCCCCCAGCCATCACTGTATACAACTCCCCCCAGCAATCACTGTATACAGCTCCCCCAGCAATCACTATATACAGCTCCCCCAGCAATCACTGTATACAGATACCCCAGCAATCACTATATACAGCTCCCCCAGCAATCACTGTATACAGCTCCCCCAGCAATCACTATATACAGCTCCCCCAGCAATCACTGTATACAGCTACCCCAACAATCACTATATACAGCTCCCCCAGCAATCACTGTATACAGCTACCCCAACAATCACTATATACAGCTCCCCCAGCAATCACTGTATACAGCTCCCCCAACAATCACTGTATACAGCTCCCCAAGCAATCGCTATATACAGCTCCCCCTATGTACTGTCCCCCTATAATAACTATGTACAGTCCCCCTATAACTATATACCCCTATAACTATATACAGCCCCCTATAGTAACTATATACCCCTATAACTATATACTGTCCCCCTATAACTATATACACCCCCTATAATAACTATATACTGTCCCCCTATAACAATATACAGTCTCCCTATAATAACTATACACCCCTATAACTGTATACAGTCCTCCTATAATAACTATACACCCCCTATAATAACTATATACCCCCCTTAAACTATATACAACTCCTATAACTAAATACAGACCCCCTATAATAATTAACTACATACAATCACCCATAAAAACTATATACAACACCCTCCCCACATAATAAATATATACAGACAATCCCCCTATAATTAACTATATACAGTCACAGATAAAATAAAATTGGTCTCACCTTCCAGCGTTCCCCCGATGCGCGCCGTCATCATCTTCCTTCTCGGTGTCGGATGTAAACAAAGATGGTGGCGCCCTGCTACAAGCCGCGCCGTCGCCATGACGTCACACGCTGAGATGTCACGCATTGCGCCTCTAGCGGCAAGGGCCGCCATCTTTGTTTATATGCGATCGTCTATGGCAGAGCAGGGAACTTATTGTTCCCTCGCTCTGCCATAGACGAAACATCGCGCGAATCGCCCGGGGAGCCCGAAGCCAACTACACTGTTGGCGATTCGGGCGGTCGTGTGACCGCCCGAATCGCCCACATTTGGTGGGGGCCCCTTTAAAGGGCTAAGTGGTGGGGGCCCCGGGGCTCGCGCCCCGGGAGCCCCGCCTATGATCCGGCCCTGGCCATGTCTAGCAAATTCTGTGCTAGGGTGATGGCCTGGGTGCCCACAGAAAGGGCTCCGAGTGCTACCTCTGGCACCTGTGCCATAGGTTCGCCACCACTGTCCTAAACCCTATAACACTTTCTAATCTAATCCACAGTTTATTTAAATAATATGCTAATTTTCCTCAAAGACTACTGGGGTGTGGAGTAGCCTCTCTAAGGAGCAGGAGCAAAGGCTACTCAGTGCCCCAGTAGCCCCAGCATGCGCACATCGTCAGTCTTGCTGGGGCTACTGCGCATGGTCAGTGTTCCGGGAGCCGGCAGCGCAACAGATTCAACTGTTACTGAGGGATGATAGAGGTTACTGGGGTGTGGAGTAGTGTTAGCTCCCACTCCCCGGTGGGGTTACCCCACGCCCCAGTAGCCTCTGCTGAAAATTATCATATTAGTTAGATAAACTGTAGACTAGGTTACAAAGTGTTATAGGGTTAGGGAAGGATTGTTTAGGGTTTAGGATATTACTGGGAACCTGTCATCTGATCTATCTTAATAGGTAGCTTCCTGCTGGTAGGTTTCCTTGGTGCCAATAACAATGACCAGGACTGTATGTCACAGATTCACCGCCACCATAGTCATTGACAATAGTTTAAGGCAGAGGTGCAACAAGATGATTTTAAGGTCCAATGGCAGTTAAAGACTGGAGCTGATACCCATATGAAGGAATCTGAACAGTAGCCTGGGCACTAAGAGGGCAAGCAGGTTGTGCATGGTACTGACCAATTATTACAGAATTTATACTGAAAAGATACTCTGTGTATGTGTATATATATATCCAACACACACCCAGGTTTTCAGGTCTATAGGATCAATATTGCACAACTAGTGAGTGTCTGGTTTATTGGCCTAGCATAGTTTTACACGTTACAATTACAATGAGCGCTACTATGTTCATAGACAAATATTAAAGGACGGTATTAGTTTGGGAATAGCAACAAAGAGTCTCATTATGCATAATGGTGATGTTGGCAGAGCGTACCAAATGGTTACATCTAATGTAGCATACAGTTTCATTAAGGCTCTACAAAATGAATCTCTCTTCTCCCACCAGGAGGTTTAAACAAAACCAACAGGGAAGAGGACGCACGGAGAAAAAAAAAAAAGTAAAAAAAAAAAAAAATCAATTCATTAATGAAATGAAAACATGTAAAATGATTAGGCTTATAACGATATATTCAGGGATGATATTAACCCCTTGAGGTGAGATTTCTAATGGAAATGCCATCAAAATAAGAATATACAAAGCACGTATGACGCGGAATGGCGATTCTGGGGTATAAAAACCATGTTTCAATTAAAATATTCTAATGCGCTCTTCTTGAAACTATTCGTATGGTTGTTTTCTGAAGCTCCGTGAAATTTGATGATAAATATGTCTAATATCAACAGAGTAACAATTTTTTTTTTTCAGAGAGGGAAAAAAAAAGTTAATATGGGACTATGCAAGGAATATCTATCTCCAAGGAGCTAATTTAAAGCACCAGTGACATTAATATTTCCTTTGCACACACAATTATGGCAGTAAAAAGGAACAAAGAATGCATACCTGCCGAGCTCTGCCGAGAATAGATTGCCAGAGCAGAAATATTCATTAAAGAAAGGGAAGTTTTAATGGTTTCAAATAAAGACGTTTCCTTTGCCTGTGTGATTATTAGGCAAATATATTTTGATAATACAGTTATTTTCTTTCTCGTGGGGCCCAAGGTGCGGCGTGTGTTTCTGTATAAGGGATGGCGTAGAAAGTACAAAGGTGGCATTTCAGCCGTCAAGACTTTATGAAAGGGAATGTGATGATCGGCCAAGGTTATACACCCAATATCATAGATACAAGAGTGAAAATTTATCATGAGGCTGAATTCACACTGCCGTTGCCCGCCATACCGTAGCACGCGGGAACACAGCAGCGCGCGGGGGAGAGGAGAAGGGGATGAGCACTGCTCAACCCCGCCCCTCTCCATAGGGATATATGGTGCACAGCGCTGTATGCCGTGAAAAGATGGGACATGGCCTATATTTTCACGGGGTGTGGAGCGGTACGGTGCCGTGTGCTGCGCCATACCGCTCTCTTAGGGCGCCGCACCCATTGCCGTCTATGGGGGACGTTTATGGGCAGCGCAGCAGTGTGAATGTAGCCTAAGATAGGATTTTGAGCAGTTGTCTATGTGTTAGACTGGCAGGTTTCCACCAGTTGGATTTATAGTCCGCTGTATGTGCAGTGTTATATGCCTTCTGATGTGACTATCAACTGTGTGTGCACAGACTGCAACTGTCGCACGTATGTGTAACATCTGCTCAATTTCTGTATTTTTGTTATGATTTTGCACAAAAGTGCGTTCACGGACCCTTAGTAAATAAGCCCTATTGAATAAAAAAAACCACAGACTCAAAATTAAGTTGGTAAAATGTTTTCATTGTTTGCTAGGCTAGGCCTTTATTAAAGGGAACCTTTCTTTAGGGACCTCTTTTTTTTACCAAAGACAGGTTGCAGACGCCCATTACAGCTGCATTGCACATCTGCCTTTCTGCTTTCTCTAAGCGTTTACATTACAATAAAATTGTGTGTTATAATCTTGCACCCTGACAGAATCCTCTGTGTAGTCCAATGGGTTGGGCTTTGGTTTGGATGCATTTTAAAAAACAACAAGTGACTAACCCCTTTCAAAAAGGGCCTACACCACAATAGCCAAACAAAAAAAGGGGGAGGTAGACATGGCACATCCGATAAAAAATTAACTTTTAATTTTCTCACATTAAAAGAATTGTGCGGATTATGTGTGGCTCGCCTACACATACACCGCACAATTCTTTTAATGTGAGAAAAATAAAAGCTAATTTTTTATCGGATGTGCCACGTCTACCTCCCCCTTTTTTCGTTTGGATATACAAGCCAGCAAGACGCCGAGCACTCCCAAACAGCCCTCCACCACCTCAAGATCGCCTCAACATGGGTATGTGAGACAACTTTTTTTATGTTTTTTTCTCTCTATATATACACCACAATAGCATTGATACAATATATATATATATTGATGTTTACACCTGAAGACACAAACCACTGGCCAATTCAGCTGGCCAATTAGGTGTTGTTCCCAGGCAGAAAAGCCACTGCTCAAAAAAGAGTGGCAAATGATACCATGGTCTCCCCCTCTAGAGGGTCCGGGGGACTCAATTATGATTTGAGGCTTACAGTTAGGTCCATAAATATTTGGACACTGACAAGTTATAGTTAAATAATGAACATAAAGTCCAGACTTACAGCTTTCATTTGAGGGGAGCTACTTTAGAATTGGATGAGTTTCCGCTCCTTAACATGTGCCACTCTGTTTTTAATAGGACCAAAAGTACTTGGACAATTGGCTCAAAGGCTGTTTAAGTCAATCTCAATGAAGCAGATAAAAGCTCAGGAGTTGATTTGAGGTGCGGTGTTTGCATTTGGAAGATTTTACTGTGAAGAAAACAGGCGGCCAAAGGATTCTCCATGTAGGTGAAAAAAGGCATTCTCACACGGCAGTATGCCCGCCGGGCGGGTACACCCCCGTGTGCTGCAAAGGAGGAGGAGGTGACCCCTCCATAGAAATCAGTGGCGTAGGGCTGCAGACATGCGAAAGATAGAGCATGCTCTATCTTTTCCCTGTGTACGGCGCGGATCGGTGCCACACATGTGTGGCACTGTACCACCATTGTGCTGCCATTGCAGCATGTCGATGGGGATATATATGGGGCATCCCCACAGGCGGCCATCTGAATGAGGCCTTAGCTTCAACACAAGAATAAATATATCTGAGAACCATTAGGAGTGGCAAAATCTACAGTTTGGTACATCCTGTTTTCAACTCAGGTTTATTGAATATATCGATACAAGATATGCACTTATCACCTAATGGATAAGGTTTAAAATGACAACTTGAAGACTTAAATCCCCCGTAATTACACATAATATCAAATTGTGAAACCCTGTCTCAGACTGGAAATTTGTGCTTCATCTATTATCTCATATAAATCAAAAAGGTTAGAAAATAACAATAACACTAGTGACAATTAACTTAAAACTAAAAAATGGGATTTGTGAAATACGGTAAGAGGGAGAAAGGAAGGAAGGGGGGTAAATGTACTGACCGGCTCTCCTTGACTCACCCTCCAGCATTCCGAAGATTCCTCACCAAAAGTAAAGGGAAAAGTTACCTTATACATGTTGCCATCCATGATTGCCAGGTACTCCAAATTACTCAAGTAACTAAATTACTACATTATACTGAACCTGCCAGTAAATGACTCAAATGGTGAATGATCAAGACCCATGTTTATTTATGAGTTAAGTTTAGAGGCTGCAAGGGGAGTGTAATTTCCGACATCCCTAACTATGGTTCTATAGTACCAAGAAACATAGGGTAGATAAACAATGGATAGCACGCAACAATTTTTAGACCTTGTGGTGACTGTGAAGGCTCGTCGGGTGTTTGACAGAGTTCACTGGGGCTACCTGAGATGTACCCTGGAGGCCTTTGGACTGCAATGGGATGAGGAAGGGATGTCCCCTGCCCCCCTGATCTTTGCTTTAGTCATGGCGCTATTTGCTCAAGCTATCTGTATATTGCCTGATCTTAGTGGGGTGGCAGTCGAGCATCACATAGGCCTATTTGCGGATGACTTGGTCTTATGCCTGACAGTCCCGGAAAGATCTCTAGCTGGAGTGTGTGCAATCTTAAACTACTTTAAGTTTGTATAAACTCAATGCACCCAAATCACGGATTCTAAATATGGGAATCCCCCACTCTCTGCAGACTTGCCTCCAGGACTCTTACCCTTTCCAGTGGTCATAGGGTGTTGTCTCCTATCTGTGAATTACTTTGACTTACCCTATTAATAAATTGGTTACAGCAAATTTCCACCAAACTCTCTATTACACCACATCCAAAAAAGTTTGACCTGGGCTGCCTGTGCCTGAAGTTATGTTACAGAGCAGTAATAGCTGATCAAGTCAGACCTCTGTGGCAGGGGGACACGTCCAAGCTATGGGTACAAATTGAGTTTTTCATAGCGTGCCCTCATAAGACTGGTTGTGGAAAGCCAGGGAGGAAAATTCCCCATGTCCTACTTATCTCCCTACACTTCCAGGGTATCCATATCCTTGCGGCGAGGTTTGTTTCAATCCCCTAAATTACCTCCCCTCAGATATAGAGATGTTCCTCTTAAGACCAACACATAATCCATGACTCAGACTTTTCCTCTTGGATATGTAAGGGTTTACTGCCTATAGATGATCTTCATCAAGGATCAGTTATACTTCCCTTCCAAATTCAATATTTCAAATCATACCTTCAGATCAGATATTTCTCCTCAGGGCATGACGTGAGTGCAAACCTTCCTCCAAATCCCTTAGAATCCTTTTTCTATGACCCTCTTACAAAGTGTAAGATATTTCAGTGATTGCGCTGTCATACATTCCAACACAGAAGGACCCACTTGCTTGGTCCCTAGATGGGAAAAGGAACTACAAAGCCAATTCTCACCTCAACAGTGGCAAGAGGTGTTCTTCATGAGCTCTAAATCATCTCCAGTATCAACAACTAGCATCATATCCAGGAAACTATTGTACAGGTGGTATCAGAGTTGGATCATAGGGGGGCCCCCACCCCTTTGCCTCTAAAAAGGGCCCCCACCAAATTGGGGCGATTCAGGCGGTCGCATGACCGCCCGAATCGCCAACAATATATTTGGTGCCAGGCTTCCCTGCTCTGCCATAGACGATCCAATGTAAATAAAGATGGTGACATCACTGCGCCGCGACTTACGGCGCGGGCTGTAGCAGGGCTCCGCCATCTTTATTTGCATCTGATCTCCACCCTGACACCGCGAGGGAGGATGAAGACAGCGTGCATTGTAGGAATGATGGATGGTGAGTAAAAGTATTTTATCTAGGACTGTATATAGTTATTATTGGGGGGTTGTATGTATTTATTATGTGGGGAGGGGTGTATAGCAATAATAGGAATCTGTATAAAGTTATTATAGGGGGGTGAATATAGTAATAGGGGAACTGTATATAGTTATTATAGGGGAGCTGTATATAGATATTATAGGGGGTGTATATAGTTTTTATTGGGGAGTTGTATATATTATGTGGGGGGGTGTATAGCAATAATAGGAATCTGTATATAGTTATTATAGGGGTGTATATAGTTATTATAGGGGTGTATATAGTTATTATAGAGGGACTGTATATAGTTATTATAGGGGTGTATATAGTTATTATAGAGGGACTGTATATAGTTATTATAGGGGGGTGTATATAGTTATTTTAGAGGGACTGTATATATTAATAGGGGAACTGTATATAGTTATTATAGGGGGACTGTATATAGTTATTATAGGGGGTGTATATAGTTATTATAGGGGGTGTATATAGTTATTTTAGAGGGACTGTATATATTAATAGGGGAACTGTATATAGTTATTATAGGGGGACTGTATATAGTTATTATAGGGGGTGTATATAGTTATTATAGGGGGTGTATATAGTTATTATAGGGGGTATATATAGTTATTATTGGGGGGTTGTATATATTTATTATGTGGGGGGGGAGGTGAACAGCAATAATAGGAATCTGTATATAGTTGTTATAGGGGGTGTATATAGTTATTATAGAGGGACTGTATATATTAATAGGGGAACTGTATATAGTTATTACAGGGGTGTGTATATAGTTATTATAGAGGGACCGTATATATTAATAGGGGAACTGTATATATTTATTCTGTGTGTGTGGGGGGGGGGGTGTATAGCAATAATAGGAATCTGTATATAGTTATTATAGGGGGGTGTATATAGTTATTATAGGGGACTCTATATAGTTATTATAGCGGGTGTATATAGTTATTATAGGGGTCTGTATATAGTGATTACTGGGAGTTCTATATAGTGATTGCTGGGGGAGCTGTATATAGTGATTATTGGGGGAGCTGTATACAGTGATTACTGGGGGAGCTGTATACGGTGATTGCTGGGGGAGCTGTATACAGTGATGGCTGGGGGAGCTGTATATAGTGATTACTGGGGTCTGTATATAGTGATTGCTGGGGGAGCTGTATATAGTGATTGCTGGGGGAGCTGTATATAGTGATTGTTGGGGGAACTGTATATAGTGATTACTGGGGGAGCTGTATATAGTGATTACTGGGGGAGCTGTATATAGTGATTACTGGGGGAGCTGTATATAGTGGTTGCTGGGGGAGCTGTATATAGTGATTACTGGGGGAGCTGTATATAGTGATTGCTGGGGGAGCTGTATATAGTGATTACTGGGGGAGCTGTATATAGTGGTTGCTGGGGGAGCTGTATATAGTGATTGCTGGGGGCTGTATACAGTGATTGCTGGGGGAGCTGTATATAGTGGTTGCTGGGGGAGCTGTATACAGCGATTGCTGGGGGAGCTGTATACAGTGATTACTGGGGAGGCTGTATATGGTTATTGCTGGGGAGTGGTATATAGCAATTGCTGTTCCCTGTCTGGACTACATTCAATGGGGGTCCCCACCATATTTTGCGCCCAGGGGCCCCCACCAACCTTGATCCGGCCCTGGGTGGTTATCTGACCCCATTTCACCTTTCCAAAATGTACCCCTTAGCTTCAGCCACATGGTGGAGAAGTAATAGAGAGACCGGCACTCTTTCACATGTGTGGTGGAATTGTTGGAATATTGTTCGCTTCTGGCATTCCATCCTTCTCAGGTAGTTCTCATAGCCCTAGATCTGGATGATCTAAACAAAGAGGACAAATTGTTGACATTCCACATCTTGACAGCACACGTAGCTAAAAAATGGAAATCTAGCTCCCCCCATTATTTAGGGAGATTGTGCAGGGTATACAATTCAACGCAACTATGAAAAAACTTATTGCAACCAGAACGGGCTCATTACCTACATGGGCCAAATGTATACTATGCATCCAACTCTCCTAGATAGATCAGACCTTAAACTTCACAAGCCTCACTTAACTCACTCTCTTACGCACTTTGGTGCTACACATATGTCGTCTATTGAATCATACCCCAGGACAAACTCAATGGGGCAGATTTACTTACCCGGTCCATTCGCGATCCAGCGGCGCATTCTCTGTGCTGGATTCGGGTCCGGCCGGGATTTATTAAGGTAGTTCCTCCGCCGTCCACTAGGTGGCTGCTGCGCTGAAAAGCATCGGAGTTCACCGAGCCGGGCTCAGTGAAGGTAAGTGCAAGCTCCGCGACAGATTTTCTTTTCAAATGCGGCTGTTTTTCCGAATCCGTCGGGTTTTCGTTCGGCCACGCCCCCTGATTTCCGTCGCGTGCATGCCAGTGCCAATGCGCCACAATCCGATCGCGTGCACCAAAATCCCGGGGCAATTCAGGGGAAATCGGCGCAAATCGGAAATATTTGGGTAACACGTCGGGAAAACGCGAATCGGGCCCTTAGTAAATGACCCCCATTGAGTCCAAAAGCGGCATAGCTAATGGGTAGAAGCATACACGGAAGGTGTTACTGTTATAGTAACTGTTAATATTGTAGTTATTACTACTGTTACCACTACTCTGATATGTACACTTTTCTCCAGATCTTCCTGTTCCCCTTTTCCTCCTCCCACCCCCACTGGAGATATGTATTACTGCATTGTTATTTGCACCTCTGCAATCCGGTTACTGCGGGGGATCAGCGGGATTATTAAGTCCCAGCACTGTATAATTTTGTTTTAAAAACCCAATAAAAAATTTATGTTAAAAAAAAAAGATAAGAATCTTTTTTTCTTTTCTAATGAGACTTGTGGTTCTGTGAGCTACCGAGATATAGGCAGTAGCAGAATCTTTATCTACTGTTCACAATCCAACTGCATGTATCTCCGGTTCCATAGTTCAGTGAACCACAAGCCTGATGTGATCTGGAAGATGCAATGACAGATTTCCCCTAAATTTCAGCTTGGGCAAAATATGACTCTTCTCTGCCAATTTTCACATGACTTTGAAGGAGATTTTTTATGGGTAAACGGGTGAGATTTCACATAACAGAGGGAATTTTCTGACATTTCATACCCTACTGGAGGTTCTGTTATTTTAATGGGGTAAAATTTGGTGGCCCATTTATAAAAAGTATTAAATTATGATTCTTAATGAATTATCAGCAATTTCTACTAAGTTTCCTTTATGTTATTTCTACTATGTATCTCTTTAAGATAAGCTATATTATATTCTAACAAATCTGTGGTTGCCTCAGAGGTTCTTACAATGTAATTTACCTGTCACAGATGCACATACTCTGCACCAAGGTCAATATGCATAAATTAAAGTCATCTTAATGGACATCTAATTAACCTTCTGTTTCGTATTTGGACCATGGGGAAGAAACATTGGTAAAGTACAGAACTCCCTGTTGGTAGAAATTGAGCTCCATTGTTGCCAGCAGCAATCCCGGCCAGTTTACTATCACACTGCTAATTAACTAATTGGTGGTGGTGCCTACTATCTGATGTAGGTTCTGATCCTGTCACATTTATTTCCAATAAAAATGAAAGAAAGGTTTAACTTAGGGAAAAAATTAGTAAAATCCAAAGGAAGATTGATGATGTGATATTTACAGCTGGACAATGTGATATTTACAGCTTGCTTTGTTTTAGTAAGAGCCAGTTCACATATCTGATATTTCATTAGTTGTTTTTTGCGTCAGTTATTGTGAGCCAAAACCTGGGGTGTTTATTAGTTCAGTCCCTGAACTAATAATATACTGGTAAGAATCTGCCTTTAACCCCTTTCCGACATTGGGTGTAGTAGTACATCACGGTGACTTGCCGACACGTGACAAACTACTATGTTTAGCTTCTGGCACCGGGGAGTGACAGCTGTATATTACAGCTGACACCTTCCTCTAACTCCTGTGATTGGAAATTCCTCCAATCGTGGGTGTTTATCCCTTACACGCTGCGGTCATGCATGTAAGGTGGTTCTGAAGTGGATTGGATGCCCCCATGCCGCTTAATGGGGAGGTGGGGGTGGAGTACGATCCTCCAATGGCAGTACCGGGGTTTGGCCAGTGCCCCATGTGTATCACCCTGTGCTATGTGAATAAGAGCTTGAACAAGTGATCAGAGGATTGCTTGCTCAAGACAAACTTGTAGGGAAAAAAAAGTTTAAAACACTTTATAAAGTTTGCTTTAATAAAAATAATTAATTAAATTAAACACCAACATTCTATATACACATGTAATACAAAAGTACAAAATAAGTACAAAATAAACAAAATCACAAAAACCCCCCACATATTTGGTATAAGCACATCCGTAACAACCTGTATATTAAATCAGAAACATTATTGGACCTGCTCGGTGAACACCGTAAAAAAAATGAAAAATGTATCAAAACTGTAAATTTTACATAAAATCTCTTCACAAAAATATTCCCAAACGTGATTAAAAAAGATGATGTGCACCAAAATGGTAGCAATAAAAAGAACAACTCAACACCTAACAAATAAGCCCTAGACCAGCTCTGTCAACCAAAAAATAATGAAGTTATGTTTCCCAAAAGATGGCGACACGAAAAGAAATTTGATTTTCTCTATATTAGTTTGTCGTCAGTAAAATTGTAAAAATATGTAAAAATATATAAATGAGCTATCACCATAATAATAGTGATCTATAAAATAAAGATATTGGGGCAGATTTATCAAGCAGTCTGAAAGTCAGAATATTTCCAATTGCCCATGGCAACCAATCACAGCTCCCCTTTAAAATATTCATGAGCACTGGTGAAATGAAAGCTGAGCTGTGATTGGTTGCCATGGGCAACTGGAAATATTCTGACTTTCAGACTGCTTGATAAATCTGCCCCATTATTTTTATGTTACGGTGAACAGCCCAATAAAGATGCAAAAAAATTGAAAACCAGGATTTTCTTTTCCTCCATACATTCAAGAGATAATAAAAACTCATCAATAAGCTAAAGACCCCCTAATATAAAGTATTTGTAAAGTGCTACTTATCTCACAGAAAATAAGCCATTATATGTCCACATATTAAAAAAAATAAGTCATGTATTGCCAAAATATTAACGATGTAAATTTGCTCTGAATGGCACAGCTTTCCTTCAATGCCCTGGCGTGTGCCCATTTGTGGAGGTTTTTGGTATTTTATTCACTGAGAATGTAAAATTTTTCGAAAATACATTAATTTAGCCAAAAAAATGTAAATTTCAAAATTGCACCTGATATTATTTTAACCTCTGTAAAACAATTAGGGTTCATAAACTTCATAAAAGTTCTTTTAGATACATTGAGGGGTGCACTTATAATGGGGTAATTTATGGAGTTTTATTATAATTTAGGCTTCTTAAAGTGACTTGAAAATCAAATCAAAAATTCACGTTTTTATGAAAATGTGAAAAATTGCACCTAAAGTTCTAAGCCTCACAACATCCTACAAAAATGAGAGGATGCATAAAAAGCCATGTCAACAGAAAGCAGATGAGAACATTTCAAAATCATTTGAATATGTTAAAGCATTCTAAAGTTATAGCCACTAATGAAAATTGGTTTCGGTGGCAAGGAGGTTAACGTATCAGTAACTGGCTTTTAGCACTACCCAGGTAACTGTATCTATGGTATATCTTACCTTGGTTCTACCTTGATATATATAGCATAGCACATTTATAAATGGCTAAAGCTGTCACGGGTGCTCCTGCGACACATATCCCGGGTCGCAGGCGCACCCGTGTGCCTCCCAGTGCCCGCGGAGCCAGTCTGCAGCCTCACTCACCCTTCCTGGCTCCAGCGGCGGTCCCCGATAATTGGCGCTTGCTGGCCGCCTGCCCTGATAGATTGCCAGCCCCTTCCTGTGTCCCCTGCCAGATCTTTGTGCCTCATGCCTAAGAAAGCTTCCATGCGTTATTCCTGCGATTATTGTGATTTCCGGTTTTGACCTCGATTTCTGTTCCTGACTCCGATTCTCTGCTGCCTGTCCTGACCTTCTGCTACGTCCCCAACTCTGATCCCCTTCTGCATGTCCCAGACTCTGTCTCTGCCTCAAAATTCCGCTTGGCCACTACCGCGGACAAAGTCGTGCCTGGGGAGTGACCTGCTCTCAGGTGTCGGCTTACATCATCGTGGGTCCACAAACCCTGAAGCCTGACAAAAGCTACATGACTACTTGGATGGAGCTAGCAACCTAAAGATCACAAAGTTGAAATGTAACAATGCAGCAATGCTTGTAATACTGTTGCACGTCCACGGTCACATATAGCTTTATCTGCACTGATTTGGATGCTAGTAACATGCTATTAAAATTTTCATATGGATTTACAGGTTAAATTATACTTGATGTCATGTTGTAATATGCAATTCTATACCTGATGGAATCCTTGCAATCATCATGTTGTGGTTGCTATGTGATTGCATTTACTTTTATTAGCCTGTGAGTTTTGGACCATAGGGTGGGTGTAGTAGCCAAAGTCTTCATGAAGTTCCAGCCTGATGCTAATGCTAAAGACTACTAGCATCTAATTGATGTAACTTAGTCTAGCTCAGGATGTCCATGTGGCAGGTTTCTTTACATTTTTGATCACTTTTACTGAATTTAGGGTCTACTGATGAATATGTAGTGAAGTCTTATGACAGGGTTGGTCATTCTGGTGGGATGTCCATAAATAGATCCACCACAATACAACACATAGCCAAACACAGAAATGAAAAAACCTCAGTATATGAAGGGGCCCAGGATGTCACGTAGCAGAGGAACTTTAGAGCCTCTTGGCCCGATTTAATAAAATTTAGCTGAGTATCTCTATCCTAGCAACCACAAGCAGAACACGATTTCCTTAAACTCTGCATGTAGGCAGATAATTTATTTAACGCTCTGAAGAAAATTAATTAAAAAGCAAAGTTCACTTATACTTCTATTTGCATATTTATTGACATGTCACCGTTAATCCACTTAACAATTCTTTTTCCATGTGGACTTTTGTATTAATTGACTGCACTCATTTGTTTGTTGCCTCCACATTAGTATATGGAAGGCAGTGTACCCACACTACACCCTAAACTGGTATATTGCTTCAGACCAAGGTTAGCTTCTGTATAGGAGATTTAGGGGTGGCAAATAGATCCACTTGGTTCCCAAGGTGTCCGAAATTAGTCACCATTATTAAACACTATCGAGAAGATTTTCCATAGGCCAGTGCTCTCTGTGTCGGCATATGATAAAACCCGCCCTTAGCCCTCATGATGCATCCGCTGACCTTGCTGCACTGGTGGACAAAACTAAGACAGTTCCGGAACTGCATTGCGCATTATTCTGCCCTTGAAATAGCCACTTACATTTGATAGGTGAGGTTCCTTCCTTAGGGTCCTAACCCATTAGTACGTAGGACATTGTCTGTTGTTCTCTCTAATACTTAGGGAACAACAGACATAGGCATCACCACTTATCCATAGGGGTGTCCTAATAAATGGAATTTTTGGTAAAGTGCATTTATCACCCATTCACAGCATTGGGTATTATGTCTGGGGGGTTCACCACTGGGACTACCAGTGCTACTATGCTCATTGCCCGGAACACCCCCTTCCTCTGTTAGCAGATCCTCTGGGTCACAAAGTGAGAACCCCCCACATTTAATACCTACACGGTGGATACATGATGAATATCTTATGTGGGACTATTGCTTCTGATAGTTTGGCTATCTCGCACTCATTGGACATTTTTGTTATATAGAGATGAGCGAATCATTCAAGATCTGATAAGCTAAAGCTTCTCTAATTTTTGTTGAAGATTCGACAAATCGGGATCAAATCGGGTCTAAATCGATTTGATCCAAACTGATTTAAATGTCCTGGAAATTGGTATACAACCCCCTGAAGTCCTCTAAAAATGGTTTCTTTTTCTAAAAGGTTCCTATCTTATTTCGTTAACTTTTTACAATTTTTTTCAGTTTTTACTAAAATGATTATGGTGATAAGATAACCAAATGAATATTTTACTGGATCCACTGGACTTGATTTGGCCAAAGTGGATCAGAAAAGATTTGGATTTTATTTGGTTTGTGCCAGATTTGTGTTGGATCTAGAAATCAACAAATTGATTCACTCCTCTTGAAACATATCCTCTAGATGCCACAACTGCCTAAAGCGTAAGACAGTGACAATCAAAGTTCCACTTGACTGTGTAGCAGAGGGTCTGTTCTGTGGGATACGTCTACATTATTGGATTTTATTGGTACCAAGTTATGTGAGGAATCGGTGAACCATACTACTGTTGGGGAATACAGCCAACGCTACTGACCATCTCCAGGGATCATCTATGGTTGTGTGTGGCCTGTTGTCATAAACCAAAAAATGAAGATTTAGTAAATCATTGACATATACACTCACCGGCCACTTTATTCGGTACACCTGTCCAACTGCTTGTTAACACTTAATTTCTAATCAGCCAATCACATGGCGGCAACTCAGTGCATTTAGGCATGTAGACATGGTCAAGACAATCTCCTGCAGTTCAAACCAAGCATCAGTATGGGGAAGAAAGGTGATTTGAGGCCTTTGAACGTGGCATGGTTGTTGGTGCCAGAAGGGCTGGTCTGAGTATTTCAGAAACTGCTGATCTACTGGGATTTTCACACACAACCATCTCTAGGGTTTACAGAGAATGGTCCGAAAAAGAAAAAACATCCAGTGACTGGCAGTTCTGTGGGCGGAAATGCCTTGTTGATGCCAGAGGTCAGAGGAGAATGGGCAGACTGGTTCGAGCTGATAGAAAGGCAACAGTGACTCAAATCGCCACCAGTTACAACCAAGGTAGGCAGAAGAGCATCTCTGAACGCACAGTACGTCGAACTTTGAGGCAGATGGGCTACAGCAGCAGAAGACCACATCGGGTGCCACTCCTTTCAGCTAAGAACAGGAAACTGAGGCTACAATTTGCACAAGCTCAATGAAATTGGACAGTAGAAGATTGGAAAAATGTTGCCTGGTCTGATGAGTCTCGATTTCTGCTGCGACATTCGGATGGTAGGGTCAGAATTTGGCGTCAACAACATGAAAGCATGGATCCATCCTGCCTTGCATCAATGGTTCAGGCTGGTGGGGGTGGTGTCATGGTGTGGGGAATATTTTCTTGGCACTCTTTGGGCCCCTTGGTACCAATTGAGCATTGTTGCAACGCCACAGCCTACCTGAGTATTGTTGCTGACCATGTCCATCCCTTTATGACCACAATGTACCTTGTAACATCTGATGGCTACTTTCAGCAGGATAATGCGCCATGTCATAAAGCTGGAATCATCTCAGACTGGTTTCTTGAACATGACAATGAGGTCACTGTACTCAAATGGCCTCCACAGTCACCAGATCTCAATCCAATAGAGCATCTTTGGGATGTGGTGGAACGGGAGATTCGCATCATGGATGTGCAGCCGACAAATCTGCGGCAACTGTGTGATGTCATCATGTCAATATGGACCAAAATCTCTGAGGAGCTTCCAGCACCTTGTTGAATCTATGCCACCAAGAATTGAGGCAGTTCTGAAGGCAAAAGGGGGTCCAACCCGTTACTAGCATGGTGTACCTAACAAAGTGGCCGGTGAGTGTAGAGCATACTTTCTATTGTTGTGTCAGGAAAAGGGGTTACATAAATGTGTGTATACAAGACTGACATCCCCTTTAATAATTTGCCTTCTATACCCAATTTGAGGGACAATGTTTCTGCACAATATTTGTACATAATTTTTGCAAAGTTGAATTGTGCTCATTTTCATCTCGTGTAGCATTTTGTCCTAGCTTGTGTTTTATGCCTGGCTGTGTCTGGTGAGATTTATATGCTATATACTTGTGCTGGCTTTTCGGCTGGCTAATGTCACTCTCCTCACTGCAATTTCTGTTCACTCTTCCAAAGTAATGATCTGTGAAATAAACTGTCCAAAGGAACAGCCACTTTCTGCACTGAAAAAAAAAATGATTTTTTTTTTTGCTAAAGTCAAAAGAATCTGAAAAAAAGTCAAGTCCCAAAATATAGACAAATGTAATACTTGTTACATTGACCAAGATTTCCATCAGTGGTGGCCACTAGGCAATGTGTGAGGTTGGCGGGATGGACATGTTGGTTCTGCTCAATCCACAACCAATTAAAAAATATTTTTGGTGAAGAGGAGTGGCTGTAATAAAGCAAAATAATAATACTACTCAGTTCTGTTTCCTTTGCCACTACCCAGGGCCCGTGCCGCTACCTTCATTAACCTCCAATAAAGTAACCTTGGAAGTGGAATCGCAAAATCATGTGGTATCCTCTTTAAGACTCCATAATTGCCTATGATGTTGCAATTGCAATGTCACATTACAGGGATTCATGTTACTGTTTTCCTGGAGGAATAGGCGGGGAAATGGCCGATGAGGTTTAAAATAAATAAATATAAGATTATGCACTTGGGCCATGGAAACAAAAAGTATGATTATTTTCTAAACAGTCAATTACTTGGTAAAACTGCAGCTGAAAGAAAGACTTGGGGGTATTGGTGGATAGTGAACTTCATTTTAGTCACCAGAGCCAGGCAGCTGCTGGTAAAGCAAATAAAATTATGGGATGTATCAAGAGAGGAATACATTCTCAAGATAAGGACATAGGTTTTTTTCCATGTACAAATCTCTGGTCAGACCACACATGCAGTATTGTGTACAGTTTTGGGCACCAGTGTATAAAAAGAATATAGTAGAGCTGCAACAGGTGCAGAGGAGAGTATCAAAGATTATTTGGGGAATGGGGGGACTAGAATACAATGACAGAAATTTGGGATTATTCAGTTTTGAAAAAAGAAGGGGCATCCTCTACACCTAGAGGAGAGGCGGCTTTACCATCACCATAAACAGGAGGCATCCTCTACACCTAGAGGAGAGGTAGTTCTACCATCACCATAGACAGGGGACATCCTCTACACCTAGAGGAGAGGTAGTTCTACCATCACCATAGACAGGGGGCATCCTCTACACCTAGAGGAGATACAGACCTACCATCACCATAGACAGGGGGCATCCTCTACACCTAGAGGAGAGGTGGTTCTACCATCACCATAGACAGGGGGCATCCTCTACGCCTAGAGGAGAGGTGGTTCTACCATCGCCATAGACAGGGGGCATCTCCTACACCAAGAGGAGAGGAGGTTCTACTATCACCACAGACAGGTGACATCCTCTACACCTAGAGGAGATACAGACCTACCATCACCATAGACAGGGGGCATCCTCTACACCTAGAGGAGAGGTGGTTCTACCATCACCATAGACAGGGGGCATCCTCTACACCTAGAGGAGAGGACGCTCTACCACCACCATAGGCAGGGGGCATCCTCTACGCCTAGAAGAGAGGAGGTTCTACCCTCACCATAGACAGGGAGCATACTCTATACCTAGAGGAGAGGTGGTTCTACCATCACCATAAACAGAGGACATCCTCTACACCTAGAGGAGATGTGGTTCTACCATCACCATAGACAGGGGGCATCCTCTACACCCAGAGGAGAGGTGCTTCTACCATCACCATAGACAGGGGGCATCCTCTACACCTAGAGGAGAGGACGCTCTACCATCATCATAGACAGGGGGCATCCTCTACACCTAGAGGAGAGGTGGTTCTACCATCACCATAGACAGGGGGCATCGTATGCGACTAGAGGAGAGACAGTTCTACCATCACCATAGACAGGGGGCATCCTCTACACCTAGAGTAGAGGAGGTTCTACCATCACCATAGACAGGGGGCATCCTCCACACCTAGAGGAGAGGTGGTTCTACCATCAACATAGACAGGGGGCATCCTCTACACCTAGAGGAGAGGTGGTTCTACCATCACCATAGACAGGGGGCATCCTCTACACCTAGAGGAGAGGTGGTTCTACCATCACCATAGACAGGCGACATCCGCTACACCTAGAGGAGAGGTGGTTCTACCATCACCATAGACAGGGGGTATCCTCTACACCTAGAGGAGAGGTGGTTCTACCATCACCATAGACAGGGGGCATCCGCTACACCTAGAGGAGAGGTGGTTCTACCATCAAAATAGACAGGGGGCATCCTCTACACCTAGAGGAGAGGTGGTTCTACCATCACCATAGACAGGGGGCATCCTCTACACCTAGAGGAGAGGTGGTTCTACCATCAAAATAGACAGGGGGCATCCTGACAGGGTTGCCATGCCTTTAAATTTGGTGCTAGGACCAAGAAGAGTTTTCAGCAAAATGTTGATGAAATCTTACAACTTAGAAAAAGTCATCTACAAGGCAATAAAACCTATCAATAAAGAGATTTAATAAAGAAACTTTGTAATATACTTTATTAAAGAAACTTGCCCTTCTTTTTCCTCTGTCTTTCTTCCTTATTTAAGTAGTTTGTGTAAATCAGCTTTCTGGTCTGTATCCACTGACAGCTGAGAAATAAAAGAACCTGATAAAGTGAATCATGAAGGAAAATATTCTCTAGCTATCAAAATTATTAGCTTCCTTATCTGCCTTAAGTTGACTACTGAGGGTTTTCAAATACACTACTCGCTACAGGAGAAAGAAGCATCTAAATTGCACAGAGAATCTGCTTTACTTAATGATGTCTATTACAAAGTTTACTATTATCACCTGTTCTATTAATTCCTGCAATTTCCGGAAAGATGTAGTTACGCTGTAGTGGTTTCCCAGCCAGAGCCTCTTTTAGTGTAGGGTCACCAAAAGGAGCACCATGTATTTTTGCAAACATTATATGTTAATATGTTTGTTATAGACATCTCCTTAGTGTCTATGAGGATGACAAAGCAATTGTAAATGCAATAATGCAAAACTATAACGCAAGAGTGAATATTGTACGTATATAACATCCGTGTTCTAAATAATGCATACTGCAAGTCTGTTCCAGCATCTCCTGCGTCTCATCTTTGATTAGACGTCCGTGGCCAATGTAAGGAAAATACCACTGGCTAATGTTAGGCCATTACCTTCCATCACATTTATGTACATTCACACTGCAATATTACAAACTATAATTTAAAAAAAAAACTTGAGGATTTTTATGCAGATTTCAATGGAATTTATTACATGGATAAAGTGTTTTCACTGAATGCTGCTTTTTGAACTGTATGTTGTATGAAAAATAGTCTATGGGGCCATTGATCTTAAATTTTTTACAGTATTTGAGTTTTTTTTGTGCAATTTTTTGGCACAGTTATTAAATTTGTCTCGACTTATTTTCGGTGCAAGCAAAAGTCTGGCACTTAGTGGTTTTGACTGTCTTCACCTTATCTTACATAGGGTATGTCTGTAATGCAGATTTTTGCACTGCATCTATCACTATTTTGCATCTAAAAAGTCACAAAAATACACCTGCACTTGAAAAAAACCTCCTTTTTCATTACTGGAAACAAAGGTCTTTGCTTCACAAAAATAAAAATCAAGGATTCTCCACCATAATGGCTCCATTGGGGAACATTTACTAAGGGTAAGCGGACCACATTTCCGTTGGGTTTCCCAACTATTTCCGATTTGCGCCGCATTCAACGGGGGTTTTTGGAGCACGCGATCGGATTTTGGGGCAATCCCCAAAGAATTGTGTTGCAAGACATGCACTCACATACACCGGGAAGAAGAAGGTGAACTCTGGCGGACCTCAGCGGGGAAGCAACACATGCAGGATATCGGGCGCACGATCTTGGTGAATCACGTCGGACAGTCTGGATCGGGAATCCCGACAGGACCGGGCAAGTAAATGTGCCCCATTATGTTTATCTCTGTCATCCGCTCTTAAGACAAACTACAATACTAGTAAACAGGAAAGACGTATTAACTCCCAGAATGGGTTTATATAAAGAAACAAGTAGCTTCTGCCCCGGGTGGCAAAACCCTGCATGACATTGAGGTAACTTCTGTTGCATGTTCTACATCCCCATGCACCATCCTCATATTGGCAATGCTTACAATCCACTGTGCCTCTACAGGTAAAAGCCTGGCACTAAGGTGAGTAAATCTTTTTTTATCTAGGTTTTATCTAAGTTACATTTGGTTTCTTTTAAATACCTCTGTGTGGACAAGGACAAAGCGCCTCCTGCCAGGCAGAACAATAATAATGTTCAGCCGGATTAAAATGCATAAAAGAATCCAGCAGTAACGCACTTTACCTCTTGTAAGCTTTTTGATTTGGTATTAACAGTCTAAGTAAATGACACATCAAATCTTGTCACACCTAACAAGCTATCTGCCTTACCTATTCCCCACACTGCTTCTCATGTATAACATAATTAGCTAAAAAAAACATTTTATGTGCACAATCATTATCCCGGGAAAACATTGTTAATTAAAAAGAATAAACAATTTCAGGACAACCATTCAATTATTTTTATAGGCATAAGCCGAATGAGATTGTAAGTTATTGGACGGGTCTGGTGCCATTGTCACGGCAGGACATAAGCAGGCGACTCTGTTCTATAATGTCTTTTTTTCTTTTTAAAGGGAATGTACCCGCTTCTCAATTACTCCACAAGTAATAACTGCATGATATAGAGCACTTTTCAGACAGATATTTCATGTTTACAATGATCCGTCATTTTTAAGAATACATTTTAAGGCTCACATTGACAATCTGAGATCACTGCATGCTCCTCGGGGGCGTAACCCAAGTGGGTGTGGCTGCAAAAGCCTTAAGAAGCCCACGAGGTGTATCTTCCCTATACACTATAGTTATGGGCGCTAGTGCAGATTTTGCTGATCACCAAACACGTCTGCTAGTCCTACCATCTGTCTCTCCTGTATGTTCAGTGTCGGACTATCTCTTTACCAAGAATGTCTTATGCCCCCGGCTACAAGCTCTTATATTAGGGTGAGGGCAAAGGAATCAGTGTCTGTAGAAGTAGAAAAGAGTAACTTGTCTGCAAATGCATGTAAAGATATAATGAGGGAATATAGATGTTAATGGCTTCTGTACTAGAGACAATCGTAAGAATATGTCACAGACCCGTACAACTTGCACACAACCTTAAAGGGGTTGTCCACTTTACCTCATTTTTTTGTAATGTGTGTGCAAGTGTGAGGGGCAGGATATTAGGTAATTTACCAATATACATCTAGTAATAGTTATGCTCTGTTTTCTTGATATGTAAAGTGAAGCCTCCTGCCTTTTACCTCATCAGCCAGAGATTCCTGACCATAAAATGGCTGCAGATGGAGGGTCATGTGATCTCTTTTTGTCCATGAAAAATTGCTCTGCCAGGATCTTTTGATAATGTTCATGAATATAAGATCAAGGTCCGGGCAGGGCGATTGTTCATGGACAGATAGAGATCAGGAATGTCTGATGAGGCAAAAGACAGGAGGCTTCACTTCACATATCACGAAAACAGAGAACTTTTAATAGATGTATAGCTCTGGAAAAAATGTAGAAAATGTAGAATTTTCTTTTACTATATAAACTACTGACAACATGTCTGCGAACTTCCAAGCTGAAATTTTTTTATTCATTTGCAGCAAATGAGAAATCGTCAAAATAATTTAAAAAAGACTAAACGTCACATTCACGCATTCAACGCAAACTACATGCTACCTTCATGGGACTAGATTATTATGCATTTAAGTGTAATATAAGATCAGCAACCTTTGCAACTGTTATGTGACTACAGAATTGCTTATACTGCATTATTAAAAATAAATAAATATTTTAAAAATAAATAAATTAGATGCAGTGCTGTCCGACCTCAAATAATGCTAAGAAAACAAGTTCATATTCATTTAAAAACAACAATATTAATGTTTTTTCTCCGATTGAGTTCAGAAATGTGGAATAACCTTGATTTTTAACCACTGCTTTCATGTAATGTCTTGGCGTGCTTTACACCAGTCTGTCACACTGCTTTTGGGTGACCTTATGCCATTCCTGGCTTGAAAATGTTAGCAGTTCTTCTTTGTTTGATGGCTTATGACTATCCATCTCCCACCTGATAACATTCTGGAGGTTTTGAACAAGGTTCAGGTCTGGAGATTGAGCTGGCCGTGACAAGGTCTTGATGTGGTGCTCCTTCATCCACACATTGGGGCTTATTTACTAAGGTCCCGTGGCCACATTTCCATTGGGTTTCCTAGCAGTTTGGGGGATTGCGGACCTGATCAGGGAAGGGACAGATGCAGGATATCCGGCGCATGCTGGTAGTGAATCCCGGCAGACTTCGTCTGACCTTCCGGATCAGGGATCGCACAGGGACCAGGTAAGTAAATGTGCCCCATTGATTTACTTTTCTATGTGTCATAGCACATTGTCCTTCTGGAAACACCAGTCCTCTGAGTTGGATAACAATGCCTGCTCAGACAAGAGTAAGTGTTTTTAGAGGATAACCATGTATGCGGCTTGATTCATACATCCTTCGCAAATAATAACCTGCCCAATTCCAGCCTTGCTGAAGCATCCCCAGATCTTCACACATCCTCCTCCAAATCTCAAAATGGGTGCAAGGTACGGTGGCTTGTCTGCCTCTTCAGGTCTTCGTCTAACCATTAGACAACCTGGTGTTTGGCAGAGCTGGAAATTGGACTCACCAGAGAAGATTACCTTACTCCAGTCCTCTATGGTCCAGTCTTTGGCTAGACTTCAGCCTGGTTCTTGCCGTGCACTTCACGCCAGCTTCACATTACATATCAAGAAAGTGGTGCAGAACTTTTTTTATTTTTATTATTTTCATACATAAAAGGTACAAACTTTCATGAAATACACAAGTTTTACCGGGATTTTGGTCATAAAACTCTGGATTTGTAACATTCGGCAGCTACAATAAATATCTAAGGCCTGACAAAATTCTATTTCACAAGTACCTAGGCAGTTTTCCTATGAGATCGTTGCCCAGTACATGTCCCACAGGTTCCACACTTTAGCAAAGAGATCTGCTTGATTGTTCATGGAGGCTGTCATTGTCTCCATGCTTCAAACTTCTCTCACCCTTGCTAATAGATGGGTATAAGTTGGAGGGGCCTGTCTTTTCCAGTGCTGTGCAATCAGGCAGCGGGCGGCAGTAAGAATGTGTAGACAAAGCTTCCTAGTAGCATTGGCCATAGGAAGGTCAGTGACGTTCAGCAGATAAAACAGCAGGTTCAAGGGGACGTGTATCATGAGGGCTCCCTTAATTCATTTCCTTACATCCTCCCAGAACGGCTGTAAAAGAATGCACATACAAAAGATGTGTTGCAGGGATCCCCTCTCTAGTCCACATCTCCAACATCTATCCGATACATTTGGGAATACTTGATGCAAGAAAGCAGGGGTGTGATACCAGTGAAGCAACAGCTTGTACTGGTTTTCCTTGTAAGCTGTATACAATGAGGTTTGAGCCGTATATTGCCATATTCTTTGCCAAGTCCCCAGCATAATTGAGGTCCCCACTATTTCCTCCCATTTTGGCATATACGGTTGGGAGGGGATAACCTCGGGTCGGGATGCAGCAACAGTAAGTACATTGCAGAGAGTATGGGTTGTTGTTATGCATATGTATTTGAATTCCGTAGATTTGGAGACCCTATCTGATTTACTCACGGTTTTCAGAAAGTGGCGTATTTGTAAGTAATGGTAATGAGAGGATTGCGTGATGTTATATTTTTCCCAAAGCGTTTCAAAGGGGAGAATTTTTAAGGTCATGTGGTCCACTATGTCTGCAAAGCGAAACAGGCATTTCTCATGCCACGGTTTCACAACTTTACCCGTCCTCTGTTTCTAGATTATGAAGAAAAGATTGCAATGGGGAGGCCTGTGAGGCATGCGGGAATTTAGCTCTACAGGTATTCCATATGCTTAGAGTGAATGCTATAGGACCTAGCGTCGGGGTAGGAGGTGACGAGGGCCTCTGGGACCACAGGTAGAAGTTAGGGTGGTATGGAATAAGCCATAATTTCCATCCACTTTGAATAAGCCCAAAGCTGTGAACATGCTGGGATGAGCCTCAGATGCGCCGCCCAGTAGTATTTGATTAAGTCGGGCATGGACAGTCCTCCCTTCGACTTGTGTGATAGCAGGACGGATTTAGCAGCGCGGTGTCGCTTCTGCACCCATACGAAGTGGATAAGGGAAGCTTGCAGTGATTTGAGTACCTTCATGGGTAATGGAATTGGGAGGACTTCAAAAAGGTACATCAATTTGGGTAGCACTGTCATTTTGATAGATGTTATTCTACCAAAGAGGGATAGCGGTAGACTATTCCACCTAGTTAGTAGAGATCGGATCTCACGAATCAGCTTTGGGAAATTTTGTTCATAGAGTGTTTTGTAAGATGGGGTGAGATTTATTCCCAAATATTTTAACGTGGTTGTTTTCCAGGAGTATTTATAGCTAGATTTTAAAGATGCTACCGTGTCTTCGGGGATGTTAATGGGTAAAGCTTCAGTTTTGGACGGATTCACATTGTATCCTGATAGAATACCAAATTGTCGCAGTCTGGCTGATCACTTAGGTAGGGATATCAAGGGTCTTGTCAAAGTTAAGAGCATGTCGTCTGCAAACAGCGATAATTTGAACTCTTTACTTTTAATATGGATACCCTGTATGTCCGGGTCCTGACGGATTATAGCAGCTAATGGCTCTATACATAGGACGAAGAGGAGGGGGGACAAGGGGCACCCTTGCCGTGTACCATTCTTGATTTGCATGGGCGAAGACGAGGCGTGTGGGGGCAGAACTTTTAATAGATATACAGTATCTTGGTACATTACCTAATGTTTTGCCCCCTTCATTTACACACACAAGTGGCCAACCCCTTTAAGCCACAAAAGAAACAAAAAACAAAAGGTTTTCAGATCTCCTTCCACTTGCCATAGACCTCAATGGACCAGTTATGTTTTATGTTATTAATAGTGGAATAAAAGATGCGGGCTGCTGCGCTATATGTTCCTCTATAAATAACATTAGATCTAAGAACCAAAGGCTGGTGTGAACTTAGTCAAAGCTTTAAACACGCTGAGACACATCAAATCTCCAGATAAGACCAGCTAAGACACATCCTCCAAGTAAAAACAGTCTTTCTCCTTCAAGACATCTTGTGCCGTCCTTCCTTCCCTATGTAATTTTCGCCATCACTTCAGCTATTCAACATAATGATCCTAAATGCAGCTTACACAACAGTCCCTGGCACCTGTTCACACAATGCATTTGTGGTGTATGTATATATAAATGTGTTGCATAAAAATAGGTAGTTTAAAGAAACAAAAGCCATGATTGAGACCAGCGGCTTTGTCTTCTGATCTGTAACACCCCCACAACATAACAAATTAAAGGGACTCTTCTTTGTCTTCAAGGCTCACACTTAAAAAATCTGCACCCTGGTGGTTTCTTATGAGAAAAATTCTCCATCACTGTCAGCGACTGTCATTACCATGTTCAGCTGGGACGCTCCCATCTGATGTATAGGGATAGATAACTTTATTGCTTCCTGAATATATAGACATAAAGTCATTTCTTGGAAATTGCTTTGTGGCCGAGGAGGTATGTGCTGAAGCATGTGGCAGATCTAGTAAACCTAAGACGCGCTGCGCATTTCATTAGAATATGCATCTAGTAAATTGCATTATTTATTATAAGGAAGCTCCTCGGAGATGGAGGGAGCAGCCCTGAACATCAGGGGGGGAAATTAACGTACATTTTTATTAATTGTCTTGTTATTGATTCTCTTCCACTTGGACTATAAATAGATTCAGGGCTGATGTATAATATTAGTGCACAGTCCGTGAAAGATATATAATGCAAAATATCCTTCATCAGTTATAGTATAATATTCTTAAAGGGCTTTTCCAGTCAAATCTGTGGATGGCCATCAGGTGCGGATAAGACAGCCATGGACCCTGGGCTGTATGAATATTATAGACCCTACAAGTCTGGAATCACTTCCTACATATTGGGGGTCATTTACTAAGGGCCCGATTCGCGTTTTCCCGACGTGTTACCCGAATATTTCCGATTTGCGCCGCTTGTACATGAATTGCCCCGGGTTTTTGGCGCACGCGATCGGATTGTGGCGCATCGGGGCCGGCATGCGCGCGACAGAAATGGGGGGGGCGTGGCCGAACGAAAACCCGACGTATTCGGAAAAACCGCCGCATTTAAAAACCGAAACTGTGTCGCTTGGGGAGCGCTCACCTTCACCTTCTATGGGATGGTGCATTCCGGGGCGTTAAGATTATTTTCGGCGCTGCAGCGCCACCTGGTGGACGGCGGAGGAACTACCATCTTAAATCCCAGCCGGACCCGAATCCTGTGCAGAGAACGCGCCGCTGGATCGCGAATGGGCCGGGTAAGTAAATGTGCCCCATTGTACTAGGATCAGTTTATTGAGGAATGGAGGATGTGTCCCTTCTGTCTGTTTTCAATCTGCGGTTCCAGGACCTTTGGAGGACCTTCAAAGGTCCTGAAATGGCCATTGTGTACATGTGTATTGAGAGCAGGAACAGATGTACAAGGATTTTATCTGTGAAGGTCCTTCTGAGTATAAAATCTGTAGGGTGGTTTAGGGTGGCCATGGGCCTCTATTCGACCTAAATGTATACAAATTTAAAATGTTAATATTTACTTTAAAATAAATATAACCAATTATAATCTTAATAGGTCACCTATATGTGTGTTGGTAAAAGGGTCACCCACAAAAATCCTACAAGTAAAAAAGAGGGTTCTTTTCTTTGGCAAAATTGGCTATAGGTTGGTGTTGTACCTTATGCTCAAAGGTAATCTGTCGTACTGAAAATGGTGTCTGATATGGAGGAAGAATGTTGTATGAGCAGAAGGAGCTGAAAAGATTTTACCGTGTGTCCCATCTGTGGGTAAATTATTATAGAACAGGTGGAGCTGAGAAGATTGTATATAATGTCCTAAAAGCAGACATTGGGGCAGATTTATCAAGCAGTCTGAAAGTCAGAATATTTCCAATTGCCCATGGCAACCAATCACAGCTCCCCTTTAAAATATTCATGAGCACTGGTGAAATGAAAGCTGAGCTGTGATTGGTTGCCATGGGCAACTGGAAATATTCTGACTTTCAGACTGCTTGATAAATCTGCCCCATTATGTTATAGAGTAGGAGAAGCTAATGATTTATTACATAGGGGCTTATTGTGTTGTGACTGCATTATGCACGCCGTGACACAATACTGTGCACAGAGAGGGTCAAGTCTGACAGAAATGTGGCGCATGCCCCTTGAACTAATTGGATCACTTCAGGCGCCTGCAGCCCGCGCCACACTGAGATCTGATCTTCATGAATAAGTTGCCCGCTGCACATAGTACGCGTGTAGCACTGAACGTAGTGCAGTTTGCCTCACTATTAGTAAATTTGGGTCAATGTCTTAACTGCAGACATCATGTTACAGAGCAGGAGTATTCATTCGTATTTTACATAGTGTCCTAACTGCAGACAGCATGTTATAAAGCTGGAGGAGCTGAGCCGATTGCATACGATGGGGCTTATTTACTAAGGGTCCCGCGGCCGCATTTCTGTCGGGTTTTCCGTCGTTTTCAGGGATCGCGCTGCTGGGACAGGGATTTAGAAGGGGATTGTGTCGCACGCAACCGGATTTTGGCGATGGTACGGCTTTTATACGACAGAAATCAGGCGGCGGGCCGTCGGACGTTCCGACTGATTCCGACTGAGTGCGGGATTTAACTTTAAAATTGTGTCGCAACCAATGCACTTACATGCACCAGTAAGAAGAAGGTGAACTCTGTCGGACCTGAGCGGGGAGCAAGAACATGCAGATATCGGGCGCATAATGTAAGTGAATCGCGACAGAGTTCCTTCTCGTCGGACACTCCGGATTGGGGAATGCGCAGGACCAGGTAAGTAAATGTGCCCCAATGTCGTAACTGCAAATAACATGTTATACATTTGGGCACATTTACTTACCCAGTCCGAGGAGTTCATATAAAGTGCATTGTCCGACAATAATGCACTGTGCTGCAATTCACTAAGATCGATATCCGGCAGGTGTCGCTTCCCCGCTCAGGTCCACCAGAGTTCACCTTCTTTTTCATGGTGAATGTAAGTGCATTGTCTTGCGACATAATTTGAAAGTTAAATCCCACGCTGAGTCCGAATCAGTCGGATCGTCCGACGGCACAACCCCCGATTTGTGTCGCACGGAAGCAAGCGCAGCTGCGCCACAATCCGATCGTGTGAAACACAATCCCAAAGCAGACAACTGTTTAATATCTGTCAAAGCCTTGCAATCCCCAAAAAAGATGGATAGTCAAGTGTGATCCGCGTGATGAGCCCATAGTGTCCAATATACAGTACAGGCAGCAATTTATAGAGTAGGAAATGCTGAGTAGATTGTACATAGTATCCTATGAGGTGGGAGCAGCATCTCGGTTTAGGGGTCCAGTAGTATTATTCAGTGGTTGAAACCTACCCTTTATATCTAAACATACGTTATTAGCTCTAAACAAGAAAGTATAACCACCCATGAATATTAAAGACCCTACAAGTCCTGAATTCACTTCTTTAATATGGTGCTAGAATCAGCTTCCTGGGGAACGGAGGTTGTTTCCTTTCTGGCTGCTTTCAATCTTCAAGTTCATGACTTTTGGAGGACCTTCAAAGGTCCTGAAATTGTTTTTTTGTAAATGTGTATTGAGAGCAGGAACAAGGATTTCATGGGTGAAGGTTAGAGATGAGCGAACACTAAAATGCTCGGGTACTCGTTATTCGAGACGAACTTTTCCCGATGCTCGAGTGCTCGTCTCGAATAACGAACCCCATTGAAGTCAATGGGAGACTCGAGCATTTTTCAAGGGGACCAAGGCTCTGCACAGGGAAGCTTGGCCAAACACCTGGGAACCTCAGAAAAGGATGGAAACACCACGGAAATGGACAGGAAACAGCAGGGGCAGCATGCATGGATGCCTCTGAGGCTGCTTAATCGCACCATTATGCCGAAATTATGGGCAACAGCATGGCCATGACAGAGTGACAGAATGAAGCTAGATAGCATGTAAAACATCCAATAATTGACCCTGACACTATAGGGGACGGCATGCAGAGGCAGAGGCAGCGGCAGCAGGCTAGAGAGTGGCATGGCGACATACCCTAATTGGACTCAGGCTTCAAACCAATGGGTGTCAGAGAGGAACCAAAGGAGGTGAGCAAGAAGCGCTCAAATAATATCGGTACATGATAAAAGTTTGCCAGTATATTTTGTGGATTACACAGCAGGGTGGCGACAAAGTTAACATGGAAGCCATGAAAACAACCCAAAATTCTGCCTGACACAGCTCGTTTGATAAGGGGACCATGTATGCTTACAGTTCATGCCAGTCGCTGCACTGGCTGCCAGTCTCCTTTCGAATACAGTTTAAAATAATAATAACCCTCATCCATAAAGCTCTGTATAATGCTGCACCCCCCTACCTCTCCTCTCTTATCTCAGTCTATCGCCCAACCCGTGCTCTTAGATCCGCCAGTGATCTTAGATTAACCTCTACCCTAGTGCGGACCTCCCACTCGCGTCTCCAAGACTTCTCTAGAGCTGCACCAATTCTATGGAATGCTCTGCCCTGGACTATCAGACTAATACCTAACCTCCAAAGTTTCAAACGTGCTCTTAAAACCCATTTCTTTAGGCAAGCCTATAACACTCATTAACTGCATGAAGTTTTAACTCTTCTACTAACCCGTCCTGTGTCGTCCTCCCATCTGTTATCCAGCAACCAACAGGCACCAGACTTCTCTGCAGTCCCATTCACCCTGGACCTGGTATATAAGATGACGGCTGAGTGGTTCAAGCGACAGCAATTCCATTTATTATATTTTTTTCTATTCCCTAAGAAGAATGGCTTGACCATTAAATATTCTTTTACCTCGTGTTACCCCATCATCTTCATAAACCGTAAGCTCTGGCGAGCAGGGACCTCACTCCTGTTGTTCCATACAAATGTTGTGCTCTGTTACATTACATTTGTATTTGTTTCCTATGATTTGTAAAGCGCTACAGAATATGATGACGCTATATAAATAAAGATTATTATTATTATTATTATGGAGGCAGTGAACTAGTAGTAGATTAAAGGTGCTGCAGTTAAAACTATGTTAGTTGGATCTTGGGATGGAGCTGGCGCTCTGCAGCCAGGCGAGCTTTTGCCAATCCAAGCCCCTGTCTCTAGGCTACTCCCCAAACAGCACTTCTAAGAACCTTTTGTATAAGATCAAGTGTAGTAGCGTTCTTATAAGTTTAGGATATGGCGGGTGAGGGGAATGTAAACAGATGCGCAAGAAGCGCTGAAATAATATCCCTAAATGGTAAAAGTTTGCAAGTATATTTTGTGGATTACACAGCAGGGTGGCGACAAAGTTAACAACTTTGATGTGGAATGCCCTGTAATAGCTCTTGGGCGGTGTGCCTTTTATCGCCTAGGCTCAGCAGTTTGAGCACCGCCTGCTGTCGCTTAGCGACGGCACTGCTGCTGTGCCTAGAGCTACCGACTGATGGCGCCATGCCCACGGATGGTAATTCGGAGGAGGAGGAGGTGGAGGAGGGGTGGGAGGAGGTATAGTAGGCCTTTGAGACCTGGACCGAGGTAGGCCCCGCAATTCTCTGCGTCGGCAGTATATGACCAGCCCCAGGGTCAGACTCGGTCCCAGCCTGCACCAAGTTAAGTGTAGTAGCGTTCTTATAAGTTTGGGATATGGCGGGTGAGGGGAATGTAAACAGATGCGCAAGAAGCGCATGATGCGCATGGAGCTGGCGCTCTGCAGCCAGGCGAGCTTTTGCCAATCCAAGCCCCTGTCTCTAGGCTACTCCCCAAACAGCACTTCTAAGAACCTTTTGTATAAGATCAAGTGTAGTAGCGTTCTTATAAGTTTAGGATATGGCGGGTGAGGGGAATGTAAACAGATGCGCAAGAAGCGCTGAAATAATATCCCTAAATGGTAAAAGTTTGCAAGTATATTTTGTGGATTACACAGCAGGGTGGCGACAAAGTTAACAACTTTGATGTGGAATGCCCTGTAATAGCTCTTGGGCGGTGTGCCTTTTATCGCCTAGGCTCAGCAGTTTCAGCACCGCCTGCTGTCGCTTAGCGACGGCACTGCTGCTGTGCCTAGAGCTACCGACTGATGGCGCCATGCCCACGGATGGTAATTCGGAGGAGGAGGAGGTGGAGGAGGGGTGGGAGGAGGTATAGTAGGCCTTTGAGACCTGGACCGAGGTAGGCCCCGCAATTCTCTGCGTCGGCAGTATATGACCAGCCCCAGGGTCAGACTCGGTCCCAGCCTGCACCAAGTTAAGTGTAGTAGCGTTCTTATAAGTTTGGGATATGGCGGGTGAGGGGAATGTAAACAGATGCGCAAGAAGCGCATGATGCGCATGGAGCTGGCGCTCTGCAGCCAGGCGAGCTTTTGCCAATCCAAGCCCCTGTCTCTAGGCTACTCCCCAAACAGCACTTCTAAGAACCTTTTGTATAAGATCAAGTGTAGTAGCGTTCTTATAAGTTTAGGATATGCCGGGTGAGGGGAATGTAAACAGATGCGCAAGAAGCGCATGATGCGCATGGAGCTGGCGCTCCGCTGCCAGGCGAGCTTTCGCCAATTCAAGCCCCTGTCTCTAGGCTACTCCCCAAACAGCACTTCTAAGAACCTTTTGTATAAGATCAAGTGTAGTAGCGTTCTTATAAGTTTAGGATATGCCGGGTGAGGGGAATGTAAACAGATGCGCAAGAAGCGCTGAAATAATATCCCTAAATGGTAAAAGTTTGCCAGTATATTTTGTGGATAACACAGCAGGGTGGCGACAAAGTTAACAACTTTGATGTGGAATCCATGAAAACAACCCAAATTTCTGCCTGACACACCTCGTTTGATAAAGGGACGATGTATGGAGGCAGCTATATGGACGACTTTTGGAGGTAGCAATGGAGACAACGTGTGGAGGCTGCTATGGAGACAATTTAATTTGGATAGTGCCTGTATGTGGCAGTCCCAAACATTTTTCAAACCAGAGGAGCAGGTAGGTGGCCCTCCATTAAAATGGAATAGATTGAGTGCCTGTATGTGGCAGTCCCAAAAATGTTTCAAACCAGAGGAGCAGGTAGGTGGCCCTGCAGTAAAATGGAATAGATTGAGTGCCTGTATGTGGCAGTCCCAAAAATTTTTCAAACCAGAGGAGCAGGTAGGTGGCCCTGCAGTAAAATGGAATAGATTGAGTGCCTGTATGTGGCACTCACAAAAATTGTTTCAAACAGAGGACCGGGTAGGTGGCCCTCCAGAAAAATTAAATGCATGAAGTACTATAGCAAGAGCCAGTGGGCCCTGTCAAAAAATAGCCATTTTCCTCTGCTTTACTGTACAAAGAGGAGGAGAAGGAGGAAAATGAGGAGGAGGAGGAGTGGATCAATTATTCAGGTTGAGCTTCCTTCACCTGGTGGAGATTGGAAATTCTGAGAAATCCAGCCTTTATTCATTTTAATAAGCGTCAGCCTGTCAGCGCTGTCAGTCGACAGGCGTGTACGCTTATCGGTGATGATGCCACCAGCTGCACTGAAAACCCGCTCGGACAAGACGCTAGCGGCAGGGCAGGCAAGAACCTCCAAGGCGTACAGCGCCAGTTCGTGCCACATGTCCAGCTTTGAAACCCAGTAGTTGTAGGGAGCTGTGTGATCATTTAGGACGATGGTATGGTCAGCTACGTACTCCCTCACCATCTTTCTGTAAAGATCAGCCCTACTCTGCCGAGACTGGGGACAGGTGACAGTGTCTTGCTGGGGTGACATAAAGCTGGCAAAAGCCTTGTAAAGCGTACCCTTGCCAGTGCTGGACAAGCTGCCTGCTCGCCTACTCTCCCTCGCTACTTGTCCCGCAGAACTACGCACTCTGCCGCTAGCGCTGTCAGAAGGGAAATACTGTTTCAGCTTGTGCACCAGGGCCTGCTGGTATTCATGCATTCTCACACTCCTTTCCTCTGCAGGGATGAGAGTGGAAAGATTTTGCTTGTACCGTGGGTCCAGGAGAGTGAACACCCAGTAATCGGTGCTGGAATAAATTCTTTGAACGCGAGGGTCACGGGATAGGCAGCCTAGCATGAAATCTGCCATATGCGCCAGAGTACCAACGCGTAAGAATTCACTCCCCTCACTGGCCTGACTGTCCATTTCCTCCTCCTCCAACTCCTCCAACTCCTCTTCTTCTGCCCATACACGCTGAACAGTAAAGGACTCAACAATGGTCCCCTCTTGTGTCTCACCAACATTCTCCTCCTCTTCCTCCTCATCCTCCTCCACCTCCACCTCCTCCGATATGCGCTGAGAAACAGACCTGAGGGTGCTTTGGCTATCAACAAGGGAATATTCTTCCCCTGTCTCTTGTGACGAGCGCAAAGCTTCCGACTTCATGCTGACCAGAGAGTTTTTCAACAGGCCAAGCAGCGGGATGGTGAGGCTGATGATGGCGGCATCGCCACTGACCATCTGTGTTGACTCCTCAAAGTTACTCAGCACCTGACAGATATCAGACATCCACGTCCACTCCTCATTGTAGACTTGAGGAAGCTGACTGACCTGACTACCAGTTCTGGTGGAAGTTGACATCTGGCAGTCTACAATCGCTCTGCGCTGCTGGTAAACTCTGGATAACATGGTCAGTGTTGAATTCCACCTCGTGGGCACGTCGCACAACAGTCGGTGAGCGGGCAGTTGGAGGCGGCGCTGCGCTGCCCTGAGAGTGGCAGCATCTGGGCTGGACTTCCTGAAATGCGCACAGATGCGGCGCACCTTCGTGAGCAAATCAGACAGATTGGGGTATGTCTTGAGGAAACGCTGAACTATCAGATTTAACACATGGGCCAGGCATGGCACATGTGTCAGTCTGCCGAGTTGCAGAGCCGCCACCAGGTTACGGCCGTTGTCACACACAACCATTCCCGGCTTGAGGTTCAGCGGTGCCAGCCACAGATCAGTCTGCGCCGTGATGCCCTGTAATAGCTCTTGGGCGGTGTGCCTTTTGTCGCCTAGGCTCAGCAGTTTGAGCACCGCCTGCTGTCGCTTAGCGACGGCACTGCTGCTGTGCCTAGAGCTACCGACTGATGGCGCCGTGCCCACGGATGGTAGTTCGGAGGAGGAGGTGGAGGAGGGGTGGGAGGAGGAGGAGGCATAGTAGGCCTGAAACACCTGGACCGAGGTAGGCCCCGCAATCCTCGGCGTCGGCAGTATATGAGCAGCCCCAGTGTCAGACTCGGTCCCAGCCTCCACCAAGTTAACCCAATGTGCCGTCAGCGATATATAGTGGCCCTGCCCGGCAGCACTCGTCCACGTGTCCGTGGTCAGGTGGACCTTGTCAGAAACGGCGTTGGTCAGGGCACGGATGATGTTGTCTGACACGTGCTGGTGCAGGGCTGGGACGGCACATCGGGAAAAGTAGTGGCGGCTGGGGACCGAATACCGAGGGGCGGCCGCCGCCATGAGGTTGCGAAAGGCCTCGGTCTCTACTAGCCTATAGGGCAGCATCTCCAGGCTAAGCAATCTGGAGATGTGCACATTAAGGGCTTGGGCGTGCGGGTGGGTTGCACTATATTTGCGTTTCCGCTCCAGCGTCTGGGGTATGGAGAGCTGAACGCTGGTGGATGCTGTGGAGGATCGTGGAGGCGACGATGGGGTTTTTGTGGCAGGGTCCTGGGCAGGGGGCTGACTAGCAGCTGACACAGGGGAAGGAGCAGTGGTGTGCACGGCCGGAGGTGAACGGGCTTGTTGCCACTGAGTGGGGTGTTTAGCATTCATATGCCTGCGCATACTGGTGGTAGTTAAGCTAGTAGTGGTGGAACCCCTGCTGAGCCTGGTTTGGCAAATGTTGCACACCACAGTCCGTCGGTCATCCGGTGTTTCCTTAAAGAACCTCCAGACTTCTGAAGATCTAGCCCTCGCCGCAGGAGCCCTCGCCACGGGAGCTTCACTAGTTGACACATTTGGCGTTGATGCACCAGCTCTGGCCCTGCCTCTCCGTCTGGCCCCACCACTGCCTCTTCCAACCTGTTCTGGTCGAGGACTCTCCTCCGTCTCAGAAGCACTGTGTTCACCCGGCCTCTCAACCCAGCTTGGGTCTGTCACCTCATCATCCTCCGATCCCTCAGTCTGCTCCCCCCTCGGACTTCCTGTCCTGACAACAACTTCCCCACTGTCTGACAACCGTGTCTCCTCATCGTCGGACACCTCTTTACACACTTCCACTACGTCAAGAAGGTCATCATCACCCACAGACTGTGACTGTTGGAAAACCTGGGCATCGGAAAATTGCTCAGCAGCAACCGGACAAGTGGTTTGTGACTGTGGGAAGGGTCCAGAAAACAGTTCCTCAGAGTATGCCGGTTCAAATGCCAAATTTTCCTGGGAGGGGGCAGACTGGGGGGGAGGAGGCTGAGGTGCAGGAGCTGGAGGAGTGGCGATTTCGGTGACATGGGTGGACTGCGTGGAAGACTGACTGGTGGTGGACAAATTGCTCGAAGCATTGTCAGCAATCCACGACATCACCTGTTCGCACTGTTCTGGCCTCAACAGTGCTCTACCACGAGTCCCAGTAACTTCAGACATGAACCTAGGGAGTGTAGCTCTGCGGCGTTCCCCTGCTCCCTCATCAGCAGGTGGTGTCTCACCCCGCCCAGGACCACGGCCTCTGACCCCTGCAGTAGTTGGACGCCCACGTCCCCGCCCTCGTCCTCTACCCCTAGCCCTCGGGTTAAACATTTTTAAAATGAGAGTTATAACTTTATTTTTTTTTTTACTTTTTTTTGTTTTTTTTTGTGTTTTTTTTTTTTTTTGTGTTTTTTGTTTTTTTTTGAGTTTTTTAAACCAAACAATGCTATCCTATTGCTATGGCTATTTTCTAGCCAAGTATCAAAGCACACTACTATGCCAGATGAGATGACACTGAGTTAGTGCCTAATTGAAATCCAACCCCTACTAAATTTTCCCACTTCGGTCTTTGCTATGGATATGTGCGTCACTAAGCGCAGAACACAGCGGTCGCAAGTCTCACTACAAATTGCTCAGAATTGGCTAGTACATGCACTGCAGAAAGTACAGCCACCAGCAGATCAACCAGAAATCAAATATATAGAACGCTACTGTATGCGTAAGTAAGCTCTTTGTATTCTCCTATGGCTATTTTCTAGCCAAGTATCAAAGCACACTACTATGCCAGATGAGATGACACTGAGTTAGTGCCTAATTGAAATCCAACCCCTACTAAATTTTCCCACTTCGGTCTTTGCTATGGATATGTGCGTCACTAAGCGCAGAACACAGCGGTCGCAAGTCTCACTACAAATTGCTCAGAATTGGCTAGTACATGCACTGCAGAAAGTACAGCCACCAGCAGATCAACCAGAAATCAAATATATAGAACGCTACTGTATGCGTAAGTAAGCTCTTTGTATTCTCCTATGGCTATTTTCTAGCCAAGTATCAAAGCACACTACTATGCCAGATGAGATGACACTGAGTTAGTGCCTAATTGAAATCCAACCCCTACTAAATTTTCCCACTTCGGTCTTTGCTATGGATATGTGCGTCACTAAGCGCAGAACACAGCGGTCGCAAGTCTCACTACAAATTGCTCAGAATTGGCTAGTACATGCACTGCAGAAAGTACAGCCACCAGCAGATCAACCAGAAATCAAATATATAGAACGCTACTGTATGCGTAAGTAAGCTCTTTGTATTCTCCTATGGCTATTTTCTAGCCAAGTATCAAAGCACACTACTATGCCAGATGAGATGACACTGAGTTAGTGCCTAATTGAAATCCAACCCCTACTAAATTTTCCCACTTCGGTCTTTGCTATGGATATGTGCGTCACTAAGCGCAGAACACAGCGGTCGCAAGTCTCACTACAAATTGCTCAGAATTGGCTAGTACATGCACTGCAGAAAGTACAGCCACCAGCAGATCAACCAGAAATCAAATATATAGAACGCTACTGTATGCGTAAGTAAGCTCTTTGTATTCTCCTATGGCTATTTTCTAGCCAAGTATCAAAGCACACTACTATGCCAGATGAGATGACACTGAGTTAGTGCCTAATTGAAATCCAACCCCTACTAAATTTTCCCACTTCGGTCTTTGCTATGGATATGTGCGTCACTAAGCGCAGAACACAGCGGTCGCAAGTCTCACTACAAATTGCTCAGAATTGGCTAGTACATGCACTGCAGAAAGTACAGCCACCAGCAGATCAACCAGAAATCAAATATATAGAACGCTACTGTATGCGTAAGTAAGCTCTTTGTATTCTCCTATGGCTATTTTCTAGCCAAGTATCAAAGCACACTACTATGCCAGATGAGATGACACTGAGTTAGTGCCTAATTGAAATCCAACCCCTACTAAATTTTCCCACTTCGGTCTTTGTTATGGATATGTGTGCCACTAAGAGCTAAACACAACGGTAGCAAGTCCCCCTGCTAATTCCTCACAAAATGGTACTAGATGCAAATTAAAATAAAAAAAGTAGAACGTTATTGTAGCCCTAAGAAGGGCTGTTGGGTTCTTTGAGAATCACTCCTGCCTAACAGTAAGCTAATAGAACACCCTAACGCTTTCCCTGACCAGCAGCAGCTCTCTCCCTAGCGGCATCCAGACACAGAATGATCCGAGCAGCGCGGGCAGCGGCTAGTCTATCCCAGGGTCACCTGATCTGGCCAGCCAACCACTGCTATCGACGTGTAAGGGTACCACGTCATGCTGGGTGGAGTGCAGAGTCTCCTGGCTTGTGATTGGCTCTGTTTCTGGCCGCCAAAAAGCAAAACGGCGGGAGCTGCCATTTTCTCGAGCGGGCGAAGTATTCGTCCGAGCAACGAGCAGTTTCGAGTACCCTAATGCTCGACCGAGCATCAAGCTCGGACGAGCATGTTCGCTCATCTCTAGTGAAGGTCCTTCTGAGTATAACATTTAGTGAGTGGTTTGGGTGGCCATGGGCCTCCTAGAAGGCTTGGACCCTGGGCTACCACCCAGACCACCTATATTATAATCCACTACTGCTTCCATCCAATGGAGCCTGGACGTATGTCTTATAGGAACAGCTAAAGAAATTGACTTCCTGTCCACACATAAGATGTGGTGTCAGTTGCAGAAAAGAAAGAAGAAGAAAAATCACACTCTTTTTTTAAAATCCTGAATAACCCCATTAAAAACCTGTTTTTGCACATATTTTATTGATTTATATGCAACCTTCATAAGCCATAAATTACATAGAATATGCCTGGCCTATTAGTACACAGCTTGTCTTTGATCATATTATTATTATTGTTGTTGTGACTTTTATCGTTTTAAAAAAAATGTTAACATAAAAATGATGAATATTGAATTTATGTATTTATCAGGTAAATAATACGGACCACAATTTGAGTCTGACGTTTTTTTTTTTCATGCAAACCTTGTGATCCCAGACATGCAGTGTAAGTGAGATTCCACGTAATATAAAATGATGGAGTCATTAATCCTGCGCCATTAATGACACCCAGCCCCCCTCTGCTATTATTGATATCAATTCCATTGTCTCTGACTCCCTAGTTCATCAGTATGCAAACGGAGTGTCACTATGATGGGTGGTGACTTGGTTGGATGCACTTTCTAGATTTCTGGCAAATGAGTATAATTATTTTCAGAGCTGCGGGCAACTCATGCATGTTTTATCCTCCATCTGGACCTGCACGATACACAATAGTGATAAAAGATGATATCCTTTCCTGAATGCTCGCGGACCATCATCAAGCAAGCACTGATGAAATGCTGGTGTATCCCCTAGCACTTTTTATTTGTGCCACAGCTTGACAAAGCATTTATTTCCCAAAAGTGCAAAAAAAAAAATAAAAAAAACACTTCAAATATTCAAACCTTCTGCGCATACATGTGTCGTTTGAAAGCATTTGGCCTTAGCATAAAGGAATAATTTGGAAATTGACAATTTCAGTGTGTAGCAATTGTGCAAAGAGAATAGGAGGGTCCCTGAAGCTGCAAAATAGAGCAAACACCTTGTATTTTTTTTAATTACCTCAATCATGAGCATCTAATCTTCTAGAGTCGTGTAATAGACCTTGTAGCGACCATTATGTGGTCTCATATGTGATATCATATGCATGTAATAATCAGACCAAAGTCAAATATATAGAAAAAGGTGTGAATATGTATGATTAATAATAAATTATGCTTATACATGTAGTTATAATCAATAATACCACAATTCTTAGTTAAATAATGAGATATAACCATCTGCTCCCATTAAATTATTATCTTTAACCTCCTGCAGCCATTCTCCTGAGCTTCTCAAAAGAATAACAAATACATCAGAATGAGTCCTGTAAGACTAACTATGGAATTATAGACGGGGAACAGTATAATCTGTGCCCACATTACCTACAGGGAGAGACAGGAAGGCAGTACAATCTGTGCCAACATTATCTACAGGGAGGTAGTACAATCTGTGCCTACATTATCTACAGGCAGGGGCAGAGGGCAGTATAATCTACAGGGAGAGACAGGGGTGCAGTACAATCTGTGCCTACATTACCTACAGGGAGAGACAGGGAGGCAGTACAATCTGTGCCTACATTACCTACAGGGAGAGACAGGGAGGCAGTACAATCTGTGCCTACATTACCTACAGGGAGAGACAGGGAGACTGTATAATCTGTGCCTACATTATCTACAGGGAGGTAGTACAATCTGTGCTTACATTATCCGCAGAAAGGAACAGGGAAGTAGTACAAGCTGTGTCTACAGTATCTACAGGGAGAGGTAGGGAGGCAGTACAATGTGTACCAACATTATCTACAGGGAGGGGCAGGGGGCAGTATAATCTACAGGGAGAGACAGGGAGGCAGTACAATATGTGCTTACTAGAGATGAGCGAACACTAAAATGCTCGGGTACTCGTTATTCGAGACGAACTTTTCCCGATGCTCGAGTGCTCGTCTCGAATAACGAACCCCATTGAAGTCAATGGGAGACTCGAGCATTTTTCAAGGGGACCAAGGCTCTGCACAGGGAAGCTTGGCCAAACACCTGGGAACCTCAGAAAAGGATGGAAACACCACGGAAATGGACAGGAAACAGCAGGGGCAGCATGCATGGATGCCTCTGAGGCTGCATAATCGCACCATTATGCCAAAATTATGGGCAACAGCATGGCCATGACAGAGTGACAGAATGAAGCTAGATAGCATCTAAAACATCCAATAATTGACCCTGACACTATAGGGGACGGCATGCAGAGGCAGCGGCAGCAGCGGCAGGCTAGAGAGTGGCATGGCGACATACCCTAAATGGACTCAGGCTTCAAACCAATGGGTGGCAGAGAGGAACCAAAGGAGGTGAGCAAGAAGCGCTCAAATAATATCGGTACATGATAAAAGTTTGCCAGTATATTTTGTGGATTACACAGCAGGGTGGCGACAAAGTTAACATGGAAGCCATGAAAACAACCCAAAATTCTGCCTGACACAGCTCGTTTGATAAGGGGACCATGTATGGAGGCAGTGAACTAGTAGTAGATTAAAGGTGCTGCAGTTAAAACTATGTTAGTTGGATCTTGGCATGGAGCTGGCGCTCCGCTGCCAGGCGAGCTTTCGCCAATCCAAGCCCCTGTCTCTAGGCTACTCCCCAAACAGCACTTCTAAGAACCTTTTGTATAAGATCAAGTGTAGTAGCGTTCTTATAAGTTTAGGATATGCCGGGTGAGGGGAATGTAAACAGATGCGCAAGAAGCGCTGAAATAATATCCCTAAATGGTAAAAGTTTGCAAGTATATTTTGGGGATTACACAGCAGGGTGGCGACAAAGTTAACAACTTTGATGTGGAATGCCCTGTAATAGCTCTTGGGCGGTGTGCCTTTTATCGCCTAGGCTCAGCAGTTTCAGCACCGCCTGCTGTCGCTTAGCGACGGCACTGCTGCTGTGCCTAGAGCTACCGACTGATGGCGCCATGCCCACGGATGGTAATTCGGAGGAGGAGGAGGTGGAGGAGGGGTGGGAGGAGGTATAGTAGGCCTTTGAGACCTGGACCGAGGTAGGCCCCGCAATTCTCTGCGTCGGCAGTATATGACCAGCCCCAGGCTCAGACTCGGTCCCAGCCTGCACCAAGTTAAGTGTAGTAGCGTTCTTATAAGTTTGGGATATGGCGGGTGAGGGGAATGTAAACAGATGCGCAAGAAGCGCATGATGCGCATGGAGCTGGCGTTCCGCTGCCAGGCGAGCTTTCGCCAATCCAAGCCCCTGTCTCTAGGCTACTCCCCAAACAGCACTTCTAAGAACCTTTTGTATAAGATCAAGTGTAGTAGCGTTCTTATAAGTTTAGGATATGCCGGGTGAGGGGAATGTAAACAGATGCGCAAGAAGCGCAGAAATAATATCCCTAAATGGTAAAAGTTTGCCAGTATATTTTGGGGATTACACAGCAGGGTGGTGACAAAGTTAACAACTTTGATGTGGAATCCATGAAAACAACCCAAATTTCTGCCTGACAAACCTCGTTTGATAAAGGGACGATGTATGGAGGCAGCTATATGGACGACTTTTGGAGGTAGCAATGGAGACAACGTGTGGAGGCTGCTATGGAGACAATTTAATTTGGATAGTGCCTGTATGTGGCAGTCCCAAACATTTTTAAAACCAGAGGAGCAGGTAGGTGGCCCTCCAGTAAAATGGGATAGATTGAGTGCCTGTATGTGGCAGTCCCAAAAATGTTTCAAACCAGAGGAGCAGGTAGGTGGCCCTCCAGTAAAATGGAATAGATTGAGTGCCTGTATGTGGCAGTCCCAAAAATTGTTCAAACCAGAGGAGCAGGTAGGTGGCCCTGCAGTAAAATGGAATAGATTGAGTGCCTGTATGTGGCAGTCCCAAAAATTGTTCAAACCAGAGGAGCAGGTAGGTGGCCCTGCAGTAAAATGGAATAGATTGAGTGCCTGTATGTGGCAGTCCCAAAAATTGTTCAAACCAGAGGAGCAGGTAGGTGGCCCTGCAGTAAAATGGAATAGATTGAGTGCCTGTATGTGGCAGTCCCAAAAATGTTTCAAACCAGAGGAGCAGGTAGGTGGCCCTCCAGTAAAATGGAATAGATTGAGTGCCTGTATGTGGCAGTCCCAAAAATTGTTCAAACCAGAGGAGCAGGTAGGTGGCCCTGCAGTAAAATGGAATAGATTGAGTGCCTGTATGTGGCAGTCCCAAAAATGTTTCAAACCAGAGGAGCAGGTAGGTGGCCCTCCAGTAAAATGGAATAGATTGAGTGCCTGTATGTGGCAGTCCCAAAAATTGTTCAAACCAGAGGAGCAGGTAGGTGGCCCTGCAGTAAAATGGAATAGATTGAGTGCCTGTATGTGGCAGTCCCAAAAATTGTTCAAACCAGAGGAGCAGGTAGGTGGCCCTGCAGTAAAATGGAATAGATTGAGTGCCTGTATGTGGCAGTCCCAAAAATGTTTCAAACCAGAGGAGCAGGTAGGTGGCCCTCCAGTAAAATGGAATAGATTGAGTGCCTGTATGTGGCAGTCCCAAAAATTGTTCAAACCAGAGGAGCAGGTAGGTGGCCCTGCAGTAAAATGGAATAGATTGAGTGCCTGTATGTGGCAGTCCCAAAAATTTTTTAAAACAGAGGACCGGGTAGGTGGCCCTCCAGAAAAATGGAATAGATTGAGTGCCTGTATGTGGCACTCACAAAAATTGTTTCAAACAGAGGACCGGGTAGGTGGCCCTCCAGAAAAATTAAATGCATAAAGTACTATAGGTAGAGCCAGTGGGCCCTGTCAAAAAATAGCCAGTTTCCTCTGCTTTACTGTACAAAGAGCAGGAGAAGGAGGAAAATGAGGAGGAGGAGGAGGAGTGGATAAATTATTCAGGTTGAGCTTCCTTCACCTGCTGGAGATTGGAAATTAGGAGAAATCCATGCTTTATTCATCTTGATAAGCGTCAGCCTGTCAGCGCTGTCAGTCGACAGGCGTGTACGCTTATCGGTGATGATGCCACCAGCTGCACTGAAAACCCGCTCGGACAAGACGCTAGCGGCAGGGCAGGCAAGAACCTCCAAGGCGTAGAGCGCCAGTTCGTGCCACATGTCCAGCTTTGAAACCCAGTAGTTGTAGGGAGCTGTGTGATCATTTAGGACGATGGTATGGTCAGCTACGTACTCCCTCACCATCTTTCTGTAAAGATCAGCCCTACTCTGCCGAGACTGGGGACAGGTGACAGTGTCTTGCTGGGGTGACATAAAGCTGGCAAAAGCCTTGTAAAGCGTACCCTTGCCAGTGCTGGACAAGCTGCCTGCTCGCCTACTCTCCCTCGCTACTTGTCCCGCAGAACTACGCACTCTGCCGCTAGCGCTGTCAGAAGGGAAATACTGTTTCAGCTTGTGCACCAGGGCCTGCTGGTATTCATGCATTCTCACACTCCTTTCCTCTCCAGGGATGAGAGTGGGAAGATTTTGCTTGTACCGTGGGTCCAGGAGAGTGAACACCCAGTAATCGGTGCTGGAATAAATTCTTTGAACGCGAGGGTCACGGGATAGGCAGCCTAGCATGAAATCTGCCATATGCGCCAGAGTACCAACGCGTAAGAATTCACTCCCCTCACTGGCCTGACTGTCCATTTCCTCCTCCTCCAACTCCTCCAACTCCTCTTCTTCTGCCCATACACGCTGAACAGTGAAGGACTCAACAATGGTCCCCTCTTGTGTCTCGCCAACATTCTCCTCCTCTTCCTCCTCATCCTCCTCCACCTCCACCTCCTCCGATATGCGCTGAGAAACAGACCTCAGGGTGCTTTGGCTATCAACAAGGGAATATTCTTCCCCCGTCTCTTGTGACGAGCGCAAAGCTTCCGACTTCATGCTGACCAGAGAGTTTTTCAACAGGCCAAGCAGCGGGATGGTGAGGCTGATGATGGCGGCATCGCCACTGACCATCTGTGTTGACTCCTCAAAGTTACTCAGCACCTGACAGATATCAGACATCCACGTCCACTCCTCATTGTAGACTTGAGGAAGCTGACTGACCTGACTACCAGTTCTGGTGGAAGTTGACATCTGGCAGTCTACAATCGCTCTGCGCTGCTGGTAAACTCTGGATAACATGGTCAGTGTTGAATTCCACCTCGTGGGCACGTCGCACAACAGTCGGTGAGCGGGCAGTTGGAGGCGGCGCTGCGCTGCCCTGAGAGTGGCAGCATCTGGGCTGGACTTCCTGAAATGCGCACAGATGCGGCGCACCTTCGTGAGCAAATCAGACAGATTGGGGTATGTCTTGAGGAAACGCTGCACTATCAGATTTAACACATGGGCCAGGCATGGCACATGTGTCAGTCTGCCGAGTTGCAGAGCCGCCACCAGGTTACGGCCGTTGTCACACACAACCATTCCCGGCTTGAGGTTCAGCGGTGCCAGCCACAGATCAGTCTGCGCCGTGATGCCCTGTAATAGCTCTTGGGCGGTGTGCCTTTTGTCGCCTAGGCTCAGCAGTTTGAGCACCGCCTGCTGTCGCTTAGCGACGGCACTGCTGCTGTGCCTAGAGCTACCGACTGATGGCGCCGTGCCCACGGATGGTAGTTCGGAGGAGGAGGTGGAGGAGGGGTGGGAGGAGGAGGAGGCATAGTAGGCCTGAAACACCTGGACCGAGGTAGGCCCCGCAATCCTCGGCGTCGGCAGTATATGAGCAGCCCCAGGGTCAGACTCGGTCCCAGCCTCCACCAAGTTAACCCAATGTGCCGTCAGCGATATATAGTGGCCCTGCCCGGCAGCACTCGTCCACGTGTCCGTGGTCAGGTGGACCTTGTCAGAAACGGCGTTGGTCAGGGCACGGATGATGTTGTCTGACACGTGCTGGTGCAGGGCTGGGACGGCACATCGGGAAAAGTAGTGGCGGCTGGGGACCGAATACCGAGGGGCGGCCGCCGCCATGAGGTTGCGAAAGGCCTCGGTCTCTACTAGCCTATAGGGCAGCATCTCCAGGCTAAGCAATCTGGAGATGTGCACATTAAGGGCTTGGGCGTGCGGGTGGGTTGCACTATATTTGCGTTTCCGCTCCAGCGTCTGGGGTATGGAGAGCTGAACGCTGGTGGATGCTGTGGAGGATCGTGGAGGCGACGATGGGGTTTTTGTGGCAGGGTCCTGGGCAGGGGGCTGACTAGCAGCTGACACAGGGGAAGGAGCAGTGGTGTGCACGGCCGGAGGTGAACGGGCTTGTTGCCACTGAGTGGGGTGCTTAGCATTCATATGCCTGCGCATACTGGTGGTAGTTAAGCTAGTAGTGGTGGAACCCCTGCTGAGCCTGGTTTGGCAAATGTTGCACACCACAGTCCGTCGGTCATCCGGTGTTTCCTTAAAGAACCTCCACACTTCTGAAGATCTAGCCCTCGCCGCAAGAGCCCTCACCACGGGAGCTTCACTAGTTGACAGTGGCGCTGATGCACCAGCTCTGGCCCTGCCTCTCCGTCTGGCCCCACCACTGCCTCTTCCAACCTGTTCAGGTCGAGGACTCTCCTCCGTCTCAGAAGCACTGTGTTCACCCGGCCTCTCAACCCAGCTTGGGTCTGTCACCTCATCATCCTCCGATCCCTCAGTCTGCTCCCCCCTCGGACTTCCTGCCCTGACAACAACTTCCCCACTGTCTGACAACCGTGTCTCCTCATCGTCGGACACCTCTTTACACACTTCCACTACGTCAAGAAGGTCATCATCACCCACAGACTGTGACTGGTGGAAAACCTGGGCATCGGAAAATTGCTCAGCAGCAACCGGACAAGTGGTTTGTGACTGTGGGAAGGGTCCAGAAAACAGTTCCTCAGAGTATGCCGGTTCAAATGCCAAATTTTCCTGGGAGGGGGCAGACTGGGGGGGAGGAGGCTGAGGTGCAGGAGCTGGAGGAGTGGCGATTTCGGTGACATGGGTGGACTGCGTGGAAGACTGACTGGTGGTGGACAAATTGCTCGAAGCATTGTCAGCAATCCACGACATCACCTGTTCGCACTGTTCTGGCCTCAACAGTGCTCTACCACGAGTCCCAGTAACTTCAGACATGAACCTAGGGAGTGTAGCTCTGCGGCGTTCCCCTGCTCCCTCATCAGCAGGTGGTGTCTCACCCCGCCCAGGACCACGGCCTCTGACCCCTGCAGTAGTTGGACGCCCACGTCCCCGCCCTCGTCCTCTACCCCTAGCCCTCGGGTTAAACATTTTTAAAATGAGGGTTATAACTTTATTTTTTTTTTTACTTTTTTTTTTTTTTTTTTTTTTTTTTTTTTTTTTTGTGTTTTTTGTTTTTTTTTGAGTTTTTAAAACCAAACAATGCTATCCTATTGCTATGGCTATTTTCTAGCCAAGTATCAAAGGAAGCACAGTACTATGCCAGATGAGATGACACTGAGTTATTGCCTAATAGAAATCCAACCCCTACTGAATTTTGCCACTTCGGCCTTTGCTATGGATATGTGCGCCACTAAGCGCAGAACACAGCGGTCGCAAGTCCCACTACAAATTGCTCAGAATTGGCAAGTACATGCACTGCAGAAACTACAGCCACCAGCAGATCAACCAGAAATCAAATATATAGAACGCTACTGTAGGCTTCAAGATCAAGAAGCTGTTTGTATTCTCCTATGGCTATTTTCTAGCCAAGTATCAAAGGAAGCACAGTACTATGCCGGATGAGATGACACTGAGTTATTGCCTAATAGAAATCCAACCCCTACTGAATTTTGCCACTTCAGCCTTTGCTATGGATATGTGCGCCACTAAGCGCAGAACACAGCGGTCGCAAGTCTCACTACAAATTGCTCAGAATTGGCAAGTACATGCACTGCAGAAACTACAGCCACCAGCAGATCAACCAGAAATCAAATATATAGAACGCTACTGTAGGCTTCAAGAAGCTGTTTGTATTCTCCTATGGCTATTTTCTAGCCAAGTATCAAAGGAAGCACAGTACTATGCCGGATGAGATGACACTGAGTTATTGCCTAATAGAAATCCAACCCCTACTGAATTTTGCCACTTCAGCCTTTGCTATGGATATGTGCGCCACTAAGCGCAGAACACAGCGGTCGCAAGTCTCACTACAAATTGCTCTGAATTGGCAAGTACATGCACTGCAGAAACTACAGCCACCAGCAGATCAACCAGAAATCAAATATATAGAACGCTACTGTAGGCTTCAAGAAGCTGTTTGTATTCTCCTATGGCTATTTTCTAGCCAAGTATCAAAGGAAGCACAGTACTATGCCGGATGAGATGACACTGAGTTATTGCCTAATAGAAATCCAACCCCTACTGAATTTTGCCACTTCGGCCTTTGCTATGGATATGTGCGCCACTAAGCGCAGAACACAGCGGTCGCAAGTCCCACTACAAATTGCTCAGAATTGGCAAGTACATGCACTGCAGAAACTACAGCCACCAGCAGATCAACCAGAAATCAAATATATAGAACGCTACTGTAGGCTTCAAGATCAAGAAGCTGTTTGTATTCTCCTATGGCTATTTTCTAGCCAAGTATCAAAGGAAGCACAGTACTATGCCGGATGAGATGACACTGAGTTATTGCCTAATAGAAATCCAACCCCTACTGAATTTTGCCACTTCAGCCTTTGCTATGGATATGTGCGCCACTAAGCGCAGAACACAGCGGTCGCAAGTCTCACTACAAATTGCTCAGAATTGGCAAGTACATGCACTGCAGAAACTACAGCCACCAGCAGATCAACCAGAAATCAAATATATAGAAAGCTACTGTAGGCTTCAAGAAGCTGTTTGTATTCTCCTATGGCTATTTTCTAGCCAAGTATCAAAGGAAGCACAGTACTATGCCGGATGAGATGACACTGAGTTATTGCCTAATAGAAATCCAACCCCTACTGAATTTTGCCACTTCGGCCTTTGCTATGGATATGTGCGCCACTAAGCGCAGAACACAGCGGTCGCAAGTCTCACTACAAATTGCTCAGAATTGGCAAGTACATGCACTGCAGAAACTACAGCCACCAGCAGATCAACCAGAAATCAAATATATAGAACGCTACTGTAGGCTTCAAGAAGCTGTTTGTATTCTCCTATGGCTATTTTCTAGCCAAGTATCAAAGGAAGCACAGTACTATGCCAGATGAGATGACACTGAGTTATTGCCTAATAGAAATCCAACCCCTACTGAATTTTGCCACTTCAGCCTTTGCTATGGATATGTGCGCCACTAAGCGCAGAACACAGCGGTCGCAAGTCTCACTACAAATTGCTCAGAATTGGCAAGTACATGCACTGCAGAAACTACAGCCACCAGCAGATCAACCAGAAATCAAATATATAGAACGCTACTGTAGGCTTCAAGAAGCTGTTTGTATTCTCCTATGGCTATTTTCTAGCCAAGTATCAAAGGAAGCACAGTACTATGCCAGATGAGATGACACTGAGTTATTGCCTAATAGAAATCCAACCCCTACTGAATTTTGCCACTTCAGCCTTTGCTATGGATATGTGCGCCACTAAGCGCAGAACACAGCGGTCGCAAGTCTCACTACAAATTGCTCAGAATTGGCAAGTACATGCACTGCAGAAACTACAGCCACCAGCAGATCAACCAGAAATCAAATATATAGAACGCTACTGTAGGCTTCAAGAAGCTGTTTGTATTCTCCTATGGCTATTTTCTAGCCAAGTATCAAAGGAAGCACAGTACTATGCCAGATGAGATGACACTGAGTTATTGCCTAATAGAAATCCAACCCCTACTGAATTTTGCCACTTCAGCCTTTGCTATGGATATGTGCGCCACTAAGCGCAGAACACAGCGGTCGCAAGTCTCACTACAAATTGCTCAGAATTGGCAAGTACATGCACTGCAGAAACTACAGCCACCAGCAGATCAACCAGAAATCAAATATATAGAACGCTACTGTAGGCTTCAAGAAGCTGTTTGTATTCTCCTATGGCTATTTTCTAGCCAAGTATCAAAGGAAGCACAGTACTATGCCAGATGAGATGACACTGAGTTATTGCCTAATAGAAATCCAACCCCTACTGAATTTTGCCACTTCAGCCTTTGCTATGGATATGTGCGCCACTAAGCGCAGAACACAGCGGTCGCAAGTCTCACTACAAATTGCTCAGAATTGGCAAGTACATGCACTGCAGAAACTACAGCCACCAGCAGATCAACCAGAAATCAAATATATAGAACGCTACTGTAGGCTTCAAGAAGCTGTTTGTATTCTCCTATGGCTATTTTCTAGCCAAGTATCAAAGGAAGCACAGTACTATGCCAGATGAGATGACACTGAGTTATTGCCTAATAGAAATCCAACCCCTACTGAATTTTCCCACTTCGGTCTTTGCTATGGATATGTGTGCCACTAAGAGCTAAACACAACGGTAGCAAGTCCCCCTGCTAATTCCTCACAAAATGGTAAAAGATGCAAATTAAAATAAAAAAAGTAGAACGTTATTGTAGCCCTAAGAAGGGCTGTTGGGTTCTTTGAGAATCACTCCTGCCTAACAGTAAGCTAATAGAACACCCTAACGCTTTCCCTGAGCAGCAGCAGCTCTCTCCCTAGCGGCATCCAGAGACAGAATGATCCGAGCAGCGCGGCCAGCGGCTAGTCTATCCCAGGGTCACCTGATCTGGCCAGCCAACCACTGCTATCGACGTGTAAGGGTACCACGTCATGCTGGGTGGAGTGCAGAGTCTCCTGGCTTGTGATTGGCTCTGTTTCTGGCCGCCAAAAAGCAAAACGGCGGGAGCTGCCATTTTCTCGAGCGGGCGAAGTATTCGTCCGAGTAACGAGCAGTTTCGAGTACCCTAATGCTCGACCGAGCATCAAGCTCGGACGAGCATGTTCGCTCATCTCTAGTGCTTACATTATCTACAGGGAAAGACAGGGAGGCAGTACAATCTGTGCCGGCATTATCTACAGGGAGAGAAAGGGGGCAGTATAATCTACAGGGAGGCAGTACAATATGTGCTTACATTATCTACAGGGAGAGAAAGGGGGCAGTACAATGTGTGCCTACATTATCTACAGAGCGAGGCAGGGAGGCAGTACAATCTGTGCCTACATTATCTACAGGGAGGGGCAGGGGGCAGTATAATCTACAGGTTGAAACAGGGATGCAGTACAATATGTGCTTACATTAACTACAGGGAAAGACAGGGATCTGTGCCAACATTATCTACAGGGAGAGAAAGGGGGCAGTACAGTATGTGCCTACATTATCTACAGAGAGAGGCAGGGAGGCAGTACAATATGTGCATACATTATCTACAGGGAGAGACAGGGGGCAGTATAACTACAGAGAGAGGCAGGGATGCAGTACAATCTCTCTATCTATCTATATCCTAGGAAAGTTGGTAGCTGCACAAAATTAAAGGGTGCACGGCTGTACCAGGTGTACCAGGCTGGAAAAAACTGCACTTCTGAGATTTTAACCCATGTTCAATGCAATGTTTTGACCCATTGAGTGCCTTTTTCAAGCTTGTACATTTTTTCACTGGATCTCTGGAGTGTTTTTTTCTAGAAGGTATCTATCTATTTATCATCTATCTTCTATCTACCTCATATCTTTATATACATCTATCTATCTATCTATCTATCTATCTATCTATCTGTCTATCTATCTGTCTATCTATCTATCTTCTATCTACCTCATATCTATCTATCTATCTATCTATCTATCTATCTATCTATCTATCTATCTATCTCATATCTATCTATCTTATATCTATCTATCTATCTATTAATCATCTATCTATCTATCTTTCTATCTATCTATCTCTATCTATTTATATATCTATCTAATATCTTTGTCATATCTATTATATGTGACTAGATACATTTTGATACTACTTCCATTGTCTGGGTCAGCCTTGCATCCAAGCACAACATAGAAATTGGTAACATATTGATGCGCTCAGCTCCTGTATCTCATTGGATGAAAAGAAATGAATGCCTCTTTTTTTTTCTTGACTTTTTTGCTGTCCTCATCATATCTTTGTGATGACTCGCTCCTGGTACATTAAATTGCTGGAGGCATTAAATTATTTGCACATCCAGCCTGGTGATACATGACATCCCTTCATAACATTCCCTTCATCTAACCTACCCGGGCGCGTGCTTTCATTCTGCACCCATGCGTGCAGCATAATCACCCTCTCTCATATTCCATGCACTGCCTTCTCTTCTATGGAATGGCTTATACCGGGGCTACAGGGGCCTCACCAAACATCAGACGCTCTTTATCAGCGGTTGTGCCAGGGTCTCTATAGCAACAGTATAATAGATTTGCCCTTATTCAATCCCAGAGGCCACATTGAAGAGCAATGCAAAATTTGCTGGAGCCTGAATCCCTTTCAACTCATAGCTCATGTGTCAGGGAACGAGTCAAGGCACAGACAGCGGAAAACATTTACATGCATAGGAACCTTAATTCTGCATCCTGGCCCTCTGTCTGTGACATTCCCAAGCCCAGGATGCCTCCACTTGTCATATCAGCTCCGCTTGTTGTGAAGCCAGATTTCCGGATACAGATGGCAGCGTGGCTTGTGCTGGTTCAGATTGGGCCGCGCAAGAGGAAAAAAATAGGTGAATTTAGATCCCTAACAAAAAAAATAAGAGGCAGCGTGGAAGCTCTGGAGAGCCGAGCCGCCGCAATTACCCAGTAAACCCAGAAATGAGAGTCTTATTTAACAGCGTTTAGTCACAAAAGCCTCTTCTAGCACAAAAGTAAACACAATTGTTGCTGAACATCAGACTGGAGCGCTGCCTGAATTCACTGCCCTGCGGCAATTCAAGAGGAAATTCCATTATGTGGCCATCGCTTAGCCCAGAACTAGGAATTCACCGCAAGATAAAAAAAAATAGAGGACAAAAAAATTCAACAAAAATGTTCAATATCTGACTCGGCTTTTAATTTTTTTTTAATGTTTTGTTTTTGGGAAGGTGCTACGGGAAAACAATTTGTGCGGGTGATTTTGTATGTTTTTCTATCCACTTATCTCTGAGTTGCCAAAGTAAAGGTTTTCATGATTCAAAGTGTTTATGATGGTTAAGACGAGTCTGTACACAACGAGACATTGTTTTGTATTCCAAGAATATTCAGGGTTTTTTTTTTACCTCTTGTGACTCTTTGTTTAAATTAATTTTTATATTCTTATAAAACACCCAAATAGAACACAAACTTTACCTGATCCAGCTCCCCATTCTCACAACACTCTGGTACTTCCAGTTTTGGCCTCATTGCTGACTGCAAGTTTCGGGGGTGTCACAGTAGTCAATTCTTTCTTGAACACGGAGCGTCACCTCAGTTTTTCATGAGAATTTAATTCCAGTGTTGTCCCCTGGTCTGAGAAGGACACTAATTGGATGAAGCAGGGAGGAAATCTACCATTTGTTTTCATGCATTGTGAACCAAAGATACCTTGAGAATGCTGTAGCTACACTGATGCAGAAACATATCTTGTTTAATCCCTGAACTACGTTGTTTAAAAAAAAAAAAAAAAACAATTATATGCACTGCTCCAGCCTTGTTCCACCCAGCATAAACCGAGAATACATCATCACTGTGTTGTCTCTGACAGGCAGAAGAAATCAATCGCTGCACCATCCCCGAGCTGCTGTGTATGAGTCATCCAGCTCAGGTTGATTAGTCCTGTCTGGACAGTTCAGGAAGCTTCATCTAATGTTTTTATTTACGGCAGCCAGCCTGCACCAAGCTTTCCCAAGGACCTGAATTTTATAATATTTTTTTAGCAAATCCACTCAGTTCAGGGACTAAACAAGATGGGGCACATTTACTTACCCGTCCCATCGCGAATCCCTGAGGTGCGTTGTCCGATGAGGATTCGGAGCTGCCCCCAGATTTCTGTCGCATGAAACTTTGTGGCAAAATCCGAGCTCGTGCACCACAATCTGCTTTTAAATGCAGTAATACTCGGAATATCTGACCTTTGTGCAGTCCGCGGACCCTTAGTAAATGAGCCCTGATACGTTTTTGCATCAGGTATGTTTGGTTCATAATGCGTGAAAATAAATGGAAGATTTCCTTTAACAAAGTATTTTGATAATTTAAATTAAAATTGATTGTATTCCATCTTTTATGTTTTTCAGATGTTCCGCAAACTAATACACAAATAACACATAGATACGCAAAGGATAACTATCCTTTATATCAGTGTCCGAGTCTCCAAGGCACACACCTTTATTTCTAATTCTTATGTGTTTTTCATTGTGTATTCAAGACACGTTTGTCACAAGGACTTTGTCAGGGTGCAGTTGTCCCCTCTGGGTAGACCCCATGAGGGATCTAGAGGGAGTGTGCAAGACCAGCCGGATCCTACTATGGCCCTCCTCTTTGGAGGAGGACACGCCCTGACGATATCTTGATGGACACTATTACCTATACCATGGTGAAAAACAGGAACCTTTGGGCTTTTTCCAGGCATCCATGAGGGAAAACCAGGGATGGTCCTTTTGGTTTGGCAGCTAAGGTATGGTTTATGAGGGACTCTTGTCTTTGAAAGATGGACCTTGTGATGGGACATATCCTTTTGCACATGATTGTGAGATTAAAGAAAATTAAAATAAAATTCTTTAAAATAAACGAGCTTCTATATGATGGATGCAACTAGGTATTGCAGGTAGTATAAATGTTGATACTCTATGAATAGTTTATGCAGTTTTCAGCGAGTAACAGGACCCAAGTGCATACCCAGCCTACGTTTCCAGAGTGTTGTAACATTATAGAAAGTCGACGTTTGCTACGTGCCCACATAACATAGCCCTCGGTGATCTACAAAGTAGATGACACTTTTCCTATTTATTTTCTTGGCTTCCTCCATTCATTTTTTATTGTGCATCTTTACACACGTCATGAGACCAGTGAATTTATCGTTCATTTATACATTCTTGCTTGTGCTTTGCTCAGTACGTTTATTTTGGCCTCAGTTCAGCTCCTCTTATTTTGGCATGCATTGTTGTTCCTTGATCGGTTCCCAAACAAGTTCCTATAATGATCACAACATACTGGAAATGAACAGATTTCATATGTTTATAATGCCCTAGATGCGACAACAAACAAATTATTATGAAATATGTACTGGGAGGATGCCACAGAATGGTGCGAGTCATTTCTATTCGAGCCTGAATACAGAAAGAACATACAGATGACATCCAAGAGAAATCAATGTAACAACTACAGCGGAACTGAAGCACCAAAACGTGGAATAATGAGCCAAAACATGGAATAGGGAGCTCAGATCTGGAATACTGAGGCAAAATCTGGAAGAATAATCCAAACCATGGAATTATCGGTTAATTATAGAATAATGACAATGACCTTTATCAAGGTCATAGGGTCAGAATTGGACAAAGGAGTCTGGGATGAATGCTTGTCTGTAGAATTCAATATAAGGGAATGCATCGCCAATTTTCTTTTGCACTTATTAAAACCAGATCTCTCATAGGCGCCTGATGGGTAAAATAAGATCTAGTGGTTTGGCAGGAATCATTTGCAATTGGATTGAAAACTGGCTGAAGGATCATATTTTGGGAGTTACGGTAAATGATTCCTACTCGGAATGGTCACCAGTTATAAGTTGTGGACCCCAGGGTTCTGTGCTTGGCCCACTAATGATATAGAGGTAGGAATTAATAGCATTGTGTCTATATTTGCCACCACGCTGTGTAGTGTAATACAGTCTATGGAGGATGGGAGTAGTAGTACAAGCTGTGTAGTGTAATACAGTCTATGGAGGATGGGAGTAGTAGTACAAGCTGTGTAGTGTAATACAGTCTATGGAGGATGGGAGTAGTAGTAAAAGCTGTGTAGTGTAATACAGTCTAAGGAGGATGGGAGTAGTAGTACAAGCTGTGTAGTGTAATACAGTCTATGGAGGATGTTCACAGGCTTCAGAGGGACGTGGACAAACTGAATGTTTGGTCATCCACTTGGCAAATGAGGTTCAACGTGGATAAATGTAAAGTTATGCACCTGGGGGCTAATAATTCCAACATATGTCCTAATCTGGGAGAGTCCCTTGTTGTGAAGGCCCTGGGTGTAAAAATGGGTCATCTTGTCATGTATCAAAAGTGGTCTGGACTCTCGGGATAGGGATGTAATATTACCACTATACAAGGAATTGGTTCAGCCTCACCTGGAATATGCCCTTCAGTTCCCTTCCTCATCCAATCCCTTCTCTTCCTTGGTTGAACTTGTTGGACATGTGACTTTTTTCAACCGTATGAACTATGTAACTACATTCACTGGCCACTTTATTAGGTACACCTGTCCAACTGCTCGTTAACACTTAATTTCTAATCAGCCAATCACATTGCGGCAACTCATTGCATTTAGGCATGTAGACATGGTCAAGACAATCTCCTGCAGTTCAAACCGAGCCTCAGTATGGGGAAGAAAGGTGATTTGAGTGCCTTTGAACGTGGCATGGTTGTTGGTGCCAGAAGGGCTGGTCTGAGTATTTCAGAAACTGCTGATCTACTGGGATTTTCACGCACAACCATCTCTAGGGTTTACAGAGAATGGTCCGAAAAAGAAAAAACATCCAGTGAGCGGCAGTTCTGTGGGCGGAAATGCCTTGTTGATGCCAGAGGTCAGAGGAGAATGGGCAGACTGGTGCGAGCTGATAGAAAGGCAATCGTGACTCAAATCGCCACCCGTTACAACCAAGGTAGGCAGAAGAGCATCTCTGAACGCACAGTATGTCGAACTTTGAGGCAGATGGGCTACAGCAGCAGAAGACCACACCGGGTGCCACTCCTTTCAGCTAAGAAAAGGAAACTGAGGCTACAATTTGCACAAGCTCATCGAAATTGGACAGTAGAAGATTGGAAAAACGTTGCCTGGTCTAATGAGTCTGGATTTCTGCTGCGACATTCGGATGGTAGGGTCAGAATTTGGTGTCAACAACATGAAAGCATGGATCCATCCTGCCTTGTATCAACGGTTCAGGCTGGTGGTGGTGGTGTCATGGTGTGGGGAATATTTTCTTGGCACTCTTTGGGCCCCTTGGTACCAATTGAGCATCGTTGCAACGCCACAGCCTACCTGAGTATTGTTCCTGACCATGTCCATCCCTTTATGACCACAATGTACCCTGTAACATCTGATGGCTACTTTCAGCAGGATAATGCGCCATGTCATAAAGCTGGAATCATCTCAGACTGGTTTCTTGAACATGACAATGAGGTCACTGGACACAAATGGCCTCCACAGTCACCAGATCTCAATCCAATAGAGCATCTTTGGGATGTGGTGGAACGGGAGATTCGCATCATGGATGTGCAGCTGACAAATCTGCGGCAACTGTGTGATGCCATCATGTCAATATGGACCAAAATCTCTGAGGAATGCTTCCAGCACCTTGTTGAATCTATGCCACGAAGAATTGAGGCAGTTCTGAAGGCAAAAGGGGGTCCAACCCGTTACTAGCATGGTGTACCTAATAAAGTGGCCGGTGAGTGTATGTTATAATATATATGTTATATATATATATATGTAAAAATACATATTAAAATTTTATGAGATTAGATTTTTGCAGAATTTTTAAATTCTAAAAAAAATATTGAACACAAACATGCAGTAAAAGCATGCTTTCTGTCTGATGTCCACACAAGGCCTGAAAGCGACATTAGGAAAAGTGGACTAAGAGATTTCTGGACCATGGAGTGTCTACTGACATACAGGTCTACAAAAAGGGATTGCCTGATACTGATACTAGAAATCCAGTGGTGGTAGGATCTACCTGCGTTTTCAGGAGGAGTGGAGTCTGAGCCTGAAGTAAATATAGAGCTTCTTAACCTAAGAGCAAGTGCACCTGATATAAAGAGCAACTAACAAGGAGGGAAATACAGAGACTTATATATGTGTATACTGTCAGCTAGTCTATCTTTTTATCTGTCCAATGAAAGTCCAAGGAGAGATTCCATATGGGATGGTGTATGGTGCGCCAGTGTATGATGTGACCCTCACCCCCTGGCATGCAGTGGATCTATCAGGAGGGTTCAGCCTCCTCAAAAATCCAGTGGTGCAGTCAAGCAGTGCTACGCCAGGACCGGACTGGTGTACTGTATGTGATATGTGAGGAAGACTTTGGATAGCCGAAATATTTAATCTCTATGCTGATTGGGCGTGTGCCAGGTTTGGGTGCAGGATAAAGTGTATTTCTACTCCAGGCCGGACACAGCTTAGAACTGAGAGATGCGAATGATGCGCCCATCCCGCCGTTGCCTCCTGATTGATCTTCTGGGGAGGATGAGGTTTTTGTGTCATACAATGGCGCATGATACGCCAGCAAAAAAAAAAACAGTTTTTTCCACTGCGTCTCGAGTGCTGCAATTTTTTTCTATCTATTTATCTATCTACAGTATCTATCTTTCTACCTTATCTATCTTTTTATTCATTCGGCACTAGCAGCACTTTGGGTCCAAAGTAGAATCTAATTTATCTGTTTATCTCATAGACACAATATCTATCTATCTATCTATCTATCTATCTATCTATCTATCTATCTATCTATCTATCACATATCTATCTATCTATCTATCTATCTATCTATCTATCTCATATCTATCCATCTCATATCTATCTATCTATCTATCTATCTATCTATGCATCTATTTATTTATCAATCAATTTATCAATCTTTTTTGCATACATTTCCAAACTACACCCTAACTTATGAAATCTAGGTTATGCTTCTACTGAAGTGTGTAAGTGACACCATGTTATGTATGACAGGTGTATCATCCACCTGCAGACTTACTCAGTTGAACACTGGGATCTCTACTCCTGTCCTGTTTCGGCTGGAACAAGACACAAGAAAGGCTCTCTGAAAATACTAAACTCTCTGGGATTGTTGATTTCGGTGTCGGCATATGTTTGTTGTTCACACGATTGTCAGTGTAATCCATAGGGCTGATCAAAATGCTAAACAATTCATGCAAGAATTTCAGAGTTCTGCTCTGGTACAGATGAGGACATTAGTGCCGTTCCCTTACAGAACCAGTTTACAACTACCTGTCATTGGAGACCAGAATATTAGAGGGAACTCTGTCGAATTGACTTAATTCCCCCGATGCTCCACTGGTTTATCCTCGGCAATCCTGTGCAGAGATTGCACATTTTAATGAGGTGTGGATGAATAATAACCACACAACCTGTCTGTGAGGTTACTGCACCTCCAGCCTGATGTAAGCACCACTGAATTGTAGTATGTACTCAGAGCTCTCTGTACTACCAGTATCCCGTGACCACACATTAAATACCAGGAACCTGATTGTTCTCAGGAGGAATGCTCATCAGTTGTGGCCATACAAAGCAGCAGACAGTGTTAGTAGCTAGTGACTGTGGAGAGCTGTGTAATTATATCTTTGTGTGTTTGTTAATAGCAGCAGGGCAGTGTATTTTAAGGATTGTAGCTGGACTAGGAACTCTTTGGTGCACTGGTGTTCTTTTACGAAGAAAAATTATAAAACAACCATGTACTATGCCAAAATAACAATCTTTATTAAATATGGACAACAAATAACATATACACCAAACCAAAGAACAATAAAAACATTTAAAAAGGAAAAAGATCCTATATACTTAAACCCAAGGGAGGGTCGGGCACATGATAAGGCCCCCAGAAAAACACCTCCCTACCCAGCCCCACACCCTAAGCCTGTCCAGCAAATGATAAATGCCAACAATTATACAGCCCGGCAGAAAAAAATCATGCAATATGGGTGATCATTATAGTTACCAGAAAGGCCGGACAGACGAGGAAGGGGCTGGGAGAGCCCCACGCATATCGCCACTCACAGTGGCTTCCTCAGGAGGAAGGAGGAAGCCACTGTGAGTGTCTCTATAGACATATACTAGGCATCCTTTTTGTCTGTATAGTATTCTTCATATACTGTGGAAAATATATGCTGGAAATAGGCAGTGAGTTACGTCTTTCCGTCTTGCTCCCTCCTGCTGAGCAGCATTATAAGCTCAGCAGAGGCCATTGAAGGCAATGGGGGGACAGATGCAAAGTACTACATCCCTCCCCTGGCCTCCGCTGAAAATGATTATTGCTCATAAAAAAGGGAGGTCCCCGTCACTAGGAGATAAACAAAGTACATCAGTAGCAACCAATCACTGGCTGCTGCCCATGTTCACTTTTTCTCCTGCTTTTAGGGGGGAGGGGGAGGAGAAGGACAACGTATCGCACTTTATGGGCATACAGTGGTATACATCTTAGGCTACATTCACATGAACATATGCCCGGTGGGCATACATTCCCCGCGATGGAGAGGAGGAGTGGGGACCCCTCCCCTCTCCATTGCGATGCATGGTGCACGGCACCGTAACACAGGGAAAGATAGGACATGTCCTATCTTCTCCTTGTGTATGGAGCAGTATGTATCGCTCAATGCGCCCATTGCCGGCCTATGGGGGATGTAAGTATGTGTATACGCCCCTCTACGGTTGTGTGAATGCAGCTTTAGTCTCGTGAAGCAGAAACATACTAAAGCTCCTAAGAAACTTATAAAACCAGGTGCGGAAAGCCTTACAGAAGTTATTTAGGGAGAAGGGGCTGTGATGTGGTCAGTCAAGAGACCTCACACCCCAGTGCACTTGAGTGCTTCGAAACCAGCAACAATCGTGGAATATAAATGCATTTTTTGCAGTCCTGCTGCTTCTAAGAACAAACACAAAGGTATGGTTACACGACTCTCCAGGGCCAATACATAATACTGTACACATCATTGCATGGTTAGAACTGCTGGCAGATTCCCTTTAAGAACTACCAAGTAAAACTGTTGTAACCATTGACCTTGATGTAAAACATTTTTACTAAGCTTGCTGCCTCAAATGTTGGATAAAAATCTGCTCCAGTTGATCAGTAATACCCACAGCAGTGCCATTCTATGGCACGGAGACTTGGATTGGTGGCACATAGTTAAAGGGGTATTCCCAACTCAATCAGCAAGTCCATGGCCTAAGGTTGATGAGTTGGTTGATCCACACTTTCTTTAATCCCCATAGGAGTATTGGATACTACATAGCTCGCAGTGCTACATTGTTTCCATCTTTCGGAGTTATGGAAGCAGAGTAGTACAGCTCGCTAGCTTGACTGTTTCATTCTCTTGGTCACTGAAGACAGATGAGTATTGTGATCGCAGACAAGAAAATCTTTGAAGGGATGTCTTATAATGCAGCATTGGGAGAAGCTTTCTGCCTCCTATAGACATGTCTGATCTGAGATATCTGGGAAGAAGAGGAGAGGGCAATATCCCTTCTGAGACATAAAAAAACCTTGTGTTCTATTTGTTGGCTCGCTAGATTGAGATACAGGACACAAAAAGGAAACCATGAAGAGGCAAGAAGATTCTTTAATCCCCCAGAAGATTTTTACTCCAGATGTAACGTCAGACACAATAAAGCACTTGTCAAGATTCTGTTTTTTCGAAGTCGCCTTTTGCAGCGCGGTCTGCTGCGCGATACAAAGCAAATAACTGTTTTGCCTAAAAACGATGTAAAGCTCATATATAAATAAAAAATGAAGCTACCTTGCTTTGTAGCCATCCTTATGGAATGCAAAGCGCTCAAGAAGAAGACACGGAACTGGCAGCAGTAATTATAGAAATTAAGTTTTGCTTTTATTACCACTTTTATAAAAGACCCCTGTAAATAAAAGCCAAAATAATAAAAATGCAAAAGCCCAGAGCTGAAGAAAGAGGCATTTACATGGAGTCTCTATAGCGTTCCGCAGCAATGGTATAGCCATTCAGCAGCAGTATGGAAGGCATTGTAGTGCCGCAGCTTCCAGAGCCCAATACAACAGATAACATTTTAACAGGATGCAAACGCTTCCCCTCACGAGACCAAAAACAATGTCTTGAAGATGAAATGCTTTTTTTCCCGATTTTTTTTTTCTTTCTACTTTGTAAGATGTCATTTTTCATTACCAGCCGTGTGCGCATACATGTGCTCGGAGACAAGTGAAGATCAGCATTTTAATGGGATCGGAAAACTTCTTTTAGATGCAGATGAACATTTCTAAAAGCCTCTACAATAGACTAGTTGCTTATTTATTTGTCTCAAGGCTTGGGATAAGGATTGGAATATTTTACCATGTTTTTTTTTTTTTGGCTGGGTTTCTTCTAAAAATATATATATCAGGTTCTGTTCACACTTGTCATGTGCTGAAGAATAGTCCTATAATGCACAACAATTGGCATCCATAATAATAATAATTCTTTATTTATATAGCGCACACAGATTACGCAGCGCTGCACAAAGCATGTCAAATTGGTCCCTGTCCCCATTGGGGCTCACAATCTAAACAAACTAACAGTATATTTTGGAGTGTGGGAGAAAACCGGAGTACCCGGAGGAAACCCATGCAAACACGAGAGAACATACAAACTCTTTGCAGATGTTGACCTGGGTGGGATTCGAACCCAGGACTCCAGGGCTGCAAGGCAGAAGTGCTCCAGGATATAGCAGCTATGGGAATGATTATGGTACCTAGAATTTGGCTGGGGTCTCTTGGGTTCATGATATTCCTGTGTAAGAATAGGAACACAGAGCACTTGGATGGGGAATGACTTGTGTTTATTCTAGACATAGCAAATACCAGATAAAAAATGGCTGGATTATGGTGAATTCCAGCTATGATTCTAGCATGAAAATCAAACATAATAAACCAGGGACACTTACCCATAGATCCAGGCACAGTGACTGTGGTAATCTTCTAATATTTGTTATCCTTCCTTCTAAAACAAACTTTTAAAATTATGCTAATTAGCCTGAAGTGCTATTGGGTGTGTTACCAGATGTACCTGTACCTACATTTGCTGTAGCTTCATAGGTTGTTACACTGTGCATGAACACTTCCCCTTCTACTGTGTGAGATTGCAGCAGGCGGAGGGAGGGGGAGGTGCTAAGGGAGCAGGGTGAGGGTATGACAGTGAAGACAGAGCACAGAGGGGCTCTGGTAATGCCCCTCCACAACATTTCTCGCTCATTAGCAGAATTTCGAAAAGTTGATTTTAGAAGGCAGGAGGCCAGGGATAACAAATATATGAAGATAACAACAGTCATGGTGTCTGGATCTATGAATAAATCTCTGGTTATAATGGTTGATTTTGATGGGAGATTTCCTTTAAACCTATACATTGCAATAGTAAACTTGCTATAGATTTTCAACACAGCACGTTGTTGGGATGTAGACTAACCCGCAGTGATTTGATCACATATGCTTCTACTTTAAGACGAATGACCCACCAGTTAGATTCGCGGGGGGTTCAGTTGGTCAGTGAAGAAACTTGAGCAGACATTGAAATGGACTAGATCAGTGATGGCGAACCTTTTAGCGACTGAGTGCCCAAACTGCAACCCAAGGAGAGGTGCCAACCATAAATTAAAGCAGTAAGTTATTGCTCCCTATTCTTAAACAACTTTGCATCATTTTAGCTTCTTTCCAGTGTCCCTCTGTACAGAGAGAATGGTGGGGTCAGCATAAGGTCCTCCAAAGATAATTTGGCCCTGTCTACTCATTCTCCCTCTTCCTACAGTTCTAAGAAGAGGAGCAAGTATCAAAATATGTCTGAAAGCAGCATCTTTTGAGTGGCTTTCAACTGCAGGAAGATTCTTTGAGTCCTGTCTGGTGTGCTGGGGCGATGGCCCAAGTGCCCACAGAAAGGGCTCTGAGTGCCGCCTCTGGCACCCGTGCCATTGGTCCGCCACCACTGGACTAGATTAACCCACCTATACTCCTGTCCGCCTTCATACTTACATTCCTAATGCCCAAACCAACAAAATGGCTTGGGTTGCGATTTTTGAATTCACCTCATGTAATTGGTGGATTGAGGATCCTATATGTCACCACTCCAGTTTAGGGGTTGGCTATTTTCTAGGACATTGTTTAAGAGACCCCGTCAGTATTCATCCTTGTATAAAAGTCTGCTACCAGGTCGCTACCTCTTACAGGACGCCGAGCACCGTTGAGAGCTCATCCCGGCGGGTATAGAGATGCCTGGGCAAGGCCTCACATGTCAGTCAGAGAGTAGTCAGGAACAAGCCAAGGTTACAGCAGCTGCATTAACGTATGGCCGATGAGACAGTCTCAAGGTCAGGTAGGCAGCAGTTTGCAGTCAGAACTAGCTGTGGTTGTTACAGTTGTACAGCAGCAGAGATAAGATTCCGGGATGGAGTTGGGGAATACGTCGAGGTTGGGAACACAGGAGACAAGTGGCAAAAAGAGTCAAAAAATTGTGAATATTTACAGGATATTAGCATCCTTGAAAATGTTACCGTTTTAACTTTTTAAATTTTCAGCGTGTTCTCTTTTAGTTTCGGACACTGCAGGAAGAGGACCTTGGACAGTGGCGTAACTAGAATCTGATGGGCCCCAGTGCAAAGTCTGTGCCAGGTATGATTTATAGTAATAGTCTACTCATATGGGAAAGTGACACCATAAGGGCCCCTAAACATCTTGAGCCCGGTTGCGATCGCAACCTCTGCACCCCCTAAAGTTACGCCCCTGACCTTGGAAAGTTCTGGACTAAATAGGTAACTATACAGATCAGTGGATACCAGCAGGCATATACTACCGGCATTACAATAGTAGAGATCTTATAATAAGTTTTTATCTACAAACTTTTACGCACACCAAAGATCTAATGAAATTAGCTAATTACAAATCATTACGCCTATATTACATGTGGATGTGTCACAGTAATCAGCTGTAGCTGTTCTTATGTTTGTCATTAATCTTCTTAATTACATAATCATTGAGATTTTTCAGTGTTTTTGTATTATGATCCTCCTTGACTAAAGGTACATATTACCACCCACTCATCTTTCCATGTGTGAGACTCGCTCTCGCTGCGTCGATGTTTGAAAACCATAAGAACGTATGTAACATCGGCAGAAAATATGACAACAGTCACGCGGAAGCAACATGTAAACAGATGAGGAGACTGATAGAATAACTGGCGCTCGCTTCTCCGTCTAGGTTGATCCTCGTATTGTATGCAGCTGTATTAATGTCTCAGTCGGATTTCCTGCGGTGTGATTGACAATGCCATTATTTTTATTATTAAATAAATATATTGTAATGGAGTTGTGTCTATTATTAAACATAGATTTGCAATTTATCTCTTTTGACTGCTAAGTCGGAGGCGAAGGTTGATGGCTTTATAACATGTGACAAGAAATATAAGATGCTTTACGGTATTTATATTATATGTTAATTAAACTGAGCCTGTAGGGTCTTATGAATTTCAATTTGTCCTGAATAATTTTATTCCATGGCGAAAATTCAGAGCATTTCTACGATTACCATTGCCAACCTGAGGAAGGTTTCTTCAAAGCCATCGTGTCACAAGGATACGTCGATTTTAGTAGAAGGCATCTTTTTGGCACAATGGTCTGAATAAGCTGTCTGGTAGTGGTGTCTTTAGGCTTAGACATTTTGGGCACTTGTATAGCCAAGTCACAAAAATTGCATTGGCAACTACAGGACGCTGATACAACTTATTTCTAGACGGACTTAGGGAGATTTATGATCAAGTTTTAGGTAAAACTGTGCTAGTTGCCCATGAAAACCAATCAGAGCTCAGCTTTAATTGATAAACAGCTGTGGGAAAATGAAAGCTCCACTCTGATTGGTTGACATATGCAACTAGAACAGTTCTGCTCCAAAAGATAAATCTCCTGTATCTAATAGGTGGTGACTACTGCCTTGTCTCTAAAGGCGTCCACCCAGGGAAACCAGAGCACTGGGGCAGTTATGGGGCATAAATGCTAGAGAGCTAAAGTGTCTTTTTTGGGATGGCTTGTGAGTGGCATAACAGGCCAGGTAATAAGGCTGTCATGAAGGGCATTATTTTATGTCATTGTTGCAATGTATTATGGTTGGCATTACTGCCCTCTGTGGGGGTCTAGTAACTGCATATGGTCTTGTAGTTGATCTCTATATCTATATGTGAAATAAAGTGGGGCATTTATCAATTTTGGCACAGGGTCCTTGTTTCTGGCTTATGAATCAATGACCTTGTGTCTGTCATTGACCCCTGACAGACAAGATGTTAATGAAACGGTGCAGGACTGAAAAGGGTTAGAACTGTCTCCACATTTATGAAGGTGAAATAGAACTCCAGAGACCAGCTTAACCCCTTAACACCGCAGCCCTTTTTCGTTTTTGCGTTTTCATTTTTTACTCCCCACCTTCAAAAATCTATAACTTTTTTATTTTTCCATGAGTTGTGTGATGGCTTATTTTCTGCGTAAAATAAGCCCGTGAGCCCTCTCCATGCACCCGCACCCGGCATGTGACGTAATACTATGTTGCATGTTGGTAAGGGGTTAATGCAGCTCTATGTGTGCAGCAAAAATTGTGCCAAAAACGTGTCAGAAGACTTGATACACAGGAAAAGTGGTGGCTAAATTGTGTGCCCAAAACAAGAAAAATGTGTGAGTGAGTGTTGGAAAAACACCAATATTGTGGCACCAGCACTTAGATATGGTGCAACAGGTGCAGCAAGGTAAAAAAATTGTCAGATTTACAACTGAAAGTCAATAATAAATTCCCCCCAAAGTGTTTTTTTTTACATGCGTAATAAATGTTGTTCACTAAACCTCATTTCGGCTCTGATTTCTCCCCTGACAGGTTAAGTTACCACGGTACCCAGAGACCACTATTGAGGCCAACACTCTTCTTTCTTCCCAATTGTCCTACTATAAATGACATCAATGGTACTGACTTTTGCTTCATTTCTAGTTTACCTCTGCATCTGTTCTGTTCATTAGGCCCCTTATACACTCGCGTTTTTCAGAGTGCAACTTTCATTGCACTCTGACCCATTGTAATCAATGGGTCTTTTCAGACTTGGATTTTTTACGCGCACACACGCACGTTTTTTTTAATGCACGTTTAAATCTGAGCATGCTCTACTTTTGCAAGTCACGCATATGGAAAACGCACATACAAGTCTATGGAGATGCATCAAAAACGCATCGCACTCTGAGACACTTGCAAGTGCAATGCGTTTTTTCACGCATCAATTGCCATAGAAAAGATAGAGCTCAGTCCTGAGTCCGTTTCACGTGCATTATCTGTGTGTGAAAAATTAATTGAAAACGCATTGAAAATGTGCATGAAAAACTGAGACACTGAACAAACTCTGACTGAAAACTGATTGAACTCTGATACAAAATGTCAGTTTTTCACTGACCAAACCCTGATCGCACCCTGATCAGACTCTGACGTGATCTGTAACGCAAGTGTGAAAGGGGCCTTAATCTTGACTTAGCAACAGCTTTTACTTGACATGGTCCTTTTAACCCCTTAACGACCAGGTCCTTCTTCGTTTTTGTGTTTTCATTTCTCATTCCCCATCTTCTATATAGGGAGCTATGTCAATCACACATTGTAACAAATGAGTTGAAATCAGACAGCCTCTAGACTTTGTAAGACCTGAAGTTGTCATAGTAACCGATCGCCGCCGCCCTGATGACACAGAGGGGTGGCAATCGTATCCAGGATGGCGACACCCACGCCCCGCCAAGACTTAAATTCCTTTGCTGGAGGCATTTACAGGGTTAACACCTATGACTGCGGGTGTTACCGGAGCAGCAAACGCCCACTTTGTATGGAGCAGGCTCAGACCGTGAACCCTCTCCATACACCCGCAGCCGACGTGTGACTTACAGATACATCACACGTCGGTAAGGGGCTCTGATTTGTCAGCCTCCATATTAACTTCATATCTATCTGCAGATTTCAGAAAGACATAAACATAGTTTGTAGCAGGTGACTGTGGTCATCAACACCCCTATTGGCCATGAGTTATGACACAGGATTTCTTTTGTAGAGGGGGCCAACATACTCTGTGAGGGTTAAATCCAAAAGTGAGTCAAAGAAATCTTTAAAACTGATGGAGAAATTACATATTAGCTTATATTTTAATGACCCATTTGAATACAAATTATGCTTATTCCTGGAATACTACTTTAAGAGTCACTTGAGATTCAACCGATGGGAGAATGAGGGACCCGAGGTTCACAGCCACGGTAGTGTTCATCCATCCACTTCTATGATATTTACTTGACAGTCATCCTGTAAGTCATTTCCGAAGGTCCTTTGAAGTGAATGGAGCCATCGTCAAACATAGAGCTTTATTCAAGATGGGTCGCCTCATTTGATTTGTGGTCCCCTTTACTCCCGATTTCTTGGGATCATGGTGGTCAGACTAATCAAATACTAATACCCTATTTTGTGCGGAGACATATCCTAGGTGCTTTTGGAATCTTAAAGGGCCTTATATCTCTGAACATACAGTATGCTTACTCAGGGATCCAAGCATGTGTGTGTAGGTATATGATTGGTAGGAATGCAAAACCAAAATTTTTATTGTGATGAAATCCTGGTTTTCTGATGGCCATGATAAAAGGGTCCTATTACTACCATCTAAACCATGTCCAAGCCTAAGGGTAAAAATGCTTTGTTCATGGAAAGCACCTTCATGTGACTAGCTTCTTTGACTATTAAAGCCCAATAAAAAAAGTATACTATAAAGATTAGTTTGAAAAGAGAAGAAAATATTCTATTAGCGATAACATTCGCTTTTATTACATATCTCATCATTTCGGCACACTGTTCCCGAGGGACGAGAGCTAATTGCTTTGCAACATGTTCAATCCTACCCCATAGGGAGAGAAGATGCTTAAAGAAATATCTTCAGAGAAAATAGGAATTATTTGTTATTGTGCTTGGGTGTTATCCAAGAAAGTACAAATTAAATATTACATTTTTTTTTCCATAGTTTTTGGATTTGTACTGAAATCTTTTGTATTCTTGTATGATTGTTAATTACAAATATTTTCTTGGGATGATATTTAGTGGCTAAATACAGACATTAAAGCAGTTGTATAACAGATATTGGGCCTTATTTACAGAATGTCCACGGATCGCACTTTTGTCGGATATTCAGACATTTTCGGGAATTGCGCTGTTAGGACAGGTATTTACGGGGATTTTCGCGTAAGCGATCGTATTTTGGCGGGAAAGCAACACATGCAAGAAATCTGGCACACAATCTTAGTGAATCGCGGCACAGTGCATTATTGTCAGACAAAGCACTTTCGGGGATCGCGACAGGACAGGTAAGTAAATGTGCCCCATTGTTCTCATTGATAGTGCAAATAATTATAATATCTCTATCTTCAATATATTTAAAGAATAAGGCATTTTCGAATTTCTTGGTCAAGACAAAAAAACTTAACATTTTCTATAAGTAGCTCATGTATGGGTCTATGTGTCTCCACGGTTACAGACTACAAACTTGTGTGTGCACATCTCTACTAAAGAATATTGGAATAGTTTAACTGTTTATATAAGGTCCTATACCTATATCTATAACACACGTGCTGTGCGTCTGGATGCTTCATTTTCATACAGGGGATTGCGCTCCTTGATTTATATGGAAACCTACAAAGAAAACCTTCATTCTGTGTTATGGAAATCTTCTCCATACAACATTGCTAGAGGTGCACCATGTGACAGCATATGGAGTGTATATGATAACTCATAGTTCAAGAAAAAATCTATATCAAATTTGACATACGGTAGATCAGATACAATTTTTAGGACTCAAAAATGGAAATTTGCAATCCGTTTATAGAAAAAATGTCTTGTTTCAACTATTAACAAGCTGCATTCTATGCAAGTTCCAAATTCCTAGATTATTGGAATATTGCACAGATTTATCTTGTTGTGTAAAATTATAGACATGCACTTTATGGACATAAGATTTGTGCAATATTATGGTAAACAATGACCCTTCTGATTTTTGGGCCTGTGCCCAGATTTTGGTGGAGTGTGTTACAGGACCCACCTTCTCATCATGGCGATAACAAAGGAAGTGAGGAACTTTGGTCAGGGGAAATTACATCCCTTAGTCCCAGAAGGACAGTCATTGGGACCAAACAGGTTCTGTGATCCCCAGGAACCTGCAGCCAGGTCCAGGTCTGAAAACACAAACTATCAGAGTGATTTAGAATCTAGAGCAAAGTAAGTATTCTTTATTCCTTTTTTTTTCTCTGGGTTTTCCAGAAATTTCTATGAAACACTTTTAAAAATTGTAGGATTGAATATATGATGGATTTACTGTCTTCCCAATCTGTACTTTTTTGTACAGTTTAAAGAAACGGTTGAAGTTCAGTTTTGAGTGAAATGCTATATAGTCAACAATGGTTCTGGCTAGAGGGATGGTGGCACAAGCTTTTGTTATGGTTTTTAATGGAATTTCTACAGGAAAAGGTAGTTAGAGGATTAATAAATCCCATAGAAATTCTATCAACCTCCTTGGTCATGTATAAACTACAAAATGGTCTTGTAAGTGAAGTACTCAAAAGCAGGACTTCTTTACCCCTTCACGATGCTTGATGTACTATTACTGCATTATGTGGGGAATGATGTATGGAGAGAGGTCAAGGGCTGAGCTCTCTCTATACAGGGTGGATATGGTATTTATTGCCCCCACCCTCCCACAAGGAACAACATTGAGTACCGTAGGGGGTATAAAAAATTTAAGTTTAACTCCAAAAAAATGTAAAAAAACTTGAAAAGTTCCCTAGAACTGATATAAAAATAAATAAAACCATAAGAATTGTAGGTATCACCGTGTCCCAAAATGCTCAATCGACCAAAATATTTGGTCTTTTCCTTGAACCAACAAGAAAATGAACAAAAAGTGATAAAAAGCCTTTTTATAAAGAAATATGTGTTAGAGGACTAGATGGAGCTAAATACCGATTTCCAGAGCAACATCTTTAAAAAAAAATTGTCAAAGCTTCAGCAAAACAAATCTTGTGTGATCTACTTGTTTTTATACGAGGATATATGTTTATTTTATGTGTGAACGAGCAGCCAACACAATCCCTCTAAGGCCCCTATCAGATGGGTGGATTTTTTTGTCTGTGTACTACCCATATTGTACCATTTCACTACGGGCAGCAGACAGGTACATTCATTTGAAAGCTCTTCAAGTCCCATCCAGGTCACCATCAGCAAAGAGTTTCTATGTTCTCTCCTTTGTGTGGGTTTCCTCCAGATCCTCAGATTTCCTCCAACACTCCAAAACATACTGGTAGATTGATTACATTGTAAGCCCCCATGGGGACAGGGACTGATTTGGCAAGCTCCATGTAGCGCTGCGGAATATGTTGGCGCTATATAACTAAAAGAATTATTATTATTATTACGGCCATCCATTTGAGAGGCTGAATTGCCCACTGGACCACACCATTGGTGAAAAAGAGATAGAGCTGGCTCTATTTTCCGTCATACTAACGGCCTGGCAGAAAGGCTCCCTATGGAGAGGGGAGGGGTGAGGAGCGCGTTATCATTCCCCAGCTGCCTGTATGCTAGCCCGGTAGGCTGGGATCCAGCCGTAACATACGTTTGTCTGAAAGGAGCCTAAGGGTGGCTAGGTTAGTAAGGTGGTATATAGATTGATAGTTTACCTGAAGCAGAATGTCAGAATCCTCATATCTCTCATCCACACATGAGTTGCTGACTTGGGAAGTTGAGTTCCAGCAGTAGGCATAGTCGGTGGTTGCTATGGGCAAGGGTACCACAGATTATGCAGCACTACTGCCCCATGGGGCAATGGCTATAGGTGTATTCCCAAGAATCAATGGACCTGGGATGTCAGTAAATAATTAAGAGGGGCACCTTGGTGTAGTAGGGCACTGCTGACCTTAAAGGGGCAAGTCAGACTTGTATGGTCTGGGCTCAGTGGATGAGATCGATCAGTCTCCCTTATAGTTTTCTATTAATGAAGAGTGACACATACCCCGATTTGTGCCATATGCCGTTGTCTTTGTGTTTTCTTAGTGTAAGGAGGATTAACATGTGCACGTCCTGAGGAAGTGAAGTTTTTCATCCCACTCTCTCCTCATATCATCCTCCTTTATGCCGTCTTGTGACATATCCTCACATATCTGACTTGAATCTCACATAGCAGGTGATTTTAAATTGGAATCCATAGAGAATGTAATATAGAATAATCTAGACATCCTTCAGTGTATTCACGTTATTTCACATCATCAAAATGCATGCGCCGTGTTTCCATAGACACCTGGATTTATTTTATTTTATTTTTTTAGTCTTCAAGGAATTTCCAGAGTTGTCTTTCTATTCTAACACGGCTTTGAATAGGAAAGAAAATCACAATTCCCCGGATGTGCCTTGAAATGATTGTAATAAACTCGATTCATCTGTGTTTTTTTTCTTTCCATGTTCAGATCCATTAGAGTTTGGTGTGTTAGGTACGGCAATATAATCATGCTTCAAAGATTTTTTTTTTTTTATAATGTTGTTGGATTGAGACAAGTTCTGTACATTTCCTTTAAGATTTCTTTTGATTAAACAGAAAATATCACATCACTAGATGAAACAGCAACATAAATGGTCACAGCAATGAGGTTACAACGTGGAGTCCATAAATGAGCCTTTATCTATGATACAGATGAAAGGTATAAAAAAGAGAGGGATATCTCCAGTAATCCCATTTACCATATATACTCGAGTATAAGCCTAGTTTTTCAGCACAAAAAAATGTGCTTAAAACCCAAACTCGGCTAATACTCGAGTAAAAATAAAATAGAGGTTTTACCAGGTTTTTGTTGTAAAATTAGGGGCCTCGGCTTATACTTGGGTTGGCTTATACTCGAGTATATACGGTATATAAAATGCAAAAATGTAATAGACATTGTTAAAAACATGCAAAAGTTAGCACTCACGGCCCTTCATAGTATACCATTTTATGCTCACTTTTAGATGTTTTTAAGGCTATGTTCAGACCTCGTTAATGATCTCCATTGTAGCGATATGACAGGATATATCTTTCTCTTTCTCCCTCCTGAAATGAGGAGGAGGAGCGGACATTGACAACAGCCAGTGATTTGCTACTGATGATGTTCAGGGTGTTTCCACCACTGATGTCACTGTCCTATGGACAGTGATATCCCTGGAATCCTCAGTGGAGGCCGGGGATGGATGCAATACTTTGCATCTGCCCCCCAAAGCATTTAATGGCCTTTACAGAGCGTTTATGTGGCTCAGCAGGAGAGAGCAGGATGTAAAGATGTATGTTGTAGTGTATCAAGAGTCCTTTTTTTGTTCCTTGGTGCAGTGGGGCACCTAATTAAAATGGAAAATGAACCAAAAATTGAAAAATTACTTGTACCACATCCAAAACTGTTTTAGACACTTGTCATATACTTTTATGGTAAGAAGTGTCTGTGGATTTACAGAAAGGTGCATCCTTTTTGACAGATTGATCTGGAATTTACTAAGCCAAGATGCATGGGTTACGTAAGACTAGACAATTTTAAACTCAGAGACCAGATTTATCATTCAGCATCAGAAACTTAAGGGGTCATGCAAACAAACATTTAGGGGCCAGAATTCTGTCATATAAGCCGGGAAATAGACGCAACTCCCAGAAAAAAGCCACAGGGCCGACATCGGGTTGGTGGAGCAGCGGGGTTAATGGGGCTTCGTTTAGGAGCCCGGACAGAGGGGGGTCTGGGCCCCCTGAGTCCCATTCCAATGCCCCCTTCCCCCTCCTTCACTTCTGCAGAGGTGGGATCCGTTTATGGACCTGGCTTCTTCCCAGTCGGATCACACCTCTTAGTTTAGCAGCGGAGCTCGATAGCTTTCAGCTTTTTGTTCTGCTGTTTTATTCATCTATAATGTATCTTTTATATGCAGGGCTGATTCAACAAAGGGAAAATTTTCAGCTACAGAAAAACGGACTGCCATTTGCATGCCATCCATGTGGAAAGTCGCTCAGCCTGTTATTGCTATTTTCATCACCATTTCATCACTGTATCTTAGCGGACTACCCGATATCCACATGCTTGTATCTCTTCAGTACAGTGGAACTGGTTTGGCTCAGTGAGAGTCTTTTGACTAGGGTCCGGGAGGAAGAGTTCCCCTTACGGAGACATTGCCAATTAGGCCGCCTTGCAGGCATGCAGAGAGTTATGGCCATTGATACTCCAATAGTATAACTCTGCTCTTATGTTTAGTAAATTTTTTCAAAAAGCCAGACAAAAATGGTGCACCGAAGAGGCCTTAAATCGGAGCAGGAAAATATCTATGTGGTCCTCACCCATGGAAATATCGCAGACATATACAAATCAGCCTTCAAGTACAATTGGACCAATATTCCAGATTTACCTACAAAAAAGCCATTATGGCATTGCCATTTCCTAATTTTGGCTTTACCCTGCATGGTGTCAATTTCAGCATCAATTTTTTGGCTGTAGTGATATGTTGCTGATCCTGTTAGGCTGTGTTTACATGGTGCATTTGAATTACGCTTCAAAATGCCATTTAAATCCAATGGGGAGGAACTTGGCCCCAACAAATATGGGGAATACTGGAAAAGATCGCCATATGGTTTGCACATAACATGTGGTGCGTGTTACAGATCTCATATCTTTCAGTGGTACCGCACATGTGATTGGCCTAATTTGAACTGCATTGCTGCATTTGAATTGCATTTCGACGCACAATTCAAACAGACTGTATAAATGTGGCCTTAAAGACTCATTCACAGAACCATGATTATTTGGGAGGAGGGATTTTTGAAAACTTTATGCAAATTTAGTAAAATTCATATACTCTTATGAATTTTGACCCCCAGCATAACCCCCTGTTGCATACAGCGGACTCATCCACATTCCACTGGTCTTTTTCACTATAGTTCATTAGCAGACACAGAACGTATTACTTGCACATTATCCTTATCTTCAATTATTGTTCTAAAGGATATTTCAAGCCTTGTCTAACCAGCACATTAATAATATTAATAAATACAGCGAAAGCGGGATAATAGGCACCTAGGGCTAGCGTCGCAATCAAGATTAAATGAACTTCTACTCTGGTATTAGGGGTTATGTATAAAAGCATCTCGCTGTTGTATGTAATGAAATAGAAGGACGAATGTATTAGATTGGAACACAAAGGAGAATGTTATTTTGGAAGCGGATTGTGTATTTATTTGATTCTACTTTTTTTTTTAATGATACTGCTCGGAGGATAATTTCATCTGCTTTGTCATTAACCACCTCAGCATGTCAGATAAAAGTAATAAATGAATGTGTATTAATCAATGTGACAATGCTATGAAGAGTCTGGGAGGCAGTGGCGGTGATAATATTAATTAGGATTTAATTAAAAACTCCAGTCCCATCAATAATAAGGAAGCTGCCCATGGAAATTGCACTAAGGCTGCAGTATGGGAAGGTAATTTCACCTTACTCTTTAGTCACGTATTAGGAGACAATAAGTCTCTCCGTCTGAACAGCACATATTGTTCACACCGTGGGCTCCGGCATAATTCAGCATTATGAGAATTTCTTGTAATAATTTTTTTAATGTAAAGATGAAGGTGTGTGTGTGTGGGGGGGTTATTGGGTAAAAATAAGGGAAAACTTTGGCATGGAGTTTATCATCTCCTAAACGCCATAGTCTGGCAGATTGAATGGCTCCCTATGAAATTGCAATGGTGACAATATCAGTTTATGACCTGAAAGGGATCTTGACATGTTTTTTGTATATTTCAAATAAAAGTTAAACTGATCAAAGGCACAACATTAAAGGGATATTGAACGTGTGACACAAAAACCGATGATGCTATAAATAAATGAATATAACAAAACTCAATGTCATTAGTGACAAAACGGGGCTTAAATAGTTTGATTTTATGATTTACAAAATTTAAGGCCTCTCTAAAGTAGGTGGAGTTATCACTAAGATGGCCGCCACTGGAAACTACAAGTTCCATGATCCTTCAGTTATCAGTAACTCCTTCTATCTCTTATGCTCTGCTCCCAGTGATGATCTAACAGGTTTTCTTGCTCTGTTACCATAGTAATGATATGTAACTGCCATCACCACAACACTGGTCATACTGTATGCCCTGCAACCAACCAACAACAGCCAAACTTAGTGGTGATCACATGACCTGCCCAGGAAGGTGCAGGACATGTGATGTGGACATGTGACTAGCGGCCATCTTCTGTCCTGTGTCTGCTCCGCAAGGAGGAAATTAACGGACTGATTAAAGGGCCAGTATCATTTTAATTCTCCATTACAGTCTAAGTCACCAGCATTTTTCTGCTAAGGGGAGCAACATTTTAAATAACAACTAATTACATATCAGCTTATATTTTAATGACCCATTTCTATATGAATTATCCTTATTCCTGGAATACCCCTTTAAGGCTCTTTCACATTGGCGTTGGTTCTCGGCTTCAGTTGCACATCTGTTGTGTTGTGTTTCCGCTTTTCTTCCATTTTGACTCCGTACCCACAAAAAAAATTGAAGATGTAACATTGCTTTGAAAACATCACACCTGGTTTTTAAGCCTAATCAGTGAGGAAAAACTGATGTTTCATCAGTTTTTTTTGTGGACACATAGACTTCTATTGCCTTCCATAATCCACATCCGGGAAAAACAATATGACAATTTTTTTACACAGACAACGGGTTAGTGAAAATACCCATAGAGATAAATGAGGCATCCGTGGAAATCACTGAGCCACGGAAGAGAAAAAACAATGGCAATTTAAAAGAGCCCTTAGTTACACTTCATTGGGGGTCATTTATATTTAGTCAGGACATTTGTATGTGTTTTTTGGGTTATTCCACGTTTAGGACCGTTTTTATTGAAAAGTTGTACAAAAGTCGCTCACTCTTCCACCAAGAAAAGACACGCACAAATGCCCTGGCTAAAGATAAATGACCCTCATGGTGCAACACTGAAAAATTCCTGCATGTCTGACTTTGCCCGAAGAGTGGAAAAGTTACAAATTTTGGTGCAAATATGCCAAAAAGTTGCAAAAAAGAGAAAAACCTAAGATAAATGACCCCAATTCAATCATAGCTTCGGCACAAATATCTTGTTTGCATCACACTATGCACATGTTTTCATTAGGGTTAGGGTTAGTTTTGTAGATAATAAGAAACAAAATTGGACCTTTTTATAAAAAAAAATCATTGTTTGGACTGAATTGAAGCAAATGGAATCTTAAACGATTCCCTTCACTCCAAAGACATAAATGTTATCTGATACATTAAGTGCCTTTTAGTTCATCTTGTTCGCAAGATGGAAATCAAACGAAATTTTAGGTTGGAGAGCAAGTTAAAATAAATCTAACATCAGAATAAAGCATGATAAACCAGGGACACTTACCGTACTCATAAATCCATGCACCATGACTGTGGTAATCTTCTTACATTTATTATCCATGGCCTCCTTTCTTCTAAAAATCATCTTGAACCAGAAGGTCTATGAGGGAGTTGCTAGAGCCCCTCCGTGCTCTGGCTTCACAGGCTGTTACACTATGATTTTAGAAGATAGCAGGCCATGGATAACAAATATAAGAAGATTACCACATTCACTGTGCCTGGATCTACCGGTAAGAAGGGAAGGAGGGAGGATAACAAGAGGCTATTAAAGTGGACAAAGTAGCACTTTTCCCTGCTACATTGCTCAACAGTGGGACAGGTTTGGGAAGTGATGCCCTTAGATGGGAGGTGGTCAGAAAGTAGAGATGAGCGGACCCAAATTTTAAGTTCAGGTTCGGGGTTTATGTGCTTCTCGCGCGACTGGACATATTGACGGATCGGCAGCTGTGCAACCAATTCAGCCAATTGACGCCCCTACCTGTTAGCCATGGCTGTGATTGGTCAGAGGTGCTCCCTCTGATCAATCGCAACTTTAGCTTGTAGATATAGGTGTCATTTCGCCGGATTGGCTGCAGTTACGCTCATCCAATCCTATTGTTTACAAAAGCAATCCCGCTCATCTGTATTAGTGTGGTTAGACTTGCAGTTCAGTTTAACACAAGGGATTGAATTGATCAGACACTTAATTTATCTTAAGATTCAGCAACCACTATGTGTCATTAGCAATAGCAAGGTAGATATTTGACAAAAAATAGGTTACATTTTATATTGAGAGCTCTAAGTAAGGAATATGCAAATAAGTTATTCAGGGTCGGAGCAGAAAATACGTGACTCTAGTGCTACCTTATAAGTACCCTCTACATCAATGTTTGACTTTTAAGTAGGCTATTGACATAATATGGGTTAAAAGTGAAACCAGTAAGATTTTTCCAAAAAAAAAAACACCCTAAACAGTGATGTTTCAGGATCATTGTTTCTCATCAGTACAGTGTAGGGAACTGGTTTGACAATAGACATGGGTCAGGAATGAAACCTAGCCAATCCAGTTCTGATGAGATTCAATGACTGCAGAACAGTGCTGTCTACAGTTGGGAGTCTATTGTTTTCGTAAAAGACTTACTGGTTCAACTATTATCCCACTTCTTGTCAGTAGGCTTCCTGAAAGTCAGATAAATATTTACAGAGATACCCTATATTAGGTAGCACTCAGAACTTTTATTGCACCTAGAATTATTTGCATATTTCTTACCCAGAAAACCATTATGGATCTTACATGACATTTTAGACTGTAAAGGGGCATTTATCATGGCCTTTCAAATGGAAAACTGGCGGTAATTATTTTGCACAGAAATTTTTGGAGTGTCAACGCCACAAAATCCGTGTTTTCTGACATTCTCGACTTGTACTATTTGTTGCTGCTAAATTTTGGCGCTGCTTGTAAATCCACCAGTTTTTTGGAGCTTCAATTTTTCCGACATGTTTTTTGGTGCAATTTGTGGCGCAGAAAGAGAGTCTAGAGAGCCTTAAACCTTTAAGTCCGTGCGCCAATTCATTAATCCCTTTTGCCACAGACTTACATCCCACTGAAAAATATTACACGTTTCTAACACCACCCTGCGCCAAAAAAAGTAAATGCCCCTCCAAATCCCGTAAATTGTGCCCTGACAAGGTAATTTCCAGAAAGAGAATGAATACCATACTGATCTTGAGAGTTCTAGAAATTTTTTAAAATGTAGCCATAGAATTTGTATCAGGTCATGTGAGCCTCATGTTCTGCTCTGTGGAATGAGTTCTTTTATATATTACATATTTGTAACAATTCAATCGCCTGCACAGTCTCCTGTAGTGATAAATTGATTGCCAGCAAGTCGTCATTTCCATATTTTTCCCATTGCTTATTAGAATCAATAAGGTTCTAGTTGGGACATAGCTGTGCAGAGATGCCGAGATAATAGACCTACCTGTGATACGAAGCCTGAAGAAGTCCAAAGGTGCCTTCTGCTATATCAGGAGAAACGAGTATAATAGATGCACATAGTACACTCGCGACTAAAGCTAATAATTTGACTTTCCAGCTCCTGCTTGGCACTGACCTAATAAAAATTCCCTCTGAACACAACCAGCATGCGGTTTTGGACCTCTTATTCATATGTGGACCTCCGAGCTTCACGATTGCAGCTGCAGATTCAATGTTTTCTAATCACAGCAGATTTCTACTACTTCCTCCAATCTCCTCAGCATCTTCGGCATCCTCCTGACATCCATCTCCCATTGTGTACAGGTTGATAAATGACAAAATATTATTGCTCTGATTGCTTCTAAATTACACAGTTATCACAGCAACATTTTGTCTCGTCCACTAGATTATTAATTCCTCTCTAGAAAATGTGAAATGATGGACAGAAGAAGAGTCGCTGACAGTAACGCTTAGTACCAGTTTCTCCGCTTTTCAAAGTATGATAGCATCACAAAGCCCCATGATAAATATTTATGTCACAGCCATTCATTTATCTCTGTATATATTATTTCAGCAATAATTACTTTATTACAAAGAAAACATGAACACAAAGTCCCAGCCTTCGACAGTCTCCGAAATGCACACCAAGTAATTGATAAATTTGTCTAGAGAGCCCCGATTCATTATATCTGCATTCCTGGAAACATACAAGTTTTCATCATTTCATGAGAAGATATCAGAAAGGTTGGGGATCTACATTATACAATGGGCCTCACTGATAGTAAACCTCCAATGGAGGCAGATCCTGCATCTGCTCTGGGGCCTATGGGCCAGAGAAATCCTGTGTCTGGGACATCAAACATATTTATAACAAATGAAAAATAGTTTATGAGATTTTGATTAACCTCATAGTTTAGTGACAATTAAGGTGTAGAAAGCTCTGTATAAGAGGAGGGCGGGCGAGGCACATGGGTGATAAAGCACAATACAGGAGGGTGCTGGTACAGAACAAGAGAAATCTGATACACTACCAGTGGTATGGAGTATAAAACCGGAGGGAAAAGGTACAGAACAAGGCAGAAGTAAGTATAATATAAGAGGGATCAGGTATAGGAAAGAGGAAATCTGGCACAGTACTAGTGGAATAAAGTGTTATACAAGAGGGAAAAGATACAATACAAGGGTAAACCAGCACAGTAGCAGCAGAGGTAAGTATAATACAAGAGGGATCATGTACAGAACCAGGGCCATAACAACAGGGGTAGCAGCCATAGCAGATGCTATGGGGCCCACAGTGTCAGGGGGCCCTGGCATCTGGGTAATGGGTGTGTATTGGGTGTAAATATGCTGTATGTGTGTGTAGTGTGTATATACTGTATTCGTATATGTGTAGTATATGTATATATATGTGTAGTATATATATGTTTTGTATATATATGGTATTGTACCTATGTGTGTATTTGCTGTATGCGTATGTATATGTGATGTGTATATGTTCTATGTATATATACATGATTTGTATATAATGTATGTGACAGAAAACGGGAATCTGGCACAGTACTAGCAGAAGGAGTGTTCTACAGGAGGGAGCAGGGCATGGGTACAGTACAAATGGGAAGGAAAGGGGCACACTACAAGCAATAACAGGCATACTACAGGAAGGAACATGTAGGGCTCTGAGTGCCACCTCTGGCACCCATGCCATAGGTTCGCCACCACTGTTCTAGAGGGAATGTACAAGTTTAAAAAAGCACAGTACAAGCAATAATATCAATACCTCAGGAAAGAAGGTGTAAAAGGCCAAGTACAAGGAGAAACAGACAGAACTTAAGCTCCAGGCAGATATAAGGGGACATAGTACAAGAGAGAACAGGTACAGGGCTAAACATAAGGGGTGATTGGTGGAACACAGTGTTGTCCTGTCCTTACCTTACAAAGCTGGTCCAATATAACATGATGTCCGCAGTAGGAACAATATCAGATGTAGCTGCAGGAGGATCAGTATCTGGTTAGAAGCAAATCCTAGTTGGATAAAAACCAGACCATGGACATGTGATGGACACTGGTACAGCCCAGTAATCACCTCTGTCCTGTAACTAGCCGTGTACTTGTGTGTCCATCACATGAACATGGACTGATTTTTGTATCCAGTGAAAGAAAACAATGAGTGAAAGATGAAGATACCTAAACAAATTAGAAAAAAATTGAAAGTAAATTGTGATATTCAAAAAACAACTTTTTATCAGTTTGAAATTGGACAATCGTTTTCAGGAAGATTTGAGCCAGATGCAGAGACAAGAAAGGGAATAATCGGGGAAGATGTCACCAGTGATTCTTGGATCGAGCCTCTATTTAGATGGAAGCAGATCTAAAGGGACCTTGTGATTTCTTTGTACACCCCCTGCATCACTAAACCCTCGAGCCAGATGGCCAGATCCCAATGTCAGACAAGAAGAATGGAAACGGCTTTGAACATGTTTTCTTTCTTTCAATGGTTTTTGGCAACTAATTGAAACATTGTTATGTGGCTCCAACATCAATATAGAAAAATGAATACACATTCCTACCGTGTTACTGGCTTTAGGAAGTGGTGCGGGAATATACTTGTCAAGAGATCCACTAAAACCCCACATACTACTAGATGTAACCACCATTCACAGAAGGCATTTTTTTTTAGATTCTGAAAATGTGGCTTTGGCCAGGTCAAAACTGCATCCATAACTATGTACTCATAGAACAGACAAATATCAAAATCTGATAAGAGATAAGATAGGAGAACCTAAGAGAACCTACAATGCTGTTTTTGACTTAAGATATTCCGTAACGCATAGACTTTCACTCTGTTAAAGTTATTCTAATGTATGCTTGATTCCCCTGAATTTCATCTAGTTTTTAATCAGGAAACATGAATATTCAGAAGGTGATCCATCCACATACAATCCTATTAGAAAAAGACATTATTTTACAGCTTGACCTGTAAGAATTCCTATGATTTATGGATGATTGGCCCCAATTTCATGTGACCCATAGATAAAGCATCCTCTGGGGATTTGTGCTGTAAAGCTGCCCATAAACAATAGGGGTGACATTGATCAGATTTTTTTCGACTGTTTTTGCCATTTTGAGTTTCAGCACCTTATCTGACATAGTGGGGCAGATTTAATTACCTGGTCCTGTCACGATCCCCGAGGTGCGTTGTCCGACGAAGATGAAGTCCGGCGCGATTCTTCAAGATCGTGCGTCCATTTTCCTGCATGTGTCGCTTCCCCGCTGAGGTCTTCTGGAGTTCACATTCTTCTTCCCGGTGTATGTGAGTGCATTGTCTTGCAACACAATTTGAATTGTAAATCCCTCGGTTTGACCGAATCAGTCGGGTTGTCCGTCGACCATGCCCCCTGATTTGTGTCGCATGCAAGTCGGCGCGACTGCGCCAAAATCCAATCACATGTGCCAAAAACCCCAGTTAAATGCGGCACAAAACAGAAATAGTCGGAAAAAACGGACAAAAATGCTTCGTACGGACCCTTAGTAAATGTGCCCCAATGAATGGGTGTTCTGTAGTTTTTTGCACTGTATCTATCACTATTGTGATAGGTTCACTTGAAAAAACCTTTCTCTTCGTTACTGGAAACAAAGGTCTTCATTTCCCAAATGAAAAATTAACTCTGTGGAACATAAAAAAATAGAGTGTTCTGTCACCTTCTCTCAATCTTGCTTCATTATTGATCACAAATGAGATCTACATTGTAGGGTAATAATTTGAGACAAATTAGACATTAATGAATCAGCCGTGCGACAATTCAAAACACATTTCATATGCAAAACCAGGTGCAAAAATAGGCAAAACTGAGGCACTTTATGATTAATGTCCCAATAGATGTGCATCAATTAAACTCACCAATCATCTTATAACTTGGGTTCTGCCCATCTCCAGTCTGCTGATTTCTTTACTTTGTAAGGTCACCTTAAATCCACAGAATCTAAGCAGTCTTGTAGATTCACTGGGAGAGATGGACCACTAGCCAGAGAAGTCTGGATTATTGACTGAAAAGATAGGCGATTACTAGCTCAAAAACATCAGATTTGCAGTTGGAAAAGGAGTCGATAACAAGGTTTTAGGTCAAAAACATGTGTTAGACCGTGTGATGTTATACCTGACTAGCCTATAGTCATAAACCTTGACAGATGTACTCCAGAGCTTGCCTTGTGTGGCTTCACTATTTCTACAATAATGAGGACACAATTAAAACTATTACATTCAGAAACCGTGATTTTCCTTATAGGTGAATAAAAATTTGAGAGAATGTGTTTAGGACCTGGCACCAAGCCTCTGGGGTGCACAAACGGTATAATTTTAGATATGATATATCTAAAAGAAAAATAATGTCTATTATAATAATGAAGTCCCACGGCTCTTACCCTGATGTTAGCTGCCCATGATATGCTTTTGACTTACGTGATTTTATATATAACCTTGGAACCACCTTGAAAGCTACACGTTACTCCCAATCCATTGATTGAAGAACATTGCTGTTAAAACGTATTACTATTCCATAAAATAATGGGATATTGGAAATGTCATTACCTTATGATCAGTGGGGGTCTAACCTTTGGGACCACATTGATCTTAAGTATAATGTTGCCATAGCACTACAATATTCTTCTTCTGGGCACAGCAGGGTCCTGGCTATCCTCCGCGCTGGGAATTGTAGCACAGTGCTTAGAGGTGGTATCCTGTGCAGTGGATGACCAGGGTCGTAGAGCTTGGTCCTCTCCGATTATAATGCAAGTCATTTCCAGCAATATGCAATAATTTATAGTAATCCCCTTTAAGAGATACATTATAACACAGATTGCTATGTAATATTAAGTACCCTGGTGTCTTCCTTCTATGGTAAATTTTCTTTAATATTATCTTCACATACAAGAAAGGATCACATAGAGAATGTGTTATCAGTGTGCTGTGACTTCTCTTCGCTGATGTTACAATAGAAGAATAGATAAGTAGACACCAGGGTCAGAGGTCCATTGTGTCCCTCCTATTGTTCTGAGATGCTAGTGAGCCATTGTCCAGGGATGCCATTGACCGTGTGCTCTTCTTCAGGTAGAGGTTCCCCATTATACTGGAATATAATACAATACGATGTGTAGTAGCCCTTAGAAAAATCACGTAATCCTAATTTCCCACAATCCCCAATCTAGATGACCATCAGACTAGGGAACCATTCAGACTCTGCCTAATTTCTGCAATTTTCTGCTACAGTGTTTTCACAATTTTTGTCATTAGCCACTACTTCAATATCATGCCATTTTGATCCAATCAAAATCATTATTATCCATTTTTATCGGATCTTCCCACACCTCATCAAAACCACAACATTATCATATACATATTAGATGTCTATCAGTTGCTGCAAACCTGACAGGAAGTGTTAAGTTTCCCTGCAGCACCCCCACAGGGGAAATTTAATATTACACCATACCAATACATATTAATAGATAATTCAGGATGGAACAGGTGTGAGACTCGTCCTTTGTTAGAGAGGAAGATCATGAAAAGTATACTCCCTCTAGCCCCTTTACAGAAATGTTCATATATATTGTGGGGATTTGGCCCAGTAGAGACCGTGGTAGCGGGGTGCTGGGATGCAGTTCAAGACAGGGACACCAGGGTATAGTCCAAAACAGGTCTAGCCTGTGTTTATTTCAGCAGGAAAATAAAACAGCCTATACATTCAGGCATCAAAAACAAAATAATATCCTACCCGTCAGGGTGCTAACTATACAATGCGTCCACTAACTCACGCTAAACAAAATTCACGTGCTGCCCCAGACACACAGGTCAGAGCTGTGTCCTCTCAGCCTCCTTCCACAGAGAGACCACATTTCCAGCTCTGCTAAGTGATTTTATGCAAGCTAATTGGGCTGTTCCCATCACCTGTGTCCAAGGTGCTGGACAAACCCACTTCAGCACTAAGGCCTTGCATAGAAGCAAAACCTTGGGGAAACATACCGCCCATCCACAGTTAACCCCTTCAGTGTCTCACATACCCTCCCCCTCTGTTTGACCCTGTGGGGGCGAACACTTTTGGCCATCAGACAGTGGGTACGGGATAGGGCATCGGCATTCCCATGCAATTTTCCTGCTCGATGTTCCACCGTGAACTTAAAATTTTGGAGCATTAGGAACCACCTTGTGACCCTGGCGTTCCTCTCCTTGGCCTGACTCATCCAGGTTAGAGGAGAGTGATCGGTCACCAGTGTAAACTGCCGCCCTACCAAATAATACCTTAGGGACTCCAGAGCCCATTTGATCGCCAAGCACTCCCTCTCAACTATACTATAGTTCTTTTCAGGAGGTGTGAGCTTGCGGCTCAGGAATGTTATAGGATGTTCCTCACCCTCCACTACTTGGGACAGGACAGCCCCCAAGCCCACGTCAGAAGCGTCAGTCTGCACAATAAAGGTCTTGGTGAAGTTAGGGGTGATCAGTACCGGTCCCTCACACAAAACCGTCTTAAGTCGCTGAAACGCCCCCTCAGCCTCTTCACTCCACTTTACCATCACCGCCCTGCTACCCTTAGTCAGGTCAGTCAGAGGTGCCGCTATTGTCGCAAAGTCGGGGATAAATCGGCGATAATAGCCCACTATGCCCAAAAAAGCCCTCACTTGCTTCTTGGTCAAAGGTCGTGGCCACTGCTGGATCGCCTCTACTTTGTTTACTTGGGGTTTGATGACCCCTCGCCCAATACGGTACCCCAGGTAACGGGCCTCTTCCAGACCCAGTGCACACTTTTGGGGGTTCGCTGTCAGCCCTGCTGCCCTCAGGGAGTCCACCACTGCTTGCACCTTGGCCAGATGACTCTCCCAGTCGTTACTATAGACTATAATGTCATCTAAGTATGCCGAGGCATAACTCCGGTGAGGTTTTAGCACGAGATCCATTAACCTCTGGAATGTGGCGGGAGCCCCATGTAGCCCAAAGGGGAGTACCACGTACTGAAAAAGCCCATCAGGGGTAACAAAAGCGGTCTTCTCTTTAGCCCTGTCAGTCAGGGGTACCTGCCAATACCCTTTCGTCAGGTCAAGGGTGGAGAAAAACCTAGCCTGTCCAAGTCGTTCTATCAACTCGTCAACCCTGGGCATGGGATAGGAATCAAATTTGGACACCTCGTTCAACTTCCTAAAATCATTGCAGAACCGTAGGGAACCATCCGGTTTGGGAATCAACACAATAGGACTCGACCAGTCACTTTTAGACTCCTCGATAACCCCCAGGTCTAACATCTGCCTGACTTCTTCGGCTATGGCAAACCGGCGCGCTTCAGGGACCCGGTAAGGTTTTTGGTGTACCCGGACGTGGGGTTCGGTTATAATGTCATGCTTGATGACTGAAGTACGACCCGGTAACTTAGAGAACACATCCATATTTCGGAGCACAAACTCCTTCGCTTCCTGAATCTGGGCCCTGGAGAGGGACTCCGAGATCCGTACTTCAGGCACCTTGGCAACGGGTACACCTACCTCTGGTGTCTCCTTCTTGGAGACAGACGCCTTCTCTACTCCCATGGCCATCAGGGACTCTCTTTCCCTCCATGGCTTTAGGAGGTTCACGTGGTATATCTGTTCGGGTTTCCTCCTCCCCGGCTGAGATACCCTGTAGGTTACCTTCCCCACTCTCTCCATGACCTCATATGGCCCTTGCCATTTGGCCAAGAATTTGCTCTCCACGGTGGGCACTAGAACTAGCACTCTGTCACCTGGGTTAAAGGTCCTGAGTCTGGCTGTCCTATTGTAGACCCTAGACTGGGCCTCTTGTGCCCTTGTCATGTGTTCCTTTACAAGGGGCATTACCGCCGCTATGCGGTCCTGCATAAGGGAGACGTGTTCTATCACACTACGGTGGGGGGTCCTCTCCTGTTCCCAGGTCTCCTTGGCTACATCCAAAAGCCCACGTGGGGAACGGCCATATAACAGCTCAAAGGGTGAGAAACCCGTGGAGGACTGGGGAACTTCACGTATGGCAAACATCAAATAGGGCAACAAACAATCCCAGTCCTTCCCATCTTTGCTGACCACCCTCTTAAGCATCCCCTTCAAGGTCTTATTAAACCTCTCGACCAGGCCATCTGTCTGAGGATGATACACAGAGGTGCGGAGTTGTTTTACCTGTAGTAACTTGCACATCTCTTTCATCACCCTAGACATGAATGGGGTACCCTGGTCAGTCAAGATTTCCTTGGGGAGGCCTGTGCGTGAGAACACCTGGAACAGCTCCCTAGCAATAGTTTTGGAGGAGGTGTTCCTTAGTGGAATCGCCTCGGGATACCGCGTAGCGTAGTCCAGGATAACTAGGATGTATTGGTGCCCCCTGGAGGACTTAACTATGGGGCCAACCAGATCCATTGCAATCCGTTCAAAGGGCACTTCTATGATCGGAAGGGGAACCAAAGGACTCCTGAAGTGGGAGACCGGGGCAGTAAGTTGACACTCAGGGCAGGAGCTACAATACCGGTTTACCTCCTCCCATACCCCGGGCCAGAAAAACCGCTGCAGGATCCTCTCTCGGGTCTTCTCAGCACCTAAGTGCCCTCCCAGCACATGTTTGTGTGCCAACTCTAGCACCAGCCTACGGTGAGATTGGGGTACTACCAGTTGCTCAACCTCCTCACCCCGTATCTGGTCGACCCTGTACAACAGTTCCCCAATAATCACCATTCGGGGATATATTCTATCAGCCCCTGGTATCTGGAGTACCCCATTTATCACCTTGACATTCTCCCGTGCTTTAACCAAGGTAGGGTCCTGTAGCTGTGCAGCCCCAAAATTGTCCCGGGAAATCTCAAGGTCCAGCATGTCGGCCACCTCCTCGTGGCCCTCGACCTCACCAGCAAGGACCTCTAGGGGAGAGAATTCATCACATGGGGTCACCCCTACTGCTGGTGTGTGTACATCGGCCTCAAAGGGTTCAGGGGCCAAGGCCGGACATACCTGATGTCTATTATCTGCAACAGTTCCTGTGGTGGGTCTTCGGCTCCAGAGGTCCCAAAACACTGGTAAGTCTCTGCCGATAATAGCCTCATGAAAAAGGGTCCCCACCACCCCCACTTCATGGGTAACAGAACCACAAGGGGTATGTAGGTTGACGACGGCAGTGGGATATTCGCGAGTGTCCCCATGGATACATAACACGCCCACTTTCCGCCCGCTGTACAGTCCTGGGTCAACCAAAGTTCCCCGCACCAGGGTGACCAGACTCCCGGAGTCTAGCAAGGCTTCCACTGTGTGACCACCGATTGTGACCATGCATACTTGGGGTTCTGCATCCGTGACTGACTCTGCCGACAGAACCGGTCGGGCAAACAGCGACACTCGCCGGGCCTGGCTGCAGTCCATTGGCTCCACTGACAGTGGACAGTTGGCAGCAATATGGCCCATTTCATGACACCGCCAGCACTGGACACGGCCATGACCTCTGTCACGAGCCTCACTGGGTTTCTGGGTATCCACGCCCCCCAATGAACCCCCTCCCAACCTGGCATATCTCCCCTTTTCCGCAGTAGCAGTCTTACCGGCTGGTTTGGTGACCCTGTCACTGGCACTGCTACGTGAGGGAGAGGTAAGTAGAAGGTCCTCCGTAGCCCGATACCTCTCTACAAGGGACACAAGATCCTCAGCTTTTGTGGGGCCGGCCTGTCCAACCCACCGCTGGAGCCGAGAGGGCAGAGAACGGGTGAACTTGTCGAGGACCACTCTCTCTACCATCTGTGCGGGGGTGCAGTCCTCTGGTTGCAGCCACTTCCGGACCAGATGGATCAGGTCATGCATTTGGGAGCGTGGGGGTAACTTTTCTGAGTAAGCCCACTGGTGGACTCGGCTGGAGCGGACTTGAACGGTGACCCCAAGACGAGCCAGAATCTCCGCCTTTAGCTGGGGGTACTTACGGGCCTCCGTCTCACTCAGGTCGTAGTAAGCCTTCTGCGACTCGCCGGTCAGGAACGGTGCCAGGACATCTGCCCACTGCTCAGCCGGTAACTCCTCTCGCTCTGCTATTCGTTCGAACACCGTGAGATATGCCTCCACGTCGTCGGTCGTCGCCATTTTTTGCAAAGCCTTCTGTACCGCAGCCCGTGCGGAATGCTGGACCACCGGGTACCCCTGTAGACCAGTACGGGACCCCTCAGCAGTCGTCGCCTGCGGTGCTGCCGTCATGCCAGAAAACTTCTCCATCATCAGCTGGAACATGGCTCGGGACTCTTCCTGCTGTTGCTGGAGCATGGCTTGCTGCTGGCGGGACCTCTCCTCTTGCTGCTGGAGCATGGCTTGCTGCAGCTGCCGATTAGCCAGGGACTCTTCCTGCTGCTGCTGCCGAATAGCTCTGGCCTCCTCCTGCTGCTGGCGGGACCTCTCCTCCTGCTGCTGGAGCATGGCCTGCTGCTGCTGCCGATTAGCTCTGGCCTCCTCTTGCAGGTATTTAATAAAGTCCTCCATCTTGGCTTTATCCTGCACTTTGCCTGCTGCTTTCACCCAGGCCATGCAATGTTGCAGGATGTAGCGAGCCTGTCGGGTGTATGTCTTTTGAACTGCCCGCATCCTCCACCATATGTGGGGATTTGGCCCAGTAGAGACCGTGGTAGCGGGGTGCTGGGATGCAGTTCAAGACAGGGACACCAGGGTATAGTCCAAAACAGGTCTAGCCTGTGTTTATTTCAGCAGGAAAATAAAACAGCCTATACATTCAGGCATCAAAAACAAAATAATATCCTACCCGTCAGGGTGCTAACTATACAATGCGTCCACTAACTCACGCTAAACAAAATTCACGTGCTGCCCCAGACACACAGGTCAGAGCTGTGTCCTCTCAGCCTCCTTCCACAGAGAGACCACATTTCCAGCTCTGCTAAGTGATTTTATGCAAGCTAATTGGGCTGTTCCCATCACCTGTGTCCAAGGTGCTGGACAAACCCACTTCAGCACTAAGGCCTTGCATAGAAGCAAAACCTTGGGGAAACATACCGCCCATCCACAGTTAACCCCTTCAGTGTCTCACAATATAGATATATAAATACATTTCATATATGGCCTTAGTCTTTACAACTGGAATATGAGAGCAAAATTGGAAAATTATAACCAATATGTTCATTTTCTGGAATTAAACAATTCAGAGGAGCACAATACACCATCTGCAGTGATCTGACTACAGGGAGCAGTGATTATTTTACGGCTGAAGCTGTGACACATCCATAGAGTAACATAGCTGGGGCAGTATCACTATCCATATGTGCTCTCATCCAGGTGGCCATTGTATTTGCAGGTTATTCATCTATGCCTGTCATGCCTTATTTATGTGTGAACAAGACTGCCAGTATCTGGAATTATAAGCAGCTGACAAGTGTCAGGCCTCAGGTTCAATCACCACAAGCGCAAGGTATTACCAAGGGCAGGGATGTCTACTGGTGGGACAAAGCACTGGAAAGAGACAATCAGCCTCAAATTGATCCAATTCATTGCAAATAGAAAGAATACTGTCTTCAGGAGAGAGCGAAGAGCCGGCCACTTGTGGGAAAATTAGCCTTTAAAAGGACTTGTGATCTTAACCTCTTCAGTGCTGGATATCAGTGTCGTTTGTATTCTTTAAAATTTTGGACGTAAAACACAAGATTGTGCTAAGAGGTAGTAGACCAGGAGTTATCTATAGTATTGGCTACATCTTTGAAAAGGCTTGACCTTAGCAATAAAGAGCTGAATTATAATATATAAAGCTGACTATAAAGCTGACTATGGGGGACATTTATCATACGCTGGCGCTCATATGACTGCCCTGCCACTGCATAGTAGCAGCGCGCTTTTATTCTACACCAGGCAGGGCGCAGGAGGCAGCGCGTGTTTATTCTACACCAGGCAGGGCCCTACGCCGACCCACTTCCCGGGCCGGCTGCCCTTCAGCCGGCCTCACGCACCTCCACGCCCCTCTGGCGTGAATGTGGCGGAGGGGGCAAAATAGTCTCAAGTTCTAGCAATAGGAGCAGAGGCCCTGATAAATATGCCCCTATGTGTGTATGTGTGTTTGTGTGTGTATGTATGTCCACTAAAGGAATCTGCAGCATCGCATTTACAATCACCAAATTTTGCACAGCCGCTCTCTGTGAGAAACAGAAACAGTCAGAGACAGTTTGAGAAAGTGAGAGACAATCAGATACAGATACAGTCGGAGACAGTCTGAGAAAGTAAGAGACAGTCAGAGAAACCCAGAGACAGAGGCAAAGATAGTCAGAGACAGGCAGAGACAGAAACAGAGACAGGCAGACACAGTCAGAGACACTCAGAGACAGAACGGTCAGAGACAGGCACAGTCAGAGACCGTTGGAGATGGTCAGTGCCAGAGACAGTCGGAGACAGAGATGGTAAGACTGTCAGAAACACTCATAGACAGAAACATTCAAAGACAGTCAGAGAGAGAGATAGATACATATAAAATATTTTTTGATAACCCATTGTATTTTGTTATATCTAAGAGCAGTTATTTACTATCCCAGGCAACACTGGGAGCTAGAGCTGGTTCTATATAAATCTGTGTTAATACACATCTCTCTATATTGATTTATAAATCTACATATACCGGTAGCCCCACTAAAAGTGTCCATAGACATTGGTTGATAGGGCTCAAAGTGAGGGGTGACTATGGATATTTTATCATAACTTGATGTCCAGGTACTGCCACCCCTGGTTCTTGTTTAAGTACATTGACAAAGTCATTCAAACCTTAGAAATCTGGCAGGATTGGACAATATAATCTGTATATCTGTGCAGCGGTCTCTACAATGGAAATTAAACTAGTTGTGTACATGGTCTGTTTATATGTATAGTATGTTCCCAGATTCATCTCTAATAGTGGTCCCCTAATCTCACAGTATGTCCAATATTTACTGTATCCCTAGCCTAATGTGTATGGCTACCTATACAGTTACCCCTACGGAAATGATAAATTGGTCAGTAATTTGTTATACACTTCGAATCTGTCAAAATCTATCACCAGCCTAAAAATAATGGGTCCACTATGAGTTGAGTGGTGGTAATTCTTCATAAGTGCCATATTTATTCCTATGGGGTTGTGAGAAAGAGTTGTCCCATAAAAGTGAATGAAGCATGCCCACCATTATCCTATTCACAAGGATTACTTGAATCTAGTAGTGACCAAACTCGCCCGCCATCCTCCTATTTAAGAAGATCACTTGAATGGAGTATTGACCAGCGTGTCTGGCATCACCGCCATTCACAAGGGGCACTGGATTGGCATAGTGACCAAGCATGCTCACCACCACTCCATTTACATGGGCCCTAAAAATGGAGAAGGGATCAGGTATGTCTACCAGATCTCTAGCCACAAAGGGCACTTGAATCAAGTAGTTCCAAACAGAGCCACCATCGTCCCATTCACAAGGGGTACTTGAATCCAGTAACAACCAAGCATATCCATTATCATCCTATTCCAAGGGGCACTTGGATAGAGTAGTGATGGGACATAACAACCATTGTCGAATTCACAAGGAACACTTGAAAGAGTGCAGAGATTAGAACTGAGCAGAGCATGCTCACCATGGGCCCATTCACAAGAGGCACTTGCATGGATTATACACACCATTGTCCAAGGAACTCTTAATCAGAGCATGCACAATGCACACCATCAGCCCATTCACAAGGGGCACTGGAATGGAATAGCGACCAAGCACGTCCACCATCAGCGCCATTGACAAAGGGCAATTGAGTGGAGTAGTGACCAAACATGCCCAGCAACAACCCCATTCCACAGGGGCCATTCCAAGGAGTAATGACTGCGTATACCCACCATTGTCCAATTCACAAGGAATTATTGAACAGAGTGCTACCTGAGCAGAGCATGCTCACCATTGGCCCATTCACAGGAAGCATTTCCATGGAGTAGTGACCCAGCATACCCACCATTGTCCAAGGATCTCTAGAACAGAGTGCTAACTAAACAAAATGTGCACACCATCGGCCCATTCACAAGGGGCACTGTAATGGAATAGTGACGGAGCATGCCCACTATCAGTACCATTGACAAAGGGTAATTGAGTAGAGTAATGACCAAACTTGCCCAGCAACATTCCAAGAGGGCACTTGCAGACAGGAGCACTATCACTTCGATACAGAATGAATATTTTAATATACGACTTATAATATCAGACTGTATAATAGAAGACTCTATATAGGCCTATAATACAAATTATATATTACATATATTAATAATGATAGAATTTTTTTTCCTATAGTAATAATTATAACATTAATAATGTCACCGATCCTTCCTACACTATTGTAATCACATGAATTGTCGTCCTTTTGTCACTAGCATAAAAATGAGATCATGCAACAGATATATCTTAGCATATCCTTAATATTTGCCCCATTAATAACATGTTTAATTCATGAAACTCATTATAAGAGAAACCTATTCTGCCACCGCCAGGAGAGATGTAATGATGTCTCAACAAACTATCAGAGTTGATAATCTATGGAGGAGTGAGAAGATATTTTTAATCAATATTTGCATGCACCGTGTACCCTGCGCTGGATGCCAAGCCATGCGGATGACATAGCCAGGTGGCAGCGGCGGGCACGTTGTCATTAACAATACTACACCTCGAAAATCAACGTCTCTTATTTAGGATTCGTTATCGGGGGGGGGGGGGGATTATTTTATTTCACACTGAATCATTTACCTCTGTTGTCTGACGGGCGGAATAGATAGAGGTTTACGGTTTCTAATTAAGAAAGCGACCGTAGATGATCTTAGTCGCGGTTCACTTGCAACATCTAAACTCCAAGTAGCAAGTGACTCCCATCTACCTGATTTCTTCCAATTCATAGGGACAGCAAGACGGTCGCCCAGAGCCGGCACAGGACTGCCAGTTCCTATGGTTACCTTCACTTACTCTGATTTAACTATTGCCTCTCATGTACATGATAACATATATTCCATGGCATCTGTTTCATGTGACTTGACTGTACAATGTCTAAGATGATCAAAGTCATGCTCCGGAATAGGCTTCCCTCTGTCTCCTGAATGGGAACAAACTAATGAACAGTCCGCTGAAAGAGCCGCCATGAACCTCTCATGAAACGTTCCTTTCTTGCAAACGTGAACTGGGGCGTAGATTTGAGTTTAGTGCTGGATATAAAGTGACAAAGGAAGACCAGCAGAAAACACAGCAGAAAGCCTGGGATGAAAAGTGCATTTATCTTCATTGGAGAAGGGTAAAACATGGCGAGGCACAGGGAGGGATCATTATATATTGTTATGTGGATGGAGAAAATGCATAGAAGGAACAATGCAAAATGACAGAAGTAGGGGAATGTATATTTAGACAGCAGTCCGTAAAAAAGACAGAAAATCTAAATAAAATTCTCGCACAGAATGAAATCTGGCATAAAACAGGTATACAATCCACCATAAATCATAGATAGCGACATATGATTTTATCAGTGCCAGTGTCCTATAATGTGAAAAAACTATAGGGGATTTATCTTTTTTTTTCTAGAACTTTGCTCCTGTTTTTCTTTTTTTTCTCCAGAGTTTAGGCCTTCTATAATTTTGCTTGAGCTCATGTGTAATCTTGCTTGATAGTATTTTTGCGCTCCCCATGCTGTCCGAGCACCATAGGCCGGCAAGAGAGTCGCAGTTTATGTATCAGCCATAGGCCCCTTTCACACTTGCGTTGCAGATCACGACAGAGTCTGATCAGGGTGCGATTTTGCATCAGAGTTTAATCAGTTTTCAGAGTTTGTTCCATGTCTCAGTTTTTCACTCACCTAAAAAGAAAGCAAGTCTGAAAAAAAACCATTGATTACAATGAGTCAGAGTTTAATGCAACATGCGCATGAAAAACTCAAGTGTGAAAGAGGCCTTAGACACAGCAATACGGCAGAATAAAAAGGATAAATGTTGTTCAAACAGGGAGAATTAGTGCACCATGGGCCAGGTGTCTCACACTAGTTTTTGTTTTCAGCCTCAATAAGGTGTACTGTTCCGTACTATCTTTTAAGCACAAATTAGGTGCAAAATAGATGTAAAAGCCCTGCTTCAAGATAAAAAGTTGCTAAAACAACAACAAATTCAAGTGATACATCTGGCCCCATGAGTATGTAGTTAAGGTGCTAAATTGGCACAAAAATATCAAGCACAAAAATGGGAGAAAAAATAAATGGGTGTCCCCCTGGCCAATCATACCATGGCTAGTTGCTAGGCGCGTCAATTAGTTTACACCTTTATTTATCTATCTATCTCTTTATCTATGTATCTATCTATTTTTTTTACGGGTCATTGCTGGGATCTTGTGTCCCTGTACCCAATCTTTTTGAGGGTATTCCACTGAGATACTCTGGATATCTATCTATCTATCCATCTACAAACAGGAAGTCCAGGCAGCACTCGCTAAATAAGTAGCTCTGGGTGCAAGCTGTGTAGGATTGGGTCAAGATTCCTCCAAGGATAAAAAGCAGAAAATAAGCAGCACTCCAGACATCCGAATTAAAGAAAAAAATTGTTCCTTTTTATTTCATGTGTACATTACGTTACATTATGCATTGGCCACATTATTTTTGTCCGCTGACTTTCACTGTGTCTACCATTTGGAGGGGTATTCATATGTTTACAGGAGGTCATAAAGTTGGGGCTTCATATAATGGGGAACCCCAGACCCCTATATTGTTTTATTTTATCCCCTTTGTTGATTGGTGACACTGTGCATTATATTGGTTATTAAAATTAGTCAAGCAGGACTAGTGTGCCATATACCATCATCATAGTTATCAATACTGATGTTCTTACATATATACTTACCTTCGATGTTACGATCCAGCGACGTGATGTCGTGGATGTCGATGTTACATGTTTCCATGATAATGGACAGGCACTTCCGGTCTATGTGATGCATGCGCAGTCAGAGGCCCCTGGCTTGCGTTCCAAACACAGGTGCCTATGCACACTTACAGCATCCAGAGTAGCGATCGGAGGACTGGGAGCACACGGTGGTATGTTCCTCAACCACATATAGCACTTTACACGTTAATTATGTTTATAACCAATGTATGGCATATAATATTGCCTTGTTTTGCACTATTGACAAAGGATACTTTGAACTTTGGGACAGATTTACTTACCCGGTCCATTCGCGATCCAGTGGCGCGTTCTCTGTGGTGGATTCGGGTCTTCCGGCGATTCACTAAGGCAGTTCCTCCGACATCCACCAGGTGTTGCTGCTGCGCTGAAGTCCGCCGGAGTTCACGATCCATTGCTGGGTGCAAGTAAGTGCATGTCCAGTGACACTTTTTTAAAAATGCAGCGGTTTCTCCAAATTTGTCGGGTTTTCGTTCGGCCACGACCCCGATTTCCTTCATGTGCATGCCGGCGCCGATGCGCCACAATCCGATCATGTGAGCCAAAAAAACTGGGCAATTCAGGGAAAATCGGCGCAAATCGGAAATATTCGTGTAACCCGCCATAAAAAAGCGTTTCGGCCCTTAGTAAATGACCCCCATTGTGTATTACTTGAGATTATGTATTTGTTTACATGATTGGACATATGAAATGCATTAATGATGTTTACAAGGATAATGTGGGCGGGTTCTATAGAAGTCACATGACCATTGTATTTTGTATATATACCCACTTTGTACACTGATTGTTTGGCTTGAGAAAGGCTCAGTATGAGCCGAAACGTCGCTACCGCTACCTATAAAATAAAAAGGACGACTTTTTTTCTTCAATTCGGATGTCTGGAGTGCTGCTTATTTTCTGCTTTTTATCTATCCATCTATTTATCTATCTACCTGTCTTTCTGTCTGTCTGTCTATCCTAAGCTATGCAGTCATCTAGTCTTTTCCAATGTAGATAGCTTTACCATTTGAAATATAAATTACATTTAAGAAACCCTTTCATGGATTTCTACTTCAGAGGATACAGAAGTGACTACTAGGACGACTAGCGCCACTTCTTGGCTAGTACTTTGACCACTGATGATAATTCTCACACTGATTTCATGGGTGAGTCTATTTTTCCAGAACAAATACATTTTTCTCTGATGAATATTAGCGGCGGTGGGAGAAGATAAATGTCAGACATTTCTGTGTAAGGCAATGAGAGAGAAAGATATTAGTGGGTTATTTATCAAAGTCTCCGAGCCACACCAGATTTACAAAGAAAAATCTGTCCCATTAAAATGAAGGAGAATCTCATGATTGATTCCAGCAGTGGTGATTGTGGAGCAGTTTTTGCAGTAGAGAGATATTGATAAATGACCTAGTTACATAGGCAGGAGCACATTACATACACAAGTGATAAACAGAGTTGTGCCTGGTCAAATCGCAATTGTTCCCACTGATAAAGGTAGAAATTAGACGTCTTCACTACTGTAATTTCCATGACACGATTGGATGTGTAATCATGTAGCTACTTCACAGATCATATATGCAACAGAGCAAAGCAATAGGACATCGGACCCATTAATGGTGGCCCCATTGTAGGAGACAAAGCCAATGACCTTGTAGTGTCTGTGTATAAGGGCAAACCTCGGACATGTTCACACCTGTGACGAATGGTAATGCTGTGCTGTGCAAGTCTTTCAGAACCAAGTTCCTTTTGGGTCTAGTATTGCGGAACAGATAATGGGGGTCATTTACTAAGGGCCCGATTCGCGTTTTCCCAACTTGTTACCCGAATATTTCCGATTTGCGCCGATTTCCCCTGTATTGCCCCGGGATTTTGGCGCACGCGATCGGATTGTGGCGCATCGGCGCTGGCATGCACGCGACGGAAATCGGGGGGCATGGCCAAACGAAAACCCCAACGGATTCGGAAAAACCGCCACATTTAAAAAACAAAAAGTGGAGCTTGCACTTACCTTCACCAGGAATAGGCCGGTGTACTTGAGTGCATTTCAGCGGACTTCAGCGCAGCAGCGCCACCTGGTGGACGGCGGAGGAACTACCTTAGTGAATCACGGCCGGACCCAAATCCACCGCAGAGAACGCGCCGCTGGATCGCGAATGAACCGGGTAAGTAAATCTGCCCCAATGTGGTTATGAATAGAAGGAAATGACAGATAAACAGGGATTATTAGTATTCTGCATTGGTGGACAATAATCCATTCATCAAATGTACTCAGCATGTCATGAGTACCAGTGGCCGGCCTATGTGCGTCCTATTGTTCCGCAGAATTTGTAAAAGTACCAGATAGATAATAGATTAGAGAGATTTCTCTAATAGATAAATATGGTAACATAGATCCACGTAGCAAGAAAGATCAATACATAGACATTAGATAAATAGGGTACTGTACCGTATATACTCAAGTATAAGCTCAAGTATGCTTTTTAATTGAAGTTTTTTTTTATTAAGTTTTTATTTTGGATTTATTTGAATGGCAGGTTTAATTTAATGATTTCAAATAACATAACTCTGACTTGGGTTTTAGATTTATATAAATTCGGAGATAAGGGTATTTATTACTTATTGCCCCCAACTCTGAATCCAGAAAAAAATTGAGTTGGTGGAGTCTGTGGACATCTGAACAAATAATATATCAAACCTATAACAGACAACCTATGTAATAAACATACGTCTACTATGTGTACACCGTGTTGTTTGTGCCACATGGTGATGGATTTTTATCATTGCTAATACACGTCTCTGACAATTCAATCATTCTAATTGACCCTTGGATTTCCACATACTTTTCAAATGTCACTGGAATTAACCTTAAACTTAATTGATGTCTACTATGTTGGCTGAAAGGGCAAAGGGCGACTTCATATATTGTCTGGTGATATTTAACATCCACCACTGACGTGTAAGTAGCACCAAAAAGCAATAAATCCATACACTATAGACACTCACATTGATGTGTTCTTGACTTGTTAGATCTATAGACTGAGAATATTGTCATGGGTCACACCTTATGTTGTCAGCCCTAACACTATTAAGGCTTATACCTTTAGGACTTGCAGGCATGTGGAGACTTATAGCCATTTATCCTCCACTAGGGGATTCTGGGAAATATACAAATAAATTGTCCATCATGGAGTTGTAACGGAAAAACTAAAGGTAATCAGAAGGTCACCTTCCATAGAGTCCAATGCCGGTGTTTGGTTCTCTTGGTCCAAGATGGGCACTGTAGAGGAATAGATTATTAACCATACAGAAAAAGTAATGCTGTTTGCTGTGCTTTTGTTTTTCACAATACATAAAGGACTGGCATGAAGGAAGCTGTGAAACGCTACACATAACATCAGTCATTCATACTTATCTCTAGTGCAGCTTGTGGCAAATGTATGATTTGTAGCATTGAAGATTTGTCACAGCTCCCATCAGGATCGGCTCCAGGTTTTAGTAGACCCCTGGGCGACAGAGCCTTAGTATAGGATCATCTGCTTTCTAGGGTCCTACAACTTCATGTGACTGTTGTGTGATTCAACCACTTACAAAAGTATTAATACAAGAGCCCCAATAATTTAGAATCATTTGCAGTGAACTTATGTGGTGGCATTAAAAATTCAGAAACTTAAAGTCTCCTGTTCCCTAAAATATTCCTTAGTTTATCATACCAAATAGCCCTCTCCTGGTTATTTTTTATAAACCCCCTCACCGCCTATGGATTCCTTATCTGCAGCCTTATGTGGGCCCCCGAAGCAGCCCTGGGCCCCGGCAATTGCCCGTGTATGCCCCCTACTGGCGCCGGCCCTGGCACCCACAAAGAAATGAGAAATGAGGTGCTGTGATATCATTGATACACTCTATATAGGGGGAGATTTATCAGAAGTGTCTAAAAGAATGTGTTCTAGTTGTTAATGGAAACCAATCAAAGCTTAGATTTCAGGAAAAGGAAAACTGAATCCTGATTCATTGCTATGAGCAACTAGACAAACTTTGCTCTCAGACACTCAATACCACTAGTTATTGTTCAAAACAGAAAATTCATTACATGACACTCGTCCTGTATAAGTAAGTTATCACCTGTCAAGTGTTGGGGCCCCAAATTTGGGGCAGCCAGTTCGACATGCTTGCTGCTGATTCAGTTAATTGTCTAAGGGACTGACGGAGATATCTGAGTACGGCACTCAGTTATCTCTGTCAGTACCGTAGAGAAAGAATTGAGCACCAGGGCACCTTTGCGACCAGCTGCTCTATTCATCAGTCCCCATTCTCATGATCCCTGGGGGTATCAGCACCGCTATCCCCACTAATCCTGTAAATAGGGGGAAACTTGATTTTCACTTGGGTGGCTGGACATCCTCCTTTAATGGAAATCTACCACCAGGATGATGGATTATAAACCAAGCACACTTACATGCTGATGTGTGCCACCTCTTGCAGGGGCTGCTTTTCTTTTATCTTCTTATGGTCTTTTTTTTTTTTTTACAAAAAAGGTCTTTAAATTATGCAAATGAGCCAGTGGGGCTCCACAATCCATAGGTGTTAATCGAAACTGGAGCCCCATACTTTTTGAAGCCTTTGTTTTTTAAAACAATGGCATAGGAAGCTTAAATAAGAGTGGATACTGCCTGAGGAGGCACACACCAGTATGTAAGTGTGCTTGGTTTACAATGTTCCATCCTAGTGGTAGACGTGCTTTAAACAGAAATCAATTCTAATAGATGCATAGAAAAAAATATTTAGAAAAGGGGAAAAAAAGAAAAAAGATACAGAAAATAAATAAAAACACAGATGATAAAAAAAGACCAAAATACCATAAAAAATAAAGTAGAATGAAAGTTAGGGAAATAGAATCAAAATAAAAAATTCCTCCAGGAGCTGAAGAGTTAAGAGAAATTTAGCATTGCTTTTATGCATTATGAACCAAACATACCTTTGAGAATGATGTAGCTACACTGATGCAGAAACATATCTTGTTTCATCCCTGATCCAAGTGATTTTGCTCAAAAAACAATTATAAAATTATGAAAATGAGGGTCTGTGGCTCCGGTGGCTGCCCTGGTGTGCTCTGCACTGCCTCAGAGAACACTGTATTCACTGTGTTGTCCCTGACAGGTAGAAGTAATCAATCGCTGCACCAACCCCCACCTGCTGTGTATGAGTCAACCAGCTCAGGTTGATTAGTCCTGTCTGGACTGTTCAGGAAGCTCTGTGAAACATGGCAGGCATTCTGCACCCAGCTTTCTCAAGGTCCTGAATTTTATAATTGTTTTTTGAGCAAAATCATTCAAGTCAGGGATTAAACAAGATAAATTCAATCAATGTAGCTACAGCATTCTTGAGGTATGTTTGGTTCCCAATACATAAAAACAGAATGTTTAATTCGTTTAAATGAAATAGCCTGCGGGTGGAGATATTAGAGAGGATATTTTACACGTATCTTGAAGATATTTGGAAGTCAAACCGATATTCACGACAATGACCCATCACCAGTCTATTTTCGGTCAGGAGTTATCTTCTCTTTGTTGACTACAGAAATAGCAGAGTACAGCGGATGGCCGCCCACAACATGACTACCTGTAAGTAGGTTTAATAAGTAATGAACTTCCTGCTTAGTGATGTATAATTACCCGGCCCAACAGTGCAATATCTTGTTTAACATCAGATGTCTTGAGAAAAGGGTGAACGCAGGAGATATTTAGCACAAACTAAAGTGACAAGACGGCTCAACATGCTGAGGTGGCATCATCAACTTGGAGAATCTGGAGCAGAGCCTGAGAGAGCGCTGAATCTCCTTACAGGAGGTGGCACATATTCCGAGAACTTGTACTCAGGGCCTCGTGTGGTATCTTCTAGTGGCTCAGTGCCATGCTGTCCTACTTTATCTTAGCACAAACTTTAATTTGCTTTATCCTAACATGTTCTTGCTTTGTACTTACACTACACTTAAGAGATGATTTCCGACTTGTAATATTCTAGGCTTGTAGTATCCTGGTCATAGTACAATACTGGCACCATAATAATAATGATTTCTGCAGGGACACACACAGAGCCAGATGCTATAAAAATAGAAAATACAGCAGCCGAGCTTAGACAATCAATGAAGATGTAAAAAAAAAAATCTGTGGTTAAGATCCATATTGGTTCCCTGTTCAGTAGTTTGGGACAATAGAAGACTGTATTTTGCATTGTATATATAAAAAAATATTCACAGACATAATATGCACACAGAAAATTGTGGTAACTATTACCTACTCAGAACAAAAGGATTGGGCTACTTAAGGACATCCGACTTTTGGATGACCCCTAGTTAAAGACGGACCCCTCTGCCCACTGTGACCTCTGGTGGAGCTCTCTGGATGTTACTATAGTCCCAGGTTGCAATGATCAGCTGTAATGTGTCTGTACTGTAGCTTTATGGATAATCCTCGGTCCCATTACAGCAAAACATTTTAAAACTGTAAATGCCACTGGGGAAAATTTTTTTTTTTTTGCATAGAACTACAATTATAAAATATACAGTTTCGACTTACATACAAACTCAACTTAAGAACAAACCAATGGAACTTATCTTGTATGTAACACAGGGACTACCTGTACTTGGAAATTAACAGAAACTTGTCAGTAAGTTGGGGTCCACCAGCATGTTCCTAGGGTTTAGGCTAGCACATATTTGTACCTTACCTGCACATGCTCAGGAAAGTTAGATGTACTGTCCTCTTCTTCATCATCCTATATCTTCCTGACCCCCTGCCACCTATACAACCTGGAATTTCATAAACATGCCCTGTGAGCTAGGTAAACGGTCTAGGAACCCCAAAACCTACTGGAAGTTACCCTTTACCATGAATTGAACAACCCAGTTTTACCATGCCCTTTGTGCCAGTTTTCTGACAGAGAGGGCAAATGACAAGCCCCACCTCAACCACCGGAATTTCATGAACATGGCCATTGAACTATGTAAACGGTCTAGGAACACCAAAACCAACTGAAAGGTTCCCATTACCATGAATTGAACAACCTAGTTTTATTATGCCCTCGGTGCCTGTTTTTTGGCAGAGAGAGCACATGACAAGCCCCACCTTAGCCGCCGGAATTTCATGAACATGGCCAGTGATAGATAGATAGATAGATAGATAGATAGATAGATAGATAAATGGTTAGACAGACAGATATAAAATAGAAAGGAAATTATAGGAGATAGATGATAGATATATAGACAGGAGATCTTATCTTATCTTATCTTAAACCGGACATTCAACCAAGAAAAGAGCAACACATCCTCTGCTCACAAAAGTCCACATGCAGGGGACCCTTTAGGACAGGGGCTCCAGGCAAATGTCACCATGATCAGGGCTCCAGGTTTCAGTAGGCCCCTGGGTGACAGATCCTCAGTGGGCCTATTTGCAGTCAACTCATGTGGCAGAATGAAAAATTCAGAAACTAAAATATTCCCCAGTTTATCATACCAAACAGGCCCCTCAAGGTTATTTAATATAAAGCCCCCTTCACCTCCTATGGATTCATTACATACAGCCCCCCTCACTCCTGTGGATTCATTAGATGCAGCCCCCCTCACCCCCATGGATTCCATACGCCTTATTTGCCCCCCCCAGCAGCTCTGTGCCCCGGCAATTGCCCAGGTATGCCCAGTGCTGGCACCAGCCCTGACCATGATAAAGACAATGGAAAAGAGTCGGTCATCAAAACCCATCCAAATATATGCCTCTCCAATGTCACTGGCTGACCACCAATGTTCTAGCTGGCAGGGAGCACCACAGGCAGTGCTTTCCTGAAGGAGAAAATACATTGATTAAATAAACCGTACAAGCCATGTAAAATATAGACCTAAGGAAAACACAAAACACATAAAAGGGATTGCAAAAAAAAAAAAAAAAACATTAAAGGGACACAAAGACACGGATAGTTAAATAAAGATCACAGCGGCTCAGCTGTATTCCAGGCTTCTTTAATCAGTTCGATGTGTCGAGGACAGAGGAAGCGTGTCTCGTTCACATTCCAAGAGCTCATCTCGTCACAGTTTTGGCCTCTGAGGGTGTTTGAATGAGCTGGTTGAAGAGTATTCACCCTCCTGGCCTGGCATTCAGAATGCCTCATGCGTCAGCCTGAAGATGTAAGAGCACATCGCATGATTGGAGGGCACGAATGCTCTTGAGCTCCGGAGGGGGGGACAGCAGAAATGGCTTTGCCACTTAAGAAGCGGTTCAATTTTATGCCACTTTCACTGACTCTGATCACTTATGAAACACTTTTTCACAGAAATCAAGTAAGCATGAGGGATGCTCTTCAGTACTCAATCACTGTGAGCGCTCAGGCGTCACACCGCATTACAAAACAAACAAATATAAAATGACGGAATCTCCCCAGAGACTGCTATTTGGGGACCGATGGTAATTTATAAAAAAAAAAATGAGAAAAAAAGTTTTTCATTCTCAAAGGATTTTCAATCAATAAAAGATATTAAGTAGAGAAAGGACACTCAAACAGTCAAGTGATTTTCTTTTAATGTATTTTATCGCGTCTTATTGTTTATTCTCTTGGATTGAAAAAAAAAATCTATAGTTTGTTAAAGAGCTATGTGACCAAAATTATCTCCGGGACCGTGAAAAGCTTCATTCATGCATTTATGAAGTTCTAGATGCTCTTTGTATCAAACATTAGTTAGTGACCCATGAAGAGGCTTAATATGAACGTCCTGGGCCCGATGCAGACACTAACCATATGGTATTTCTTAAAGGAGACCTCTAGTGGAAACACAGCCTTCCATCCCTGAACCCATCACCTTGCAATATATACTATATTCTCTACTTATTTTATACATACTGTACATGTGTGAACGCTCTCATCTGATTAAAAAGAGACTATGGGGCACATTTACTTACCCGGTCCTGTCACGATCCCTGCTGTGCCTTGTCCGAAGAGGATTCGGGTCCGGTGCAATTCACTAAGGTCGTGCGTCCAATTTCCTGCAGGTGTCGCTGCTGCGCCGAGGTCCGCCTGAGTTCACCTTCTTCTTCCCTGTGCATGTAAGTGCATGATCTTGCAACACTTTTAGTTTTTTAAATTCCACTTATTACTACTGTTAGCACTTTACACTCAGTAGGCTCTAGCCCCAGTGGTTGTGCCACGCTGCGCCAGCTGGGCAATTCTACGACAGTTCCGGCCTGGCATAGAATTGCACACAGGCATAGGGCAGGAATGCCTCCTGGCTGCCCATTTTGGCATGGTGGTGTAACGGGGGGCATCAGGCCAGGAATTGTGCCTAGTTCAGGACTTGTACACCCGGTTTTAGGCTTAGAAGACCTCATAAAAGTGCCCCTAGGTATCTTGTGTCAGTAACTTTTATAAGGCTATATCCATGGTTCTTCTAACTCGGCCCATCACCTCTTTTTCTCTTTTCTCTTCCCATGGGCAGTAAACCTACGTGAACTTCCCTTTCCACAGCCTCTACAAAATTATCTGCCCAGGCAGATGGGAACCCTCCCAAAGATCAATATTCATACACGTTACGATAAAGGTTTCCAGGGAGGTCCCCATTTCTAACAGTTCTAATTGTAAAGTTCAATACAATAAATCGATGATTTTCTAAGAATAAAGCAAAAATAAATCTGTCCATTAGAGGAGACAAAAAAGAAGGTACCGCCTATTTTCTGCCATTGCACAATTGATCAAAATTATTTGATTTGAAAAAATATTACATTTTTTTCCTCTTAGTGCTGAATACATTTTGTCTTCCCTTCTGTTTATCTGAAGTAGTTGCGCTTCTTTGCCTTCACAATATTTTCTGATGATTTGTAGAGAAACAATTGAAACAGAAGTAGATAAAATCTACCTTGTAATTGCTGCCCGTTTCCGTTGCCCTCTTTCAAGTATCCATAAGATGCAATCAACGTCCCCCAATTAGGAGATGATTTTTGGTATCAATTATGTTAACTGATTTGAGGTCAAGCAGTTCAAGGTCAACATCGAGAGTAAACGTTACAACAACTAAAGACGTTTAGCTGGTCAGGTTCAGGCAAAGGTTTGAGAGGCAGGTGGAGTTCAGTCGGGGGTCAGCAATCAGTAACTAAATAGCTGCAGAGTATGTTCAGAGAAGATGTGGAATAAGCTGGCATTATACTGCTATCCTGATAAAGCCAATGCTAATCTTAGAAGTATCATAGTATCATAGTATATAAGGCTGGAAAAAGACGCAAGTCCATCAAGTCCAACCTTTAAGAATGAAATAAATGTTTTATCCCCATAACCCGTGATATTTTTTCTCTCCAGAAAGTCATCCAGGCCTCTCTTGAACATGTACATAGAGTCCGCCATAACAACCTCCTGCGGCAGAGAGTTCCATAGTCTCACTGCTCTTACAGTAAAGAATCTTTATCTATGGTGATGGTAGAATCGCCTCTCCTCTAGGCGTAGAGGATGCCCCCTTGTCCTGGTCACAGGCCGAGGTATAAAAAGATCGTTGGAGAGATCCTTGTACTGTCCATTCAGGTATTTGTACATTGTAATGAGGTCTCCCCTCAGTCGTCTTTTTTCTAAACTGAATAATCCCAAATTTTTTAATCTGTCAGTGTATTCTAGTTCCCCCATTCCCCTAATAATCCTGGTTGCTCTCCTCTGTACCCGTTCCAGCTCTACTATATCCTTTTTATACACTGGTGCCCAAAACTGTACACAATATTCCATGTGTGGTCTGACCAGGGATTTGTATAAGGGCAAAACTATGTCTTTATCATGAGAATCTATTCCTCTCTTGATACATCCCATAATTTTATTTGCTTTAGCAGCAGCCGCCTGGCTCTGGTCACTAAAATTAAGTTTACCATCCACCAATACCCCCAAGTCCTTTTCAGCTCCAGTTTTACCAAGTAATTGAAGGGTTTCTTAATATTGAAAAATGTAGCTTTTTTATTTTAGATTCTCTTTCTGTTGATATTCTGCCTTAGGCAACATGGTAAATCCTTTGTTTACTCTGGGGTTTTCAAGGTAGCATCAATAAATTTTTGTGCATAAACTTGTATCTTCATAATAGCACAAGATGAGAATTTTGCCTCAGGCGACAGATGTATGTGTCCTGAGGGAGGCGGCAAAATATGGGACAATAATGTGGGCGATTCAAGCAGCACTGGCCACCCAAATATCCCACATTATGCTCCCATATTTTGCCCATATTTTTTATTTGTGCAATGGCAGAAGGTAGGCGGTACCTTCTTTTTTTGTCTCCTCTAATAGACAGAATTGTTTTTGCTTTATTCTTAAAAAATCAGCAATTTATTGTCTTGTACATTAAAATTAGAACTGTAAGAAATGGGGACCTGCATAGAAACCTTGATCGTAATGTGTATGTATATTGATCCATGACAGTGTTCCCAGCTGCCTGGGCAGATAATATTGTAGAGGCTCCGGAATTGGACGTTCACATAGGTTTATTGCCCATGGGAAGAGAAAAGAGAAAAAGAGGCGATGGGCTAAGGTTGGAAGCACCATAGATATAGCCTTAAAAAGGTTACAAGATTATATCTGGATCATATAATAAAATAAGGGGGGCTGTAGATGATATAATAAGGGTGCTGTATATCAAAAAAGGGAGGCTGTATATGATAAAATAATGGGGCTGTATATAAAATAATGATGGGGCTGTATATTATATATACCTTTAATGCAGTAGCTACACTGATGCAGAAGCATATCTTGTTTAATCCCTGAGTTGAGTGGTATTGCTGACAAAACAATCATAACATTCAGAATCTTGGAAAAGCTGGATCGCCTTCAGTCTACATCTTACACAAAGCTATCTACACTGTCCAGACAGGACTAATCAACCTGAGCTGGATGACTCATACACGGCAGCTGGGGAATGCTGCAGCGATTGATTACTTCTGCCTGTAAGCCACAACTCTGGAGCAGTACTTAAAGGGGTTTTCCCACGAACGCAAGTTAGGCCCTATCCACAGGATAGGGCCTAACTTGCTGATCAATGGGGTCCTGAAACCCCCACAGATGACGAAAACGTCAATTTCTGTCAGCTCCATAGAGATTAATGGAGCAGAATGGTCATGCACGGCCATCTGCTCCATTAGTTTGACGGAGCAACGAGGGGTCTGACGGAGGTATGTAGGACCCCATTATACCCCTTGTTTTCGTGATCTGTGGGCGTCTCATTACAGAGACCCCCACTGATCAGATAGTTAGGCCCTAACCCGTGGATAGGGCCTAACTTGCGTTTCTGGGAGAACCCCTTTAATGTAAAAGGAAAAGGGCTGGAGCCATGCACAGAAGCGACAGAGCTCCGTTATCACAATTATATAATTGTTTTTTCTGCAAAATCACTCAGCTCAGGGATTAAACAAGACGTGTTCCTGCATCAGTGTAGCTACAGCATTCTCAAGGTATGCTTGGTTCATAATGCATGATATAAAATTGTAGATGACTTGGTGCCATATGCCAGAAATGTTGCAAAAATGTAACCCAAACATGCATGTGCTGGCCCTCTTTTCCATATATTTTGGAGTTGTTCTGCTATACATAATTATTGGGACTCAGAAAACTTCTGTCAGAATTAGGAGAGTTAGACATTCCTTCAGATCCTGCTGTCTGTTTATTCAATCTATTTTCTGGGACAGTGCCGTGTTAAGGTGCGAGGGTGCTCCTTCAAATCCTCACTTAATCACCATGTTTTGGAAGAGACCTGTTTCATCTTCATACATAGATCTGTACTTACGCATTAAGGATATGAGGCTTGTGGAACATTCTACTGCTCAATTGCATAACAAGATGGAGAAATTTGATGCTATTTGGTCTTCATGGGATCTCTATTATGCCCCAAACAGCCGTTAGTTACAGGGAACCTGTCATCAGGAGCCCTTTTTTTGGCTCTCCCATGTCCCGATAGAGAATAGTGGGAACATTGCTATTTATACTACAACAGTTTTTTTGCGATAAAAAGAAAAGTTAGATGAACGTTTACCCTGCAGAGGAGTGTCCCGTATCCAATGGGAGTGGCCAGTGGGAAGTGCCCCCCCCCCTTCAGCAAACCACTCTGTGGTGCGAAATTTTAAAAAAACACCACATATTTGAAATCGATGCATCAGGAATAGTTTCCTAAGGTTAGGGGAAGGGGGAGGGGCCACATCTCATTGACCACTCCCATAGCACATGGGACACAGCTCTAAATACAGAAAGGTAAACAGTCATCTAAATTTTCTTTTTATCGGAGATAGCCAGTCTTATTATAAAAACTCTTTCACAATGTGCACACTATGCACTATGGGGACATGGGGGAACCAAAAAAAGGGCTCCTCATGACAGGTTCCCTTTAATTGTGCCATCCACTTCTGTATTTTCTCTTTGAATGATGAATGAGTCAGGAATTTTGTTATATTTGTTTTTTTTATATATATTTGTTTTTTTTATATATATTTGTTTTTTTTCTAATATTACCTTTTGCTTTTGTATATCCAATGTATAGGCAATGTCCTTATGTGAACAATCTGGTTGCTTTGTTTCATGCCTTCTTCTCGCCCGTGTTCAGGCAGATGTTTGTATGCAAAATTAAAAATTCAATAAATGAGTTGAAAAAAAAAAGATTAAAAAAAGATTTGTCAATATAGGTAACATCAACAGCCCTATTTACGACTTCCACATTTCCCTGATAGTAGTTTCGTATGATATTTGTAAATATAATGAGCATTAGAATTTTTCTATTTATTTACCTCCGTGATTAAAACCAGCTAAAATAAAATCCCGTTTTCTTCCTTGCACTTAGCCTAGCCTGTGTTCCCGGCTCTTGAATGAGCTGACCTTCTATGATTGCTTCCAAAAGTTTGTAGATATTTTTAAATCAAGCCTTTTCAATTTTTTTCTATCTCATCTGTACTCTAATGTAACAGCCTACAGGGAATGCTGCTCTAAGTTTTAAATCATACTGAGCCTCTTGAAAGGTTATACACAATCTTTCATCCATAGGAAAAGGTCAGAAAAGCTGTAAATGTTTATTTCATTTAGGTCTGGCCAGATGTTTGGGATGTTGGCTGCATGGTTCTCTCCAAATACCCAGCTAAATGTTACAGGAATAATATCCGCTTCAAAAAACTTCCCATCTTGAGAAAAATCAATACTATGCATTTATTGGAAGGTAATGTACGCTGAGCCTTAGAGGGAAGAGCTACTGGTCCATTTACACAGCGCAGTGGATCTGCTTGTTCTGTTTTATGTATTTTATGCATTATTCTAATTTACTAAAAAAAAAAACATGTTATAAAAACAAACAAACTAAAAAAACTAGTGGGAATGCTTCCACTCTTAAAATGAACCTGTCATTCAAATAAACCCACCCAAAATAAATACTTTCTAAAAATCTATGATTGGAAAGCATTTCCATTATCTCCAAATGGTTTGCAATCTTAAAAATCAATTGGTAAACTTAGATGCAACAGTGATATACAGCGTCCTTTACTTTACCCTGCAGGGGCTGTATGAAATACTACATGGTAGCAAATGCCCTGCTGGAACAATAGGAAAGAGAGAGAGACAGACAGTGGTTGTGGGTGACAGGGCTCTGATACATCATTAAAGGAAATTTATCATTTGATTTCATGCATTATGAACCAAACATTCCTTGAGAATGCTTTAGCTACACTGATACAAAAACATATCTTGTTCTTAGCAAGCTTCAATCACAAAACAACAACTTCCGGATCCCTCATGGCCATCATGCCATGGCTAGGTACAAAAAACTTCCTCAAATTATACATCCTCCCTTTATGTTCTCCAAACTGTCCCCATTTGGTTACCCAATACTTTTTTACACTCCATAACACAAATGTTCTATAGATTCTTTTGGTCACTAGCCAAGACGGCTTCATAGACTCTTTATTCTGAAACATATTAGGGGGGGCATGGGCCTTTCCGATCCCCACATACATTATTAAGTCATTCACCTCAGCAAATTCCACACCTTGGTTGGAGGATGAGAGGGTCCTGACTACAAACCATATGGTCTCAACTTTGGTTACCAAACACGTCTAGTGGACACTACAGTGCCCCACACTGCTTGGCACCATAGATATCTCCCAGTTGTCATCCTCTTGTGTCCACAGCACCTTAATACATGCCCTGACGCCCTATGCCGGGTACTTTCGATCTTTTGATCAGTGCAGGTTCCCCTAGGTTCCCACCCCCTTATGACAGCATTTGCTGAGGGGACAGTGCTAAATTCTTCATTCTTCACTATAATTATTAGACCTCTTGAGTTTTCTTGTAGTCTGCTTTGTTCCTTTGCTAATAAAAAATGTTTAAAAATCTGTTCAATAAAAAGAGATTTAAAAAAAATAATAGTAATTTTGTAATTTTAATATATTGAATATATTTGAATATATTCAGTTTAATGTATAATCTACCAGAAGAAGAAGAAGATCTGCTGGTAGATTCCACCTGCTTGTCTGTGCCTTAATATGTAATTTCATTCTGGAACCTAACTTATTAAAAAAAACTTATTTTAGTAATATGTTAATTACCTGCATAGGCTACTGGGGCGTGTACTAGCCTGGGCGGGCACTGGGAGCTAAGGCTACTCCATGCCCCAGTAGCCTCTGCAGGTAATTTACATATTACTAAAATTAAGTCTTAACAAGTTAGGCTCCATGATGAAATTACAGATTAGGGCACAGGTAGGCCCTAATGGTGGTAGATTCATCATGATTGGTTCACTTTAAAGAAATTATTAAAAAGCAGTGGAATTATTCCTATGCACCACAAAAGCATATTTGAAATCAACATGCCAGAGACTATTGAAACCTGTCATCATGTAAAAATGACCTTCCTGATGACAGGTTCCTTTTAAATTGCTTTTAAATTTAAACTGCTTTTACTTATGTTAGAACAGATTCACATAGGAATTCACAATGACCTTGGAAATTGTATGTTCTCTAATTTTGATCCCCTTAGTGTATGTATAGTACATATAGTGGGAAATTTCTCTGACAGATACTAGGTTGCAGTGCAGAGAGCTGGGACACAGGCAGGTTATACAGGCGGTCCCCTACTTAAGAACACTCGACTTACATACGACCCATAGTTACAAACGGACCTCTGGATATTGGTAATTTATTGTGCTTTAGTCCTAGGCTACAATGATCAGCTGTAACAGTTATCACTGGTGTCTGTAATGAAGCTTTAGTGTTAATATTGATTCTTATGACAACCCAACATTTTTAAAATCCAATTGTTGCAGAGACCAAAAAAGTTCTGGCTGGGATTACAATGATAAAGTATACAGTTCCGACTTACATACAAATCCAACTTAAGAACAAACCTACAGACCCTATCTTGTATGTAACCCGGGGACTGCCTGTAGTCCAAATCATTATATTTGTATATGTACTTAGGCCTTAGACAACTTAAAATGCTTGTCTTCTAGGAGTAGTTGATATCAGGGGAGAAGCTGTGCTCAGTGATATATAACTTTATATTATTTGGAGCAGGGTATTCAGTATAAAGCAGAGAAAATCCTGATAGGACTCCTAGGAGACAGTGAGAGTCCTGGTTACCCAGCCCACACAAATGATTGACAATCTCAAGTGTATACTAATTGATATCAGGAGAGTTGACTGTGTGTTGGCAGAGTAAGTAAACTCTAAGGCTACATTCACACGAACGTATGGAGGATGTATATACGGCCGACGTATATACGGCCGATATACGTCCCCCATACACTTCTATGGGCGCACGGCACCCTACGGGAGCGGTACGGTGCCGCACACGTGCGGCACCGTACCGTTCCGTACCCGGGAAAAAGGTAGGACCTGTCCTATCTATTCCCGTAATACGGGGCCGTGCGCAATGTATCGCTATGGAGAGGGGCGGAGGTGAGCTGCGCTCACCTCCTCCTCCTCTCCCCGTACACTGCCGTTGCCCGCTACGGTACGGGCGGGCAACGGCAGTGTGAATGTAGCCTTACTGTCTCCTCTAGGAGTCCTGTTGTCACGGGTGCCCCCGTGACACATGTCTCGGGTCGCAGGCGTACCCGTGTGCCTCCATGTGCCCCTCTGCCTCACTTACCTCTCCGGGTTCCAGCGGCCTCTGTCGCAGCTCGGCGTGCAAGTCCCTGTCTCCTAGGGTGCACACTCGCTGGCTCTGTAAAATTTAAAGGCCCCGTGAATCGTTAATCAGGGCTGTCCGGCTGCCAATTCTGTTAAATATTCAGCCCCTTCCTGTGTCCACTGCCGGCTCTTTGTGCCTCATAGCCTTAGAGAAAGCTTTGTCTGATGCCCTCTGCTAATATTGTGATTTCCTGTTGTGACCCCGGTTCCCTTCCTGACTACGCTATTCTGCTGCCTGTCCTGACCTTCCGCTACGTCCCCGACTCTGATCCCGTGCTGCCTGTCCTGACCTCCTGCCTGTCCCCGGCTATGATTCTTCTGTACGACTCTGTACTTTGCCTTGCTGCCCCGCAGACAAAGTCGCACCTGTGGAGCGATCTGGTGGTACCACGCCACAGCAGGTTCAACCTGCTTTGCAGCGGGCTCTGGTGAAATCCGGGTACCACCCAGGTGTCGGCTTATGACATCCCCTGCGGTGGTCCAGTGGGTCCACTACCCCTGGTGCCTGACACCTGTCAGTATTTCACCCTGGAATTTTGCCCCAAATCAGATAACCCCAAATACAAGAGAGCTCGGCTTCTCTCCTTACTACTCTCAGATGCAACAAAGACAACTTCACTTTAACTTCGAAGTGTACATTACAAAAAGTTATGATATTATTGGATGGATAGATGATTCTTAGAACCTATGATATATTTTAAGAAGTTCAATCATCAGATTTTATACGACTTCTTTGGAGGCTCTGGGGCAATCATAGGTTGCCAAAGCTTTCTCACCAAATACATAAATGTCTGGGTATATGTGAAGTTCCTATTTGTAAGGCAAGCTCATTAAAATGACAGGGGTGGGCATGGCATAGTTCCTTTGAGTTGAAGATGTCACACAGACTTTTTCGGTGCAGCTTCTATTATAATTGGACATGCTGAGCACCTCCTGTTGGCCTTTTTGCAGAAAGCACTTTTGTAGGTGAACTTTGACCATTACAATGGAGAGCTTCACACATGCTAAGCAACCCACATAATAAAAATGCTGTCCGCTACCGCGGCAGGGTGTGCACATCAAGAACCACTACTGCTATACATTTATGCCATACATGGGTCTTTCTTGTACTGGGCTCTTATAACAGTAATAGTTATATTTAAGATACATTTATTTTCCACTTTAATTTCATTATTTTCCAATTTGAGTGTGGCTCATGTAGCCTGTGGTGAGACCATTGTACCAGTCACAGCGGTAGCTGAGCATGCTGTGGGGGGCAAGTGATACGTTGGCTGGTGTGATTATCATAATGGAGGGGTTAAACGAGCCCGTGTGTGATCTATACTGGGCTAATGAGGAGTCAAGGAAATAAAGGATTTCATCTTTGAATGCCCTTTCTAGTATTATCTATATATATGGCCATTGAGAAAATAACATGGGAAATAAAGGGCATAGCAGGTTGCTGAGGGGGCGCAAAAGCCCAACGACCCCATAAAAATACATCTGTTCTTTAAGTAACCCATAATATAGACATTGTTAGACATTGTGGAGGATGTTCATCAGAAGAGTCTCAGAGCACATCTGTTTTAGTTGCCCATTGCAACCAATCAGAGATCAGTTTTAATTTAATAAAAAGCCATAGAAAGCCAAGCTCTTATTGGTTGCCAAGGGCAACTAGAACAGTTCAGCACCAGGGGCGTTACTTGAGGGGGTGCAGAGGTTGCGGTCGCACCTGGGCCCAAGAGGCTTAGGGGGCCTTTATGGTGTCACTTTCCCATATGAGAAGACTATTACTATAAACCATACATTATAGTCGGGGGCCTGGCACAGACTTTGCACTGGGGCCCATCAGCTTCTAGTTACGCCACTGTTCAGCACCCAAACACTTCTATAAAAAATCTCTCCCTGTGTGTTACACCCCTAGCTTGTAGTGATGGGAATTACATCTCTACTTAGTGAGCTGCTTCATTAGGCTCAAGTCACTAAGAAGAGCCGGCTATTCTGGCACCTGAATGGCTCCCTATTAAATATATTGGGTCAAAGAGGGCGTGGTGAGCCTGCTAGGGGTAGGGTTAAGTGAGCCACCTTAGTGAACCAGCCCCCGTCGTTCGCAAACGACACATCACTACTAGTTTGAAGTTCTCTCTCAGCTATTCTTCCTTCCGTATAGAACAACCATTTCTTCTTGCCCATCATGCCACCTAGACAGAAGATTTTTAGTAAGAAATGTTGACTGCAAAATTTTTTTACCTTTATCTTTTGACCTTTAAGCATCTACTTAGTTGTTAACAGTTGTGTAATTTTGGGCTACTCCTTAGGGGTCATTAACACCAACATAATGGGGACCGATATGCTTCCCCATATCTGTCCTCATTGACATCTATGGTGCCCGGTCATTGTGCAGTGAGCACACATTGGGGCTCATTTACTAAGGGTCCATCGGACGCATTTTCGCCGGGTTTCCCGATGATTTCTGTTTTGTGCCGAATTGCCCCGGGATTTTGGTGTACACGATAGGATTTTGGCGCATCGGCGCCGGCTTGCACCCGACAGAAATGGGGGCGGGCCACCAGACGACTTGAAGGATTCGGACAACGCGCAGGATTTAACATTTAGAATTGTGTTGCAAGACTCACACTTACAAGCATCGGGAAGAAGCAGGTGAACTCCGGCAGACCTTGGGGCAGAAGCGACAGATGCATGAACTCGGGCGCACGATCTTAAGGAATCATGGCAGACCCGAATCCTCATCGGACAACGCACCGCGGCATGGCGACAGGAACGGGTAAGTAAATCAGCCCCATTGTCTGACCATGCATGGCAAAATATAGGACATGTCACTCCTCCTCCTCTCCAGTGCGGGGCTAATGGGAGATCTAGACCTTGCTTCAGAGAAACCACCAGGATATTACTTCATGGAATGGTCTCGGTGATGGACATGGCTGACACTAATGGGATAGGGAAAAAAGTCAAGCCAAAACAGGCATAGAGCAGAGAGCAGGCAGACGAAACGCCAAGTAACACAAGTATGAAGTTGGCATCAAGGTCCTGATCAGAACAACAGTGAGCAAAGATAGATCTTCCAGGTACTGGTCAGAAAAGTTAATGTAGTTCCAGTCATAAGTCAGGTATCCAAGCATATGTCAGGGCAGATGACACAAGCTGGAATTCATATATACGAGCACAAGTGAGGGCAAGTATCACAAATAAACAATCCATGGTCATACATAGGTGGTCAGAAGTAGAGAAGGGAAAAGAACACCTAAGCAGGAATTAGCAAGGATGGGAACATATGCTCAGGCAACTTCCTGCAGGAGAAGCTGCTTTATAGCACATCATTTGAAGGCAAGAGCTAGGAAGCTTCTTGGTTGAGACATTTGTGCCAACCATGTTTTATGATTTTGTTGGGTACTAAGAAGGAGTTTTACAGGGGGCACTCAGAACCCCATTGTGACGCTGTCCATAATATCCTATGGTTGTGTGTTAGCTCCACCTATATTGTGCTGTGTAAAATCACCATGAGCTGTTCTTAACCAGAAGAGTCCACCAAAGTCCCCACTGTGGACCATCGCTGTAACTGAAAGCTGCTCACTGGTCCCACACAAATCCATATGTGAAGGTAGCTAAACCCCAATAGATGGCATTCAGCACAGAGACTACACAAAGGAGGGTGGGGTGCCCTTAGCTGGTATCAAAAGAGACTGTAGCAACTTTAAAAGTTATGCTTGTTTGTAGAATAGGCAATAGAATATGATTGGTGTGTTTGGACTAATCACAAGAATAGGGTTCCATTCCTACCCTGAATGGAGACCCAAGTTGATCATGTGTTCACTTTCCATCAGATTAGAAAAATGGGGGTTATATATTACGGCTGGCTTTTTACACAAATTGCAATATTAACCCCTTCTGTAGCGCCCTTGATCTACTAAGCTCTTAGTAGTTCATGGACGCTTCTCCAAGCCGGGGCTGTTTAAACCAGGTCTGATTTGGCAGAGACTGCAGAACATACTGGGGACGGGGACGTTCACATTCCCACCTGTCTCCTACCAGCTTTGCTCCCCTCCCCGACATGACCAATGTGGTGTTTGGTATGGAGTAGCCTGAAAAATGGCATAAGGGGGGAAAGATATGTGCCCACTGTGCCAGTTTTCCGGTGAAGAAGGGATAATAAATGTGGACCACTGTCTTCACTCTACCTATCTTTAGCAAACCCATAAAGATTCAGTGGAGCAGAAACATGAATGTGTGACCTCCTTATCTTCATCAGTAATGGTCCCACTGAACACATACACTCACCGGCCACTTTATTAAGTACACCTGTCCAACTGCTTGTTAACACTTAATTTCTAATCAGCCAATTACATGGCCGCCACTCAGTGCATTTAGGCATGTAGACATGGTCAAGACCGCAGTTCAAACCGAGCATCAGTATGGGGAAGAAAGGTGATTTGAGTGCCTTTGAACGTGGCATGGTTGTTGGTGCCAGAAGGGCTGGTCTGAGTATTTCAGAAACTGCTGATCTACTGGGATTTTCACGCACAACCATCTCTAGGGTTTACAGAGAATGGTCCGAAAAAGAAAAAAACATCCAGTGAGCGGCAGTTCTGTGGGCGGAAATGCCTTGTTGATGCCAGAGGTCAGAGGAGAATGGGCAGACTGGTTCGAGCTGATAGAAAGGCAACAGTGACTCAGATCGCCACCCGTTACAACCAAGGTAGGCTGAAGAGCATCTCTGAATGCACAGTACGTCAAACTTTGAGGCAGATGGGCTGCAGCAGCAGAAGACCACACCGGGTGCCACTCCTTTCAGCTAAGAACAGGAAACTGAGGCTACAATTTGCACAAGCTCATCGAAATTGGACAGTAGAAGATTGGAAAAACATTGCCTGGTCTGATGAGTCTCGATTTCTGCTGCGACATTCGGATGGTAGGGTCAGAATTTGGCGTCAACAACATGAAAGCATGGATCCATCCTGCCTTGTATCAACGGTTCAGGCTGGTGGTGGTGGTGTCATGGTGTGGGGAATATTTTCTTGGCATTTTTTGGGCCCCTTGGTACCAATTGAGCATCATTGCAACGCCACAGCCTACCTGAGTATTGTTGCTGACCATGTCCATCCCTTTATGACCACAATGTACCCAACATCTGATGGCTACTTTCAGCAGGATAATGCGCCATGTCATAAAGCTGTAATCATCTCACTGGTTTCTTGAACATGACAATGAGGTCACTGTACTCAAATGGCCTCCACAGTCACCAGATCTCAATCCAATAGAGCATCTTTGGGATGTGGTGGAACGGGAGATTCGCATCATGGATGTGCAGCCGACAAATCTGCGGCAACTGTGTAATGCCATCATGTCAATATGGACCAAAATCTCCAGCACCTTGTTGAATCTATGCCACGAAGAATTGAGGCAGTTCTGAAAGCAAAAGGGGGTCCAAACCGTTACTAGCATGGTGTACCTAATAAAGTGGCCGGTGAGTGTATAATCCCTATCCTGGGGATAGTAGATAACTTTTAAAGTCATCAGAGCTAAGCATCTAAGTGTGAAGGGAAAGAGTTAAAAAATAAAACTTCTGTAAACACATATATAGTAAGGGTCATGAATGGAGGCCAAGGTCCATAAATCCAGGAATTGAATAAACAATAACTTCACTTTAACAGGCTCAGGTGCATGGGAACTAGAAGAAAGGATCAGAGCCGAGATGGAAAGCAAGGAATAACAAACTACCGGGAATACATTATACATCATTTTTAGTAGTCACAAGGAAAACACATTGGAGATGGGGCATTTTGCATAAATAAGAAAGACAAAACAGTCTATGTACTGTATATATTGGATTATAGAGCCACAGGGTGGCAGATTATGGATCTATACAGCTCCACCTTCGTACATGATGTTATAGGTAGAGCATTAAGAGTAAAGGTTTGACACGTCAAAAAAGATGGATATTTATGGCTGGAAATGTAAATGTGTCTATTCTCCATCTTCACATGACAGCTCCAATGAGGCTTGACCTACCATACCAGCTCAAGGTGACAGTCAAAGTGCGAGTGAAGGTGCAGTCTTAACTTACTCCCTGCTGAGTTCACCTTAAAAAGACAAATCTCATCAGAAATTCACCTTTTCAGATTCAATTGCATATGAAAAGCTGCGACCACCAAGCCTGATGTTTATCGCCAGGTCTTCACTCTGATGGAAGTGTTTATCCAGCTCAACGCACTATGTACAGTATCTGTACTCTAAAGGAGCCGCCTAGGTGCTGACTCTTATCTTGCATTGTGAAGTATTAACACAATGGAAAATAGTTTGAGAAGATAAATAAGTAGTTCTGCATGTCTGACCTTAAACACTGAGATATATGGCGCTCTTGTAGGAAGTAGAAAATTACGTTTAAGGCTAGTAGAACGTTGACCTAAAAACTGCAATCCACCTCAGAAGAATTGAAGGGGTTATCGAAGGGTATAAAAAAAACCATTGGTAGCTGGGATGGGATAAAAAAGATAAACACGCACTTACCTCCTCATTCCCTCCTGCAATCTCTCTGGTCCGTGCCCCATGTAAACACACAAGGGCACGGACCAGGATGGGTGGGTGTGGAGCACAGTGTGGCCACATCACGCCCCTGTTTGTTTACATGGGGCACGGACCGGAGAGATGGCAGTGCTGGAGGTCGGGAGGGCGCCAGGAGGTAAGTACAAACATTGACCTGCAAATGTAATCTTCATAAGGAATTGTAATGCCGGGTGTGAGAATCGACTAAGACACAGACAGTGACAGTGGATTATAACATAGGCGGTTTTGGCCCATAGCCACCCAAACCACCCACAAACATTTACACTGAGAAGGACATTCACCCATGAAATCCTTGTATATCTATTCCTGCTCTCAATACACATGTATACACGAGCCATTTCAGGATCTTTGAAGGTCCTCCAAAGGTCCTGAAACCACAGGTTGAAAGCAGACAGAATGGATCCATCCTCCATTTCCCAAAAAAGCTTGATTCTAGTTCCATATGTAGGAAGAGAATTCCAGACTTGTAGGGGCAATGATATTCATACAACCCAGGGCCATGGCTGTCCTAATCCACCCCTGATTCTATTGATGTAGACAGTGTTAGGATAGATCTAAAGTTCATTTATGAATCTGGTCATTTATGAAGTAGATGGATAAACTATTGTAGGAAGGATCAGTCGTCAAATAGATATGAGATAAATAATTTGAGTAATGTAGTTTAACTTTAGGGGGTGGACAGGGTACAGTTGTGCCTGCGGATAAGCTCCATCCTCATCAAGGTGCAGTGATCCCTGCTGAGGGTGTTGAACTTAATGGAACATCGATGGACCAATCTGAGCCTGCATAGAGCAATAGATATTTTACTAAAGTGGAAAATTGAGGGGGGATTTACAAAGCCTGGATCATTGTATGTCACCTGAGCTAGGTTATTGTAACTTCAGACGAATGGAAGTGAGCCGCAATACCAGCTCAAACCATGGTCAGTTGTTTTTGAAAGAAAGCAGCCTTGTTTTTCAACCTCTTTACCAGCTTGAACCAAACTGAAGCTAAGCTAAGACTAAACTTTCATTCTGTGGCTTTTTGTTTTTTCCGCATTTTCCTACAAGATTGTGTCAATATGGATACCCACCCAGCCTTATAGTGTATCTACATCTGTAGATACCAAATGCAGGATTTCGATTGATAAGAGTGAAGAGATAAATAAATTGATGATAGACAGATAAGATTTAGCTAGATCTTATAATGTCATTGCAGTCCGGCTGTATGCCTCTTTTTGCTTATCAAGCAATCCTAAGAAAATATTATTCACTGGAAAGTAGTCAAATAAAAATTATTGTATTGTCGTCACCGAAAATTGGCACAGAATAGTTAGTGAACTACTGGAAGTGTTGCCTTAGGCTCAGTAAGTTATTTTTAATCCAACTCATAATTCAATCCAGGCACCATGGAAGCCCCCCTGCCCCCTCCCTACCACCTAATCTATATTCCCCGGCACGGCTTAATTACCACGACCGCATGTATCACAATGTGATTGTGTCAGTAGCCTCATATCACCCATCACTAAAAACAACTCTTCCTCGATTTTGCTGACTCACAATAATTAGGACAGTAAAGCGGTCACGTGTGAAATGTACATGGAGCGTCGCGCTGGAAGGGGTCTATTGTTCTGGCTGGGGATGGCGAGGATGCAGCAGACAGAGATTTATTGCTCTGAATACATTATGCAGTGTGGTTCTCAGCTTTCAAATTATATTCAGAATGATAGTAAAGGGAATGAGGTGTGGTGGACTGGAAACTCCGTGTTGGTGATGGTGACAGTGACGCTTTGCAGCTCGCAGCAGCTTGCACTGGAAGGTGATGAATACGACTTTCCAGCACGAGATTCTGTGCTGCACATCAGTGGCATTAGCATATTTCTCTCATTCTGTAAACTGTAACTCTGAAATTGGATGGAAATGTAGCAATTTATCATCGCGAGGGTTTGTTGTTATTGCAGATGTCACAGTATTTTTCGATATTTTTACATTTCAAATTTTGTGCAGATAAAAACCTGCTGTTCATGATTCCTTCCATGGTGCATGTAGCAAACACCAAGACCCAGTGACTGCAGAAAATTGTCCATAAAATTTAGACTACTGACAACAAAGATGTCTAGAAAACGTCTTCACGATGAACTTTGTAATTCGCTTCTTATTTCAGAGTATACGGTTCGGTTGCTGCCATAATGGAAAGGTTTCTAAAGAACGTTTTATAGCAAAGACACATCGAGAGGCATTTATTAATTTTGGAACCCGGCTTTATTTTTTCAGTAGGATGTAAGTTTGTGGCAGAAGGGATTAATGAATTGGCGCACGTACTAGGGTTTAAAACTCCCTATACCGGCTGTTAGCTGCTCTCTTTTTGCGCCACGAAACGAGTAAGAAAAATAGAAGGGCCACAAAACTGCCAGTTTTCCGTTTGAAAGGAAATAAATGACCCCCATCTTGTCCAGAAATTGCACTGAGCACATTTAGCTAAGATTTCCATATTTAACACCAGGAAATATGTAAATCTCTGTCCCATCTGCTGAAGTGGCATAACTTGAAGGTGCATGGCCCCCAGTCCAAAATCTTTGCCAGGCCCCTAATGATATGGGAAAGATACATCTAATAGGCCCCCTAAAGAACTTGAACCTGATTGTGATCGCACCCTCCAGACAGTTAAACTGTCTGGAGGGTGCGATCACAATCATGTGATGTCTTCAGAAGACCTGAGGCTGTCATGGCAACGGATGACGTCACAGGGAGCGACGATCCTTGCAAGATGGCGACACCCATGCGCGGCCATCCTTTTGAAGCTGCCGACAGCTTCAGCGATCATCAGCAAAAATTTCTTCACTAAAGGGGGCGTTCAAGTGCTCAGTCAGACCGTGCGCCAGATTTATCATATCAAAGTCTGACATAAATGTGTTGCACACCTGATGTTACTCTTCACTCATTACTAACACCAAAGGTGCAGCCACCTATTATAGGCCTTAGGGCTGAAGATCTTGCCACCTACTTTAAAGACAGAATTGATTGCATTTTCCAGATAATAATTTCTCAATCCCCTCACTCCATTTATCCCATTACTTTCGATACTTAAAGAGAACCCGTCATGCAAAATAACCCCCTAAACTAAATATATTTTCATAAACTGCCATGAGAGAGCATTGCCTGTATCCCTTCATTGTCCCTCTACATGCCTATAAACCTAAGCAATGAGGTCCTAAAGCTGTATGCAAATGACCTGTGAAATGTCCAATGAAGCATTAGCATATTCAAGCTGTCCACTCTATTCATGAGTGGGAGGCACAGCCACACCCCCAGTGCATGACTGACAGCCTGTATAATGATGTGAGGCTGTATAATGATGTGCTTCCTGGTGCTGGTGGCCACGCCCCCTGCAGCCTGTGTGTGCATGTGTGTGTTTAGGAGAGATACAGCAGCTCCGGGCAGCCATGTTACAGCAGAACATGTCAGATTCATGTGTAGCTGATGTCTGTGTATTAGGAGGATGCAGCATGTCAGCAGATGCAGCACTCACACTAGCCATTCTTTACTATACATTACACACAGACATGAGCAGGGGGAGGAGAGGGGAGGGGGAACAGGGGTGACATCACTGCCTCTGACCATGTGACCAGCCTCATTTACATGATAAAAAATAGATGATTTTACAATGAATAATGTATGAAATAACTAGATAAAGGCTGGGATGGGATCCTTGTGAGCTGCTCCAACAGGTAGAGGTGACAGGACAAGTGACACAGACCTGATGACAGGTGTCCTTTAAAGGAAACCTACCACTTCTGATGGTAGGTATTAGATGTAAACACCGGGCACCAGCTCAGGGTGAGTTGGTGCCGGAGCTTACCTTAGCGAGTGTTTTAAACCGCTATATCGCGGTTTAAAGACATTTTTATTTACAGCCCCGAGGTAGCTTCGGCGCTGCGCGCGGCCGTGCACGTATGACGCCTCCAGCACTTCCTATGGAGGCGTGCGCGCCGAAGTTACCTCGGGGCTGTAAATAAAAATGTCTTTAAACCGCGATATAGCGGTTTAAAACATTAGATAAGGTAAGCTCCGGCACCAGCTCACCCTGAGCTGGTGCCCGGTGTTTACATCTAATACCTACCATCAGAAGTGCTAGGTTTCCTTTAACCCTGTTTGCTCTCTTCCTTTAAACGGTCACAGAAGAAGAAGTGTCCAAGCTCCTTTCCTTTGCTCGCCCCACTACCTGCATCAGTGACCCCATCCCCTCACATCTCGTATAGTTCCTTTTCCCTTCAGTCACTTCAAACCTCAATAAAACATTCAACCTCTCTTTCTTCTGTTGTACTTTCTTCCGCTATCTCTCAGCTTACTCCCTCCTCGATCCCCTTCCCTTTTCTCGTGAACTGTCTGTGGGGATCTGTTCTTGTGATCGTGGGGTCCCAGGAGTCAAACCAATCAGATTGTTACCTTCTGTTATGTGGATAGGGGATAACAATCAGAGTTGGTACAACCCCATTATGTAGGTCACCTTTAAGGTTTCATTATTGTAAGTGCTCAGATCGAATTTGCCTGAAACATAGGCACATAAGAGCTCACCCAACACCCCTCGCGGAACTTATACATCTAATACTGTATGTCACGCATAGAAGAATGAAGCATTGAGCTCCCAAGGTAAATGTTAATTTGCTTGTATAGAAAATAAAACCTTGTGTGAATCATATGCACTCAGTATTATAGTAGTTTGTGTAAACAATTTGTCGAATTATTCACAAACTGATAACGTTATTGTGTAGCAGTCAGCAATTCTATCTATTCATAGGTATAAGACAATGACTGAGCGTTGGAAAGTGTTCGTGTTGCCGTATATGCAGGGGAGGTTTGAGGCTGCATCCATCAGTAGCGTCGCTGGTGACATTACTGATGAATGCAGCACAAGGTTTACATTACTCCATGTGATCTGCTAAGTGTAGGAGTATAGAAAGAGACTGCACTGTGCTGGCAAGAAAGCAGTGAAATGTACATGATGCAACGAGGATCATGGTTTTTCAAATATAAAATACATTTATAACTATTTGATACACTTAGAATGAATGAGTGGTTAACACTACAGCCTTGCAGCACTGGGGTCCTGGGTTCAAGTCCCACCTAGGTCAACATCTGCAAAGAGTTTGTATGTACACTCTGTGTTTGCGTGGCAACATTGTATATGCTATTTAAATAAAGAATTATTATCATAACATATACTGCATATGGTTAAACCATACAATCTGCGTTGGACTGGAGTGCGTAGGATCTGGGGCGGATTAAGACTGCCATGAGACCTGGGCTGAAAGAAAATAGTGAGTCATTACAAGTCTAATCATTTGAAGGTATTAACTTCCTTTATATGGTACTAGAATCAAGCTACTTGGGAAAGATGGTGTCCCTACTGTCAGTACTGTCTGTTTTAGTTCTGCAGCTTGATGACTTTTGAAGGTCCTACAAGGACCATACCTCTACAGGGCAGTATCAAACTTGGCAATTGGTTCAGTTAGTCATGGGCCCCCTAGAAGCCTTGGTCCCCAGACAGCCGCCCAAATCATCTTTATTATATTCCACTACTGCCTAGGAATCACCAGTGAACAGTGTTGGATCAGGGAATGTATAGGCACTTGTGGAATATGTAGTGATATAATGAATAAAGTAATACCTATACTCTAGTGCATTGTTCATGGTTTGTAAACAAAGGCTGCAGGGGGGATGATATGTTAGGGCATAAATGTTGGGGATGTTATAAAAATGAATTCTGGTTTCCCTGGCTTACTGACGGTGGCCGGGCTTTGGTAAGGTATGTTAGTCTCAGCATTCGACAAACCAATCAAAAAATGATGAAAACATTGATAATAACTCATGAGAATGACCCCTCACTCCCACCCTGGGATCACTGCACCACATACAGAGGCTTGGCTTATTGACACTGGAAATAACATTACACATTCTGAAAGCTGTTTCACAATCAGTAGTGTGACTACAGTGGTAGCAGCCATATTAGCTGCTATGGGGCCCACAGTGTGAGGGGCCCCCGACATCTGGGGTATTATCTGGGTATTGAGTGTATGCTGTATGTTTGTGGTGTGTATATAATGCATGTGTGTCTATATGCTCTATGTCTGTATATGGTATTGTATGTATGTGTGTATTTGATGTATGTTTATATACAGTATGTATAAGTATATTAATGTGTGTTTATATGAGTGTATAATATATTTTTTAAGGGGGAAGAGGGGCCAAATTCAGAAATCTGATGAACGGGGCCCTGCCTCTCCTAGTTATGCCCCTGCTCACAATCTAGATATCTAGGCAGTAACTACAGTACTAATCAGACAAGGGCAGAAATGGGATCTAGTGCCTCACAAGTGACCTGTCTTCTCCTTCGGGTCCAGGCGTGATTTGACCTAATGCTGATATAATTTTCCAGCAGATGTCTCCCCAATGTGCCGCTAAAAACACCAGTCAGTTACATCATACTGTAAACTGTATAGCAATGTTTCACACTGTGCTCCTAAATAATATTTACCCCCACGACACAATGGACCACACTGCGCCCTCACATATAATAACCTCTCTACGACTTAGCCCTTTTTTGTTTTTCTATTTCCATTTTTCACTCCCCACCTTCAAAAATACATCACTTTTTATTTTTCCATGTACAGAGCTTTGTTTTCTGCATAACAAATTGTACTTCCTAGTGACAGTATTGAATATTCCATGCCGTGAACCAGGAAGTGGGAAGGAAATACAGAATATGGTAAAATTGGTGAAATAAAAAGCATTTGCACCATTTCATTGTGGGTTTGGTTTTTACAGGTTATTATACTATTTCTCAGAAATGTATTATACTATACCCCTAATTAATAATACTATATGTTGTGTCCCCCAATTAATAAGATGGTTCCCCTATGAATCTATATGACCAATGAATTATTTAGCATACATTGCCTCTACTACTTATGTTTTTGATAATGTTATGTATATTCATTCTTTTTTATATTTAGTGCCCTCTAATCAGATAAATGTCAATATTTTGCATAGTGACCTAACTATTAATTTACATATTATTAAATTAAATGATACATTATTAATGTTATTATATTATATTACAATAGATCCCCATATTGTTCATTCAGATATTGCGGCTCCTATAAATTTTAAATACAGTGCACTCAACCTTACAAATGCCTCTGCTGCATGTCCTCCACGTGTGTCTTCTCTCTCTGCTGCGGGACTGACAGGGTAGATGAAGGGCTTAATAATGATGTCATCACGTGTCCGCACATCCTGGATCATAGTGTGATGTGTGCAGGGAAAATCTTCCAGCTGTATCGCATTCACAGTGTCAATGGTATCTGCGTCTTTAAGCCACATCAAGTATTATTACTGGCTGGGACTCTCTGATCAGCCAATGGGCCAGTTCCAAGCATGCAGACAACATCTCTAGCAGCCAATGCCATCTTTTACTAAAAGCTCTAAAAATGTAGCAATGTAACCATATCTGTTTCAAGTTTTCCACATTATATTTTTGATATCAGTAAGAATTGGGCCTCAGCTTTGTTCCATAATTGCTGGGAAATATGCAAATAAGTTTTTCAGAATGGGATAAGGAAAACCAGTCCTCTTTTGCTACCTTGTAAGGCAGCCCCCTTACCGTCAAGCATGACTTTCGGGAAGCCTAATTATACGAAGTGAGGTTAAATCCAGGCCAGTATATGTATAACCAGAATCCTCTAGTGCAGTGATGGCAAACCTTTTAGAAGCTGAGTGCCCAAACTACATCCAAAAGCCACATATTTTTAGCAAAGTGCCAATGCGACAAATTAAACAGTAACTTATTACTCCCTGCTCTGTCACATGTTTAAATTGTATGGGCACCTGAGGACACCAGTACAGTAGAAAGAGGGAGAAAAAGCTTTGGTAATCATTGTAGCTTCCTTCTAGGGTCCTGGGCTGCCTGGGCCTGCAAGAGGCCTTGAGTCGGAGTCTGTGGTGGGGTGATGGCACGGGTGCCCATAGAGAGGGCTCCGAGTGCCACCTCTGGCACCCGTGCCATAGGTTCGCCACCACTGCCCTAGTGGAACATCAATGGCAATAAGTCTCCACACGCCTACAAGGCCGCCCTAATTGAGAAGAAGTCTTAGTTCCTGATTCCAGAAGTGCTGGTAGACGAGTGTGTATTATTGTGCCTTGAGCATGACTGTAGGAAAAGTTTTATGGCATGTACCAACACCCATCCCAACCTGACCCTATAGGACCTTTTACAATACTAAAGCTTAAACAGAAATTACAGAGAACAAGTTTATAAAAAGTGGTGTTTACAGGTTTTCTAAATCTCTGGGGTTAAGGGCTCCAAACCTAGAAATCTCCTCTTACTCTGCTTAAAATTTAGTTACATATAACATGCTGAACAAGAGTCCCAGACCTGTGCAGATTCCTAAAGCATGTTCTATGCAGCTCGGTGACCTATTATCACCTACTACATAAATACACACATATAAAAATGTACAGTACATGTATAAGGAGTGGCAGGAGATCAGTCATCCAGAAGGTTAAAGGGCAAGTAATGTTTCAACCAACTTTGCATAAAAAAATAGTACAAGTGACTACAAGAACCTTTGTACTACTGTATATCTTATGAGAGAAAAATGCTTATTTCTCCACTTACATGGCTTTTATCATCCTCCCCCTTTCTGGTAAAATTAATCTAACTTTAATTCTCTTCTATATTCCGCCTCGCTAGAAAGATCAACAGAAGCTCAAAAAAGGCAGAATACAAATCATATAATGTCCAGAAATCACATGCTAAAGTTTGTGGAAAAGTAAAGTCATTGTTAGCTTTGAAAGCTTGAATCCTTGTTGTATCAGGTAAAGTACTTTAAAGTACTAATGCATAAGGTCATGTAGAAATGTAATGCAAATAGATGAATCAGATTTCTTTACTAAAATCCATACAGCGCCAAAGTCAAGGTAGAAGAGATGAGGCCGTAAATGAAAATTGATGTGGTCTCCATTCCTTTGTTTGTTGTTAGGAGACAAAAGATTTCTGAGAATAATTGGAGATGAGGTCACCGAGCAGGGGTCAGGTACGGGACTAATGGAGGAACCCAAAAGCTGTACTTAGTTTGTCATTATCAGTTCAGTTACTTTCAGTGTAATAGAAACACATGGGTTTGATGTAAAAAATGGGTATATAAGGCCCTTGGTCCGGTGATCCATCAGGGGGAGTTACAGTTATTAGTACAGGCAGTCCCCTACTTAAGAACACCCGACTTACAGATGACCCCTAGTTACAAACGGACCTCTGGATGTTGGTAATTTACTGTACTTTATCCTTAGGCTACAATGATCATCTGTAACAGTTATCATAGGGGTCTGTAATGAAGCTTTATCATTAATCCTGGTTCTTATGACAACCCAACATTTTTAAAATCCAATTGTCACAGAGACCAAAAAAAATCTGGCTGGGGTTACAATTATAAAATATACAGTTCCGACTTACATACAAATTCAACTGAAGAACAAACCTACAGAACCTATCTTGTATGTAACCTGGGGATTGTCTGTACATGGATTATCTGTCCTGTGGAAAGGTTATATACTGGATGTACTGGTGTGTGAGAGATCTTCACTGAACACAGCGCAGCCCCAACCATCTGAGTAACTCTTAGCAACTCTGAGTAACCGTCTTAGTATTGAAATAGAAACCTGCTACACCTCTTACTCAGAGCAGAGGGGCTGTGCTGTGTTAGGTGAAGACATCTTACACACCAGTGCCATACAGTTCACCGAATCCAGCTACAATCCTATAGTGTATAACCTATCCACAGAATAGGTAATCAAAGTACTGTAGCCCACCCTCATGGTTTACAGAAACAAATCCCCTATATGCCCCTTTTTTTACATCAAGCCTATGTGTTGCTATTCAAATAAAAGTCACTTTTATAAAAGAGAAACTTAATAACACTTTTGGGTGCCTCCAGGAGACTAATACCTGGCCCCTGTAATACCATCTCCAAGTCCAGCTAGAAACCTGGAATATAAATGCCTTTTTCACAATCCTGCTGCTACTAACAACACTCAAAGGTATGCTTAGGCCTCATGCGCACAACCAGGTGCTGAAAGGGGCTGCAAACGGGCAGGATTAGGACCTGCTGTATAATTTGCAGAGCAGCCAGCTGTCTTGGTCACGGTGCCGTGATACAAGTCAATGGTGATGGTGAGCTAGTTGCAATTTCTGAGGCCTACTCTATATATCTGTAGGTGTGCTTGAGGCCTTAAACATATCTCAAGGGTTCAAAATCTTACACTGTTTGCAGTGTTGTATGGTCAAAACTGGTGACAGGTTCCAATTAAGGAGACTATAAGGTATCTATTCCCATATAAAGATACCAGTACTATAAATAATACATTATAGTAGGGGGGGGGGGGTACTGGATGGATTCAAGGCACCATTTATATCTCTTGCCTTGGACACTGACAAACATAATTGAATAAAGAATATGGTACTGTAAACGGGGGAGTTTTCACAAATTTGGCAAATTCGAATATTTGGCTATTTCTATATCATCTACATGTTGCATATGCAGATAATATCACAATTATAAATGACGGCAAATGTATTTAGTAAAGAAGCCGGCGATTAACACTGAGTTAATCCTCTGTCTCCTATAGACTAACCACAGCTCTGGTATTCCCAGGAGATATTAACATGGCAGAGGGGAATAGCGGGATCAATTAAAACGTAACCTTGCCTTGTTAATCAAATCTCAAGCGTTGCACTTTACTGGTAAATACAGGAAAGACATTGTAACCTATGACTCTCCTTCAAGCACAGCCAAAGGATGAAAAACAACAATGCTCACCGTTCCCGGGATTGCCGAGGGGAGCATTTAGAATGCTTTGATAACAAAATAAAAGTCAATTAGAATGATGGATCACCCTCCAGGATTCCGGATTCCTTGCTGCAGTTTTATACAGAACGTATAATGTTCATTACAATCTAATGGGAGATTTTACACCGAGATGGGAAGAAATCCGATAGGATCTCATTTTCTTCTATATCCATATTTCCACGTTACACGTGTCTTTCAATGATTTTCTTCATCTGCAAGTTTATTCCGTGTCTGTTATTTGTTGTAGGTTACATAAATCAAGGGACGGAACAACATAAAGTGAAATGATTCCCTGACCTTTTAGGATTTTGTATTATGCCGACGCTGGAAGAGAAATGATCGAGAACAGGGAGAAGTATGTTGTGTGGAAAAGGTGGTATTTAGCGTAATTGAAAAATATAGACATGTGGATACGGGGAGAAACGCAGGTAAATAAATGGGAATTGGTTATAGTCTCGGTAGTACATCATTTTAAGGGCTTTTATTTTACATTGCTTGAGTTCTCCTTTTTGAGACCTTATCATTGCCCTGTATTCAGCCAATAAATATGAAGATGTTCTGGAACATTCCCTAGATCTGTGTCTTAAAGGGGTTGTGGAACCAGAAAAGGACGTACCTTTTAAACCAAATTTGTGTGTTAAACATATTTTAGGATATTTTGATGACGTAGAAAAAAAATCCATACCATATATTTGATAAAAAGTACAATATTCAGCATTTTCACTAGACTTAATAAAAGACTGACACTTGTCAATTTTGGGTTATGTAACAGAACCCAATTACTTCATAGCCAGGGTAGTAATAGAAGCTCAATAGAAAACAAGTCCACTTACGATGAATGATGCCAAAGCTTTGAGTTAGCTCCAATCTATTACTGTCTATGGCATGAAGCTGTCGTAAAGAAAATCACTAGATGGTGTTACTAGAGCTTAGGCAAGATGGCCGCCTTCATAATCATGAGAATACAATAAAATTAACAGTGAATTTTTGTAGCACTATATTACAAATCTGTATCCATGGAAGTAGTCCAATAGTGTTGTACTTGTGTCCTAGGGTCAATATGTCATGAGTGGAGACCTTCTTTCATTCTTCATTATTATTATTTATTTATAGAGCTCAATTATTTCCATGGTGCTGTACATTCAATGAGGGGTTTACATATATTACATTAAGACTAGAACAAAGTACATAAGCAAGAACAAAATAGAAAAACTACAGAGATCTGAAACAAGAGGAAGGAGGACGCTGCCCATGAGGGAGATGATGATGTTATGGAATACCAATTTTGTAGACTCTGGATTGAGGAAGGGATGGATGTGGGAGATGTTCTTGAAATGGAAGCGGCAGGTTGTAGTAAGGTCCTGTATGTGATGCAGAGTCAAAGATTACTCCAAGGTAACACACTTTAGGGACTGGTGAGAGTGTGGAGCCATGAACTATGACTGATGGGTCTGGTGGGAGGGATACATTAGGTGGAAGAAAGATTGTGAGTTCCATTGTGTCCATGTTAAGTTTTAGAAATCCGGAAAAGAAGATGGAGGATATGACTGATGGAGACTAGAGCTCTGGCTAGAAGAGGGGTGGTGCCTGGGTAGTAAATTGCTGGAGACTTTGGTTAAGGAAACCAGATTGTATTTTGTCAAAAAGCAAGTTGGAGGAAAGGTTGAAGGAAAGCTCTAGTTGAACTCCAGGAGTTTTGAAGCAAATGGAAGTAGTGAGCTTGGTTGATAAGATGGGTCCAGAGATGGCTTCTTTAGGATTGTTGTGGAAGTTGTATATTTAAAGGAAGATGGAACAACTCCAGTGGATAGTGAAAGGTTCAAGAGATGAGTTAGAGCTGGGATAAGAACAGTGGTGATATTTTAAGATTTTTCCCATCTAGACTATTTATAAAATATAGACAGGACATGTCATAATACCGTGCCATTGGAGGTCTCCCTTCCAGCTGAATTTGGCTGGATTAGGCAGCCATGTCTTCTTGGCTCTTTAGGAGATGTTTAATCACTATTATCTAGTCTTTTTCACCTTTCCCCTTTGTCCCTAATGGGGCTCATTTACTAAGGGTCCGAATCGCGCACTTTCTTCAGGTTTCCCGGCGATTTCCGATTTGCACCGAATTGCCCCGGGAATTTGGCACACGCGATTGGATTTTGGCGCATCGGCGCCGGCTTGCATGCGACAGAAATCGGGGGGCGTGGCCGTTGGACAACCAGACGGATTCGGAAAAACCGCAGAATTTAAAAAATAATTTGTGTCACAAGACCAGCACTTACATGTACCGGGACGAAGAAGATGAACTCCGGCGGACCTCGGCACAACAGTGAAACCTGGTGGATATCGGGCGCATGGACCTTAGTGAATCCCGGCAGACCAGAATCCTCGCCGGAGAACGCACCGCTGGATCACGACTGGACCGGGTAAGTAAATGTGCCCCTATGTGTTTACCTATTGTTGTTGTCCTTAATCTTTGTTACCCCTACCCCTAGTCATATTGTTATTATTCCTTTAGATTTGCATATTTTTACCACAATGTGCATACGAATCTGTGCCTTCATGGTATGTTTTTGGAACAGATATTACTGTCACTGGAGTTGTGTCATTTGTCTTGGTGCCTATTGTCCTCTTTTTATTTTCTGGCACATTGCTTTCAGTAAAATTGATTTAGATGACAGATGCTGGTCCTACCTTTAAACATTGAACTAATAATATCAATTTTTTTTTTTGTAGATATGGAGTCAGGAACATGTTTATACTTTTTGTCCCTTTAGTCCACTACTAGGCTATTAATTCAGATTCCAATATCGCCCTAACTCTGCCTTTTTCTAGGAAAAATGCTGTTCATTCAATATTCAATACAGGCGGTCCCCTACTTAAGAACACTCGACTTACATACGGCCCCTAGTTACAAACGGACCTCTGGATGTTGGTAATTTATTGTACTTTAGTCCTAGGCTACAATGATCAGCTGTAACAGTTATCACAGGTGTCTGTAATAAAGCTTTAGTGTTAATATTGATTCTTATGACAACCCAACATTTTTAAAATCCAATTGTCACCAAAAAAGTTCTGTCTGGGATTACAATGATAAAATATACAGTTCCGACTTACATACAAATTCAACTTAAGAACAAACCTACAGACCCTATCTTGTATGTAACCCGGGGACTGCCAATAACAGTCTCCAATAACAAACAGCATTGCAAGTGAAAAATATCAATACAACTAAGTCAGAGATGGTATTTGTTTAAACTTTTAACCTTCTTGATAAATAAAATTACAAAAACATTCCTTTGTTCATGTTTCAGATTTTTTGGTGGGTTAATATGAGAATATTTACAAGAAATCCTAACCATTCATAACACATTACCGTAATTGTGTATGCATGGGGCAGTGAATGTCATCTGTCAAATTCTCAAGGAAATGTTGTTTTTGGAATCTGCAACAAAAACATGATTTTGATTTTAGCAAACTAAGCGACCAGATAAAATATATATAACCGAGTATGATATATAAATACAACTCAGATTACTCATGTCATGCATACATAAACATTCAAGCAACAGACAATATAGGGGCAGATTTACTTACCTGGTCTGACATGGATTCGGATCTGCCCATGCGCCCGAGTTCCTGCATCGGTCGCCCGGCGTTCACCTGCTTCTTCCTGGTGCATGTGAGTGCGTGTCTAGCAACACATTTCCTTTTTAAATTCTGCGGTTTGTCCGACGGCCACACCCCGATTTCTGCCGCATGCAAGCCGGCACACATCTGATCACGCACAACGGATATATTCGGGAAACCCGACGGAATTTCGGTCCTGCGGACCCTTAGTAAATGTGCCCCTATATACATTCATGTCTACAGACATACATTTTCTACATCAAATGGGCATTTTGAATTTTGCCCGGACTAGGTTGGTCTACCCTTTCGTGCTAAAGTTGCTCCTTTTAGCAAGAAGAACAAAAACATTGATAAACATGATAGATTGTGCAAAGCTGAAAAGTTAGAAGACTCCACACATATGAATTTCATTATAATGGACTCTAGAAGGATACCATTTCTCTTTGCAGGTCAAGACTACCCCGTAATGGAGAAGGCCGGCACCAGTCCTGCGCATCCTTAGGAACTCCAAAGAGTGGTATGACTTTGCCAGAGTGTTAGTTCGGTAACGACTGTGAGTGGCCGACTGTGTGGCGGAACATGGAATCAAAGTTATTTTTCAAGGATGGTGCTAACAGTAATCACAATTACACTTCACTAATAGATACTATTTGTGGTTTATGGGGGAGATCTGTGGTGATTGGTTACCTTTAAAAAGACAATTTTAATCTTACAGGAGAATGGCTAAATCCCAAAAATATTACTCCAGACCAGTACTCAAAGAATGAAACTTTATTGACAACGAATAAGTAAGAAATTAAAAACTATTGACCAGCAGTTGCCGTATGTGTTGCTGCTTCTTATGTATGGGTAGTATATTTTTACACAACTCCCTATCAGGCCACAAAAAAGATATAGGACTTTGCAACTGCATAGTAAAGGTCAGCAGTTTCACAGGGGAAAGAACAAGCTTCAAAGTACTAATGACCATAAATGTCTTTGATGTAAGAAAAGTTGGTCTGAGGGAACCTCACGCCTTGTGGCAGACTCTCAGCTTCCCAGCCCTAGAGATGTCTGCTCTACAAATGCCACAGAAGTCACTTTGGTGCTCGTTTAGGACATGACTGGGCCCACGGGACACAATAAAAACTAAAGACTAACTTCACTTCTCTGATAGAGATGTGTTACTTTAAATATGTACTAAGCATTAAAAAGTTAATGGAATTCTTATTGAATTTCATAATGGATTTTGCATTGAACTCTGGCAATGTACATTCTATACCACATGAACTACATCGGATCCAATAGGTTTGAATGTCTACAAAAAACTGGTACTTCCCATTTTAATGATTTTGACATGCAGAAGAGGTTCCAGGAAAAAAAATCTGAGAAGCCCTAGGCTAGATCATATGAATAATAACTAGAGATGAGCAGACCCAAACTTTAAGTTTAGGTCTAGGGTAAATTGACACCCCTACTTATTAGCCATAGCTGTAATTGGTCAGACGGTGATAAAGGGGAATGGAGATTTTGGGTTCTCTTTTGAAAGTTTGTAGGAGTTTCCTTAGTTTCTATCTAACTGCTTGTCTGCTCCACCTCTTTTGTGCCCCCTATCTGCTCCCCTTCTTATTATGCCTCTTATCTGCTTCCCTCTCTTATTGTGCATATTTATCTGTGTCCCCCCTTTATTGTGCCTCCTTCTCTGCTCCGGGTAAATAATGTTAACTCACCTTTCCTTGTTCCCCCTCTGCTGTCCTGACTCCTCCTCCACCATGTCTGTATTACAGCAGTACCCGCCAGGTGCATTGTGATGATGTCACTGCGCCAGTCAGGCTCTGCTGTGTACAGAGGCAGTGATGCAGAGAGCTGATGTCTCTCTGTATCACCATAGAAATTCATCCAACTATATTGGCGTCCTGGACTTTATAAAGTTGATATACCAGGTCATACTACCTGCAGGGTGGGACAGCGGAACATCCGGGACTGTCCCGCTGGATCTAGGACAGCTGGGAAGTATGCACTTGCAGGGCACACATCCACGTGTGAATGGGATATGGCTACAGGCTTCACTCATTGAAGACACATAATTATGTATATATGGTAAAAAACATAACACCTGGAGTTATGTATGAGTATATACTATATCCATTTACCCTGTATGTAATATGCAATCATAGAGTGTCCAGTTAGGAACAATGTTCTCCTGTAACGGTCGCCTTGTCTTGTACAATATAACCCCAAAACTTTTATCAAATAAGATAAACTGCTAATCATTGAGAGGGAGATGTGACCGAAGATCTAACTGATGATCACAGATGGTGAAGGCAACTTATGTTATAGTAGCTTTTCTGTGGTACTGGTCCAGTAGCGACCCTGTGCTCTTCATGTTTCAAAGACCCATGATTGCTCATATTCATGTTGCCATTTCACTGGTCAACCTTCCTTAGACCATTCTTGATGGGAGATGACATTTAAACTCTACCATCTTACTATCATGCTAGTATAAAGTGGAGCAGTTGAATGGCACATGTATAGAGCAATGTTACAATACAACTCGCTCCACTATTACTTAGTAGATACAAGAACCCAGGAAAATATACAATGTTTTCCAGGATGAAATAAGGAAAACCACACCTCTTTTAGTTACCTTGTAAGGCAGCTCCCTTGACATTCAGCATGACCTTCAAGAGGCCTTATGACATGATGTGGGATTAAAAACAAACCAGTATATCTATTCCAGAAGGAACAGACTCCCAAATGTAGACAGCGCTGTTTCAACCTGATTGGGTCTCCTCAGTACAGCGTAGGGAACTGGTTAGGCTGAGTGAGAGGCTTGTGGCTAGGGTCGGGAAGTAAGAGTTCTCCTTACGGAGACTGCCAATTAACCATCCCTGTAGGCGTGTGGAGTATTATAGCCATGGATGTTCCACTAGGGGAATTCTGGGAAAATATGCAATCCAGGATGGAAGAAGGTAAACTATGCCTGTTTTAGCTACCTGTTTTCAGCACTGTTTTGACCTGATTGTGTCTCCTCAGCAAAGCGTTCTGAGGAGACCCAATCAGGTCGAAACAGCGCTATCTACAGTTAGGAGTCTGTTCCTTCTGAAATAGATATACTGGTTTGGTTTTAATCCCGCATCATGCCATAAGGTCTCTTGTAGGTGAACTTGATGCCAAGGGAGCTGCCTTACAAGGTAGCTAAAATAGGCGTGGTTTTCCTTATTCCATAATGGAAAATTCTACATATTTTCCCAGAATCCACCTAGTGGAGAATCCAGGTTGAAACAGTACTGTCTACAGTTGGGAGTCTGTTCCTTCTGGAATAGAGATACTGGTTTGGTTTCAATCCGGCATCATGTCATAAGGCTTCTTGTAGGTCATGCTTGATGTCAAGGGAGCTGCCTTACAAGGTAGCTAAAAGGGGTGTGGTTTTCCTTATTTCATCCTGGAAAACATTGTATATTTTGCATAAGAATCCCCCTAGTGGAGCGTCCATGGCTATAAGACTCCACACACCTACATGCTGGCCTTAATTGACAGTCTCCAACTCTTACTTCCTGACCCTAGATAGAAGCACCAGCAGACTAGAGGTGGATTCAATCACAATGCTGGGGTTCACGTCTAACATCCATATTGCTTGCATAAGCATTTTATCAACTTCTGCTGTGTGCTCCAGAGGCTGGAGAAGAGTTTAGAGGACAGGAAACTTAATGCTGGCAGCCTTTAGCTGAGACTGATAACATTTAGTTTCACAACCTGTGCAGAATTCCATTGCTATAATTGAATGTTGGAGAGAAAATTGAACTTCTGTCAGCCAAAAAATTGTCGTAGCCGTGCAGCTCGTCATGCATATTCAGTGGGCTGGTGGGGCCTTCAGTATTGGATGGAGAGATGCCAAGAAGCATATACCATAAACAAATAAATATATGAAATAATGATGGAATCGATACACAACACAATCTATTGAGAGGATGTTGAGGAAGGGCTGGAGGGAAATCAATAAAATCTACATTACATTAGTTTGAAGGGAGTGTTTGGCCTAGAAAGTCGGAAATGCCATAGCTAAGCAATCCATTTTTAGAGGTATAATGTGACGTATAGAGCAAATCTGTAAGATGTATCCCTAATTTGCAAATAATTTAACTTCAATTCACTGCAGGGAATATAAAATTATGATCTACTTCGGGGTTAAAGCGGCTCTTCTAATATTTAGAGTTGGACATCTATCACATTTTTGCAAAAATATGATTTCTTGGGAATATAATGGTAAATAGCAGATGTAAAATAATCTGTATAATTAATACATTATACTACTCCATCGTGGTACTGAGGATGTCATTCTGCTGGAAAAGCATGTAGTGTTACCATCTCTGTAGTTTAAGATACTTTAAGGAAATTTACCATGAAAATCCAGGGGCACTTACTCCGAGACCCAGGAACCAGGACTGTGGTAATCTTGTCATATGTGTTATCCATGGCCTCCTTCCTTCTAAAATCAACTGTTCAAATTATGCTAATGAGCCAGAAGGCTCATGGGGATGTTACTAGGGTCCTTCTGTGCTTTAGCTTCATCAGGCAGAGTGATGGAAGAAGTGCTGAGGGAGTACGGGGAGGGCGAGACAGTGTAACAACATATGTAGCTGCAGCATACCCACAGAGCCATTCTGCCTCATTAACATAATTTTAAAAGTTGACTTTAGAAGGAAGGAAACCATGGATAACAAAAATAAGAAGATTAGCACAGTCACGGTGCCTGGATTTATGAGCAAGTGCCCCTGGTTTATCATGAATTTTGATGGTAGATTTCTTTTAAATCGTGTTAATCCCAGTGGCGTAACTTGATGCACCCCAGTGCAAAGTCTGAGCAATGCACCCAACTATAATGGATGGTTTACAGTACTAGTCTTCTCATATAATAAAATGAGTTCTGATGGCCCCCTAAGCCTCTTGGGCCCGGTTGCGATGCACCCTCTTCACCCCTATAAGTTACACCCCTGGTCTTGCCAGGTTTTGTTGTTACCCCCTATCCATGATATAAGGGATAACAAGCTGATCACAAGAACAGGGGTGCTTTTCTCACTAACATATGGAGAAATGTCAAGCATACATCCTATGCTAGAAATGGGAGTGATGTGCTTGCATAACAGAAACCAACAAGCAAATTTTGTATAAAAAGAAGTGGAGATTATGATACATAGTTAAGTTAGAAGTGGAGGGGTTGAAAGTTGTTCTTTTCATTGGAGGTGTTCTTTAAAACAGATTAAAGATGAATTAAGATGGATTAGAGGACATCTACCACCAGGATCAAGGATAGTAAACCAAGCACACTGACATACTGGTGTGTGCCCCATCTGGCAGGATCTGCTCTTCTTTAAGCTTCCTATGTACTTGTTTTTAAGAAAAAAGGCTTTAAAACTATGCAAATGAGCCTGAGGGGCTCCAGGCTCCATTAACTCCTATAGAGCCCAGAACCTCTCACACTCATTTGCATAATATTTAAAGCCTATTTTTGTAAAAACCAGGGTATAAGTAGCTAAAAGCAGAAAAGATCCTGCCAGAGGAGGCACACATCAGTATGTCAGCATGCTTGGTTTACTATCCTTGAACCTGGTGGTAGATTTCCTTTAAAGGGAACCTGTCATCAGCAATTGGCCTAATAAACTGGTTAGTGATGTCCTGGATACAGGCTGATGAATTACAGTGAAGAAGGTTTCTGAGGAAGAGAGAGAGCTTTGCTGCACTGTTAAAATCTCTGCCTCGTTGACTTTATACAACCAGTTTACATCTAACTTCAAAGTAGATTTTCTAGATGATGCCTCATGAAAAAAACATGATCTAGAAGGTGTTCAGCTGCTTGGCAACATACTGGTAGTGGTTTATTAGGTCAATTTCTACTGAGAGGTTCCCTTTAATTGTCAGACTAAGAGTCTTTGGGCTAACCAGGTAAAATTATTCCAGGGGCCCATCCTACATTAGCACCTAGAGCTTGGGTCAACCCTATTGGGCTTGGGTCAAATGTTGGTGACTAGGTCCAATGAAGGATCCTATGATCCTCAGGAGGGCCAATCCAAAACACTACATGGATTTGGCTCTGAAATCTCCAGCTAAAGATATCACAGCCAGGATCAGAACCAGTAACGTCAATGAATACAAGGAAGCAGGGCTAGAAAAACTCATATTAAAGCACATCTACCACCACGATGAAGGATTGTAAAGCAAGCACACTGACATACTGGTGTGGCATGATCTGCTATTCTATAAGCTTCTTAGGCCCTGGTTTTTAAGAAATAAAGGTTTAACAAAATATGCAAATGAGTCTGAGGGGTTCCAGGCTCCATTGACATATATGGAGCCAGAGCCCTTTGGGTTCATTTGCATATTGTTTAAAACCTTTTTTTGTAAAAATAAGGTCCTAAGAAGCTGATATAAGAGTTGGAAAATGAACACACCAGGGGGAACACACCAGTTTGTAAGTGTGCTTGGTTTACAATCATTCATCCTGGTGGTTCATCCTAAGGAAGGCTTGGATTTAAATCCCATGCCCAGGTGAAATCTGCATTGGGTTGCCATAGGTGCATAATCCATCTGATATTAGAACAATTTTACTTCTCTTCTTTGCTAATAAGTTCTAGTTTTGTCATTAGATGTAGAATTGTTCATAATGGAAGAATGACTTTCTATAAAAACTGCTCGATATAGTTGATGTATTTTACACACGGACAATGTAGGGAAGACTATGTAGATTGTTAAGTCAGGCTTTGAATAGATTTCACTCAACCTCTTCCCCCTCATCTCCCTCTGTACCTTTCGATAGAAACTATTGTCCTGATAACAGCATTCAGTAAATGACCAGGAGCCTGAAATAGTATCCCGTCTCCATTGCAGAAACCACAATCACTCTTGCAGGAACAATGCTTGTAAAATGAAATTGTTTGAAGCCAGGTGCTCGCCCGGTCAGCTCTCACAGATTGTCCTTGGGATAAAGCAGGACACCATTAAATTCATATGGATCTGAAACGATGTGATCTCACAGAAATGACAAGGTTATGAGTGACCTTTTGGCTCTACACTTTCTTCTATCAATGGCATAAAACGCTTAGCAAGGCAAAGAGAGATGAATGCATATTATATCAGCCTTGTGCTACCAGAGGTGAAAGGATTAATTCAATTGCATAAAAAAACTGACATAGAAATAATTTTGAAAGAAATCAAAGGCACGCTTAAAAATAAAGTAAAGGTGAACTTGAAAAACAAAACAGTATAATGTGTAAATATGTCATATCACATAAAATTGTGTTGTATTTTTGCTTGGCAGAAATGGGGCCCCCTGAAGCACCAGGGCCTTGGGCAGCAGCTACTTCTTTATTTTGGTGCCTCCCATACAGGCACATTGTATGCCCCCAACTGTTGCACATTGCAGTTAGTTTACCATCTTAACAACATATTACTTACTGTACATAACTATAAATTATTTTGGGCCCAAAGACAGACCCCCTGGACTTTTATAAGATCATTAGGTTTCTACACCCAAGACATTTTATGTGCCCTTTAGCATGTCCACTACATTTACTAATCAGTGACTGATCAGACACCAGCAAAAGTGTCATCTAGTAACTTATAAGTGATCTGCTCCATCAGGTACAGAACTTCATGGTGACTTCTCACGGTTCTGACTTTTCACTGGAGAATTGGCTACCGAGATGTCTTCGGCTTCTTGCACCACACTGTACCCCTAAAAATTATACAGTCAATTACATGCACTGTGAGCTGTGAGGTCTTATATAGACAGGTGTGTGCCTTTCCAAATCAAGTCCAATCAGTTTAATTAAACACAGCTGGGTGAAAGAGTAGAACCATCTCAAGGAGGATCAGAAGGAAATGCACTGCATGTAAGTTAAGTGAGTGCCACAGCAAAGGGTCTGAATACTTATGATCATGTGATATTTCAGTTTTTCTTTTTTGATAAATTAGCATAAATATCTATGTATCTTTTTTCTATCAAGATGGGGGCAGAGTGTACATTGATAAGCACAAAAAAGACTATTTTGATCTTACCAATTCGCTGCAATGAAACAAAGAGTGACAAATTTAAAGGGTTCTGAATACTTTCCATACCCAATGCAGTCTGATGGTGAATCCTCAGAACATGATAGGACAGACATTCAAGCGGTGGATGTTGTAATGGATCCGAGCCATTTCTGGTTTTGATATACTGGTTCTGGTATACCACAGGCCTCCTTAATGATAGTCAACAGTCCAACTGCCCAAAATCAATATGTATTTTTGTCATTTGCATCATTGTGGGCTCCAAGGTAATCATGACCATGACATGAAAATAATATACACCATAAATAACCAATGTTTTAGTGAAAAGTCATAGTATAATACAGCAAATCCTCAGTATATTGCACCTATCGCTCTATGGAGAAGAATATAACTTACATTATCTTGATGAAACAAGAATTTATTCCTAAATCATGCTGCATAGTAATTGCTCAGTGGTGATCGGCCAGTTCCTGCTGGGACTGCAGACTTTCTTCCCTGCGGCTTTAGACAAACACTTACTCTTCTGGAGGGGACTGGCGGCAGCAATTAATGTCAAAGCATTCACTTGACCCCTAAGCCACTTTGTATAACACAGTAGTCTTAAAGGAAAATAAGGGTTGAAACACTCAATGTTCTGGATTTGCTTAATGTTCTGAATTCATGAAAAGAACATGTATATTTCTGAGTCTATGTTCCTTGCATTTTTTTTGCAATTTAAAGAAATTCTTCTGGGTTAGCAGATAACACATGCCCATTTTTATCACAGAGCAGGGACCCATTTTCATGAAACTATTCACCCATAGAAAGTGAAGGGGTCAGTGTCCATATTGCATAACAGCTGACTCCCACTGTTTTCAATGGTCAGTGACTGATAGGGTCATACCCTATCTTTATGCATTTTTGGCACGGCAGGTGGCCACAAACTGATGAGCCTCATTAAATGCGGCTAATAACAATGCACCCCTATGACTACCATGGCAGAAACTGGTGGCATAGTCTGCTGCAGGCTTGGCTGTAAAAATACACATTGGATTTTTCCAACATATATTTTCTGCAGTGTGAATATACACTCCCCTTCCAACTTTCACTTAAATTAGGTCATTAATTGTCACTTGTGCCCCCCGTTGTGCAGGTGCCCCCGCGACCCACATCCCGGTTCACGGGCACATCCATGCCTCCCCGCAGCCCCCGGCACCCCTCTGTGCCTTTCCTGTCCGTGATTCTGCTACAGCTGCCCGGCGCGTGCATCCCCACCTCCTAGGGCTCGCATCAGCACTCGAGGATTTAAAGGGCCAGCGTACCACTAATTGGTGCTGATCATTTCCAGGAAACGGATAAAAGCTGGCTTCTCCCAGTATTCCTCGCCGGATCTTTGTGCCTAGTACCTCAGAGAAAGCTGTTCCATGCGTTTTACTGTGTTTCTGAATTCCTGTTGTGACCCCGGTTCTGTTATTGACTCCCATGCTGCCTGTCCTGACCTTCCTCTACGTCCCCGACTCTGATCCTGTGCTGTCTGTCTCGACCTCCTGCCTGTCCCCGACCATGAGTTTGCCTGACGATTCTGTACTTTGCCTTGGCCGTCACCACGGACAAAGTCGCGCCTGTGGAACGACCTGGTGGTACCACACCGCAACAAGTCCAACCTACTTTGCGGCGCTTTCTGGTGAAAACCGGGTACCACTTAGACTCCGCTTCCCGGTGTCACTACCAATGTTCCTGACATGTTCCTTTGCATTTGCAGATGATACTCTGTAAAGTAATGACCACAGAGAAGGATAGTATTATATTACTTTGTATTTTGTGGAAGCTTTGTATTTTGTGACTAAGCAGAGAAATGGTTAATAACTTTTAAAGTAGATAAATATAAGATCATGCACTGGAGCCAAGGAAACAAAAAAAAAGTACAATTATGTATAAAATAGTAAAATACTAGTAAACTACAGAAGAAATAAATTTGGTTGTATTGGTGGACAGTATAATTAGGTTTAGTGACCAGTACCAGGCAGCTGCAAAAAAGGCAAATAAAATGATACAAATTACTATTCAGATCACACAGAGTACAACTTTGTCACCAGTGTATTAAAGGACATATAGTAGATGTCCTATAGGAATGCAGGGGAGAACAACCAAGGTATTTAGGACAATGGATGGATTAGATAACTAGGACTTGGTTGTTTAGGGGGTGATATAATTACAATGTGCAAATATCTGAATGGTAGTCCCGGCGTCATTCTAATGACCTTTGATTTTTACACCATGAAAGGGGAAGTTTCTTTGTAGTTTTACTGTTGTTATAGACAGGGATTCTTTACTGTAAGAGCAGACTCTACAGCAGGACGTTGTGCAAGGCTGATACTAAGGACAAGTTCAGAAGGCATTTACAGTACGAATATGAGAATTCTATATTTTCAAGAAACTTTAGTGTAAAAATGTAACCCTAATTTGGTGGATCTACTTTTCAGAATTTACAAAGCTCCCAATCAATGTAGAGGAAGATGGATGGGTTATCAATATAGACAGTGATGTATTTCCGCATTGTTATCATTAGATATTATTAGAAGCAGGCGGCTCATTTTAATGCCTCCCAGTAAATCACGCGGCTGCATTATCCAATTATATCTGGTGCTGATTTTAGCACATCTATCCTCAGGACATTTGGGATCTTGTGCTCTTTGATTTATTATTGTTTTTATTGCAGCCATTTATTCAGAAGCCACAGAGTCTATCGTCATGCGGTTTCCTTAACCCTTGGCCCACCAGAAGTTTCTGAAGATCAAGGTCCAGTAGATGTGTCCTTTATTACCAGACACTAGCAAAGTGTTTAAGATGCTGCCTGTAACTGAGACGGACTGTCTATGAAGGATGACCACTCTGATGACCATTGTTGAGGTTCCATGAAGAGTCCTGGAGACAAGCTGGTGCTTGCTCACCTCGGGGTAGGAGTCATTTAGGGCTTTATGGCCTCATTCAGTTCCTGGAGCATTGAATACCAGACAACATGTGACCCTGAATGTGACTTTGTCTGAAGATTATACATGGCACGCTTGGGTAAGATTCATTAATTTATTACTAATGAAGGTGATTCATATCACTATGAAACTGTATTTATCTATCCATGCGCTGGTCTTTCTTCATCAGAGTCACCATGAAGAGTGCAAATCTACTGAGCCCTGCTGTTAGACCTAAGTTCATCTTGGCTGATGTAATGGGGGGAATTCATTAATGATGGTGTATGTGCGCCAAAAACAGTCTAAAATGCCTTGTACCATATTTTAGACATTTTTTGGCACTTTTCCAAAGAAGGGAAGTGACCTCTGAAGTGGGCTGCAGCAGAGCAGAAATTAGTCTGTGTGCCTACTAAAAGTAGGTCTAAAGTACCAGAATTCAACATCACGTTGATATATCTGGTGGAGCAAAAGACTAGTGTGTTTTTTAGCAATAGGCTGGCAGGACCTGAGGCCACAAGAACATATTGGTGGGCATTATTTTAGGCACTAAGTGTCGTTTTTCGGGGTTCGATTTTAGCATTGTTTTGCCCTGTGATTTTGTGGTGCACGGCCTTAATGTATTTGGCGAACCATGAGAAGCACAAATGAGCAGGGTTGGCTCAGGGTTTCAGTAGGCCCCTTGGCGACTGGACTCACGTTGCGGTATTAAAAATTCAGAAACTAAAGCAGTACCCTGTTCCCTAAAATATTCCATAGTTTATCACACCAAACAGCCCCTTTATGGTTATTTTATATAAAGCCCTAATCACACCCCATGGATTCATTGGATACAGCCCCCCTCACACCCATGGATTCCTTATGTACAGCCTTATTTAGGTCCCCCCCAGCACTTGCCCGGGTATGCCCAGTGCTGGTGCCAGCCCTGCAAATGAGCATCAGAAATGTCAAACCACATGTTTGTGTTCTTCTTGTAACATTTACATAGGCTATTGTGACCTATGACCTCCCGATCGGCCTAAGCCACGGCCAGTATATGCAACACATCAATGTTACCCCCTACCCTATGTGCCCCATACACAATCCTGTTTTATTCTTTTTTGCACTCATCCTAGATCCCATAAGCCAACTAGCTTGACCACATATCATTTCATATTGACATACTCATTCCATTTTTCATTCTTCTTTTTTCCACTCATGTCAGCCCCCATAAGCCAAATAGCTTTGCACTTTAAAGGGATACTCCATCTAGGTAACACAGTCAGTCCTATTCTCATAATATTATTTACCACATATTTTATATTAATAAAGATACAAGCACCATGGTCCCCCCTACTTATTTATTCATTCATTCAATAAATGCTGTATATATGTATATATACAGTCAGACCCCGGGTTACATACAAGATAGGGTCCAGAGGTTTGTTCTTAATTTGAATTTGTATATAAGTCAAAACTGTATATTTTATAATTGTAGATCCAGGCAAAAATTGTTTGCCCCAGTGACAATTGGAGTTTCAACATTTTTTGCTGTAATGGGACCAAGGATTATCGATAAAACTTCATTACAGACGCATGCATTGTATTTTATACCTTTTACTGGACCTGAAGAAGGGGATGGTTCATCTTCTAAACACGTTGTCCGAACCATTTTCAATCTGTTACGCAAAATAAAATGATTTGATTTATCCTTCCCATTAATACCGAATCCCTAGCAGTGTGATAGGTCCTGGCACCTTCGTACTCCACCCCTATGTTGATATCATTATAGCCCTAACCACATTCATGAAGGGGTTTAGAAGTTGGTAGACCTATTATTATGCGAATCAAAGAATTTATTACGGATCAGTGGGGTACGACACACAGCATTGGTTACAGTCTCAACATTTCCGCTTCCATTCATCAGTTGAGCTTGATTCAAAGGAATAGGAATGAGATGCAATACCCAGCCCGGCCACTAGTGCATGGCACTCTACTTGGTAGGTGAGACTGCAATGTTTATCTGCCTTTTCTTTATTGCACACAACCCCTTTAGGTTTCTTACTATGCACAGTTGGTCCATGACCCCTACGGCAGTATTCCACGTACTCCGTGTACAAAGTGGCACAGCCGACGAGGATTATGTGGATCTTTCTAATTTGTGCAGAATATTCGCGTCGTCTCAGGCAGTTTGTGTTTGAAGATTTTGGAGCTGCGCCTTGAGCCTGGGAAGCAAAGGATGAAATGACCTACATTATTCCGATCAACTACAAAATTAGAACAGTTAAAGACACAATAGTTTTGCCGGTAGAAGTTTATGAAAAGCAAACTTGGAAAGTTTTTGTCGTCTTTATTAAACGAATACAGATTCCAAGATTTAACTGAAGTCTGAAAAATATTACTTGGGAAGGTGGTGATGATCGTTTGGGATGCATCCATCAGAACACATGTACAGACCTAGGAGCAACTATGTTTCTAAATGGGAGTAGCAAATACAACCAGTATGGCGTTGTATATGGGCACCTTAAAGGGGTTGTACCAAGTTTGCATGTTATATCCTATTAAGAGCCCATGTGGATAAGCTGAACGGCGGGGTTGCATCTGCTAAAACTTCCTCTGATCACAAACCCCTAGCAATCCAAAAGAACCGTGGCCCAGTTCCATCTAATGGGTGGAACATGGGATAGAAAATTCCTTGGCTTTATAATAAAGCTTCCTTTAAAATAAAAAAGTGCACTTTTCCAGTAAAATCACATTTTTATTTTTTATTCTGGTTGTCGGGAGATTTTCAACCAATTCAAATGCCAGTTTTAATACTCATAGCTGATATCATAGTAATGGTCAGGCTGTTGGATGGTAAAGTGGAGAAAATTCACCACCCATCGTAAAAATACTTACCCTACAAGAACCTTGACTAAACACTCCACACATGATTCATTGAATTATACCTTGTGCAGGGCCTTAAGGAAGGAGCATGACTCCTGTCACCACATACTTCACAAATACAGTTAGTGACAGGTTACCGTTGAGCCTTTTTAACTAAGACAACCTACTTTTAGCTAAAAAGAGTGTCCCTCACAACCCCATAAAATCAACTTTATAACCTTGCCTTGCATACAGCCACCTCTAAAGTGTCAGATTGGGTGTGGCCTTCTCGGGCAGAATCCAGTAGCTCCTCCCCATGCCTGCTCAACATCAGCTGAGTAATGTCATGTGACCAGGGTGACATATAAGGTCCTTCAGCTTCCTTATATTAGCAAACTGTACACCATGCATTTATCTGATCACATGAAATCTGAGCATAACTCCATGGAGGATTTTAAGCAGAAGTCTATGGAGGCATGCAGTGATTAGATATATGCATGGGGTACACTCTTGATCACATGGCATTACTTGCTGATGCAGAGAAGGCATGGTGAGGAGCTGCAGGAATCCCCATCTGATTCAGACTAGACTTGTCTATATGCAAGGCTATAAAGTTGATTTTATGGGGATTTTAGGGAAACAACTTTTCGATTAGTTCTTTATAGGATAGTAAAAACTATTAACTGACACCCTTTTAGCTAAAAGGGTGTCAGTTAATAGTTCTTTATAGGATACTAAAAACTAATCCATCTTCAATTAATTCATGATTAAACTTCAAAAAACATTCTAGATTTTCAATTTAAATGAAACAAGAAAAAAAAGTGTAGTAAAAAGTTTAACAGTAGATTTAAGTCTAACCCCAACATCTCCATTACTGTGCGATCACAAATGCCTTGTGCATCCTTCATTACTTCTGCGCTGCCTTGATATAAAACACTAACATTAAAGTTTGAATGAAAATAAACTTATTCAGACCAAAAACTGACCATGAAGATTTGCAAAATCTCAGCCACAATCAATACTGTAGAATACAGATTTTTGGCACAATTTACCATGTGTATTCTCATTCAAGTTTTTTTTTTAGTAATGCATCAAAACTGCATTGTTACCTTAAATATTGTAAAAAATACTCAAGGAACGGCTTTTTTATTTTGGTTTTTGATTTTAGAAAATCAGGATCTTAAAATTTGTGCATTATCATTCCAGGCTTTACTCTTGGGATTTGGTGGATTTCTGAAAGGGGTTGTCAAAATATAAAAAATAATAATAAAAAAAAAAAAAAAAAAAAAAAAAAAAAAAAGTAGAAGCCGGGCTGGGGAGGGCTTAAAAAATAATTTTAAAAAACCCTTCTCTCCTGCCCTGGTGCTCCCAGTGACTTGGGAAACACTCCGAAAACTTCTGGGCAGCCCAGCAGGCCCACCCATCACCATATCCCAGCTTCATGCACCTGGATCGCAGTGTGGGACATTGGGAGCGCCAGAACAGGTGAATAAAGTTTTTTTTTTTTTTTTTTTTATCTTTAAGCATCCCCAGCCGCTTAACTTTTATAATGGACAACCCCTTTAAGAATTCCCCAACCCCATGTTTGTTGAGATCTGTATACTTTTATATGCAGCAAAATATTTTACCCTCTTCCTCTGCCAAATTTATTGATCTTACATGCATAGCGCAACCCAATAATATAAAGCACTGCCGGCATCTGGTAACGGAGAAAACTTCTGTATGTGACAGTCCCAGGTAACCAAAAAGGAAACAGAATCAACTTTCAAAAAACTAATTTTAATCAAAACAAAAAAAATTGTTGATCATTAACAAGTTTATAAAACAGTGATTTTAGTTACATAAATAAATTGATATCAGTGTATCAAATCTTAATTACTTTCAACTTCATGAGCATGTTTACATGGGGTGATGAAGTACAACCTTTTTACCTAGTATAATAAATAAAATGAAAGAGCATGAAAGTTCTCTTTTTTTTTTTCTTCTTCTTCTAAACAAAAAATACTTACAAACATACCTAAAGCATGTTCTCTAATGAAGGGAACGAGAGACACTAGACAACTTTTGCACCAAAAAAAAAAGAAAAAAAACGGCTTTAGAAAAAACACAAGGAATACAGAACCATTCAAGCTAAAAAAAAAATAAAAAATAAAATTTTTTTTTAAAGACACGATATTGGAAACCGATAAGTTGGTATTTAATTATAATGAACAGTTTGGTAAGTTAGATCTCCAGTTTGGTTATTTTAAAGCATTAAGACAAGGCAAGATAGAAGGCTGTTTTTTGTTTGTTTGTTTGAATAAATCTAGAGGCAAAAAAAATAAAAAAATTAACGAAAAATTTAAAAAAAAATTGAACAAGTTTGAACAGTCACACCTAACGCAACTTTCTGTCCTGCACAAAGTCAAAAATACCTATATGCAGACATATATTTATATATAGAATAATTGTGCACAACAGGTTAGCTCATTGTTAGCTCGCTGCCAAGGCGTCATGGATGAACATGTATTTTTTTTTGGATGCATTTTGTGTTGTGTTGAAGTGTCTCTTGGAAGATCTCTCTGCGGCCCCCGAAACCCCTTTCTTTGTGGCATCTTATTAAATGCTAAGGCTTGCGGCTCTGGCTATAGAGGACGTTTCTTTATCTGTAGCCAGGTAGGCCCGAGTTTATATATATAAAAAAAAAAAAAAAAAAGAAAAAAAAAAAAAAGTAAAAAGATTCCTACGAATTTATAAAATGAAAAAACAAAAGACAACTTAAAAAAAAAAAAAAAAATATGTATTTTCCAACCAGTATCAGCCCAGCCATGCAGTGAATCAAGGTGGCTCTGCATAGATGCCCAGCATGTAATGATCACCACCAAAGCCAACACTGAAGCGAGGCTCATGTCTCACTTGGATATGTTTTTTTTTTTTCCTCCCGTGTTTAGTCTGTTTTATAACCAAGCTACTGCAGCTTCAAGTATTTTGCATTACATAGAATATTCTTTATAAATTAGTTAATGTTATACTTTGTTTTCAATATTCAGACATATACTATTATATATATATACAGTACAATAAATGCTCTCATTCTTTTTTTCTTGATAATCCCTGAGAATGTATGTTGACAGTCGCTAAGTTTCCACATGCTTGTGGTGCCATGCTTTTTTATATTAGATGAACTGCAAAGCCACATAAAGTCAGCCTTAAATTGTTTTTTTTTTATCTACTGGTAATGTTTTTTTTTGGGACGGGGGGACGGGTTCTGTATGCGGAAATGTACGAATGATATACGGAGGAGTAAAGCTGGATCCATTCGAGGTACTTGTCGCGGGGATGAAGGGGTTTAAGGATTTTTTATTCTTTTTAAACGTTTGGTATTTTTTCAAGGTTTTCCGTCTCTTTTTTTAAAGCCATTTGCGTTTTTTTTTTTCTCTTCTTCTTCTCTTTGAGGCTGTGAACGAATACAGAAACAGGAGGAGCTATGTGGGCTTTTGCCACTTGACAACATATACTCAGTGTAAACCAAACCTTAAACCTCTCTCATACACACACAGATAATTAAAAAAATAAAAAAAAACTTTAAAAATAAAAAAGGAAAAAAAAAATATATATAAAAAAACACAAACTTTCACAACATGACAATTTCGTTTTTTTTTTTTTTCCTTTGCAAACTCAATTTAACTATACACATAATACCGGTGTGGCTCTTTTTTTTTTGTGTTGTTTTGACAATTTTTTTTTCTTAAGTTAAAAAGGATAAAAAGGCAGGCTCAAGTAAAAACAAACCTTCTCCCCCACCCCCCACCCGCCCCTCCCACCCCGTTCACACATGGTCAACCAAAGCGCTCACGCACCAGCATCATCAGTTTCTTTTTTCCTTTGTAGATTTGTTTTAGGTTGTCGATGAACTGTGTAAACTGAATGTGTCCGTCGTGAGCCATTAAGAAGGTCTCTCGGGCCTTGCTAAGAAACTCTATAAATTCGCTGTAGTGTCGAGGACTGATGTGTGTGAGCCGCGAATGTGTCGTGTTGATGTAGGCCCCGATTGTGGCATCCAAGAGCTGTCTCAAAGGGGATTTGTCCAGTGACATAAGTTTGCCAGAGTTCCTCCGTCCATGAAGTCCCACCATCCCAGGGGTGGTCAAAGTGCACCTGCGCAAAATGTCCGAAAGTACTGTCGCGCATTTGACACTTGTGACCACAAGAGGTATTATCGCCGCTAGCTCGTTTTTCCCAAGCGAGTGGCTGAGCGCACAAGCCCACAAAACGTCATTAATGGCAGGGTGTGTATCCTGGTTGTAACTCAGGTTCAGATGCGTCATGGCCAAGGTGGCCAGTTTGTACGCCCGCATGGGGTAACCACGGTGCTCCATGTACCGCGCTATCGTAAAAAGCTGTGTGTAGCTCATGCCGGTCGCAGCAGCATCCAGGACAATTTGGTAAGCAGTCTCGAAAGCTATGTGATCCTTTTCACATAAAGTAAGTGCTGACAGGGCACAGTTTTGAGGGTCCTTCATAGCACACTGGAGCGCAAGCGTCCTAGCACTGCCGGCAAGCTTTTCCTGTTGATGGCAGTCCAGATGCAAACGGACAATGGTGCTGTTGGACATCACCGTCGTAGCAACGATGCTAGTGGCCTCGGTCGGTGTGAAGAGAGTGAACCAGCTCTGCATGATGCTGTCGAGTGCATAAACACCTGCATAGAAGCAGAAGGAAGGCATTAACAAAAGTGTTCACACCTGTATCTAAGAGTTCTGAACCAATCAGCTGCTTCTCCGCCATCTAAACCTTACTAGGATAGAACAAGGAATCACCACAGAAGCCATGGAACGCATGTTTTTTACTGATTTAATAAAAATATTCTGCCACGGAGAGCGGATACGCACAAGGAACAATTCCTTCCCTAGTGATTGGTGGGATCTAAGGACCGCACCCCTCCCAAAAACTTATTCATGGTACAAAGGTAAGAATTTTTGAACCAACCGTTTACACCTTCAGTTAAAGGGTCTAATGAAAGATATGCAACACTCATACATAACATAGGGGATATACATAACATAGGGGATAGGTATCAGGATTGCTTAAAGAGAACCCGTCATGCAAAATAACCCCCCTAAACTAAATATATTTTCATAAACTGCCATTAGAGAGCATTGCCTCTATCCCTTTATTGTCCCTCTACATGCCTGTAAACCTAAGCAATGAGGTCCTAAAGCTGTATGCAAATGACCTGTGAAATGTCCAATGAAGCATTAGCATATTCAAGCTGTCCACTCTATTCATGAGTGGGAGGCACAGCCACACCCCCAGTACATGACTGACAGCCTGTATAATGATGTGAGGTATAATGATGTGCTTCCTGGTGCTGGTGGCCACGCCCCCTGCAGCCTGTGTGTGCATGTGTGTGTGTTTAGGAGAGATACAGCAGCTCCAGGCAGCCATGTTATAGCAGAACATGTCAGATTCATGTGTAGCTGATGTCTGTGTCTCTCACCTCTATATTAGGAGGATGCAGCATGTCAGCAGATGCAGCACACACACTAGCCATGCTTTACTATACATTACACACAGACATGAGCAGGGGGAGGAGAGGGGAGGGGTAACAGGAGTGACATCACTGCCTCTGACCATGTGACCAGCCTCATTTACATGATAAAGAATAGATGATTTTACAATGAATAATGTGTGAAATAACTAGATAAAGGCTGGGATGGGATCCTTGTGAGCTGCTCCAACAGGTAGTAGTGACAGGACAAGTGACACAGACCTAATGACAGGTGTCCTTTAAGAACAAGTGGGAAATAGGACAAATAGTGGAACGTTCCCACTTTAACGACTAGAACTTCCGGGATAGTATGCAGAAGTTCCAAAGTAGTCAACGGAGTACCTTGGAGGAGGATATGGGTTTTTTGTGATAAAACCCAACCGGGTCTTTAATTCCTCCCCCATAGAAAGTTCATATCTACAGATGTAAAAGAGCAATATATTTCTATTGGGTGAAGATTATGATTTAATCATTACGAAGAATGATTTTTACCCATGAAGTTACCTTAAGAAATGACCCTGTCATACACAAACCCATCTGAGCCGTGCACCGATACCTACCTACTTCAGTTGCACAGGTTACCAGCCATCGGACCATTTCCCGCCGCCGCCAGTTTAAAGTGGATAAGGTCATACGCATTACCTAAAAAGGACGAGTTTGAAGAATTACTAAAAGAACATGTATACAAGACAATACATTTGCATATCTTCCTACAGAGGCACCATCACAGAATTTGGCGACAAAGGAGACGGATGGACATATTGTTTTTAAAGGGGTATTCCCATAACAAATTAATGTAATTTTATGATAAAAAGTTATACAATTTTCCCATATACTTTCTGTATCAATTCCTTACAGTTTTCTAGATCTCTGCTTGCTGTCATTCTATGGAAAGCTTCTATGCTTACTACTAGTGGATAGAAATCTGACCATGGTCACACAGGTGCACGGCTTATTATAACCCACAGCTCTGATTACTGTCTATGATCTAATGAGCCGTGCACCATGGTCAGAATTCTGTCCACTGGACGTAAACATAGAAGGTTTTTATATAATGACAGCAAGCAGAGATCCAAAAAATTGTAAGGAATTGATACAGAAAATATACTGGAAAATTGTATAAGTTTGCAACAATAGTTATTGTTTTTATGTTAAAAAGGAATACCCCTTTAAGAATGACCTTGGGAAGGGTCTTTTGTAAGGGGCATGCCGTACTACAACCTACAATAATCCTCAATAAAGCCCATTACTCCACTGGTAACGAAGCAATTAGCATATCAACAATGGAAGGTAGCGACACCCAGCCCCAGACTCAATTACAGCGACATATTTCCTAGGCAAGCTGAAAATTACCCTAATCACCACAATGACCCACGCGACGATACGCCGCTTCTTCCCACAAATGATCAACCCAGGGATTTGACCGGTCCCATTCTCTTTTTCTCAGCTCCGTTAAAAAGCTGATGCACCGCTCTGTCTGTACACACCGGAGGCATCGGGGGAAATGTGCTTTTTTTTTGCCTTGCAGTTTATACAAAATGCCTATTTTGAATGTTTGCCGTTCACCACCCGGGAATACAGAGATTGATTTTACACGCTGTTTGGCAAGGCTATTAGAGGGCCCATAGATAACCATTATGTGGAATCAATATTCAGCTTAACCTATACATCACCCGGCTGCTCAGGTGCAGAGCACAAGATGCTGCGCAATGTGGAAAATGAACATTTGGCTTTGTACCAACACTAACAGTACACCTATAGCTGGAGACGTCCCATCATGGAGGCTTACTGGCCCCCACAGTGCAGTACTCCTGTACACGCCAATGTGGTCGTTCTTGGACATAACTCTGAACACTGTAGCAATTAGAGATGAGAGGAACCGGACATAAAGACACCCAAAGTTACTAGCTATACCAGTGATTGGTCAGTCACAGCCATGGCTAGTAACTAGGAGTCTTCAATTTGCAGGATTGGCAGCACGGCCACAAATCTACCAAAGTGTCCGGGTCGAGTGCGACATAACTGAACTTAAAGTTTGGGTCCACTCATCTCTAGCAGTGATACATGATGCAATCAGTCTCATCTCTGGCACTCGGGTCATAGCAATGTCCATGATTCAAGGACTGACCACGGCCATGTGAAATGGCCGGTAGAGATGTGCATATCCACATCAGACTTGCTCTATAGTTTTCCTTAAGGGCAAATTGGTGGGGCACATCCACATCACATCGGGCGTAAAAAAAAAAAAGTCACACCTTAAAATAGCTGCACGACTTTAACGTGACCTTGTCGCACAAATTTTACAAAGTAGCAAGAGCCTTTTGTTGGGTTCTCACATCCTGCAGCTAAGCTAGTGCTTAGCAGGGAGAAATGACAACATAGAAGCCTCAAAAATAGAAAGTGCAAAATGTAGGGTAGGCTGTCCGTTTTAGAAAAGCTCTAAAGTTGGTCTAGAGGATTGTGATGGGTAAAGCAAAAACATCTGCATCTGCAATGGGTGAATTCAGTCCAACAAAGGATGAACTCAATTCTATGGATTCACCAGATGGACCGTACCTAGGGTGACGTCACCGGTACCTCTGTTAGTCAGATCCAGCGAAGCCACCGGCTGGAATTTACGCGCTAATCTGCACCTTGTGGATTACTATTTGGCTTGGAAACGCTATCCTAAGTGGAAAATACGCTATTTGTAAAAATGTACATTTTACCAACCTGAAGGCCCAGCTCCAATGACACTTTGAGCAGCGTTATATCCGGCAAGCTGTCCATTAACGTTGCGATTTTGAATGCATCTTGTGCGAGTTTAAATATGTGCGATGAGGAGTGAATGTTCTTCTGGATGGATTCTAACACTGTTTCCAGTCTCCTAACATCACCTGCAGATGGAGGAACAGAGAGAAAACGTCTTCAATCAGCATCCAGCTCCATGAGAAATTACTTATTCCAGTCACATCCTGAGAATCAGTGGAAAAATCCCTGATAAAGGGAATGGCCCTGAAGCATGGCTGACCAGAGAAAGCAGCAGGAGCAAGCACTTAACTAGACAACATTTCAGGGGGAAAAGAAAAAAAAAATACTCAAAGAAAAATGGAAGGAATATAATAATACAGGAACACTGCCAGCTTATCCTAATTATACTGGTTACTCCCAATTCTCCTGACACTCATTGCGGAAAATTTTGTGCCTATTACAGTCCACATGTCTCAGTTGAACATTGTGGTCTCTTCATAGCCTACAGCCATTCATTGTACAGTGGCTACGCTTGGTATTGCAGCTCAGGCCTTATACTTCTAAGTCATTCACATGAAATATGCATGCGGCACACCGGGGAATGTTTATGTAAAGCGCTCCGGCTGAGCGGATCCCTAGCAAACCAATTCCACCATTCGATCACAAACTCTGCAGCAGTGTTCAATAAATGCATTTGTGTTTTTCCATTTCTGTATTTCTTTATACGTGAAATCTGGATTTACAGATCCCAGCACAATCTAGTAAGCAACATTCTGAGCGTCTGCCATGTCGGTACCAGGATTCGGTAGCGCTGCTCTGCTTACCTTTGGCTGCGGTCAGCATTGTAGATGCCAGCTCACACTGCTGTGACTCAATATGACTCAGGGTGAACCAACGGGGATAACGGTTAGGAACTACGGAGGCGATGTGGTGCGGCCTGGACATGTCTCCGGTGGGAGCCGTGGATTCCAACACAAGCAACCTGCATCAAAAGAGAAAAATCCTGGATCAATAATCACATATTGAACACATTCCTATGTGCAAATGCAATACAAGTCAACGCCAGGTTAAACACACATTTACAGGGAATGTTTAACTCCGCAATAAAAAAAGAAAAAAAAACTCAGTTTTTGGATCAGGTCCCAACAAGGAGATTTATAGCATGAAAAACGCATTTAAGAATGAAGCCGTGACAGTTCCTTTAATCCAGCATCCTCGATATTCTGCCAAATGAACGTGCAATAGAAAAGCTGCTTGATAATCCGCCATTAGGCACGTGCCAGCAGCCCCATTATGAAGACGTCATGACCACTGCTGTGCAGGGTCTATGCTCACGAGACTTTGGAAACAGGGCACAGCATCGAATTTGGGACACACTGCACAGCAGAATAGTATTTCTCCTCTGTTTTGGTGATATCCAAGCACCGTCTAAGGGCTGTATATGGGTTCCCAATGCCACGGGCTGCACATATAATGTAGAGACTCCCGCCCAATGCACAATAGAAATATAATGCAAGGATGTCACATCTGCCGCACCACAACAGTTAGAGTTAATATAGTTCTGGTGCGGATGTTTTGCAGACGGAACATTGTTGAATTATAAAATTCTTCTATATAATGCAGAATTCTGCACCATGTGCAGGTCTTGGGACCAGGACACCATAGGCTCTATTTCCACCAGCCGCATGTCCATATGCAGGAGCCCTGAGGAAATCTGCACATGTTGTTTATAACATGCGGATTAGTCACGCGCACACGGAAAACGGTGCATTTGAGCTTCATTCACACGCTCAGGAGAGGCAGCCATGAGTTAGGTCACGGCCACCACATTGTGTCTCAAACGGTTTCAGAGTCGCGCAACCACTTCACTCAGCTCGCTATGGAGAGGGGAGGGGTGAGCAGCGCTGCGGATTTTGCATTGCGTTATCAGGGTTATGTAACCAATTAGGCAAATCTCCTCCCATAGCCTTAGCATATACATTGCATTTGGAATTGTAATGAAATGTACCCTACGCAGCTCTAGGGTAAAATTGCAAACTTAACCTAAAGACTATAGGGTTTACCCCCGCAGTAATTCAGGAGCCAATAGAAATCAGCTGAAATAGTGTGGTTTTATGCCGCCATAGGGAGATCAACCGTTGCATTGCAAACGTTGATTATTGCACTATGACCCACAGCAATGAATGACATGTCAATTAATAGATCATAAATCTAGCAGGAAAAAAAAATCACATATATTAGAATATTAATGTATTACACTGCTGATTGACCAGAATTGGAGTCTGTGGAGAAAACCAATGAATATCCAAATCAATAATTTACATTGGATTTGTTTTTTTTTATGCTTCAAATGTGAATAGTCACAAATTTGCAGGCCATGCATCTGCTGCAGCAGACAGTATTAGCGATTTGCAGTCGTACTAGAGCAACATGTGGTTTGAGATCTTCATACATTTCTATAGTCAAAGTCTGTTCCGCCACATTATGCATTTTGAGGGCAGATTCTGCCGACTGCAATCTATTTAGCCAGAACAAGGGTTAATGGACTGGGAGCACCCACTTGGAGAGCGGCACTTACCTCATTGCTCGCAGTGCAATCTTGTATGCCAGTTCAGCATCGTGAGGTAGGAGGGAGGTGAAAAGATACTTGGCAAACGTGTGCATTGGAATACTCTCGCGGTGGATGATTTCACCCAAACCACTGTATGGCCCAGCTGCCGAGAAAACAGACATTACTTCAGTGTGTGCACACGGCTCTGCATAATACATGGATAGTAGGTCACATCCGCATCTGCCGCAGCTCATCTCACGCAACACTGCAAGAGGAGGCTGCATCCTCCACCTGACTTACAACTTATGAAAAAAAAAAAACTTTGGAAAATATCAAAAACTTACTTTTTGAAATAGAAAGTTGAACATAAACAGTCTTACCCCCTTAATGACCTAAACCTATTTTACTTCACACTAGAAAACCGGCAGAACATGGTGCACAGATCTGATCTCCATACTTAAAAGGCATAGGAGACAACAAGCTGATCAATTAGGGTCACTTTTAGAGAATGGGGATCCCGTTCTCAATGGGTGGAAATGGACAGTGAATGGGAGTGACATCTACATGTTCTCAGGGGACTCAGTGCTGTGCAATTCTCAGCACTCCCCTAGTACTGAGTGGAGCAGCAAGATGCATCCTCAACCCAACGCTTCATTCAATTAAGAGAATGGGACCCTCCTGCTCATGATCTGTGGGGGTCGCAGCAGTCGAATTCCCACCAGATAGTTATCCCCTCCATACAGCGTTATTGTTTTACTGTAACAGCTAATCTAGGGTTTTATATAATCTGCAGGGAAACTTAAAAGTATTTCATATTCTTGCAGCGCCACAACAGGGGTAAAGTCCCAATACACCAGGGAACATTTAAAAGGAAATCCATCAAAATTCATGATAAAAAACAGGGACACTTCCTTATAAATTCAGGCACCGTGACCGTGGTAATCATTTTATATTCTCCATGGCATCCTTTCCTTTAAAATCAATTTGCTAATGAGCTTGAAGGGGCATGTTAACAGGGCCCCCGTGTTCCAGATTCACTGTACAGGAGCACCCTCCTATCCCACTGTGCTGAAAATTCACACATCAGGTAGAGTGAGGAGGGGGAAGGTAACAGTATGTGAAGTTACAGCATGGAGGGGTTCTGGTAACCTCATTCGTTTTACAAGTTGATTTTAGAAGGTTGGAAGCCATTAATAACAGATTACTATAGTCATGGCGCTTGGATCTTTGATTAGGTTTTAATGATGATTGTGAGTGTAGAATTCCTTTATTGCATAGATAACCCTTTAACTTAAAGAACAAGGCTCCGGAATGAAGGTTAAAGAGTCAACAGGGGACAGCAAACAACATTTCACTCAGCAGGTGTATAAAATTTTGTATTTTGAAGTTGCAGGACATGGCAAGTCATTCACACGGGACATATGGGAAATTTTTGATCACTTTTTGTATGCAGCCAACCCCAATAGGATGGGCATCCCCCGAGACAAAGCGAGTGTATAACACATCCCTATACATGCCCCATACATTGGTTTCATCAGCTGCCGCTATTATATGTGCATGAGCAGCAGCAACAAAAGACAAATTGCTGCGCCCATTATCATAGAAAATGACAGCGAGTGATGTCCTGAAGCATCAGCGCCTCCCACCCCCCCCCCCTCTAATGAATAATCAGACCACATCATCCTCATGTCTCACCTTCTAACAGGAAGACTGCTTGTTTTCTGAAGATTTTCACCAGCGTATCGTCCAGCTCAATCTCTTGCAGTTTAGAAATGAGTTGCTCTTCGTTGCGGCAGACCTTCTCTTGTGCGTACAAGCCGTCTGGCATTATCCGCTGCTGCCCCAGCCCGATCAGCGCCACCTCCACCGCCAGCGTTAGGTAAGATTCTCCTTCTTCCAGGAACTTGTGAGGAGACAGGTGCTGGTATTCCAGAGATTTACAATGCCCAAAGCCATCTGTAGAGGGGGGAGAAGAAGTGTCAGAAATGAGGACGACGCTCAAGTGTGTAATGGGAAATCAGACCTCAAAAAACAGAAGAGCTGAGACAACCTGCTAAAAAATGTACTGGAAAGTGGTCCATCCCAAAAGCAGCCTATATGTAGAACCAAAAGAGCCGCTTTGGGTCAAGCTGGCCATACACATTAACAAAACGAAAAAACACGTAAAAGAGGGCTCACAACTTTCTTCAACAAGAGGTGCCAGTGATTTAAAGGCTATCCGGCTGCTCTTTAAACCAATATCTCAGCAGAGGAAAACAACTGCTCCTCTATCTTATGTGCATGTCCAGTATATTTGGGGCTGGTCTTCCCAAATGTTCCACTGTATTATGTTCTGATGTACAACTTCTACAGGGATCGGTCACAATCAGACATCACTAAAAGGTCAAGTGACTCCCATAGTCTCAATATTAATTTACCACAGTCTCATTGATAAGAGGACACACACATATTATACATTTTATAATATATATTCCCATCTGCAAGGGACACCGTGCCATAAAAGCACCTCAATTCCCGGAGACAAATCTCAATAATACCCACTTAGATGTTAATAAAACCTGCAGCTGGGAGGCCATCAATCATTCAATACTATAGCGGTGGGTATCCGGAGTCACTTATTGAAAATGCTGGCAGTGGGGGAGCGATGGCGCTCATTTATGTCAGAATTATTTCATCAACCTGGAATTCACTTATAAAACATTAACAGTTTTATCAAATCTCTGCAGGGCGGAGAGATAATAACTTGCTGGTGTATCGCAGTGATAAGAGCAGGGTCCGCGAGATAGATGGCTATGGTCACGTGTCTAGATCTTCATGGTTATGCCATCACAGCCCTGGCACAATGTCTCCCTAATGCAACGGGAGAATAGTCGGCACAAGAATAAGAGGTCTATTGCAGCATTTAAAATGGAACCTACCAGAGTTTTTGCCGGTATAAAGCTACAAGTCTTCGGTATTGTCCCTGGAGACCTGTGTAACCATACCTTAGTGTGTTAATAGTAACAGGACTGTGACAAAATGCATTTGTAGATGGACTTTGAGCACTTGTATGCAAGATCTCTTCACTGAACACGGCTCCTCCCCTCTAAATACTGTAATATTCAAACAGAAGCTGCTATAGCAGAGGGGAGGAGCTATGCAGCAACACAGAGATTTCATGCATCTAGCTACAATCCTGGAATATAAATGCATTTTTCACCGACTGGCTGCTGTATGGCTACACAGATCTCCAGAACACTGCAGCTTTGTATGGTCCAATCTGATAGTAGACTCCCTTTAACTGCAGTGGGCAATAGGTGCAAATAGATGAACACGCATCAGTCTATGCAACAGGCTGCAAATTAAATTAGCCACCACCAATATCCAAAACCCATTTTTGCAATTGTAAGGCAACGTCATTATCATAGGTTTGTACCAGGTACAATATTTGGCAATCTTCCAAACTAAACTACAAGATACACAGGTTACTGCGCCATTTTCCTTACCTGAAAAATCTGGAAAGCCATGAAACCCTTCATCATCCACCCGGCACGCCTCCATAAGACTGCTGAACAGAGTACCGATCGGATCCAAAGGATGTCCCACCCAGCCTTCCAGATTGGTGATTGAAGTGACGCCTTTATGTAAAAGCTCTGATCAAATATATAAGAAAGGACATAAATGATATAAACAGAACCCATAACAATACCATAGCACCATAACATGCTGATGCCCCCCCATCACTGCCAAATGTACCGATACAGTATACTGGGCCGATTAAAGCTGCATCCATTGGTACACATAGTACACACTTCTACGTTTTATCAGAATAAGAGTTTGGGACAGACTAGAAAAGAGGAAAGTAATTTTCATCACCTCCAATGTCTGTTGCCATGTGTGCAATATAGAACATACGACAGAACATGAATCAATCGGAGGCTGTAAAACTGGAGAAAATCCAGTAAAATAAGCAAAACCGCTGTAAGTCATTATCAACGGGCATGAATTAAACATGTCCTTCCGGAGCATCTGAATATTTATTGACTTAATAAAGCCCCGTCATGGTGCCATTTTATGGCATTTGGCCGACGTGGAGACGTTTTAAGGAAATATTAGCCGGGGTGCTCTCCCTTATGGAGCTGTACTGCTGTCATCCGATGTGGACACACGGCGCGCGCATTTGTAGTCTTCAAAGAGGCTTCTGCGGCTTAAGAGCCAAAAAGGGAAATATTTCTGGAGAGTGGAAGGTCCTGTATTATTTATACAGTCTGCAGAGAGCCCGTAATTCTCCTAGCAATTGAATTATGACTTTCAATTGAAAAAGGATTAACCCTTTTCCTGCTCTACATTGTTTTTTAACCCCAACGTGCGCTTAATCTTGTGTAAGGCAAAATCAAAAATGTGAATATTGCTTAAAAAGGAACCCGTCAGAAGCTTTAACATTACTAAACCACCAGGCAGGTTATGACAGGCCCTTTCTAGAATTCTCAGTAAATTCATTCCCTTAGAAAAATCTCCTGCAATGTCATGAGACAATGAGCAGAGAGTCATATTTTGTCTAGAGGCTGCAAGGGAGAATCACTTCAGATACCCCCATCATTAAGGCTCCAAATGATTCTAGTTACTATAGAACTAAAAAATCTGAAAAAAAAGCACTTTCAAAATCAGGATTGTGGCTCTGGAAGCTACAGAGACAGAGAACCACAAGCCTGATGGCATTTGAAGGACGAGATTCTAAGCTTTAATATTACAACAACATTTTTAGGTCCCATTTAGCTGAAGGTCGCAGCGCTTGAGTTGACATTCAACATGCGGCCTCTAAAATTAATACCTAAAGCATATACAGGCAGTCCGACTTACAGACAAATCCCTAGTTACAAACGGACCTTTCTGTCCACTGGTGATGCTGACAATTTAATAAACTTTAGGCTGCAAAGATCAACTAGAAGGAGTCTTCAAATAAGCTGTATTGTTAATCTTTGTTCTCGTATTGTCTACTAAGGCAGGTAAGTATCGAGGTAAATGGTGCAGAGGTGCTCTACCCCACACAACCCATAAACAGGTCTGGTGCAGTTTTAAAGCAAATATCCATGTTTTTCTATTCTGTCCACAACTTTTAAAAGGATCAAGGCATTGTATATAGTCTATAGTTTCTAGTGCCAATTGGCAAGCCCAGGCTAGCTGCGAGGATATATGGGAGTCCATTCTTTTCAGTGGCTTCCAACCTATAGAGAAATGGAGCGCTGGCATGAAGGCTACCAAGCAAAAAGTACAATTATAAGAAGGGCACAAGCCTATTCAATCTCTGGAGACGTCAGTAAGGGAGGGGGGGGGGGATAAAAAGGGTATATTGTCTGTGTAATGAATGCGGCAGAAACAACGCTGCCAGGCCGTGCGCGTGTTATCCCAGATACAGATTGGCTGGGTAATATTCAGCATTATGCCTCGCTGGATGCATACCTTTCTTCTGTAGCCTGAACATATCCATTCTTTTCTGCTGCTGCCTTCTGAGTGTGTTGACAATGGCTATTGCTAGTCGGAGGGCCTCCCGTGGGTAGCCATGTGACCTCAGCGCGTCCACCCTCGCACATGCTGTAGGGACGTGCTCTGTAGAGACAGAAAACACACTGATGACTTGTTCCCGGCCATCCCGGCATGTTTTTCTTGCCCTAGAGGCCTACTAGGAGAACAAAAACTCTTCTCTCACGGCTTAGCATTTCTTGTGCCCACCACCGCTACAGATTTTACGGCAAACAAAGCTGCTAGTGAACATTGCGGTCTTTGTGGCCGGGGGCGACTTACCGTGCCAGAGGGGCCACCCACGAGAGTCGAAGAGGGAGTTTTCAGTGTCGTCATGATAACAGTAGTTGGTATAAAGGTCACTGCTGATAATGTGCTGTAGGTGGCTGTCCTGCCAGTGGAGATCGCACGCCTCGATGGCTCGTGTGAACACTGTTCGATGAGGCCGGTGTGAGGAATCTGCGGGGAGGGAAAGTCCAGATAATGATCGACTTGGTCACAGTTTTGCAAGTCCTTATTCACAACATACTAAACATGCGCCTGATGTGCATACAGAGCCGTAGGCCACCTATCCACACCCCTCCGGTCTCAACTTTGTGCCATACGCCATAAAATGAAGGTATACAGAGCCGCACGTCACGGAGGGTGCATCCATGAATGTTTAGGGCATAGATACAAAATCCAGATTACATATTACCGCCCAAAACAAGCAGGCACGCTAGCACAGCTACATACACAAAATCATAAAAACGTATCCGCACAGATGTTGGTTTTCCTCACCTTGGTTGGCATTTCCAGCCTGAGGCAATGCATTGGTTAAGTTAGGCAGCTCATTTCCGTGGTTGCCATCTTCCCAGGGACAGACGTCCACGCTGTTCCATTTCTTCAGCTGTTTCAGCCAACTGGCCTTCTGCTCGGGCTTGCAGTGGGGATTGAGGACTATGCACATCCATAGAGCACCTAGCAGGAGGGACAAACCATCATTGTTAGCTCTGCCACCCAAAAAGCTGCAACGCTATTTATTTTTACAGCACAACGAAGAAAGATCCAGAGGACAAAGTATGTGATCGGAAACGTACATGAAAATTCTATTACAAGTACATTATGCAAAGTTTTCCAGGATGCTATAAGGAAAACCACGCCTCTTTCTGCTACCTTGTAGGTCATGCTTGATGTTAAGGGAGCTGCCTTACAAGAGGCCTTATGACATCATGCGGGAATTATACCAAACCAGTATATCTATTCCAAATACAAGGCATTCAATGGAGGATCACGTGGCATCACTAAAGCCAATAAGATCTACAGACTCCGTTTTGTGTATGCGCTGGCAGATACCGCTAGCCGGCCCATCTATGAAGAAACTCTGAAAGGCAACCAATACATCCTAAAGACATTGCCATACTGACGAAGGTATAAAAACCAAACACACAACGGGCTACTTCCTAAATACGGTATTCTCCATAGGGGTAAGGAAGCATTTTTCTGATCCACAATTCAAATTAATAACAATTTATAGAACATTTATAACAATTTCTACAAGTTATAAGGGGTCAGGGAAATAAAGTCTAATACGCAGTCATTTAATATAATTAGTTTGCTCTTGAAAAGCATGTGAAAAATAAAACACTGTCTGTGCCTCTAGAGGGAGCTACTGCAGACTACTAACAGAACACCGTAAACTGCAACCACCCACCCTCGACTGTGGGTCCATGGGCTCCAGCTTTAATGGATGAGGAATGGCTTATATTAACTTTCCTTTATATAGCCTCTTCCATTCCGATCCATGCCTGGTTTGGCTTTTAAAAATTCAAGAAAGTTTAATGAGGACCTGTAAGGGCTATTTGGGATACTAAACGACCACAGGTCCTTATGGAGCAGTGGTTTAGTGTCCCAAATCGCCCATTATCAAGTCCCTCCGGGGCTGCTATTAATAAAAAACGTTCTACTTGCCTTGGTCCGGTGCACAGTGCACCTGCACAATCACGCAGTGAAGCCTCTGTTCTACATTGAGGTTTCACTGCGCATGCGCGGTGTTCCAGCAAGAGGAGCACAAGAGCCGAGTTGGACTGAGCTTTAGGCAAGTTAATTTTTTTTAATTGCGTCCACAAAGGGACTTGTTAAAGGGCGTAACAAGGCATAAAGACCTGTGTGGTCACCCCAACATATCCTGTAGGATATACTTCTTAGAGGACATGTTCATACGATGCACATGCATTGTGTTTTTATATGTATTGCCAATGCATCAGGAAACAAAGACACATGTCACTACTTACAAGTCATGAGTTTTGCACTGTTTTGTCCAGATACAATTAAAATGAGTATATGGAAAATACGTTGCAAATGCATTATAAGAACACAGCCCGTCCGGGTACGTTCACACGTTTTCAATGGATTGTGTATCGAAATGCAATGTAAAATAATAAAGGGGAGGAGCTCTGACCGTTGCACATACAAGTCTGTTTTTGGAGCATGTGTTTTGCATTGTTGACATGACACCACACACAGGGTGCTTGTTACGGATCATACCAAGCCCCTGCCTGTTCCGGTTGGATTGTGTTTTTAAATCCCCACAATGCAAACACTTGCTCCTTGTTACAGATTGCAGGTTAATCCTCTCCTCATTGCATTTGAATTGAGTTTCTGAATTTATATACATATATTAATTATATAGTTTCTGGTTTTATATGCTGAACCAATGATAAATCCAAAGTCACAGGTGCGGTGGAGGACCCCAGACAACTGCACACACAGTATCAGTATTTGTAACAAATATTACAATGGGCTGCATGCGTTCCATGTAGCCCAGACAACAATTCCGGTGTACCCCCCGCCCCTCCATGGCAGGAAGCAAAACAAAAGACAAAATTATTATGCAGCTCCTCATTTACAGACCACAAGTCACCCCCCCAATCATCCATCAAGTCTTCAGCTGCTTTTTAATAGGACCAGACTGCCTTTTATTGTCATTATTTCAGTAATTAGGTTAACCGAGAAATTTGTTTAACATTATCTTTTTTTTTCTTCTCCTTCTTTCCCCCCTTTGAAGAAACTGCAAGAGAAATCTAATTTGTGCTGACATTTCACACGTACCATCGCCTCCCAATCTGCATCCCTGACACTGCAGAACGGGTGCGTCTGAATGCATCAAGGTCTGAAACAAGCCAATTTTCACATGGAGAGATTTTTTAATCAGCTGTCTCTTCACCGACGTGAACTCTGACAGCGGCGTGAAGAACGTCTGAAAGTGCTATTCAGCCACACTTCATTTGCTCATTAAAGGATGCGTTTTTGCACACTTGAGGACATTTGCTCAGTCACTTGAACAATCTGCTGGAGCAGGAGAATCTGCAGGAAAGTGCCGAACGAGGCAATCTGAGCAAGGACGTGGCGGACCCGCCTTATATTCTGGCCAGCATGCAGTCTACAGGCATATAATGGGAGAAGACGACTAGGGAAACAACAAAAAAAGGGCCAGGAGCTACAATTAACCCCATGCATGCCACAGCTTCACAAGCCGAGGCTGAAACCATAAGGTTGAATTTAAGGCCTGTCTGGGCGATGTGGCGGTGCACCGTGAAAACATCATGCAATTACCTCCAGAGGTCATGCATGGAGTAACACTATGACGGATTGAAATCCCAGTCCTGACAAGTAAACAGAGGTGGGGGGGACGAACACAAGATTATCCTCTGGAAATTCAGATAAGGAATCAGCCCGGAATGAACTATCCAAGGCAATTATACAAACAATTCCCACTGACCTTGATCGGTAAATCCAGAAGGCGGCACAATAGCGAGGTACAAACCTGGAAGAGATGCGTGACCATACGAGCAGAGTCGCACTTGTCATACAGATTCTCAAAGTGTTCTGAATGACACATGGCTCATCACCCATGAGAACAAAAGGATAAAGTATATAGAAATCCAATGCGTATTCCTCCAACCTCTCTCCCTTGCTGGCAGATCCAGGGGGCTAAAGACCCGATAGTCATTAAGGAGAGGTCTATGCTTTTTGCAATGGTGGATATGGAGATACGAATACTACAATCTGCATCAGAAACCACCTACGACAGAGTTGAGGCCATGTCTTCACTCGTGGTGCACGCAGGGAATTCAGGTTAAAGAGTTTTCTGCCTTCCTTCGAAACCATGAAGGCATTTTACCATTTCCAGAGGCCGGCATTGAGGCTGGGCAACATCTCAAAATCCATTACATAAAACACCAAGTCAACAAGCTTTTGTTTGGTTTGATCATCGAACTTAAGATGACACATGTAGTCCTCCTCACCTTCCATCTCAGTGTTAGGAATGATTAGTGCCGATGTACGGAACCACCAAGCAACTGGAATTCTGCCGGTCACGAGGCGCCCGTATTACAGATTCCCACGTTATGTCAGTTTATGCCACTATATCCATTCTTTTACATTTCGAGCCTTTCCCGATGCGACACAATGGTCAAAAATCCATTCCTAATGTAGGTAGGATTTATAGTGCGACTCAGACCTATATAAAGAGCACTGCAAACTCATGTAGCTCCCAAAACAAGTGAGAATCATTACAATTGCATCAGGAACCCAAACTCAACCCACATACAGAGCTCGCAAACACTTCATCCAACAAAACAGCTTCCCATTGCCAACATAATTCTCTGCTAGGAAATCATCCAAGACCAAAATCTGAACCCTCTTTATAAGTGCGATCAAAAGACTAAAGGCCGACGTGAGAAATCTCACAGGACCACAGGTCAATCGCATGCATTTGTAGCCTACATGCCAAGACAATAACCCAGGTTAACCATTTACACCCCGGGCAGCAGGCAGGCATTGTTCCTCAAGAAGATTTCTAAGAATTTACATATATAGTGCAAGAATCCATCCGGGGAACCTTCACATAAGCCTCTTTGTTACACAAAAGACTGAGGGTGGGCCTGTAAAGGATTTCAAGGCATCCAGTAGAGTGGGAAGCTGGAGAAGAGTTATCATTTTTACCATTCACATAGTCGTCATGCAAGACAAGGAAAAAAAATAATCTAGATAAGAGAAATGGTCGATATGAGGAGGATTTGATGGCAGTCACATTCCTTCGCCACATGCGCTCCTTCTGTTCGGCTGTATCCAGCTCATCACTCAATTCTCCCGGGAAAGCATCTAATAAAAGACTTTACCCTACACCGACTCTCAAAACATATGTGGAGGATATGCCACTGCCAATCACATATTCCCCCAATTACGTTTTAATAGGCACTTGCAATTCTAGGGAACCCAATCCAAGAGACAACAGATAAAAATAGCAATATTTTATTCAAGCCCCGGTGAGCAGTCTCTCGAGTCAGAGCCCGTCCTTCCTAAATCCAAAAATCCTTCAGTATATTGGTTTGGAGGATTCAATAAATGTGGAATAGATGAAAGGACACTTTGGTAGAAATCTTTGGCCTTTTGTGAATCTGAAGAATGATGAATGATGTGCAGGTTTGTTGGGAAAGCCTGACAGTCTTGATAAAGGGTTTACTATTCTTGCTTTATTTATGTAGCACCCACATAATCCTCAGCGTTGTACGTGGGTCTGGATTTACCTGCAGATCTTTCCAGTATAATTTCCATTGCACAAACTACAGAGCCCATGTACTGACCGAAGCAGTGGTGACCATCAAAGGATGAGCCTAGTTGGGTTCCAGCCCGCGTCGATAAGCAAGCGTTACAATAAACTTGCTTCCGCAGACAAAACTCGCTCATGGCCAACGGGCTTTAAGGAAATTTACCATCCGGTGGAAGATTCCCCATGGAAGTGATGCTGGATCTTTTTAAAATATAAAGTTATGGCCTCTTTTGTTCTTAAAAACTAGGACCTCGATCTACTGGGTCATGTTTTACAAGTACAATAAACCAGAACTGAACAAACCGTGCATAAACTATAGCCAGAAGTCAATATGTGAGCACACAAGACCCCATGAAACACACACATTTTGTTACGATAAGGGCTAATGGCTTCTATCAGCCCACCCAGACTAAGGTTCATCTCCAGTCCTCCATATTACTATAGACACAATCGCACTGGTCAAAGATTCAACCGAGTGCTCATTTCCGTAAATCATAAAAATCCTTAAAAACAGAGTGCCCTCTACAGTCAATAGTCGCCTTTGTATTGACTCCGCTTTAAGCACTGGATGTTTTTAAAAGCCGATGTCAGAAAGGACCAGGGTTTGTCCTAAAAAAAAAAAAAAAGTTTTATGCAGATTAACCACAGGTGCTAGAGGGGACATCGCCATTCTCCCTACTATAGCTATTTTGCCCTGCAGTGAACTTCTCTTGTGCCCCTTGTGCTTTCCCAATGTCCTCTGAAGCCGATGCGACAGACCTGCACGGGTGCAGTGGGTCCCGTTGAGTCGCCAGCTTCAGAGATGAATAGCCAATAACCGTTCAACCAACAGTGGGTCAATTCATTCTACGTAGGATATCGAATTTTTGGCAAGTGGTTAGAGAGTTCCAAACTGTGAAGGGAAGTTGCCTGAGGTAGATAAAATCCCTCCCTTCCCGGACTAGACAGACTATAAACCTGACCAAGCACATGTAAAGTAGTACAGTTAGATCAGAATTGCATTAGAGTTTAATATCCACAAGCACACAGCAAGGTAGTCCTATTTTGGGTGCCATTTGCGGTCCAAGGCACGGCATGTGTATTTCCCCACTGTGGGACCGATAAAGGATTATCTTATCTTATGATATAAACCTCAATCTACTAGGTCATGTTTTACAAGTACAATAAACCCAAGACTGAACAAGCCGTGCATAAACTATAGCCAGAAGCCAATGTGTGAGCACACAAGACCCCAAGTAATTTACACATTTTGTTAAGAGCCGGGGTAATGGCTTCTTTCAGTAGAAGGGTAGGGGGCAGTTCATCTGTATTAAAGCTCTAGAGCTGCGATAAATCATCAAAGTGCTCTCTTGACCTCTAGATACCAATCACACAGAATGGATTCAACATCAGGACCAAATGCCTTCAGCCCTCCCCGACTAAGGTTCATCTCCAGTCCTGTCTTCCCCATTACTGTGGGCACAACTGCAATGATTAAAATAATTTTAAAAAAAAATTCAACCGTGTGCTCTTATCATAAAAATCCTCAAAAAACAAAAACAGAGCACCTTCTATAGTCACACTGTCACCTTTGTATCGCCTCCAGTTCAAGCCCTCGATGGTCTTGATGGCCGACCGCAGAAAGGCCCAGGTTCTAGAAGCCGCGTTCCTTGGAAGAACAGAATGTTTCATTTTGCTCTAATTCATTCTATTACTGAATTAAACTTTGATGTATTGGTCCTGACAAGTGCTTCATGCTGATTGTATTGTGCATGATAGTATAATCACTCCCCATGCATTTCGCACTGACTGGCTGATTAATGCAATAGATTTTTGATGGCGAGGGGGTGGGGGGTGGGAGTGTTATTCTGAAGGCTATTTGTGAGTTGGGGGGGCAAGACATTGCTGGCTCTGAAGACCGCCTTGCCCCTTCTGTGTAGATTTTTAGTATGTTAACCATTATACATATGTAATTTTTAAAATTTTATAAATTTTTTTTTTTTTTTACACAATGGGTCAAGATTAGAGATAAGAATTAGGCAATTGCAACCACATCGCATACTAATTTGTGAAGCTATTGAGTGCTGCAGGAAAGACTTCATACAGCTCCCACCCCAGTATCTTCTGACCGATCTTAACCAATCATTGTATATGATAAAATGCCCCAATCGCCAACGGAAACCTTATAGACCCCATTGTGGTCAGAAAACCATCCTCACAAGGAGCATTAGTCAAAAAAGACTGACTCCCATCAGATAACCAGGAAAATAATGGGAAAGTTAGAGGCAAACACGTCAATGGACAACCACCAAAAACTCATCGGCTTGAACCGATGCTCCATAAATGGTATTTAATGACCACAATTGCCTAAAAATAGACATCGCATAAAGCTTTGAGAATGTTTCAAGGGGTTCTTCTAGTAGGTTAAAAATTTAAGGGTGATCTACCAGTTCTATCAAGCATTATAATCTGCCGGTGACATGTTGTAGACTCATTTTCAATGGAAAAGAAACACCTTTAATTATTTGAATCCATCATGTAGTTTCTGAGAAATTCCCCTTTTAATCCGTATGCTAATCAGCTTGTGCACCCAGACAGGTCATCAGCACCTAGAACACTTCTGCTGATCCGATGAGAGGTCGGTATCCTAGGATTGCATTACATTTGTTTAGTCACATAATTGGGAATGAGACTCTTCGGTGACAATCCAATTTTCACCTTTTCCTTCATTTGTAAAGCGCTGTATAAAGTTTACTCTTATTTTCTGTAAATTCACATCATAAACAGAGATACTCAAAGGGGAGATTTGTACAGGATCAAAAAAAAAATCATGCTTGTAGATCCTATAGGGTCCAAGAAAAAGGGTTCTGAAGTGACGTTTCTCCCTCAGCCTCTAAAAGTGACTCATCTCAGGCAACAAGTTTCCCTTTTCTGTTCTTCTGCAAGCGATTTCAAATAACAGAAGGCAGGCTAGAAAGCATATCTATACCACCGCGGGTTGTTTAGGAAAAAATATAAAAACTGCATGTGGCCACATAGGAAGAGGGTCATTGAGGCGAAATATCAGTGCTCTAGGTGCCGAGGACAAGTGCACCAAGTGTCTTATTAGCATACAGATTACAATGGGAAGTTGAATAATGGACAAAACAATGGTATTTTTTGATCGATACATCGTGAGCACCCATACTCCGTCTCAAAAGGTTGTCCTTTGTGCATTGGGAGCAACAGGAGAACAAACATTTGCATTGCACATCTTGCACTAGGATGAAGGATTGTATGAAAATGAGCCTGAGGGGCTCTAGGCTCCATAGGGGTTTATGGAGCCTAGAGCCCCTCAGACTCATTTGCATACAATCATTCATCCTGGTGGCAGATGTCCTTTAATCAGACTTAAAATAAAAATACGAGTTCCACCCAGTAGCTTTCCGATTTTGACCTGTGGGGGTCCCTTTTTCCGGACATGCACACATGGAGATCAGTGTAATATATATAGGTGTGCGCCTATGTTGGGAACCTCTGACACGTTACGGCCAGCTCTGCCTTACGGTATAGGATTTATTGTAACAATCCCAGCTTTATTAAACTGTCACATGAATAACGGTCCTTTCGATAGCGGCGCCAATTACATCTCGCTTCAGAGTTGACAAGTATAATGATTCAGTGGTGGCACATGAGAAAGATCCGGAGGTTGTTTTGCATTAGAGGTTAAAAAAAAATGTGGGTACTTTTGTCATTTAATTTGTCACTTATCTTTTTTTTTTCCATAGCAGACATCTAAATTGCAGCGCAGAGGCAAATGGGGCTTTTAGTTTAAATATAATCCCCATATTTAAATGATCGGTAATGGCCCGGTGTTGGAGTGAGACCGCCATTGTCTGGTGGTGAGCCCACACCGGTGACTTGTGACATTTGTATTCAGGTCCTATGTTCTCCATGTTGCTAAAGGGCTTCCAATTTCATTTCACAGCCAGGAGCGAGCAGAAAACACCAATTAACTTGCAGATCCCATTTGCTGACAAGAGTCAACCCCCTTCTCAGCGCCTGGCATCTGGTGGAGCTCTGATCCGAGCAGAGACCCACGCAAGGGCACAAGTCACTTTTTTTCCTTAATAACCAAGATTAAAGGAAAAGAGAAAAGCTTGCATTATGTGTTGTGAGCTTACAAGTTACAGCAGGGCCCGTGTGGGAGAATATAACTGTATAGGGTTCTCTGTCCTTCTACAATATTTATCTCCATCTCGGTAATTCATCCTTACACAAGTCACAGTCATATGCAGCCATCGTCTTAGTCATTGCTTTTCCGTTTCTGTGACATCACTTGTCCGATACTCCTCTACACTGATCCACCGAAAGACCTGGGGCAAGTGGAGACCTCCAGAGGAAGCCCCACGGGGAATGGTGGATCAACTCCGGGATTGTTGATCCACCAATAGGCTGGTGGGTATAAGGTTCCTACCTATGCTCCCCTGCGAATATGAGGGGTAACAGAGTGGTAGGGAGCAGGAGCGTGGATTGGCAAACTTGAAACTAGAAGTCCCCTCGGGTAAGGTATCTAAAGGTCCTTTCTCGAGTTCCCTCATGTAAAATTTCACTGAATTACCCGTACTAAAAAAGAAAAAAAAAAGTCCTCTCCAAAGTGCACATGATGCAAGAGCCTGAAATGAGTCACTTTTAGACACAGAGGGAGTGTCATTTTAGACACCTTAAGGGTGATGCCACAAATGGCGTTTTTGGTCCTTTTTAAGCACGCGTTTTCAGTCTGTTTAAAAACGCATCTGTTTTTGGCAATTATCTTAATAAACAGGTTGTAAGCAGCCAAATGCATGGTAAATGGTCAAAAATGCATGATTTTATAACGGACTGGAAAGGCATGCTTAAAAACGGACCAAAAACGCCGTTTGCGACACCACCCTTAAGGTAACAACTGCATCACAATCACTTTTGAGGTGGGTTTAGGTGCAATTTTGTTAAATTTAACAAATTAAAGACATGAACTGAACGGGGGAATTTGAAGGGAAACCTGTCTAACTCATTAAATGAACAAAACTGACCCAAAACCACCTCAAAGCTGATTGCAGCAAAGTGTGACTGCACCTTTGTCCCATATTACCTACAACCATGGGTCTGGCATCACGTTAAAGTAAAGAGTTTCCTCTTTCAGAACACACCAGGTTTCTGTAAACTGTTTCTGTGACTTGTGGATTTATACAAAACCACAAAATCATGCTCCTAGGTTCTTTAGGAGTCCAAGAAAGGGGGATCTGAAGTGACGTTTCTCCCTCAGCCTCTAAAAGTGACTCATCTCAGGCAATACATTTCTCTTCTCTGCTCTTCTATAAACAATTTCAAGTAACAGAAGAGGCTAGAAAACATATCTATACCACACCTGTGGGTGCTGCTAGTTTTCGTAGGTATAAACGTAATAGCTGGGATACGCTGTTAAAGGAAACATTGATTTACCTGCCGCACAATGTGTTACAACTCGCTTTGTAATGAGACTACAAATTACCAGACATTGCCCTCGATTTCTAATGGCAGGGCGAAATACAGATCTATGGAAAATACATAAAATAAAATCCGACAACGTGAATAGTCTGACAGCGATTGTTCTGCCACCAGAATGAAACTGCAATTTCCTCGACTATTTAGATGAAGGAAAAAAAAAAAGTCCAACATTTGCTGATTGTCCTTCCTCTCGGCGGCCCTGACAGAAGGCAGCGCACAGAGAGGAGACAAATCTCTCTGCCGCAGTTTCCTGTCACAAATGTGCTGGATCCCCTCCGCAGGCCCTGGCCACGTCTCCCACAAGCTGCCGCCTCTATAGCCACGTCCTGTGCCATGGGGAGGGAAACTGCACATCCTGGACGCATCGCTGGAGCTTTCTGGATGTATAGCGGTGGTGGACATATGGCCTGGAGCATGACCAGCCAAGAGGCAACAACGGCGGATTTACAGACAAGTTTTATTTTCATGCAATCTGCTAAATTCTTTAGCATCATCTTTGTGCTGTATTCACATTAGCTTAAACCTTTTACTAGTTGTCAAAGGGGTGTGACATAGCAGTGCTATGATAGTCAGCCTGTAAGGACCCCCTCCCCCCCCCCTCTCAAATGCAACCAACCCAAGGAGGCACCCACCATAGCCATCCACCTACAGGAGGCAATAGGAGGGGCATCCACCACAGGCGTTCACCCACAGGAGGCAATAGGAGGGGCACCCACTACAGGCGTTCACCCACAGTAGGCACCCAACATAGCCATCCACCCACAGGAGGCAATAGGAGGGGCACCCACCATAGCCGTCCACCCACAGGAGGCAATACGAGGGGCACCCACCATAGCCGTCCACCCACAGGAGGCAATAGGAGGGGCACCCACCATAGCCGTCCACCCACAGGAGGCAATAGGAGGGGCACCCACCATAGCCGTCCACCCACAGGAGGCAATAGGAGGGGCACCCACCATAGCCGTCCACCCACAGGAGGCAATAGGAGGGGCACCCACCAGAGCCGTCCCCCCGCAGGAGGCAATAGAAGGGGCACCGACCACAGCCGTCCACCAACAGAAGGCACCCACCATAGCCGTCCACCCACAGGAGGCAATAGAAGGCACCCATACACTGTAGTTCAGTAGTGGTACCACTAAACATACCAGATTGCTCTCCTCTATATACATCGTCAGCCCATCCGCAGTAATTTGACAAGGAGCTGAAAGCCCTCACTAATGATGTCCATCTGGGCTCCGACTACAGCTTTCTAAAAACAAGTCCAATAAAACCAGAATGGGCCAACAGCAGACGGGAAAGTTTGCCAGTAACAAAAATCCACCATTTACCAGTAGATTATGTTCCAAGCACAAAGCCAAAAGTATCTAAAACTATTCACATTCCTCTAGCGTCTGACATTCGGAGCCCGACCTGTGATAACGCTGGTAGAAAAGCTTGAGAGATTCTCCCCCTCTCCCCACTGACATTAGGGACCTACAACTCTACAGGCCTTGTGACTGTGCTAATCTCTTTCTTATACATCTAAAATCAACTAATCAAAATAATTATGCTAATGAGCCTGAAGAGCTCCAGGGGGTGTTACCAGAGCAAGATTATGGCAGGCAAAGGGAGGCTGGAAGAGCTGAGTATTTTGATAGTAGATGTTCTACTCCATTCTAGCATTCCCTCAAGTGAAATCTTACCCATAAAAAAAAAATAAATAAATTACACACCTCTGCAGTATCATTTTCCACAGATGAGACAAGTTTGAAGGTTGCAGGGGGTGTGTCACCGCAAATACCCCCATTTGCAGCTCTATAGTACTAAGTTACATGCTTCTGCTGTCATATTAACGATAAAAAAAATTCAACTATAACTTTCCCATGGCACCGTGAAACACTGTTCTGGTCTCATTTTAAAGAGAAGCGCTCCTTTGAGACTCCACAAAACATTGTGTTTTTAGGTGCCACAAACAGGTATCCACAGTCATTTCTGACACCTATAAAATAATTTAGGACCATGCTCTTGTACCCGTACAACTTACAATCGATGGAGAGCAGAAGTTTGCTTTACATTAAAAGAACACTCCGCTCCAAGGCAATTAATTGAATACTAACTGGTGGGAGAAGGACTCATTTTCAATGAATTGGCCGTGACTGTTCCGTTTAAGGGGTTGTCCCAGAGTTCTAAAAATCAGCAATGTATCAGGCCTGGAACAGGCGACGGGTGTGCACAGCATGGAGAGACTGGAGCGAGACACTGGGAGCTGGTAAGTACTTTAAATTTTTTATGCAGACCCCAATGGCCACATTGCTGGTTTTTATAACACTCAAAAAAATGGAGCAGAATATTGTTTTCCATTATAAAGCCACGACACTGTAAACCATAAACAGACTCTTCCCGAACAAATCTCTCCGGGGTCTCGGTACGGAGGCCTCTATACGTCATAATTGGCAGGTGCAGCTCATGGCTTCCACATTGGGAGCGCCGTCTCGGGAGGTAAAGGGGGCATTTAGGAATTACACTGCAGTGGTCTCAGATGTTTCAGGTGCATTCTCCCCTATTTTGCAGCGTGGTTATTATGTCTACAACAAAACATTCCCATAGGATAGTGGTGTAAAGAAAAAATATTTACCATAGTATACTGCGCCACATCCCAGGAGGCGACAATGTACACAATACAAGCCGGAGGAGGAAGCCTGTACATCTGGCTACTAGCACCCGGGCAATATACAACAGTAACATCACAGCAGAGGGAGGAGGAGGAAGAACTTTATAGAGAGACTTATTACTATATTATACAGTCTACAGCCTTTTCTCAAATAAATAGCAGCAGCTTTTTGAAATTCTAATAGTGGGGGAATAACCCTATGTATATTGTATACACAACTACATGTTGTACTTAAATAGTGATCAAACTGATTATGTTTACCAAAAAACAAACTCCTAATTTACCGAGAATTGGGAATATTGTAGACCAAATCAAAGCCAATAGGAAAATAAAGTCTACTAAACCTATAGTTCCATATGTAATCATTTATTTTTTTGTTAAAAGTAAAAAAAACGCATACACCTTAGGGTATGAAATGTCCTTTATGTGAAATCTTGCTTGTTCCATTTAGATATTTTTAATTTTTTTTTAAGTCATGGGAAAATAATAAGTCCCTCCAAACGCCGCCATCTTTCCATAGCTCCTAAAAAAAATGCTTTCAGTGTCAGTTCAGATTCTTCTCTATAATATTTCCAATATAACTTCTGTACTGTGGCACCCCGAAACACTGTTCTGGTGTCATTTTCAATACGAAAATCTCCCCTTCCACAAGAACTGTCTTTATAGGTGCTGCAGACGGGGAGATATCCACAGCCATATTAAAAGGCAGTTTGTCCACTTTATCAACCGAACCATGAACCCTAAAATGACATTAATTTATAGACATTTGAAGTGTGAATGTATTTAAGGCTGAAAAATTATGCTCGGGGAAACGCGGTATATAATTCTAATGTCAACGCTGGGATGCAAATCTTCAGGATACTGCAAGAAACCCCCTCTACAACAGCTGCCCCTTTAATGTGCAAATATCATGTATGTGAACCAAGGATTGGATACCATGACCAAGTGGAAATATACAATTTAAGAGACACACGATACAAGGTTCAAGACCCAAGTCCTTTCCCAAGTAGCCTGCGCTGCAGCTTTCCATCCATGCCCCCTGCAGTCACTTATTAACAAAGGCACAAAAAAGGTCCAACAGAACGAGTACAGCCCGTTCCCTATCCGCTACTGGTAACAGTGAGAAAGCCGCTCATGGATCCTCTTAGAGGCAGGACCACGGGCCATTCCCATGGTTCATTCGTCCCAACCACAGAGGGGGTGGGGGAGGAGGAAAGGGGGGGGGGGTGAAGTGAACACACAGTTCCTGCATTGTAAGCCAAATCACTCCCTCAGCCAGTGCCAAGTTGGCTGGAAACGTGTTCATTAGAATAGTAAACACATACAAGGGATTAAAGCTACAAAACAGGAATTAAAACATTGAGCCAAATATATAAACAGGGAGCGGGCGATCCGCGGCCAAGTCATGTACAATGGAGGAGCTGTGGTTCGCACCACAGAAATAAAGGGGTAAGAGCCGACAAGGAGAAAATGACAAGAGCGTTACTTTATATTGTCCACATCAGCGTCAAAAAGACAATGCATCCCGCAGGGGGACACTAGGGAAGCACTCTAGAAGTACCAAGACCACTTCTACATAGCCACCCAGGCCAATAACATGGGTATGTCCAGATGTCAAAACCCAAATTGCAATAACCAGGTGTTCACTGCATAACCTGGTAAAAAAAGCATAAATCCAACCAAAAATAAATAAGATTGAAACAATACCTAGCTCATCCCAGAGCTGCCTGTACTTGTCCGTCATTGCAGTGCCTTGTTGTCTCCATAGCGAAAGACGGGGATCGGCCATGAACTGCTCCGTTATTAGGGTCAGCATACGCGCTCCATTGGAGTCCCTCATTTTTAACATCTCCCGTACCTGCGGGCAATTAACAAAGGGAACTTTCATCAGAAGGCAAGCAAGAAAGTGTTAACACCCATAAATATATATAACATTTCCATATACCTATGCTTCATTTAAAATGGATCATTATACATATAGGTTGGTATATATGTGCATGCATTTGCAAAAAAAAATCAGCCTTTCACCCAACATAATTTTAGGACTTTATGGTGGTTACAAGGGTTGCATTCAAATGATAGGGGTAGAAACGGATTGTGGGGCTCCCAGCAGTCAGTTCCCCACCAGTTAACGTTAACACTTATTTAGTGAACCAGCAAGTAGAGCATCCTCAGGCCGCTACATGCAATACTACAGGGGTAATGGAAATTGACCCGCCGCTTCATTCAATAAGTTCTGAAACAGCAAGGGTCAGACCAAGCAGTCAGACCCCACCAAAATCTGATGTCATCCCCTTTCCACAAGATCAAACTTGGCACAAACTCTAAAGTTTGCAAGTTGCTACTTGTCGACATCACTTTTTGAGTTTATGTTTGATAAATTTGGGAAAGTGCACCTATGTATAGCCATACAATGCTTTACCCATGAGCTTCCACTAAAATATGGATGGGGCGATATCCTTTTTACCATAGATGGTTACAGGTATCTATTACACACACAGATAAATGACCATTATATGTAGAAGAAGGAGCAAGTTTATATAACCTGTAGACATGTACAGGGCTCTATTCACACCCCGGTCACGGACTATGCAGAAAGCTGAAAACCATCATAGTCCGTCATAAGAGAGGTTTGGCCCAATAAGAAAACCATTCATCTCTATACACAATGCATAATGTGCAGAGAGTCGCATAGACACTTCTGTCCTTAAGGGGGCGACCTTGCAAGGTACTTGACATCTCTGCAGTGACTCAAGTTAGATTGAGAAGGTCTTCATTAAAAAAAAATAAAATAAAAAAAGTTCTCTTATCTCATCCAGAGAACAAAGGTTTGCACTAGGGAAAAATGCATTGTGAATGCAAAGTCCATGACGATAATCTTGTGGTTAACTAAATATGATGAAAAAACCCATGTACAGCACATACACTACTGCAGACAGAACACAGCTTAGATTTCTAAAGTGTTCTATTTGTGTAAAATTCTTTTGATCTAGCAGATACTGGATTATAAATGCTCTGCTTTATCTTAAACGCAAAACCCAAATCTAAGGATAGAGCACTTTAAGACATCACAAGATCATTCCGTATGGGTGACAAGACAACGTTTGTGTATATAGTCACCCCCCCCCCCCCACATTCACTTACAAGTGGTCCTGTAACAATACCTTGGCAAAAAGCAAGTTGAGCTGCTTTCCTGATCCGTGGTAGCCGCCCTGGGAGAGGAATAGCTTGACCTGTTCCTGGACCTGTTCTTCATCCAGATGCCAGCAATTCTCATCATCTATACTGGCGCCGGCTGTCGGGTCTGGAGCACCTGTTCACAAGGAAAGACAGCTGTATATTAATGCACAGGACGTGGACAGGGAGGCCGCGCGCTGCTCACACAGATTAAAAACAAGCCATGAATCGGGGTAAGTGGTCACCCCTCTCTACATTCTCATCATACTCATCATTCCTATGGAAAAGATCTAGGGAGGCTTAGGAGAAACCGTGGCGCCTACCACTGGTTACTATTACCAGTTACCATATAAACAACACGTGTAGTATATCCTCATATAGCCAACAAAATGTGCAATGCATAAGAACGTAAAAATATGATCAAATTTAATGCCCAACCAATAAATACCATAGCACCTTACTGAGTCGGGAAAAAAGATCACATATGCCGGTAAAGCACAGTTCACACCTGCCTCGATATCAGACATTAAACATGTCTTGCATCCACTGGACTTTAAATGGCTTCCATTCATGAGCACAACTTGTGTTAGTCTTCTGTTATTTGAGATGGGGGGGAAAAAGGACTCCACACTCGGACCCTCACCACCATCAACTTCCTGGTCACTCTTGAGAAGCAGGAAATACCGGTGACCTACTTTAGCCCGGAAGTGAATAAGTAGCATTTCCTGTGAGAACAGGAAGTACAGATTAGTGGGTGACCCCTTCAGCATCAGGGTGTTGTTGCGAGGTTGTGTTTTGATGGAATCTTAAATGGTCCAAAAATCCTACCAAATACTGGTAAAAAAGTTTCAGTACAAGTCAGGTAAAAGATTGAAGAATCCGACTACATAGTTTGTTTGTAGTCTGTTACCAGGGAGACAACAGGCTCTACATACAAGTTGCTGAACAAAAAACATTACAAGCATTTTAGTGTCGACGATTGCTTTATAAATTTCCGACACTCAAAAGGGGACACGCAGAACTTGCAAATTCTAAACCCAAACAATCCAGAATGTTTCGCCGATTCTAACGCTCTAGACAGACCCTCGCAGGCTTGTACAAACAAGGAGCCTGGAGACGCACTATTCCTGACGCTCTCGGCTATTCATCTTCTATAAAAGGTTCAAATGACGGGACTCCTTCCCGACTCCTCTTCAAAAGGTTGCAGATAACACACAGGAGGAAAGATCAGCTCTCTGCAGGAGGAGGCAGCTGTTGTCAGCGTATGTTTCTAATATCATCTTGCACAGATTCTTAAATGTTTCATAACTGGGGATCTGATCTCACAGGCCGCTGTCGAAAAAAAAAAAATCATTTGTTTTCGGGGTAAGACTCGTCCTTCAATCTTCATTTACAACACAGTCCCCTCAAATACATAAAGTATATAAATGTTCTGCGATTACATTAATGCCACCATTTAACCCTTTGCTGCAAGTGATTCTATATGGGTCATATTCCATGTCCATAAGCCGCTTTGATCATGCATTTATGGAACCCTCCCAACTTGCACCTGTTGACTATGAGGGTTCCCAATTCTGCAGAGAACCATATGTTTACTGCTCAAACCAAGTCTTAAAGTCCTATAATATATAATGTATAGCCTGCCACAATGTGGGGTTCTCCATCCAGTGTGCATGTTCTCTGCCCGGCCTTGTTCCACAGAGTCAGGACTAGGCAGTGACTAGTATGGCCCAACCAGCCCCTCTCCTAATCCACCCAAGCTACAAGCTACATCAGCGAGGTCTGGCCATCACAACAGATGGAAATTACTGATCAGGTGCCGTATTACTACATTGCCAATTTTAGGACACTGCATTAGTACTATGGGGCTCCGGGTACAAAACACGTGCCATTTCTGTCCAATTCTCAGTAAATAACTACTAAAATGTACATTTCCATAACTCCTAGGACAGCTGATAGATAAAGGAACCTGATAAAGGGCCTAATGACAGTCCCCGGACTGTCCAATCTCCAGAGAGCTCAAAGGAAATATTCTCAAGGAACGGAAAGCGTTAACCATTAACCTCATCTGTCTGCGGTGGAAAGAACTCTGAAGGCTTTCAGCTCACTACAGGAGAAAGCAATAGAATGTGAAGCTCTCTACATCATGAAGTGTATTACAGAAGTTATCTTCTATAGTCTGCTCCATTACAGAAATATAAATTTGCTGAGAGTGGAGGATACAAGTTCAAATCCCGGCTAGGTTAAATATATTTAATTGAAGAATATTAAATCCAAATCATACTGGTAGGTTGATAAGATTGTGAGCCCCATGGGGACAGGGACCAATTTGACATGCTTTGTGCAGCGCTGCATAAGCTATGTGCGCTATATAAATAAAGAATTATTATTAATATAAATAAGAGACTGTTTCTGGGGAAGCCCTGGGAGACGAAGAAACACCATATAGGGACAGATCATTGTATTTCCCTGATGACCTGGGCCCTGCTCAGCCGTAAACCCCATACATCTATACAAAGGAACCCACAACCTTCTCTGCCGCCTGACATCTATTCAAAGGATTCCCCGACCAGACATGAATTCAAAGGATGCCACAAGCCGATGTCTCCTCTTAGGAATCCCCCTGCTACTAGGAGTCAGTACAGCAGAAGTCATTCAGTCCCGAAAAATGACAACACGTTATTGAACGGTTCCGAGTAAGAAAGTGTACAAAACTGTCGACATTTCGATGTAAAGTGCAAACAGATGTAACACAGAACATTCTTTCAGATCGTATCAGGCTGGTGGTTGTGCGATCTAGATACACAAATCTGATGTCATCTGAAGGCGGAGGTTCCGACCTACGACGACACCAGATGACCATTCCTAGTTGCTATGAAACAGATGATAGGAACACATCCTTTTGCAGCCTCTAAACTTGACTCATTTCAGGTAAAAATATAATTCTGCTCATGTACATTTTATTTTTTTTTTTTTAAATACGAAGAGGCAATTATTTTTTTTTTTACATAAAAGATGGAATTCTAGAAAGGATATTTCAAGCCCAACCTGAGGGGCCTGTGAGCTTCAAGGTAAAACAAAGTTGTAGCAAATATGAGCACCCACCAAACACAAGTCCTTAGGTTTCTAATTATCTAAAAACAGTCCACCTATTTACGGACTATGCTCATTAAGTTTACATAAAATCCCACAGGTATGAGAGTAGTTCTCTGGAAGGATTCCAGACTGATGACATCCAAGGAATCACATCACTCCCCAATGGTGGAATGATCCATTATTGCTTATAAACTTTGTATCCTTGTTGTCTCCTGCACATGGAGCCCATCTCAAAGTGATGGTCGCGCTCCGGTAGATAATTGAGGTTTATGACATGATTTTGTGGTGTTTCTACCACACACACCTGTGCCTACTGCGCTCCCATCACATACCTGAGCTCTGAGCTCACAGGCCCGGAGCAACGTTCCTAACAAAGAGCGACTGTTCAACCAAAACAAGCAGCTCCTCTTTATCAGGACATTCTTCCAGATCTATTAGCTACCCCCCTCCCCTCCCTCCTCGCCCATCAGTCAGTGTAATACACAGATCGGGTGCAGAAAAAATATAATATACAAAAAAAGTAAAAAAAAAAATTATAGTAGTCACTTCCATCCACCTTAGGACTTAGATGGGCGTTTTGACATCCGTATACCACCCTTTTTACAGAGGACATACTATCCTATTGATTTCTATGGGTTTGTTCTATGGCTTTTTCACTGTTGTGCATAACATGAGGAAAAAAAAAAGTTGCACCATCTGTATGCGGGCCGTTTTTTTTCTCAAGCAGCTGGGAATTAGAAAAACATTCATTTTTTTGCAGTCATGAAAATAACAGATGCGGTTACAAAACAGACTGCATACGATTCCCACATAACGGCGTTTTTTTTTGGGGTGGACACAACACTCACATCTGAAACGGCCTTTACCACTGCATGACAGGTCTCAGGACATGCAAAGAAAGCAAAAATTAAAAAAAAAAAATTAAGAGTTTTCTTCAGTTACATGACATTTTAACTTCTTCTGGTCACATGAAACTATAGGAGCGAGGGTCCAGCTCACAAGAGCTTACAATCTCTGTAAATCAGAGAGTTGGTTTAAAGCCTCCATCATATTCTGCATACAAAAATTTTCTACATTATACATTTTCTTCATTATTATATTTAAAATGCATGCAAATATATCCACTAGGGGGCGCACATCAGTAGGTCACGTCCACCGCTTTAGAAATTCTTTTGAGCTTCCTGAAAGAGCTCATTCGCACTTGTGTTTGGGTAGATCCATATTCAGGATTGTATATTTTACTTTTTTGTTATCTTTTTCTGTATAGAGGTCAGAGAAGACTATTGCCGTCACGGTATACTCGTACCCTGTGATTTTTTTTTAGATTCACTGCGGCAATTAAAATGTTTGTATTATTAATCAAACTTCACTTTAAAAAAAAAAAAAAAAAAAAAAAGTAAAGCTTCACAATTAATATTGGTGGGAAAGGTGTGCTTTTTTTCTGGCTGTGAAATAAAAAATTCAGTCAAAGGGGCTTATTCAAGATGAATGTTAACTTTAAAGACCGGCTGTACCCAAAGCAGTGGAAGGGGTGTACAAAATTATACCAAATGTGTGACTTTTGAAGCAACTTTTTGTCTCAATCAACTTACGCCACACATTTGGCGACTCCAAATTATGCAGTCAAACATTAATGCACATACTTGTTCGCGGATCGACGTGGAGGCTGTAGAAAACTGTCCCTATTCCTGCCTGTGTTTGCAACTTAGGCCTATGGGAATGTGAAAAATATGGAAGCCACACTGTCATCCAAGTTCCTTTCGTATTTGCAGATCATTTGCTAAGTGACACAATAAGGAGATCATTAAAGAGGTTGGAACAAGCTGGTGACATCCCTTGACCAGCCTTAACACTATGTGAATATATACCAAGGAGGCAAAAACAATAGACTAGGATAAAGAAAAATATAATGTGAATAATAGACCTTATAATGTGTCCTGTCTGCCATGGTGCACAATCAATTAAATTCCCTATATCCCAAGGACAACAGCGAATTTATCTTTTGTTGCTATAAGCGACTACCATTTCCAACAGGAATCTGTATAGACATAACCACACACATTACATGACGTTACTAGAACTAATCAAATTCCTGACTGAAAAAATTCAGGAGGCAGGACGCAAAGCCAAGTATGAGGCTCAGGCCTGCCACAACAAACCCTGGAAACCATCAAAGGGAACGTGCTGCGGCAGGGCCGGGCTTCGCTGGGGTCGCACTCTAGATTAAATGTCTACTTGTTTATTGAGAAAGTGAACATGTTTGCTTTTACGGCCGTGATAAGATTACACTTGGCTGCGGACTCCCATTAAGGGCACCAGTGTGAAAAACAAACAAAATGGGGGAGATTCATCATCAAGTTTCTGAGGTAAAACTGTTCTAGTTGCCCATGGAAACCAATCAGAGCTCAGCTTTAATTTTATAAACAGCTGTGGGAAAATGAAAGCTGGGCTCTAATTGGTCGCAATGGGCCACTAAAACAGTTCTGTTCTAAGAGACCTATGATAAATCTCCCTAAATGTCTGCCGTCTCAAGTGTGAAAAATGAACCTGGTGTATGAGGCCTTTGTGGATATGAAACCACCAAGTACATTCCCCAAAGCTGCCTGAGACAAGATATAAAGCTACCACTATCTCAAGACTCGATCAAATACACATTAACGTTTTATGACTGACTTTCAATGCCGTATTACAAAATTTTAGACTCCAACAAGCATTGGCTCATCAAGGCATTGTAATGGAGAACCATACAGGCCCCAAATCTGCTACGACCGCTACCTAGTGCCTTCTGTAGTTCAACCATAAGAGGCAATATATACATTTCAATAATAAATCATTAAAAATATTCCTCAGGGTATACTAGAAACATGGATTTGGACCCTCATGTTCTAGCAGAATGTAAACAATTAAGGACATTACCCCCCTTTTTATTTTGATACCATTGGTCTCTGGCCTCTAAAGAGTGAAGGACCTGCAGTACGAGGTCACAAAATTGTGTCATGCCATAATAATTGAGATTTAGGCATCTTCTATAAATATTTGGAAGCAAAATATGATCAGGGGGTTGTGATATCTGAGTAAAACGCCATATTGACTATGTGGCTGATCGAAGGAAAACCGGTCGCCCATGTGAGTTTGTTTCATCAAAAATTGCTCGGTTTCACCAGACTGAATTTGCTAAGATTTTAAGTTCGGTTAAGAAATCCTGCATCAATAGCTTCATCAACATCCGTGTACACGTAGCGGGATTTGCCGCAGATTCCGCCAAATGCTTTGAAACGGCTCAAATCCACACAAAATTGCAGCTTTAAAAACTTAAAAAGGTACATTTGCCAAGAAAAAGTGAATATTTTCAGTGGAAATAATAAGAGCAGATGGGGTAGAAGTTCTCCTTAGAAGTCCAAGTGTCACCTCTGAAGACGAAACCCAACACGATGCAATGGAGCATAGCTGTGAGCATCTACACGAAAACTCCCACATCCCTGCAAAAAGAATCTTGGCATCAAACGTGGAGGGTGAAAATCCCCCTTGTGTTATTTTGCAAATAAGCAAATGTGAATGGGGGCATTGTTCTGCTCCGCACTAATCTCGTTTTATGGTCTCCTAATGTCACCTCACCTGTGCTACTGCTCGCAACCAGATGTTCATGGCAATTCACCAACATGGAGGCTCTGTGTGAAATTGCCTTATACCTGTCCGATTATTGGAGGGGGGACCGAAGAGCACCATTTACACATAAGTGATTGACTGCAGGGGGGTAGACAAAGCAGTTATACAGTGAATGGATCACTAATCCATGTTAAATGGTTAACAGAAAACCCTTGAACACTAAGTGATCATGCTTCACGGGGCCTCCATTTATCTACAGGAATACTGGGAAAACTTGGCAAAGCTTCACCTGCCAATCTACTCGACAGGTAAACGGGATCCTTGAGTCATCAGATCTTACCCCTTTCAACTACCAGCTCCCTAAGGTAAGGGTACAAATACCCTCTTATGTGAAAAATCTCCCATTAAAAATAAAATATCCTCCAAAGTCATATGAAAAAATGACAAGTCATATTATGTCTGAGATGAGTCAACTTCAGAGGCTGCAGGAAGGGAGAGTCACTTCCCAGAATGCCTAGAAAACAGAAAACTGATCCTTTGCTTGTGGCCGGTCTGACATCAGTGGCCGAAATCCACCCTGCCCAAAAAAAACCCCAATGGGTAGGCGAGTTGGCTGCTGTTTGCACGACTAGCTCATGGTCAAAATGCACATTTGCGTCACATGTCGTCTTCTATAAAATGTGTGAATTTAATACGGTTTGTAATTAGTGCAATTAGAGTTTGTAAATTAAGTAGCTGGAAGGTAATATATGTAGAGGCAGTGCTGCAGGTTTCATTAGATAGCAAGTAGCTAAAAGGCAGATTAATAATAATCCACAAATGACTGGATTATATGAGCTATATCACCTATACTCAAGCCTTGTCTGAATGCTCAGGATTAATATAGCATAGTAATCCAGACACCATGAAAAAGCAAAGATGTGACGACTCCCAGAATATACACATATCCAGAGCTAATCTATGCAGCCATGACTGTCTAGTCACAATTCAGACCATCTTCTACAACACCCACGCAGCGCTGGCTTTTTAGGAGGAATGCCTTGGTCCCCGCGGAGAGTCTGTCTCCAGGAATTCATTTTACTAGCTTGGCGTCTGTGTCCCCTCTCTTGTCCCCGTTTTAGTATCCATCGGCCTAGCCGCCCCTTTGTTTTTCCGCTGTTGATCGTGCCTTTTGCACACGTTCTGTTGCCAAGAGTTTTACAAAGAATTTTATTTTTATTTTAAAAAGTGCACTTCACCCACAAACATGTAAAGAATGGTGTGTGGGGGGGTCCCTGTATGGACTTTATGTAAATCCAATAAGAATCTAAAAACCTGGACATATGTAGACAATGGGAGAGGCTCGCAAGTCACCATGGAGAGACTAGTAAGGAGAAGTGGTGGGAGCCTGAGGAGAGGTGTGGGATCTCTTACAGGATGAGTGCAGCCATTGATGGAGTAAGAGCAGCTCATGTCAGATCATGTGGGCTCCTGGCGGAGAGATATCCGTCCCTTCAGTCTGGGAAATAATACACTTTGCTATAAAAGTTTCAACCATCTGTGTGACAACTTTGGCCAGTTCTGCGGCTCTGAGCTCCCAATGACGTGGGAAGCGACAAAATTTGATATGGCTGGTGGAAAGTACAACAATGGATCCAAGAAAGGACCGTAGTAAGCAGCAAGACTGGAGGCTTCTGAAATCACACATTTAATGAACAAGTCCTGAGTCCCACCAGCTACTAAACTCACTCTCCGTGTGCCATAGATTCCTGCATGCCACCAAGACAAATGCGCCGGTCTCCTGCAGGATTGTAGGGACTCCTGGCATCAAATTTAAAGGGGTTGCCCACTTTCAGCAAATTCCTTAAAATAACAATATTTCCAAAATACATTTATCTTTATCAACTTTTGTTTGCTAGATCTCTTCTTGCTGTCAATTTAAAGGAAACTTAATGTTTACTTCCTGCAGGTCAAACCATGGTCATGTGATGCCACATAGGTGCACTGCTTACTATTTAAGAATTACCAGAGCTGTGTGCTATAAGCCTGTGTGCCATCACATGACCGGATATAAGCCGCGCACCTGTGTGCCATCACATGACCGGATATAAGCCGCGCACCTGTGTGCCATCACATGACCGGATATAAGCCGCGCACCATCACATGACCGGATATAAGCCGCGCACCATCACATGACCGGATATAAGCCGCGCACCATCACATGACCGGATATAAGCCGCGCACCATCACATGACCGGATATAAGCCGCGCACCATCACATGACCGGATATAAGCCGCGCACCATCACATGACCGGATATAAGCCGTGCACCATCACATGACCGGATATAAGCCGTGCACCATCACATGACCGGATATAAGCCGTGCACCATCACATGACCGGATATAAGCCGTGCACCATCACATGACCGGATATAAGCCGTGCACCATCACATGACCGGATATAAGCCGTGCACCATCACATGACCGGATATAAGCCGTGCACCATCACATGACCGGATATAAGCCGTGTGCCATCACATGACCGGATATAAGCCGCGCACCTGTGTGCCACCACATGACCGGATATAAGCCGTGCACCTGTGTGCCATCATATGACCAGGGATTGGTCTTCATCCAAGTAAACAATGAAGCTTCCTGTTGCATGACAGCAAGCAAAGATCTATCATTTGGTGAAAGTGAACTATGTTGGAGAGCATTCCCTGGGACATGTGAAACGTGGCCCGCACACGGGTCGACATACTCATCTGAAACGAGCCTTGGGGTAGTGAAACATTTGCATATCGTGGCTTTCCTCATTCTTCATATCAGCAAAATAAAAAGCTGCTGGTAACCAAGGCATGCAAATGGCACAGGGAAATATTGAGCTCAAATTACGGAATAATCCAGCATTTTACCATGACCCAAAGTCAATGTGGAAACTAGGACTTAAAGGACATCTACCCCAGTGTGCATGGTGTACAACCTTGATCATGGACATTTGTGTGTGCCCCCTCCGGTAGGATACGCTCTTCAAGCCTCCATTGCCCTTTATTTTTTCAAAGGCTTTAAAAATTATGCAAATGAGCCTGAGGGGCTCGATTAAACACCTATGGAGCCCAAAGCCCCTTAGGCCCATTTGCTTCATTTTTAAAAGATTTTTTTGTAAAAACGAGGGCATAAGAAGCTAAAAGAATAGATCCTGCCAGAGAGGGCACACACCAGTACGTCAGTGTGCTTAGTTTACAATCATTGATCCTGGGGGTAGATGCCCCTTAAGCTTCTAACCCACAAGTCAGTTTGGTTCGCATTACCAGAACTGAACCTCAGTGATTCACGGTTCGGATTAGGAAATTAAAAAAAAAAAAAAAAAAAAAAAAAAGCACCAAACCAAATTTGCTCATGGGCAACCGGCTTCAATGATCTTGCCAAAAACCATCAAGTATATCAACATAGTTAAGTAATATAACCCATAAAATCTCTTTGTTTCGTTCAACTTCTCATATAGCCACAGAAAAAAAAAATAAAAATCAAAAATGAATCAGATCCTTATAGAGGTCGTACCAGAAATTGGCGGGGTGCTTCTGGGTAAGTGGACGGCCACCACTTTCCACATACCTTAAAACAATAGAAGCTTCACACTTGTTTCAGTATGTTATGTAATTATAGGACAATTGGGGGGAAAAAAAAGTAGTAGTAGTGGTCAGCAGACTGCACCAGCACTTTCCCTTGACGTCAAACTTTTAATCCAGAAAATCCAGGCATAACATAACCTTGTAATGGAGATGTGAAGAGCAACAAAATGTGCCCACCGCAATATTCCCGAGTGCCATGATCCTGAAAACAAACTAGGAGAGGATGGGGTGGGGTGGGGGGATGTGATCTTATCGAATGAAGGACCACTCACCATGTACTTGATTGATTTCAGAGTTCTGGGACAGAATTTCGTCCGCTAGTTTCTGAGCGGTCGGCAGAACCTCCGTGTGGTGAACTGTAATCAAATACTGTACAAATTTCTGCAGCTGGTCCCTGTTCATTTGAAAGAGGGTCTCTGAAATAGGAAGATGAAGCTTGACCTGATCGGGCTTGCGGATGCGGTATAAAGACAGCGCCACCACGTGCGCGCAGTAGAAGATGTCCTTGTTCCCGCAGCTGCAGGTCACTGAGGTAATCTTGCAACGGTCGAAGCTGATGGCTACATTGCAAACGGATTCGGGCTCGGACTGCATGGCGGGCTCCGTCACTGTGCCGCTCAGATGGAAACCTTAAAGGGGGAAGAGAAACAAAGATTACTGTAAAAGCGATAATACTAAATCATTCAAGGCCTAATGCTAAGACGTGAATCACAAATGACACGGCTACTCATGAGGAGAGCCCTAAATAATGCACTCCACACATACAATCAGCAGCGCCCACCTTTCAGCCTAGAGACCTGCATTACATCATGTAGGTTGCATGATCACAAAATCCTGGTTTTAGTGGTAGATACTGGTTCCCAAAGCTCTAGGCATCCAAACGCTCCGTCCCATCAATGTAGTCCATTCATAAGACCGCTACATATATCTCCAAACAGGAGGGACCACAGCACATTCAGTGTATTTTGGGTGATGCTACCTAAATGATCACCACCACAGGTCTCATTCTCCATTTCCTTCGATTTATATTACTGTGCACATAAGAATTCTGCTTAATGACAGCAGCAGAGAAATAAAGTTTGGGTATATTGAAATCTCCAAAACCTGTAGCCCAAATTATGTATATGGAGTGGGGTGGGTCCAAAGGCGGCAGCAGCAGCAGCCTGCATTATACACATGGAGGGCGAGTGTAGAAGTACAAGGAATCAGCCTGCATTATACACATGGAGGGCGAGTGTAGAAGTACAAGGAATCAGCCTGCATTATACACATGGAGGGTGAGTGTAGAAGTACAAGGAATCAGCCTGCATTATGCACATGGAGGGTGAGTGTAGGAAGTACAAGGAATCAGCCTGCATTATGCACATGGAGGGTGAGTGTCAGAGGCAGCAGCCTGCATGATGCACATGGGGGATAACAGCAGTAGAGAAATAAAATCCTCCAAAGCTTCCGCCTTTGTGCAATTATGTATGCAGCAGCTTGTACCATGTATTTGGAGGCAGCAGCGATGCTAATAAATTAAGACGCCCCAACTAGAGTGACTGGACATGCACAGGTCATGGTTACCCCCAACGCGTTGTATCTCGCAACTACATACACAACAAGCACCCAAATTACTGCACATCTCTCATGAAACCTATAAAGCAAATAGGTTTATGTCATAAAAAGATGCACACGGCAGGTTACATAACAAACACGTAGCAGAGTTGGAAGAAAAAGCATCCAGCTCGTCCAGCGTGCCCGGCACAGAGCCACATCAGCCTCATTATCCCTCATCAGTGCGTCCACTACTAACCCGGACAGGTTACGACAAGCCAAAATGGACTCAAGATGTCATCTAGGCGTATATTCCAAGAACCAAAGCCCAAATCTCAGAGGTCATGGATTTAACGGATGTTAGTGTAAACAAGACCTTTCATCTACAATACTCATAATGAAGGAAGGAATGGCGAACTGATGGTTAATTACCAAGGCGGCCACATACATAACCCGAATATTGCATTCCTCCATAAATGCATGGGAAAACCCATGGCTGACATACCAATCGCTATTAGGCAGGTTAATTTAAAGGTTTTTTACCCCAGCCCCCTCCATGGAGCTTAAAAGATGCCAGAAACCTAAAAGATCCAAGCTACTTTCACTTAAACAGCGCCACACATGCCCGCTGGTCATGCCCGGTATTGCAGTTCATCCAATGACCTGTGGACCGATGCTGCATCGTTTTATGAAACCCACACGTTCAATGTGACAGGTTCCTATAAAAGATGAAAATCTAGTAAAAAAGGATTCTTAAAAATATTCACAATAGTAATAAGTGAGAATCTCATATACCAAAGAATTCCCAAAACAGAAGTCTCCAGGGGGCGTAATGCAAAGGTAGACAATACAGCCCCTATAGAAGTCAATAATTGGCACTGATGGGATTACACAATGTATGCAGCTACACGTTACCCCCAGAGCGCTGCGCCACAGCACATCGTTTTTTTTAGTTTCTATATTAGAAATGTGGAAAGAGTTAAAAAGAACCTGTCTTTTCCGAATACCCTCCACTGTTTTATAGGAAAATGCGAGATTTCACAAAGACAAGCAAATGTGACTCCTTTTATCGAATTTGGACATGAGGCGCATCAAGTCTAGTGCTTTCAGTGGTAGTCTCACTTCAGAAGCCCCCCATTTATGCTCCTATATTACCTACAAACCAACTCGTGTGTCATATTAAAGATAAGAATCTCATCTCTCAGATGCCATCAAGCTCACGGTTCTGTGACCTACACAACTGGACATAGAGGAAGGTAAAATGTAGTCAGAAACTGGATCTTTATCTGCAGCTTATATTTCCAACTATGTCTTTAGTTGTTTGTATATCTGGTTCAGCGGCTCCCAAATCTTTCATGTGGTCTGAAAGAAGAGATCCTCATCTTCTCATCTTTAATACGACACAGAAAGACTGTTTCTAGGTGCTATAGAACAGAAGATTGAGGCTTCTAAAGTGACAACCTCCTAGCAACCTCTAAACTTGACTCGTCTCATGTGCAAATGAGGTGAGAGAAGAGTCATTTTTGAGTTTAGGGGATATTTTTTTTTTTTTTTTTTTTTTTTTTAATAGGTAAATGGGTGATATTTTACATAAAGGACATTTCAAATCCTACCGAAAGGGGGCTAGTAGTCTAGTGGGGTAAAACCTGGTGACAGGTTACCTTTAACTTGACATTTAATGTGTAACACACTGAAACAAATCATCTACTGTGTGAATGATTTTCAACTGTGGATCTTTTAACATGGCATAAAAAGCGCCATATTCCATACAGGTGTGATGAAAGTTTCACTTAAGACAGAGCGCATCGCTTCATCGCCCCAATTTTAATCACAACATCTTCTACAAGACAGACATGAGTCGGCTTCAACCCTTCCCGGAGGAGCGTGACATTAAAGAGGGGGGAAGCTTCTAGTTACTCCTTCAGGGATGACATGTGGTAGGAATACCCAGATGGAGGCAGCGAGGGATCGGAAAGGACATCCGAGATTACAGCTGAAACCGTAGAGATCCTCAGAGTTCCCCCCTCAAAGGGTCTCAGCTCGCAGGCTAAGGTTTCATCCAAGAAACCCTCGCATAAATCGGGATTACACGCCTTCAGTCCTTCTGAAACGTGATCTATTTTTGCTGCTGCGAGACATTAACCTTATTTTTGACTCAAAATCAGATTAGTTTGTGCTCTGGGACTGCAAGGGAGAAGGGGAGGGGGCTGATATCAAACTAAAATACATACAGGAGCAAACATACCGCACAAGAATAAAAACACACATACTATAAAAACATCACAAACCCCATCATTATGCAAAAAAAGGCCTCCCATCACACAAAACTGCATAAAATAAAAAGGAAAACCTACTAAAAAATCATGAGGACGCACCGACCATGTCAACACTGTCAGATGTGGCCTGTGATGCTGGAGAATTTCCCTAATTTATTCCACACAGGGGGCCAGAGACCTCTGAGGAAGGTGGGGGGATACACTGCTCAATGAGATTACAATATCACGACCCGCTCTTTGAAATGCAGATCCAGCTTGAGGAATGGAGGCCAAATCCCATTTTGCTCATCTGCATACTAAACTGCCCAATATGTACACAGCTTAAAAGGAAAACAAAAAAAATTATATAATATATATATATGTATATGTATATATGAAAATTACAACTTTACACAAAATATAATTTTATTTGGGAAAAAGACACCAAGTCAAAATATCAAAAAAGGTAAGAAAAAAAAAAAAAAGACATGTATGAAAATTATAGGGTATAGGGGAAGCAGAGGCCAGAGCCGCTCCGAAGCAGAGGCCAGAGCCGCTCCGAAGCAGAGGCCAGAGCCGCTCCGAAGCAGAGGCCAGAGCCGCTCCGAAGCAGAGGCCAGAGCCGCTCCGAAGCAGAGGCCAGAGCCGCTCCGAAGCAGAGGCCAGAGCCGCTCCGAAGCAGAGGCCAGAGCCGCTCCGAAGCAGAGGCCAGAGCCGCTCCGAAGCAGAGGCCAGAGCCGCTCCGAAGCAGAGGCCAGAGCCGCTCCGAAGCAGAGGCCAGAGCCGCTCCGAAGCAGAGGCCAGAGCCGCTCCGAAGCAGAGGCCAGAGCCGCTCCGAAGCAGAGGCCAGAGCCGCTCCGAAGCAGAGGCCAGAGCCGCTCCGAAGCAGAGGCCAGAGCCGCTCCGAAGCAGAGGCCAGAGCCGCTCCGAAGCAGAGGCCAGAGCCGCTCCGAAGCAGAGGCCAGAGCCGCTCCGAAGCAGAGGCCAGAGCCGCTCCGAAGCAGAGGCCAGAGCCGCTCCGAAGCAGAGGCCAGAGCCGCTCCGAAGCAGAGGCCAGAGCCGCTCCGAAGCAGAGGCCAGAGCCGCTCCGAAGCAGAGGCCAGAGCCGCTCCGAAGATCTGTGATGGCAGGTTTCCTTTAACAATATTTAGGGTAGGGAACGTGTGCTGCTGCGCCATTTTTTTCAGCTATAAATAACCAAATGTGCAAGGGAACCTGTCGAATTCAGACATCAACTTTGCCTCAATTGATTTCTTGCAGCACTGAAGTCAATCTAGACAGACAGCAGTCCTAGCTCGAGACTCCATCATACAAAAGCAACCATAACATATACACAAATGTGACTATTTTAAGCCTGCACTTATCCATACAGTGAATACACAAGCCCAGTGCTGCTCAATAAGCAACAATTACCATGCACTTGAGGTTGCACCGTGTGGCTCATCCTGCACAGACACTACATCTAGAAAAGACAGGTTTTGATTGAAACACCCCAAAAAAAAAAAAAAAAAAAAAAAAAAACACCTTTAACCCTTTTTAGTACAGATAATGGCCCCATATTGTTCTAGTATATGTATGGGCAGGTCCTGCAGTCTTCCACCTGACCAGTTATGCTAATAGCCACTTTCTAATCCTTGTCATTGTTATGACTGCACGGCCTTCCTATGAAGTGTATAGACACCAGGATTACCCTCCAGCATTCCTCTCTATCCCACAATAGTCTGACGACCTCCCAATTACACAGCAATCCTATACTAAAAGGGCTTTGTCCCTCTCATTAGTTTGCAAACGAACAACAAGTTCAATTTGGCACCAACTACAGGTTTCCCAGAATCCAGATCCTCCACCATCTGAGCCTCTGACGTCATCTTTTTATTGCACTAAATGAATTCCATGTCCACTTCACAGTAGGATAATACTGCCATAAAAACACAAAGGGAAGCTAGCCCCATACAGGACAGCGCATGCCCCTATCACTCATCTAGGAACAGACCTCCCCTCAACTGAGCCGGGGCAACAGATCACAAGTAGATAACGTCATCCTCAGCGACGGAATTGACCAAGAACGTATCTTGGAAGCCGCCAATACACAACGGCCATTGAGTGACGCCGCCGTTGCAGGCTGTACCCGGTCACTACAACCTCCACTGCCCATTATTAAGTTATTAGAAGCACAACTATTATATCAGCCGCTGCCGACATGAAGATAGAAGAGGAGCTCCCTGGGGCATCGGAATGGTGAGTACTTTTTTTTGGGCTGGCCGGCTACACACTGGGGCGCTTTAACCAACCCACCTTTGGCTTATAGGAGAATTAATAGGTTCTCCCAGTTTTTGGTAGTAAAATTAGGGGCCTCTGTTTATACTCGGGTCGGCTTATAAGGCAAGTGAAAAATCAATAAAGCCAGGGAGATAGAACCACCACACCATCAGTGTTCCCCAATTTATGATAGACTTTGATATTAGATTACCTATAATGACATTACAGCATCATTATAGGGGTAAACAGACAATTGGACAATCAATACCAAAAGTGATTTTCATCCACAGAAAGTAAACAAAGCAAGCCGAGAACTAGAAAACCTGAATACGGAAAAGAAGATTGCAAAATTGTATAGCTTTTCATTACACAAAAAATTGTTTGAAAATGGACAACCCCTTTAAGTACTGTACATCTTCTAGAATCCTAGCCTTCCAGCACACCGTACACTCGCCCTTCTACGCCCGCGCCGCTCACCCATCTAAACACCTGCTTGTTTGTGTAAATCTCTCATTTGAATACGAGGGAACAGATGAGCAGCGCTTTATGATTTTTCACCCCCTACAAGTGTGGCAATGCTTCCCCCCATTAAGGAGCGCATCGCTCTACATCCCGCTGCTTTTACTTGCTGCAATGCTCCCGGCCTGTACTCCAGCATCCTCCCTCTTGGTCTCTTATGGACCATTCTGCTGAAATTAGCTATTCATTACATGTGAAGGAGTAGCAGATTGAGCACGGCCCTGCTGAGAGAGCCGCTTCTTTACATGTCAATTCCTGAACAAAAGCATCTGCTACCTTCCCGATATGTATATTTAATGTCACCGCATAATGGGCAGAATGATGTGCTGCGCTTTGCTTGTTTGCTCAGCTGTAATGTACTCTTGTCTGGAAATGGCTTTAAAATGGATCCCACTGAAATTTGGAACATTTATTAGGCTGCGTGAAGAGGGGAGGGGAAAAAAAGAAATTTACTGGATCCTTACGCCGTCTTAAAAACAATTCAAGACCATAAGAATAACTTAGGGGGTAAAACACACCAAAGACAAAGTGGCTATCTAGCCTCAGCTGAGTGATCGACACGGTTATATCAGGGCGGGTCGTGTGCCGTAACGTCTCACTGACCCCTTCGGAGATGCCAGCTGCAGGGCATGCTGGGAACATGGCACTAGCCCGGGGTATGCAGCCACCTCAACACATGCTAGGAAAAAGCAGCACAGGATGAATCACACTGTATACGTGCAGCAAGTCTTCCTAGGTTTGTGCCAGGATGTACGATAAACCCAGGAAACCTACTCAGATCCAGGCACTGTGACTGTGGTAATCCTCTTATATTATCCATGGCCTCTTTCCTTCCAAAATGAACTTTTAATGATGCTAATAAGGCTGAGGGGCAATATCAGGGACCCTCCATGTTGTAGCTTCAAAGGCTGTTACACTGTCACCTTCCTCTGCTAGAGAGATTTTAAATCCGGCAGAGAGAGGGGGAAGTTTCAGCACACAGGCGTGGGTGGGGGAGCACTTAACAGCCTGAAGTAAGCATAGCCCAGCTGCAACAAAACAGACAACTTTGTTAGTGCCTCAACCCCCTTTAAGAAGAACCCAGCGACCACCATGCAAGATCCTCAGCTTATCAGAGCAAGATGTAACATGACAGGACACATCATGGCAATGGTGGGGTGGTGGTTATGAATAAATGGGCGGTCAAGATGCCAAGGTGTACTGCAATGCTAGTACAGCCGAGAAAAAAAAAAAGTGTTTTACGGGTTACCTCATTTTCAAGGAATTTGCTAAATATTACACACAAACAGGGGAACAATTTCAAAATCCACAATTAAAGCAAGATGTAGATTAAGACAAGTCAGATTTTTGGAGTGATTTACACAAACTTGCGTACAATAAATCCACAACATAGACATTCTGATATAAAGGATGACCACCGAGGGAGAACAACCAGCAAGGAGGATCTCTCCCCCGCCCCCCCACCATGTCAGATCCCAGCATTGATCAGCGCACTGACCTCCATGCAATCTCCCAACAGATCAATATGTTAACCTGAGGCATGAAAGAAGAAAAAAAAAAAACCTGTTAATGCTTCTGGGGCACGAGGAGAACCAGGAGGAGCGCACATCCCTGCAATCAATGTAGCAGAGCCGACGAAGTGTGGTAGTAAACAAAGCAGGAATCCGAGACTTCGGGTAATTACCATCTCCATGACGGCAACTCATCTGCTGCCAGAACGATTCTTCTGGATTATAACCACCGGTATCTGAGCATGGAGGCCCTTCCCTGCCCCCTACAGATCGGATTTCTATATTATGGCCTAAAGAAAAACTTAAAAATATAAAAATCAGCTTTCAAAACAACCACAGCTGTAGGAGAGGGGTGGCCATGAGCTAGCTTTCATTTTTTGCAGCTACCCCACTGCCACCATTTACGGTGGTGTGCATTGGGCCTTAGGACTCTTTCAAGTATGAAAACAGCCATAGGGCAGCACGGTGGCTGAGTGAGTAGCTCTTCTGCCTTGCAGCGCTGGGGTCCTGGGTTCGATTCCCTCCCAGGTCAACATCTGCAAAGAGTTTGTATGTTCTTTCCATGTTTGTGTGGGTTTCCTCCGGGTACTCCGGTTTCCTCCCACACTCCAAAACATACTGTTAAGTTGTTTAGATTATGGACATGGGGACAGGGACTGATTGGACATGATCTGTGGAAACTGTGTGCACTATATAAAGTATTATTATATGCTACACGTATTCCTTTCAATGGGCAATACAGCCATCTACTTACATGTCTGTCCTTGAGCATAGCATACCGTGAGTGAGAAGCTAAAATAAATAAATCACAGCAACTTTACTGCTCAAAAACCCAAGCAGACTCTTCACTGTACCACTGAGCAAGAAAAAAAAAAATCACTAAATGGATGCTTTAATTTCAACAAGTTGTCCAAGAGCAAATTCCTTGACCATCAGATCAGCAGACTGGAAAAAGATTCTTACTGGAATTAGACCGGAATATTTCCAGAGTGAAGCAAGTGGCAAAAGGAGAGTGAAAAAAAGATTAAATTTTAAGTAGCTGAATAGCATCAGAAGGTCCGGGCCTAGGGCTCTTCTACTTCTAGAGGTAGGTGAGCGGTCAGATAGGGTTGAGCAATGTCATCCCAGTCATAGGGAGCACGCACCTCAAAGACACCCCCACCCCCAACTGCGAGACGCAAACCTTTAAGGTTAAAAGCCCCATCAGCAGCGTCTGCAGAGAAGTGACTCAGCCTTATAAAGCCGGAAACTGCTCAGGAAAATGCAGGAATTAGCAGCCAGACAAAGCAAACATCTAGTTTATTTATGCAAAAAAAAAAAAAATTGTGGGGGAGGGGGAGACTTCCTCGCATTGTATTTTAGCCATCATTTCTCTCCTTGACTCCTATTTGCAGGCTGATCCCATCCACAAAGGATAGCAGAGCCCCAGAAAATTTGGCGTCTGGTTTCCATTTTACCTCCATGCAATCACACTTGACCTTGAGGACACAAGGCGTGTGTGGTCTCCTGGAAACCATGGAGCGTGCGTGCTGTGGCCAGGATGGGGGTCTCCAGTGATACAGCTGCACACCATGTCCGTGCACATGGGCAACCCCCCTGCCTGCTCCCAAAATTAGGTTAGCAGACAAATATGTGGATCAAAGAATCATTAGGCAAAGCTCATCGATACAACATGTTCTCACCCTCCCCCCTGTCAATGGCCACACCTGTTTAAAGGGTTTGACCATGTGCCGTGTGGATGCAGATGATGACTTTACTGCAATAACAGGAGACAATTCACCACAAGACCTGAAGGGTCAAAGAAACAAAACATTGGTAGACTGCATCTAGCTTTTGGATAATTTTTGACTCTGATGCTATCTGCAGACATCATGTCCTAGAGCAGGAAGAACGAGTAGGTGGGACATTATCTACAATCAAGCAGAAGGTTTTAGAGCCGGCAGGAATATAGTTATTGTGGAAATGTGTCAACATAAACTATTCGAGTGTCTGACTAGCCCCACCTCCTTGACACAAATCTATAATGAACTGTGAATGGTAATGTATATGTACACTAGTAGGGAAAACCTACTGTCTGTATAGGACCACCCACTGGACTCAGGCTAAGGGTGAAGCACACGTGGCTTTTTGAACGCGTTTTGGCCCCTTTTTAAGGCTACATTCACACGGACGTATGAAAACGGCCGTATCCGTACCGTTTTTTTACGGATTACATACGGCCACATTCATTTCAATGGACAATACGTCTGACCATTTATATTGCCGTTGTTAACTCCGTTCCGTACCGTACCATATACTAGCAGTATAAAAATATAGAGCATGTCCTATTTTCTCCCGTATTTCAGTTCCGTATGCCCTAGAAGTCTATGGGGAGGTATAAAATACGGGTTACATACGTGCTGCGTACGGATGAAAAACGTCACGTATATACGGCCCGTAAATACGGGACTGGAGAAATCATATGGTCATGTGAATGTAGCCTAAGAATGAAGATAACTAGTCAAACCTGTCAAAAACTGATGCGTTTTAAACATCAATGTTCATTTGCGAAAAAATTAGAATGCATACTGAAAATTATGTATAGGTAAAGGGGCAGGAGGCTTCCCGAATATGATTGGGGGTCTGCTCATCTCCAGCGCGGTCCATACTGTGAAGGAGGCTCGGTATGGGGAGAACATCTGGGGTGCAGACTTCCTTCCTGCGCTCCCTGGCAACAAGCCTGAGCGAAAGATCAAGTGAACGGATCCAGGAGCCTCCTGATTATAAAGCAGAAAAAAACCGCTCCCAGAAGCCTCAGCATTCAAAACAAGGCCAAGAGCTGTGGAAAAAACCCTGCGTCGCACAACACCCTTCTCCATCGCATCTTCCAATTAAGCCACCGGAGAGAATCCATAGCCCCAGCTCTTAGCAACATCAGAGGTGAGGCCCATGCGAAGGGGAGAAGAAACAACCCGCACACTGCTTTATTTAGCAAAAATAGAAAACGGGTGCAAATTGAGGCGTGCAGCAGCCAGGCGACGTCCGCGCCTCTGCCCCCACATTAAATATTACACCAGGCTGTATAAATGCTTTCAGCTGTCCTCAAGCCTGAATCTGAAAAGCCGCAGCTGCCTCCCCTGTACACGTCCACAAAGTGCTACCAGGCCCCATCTTCCTGCGAGACGCTGCTGCCAGAAACCATTAGTCGCTCATTAACCTATTAAGTGATGAAAGGGAAGGAGAATGCTGCTAGAAAGGCAACGTACAGGTCTCCGTTCACTATAGTGTAAGGGTGTCCTACATCAAGCACTAGACTATAGCAGCTTGGATGCGACTTGAAAACGTTTACGGTTAATTACAAAAATATATATTCATCAACAGCGCCACTCTTATCCATAGGCCATGTGTGGTACTGCAGTGCAGCCGCAATCACATTGTTAGCAGAATTCTATTTCCATTCCACAACACATGGATTAACAGCCTTAGGGTGAAGACACACGTGGCGTTTTGAGGCAGTTTTTAGTTGCGTGCGTTTTCAGATCGTAAAACACGCATGCGTTAAAAACACATGCGTTTTTTATGATCTGAAAACGCCCCGATCTGAAAACTAAAAACGGCCCAAAAACGGCCTAAAAACGCCACGTGTGTCTTCACCCTTAGGGTGATGTCAGACGTGGCACTTTGTCTGCGCACGCAAACGCAGACAAAGCCGCGCCCACCGGGGCGGGCCACGGCCCGATCGCATCGACGTTTCTATGGAAACGCCTGCGATCGGGAACGAGCCGCCGGTGTTTTGCATTAAATTAACGCAAAACACCGGCCGCTCGTTCCCGATCGCAGGCGTTTCCATAGAAACGCCAATGCGATCGGGCTGCGGCCCGCCCCGGAGGGCGCGGCTTTGTCTGCGTTTGCAAGCACAGACAAAGCGCCACGTCTGACATCACGCTTAGGGTGATGCCACACATGGCGTTTTTGGCCCATTTTTGACCGGTTTGACCAATTATGTTAATTGAAACTGGTCAAAAACGCATGCATTTAACGGACTGCTTAAAAACGGGCCAAAAATGCGCTCAAAACGCCAGCTGTGCCATCACCATTAAAGCAAAACAGGTCTCATCCATGTGCCGCTGTGAAATTTGGGGATCATTTGCCATGTCACACTATTAGACCCTTCAAGGTGTTGGGAAAAAAGCTAATGACAACCTTAGTCTTTTACTTTGCGGATCTGCTAAAAACAAACGACACGTTATAGTGCCATTTCTGCTCAGATAAAAACTAAAATCTAAGGGCCCAACACATTCACATCAATACATAGGGAGAGACCTATCAAAGGTGTGTGAGGAGAACTATTCTGGTTACCCAAGGAAACCAATCAGAATTCATTTTTCATTGTATAAACAGCTGTGGGATAATTAAAGCTGAGCTCTGATTGGTTGCTCTCTCACACTGCGAAATCTCCCCACCACAGAAACTATGGGGGTGAATTATCAGAAGCGCAGGCAACCAATCAGAGCTCAGCTTACATTATCCCCACAGCTGTTTATAAAATGAAAGCTGAGCTCTGATTAGTTTCCATGGGCAACTACGATAGCTTTACCTCAGAAAACTGATGATAAATCTCCCCCATATACTTTGGAGACTATATCCGGGTGATATACTATTTCAAAAGACTAAATTGTGAATAAATTGCTTCTTTAGCAGCGTCGCTGCCATTGAAAAGAGCAGCACATCAGACTTTCAGCTCATGACTGTATAGGTTCTTCCATCCACTAATGCGACCTCCATGCGGCTACATCCCAGCCCAGGGAATGAGAGAAGAAGGGAATGTAAAAAAGAAGGGATGACGAGTAGGAGAGGAGGGCTGCGGAGCCACCTCCCCGCCCGCCGCTGCACTGTCAGCCCGGCCTGGCCCTCAGCTGAACCGCTCACACTGACGTCAGCTGGCGACTGAGGCAGCATTCCTAAACAGTTCAGACAAACCCACTTGTGGGAAGCTTAGAAAGCCCTCAGCTGTAGTGAAGAAAGCAAAGGCTTGGCTGGGAGCCAGACTACTGAGCTCAGCATTTTGTAATGCACTTCCTTTTTACTTAACAGCTTGCATAATGCCTCCGCCAATCCACCTTTAACCCCTTCTCCGCAACCAGTCGGCTGGGGGGGGTGAAGGCGTGAAGAGGGAAAAAAAAGTTCTGGGCAGGACAAGCCATGTTATATATTAGAAGAGCGGAAAGCTTCTGGGAAAAACACAATTTACGCTTAAAAAAAAAATCTATTATCCCTTTGCACAATACAAAATTGGTTGTTTCTGAGCAGCCAAACTTTCATTTTGCATAACCTTAACCAGGTAATAAGCAAAGTCACAGAAGACGCCATTTTTAGTTTCTTTTCACCGACATTCAAAGCGTTCACGATTCTGTAGAGCGGCAAGTACACTAAATAAAATCCTGACATTGTTCCAATGGAGAAGTTGCCCTTGCACTAAAGAATACAATGCTGGAAAGCTACACGGCACAAAGAAAGCAACTTCAAGACTACAACCTCAGGGGGCAAAGTGGACAGCAAACTGATCGTCAGGGTATAAACACTGGGTATCCACACACTAATGGGAACATGCATTCCCATCTCTCCTCATTGATAGAGCGTCAGGTCAAGCACACTGCCTGTCACTCCATTCAACGAATGGAGAGGCAGGACGGATACTCGACTTTATGCTCTCAGAACGGGAGTGCGGTTACCACGATTGGCGAATCCCTCAATGTTGAGAACCCTCACCAGACCGTCATCTCCTTTCCTCAGCACCTTCCCTAACAACTCAAGCCATCTCCTTTAATTAGGCAAAACACAGGTTCTCTCAAACATCTGGACACGCGAAATCTTTGATGAAGTTCTGATGAAGTACTCAACATGTTTTTGCAAGCATTATTTTAAACGAACGAGCCCAAAGCCACAAAGATGAAAAATGTAAAATTCTATTAAGCAAATGGCGCACACATGGTTAAAACTAAAAAAAAAAAAAAAAAACCCAGACACTTTTTCCATTTAAAATAAGCTCTAGAGTCTGAACTCGCACAGCTCCTGTGTCCTTAACCCAGCAAGGGGGAAGCAGATACAAAGCTAAAGATAGGAAGGGTGTGAGCCGTGGATGCCGCACTACTAGGCACCGCGCCAGATACAATCACAGCACATTTATGTTTTTTCCACACAGTGACACAGGAGGCGCCGCTCATGGACACACATCATGGCGCGCACCAACTTGTACTATACCAGTTTATTTGAAGCTCTGCAGAAATCCGATTAGGGGTCACCCTCATACACAAAGGTTAAAGGGATAAAAGTGTCCATCTCCCATCATATAACCCCAGAGAGCTCCTGACAATTACCACAGGCGTGATAATCCCCTCATAATACAAATCAGGGTCATGGCCTAGAGCCAGGAGATTAATGTGACAGACCTGGGTGCGTAAATGGGTCTAGTTTAGTTCTGATCTGGAGGGGGTGGGGGGTAGTTTATTTTTGTGTCAAAAATCATGCCACCATTGTCCATGAGGGACAATGCAATTATAGCAAAAAATTATAGCAAAAAATTGGTATTGCAATTATAGCAAAAAATTGCCCTAGTGGGGTGCGGTCATACGTGGCACAAAATGCACACGACCAGAGACGGGGCTCTACCGTTTATACGTTTCCATTGACACGCACATAATTAGGCCCGAGTTTCACCCCCCAGGTGTTTGCATTGTGTTAGTAGACTACAAGTGTAAAAATACAAAAGCCACGTGTGACCGCACACTTGCCGGTTTTTATCATTATGTTATCAGTTTTTAAACTAACTTTTTTTTTTACACAAAATGGGTAATGTGACCCAAATCCCCCAATTTAGTGGAAAAAAAAAATTCCTCCTTTATAAAAGCGAACAGAAACACACGCAGAAGAGCAGTGGAAACTAAAGAAAGCCCAAACCCCAGGTCGTCATAACACCTCATCTCCCATAAATTAATAACCTTACTTCAAAGATCAATTTTATATTGTATTTACCTTCTAGGGCTTTGGAAGCCGACTGCAACAGCTGCGAACCACACAATTCCCATAAATCTGAGCCATAGAAAAGTGTTGCCTTTAACAGGCATGGTATTAACCCTTATATCAGAGGAAGGGAGGAGGCTTCTTGGTTATATGGTTAGTAGGACTCCAATGGCTTATACACTTGAGCAGTCATGTTCAAAGTTCCTAGATGGGGGGTGGGGGAGGAAGGGGTGACAAACTTATTGTAAACTGCAATGTCAGTGGATATCTTTCACTTGAAGCTGAAGGCAAACAGATGATGAACGGGTTGAGAGAATCCCACTAGTCATTTTCCTGGCTGGTCTTGTAACCATAGCAAGTCTAAAACATCAACCAAACCCATCGATGTACAAAGACAAGTGTACTAGCACTGGAATATCACCGGCATCATGGGGGTAGCTTTATAGGTCTGGTTCATCACTCACCCCCTAAAGACAACACTAAATCAACTCTACCAATGTACATATTTGCCACAGAACACTCAGTATCTAAAAAACCCAAAAAGTAGTCATGGTCAAACCAAGTGCAAGGGGAGAACAAAAGCAGCATTGACGCGTTGCATCTGAGTTACAATTAGAAAATGAGGCAGCCAATCCAGACATTGATCCCTCTTGAACCATCGTTTGGGAGTAGCTCCGCCACTGACGAGCTTGAATTGGGTCTACAATTCGAACGCAATACGTTTAATGTTACTTACACTCCCCAAAGTCTCTCCCCTTTCCAAATGTACAGTTCTCTACTCTTATGAGCCTTCTCCATTTACAAAACTTAGCCCCCTGATATAACCATGGCTAAATCCAGGCTCTCTGGCCTGTGTGTTAGGCGGAGCAGGTGGGTAATGACTTACAGGAACATTTGTTTGACACTCCATGGCACATCTGCTAAACTATTAAGCAACCATGATCCGCGCCTTCCACCCACACCGCTGCCCGGGCCTGACTGGTATGAGCAGCATTTACACATGGAAGGGGCCACCTACGTGCTCGATATCCAAACTACCGGCTCTGAGGACGAGCGAGTGACACAACTGCAACAGCTGAAAGAGTGGAGCGCCGAAAACAGAGCAAGTACTGTAAGAAAATAAAGTCTTCAGTAGAAACCCGGCCTCCTGCTTCCGTCACTCAAAACGGACTTCAAAAGAAGCTTTTCCCAGGCCCTCAGAAGAAAGTGAAAATATGATGGCAAAAATGGGATAAATGAATACATATTGGCTTTTACCTTACAACTGAACAGATCTGTGACGGAAACCCTACCAGTTGCACAACAAAAAATGGGATGATGAGCACAGTTGTCTACATGAGCCAATGCACAACAAGAGATGCTAAATCAAACAGAAGAATGCACCAAAAAGGCTCTTAAAATAGTAAAAATATACAAAATCTTTATTGAATGACAGACAACCAAAGACACACACTTAAAAACATCTACAACACATAATATACATGGATATCAAACAAAGACCTGGTGTCGGTACTCTGTAAAACACCCACTGTCAATCACTCAGTGGTGACAAAAACCCTCTCCGAATCAATGTATTCAAAAATCATTACGAATGCCTGAAAAAGTGCTACCGTGCTGCATGTGCACTAAGGTATAGGGTCCACAAGGTTGTGTATAAATGTAACACCAAATGACCACAAAGAATCCTAACAGGACAATAGATCAGTTAATCTAATAAATACATAGTCAAAGTGACCCGGTGTCTATAGACCAAATAAAGTAAAAAAAAGTATTGATACAACCAACACGATAGCGGACCGGCATACAGTGAGAGAGGGTAAGGACAGGGGTGGCTGGCTCCCCATGCGTTTCGTCGTATCAAACAACTTCCTCAGGGGTAAGTCCTCCTACAAGTGTCAATCCTAGGCTGGATTCACACTACCGTTGCCCGACGCACCGTAGCACTGCTGCTCACCCCACCCCTCTCCATAGGGATACGGCACCATATGCCGTGAAAAAATAGGACGTGTCCTATTTTCATGGGGTACGGAACGGTACGGTACCGCTCCCATAGGGCGCCATGTGCCCATTGCCGTCAATGGGCATACGTCTGCCATATATACGTCCCCCATGCGGCAGTGTGAATGAGGCCCAAGTCAGAACCAACAAATTCCAAAGGATACATTGTAGATAAGGGAATTTGTAAAGTTGGAGAAAAAATGTTGCAGAACAAGTATTAAACTCAAAGAAGCAGTCCAGGTTTTGTTTTTTTTAACTCAGATTTGGTGGTGGTCCAAGAACACAATTAGCAGTGTGAAGAGACCCCAGTGTATGGACTAGGTCCATTAAGCACCATGGCGGGTCTTGTCATTACAGCTCATTGTATGTGAAAGGGACCAACCCCTCAAAGAGACCAAGTGATAAATGGATAAGACATCACATGGCTTGCGCTGCTTCAAAGAGTTGACTGGTGTGGCCAACCAAAAATAATTTCAGGACATCCCTTTAAATTATATGCAGAATCTAGAAAAACTTAGGGAAGTTTTTTTTTTTAACTGTAGGTTTTAGGGGTGTAAAGACTACTCATCTTTGGACCATGGCCATATCTAGGTCAATTCCTCTAACCATCAGATGAACGGAGCTGAACAAGTCCTAAAGCCCCCAGCATATTAACACTGCTGTGCAACGATTCCCTCCATGGCCTTGGGGTTTCCAGCATTTGTACATTGGTGGCTACATGTACTGGCTCCCTATAGGGTCTAACAACAGGTGCACAGCAACAATTTTCGGAGAGTCCCTCAGCTGTCGGGCCTAAAATGCCGCTCTAAGAAAAGGCATGTGAAAAAAAAAAAAGAAGGACTAGTGTCTACATCTCAGTCAAAACAAAGAAAACAGTGATAAACGCTTTCTGTCGAGTCTCAGGTACAGAAAAATCAGTGAACAGATGTTCTGCCAACTCAATGGGCAAGTGGGAATTATTCCAGCCTCTGTTATGTCATGAGCTCTACATTTTCATGAGCCAGCTTAAGTATACATCTTAACAAGCATAGCCTTGTTGGGGGAAGGGCACAGGCAAGGAAACCCAACACATTATGCATTAACCATTTACCAATTGTTCAACCAGAAACTCTAGAAAGCTCAGCTGTGCACACATGGTTATACAGAAACCAGGCTTTAAACGTGAAAACGTAGAACCAAGATGGAAGGAAGGCTTGAATATTGTGCCAGGGATTCTAGAATTATGCAAAAGAGACATAGGAAAAAGCGATAATGCAAAGAAAGGTGTCAGTATGGTCAATATTGCACCTCACTTTGCCAAGTAAACATGCCCCATGTTATATATATGTCAAGACGTATCTACAGGGCTCTGGAAACCCAATAGTGTTCATACATTTTTGAACTGTATAGGACAGAACATTACAGAGGTTCTACAATTTTATTTGACTGTAGTCCCAATTGTACCAGATTTAATAAGAGAAAGAGACGGCAACGCAACAACAAAAAATTCTAGTAAAAAAAAGTTACACCACGTACCCAACACATTCGCTACTCATGAGACTTATCAGCCGAAACCTCAAAAAAGGAAAATCCATAAAAAGGCTCAACATGTGACAATTTTATGGGGTGGGGTGTGTGAAATTTTATACTATGCATCCGCAGGTCACAGGGAACTCATCAGAGGCGCAACATAATCAAAGCAGAATTCTGGAGAAGAAAACTACGTTACCCTCTAACAAAGCAAAATCAAAAGAAAGAAATTCAACACATGTGCCGATCAAAGATCCATATGTGCCACAAGTTATATTGTTTTCATTACAATGGTATTTTTTTTTTTTTAGAAGACGACTATGCCTCACCTCTGTGTGGAGGATCCTGGGAAGGGGGCAGCGAATAGCTGCACACAGATCAGCACTTCAATAATTCCACCACTAAGATCTATAAATATCCATTTGTGGTTAAGGAGGATACAAATCACACAAAACCCAAGAGATGGTTTTCCTAGAAGTGACCTAAGCATTTTACACTGGGTACAGTCTGACCAAGAGAGCTGGAGTTACATGCCAACACAAACACACGCTCCATCTCTTGGTGGTGGCTATGGTCAGACTTAACAAAAATCTGCTGGTCATAAAGCAAACAGAAATTCCGGAAATTAATTTTTTATAAGACACGCATGAAAAGGTTTATTTTTCATTTAAATCGGTGTCCGTACCCAACACGGAAGGCCAGAACCGACCTAAACCCATGGATGAGCAATTGTATAAGACATTTCAGGTTGTCCAACCATTCAGGGAGTCAACGACTAGTTGGCCGATTGATATCAAAATAAGTCAAACTAAAATCAAATGGAACAAACAAATGGAAAGGGCCTTACCCATTTTACCCACCTCATCAAGAACATTTACTAGACTCAAGACACCAAGCACCAATTTATCATACTCAAACAGCTTTTAGGAGGACCTTTACAAAGACTGCCCAAAAAGATGTTCCTGCCAGATCTTGGGACAGTCCCATGAAGAAAAAAACAATAAAAATCGTAGTCTTCATAAAGAAGGGGACATTTGAGTAGAGAAGGAACAACCACATTTTGGGGTCATATGAGGCCCACTGCATTGACATGATCATTTAATACAATAAAGTCACAGTACATGAGGGATATTGGAAAGGAAAATGTGATGGTGGATCTGGATCCTCCAGGGTCCAGAATTAATTCTCCTTTAGAAATGAGAGATGAAGCACAAAGAGGAGCTTTGATTAGGATTTTGTTTACTCTGCGATCTTCCTGAATTATTAACAAATACATTATGCGGCACTGTTCTCCTTAGAGCTCACAAAAAGCCCACTGTTGTATACCACTTGGCAGTGATTCATTCGGGCAATGGGTGCTGCTACTTTAAGGATTAAAAAGCTCTAAAAGCCACCATTCATCAAATAAATCTTTTACATGCCAGCAGCCAGTGAATGTTTCCTGGACCATAGAGACATGCCATGTGCCAAGTGCTGGGAAGCTTGAGGTGACCTCTTAAGGAATACATTTTCATCAAGCGTGTAGAAAAACAGGGGCTTTCACAAGTCGCAGGACCGCAATCTTGACTTGGGGCTAAAGCATAAAGATGGAAACTATCAACCCAAACAAACTTGGTAACAGAACAACTGTGTCAGTCGAAAATTACTGACCAGTTATGGCTGTACTATACTTCAGTGTCATTGTTGTCAGCGGTTGTGTCAGCCAACAACTGATAATTAAAGCTGAGGGTGGGATATTCAATAGCATGGAGGTCAAGTTCAATCAAACAGGCACAGTTTGCTTTAGAACCTATAGAATTTGGTGAAACATACAAAGCATAAGGCCAGAAGAACTTTTTTGAAGGTCTTCTCAGGTATCGAGAAATAGTCTAGGTTCATCGATGATCCTTTTTTCATAATTGTGGGTATCCAGACATCACATATCCAAGACTGTTACACAGCAAGGTGAAATTAGGAAATATTTGATGGAAGTGCTGGAATGACATAACGGGATGGGTCACAACTACCACCATTTTAAATTTTATGGATAATAAGGGCGCTGCAGTCACTAAGATGTCCTCAGCGTCAGGTAGGTCACCAGCACCTGGATAAATATAGGTGCATTAAACAGTTAACCACATAGGTCACCATGGTGGCTTAGTGGTTAGCATTACAGCCTTGCAGCGCTGGGTCCTGGGTTCAAGTCCCAGGGTCAACATCTGTGAAGAGTTTGTATGTTCTCTCCGTGTTTCTGTGGGTTTCCTCCCAAACATACTGGTAGGATGATTAGATTGTGAGCCCCATGGGGGCAGGGACTGATTTGGCAAGCTCTGTGCAGCACTGCATAATCTGTGTGCGCTATATAAAGGAATTATTATTATCCCTTCATCGAACCCAATAAGATATAATAAGATAATACCTACGTGGCACCACTATTCGGGTATAGACCCAAGAGAAAAATAACCAATGTGCACCTCCAATAACAATATGTTTACTTCCTCACCTAACGATCCTTAGAGAGGAAGGGCTTACATTTCTACAATGCCACACGACAGAACAGTGCACCAAAGCCTGTAATCCGCAGGATGTTCTACTTTGAGGAAGTAAGGAGTCACATGGGACCCTGCTTCCGTCAGATAATAGGAGAACACGGGAGGAAGCTCTGTGTTGAAAGACTCTGACAAAGGGCTGTAAAGAGACCCTTGTGCAATGTCTGCACTTCCCATGGCTTCTCTTTTACAACAGTAAATTGGGCAATGGCACAATGAAAGACTCATAGGGGGAGGAAAAAAAAAAAAAAAGCCTAAAAAACATAACACAGGAAACTGCTCTGCCACCGGCATACTGACACAAAGGACCACTTCAATAAACTGCATACCGAATGTACTAGTAATCGTGAAAGGAAAGCCTATGGGGGTTATTAAATCCATAGTTCAGGAGTTATCCATAGCAACCAGATTCTTCATTATGAAAATGAGAGCAGGAACTGGTCTGACCTGTCACTTCTCTATTCTTTACACAGTTTTATTACAATCTTTCCAAACATCTTGCACAACACATGGAGTTTATGTTGGTTCTTTAAACTGGTCGTAAGGAGGTGGCCATCTTACTGGAGGTCGTCAAAGTCTATGAGGACCACAACTACCCCATCAGATATGACAGGAATATTTTCTTACTGCAATAAGTGTACCCAAAAAAATAGCTATACAAATCAAGTAAGCCGATTACAGCACAAGAGCAGCACATTCTCACAAGGCATCTGTCATGGGGGTGTCAAGAGGACAAGCCCTTAAAACGGGCATCTAAAAGACTTCACAGGGTTACCATATATGATGGGAAAAAAAACATGAGTTTTTAGGCCACAACATGTATATACGGTCTATTTACTGATAAGTTATCGATTAATATTAACACCTATCCACACAGACCATTAACATTTCAGCTTTTTATTGTTAAGCCGACACTGAATGACCCCCCTCCCAGTTGGGTGCAGACGCCTCATTACAGTACAAGTGACTTCAGTGTCACCCACATTAAGGGTGAGAACAATAGTGACAGGGGACACTTATTGTGGCAATGACACCACAGGGCCCATAGTCATGAAGAGTGACCTTAACAGGCTAGGAAAAAAACTGCATATTTGTGATAAAACTAAGGAAAAAAAACACTGTAGTAGTTAAAACAATGCTAATGTGTAAAGCGCTGAGCTATAATCGAGCCAGAGGCCTGGTAATGCGGCCATTAATCACTAGGCCTTGAAGCCATGCACAGCTAAGGGAATGCATTGATCTCCACCGTGTACCAGGACCTCTCAAGGTTGAAGATAACGCTATATTTTTGGACGGTAGCATATTAAACCCTTGATGGAACGGTGCATTTTTTTTTTTTTTTGCTAAAGGTCATTGGAAGTGCACTGGAAAAGGCTCCGAGAAGCCTGGGAAACGCAACCGAATGGAAAGACGACAAAACAATACAGACTGTGCAGCTTGTCAACATTTCAACAAGTCTTATTAGGAATTATCTTAAGTAAATGAGTTCAGCGGCCAACCAATGCGCAGGGTGGACTGTCTAAACGCCGTGTCCTTAAAAATTTACCTCAGGTAAGATTGCTCTGTAATGAGTCAAACACTCCACGAGACACAATGAGTAGCCCCATGGAGGCAACTATTCTGGGAATGTAAAGATTTTTAATGAAAACGCGGTGATGTCAACCAGTCGCCTGCTGCCAACAACACAGCGGCAGAGATTTTGTAACATCACTAGAGACGACATAAGGTTGGGTAGAACTATAAAAATGGCAATGGTTTCAATGTACACCAAAGTATCACTTCTGTGTGGCTCACCCCCAAATAATTTTGGATGTTGTTAAACAACCACTGGTCGAGTTATCCAGCATGACACATCCCAGAAGGGGTTGTCACCCAGGCTTTTCCAAAAATGAAGCTTTGAAATGATGAGGTCACTTAGATAAAAGGCAATATGGCGAGGGAGCATATGAGGGGAGGACGGCTCATTTCCCTTTGAAAGCTTCTACCGTAGGCCCACGTCCAACGCTTTATTATTTGCATGTGATCGGATGCTTTGAAGAAAAGCAAAATTATTCTTTCCTTTTTAGTTTTGCATGTGTTTTAATGTGAGAATGAAGGGAAAAAAACCAAAAACAGAACTTGTATAGGAGTTCCCGTAGTAAAGGGGGATTTTTTTTCAAGACAGACTAGCAGCGGCCGGCTAGACTTCACCTCCCATCCCCCTACAGTCAGCACTTGTGAACCTCTGATCATCCTGACAGAAGGATCAGGCAATAACAGAACCAGGTGTGCCTACAGAGGGGCTGAGGGGCTCCAGGCAGCGCACCAAAGGCACCGGGTTGGGCAATCTGCATTCAATTCCAGAGAGATGAAAGGGGCATGTCTGTACCTTTTAATAAAAATAGGGAAAATAACAGGGATTAGGATTTGTGCTACAACATCCAAAAAGCTGGGACAGCAACTCAGTGTTTGGAACGTGCAAGAGGTAGAAACCAATTAGGGGCCATAATATATACCATAATAAGGGGGGTACGGCCAGGAGAACCATGTTCCAATTGTCCAAAACACTTCTCCCATTCATAAGTCTAAGATTTAAGGCTGCACTGAGGCTCCATGGCCACAAATCCTGTCCCATACTGTAAGTAGGGTCACAACACCCCCAGTCGTGCAGACCCGCAGGGTGAATAACCAAAACAAGAGGTAGAGATCAGATCACTCATTCAAGACTAGATCCAAAACCTGCTTTAACAAGACGTCAAAGACAGCAACCTATACACGATGCAGACCACAAACTAAAGCACATACATCGCCGCTGGCGTTTAGGGCAGATTCCCAAACTTAACCAAATTAATTTTTGCACCACAATGAGTTTTGTTGCACCCGTGTTCTTAAATTTAAATTAGTTTCCATTTCCTTGCCAGTGCAGGTAACAAGTCAAGACATTCCATGAACTTCTGTATTCTGACCGGGTGTTACCCGTCTTGCCAAATTTTAACCAACAGCCCTATTCACAGATCCACATGACCCCACCCATAGCATATACAATGGAAACGGTAGACAGACATGTTTGTTGACATGATGCAGGCACGGCGTGTATACATCCTGCACACAAGGCCGTCGGATTCATTCGCCAGCACATCATATGGCTTCAGAAATTTACATATAAACCAAACATTAAAGAGCCGGCGTGTACCGACAACGCCATACAGCTTGTACTGGAGCGGGGGAACACATCACCGAGCTCCGACACCTGTCACTGTACTCACACTCGTACTAATTCAGATTACCAAATACAGGAGCAGTCCCTTATATTACTGGGTGTTTGACGGCAGAGGAAATTGGCTTAGCCGAGTGCAGCCGAGCATGCAAGCACAGCATAACAAGCAGCCACAAATCACAATGCTGCAAAACGCACACAAAGAACAAGCGCTACACAAAAATCTATACCGGGCCTGTATACAAGACAAGCAAGCAATCTCATTTACCAACAATTTGCATTTAGGAGGCGACATACTAACGTATACTGATCCGGGGAGGCGCAAAAAAATAACAAACAGGCTAGGTTTCATATACACATTCTCTAAATAATGCAATCTGATGCATATGCCTATAGAATGATTGCAGATCGAGTAGCCATCTACTACTGGGACTTCTAGTTCCACGATTACCTTGAGTGACACACAAACATTCAATGTAGCCACAAGTAACGTGCACTTCATGACGTCTGTGCCCCGAGGGACATCACATCGATACGATAGAGTAACGAATGGTCAGAGACTAGGTTTACAGAATCACCCCCAAAGCCCCAGGGTGTTATCTGATACATTACAATTACATCGAGAAACTTACAATCTGCCCTCCCTCACAGAAACCTATGACAGCTCGCCGCCGAGTCCTAAATGTGTGTATATGTGAATATTTACCGTCCCCACCATGTGTATATACCCACAGCGCTATCCGGGAGAGATAACCAGTACGGGGACCTAATCTACATCGCCACATCCACCCTTTAAGTAAACTCATCACTCGCTTACAAATGCAACCAGTTTGCTTTTTTTTTTTTTTTTTTTTATGAAGCGGAAATATCTATTTCGATCTTCATTGGACGTGAACATGACACAGGAATCCGTACTATGTCAGGGTTGGCCCTTGGTTACGAGGCATGGGAACGCGACAGACGCGGCTGCCATCTTGTCTTGCGTAAAGCTGGACGGTAAACACTCTCCAAGAACACGTAGGACGAGAGGTGACCGGACAATGTCAAGAAGATGAAGTGAGAGGACTATGCAAATCTGTGACTAGCACACGGGTCTAGAGTTCTAGATTATGTATATGTGACACGGCTTCCATGGCTAAGGCCCAAGTGTCACACTAGGAACATGTCATACGCCCTTCTCTCCAATCAGGAGAGCACAGGCCCCACTCCCTATCCGCCTGTGGAAAAAAAAATACTTTCTAATCTTGGGAAAGGCCTTCTCCTCCGCTGAGGAGAGCTTGGCTTGTACGCCTGTCTCCAGTAGATTGCATCTTTTTTTTTTATTTATTGCCCCTTGGCTTTATTTTTACAATGAATTCCTGGCTTAAAAAGCAATCAGCCAAAAACTCCCTCCCCTCCCTGTGCGCTCGCCTGTCATCCCCCCCTCCATCCCCTGCGTGCAGAGTCAAGCACAGACAAAAACTCCTCGTCAATGCCAACTAAAGAGGTGGGTTCCTCACAGAAACCGCAAAAACGTACATCACGACAACAAGAATGTGCCGGAAGAGAAAGAGCGAGAAAAATACAACACAAAACGCAGAATAAAACACAGAAATGACAGACCCATGAAATTAAAAAGGGGTAGACATGCCCCGGGTCCACAAATATATATACACACACATACGATATGGGACGTCAAGTATCAAACGCAGACACAGCGTCCATTTTCTCAGCAAGCCTCCCCCTAGAAAATAGGGCACTGTCTCTTTAAATCTGCAGCCTGCCCAGCTTTGTCAAGTCTCCTCTATTTAACAAGCACTGAAAAGCAATAGAAGAGCCGCCTTTGTTTGGCTTCCTTTAGGAGGGGGGTTGTGAGAGAGAGGAAAGAAAAAAATGAAAAGACACAAATAAATATGAAAATGAGAGCAAACTGGAAAGCGCCTGACAGCTACGCGAGATGCACCGGCGGCATACGTGACGTGGAGCCCGAGGATGACCCCCTGCTCGCCCCGCACACACTCCTGTGTTGTTCCCTGCCTTATATTCTGCAATACCGGGCACAATGCACGCCAGGATCGGGGGCCCAAAGTGGTCACTAAAACCTGGGCCAATAATGAGGAACAAAACAAATAAAAGGGGAAAGAAGGAGAGAAGGCGGCGAGGGGGGAGGATAGGGACATGAAAGGTGGGTATTGTTTTCACTCCACTCCCTTGTCCTGACAAGAAACAGCTCCATTCTGAGCCTGGCTGGCACAATGCAGCGGCAGCACAGCCCAGGGGTGTGTGATCCGGCCCTCGCCACCCCCTCTCCCCTAGGCCCTTCACACACAATCCTGTCACGCAGCACAACCCACCAGGAGGTGTGACCTCTTCTTTCTCCCAGACACCCAAATCTTAAAAGACACCTCCAGGCAATTAGTGAGGAACAGTCCGTAGACAAGAAGACAACCTCGATTTAAAGGGACCAACCCCCCCCCCCCCCCCCCCCGGCGTACAAAGCCAGAGGCACGCCACGGGATTTCTGGAGATTCCTAGAGATGGAGGATATCGCTCTGGACTTCCTGTCACTCATCCCCTTAAATAGCAATACAGTCATCCCTCTCCTCGGCCTTAAATGGCTGATAACAGGGAACAATAGAGCGGACTGCAAAATAGATTGTGGATTGAGTGTTGAGACAAGAAACAGCAGTGTAATGTGCAGGAGGAGGGGCGCAGGGGCTCATAACATACCGAAATAATACATACAAGGACGTGTGATGGGAGGAGGGACGTGACAACTAGGAAATAGGTCATAGGGTCCCCAAGACTGATATACACAAACACATGCCAGGCCAAGAGGATGGGCACGTACAGAGCACTGGCATATTAATCTATACACATTAAGAAGGCACATATACCCACACATGTAATACACAGCACTGGCACATATGCCCATACACAAGAGGCAAAAGAGGCTGGGCACATAACTATATACCAGGCAATACCATGAGAAGGCCGGCATATAAAACCCTGTCTACCCATGCCAAGCTAAAGATGATGGGCACCTACTATTATACAAGACAGGTATATACAGCAAGCAATTTGTAGCCCTAGTATATATACTGTTCTGGGTATACAACTGGTGCACAACCTTTATACAGAACTGATTTATACATGCCAGGCTGACGAGGATGGGCACATATACACAGCACTCACATAATCCACACAGGCAGCATATAAGAGTGCCAGACCAGGCTGAAAATACAATTGGCACCTATGCCCTTTGTACAGGACAAACACACATGCCAGGTAGTTTATGGGGCTGACAACCAAACACCCAGTGGCTGTACCCAGGGAGGTCACCAGGCTATACCCAGGGGCTGGCACCCCCCTACCACCACTCAGCACCAGGCTATACCCAGGGCCACCCCCCCTACCACCACTCAGCACCAAGCTATACCCAAGGGCTGGCACCCCCCCTACCACCACTCAGCACCAGGCTATACCCAGGGGCTGGCACCCCCCTACCACCACTCAGCACCAGGCTATACCCAGGGGCTGGCACCCCCCTACCACCACTCAGCACCAGGCTATACCCAGGGGCTGGCACCCCCCTACCACCACTCAGCACCAGGCTATACCCAGGGCCACCCCCCCTACCACCACTCAGCACCAGGCTATACCCAGGGCCACCCCCCCTACCACCACTCAGCACCAGGCTATACCCAGGGGCTGGCACTCGCATACCACCACTCAGCACCAGGATATACCCAGGGGCCGGAACCCCCTACCACCACTCAGCACCAGGCTATACCCAGGGGCCGGAACCCCCTACCACCACTCAGCACCAGGCTATACCCAGGGGCCGGCACCCCCCTACCACCACTCAGCACCAGGCTATACCCAGGGGCTGGCACCCCCCTAACACCACTCAGCACCAGGCTATACCCAGGGGCCGGCAACCCCCTACCACCACTCAGCACCAGGCTATACCCAGGGGCTGGCACCCCCCTACCACCACTCAGCACCAGGCTATACCCAGGGGCCGGCAACCCCCTACCACCACTCAGCACCAGGCTATACCCAGGGGCTGGCACCCCCCTAACACCATTCAGCACCAGGCTATACCCAGGGGCCGGCAACCCCCTACCACCACTCAAAACCAAGCTATACCCAGGGGCTGGCACCCCCCTACCACCACTCAGCACCAGGCTATACCCAGGGGCTGGCACCCCCTACCACTCAGCACCAGACTATACCCAGGGGCTGGCACCCCCTACCACTCAGCACCAGACTATACCCAGGGGCTGGCACCCCCCTACCACTCAGCACCAGACTATACCCAGGGGCTGGCACCCACCTACCACTCAGCACCAGGCTATACCCAGGGGCTGGCACCCACCTACCACTCAGCACCAGGCTATACCCAGGGGCTGGCACCCCCTACCACCACTCAGCACCAGGCTATACCCAGGGGCTGGCACCCCCTACCACCACTCAGCACCAGGCTATACCCAGGGGCTGGCACCCCCTACCACCACTCAGCACCAGGCTATACCCAGGGGCTGGCACCCCCTACCACCACTCAGCACCAGGCTATACCCAGGGGCCGGCAACCCCCTACCACCACTCAGCACCAGGCTATACCCAGGGGCTGGCACCCCCTACCACCACTCAGCACCAAGCTATACCCAGGGGCTGGCACCCCCTACCACCACTCAGCACCAGGCTATACCCAGGGGCCGGCAACCCCCTACCACCACTCAGCACCAGGCTATACCCAGGGGCTGGAACCCCCTACCACCACTCAGCACCAGGATATACCCAGGGGCCGGCACCCCCCTACCACTCAGCACCAGGCTATACCCAGGGGCTGGCACCCCCCTACCACTCAGCACCAGGCTATACCCAGGGGCTGGCACCCCCCTACCACTCAGCACCAGGCTATACCCAGGGGCTGGCACCCCCCTACCACTCAGCACCAGGCTATACCCAGGGGCTGGCACCCCCCTACCACTCAGCACCAGGCTATACCCAGGGGCTGGCACCCCCCTACCACTCAGCACCAGGACATACCCAGGGGCTGGCACCCCCTACCACTCAGCACCAGGCTATACCCAGGGGCTGGCACCCCCGTCCTGTACACACACATGCCCCGGGTCCGGCTTTGTGCCCCCTCCTTTGTTCTGGCCGGTGTTGTGCCCCCTCCCCGGTAGCTGCCATGTCTGGCCCCGGGACTCACCCACTTGCAGGACATTGTCCACGCAGCCGCCCTCCAGCAGAGCGATCCCCCGGCGGAAGGGCAGTCTGTTCTCATCGCTGCTCTCTCCAGCTCCGGTCACGGCCGCCGCTACCGCCGCCACAGCCGCCGTGGCCGCTCCTGAGGCCGCTCCCGTAGTGGTGGCCGCCGCCGTGCCCCCCGCAGCGGCGCTCACCCCCCCGGGGGCGTCCTCTCCCCCCGTGTTAAAGGACGAGTACATGCAGATCTCCCTCTCGCTGCGGGGGAACGACCAGTAGACGATGCGCCGCTGCACGGGCTCCGGGATCCTCTCGAAGCGCTCCTCCACCCTCTGGAAGGGCCACTTCTCCGCTACCTTGCGGGCCGCGATGTCCAGCAGGGACTCCGGGTTCTGTGTCTTTCCATGGGCCGAGCTGCCGGCCCCGCACTGGCCTCCTCCACCCGCCGCCCGCTGGCCCGGCCTGCACGCCGAGCCGAAGCCTGGTCTGCAGCAGAGCCGCTTTGCGGGAGGCTGCTGACCGCGCTCCGCCATGATCGCACCGCTTCTGAGCCGCCAGCGGAAGTGGCTGCACGTTATAAACTGGGGGGCGGGAGCTCGGCATTCACACAACCGGACAAAAACCACACCCAAACTCCTCTGATAACGCCTACATCACGCCCATTTCTCACACTTGACACGCCCCTCCGCCGACCTCGGCTTGTAAAGCGAACCAGAAATGAAAATAAAGCTAAACAGTGTGGCGTCACGGGGAAGGGCGTGGCTATTCAAATTACGTAAATAGAGGAGTGCGGTTGGGAGGGACAGAAGAGGGGAGGGCTCTCTGTCCTTTGAAGTTCTCTATGGCCTTTGAAGTCGGACGTGACCGGGATATCGCACCTCCTGACGGGAAAAATGAGGAGGACTCTGCGGAAGGGGATGTGGGCGTGGATTGGGCTGTGGGCGTGGCCGGCTGAACCTTGTGACCTCGGCTGGCGAGGAGCCCCGGAGTTGGAGGCGGCGGATGACGTCACGGCCCTCTTTCAAAACAAAAGAAATGTGGCCGAGTCAGGAAGTGAGAGAGAGAGGAGCTGACACTGGGAGGAGCTGACACTGGGAGGAGCCTCCTCACCTTAACCCTCCGCCTGCCACAAGCTGTCACTTCCAGTGCTGTCATATGGTCTATATATAACCTGACAATGGAGGAATGCGCCAGATAGACATGACACTGAGGATGTGTCACCTCATATGTCCTCATATAATAATAATAAAGATTTATTTATATATATATATACATCTACTAAGGGTTTTGTGCCAGTTTTCTGTCGGACTTTGCACGTTCTTTTAGGTGTAAACGGCTTGCACAGGTATATAAGAAGTGTCCGCACAGCTATTGTGTTGCACGCGTCCGTTTTGTGGCGCAGCTGCACTAGACTCCATATGGGGGCGTTCCGGTGCTCAGTCGGACTGACCATGTGATGGATTTAACATGCAAAGTCTGTTGCACGCACTATGTTAAAGTTGGTAACCTGTCGGGCCAGTGTGGGGAATCGACTCATGATTTCTGGTGCACGATTGTAATGAATTTGGCGCACCCAGCATTATTCATTAGTGAAGTTTCCCACATTCATAGTAAATGTGCCCCCTCCTCTGCCCCCCTCCTATTGTGCATCTTTAGCTGTGCCCCCACCTTTATTGTGCCCCCTTCTATGCGCCTACTCCAATTATGATCTTTATCTGTGCCCCTTTCTCTTCCCCCCCATATTATGTATCTTTAGCTGTGCCATCCCCCTTTTTGTGCCCCTTCTCTGCTCCCCTTCTTGTGACTCCTCTTTTGTTGTATAAAAATAAACAAACTGTACTCACCTTTCATCGTTCCCCCACTGCTGTCCTGCCTCTTCCTCCACCATGTCTGTACTAAAGCAGGGCCCGGCATGCGCGTTTTGATGACGTCACTGCGCCCGCCAGAGTACAGACACTGCAAAGACCCAGCGGTGATGCAGGGAGTTGATTGCTCTCTGTATCACCATAGCAATTCATCCAACTCTATTGGCATCCCGACATCCCCATGACAAAACAATACATGTCAGCTTCCTATGGATGTGTCTGGCTAACGGCTAGTGTCATCATTCTAGAGATATAGCTCTATAGTATATATGTCGTGACTATAATTGGATATTTACATAAAGTGATAAGTTATGATTCTGTGAAAACCCTTATAAATTGGGTCAATAAGATCAAAAATCAAAAATGAGTGGGGCTCATGTACTAAGGGTCCGCGGACCGCACAAACATTGGATATTCCGACGATTACCGTTTTGCGACGCATTTTGGCGCATCGGTGCTGGCTTTCATGCGACAGAAATCGGGGATGGGCCATCGGATGATCCGACTGATTCAAACTGAGCGCAGGATTTAACATTTAAATTGTGTCGCAAGACAATGCACTTACATGCACCAGGAAGAAGAAGGTGAACTCTGTCGGACCTGAGCGGGGAAGCGACAAATGCAGGATCTCGGTCGCACGATCTTAGTGAATCGTGCCGGAGTCCATGATAGTCGGACAATGCACAGCGGGGATCGCGACAGGACCGGGTAAGTAAATGTGCCCCATTGTATGTGCTCAGATTTTGCTCCAGACTTTTTCTCCCCTTAAAGAGGTTGTTCAAACCTCCATCCTTATCCCTCATACAGGCAGTCCGCCGGGTTACGTACAGGATAGATTCTGTATGTTTGTTCTCAAGTTGAGTTTGTATGTAAGTCCGAACTGCATATTTTATAATTGTAGATCCAGACAATTTTTTTTTTTTTGCCTCTGTTACAATTGGATTTTAAAAATGTTGGAATCTCATAAGAACCAGGATTAACAATAAAGCTTAATTACAGACACCTGTGATAACTGTTATAGCTGTTTATTGTAGCCTAAGGCTAAAGTACAATAAATTACCAACATCCAGAGGACCGTTTGTAACTAGGGGTCGTCTGGAAGTTGGGTGTTCTTAAGTAGGGGACCGCCTGTACAAAGGATTGAGAATAACAACCTGATCACTGGGGCTCATACTGGTGGGACTTCCACCAACACAAGAATGGGGATCCCAGTTTCACTAATTGATGAATTGGCAAGTCAACCGTGTGTGCTGCAGCTCCATTAAGTACTATGGAATTGTAAGAAATTGCCAAGCACAGCGATCAGGTATCTCCAGCAATCCCACCTGATATCCTGATATCCTGATATCTTCAATTTTCCACAATCCCATGTAGGGGCAGGGCTCACATTCCAGTTGCCGCTTCATTCAATTATTGAAAACTGAGCCCCCATTCTCTAGATAACCACTGATCAGTTTGTTGAACCCTATCCTGTGGATTGGGGATATCAGTCAAACTTGGTACAACCCCTTTAAGTCTTGGACACATGGGGTGTGTTTGCATTTGGATTCTGTGGCTGCCCCAAGGAATTTACTTAAGCAGCATAGTGGATAATATTTATGCATTAGGACCAAAGCATGTTAGAAATTTGGGCCATTTCTAAAAGTTCTTTGTTACATAGAGGTACATTCAATGCCTGCTTGTAAGTGGTTAAGAATATGAAGCTTTTGTGTGGTGACAACCTCATGTTCAGGTCTCAAAGGTTTTCTAGAATTCCCTGGTTTCCTGCTCAAAAAGTCAGAAAAGGATGTCCAGACCCCCAGATAAGGGCAGACACACAACTCCTTTTAAATAGCAACTTCCCCCTGAAATAAAAGCAGCATGTGTAAGTGTAAGATAGGCCTGTGCAGGAAACACTTCTGTCTTATAGTAAGGTGTCCCTGGACTAAAAGAGTTTCCAAAGTTGAAGGAAGAGAAGGAGGAAAATGTAACAAAATCTACTGCATCAATTGCCTAAAGTTAGATTGTTATTGATTGTGATTATTTGATTATTTTTTTCTGCGGATTTTGTCGCAATCGCACCGACTTTCACGCGACACAAATCGGGGGAGTGGCCGTCGGATTCGAACTAAACAAGGGATTTAAAATTCAAATTGTGGTTGCAATGGTGACATTGCCATATTCTGTCCCATGGAGGCCAGTCAGTGGGGCACATTGACTAAGATTGTGCACCCGAGATCCTGCATGTGTCGATACCCCCCGGAGGTCTGCCAGAGTTCACCTTCTTCTTCTCTGTGTATGTGAGTGCATGTCTTGTGACACAATTTGAATTTTAAATCCCACGCTTAGTTCGAATCAGTCGGGTTGTCCTACAGCCACTCCCCCCGATTTATGTTGAATGAAAGTCGGTGCGATTGCGACAAAAGCCGATCACGTGCGCCAAAAACCCCTGTTAAATGCGCCGCAAATCGGAAATAGCCGGGAAACCCGACAGAAATGCAGTGTACACACCCTTTGTAAATGTGCCCCAGTGTCTTTAGTGGTTAGATGGATAAACAGTTACATTACCACTGTGGCCAAGTGCACAGATACCACCAGGAAAGGCTAGCACAGAGGCAATGGAATCAATGAAATAATGATAATCATAATTAATCATAATCTTTAGCCTCCTTATCTATTTGCTTTGTATGGCTTTAAAAAAACACTTCCTTAGGAGAAGAAACACTGGACAGAGAAGCTTTTGCTCCTTGAAGGGGTTGTCCAAGAATAAAAAAATGTTATATATGGCTGTGAGGGCTGTACAAATAATAGACCAATTCTATTCACCTCCCCTGGCACCGGGATCCCAACTGATCACGCGTATGGAAACCCCAGCAATCCAGAGAGTGGGGGGGAATGATGTCACTAGTGGGTGGGGCAGCAGGGTGAGCATGCATCCTTTTTCTAAATTCTATACTATGGGAGCATAGGAAATTGCCAAGCACAGCACTCACCTCTCGGTAGCACTTACATAGACAGTGACTGGGAGTCCTGACCTCAGAGTCCTGACCTCAGAAATTCCCAACGCTCCCATACTATCGAATACCATGGCAGGACACATAATCGACTTGTCACTCCACCATTAGTGGGAATCTCCAGACTGCTGGGGATCCCATTTTCATGACCGATAGGGGTCCCAGCAGTTGGACCCTCGCTGATCAGCTTGTTATCGTCTGTGCTGTGAAGAAGAAATAAGTTGTTAACTTGTCACAAGCCCTTTTTTTTTATTATTTCTAGGAAGCAGTAACATATTGATTATCTATAGATCCTATAGTGCTATGTGTATCTATGTTCTTATTCAGGGCTGGTCAACGATTTCTAGATAGTATGGCAAAGATACAAAAGAAGGACCATCATTGAGGTTGTGCAATGTTGTCCTACAATGTTGTAACATCTCCACCGCCTGACTCATACTGGTGCATAGTAGGTGCAATGACCGCCCCTTGTCTCCTAAAGGATAGAATTTTACCAAAGTGTTCATAAATTTACAAGTCTTCATGCAGAGGTGTAGTTTAAGCTCCTGGGACCCAATAAAAAATGTAATAGGGCCCTTTACGTTGTAGCAGATTATTCAGTTTTCCTAAGGTTTGGCCTGGTAGTAACTGCTTCCTTCACACCCCCTATACTGCTGCCCCTATGGTCCGAAATACTAACCATGGCATAATATTTATGGAACATTTTGCCTCCAAAATCTCCTCATTTCTGGTAAATACTCCTTTAGTTTGAATCAAAAAGTTGGCACACAACATGCCTAAGTCTAGGTTTTCACCGTCTGAGGTGTCAAGCAACTGCTTCTTCCCCATAGAAATGAGGACTTGTTGTAATGCTGGTGATGGTTGTTTCATAGTGAAAGGAAAAGGTCCACATCCATTTACCCTCCTGGCTTGGTTGATGTCCCTTAGGACAACTACATCATCAATAGCTAACTTCTCATATTAGCTTCTGCTGATCAGCAGATGACTTGTGGCACTGTACCTGGACTATGGGGCATCAATTACAGGATAATGCTGGAAAACCAGTTTGGGTTGGGGCAGGGATGGCAATAAAAACCCAAAATGTACTTACAATTCTATGGTTCCATGTTCCAACATCAGATTTTTGGCACCTGAGTCCGGCTGGAAGTTCCAGCGGTCACACAACCTAATTTAGACAATCAGTGGCCTCTAGATTTAGGACATAATTTACATAAATCAGTAATAGGTGGGAGTTGGTGTACCTAAATTCTCATAATAGGTTCCCTTGGCTTAGTGCTCATGAATTATATATCCTCAATACGACAAATTATTTATAAAAGTGATAATGTCAACTGCAATCTACAGCTATCACCTAGATCATTGGTGGTGAACCTATGGCACGGGTGCCAGAGGTGGCACACAGAGTCCTTATTTTGGGCACCCAAGCCATCAACATGGTACTCGACATAGAACTCAAAGAATCATCTTGCAGTTTCAGGAGACTTGAGAGATTATTGATTGCTTGGGACTGCAGGAAGAGGTAGAACATGTGGAAAATGGAGGAATATCTTTAGAGCTCCTGTAGGCCCCACATTTCTTCTATACAGGGGGACCATAGCGACTAACATTAGTCAAACATTAGTGAAAATTTGCCCTTCTTCTTTCAACTGTTTTGTTGTCCTCAAGAGGCCAATATGATTGGAAGTTGTGGTAGAACAGGTAGCAATAAATTAGTACTTAAATTGGCACTTTGCAATAAATAAGTGGGTTTTGGTTGTAGTTTGGGCACCCGGTCTCTAAAAGGTTCATCATCACTGTCCTAGATACATTTTTAGGTATTGATTTTATCTCAGAATCTGAGTTTTGAACAGGTTAACGTGTGATTTATTACTTTCCAAGTAAATAGCCTCATTGTAGAGTAATAGACTTTAAAACTGGAGCAGATAGCTGAGATATGAAGAGAGCGGAGAGAAGAGAGATGTAAGCTACGAGGAAGTGCTATCTAGTTAGATCGAACTATGTCTTCAGAGATACATTTGTACAAAGCTAGAAGAGATGAAAATGTTTTGCAGGTGCTTCAACGTGGTTCTAAAAGCTTGTCATCAGATATAGGAGTCGGTCTGTGTTCCTCAGAACTGGCATCATACTAGTTCAAAGTCTTGCTGCAGGATGTGGGGTCGTGTTGAGGTTTTGAAGAAAACAAAACATGTCCTTGGAGCTACAGAACATAGAGATCAACAACAAGGAGCGTTTACCTCTATTGGCCACATGAAGATATTTAGAGATTGAGCCCAACCTTACTCCGATGTAAGTAACAATGGGGCCCAGCCTCTATGAACTGCACGACATAGAATAATAGGAAGTATGAATCCTTATTGTTTCATCTAACTCTCCATTTATACTTGTTTTTATTCTTGACTTACCGTATATACTTCACAATGTAGCAGTTGAGAGAGACTTGACAAACATGTCAGCAGTGCTTGGTTTTACTGTTGGGACCCCTATTGTTGTCCCAAGACCACACAATGGCATCAAAACCTTACATTTCCATTAGGAGCACAATTACACAGAACTCACTACATTTTATTTTATTATTTTTTAAAATGTATAAATCTTTATTGAATATTCAATTTCAACAATACAAATCCACCTTTAAAATTCAGCATCATACAATACACACTTTTTATACAGAGCTATGTTACCGTACATCAAATTATACAAACATGTACCTAAACATTCCTAAATGCTGACCCGATCAGATATAGAACTCACTACATTGACCTATTTTCTGTTATAGAAGAAAATTTACAACTGGTGTTACAAAAACCCCTTGTTATTTATACCTACATAACCTGAAGTTTTTCAATCAGTGATGATATCATCATACCACAACCCCTCCACCCCAGAATTCTTCCCTCTACTAATACTTCTATGTGAAGTAGTAATCTGATACATCAAGAAACTGGTAATCAAATCCACTGAAAATATTTAGCAGATAATTCAGAGTGAGTTATCAATTCAAGAGAGGATCATTACTCTTTTTTTGGGACATCATAAGATTAGGTAACATTCCAGCACTGATTCCACACTTGGTTCAAGCAGTCATAAGTATATACGGCACATTTTAATTACAAGAAAAGTAGTCGGAGCCTGGACAACAAAAGTATGATCAAAGGAGCATGGCCCACCAAAGTATGATTGAGGGTGTGCAAACCAATAGAGTATCATCAATGTAGCATGGACTAATAGATGGTCACTGCAATGTTGACCACTAGGGTGTGATTGATCTAGTGTGGACCACTAGAATGTGATCACTGGAGTGAGGACTAATAGAGTATAATAAATGTAGCGGGGACCACTAAAGTATGGTTACTGGCGCATTAACCACTAGAGTGTGATCACTGGAGCATTGACCACTAGAGTATGATCGCCGGAGTGTGAACCACTCGAGTATGATCATAGAAGTGTGGACCACTAGAGTATGATCGCCGGAGTGTTAACCACTAGAGTCTGATCGTTGAAGCATGGACAACTTAAGTATGATCCCTAGAGCGTGGATCACTAGAGTATGATAGATGGAGTATGGACCATTAGAGTATGCCACTTGAGTCTGGACCACTATCGTATGATTGCTGGAGCTTTGACCACTAGAGTATGATCAATGTACCATGGACCACTAGTATAATCGCTGGAGTGGGGACCACTAAAGTATGATTGTTGGAGCACGGACCACTAGAGTATGATTCCTGGAGTAGGGACCACTAGAGTATGATCGCTGGAGTAGGGACCACTAGAGTATGATCGCTGGACAGTTGACCACTAGGTTATAATTGCTGGAGTAGGGACCACTACAGCATGATCAATGTAGCATGGACCAGTATAGTATAATCACTGGAGCGTTGACCACTAGAGTATAATTGCTGGAGCGGGGACCACTAGAGTGTGATCAGTGGAGCAGGGCTAACCAGAGAATGCTTTCTCGAATTGCAGGAAATTTGAAGTGCGCATTGCCATTTTTTTCCACACATTTTCCACTGCTACCTGCACACAAACGTATCCTATTCTCCGGAGGCAAACTAGGGATCCATTTTTTTATCTCTATACTGTATCATCCATTTTTACTGATCCTCAAAATAACAAAAGTCTGGAAAGGGATGTCACTAGCTTGTCTAAACCTATTCAAGGGTCACATGATTATGTTAACTAGTACCTGATCCGCAAATAAACACGGCACATGGATGGCATCTGTGTGGCATTGGTATTTTCACATTGGCACAGACTTCTATGGGACGTCTCGAGCTACAAACAAGGTTTTTGAAAAACTCATTTGTGTGCATCGGTGCATTGACATTTCTATATCAGTGTGCCGTTTGCTAAAAAAAAACGGATAGCATGCAGAAAAAAACACAGTTTGTGTATATGAGGGTCTAGAGTTATTTCTCAAATCCCAGACTACACCTTAATATATAAGGGCTCTCCCTTTGTCATTTGATTTGCACCCTTGGTTTATCAATGACCTCAATGGGACACCTTACGGCGCCTCCCATTGTGTAGAGAGGGAGTGACGGGAGAAGATATATGTCCCCGCAGGCTGTGGTTTTCCTGTGACTGCCGCATTTATAGGTTGTGTTTGGTAAAACACTTCTCTATTACCGCTGCCTAATCTCCAGGGAATAGAAATGTTATTCTCTGATATGGTTTTAATTCACTGTCTGGGTCAAAAGAAGGTTACAGGTTTCCCTCGAACATTTATTTATACCAGAAGAGATTTTTACACGTTTCCTTTTCTGCTCACGCTATCTCGCCTATAAACCAACAATTTCCTCACTTACGGAGATTTGTATGCTGCCTGTGCCACATATTTGTCAAATGGAGCATCTCATTTCTTTCCTAGTGGACTCCTTAATGATACGGTATTTGTTCTATTAAAGCTGTATTGGTGATATGCAGGCTAAATTGCCTGTATTAAAGAACAAGAAAAATGCATTGCATTATAGCAGGAACATCCGTGCACTTTCAACCTCTCTGGATAGCAGCTCCTGCTGATGTTATTTCCAGATAGGAAGAGCCCCGACACCAATAATGTGAACAGTTAACAATCCGCATCCATGTTTTACAGTGAAACATTTATCAACGTATCCGTTTCCTAGTGAATTAGTGAATCATCACCTTCTTATGGATAAGGAAGCGCATTGTATCCTTGGCTCCTTGGTCCGTTACTGCACATCAAATGGAAAAATCCACCTAGAAAAGCGTTCGTCATTCCGATTTTTTCAAAGCCGACTCCTCTACGCACCGCCTCGCCCTGGCATACTCCATAATAAATCGCATAGGTCATGGCATTTCAACCTGTGTTTTTAATACAACTTTCATGTGTATAAGACGTACCCTTTAAAGATGGCCTGTCATTTTGTGACAGTGGGGACAATAAATAAGTAATGGAGGCGTACATTGTGTTCTGACATTTTTAAATATGACAGTGGATTAGGCTGTCAGACGCTTCAGAGAAGTGGATGCTATTTCTCCTGCCATTGTCACACGAGTCGGGCTGCGCTACTAGAATCAATGGCTTCACACAAGTATCTGTGCAACTCGCAAAATGTCAGCATTCAATGGAAGCTACATCTAAAACACAGCAGTCTGATAAAGAAAACTTCATTTTATTAAAGTTAGATTGGAACATTCTAATGGCTTAACATTTACTTATTGTTTATTTATTTGTTTATTCATTTGCATGGGTTTCCTCCGGGTCCTCCGGTTTCCTCCCACACTCCAAAACATACTGGTAGGTTGATTATATTGTGAGCCCTATGGAGACAGGGACTGATTTGGGAAGCTCTGTGCAGTGCTGTGTATTCTGTGTGCTCTATATAAATAAAGGAATTATTATTATCTTATATTCTTTGCAAAATTTTGGTTCCACCATCATGTCTGAGCTGCAACAACAGCAGAAGTCAGAAATTGCTGCATAGTTGTGGGAAGATGTCCTTGACAGTGAAAATTGACTGTGCGTTGTCCATTGTTTTGAACATAAGCCATACGTTTTTAATACATTTTAATGGATCAGTGCCCACAATTGTTATTTTAACAGTCCTGGCTACCGACGTAGTCAGAGCCACAATGACTTTAGTTATACCGGATGCAAACAACGGTGCTGTTGACATGCTGTGTGTATGTCCATTCATGTGCCCATGTCAATTGAAAATGACTACCCAGGACGCAACAAAACAGGAATAGAACCTCCTCTATCTTTTGTGTCATGGGCACGGATATGGCCGTAGAGTCCATGGCCTTGTGTATGAGCCCGTAGAATTGAACAAGGATGTGTGCTAACTGTAGAAAATAGCATGTGTCCTCATTTCCATGTTGTGTGCATGAGTCTATAGACAGGGGACCTCCTGTCACCTCCTTAACCTCCACAAAACCATCAACAGTGGGTCCGGAATTTAAAATGTTTAGATGTTTAATGTAATGCCTGTAATATCACTGCTCCCTTTACATGTGGGATATGTTGTTGTATGATTTCCATGTCTTGAAAGGGAAATCTACCACAAGGATGAAGGTATGTAAACCAAGTACACTTACATGCTGGTGTGTGCCCCCTTTGTCAGGATCTGCTCTTCTTTTAGCTTCTCAAGCCTTTGTTTTTATAAAAAAAAATGATGCATATGGTCTCCAGGCTCCATTGACTTCTATTGAGCCTGGAGCCCCCTGTTTATGGTGATGGTAGACTTATTTGCATAATTTTAAAAAGCTTTTTTTTTTGTAAAAACAATGTCTTAATAATCCTAAAGACTAGATCCTGACATTGGGGGCACACACCAGTATGTAAGTGTGTTTGGTTTACAAACCTTCATCCTGGTGGTAGATCTCCTTTAAGTACTATAGATAGAAATGGAGTATCAGTCTACTGTTACCTTCTTAAAATGAGATTCCAAAATCCGCATTCTCATGATCAAAGGGGTCCCAATACTTAATGTTAAAGCAATCTTACATTTATTTTCTGTAATGGGGATAGGTAATAAATGTTGTTAAAAGAAATTTACCATCAATATCAAACATTAAAAAAAACAGGGACACTTATTTATAGATCCAGGCACCGTGACTGCGGTAATCTTCATATATTTGTTACCAATGGCATCCTTCCTTCTAAAATCAACTTTTAAAATCATGCTAATGAGCATGAGGGGCTACCCTAGCTTTATAGACTGTCTCATCCTTTCCACTGCTCCTTCAGCACTCGAGCAGTGAGCAGTTCTGTGGGGTGGATGATTGAGAATTAGCAACCAAGTAGGTGAGGCTCTAGATCCAAGTATCCTGCTTTATATGCACAGTGACTGTTTCTGCTCTATATACTGTACTTGTATATTTCAACTAAAGCTAATATATTGCCATACAAACACACAATCTATGATGTGTAAAGCAGCAGGACAGTATCACATCCTTTATGTGCCTGGTTCTATATTTGTAGATCTCATTACTGGGTAGAGTGGAAAAGCTCTTTCATACTCTTGGAAAGGAACAGAAACGCTAACCATGCATGGCCGACTGAGTCCCAGAAAGGCATGTCATGTTTTGTTTTCCCTTCATCATCTTGCATGTTATGAATGGAAACATGGCGCTCTGTATCAAGTATTCAGAACGACTGCATTCTTACAATAAATACGTAAAGAAACACTAAACCTAAAGATGAATGATAAAAGTAAACAAGAGACTGACTTGGCCATTCCGATTATCAGCTTCTTATGATAGAATATTATAGCAAATAACATACAGGTTACTTTCTTCAGGATCTCCTTCAGTTTTATGTAGCAGATGGACATTTTTTATTTATTCTATTGTGATTTCTTTAAAACATTCAGATGGACTCGAAGGACACGAGCCCTAAGGCTAAACCCTCTTCCCAGCTCTCCCTACCTAATTTTCCAGCCTACCCTAAGCTGTAGGTGACAGCTAGTCAACATTCCTTTGCAAACATGGAGACAAAGGCCCACATTTATCATAGTATTAGTATATAAGGCTGGTAAAAGACGCAAGTCCATCAATTCCAACCTTTAAGAATTAAGAAAATGTTTTTTTACCGATAATATTTTCGCTCTCCAGAAACTCATCCAGGCCTCTCTTGGACATGTACATAGAGTCCACAATGACAAACTCCTGCGGCAGAGCGTTCCATAGTCTCACTGCTCGTACAGTAAAGAACCTTTGTCTATGGCAATGGTAGAGCCGCCTCTCCCTAGGCGTAGAGAATGCCCCCTGTCTATAGCAATGGTAGAGCCGCCTCTCCCTAGGTGTAGAGGATGCCCCCTGTCTATGGTGATGGTAGAACCTCCTCTCCTCTAGGTGTAGAGGATGTCCCCTGTCTATGGTGATGGTAGAACCTCCTCTCCTCTAGGTGTAGAGGATGTCCCCTGTCTATGGTGATGATAGATCCATCTCTCCTCTAGGTGTAGAGGATGCCCCCTGTCTATGGTGATTGTAGAGCCACCTCTCCTCTAGGTGTAGAGGATGCCCCCTGTCTATGGTGATGGTAGAAGTGCCTCTCCTCTAGGTGTAGAGGATGTCCCCTGTCTATGGTGATGGTAGAACCGCCTCTCCTCTAGGTGTAGAGGATGCCCCAGTCTATGGTGATGGTAGAGCCGCCTCTCCTCTAGGTGTAGAGGATGCCCCCTGTCTATGGTGATGGTAGAGCCGCCTCTCCCTAGGCGTAGAGAATGCCCCCTGTCTATAGCAATGGTAGAGCCGCCTCTCCCTAGGTGTAGAGGATGTCCCCTGTCTATGGTGATGGTAGAACCTCCTCTCCTCTAGGTGTAGAGGATGCCCCCTGTCTATGGTGATGGTAGAACCACCTCTCCTCTAGGTGTAGAGGATGTCCCCTGTCTATGGCGATTCTAGAGCCACCTCTCCTCCAGGTGTAGAGGATGCCCCCTGTCTATGGTGATGGTAGAACTGCCTCTCCTCTAGGTGTAGCGGATGCCCTTGTCTATGGTGATTGTAGAGCCACATCTCCTCTAGGTGTAGAGGATGCCCTTGTCTATGGTGATTGTAGAGCCACATCTCCTCTAGGTGTAGAGGATGCCACCTGTCTATGGTGATGGTAGAACCACCTCTCCTCTAGGTGTAGAGGATACCCCCTGTCTATGGTGATGGTAGAACCTCCTCTCCTCTAGGTGTAGAGGATGCCCCAGTCTATGGTGATGGTAGAGCCGCCTCTCCCTAGGCGTAGAGGATGCCCCTGTCTATGGTGATAGTAGTTCCCTGGCATCAGGGAAGAAGTGTGAGTGGAGGAATAATGGAATAATTCGTCCATGTCGGCTAACTTAACTCTTAACAACCCAGAGCAAAATCAACAGTATACAGATGGGGGTGGTGGAAATCAATGAAATCCGCCAGGAATGGTATAAAGCAGTTATCACATAATGTCCTCATTTCCAGTTATGACATAATGTAAACTAACAAAATCACACTCATCAGCGCATCCTCAGACGCTCTTTACAGAAAGTGGATGGCGCTGAAGTCTGGAGAGGCGGAGATTATATACAGTTATCCTCTCTACTGGAGCAATTTCCAAACACTGGCAGGGTGATCTCTCATTTCTGATAAAGAAACTCCTCAACTATGTTCAGCTGACTCTGTCTTGAAATGATAGCGGCCTCCAAAAATTCTCAAAAACTGGGCAACCAATTATTTTATAGCCAGCATAGAGTTGTTGGAAGGAGGGAAGGGGGAAATGGCTGTCCTTCTTTTTTAGTGTGTTTTTCACTATTCTGTTTCAAGCTGAGACAAAATATAATCAAGACAGAAGAAGGGAATGATAAGGAGCAATGTGTCGCCTATCTACAGTAGTGGTGGTGGTCTGAGGACAGGGATTCTAACTTATCAATAGGGTACAGATCCCCTATCCACGCATTAAAAGAATCGGTGACGGATGCAGGCTGCCATTTCCATTCAAATCTATGGGACTGCATTCCATTGGGGATCCTTGTTCTAATGATTAGTGGAGGGCACCTATACCTTACTCTGCACAGGGGTGATATACTGCAAGCTGGTGAAAACACTATGCCTCATGTTGTCTGTAATGTGTGTGTAAGTGTGCGAGGGGCAGGATATTAGGTAATTTACCAATATACATCTATTAAATGTTCTGCACTGCTTTCATGAAGCCTGTTTCCTTCCACCAATGTCTATTAAATATTTGATGATCACCCACAATGACATAAATATATGATATAGAAGAAAATATGCATGATCATTTTTTGTTTTTTTCACTCCTGGGTCTGCTGCACCTTTATTATGAAATGTCAGCTGCACAATATCGGGGCTTTACCGACACTCAAAAGTTTTCTTTATTAGACGCACAACTTGGGCGCAGATTGGGAGTCCAACACTTTTCCTGCGCTGCTTATTTTCTGACATGTTTTTTGGCACAATTTTGGCGCACACTGAAAGCTGAAAAAAGCTGCTCTACCGAGTTCTATTTCACCGTCATGAATTACACCATTTCCATCCATACGCCAATTCATTAATCCCTTGCATCACAATCTTACACCTCTGTGCAAAAAAGAACAGTGCAGTGTGTACTATGTGCAGTTTGTCTGTGTAGTTTGTCAGGATTTCTGGCGCACGTTCTTCATTAATCTGGCGCCCTCTGCACTGAGTGCATGGACCGCGCAACACATTTCTGTTGGACTCTGCATGATAAATGTGGGACATGGACTGACTGAGCACCGGAACACCCTCTGCAGTACAGAAATTTGTGCCGCATGAAGAATAGTGCAGCTGTGCCACAAAACGGTCACGTGCAACACATATGTGGTGCAGGCAGTTCTTAAAATACCTGTGCAAGCAATTTGCACTAGAAAGAACGTGCTAAGTCCGACAGAAAACTGATGCAAATGTGCCCAAATGTGTGCAACAAAAAAAACGGACCCAGCGCCACAAATGATGAATGTCTGCCATCATCTCTTACCCCGCCTTAGGTGCGCTGATTAGTTTGTAAGCTCCTAGGTCAGGAATGGAATGTACTCATAGTTCATTATAAAATGTGGACAGATTTGTTTTTATTGTTATGGCGGTAAATGAATCTTTGTGCATTCTGCTTTACTGCAGGCGTCTTCGGCTCCTTGCATTAATACGCAACACAAAACCGCTTTCCTTTCGTGAATTTTTATGGTAATTTTATATTTGGGTCCAAAATCAGGTATCAATAATCTGGATGGCATTTTAGATTATATTTTTATGGGCTGTAAAATATAAACCATTTCACTTTTATGATTCTGCTGGAATTCATAATTAGATACTGGTGGTAGCAAATGATAAAATAAATACATGTCTGCAGCAGATGGCTAATGTCAGCAAGCTCTCTTTCCCTTTCTTTCGACAGAAAACACATTTTAAGGAGCTATGTTTTAATAAAGCTTCATTTAGCCCGTCTTGCTATAAGCTATTTGCATACAAAGCCTGTTTTCCCCCATTCTTCTGCTAAGAACTATTACATAACTTGAACAAACATTTGCAACATTGAACAAATACAAGCAAATCTTTAATATAATGAGTTCATATACATACATTGTCATCTGCATGCTGGAAATAGTTACTTCTAGGCCTCATTGTTACTTATTTAACTCCTTAAGACCAGGGACAGGCATGGCAAAATTGCTTGAGAATGTCTGTCGTCTGATTTCAAGCTGTGGGTTTTAAGGGAACCTGTCAGCAGATTTGACCTCGTTAAACTATTAGCCCCGTTGGGTAGCGTATGAAATGTCTTTTCTAGAATTCCCTCTTATTTAAACTCTTGCCCTTTTACCAAAGTCATATGCAGATGAGCAGAGAAGAGTCATATTTTGCTTGAGATGAGTTGCTCTTAGAGGCTGCAGAGGAAGTGTTACTTGAGACGCTCCTATCTCTGGTTCTAAACTAACTAGAAACATATGGACTCATTTACTAAGGGTAAGTAGGATTGTTCACCTTATTCGAGGATTTCATGGCTTGCACAGGTATTTAAGAAGTGTCTGTGATTTTGGCACATGCGATCCTTTTGTGGCGCAGCTGTGCTGGCTTCCATGCGTCACAATTTAGGGGGCATGCTGTTGGACGATCCGACTGATTTGGACTGAGTGCAGGATTTAACTTTCAAATTGTGTCGCAAGACAATGCACTTACGTGCACCAGGAAAAAGAAGGTGAACTTTTTTGGACCTGAGCGGAGAAGCGACACATCCATAATATCAGGCTCACGATCTTAGTGAATCGCGGCGCAGTGCATTATTGTGGGACAATGCACTTTCGTGAACTCCGCAGGACCGGGTAAGTAAATGTGCCCCATAAAAATAATATTTCATATTAAAGGAAATCTACCATCAAAATCCATCATGATAAACACTTACTCACAGATCCAGGCACCGGGACTGTGGTAATCTTTTTATATTTGTTTTTCATGGCCTCCTTTCATCTAAAAGCAACGTTTACAATTATGCTAATGAGCCCAAGATTTCCATTCCCTAAGACCTGCACAGGGATCTGGGTTTTGCTGAGACAAATACCTGAGGTTGCTTCTAACTGGGGCCAGTTGGCACTAAAAAAAAATAATAATTAAAATACTAAGACAGACTTTGAGTTATACAGTTTAGAAAAAAAATGGCTAAGGGGAGACTTTCTCACAATGTTCAAATATCCAAATCAACAGTCTTCTGATTTTTCGAATAAACCTTTTGTTTCTAGTTCTGTGGCCAAGACAAGGGGAATTCTCTACGACTAGAAGAGAGGTGGTTGTACCATAACCATAGACAGTGGAGATCCTCCATGCCTAGAGGAGAGGAGGTTCTACCATCGCCATACGCTGGGGGAGTCCTCTACACCTAGAGCAGAGGAGGTTCTACCATCACCATAGACAGGGGGCATCCTCTACACCTAGAGGAGAGGAGGTTCTACCATCACCATAGACAGGGGGCATCCTCTACACCTAGAGGAGAGGTGGTTCTACCATCACCATAGACAGGAGGCATCCTCTACACCTAGAGGAGAGGAGATTCTACCATCACCATAGACAGGGGCCAATGTCTACACCTAGAGGAGAGGTGGTTCTACCATCACCATAGACAGGAGGCATCCTCTACACCTAGAGGAGAGGAGATTCTACCATCACCATAGACAGGGGCCAATGTCTACACCTAGAGGAGAGGAGGTTCTACCATCACCATAGACAGGGGCCAATGTCTACACCTAGAGGAGAGGTGGTTCTACCATCACCATAGACAGGGGGCATCCTCTACACCTAGAGGAGAGGAGGTTCTACCATCGCCATAGACAGGAGGCATCCTCTACACCTAGAGGAGAGGAGATTCTACCATCACCATAGACAGGGGCCAATGTCTACACCTAGAGGAGAGGTGGCTCTACCATCACCATAGACAGGGGGCATCCTCTACACCTAGAGGAGAGGAGGTTCTACAATCACCATAGACAGGGGGAATCCTCTACACCTAGATGAGAGGTGGTTCTACCATTACCATAGACAGGGGACATCCTCTACACCTAGAGGAGAGGCAGTTCCACCATCACCATAAACAGGGGGCATCCTCTACACCTAGAGGAGAGGCAGTTCCACCATCACCATAGACAGGGGGCATCCTCTACACCTAGAGGAGAGGTGTTTCTACCATCACCATAGACAGAGGGCATCCTCTACACCAATAGGAGAGAAGGTTCCACCATCTCCAAAGACATGGGTCATCCCAGGTAGAGATTCTTTACTGTAAAAGCAGTAAGACTGTAGAGTTCTCTGCTGTAGGATTTTGTTATGGCGGATACTTTGTACATGTTGAAGGGAAGCCTGAATGCCTTTCTGGAGAGCAAAAATATCAAGCTATGAGAACAAGATATTTTGTTAATAGTTGAAGTTGATCCAGGAAGTTATTCTGACCGCCATATTTGGGATCAAAAAGGAACTTTCCCTTACCATGGGCTACTTGGCATCAGTCTATTTTTTTTTCTTGATTAACACCCAGGGATTTATGAATTGAACTTGATGGACTGACATCTTTTTTCAACCTTATCTAGTATGATACCCAGATATGGTTACTTATTGGACCCTGCTCCCCTACTGCTTAGTTTCTGACACCCCTGGTCCTAGGAGAGGCTACTCAGCCGTACAACACTTAACCGAGTGTCTATGCCCGTGACCTTCAACAAAGCACAAAACCTTGTGTAAGGTGCGGTCCTGTTTTTGGAAAAAAGTAGCAATGTTCCCCTAATACTCGAAACCTCCGTAATCAGTAATATATATATATATATATATATATATATATATATATATATATATATATTTGAAAATGTCAAATTAAACATAACAAATATATCTATGTAGGATATTCTGAAAGGCCATTACTTAAAAATATAAGCTTAGTCATTTCAACATCCTATTGACCTTTTCGATGAGGCTATAGGTTGTTCTCATGTATGTGAACCAGAGCAATGTATTTTTACAGGAAATAAACCACTCACCTGACAAGTCATAATGAAAATGTAAGTGAAAAGCGCAGGTTGTATCTATTATCTGCTGTTGACAAAGGAGAAAATGAACAACCCCTCACCTTCACACATTAGTGTTATTGTTAAAGCTATGGCAAAAAAAAGTGAAGTAGAAAGAAAAATTGACTAATACAATAATGAATAATAAAGGTCACTTGAGAACAAATGTCAGAGTTGTGACTGATGGGGAGCATCAGCTTTCATAGACACATGGAACACCATAGCAAATATTACATTGTGTCCACTTTCTGGCCCTTATCAACTGGGACATACTCAGACTTTCTGATATTTTGCCAAATCTTCTATTTATGTCTAGAGGAAAGGCCGTTCTACCATCCATTTAGACAGAGGGCATGCTCTACACTAAGAAGAGAGGCGGTTCTACCATAGACTGGGGGAATGCCTAGAGGAGAGGTGGTTCAACCATCACTATAGACATGGGCATCCGCTGTGCCTAGAGGAGAAGTGGTTCTACCATTGTCACAGGCTCCCCTATGTCAAGAAGAGAGGAGGTTCTACTATCCCCATACACAGAGGACATCCTCTACCCCTAGAGAAGAGGAAGCTCTACCATTGCCATAGACAGGGAGCATCCTCTACACCTAGAGGAGAGGTGGTTCTATAATCACCATAGACAGGGGGCATCCTCTACACCTAGAGGAGAGGAGGATCTACCATCACCATAGACAGGGGACATCCTCTACACCTAGAGGAGAGGAGGTTTTACCATCACCATAGACAGGAAACATCCTCTATGCCAGGAGGAGGGGCAGCTTTACCAGTGCCATAGACTGGGGGCTTCCTCTACACCTAGAGGAGAGGTGGTTCTATCATCACTATAGACAGGGGACATCCTCTACACCTAGAGGAGAGGTGGTTCTACCATCACCATAGACAGGGGGCATCCTCTACACCTAAAAGAAAGGTGGATCTACCATTGCCATAGACAGGGGGAATCCTCTACACCTAGAGGAGAGGAGGATCTGCCATCGCCATAGACAGGGAGCATCCTCTACACCTAGAGGAGAGGTGGTTCTACCATCACCATAGACAGGGGGAATCCTCTACACCTAGGGGAGAGGAGGATCTGCCATCACCATAGACAGGGAGCATCCTCTACACCTAGAGGAGAGGTGGTTCTACCATCACCATAGACAGGGGGCATCCTCTACACCTAGAAGAGAGGTGGATCTACCATCGCCATAGACAGGGGGCATCCTCTACACCTAGAAGAGAGGTGGATCTACCATCACCATAGACAGGGGACATCCTCTACACCTAGAAGAGAGGTGGTTCTATCATCACCATAGACAGGGGACATCCTCTACACCTAGGGGAGAGTAGGTTCTACCATCACCATAGACAGGGGCATCCTCTACACCTAAAAGAAAGGTGGATCTACCATTGCCATAGACAGGGGGCATCCTCTACACCTAGAGGAGAGGAGGTTCTACCACCACCATAGACAGGGGGCATCCTCTACACCTAGAGGAGAGGTGGTTCTACCACCACCATAGACAGGGGGCATCCTCTACACCTAGAGGAGAGGTGGTTCTACCACCACCATAGACAAGGGGCATCCTCTACACCTAGAGGAGAGGTGGTTCTACCACCACCATAGACAGGGGACATCCTCTACACCTAGAAGAGAGGTGGTTCTACCACCACCATAGACTGGGGGCATCCTCTACACCTAGAGGAGAGGTGGTTCTACCACCACCATAGACAGGGGACATCCTCTACACCTAGAGGAGAGGCGATTCTACCATCACCATAGACAGGGGACATCCTCTACACCTAGAGGAGAGGAGGTTCTACCATCACCATAGACTGGGGCATCCTCTACACCTAGAGGAGAGGTGGTTCTACCATCACTATAGACAGGGGGCATCCTCTACACCTAGAGGAGAGGTGGTTCTACCACCACCATAGACAGGGGGCACCCTCTACACCTAGAGGAGAGGTGATTCTACCATCACCATAGACAGGGGGCATCCCATACACCTAGAGGAGAGGAGGGTCTACCATCAACATAGACAGGGGACATCCTCTACACCTAGAGGAGAGGAGGTTCTACCATCACCATAGACAGGAGACATCCTCCACAGCTAGAGGAGAGGAGGTTCTACCATAACTATAGACAGGGGGCATCCTCTACACCTAGAGGAGAGGAGGTACTACCATCACTATAGACAGGGGGCATCCTCTACACCTAGAGGAGAGGAGGTACTACCATCACTATAGACAGGGGGCATCCTCTACACATAGAAGAGAGGTGGATCTACCATCACTATAGACAGGGGCATCCTCTACACCAGAGGAGAGGCATTTCTACCTATGAGTACATATCAGAGAGTAACCAGGAGAAGAAGACATCCTCTATCTAGATGAAAGAAATTTCTGATCATCATCATGATTCTTTGCTGTAACAGCTTCAAGATGATAGAACTCATTGTGATTGACATACTCATTGTGTGGTTGACATATTGGACAAGTTTGTGAGTGATCCTGATGCATTATTTAAAAAATATAATAATACAAGTAGTAGGTACTAGATTTCTACAAAAAATGCACACTGTTACAGAGATTTATTCTAATTGACATGTTTCGTTTTTGGAAGAAATTAGACCCATGAAATGGGATATTTGGTGTAGGGTTCTCTTTTTCCTACAAACCTTTTAGTCTGCCTTTTTCTTGATCAACCCTGTAGAATTACTGATAGAATTGATGGATAGTAGTTATTTTAACCGTATGAACTTGTACATCTTTGCTATAGAGATTGTTTACAGGGGTCCTAAACAATATGTAAGAAACTGTTATCGTCAAGGGTCCAGAATTGAGTGCATTGTCCCCTCGGCTGTGAAGGAGCAAAGCAATGAACAAGGTCATGGAAAGTCTTAGAGTCCATCTACAAGTAACATCTACTCTCTGAGGATCTCAGCAAGTAGATTGCTCCACTCATTTTTCTGAGGATCAGCCAAGCAGAGCCAGTAACAGCTGATGAGACACAATGTTCAGCTGATCCCTTCTGCCCCTTCATTTCATTGTTAGCTCTTGTCTCAGCAACCAGACCCCCACAGATCAAAATTTTGACGTGTTATTTTGACATTGATATTAATAGAGGGGAGCATCATTTATGTGGCGCGAGTCAGGTGTTATTTTTGATCCAATGATGTAGTATTCCCTTTATCACCTCTCCCTCTATACTGTACAAATTATATACCAAGCCTAAAAGTAGAGTTACAGTGGTGAAATTACAGATATTGTTTAGCAATATTTTTCCTTTATTCTTTATATTTCCCTTTTCTTTTATATTTACTGAAATTTTACTGATACTTTGGGTGAGACTAACATTTGGGTGAATTAACATTATATAGATCTGCAATATTCCCCTAGCATTCTACTAAATTCAGATTTCATCCCCTAGTTGGTCTGCAAGAAGTCATTTGTGTGGCGGACATTGAGTACATACATGTGTGTATGACTGTATACATGTATGTGTGGTGTATGCTGTATGCGTGTTTATGATGCATACTTGTGTATCTTCTGTATGTGTGAATATCCTATACAATATGTGTGTGTATGAATATGCATTATGTATGTGTGTATATGGTGTATATACTGTATGTCTAAGTATATGACATATATACAGTACTATATGTGCGTACATAGTGTGTAGGTATTATACAGTATGTGTATATACTGTATATGTGTATATGCTGTGTATATATTGTATGCGTATATAAATGTATGTATATGTACATACCGGGGTCCGCAGACCGCGATTCAATCGGCTTTCCCGAATATTTCCATTTTGCTCTGAATTGTTTTTGGCACACACAATCGGATTGTGGCACATCGGCATTGGCTTGCATGCGACATAAATCGGTGGGCGATCCATCAGACAACCTGATGGATTCTGACAAATCGCGGAATTTAAAAACAGAATTGTGTTGCAAGATCAAGCACTTACATGCACGAGGAAGAAGAAGGTGAATGGCGGCGGACCTCGGCGCAGAAGCGGCACAAGCAGGAAATTGGACGCACGATCTTAGTGAATCGCGGTAGACCCGAATCCTTGTTGGACAGTGCACCAGCGGGATCGCAACAGGACCGGGTAAGTAAATCTGCTCCACTATGTGTGTGTATTGTTTGAGTGTGTATATACTATATGAGTATATACACTTACCGGCCACTTTATTAGGTACACCTGTCCAACTGCTCGTTAACACTTAATTTCTAATCAGCCAATCACATGGCGGCAACTCATTGCATTTAGGCATGTAGACATGGTCAAGACAATCTCCTGCAGTTCAAACCGAGCATCAGTATGGGGAAGAAAGGTGATTTGAGTGCCTTTGAACGTGGCATGGTTGCTGGTGCCAGAAGGGCTGGTCTGAGTATTTCAGGAACTGCTAATCTACTGGGATTTTCACGCACAACCATCTCTAGGGTTTACAGAGAATGGTCCGAAAAAGAAAAAACATCCAGTGAGCGGCAGTTCTGTGGGCGGAAATGCCTTGTTGATGTCAGAGGTCAGAGGAGAATGGACAGACTGGTTCGAGCTGATAGAAAGGCAACAGTGACTCAAATCTCCACCCGTTACAACCAAGGTAGGCAGAAGAGCATCTCTGAAAGCACAGTACGTCGAACTTTGAGGCAGATGGGCTACAGCAGCAGAAGACCACAACGGGTGCCACTCCTTTCAGCTAAGAACAGGAAACTGAGGCTACAATTTGCACAAGCTCATCGAAATCGGACAGTAGAAGATTGGAAAAACGTTGCCGGGTCTGATGGGTCTCGATTTCTGCTGCGACATTCGGCTGGTAGGGTCAGAATTTGGCGTCAACAACATGAAAGCATGGAGCCATCCTGCCTTGTATCAACGGTTCAGGCTGGTGGTGGTGGTGTCATGGTGTGGGGAATATTTTCTTGGCACTCTTTGGGCCCCTTGGTACCAATTGAGCATCGTTGCAACGCCACAGCCTACCTTAGTATTGTTGCTGACCATGTCCATCCCTTTATGACCACAATGTACCCAACATCTGATGGCTACTTTCAGCAGGATAATGCGCCATGTCATAAAGCTGGAATCATCTCAGACTGGTTTCTTGAACATGACAATGAGGTCACTGTACTCAAATGGCCTCCACAGTCACCAGATCTCAATCCAATAGAGCATCTTTGGGATGTGGTGGAACGGGAGATTCGCATCATGGATGTGCAGCCAACAAATCTGCAGCAACTGTGTGATGCCATCGTGTCAATATGGACCAAAATCTCTGAGGAGCTTCCAGCACCTTGTTGAATCTATGCCACGAAGAATTGAGGCAGTTCTGAAGGCAAAAGGGGGTCCAACCCGTTACTAGCATGGTATACCTAATAAAGTGGCCGTTGAGTGTATATGACTGCATAAATGTGTACTTATGCCTGTATACATGTGTATAAAAGTGTATAAATGTGTATATGAGTGTAGAACTTTATGTGTGTGTATAAAAGTGCATACATGTGTGTGTACAAATATGTATATATATTATTAAGCTGCATGGGGACCCCATGCAGAAATCTGAAATGTATCCAGCCTGTCCTAGTTACACCATTGCTTCTCTGCTCATTTGCATATGGCTTTGGGTGAGTTTTTCCATAGGTAAATGTGAAAGGACATTGCATATTCTATCTGAAAGGACTGATCGTTTAATAGGGTAAAATCTGGCTTTATTTAGTATGTGAACCATGAAAACCAAAATATAGCTGAATAGATGGGATCAGTAATTTTACTGTATATATATATATATATATATATATATATATTCTGTATATATTGGGATTATTGGCCTAATATCTGCATGACTGAATTTCACAGCCTACATTCCAGGCATTGCCGCCATTGATAAATAACCAATTAAAAGGAGGTTGGTGAATTATTAAGCAAACTGCATAATGTTGTCCTTTGCAGTCATGGCAGTCACCATATAATCATTAAAGAAATGAATTCCATTTTAAAAACGAAATCTCCATAGACACTGTCATTGTCCATTATTGTGTATGACAACTATGAATGTATTTGAGTAGGAAACCCTGTTCACATGGACAATATAATTCTGGCATTTGGCAGTAGTAAAACTAGGGCCTCAAGCATGATAGGGGTCTCCAAGGCAACTCATGGCCCTTTCTGCTGGAAATCTCATCCTTTCTCAAGCTCCTAGGACAGTTCTGCAGTCCAGTTCCTCACAGTGTGGTCCATTGTACTGGAGAAATTGTGCACTGGACTGTACTGCACCATAACAGATGAGGGAAACAGTGCAAACAGGATACAGATCACATACTGAAAAAAATCTCTAAAGTTAAAATCTGAGTTTAGAAAATCATTAAAGGAAATCTACCATTAAAATCCATCATGATAAACCAGGGACACTTACTCATAGATCCAGGGGGCTATCTGTGGTAATCTTCTAATATTTGTTATCCATAGCCTCCTTCCTGCTAAATTAACAATTAAAATTATTCTATTGAGCTTGAAGGGCGCTGGGGGGCATTACCAGAGCCCCTCTGTGCTGTAGCTTCACAGACTATTTTACTGTCTCTCCCTATGCTCCTTCAGCACTTCCCCCTCCTTCTGCATGATGTAATCTCACTGCAGCAGAGGAAGTTTCAGCACACAGTGAGAGGAGGGACATGCTCCTGCACACTGTAACAGCATGTGAATCTGCATGCCCCCCTGAGCCTTTTTAGCTCATTAGCTTAATTTTCAAAATGGATTTTAGAAGGAAAGAGGCCATGGATAACAAATATAAGAAAATTACCAAGCATCCGGCTTTTCTGCAGCCCTATTCACCTTGGACTTTCTATATAAGATGGGGGCTGATGGCTGTTTCGCAGCTTCCCTCCTGGATTTATTCTTTGGGTGCTGGGGGATGGAAGTATCATCATACGTTGGCATACTTAGCGCCAGCATATGATAAATGTGCCCCAGTGTGTTGGTAAGACTTCATGAACCGTTCACAGGATAGGACTCCGAGCATCAAAGTGATATATGATGCAAGGAGGCCCAGCTTCCCCAGCAAAACATTGGTGCTGTTCTGTAAGAAAGGAGGGATCCTGTCATGGGTGTCCCTGTGATCCACGACTTGGATTGCGGGCACACCCGTACAGTGGTGGCACCCCTCCCCTTGCTTACCTCTGTGCGTTCCGGTTCCTGTCCCGGCTGGTCGCCGCATGCGTCCCCGCTCCCTGTGGCGCGCACACTCCATCACTTTCAGATTTGTGGGGGCAGCGCGCCGTTGATTGGCGCTGGCCACTTCCGGGTTTCTATTTGGGCCAGCTGCTACCATCATTCCCCACCGGATCTTTGAGCTATATTACATCGAGAAACCTTCCCTCCGTGATCTTTGTTTCTGCTCTGACCTTCTGTTGTGACCCTGGACCCATCTCTGATTCTGCTCCTCCGCTGCCAGCCCTGACTTCCTGCTCCGTCCCTAACCTTGCATCATTGCCTCCTGCCTTGACCATCTGCCTGTCCCCACTACTAGATTGACTACCGTTCCTGTACCTTGACCTTGGCTGCCACTGTGGACAGGTTGCATCTGTGGAATGACCTGGTGGTACCATGCAGCAGCAAGTCCATCCCGCTTTGTGGCTGGCTCTGGTGAAAACCGGGTGCCACTTAGATTCTGGTCCCAGGTGTCAGCTTGTGTCATCGTCCGTGGTGGTTCAGGGGGTTCACTGACCCCGAGCCCTAACACATCCTATATAACTTCAATATTTGGAGTCCCATCCTCGGCATTGTAGTAGATCCATGAATCCATGTTTCACAGACCAAACACAGCTGTGTGTTTTAGCCCTGACAATACATGTTAAAATGTAATTGTAGCACCTAAAGTAAGTAGTAAGTAGTTTTCTGCTGTATCAATTCGTTCTCCGATACAATGTAAAAAGACACATACCTGATGTTTACCAACACGCAAAACCTTTTATGAGAAAAATCTGCAAGTTGTTTTTATGTAGGTTTCCAATGATCGTGGCTGCACCTGAGAAACACCAACCTCTCCTTTAAGAAATGTCCTATATGAGGCTTCCTGTAACAATGTATAAAACGTGCTTTTACATAAAAGAAACGAAAAATGCTCTGCTTTTCCAGTTGATGTTTAGAATGACTATTGTCTGCGGCTGGTGCCCAGTGTGAGATTTTATTTCTCTAATAATAAGGATAACGGGCTGAGTGGGCATCGCTAAGACCGGGGGGCAGTGAAGTGGAGCACTGCCTGCAAGACAAATGTTGTCAGCTGGAGAATAAGCTCCCACTCAGCCATTCCCTAGGCACACGAAGACAAGTGCACAGTCATTACTCCAATGTGTGCAAGGCTTGCAGAATAAAACCTGCTATGCTATCCCCTATGCAAATTACACAGAGCTGAAATGCTTGTATGGTTTCAAGGTTTCATATTAACTGAAACTCAGACTGCACCGAGATTTAATGTCAGACCATTCCCCACCCTCCGCCGAGCTTTGGCTCTGTAATGTATTCTTTAATACTTGCAATGTGCTTAGATACAAATGATCTCGCCTCCTTGCGGACGTCTACTGGTGATAGAGGCCAGAATAAATGATGACTACGGCCCGCGCCAGCCAGATGGAAACGGAATAAAATGCATTTTATTTTCTCATATTTTTTCATTATTCCCTCCTACACTTTAGCAATGTATTTGTGTAGGTTTACATTCGCCATTTTTAATAGGAATGCATCATTTTGGGTCAGAGGCTATCAGCTTTTTCTTATACCACTTGTTATATATTTTTTTTTCAATCCACTGCTGCTGGAATCAATATACCCCAAATGTAAAATGTACAAGTCAAATCTCCTAGTAAATTTGTATTTCTGAAATTGCTACAAGCTCCCTCATAGCATAATCCTGATACTGTCAAGCGTCCCTCCAGTAACATGTGACAGTTTAATCAGGGCAGGTTTGCATCTTATCAGCAGACAAACTAACACAATTCTAGGTGCCAGAGGCCTGGAAGACAAGAAGATCCAGAGCAAACGAAGAAATCACATGCAAAAACCCCAAATAGCATAATAGAATATAACCATGTATAACCTAATAGCCTTAAAGAAACGATCCGCATTTCCAACATGTATGGATTGTATATGTGCATGCACCCTGCTAATATACTTGAACCAATTGGCATATGTCACGCAGTGATTAATTCCCGAGGAGGATTCTGGGTAATGGCATGCAAATTATCCCACTGAATTAAATAGCTCAGAGTACCTTTTTACACTCTCACAAGTATCTCCTGTAACAGACTACCCGTCAGAGCCTTTTCCCACGAGGCATCCATTCAGTTGTCAAAATGCCATAAAATGTAGAGGTAGATGCTTCACGCCAAGACAGCGCTATCCTTTTATGGAAAATATAATTTGGTAGATGCTTCTGTTATGGGATTGAAACGTATTCTGTCTATATAGGAAGGTAGAGACTTCAGGCTTCATATGGGGTTTAAGTGGAAGAAGTAGAAGCAGTAACTAAACTGACCTCAAAAATTCTTAACTGAATCCACTAGAGGAGAATATAGAAGTTTTGTGTCAAGTTGTCAGCAGTAACAATTTCTATCTTTTGGGTCTTGTGTTCCTTTGACCGCTCAACTCACGATGACAAGATCAGTCATAGTCCTGTCTCCGAACAGCTCCTGTCTATGTTTTTTTCATTTGACAGTATTACAGAAGTTGACTTTTAGGACACTTTTATTTCAAAGGTTTGTACATTTTGAAAAATATCTTCCTACACCTGATGCATATGAGCATATTTGGGGTGAAAGTGATTTTTGATATTGTTAATTTATTCTAAGTTCTTACGCACATGATCGCGTGCTGAAACAGGTCACAAACAAGGAAAGGTTTGCGGCCCCTTTTGGCTGGTAGAAATGGTAGAGAAAAACGGTGCTCACCCCTTCGATCTCAAAAGGAGTTGAATGTCCACGGCACAAAACAGGCAAGCATAGGACCTGCACCGCACTGTGTAGAATAGACCTATATGGGAGCCTTCAGTTAGTCACAATTTGTGCTGCAAGCTCACGACCCCATACATGGTCAAGTGCAAGAGGTCCTAGGAAAGGTCATCGATATCATATTGGTGGGAATTAGAGATGAGTGAATCCATTTTTTGGCTCATAGATTCAATACAAATCTGCCATTTTTTCAGGCACCAAATGAAAGCCGAATCTTTTTGGATTTTCTACTATAGATCTTTCAAAATGGCTAATTTTTGTCATTCATACTAGAGCTTAGGAAAGGAAGACAGGTGAGGGAAAATTAAAAATGTATTTAAATTTTTGAAAATATTAACAAAATGGGATTTCATATTTTATAGAGCTAAAGGGGGTTTATATTCCAACCTCCAAGACACTTGGAGCAACAACATTGATGAATCAGGCCCAAATGAAATAATTTTAAAAAATTCAACAAAGAATTCTCTGAATGGGTTCTGATTGCAAGTTTCTGAGCCACACCCTCAGCTGCCTTGCAGTATCCCTAGAAAGCTTGGTTGTTAATTCTGGAGCTCAGTGCTACTCTCAGTTCTGGGCTGAGTGATGCAGGGCCTAGCCAGTCAGCTGGTAGGTCATCATACAGAAAATGGAAAAATAGCTTATCCCCAGTTTACTCTGGGCTGGTTATACTTTCTCCTGTGACTTTCAATACTTCAGCCTGTTTCAATTTGCTGTCCCTGAAATCCTGAACCTGTATTAAGCCTGAGCTTGTACCTTGAACCAGCTTGATCCAGACCCCTGAACCCCAGCCTAATCTGGAACCCCTAACCTGTACCTGACCCTGTATCGTGCCTGATCTGGAATCCTGCATCCTGTCTGATCTAAAACTCTGTATCTTTTCTGATCTGGAACCTCAAACCGTGTGTCCTGCCAAATCCAGAACCTCAAACCATTTATCATGCCAGATCCAGAATCCCAAACTCTGAAACCCATTTGGGACCCTGATCCTGTACCCCAGGATATACCCTGATCATCTAACCCAAACCCATCCCTGTTCCCTGATACCCTTATGACTGCATACTTATATGCCATGACAGAAGGTTCTATGAATTGAATCTTGAATGATTTGCTGACATGTAGTCGGAATTAACACTCACCACCCCCAATATTTAAAATTCAATGTATTCTTCAGATATAACATAGAGATGGAGCTGAAAGCACTGCTTCTTTATGTGTAGATGTACAACCATATAAATCTGCAGATCAGATCATGGGGTCCCAGTAGCCAACACTTTCACTGATCAGCTATGTTTAGCGGCCGTCTTTCTCTGGAAGACCTACAAGCCCAGCACCATGATCTGTGTAGTGTCCAGAATCCAAGTTACCTAAATTTCACATTCAAAAGAATCTGAATATTGCCCATTGGTGGTGCTAACAGGCATCGGACCGCCACCAGTCTGATTGTGATGACCAACGGGACAAGTCATCAATATCAAAACGTCCTTTAGATTCAAGTAATCAGTTGCTAATGGAGACTGTGCCCCGGATGGCGACTTTGTGAATCGCTGTGGAAAAAAAAAGGGGCTTGAGGGGATGATACATACACAGTCGCTTAGACATTACTTACTTGTTTAACCCCATGCTAAATTTGACTCTAAACTAATGGGTCCACATCTCAGTTAAATGCATCAAGAAAAGGAATCAAAAATATAAGAAGTTATGATCAGAATGTACACCAAGTGGATATGGAAGGACAATAGCCTTGACACTGAGTGCGATGTCCTTATTCCATGGTAGTTAAAAGCAAAACTGGGCTCTTCTTACACCATAAAAAATATACATACAATATACACACCATAAATACATATATACAGCATATACACATCACATATTCAGACTCATTTAGAGTATATACACATCACAAATACACACAAACAGCATATTTACATCTAATACCCCAGATGCCGGGGCCCCCTTACACTGTGGGCCCCTTAGCAGTTACTACGGCTGCTACCCCTGTAGTTACGCCCCAGCCCATAGCTACACTGGAAGCGGACGAGTTTTCTTCGGGCCTCATGCACGACACAACAATCTAAAATCTACACAGTGGTGAGCTGAATTTTTTTTACCAAAAGATCTGCTTATATCAAGACCAAGTGGATATGGTAAAGGGTGTGTAAGGGGGAAATAGAGTATTTATGGCAATCTGTCCAAGATGGAAATGAGCAAAGATTTTACAGGCAGCTAAAAAAAAGTGCCACTATCATGTGGTAAGGTCACAAGTAGTATTTAAATGTGTAATTCAATTTTACACCAGAAGTTTGATACAGGCAGCCCCCGGGTTATGTACAAGATAGATTCTGGAGGTTTGTTTTTTGAGTTGAATTTGTCGGAACTGTATATTTTATAATTGTAACTCCAGACAAATTTTTTTTTGGTCTCTGTGACAATTAGATTTTGAAAATGTTGGATTGTCATAAGAAGCAGGATTAACAATAAAGCTTAATTGCAGACACGTTTGATAACTGTTATAGCTGATTATTGTAGCCTAGGGCTAAAGTAATTACCAATTACCAACATCCAGAGCTCCGTTTGTAAGTCGGGAGTTCTTAAGTAGGGGACCGCCTGTAATTATATATATACACTCACTGGCCACTTTATTAGGTACACCTGTCCAACTGCTCGTTAACACTTAATTTCTAATCAGCCAATCACATGGCGGTAACTCAGTGCATTTAAGCATGTAGACATGGTCAAGACAATCTCCTGCAGTTCAAACCGAGCATCAGTATGGGGAAGAAAGGTGATTTGAGGCCTTTGAACGTGGCATGGTTGTTGGTGCCAGAAGGGCTGGTATGAGTATTTCAGAAACTGCTGATCTACTGGGATTTTCACAGACAACCATCTCTAGGGTTTACAGAGAATGGTCCAAAAAAGAAAAAACATCCAGTGAGCGGCAGTTCTGTGGGCGGAAATGCCTTGTTGATGCCAGAGGTCAGAGGAGAATGGGCACACTGGTTCAAGCTGATAGAAAGGCAACAGTGACTCAAATCGCCACCCGTTACAACCAAGGTAGGCAGAAGAGCATCTCTGAACGCACAGTACGTCGAACTTTGAGGCAGATGGGCTACAGCAGCAGAAGACCACACCGGGTGCCACTCCTTTCAGCTAAGAACAGGAAACTGAGGCTACAATTTGCACAAGCTCATCGTAATTGGACAGTAGAAGATTGGAAAAACGTTGCCTGGTCTGATGAGTCTCGATTTCTGCTGCGACATTCGGATGGTAGGGTCACAATTTGGCATCAACAACATGAAAGCATGGATCCATCCTGCCTTGTATCAAAGGTTCAGGCTGGTGGTGGTGGTGTCATGGTGTGGGGAATATTTTCTTGGCACTCTTTGGGCCCCTTGGTACCAATTGAGTATCGTTGCAATGCCACAGCCTACCTGAGTATTGTTGCTGACCATGTCCATCCCTTTATGACCACAATGTACCCAACATCTGATGGCTACTTTCAGCAGGATAATGCGCCATGTCATAAAGCTGGAATCATCTCAGACTGGTTTCTTGAACATGACAATGAGGTCACTGTACTCAAATGGCCTCCACAGTCACCAGATCTTAATCCAATAGAGCATCTTTGGGATGTGGTGGAACGGGAGATTCGCATCATGGATGTGCAGCCGACAAATCTGCGGCAACTGAGAGATGCCATCATGTCAATATGGACCAAAATCTCTGAGGAATGCTTCCAGCACCTTGTTGAATCTATGCCACGAAGAATTGAGGCAGTTCTGAAGGCAAAAGGGGGTCCAACCCGTTACTAGCATGGTGTACCTAATAAAGTGGCCGGTGAGTGTATATATATTATTTGTTCTCCTGCAGTATAAAGTCATATAGACATTATACACAGAATGGCCTTTACCATTAATGTGGTTGTGAGCAGAGCAGGGAATAGTGTAAGCCATAACTTGGCGCTAGCCTCTCATGTGGAAAATAAAAGTGGCCTAGGGGTACGTAATTGCCTTTCTGCTACCCTTTCAATTCTCCCCTGCATTTAATAATTACCTATAGGGAGGTCATTCCTTACTATTCCTGTAATTATACGGCTAAATTGCACTATAAAACATTACTTACAATACACTGCTATACTGTAAAAGCTAATTAAATTATTTTATGTAGGTGAATACAATTATCTGCCATACATTAATTTTCGATCATATGCGAGACTAGACTAGAGAAATGAACAATTAAAATGCTACTATTTCCTATTTTATATTAAAGAGAACCTGCCCCCTCTCCTGATTTGTCTGTTTTATTGAATAATTTCATTATCCACGAAGAACCATGTTTGAGGAATTTTTCTTATAACTCTGTGGTGCACATGTACTTTTGTTTTCACTCTTTGGGGTCCTGAGTCTTTTCTTTCTTTTTCTGCTTTTCTGCTGGTCACATGTGTCCTAGGAGTTTTGCCTTTTTAATTTGTCTGAGTTAAGGTCTTCAGTGATTGTTTTTGAACAAAAGTTGCAAAGAAAGTTTACAAACAGCTTTCCTAAACCTGACAAAAGAAAGTATTTATTTGCAACTTTTTACAAAAAGGTACAACATTGACATCTGGAGATAGGTAATAACTCACATTACCCTGTAGAAATATGGACAATGATGAACCGTGAAGTCTTAGGTGCAAAAAAAAGATTAACACAAAAGTGCATATTGCAAAGAGTTGCAAAGGAGAAAAATTTAAGCCAATACAAAGGTACACGTGCTCCTACACTTCATTCCTTAGTAAGAAAGTTATAAGCAGTTAGCCAAGTAGGTGTTTCCAGCTAAAGGTTTGTAACTGTAAAGATGAATACTGTCCAATCAGTGCTGAATATGGACAGACACACCTCTAATTGATAACACCCACATGGATAATTGCCTTCAAATTTATAGTAACAAAGGAACTGAACATAAGAACCACATACTAACTAGTAGATCCCTTCCACCAGGTCTGACCAGTACATACAGCAGGCTAGGGTCCACCAGCCTTGCTCCCTTCCCTATTACCGCCCTATGCCTAAAGTGATACAAGGGACAGAAAGGGCTAAAAAGTGGTGGATTGGGGATTAATTTATGCCTTAATGTTAAAAGAAAGGATATTCTAGAATTGTGATTTCATGGGGAATAAAATATTTACACAGGAGTAAGATCTCTTTTCAAAAAATGTGTAACCCCTAATTTACAAACAATTTGTAAAAACAGACTTTTTAGAAATTAAAAATTTTGACATCTATTGTCATCGTGTGTCCGACGGTACCCGACCTGAAAAGAGAGATGTAGCTGTAGAGATGATGCTCATCAGGCATATGACCAGGCTGTATCCTAGAGATACTGGAATCAAGAATGATTAAGATTTTTTGAATAAATATAAGAATACATAATGGGGCAGATTTACTTAACCGGTCCCGTCTTGGTCCCGTCACGGTGTGTTGTTCGACGTGGATTCGGGTCTGATTGTGCGTCCGAGTTCCTTCCTGTGTCGCTGCTGCGCCGAGATCCGCCGGAGTTCACCTGCTTCTTCCTGGTGCAGGTAAATGCTTGATCTTGCGACACAAAACCTTTTTTAAATTCTGCGGTTTGTCAGAATCCGTCGGGTTGTCCGGCGGCCCGCCCTACCCATTTCTGTTGCATGCAAGCCGGCGCCAATGCCCCAGAATCCTATCACGTGTGCCAAAATCCCGGGGCAATTCAGTGCAAACGGAAATATTCGGGAAACCCAACGAAAGTGCGGCATTTGGACCCTTAGTAAATGAGCCCCAATATGTAGGTAGTGGATACATGCTATCCATGATGGAAGAACAAAAAAGCACCACCAGGTACTGGCCAGGGTAGACCCATGTTTAATTTAATAATCTCTATATGCAAGTGAACATATATTTATTATTTGTGGGAAAGGATAACACACAAAGGATATATTTTTCATTGGCCTGGGCCATAAGCAAGCTTGGCGTGGGGATTTGCTGTCAGGCTCCTCTAGATTTACAATAATTTATACCAATTTTCTAGTGTCGATTTAATTTAGCCACACAGCCTGCTGGAACTATAACCCTCATTTATGGCAAGGCATACCTATTGTAAAGTCATAAGAATAAAATGTGAATGGAAAGTTGATAAGGCTCACCCGACCAGATTCATCCTGGGGAGGCTTCCAGCTAAGCAGCTCGGATCCCGTGTGACCAACGTGTTAGACACCAGACAATCCAAAAAAAACAACGATCCAGCGCATAAAGTAAGGAAATCCTCCAGATTTCTATTGGTTTCCATAAGAGATACACCATCACATAAACCATACCACTGTGTCTATGCTGTAGACTACAGTATCCAGCCAACGCGTTTCAAGCATTTTACACACTCTTAGTCATGGCTCCGAGCCATGAAGGTCATTCAAGTGTTCCTAGGGCAACAAATGTTTTTTTGTTTTTGTGCAAAAATATCTCTCGGTCACTCCTCTCTGGAGCAGGCGTATGATTTAAAGCATGTGTAAATGATCCCACCATCTTTCTGTTTGTTAAATATAGCAATACAGAATCCCTATAAAACAATTTAGATCAACCCTTTAATTTCAGAATGACCACTTTAATTATCATAAGCTTATTAATCACTTTACATTAGGCGCAGTTTAGGTGCAATGTTAGATTCAGACATTTACATGTGATCCTGCTACAAGCTTCTCTCTGTTTCTCTCCCACACCCCAGCATGAGAATGACCCTCACAGCAGTGCCCAGGTGTGTGACACCCTGCACCCAGTGATCTCCTCAGCCGTGGCTTCTCCTGGAGGGAATTCCCCAGTGCTGATCTTCTGCTGCCCCCATGTAATTCTGGCCTGTATCCTCCTCAGACATCGGTACGGTCATCGTGCTACTCTGTAGTATTTGCAACTCCCACTTATTTCTCTTCTCTCCCGCTCTGAACTGCAGCTTTTGCAGATTGTTTGTAAATAGAAAGTCATGAACTGTAAACAGAGGCTGCACGAGGTGTCTGTGGTGTCTGCTCTGCTGCTGGGGATAAGCTGCTCTGCACAAGAGCTCAGTGTTACTTCTCAGTTTATGCCACCTTCAGGCTGAAGTGTTACTGCGCCTAAATTGCATCTAAATGAACAAGTTGCTAATAATAAATGATTATTAGGAGCAGCAAAACATCTGAATTGGCAGGATAAATGAGGAAAACATGGTTATTTTTGCTTCGTGGGTAGTTTAGTATTTTGTCACAAAACTGGCGCAAAAACAGGCAACTATATGATAAGGCACCAAAACAACAGAAAAAACACGTGATACATCTGGCCCTTTGTCTATAGCAATACACCATTTCAAACACAAAAAATTTATAAATGTCCCCCTATAGAGGTATTTTTTTTTAGACAATTTGAAATGATAAATGTCATTCGACACATTAAACACATCTGTAATAGTAGATAAATGTGTCTTATTGACGATAAACAAATGTCCGACGGACACTTCAAAATGTGTCCAAAAAGGCGCAAAAATTGCATTGTGCCAAAAAAGACTGGCGCAAAAAGTAGAAGAATAATAAAGATAAACGACCCCTTTTGGCTCCCACTATGAAAGATACAGTTCTTCAATAGATTACATGGGCAACCATTATTTGTCAAGGCTGACGAGCAATTCTACATCCCCAGAAGAAACTACTTACTGTGGCCGACGCATCAGCTGACCAACGGTGTTATTTCACTATAGCAATACATAACACAAAACTGCGCTATTATTGTTTCTACGATAATTACTGTTATTGTCATCAATTGGGACTTGAAGGACCATTCCATCTTTTTTTGGCAATCAACTTTTATGTTACTTCTAATGCAAATAATATGATTTTTTTTTCAGCATATTTTTTCTTAATGAATCCTAAAAAAACCTCTGTTTTGCCCCGGGGCTCGGAAATTCTTTTAAATCGCTCATCTGTGCCGCTCCAGATTTATTATCTTACCTTTAATCTGCAGATTTATTCATAGCTCCCAGATATTGTTTTTGCGCTGATAGGGTTTTATTAACTCCTCTAGTTTTATTTTTTTTTTCCCCCCTAATTTAAAGTGAATGTAAATGGTAAAAGGCTTTATGCTGGCCGCGCATTGATTAAGCACTGACTCTATGGCAAGAGAAGGATTGCACTTTCATAATTATTTTCTTTTAATGAAGTAGTTTGACACGAAGCAGAAAAAAAAAACATGCTTGACTAGTTAGCCTAAGAGCATAATCCTGGTTCCAGGCTGAGGTTTGGGGTGTGTGTGATGAGGTCGTGCTTATGTTTATGCCCTGCGGGGAAGTGACATATTGCCTGGTTGCCCCTGCTGTGATTAACCTCTTCAGCTCTCCTCCTCCATGTTCACCAGGGACGTGTGTATGTGACATATATTCACAAGAGTATAAGTAATCCCCCCTGGTAAATTCCAATCCAATTATCTCTAACCTCTAAACCCCAAACATACTCTCTGGGAATTAGAGATCTGCACACCCATAGTTAAGTCGTCACATGACTGGAGCGTCTATTATCTCTATCAAAATCTTCTGCTACTGTTAATTTTACTAATCCAAAAAAATGAAACTGGTGTCATTAGTTCTGCACTGTGACAAGAAGAGATGTAGAAAGGCTTCAACGCTACGACATCTACTACAGAATTTATAGTTATACTACTAAGACAATGAAAGGGTTTCTAGCGATGTCTAAATCTGGACAAATATCTATTCTACTAGCGCAATAAAATTCAATAAAACTATTCTACTGTAGTGCAAGTAAGTACAAGAATATATGATATACAGTAGGTGCCAATATTATAGGCATTTAGAACCCAACAATAGGTTCTAATACAATATTACTAGTATGAAGAGCGAATAAACAATAATGGGGCTTATTTACTAAGGGTCCCGCGGCCACATTTTAGTCGGGTTTTCCGACTTTTCGGGGATCGCGCCGCCGGGACAGGCATTTAGAAGGGGATTGTATCGCACGCGATCGGATTTTGGCGCAGCAGCACTGGCTTTCATGCAACAGAAATTGGGATGGGCCATCGGACGATCCAACGGATTCGGACTGAGCGCAGGATTTAACATTTAAATTGTGTCACAAGACAATGCACTTACATGCACCAGGTAGAAGAAGGTGAACTCCGGCGGACCTGAGCGGGGAAGCGACACATGCAGGAAATTGGGCGCACGATCTTAGTGAATCGCAGCGGAGTCCATGATCTTCGGATAACACACAGTGGGGAACGCGACAGGACCGGCTAAGTAAATGTGCCCCAATATGTTTTCAAAAACTATATTGCAAAATATAATATACAGGCGGTCCCCTACTTAAGAACACCCGACTTACAGATGACCCGTAGTTACAAACGGGCCTCTGGATGTTGGTAATTTTTAGTCCCAGGCTACAATGATCCGCAATAACAGTTATCACAGGTGTCTGTAGTTAAGATTTATTGTTAATCCTGGATCTTATGACAACGCAACAATTTTAAAATCCAGTTGTCATAGAGACCAAAATTTGGTTGGGGGTACAATTATAAAGTATACAGTTCCAGCTTACATACAAATTCAACTTAAGAACAAACTTACAGAAGCTATCCTGTATGTAACCCAGGGACCGCCTGTATTTGTCACGGCCATACCCGCGATCCTTGGTACACCTGTGCCCTCCTGTGTGGCACAGTTACCCCTCTGCTCGGACTTACCTCTCCTGGCTCGGCTCCGGTCCCGACTAAGCCACGATCCTGCTGTCTGACTAGCCGCGCGCTTCCCCGGTCTTTAGGATTTAAAGTGTGCTTCTGATTGGGGCTGGCTTATCCGGCTCGTCCTTATAATCCGCCACCTCCCTTCACTCTCTGCCGGATCTTCAAGTCATTTTCCTAAAGGGAAAGCCCTCGTGTGTTTCCTAGTGTTCCAGCGTTCCCAGGATTTCACTGTACTCCAGTGTTCCTCCTAGTTCCTGTATTCCTGTGGCCTTCCTGTATTCCTGTGGCAGTCCTGTATTCCTGTGGCAGTCCTGTATTCCTGTGGCAGTGCTGTAGTCCTGTGGCAGTCCTGTATCCCGGTGGTCATCCTGAGGTCCTGCCATCCCAAGGTCCTGCCATTTTGAGATACTGCCATCCTGGTGTTTGGTATCTGTGGTCCGTCCATGTGGTTTCTACCCCGGTGATCCGTCCCAGTGTTCGTGTGCCTGCTGTCATCCCAGGTTCGGACGGTTCCTGCTTGCTACCTTGGCTGCCCCAGTGAGCATACTACCAACCCTCGCGGTGGTCCAAAGGGTCCACATACTCTTTCTACAGAGACTCTCTGATGGTTCCTCCAGCTGAACCGTGACAGTATTAAAAGGGTTGTCCAGCTATATACATTTTTATAGACTGGTGGGGGGCTTTAAAAATATGAAATGATAAAATAATATACTCACCTCCCTTCGTATTCCCTTTCAGCCACGGCACTGGACGTTACTGCCTGTTCTTGTATACTAAAGCCAGCTGTGCAGATCACGGTAGCCAGTGTGTCTTTCACCTGAGGTGGACAGTCCTTGCTTGAAGGAAGCTGACAAAGATGTCTCATTCGAGGAGAGCTCGGAGGCTAGGGTGCGGAATTTGACAGCCGAATCCATCCAGCACCAATCAGGAGGACGCTGGCCCTTTAAGTCTTGAAGAGCCGGCACACGCGCCCTAGGAACGGGGATGTCCGTGGCCTAGACGCATCTGGAGCGTGGAGTGGTGAGTATAGGCCTGGGACAGGGACAGCGGGGACCACGGCACATTTACGAAAGCACCCGTGACACAATGGGGCACATTTACTAAGGGTCCACGGACCGTAATTCCGTCGTTTTTTCCCAAATATTTCCGCTTTGCGCCATTTTGTGCAGAGTTGCCCCGGGTTTTTGGCGCACGCGATCGGATTGTGGCGCATTGGCGCCAGCTTTCACACAACAGAAATCGGGGGGCGTGCCGTCAGACAACCCGACTGACTCGGAAAAACCGCAGAATTTAAAAAACAAAATCAATCACATGCACCAGGAAGAAGAAGGTGAACTCCGACGGACCTCCACGCGGAAGCGACACCTGCAGGAAATTGGATGCACGACCTTAGTGAATCGCGGCAGACCCGAATCCTCGTCGGATAACGCACTGTGGGATCGCGACAGGACCGGGTAAGTAAATGTAGCTTAAGTTTTTTCCCTTTGTGATACATGTGATGAGTTGCCTGTTTAGTCTTACTTTTGTGACTAGTGTTTTATACCAATCTCTGGGTTCTATGGGTCCACAGCTAATTCTAAATATTTTATGGGTGGATTTTGCACCTTCAGACATTTTTCAGCGGCTATGATGGCAGGCACACGTCGGCGCTGGGGAGAGGAGGAGGGGGTGAGTGCTGCGATACATAGCGATGTATGGCGCATGGCGCCGTATTCCAGAGAATATGCACCCATTGCCGTTTATGGGGGACGTATATACAGCGTATATACATCGGCCGTATATACGCCCCCATGCTGTCATGTGAATATATGTGGGCCAATAAGTTATATAGTTTATTGGGTTTCAACAAAATGGCTGAAAATGTGGGACATCAATGTTTTAGCTTCATGCCATCCACATTTCTGTCAGACAGAAATAAAATGGCTCTAGAACGTCATAATGTCACGTTTTCATTTTTGTTTTGCATCTTGAGGAACCTTCATCCTGTTTCATATGGTTTAATCGCACCCAGCGGTAATTAGAAAACGTTCCACAACAGTATAAATCATAATTCATCCTTCCTCTAGTGGTGCCTGACTAGAATCCACCTGTGCAATGACTGCTGCTATTATATGGAGGGAAGGTGACCCCACTGCCTACAAAATCCAGGTGCTACAAAATGCATGGAAAAAGTAACATGCCGTAACTCAGATTTTTGTAGGGCGCACATTTATTTCATTTTGTGTTTATTTCCATTGATTTATAGGGTGCCCATTAACCGCTTTAGGTATTTTGTCTATAAAAAAAACTAAATATGGAGAGCATGGAAACAGCAAGGTGCAATGCTGACACACCAAAAAAAAAACATGTATAACAACTTCTTGTTGCTAAAAATGATACAATTTGAGCCCCTAAACCTGTGACCACTATTCAACCTGCCTGAAAATGGCCACTTCTAAGCAGGGTTTGTACAAGTACAGCCCAATTTCATGTGGGAAAAGTAGATTTCAGGACAATCTGGGCATATTTGAGATTGGTTGAAAAACCTGGATTTTATATAGGTATGGCACTTTATAGCTCTGCCACTTTTGAAACTTAAAGTGAATGATTTTTACTAAATTGTCATATGTGATTCCCCATTTCAAAACATAAAGAACAATGCCCACATTGTGCTAATTGCCCCTTTTTTTGAGACTTTAAAGAGTTCTGAAATTACAAAAATCTTCCTCAGCAGTAGTTAAGTTTGTGAAGACACATGCCCACAGTTCCCATGATGCCTTGTTTTCTCTCATTAAGTAATTTAGCAGTAAATGCAGTGACCATTGAATATTGTACATAGCCAGGCGGCTTTCATCACATGCAGGAGCATGCATGTAATAAGTAGTAGAAACCAGCTGTGAAACAGTTACATGAAGTGTATAGTCTGTGCCGTGTGAGCACTAAGGGTTAATAGCTTTTCTGATATGCAGAAAGTCACAGGAGAGCAGGTGGGGGAGGATGCTACAAATGAGTGCATGGCACAGCTTGATGTCTAGAGAAAGACAGAGAAAGTTCTGCAGAATCATGGTCTCAGGTAGCAGGACTAATATTGAAGAGGGGAGATCTTTTACCTAACTATTCTATGTAGGAGATTTCTACATCCACAGCTGTGCACACACTCGCACACACATAATAATACTAGCATTCAATGGGGCCAGAACGTTGGGCATGGGGCAACCCTATTACAAGCATTGGGAAGGAGGTGAAGCGAGAAGCTACAAACATGTAGTGCAGAAATAAAATTAAACTTTCCTAAAGGGTCCTTTTCCAGTAAGCAAAGCATTTTCCAGATAGTATAGTAAAAATACTTTGTGGATACAGCCATTCCCTCACTGCCCAGAGCTAAATTCCATGCCGTGGGGATGTACAGTTCCCATGCTATTTCCTGAATATGTTGAGTTTTTAAAGGGAACCTTTCCCCAAGTTGTTTGATCCTGCAATCGTGTTTTCTTGCTGTTTCCTTTTTGTGTTTGATCTTGGCTTGTTACCTGAACCACTCATTTTCCCTGGCGCAGGTGGTATTTAAGAGAGATGGCTTTAATGGGTAGCCATTAGTGATGAGCATGTCTGTGCCGAACATTGCAGGGCACCCGAACCCAGACCATACAAATGGAACTTTCAGGTTTGATAGAACTTGCCAGAACCCAAGCCTGAACGGATCCACTAGTCCTAGTAGCCACCTTTTGGATTTATAGGAGCCAAATTCCTGTAAGGGGATTAAAGGGTAATATCCATGGACCAGCAGGCAGTTGTACAGGACAGTAAAAGTTGACTGTGTGCTGCCCTTTCCTTGCATGTTCGGTACAAATACAATACTTTGTAATCGATCAATGGATCATTGCTAATTACTTTTATTATAACAATCTTTTGAGAAGCAGAGCATGTCCTAGTCAGAACCGTTTTTAAAAGATCACTCGTAGAATATAGTTATGGGGATATGTAAGAAACGGGTGACAGCATGATGCACTTTAACATCTATTCTTCACATCCAAATTTTGCCTCTTTCATTTGCAGGCAATGTAAGACAACTTCCTCCAGGGTAGCCCCATTAAAATCCATTCAGTAACACAATGGGACCACACCTGCTGCTGTCCTAATCAGTGGCGTAACTAGAAGCTGATGGGCCCCAGTGCAAAGTCTGAGCCAGGCCCCCGACTATAATGTATGGCTTATAGTAATAGTCTTCTCATATGGGAAAGTAACACCACAAGAGCCCCCTAAACCTCTTGGCCCCAGGTGCGATCGCAACCACTGCACCACCTAAAGTTATGACCCTGGTCCTAATGTCCATTCTCATGAGTTTGTTAGTGAATGTGGACTCTGGTCAACTTTTTATTTCTCTTTTCTCAATTTTGCAAAGTTATATGAGATATATAGATATAGAAACCAACTACCAACAGTTTGACTACATAAGACTGCCTAAGAGACATTATATAACTCAAAAGTAGTTAAGTGTAAGAGTGTGTACAAATACAATGCGGAGGCACATACAGTTCCAGTATTCACAGCTATTAGACAATGAGGTTTTGTGTTTTTTTTATTTTTATATTGTATTTCTCTTTAGAAAGGGACTGCATCTGTCACACCCACTAGTGTTCCTCCTTGAATGGTCCTGTACTACGACAAAGCATCCAGCCCCTTCTTATACACAAGCAAAAGAATAAAAAACCCTAGAATTTCTTTAAATTTTCTATTTTATTTCCGTGCATGTGAATAATAATGTGAAAAATTACAAAGCTTTTCCCCCATTGTCTCACGCTGCTGTCCTGATTGGTTATGGTTTGCTGCAGAAGATTACTATCTGTAAGCCGCTAATTACGGACAATATTAGCAACATCTAACAGCTAGCTTTTCCCCAGTAGTCTCTGTTACCCATTACAAATGGTCAGGGGTCGCATCACTAAAAATGCAAATCTTTTCATTGCTGGGATTCTACACTCCCACATCATGACCGCCTTTTCTATATTGTTGATCAACTAATGGTGCAAACGTGTTTTATGTTCATTAATTGTATCGTTTTCCTAACTGCCGCCTTTGTATTGTATGCAGACGCTTCAGATATAGAGAGAATTTGTCACAGTAGGTGGATTTTGCTGCATATGAAATGATGCCTTTGATTTTCGAGCTTTGTCTTCCATCTCTGTTCCAATTTTATCTGTTCCATTTGCCAGCATGCACATGTAGGGTTATAATACCAGGCTCCTGGGCCCCAAAGCAAGATTTGCAACACAGCCCCACATTTGTTATTACTGTTGTCTACTTATGAAGCTGGGGGACCTTTGTTTCCCCTTAGGCTTCCCAGTGCACCCCTATAGCTTGGGCATAATGATAATTTCTCTACTAGATGATAACCGATCACAGGGTGTCTTGCTGCATGATCCCCTATTGATCAGCTCTGCTCTGCGCTAACATCTGTGAAAGTGGGTAATTTCTATGCAGCACCACCACAGGGAAAATGAAGCAATACGTGTCACCCGATAAAATCAACAAAGTGCCAGGTCCCCAAGAAACAGACGCTACCACCATTTGATTGAGGTCACAAATAAGGGCCTATACTCTATTAACACTCAAAGAAGAATATGATCTGCACAGTTGTAGGACTGTATTATATTACCCCTGGTGGTCTAAGCTCTGCAACTCATATACTATTGTATAGTCAACTACAAAATCCTCCCTGTCCGGAGTAAGCCTCCATATGCGCACATTTTTATATATGTCTAAATATTTTATAGATCTATCTATCATAAATGTTGATACAGTATATGTGTCTGTGTGTATAAAGATTCATATATTGAAATTGTGCCTCTTTATGTGCATACCGTGTCTCTCTGAAAACCAGTGGCGTAACAATAGCCGTAGCAGCTGTAGCGGTTGCTACGGGGCCCGGGCGGCACAGGGGCCCGGGATGAACAGCCGAGGCAAAATTCGTACTGGTGCGATCTGATCGCCTTCTGTCCCTGTCAGCCCACCTCATCTGTGGCGGCCAGACTCGGCCTCTTCATTTGCGGCGACACTCAGCCTGCCCCCATGGCTACAACAGCATGGCCTGTACATTTCATCTGTGGCTGGCCGTGCCTACTTTGTCCGCGGCAATACCCCCGCCCGCCTAGTTAACCCGCGGCCGCCCTTCCCGGTCTGTATGCAGCGGGCCCACTCCTTCCGGCTGCTTGGCCGGTACCCTCCTTCCGCGGCCGGCTCCCTCTTTCCGCGGCCAGCTGGCTCCCTCCTTCCGTGGCCGCCAAGGCAACCCTCTCCAACCGCGGTCGCCCAGCCTAGTCCCACTGTGCGCTACCCCCCCTGCCCGGCTTCTTTTTCCGAGGACACCTGGACGGCGTACCGCGTCTCGCCCCACTCCTTCTGCGGCCGCTCGGCTGGTTCCCACCTTCCGCGGACGGCTGGCTGCCTCTTTCCGCGCCCAGGCAACACTCTCCAACCGCGTAGCCTATTTCGACCGTGCGCTACCCCCCTTGCCCGGCTGTTGTACGCCCGGCTTCTTCTTCCGCGGACGCCCGGACGGCTTACCGCGTCTCGTGGTCAGCCTACTGCTTCCCAGGCATGTAGGCCCACGCGATGCCGCAGCCTACCAGCCCGAAGAAGCAGCCACCCGCTGACATGATGCCACAGCCAGCCTCCTGGTCTGCAAGAAAAGTAAGTAATTTTTATATATATGTATAGTTAGATGAATGTATGCTGTGTGTGTATATGTGTTTATATGCTGTGTGTATATGTGTTTATATGCTATGTGTATATGTATGTGTGTATATACTGCATGTATACGCAGTATGTGTGTATATGCTGTATATACCGTATGTGTGGTTATATGCTTTTTGTATATACATATGGTGTATGTGTGTCTGCTGTATGTACTGTATGTATGTGTGTGTATACTGTATATAGATTCAGTATGTGTATATAGTGTTTTCATACTGCATGTATGTGTATACACAGTTGGTGTACACTATATGTAAAATAATATGATGTATGTATGCTATATGTATGTATATAAACACAATGTATATACAGTAGGAGTTTGTATCTACTGTATGTTTTAATGTATAAATGTATATATGAGTACCTAAATGTGTGTATCAGTATATAGGTATATGTATGTATGTGCTTAGTATAGAGGCATACTTAGAGGAATGTAGAATTTTATGTGTGTGTATTTAAGTGTATAAATGTGTTTTATTGTATAAACGTGTGTATATGTATATGAATATTTTTTAAGGGGGAGGGGGGCCCCATGCAGAAATCTGCTATGGGGCCCTGCCTCTCCTAGTTACGCCACTGCTGAAAACAAAACAGGATCTTATAATAATAATAATAATTCCTTTATTTATATAGTGCACACAGATTATGCAGCGCTGCACAGAGTTTGCCAAATCAGTCCCTGTCCCCAATGGGGCTCACAATCGAATCAACCCAAAAGTATGTTTTGGAGTCTTATATTACTTTTTGCGCTGAAAAAATGGTTATGTCTTATTTGTTTTATTATTATTATTATTTACCGTAATTTTAGGAGTATAAGGCGCACCATCAATAAATACCTGCTAAAACGTCTAGGTTCATATATAAGGCGCCCCGGATTATAAGGACGAATGACTGGTGGCAGACCTGTCCACAGCTCAAGGCAGCTGTTGTCTGTAAGTAAGTAAGTTCATATATAAGGCGCACTGGACTATAAGGTGCACCTTTGATTTCTGAGAAAATCTAAAGATTTTTTGTGCGCCTTATAGTCCGAAAAATACGGTATTCATATATATATATATATATATATATATATATATATATATATATATATATAAAATTATATCCTTTTGAGTCCCCCACCCCTGAATTTCTTGTGACTCTTTTGCCACATGCCACATGCTGCAAGGTCAAAAAATCCAAAGGGCATTTTTGCCATCCTTCCCTTACCAGGATCATTGAATATACATAAGGGCAGTCCGTGAATTACAGGCCATGCAGTGTACTGTTTCAAGGACCGACCACAGTTTCCAGGATGGGACTCTGTGCCTAATAGTATTATCATGATTGCAGTTCGTCGCTGCTGTTTTCCTGGGAAGAAGGGAATCCTTGTATCATATATTCCAATGATGTCAAAGTCCTGTCCTGGACACTATGGTCGGTCCTTACAGGGGTTTCCCCACTAAACAAGTCTCCATCGGCTCCATAGAGATATGGACATGCGCGACCGTCTGCTCCACTCATCTCAGGGAGCAACAAGGGGTTTGACGAAGGTACATCGGAACCCATCGGACCCCCCATCCTTGTGATCTGTTTGGGTCTCACCCTCATGATCAGCTAAATCTAACATTTTGGCAAAACTGCTAAAACATTTCAGATTCCTTTCTTGTTTGAAATGAATAATAATACGTGACTAAAACCCTGCCAACAAAACCCTGCATGCCAACGCTCTAACATCAAATTCTGACTTCCTGGAGGAGGCCGTGTCCAAATTTTTGTTAAACGACAAGCCATGAAAACTGGTCGTGACCCAGCTGTGTAAGGCAAAAAAAAAAGAAACCTGCACAATGAGTGGTGGATATATAACCAGAGCTCATTCAGACCTGGGATCAAGACTAGAACCTTCTGAAATGTCATTAACTGGAGCTGCTGAAAAGTCCCTGCTAATCCTGAGCTCCACAATGGTGATTGCTGCAGGCTTTAGTCTCCTATTGTGAACCCAGCCTGCTCCTTGCTTCCTGGCCGCCTGAATAGACTTATTATAAGAGGACTCTATATTGCTGAATTTCTTGTTCTGCTGCCGGATAATAACAGACTTGTTCCTGCAAGCAATACTTCAGGAAACTGCTTTACCTCAGGGTCAAGATAATGAAACAAAGAGGAAAACAAGCAGGTCCAGGCTAAGTTCAGGGCTGCGCAAGAGACTTGGATTTCAATGTCACCGAGGACTATGGTGTAAAAATGCGGCAGCAAACAAGCTGCGCTTCTCAAGTCTGCAGATTCATCTCCACGGGAGTGATAAGGGATCTACTTCTATAAAGGGTTAATCATTTGTTATTCAGGGTTACATTCGACGCATCCATCTAAAGGCAAGCACAAAGTCATTGCTTCAGTCTGTAGATAGGGAAGATTTAGGATTTGGATGTAAGATGAACAGGTCTATTTTTCTTCATGGAGGAGCCGTATCTGATAATAACATGTTACTGCTGCTCTCTGCTAAATTCTGCTAAATGTCATTGAATTTATCCAGGTAGGAAGCTTGTGTAGCACCTGAACAGTCACCGTAATCCAAGTACAGGTACAGATTCCCTCCTTTTTTGGGGGGGGGGGGTGAAATCATGAATTTTCCAGCTCCGAACAACTTCTTTTATAGGGATAATCTTTTTGGATCTTTTGATCGTTTTTCATCTCCCGGAAAAGGCCTTTATCTAGAGAATTCATAAAACCTTTATGGACATTATTCCCTAGGCTGCCATGAGGTTATTATATGATAAGATGAAAAAAGCGTATAATCTATGGGGGTTATTTATCATTGGTTTTGCTTGGCCATTTTGGTGTAAAAAAAAGGCTCAAAAAAGTTGCAATGAGATTCACTGCTAAAAAGTCTCACATGGCTATTTTCGCCACTTCATTAATTTGCCATAAACATAAAAAAGTTCCAAAAAAAAAATTCATAGTCACACCAGTTCCTTGCTGGTGTATGTGCTGGGACTTTTTTATGCATTTTGAAACTTTTTAGGGAAAAAAAGCCACGTTAATGAATCTTATGGGCAGCAGAGATTGAAAATTAGACATAGAACTGACGCAAGGAGCCGTCTTATGATAAATAACCCCCTATTTATCTATCAATCTAGGGTCGAACTGGACCACTATCGAAGGATTCTCAGATGGGACCAAGCTCTAACTCAATAATGGTCCCCAGAGGTCTGCCAAAAGAAAGCCCAATGAGGAAAGCTATCAGTTGGGCCGTCGGGATCATTTTACCCAGTGAAATCTATCTGTTTGCCATCATAAGCAGCTACAGTAGCTTCTTTTGGGCCCAAGCGATAAAATAATCCGTGCTCAGGTACAAGTTGACAATATTCATATAGAATATCTAATGTAACCAAAAACCATCTGAAAGTATTTATTGTACACAATGTACCCCAGTTGCAAGGACATTGCAGGGATTCTCTAGCACATAGATCGCAGAACACAGTCTCAAAATTGAAACTTTTAAACACTTGGTTTAAAAGCCTCATGTTAATACCATAGTACATGTGATGATCCAGAGACATAATAAAATCACAAATACAAACATGTAGGGGGCATCTCTGCGCCTCTTTTGCCTTATTTATGAAGTGTCAACGCCACAATTTTTGGTGGTTTCCCCCACTCACGGCTTGTTTTGTTTTTGGGGCCCAAAATTGTGTGCCGCTTGTGAATCTGACACTTTTCTGGCGCTTCTATTTCTCCGACTCACAATTAGAGCAGCTAAAAGCTGGTCTAGGGGGTCTATTTCACATTCATGAATTTCGAGACAGCTCTTAACCTTTTGGTTCATGTGCAAACTCAATAATCGCTTGCGCTACAAACTTATATCACTTTGAAAAACACAGCGGGTTTCCAGCACCAAATTGATGAATCCCCTCTCCCCTCCCCCCATTGTGTGTCTGGCTAAATCATAAAACTCAGACTCAAAATAATCCTAGGGCTTCATGATGGCATTTGGTGATCTAATTAGGAAGAAGTGGAAATTAATGTATTTTGGAGTCCAAGAGTGTTGATGACAAGAGCCGCAAATCACCTTCCAAATATTGGAACTAAACAATTGGGCAGATTACTCTTAGGTTCCAGAGCTATGATGGTACCCAACCAAATTTTTATCTCTAGGTCCTCTAGCTACCTTCAGCTGTGATTTTATGTTATCACTGTCTAAAATAGACCCAATATCAACCTCCAAACCCCAGACATCTGAATGTGTGGTCACTCATCTAGTTAAAGCTGGCTCTCTTAGTTTTTGATGGGATCTGTCCTCATTTTAAAGAGCACAAGATGAGATTTCAATGAGTCTGACCGACCACTGAACATCTATGGGACCTCTTGACTCTACTTAATAGTAGATATTCATTGTTCCAGGGTTTTGATATTGATGACCTTTCTTTAGGTTCAATATCACATTAGGGGTCAGAGAACCAAAATGCTTTTAGAAACTCTTTCTTATCTATGGGTGCTGCAAGTCACTATGAAGTGTCTATTCTCTGGAGCTAAAAAATCAGACAGACTGGAATTTTGGCAATTTAAATTGTTATTTTTCTCCTGAGAATTGTGAGGTAGATTGTGCCAGGCAGCTGTTCGCTACTCCCACCTCAATAACAATATGCGAGTGCAGATTATAGGGATGGTAGTGTGACTGGACCACAGGTGGACAGCTATAGTAACACTGCACATAAGAAGACCATAATCACATCGAAATATTATGAAATCTACTAAACTAAACCCTTTGATACTCCTTTATTAGAGCATAAAGGCAGAGAGAGACATCCGATCACGAAAAAACTTAAGAAAGCCCTATTGTAAGACACTGTGGCAAGTGATGCCAATTTTTTGTTCACACGTCGTTGTGAATTTCAAAAGGTAATAGAGATTGTGCCCAATTATCTACTAACCTGACAAGTTACTGTACAGATTAGATCTGGTGTTGGATAATGTGTTGGAGCATATGTGCAGAATAGCACAGGGAGCTCTCACAATTGATAATAGATTGCAAGTGGAAACTGAGCTATTAATTAAACAGTCTGCCAATATTTTCTCGGCTAATAACAGACGGAAGGGATTATGAAAACTTCATGTCTGTAACACAATCCCTTTCTATTTTCTTAACCTCTTTTATAGTCTATGGTGGCAAGGCAAGTTCTGATTTTATCAAAAACTTTGCTGTAAAGTTGTTTAAAGGAGGCATTTACACAGGTAAACTTCAAATTGTAACACTCCATACAAAATACAGATGGTCCCTGACTTAAGGACACCCAACTTACATACAACCCCTAGTTACAGACGGACCTCTCTGCTCACTGTGACCTCTGGTGAAGCTCTCTGGATGCTTTACTTTAGTCCCAGGTTGCAATGATCAGCAATAAAGTGTAATGAAGTTTTATTGATCATCCTTGTTCCCATGATAGCACAAAATTTTGAAAATCCGATTGTCACAGGGACAAAAAAAATTTCTCATGATTTACAATTATAAATTATACCAGTTCCAACTTACGTACAAACCTAAAGAACCTGTCTTGTACATAACTGCCTGTGTACTATAGTCATCCACTATACCTCAGTCTCCCACCATTGTACCTTATTTAACTTGAAAGGAAATCTAGAACTACAATAAGCAGCACGATTTCAAAGCTGTGTGTATTTGTGCTTCTTTATTTTCTTTATAAAACCAACTTTTATTTTTATGTTAATGGATACAAGGGCTTTGGGGGGTGTCACCAGAGCCCCTCCAGGTTTAGGGGGCTCCAGTTACTACGCACCCCCCATCTCCTCTACATGATATTTTTTTTCAGATAGCAAAAGGGGAGCGTAGAATGAACAGGAAGGCCTGGGAGATGGACTCTGGGTGCTTTGTTTTGTCTTAATTCAAAATTAAAACAAAAAAAATATTTGCCATATTCTGACACCCTTAACTTTTTCATACTTTGGTCCACAAAGTTTCATATGTTGTGCATTTTGGGATGAGGGGATACCTAAAATGTTTATGATCTTATCTGTTTGATCATTTATTTATATATGAATTCTAGGGAATTGGTCTGAATTTTTACTTTTAAAATTAAAATTTAAATATTATGTGAAACATTCAAATTATTACTAATATACTTTCATAGATACCTCTGGAAGCTACTATTCTTTGGCAGGCAGACTTGTTATGGCCACTGAACAACATCTCTTGATGACATCACAGAGTGCAAAGAACGTAGCAAATTTGGCAATGCCCATGTTCTGCCAGTATTTATGTGCTATACAGGCAGTCCCCGGGTTACATACAAGATAGGGTCCATAGGTTTGTTCTTAAGTTGAATTTGTATGTAAGTTGAAACTGTATATTTTATAATTGTAGTTCCAGACCAAAATTTTTTTTGCCCCACTGACAATCAGAGTTTCAAAATTTTTTGCTTTAATCGGAGCAAGGATTATTAATAAAGCTTCATTACAGACACTTTACAGCTGATTATTGCAGTCTAGGACTATAGTAAAGCATCCAGAGAGGTCACAGTGAGCAGAGGGGTCCGTCTGTAACTAGAGGTCGTCTGTAAGTTGGGTGTCCTTAAGTAGGGGACCACCTGTACTTGGGTTCGAAAGTCACAACTAACAGGTTGCTAGCGCTGATCTCCATACACCCTTGAGAGCATATATTTACTAAAATTTCAAGGATGTAAATTTACATTATGGGTGAAGGTTTTTTTTTTTTTTTCAAAAAAAAACAAAATATATAAAATGTATCTGATGTAATCTTGTATTGTATTGTAAATCTGTTTCCCTATTTCTTAATAGAAATATCCAGTGATGTCCTGCTTCAGAGGATGAGCAACAAATATCATTAAAAATTATTCCAACATATAACAGAAATAGCAGAAAACGTTCATCCTGCGCGTTTCAGAATGAATCCTTAATCAAGGCTATTTCTTAATACAGGCGGTCCCCTACTTAAGAACACCCGACTTACAGACAACCCCTAGTTACAAACGGACCTCTGGATGTTGGTAATTTGCTGTACTTTAGCTTTAGGCTACAAGGATCAGCTGTAACAGTTATCACAGGTGTCTGTAATGAAGCTTTAGTGTAAATCCTGGTTCTTATGACAACCCAACATTTTTAAAATCCAATTGTCACAGAGACAGAAACAATTTGTCTGGAGCTACAATTATAAAATATACAGTTCCGACTTACATACAAATTCAGCTTAAAAACAAACCTACAGAACCTATCCTGTACGTAACCCGAGGATTGCCTGTGTGTTGTTCAGAAAAAAAGTCTCAACAGGTCCGAAAACCAGCAGAGACTATGGCGAAAATCTCTGCCAGGTCAGATCTGGTTGAGATGGATATCTAAGAGTAGATACAAAATACACAATCAATACAAAGACTATTTCGCTTTCGCTGATTCATTATGTAAAGATATTCTCAGCCGACTTAAAAAAATATCACTGCTTTTCCTGGAATGCCTGAAATTCTATTATTAGTTGAGAAACCTTTTCACACCCATAGACAGGAAAATTATACAAATCAAAATATTTTTGTATGCTCCATTGAATATTGTGTTTGCCTTTTGAAATGTCCATGTCCCTTGGAGGGCCAACACAAAGAAGTTGTTGAAAGATAAATTAGCTTTTGTTGGGGAAGCAAAAAAAAAAATCCCTTTCAGTGCGATGCTCCGGTGCATTCTGCTGAATGTCAGTAAACTGGGGTGCGCTGACCATATCCCTCAGCTACAAATATCTGAGAAATCACACAATTTATTCATCCTTTTAAAGATCTGATCTAAGCAATTACTATTCTGCCAAAAGGCTGCTCATTATTTTTTTTACAGTTTTTACTGTTTTTTGCAATTTTTTATTGTTTTTGCAATATTTCATTGATATAATAATCATAATATGGATTAAGAGAAGGTTATGTTCTTATATGGGATCTGGGATTCAACTGAGATTCATCTAAATAAAAATGGCTACGTATGGAGGTTTCATCTGTTAAAGGAAATCTACCTTCTAAATGAGGCATGGTAAACCAGGGACACTTACTCATAGATCCAGGCACCGTGACTGTGATAATCTTCTTATATTTGTTATCCATGGCCTCCTCCTTTCTAAAAATCAACTAATTAGGCTAATGAGTCTGAGGGGCTATCCAAGCCCTTTTGTGATCTGGCTTTATAGGCTGTTACACTGAGCGTGAATGCCCGGCTAGTCACATTTACTATAGTGGAAAACCACCAGAGACTATAGTAGCAAACTCCGCTAGTTCCAGTCTGGTCTAAAGTTCGGAACTGGCAGTGAATATGGACACAGGACCCTCTTACTACAAAGTGCAAACACGAAACAGGACACACAACACAAACATAAAAGAATAGTCAACAAGCCCTGTCACAACAAAGATAGCAACAAATAGAATCACAAAGGCAGAAGAATAGTCTGAATAGTAGCCAAGATTGATATACCAGAAAAACAGCGGAAAAAATTAAATCTGCACTAGACAGAATATAAAAAAGACACTTATAGGTGAACAGAACCCCTGTCTTTTAGTGAGTTAACTGTTGCTAGACAAGAGAAGACTGCAGGAGGATAAGGGTGTGGTGCAATTAACTTCAATTGCGCCAACAAGTGTGTTCCCACAGGCAAATAGCATGAAATGTAGAGTCCAAATCAGGGTCTCCTCCAACGTACACCATGGACTGCAGATAATGCCGGCTCTACTTGTATAAAATTATGTTCCAGATTTTTAGAAAGTGGTGGGGGGTGTGACACACCACATTTATCATCATGTGCCTCGTCATTATGTAGATTAATGGATCTAATAGCTCAGTGGTTATCAAGACCACTGGTTGACCCCTATTCACTCCTATAGATGTGTCCATAGATACGGTATCATTTGTCAAGCCTTGGCGACCCCCTGCAATAAAAAGCCATCACACATCTGGGCCAATGACTTCCGCAATGCTCTCTTCTGAATGAGGAATCAAGGCCCAATAATGGCTTCTGTTGTGGACTGGAATGGCACTGTTCTAATCATGAAAACTATAGGTGTCTACACAGTGCTATAATCCCCAGATTTTTATTTAAAACTTCATTACAGACACCTTACAGCTGATCATTGCAGCCAGGGACCAAAGTAAAGCTTCCAGAGACTTCACCAGAGGTGATAGAGGGCAGAGGGGTCAGTCTGTAACTAGGGGTCGTCTCTAAGTCGGGTATCCTTAAGTAGGGGACCGCCTGTACTGTGTTGGGGGAGTTTCTGTGAATATTTTTCTAATATTATTTATTTAGTTTGCAACAACAAAAAAAATCCTCTTAGAAACACGATGATTGTTGGGAAGGAAAGTTGTTATTCAGTCTATGTAGTTTATGACTAAGAACTGCCTGCTCCTGCTCTCTATGTTTTTGTACAGCTCTGCTCAGTGATTTTTTCTTCTTTGTCTTCTATTGCTCTGTGCCTGGTTACAGTGGTCTATTAGTACCATATGATAACAAACACATATCAGCCACTGCTCAGCTTTTAGTTTCAGAAAGCTAAGATGAGCTTTAGTGAGATGTGCTGATCAGTGATTGACAATCTGTTCTGTTAGAAGATAGTACTAATAGAATACTATGTATACTATAACTTTAAGTATAGAACTGGTCAGAACTAAACATTGGGAGAAGTAGTATCAGTAGTACATATGGCTGCCATATTCAGAAACAAAAATTCAGACATAAAAATTGAAGGAGGAATATCCAGCTCATAGACTGTAAGCTCTTGTGATCAGGGCCCTCCCTCCTATTGTTCCATATGACTGTTTGTAGTCTGTAATGTTATATTATATTTGTATATGTCCCCTATAATTTGTAAAGTGCTTCGGAAGTATTATTATTATTATATTATTATTATTATTCCTAACAATCAGTAATTGTGTTACTCAAGGATGACTTTGTTTTTTATGTCTTCCATATAGGATTTCCAGCATAATTTGATCCAACCAACACAATAATAATAATTTGCAGAGACTTAGACTTTGGTAATTATTTAGCATTCGAGTTTCATTTGAGCTTATGCAACACCCCTGCCAATGTGCAGACAGAGGAGTGTTTGCGAAGCCCCCTTGTCTGTGTCTCTCCAGCAGGTGAGCCTGCACAACTCACTTAAGACCCGTTGCCTGCAGGTGGTTGAATAAAGAACCGTGAGTTATTTTGCACAACGTTCCTGAATACGGCTGTATCACAATCACGGGCGGCCCATCCATTACCCAGGGACTCATACAACAGACATTAAAGGGGTTGCCCCAGGGAGATTCAAGTACATCAGCCTCTCCCTCGTCTATTTTCTTGCACACACCACCTGCTGGAGACCTGCCAGGCTGTGGGACAGCCCTCCGGTCCCCATACCAAGCACCGTGACACTAGCGTTCCTAGGCCGCAACCGCCAGCCACTCCGGTATTCTGGGCCCCGGCTGCCTCCAGGCCCCAAGAAAAGGCTAGGCCCCGGTGGGGGATGTTGAACTTCCATTCTCTGTTTTATTTTATATTACTATATTTTATCATATTTCTTTAAGAATTGATCACATATTCCTGCATTAATATTTTGGCATCCTCTTTTAGAGACACTCTGCTATAAAAGCTAATATTTTCTTGTCACTTTTCGAAGAAATACTGTTAATACGGAAGTGTGAGAATATACTCATAAATCAACCCCCCAGGGGCAGAATGATGGCTAATTATGGAGCGCTAATTATGTAAAAATAAACAGACTGAACATCAACATTCAGCATTGCTAGTGTCACGTATCATTCTAAACTCCATAAAACTGCACAGACACCGCACATATCACGTTAGAGAAAAATACACCAAGACAACAAACATGTGATATCAATATATTGATAATTGGGGAAGGTAGAGAACAATTACAGCTCGTAATCTGAATCCATGTGAATATATTCAGCTTTCATTTTTAAGGAGCCGTATACTGCATTGTGATTGGTGGCTAGGGGTAACAAGTAGATTTTAATGTTTGTTAATTGTACATAACTCATTGTAAGGTGCGGGCCATTGAGGTGTGGTGTGAGGAGGTCAGCCCAAAAAAGGGGTAGCAGTACTTACTGGAGAGCGGCTACCTTTCATGGAGCAGTGCTCAACCCATGTATGAACGTGCAGCTGTGTTGGAGCCTGCAGGGTTAACACGGATGATCTGATTGGACAGCACTGGCAATGGTGTGGGTAACATAGTATAGGAGGGGGATCTCTGTATAAAGCAATGTTGTCCTGAGAGGTGGTTTCTTTACATATTTTTGATCATTGGTGGGCTTGTGTATGGGACCCCAACCTTTAAAAACTCATGGATGATCCTCTGACACATGAAAACTCAGTACATAAAAATCATGCGCAGGGCCACCACTTTGAATTTTGGAGCCCTGAAGTGGATATTTCTTTCACCCTCCCTCCCAAACCAGTTTGCTATTATATACAGAGATGAGGTTCCCATACCCTGTATATACATAGCCCCAGAACTGCACATTCCTCATCTGTATAAAGATAAACCCAGGACTGCACATGCCCTCTCAATATATAGATAACCCCTGCACTGCACATGCCCCCTCAGTATATAGATAACCACAGCAGTGGACATGCCCCCTCAGTATATAGATAACCACAGCAGTGGACATGCCCCCTCAGTATATAGATAACCACAGCAGTGGACATGCCCCCTCAGTATATAGATAACCCCAGCACTGCACATGCCCCCTTAGTATATAGATAATCCCAGCACTGCACATGCACCTTCAGTATATAGATAACCACAGCAGTGGACATGCCCCCTCAGTATATAGATAGCCTCAGCACTGCACATACCCCCATAGTATATAGATAGCCCTAGTATGTATCCCCTCAGTATATAAATATCCCAGCACAGGCCCACAGTATATACCTAGCCCCCAGCACAGGCAATCTTAGTATGTACCGTGAACCTAGCACAGGCCCCCTCAGTGTATACCTAGCACCTAGCACATGCCCCTCATAGTTCCAGCACAGTGAAAAATATTAAAGATGCAAACTATGGAGGGTTGGGTGGCGCTCAGTGGGGGGGGGGAGGGTTATGGGCTCTGTGACTCCTGCGGACCCCCCTTTTGACTGCAAAACGGGGGAGGGGGGAGTGAACACATTCCCACTAGACCCTCCCTGCATTACTTTATGTAAAGTGAGGCCTCCTGTCTTTTACCTCATCATCCAGACATTCCTGACAATAAAATGATCATGTTATCTCTGTCCATAATCAATGGCAGGGTGATTGTCCATGGCGATCATTGTGATTGTCCATATGGATCAGTGTGATTGTTCATCACATGACCCTACATCTTCAGGCATTTTATGGTCAGGAATGTCTGACCAATGAGGAAAAAGACATGAGGCTCTGGTGGGCCAGTTCGACACTGCTTCCATTTTATATTTCATAAGAACGAGACAGGGGGAAATGTATCAGGAGTGTCTAAGAGCAGAACTGTTCTAGTTACCCATGGCAACCAATCAGAGCTCAGCTTTCATTTTTCCACAGCTGTATATAAAACTAAAGCTGAACTCTGATTGGTTTCCATGAGCAGCAAGAACTATTCTATCTCCCCCGATCTTTATAATTCTTACTTTTTCCTTTATCATCTGTGAGATTCTATGGACGGACTACATAGTAAAAAAAACTGGAATTTCTGATCTTCATGAGGCAGTTCTTATTTTCTTTCAAACATTGTTATTTTAGAAAGAGTTTCTCCTGTGAAGTATATCCTGTAGTAAATATGCCTGTCTATACTAAATCGATACTAAATGGCCTTGGAAGCTGAGTCCTGAGGGCAACATCTGAAAGAAACGCTTGAAATTACAATGCACAGTCTTATGTCAGAAAGATGTAACAGGGAAGCTGGTGTAATTTCTACTTCAATCTTCAAACACCTCCATTCGTGGGGATATTGTGCCCCAGAGAAACTCTAAGCGAGGATGTAGTGTTGAGTAGTGTAGCTTCTGGTGTAGACATGGCCACAATGAATATGAGACTGGCATTACTGTAGATCAGAGGCTAACCAGCCACACTAAAAAATACAGACAAAGGAATATTGCTTTCTACTGTCTGAAGTCAGTGACTACAAACCCTAATTGAATAGAGTTACCCCTAACATACAGCAAAGAGACCCCCTATAGCCATAATTAAAATTGTGCCCCTGCTGATGCTGGATCACATCATATCTTACAATTCCGACCTCTATTGATTGCGGAGGAGAAGGCTGGCATTGACCTTGGCATGGTTTTCCTCAGATTGTTTGTTAAGTAGCTCTAAATAAGATTGTAAAATGTTACATTTCACATAGGGTGGGGGACGGATTCAGCATTAGGACCATACCTCTTACTTTATGAATGGGCTGTATATACGGTATGTACATACTTGTCCCGGGCAACTCTCTCATTCAATACATAATAATAATTCTTTATTTATATAGGGCACACAGATTACGTAGCGCTGCACAAAGCATGTCACATTGGTCCTTGTCCCCATGGGGCTCACAATCTAATCAACCTACCAGTATGTTTTGGAGTGTGGGAGGAAACCGGAGTACCCGGAGGAAACCCAGACAAACACAGAGAGAACATACGACTCTTTGCAGATGTTGATCTGGATGGGATTCAAACCCAGGACCCCAGTGCTGCAAGGCAGATGTGCTACTCACTCAGCCACTGTGCTGCCCAACATACATAGATACAAAAATGGAATCACTTTATAATATAACAGTTTTTTTTGTTATTACATATGTAGGATTTACAACAATAATTGTAGGATACAGCTCAGATGACATTCAGGTTGCATTCACATTTTGTTGTAAGGATACATTGGGAGGATTCCCAATATATCTCGACAATGGAGGGCAAATATCAACTCTTCCTCCCTCACCCTCCTGATAGTGAGAGGAGGAATGAATATCATCAGCAGCCAGTGATTGGCTGTTGCCGGTGTTTAGGGTGTTTCCCCCTGTTATCTCACTGTTCTTATATGGACAGTTGCATCACTGGAGACCTCCCTGAGCATAGGCTCAGCAGAGGCCGGGGAGGGATGCAATACAGTGGCATCTATCTCCCATATCCTCTGATTGCCTCTGCAGAATTTATACATTCATAGTATCATAGTTTATACGGTTGAAAAAAGACACTTATCCATCAAGTTCAATCAAGGAAGGGAAGGGAGTGCATGAGGAAGGGATTTAGGGGAAACAATTCTATATCACATAACCATCAATGTTATTTAGGTGTAAAAAGGCATCTAGACCCTTCTTGAAGCTCAACAGGAGGAAGAATTGCGGAAAGATTCAACAGAAAAGGATGCCAGTATATTTCTATATACAAAAGACGTGATTTGAATGTAGCTTAATACAGTTTTCAAGCCTGACAACAAGCTGTTGTCTGTTTCCCATGGTAACCAGGAGAATTTTTTAAAATTTTTAATTCTACTAGAAATTTACAGAGAAATACACAATTCCAAATAAAATTATTTCTGGAAAAGCTGGTGTCATGCCAACAGTCCCTCATTTGCTGCTCCTATTTTCCTGTTGCTATAAAATACATGGGGCAAAGAGCATGTGGTATAGGGGTCACTGCGGTTGTAGCACTTGGCATGTAATTGTAGTTTGTATTTATGAGTTACTGTGGCTCGCTCAGAATGTATAGGGGTCCTGTGGCTAGTTAGGTTTTTTTGGGAACTCTGGGATTGTTATGTTGGAGGCGCTGTCAGTATGTGGGTACAATTAGTACATTGAAGATAAGAAGAAAGATCTCCCTAGGCCCTGTCTCATAATGGGGTCCTATTTAAATCTTCACAATGGAGACCCTTGTCCAGAGGTTGCTGAGGCATAACATAAAGCAGCTGGGCTCCAATACAAAATCTGTGCCATCCACCCCCCAACCCACCCATATTGTAGTTTTTAGAGTATTATAGTAGAGGTTTCCTTCTATCAGAAAAATATGCCTTCTGAGGCCCTGAAGGCCTAAACTCAACTATGCCCTCTTCCATGTAAGCCCATTATTTGATAGGTATTACCCCATTGATAAACTGATGGTATATACCTCTAGATACATTGGGGCACATTTTATAAAAACTATAGGGCAGATTTACATACCCGTTCCTGCCTCGATCCCGCGGTTCGTTGTCCGACGAGGATTCGGGTCTGCCGCGATTCACTAAGATCGCTCGAGATCCTGCATGTGACGCTTCCTCACTCAGGTCCGCCGGAGTTCACCATCTTCTTCCTGGTGTATGTAAGTGCGTGTCTTGCGACACATTTCTAAATGTTAAATCCTGCGCGTTGTCCGAATCCATCGGGTTGTCCAACCGCCACGCCCACGATTTGTGTCACATGAAAGCTGGCACTGATGCGCCAAAATCCTATCACGTGCACCAAAAACACAGGGCAATTCAGCGCAAAACGGAAATCATCGGGGAGCCCGATGAAAATGCGTCCGACGGAGCCTTAGTAAATGAGCCCCTATATGTCTGTACTATATGCAGTTTGCCTGTGTTGTGTGCAAAGAGCACCAGATTCAGGATTTGTGGTGCCTGTTCTACATGAAGTAAGTACATCAACTTTTTTTGGTGCACCTTCAACCTGGGACGTGCAAGACAAACCATAATAGCAAAAGTGATAGTATGATGGTTCTGTCCAAAGTTGCTTGCGCAGAAATGGGCTAACACCTCCCCTTTAATAAAATGTCCTGATCATTTTGGATTGTGTTTATTTTTATTTTTTTTAATTATATAATTTTTTTTTTTTACAAAATGCAAATGAGACTCCTGCTCCAAGCGCTTGTAATTTAAAGGGCAGTAAATATTATACTTCTTACATACATTTAAAGCAGGTCTGATGAATCTGCATATAGATGAAGCAGACAGAGTGAGCAATTGCATTCAATTGAACATCTAAGTTTAAACTTGACATTGAGAAAAAGTCTGTGGTTTAATTAAAATATGTTTCCTTATTTGAAAAAAAAAAAAAAAAAAATCCCGCACACACACCACTCGATTACACTGTGAATCTAAATCAGACAGCGTGACAACAAAGGGTACAGTTTTGATGAATTATGCATGTCATCTGCATTTTCTGCCAGCTGGTAATTGACAAGTGTCACAGCATTGTCAACAAGTTCCAGTTATTATGGGCTACATATCAAACACAGGCTTCTTATATCACATCTCCCCTCCCCCCCAAATGGTGTCACGTATTATTAAGTGTCTGTCAGTTTTCGGAGAGAGGCACACTGGGGCTTTTTATGCATTGTGCAGGGAGATGACTTAAAGGGCATCATTCAACACATGGGTCCCACACCAAGCCTAAAATCATATTCTATCTATTATAGTGAATCATAATTTAGGGAAGAAATAAAGAAAGAAAAAAAAAACCATTAAAAATTGAAACTAAAATATAGTAATACAAAATTTCTATTTTCCAGCAAAAGAAATTTGCAGCAACGATTAGAATCGAAATAAGTAAATCAATAATAACTAAGTAAATAAAGTGAAGGTTTATTATGGCAGGAGTAGGTGTCGCTGGTTTCTCAGCACTAGATCCAAGTTTCCGTGCGGATACCAGATATTGGGGGTCATTTACTAAGGGGCCGATTCGCGTTTTCCTGACGTGTTACCCGAATATTTCCGATTTGCGCTGATTTTCCCTGTATTTTGGCGCACGCGACGGAAATCGGGGGGCGTAGCCGAACAAAAACTCTACGGATTCGGAAAAACCGCTGCATTTAAAAAAAAAAGTGTTGCGGTACTCGCGCTTACCTTCACTAGGAATAGGCCGGTGAACTTCAGTGCATTCCGGCGGCCTTGGTGCACTTCAGCGCAGCAGCACCACCTGGTGGACGTGGGAGGAACTACCTTAGTGAATCCCGGCCGGACCCGAATCCACCGCAGAAAACGCACCGCTGGATCGCGAATGGATCTTCATGAAATTTGTTCTTCCCGTATTCCATAACTCCGGTTTCCTCCCACAGACCAAAGTTATTCTGGCAGCATTATACCATTTTTTAAAAATTATATGAGTTTATTATTGTGAAAATACCACAAGCAAAAACAAGCTCCGTCTGCGGGCGGCAAACATGTGATGAAAACCTATTCAAGGTAAGGAAATCTACCATCAAAATCCATCATGATAAGCCAGGGGCACTTACTCATAGAGCCAGGCAATGTGGTAATCTTATATTTGTTAACCATGGCCTCCTTCCTACTAAAATCAAATGTTATAACTATGATAATGAGCCTGTAAGGCTCTGCTGGGTGTTACAGAGCTTCTCTATTCTTTGACTTCAAAGGCTGTTACACTGTCTTCCCACCTCTACACTTCCTTCTGCAGCTAGATTAGACAGGAAGAGGGAGGGGAGAGAGCTGGGGGTTGGGAGAGACATGTTCTACTCATTTTAACAGCCTGTGAATCTGCAACACTGAGGGGCTCTGGTAACGCCTGCAGAGCCCTTCATACTCATTTGCTTAATTTTAAAATTTTACATTTTAATTTTATACTTCAGATATGCCCAAACGCTCCATCCGGACTGCCTGCTGATGCCAATGTCAGCCCTCGTCAGCTTCCACACCTGTGCAGTCAACCCATTTGGCAATGCAGCAGGTCTGTGCCAGGTGGTCTGTGCCGCCATGGAAGCAGATGAGAGTGATGTTGATTCAGTCCAGATGCAGTGGTGGACGTATCTTAAGTGCTTTGATTATGTTCGAGAATTGTAGAGGTTCTGGACGGGAACCAACATCTGACTGTTGAGATTCAAAATAAAACAAAGCAAAACAAGTCATGCAAAGACCTGCGATTGGTGAATGTGGTGAATGTGTGTAACACTTATTAAATAACCCTTTCTCAACATGCTCAGTACTATAACGTGCATACAGGGGTCTGGAGAGTGCTCATAGGCTGAGTTCTCCCCATACAGGGTGGGTGTTTGATGCATGTTTCATCAAACACACACCACTAACACCCATGGTTGAGGCCGGCACCGATCGTGGGTGTTCATCATTTAACTGCTGCCGGCAAAGATTGTCATTCAGCTTTGTCAGTAGGAATACATCAATATACTGCAAAACTGTAGTATTACAGTACATGGTTTGAGCAATCAGACCTCCTGAGGTTCAAGCACCCTAAGGGGTCTATTTATTAGTAAAAAAAATAAAATGTGATAAATACACTCACCGGCCACTTTATTAGGTACACCTGTCCAACTGCTCGTTAACACTTAATTTCTAATCAGCCAATCACATGGCGGCAACTCAATGCATTTAGGCATGTAGACATGGTCAAGACAATCTCCTGCAGTTCAAACCGAGCATCAGTATGGGGAAGAAAGGTGATTTGATGCCTTTGAACGTGGCATGGTTGTTGGTGCCAGAAGGGCTGGTCTGAGTATCTCAGAAACTGCTGATCTACTGGGATTTTCACGCACAACCATCTCTAGGGTTTACAGAGAATGGTCCGAAAAAGAAAAAACATCCAGTGAGCGGCAGTTCTGTGGGCAGAAATGCCTTGTTGATGCCAGAGGTCAGAGGAGAATGGGCAGACTGGTTCGAGCTGATAGAAAGGCAACAGTGACTCAAATCGCCACCCGTTACAACCAAGGTAGGCAGAAGAGCATCTCTGAATGCACAGTACGTCGAACTTTGAGGCAGATGGGCTACAGCAGCAGAAGACCACACCGGGTGCCACTCCTTTCAGCTAAGAACAGGAAACTGAGGCTACAATTTGCACAAGCTCATCGAAATTGGACAGTAGAAGATTGGAAAAACGTTGCCTGGTCTGATGAGTCACGATTTCTGCTGCAACATTCGGATGGTAGGGTCAGAATTTGGCGGCAACAACATGAAAGCATGGATCCATCCTGCCTTGTATCAACGGTTCAGGCTGGTGGTGGTGGTGTCATGGTGTGGGGAATATTTTCTTGGCACTCTTTGGGCCCCTTGGTACCAATTGAGCATCGTTGCAACGCCACAGCCTACCTGAGTATTGTTGCTGACCATGTCCATCCCTTTATGACCACAATGTACCCAACATCTGATGGCTACTTTCAGCAGGATAATGCGCCAAGTTATAAAGCTGGAATCATCTCAGACTGGTTTCTTGAACATGACAATGAGGTCACTGGACTCAAATGGCCTCCACAGTCAGCAGATCCCAATCCAATAGAGCATCTTTGGGATGTGGTGGAACGGGAGATTCGCATCATGGATGTGCAGCCGACAAATCTGCGGCAACTGTGTGATGCCATCATGTCAATATGGACCAAAATCTCTGAGGAGCTTCCAGCACCTTGTTGAATCTATGCCACGAAGAATTGAGGCAGTTCTGAAGGCAAAAGGGGGTCCAACCCGTTACTAGCATGGTGTACCTAATAAAGTGGCCGGTGAGTGTAGGTCACACAGTCCCCTAAACGGTAGCAATGAAAGATTATCCTGACACCTTACACAGGTCTGCATACCAAAGTCTGAAAAAGTTATTATCGGCAGAATACGGGAAATGAAGAAAACGTAGTCCAGAAAAAGTTCAATATGTAGAAGAGGAAAAATTTTGCGAATAGGGGAACTAAAAACAGAAACACAAAAATGGATTAATAAACAGCCAGGCCTTAGTCTTCTTTGAGAAGACCACCCTGTAGATGACAGATATGTGTGGTCGTATTAAAGAACTTGTGAGTCCAAAAATTGTTCTATATTTATCACCATTGAAACAAAAAAATGACTGAATAACCTAATTTGACCCATGTTACAATAACACTTGATATATCTGGAACAGACATGTGGTCTTAGGACGGGCAGTCCGATAGAGATAAGCTGTGATTGTAGTATAAATACCTGTGTCTGGAAGGTCCAACTGTTGATGAGTCACTTCCTTGGCAAAAACAACATTATAAAAACCAAAGAAAACTCTACACAACTTTTTTGACAAGGTCAGGAGCAAATGCAAGAAAATTCATAATCCCTGAAGGTGAGGTTAATCCATTAAATGATGGAAGGAATTAGGTATAGCTGCGGGCATCTAGTGTGAGGTCAGCCGTGGAGCTACAAGCATCTCTGACTGAGATGAGAGCATGTATACAAGAACTATGCTCTGTATGGCGTAAACCAAGATAACCACATCAACAAAAACATACCAAAAGAAGCAATGAAAGGGATTTTTACAACACTAGAAAAATGCTTTCTTCTTAAAACATACACACTGGGGCACATTTACTAAGGGTCTAAACAGCGCATTTTCATGTGTTTCCCGACTTTTTACCGCTTTGCCCTGAATTGCCCCATGTGTTTTTTGTGCACGCGATCGGATTGTGGCGCATCGGTGGTGTGGACGTCGGACAACCCGACTTATTCGGACAAACCATGGGATTTAAAAACAAAAGTGTGTCGTAGGATCAGCACTTACCTGCAACGGGAAGAAGAAGGTAAACTCTGGCGGACCTCAGCGGGGGAATCGACGGATGCAGGAAAACGGGCGCACGATCTTAGTGAATCGCGGAAGATCCGAATCCTCGTCGGACAACACACAGCGGGGATCGCAACGGGACGGGTTTTGCATCTCAGTCCCATTCACTTCAATAGAGCTGAGCTGCAATACCTGATTCAGCCCATGGACAAGTGTGGCAGTGTTTCTAAAAGATTATTCTTTTATTCTACCCATGAAGTCTATCACTTCTGTTCTATAAAGAGCATTCTACTTGGTCTTCCTGGTCTTTCCATCAAGTAAGTTAAATCTGTTCTATTTACCGATAATGCCCGAATTTTAATAGTTTCCATTTCCCGTTCCTCAATGGGCCCCAACTATAGTTCAATTTTATACATCCTGCCACTAAAAATCCCCTCTCAACATTTTGTGCCCCTGCTTTTTATACCCCCTCATGTAAACTCAACCTTTGGAGGAGGCCCCACATTTTCCCAAACAGGCTACTGTTTTCTCTGCTGATGCTGTGTCACCACTAAGAGGGACATCATCATATCGTATCTTCCAGCTTCAACTGAAGACGGTAGCAGGAGAGGCACAATGGCGGAGCGGGGAGGCCTCGGCTCCCTAATCTACCATTAAATTTGGGACATTAAATCTGAACTTGGTAACTCTGTTTTTATATGTTGAATTCCATTCAAATCTCATACCATTGTGGAATGATTCATTGAACTCTGTATTATCAAAATGTATTCTACCCAAATACCAATATTTCTATAGTTGTATCTGCCGCACCCAATGAAGCCAGAATGGGAGAGCAATGAGCCTGTGCCGTTCTGCCCACTGTTATAGAACCTCATTGCACAAGGCTCACTCATGTTCATGAGCCCTAAGGTTCGTTCTTTGTAGCCCATTTCCATCCAATCCCAATTTTTAGTGTAAGAGATAAAAATAGCCATTGATCCATTTAAAGGTACATCGGTTCTGGTAACCTCAGAACTGGTATTAAGACTGTGATAAACTTTACTCAATGTGAAGCTAATGAAGCATAATTACATATTGATTCATGCCAGTGATACTTCTTCTGCCAATTAATCATTTGTTTTAACTCTGTGTTTAACTAATTAAATTATTTATTCAGTGGAAATAAGAAGAAAAGCAGCACGACCATCTTCACACCCATGTACGCCATGGGGCTTATTTACTACGGGCCCTGCGTCCGCATTTTCGTAGTTTTTTTCTAACTTTTCAGGGATCGCGCCAGGATTGTGTCACATGTGATCAGATTGTGTCGCAATCGCACCAGTTTTCACTCAACACAAATTGGGGGGCGGGCAGTCGGACGATCCGACTGATTCCGACAAACCGCTGGATTTAACATTTAAATTGTGTCGCAATACCAAGCACTTACATGCACCAAGAAGAAGACGGTGAACTCCGGCAGGGGGTGGGTGGGGACTCAGTGGGGAAGCGATACATGCAGGAAATTGGACGACGAAATTGGACGACCTTAGTGAATCACGGCAGCTGTGCAGGAACGTCGGACGACGCACCTCGTGGATCGCGCAGCGACAGGTAAGTAAATGTGGCCCCATATGTGTTAAAAGTGTGTACATGAGTAACACTGTTTCTGGTCATTGTGTGACTTGTAATCTTCATTTTCTAGCGAGTCTTATTTCTGCAGTGTGTATCTATAGTTTGATTTCCTCTCAAAGCTGTTAGATGGAGACAGTGTCTGCTCCAGGTTTCAGAAGGCCCCTGGGTAACAGAGCCTCAGTAGGCCCCTTTGCAGTGAACATTAAAAATTCAGAAACTACAGCAGTGTCTGATTTTGATTTTTGTCCTTGTGGAGGAGACACAGGACAGAAGATGGCCGCTGGTCACATGTCCACATCACATGTCCTGCACCTGCCTGGGCAGGTCATGTGATCAGCACTAAGTTTGGTCGTAGTGGGTTGGTTGCAGTGGATCCAGTATAACCAGTGTTGTGGTGAGACATCATCTCAGTGAGGCAATGTGCAGTGATGGCAGTTACACATCATTACTATGGCAACAGAGGAGGACAGTCTGTTATATCATCACTGGGAGCAGAGCATAAGAGGGAGGAGGAGTTACTGAGAACTGAAGCATCATGGGAGTTGTAGTTGTAGATGGTGGCCATCTTGGAGACCACTCTGCCTACTTTAGAAACCCCATAAAATTTTCTAAATCATGAAAGCAAACTATTTAAGCTCCATTTTGTAAATAAAGACATTGGGGCACATTTACTTACCCGTCCAATGGAGTTAAGATTGTGCGTCTGAAGCCTTGGAGATCCATCTGTGCTCTTATATCATGTTGTATCCTTAATCTTTCTTGTCAATAATTTTTACATCCAAAATGTAGGATATTTGCAGTAAACAGTTATCTACACTTTATGGAAACAAGGGTGGATGATTCCGTAGCTTAAATTTAACCAACATTCTTATTAATCTTTTAGTTCAGCTGCTGAGATGTTATCCATTGTGTAAAATTATAACATCCGCAAGATTTTGTGTTTCATGTCTTCCCTGTTAGGACCACATATCTACTTTAGGTGTTTGCACTGTCTACAGAATTAGTCTCAGGCCCTGGAAGTAATCCCTCTAGGCCAGATCAGGATGATGAGGATCAATCAGGCAACAGAAAGCAGACTCAGGATGTATGATCTCAAGTGCAATCTGCTTACATCAATCTTTGCTTTATCAAAAACACTGCTAGACAGCTCAATGCATTCCTCTGGCTTACGTCACTCGTATTGACTATTTCAGTACTGGAGAACTGGGTCCCAAACATGCAAAGTTACAATTAAGGTATAGACCAAACTTGTGCTGCGCTCCCACTTTGAGGGACCCTGTAGCCAGAAAGTTCTTAGAAACCCTGTGGTTTGTGGTCAGAAGCTATGTGAGTGCCTAGTTAATAATGGCCATCAAGTTTTGCCTCAAACAGCTCAAGAAGGCTGCTACGTAAGTTACAACTCAGAGGAAGAGAGAGACTGTAACCAATAAGTTGGGTGCACTCAGGGGGTAGGTAACCATCAGCCAGTGTGCCCTAATGGAAAAACTATTACACTGAAGAACACTCATTTTGGTGCATTAAAAGTTGGAACTGTTTTAAGTATGTTTAAGGCACTACAGGCAGTCCCCGGGTTACATACAAGATAGGGTCTGGAGGTTTGTTCTTAAGTTGAATTTGTATGTAAGTCGAAACTGTATATTTTATAATGGAAGTTCTAGACAATTTTTTTTCTTTTGCCCCAGTGACAATTGGAGTTTCAAAATTTTTGGTGTAATTGGACCAAGAATTATCAATAAAGCTTCATTACAGACATCTTACAGCTGATCAGTGCAGTCTGGGACTATAGTAACATCCAGAGAGCTTCACCAGAGGTCACATGGGGCAGAGGGGTCCGTCTGTAACTATGGGTTGTCTGTAAGTCGGGTGTCCTTAAGTAGGGGACCGCCTGTACTTTTGGAGATCTGACATTGCCACCTCACACAGTATACGCTGCTCAAACACTAGTCATTACTCAATATAGTACTAAAAGAAATTTTAGAAATTAATTTTAACTAATAAATAAATGTCATATTGCTCCTCAAACTAGTGGTCACTCAATATTGTTCTAAATAAATGTTGGAAATGAATATCATATTTTGTGGATGTAGACTAGAGCAGTGATTTTCAACCTTTTTTGAGCCGCGGCACACTTTTTATACTTAGGAAATCCTGGGGCACACCACCAACCAAAATAGCACAAAATGACACAAAAACAGTCATATTATACATATAGTTAATAATATAGATTCTAAATTTATTTTACTCACTCAGTGTGAAACCTGGGCCTGTTTGGATAAACACAAAAGGGATATCCTGGCAGAAATGGTGGAAAGACGCACACAAAGCTCTTACTCAACAGTTCTCAGTTTCTCCCTGTTTTTAGTATATGGTGCTGATTATTGTGTGGCTCATATACTGCAAAATAAAGGGGTACAATGAGAAGTACTATGGCCATGAGGCCAGAGTACAAGTGCCAGCTCATATACTCAGCATATGGGCTGGTACTTGTAGTACTCCAGCCTCATGACTATAGTATTTCTCATTGTTATATGCAGTATACTGCTGGAGTACTAAAAGTACCAGCTCATATGCTGAGTATTCTGCCAACAGTTCATATACTCAGGCAAAGGCTCATATAGTCAGCATTATTGGTGTGCATTACCTTGGCGGTGGGCAAATGCGAGAGTCTCTTCGCTCTCAGGATGATGCACCGGCCTCGGTGACGTCATTTTGTTGCGTGAGGTTCAAAGCTTGCGCATGTGTTATTGTACACGTCTCCTACATTGTAAGAAGCCGTGACTGCGCATCGCTGGGAAACAAAACACAGGGGGCACCATAGTTTGGGGAACTTTACCCGCGGCACACCCGACCATGTGTCGCGGCACACTGGTTGAAAATCACTGGACTAGAGATTGTTCATCAGGTGGCTGAAACCTAATTTCTGTGATTTTGTGGGATGAGGTGTTCTTGGACTTTCATGCTGGATGCTCCAAAAATAATAGCCATAAGAACCATGAGAGCCAAAGTCATAAGAACAAGGTATTGCATCAAAATATCATACACTAGAGCTGTTAGAGAGAAATGGCATATGGAGATATATTTGGAATCAGAAGCTCAACAATACCCAGAATCCCAGGTGAAAAACCACAAAAGAAATTTTTATTTTTAAGTAAAGTGGAGTATAATGAAGTTTTCTATTTACACTATGGGGCTTGTTTACTATGGGTCCGCGAGCGCACTTTAGTTGGACTTTCTCAGGGATTGCATGCCTTTGACAGATATTTAACAGGTGTCTGCACTGGGATTGTGTCACACGTGATCGGATTTTGGCGCAGCTGCACTGGTTTCCATGCCACAGAGATCATGGGCGTGCTATCGGACGATCCGACTGATTCAGGCTGAGTGCGGGATTTAACTTTCAAATTGTGTTGCAAGATCAAGCACTTACATACACCAGGAGGAAGAAGAAAGTGAACGCCATCGGATCTGAGCGGGGAAGCTACACATGCAGGATATCGGGGGCACAATCGTAGTGAATCGCGGCACAGTGCATTATCGTCGAATAATGCACTTTCGGGGAACTTTGTCGGACAGGTAAGTAAATGTGCCCCTATATGTCAGCTTTATCAGTGCACCATTGTTGACTGGGACCCTATAACAAGGATCAAGTGCACCCCACACTTGTATATGAAGGTAAGCTAAATTTTTCAACATGTCCCATCTTCCCTAACCATACGGGCTCAGTAGATTATATCACTTACCTGCTCCTTCTTCTTTACTCTATACTAAAGCACGAAAGTGAATCCTCCATTCCTCAAATCCCACCCTAACGGGGCCCCGAATTACTATGCAGTCCTGGAATCGGACAGTCATTTTAATATTATATAGATATGCATAAGGGAAAAGGGTTTAAGCGATTCAGAAATGTGCAGGCTGAAAAATCAGGTCTACTGCCTGTGTCCTAGTTAGTCAGTGCCATGAGAATTTCTCAGCTCTGTTAATATATACCACATGGGTTGAGGCACATTTAACAAGTTTTTTTGTTTGCGGGATATTATAGAAAATAACTTATGTAAAGAGTCATTGCTCCAGGGTATGGATAGAGTGTGACTAACCTGATGACTAACGCTGTGTAAAACAGCCAGCGTTCATGTAAACAGTCTATAGCCTTCATTATATACATAGCTGCTAGGGAGATACATATACATGTATATATCCTGCCTGCCAGTAACTGGATGAATCAGCCATGTGACTGAAAAACGTAACCCTATAACTCCAGAGCCCTATCACAACAAAGAGCATTAGTGAACATTGCTGGGAACAGATACACGATATTACAAGCACATTGCTACCAGATCCACAAGTATCCTACAACACACGGGTGCAGCAAGCACATGGCGTATGACATGCATTCACTGTGGATGTATGGAGTGTTCATAAAGCTTCGCTTACTTTCTCCCTATGAGAGACGGCTATAGTCACAATCTTTACATATTGTTACAACTTAATCCAAGAGACACAATTTATAAATTACACATATTTAAAGATTAACATACAGAAAATTACAAAAAAGAGAATATCTACATTATCATTATGCATTTAACAACCCCATTATTCATTTTTTTTCGTGCGGTATGAATCCAGCAAATTTTAGGCAAATACACATATCTTCAGATTTCCTCTGGACGTTTCTTATTAAAAGGTTCATTGATTTAATAATGGTTTCCATTATTGTCTTTTGGCACCAAATCTAGGGTCTAGAGCTAAGGTATACACCCCTGGTAGAACACATGTCATATGTGTAATCAGTGGTTAGCAGTACAACCTTGCAGCGCTGGGGACCTGGGTTCAAGTCCCATCCAGGTCAACATCTGTAAAGAGATTGTATGTTCTCTCCGTATTTGCATGGGTTTCCACTGGGTCATCTGGTTTCCTCCCACACTCCAAAACATACTGGTAGGTTGATATCATTACTCCACTCAGCCCGATCTGTATATTCCCTATCCTTGTACATCTACTGTAGTACCCTGTTGTGTATTCTGGTTACATATAGTAGTATTACTATTCTTCCTGATGTATTTCTGGTTTTATAACTATTACCTTCCAGTACTCTCTGGGTTCTTCTTGTGCATCCTGTGATAGGTTCATTGTAATACCATTACATAGGTGTCTAGTGTACGCTAACCATACCCTCTTCTGAACATTACCTGTCATCCCTTAGCCCCTCGTAATATCTGGCATCCGGAAGCTTAATGAACAAAAGGATAAAAGCGCTATCTGAACAGAGTCTTATGTCTCCAGTTAAAATCCTTCTTATTATTTAGACACGAGAAATGTGTACAAGTTACCTTATATTGTTCCCCTTGCGATTTTCTGATATTCCTACACTAATCTTTCCTTTGACCCAGTAGTATAAAGCTTATCTACCATACAGCAGCCCTAAGCCTGCCCGAAAAAATAAAAATGTAGACATATTCTTATAAGGGTTCATACAATTAAAATAGTAGGATAAGATGGACACGGACAGAGATTAAGCTTTTTATTAATGCGCTGACTGCCTGGGGACCGGTGACACATAAGAAGACATGGGGGGGGGGTGACCCTCAGGCAGAGAGATGGAAGCTCCTCTCATCTATCAGGCCATGCAGTCTGAAGACGGCAGAAATGTTAATATGGGTTCATTTGCAGTTGTGCATGTGGAGATGATGCCCAACGCTGCGTCCTGACAGCCGTCTTCAGGGACCCGTTTTTGCTATTCAGGCTTGGACAGTTTCTACTATTCGTTTTGAGAATGTGACCGGAGCCCAGACTGGTCATACGTCGCGTTGTCTACTGGGAAAATCACCGAGGACTATAATCACCAGGGTGAGATTGGCATCGCCACTGTGAATAATTCACAACTGGGGTTTGCTAAAAATAGGTAATTGTTACAATATATTATGTATGTATCAAGGCGCTTTTACTTATTTATAACAACAAACGTACAGGGATGGAGGCGAAATCATACAATAAATAAAAGGCAACAAAAAGGTTTTGGAAATTTATTATTTTCAGAACCAATGCATAAACAAAGGGGTCAATAAACCTTAAAGGGGTTTGCCAATAAAAATGAAAATAATACAATTTCGATCCCTTAGTGATGTTTACACAATAAAGATCCCCTTACTGTACAATTTTACTCAGTTTTATTGCTGTTTTAGCTCCCATAACTCAGTGATGGTCAGTGTTACATTCCAGAGTGTAGACACTTCATGATTCCTCTAGTTCTGTGAGCTGACAATGTGTTGAGATTATCATAGTGCAAGATTTGTATACACTTTTATTAAGCTTCTGAATATTCTACTAATATATGACACATAGAAAGAGAGATGAGACAGATCAGAGATGATGAGATACATGAGATGCATATTACACATGACATTCCCAGCTCTACAATCACAGCCATAACATACACAGAACATATATGCTTCCCTCAACCTCCCCTGGATAAAGACCTGCCTGTAGCTTGAAGCTTTACTCTCCTCACCCACAGGCAGGAAGTCAGTGTGTGTGTGTGCGTGTGTGAGTTCGTCCTTGAATGCAAGGGTGGGGGCTGGAGAACAGCTCAGTGCATTGTCAGAAAGGAGAAGAACAATGGGGCAGATTTACTTACCTGGTCCATTCGCGATCCAGCGGCGCGCTCTCTGCGGTGGTTTTGGGTCTGGCCGGGATTCACTAAGGTAGTTCCTCCGATGTCCACCAGGTGCGCTGAAGTCCGCGGAAATGCACTCAAGTACACCGGCCTATTCCTGCTGAAGGTAAGTGCAAGCTCCACAACACTTTTTGTTTTTTAAATGCGGCAGTTTTTCCGAATCCGTCGGGTTTCCGTTCGGCCAAGCCCCCCGATTTCTGTCGCGTGCATGCCAGCGCCGATGCGCCAAAATCCGATCGCGTGCGGCAAAATCCCAGGGCAATACAGGGAAAATCGGCGCAAATCGGAAATATTCGGGTAACAGGTCGGGAAAACGCGAATCGGGCCCTTAGTAAATTACCCCCAATATGTCTTCCCACCTAGTGTCTAGTCAATGGGCAACCCAGGTTGGAATTATATCTGTGAAATGCTGTATTTTTGTTAGAGAAAATCTACCATTTGATTTCGTGCATTATGAACCAAACATACCTTGAAAATGGCTGCAGCTAAAATTCAGGACAAAGAGGCTCTGTGGCTGCTCTGGCACTTCTCATCTTACCCTAATTATGCCCTGCTCCAGAAAATGATGAAATCACTGTGTTGTGCCTGACAGGCAGAAGTAATCAATCACTGCAACATCCCCCAGCTGCTGTGTATGAGGGATCCAGTTCAGGTTGATTAGTCCTGTTTGAATAGTTCAGTAAGTTCAGTACAATCAGTTTATGAATGGCTGCTGAATGCAACCCAGCTTTCCCAAGATCCTGAATGTTATAATTGTTTTTTCAGCAAAACCACTCAAAACCACTCAACTCATGGGTTAAACAAGACATGTTTCTGCATAAGTGTATTCACAGCATTCTCAAGGTATGTTTTGTTCATAATGCATGCAATCAAATGGTAGATTTCCTTTAATAACAGTGAATTAGAGAATATGTTATTTTGTTGTACATTTAAGAAACCTGTCTTTGTGGGAATACCCTTTTAATTTATAAACATTTCCAAGTTTACATCAATTTGGAAATCATTTGACTTTGTTCTTTCCTATCTCAGAGAATATACAGAATTTTACTTGCACAATCTGACATAAAAGTGGCCATAAGTAGGACAACACTAATTCAGTAACACATTTTGTTTAATCCCTGAGCAGAGAGGTTTTGATGAAAACACAATTATAAAATTATGATAATGAGGCTGTGTTGCTCCTTTGCCTGGCTCGGCACTCTCCTCTTACAATAACTATGCACTGTTTCAGAGAACAATGTAATCACTGGGGCACATTTACTTACCCGTCCCGTCGCGATCCAGGAGGTGCATTGTCCGACGAGGATTCGGAGCTGACGTGATTCACTAAGATTGTGCATCCAATTTCCTGTGTCACTTCCCCGCTGAGGTCCGCCGGAGTTCACCTTCTTCTGCCCGGTGCATGTAAGTGCATGGCTTGCGACACAATTTTGAATGTTAAATCCCGCACATAGTCCGAATCCGTCGGATCGTGCGCCTGTCCGCCCCTCGATTTCTATTGCAGGAAAGTCACCACATTTGCGCCAAAATCCCTTCTAAATGCGTACATTGGAAATCGTTGGGAAACCGTGGACCTTTAGTAAATGAGCCCAACTGTGTTGTCCCTCGCATTATCCCTGTATTGTGACATCACGGTGTATTATCTTTTTACTGTGACTTTGAGTATTAACCCTATACTATGACATAAATGTGTGTATTATCTCTGTACTGTGACATCACTGTGTGCATCCTCCCTGTACTGTGACATCACTTTGAGTATTATCCCTGTACTATGATAATACTGTGTGTATTATCCCTGTACTGTAATATTACTGTGTGTATTATCCCTGTACTGTGACATCACTGTGTGAATTATCCCTGTACTGTGACATCACTGTTTGTGTTACCCCTGTATTATGATATCACTGTGTATTATCTCTGTACGGTGACATCACTGTGTGTATTATCTCTGTACTGTGACATCACTGTGTGTATAACTCCTGTACTGTGACATCACTGTGTGTATAACTCCTGTACTTTGACATCACTGTGTGCTACCCCTGTACTGTGACATCACTGTGTGTATTTCCCGTGTACTGTGACATCACTGTATGTATTATCTCTGTACTGGGACATCAGTGTGCGTATTATCCCTGTACTGTGACATCACTGTGTGTATTATCCCTGTACTGTAACGTCACTGTGTGTGTTACCCCTGTACTGTGACATCACTGTGTGTATTATCCCTGTACTGGGACATCACTATGTGTATTATCCCTGTACTGTAATATCACTGTGTATTATCTCTGGACTGTGATATCACTGTGTGTATTATCTCTGTCCTGTGACATCACTGTGTGTATTATCCCTGCACTGTGACATCACTGTGTGTTACCCCTGTACTGTGACATCACTGCTTGTGTTACCCCTGTACTGTGACATCACTGCTTGTGTTACCCCTGTACTGTGACATCACTGCTTGTGTTACCCCTGTACTGTGACATCGCTGTATGTATTATCCCTGTACTGGGACATCACTGTGTGTATTATCTCTGTACTGTGACGTCACTGTGTGTATTATCCCTGTACTGTGACATCACTGTGTGTATTATCTTGTACTGTGACATCACTGTGTGTATTATCCCTGTACTGTGACATCACTGTGTGTATTATCTCTGTACTGTGACATCACTGTGTGTATTATCTCTGTACTGTGACATCACTGTGTGTATTATCCCTGTACTGTGACATCACTGTGTGTATTATCTCTGTACTGAGACATCACTGTGTGTATTATCTCTGTACTGTGACATAACTGTGTGTATTATCTCTGTACTGAGACATCACTGTGTGCATCATCTCTGTACTGAGACATCACTGTGTGCATCATCTCTGTACTGTGACATCACTGTGTGTATTATCTCTGTACTGTGACATCACTGTGTGTATAACTCCTGTACTTTGACATCACTGTGTGTTACCCCTGTACTGTGACATCACTGTGTGTATTTCCCGTGTACTGTGACATCACTGTATGTATTATCTCTGTACTGGGACATCAGTGTGCGTATTATCCCTGTACTGGGACATCAGTGTGTGTATTATCCCTGTACTGTAACGTCACTGTGTGTGTTACCCCTGTACTGTGACATCACTGTGTGTATTATTCCTGTACTGGGACATCACTATGTGTATTATCCCTGTACTGTAATATCACTGTGTATTATCTCTGGACTGTGATATCACTGTGTGTATTATCTCTGTCCTGTGACATCACTGTGTGTATTATCCCTGCACTGTGACATCACTGTGTGTTACCCCTGTACTGTGACATCACTGCTTGTGTTACCCCTGTACTGTGACATCACTGCTTGTGTTACCCCTGTACTGTGACATCGCTGTATGTATTATCCCTGTACTGGGACATCACTGTGTGTATTATCTCTGTACTGTGACGTCACTGTGTGTATTATCCCTGTACTGTGACATCACTGTGTGTATTATCTTGTACTGTGACATCACTGTGTGTATTATCTCTGTACTGTGACATCACTGTGTGTATTATCTCTGTACTGTGACATCACTGTGTGTATTATCCCTGTACTGTGACATCACTGTGTGTATTATCTCTGTACTGAGACATCACTGTGTGTATTATCTCTGTACTGTGACATCACTGTGTGTATTATCTCTGTACTGAGACATCACTGTGTGCATCATCTCTGTACTGTGACATCACTGTGTGTATTATCTCTGTACTGTGACATCACTGTGTGTATAACTCCTGTACTTTGACATCACTGTGTGTTACCCCTGTACTGTGACATCACTGTGTGTATTTCCCGTGTACTGTGACATCACTGTATGTATTATCTCTGTACTGGGACATCAGTGTGCGTATTATCCCTGTACTGTGACATCACTGTGTGTATTATCCCTGTACTGTAACGTCACTGTGTGTGTTACCCCTGTACTGTGACATCACTGTGTGTATTATTCCTGTACTGGGACATCACTATGTGTATTATCCCTGTACTGTAATATCACTGTGTATTATCTCTGGACTGTGATATCACTGTGTGTATTATCTCTGTCCTGTGACATCACTGTGTGTATTATCCCTGCACTGTGACATCACTGTGTGTTACCCCTGTACTGTGACATCACTGCTTGTGTTACCCCTGTACTGTGACATCACTGCTTGTGTTACCCCTGTACTGTGACATCACTGCTTGTGTTACCCCTGTACTGTGACATCGCTGTATGTATTATCCCTGTACTGGGACATCACTGTGTGTATTATCTCTGTACTGTGACGTCACTGTGTGTATTATCCCTGTACTGTGACATCACTGTGTGTATTATCTTGTACTGTGACATCACTGTGTGTATTATCCCTATACTGTGACATCACTGTGTGTATTATCTCTGTACTGTGACATCACTGTGTGTATTATCTCTGTACTGTGACATCACTGTGTGTATTATCCCTGTACTGTGACATCACTGTGTGTATTATCTCTGTACTGAGACATCACTGTGTGTATTATCTCTGTACTGTGACATAACTGTGTGTATTATCTCTGTACTGAGACATCACTGTGTGCATCATCTCTGTACTGTGACATCACTGTGTGTATTATCTCTGTACTGTGACATCACTGTATACATACTATACATGTACTGCATCAGTGTCTATATGTACTGGGACATCACAGTGCACATACTAAGCCTTTTGCAATGTGCTGTGTCGTGTTGTAGTGGCGGCTCTATGGTTACATGTTATCACCTTGGTTTCCCACTAATATACCACTCTTCCCTATCTGTGGGATAAGAGATAAGGGTCTGATCATATAAGCAGCGCTATATCCCATTCTTAGTATTCAGTCTGTATGTGGGCGCTGAAGAACCCCTTAATATGATATGAGTACATTCATGGGGGGGTCATACACAGACCTCGGTTCGTAGTCCCCTTTTAGCTTTTTAAGTATATTTTCTCTTTGTTTCCACCAGTAAAGAATAACATTATCTTCGCTCTCTCATCGGAGGCAGAGATGACATCCACCTGTTTAGCTATTTCCGTGCGACTGGAGGCTAATAATGCCATTGTATTTCAGAGCCATACATCCTGCACTAAAGCATTGTAAATCGATCATAGAAATATCTGCAAAAATAACCTCACAAGCTGGAAGTTCAGGAAGGTTGTTTACACACGGCAGGAGTTGCCATCACCATGGAAACTACATGTTCACGGGTCAGGAGGAACCATTGGTTAGGTGTGAGGTTCTACTTACTAGAAGTAAAGGATCTGTGACCCAAGTCAACGGCATAAGGTTCTGGCTGATAATTATTAATATACGGCAATAGTCTATACCAGAGGTGGATGACCTGGGGGCCTCAGGCATGATACTCCAGACCACTAGCATCATACTGTTTTATTTCTCTAGAGGAAACAATGCCACGACTTTACAACTATATCAGAAATTTCCTTTGAAGTTGTTTAAAAAATACTTTTTAGTAATTTTCTCCTATAATAAACTATCAGTGGTAAATCAGATGGTTAGAAACTCTACTTCGTCTTCATTGGCCATTGGCAATTCTAGGTGACAACCAAAAAAGGCACCATTGTACCTTGTTCATGGGTTGTATGATAAATATCTTCAGTCCTCAGAAACTAAGTACAGACCATACAGTGTTTTTCGTAAAGAGCCTACACCCATAGAGTCCCTTTGTCTCCACTATAAATACAAACAATAAGCCAGCAAGAAACAGGACCCCATAACAAAACCAATCTGCAATATTTGAAAGAAAGGTAAAAATACGAATGTGAGCGAGGAGCACCATAAACTGTGAGAAGTAACGGATTGTGATGTCCAGCCAGTGCGACTTTGGGCCACCGCTGAGGTTGTTGTCCCTGGACCTCTCCACTCTCCAGTTTTCACCCCTTGGTCTAGGATGCGGAGAGATCACAAGGATTCTCTACCATTTGTGGCTATCCCGGTGGGGATAGCAGTTTGCCCAATGTGAGAGAGAAACCAGTGCTTAACATCAAGAGATAAGTCACAAGAATAGTCAAGGAGAGTCTAAGGTCAGGGCAAACAATGTCAGGTAACAGGCAGAGGATTATAGGCAAGTAGCACGGGAAGTAAATATCAGAATTAAGCTGGGTCATGAAAAGCCAAGGGTCAAACACAAAGAGTCATCAGAAACACTGAACACCAGTTCTAAGTGAACTGGGAACATTTGCTGAGGATTGAGACATGCTGAGCTACTGTATATAGCTGTATATAGAGTCTGTGGACACCCTGGACCACCGCGGGGGATGAGGGTACTAGCCGCAACCTGGGACCGCAGCCTAAGTGTCCCCTGGTCTTCGCCAGAGCCCCCGGGGGGGCACCAGGTCATTCCACTGGTGAGATTAGGCCCGCGGTGGCAGCCAAGGTAGGAAAGCAGAAGTCAGGACCTTGGGAAGGCAGGACCTCGGGAAGGCAGGTCCTCGGGAGTACAGGGACCGCCACAGGAGTACAGGACCGCCACTGGAGTACAGGACTGCCACAGGAACACAAGACCACCACAGGAACACAGGACCGCCACAGGAACACAGGAATGCCACAGGAAGACAGGTATGCCACAGGAACACGGAGGCATCTCTGAAACGCACAGGTAACACGGAGGCGCCTGGAAATGCACAGGAGGAACACAGGAGGCTTTCACTTAAGTGGAATGACTTGAAGATCCGGCAGAGAGTGAAGGGAGGTGCCGGACTATACTGTGTGATTTAAAGGGCCAGCGTCCCCTTAATTGGCGCCGTCTAATCCAGGGCGCCATTATAATCCGGCACCTCCCTTCACTCTCTGCCGGATCTTTAAGTCATTCCACTGAAGTGAAAGCCTCCTGTGTTCCTCCTGTGCGGGCTTAGTCTGGACGGGAGTGGGAGCCAGGACGAGGAAGACCGGGATCATAGCCGGACCAGGAGCGGGGAGAGGTGAGTGCAGGTCCGGGGCAGGGGAGCAGAGTGGCAGCAGAACACGGGTGTACCCACCATCCGAGACATGGATCGCGGGGTCACCCGTGACAGGCACACACCCTGCAGGATGTACCATCTCCAGGATAACTGGACTCAGACTTCAGAAGAAGATGTGAGTATGAACCAAGGGCTTACAGATGCACTGCAAAGCAATGCAGCTATAAGTAACCCTTTAAAATGTTTTGCCGAAATTTTCACCAATCCCCTAGTAATAGGGTCTTTAGCCGCCTCAAAGTATTGCTATATAACAATTGCATTTGAGAGGTTACTTTCACTGCTGTATATTGTATCAATGATCAGACCCCTTAGGGTTCAAGAACCCTAAGCGGTTTAAAAAAAAATGTAAATTTAAGAAGAAAAACTCTAGTTTAAATGAAAATTAAAAAAAAAGAAAAAAAAACATAATCATAAACATGCTGTTTTATCAAGATATGAAAAACATTATTCCCTGCAGTGAACCCTGTAGTGGAAGTAAACCATCCAAATTTCTCAAAAAGAAAAAAAAATATGAATAAAATGTGATCGAGAGATTTTACAGTCCCCAAAATGGTATTAATTAGAAAGTCAGCTTGTCCCACAAAAAATTACGCCTTGCCCAGCTCCATCCACCAAAGTGTGAAAAAGTAAATGGCCTCAGAATATGGGGAAACTAAGATTTTTTTTCTTGAAAGGTTATAACTTTTATAATTTTAATTATTTGATTTTTATTGAAATATACGGTAAAAAAAAAAAAATGAAATAATCGTACTGAGCCTAAGAATAAAGGAGTGCTTGTCATTTTGACCACTATGTGAAAGAGTAAATATGAAGCCCCTAAAAAAAGGTGCAACTCTTGTCTTTTTCCAAATATGCAGTATTTTGTACTGTATTAGAAAGTACAATTTGTTCTGGAGAGAACAAACCCTCATACAGCTCTATAATAAATGGAGAAATAAAAAAACGTTATGGTTTTTGGAAGGTGGGAAGAGAAAAACAGAAACCAAAAATGAAAAAAGGGTCAAGTCGTATTGGGGTTAATTTAAAAGTATTCAAAATATCATACTTTTGGCTTATTAACATAATTATAAAAGTTGATTTTTAGAAGGAAGGAGGCCATGGATAGCAAATATAAGAAGATGACCACAGTCACAGCACCTGGATCTATGAGTAAGTGTCCATTGTTTTAATAAGCATTATTTTGATTGGTAGCTTAAAAGAGAACCTTTTTGGTAAGCCTGATGATGTAGGAGGATGTGTAAGGGAATTAGAATGGGAGGGACCATTGGGCTTGGCAGTGGAAGCCACACCCCTCCGACTCTCTGATGCATCTGGCTGCATGCTAGGAAAGAGCACAAAGTTCATTTAATGGGGTTGTGTGGGAAATTTTTTAGGTTCAAGGAGGGTGCCATTATGTTAATAGGGGTCTATGATGCTTGATTTTGATGGTGGATTTCTTTTAAAGAAATCCATTTTCATTTTTCAACCAATGGAGTGTAAGGTAGTGAGGACCCCCTCCGACTCATTGCTGGTTCTCGCTGTATGCCAGGTAAGAGCAAAAAGTTCATTTTATGGGGTTTATTAAGTAAAAGAAGGTTGCCATTGTGTAAATAGAGCTCCATTGTAACCTGTTACTAGCTGGTTCCTAAAAATCTTCATGCAGTTATTCCTGGATTTCTCAGAGGAGCTTTCTTGGTATTGGAACCCTTAGTCTGTCCCACCCCATTTGTCAGATACATTGCACATCATTCAATTAAAAAAAAAAAATTAATAAAACTTTCTACACATTTCTTCTTTCTTCTCCGTTGTTCAGGGACTATTTTACCCATGATATAGTTTGTGATATTATATACTTGATATAGTTGATATATAAGGGTTGTACATTTTCCTGTAGCCCAGTAACACATTCGTTTTAATCAATTCTGAGCGATATAAGACCTGTGCCTGACACGGTGACACGGATGGCGCTCTTCTCATGGTCTAGCGGCATTAGCTGGCAGTTTAATTACATGTATTAGCTGTGGTTGTATCCCATGACAATTCAGAGTTGTAAAAATGTATCAATACTACATTCCACTGAGGTGAAACTTGTATCTAAATATATCCCTCCTTTAATTGGATACCCGGTTTGCTGTACTATAGAGAAGTTTCTATGGGAACCTGGAAAAAAAACAGCACATTTCAATAGGGTGGTGATATCTTTAATTGGAAGACCATTTTCTTGTAGATGACTTGTAGGGGTAGAAGAAGAGCCTCGTGGGATGGAAGGAAAAGGTGCTCTGTTCATAGAATTAGAAGGTGTAATGACAGCAGAGTATAGAAAAGTCTATGTGTGAATAATGAATATTTGGGAGAGAGACATCATGTTTGTTTAATTGACATTTTTCCAGCCACTGAGGAATCCCAATTAATGTCCTCCAGCTACAAGAAAACCGAGGAGCTCAATACGGAAAATATTTTTGTCGCTGTAGATCTGATAAACAAATATTAAGGTGAAATGAAAGGGAGAAGAAACAATTTTGAGAACTGGACCCGGGAGAATATCTCATGGGATGAGTTCCTGAGTGGAAGTAAAATTTACCTCAATGAAAGCGTGACATTATCAAACCAGCCAAAGCACTGGATGTTACTGCGTGATAACAGAGCAACACAAAGGAAGATACAGAGACACATTGGTGGAGATTCTTTACTATGGATGGCACGTGATGGGTACAGTAAAATGGCATTGAATAAACACATTAAAGAGGCTCCTCTTTAGGACCCATGCACACGATTGTATTAAAGCGACCGTATATACGGCTGGAATACGGCCCCATGCATTGCAATGGGCAATACAGCCATCCATGTACATGGCCGTATTGCCCACCATAACGTACTGTAAGTACGCCGTTTAAAACTATAGAGCATGTCCTATTTTCCACCATATTTCCATTCCGTACAGCCCATAGAAGTCAATGGGAACACATAAAATACAAGTTGCATACAGCTGTGCACCGTATACTGCCGTATATACGTGTAGTATCCAGAGCCAGTGGGAGGTCCATTCGGTAATCAAGCCAATAGTCAGCCAATTATCATCTGCCAGCCCACCGTATTTTATATGGCGCAATATGTTGCCATACTGTTGCAAAAGACCATACAGTCATGTGAATGAGGCCTAATGTAGGTTCATATTTTGTAATTTTGAGAACTCACATCCTCCAAAACCCATATTGTAAGTAAGTGTTACTTACAAAATAATATGTCACAGTGCCATTAAAGAAGGTAGCCTCTATCCACAGGACTTGCTGATCGGTGATGGGACCCCCACAGATCACAAGAATGGCTTACCACCAGGGCCGGTGCCAGCACTGGGCATACCAGGACAAGTGCCTGGGCCCATAGCTGCTGCGAGGGTGGGGGGGCATCAGAGTTTCAGGGGGGCTTATATAAAATGAGGGGGCTGTTTGGTATAATAAACTAGGGGATATTTTAGGGAACAGGAGACTGTTTTTGTTCCTGAATTTTGAATGCTGCCATTTGAGTTCGCTGCAAAGGGGCCCACTGAGCCTCTGTCGTCCAGGGGCCTACTAGAACCTAGAGCCGACCCTGGGTGCCTCTGTACTCCTATTGCAACCCATAAGAATGGATTGGCAGGTTGGACATGTGCGTTGTCGTGCCATTCACTGTCTATGTAATTGACCAAGATGGCTTGGTACAGCGCTTGGTTGTCTTCATCATGGTTAAAGAGAAGCAGGGCACATGTGCAATTGGATGCTTTAATCATTTGGGGTACAACAGGGGTCTGCAAGAACCCCATTCTAGTGATCTGTGGAGGTCCCACAAATGAGACCTCACTGATCAGCAAGTTACCCTATACTTTTTGAGACTAAACAACCCCTTGTGTAGGAAAAGCTCACAAGCTCTGCATCATACACCCACTGCTAATGCTGCGATAAGTGTGAGATTGGTGGGTTCAGAATTAGGGCTTGTCCATTTCTCTGTACCACGTCCCCCCATTATAACAGTGCCTAAATACAGCATTATACATACAATGGAGTATATACTCCATATTTTTCACCTGTTTTCTTTCTTATCTGCTGCCTGTACTGACCTTGCTGCTCCCATGTACCTTCACTATACTTCAACATCCGGACATAGAATAACACCTCCAGAAGTCTCCACAGGATGAAGCAGTTTTAATCTCATTACTGTAATATATGGATGAATATTGAATAAGACACCAATGTTTTATTCACTCAATAATAAAGAAATTGAGCTATAAATCATTTAGTGACAGAAAAATGACAAGCGCTTATATATGCAGAGTCCTGCACTGGATATCTCCGATCTCATCAACAATGTCACCTGCCACCTCGCCCAACTCTCCAACCAGCTGCTGCGTACCGCTCACCTGAGAATACACATACCTGCCGCAAACACAGGAGACGTATACATTCACACAAAATAAGCCTCTGCTTCTAAATATGACCCACCAGAGGATTTATACATCACTTATATGCAAAAAAGACTGACACAGTTGGTTAAAAGCAAGCTTCAGCTGAAACCAGGCATATAGTCATCAGCTCATATATATTAAAATGACCCCTATGTGTTAGAATAAATGCATTTATAACATTGCTTATTTTTTGCAATCAGCTGTAATCTATTGAATACCAGGGAATAAGTGTTCAATTTTCACACAGCTCCCCCACAGGACACACGAGGCATTACACAGTAATCCATGGTTTCTATGTAAAATGCAGGGCAGGCAGGACCTCGAGGGCAACACACACTCTTTGTAAATGCTTTCCAGATTGGCTAGGGAATTTCATTTTTATCTAACTTTATATTAAAGGGGTTGGCCACATTACAGGATATTAGGTAATTTACCAATGTACATATATTAATAGTTCTGCTCCGCTTTCTTGATATGTAAAGTGAAGCCTCCTGTCTTTTATCTCAACAGCCAGACATTCCTGTCCATAAAATGGCCCCAGATGGAGGGTCATGTGATCTCAAACTGTCCATGAACAATCGCCCTGCCAGGACCTTATGATAGTATTCAAGAATATAAGATTAAGATCTTGACAGGGTGATTGCTCTGGAGAGGTCTGGATCCCATTCATGTTATCTGTGGGGTCCCAGTCGGCATTGTAGTGATCTGGGCCCAGAGATGAAGGGGGCCCACATGTGCCAGCTAACAGATAGCGGGTATTTAAGGAGGGAGATAGAATTGATCATATGTGTGTCTTTAAGACACACATGCAATTTATTTACAAGACCAGTGCAGACAGAGACCTGTATGTCAGCTTGGCCTGCGTACACTCTATGACATCATCAAGCAGTGCCACTTCCGCATCATGTAGCATGCACAGCCAGAGCACACAGGAGCCCCTGGGAGAAGAAGAAGCCACAGGGAGCGCTGAGGTAAGTACTGATTTTATTGTTTTAATAAAACTTATAGGAGGGTTGAAATGTGCATAATTGACAGGGGGGGCTAAATTCTGCATTAATTATGGAAGGTGGGGGGTAAGTAAAGACAGTGGGCTGAACTAAGTAAGGGAAGGTGGTTAACTCTTCATGAATATATAAGGAGGGGGGGGGCTGAAGTGTGCATTAATTAATTTGGGGCCGCTGAACAATATTTTAAGTATGGGGTCCTGCTATGCTCCACATTAATTAATGAGGAGGTTGCTGGGCTAAATATTATTTAATGTAGTAGTGCTGCCGGGGTGCTGTTCTGCAGCAGAGGCTGTTCTTCTGTGCTACATACTAATTAGGGTTCTGTTCTACGTATTATTTAGTGAGGGGTGCTATGCTACTTAATATTTGCATTGGGGTACTGCTGTTGTGCATAATAATTAGGTGTTGCTGGTGTTTCATAGAAATTAATAAGGGGCTGCCAATGCTGTACATAAATTAATTAGGGGCGCTATTCTGTAAGTGACTGTGATATTTTTAGGGGTACAGTGTGGGCAGCAAATTCATCAGTAATTCATGGTCAGGACGAGTTGTTCTTCTTCTTCTAAGGGAGGGAGAGCTTGACTTCAGCATTAAACACTTTTTGTCTTTAAACAACTAATTTATATCCAACATGAAAGTTGACATTCTAGATGACATCTAAAGTGCTAAAATGTTTGACAACATACTGGTAGTGGTATATTAGGTGATTTTTCAGCGAGCAGATTCCATTTAGGAAAGTAAGTGCTACAGTTGATAAATGATGTCCACGTGCATGCCCTAGAAGTATGAAGTACAAGCAGCTTTCCTATTAGTGTTTTTCTTCATCCAAATAGAGGGACAAAAAGGGAAACCGGCTAAAATAACACAGCTCCTACAACATTCTACTGAATATCTGTGAAAAGAGATATTTGGGTATTTTGGACTATCTTTAGCTCTTTTCCTTCAGTAATTTTATATTCTAACATGACAAGGCTTTCTCCGAGGACAAAATCCACTTTCAGTATTTTCATCTCGGCAGAATCCATAAACTCTGTAGCTGCTTTCCTTTTTTTTCTGTGTATCATGGCTGAGAGACGCCGAGACTTTCTCTTCTAGACTTATCTGGAGCAGTTTCCACATCTATTTTCTGCTCTGCTAAAAAATGTGCTCCTGGCAGAGACGAATCCTGACCTGGATTATACTTCCTCTATGATGCTTCCTCCTGTTTTATCTCATCACATTTCATCAGATATCTCGGCATTTGCACAACACAAATGGAATTGTGGAAAACTGCTCAGATATTGCTTTGTAAACTGATGTTATAAAAGTATTGGTACTAGGCAATAGGAAAAAGTAATGCTAGGTCCTAAAGTTTTATGCTCAGACATAGACACTATCATGTTGCCTGTCAAAAATTATAACTTGGATCACCTGGGGCCTATTCAGGCTGCATTCACACGAACATATGGGGGACATATATATATGGCCGGATATACGTCCCCCATAGTCGTCTATGGCACCTGGGCTTGGTAGGGTGAGCACTATTGCCGAGTGGTGGGCTCATAAAAAGATAGGGCATGCTCTATCTCTGGCCGTAAGCAGGGTTGGCTCCAGGTTTCGTTAGGCCCTTGGGCGACAAAGCCTTAATGTGCCCCTTTGCAGTAAACTCACATGGCGGCATTAAAAATTCAGAAACTAAAACAGTCTCCTGTTCCCTAAAATATTGCCTAGCCCCCTCATACCCTATGGATTCATTAGATACAGCCCCCTTCACTCCTATGGATTCCTAATGCACAGCCTTATGTTGGTCACCCCAGCAGCTGTGCGCCCCAGGACTTGCCTGGGTATTTGGAGTCTGGGACGTTATACCTGTGAGCTGAGGCAGTGGCCCAGATCTATTATTGTGGCTGCCAGTTTTCTGTCATATTTTGCACTGAAAAGAACGTCTTTGGATCTTGCACATGTATTTAAGAAGTGTCTGCGACAGTTTTGTGTTGCGGCTGTGCTGTGTTTAACAAGACAGAAAAATGTGCACCTAAAGGGGGTGTTAGTGCTTTGACCACAGCTTTTAACATATTTAATACAGCAACTTGTATCAGAATTGTATCGCACGCTGTATACAAGAGGTGCACCTAAAAAAAGACGGTGCACACTTCCCGAGCAGTGCAGGGAGCACCAGATAATTGAAGACCGTGCACCAGTATTCAGTAATCTGCCGCACCCTGCACACTTATTGCAGTTTGCCTTACTGTTGATAAATTTGGGCCAATGTATTTACTCAAGAAGAGGCAACTGCCAGATGGTTACAGAACAGTTCTACTAGAGGTAACAAGCTTATTGGTTACAAAAACATGCCTAATATTAGTCACTGAGGTAATATGTGCTCCAGTTAACAGTGATGTCCTTGCTTAACTTTCAGAATCGCAAGAAGAGGCGACAGCGTGAGACCTCCTGATGTGAGTCCAATGTGGCTCATCCTACTAACATCCAGGTAAGTATTTAAAGGGAACCTGTCACCAGGTTCTTAGTCCTCTGATCTTAGCCCCAACCTTTGTGCTCCTGTACAGCTCCTCCCATCCCCACTGATGTCATCTCACTAGGCTGTGAGCTCTGTGAAGGAGGAGGAGTCGGAGCTGTACAGGAGCATGAAACTGGGGGCTAAGATCTGAGGAGTGAGTAACACAGGCAAGTCACAATGCATCCAAACCAAAGCCCAGTCCCTGTGATGACCCCAGGATTTTGTCAGGGTGCAAGGTAAGTTATAACACTCAATTATACTGTAATGCAAATGCTTAGAAAAGGCTGAGAGGTATTTTTGCAATGCAGGTGTAATAAGCTTCTGCAACCTGTCTTTAGTGAAAATGAGGTCCCTGGTGACAGGTTCCCTTTAAATTTATTTAAATTTCTTTTTTACATATAATGACTTCAAAAAGGTAAATTTGCTACCTTAAATCACAGGTCTATATGGGCCTGTAGTGGTTTTGAGGTCCTGAATCAATTTGACAGGTCCTCTTTAAGGTATAAATATATATCTATAGAGTTGTAGGTCACCACGATACAATTCTGTCTTTCTATAGCCATCGCTGAGGGGAGATCATGGGACTTCATACAACTCCCATTAAACTCCCTAATAACTTTGCACACAGTTATGTCCTTCCTATAGGTGAAAAATAATATAAAATAGGAAACACATTTTGCCCAAGGGCATCCATGCTATTGGTCCTGAAATGGAGTCTACTTGGTAATGTGAGGTATGATGGCATTAAAAAAGGTGCTAGTGCATTTTTATTTCAATGTTGGAATATTACTGTATTCCTTATATTCCATGAATTACTGTAATATCACTGTATATTGTAAATTCTATTAACATAAACGGCATCAACATGATAGTACATTTCATATTTGAACATATACCATAGCGACAGACACAGAACCCCCTTTAGCTGTTCTTATCCCGCACATGTGAGGACTGATAAGGTTCAGTGTTGTTTATATAGTCAGACAATCAAAATTTTGGATGACCTTGTTTTTGCAAAACCAAAGTCGTTGTCTAATAACAGAAGACTGAACTTTGTCGTGTATGGAAATGGAATTATAATTCAGACGAGGATGATGGACTGCAAGCAGTCGTGATTCCGACATAAGAAGGACAGATGAGTAACCGGGAGATATGGCAATACATTATTTAAAGTACAAAGACTTGGAGATAACAAATACATATGATTTATATACCACAGGATGGAGACTTACAAGATGAAGCCAATATCAGGCATGGCTATATATAACAATAACTGATACATACATCAATTACTAAAAAACATATAAAAATAGATAGAAATATAAAGATAAAATACTCTGCCTCTAAATATATAACATAGATTACACATTTCCCAATCTGTGATATGGTAACTTTTGCCTTTAAAGTGTTAGAAATCCAACCCTCCAAACTCTAAATTCATCACTAGGGGTTGGGGAAGATGGTGAACAAGTAACATATAACATATATTTGTTTGGAATTGTTCAGTCAGAGGATGGGGAGATTTCACTCTATGTGCCAAGGTGTAGGCTCCACTGCTAGGAACATGTCACAAGGTTGATAGGTCAAAAACCTGATGACAGCTCCCCTTTGCTTCTCACTTGATTTCCCTGGTATCCTGACTGTGGCTCATTTTCTTGTTAATGTCTGTTCATTTTTCGACATGAAAATCTATCTGTGCAGTGTCAGGATTAGGGGTGGCTATGCTGGGTCCACCAAGCACCGTTGAGGTGTCACCACGTGTTGCTGCTCTCTGGAAGGGATGGTAAGCCGTGGTGTATCCCAATGGGAGATAAGTCCAAAGAGTCATTTACTTTACTGAAATAATTCAGGTGTAAAACAATAAAAGTAAATCACAGGGCTGACTTCTCATATCCCCTCGCTGGCAGAAGAAGGGTTCTACACTGAGGAAAGGCCTGGGCTCGCTGCCCCTCTCTTTCTCAAATGGCTGGTACCCTGGTCACAGGCTAGGATCCCGTGCTCTATGGCAGAGTATCAGCTTCTTCCAAGCTCTCTTCCCTAACTGCAGACAGTAAGAATTGGAACTGTTCTCCTAATATATGCTTTCTACCAGGGGAGGAGTGGTTACATTTTGCACAAACACAATGACAAAGCATTTTCCCATAGACCTACATTGAGTCCTCCATAAGATTCTATGATAGCAAACTCCAAAACAAAACAATTTCCCAGACAGCACCGGTCATTCTAAAGGATAAGCTGTCCTCTGCCTAGTAATCAAGCCTGTTTTTTCTCCAAAACGATCTCCACTATAGCTGGAAAATGACTGACTTCTCTTACAGATAGAGATACAGAAAATATAAGTCAGAAGTGTCTCTCAATGTTCGTTATGCCAGATACAGTAATAATAAACAGAATGTAACAAAACTCTATAGATTAACCCCTACGGGACTCAGCCTCTTTTGGCCTTAAAGGGGTATTCTCGCCTGGGCATTCACATTCAGTTTGATAAATCTGCCATATATAAACATTTCTTCAATTAGATATTATTTAAAAAAATGTTCCAGTGTGAAGATAATTTCTCATAAATGTAGTCATTTTGTCCCTTAGAAACGAGATGGCTTCCTCGGATACGGCCACGTCTGCTGGAGGGATTGCACAAAGAAACAAATTGTTTTTGTATATGAAATGTCCGGGATTTACTACATGACCCACAGCCGTCCTGTGGTAATGATTGCTGAATCCAGGAGGTCAGACAAGACTCAATAGCTCATGTCTGGCCACCGCTGCCAGAGTGTGACGTGGTCGTAACCGAGGAAGCCATCTCGTTTCTAAGGGACAGAATGACTACATTTATGAAAAATTATCTTCACACAGGAACATTTTTTAATAACATCCAATTGAAGAAATGTTTATAAATGGAAGATTAGTGAAACTGAATGTGAATGCCCAGGCGAGAATACCCCTTTAAGGACGCGGCCCCATTCTTCAAATCTGACCTGTGTCACTATAAGTGGTTATAGCTTTGGAACGCTATGAGATATCCAGGGGATTTTGAGATTGTTTTCTCGTGACACATTGGACTTCAAATTAGTTTAAAAATTTGGATAAAATCTTTTGCGTTTAGTTATGAAAAAAAACAAAATTTGGCAAAAATTTGGAAAAATTCTTTATTTTCAACGTTCTAAATTCTCGACTTTTGATGCAGATAGTCATAGCTCCCAAATAAATTCATAACTTACATTTCCCAAATGTCTGCTTTATGTTGCCATGGTTTTTAAGATTCCACATATTTTACTAGAATGTTATGAGGCTCAGAATTTAGGTATCATTTTTCACATTTTTTGTAAAATCACCAAAACCTGTATTTAGATGGACCTGCTCAATTTCTAATTGACACTGAGAGGCCTAAATAATAGCGAGACTCATAAATTACCCCATTGTGGAAACTACACACCTCAACGTATGAAAAACCACTTTTAAGAAGTTTGTTAACCCTTTACGTGTTTTATAGGGGTTAAAACAAAATGGAGGTTCAGTCTGCAAATTGTAATATTTTTTCACAATACACCCATTTTGGGTGGAAAATTAAACATTTACAATAGATTAAATGAATAAAGGCTCCACAAAGTTTGTTACCCAATCTCTCCCGAGTACACGGATACTCTATATGTGGTGGTAACCTGCTGTATGGGCGCACGGCCGGGCAGAGAAGGGAAGGAGGCGCCATCCAGATCAGATTTGCTATGTCACATTGTACAGGCTATAATTTTTTTTCTTTTTTTTAATGTGGACCTACAGGGGCTTATTTCTTTTGCCACATGAGATGCACTTTTCTGGTACGTAATTTGGGGGAATCTATAGGATAATTGGTGAGATTTTATTAACTCTTTGTTGGTGGAGGAAATGAAAATCATCACTTTTCAGGAAGATTTTTATGGGGGTTTTTTTGGCCGTTTACCATACCATAAAAATAGGATATTATTTTTATTCCATGCGTTGCCACGATTACAAAAAGATCTCATTTATATAGATTTTTTATTTTTTCCCATTTTTACTGAATAAAAAGTAATTTGGCAAAAATGTTGTTAATTTTAGCATCACCGTCTTTCATATGCATAACTTTTTTATTTTTTCGCCTCACAAATCTGTTTAATGGTTTATTTTTTGCGAGAAGAATTGTTCTTTTTAATGGTCTTATTTTAGAGTGCATAACATTTTTTAAATCACCTTTTAGAGCATTTTTATAGGGTATTAATTGAAAATGATCTTTTTTCTGGAGCTTTTTTTTTGTTTTTTTTTTACGGGGTTCACTTTGCGGATCTAATCACGATTCTGTTTTATTATGCAGATTGTTACGGACGCAGGGATACCAAATATGTGGGGTTTTGTGTATTTTATTCAATTGTACTGAATAAAAACCAATTTGGAGAAAATCTTGTTCATTTTAGCATCACCATCTTTTCATATGCATAACTTTTTTATTTTTTGGCTGAAAAATCTGGTTAGGGGCTTATTTTTTGCGAGAAGAGTTGTTCTTTTTAGTGGGTTTATTTTGGAGTGCATAACATTTTTTAAATTACTTTTTAGAGCATTTTTTTATAGGGTATTAATTAAAAATGATCTTTTTTTGGAACGTTTTTGTGTTTTTTTTCTACGGCGTGTACCGTGCGGGTCCAGTAACAATTCTGTTTTATTATACCGATTGTTACGGACGCGGCAATACCAAATATGTGGGGTTTTTTTGTGTTTTTTATACTTTATTAAGTGTTTTTATAGGAAAGTGACATTTTAGGGGCTTATATTTGAATGTATTTATTTTTTATTTATTCTAATGTATTAACTTTAGTGTTTTTGACTTTTTTTTACTTATACATACTTGAACTTGAACCAGTGATGCTCTGATCACTGGTTCAAGCTCAATACACTGCTCTACAATACTATTTTATTGTAGAGCAGTGTAATCTGTCTGGCATGCTTGCGCATGCTCAGACAGTTTGCAGTCAGACCTGGAAGGGGTCTGACTGCCAGGGAGACCAGGCAGCTCCGGGGCACATGCCAGTCCTCGGAGCTGCCCAGAAGTAAGCGGCACGGGGGATCAGATCCACAGCGCAAACACCCTTACACGCCGCGATCATGCTTGAGCCGGCTCCGATCGCAGGTGTTAGCGCAGGCTTACAGCTGTACTAGACAGCTGACAGCCGCTGCTTCTGGTACCGGCTCCGTTCGTGAGCCGGTGCCAGAAGCAGGACGTTATAGAACGTCCCCGTGCGCTAAGTATCTAGCCCCGGGGACGTACTATAACGTCCTGGTGCGCCTAGGGGTTAATGCAAGTTAACCATTGATGTAAAATAAAGTAAGAAGTGCTGAGTTCGCATAGGGGAAATATTCAATTGCCAGCAAATGTCCAAAGTTCAATGCTCATTTGATCCAGAGCATTACACCTACTACTTTGCATCAGTTTCTTGGCCTACACAACCTAGGTCATCCAAGCTTGGGATCTGCCTAAGACCTAAGGTAGCCGTAGACTTTTCCATCGGGAATGTCTTATTATCAGTAGCATATTTGAGCTTGTGGACTTCTTTCCTCAAGAATTATAAGTCTACAGGCCCATACATTGTCCAACCAAAATCTATGGGTTCATCCAAGTTTGCCTTAATAACAGTTGGGTGCAAAGACAAAGATGGATACCAAGTTATACTTCTTAATAACTATCTGCACTGGAGAGGCAACTGTGTAATATTGGTGCAGAGGAGTTTATTCATATACCAAGACTCAATGAACAACATGTAGTTACATAGCATATAACAGCTGCAGAGGCTTCAATAGAGACGAGGACACTCCTACACACATCTCTATCTATACAAGTCTATAGGAGCAAGAGCCAGGCAGTGCCAGGGGCTGCTTCTCCATAGTAGACGTGTTGCCAAGTGGCTCCTTATCCTTGCAGTCACAAACTTCAACAGATCTACACAAGCCTTGACATCTCCTAATGTAAACTATACAACAAGTGGCAGATGATCTCGGTTAATATTGGCCATACCTCAGTTATCCTGATGGTATCCCAAAATGGTTGACTTAAGAATCCATTATATTATAAAGTCGATGGGGATGGATAATGCTGTGTTTGGTGCCGGGACACAGAGCTCTGTTGATCATCTTATTATAGCAAAAGGATTCATATTGCAAAATCTGTATTAATTTTAGGTAGTAAATCTTGGTTCCTATGGCTAGTAAACTGTAATCTGTGTACCACATGTGCATGATGAGAAAATAGCGTGCAAGATGTACCATATAAAGTGGTTTCTTATATGCCGTTCTTCTGTGTAGACCAAGTATACATGATATTCAGACCTATCACAGCATAAGGAGATGACTGAGAGTGTCAAGTTATTGGTTTAATGAAGAGCGACCTGCATCTAACAGATGGAAAGAACTGAGCCACCCAGCCGGCCCTAGGTAATTTACTGAGCATGACATCTAGATATAATAAGATGAGGACCCTTCTAGGCAGAAACTAAATACTGTAATGACCAATAGCAAATGAAGTTTCTACATATAAAATCTTAAAGGGGTTCTCTTACTATATTACTCCTCATACTTACATTTGGAACATTTAAATAAATGTAGTATCCTATATACCTCTAATAACTACAGAAGAGAAACATTCACATTAAAGGACATCTACCACCAGGATGAAGTATTGTAAACCAAGCACACTGAAATATTGGTGTGTGTCCCTCTGGCATCTGCTCTTCTTTTAGCTTCTTATGACCTTGTTATTACAAAATAAAGATTTTAAAAATTACGCAAATGAACTGGAAGGGCCTCAGCTCCATAGATGTCAATGGAGCCTTGAGCCCATCAGGATCATTTGCATAATCAGTAAATCCTTTTTATCTTAAAAACAAGGGTATAAGAAGTTACAAGAAGAGCAGGTCCTGACAGAGGAGGACTGGAGTAGCACTATTTATGTATACTTATTTTGTTAACCTTTTTATTGCAATGTTTTTTAGATCCGTGTATGCTGTAGACTTTGCCTGATCCGGGGGACTACATCAGTGAGCTCAATTTTATTTTTAATCAAAATGGTTGTGTCAGGGAGTCTGTATTTTAATAAAAATATATTTCCTAAAAAGATTGTAGACTGCACCCATGACTTAGGCTGGGGCCTAGTGTTAGCCAGTAGATAAGGCTAACAGTAACCCCCTTATCATTACCTAAGTAAACACTGCCACAAAGCCCGGGAAGAGCCGTGTAAAATTGACCACAGATGATCAGGTAGTGAGGTGACTACAGGCTGGTATTAAAGGGCTGCTTTATCACATGACAGCTCACCATGTGGTCAGAAGCGGTATTACAAATAAGGTTATTATTGGTTTAGAAAATAGCAGCGCACCACATGGTCAGGAGAGGTATTACATGTAAGATTAAATACATGGCCCCCCTCAAGAATATCAGGCTGCTACTGATTTGTTTTATCTGGCTGGTTCTAGAAAATGGGGGCCCCACCTTTTAAAAAAAAAAGAATTCTAAAAGAATAACAAGATACAATACAATTAAAAGATACAATACAGTGCTCACTGTTTTTTGGGATATCACAGCCCAATAATAGTAGCCTGCAGCCACCCCAGTACCTGATCACCTATACATGGTCAGGTAATGGATTGTGCCCGGATCTTCCCTGTATCCCTGGTGGTGGTGGATGCCGGGGTAATAATAAGGGGGTTAGTGTTAGTATTTTTTCTGGCTAACACCAGGGCTGTGGAGTCAGAGTCAGTAACAATTTTGATGAAATGGACCTACCCTGACTCCACAAACTCGTAATAAATTATTACCATTTTTAAATTTCCTTTAAATATCAGTTATATTCCTGATCTAAGGATTTAGGCCAGGGGTGAGCAACATTTATCAGTCCAATGGCCATACTGTCATACTGCTCAACTTCAAGGGGCCACATCAGTAACCAACAACCACAGCACAGAAATAAATTCCACCTCATAAACCAAACACTACATTCAGATCAGATAATAATAGTGCAGACCCCGGAACAGACAATAATAGTACTGAAAACCACATAGCAGACTTAATATACTGGACACCCCCAGAGCATAAAACTACTAATACTGGACACCCCCAGAGCAGATTATAATACTGCAGACTCCCATGGAAGACATTAATATTGGGGTCCCCATATAAGACAATAAAGGAGACCCCCAGAGCAAAAACCGAATTATACAGGAGACCCCATGTACAGACAAATATTGTAGACACTAATTCTTGAGACCCCCAGAGCAGAACATTAATAGTACTGGAGATGATCATGCAGGTGGTCAGGTGCTCCTGAGTTGGGCTAATGCAAAGGTGCACAACCTTCATCCCACATAACAGTTGGAATCGCTCATTGGTGCTGGAGGGTGGATAGCGGAGAGCACAGAAAAGCTCACACCGCTCCTGGATCTTCTCCTACTGCTCTATGTCCTGGTGCTGTATATAGGTTACAGTTTTAGGACCAGGAGGAGAATGGTGCCAAGTGCAGGAGAGATCCTGGCAGCGGAAATAACTTGTCAGATGTACTCAGCACTCCAGATTCATCTTCTGCCCCAGATGTGCTCCATTCTAGATCCTGATTGTTTGTCCCTGAAATGCATTAGCTAAACTCTATTTTTGGTCATGGAATCTTTTAATGTACATCAATAAAATCTGAAGAATTCTAACCTAGTGCCGGTTTGACATTCCTCTACTGCTCCATTATTATTAGTTGTGTGCTCTTGGCTCTCAAGGATTAATGAATTATATGCTCTGGGGTCTCCAGTATTATAATACTGCTCTGGGGTCTCCAGTATTATGAGACTGCTCTGGGGTCTCCAGTATTATGAGTCTGTTCTGAGGTCTCCAATATTATATGGTTTGGGGAGTCTCTGTTCTGCTTTGGGGTCTCCAGTATTATAATTATGGTCTGCTCTGGGATCTCCAGTTCTTGGTTCTCCAGTATTATTATCTGGATTATTACCTGGGGTGGCATTTTGTGCTGTACTGTAGTTGTTGGTGCATCTAGGGTTCTGGTTACAAGTGCATGTCTAATAAAGGTTGTACAGTCCTGGGTTAATGGATAATAACCCAATACACAACAACAAGAAATGAATACAGAAATAACTTATAACATTTGTACATCCACTGCTATACTGGCAGCATGGAAGCCATCACATGTAGCCTCCGTAACTCTGGAAGCAAAAAAAGTTTTATCTAAAAATAAGCATTTGTCATGTTTACTTAAGAAAAAGGGAAACCACATTTGTAATCAGTTTCACACTAATTGTATATTATGTGCAGTATAAAATGAATGATTATGAAACAGACGGTCTAGTGCCAATATCCATTGTGCGTTCAACTGTTTGGACCACATAAAATAATAACATGCAGCAGAAAACCAGATGCTAGAAAACACAGATTACAAATTCAGGATTAAATATTCGGAAGTCATTTGGTAGAATTCAGAACTTCAGCATAATTAGAGACAGAGGATGGGCCTCTGATGGGTCTCCAATGTAGCAATTTGTCTGGTCTGGGGTTCCATTGATATGAAAGGGAGTTCTGTAGCCCCAAATGCGTCAGCTTGAATTGAATGTACATCATTAAAACTTGAAGAATTTTAACACAGTGCCGGAATGACTTTGAACTGCATGTGCTGCATGTGCCGGAATGACGTTTCACTACTGCTCAATTATCATTAAATTGTTTGGTCGGGGTCTCCAGAATTTGTTATCTGCTCTGAGGTCTCCAGTATTATAATACTGAAATGGGGTCTACAGCATTATTAACTGCTTTGGGGAGTCTCTACTATTGTCTGCTCTGGGGTCTCCAGTATTATTTTGTCTGCTCTGGGGTCTCCAGTATTATTTTGTCTGCTCTGGGGTCTCCAGTATTATTTTGTCTGCTCTGGGGTCTCCAGTATTATTTTTGTCTGCTCTGGGGAATCCAGTATTATTTTTGGCAGATTTGGCGTCCCCACAATTATTATTGCCTGCCCTGGGGTCTCCATATTATAATATCATGCAGCAGAAAACCAGATGTTAGATAACACAGATTTCAAAGTCAGGATGAAATATTCTGAAATCCTTCAGAAGAATTCAGACCTTTATACTATTGTATGAAATTTACTTCTAGAAAATATACATAATTATTGTTCGCTCTGAGGTCTCCAGTGTAGTAATTTGTCTGGTTTGAGGTCTCCAGTGCTACGAAAGGGCATTGTGTTGCCTGAAATGCGTCAGCTAATACCGTATTTATAGATGGGTCACTATCATATGAGATTTACTAATTGAGAATATACATTATTATTATTAGCTTTATTATTTCTTTAATTACATGGTGTTGTAGATTTGAAAAGGGGTTCACATAAATTACATAAAAACAAGCACAAGAAGTACAAAAGACCCAAAACTAGACTGAACTGGAGCAAGTGGAAGAAAGCGCTTATACTCCAAATTTCTAGAAAAGAGACCCTGATTCATGTCACCTCCTTCTCAGTATAGAGATTGGTCAATGTCATGTGACTGCTGCAGGTTATTCATTATTATCATTATTTATTATTATTAGTAACGGTTAAGAACGTTCCCGTGCCTTCACCTTCAACATGATGTCACTGTAATAACCGTGAAGTATTTCTATTATTCTTCATAATCATTGTGGAGCAAACACTTTATTCCTCTATTATTCCTCCTTGTAATATATGACAAAATTGACAACTAGGCAATACCTTTCATTTTGTCAATAGGGTATATCCTACTACTTCATACTGAGACCGCTTATCAGTCTGAAACTATAAGGATGTGTTCCAATGACAATGGAAATTATAATGCCCCTGCACCATGGACTTTGTACATAAAAGATGGCGGTTGATGACTGATTCATGCAGCATTATTTATTCATTATATTTATTTACATTTATTTATTATATCTATTTACATTTATTTATTATATTTATTTATTATATCTATTTACATTTATTTATTATATTAATTATATTTACATTTATTTATAATATTTATTTATATATTAATTTATTTATTATATTTACTTATCTTTTCTGATATTTATTTATTTACTTATTTAGTTACTTATTTTTCCTGATATTCATATAAACAAAGGCAGGACCATCGTACAAGCTCTTATACCTCCTGGGTCACTCCTTCCTTCTTATGGATTGTCAGCTCTTGTGAGCAGGGTCTGTTCTATTGAACCTTGCTATTGTTTTGTAATGTCTTATTTTGTGTGTATATGTACCTCACCATATGTAAAGCGCTGCAGAATATAATGGCGCAAACAAATTTTTACTATTCATACTTTTCCAGGCGGAATGCCAGGAATGGCGCGGTACATTACAAATTATTGCAACTTTTTATTATAAAGCTTATATGTATACATGTTGTAAGAAAAATTCCAAATAAAAGACATGAAATCTGTCAATGCGAGCTCAAAGACCGCACAAACATCTAAGAATTGGGTTAAAGTAGTGGCATTTCTTTTTATATTAACTTGCAATTCTACAAGATACCATCTGCCAGTATATGGAAACCTGCACACTTACTCATTTATTACTATGTATTTATCATAGTAAAGATGAGACAATGCCTTGTCCTCAGAATCACTGGCACAGACGTTGGCACATACCCAGAGACCAAACTGTAGTAATTCTACATTGCACAATGGCTCATATATATTCCCTAATGTTATCCTTAACATTACGTGGGTGGACTGGAAAAACGAGTCTGTTTAGGAATTACAGTACGTCATGCAGTTTGCATGCTCTAACCTTTGCCCCTGGGTGAATTTGATTGACATTTGACTAATAAATGTCCATCTTCTTTCCATGTTATATTGGGAATATTTGTACTTTACCACTGCAGGCAGCAGGTTATTTTACTAGAATCCATGGGGGACATTTATCAGGACTTATATACCCCAGTTTTTTGGCATACAAGCTCTTAAATAATCACAATTCATGGTGCACCAGTGCCAAACCAGAAACCCTTATTAAGTTCTTCACTTTCCTAACACACAATGAAAACATATGGATACAATACAACAGCTTGTCCAGAATTTGTGAAAAATATGAAATAAAAGTTGGGAAACTTCTCTGCAATGGTGGTCTCGGCCTGCGCTCATATTTCCTGCTGTGATGACGTGCTGTACATGTATGTGACCCCACTGATAATAACTACAATAGCACAAGTTGCATTATGGGTAAAGGCACCTGCAACACCCCTGCAGATGCAAAGGGTTAGGTAGGTTTTTCGAAAGTGTCCCTCTCCATGTCATAACTGTAACATGAGAGACTTAGTAATTGCAGCCTGGAGTTATTGCCTGGAAAGCCAACAGTTAACTATGTGTAAGCAAGGGACCAATGATGTGGCTTTATTGTTAGAAGGAGTGTGATTGGAGAGGTGTTACCACCTGACCAGGGGGAGTATAAAACCCCTGTGCAGGGGGAGCACATGGTCAGAGTGAGATACTCCATCTTGGAGTCAGGTCAGGTCCAGACTACAGTAGTCTGAGAGTGAACAGAGAGACAGTGTGTACAGTGTGAGTTGATCTGATCCCTGGATATAGCTGTCTACCACCACGGGCTTCCCCATCCATTACCCAGGGACTTATCTTACAGACACCAGTCTGTAAAGAACCAGTACATCAGCCACTCCCTCCATATTTCTTGCACACACCACCTGATGGAGACCTGCCAGGCCGTAGGACAGTCCTCCGGTCCCCATAACAAACACCATGACATCAGCGCGCCTTCGACCGCAATCGCCAGACACTCCGGTATTCTGGGCCCCGGCTGCCTCCAGGCCCCAAGAAAAGGCTAGGCCCCGGTGGGGGATGTTGCACACTCATGTGCTTTTCCAGCTTGTCATCACTGTAGGTCAATGAAGACCAGCAAAAACCACGAGAATGGCAACATTGCTTCAGCAAGGGAACAGACCATTTAGGCAACAATGTAGGCAGAGGAGAGGAATTAGATAATAATGGGTCTTTAGTCTTGAAGGATCTGACTTGATGGACTTTTTTCAACCTTTGATACTTTGAACCAGTTGATGTTTATTCTGATTTATTTAACTTCTCTTTTTTTTAAACATTTTTTTAAAAACCTAGAAAACCCCTTACATAAAATGAACCTTAGAATAAATGTAAAAAATGAGATTGTGGGAAAAGTAACTGATGTGGTGAGAATATACTGTGCTGTAGAATACATTGTTTCTAGTTTCGCAGTGAAAACAACATAATAAGGCATCGGGCACGCCATCACACACAGGCCACAATGTATCTCTCTCTAAACTTAAAAATAACTTTGGCTTTTTCCATCACAAAACGGAATAAACAACCTAAGATATGGCTGTAGTTTACCAGCGATCGATGACCTTATTAGCCTCAATCACACGTCCTCTATACAGAGAAGCTGGAGAGGAAACTTTTGCAATTTATGGCAGCGCAGAACTAGTGATCCTGCAACCTTAGCCTTGTGTAAACCATGAACTGGGAGATGAACTGGTGGAGTCCAGGAAAGCTGATTTCAGCAGACTTCCTCTAATAGCTCCGATATAAGCAGGATATCCTGTTTGCTTCAGCTAGGAAAGCCTTTTTTTACCGATTGTTACTGGAGTTCAGACAGTACAGTCAAATAGTGATTAATGTGTCTCCATAGCTACCAACAAAGGAATGTGCGCTTCCAGGAGGTGCTTTTCTTAGATTTTTTTTATTCCACCTAAACATAAAAAGCATAAAATAGTTCCAGATCTTGTATTATTCTTGTTTCAATCACTTTGTTTCGAATGTTTTTTGCACTTAAACTGATGGTTCTATATGGAGGGTCTGATGGTGGAGTGGAGACTTTATCTATTGCTGGAGGCTTCCCAACCTATGACTGTGCATAGTATCCCCAGATGGGTGGGTTCATCATCATGAGTGTATGGTCATGCCCAGTCATTTCTGCATTGTGTTTTCTTCTGCTAAGTCAATTATTATGTGATTGTGCCTTTTTTTCAAAAAAGGAAATCTACCACTCGGGTTAAGCAATATTTAAACTATATACAGTACACGTACTGGTCGGCCTGAATTCCGGAACATATCTTGATTAGTCCTGAAAAACCTTTATTACGCAAAAAAAAAAAATCGACTTTTTAAAATATGCTAATTAGCACCAGGTGCTCTGGGGAATGTGACACAGGCGGCCTGGCGCTCTTTCAGGTTCCCAATTATTTCATGCCTACTATGTGCTATCATATCTACCCACTCCAATACCCCTGCCCGAGAGTCGGTGACGTCACCCGGCTCTCAGGAACTCTTGAGCCAGCTGCTTAACAGGAAGGAGCACTCACACTCACAAGACTTCCTGAGTGCCGGGTAACGTCACCAGCTTTTGGGCAGAGGGAGTCGGTAGATGTGTAGTAGGCATGCATAATTACGAATTGAAAGAGTGCTGGAGGACGTCCACAGCAAATATCAGCATATTTTAAAAAGTAATAAAGGTATTTCAGGACTAATCATGATGTTCCGGTGTCCAGGACACAGGACAACCAGTAAGTGTATGTATTTTATCTACCTGAGTGCTGAATAGGGACAGGGAAATAAGAGCCGGGCCTTGTGTTTGACACCCGTCTCCTAAATTAATGACCAATATTTTTAGACATGGTGACCACTGGACTTCCTTAAAATGAGTGCAGCAATGATGTTCCCACCTATGAAATGCCATAGGCCTCATCTTGGTGGTCTGCATCGGAGTGGTGGGGAATGTAACATATAAGTATATTTTCACTTGATTCTCATCCTCTGGCAACTCTTTGGAAGACTTGGTAAACCCCTTTAACTGAGAATAGCTGTTATTTTTAAAATGGATTTTCAGAATTAGGATACGTTCATTATAGCTGGTCGACAATGGTCTATATTGTTTGACTATGTTTTTTTTATAGAAGGAAACCATTCAAAATCATTCAAAGAGATTTGTCAACAAGAGTGTAAATCAGAGACCTCATAATCGACACCATTGTGATGCCTTGACCAGAAGTCAAAATCTGAAGAGAAGTGTTTGACTGGGATTGTAGGGATCCACCAGATCTTGGGGCCCCTTCTCTATCAACTACAGGAAATGGACCCTAGTGGCCTCCAAATTCGGCTGTCTTCTGTCATACATCTTGCATTAAGTTTAGGCTTAGAGTCTGGACCCACCAAACGATCCTCTGTTGGGTGAGTCCGACAAAACTACAGCAGAGACACGTGTCAGACTCTGGGCAGAGCACTGTCGCTAAGCCCAGGAACAGATTCTGCACACAGTAGTGGATGCATCACGCTGAATCCGTGTGCCCTACTCACAGCGCCACGTAATTAATAGGGAATCTCTTTCCAGTACCAGGACCCCCTCTGGAGATGGGGCCCCTGGACAAATGCCCACTTTGCCCCACCCTAACGACCGCCCTGAACATACGATGGACAAATAGAATACTGCCATCTTCTGGTCATCTTCTTCATGTTTTTGTCTCTTTTGTGTCAAGCCACATAGGAGAATATTTTTTGGATCAAGCAGTTGGTGATAGATCGCTTGTGCCAGAAGAGAAGAGTCACATGAGGTGCAGTGGATTAAATTATTACACACATACATTATTTATATCTTCTACCAAAAACAAGGTAAACTTTATTTCTGCTTCTAGAATATTGTCTTCTTCTTGCTTTCCGGCTAAACTTGTCTTATTGACTGAATGTAACCTTTTCCTAAATGACACTTAAATATTATCGATATTATTTTAATCACGTTTGACTATGAGGACTCCGCGGCTGCACTAGATGTGACCTCTAATAATTTTGCGCTGAGACTTGGCCAGCATAAAATAAATAGACATCGCAGTTTACTTATGACACGAGTCTAATGCTAAATGGACTTTAAATATTTGGACGTATTCTTCACAATGTCCAAGAGGATGTTTACAAGAGCTGGAAAGACTCCTAAGCTCAGGAAAGGTAAACTGCCAGCATACAAATAGACTACCTAGTGACAGCCATATCAATACAAGGGACTGCACCACACTGCAAATGAGAGAGCCGCCAGGACTAGATGCCATGCATCTTATCTGACACTACAATGGTAACCACATGTCTCACAAATAGAAAGGTGCATCTCATAAAACCAATAGTTTGGCTTGAGCAACTTACCTAACATGAGGGTGGGGGGGCTAAAGTGACCTTATAAGCATAAAAGTTTGTCAAAATTTTGCAAACAAATGTTTCCTGTTTGCAAAGGATCTATCATCTAGTTTTAAGCTCTATGTAAATAAGTTTCTGGGTGCACCAGGGGCGGGGTCGCTGCATTTGTTCTCCTCTTTCAACATGGACTAGTACCACCCAGCGCTGCTCCGTACACAATTGACATCGCTCATAGAAAGAAGGTAAGCAGCAGCACAGCCATGGACATAACTTTAGGGGGTGCAGAGGTTGTGATCGCTCCAGGGCCCAAGAGGCTTAGGGGACCCTTATGGTGTCACTTTCTCATATGAGAAGACTATTACTATAAAGTTTAAACCATACATTATAGTCGGGCCCACCACAGACTTTGCACTGGGGCCCATCAGCTTCTAGTAACACCACTGAGCACAGCTCCTCTCCAGTGCACAAAATTTGCATAAAGATATTGGGGAGATCCATCAGAATGTGTCTAGGAGGAAAACAGTTGGCAACCAATTGGAGCTCAGCTTTCATTTTATAAACTGCTGTGGGAAAGTGAAAGCAGAGGCGTAATTGGTTGCCAAAATCAACTGGAATAGTTGAATCTCCCCCAATGTTATGGATCTTTCTCAATTTACAGATCTCCCTTAGTCCGGGAAACATGTTGTGCAATAACTACAGGATGTCCCGCAGATTTTTGTTTATTTTTGTGTTTATGTTTTTATTTAGTATCTGCTGTGATCATTTTTATTACTTATTACTTACTTTTTACAGAATTTTGGGGGAAAAGAAAACTTATTTTACATCCTTTCTATCCCCTTACATCTACTTGCTGCTCTCCTTAGTAGCCCCAAGACTGGCATCACTCTGAACCCACTTATGCAGCCATAACCACATCCTTGAAATTCTATAGGAAGGTGCTTTATTAAAGGATTAGTGCCCAATTATTTAATGGGGTTGGCCACTTTACTTCATGTTTTTTAAGGTGTGTGTAAGTGTGATCAACAGGATCGTAGGTAATTTACTAATATACATCTAGTAATAGTTCTGCGCCGCTTTCTTGATATGTAAAGTAAAGCCTCCTGTCTTTTACCTCATCAGCCAGAGATTCCTGGCTGGACGATATTTCATGGACAAACATAGATCACATGACCCTCCATCTGCGGCCATTTTATGCACAGGAATCTCTGGGTGATGAGATAAAAGACAGGAGGCTTCAATTTTTATATTAATAAAGCTGTGTAGAACTATTAATAGATGGATATTGGTAAATGATCTAATATCCTGCCCCTCTCCTCCACACACATACTTACACACACACATTACAAAAAACAGGTAAAGTGGCCAACCCCTTTAACCATATAGATAATCTCTTTACATTATACCCATCTCATGACAGTTGTACCGAAAAATAAATTGTTAACCCTGTCCCCAATCCATAAGCTGTGCTTCCATCTATGTGACCATGGGCTGTGTTCATGAGATGATAGCGACCCCCTAGTGGCGCTCAGGTGTAAAGAAAACTTCTCCATCTATTGTGCATCAAGATTTAGTCTCATCTGTTTGAATGCACAATTACAGCCAAATATCCACAATTATAGAAAAAAACGCAATATGACTCTATAAACTCCCGGATGGCATGTTGTATTATAGCTCTATGGCTTCATAAAATCTCGTTTTCATAGGAAAATAAAAGCTGGGACAAAGGCATTTACAAACACTGGTATTTAGAAGGCATTCACCAAATGTTATAAGTACTAAGACCAACCCAAGGAATGAATGTAACTAGAAAGCACATGACTGATTCCCCACATCTCAATGGTAGACACACATCACATACGTTTTGTAGCAGTCTTACTACATGACATGGAACATAGAGAAGAAAAAGTTGAAGAGGATCTGTCAGGTGGATTTGGGACCTTAAACCACCTAAAGGTCTGTATGGGCCTGTGATTTAGGGTACAAAATCGGCTTGTATATTACGTTTGTGTGGCCTAAATTTAAAAAAAAAACCAATAATTGTACTTACCCAGTAGTGAAATTGAGATATAGAGGAAAAACACAATAGTAAAGTTATATAATTTTATCGCACATGGGTAAGAACACAACACAACAAATAGTAAAAGTTGGAATATTGTAGTACAGAACACCACAACTAAAGGCAAAGCATAAAATATGAAATATTGGGGCAGATTTACTTACCCGGTCCTGTCGTGATCCCACAGTGCGTTGTCCGATGTGGATTCGGGTCTGCCGCGATTCACTAAGCTCGTGGTCCCGAGTTCTTGCATCCATCACTTCTGCCGCGAGGTCCGACAGAGTTCACCTGCTTCTTCCTGTAGCATATGAGTGCTTTTTTAAATTCCGCGGTTTGTGCGAATCCGTCGAGTTGTCCGACTGCCCCCCATTTCTGTTGCGTGCAAGCCGATGCGCCAAAATTCGATTGCGTGCGCCAAAATCCCAGGGCAATTCGGCGCAAAATGGAAATTGTTGGGAAACTTAGCGAAAATGCGTCCGGCAGACCCTTAGTAAATGAGCCCCAATAAATGTGCTTATGGCAGATGAAGGATTCAATACATCTGATTATTCATAAATATATCAAAGATTGAAGTGCTGTATGAAGGTATAAAGTTCTCGTCCTGTAAAGGGCTTGTCCTATAACAGTGATGGCTAACCTTTTAGAGCCTGAGTGCCCAAACACCAACTAAAAGCCACTTATTTATTGCAAAGTGTCAGCAAAGCAATTTAAGCAGTAATTTATTTCACCTTTTTCTTTGACAATTTTTAATCCTTCAGCCTCCTAAGGACACCAGCCCAGTTGAAAGGAGGAGAGCAAATTCATCTATCATTGTAGGAAGATTCTCCAGGAAGATTCTTTGAGTTCTGTCTGGTGAACTTCATGCTGGGGTGATGGCCTGGGTGCCCATACAGAGTGCTCCGAGTGCCGCCTCTGGCACCAGTGCCATAGGTTTGCCACCACTGGCCTATAAGGTCCTTGTCCTATAAAGTGATTGTCCTATAAAGTCCTTGTCCTATAAAGTGATTGTCCTATGACGGGGTTGTCCTATAAAGTTGGAATATTGTAGTACAGAACACCACAACTAAAGGCAAAGCATACAATATAAAATAAGGTGCATATGGCAGATAAAGGATTCAATACATCAGAATATTCTTAAATATATCAAAGAATGAAGTGCTGTATGAAGGTATAAAGTCTTTGTCCTATAAAGTGATTGTCCTATGACGGGGTTGTCTTATAAAGTCCTTGTCCTATAAAGCAATTGTCATAAAAAGTCCTATACAGGGTTTTGCCTCTAAAGTGGTTGTCCAATAAAGTGGTTGTCCAATAAAGTGGTTGTCCAATAAATTGGTTGTCCTAATACCTACAAACTGGACGGTTATTGCATTAAAATTGTGGACAATCATGGCAATCTACAGCTGTCAATAAGTAGGTAATTAGCAGGGGTCTCCAGCCAAAAGAACGTTGACTACATTTCAAACCCTATAACAAAAGTATAGGTCATATAAGATGCTAAAATGTTAAAGGGAATCTGTCAACATTTATGGCCATACAAAGCTGCAGACTGCAATAGGTATTGCCCTGGAGATCTGTGTAACCATAACTTTGTGTGTGTTGTTAGTAGCAGCAGCAGGTCTATGAAATAAGGATTCATATTCCAAGATTGTAATTGGATTTGTAGTACTCATGTTCACTAGTCACAGCCCCTCCCCTCTGCTATGAATCACTGCTGTCGCAGGCTGCTAGATAAACACTACTGCGGTTTCTCAGTGGGATGGGTCTATGCTGTGTCCAGTGAAAAGATTTCACACACCAATGCACCAGAACTCAAAGTCCAGCTACAAGCCTGGAATATAAATGGATTTCTTACAATCCTACAGCTCCTAACAACACGCACACATAGGTATGGTTGCACAGATCTCCACGGTTAATATGTAACACTGTCTGCAGATTATAGTTAAAACAGATTCCCTTTATTCCCTTTTTAGACAAAAATGTATTTCATGATTTGGATGTGTGAGTGGAGCTTTATTGGTGAGGGGCTTCTTGACAATCATTGTCTTTTCAGATGAGTTTATGGTTTGTCTTACATCTAGTGGCGTAACTAGGAGAGACATGGTCCCCTAGCAGGCTACTGCTCGGGGCCCCCCTTCCCACTTAAAAAATATAGATATTAGTATACTCACACATGTGAGTTACAATCACATATACATACACTCATGTGTACACACTGCATATACACACATACAGTATATACAGACACCTTATACACATCACAGATATTGCATATATACATCACAGTATATGTTATATACATATTATGCTGGACATGTGCAGTGTAATATAGATATAATGATGCACATCCTCCATTCTTTATTGTGTCAGGTCGGATGACGGGGCCCCCTGACACTGCGGGCCCCATAGCGGCTGCTATGGCTGCTACCGCTGTAGTTACGCCCCTGCTTACATCCCAAGTCTGGTAATGGGTCTGACATACACTTAAAGGAAATGTATCATTTGTTTTTTTGCATTGTGAACCAAACGTACCTTGAGGATGCTGTAGCGACACTGGTGCAGAAACATATCTTGTTTAATCCCTGATCCTTGGACAGCTACAACCCACACCAAAAAAACTGTACAGTATATTCAAGTGCAACTGCAGCGAAAGAAGAGGTCAGAACATCTGGTAATTCTGGCATGTCATGTGCCGTGTCAGGTGGGCCGTGAAGTGGTTAGTGGGCTTATGGAATCAAGTTGCAACTAAGAACCTCAGGTTCCATATTTTAATGTAGCCTAGCGGCATTAGGTCATGTGTGGATAAGCGTCCACAACTTTCTATCTCCAAATGTCGGTATAGACCTATTATCAGCTCACAGGTCTTTTGGCTTTCTATTGAGGTCCTTGTACTCTGCTCTCACATATTGCTACTTAACCCTAGTTGTTAGTAGTTGAACCTTACATCACACAGTGCAGCAGCTGCTCGGTCTCTAAGGTCTCAATAATAATGACAGCAATTACAACGAGACTGCATTAATTGTTTTTCACCAAAACATAATCATATAAATAACAAACAAACAGAAAAGCTACTTTCTAGACACAACTCTATGGGCGTATCGACCACTGGAGCAGCCAATACGATTTCTATGGGTATCAGGCTTTAAAGGGGACCCCGAAGCCCAGACTATTAAGCACACAATAGTGACGAGTGACGGTTGAATAGAATTACTGTATGCTTCCGGCATAAATATCTGATGTATTGTTAAGAAGACAACATCGTAGGTACCCCTTTACACGTTACAGTGTCCTTATGCAATGCGTCCTGGTTGGGGTAAACACATGTGAATTATGACTATTTGGCAACAGCCTGGTAATAAGTGGTTATTCTCATGCACTTATCACAGCCACAATCCACTTTGTGCAGGGATTATTAGGTCACAGACACCATTAAAGGAGTTGGCCAGTGATACAAAACTTTACCATGGCAAGTATGAGACCCTAATAGGTCAAACATATTATAATTGCTCTGGTGGTCAGACCTGTGGTTTATGGGACCCACCGTCAACAAGACTCTGGACTTCCTGTGACGTGCTGTGTCCTGCTGCTATCCATTCCTAGAGGTTGGAGGGGCATGCCAAGCATATCCTCAAACCCCTCCAAACACTGATATTGGAGTGGTTATGATGGAGGCGATGTGCAAATAGTAATGAATGCACAGCCCTCTCGGAAGCCAGCAGGGCACCTGACATCAGAGGAAGATTACGCAGCGCTGCACAGAACTTGTCAAATCGGTCCCTGTCCCCAATGCTCACAATCTAATCAATCTACCAGTATGTTTTGGAGTGTGGGTGGAAACTCGAGGACCCAAAGGAAATCCACACAAACACGAAGAGAACATACAAACTCTTAGGCCCCTTTCACACCTGCGTTTTTCACGCGTGTTTTCTGCGCGTGCTTTTGACGTGCAGAACTTGCATTGCACTCTGACCCATTGTAATCAATGGGTCTTTTCAGACTTGCATTTTTTTCACGCACACACACGCGTTTTTTTTAACGCGCGTTTAAATCTCGACATGCTCTACTTTTGCAAGTCACGCGCGTGAAAAACGAACAATACGTCTATGGAGATGCATCAAAAATGCATCGCACTCCGATACACATGCAAGTGAAAGGACTCAGGGCTGAGCTCTATCTTTTCTATGGCAATTAATGCGTGAAAAACGCATTGCACTTGTGTTGGACTTGCACCCATTGAGTGCAATGCAAGTTCTGCAAGTCAAAAGCACGCGCAGAAAATGCGCATGTAAAACACATGTGTGAAAGGGGCCTTAGCAGATGTTGACCCTGGGACATGAACCCAGGTCCCCAGAGCTGCAAGGCTGTAATGCTAACCATTAAGCCATCATGCCGCCCTCTGTGAATTTATCCTAAATTATTGATGTTGTTGCAGAGCTGGAGTCTGGAAGTTATTTATCACTGGTTTTCCTGGGCTTTTTTGGCGTAAAAAAAGTCTCAAAAAGTTGCATTGAGGTTTTTTCCTTTTCATCAATCCGGCGTAGGCAGCACTGTCCAAAGCCAGATTCATGACTTGAGACTTTTGCAAAAAGTCCCATAAAAAGTCTCACAGTTACTCCACTTTATGTATGTACTGGGACTTTTTATTCATTTTGAGACTTTTTTGAAAAAAAAATCCCAGAAAGAAAGTAGAACATGTAGAAGGAACACAAAAAACAACAGGAGAGGACGACACCTCGTGTAATACTGTTAGAGCGGAGGTGTGATGAGTGAAAAGAAAACCGCTCACCTGATGACCACTTGTTGAAATGTGGTTTGTAGCCCACTCCGGGGACGGGTTCTCAATCGTCTGGAAAATGGACCATAAGAACCTTTTTTTAAAGGGCCAAAGCCAGATTAATGAATCTGATGGGCAGCGGAGATCCAAAGACAGACATAGAACTGTCCCAAGAAGCCTGCCTAGTGATAAATAACCTCCTGTGTTGCCATAATTTGTGGCAAATTTACCAAATCTTGTAAGATGTTTGATGGACCTTCTGTTCTAAGTCAATTCTTTTTCAGCGCCTCCACCTCTAGAGTAATCAGAATGTAATAATTGTAACAATGCAGCCTCGGCTGTGCATGTGCACCACTCTTCCACTCCCATGGTTGACTATTCTACTGATAGCAGTGCAGGCAGTTGGCTCACACTTTACCGCTATCGTGGAATAGGACAACCCCTTTTAGGGTTATATTCCATATATCATAACAGAAGCCATGATTTACTCTCATTGCTTAACTAGCAATACAAGATAATTGCTGGTTGGGTAGAACTTTCATAGCTATTTTCATCATTCTGACAATTTCTTGCACTAATAATAAGCTGTAATAGCATTCCCCTGTACCCGACAGAATATAATCATTTTTCATACCTACAACTATTCCTCCTCCTCCTCCTGCTCTTCTTTTCCAAATGCCATTAATAGCATATCATTTATTGCATGTCACCAGCAATCTCATAAAACCTACATTACCTCTTGCCTTGTTTTTGTACATTTCCCTTCTCTGTAAAACAATGATGTATTTATGAGCCGGTGACTGGGCGAGATGTAGCTGTGGGGAATGTGAACGTATCATTACTGCATCTTCATTTCTGTCATTTACTCAGTAAACACAACAAATGGCTATCTGCTGCGGGGTGATCCAGAGCCCAGGATGGCACCGCCATAGTCTGCTGCCACGACTGAATGCTTATGGCGCGCTTCATGCTGTGTGAGACAATGGGAATCGTATGTGGTTATTATACAGCTGATGAGATTGGAACATTGAGGTCTGATTGTCTCCATTTCACTGGGGTTTTCTTGCTTGTTGTTTTCGCATCTTCTGGCAAACATGACTATTGATGTCACACTCCTCCAGCTGAAATCCATATACAGAAAAGTGGAATATTTAGGCAAAAACCAGATCATTCAAGCAAATTCCAGTCCCATTTCAAAAAATCTCATTGATCCCTGAGGGTGTCAATTAAATTTTAGGAGGGACCCAATAGAAGGTGATACAGCACTGTAGGCATGCATAGCATGCATAGGGAAGGCATAGGGGACCAGATATTGACTTTTTATAATAATAATAATAATAATAATTCTTTATTTATATAGCACCTACAGATTATGCTTGATCAGTCCATGTCCCCATGGGGCCCACAATCTAATAAACCTACAAATATGTTTTGGAGTGTGGGAGGAAACCGGAGGATCCCCATGCAAACACTGAGAGAACATATAAACTCTTTGCAGATATTGACCTGGATGGGACTTGAACCCTGGTGGACCCCAGCGCTGCAAGTCTCTAGTGCTACCCACTCAGCCACCGTGCTGACATGTAATCAGTTATCCAAAAAAAAAATATTTGACAACTACTATGTTATTTACATAGCACCGTCATATTCTGCAGCGCTTTACAAATCACGGAGTACATAAACGAATATAAAGTCACGCATGGAAACAATAGGAGTGAGAGTTCTTCTTGCCAAAGCTCACAATCTATGAGGGGGAAAGGGCAACACAAGAGGTATATAGAAAAGAGTTTACTGACATTCAATGTACTGGGTAAAATGATTACAGTCAAGTGGTTGTAAACAGTAGTGGATTATAATATATAGGGCATTTGAGTGGTAGCCCAAGCCTTCCAGGGGGTCTATGCCCACCCAAACCACCCACCAAATTTTATAATTTTACATTTCTGCTCAAAATAAACATGTACACCAGAGCCATTTCAGCACCTTTGAAAGTCCACCAAAGGTCCTGAAACCACAGATTGAAATCAGGCAGAAGGAAGAATCCACCATTCCTCAATCACTCACCTCTTCCGGACTCATAGCGCAGACCACAAGCTGTATTACCTTCCTCTGTGACGTCACAGATGGGTGGCTGATAGGAAACAGGGGAGGGACACATTATTCCTAGCTGCTGCCCCAACGTGACGCCACTGGGGAAGGAAATACAGCGTGTGGGCTGCGCCCCCTGCAGTGACAAAATTTATGTTGCGTTTAGAATAATGCAGCCGCAACACAAAAGGGTCATGTGTGACACAAATGTGACGTGGACCCTATTTAAATGCCTGTACAAGCAGTTCGCACATAAAAGAATGTGCAAAGTCCGACAGAAAACTGGCACAAGGACCTTAGTAAATTTCCCCAATTGTCTTGTTGGAAGGTGAACCTTTGGCCCAGTCTGAGGTCCAGAGCATCTGGAAGGTTTTCATCCAAGATATCTCTGTATTTGACTGTATTCATCTTTCCTTCAATTACAACCAGTGGTCCTGCCCCTGCCCCCGCCCCCATAGCATGATGCTGCCACCACCTTGTGTCACTGTGGGGATTGTATTTGGCAGGTGATGAGCAGGGCCTGGTTTTTTACACACATACTGCTTATAATTAAAACCAAAAAGGTTATTCTCCGTCTCATCAGACCAGAGAATCATATTTCTCATAATATTGGAGTCCTTCATGCATTTTGTTGCACTCTATATGCAGCTTTCATATGTCTTGCACTGAGGAGAGGCTTCCATCAACAGACTCTTCCTTACTTCTCTCACCAAGGCTTCTCTCTCACATTTGCTTAGTTTGGCTGGACGCCTAGGTCGATTAAGAGCTGTGGTCATTCCAAACTTCTTCCATTTAAGGATTATGGAGGCCACTGTGCTCCTAGTAACCTTGGGTGCTGCAGAAATTCTTTTGTAATCTTGGTCAGATCTGTGCCTTTTCACAATTCTGTCTCTGAGCTCCTTTGGCAGTTCCTTAGACCTCAGATGTGCTCTGACATGCACTCCGAGCTGTGTGGTCTTATATAGACAGGTGTGTACCATTCCTAATCAGTCCAATAAGTTTAATTAAACACAGCAGCACTCCAATGAAGGAATAGAACCATCTCAAGGAGGACCATAAGGAAATGGACAGCATATGAGTCAGATATGAGTGTCACAGCAAAAGGGTCTGACTACTTATGACCTGATAATATTTCATTTTTTCTTGTGTAATAAATTAGCAAAAATATCTACATTACTGTTTTTTTCTGTGAAGATGGGAGCATAGTGCACATTAATGAGCAAAAGAAGAACTTTTTTGATCTTACCAATTGGATGCAATGAAACGTATACTATACGTATACACTGTATAAATGCATATTCATTTGAAATTCATTAATTCTGAAATCCTGATAATTTGGTAAAACATTAACTTCTATAGATGTGAGCCTATATGTAGTCATATAGGATTGGATGGAGGCAGCGGTAACAATAATGCTCATTACTTTGCTTCCAGATATAACCCTTATAATTGTTTAATCAAACTGCAGGTTCAGATGGCAAAGACTTCCAGATATCTCTGTCTGACACTGATAAATACCTCATTAGTATACATATCTCACCAGGGATAGGCTCTGTACAGCCGAGACTGATTACATGGAGCCCATTCCGTTTAATAGATTAAGGTTTTGTAAATCAGGCACAATCTGCTTACAGGGCAATGACCTTGAGCGCTTTGTGTAATGAAGAATAAGTATATATGGTGTATTTCTTCTTTCTGTGTTCAGATCTCTAATAACCCTTATATAAATTAGGTCCAAGAAGAAGAGACATCCAATGAATAGACTCTCCATAGGGCTCCGTACACACAAGGACGCATTCCCTCCAGTCCATGTCTTTATGACACAACGAGAATGGACGACAGCGGTGAGAATAGGAGAAAGAGACAGTCACTTATTATTCATTATCATTAGACAGCCAGCTGGGCTTCCATAATGGAGAGCAGACATAAATCTGCCTGTCCTCACCCGTCATTGTCACCTCCTTGTCCATTTTCATCACAAACATAGATGAATGACATGATGAAAGTGTAGACCCTTAACTTGACTCCGGGGCGGATGGCAATGGACTGAAGCTGACAACACTCCTAACATGTTATGTCTACAATGTCTGGCACCTTCAGTTATGATTGGACAGTGTAGGGTTTCATTGGGTTATAGGCATCTGCCTAGGGCACCGCCCTGCAACAAAGATTGGGGCTTACAAATGGAATTAAAGCTAAAATGAAATGTGACTGCTATGTAAAACAAGTCCTTCTGAAGGATCTTCAAGGATCTTAATGACATCCTAACCTACTGGGATTAGCAGCTACCCTTATATGTTATTTCCTAGTGAATTGAAGGACCTTTGATGATGTCAAGAGCTGTCTGCAGGTCCTGAAGCAAAACCTTCCCAAAGATTTAGCTCTGCAATTATTTGAGGGTCTGGGGTAATTTTTGCATGAGATTGTGGGGTTGCGTAATTTAGGGAGACATTTTCCTATGGAGAACTGTATATATTTTGCAGACTGGTAATATCTGTATCCTGGGTGCAGTCTATAGATACTTATAGCGGTTTAATAAAAAAATACCACCCTTTCCGTGCACTGGTGTGCTCCTACTAGGCTTTGACTCTCACTTTGAATTTGTGACCTCAGATGACATCTCTTGACTAATGTCACCATGCAGTCTAGGTCTTATGTAGACGGTGCTATCAGTCTAATCTTGTATTAGGGAAGGACAACCATTTGGTGAGCCACAAAGGAGATAACACTCATACATATTTAAAGGTGTTTTCCAGGATTTAAGTACAGATAACCTTTCCTTAGGATAGGTCATCAACATCACATCAGTGGGACTCACGGGACATAAACCAATCAGCTGGACTAGACTTGAGTCCACATCAACATCCAGTATGGACTTACTATGTACTTGAATGGGAGCTGAGCTACAGCAACCTGCCACAAGCATTGCACAGGGTATGGAGCTGGGTACTTCTGTGTCATGATCTTATAATTACTAATCATAATATCTTAATTATTATCTATCCCACTAAGTTTGATACTGATCTTTTATGTGATCATGTGAGATGAACGGATCAAGAGACGTTGTTTTGTGCGGGTTGCACTGCTGCAGGGGCGAAGCTACAGGGGTAGCAGCCATATTAGCTGCTATGGGGCCCAAAGTGTAAGGGGGCCCTGGCATATGGGTATTGGGTGTTTATATTCTCTATATGTGTGTGTATATACTGTATGGGGGATATTTATCAGGGCCTCTGTGCCACGTCAGTAGCGTAGAAGACCTGTAATAATTGCTTATTGTTTATTGCTAGCACTTGCGATTATTCTCTCCCAATCTGCCACCTTCACACCAGTGGGGCGTGAAGGGAGGCGCAACCGGCTGAGTGGAGGGTGGGCGGGAGTGGGTTGGCACAGGCCGTTACTGTCTAAAGGCTGTGTTTCTGTATATGGTATTGTATGTATATGTTATGTGTATATACTCTAGGTGTGTGTATAAGTTATAATCAAAAGTAGGTTTACCTGGGTTACCTGTGTATATTTATGCTGTATGTGTATCTATATTAGTATATAAATGTGTATATATATATATATATATATATATATATATATATACAGGCGGTCCCCTACCCGACTTACTTACGACCCCTAGTTACAAACGGACCTCTGGATGTTGGTAATTTACTGTACTTTATCCTTAGGCTACAATAACCACCTATAACAATTGTCACAGGTGTCAGTAATGAAGCTTTATTGTTACTCCTGGTTCTTATGAAAACCCAACATTTTTAAAATCGGATGAATAATATTCCTTTTAGATGCAGGAATCGTCTATTTCCGCTTACCAAGACAGTAACCAAAACCTTTTGCGAAAAACCTGAAGCATAGATTCTAGGCTGCTATTTTCATATATTATACATACGATTAAAAGACGCTCAGGCAAGCAGATAATGTAAGCGCCTTACAATGGTTCCCTCTGGTCCTCTTCATTAAAATGGCTGCAGGTCAGTTTTGGGCGCTAGTAATGTGCCTCTTCTTATTTAGAGGAGGACAGATGGTAGACACCTCAGCATCCAGCGTTATTACTCCGCATCCACACTACACTGCAGGGAGCTGGATACCCTCTAGTAATGAATGCAGTCTACAAAGAGACGAGGTTCAGTATTCAGAGGACAATCCACTGAAAATAATAACACAATAAAACACAAAAATTATATATACAATCAGACCCAGGCTATAATAATGAGGTAAAGGTGACCGATGTGGAGGTTATTGGGGTATATTTTCTAGGGTTTGGCGATGGGTAGACCTCCAGACATGAGCACACTCGAGGGGGTACAGACATTTTCGTTCCATTTAAACACCCAGGAGCCATAAGGGGCCTAAAACATGTCTCCTCCCCCGCAAATAGAACAATTCATTATAGTTGGAGGCCTGGTACAGATTTATCCAGGAAGCCTGATCCTTCTTTCGATGCAAGGGCCACATTTTGGGATTTCGGGCAGTAAAGGCCTTTGTCCTCATATAAAATGTGTTGCTGAGGTTTTTCACATACAATATGGAGAAAATCTCAAATGGTTAATTAAATACTGTGTAAGTATTTTAGATGAGGCATAACTAGAGTAATGAAGGGATAGAAAAAATCCCAAGCCAGAAGTGAGACAAAGATAAAAAAAAAATGCTGTGCAGAATCACACTCACTTTTTTTTTTTACAATAGGGGATTAAACGTAAAATTAAATGAAAAACAAAAAAAACCTGTATATATATATTTATATATAAATTTTTTTTGTGTTTCATCTTATTTTACATTTAATATATATATACCAGTATATGCAGCTTCACAGTATACGGTCAGTAATCAGGTCAAAGCAAACCTGCAACTAGAAGAGCTTTTGCTACACAAGGTCACATTACCTGCATCCTGGTAGAGGAGGGCTCTGTGTAACTGATGTATGGAAAATATGTTGTGTATGTAGGGTATTGTGTGTGCATGTGTCTGTATGCAGTGTAGGCATGGAAAAACTCAAGATAAAAATCAAGCATGTGCAACACCCCTGCCAATACATAGGCAGACTGGTAGTTGCGAATAGCGCCCTCTCCAGGTTAGGAGCTGTCAGAGGGAGTCATGAACCCTCCAGTAAGTTTCTAGCACTGAGAGATTATGTAATTCCTGGATACGGTTGTCTACCACCACGGGCTTCCCCATCCATTACCCAGAGACTTATCTTACAGACACTCAGGGGTTGTCCCGGGGAGACCCAGTACATCAGCCTCTCCCTCCGTATTTCTTGCACACACCACCTGCTGGAGACCTGCCAGGCTGTAGGACAGCCCTCTGGTCCCCATACCAAGGACCGTGACATCAGTGTGCCCTAGGCCGCAATCGCCAGCCACTCCATTATTCTGGGCCCCCAGCTGCCTCCAGGCCCCAAGAAAAGGCTAGGTTGTAGGGAGGTCGTAGGGGATCATTGAAGAAAATGTAGCATAATTACCCTAATTCATTCACATCAATGTTAAAATAAAACTGAAAGGACCCTTCAGTTAAGTTCTGGTTACCGACTGCTTCCGTTTCCATAGAAGTGCATATGCAATTGGGACGAGGCCCACCCCCATAAGCTAGCGATGTGTTTGAAAATGCAGCGCTAGCTGTTTGTGTGACTGCACCGTTAAGGACATCTACCACATGGAGCTTCAAACAAAGAAGCCTTACATGCTGGCATGTGCCTGCTGAAACAGGATCCAATCTTCATCTTATAAAATTATGCAAATAAATTCTCATCTCCAAGTTCAAAAAAAGCCTACTTCATCACTTTCTGGTGGCAGCTAGGCAGATAATCCCAAGGCTATGGAGATCCCCCAACCCGCCTAATAAAGCACAGTGGGTGGAGGCCCTTAATGCAATCCTGCACATGGAGGAATTGAAGGCTAGTGATGAGGGCAAACACAACATTTTCCATAAAACATGGAGTCCCTGGATCTCCTTTGGAATCCAACCGGCCATGGAAACTTTGTTACAATGTAGTGACTCCGCACTCTAAAGCTCAACTCCTGGGTCTAAGGTGTCTCCCTACTCCCCCCACCCTTGTACCCACAACCCTCTCTATCTTACTCCCTGTGTTGTCTTGTGTCCCTATGTTGTCTGCACTATGTTAATTGAGTTATTGTTCATGGTCTCTCTTGTTATGGACTGTGACAATTTTTCTTTTTTGATTTTACTGTTCCAATACATTCAATTTTATTATGCACTCAATCCTGCAATACTAAGCATTCAACATAATGATACCACTACTCTTGAAATGCTTGTCACAATTTATTATACATGTCAATGTGCATGTTAAATAAAACCGTTATTGAACCATAAAATTATGCAAATGAGCCTCTGGTGTTCCTGACTACGTCACAGAAACCACTGTTGGTCCTGCCGTCTGATAACTAATTATGCCTCCCAGGTATGTATGGTCATGTCCTCATTGAGCAGTGAGATTACAGAAGGCAGAGGGGAGGGGAAGTGTTAAGGGAGCAGGGGAGACATGCTCCTGCACAGTGTGACAGCCTGTGAAGCTACAGCACAAAGGGGTTCTGATTTTAGAAGGAAGGATGCAAAAATAAGAAGATAATGACCGTCGTGATGCCTGTCCCTGGTTTACCATGTGCAACATCCCCCACCGGGGCATAGCCTTTTCTTGGGGCCTGGAGGTAACCAGGGCTCAGAATAGCGGAGTGGCTGGCGGTTGCGGCCTAGGGCACGCTGATGTCACAGTGTTTGGTATGGGGACCGGAGGGCTGTCCTACAGCCTGGCAGGTCTCCAGCAGGTGGTGTGCACGAGAAATATGGAGGGAGAGGCTGAAGTACTTGTTTCTCCCTGGGGCAACCCCTGAGTGTAAGATAGGTCACTGGGTAATGAATGAGGAAGCCCGTGGTACTAGACAGCCATATCCAGGGATCATACGCAGGCAACATTGTGCAAATCAACTCAGGTTCTTTATTGAACAACAGGTAGCAGGCAATGGGCCTAAACGGTCAAACAGCAGAATCGGATTCTGGTCCTGGAGTGGTCATGGAGAGTTGTTCGCAGGATAAGGCACCAGCCTGGTAGTAGATGCTGGGATAATTGAGATGGAGCTGTGTCCAAACTGTGGAAGCTGCAGCTCTGGATTAGAGTCTTCTGACTGAGTTCCTGGGATTGGTATCTGTGACAGCACTGAAGGTGTACTGCACACAAACTCTCTCTCTTTCTCCTTAGGTTAAGACAGACTCTAAAAGACAGACCATGAGGTCAAACTGCTGACAGACAGCTAAGACCATGTGGTCCCCCTGCACAGGGTTTTTATACTCCTCCTGGTCAGGTGGTAGCACCTCTCCAATCATACCCCAGTTCACAATACAGCCAACTCATTGGATAACAACTTACACCCATTTAACTATTGCCTTTCCAGGCAGAGGCTACAGCTGCAAGTTTACCTAAGTTCTCCCTGTATTATCTTCTGGGTGAGTTGCGCAGGCTCACCAGATGGATCCTGACAGGGAGAGGACCCTTTTCGCAACTACCCCTTGCCTATATGTTGGCAGGGGTGTTGCACATTTTTGTATAATCACACATGTGAGTTACAATCACACACATTTATACAATCATATATACACACGCAGTTATTCACATTAATACAATCTCACACACAAACACACATTTATAAACTCATGTACTGTCATGTCCAATGTCCAGCATAACATGTATATGGCGCATATCCTGCATTGCTTTGTGTGTCCAGACGGTTGCCGGGGCCCCTGACACTGTGAGCCCCATAGCAGCTGCTATGTCTGCTACCCCATGTAGTTACGCCCCTTTTTGTGACATTCCTCAGTTATTACTCCTAGAAATCGCACTCATTGGCATGTCCCTCCTAATGAGGAAAATGGTAATAACCACATGGTAATATTGGGCTACATTCATAATACATAAGTGCCATATTACAGAGTTGAAGAGAAATTCTCCAGATAGACAACATTACAGGATTATACAAAAACGTGTTTTCCATAAACAGCGCCCCACTAGTTAATGGCTTGTGTAGGGTACTGCAGGTCTGTTCGGAAAAATTAAACAGGCTTACGATACCATACAAGACAGACAAGTGTTGGAGCAGTGGGGATATGTTTTTCATACCGTAGTATCATACAAACTTTTTAAAGGGAAACTCCAAAGCAAACCAAAGTTACTGAAGTGGTTTCTTCTGGAATTTTTGTTGAATTAGATTTCATATTAAATGTATTTTATTATCCTATGTCATCTGCTGCCTTAAAAGAAATCGAACTAAGGCCACGTTACACCGCTGGAATATTCACTGTTTTGTAAGAGTGTACCATTATAAAGGGGGTCAGATCAGGAAGATGGGGCCATGATTCACATCAGAGATAACAAAATCTTGGCTTTCATCGCCATCCCTGGAATTTATCTTCAATTAAAAGATGAGGGAGTGCCACTAAACATACTGACAAGCCGGGCTATTTTTTTCTCTAACAGCAGCTACATAGCAGAGCAAGTATTTTTATTGGGTGCAAACTGGTTGATAACTTGTACCAGCATTCTGTTATTACAGGCCCCCACATACAGCTGTGCCCCCAAGATTTATTCAGCATCCAGGCCCCAGCACCTGTTCTGGCCTTGTTCTCACACAGCCTATTTCATATTGTACAGCAGTCACATGAGCAAAGAACAGTCATTCATCTGCATTGCTGACAGCCCAGATTACCAGGAGTATGTGAAGCCGACAAGACATAGTCCATACCGGATGCTAATGGATTCCTATTCTGCAGATATAACAAAGTATGAAAACTGTTGTTTCCAAAAACAATAGCACAAGTGAGCAGGAAGGGAAGAGCGACCAGTTGTCACCTACCACTTTTGGGTAGACTGACCAATTAGGCCAACACAGTTAGTCTTAAAGCTCACTGTCCTTGTCTGTCCTTCCTGTCCAACCAGGCCATTCCATTACAGCAGCATAACAGGTTAAGCTTCTTCCTCTTCTTACTCTATAGCATATAGTGGCAACCTCTAGTACCTTTACACTCTTTCTTTCCTGGAGCCCCTTATGACCTGGCTCATCACACAAACACAGGACAAAGTCACCATACAAAGCATATGCCCACTATACCTCTGATGGGAAGCCCTGTGTATATTAGCCATCCTATGCTGTTGTGTTCTCATGGTCCATATGCCAGTTACTATGTTGGCCCCAAAAACAGTGCAGCATAACAGAATGGGTATGAAATGAAATGTAAATGGATCATTTGCATTAAAGCTGATACAAAGTCCTGTGCACTGGGTCTATATCACATCTTTCATAAGGAGCCATAGAAGCTCCATGCACTGCCATATAGGTTTTGTTAGACTCCATTTAGATAGCGTATTTGTTCTAGCATTGCTTCTATTAAAGGGGTATGCTTACCTGGGAGTTTATAAATAAATAAATATATATATGTATACTTCAATTGCATGCTATTAGAAAATGCTCAAATGTAGCCATGTTCCCTGGAAACCAGAGGGTTGTCTTTGGATACGACCACCCCACACTCTTCTAGCACCGGGTGGGGACCTTGATTCAGCACTCACTACAACAGGACAGCTGTGGACATGCAGAAAGTCCTGGCCATTTCATATGCAAAAACAATGTTATTTTTTCTTTGCACAATCACTACTGCAGCAGTGGTCATATCCAAGGCCAGCTAATACATGAGTACATTTATGGGAAATTATCTTCACAAGGGAATTTTTTTTTTAAATAACATCCAATTGAAGAAATGTATATATATGACAGATGAATTAAATAAAATGTGAATGCTGAGATGGGAATACCAATTTAAATTTTACCATATGACTCTACTATTTGGCAGTTGGAGGTATACTTTAGTACCGCAGTACAAACAGTAGTAACAGGGCAGAGGTCAAATGTGTAAAGTCTAAATTAGTAACAGGGATGTCACTTTAAAATACTGGTATCTTTTATGTCGCATAGGGGCCTCTTGTCCCAAAAAAGAATTTTCTTAAATGAACTTATGCAACGTCTGAGCCGGACACAACGCACCATTTATGAAGCAAGGCTGGTGTTTTAGAGGAAGCAGATGGCTTTCTAGGTTCCAATGCCGTCTGGGTCATAACCATGGGGATGCGTTTCACAAAATAAAGAAAAAAATCATCAAGCTGCCACAGGAGACTCCTGCATTAATAGACATCCACTGTAATTAAATGTGGTTGCCCTTTCACTTGTACATGTTCCCTAGTTCTATACATCTTGGCAACTGACCAAGTTTATCTCCACGCGCAGTCAAAGATGAGCCATAATTTACGGTAGCATCAAGTGTTCACTAATTTAATAGATTGCACATCAGGTTATTCCATAAATCTCTCTTTTGTAAAAAAAAAAATTTAAAAAGTTCATTTTACTTGAAGCATGCAGTTGTAAATTTTACATCACTATTCACATTGTGCAAATTAGATGCCTAAATAAGTTCTCCTTCACTTAATAACTCTACAACTATAATATATGGTGTGGGGAATTGCTCTGGTAGTTGACAGGTAGCAGTGCAGGAAGCAGTGACACACGCAGGTTTAAAAGTCCAACTTAAGTGTTTATTCACACTTGCAAAACAGAACACAAATTCAGCCTTGGCTTAGGCACATGCAAGAAACATTATAAAAGTAATCCTGCCCGGCTAGGCGCTGTCTAATACATTTGGAGGACCCTAGCTATCCGGGTACCAGGCTGCCTGGCACACGCTCTTGGCCAGCAGCAAGACAGGAGACCCTCAGTTACCTTTGCTGTGAGAATGCAATCTCGCTTTCAGCTCTCCAGGTAGGGCCTCCCCTACTGCTTCTGGCCTGCAGACTAAATCAGACCCTAACGAGGCCTGTGACCTGCACCTGTGGGCTATACAAAAGCCCAGGACCGAAGCCCGGGTGGAGTAGGAGTCCCACTACCAGCCTACCCCTACTCCATAATAAGCAGGCCCAGTACGGACATTACAAATGTGTCTGTGTTAGCTAGGCCAACACAGACAAAACAGACTATTCCTGCTTATCATGTCTGCATTAACCCTTGGGTTACTGCAGACAAACCCAGGGCTTTTACCACATGTATTTCATCTGCCTGTAGGACAGATAGCGGTTTTCCCACACAACACCTCTCACTTTCTCACAATGGTTACAAGAAATAAAAAAAACCTGAAAATAATTTGTCAATCTATCTATTTCTATCTGTTTCCTGAGGATGTCAGGACATACTGCCCATCCCCCAGGACAGGGGGCATCACCAAAACTCCAAACTGAGTACCAGATGGTTGAGAGGTATGATTGAAACCTTCGGCTTATAAATCTTTTTGCATATCCACAATCTTTAATTGGATCTCCCTCCAGAGATCTCCTACCACTACAGTACCTCACACAGAGACCTCCTAACAGGTCAGTCCAATACCAACAGTCCAATACCTCCCCCAGAGATCTCCTAACACTCCAGTACCTCCAGAGACCTCCTAACAGGTCAGCACCTCCTCCATACACCTTCTATCAGTTCATTACCTCATCCAGAGATCTCCTAACACTCCATTACCTCCTCCAGAGATCTCTTGACACTTCAGTACCTCATCCCGGGATATCCTAACAGTCCAGTACCTCCTCCAGAGATCTCTTGACACTTCAGTACCTCATCCCGGGATATCCTAACAGTCCAATACCTCCTCCAGAGATCTCCTAACACTGCAGTACCTCATACAGAGATCTCCTAACACTGCAGTACCTCATACAGAGATCTCCTAATACTGCAGTACCTCATACAGAGATCTCCCAACAGTCCAGTACCCCTTCCAGAGATGTCCTACCACTCCAGTACCTCCTCCAGAGATCTCTTGACAATTCAGTACCTCATCCCGGGATATCCTAACAGTCCAATACCTCCTCCAGAGATCTCCTAACACTGCAGTACCTCATACAGAGATCTCCTAATACTGCAGTACCTCATACAGAGATCTCCCAACAGTCCAGTACCCCTTCCAGAGATGTCCTACCACTCCAGTACCTCCTCCAGAGATCTCTTGACACTTCAGTACCTCATCCCGGGATATCCTAACAGTCCAGTACCTCCTCCAGAGATCTCCTAACACTGCAGTACCTCCTCCAGAGATCTCCTAACACTGCAGTACCTCATACAGAGATCTCCTAACACTCCAGTACCTCACACAGAAACCTCCTAATACTGCAGTACCTCACACAGAGACCTCCTAACAGGTCAGCACCTCCTCCATACACCTTCTATCAGTCCAGTACCTCCTCCAGAGATCTCCTGACACTTCAGTACCTCATCCCAGGATATCCTAACAGTCCAGTACCTCCTCCAGAGATCTCCTAACACTGCAGTACCTCATACAGAGATCTCCTAACAGTCCAGTACCCCTTCCAGAGATGTCCTACCACTCCAGTACCACCTCCAGAGATCTCCTGACGCTTCAGTACCTCATCCCAGAATATCCTAACAGTCCAGTACCTCCCCCAGAGATCTCCTAACACTCCAGTACCTCACACAGAGACCTCCTAACAGGTCAGCACCTCCTCCATACACCTTCTATCAGTTCAGTACCCAGGGCCGGCGCTATGGGTAGGCAAAGGTGGCAATTGCCCAGGGCCCCCAGGGAGAAAGGGGAGAATCTCTTCTTTCAAATGAATCTTGAATTTTGTTTCTAGGTGCTATGGATCCAGAGATATTCAGGTTTAAAGTGAGAATATCAGGTGCCATTTTTATATATAAATATAACTTCCGACGGCAGTTTAACAGTTAATATCTCCGTTTTTCTGCATTTTAGAAACACAAATTAAGATTCATATAAAAGAGGAGACTCTCTTCTTTCATAGGAAAAAAGAAGTGAGGCTCTATGAGTCACAGAACCAGAGATACAGCCCTCTGAAGTGTCTCCCCATCTCCAGATTCTTAGCCATCAGGCTGCAGGGAGCATTAGCTGCACACAGGAGCTGCTGAGCCTCACAGATAATGGAAATATTCACTTTATATGTTACTAGTACTACATTTTGAGAAGGGATAATATCAACTAATATTCATGTTTTTAACCCTTCTCTATGCAAATCTAAGAACACACTTTGGGCCACATGTATCAATCGTTTTTTTCTGTTGTTTTTGCGCCTTTTCATTAAGGCGCACCATTTTTTGTGCCATTTTTGCGACTAAATGTGACTAAATGTTAGCTGCGCAGCAAAAAATAACCAGCTTTCCCTCATTTATCCTAGCAATCCAGATGTTTTGATGCGCCTAATGATATTCATCACTTGCGACTTTTCATTTAGGCGCAAAAACGGGCGCAAAAACACTCCAGCCCGAAGCTGGCGTTAACTGAGAAGAAAGCACTGAGCCCCTTTGCAGAACAGCTCATTTCTAGCAGAAAAGCTCATCCAGACACTGCAGACACTAGAACAGATCATACAGACATGAGATACTCTGCAGACACTAGTACAGATAATACAGTCATTAGATACTCTGCAGACAGGAGCTGCAGACTCTATTTACACTTTATCACCTTCTATTTACAAAACATTCTGCAGAATCCTGAGCTCAAAGCAAGAGAGAAGAGAACGTTACAGAATGTTGCACATAGTACTGACAGGTGTCCCCCATGTCATTCTGCACAGTGTCTGAGGGGGATACTGTGTAGAATTACAGGGGTGCAGCAGGAGACCAGCACTGGGGGATCCCCTCCAGGAGAAGCCCCTGCTGAGGAGATCACTGGGTGCTGGGTGACACACACCTGGGTGCTGCTGAGGAGGTCACTGGGTGCTGGGTGTCACATACCTGGGTGCTGCTGTGAGTGTTATCTTCATTCTGGGCTGTGGGAGAAGCAGAGAGGAGCTTGTAGCAGGATGACATGTAAGTGCCTGAATCTAACATTACGCCAAAATTGCGCCTAAACTGTGTTAAAGTAAAGTGATTAATAAGAGGCAGGAAATTAACTTATCACAGATGGTTGTGCTAATTCTGTAAAAGCTTGTGATAATTCTGGAAAACAGTGCACCAGAATTTAGGCGCAACTACTACACTTAGGCGCACAAAAGTGATAAATGTGGCCCTTTCTCTCTTATTCCCTTTTATTTTGTGATAGTTATTTTTTGTTGGGAAAATTGACTGATACGATGAACATTCAATCCTCTTCGCTTAATGTGACTACACCGCGACCAGAACATGTCCATAAAGCCATATGTAACACCAAAAACACACACATGTCCTGGTATAAAGTTTTTATTTCCCATCATCCTCCATTATTTACACCTGTGTTATGACGTTCTCACTCTCATTCTTATGAAGCGCGGAGGGTTCTGTTATTGTGATAATACAATGGCGACATCTAAACGTGACTTTTATTATCTCATTAGAGAGGTTTATGGATATATAGTTATTTATTTGGGTTACCATTGTGTAAGGAACAGACAATGATACATCTGTGTGAATTTTCTGCAGTTCCCTTTGCTGCATATTTCGGCGAATACAGTATATTGGTGTGGGGTATGTATGCTCTCCTCACATCTTGCTGGTTTAGGAAAGTAGATTTTCTTTATATAAGTATCTGGATTTGTACATATTTTAGAGGAAATTTTGAATGTTAATTGCCAAATGCATCGCCTGGTTGTCTGCTTTCAAAATTCTATAGGTTTTATGGCGCCTTTACTTTTTATTCTGTTTTATTGATATATTTTGCAGGTTGTGACTGTCTAAAAATGTCTAGCTGAAAAGCAGATATCTAGTTATTACAGTTTTAGTGATATTATGTGGATTTATTCATGTGAACATATCAATAGGGCACATTTGTGAACTCTACAAATGTCCATGTATTACATTTAGGAGATGTGAAGGTAAATATTTTCTGTTTGGATCAAATTTTTTGCCATCAAAGTCAAATTTTAAGTATTTTTAATAAAATGTTTCAATTTGAATCAAAATTGCATGAAGGCGCCTATGTCTATAAAATCTTTGATGCAATTTTGAAAATGGGGCAAGTGTCTGCTTTCAGAAAATATCGGTCCCCCTCCCCAAATTTTTTGGAGTGTGGGAGGAAACCGGAGGACCCGGAGGAAACCCACGCAGACACAGAGAGAACATACCAAATCTTTGCAGATGTTGACCAGCGCTGCAAGGCTGTAGTGCTAATCACGGAGCCACCATGCTACCCATAAATCTCCCTATCATCTATCTATCTCCTATAAAACTCTCCCATATTACAGTTTGTTTTACCATACTAAAGGAGCCTCTTGCTGACTGTGACTGGTCATAAAATAGTTTTATTTTGGGGCCCCACTTTTAGTTTTGCCCAGGGCCCCACTTTGTCTAGAACCGGCCCTGTCAGTACCTCCTCCAGAGATCTCCTGACACTCCAGTACCTCATCCCAGGATATCCTAACAGTCCAGTACCTCCTCCAGAGATCTCCTGACACTCCAGTACCTCATCCCAGGATATCCTAACACTACAGTACCTCCTCCAGAGATCTACTACCACTTCAGTACCTCATCCTGGGATATCCTAACAGTCCAGTACCTCCTCCAGAGATCTCCTGACACTTCAGTAGCTCTTCCAGGAATATCGTAACAGTCCAGTACCTCCTCCAGAGATCTCCTAACAGTTCAGTACCTCCACCAGAGATGTCTTACCACTCCAGTATTACCTCCAGAGACCTTATAGCAGGTCAGCACCTTGTCCAGAGATCTCCTACCACTCCAGTACCACCTCCAGAGATGTTATAACAGGTGAGTACCTCATCCAGAGATGTCCTAACACTCCAGTACCTCCTCCAGAGATCTCCTACCACTCCAGTACCACCTCAAGAGACCTTCATCAGTTCAGTACCTCCTCTGAAGACCTGCAGCAGTTCCTTTAGCCGATTGGATGTGAAAAAGAGAACTACAGAACAAAATTCCAACTGAGTGGAGCCTACAGGGAAGGAAGCAAATGGACATATATGAAGATCGTTAGCTATCAAATCTCTTCAGTTTTTTGTTTTTTTTGGAGTAGGTGGATGCGTTTTTAATCGACAGAATGTCAGCTACTGATGAAACATTTACCATCATCATTTTAGCCTTTGCAAGATAAGGGTAAAAGTAACAAAAAATGTACAGCTTCAATGATTTGATGTCCAAAACAAAAAAGAAACTCAGCTCACAAAACGATAATCCACTCCGTGTCCTCGAAATTAGTCCAGGTATCAGAGACGATAGCGACATAAAGGAAGAAGATCCATCGCTCCGAAGATTCAGGATTGAACCTGTACTCTTTATTTCTTCTCCATTACCTTTTTTACTTTATTAATTACTTTACGTTACTTTAATAATTATCCCCCATTCACGGGATAGGGGCCCACACCCCACACCACACCCAAGCCTCATTCTCACAAAATGATGGAGCAACAGGCACTTTCCCCATAGTACTGAATGGAGCGGCAGACCACGTGTTTGATCAGCTGCTCCATCTATTGGTGAGAACGGGAGCCTGTTCTGGTGATAAGTGGAGATCGATTCTCGTGATCGGTTTGGGACCCCACCAATCAGATTGTTATTCCCTATGAAGAGGAGTTAGCAATTGAGGTTGGTACAATTCCTTAAATGAGGAACACGCCATGTCAGGTATTTATGGCATATCCCCAAGCTGTTTTTGTAAATCTCACAGAATTTCATGAAGAACACTGTATATATGCATTTCCAACTCTCCATTTATTCTCGGTTTGTGAGGAGTGACCCACATTTATCGTACACTATTTGCATTTCTTTTAACTTTGCCATAAATATAGGAGACAGGAGTACCCCTTTAAGGTTGTTTTCTGAATTTTGCTTACTATCCTGCTATGCATCATAAAGCAATGTGTTAGGTTTGACACCAATTGTTGAATAAAGCACATAACCCCCTGAATGCCCAACTTCATGTAATGGTTATTATACTGTATTTTCTATCACTCAGCAATATGTTAGTTAGTCTCCGGCTCAGCAGCTTTATTGGTTTTTACATTTTTAATGTGTAAGACATTTTAATTTACTTGTAACCTATAATAAAGCCGGGCTACTTTCTCACTCAGCATTATAGTTTCAGTAGTTCTGAAACTACACAACACTGTTAGAATACTTATGAAAAATGCATTCCAAATGTTTGGACTAAACATGGTCATGTCATTCCACATTGCGATGGCTAGCTGTCATTTCATCACTTTCCGCAATTGGCATAGATCTAAGCTAATTAGTGAGAGTTTAATTGGCATTTATTCTAGTAATGGCATGAAATCAGCGGAAAATCAAAAAACAGGAGCTGCCAATCAAAGGCAAAAAGTTTCCCGGCAATGTGGCCTTCAAAACTATTTTGACCAGGAAACAACCTTGCATAAAGAGTCCTTTAAAAAGGTGTCTTCGTGCTTAGTGTTATGGATGTTCACCAAAAGACAAAGCTGCATTCTCTTGTAGACTCATTGGGGCTTTTTTACTAAAGGTCCGTGTGAACACTTTCGTCAGACTTTCCGCCGTTTTCGGCGATTATACGGCTTTGACAGATATTTAACAGGGGTCTGCACTGGGATTGTGTCGCACGTGACCGGATTTTGGTGCAGCTGCGCTGGCTTCCATACGACACAAATTGTGGGGCGTGCAGTCGGACAATACAACTGATTTGGACTGAGCACGGGATTTAGCTTTCAAATTGTGTCACAAGACAATGCTCTTACATGCACCACGAGGAAGAAGGTAAACTCAGTCGGAACTGTGCGGGGAACCGACACATGCAGGATATCGGGCGCACGATCATAGTGAATAGCGGCACAGGGTATTATCGTCAGACAATGCACTTTCGGTGAACTTTTTTGGACGGGTAAGTAAATGTGCCCCATTAACTCCAAAAATCAAAAACAGGAAGGAAGAAATAGAACCACACGGGTGGTAACAGCACATGGGTATAAACACTGGAAGCATTAACCTGTTCATTTCATATTGGATTATTGTTTTATGCTGCAACCTTGTAAACATTTCACAAAGAGATTTAAGAAAAAAGAGGAGCCAAAGCAAGAATCAGCCAAAGGCAGGTCCATTCTATTCTTAGATTCTGACTGAAAAGTTTTGGTAGAGAGTATCAGAGGATGGGGGATGCACGAGAGAAGTCCAGGAGACAGTTGTGAGAAGAGCGGGCAGGTGAAGAGTAAAACTGAAGGTCTTGTTAAGATCGGAGATTACGTCTAGGATAGAATTTGTTGGAGAGGTCCAAGATATATAGTGGGGTGGAGGCAGCAGGATGTGATGAGTTCATGGATGTGGGGCTCAAAGGATAGGGCTAAGTCAAGATTACACCTAGCACCTGACTTCATCTAAAGTTCACACTCTTTGAGGGGTAAACTTCAACAGTTAGTTTTATACATAATGTCCAGAGCATAGAAGTGTGTGATCACAGGCAAATGGGGGGAGGCCCCTGCATGGAGAGGTTGGTTTGGGAGGAGTATGCTGGTTTTTTATTGAAAAATGAGGCTAACTTCAGCATGACTACCACAACATTCTACAATAACATGTCATCCTGTCTGGTTTGCTTTTTGATTCAGCTTCAACACATCTACGATTTACATAAGGGCTTCATACATCTACAATTTACATAAGGGCTTCATTTAAAAAAAAAAAAAAAAGATAACACTACCTCCACAATCACTTGATTTAACTCCAATTAATATTATTTGGGATGATTGTGGAAATAGAATGAAGATAACGTTGACAGGCCCTGCTCCGCACCTCTAGGAACTCCTTCCATGCTTCAAGACTTTTGGAAGGTCATTGACTACCACATGAAGCTTATTGAGACATTGTCAATTGCTGTCCAAAGCAAAAGCAGACTACTTTAATGAACCTCAAATATAAAACATATTCTGGACTGCCTAAAAATTATTTGTCTACTTCCTAAAAAAAGGATCTTTCTAGCAACACCATTCCCAACTCTTAGCGTCCTCTAACAGGTCTTGTTCCATTGATTCTGGTGTAACTGGAATTTTCTGTATTAAACCTCACAGTTCCCTAGTAAGCAATGTTAATTTTTTCAGCATAGGAACATCTATCTGCCAAAAGAAATAATTTATTGAAAGATGGGCGTTCCTGGGCTGGAACGGGCGACCTGACTCCACCCTTCAGATGGCCTAACTCCACCCATCAACAATGTAGGTCCGAAAATAATTACATCAATTACTTAGTATTGGTGGAGGCTAAAAGGAGAAGCTATACCACAATCCGCTAAATGGAACATATTAAGGGATGCAAAGAGTCAGAGTTGATGTAGGTGGGGAAAGGTCTTCTTTTGGACAATGGGATACAAACATGTGTCCAAATTTTTGACTACAACAAGAACGTGATATCCCAAATATCCCAAGTTTTGGATGATGTCTTTCACAATACATAGTCAGAGAATCGGGGTCCCTGTTCCTGATCAGGGGGGTCCCAGTGGTCAGATCCCGGGATAGGCAATACCTTTCAATCTTAGGACAATGCCGTCTATGTAATGAAGCTCTAAGTAGTAAAATGAAGAGGGTCCGAATGATGATTTTTTACACCCCCATAACGACCTATAACTATACCCTACCATATCATCCCAATAGTATCTCAATTTAAAACCAACCAAGAAAATTAACTTCAGGGGAAAAAAACATGGTTATTCATCTCATTTTGGCAGTGTGCACTATCCAAGTGCTGAATATTCTTCTTTCATTGAATTTAAAAGAAGAAAAGAAGCTAATTTCTCTCTTCTCTTCAAAGTCTTCTCTTGTTCATGAGATGCCCAGGAGATCAGAAAGTTTTCCCTTAATCTTTCCTGAGCAAGTCATTTTATTCCATGCTTATAATATGCCAATTTGCTGCATCAGTTATTTTTCTTAAATTATTAGATTTTATCTTTTGCCATGGAGATAAGGTAGCCCCTAATGGCTAACTCTCCGGCTTCTGACAGAGTATTTAATGAGACCACTGCATTATCATTTTTGTCACAAATTCCTGCAAATGCATAAGTGAGTTGGCTATAATTGTATTTTTTAATGAGTGTACAGAGAGAGGGAACATTGAACAAAGCAGCGAGGATGCATGTCACCGCTAATATAAAACAACAGCTCTTTACTTCTCAACTAATCATAAAGATAATGTAGTAAGCAAAATGTAGGATACAAAGGACGCAGCATGATCTGTATAACCAACACGCCTCTGCTCTGGAGGAACAACTGACTGTACTACTTGTCAGGGACATAGGTTTTTAATTTCTTTTTAATCCTATTATTTGGATGTTTTGGGCTTTGATGCCCAGAGTAGAATTTCTTTTCTTGAAATGCTGGTGTTCTGCAGATAATCTTTTCTTTTTTTTGTCATTTCATTTCCCTTTTTGTGGAATACAAATTGATTTCTTATTAAAATTCTGCTGTAAGGTAAGTAAGGTTTAAGGTTAATTAAATATTTGCCCCATAAATGACAAATTTTCTTTCTCAGAGAAATTCATTGGCCCATCAAAGATTTAGAGGTGGTTAGATGTATACCTTAAAACAATAACAGGGCCCCAGCAGAAGACAATCATCTACCAGGGTCTATTTCGAGATAGTTCATGGATAGTGGGCCCCTCTATTTATTCCAGGGTTTGGACTGGCCCACCGAAGAACCAGAAGATCCTCCAGTGGACTCAGGCTCAAGCCTGCCCCGGACTATCAGACTAATACCTAACCTCCAAAGTTTCAAACGTGCTCTTAAAACCCATTTCTTTAGGCAAGCCTATAACACTCATTAACTGCATGAAGTTTTAACTCTTCTACTAACCCATCCTGTGTCGTCCTCCCATCTGTTATCCAGCAACCAACAGGCACCAGACTTCTCTGCAGTCCCATTCACCCTGGACCTGGTATATATGATGACGGCTGATTGGTTCAAGCGACAGCAATTCCATTTATTATATTTTGTTCTATTCCCTAAGAAGAATGGCTTGACCATTAAATATTCTTTTACCTCGTGTTACCCCATCATCCTCATAAACCGTAAGCTCTGGCGAGCAGGGACCTCACTCCTGTTGTTCCATACAAATGTTGTGCTCTGTCATGTTATATTATATTTGTATTTGTTTCCTATGATTTGTAAAGCGCTACGTAATATGATGGCGCTATATAAATAAAGATTATTATTATTATTAAGCCTACAGGCTCAGTAGATAATAAACCAATTTAGAAACTACTAGGTGGGTTTTATCAGGCGTTGGCACTTGACTTTAACCTCACCCCGCGTCAGATAAACAAAGAAGCTCTGGCCTCTTAGTATATCTGGCGCATCACAAGAATTAGAGAGGGCTCCTCACTCACTCAGTGGCTTTACACTCCACAATTTACATCCTTCTTTACCCACTTGGCGTGGAGATGGTATAAAGGGGAAAAGTCATAATTCTTAGCCTTGCGCCAGGAAATGCAACTTTATCAAGGCTTGTCTTGGAGTACAAATCCCCCTTTTCCCCTAAAGGTTCCAAGAAATTAATGTAAGGTGGCTCTCAAAACCATTGCAATATATGAGAACATTAGGAGTAATTTATTATTTGATCTCAGACAGCTTTTTAGAGGGCCCAGGCTTTAACATAATGCTGGACAGAAGAAAACCTGTTTTAGAGACTAGTAGGGTTTATTTCCTGTGTGATGATGAAGAGGGTGTCCCCAGAATTGTATCTGGTGGTCTCAAGGAATCCCAGTGATACTATAATCATTGGACGCCCTGTCCAGTATCACTACAGTCCTTTAGGTCCCTTCACTCAGGAAAAACAAGTTGCAATCTCTGCCCCTTAAGTCGTATTGTATAGTTTTGTTTACCATATGAACCTCCATAAATAAAGCAACAGAAATTGTTAATGAGCCACTAGTTTGTGTGTTGACACCAGGACAGCATGGTGATATAAATCATCACTATAAGAAGCCCAATTCCATCCTACTACGGGCCACTTTCCTCTAGGTTCACCTGCTATGTGCTCCTATTACTATACCCGCAGGACAACATCAAAAAGTGGAGCTGAATTGCAATACCAGACACAACCTGTTGACCATAGTGGTGCTGTTACTGCACACACAAAAAAAGTTCCTTTAGTAACGTTATCTTTTATAGTTTTGAACCATTAGCTCTGACTATTGTAGCATCTAACATTATACTCCATATTGGAAGCTAAAAAATATTCTTCCCCACAGGTTTTCCTATTCCACTGCTGTGAGACCTGCCATATAGTTCAGCTGGAAAACTTGAGAAAAGCACATATATTCCTCCCAATGGTCCCAAATTTTCACACAGTTTGAAAAACCAAATTATACGCCATTCTGAAGTGTCATTAAAATGAAAGGCGGGTCCATTCCATAATATCTCGTGGACCGTAGTAACGAATGAGTTCATCCAATCTCATTGTCCCATGGTGTGACTGTTCCATTATTATAACAAATAAAGAAAACATGTGGCTTAAAGCGGGTCATAGTATCTGATACCTCTCATTGTTCTCTAGGTTAATTCTGAATAGTCGAGTGATAATTGATGTAATTATATGTTGTTTGTTTATTCCAACAATTCAATAAATTGCGTTGTGCATTCGATGAAATATTTCTGCCGCTGCGCTAATCATCTTTTTATGTTTGATCACTGTAACAAAGGTTAAAAAAACCTCTTTTAATGAGGATCGTTAATAGATGGTATCAAAATGAACAGATGGCGACGTTCACGACAAATCCAGTTTTATCATGTTTTGTACAGTAATTAATAGGTCTGTGTAAAAGTCTCAGGAGAGATGTTCAGCCAGGATGAAGATAGTGACACCCCTTCCGTGCCAGGATTTCATTTTATAGCTCTCTGTTGCACTGTAAGCATTTTTTATGATATCGATGTTGCTGTTTCTGTTAAGTGAAAATACCCAACATATACAGATGTCCCAACTTGCCCTAAAAATTCATGTGGTGACATCTATCTTGCACTGGTTGAAGGTGTTGTCTAATTAAAATGAAAAGGAGGGTAATGACAGGAAAGAAGTGTGAGTCCTGCACTTTCCACAGCCTCTTTCACAACCTACTTGTTGTACATCGGAGGAAACAACTGGGCAGCGATCCCTACCCTGGTTTCATGAGAAGAATAATAACACAAAATACAAGAGACAAAGATAGACAAAAGCGAGGTAAGAAAAAATAAGTAAAACCAAGATAGTGCCAAGGTACAAAATCATCAGGCAATAGAATAGTCAAATGGTAGAATCAAAGGTCAAGATCACAACAAAAGCACAGAAGAGTATAAAGATAACCAAGAGCCAGAAGGATAGGGCCTAACTTGCTGATTCGTGGGGGTCTCAGTGATGAGACCCCCACAGATCACGAAAACAAGGGGTTCAATGGGGTTCCATGTACCTCCGTTGGACCTCTTCGTCTGGTATCCCGAATATTTCCGTTTTGCGCCGAATTGCCCCGGGATTTTGGCGCACGGGATCAGATTGTGGCACATAGGCACCGGCTTTCACGTGACAAAAACTGGGGGGCGTGGCTGTGGGACAACCCGACGGATTCGGAAAAAAACGCATAATTTAAAAAAGGTTTTGTGTCACAAGATCAAGCACTTACATGCACCGAGACGAAGAAGGTGAACTCCGGCGGACCTCTGCGCAGCAGCGACACCTGCTGGATATGGGGCACACGGACCTTAGTGAATGCCGGCAGACCCAAATCGGCGTCAGACAACACAGCGCCATAAGCTGAAAAAAAATCATGAAAAAGTCATAAAACTTTTTTTAAAACTTATGCAAATTTAGTGTCCCCAGAGTTGATCTGAAGAATAAAGTTATGTTATTTATACCACATGGTAAATTCGTAAATTCATTATTAAATTCTATGTACCTGAAAATGGTGGCGATAAAAGTTCAGTTAAAAAAAAAAGTTCTCGCATTCAGAAGGTGAGGATGAACAAAATGAACAAAACATGCTGGTTCCAATGGGTTAAAATGATTTACTTTTAACAAGCCTATGCCTAGAGCTATGCATTACACAAGGTGGATGAGGATATGATGGCCTAACAATTTCATATGATACTAACATTTTGTGTTTTTTCATTTTTATACTTGAAATAGTTAGTGTTAGATTATTAGTCTGCAGCTCCCCAAATACAACAACAAAATTGGACACATATTCCCTTGTTGATGCCAAAAGATTATGATTACATTCCACCCATAATGAGAGGAACAGGTCAAATGAGGAGATGGGAAACTTCCATGCACTTGGTCTAGAGCAGTGGTTCTCAACCTTTCTAATGCTGTGACCCCGCAATTCCGTTCCCCATGTTGCAGTGACCCCAAACCATGTACAAGAATATTGTATTTGCACCCAAAACGCGATAAAATCGAGGCTCCGATGACCCGCAGGTTGAGAACCCCTGGTCTAGAGGGTCTTCCAGAGATCACTAGATAGTGTCCTGCAGCAGGGCCTGAAATTACACATCACACCAGAAGAAGAAAACTCCAGGAACTGATTTATAGAATACAGGCAGTCCCCGGGTTATGTACAAGATAGGTTCTGTAGGTTTGTTCTTAAGTTAAATTTGTATGTAAGTCGGAACTGTATAATTTATATATTTATTATTTGTAACCCCAGCCAAATTTTTTTTTGGTCTCTGTGACAACTGGATTTTAAAAATGTTGGGTTGTCATAAGAACCAGGATTAACAATAAAGCTTCATTACAGACACCTGTGATAACTGTTACAGCTGATTATTGTAGCCTAAGGCTAAAGTACAGAAAATTACCAGTTACCAGAGGTCTGTTTGTAACTAGGGGTCGTCTGTAAGTCTGGTGTTCTTAAGTAGGGGACCGCCTGTAATCAAATAGAAAGGTGACACATTGAAAACTTATAGGTACGTTTCATCCCAATTTTGACTTGGTAGCTCAACAATAATAGAAAAGTGTGGCACGTATCGATGAGACAAAGCTATTTTTTGCCCCTACTTTTTAACCATTGCCTTTATCTCCATTTACTTGGGCTCTTATGATCCTCCATCCTTATCTGGATTTAACTATGAAATTACTGCTGACTTCCTTCTTGCTAGCAGGACAGACAGAAGCTCACTGAGGTATCAGAAGGCTAAAAAAATTCTCAATCCCTTGATAAATGTGGCACAAGGACATTTTAGTAATAAGACAATGTTAACCGCTTCCCACTCCAGAGTCCGGGTAGTAGCCCTCCACGCCATAATAGTAAGTCTTGAAATCTGTACCGGAGCTGCTCCAGCATCTGAAATCTTGGGGGGATGTCAGCGGTAATCTACCAGTGACAACACCGTGTAACACCCACTCCAACCACAGGTGTTAACCCTTTAAATGCTGCAATCAGCGTGACTGAGGCATTTAAATGGCTGTAGGGAGATTCCCTGCTTGATCGGCACCCCCTGAAGTGTTTTCAGGGGGTGCCAATCATTGCTATGGCAACCCTGGGATCTGAGCTAAGATCCCAGGGCTGCTCATTGTAAATGCCTTTAAGGTCCTGTTACAAACGGGACCTTACAGGCTATGAGTCAGCCTATGCATCAGCTAATACCCTACAATACATCAGTATTTCAAGCAATCAAATGAAGTAAAAATGTGAAAAAAAGGTTTTAAATAAAAGTAAACTAATAAATTAATCAAAAAGCCCCCAAAACCGCATTACACATTACACTTACATATACAATGCAAAAAGTGAAAATCACCATTCAAAACCCACATTTTGTAGTATTGCCATGTTCGTAATGACTCTTAAAATTAAATAAAATCATTATTGTCATGGATGCTCTATTGACCTATATCCCGGGTCAGTGGCGCACTGAGGGACTCTGCCTCTATTGTGCTAGCCCAGAACACTTTCTTCAGACTTGTCCAGTCCGTCCTCAGCGTCTGGAAAACACATGCACCTAGGATTCTTGGGAGAAGTGTCCAAAGTGAGAGCAAAGCTGCTCTACGGCTAAATATACCTGTTTTAAGTTTCGGCCTTCCTGGATTCCAGTCTGTCAGTGGGCAGATCCTCTGTGATCCAGCTTCTATCTCTGCAAATTGGGGCATTGCACAAAGAGAAACGCATTTTATGTGCTTCCCCGGTCCACGTCTTCCATGCTTTTGGGCCTCTCTTGGTTTCAGCAACACCATCATGTGCTCGACTGGCAGCCTGGGGAAGTTCTGCGTTGGGGCCCGGAGTGACAATCTTGCTGTCTAATGGCTCTCCATCCAGTGTCCACCATGCTCTCCGCGGTGACCTCCAACTCTCTGGTGAACCTCCCCGCTTCTTATATGGACTATGCCGATGTCTTTTCAGAAGCAAGCGGAGATTCTGCTCCCAAACCATCCATATGACTGTCCCATTGAGCTGCTCCCGGGCACATCTCCTCCACAAGGTCTGGTGTATCCATTGTCTGTACCCAAAACAGTGGCAATGTTGGCCTACATCAAGAAGAAATTGCAGAAAGGGTTCATCTGCAAGTCTTCTTCTCCTGCCGGTGCTGGATTCTTTTTTGTGACCAAGAAAGACGGATCTCTCTACCCCAGCATTGACTATTGTTGACTTAATAGAGTTACTGTAAAGAACCGCTACCCACTACCCTTAATCACGGAACTCTTTGACCGCCTCTGTGGAGCCAAGGTCTTCACTAAATTGGACCGTCGAGGGGCATATAATCTCATCTGCGATGAATGGAAGACCGCCTTCAACACTCGGGATGGGCACTACGAGTATTCGGTCATGCCCTTTGGACTCTGCAATGTGCCTGCTGTGCTTTGTCTGGTGTTCACTACAGACATGAAGTCCCATCAGGTCAATGCATGACACATCCTCAGACGCCTAAGGGCCAATTGCAGATGGATCCCACTAAGTTGTTCTTCAGACTGCTTCAGCGTCTCAATCCACAAGAAGCCCACTGGTCCATATTCTTTTCTCAAATTCTTGATTCACTTTCGTCCAGCCGAGAAGAACATCAAAGCTGATGGCCTCTCTTGTTCCTCTGATTTTGTTGGGGAAGAATCGACCCCTCGACAAATAGTTCCTTCGGAATGTGGACTGCTCTCGTGTGGCTGGGCACCCTGAGGTCCAATGCTCTGTCGCTCAAATTTCTCGTTTCTACTGGTGGCTAGGTCTGGTCAAGGATGTATGAGACTGTGAGCTCCTGCACTTCCTGTGCCCAAAAAAAGTAATCACATCTCAAGCCTGCTGGTCTACTCATGCTGTTGTCAATACCCAGCTGCCCATGGTCTCACATGGTCATGGACTTTATTACAGATCTTCTGCCTTCTTCCAGTATTACCCTCATCTGGGTGGTTTTCCAAAATGTCCCACTTTTTTCCTCTGCCAGGTCTGCCGTCAGCTCCACGCCTTGCCAGCCTGTTTTTTCTCCACATCTTCCGACTTCATGGACTTCCTCAGCGCATTGTTTCTGATCATGTGGTCCAGTTTGTTTACAAGTTCTGGTGTTTGTTGTGTAACCAACAAGAGGAAAGCTAGATTTTTCTTCCGCATATCATCCACAATCTAATGGACAAGTGGAGAGAGTCAGACTCTGGGCTGCTAGTTACGGCACTTTGTCTCTGCTCGACATGACAACTGATCTACTCACCTATCCTGGGCAGCATTGTCATATAATTCCTTGGACCCTGAACCTGCTGGGTCTGCCTCCTTATTTATTGTCTAAGGACGAATTACACACCCACCTCTCCCTCTGTCTGTCCCTTCTGATGTTCCTTTGGTGGAAGATTTGATTCAAGATCTCAAACCTATCTGGGAGCAGACACATCAGTCTCTACTTCGTCTGTCCGCCCACACCGAGATCCAAGCTGATAAGAAATGCAGGCCTCCTCCGACCTTCTCTTCGGGTGATAAAGTGTGGCTGTCCTTCAAGTATGTCCAGCTGAAGATTCCCAGCTACAAATTTGGGCCATGTTTTTTGTGTCCTTTCGAGGTACTGAAGCACAACAATCCTGTGGCCTATAAACTTCGCCTTCCTCCCACCATGTCCATTCCGAACTCCTTCTATGTCTCCTTCTATGTAGCCAGGCATTCTGAACCGCTTCTTCTGACAGGTATGTCCTCCTGCTCCTGAGGCTGATTCTACCAACGTCTTTGAGGTCAAAGAGGTCCAGGATATGAAGATAGTAAGAGTAAAGCGGTTCTGCCTTGTCAACTGGAAGGGGTTCGGGCCTGAGGAGAGGTCTTTAAGAGCTCGAGGACAATATCTTGGACTGTGGTCTTCTGCAAAAGTTCCTCCAGACCAAGAAAAGGGGGAGGCCGAAGGGGGGGGGGGACTGTCACAGGTGTTCCTGCGCGCACCTGTGCCCCTCTCTTGGTTCACTGTGCTGGCTCACTTACTGGCTCCAGCAATGGCTCCGGCAGTCCGGCATGTGTGTCCCCACCTCCTAGGACACACCCGCTTTCGGAGATTTAACAGGCCAGCGTGCCACTAATTGGCACTGGCCACCTAGTACTTAATGAATAGCCAGCCTCTTCCCTCATGCCCCGCCGGGAATTGTGGCCTAGTTGAAGCCTAATTTGCTAAGCAGATTAAGAGGGATCTACACATGTAGGATGAAGCCAATTCTCCCAGAACATAATTGAGAAGAATTGGTTGGGCAACCCTCATTCTCCTTTGATGTCCCAGACGTAACTTTGCTTAAGGATCAATAAATACCAACCCTGACTAGACATTGGATATTGCCAACCACTCCTGATGATACAACTGAAGATTTGTCCTTCACAAGTATTGGAGGACATGTATTGAGGAGAATATTCTTTTAAGTAAAAATTGTAAAGAACCACCCACACCCTAGAAATCTCAAATATCTACTGGTAATGGCTCTGCCTCAGGGCTCGGCACCTTGGTATCAGGAAGAAAAATTTCACAGTCATTTGCCACCTTCTTTGACAATATTTGTAATCCATGATTAATGAGCTGATTCTTTGGACACAGTTGACGGTGAGGGTGTGGAAAGTAAGAGAATTTGGAATTGAGGTGATCATAGTAGCTTGTTTTGCCAATGACAATACCAGATACCATATCTTTCTTTGATTTTACCATGATATTACTTTTGGAATTTTACGATCAACCTCTAAGAATAGTTTTACATTGTATTTTCTATAGTTGAAAATTTTGTGCCTTTCAAATTAATCTCAGTGTATTTTTGTTATGTTGTTTGCCATTAAGGAGACTTAATTTTGTTATCTTTGTCTGTGTAAATGTATTACCTGCTCCCAGTTCATGTCCTCTTGATCCGTCTTGGCAGCACAAATAAAATGCGCTTTGAGAGGCCGTTACTGAGAATGGATGGAGTTCAATCTCTTTCCAGTGAACTATGTTTTTGTGGATAAATGACAGAAGCCACATGTAACTGTGAAGGTAATAATCTCAATGAACTTTCAGGTCAGAGTTTCAAATTACACGTTGACATTGTGGAATAGTTTTTCGGTTTCTGTTCGTTTGGTTATTTTTGGGCCAATTTATAGTGTCCAGGAGCAGTCGATACCATAATGGAGATTACATTGTATATGTGTATTATTTTAAGGTTGCCTGGGGCTACATGAGTCAATTTTCTATCAAGATGGATATGAATGTATATTATTGTACTTATTTATCACGTCTGTGAAAGCCATGATGTTATTTTACTGTCGATGTAAAAAAATCCCAAAAAGGAATTGTCCAGTATGTATAAAGAAATGGGGATATTCATATATGGCAGACTTGATGCAGAAATTTCTGCGTTTGAAAATCGGTTCTTTTCTTGTGAGAAGGTTTGTTTGTGGACAAAATTAGATTCATAAGGTGTACAATATTCTAGCACATGTCTGTAGGGGCCGACTGCTCGTTCTTCATTGATGGGCCATGTGATGATGCTCAAATATAAGAAAGGCTGTAGCTGATAGACCTAAGGAAAAGCTATGCCCCTGGGTAGAATCTGGGTCTGGTAAAGGAAATCTACCACCAGGATATAGAATTGTAAATCAAGTACACTTACATGCTGTTGTATGGCCCATATGCCACGATCCACTCTTCTCTTAGCTGCTTATGCTCTTGTTTTTGTGAATTTTGCAAATGAGCCTGAGAAGCTCCGGGCTCCATAGCTAGCTAAGAGAAGAGCAGATCATTTCAGATGGAGCACACACCAGCATGTAAGTGTGCTTGGTTTACAATCCCTGATCCTGGGGGTAGATGTCTTTTAAGGAATATTAGATAGATAGATGAGCGGATCCAATGGTCGCGTTCGGTGTTCGGGTACCTGACCCAGACATATTGTTGGCCAAACAGCCAATGCGGCAATATGTCCAGGTCAGCTGGCCAAATCTGAACACTGAATCCAACCATCGAGTCTGCTCATGTCTACTTATTAGAATGGTTTATTGAACTCTAAATTTAGAAATTGGTCCTAGGAGGGTGTTTTTAGCTTGGGCCCCTATTTTGAAGGCTATGCAGGGGGGGATTTCATGCTCATCCCAGATTAAAGGGGCTTTGATCCTGTACATGAGCAATTCCCAATAGAGACCTATAGGGGGGAAGCTTACAATTGCCATTGTACCAAAATACAGGTGGTCCCCGACTCAAGGACATCTGACTTACAGACTAACCTCTCAGACTACTGTGACCTCTGGTGAAGTTCTGTGGATCCTTTTCTAGTCCCAGGCTGTAATGATCAGCTGTAAGGTGTCTGTAATGAAGCTTTATTGATAATCCTTGTTCCCTTGACACAAAATTGTGAAAATCCAATTGCCACCGGACAAAAATGTGTCTGGAGCTACAATCATAAAGTATACAGTTCCGACTTACATACAATTTCGACTTAAGAACAAACCTAAAGAACCCGTCCTGTACGTAACCAGGGGACTGCTTGTACTAAATATAGGACTCCTCTAATTCCTATATGTATTATTGCAAGAAGCGAGTGTAATTTCAAGCTTTTTTTTTCATTGAAGCCGTCTCTGGCCTGGGACCAACACACCGACTCTAGTACATTGCAAACCCTAAGAAGCCCCAATGATATCCAAACAATGAAGGAACTTCTTACTGAGTCACTGGCACGCGCTACATATGAGCTCCTAGCTCCGTCCAGTGATATTATTTAATCAATGTGGGTAAAGAGACACCATGACACAGACAAGCCGAGGCCAATTCTCTATCCACAATGCTCCATGTATAATTAAGGAATAAACAAGGTGGATTGAATATAAATGTTATTACACTCAAAACCAGTTCACAGCAAGGAATGAATAGGGCATTCAAAGAGACAAAAAGTATTTATAAGCAAATAGGTTGAAATTCACTGGTGTGTTTTCCTGCACAGATGAATGCCGTTGTCCCGCTGTTTGCTGGAATAAACATTTGCCGGGATTAGCTACTCTAAATACCAGGAACACTAGCTCTTATGTTCAAAGATATGCTACATTAAAACAGAATCTTTGCAAATCAGGCTGTGCAAAATACATCCCGCACCTGTTCTTTTACAGGAAAAAAATCACACTGCTCGGTAAACAACATGACATATCACATTAAATGGAGAAATGTTACAGTGTAATGATTTCATAGAACTAAACAAATACTAATAAAAGTCATCCTGCTGGAGACCTTTCACACATTGAAACAAATAAATAAGGGCTTCTGGACTGAGCTGAAAGGAACACTGGACGACAATTAGTTCCAAAAACGTGGTTTTGGTTTTTGATGCTATGGAAATGCCAACAAGCTTTTGCTTGGAGAAGTCGAGCCGCTCCCATCTACTTTTCCCATGCCATATGCCTCCTCAACATTCAGCACTTCATGTTAGGTGACCAGGGTCCGTTTCCCAGTAGCATTTGCAACGTCTTCCCCATGTATGTATCTGATCACATGAAATCACTGCAGCCTCCATGGTCTTCTACTCCTCATCATGCCTCCATGCTGTGATTTCATGTGAACAGATACATACATGGAGTAGATTTTGCCAATTTTGAGTAAAGGACCTTAGATGAGATCACCCTGGCCTCATGACATGAAGTGCTCAATGATGTAACAGAACTCTCTCTAAACGTTCCAGCAAGGCACTGTGTAAGACATATGACACAGTATTTTCTACCCCTAATAATAAGTAAACAGAGCTGTATATGTCTGCAGTTGAATATTGGCAGATAATCCCTAAGTACTAGTCCCATACAGCAGCATGTCCTAGCAGTGAGACCTGTCAATCAGGAACAAGGAGGCGGGGCAGTGCAAGTAATATGCAGGACTCCATTAATATCATTGCACTCACCTCAGGTGAGTTGCATATTGGTTTACAAACCGATTTAACATTGCAGCCATATAAAGGAACCACTTAGGCATAAGAGCAATGCTTTTTATCATAGTTGTTTATGAAGTATTTATTTCGGGAGGGTTAATTTAAATGCTATGTTCACTTTAACTTTGTTGAATGAAGAGGTTTCATTCTTGTGTCAGAACCTGCTCCCTTCAAAGGAGACTATTTTTAAAGCAGCCCAAATATCTTGGAACAGTACAGAAAGTACAGTTGTGTTAGACCCCAAGAACCTTAAAATATTTAGCATTAGGGTCCAGCAGCTTTGGGTCAAGATACTTGAAAAAGCACTGAGGTCCTTAGGTTCTTATGATTGTAGGGTTGAGCTTATGATTACCGCTGAATATAAAGTTCTTAAGGTTCGAAAGTATACTTTAGAGAACAAGATCAAGTCCTTGTGTGGTCTAAGTGCCATTCCAGGTATATCTTTTTGGCTGACAGCACAAATGTATGGCTAGCCTGGGGAGAATTGTTAGGTAGAGACAGGCTGAAATAGTGGAAGAGGTCAGACGGAGGCTAAAGTAGCTAGCCAGAGGTCAGAGCAGGCAGCTATGGACCCAAATCAAATTAAATCGAAATACCTGAAAAATAAATACAGAGTCGCTGGTCAGAAACAGAGCCGAACAACTCAGGACTAGAATTACGCAGCAGAACAAAGACCTTTGCCAGGGACAATATTTGTAGAAAGTGGTCTAATCGAATGGCGCACTCTGGTGTGTTGGTTAAAAGGTTTTATTCATAATCAAATACAAGTTCTTCAAGTCACAATGCATTTCGGGGCATAGGAACCCGTTTCTCAAGTGAAAAAGACTGATGCCAAGGGTAACCGAGGACCTCTGACACCTGTTAAATACCTGTCCAAGATGTAATCCCCGAAAAAGGTGCAAAGTCCGATAAAAGTGCAGCACGCGGACCCTTAGTTAATGAGCCCCAATGAGTCCACTATGTGCACTGGGAAGAGACCATCCAATGGCACATCCAATGTCCATTATTAAAGTTGGTTTCTCCCAGTGAATCATGAAAGCTTTCATAGTCAAGATTTGGGCTACACTATGAAACTTGAAGCTACCGCCCCTGTAGCTCACCCATGTCTATTTCTATAAAGGTAGTTATATCAAATCATACATGACTGCAATGTGTTATTGGATGTTTATAATCCATTTAATAGTATAATATAATAGTAGCCCCTCATAGTTCTCAAGATGGGTGTAACATTTGTGTTGGCGTCATCCTCTGTCCGTGGAGTGCGGATGGGATGACGCTGATCGTGTCTTTGTGTTTTACTTGAACATTGAACTTGAACAATCACGGTTTGCCTGCCCTTGGTTTTTGAGCCAGCTTTATATCACCTTGTTATTGTCATCACTGTCTCCTGGTATCCTGACTTTTTGGGCCTGGAATTTTTTACTGTTTGTTCTTTTGATTCCAGCGCGGCTATGCTGACTCCTCCAATTTGTTTGTTTTGTCTTGTCTTTGTGTTTTGCACTTTGGTGCAAAAAGGGAATGTCCCCTAGTTGTCCCTTATCACAAGGTTCTATGAGCCAATCAGGTAGGGAAATGCTGGGGTGTGGGCCAAGCATTTGGGCCCACTGCCTTTGTTTTCCCATCTTGTCATTTCCCAATGACTTACAATGACTTATTGTGTACAGATTTACCGTATTCATTAAGGAGTCTGCATATAAAGTGTGTTTTCACTGTATAAATTGTTTTCAAATAGACAGGTGCTCAAATCCATATTTGTGCGACAGCTTGAGAGAAGTCTCATTGTTATGCTTTGTTGTTGGTAATGTCTACAAAAATAGTTTGGCTGTAGTTATACATAAGTCTGCGACTGTACTGTATCTAAAGGGAACTTTATTGTAACAATACATTTTTTCCATAGAACATGGCCCAATTTCATCTTCTCTGGTATCTTGCGGAATAGAGAAGAAATAAACTGCATGAAACCAACATCATCTAGACGAGCTACAATATGGACCAATAGGGGGAATTTATTACATTGTGATTTTCCCCTAACCTGTAGGTCCTGAAAGATATACTATGAGGTTCTACGCCAGGTTCTATCTGAAGAATTGTGCTATACATGTAGTCCCCGGGTTACGTACAAGATAGGGTCGGTAGGTTTGTTCTTAAGTTGAATTTGTATATAAGTCGGAACTGTATATTTTATAATTGTAGTCCCAGACAGAACTTTTTTGGTCTCTGTGACAATTGGATTTTAAAAATGTTGGGTTGTCATAAGAATCAGGATTAACAATAAAGCTTCATTACAGACGCCTGTGATAACTGGTATAACTGTTTATTGAAGCCTGGTGCTAAAGTACAATAAATTACCAATATCCAGAGGTCCGTTTGTAACTAGGGGTCGTCTGTAACTACGCTGTTGTTAAGTGGGGGACCGCCTGTAACTTGTGTCCTGTCGTTTCGAGATGGGACCACAATGGGAGTAATGCTAACAGTAGTAATGGCTCTGGTGGGGCAATCAGTGAGATGCATAATATATTTCAGGCATATATTTTTCTGCCCCTTTTGTTTCAAAATGTTAGCCTTCCAGAAAACCCATTTAAAGGGAACCAGCAATCCTCCCACAAATGCCACACACTGGGGCAGATTTACTTACCCGGTCCATTTGCGATCCAGCGGCGCGTTCTCTGCGCTGTATTCGGGTCCGGCCGGGATTCATTAAGGTAGTTCCTCCGCTGTCCACCAGGTGGCGCTGCTGCTCTGAAGTACACACTGGAGTACACCGAGCCGGGCTGAGTGAAGGTAAGTGCAAGCTCCACGACAGATTTTTTTTTTTAAATGCGGCTGTTTTTCCGAATCCGTCGGGTTTTCGTTTGCCAACACCCCCGATTTCCGTTGCGTGCATGCCAGCGCCGATGCACCACAATCCGATTGCGGGCGCCAAAATCCTGGGGCAATTCAGGGGAAATCGGCGCAAATCGGAAATATTCGGGTAAAACATCGGGAAAACACGAATCGGGCCCTTAGTAAATGACCTCCATTATCTTTTGGACGTCTTTATACATGTTTCACTGATGGCTCTCCTAGAGACACCATTCTTCTAAAAACGCTTTTATTTATACTCTCTGTTAGAGATAAAGATAGAGATATGGACACATTTTTTTTTAAGTCAAGCTACCCCACCTTCTAACTGACACAGACACTGCTAACCAGACCCCTATTATAAATGGGAATAAGGGAGTTGAGAGAGACGTTGGTTGTGTGTGACCCACTGAAGAGAATTCCTGATGGAGGGGAGAGTGAGTGAGTGATTTCTCTTTATCGTCACACACAGCAAGTGTCTCTATCAACCACTAAATGTCCCTAGCCCTAAAAATGGGGCAAGAGTGCAAATCGCCGCAATTCCTGACCTTGTGACTTTCTCAAGGCTTGTACACCAGTAGACACATGGGTCCCGATTAGCTATTGACAAAATGTATAGAGCTAGAAGCAGACAGCACCATACACTGAATGGTGGCTAACCCAGAGTACTGCAGATAACATCAGAGCCCACCTAATCTCCAATTAAGTTGTGGCATCCTTTGAGCCACCAGATGTACCAGACACCACAACACAATTACCTTTTACTTATATAGGGTTATAGCATGTGGGAAACTGCACATATGTGCATGAGAAAAAAAAGGGGTTGCCCATGAAAGAAAAGTCCTCAAATTATAACCCCCTAGTGATGTTTACACAATAAAGATTAGCTTCTGATCAGTCTACTAGTATCTGACACACATTAAAAGAGAGATGATGAGATCCATGGGATGGGTATAACACACAATGACACTCTGCAAACTCACCTATAATGCACACAATTAGCTCTGCTACATGCCTCCTTCCCCTGCTATAAACATCTTAGCTCATAAAGTATGTCTGTGCATGATGCTTGCCGACATGAAGTGTCTGTAAGTGTCTGTGTGTGAGCTCGCCTTCTAATGGAGGGGGAGGAGCAAAGCATACTACATCGAGCAGACAGGAGAAGCTATTCATGAGAAGAACCCATCCTGCCAGACCATAAAAATCAGAAGATTTATGGTCAGATCTCGGGGCAACCGAAATTGTATACACCAGGACTGATAGAGACAGGTTGGAATTATATCTGTGAAATGTTGTATTTTTGTTAATAATAGTGAATAAGAGAATGTGTTATTTTGTTATCCTGAGTACATATAAGAAACTTGTAAGTTAAGTTTAAATCAAGAGGTCGGAGTCCTACCAGTCATAATCATAGCTATTTGAATACCCTTGTAACAAAGGTATCACACATCTCCCGTGTAATATACCCTCCATTTTGCCACCAAATGATAGATATCATTTATTGTTACTGAAAAACAATGGCGGCTCTGGAGTGTTGATAATTTACAAATAGATTATCTGGTAATGGTTCTTTAACCTTTGCCTTTTGACACCCCCTACAGTCTCACCGTCTCCTCTCCCCCCTCCCACCTACTGCAGTAATACACTAATCTATACACTTGAGCGCTTGCTAATTGCCAGGCATTTTTTTTTTCTTTCTTGCAATGTAAACACACTGAGGTTAAATGTTATGTTTTTTACAAGCATATCCTGCTGTCAATATCAATTAGCGCTAAATACAATACATTCATTCCTGAAACGCAGCGTGAGGAATACACTTCACAAGGTTTTGTTAAGTCCTCAAAATAAGCCTTCACATTTGCAATTAACTTGAGGAAAGGCCTCGCTCTTTCCAGCATTGATTTTCTAGCCTAATAACACCAACTGCCTGAAAATAGCGTTAAATCAACAAGAAAGAGTAGACTGTTCTTTACTAAACTTGATTATCACCACAGGAACCATTACTGTAGCCCAAAACCCCACAAATGCAACATCATGTGTGCGCAGCTAAAATTACATTATTTCTACAGAAAAAGTAACACTGTAACGTCTATTAAATCACTTAGAATAGCTGGACTAATGAAAAAAACGCAGCCGGGCTGCTTAACAGGTCTCTGCACATTCACTAATGTGAGGAATTAGCTTAAAAACTTTCTTTTAGAAAATTTTAATTGTAACTTTGGAGTAAGAAAAGAAAATGAAGGTGTGGTCTAGATCAGACTACGACTACACCACCACCTTCTAACACTGAATATGGGTATTCTCAGCTTCTAGCAATTATAGAGATGCTTGTCCAAAATTGTTCATGCTTCGAAGCCCCTGGTGTAAAAATCAAAAGGCACTTTGAGGAATATTTAATAATACAATGGCGCAGATTTATAAAAAGTGTCCTAAGTTTAGACAGTGAAAAGTTAGACTGGACAGTCTTATTCTGCACCAGATTCATATAAGTGTCTGGTGCTGCATGATAATTCTGTCCTAGTATAAGACTGTCTGGTCGTACTCTGCACCTCATATTAGTTGGCCTACTTTATGCCAGAAAGTTAGGACAAAATTCTGTCTGATAGCAGTATTTTTGCCGCACAATACTTTTTTTGGAGCGAAGCCACGCCCCTTTTCACATGTCCCTTTGTCAAGCTAGTCGTAGGAGAGCCAGAAAACTGTCCAAAACCCTTTATAAATGTGGGCCAGAGAGTTTTTTAGAGCTCACAATGACAGAATTCTGTCGTAGACAGATTAATAAATCTCCCCCAATTAGTTTATATTTATTATTACATTTTTGTCAAAGTTAAGTAACTTCATGGATTCCCCAAGAAATGATTAGTTTTCTTAGAACTCTATGTTGTCCCATTCCTCATGTCAATGTATGATTTGTAAAGCACTACGGAATTTGATGGCACTACATATATATAAAAAAAGATTATTATTATTATTATGACTAAATTGACAACTGGGTGTTACTATTCCCCTTTGTCAAAGAAGTGTACCCTCCACCATCCAGGACTGTTTGCCATTACAAGATAGCGTCAGATTCCTTAAAGTTTCCTTAAAAACGAGTTGCCAATTGATTATTACTACATTTCTAGGATGAATAACTGATTAGCAGCACAATGTGGCTTGATAAGAAAAGATTCTCCAGCTATTTACAGAGGTGGTAAAAGGTCCTTATTAATCAGTCCTCCAAACTTTCAAGTATGGAAGTTTTTATATAATAAGACTTATAATTCAGGTAAAGAAATGGAAACTCAAAATGTGGGATGATGGAATCTACCATCATGTATGATAAACCAGGGACACTTCCTCATAGATCCAGACACCGGGACTTTCGCCTTCCTTCTAGAATAAACTGCATATTCACAGGCTGTTACATTGTCTCCCCCTCTGCATCATTAGCATAGGGGGAAGTTCTCATTGCACACTGTAACAGTCTGTGAAGCTGCAGCATAAAGGGGCTCTGACAACAACCCTCAGAGCTCTTCAGGCTCATTAGAATAATTTAAAAAGTTGATTTTGGAAAGAAGGAGGATAACAAATATAAGAAGATTACTACAGTTTCAGTGCCTGTATCTATGAGCATGTTCCCCCTGGTTTATCATGATGGATTTTGATGGTAGAGGTAATAGAGGTTACAAAAAAAAAAAAAAAAAAAAACAATTTCAGCATTCTGTGTAAAGAATACCTACATTGCGATCAGCAATTAATTCTAAAATGGTATTTTGGGGGTTGATCTGGGACCCATAGAGCCATGGCCAATGAAAGCATTGTATTGCAAAGATGGAAGGTCATGGTGAATTCCACACTGAAACTCATTGAGCAAAATAATATCCCATGTTATCACCCACATACACCCACAGTTGTCTGAGAGTGGATATAAGAATGGGCCTTTACAGCAGCAGGAGCCACACCAGAAGCAGAATGTTACAGGAGGAGGTTATATTGAGAAGAATGTCAGCTTTGCCACAAAGTGGCCACCTAGTGTTGTATTAGCCACGCCTGACTTTGTAGGCAATACCAGAGTGTGAGAATTGCCATGCCAGAGACGAGCTGGAGACTGAATGTGAGGGATTGTGTCAAGATACCCAACACTGCAAGAGAGAGTGCAGATTACAGGATTGTTGGTAATTGGCTTCTGGAAGCCAAATTTGATAGAGGCAGTGACTGTCTTAAAAAGAAGTAGAGAAAATACCATGTGCCTCAGGGCCGGATTAAGGGTGGTGGGGGCCCCTGGGCGCAAACTGGTGGGGGCCCTTCCAACAATGTTTTCGGAAGTATATAGCCTGCCAGCCCCCTGTAGTATATAGCCTTCCAGCCCCTTTAGTAGTATGTAGCCTGCAAGCCCCCTGTAGTATATAGGCTGCCAGACCCCTGTAGTATATAGCCTGCCAGACCCCTGTAATATATAGCCTGCCAGACCCCTGTAGTATATAGCCACCAGCCCCCTGTAGTATACAGCCACCAGCCCCCTGTAGTATACAGCCACCAGCCCCCTGTAGAATTTAGCCGCCAGTCCTCTGTAGAAAATGGCCACAAAATAATAAACTTCATACTTACCTCACTTTCCCTTCCAATGATCCCACGACACTGTAGGCTTTTTAGGCCAAAACAGTGCATCGGCGAACTCTCCCAGCAATGGCAGCTGTGTCTCACTGACACAGCTGACATCCTAGACCCCTATGTTTGATTCGGATGGTCACGGGCCGCTGCGCATCGCACACAGAGACAGTCAGTGACTCAGCTGAACTGAGTCACTGACTGCTGGAAGCTGGTGGGGTCCCTTAAAAAGTGAAAGTGGCGGGGGCCCCGGGGCTAGAGCCCCAGGAGCCCCTCCTTTAATCCGGCCCTGATGTGCCTTATCAGACTTGCATAGAGGTAGGGTTGGCGTTAGGGGGCGGAAAACTGGGCATTTGCCCAGGGCTTCCTTTCCTAAAGGGGGCTCCTGCATGTGGCCTTTTGTGGGCAGAGGATGTATTGCTCCTTTAATATCACTTGGTTGAATCCCTGGGTGAAGATGCTTCTCATCTATCTCCTGTCTATATATCTATCATCTTATTATCTATCTATAAATCTGTCTGTCTCACCATTTATCTATCCAGCTTTTTCTCTATTTATCTAGAAGTCTTCTATCTATTATATCTATCTGCAATGCATTTATGCATCTATAAATCTATTATCTATCTATAAATCTGCAGTATATGATCTTTCATATTTATCTTCTATTATCAATCTACCTATTATCTGTCTATCTCCTATAACATTCTCCTACAGTCCTCTATTATAGATTGTATTACCATCCTACTGCTTGTAAACTACAATGGGTGATAGGGTGGTTGTCGTTGCGGCGCACACTGGTAGTCGAAGGAATACGGAGAGATATTCACAACAAAACTATTTATTGGTGTCTCGGTTACACAACGCATTTCGGAATCTCAAAAGGGATTCCTTTTTCAAGTGAGGATAGACAGGCAGTGTCCTGGAAAACTCTAAGCGCACACCCAGGGGCGTAACTTTAGGGGGCGCAGAGGTTGCGGTCGCACCCGGGCCCAAGAGGTTTAGGGGGCCCTTATGGTGTCACTTTCTCATATGAGAAGACTATTACTGTAAACCATACATTATAGTCGGGGGCCTGGCACAGACTTTGCACTGGGGCCCATCAGCTTCTAGTTACGCTACTGCTTCCTGTGAGTGCCTCAGTCCACTGCACCAAATTGGTACTCCTTTCAAGCTTTCCACTAGTGTTGTGCCTGGCAATAGTACATCTCTCTCTTATTCTAACCATCCTACCTAAACCGGTTCCTTTTCGACAATATAGTACTCTATGAGCGCTCTCTGGTCTCTCCTTGTCCACCTTTTCTGTAAACTACAATGGGGGGGAGACCACTCCAACAGCCATGGGCCAAAGAGCCTATAAACGGTGGGAACATATGATACCCAATTTATTCGGGACCCTGTTTCTGACTCTAGCTCATATAAGTATACTGGCACAAAAAGACAATGGGGACGTTGTGTGGCAGTCATAACCATCAGGACACCTGGGGTGTGCCATGCCTACTAGGCAGAGATTTCAGCGATACACTGGCACAGGTAAACCTGACACCACCCCCACTTTTTTGTGGCACAATTTCAATGGCATGGGCCAGGACAAATGCCTTGTACACCAAAAAACTGTCCCATGGACACGATACCCTTATATAAGACTTCAGCCTAAAACTAGTTAGTATCATAGTATCATAGTATATAAGGCTGGAAAAAGACGCAAGTCCATCAAGTCCAACCTTTAAGAATTAAATAAATGTTTTATCCCCATAACCCGTGATATTTTTTCTCTCCAAAAAGTCATCCAGGCCTCTCTTGAACATGTACATAGAGTCCGCCATAACAACCTCCTGCGGCAGAGAGTTCGACAGTCTCACTGCTCGTACAGTAAAGAACCTTTGTCTATGGTGATGGTAGAATCACCTCTCCTGAAGGCGTAGAGGATGCCCCCTTGTCCTGGTCACAGGCCGAGGTATAAAAAGATCTTTGGAGAGATCCTTGTACTGTCCATTCAGGTATTTGTACATTGTAATGAGGTCTCCCCTCAGTCGTCTTTTTTCTAAACTGAATAATCCCAAATTTTTTAATCTGTCATTGTATTCTAATCCCTACCAGAGAAAACGGGGCAAATCATAAATACTAAAGGAAGTCAACACATCTATATAGGTCAATGAACAAATGAAAGAAAAAAGTAGATATACACATCTGCTTTTTTCTTTCATTTGTATTCTAATCCCCCCATTCCCCTAATAATCCTGGTTGCTCTCCTCTGCACCCGTTCCAGCTCTACTATATCCTTTTTATACACTGGTGCCCAAAACTGTACATGTGTGGTCTGACCAGGGATTTGTATAAGGGCAAAACTATGTCTTTATCATGAGAATCTATTCCTCCCATACATCCCATAATACATCCCATAATTTTATTTGCTTTGGCAGCATCCGCCTGGCTCTGGTCACTAAAATTAAGTTTACCATCCACCAATACCCCCAAGTCCTTTTCAGCTCCAGTTTTACCAAGTAATTGACCGTTTAGAACATAATTATACTTTTTGTTTCCATGGCCCAAGTGCATAACTTTACATTTATCTACATTAAACCTCATCAACCATTTCTCTGCCCACTCCTCAAGCTTCCACAAATCCCTCTGTAATGCTAAAGTATTTATTACTTTACACAGCTTAATATCATCTGCAAATATTGAAACTTGACTGTGTAAACCCACTACAAGGTCATTAATAAAAATATTAAAAAGAAGTGGCCCCAATACTGACCCCTGTGGCACTCCACTGGTAACATCAACCCAATCTGAGAATGTGCCATCAATGACCACCCTCTGTTTTCTATCACTAAGCCAATTACTTACCCAAATACACAGATTTTCTCCTATTCCCAGCAGTGTCATTTTATATACCAACCTTTTATGTGTCACGGTGTCAAATGCCTTTGAAAAGTCCAGATATACAACATCCACAGCGTCCCCCAGATCCAGTCTTGAACTTACCTCCTAGTAGAAACCAATCAGATTAGTCTGACAGGACCGATCTCTCATAGACCCATGCTGACGCTGGGTTATAAGGTTGTGCACAGTGAGATACTCGAGGATAGCATCTCTAACAAACCCCTCAAATATTTTCCCCACCACAGCAGTTAGACTCACGGGTCTGTAGTTTCCAGGATCGCTATTTGATCCTTTTTTGTATATTGGTACCACATTTGCTATGCGCCAGTCCTGTGGAACATAACCAGTCCTCAGTGAATCTTCAAATATTAAAAATAACGGTCTGTCTATCACGGTACATAGTTCATGCAGAACCCGGAGGTGTATGCCATCTGGCCCCGGTGATTTATCTATCTTAGTGGTAGCGAGGCGGCGCTGTACCTCTTCCTGGGTTAAACTGTTGACATTCCAAAAAGAATTTACATTATTCCTCATTGTGTCTTCCACCAGGGGATTTTCCTGGGTAAAGACAGTTGAGAAGGTGACATTCAGTAGATTGTCCCTTTCCTCTGTCACGGGTGCTCCCGCGATCCCTGTCACGGATCGCGGGCGCATCCGTGCTCCTTCATGTGCCCCCGCTGCTGCCCGGTGTCTCTTACCTCTCCCGGCTCCTGCACTTCCTCGGACTGCTGTGCACGCGTCCCCGCCTCCTAGGGCGCGCGCGCGGCTCCGGCCGAAAATTTAAAGTTCCCGTGTATTCCTGTGTATTCCTGTGTGTTCCCGCTCCTGAGTCCTGTGTTACCTGAGTTCCTCCGTGTTGCTGTGTTCCGTGTGCCTGTGTTCCCGATCCCACCTGCCTGGACCTCCTGTTGCTGACCCCGGACTTGGACCTGACATTGCATCTCTGCCGCCTGCCCTGACCCTGTGCCTGGACCTGACTACGAGATTGTCATCCGCTAAGGTACCTCGACCTCGGCTGCCACCGGGGAACGACCTAGTGGTATCCTGCCGCAGCAAGTCCAACCTGCTTTGCGGCGGGCTCTGGTGAATACCAGGTGCCGCTGGGCTCCGGTTCCGGGTGTTGGCTAGTTACATCTCCCGCGGTGGTCCAGAGGATCCACTGATCCTAACAGTAACATCCGGCCATGGATCCCGCCGAGGCTCCTTCTCCCAGTCAGCCTGATCTCGCCACCATCGTGATCCACCAGTCCCGGCAGATTGCAGCACAGCGGAATCAGCTAGAGCAAGTCACCGCCATGCTACAACAACTACTTGCTACCCAACATCAGCAACAGTCTCCTGAAGCGGCCGCTGCGACCCCTGCTACCCCGGCTTATCTTCCTGCTGCTGAACCCAGGCTACGCCTCTCTTTGCCCGGCAAGTATGATGGAGATCCCAAGATGTGCAGGGGCTTCATAACCCAGTGCTCCTTGCACATAGAACTCATGCCGTCGCAATTTGCCACAGAGCGGTCCAAGGTGGCATTTGTCCTCAACCTTCTTTCCAGGAAATCCCTGGCCTGGGCTACTCCGCTTTGGGACAGAGATGACCCGGTTGTGTCTAGCCTCACTGCGTTTCTGTCAGAGTTCCTGTCAGTCTTCGAGGAACCAGCACGAGCCTCCTCTGCGGAGTCTGCATTGTTGAACTTACGTCAGGGCAACTCATCGGTGGGAGAGTACGCAGTTCAATTCCGCACCCTGGCTTCTGAACTTGCTTGGAACGATGCAGCCCTCATCGCTACATTTAAGAAAGGGCTCTCTGCGCAGGTCAAGGACGCACTGGCAGCTCGGGATCTTCCATCTACTCTGAGTGACCTCATCACCTTGGCCACTCGAATTGATGTCCGGTTTAAGGAGCGAGCTGAGGAACTACGCTCCGAGTATCCCCAAGGCCATGTTAGACGCATTCCTCGCCTGGCGCCAGTCTTCCAAAGGCTGCTCCAGGTCCCGCCTGAATCTTCTGTTGAGGAACCCATGCAGGTTGACCGAACCCGGCTCACTCTACAAGAGCGTTCCAGACGACGTCAGGAGAACTTGTGCATGTATTGTGCCAGCCCACAGCACTTCGTCGGGACTTGCCCTGTACGTCCCCAACGCCCGGGAAACGCCAGCACCTAGGCTTCTCAGGAGAAGCGTCCCTAGGTGTGAATAAAGCTTCTCCACGCTTGATTCTCCCTGTACTCCTCAGCATTGGCACCGGTACTCCGGTCCAGGTTTCTGCTTTCCTGGATTCGGGCTCCACAGCGAACTTTGTAGATGCTGCACTGGTCGCCCTGCATCACTTCCTGGTGGTTCGTCTTGAGAAGCCCTTGTCCATTGCCTCAGTCAGTGGCCAGATTCTCTCCGTGCCTATCTGGTTTCGCACTGAACCCCTGCTCCTTCAAGTTGGTGCATTGCATAAAGAGAGGCTCTCCTTTTTTGTGCTGCCACAGTGCACTTCTACTCTCCTGCTGGGTCTCCCCTGGTTGCAGCATCATGCCCCAGTTCTGGACTGGTCTTCTGGGGAGATTCTCCGTTGGGGTCCGGATTGCCCCTCACGCTGCATGACGGTTCCACATCCGCTCCCTGTCAGGACTGCTATCTTGTCTCCCAAGCCTCTGGAGGGACTTCCAGCTCCGTACCGGGACTTTGCAGACGTGTTTTCTAAAAAACAAGCCGAGATCCTTCCACCACATCGTCCCTATGATTGCCCCATTGACCTGCTGCCTGGATCTTCTCCACCACGGGGTCGGGTGTATCCGCTTTCGGTTCCTGAGACTGCCGCTATGTCGGAATATGTTAAGGAAAATCTGCAAAGAGGTTTCATCCGCAAATCCTCCTCGCCAGCTGGCGCTGGTTTCTTTTTTGTCACAAAAAAGGATGGCTCTCTCCGCCCCTGTATAGACTATCGCGGTCTTAACAAGGTCACCGTTAAGAACCGCTATCCTCTGCCGCTTATCACGGAGCTATTTGATCGTCTGCGGGGTGCAAGAATTTTTTCCAAATTGGATCTTCGTGGGGCCTACAACCTCATCCGCATCAGGAAGGGTGACGAGTGGAAGACCGCCTTTAACACCCGTGATGGGCATTTTGAATATCTAGTTATGCCCTTCGGAGTTTGTAATGCGCCAGCCGTTTTCCAGGAATTTGTAAATGATATTTTCCCTGACTTATTGTACAGTTGTGTCGTGGTGTACCTGGACGACATCCTTGTGTATTCTGCCAATCTGGAGTCCCACCAGTCTCATGTACGGGAGGTTCTCAGCCGCCTCAGGACAAAGCACCTCTATGCCAAGCTGGAGAAGTTCCACTTTCATCAGAGGAGCCTTCCATTCCTCGGCTACATAATTTCTGATAGGGGTTTGCAGATGGATCCTGCCAAGTTATCTGCGGTTCTTCAGTGGCCACGCCCAGTGGGACTGCGAGCTATACAAAGATTTCTGGGCTTTGCTAATTATTATAGGCAATTTATCCCACACTTCTCATCTTTGGTCGCGCCGATGGTGGCGCTTACGAAAAAGGGTGCTAATCCCCGTGTCTGGCCACCAGCAGCAGAAGAAGCCTTCACGAAATTAAAAACTGCTTTTTCCTCCGCTTCAGTCCTTACCCGACCGGATACTGAAAAGCCGTTCCTGGTGGAGGTTGATGCCTCCTCCATGGGTGCTGGGGCAGTCCTTACCCAGAAGGGTCCCAGGGGGACGAACACTCACTTGTGGTTTCTTCTCCAAAACCTTCTCCTCCGCGAAGAGAAATTATTCCATTGGAGATCGGGAGCTTCTAGCCATCAAGCTGGCTTTGGAAGAGTGGCATCATCTGCTGGAGGGAGCCCGATTTCCAGTCAGCATTTTCACGGACCACAAAAACCTTCAGTACCTTCAGACGGCTCAGCGTTTGAATCCACGTCAAGCCCGGTGGTCCCTCTTCTTTTCTCGCTTTGACTTCCGAATCCATTTTCGCCCTGCAGAGAAAAACATCAAGGCTGACGCCTTGTCCCGTGCTTCTGATGTTATGGGGGAGGACTCTGCTCCAAGGCATATTGTTCCTCCAGAGAGACTTGTGCTTGCCGCGCCGGTGGACCTCCGGCAGCTGCCTCCCGGCAAGACTTATGTGCGACCTGGTCTCCGAAAGAGGATTTTGACCTGGGGACATTCTTCTCGTGTGGCTGGGCACCCTGGGGTGCAGCGCTCTGTGGCCTTAATTTCCCGATTCTACTGGTGGCCTGATTTGGTCAAAGACGTTCGGGATTTTGTGGGTTCCTGTGCCTCTTGTGCCCGCAACAAGCCTTCACGACTTAAACCTGCTAGTCTTCTGTTGCCGTTACCCGTGCCTACCAGCCCATGGTCTCATGTGGCTATGGACTTTGTTACGGATCTACCGCCATCTTCTGGCAACACCGTTATCTGGGTGGTGACTGACCGCTTTTCGAAGATGTCTCACTTTGTCCCTCTACCAGGTTTGCCTTCTGCTCCACGTCTCGCCAGCCTCTTCTTCCAGCATATTTTCCGGCTTCATGGTCTCCCTCAGCACATCGTCTCGGATCGAGGAGTTCAGTTTGTGTCCAAATTCTGGAGATCTTTGTGCAACCAGTTGCAGGTGAACTTGGACTTCTCTTCTGCCTATCACCCACAGACTAACGGCCAAGTGGAGAGGATGAATCAGACTTTAGGTTGCTATCTCCGCCACTTCGTCTCTGCCCGTCAGGACGACTGGGCATCTCTTCTACCATGGGCGGAGTTCTCTTACAATTCCCTGGACTCCACTTCTGCCGGTTCTGCTCCCTTTTTTATTAACTACGGACTGCATCCTCGGCCTCCTCTTCCGTTACCTACGTCTGCAGATGTTCCTGCTGTGGAGAACCTGGTACGTGATCTGAAAGCCATCTGGGAGCAAGTCCACACCTCATTGCTCCGAGCTACAGCCCAGACCAAGCGTCAAGCAAACAAAAGACGCCGACCATTCCCTGTTTTAGCTCCTGGTGACAAGGTCTGGCTGTCCGCCAAGTATGTTCGGCTGAAGATCCCGAGCTATAAATCGGGACCTCGGTACTTGGGTCCATTTGAAATTCTCGGCCGCATCAACCCGGTGGCTTACAAGTTGCGTCTGCCTCCCAGCATGCGCATTCCGAATTCTTTCCACGTTTCTCTCCTTAAGCCAGTCATCTTCAACCGCTTCAACCGACAAATTACTCCTCCTCCGGTACCACAAGCTGATTCCACCGATGTCTTCGAGGTGAAAGAGATCCTGGATACTAAGACTGTGAGAGGTAGGCGGTTGTTTCTGGTAGACTGGAAAGGATTTGGTCCTGAGGAGAGATCCTGGGAGCCAGAGGATAACATCCTAGACAAGAGCCTGCTCCAACGTTTTCTCAGGCCCAAGAAGAGAGGGAGGCCGAAGGGGGGGGGGGTACTGTCACAGGTGCTCCCGCAATCCCTGTCACGGATCGCGGGCGCATTCGTGCTCCTTCATGTGCCCCCGCTGCTGCCCGGTGTCTCTTACCTCTCCCGGCTCCTGCACTTCCTCGGACTGCTGTGCGCGCGTCCCCGCCTCCTAGGGCGCGCGCGCGGCTCCGGCCGAAAATTTAAAGGACCAGCGCACCGCTAATTGGTGCACTGGCTGAACACCTCACCTTTAAGAATCCTGCCTCTTCCTGCGTTCCTTGCCGGATCTTTGTACCTCATAGCCTTAGAGAAAGCTTCCAAGCGAGTATTCCTGCGTTCCCGTGTATTCCTGCGTTCCCGTGTATTCCTGTGTATTCCTGTGTGTTCCCGCTCCTGAGTCCTGTGTTACCTGAGTTCCTCCGTGTTGCTGTGTTCCGTGTGCCTGTGTTCCCGTTCCCACCTGCCTGGACCTCCTGTTGCTGACCCCGGACTTGGACCTGACGTTGCATCTCTGCCGCCTGCCCTGACCCTGTGCCTGGACCTGACTACGAGATTGTCATCCGCTAAGGTACCTCGACCTCGGCTGCCACCGTGGGCTAGTCACACCTGGGAACGACCTAGTGGTATCCTGCCGCAGCAAGTCCAACCCGCTTTGCGGCGGGCTCTGGTGAATACCAGGTGCCGCTGGGCTCCGGTTCCGGGTGTTGGCTAGTTACATCTCCCGCGGTGGTCCAGAGGATCCACTGATCCTAACATCCTCATCTCCTTCCACCATGACCCCCATGTTATTTCTAAGGGGGCCCACACTATCTGTTTTTAGTTTCTTATCATTTATATACTTGAAAAATAATTTGGGATTATTTTTGCTCTCCCTGGCAATTTTTCTCTCAGTCTCTATTTTTGCAGCCTTTATCTGCTTTTTAGTTGTGTAATGCAAGCGTCTGGTTACACAAATTGAGAAGTTGAATACATCATATTAAGGTACAGACATCCTCAAAAGAAATGAAAAGATTCTGGGAATATAAACAAATGGGAATATTGTTCCAATGGCCATTTTGTCTTTTTAACCATTAAGTAACTGAATTTATTAACAGCAGCCTGTGGGTCCTTTACAGTCAAACTTATTTGCTAATGGAGGGGACCCCAGTACAGACCTACATAACCTCCGGAGAGGCTACGCCAACCACTTATCTAAATTAAACTTTGGCTTCTACTGGTGAATGTAAGAAATGTATTAGTATTATTATCATAAAATATAATATCTATCCATCTAAATTTACCGCACCACCCACTACTTATCATTAATTGTTTGTTTCTGCCAAATATAAACACGCTCACCGTGACTAAGTAATAATGTCTGACCTTTAACTAATCCACGCTAAATATCCAAGAAAACGTGAACGTGGCGGGGGACGGCGATCATCCTATGTAAGATAGCGGTTAATTATTCTTTGTAGCTCACCTTTAGTAGGTCTTGTCATTTAGTAATTATACCCTGAGTGCATGTGTAAACGGGAAGAAGATATATTGGTATAATTAAGGATCCGGACAGAAGGAGAGGGTTGGTCTATAGGATGTGAGTGCATCGGGAAGGAATAGGGCCAGAGGCCAGGTCCTTCGAGGAAATGGATGCCATGAGTCACATTCTACATCTGTGTCTAAAATAGTAAGAATATTTCCAAACTGGAAGACATTATGCTAGGTATGTTCTCTTCCCTTCCACAGCAATGTGGGTATGAATAATTTAGTTACAAATAAGTGCCTTTAACTGGAGATATCTCCATGGTTTCTGAAACAAAGAAGCCTGCAAGGGGAGGAGAACTTGGCAATGCTAGGTTAAATTATTGTCTGACTACAAACTATGCAAATATCTAGATAGATGGACTCAATATAGAGGAGGACTAGCATGGCTTGCATAGATAATTCATAATAGGGCAGAGCAAGGCAGGCCAGGTAGAGAACATGGGTGGGTTAAAGAAATGCTACTAGGCCCTGCTTGTTCTACTTAAAGGGAACCTGTCATCAGGAGCCTTTTTTTCTGGATCCCCCAAATCCCCATGGAGAATAGTGTACACATTAACAAAGAGTTTTTATAGTAATACTGGCTTTTTCCCAAAAAAAAATGTGCTAGGTCAAAGGTAACCTTTCTACATGTAGAGCTGTGTGCCGAGTCCCATGGGAGTGGCCAATGAGGAGTGGGTGTCCTGAGGGGGAGGAGCTATCAAGGAGGAGGACCTGAGCAGAATGTACATAGTGTTCTTTCTGGATGTAGCATGCTATAAAGCAGCAGAAGCTGAATGGCAGCAGCATGTTATAGAGCAGGAGGAGCTCAGCAGAGTGGACATTGAGTCATGTCTGCTGGTAGCAAGTAATAAAGCAGTTGATGCTTGATGATTCTACATAGTGTCCACAAAGTGCATCTACAAAGAGCATGTTATAGTGTAGGACAGTGATGGGCAACCTTTTGAGCTTGGTGTGTCAAAATTCACCAAAAAAAACGAGCATAACTCGGGTGGTGTGTCACCTTGACAAAAATAACCCCATAATTTTTTGATATTTATAGTTTTAATTACAAATATGTATAATTATTTAACTTCTAGGGTACTTTAACCCTAGGTTGTCTGATTGATCCTACCATGTACTGCCATACTACAGTAAGGTAGTATATGGGGATTTTCCACATCTATTACGATGAGCAAATCGCACAATGTAATAGATCGGTTACAATCAGACACGTGTGGAAATGCTTAGTAACCTGCAAACTTTCAGTCATGAAAGTTCACAGGTTATAGCGAGGGTGCAGGAGCCGATGTCCGCATTTCCTTCACGAGGAGCAAAATAATCGTCATGTTTGGCGATTTGCAAGGCGTTGCGATTATTTCAGGGCTTGTAAATCACAAAACTGACACACAAGCCCTGATGACTGTCTTTCATCATACAGTGCACTGACCTTACTCACTGTATTATGAGAGTATTTGTCCTCCCTCGTCCCTGCTCCACCTCTACACTGACCATCACACAAGGCAGCAGCGATGTAGCCTCTGTCTGTGCTGCCAACCTCTCCCCCACCACAACTATCAGGAGCTGCAGAGGAGTCTCCCGGGTGCATGGCCGGGTCACCTCTCCTGGTGCTGAGCCCCGGGATGATACCTGTGCTGACTGGAGACACAGCTCATACAGGGGGAGGGCCCGGAGTGTCATAGGTTCGCCATCACTGGTGTAGGATGAGCAGAGTAAATTGTACATATTTCCCTTTCTGCTGGCAGCATGTTAAAGAGCAGGAGAAGCTGAGCAGATTGTACATAGTGTCATATAATAACAATAATATTTATACAGCGCCATCAAATTGCACAGAACTTATACAAATAAAATAAGACATTACACAGTAACAACAGCAATTTGAAACAATAGGGGGTGACACAAGAGCTTACAATCTATGAGGATGAGGGGGTGACACAAGAGCTTACAATCTATGATGATGAGGAGGTGACACAAGAGCTTACAGTCTATGAGGATGAGGAGGTGACACAAGAGCTTACAGTCTATGAGGATGAGGGGGTGACACAAGAGCTTACAGTCTATGAGGATGAGGGGGTGACACAAGAGCTTACAGTCTATGAGGATGAGGGGGTGACACGAGAGCTTACAGTCTATGAGGATGAAGGGATGACACGAGCTTACAGTCTATGAGGATGAGAGGGTGACACAAGAGCTTACAATCTATGAGGATGAGGGGGTGACACAAGAGCTTGCAGTCTATGAGGATGAGGAGGTGACACAAGAGCTTACAGTCTATGAGGATGAGGGGGTGACACAAGAGCTTACAGTCTATGAGGATGAGGGGGTGACACAAGAGCTTACAGTCTATGAGGATGAGGGGGTGACACGAGAGCTTACAGTCTATGAGGATGAAGGGATGACACGAGCTTACAGTCTATGAGGATGAGAGGGTGACACAAGAGCTTACAGTCTATAAGGATGAGGGGGTGACACAAAAGCTTACAGTCTAGGAGGATGAGGGGGTGACACAAGAGCTTACAGTCTATGAGGATGAGGGGGGACACAAGAGCTTACAGTCTATGAGGATGAGGGGGTGACAAAAGAGCTTACAGTCTATGAGGATGAGGGGTGACACAAAAGCTTACAGTCTATGAGGATGAGTGGGTGACACAAGAGCTTACAGTCTATGAGGACGAGGTGGTGACACAAGAGCTTACAGTCTATGAGGACGAGGTGGTGACACAAGAGCTTACAGTCAATGAGGATGAGGGGGTGACACGAGAGCTTACAGTCTATGAGGATGAAGGGATGACACGAGCTTACAGTCTATGAGGACGAGGTGGTGACACAAGAGCTTACAGTCTATGAGGATGAGGGTGTGACACAAGAGCTTACAGTCTATGAAGATGAGGGGGTGACACAAGAGCTTACAGTCTAGGAGGATGAGGGGGAGACACAAGAGCTTACAGTCTATGAGGATGAGGGGGTGACACAAGAGCTTACAGTCTATGAAGATGAGGGGGTGACACAAGAGCTTACAGTCTATTAGGATGAGGGGGTGACACGAGATCTTACAGTCTATGAGGATGAATGGATGACACGAGCTTACAGTCTATGAGGATGAGGGGGTGACACAAGAGCTTACAGTCTATGAGGAGGAGGGGGTGACACAAGAGCTTATAGTCTATAAGGATGAAGGGGTGACACAAAAGCTCACAGTCTAGGAGGATGAGATGGTGACAAAAAAGCTTACAGTCTATGAGGATGAGGGGGTGACACAAGAGCTTACAGTCTATGAAGATGAGGGGGTGACACAAGAGCTTACAGTCTATTAGGATGAGGGGGTGACACGAGATCTTACAGTCTATGAGGATGAATGGATGACACGAGCTTACAGTCTATGAGGATGAGGGGGTGACACAAGAGCTTACAGTCTATGAGGAGGAGGGGGTGACACAAGAGCTTACAGTCTATAAGGATGAAGAGGTGACACAAAAGCTCACAGTCTAGGAGGATGAGATGGTGACAAAAAAAGCTTACAGTCTATGAGGATGAAAGGGTGACACAAGAGCTTACAGTCTATGAGGATGAGGGGGTGACACAAGAGCTTACAGTCTATGAGGATGAAGGGGGTGACACAAGAGTTTACAGTCTATGAGGATGAGGGGGTGACACAAGAGCTTACAGTCTATGAGGATGAAGGGGGTGACACAAGAGCTTACAGTCTATGAGGATGAGGGGGTGACACAAGAGATTAGTCTATGAGGATGAGGGGGGTGACACAAGAGGTATAAGAGCTTGTATAATGGTCCAGCCATTCTTTAAAAGGGAATGGAATAAAAATAATTTATCTTATATACAAAGTCCAAAGTCAGTGGGACTGCAGAGAAGCATTTTCCGGATAAGAGACAGGGGGAGTACCCAGAAGTGGTTAATAGGTTAATAAAGAGTTAAAGTTGCATGCAGTTAGCAAGCGTGATAGGCCTGCCTAAATAAATGGGGTTTCAGGGCACATTTAAATCTTTGGGGGTCAGGTATTAGTCTGATATACCGGGGTAGGGCCTTCCAAAGAATTGGTGTAGCTCTGGAGAAGTCCTGGCCAGCAATATGACGGGGAGGTGAGAGGTCCCAATAGAAAAAGGAGAAGTTGGGCCACATTGTGAGGGGGAGGTTACAGTATAATGGGGGAGATGAGAGAAGGCCACAATATGAGGGGGAGATGAGAGGGGCTACAATATGAGGGGGGAAATGAGGGGCCACTATATGAGGGGGAGATGAAATATCACTATATGAGGGGGAGATGAGAGGGGCCACAATATGGGGGGGCACAATAAGGGGGGTGGGGCCACAATATAAGGGGAGATGAGAGGGGCCAAACATGAGAGGGGAGGTGAGAGGTAACAAAATAAGAAGGGGAAATAAGAGAAGGCCTTAGAATAGGCAGGGAATATTTCATGTAGCAGTAGGTGGGCTCCCAAAATCAATTTCACTGATGGGCTTTAGGCGTTCCAGTTCAACCCTGGGAACGCCCATTTGCCATTGTGGTCTGTCGGGTCTGTTGGTATGTGTTGTGTCAGGTGTGAACAGGGCGTTAAAGGTGAAAATTAGTAGCACAACAAAAAAAACCAACCCCTAATCATATTTATTATTTTTTTTACAATAAACTTTATACAATACATGCACAATAAAACAATCAGCCTAAAGAAATAGAGAAAATAAAGTCCCTTTCTGGTTGTCAAAGGGTTAACATCTCGCCCTGACGCCGCTCTCTCAGGCCGGCGCCCCCGCTCTACGCTTGGGTAGTGTCCAGGTCTTTATAGACGGTCCCTTAGCTCAAGGGACCTCGTGACGTCACGAGCCCACAGTGGAAGAGAATTTTATTCAATGAAACCAACCCCCGCCGTGACCATCACTGACCAATCACAGCGCAGCTTGTATTCCAACCAACTATAGGCCGCGCGCTGCGTCCAACCAGGACTCCCGTTACATGGTGACACCAGGAAGTGCTTGTGGTAGCGGTGGTGCTGGCGGGGCGGGGCTCGGGTGTGTGTGAGGTGTCGCTGCTTCCTCGGGCTCCGGCTGTGCGCTCCCTATGTGCGGCCTGGTACGTACACTCCCGCGGCTTCCCCTGTGCGGTGACTAGTGATATAAGATGACGTGGAGCAGGCGGCTCAAACGTGTGTACAGCGCCGCCCTTGTCACAGGTACTGGCAGGTACTGCCGCTCAGCTTCATTAAAGTGAATGGGGCGTCCCTGCAGTACCTCTCATTACCTGTGCACAGCTGCGGCGCTGTTCTTGGAGGGAAGCGGGGAGAGGATTTTGTATAATTCCCTAAATGCCCCATAAACCGAACAATAACAAGGGCAGCAATACACCCCTGTCCCTGACTGATTGTGACATCACTAGTGGCTCCTGCTTCTATCTAATGGCCCTCTCACTCATGATGACATCATCATGCACATGTGACTATGGTGGCCATCATAATATGTCATGCCCAGTTCACCCTCCCCTCTCCATAGGGAAGAGAGCGGCTGGCGCCGTAGTAGGGAGAGATACAGGGCATGTCCTATATTTATCTGTGTACGGTGATACAATGTGTGATCACCACTCTGTTACCCTGGCTGTATTCACAGTGCCGCAAGGGGGATGTATATACGGCCGATATACGTCCCCCATAGACGGCAATGGGTGAACGTACTGCTCCGTACCCGGGAAAAAGATAGGACATGTCCTGTATTATAGCACCGTGCGCCATACATCCATATGGAGAGGGGCGGGGGTGAGCAGCACTTACCTCCTCCTCTCCCCGTGCTGCCGTGTGCTACAGTACGGCGGGCAACGGCAGTGTGAATATAGACTACGGGGAAAGATCTCCATCCGCAAACGGTGCGGACAGATATCTGGCCACATTACGCTTGTGTGCACGAGGCCTTAGTGTTCCTGTACGCTCGTTACATGCTCTTCAAATGAGCTCCATCTCATTAGTGTTTCCAGTGAAAAGCATGCTATTGTTTACTAAGGCCTGAGGCTCGTCCCCATTGCAAAACTGCACTTCAAACCACCTCAAAAGTGATTGCGATGATTACGCTGCATAGGTGTGTGTGTGTGTATATATATATATATATATATATATATATATTATGCACAATGATTGCCTATGGCCAGACTCTGCAGCTCTTATAGTAGAGGTAACATGCGGGCAGACATATTAGTGTAAAATGGTACTGATACTATACAGTGACCTCCATCCCTGTAATGGCCTCAGCTTGAAGGGAACCTGTCACCAGAAGGTTATATTTCATTGGGGACAGGTTCCCATAGACCCTCTGACGTGGATAGCAGACATGGTCTTCTCATATCTTAGTGGTCTATAGATGTAATATTAACCTGTGAAGCTCCCTGTGCCTCGCCGCTCACTGCGCATGCGTCCCTACATAGTGTAACTAGGCAGAACGGAGGCAACAAACTTCCTAGTTACACTACGTAGGGACGGGACGCATGCGCAGTGAGCCGCCGTGCCTATCCCTGTCATGCGCAGTGAGCGAAGGGATAGATTGTGCAATGAGCTAATGAGGGTCCTGATGGGGAGGGATACAGAGGGTGGATGTGGGAAGTGCACTCTAGAATACAGAGGAGCAGGGGAAATATGCGAACTCGGAAACACATGTTACCTTTCTAAATGCAGCCGCCTCCAGGACTTCAGTAGGACCTGCTGGCAGGGAGCCAGGTAAGCTTCACAAGTAAATATGAGAAAACCATGTCTGCTATCCACGTTAGAGGGTCTATGGGAACCTGTCCCCAGGTTATATATAGCCTTCTGGTGACAGGTTCCCTTTAAAGTATACTTTTTTTTCCCAGCAGGTATAGAATACTACGCTTTTTTTATTCTGTGTTTCCTTTTGGATGCAACATATATACAGAGCAGAGAGAAGCTGTGTCCAAAAACTATGAGAACATGGCCTAGACTGCATTAAAGGATCCCTACCATCAGGAATCCACTTATGAAGGTTCCCTTTTCTGTCCTCAACCCTAACGTGTCCTTCTCTTATCCTTTTATTTATCTATTTCATAACATCTTCAATTTATGCAAATTATCATCCAAGGCTACTGGTGCGTTGGTAGGTTTCCTTTAAATTGTCTCTATTGTGTCCACCCATAAGTTTCGTGTTGGGGATGGATACAGCTGATGACAATTTTGTGCAGAGGATGCCAAAAATAATCCAAAAGTAAATAGTTGGTTCCTTTCAGCCACCATTTTTATATATCTAAATGAACATGGTTTTACCACTTTTAGGGCATTTCATAAATGTTGTAGGGGTATAGCTGCTGCATTTGGATCACAGTCTGGGAGATGTTGGTTTTAGCAAGTTAAAGGACTTTTCCAGGAACCTGTCAGGTGTTTTTTGCACCCTATATAGACCCTTTTCTAGGGTGCTGAGAAGTTAGAAGCTTTTAAACCCTTATAGATCAGCGTGTGGTTTCTCTCCACGTAATTCAAAGGCAGCGTGTGAACATTACATGTATCTGCAGGGGTGCAGGATACTTAGTAGTATACTCCATGGTCTGTTCATCAAATAGTCTGATCCTGGAAAGTCCCTTTAAAAAAACTCCTCTGGGTAGCAATGCTGTGTGACTATATAGCGAGCCTAGCGCTGGATACAAGGCATTTCCTGTATGTAAATGTTGGGGCTGATTAGTCTATAGTCGCTGTTGCTTCCTTCTTGGGTCGGCCAACGTCTGTCTTCACTTCAAAGACGTCTTTACTTATTCTTTTCATCTGTGAAATCTGGTTTATCGTTAGGATGTGTTAATGGGGGGGAGAGCGTCCTGATCAGGTATGAAGGATGTTAATATTAACAATGATACAGAAGATTAATTGATTGGGACTGCCTTATGTGAATTGATGATAAAAGGGATTATACGATTAAAGGGATCAGTATGTTACAATATATTAGTGTTTATATAGAGTATACAGCGACTTTATAAGGTTTATACAATTGTCTACATTATATATAGCCATCGCTTTTAGCGTTATTTTGTTCTTTGTGCCATCAAGACAGCTGATCTTTCGATGCATAGACCTAGACCGAAGGTGTCCTATGGTACCAAGACATCATTGCCAGATCTTTTAAACCCAATAAGGGAAGCACATCCCATATGTGCTCAATTTGGATTATTTGGGGAAGAATCCATCAGCTTTAACTCTGTTATATTTCTGTAACCTTTCCCAAGATGTACTTTTTTTTTTTTTTTTTTTTATCAATTTGTTCTACAGCAAGGACCAGAATGGTATAGCCATCATTCCCCAAGCACATTGGTGACCCTCAGGGGCCCTTGTGACCATATCACTGTCTTCCTCCTTCCTGAATTTGACCCAATCATCAAACCACCGCTGTATGGAGCTGCACAAAGTTGGTTACGTCCTTTCATAACTTCTAGATCTGACTGCTCACCTTTATTCCACACATTGACTAGTGATCTAGGAATGACTATTAATGGTTGATCAGTAGGTGGTGGGCACCCAGCCCCTGCATAACCAGAGCCCTTTGGGTGCCATCACTGCAGCTGCCACTGTAGTTGCAGCAGGTCCTACACAGAGACAACTACCGTACTTCACATTATGCAATACCAAATATTTTTCCCCATGTATAAACTATTGGTTGCCTATACTTGAAAGGATAAATTTACATGCAAAACTTGTCATAGACCATGTGCCACTTACCATTGGAGTGTCCTCCCACTGCCTGTGGCACCATGGCCTGGGAATGAGGACTTGTGTGCCTATAAATTCTGATATAATGGAGGATATTTACTATGGGATTTTCACCTTTTTTGTGGCGCTCCCACCGCCTGTTCTCCTTTCAGATCCATATACTAGTGGTCTGCGCCATAAAAATAAATTACCTTATATACTCGAGTATAAGCCTAGTTTTTCAGCACAAAAAATGTGCTGAAAACCCCAAACTCGGCTTATACTCGAGTCAAAAAAATAAATGAATCAAAACTCGCCTTTCTGGCGGCACCCGTAGATCTTCTGTGCGATCCATCCGGTATTGTTGTGCTGCACGGAGGGGGGAGGGGGGGGGCTTTATACACTGGGGCAGGGGCTGGCAGGCTATATACACTGGGGCAGGGGCTGGCAGGCTACATACTGGAGAGGCTGTGACCAATGCATTTCCCACCCTCGGCTTATACTCGAGTCAATAGGTTTTCCCAGTTTTTGTGGTAAAATTAGGGGTCTCGGCTTATACTCGGGTCGGCTTATACTCGAGTATATACGGTGGATTTTTCGGCATCCTTGGACTGCTCCCTCGAAAAGGCCTGTGGTTTTCATGGTGTGGAAACCACTTTTCCATTTTTTGGGGTCTAAAAAGTGGCAGAGAGTAGACTAAAGAGAAAGAACTAGTAGAATGGAAACTTGTCCCCGGGACAGAAATATTTGGGGCCGCTTGTATAAAGTGTCCTTACCTCTGCTGGCTTGGTTTCTGACTAGCTGTCGGTAACGAGGTACATGTTTAATATTTCTGTCCAGAGCCATTTTTGTTTTGGTCTATTCTCCGCTGCTGGAAAGGACAGATATTAATAGTGTAGAGTCTCCACACCATGATAATCGTGCAACTTTTCGGAATCAGAGGATGCAGATAATCAATTTCATTTGGCGCCGACCACTAATAAATGGGTCAGAAAGGAGGAAAGGCAGTGGGAGCGCCAAACAAAAGGTGGAAAGCCCATAGTTAATGTCCCCCAGCTAGTCTGAAAACATAGCCGGCACAGTTAAGGACACTTTATATAATTGTCCCCCAACATATCTATAAACAACTACGGTATTTGTGTTTGACTTTGTCAACATTTTTTCCTCCACTATTACGGACGGCAAACACATTGGTTAATGGGACCATTACAAAACTACAACCGAAAACGTCTAGGGCAGAAGATATTCATCCTGGATGTGTATAAAATATACATCATAAACATTACTGTGTAACATCCCCATTGTATTTATCCTTCTCACTACACAACATAAACCACAACAAAAAAAAAACTTTGTCTCTGTGTAATGAGAAAGCTGTACAAATGTTTTCTTCTATGACAAAAATGTCCCGCTCTTGCATTCTGTGGAGATGGGAGGATAATTGCTGGATTATTTCTGCTCGCACAATAAGCAATGTGAGGTTGTCTTTGGCAGCGGCCGCTCATCCTCATTGGCTTCTTTTCTTGAATAACAAACAAAATGTATTAGTTCTTGTCAGAGTCCAGGTTTTAAGTTCGGAGGGCAACAACCTTTGTGACGAGGACGGTAATTTAAGACCTATCCATTTTCTGCTATTCATAGTTGTCCTGGGGATGATAAGGATTCGCCTAGTGTAAGCTTGTGTAGAGGATGTCAGTAATGCAGTAGAGAAGTAGTGCTGTGCCAATAAATAACCCTTAAATTTTTTTTTTTTTTTTTTTTTGACACCACAGATTTTGCGGCAAATCCACATGTATTGGAAGTAGATTTTGTCTTGATGGGGCACTGTACAATCTGCTCAGCTCTTTCTGCTCTATAACATGCTGCCTGCTAATAGGACACTATGTAAGATCTGTTCAGCTCCTTCTGCTCTATAATATCCGATTTGGCAAAACTCTTTGTAGCGCTGTGTAATCAGTGTGCGCTATATAAATAATAATTATTAATATGCTGATAGGATACTATGTACAATCTGCTCAGCTCCTCCTGTTCTATAACATGCTGCCTGCAGATAGGACACTATGTACATTCTGCTCAGCTCCTCCTGCTCTATAACATGCTGCCTGCAGATAGGACACTATGTACATTCTGCTCAGCTCCTCCTGCTCTATAACATGCTGCCTGCAGATAGGACACTATGTACATTCTGCTCAGCTCCTCCTGCTCTATAACATGCTGCCTGCAGGTAGGACACTATGTAAGATCTGCGCAGCTCCTCCTGCTCTATAACATGCTGCCTGCAGATTCTCTGCTCTGCTGTATAAGCCATGTCCAGTATAATAAGCTGCTGTGTCCTTCCTGAGCCGTGCTGCTGCAGTTGCCTCTGTGTGGGATCGCATTGTCCCCTATGAGCACAGGATGGTATTTGTGTTGGAGAAAGTCTCTGTTTACAGTAATATAAATCCAGTGAGTGCAAATATTCTTCATTTATTGTGGCGGCGGCTCATGGCTCTTCTCTCGCATAGATTGCTCTGGTAATGGCTTTATTTGTTTCTCAATCCAGAAGACTAAATAACTCCAGTCTTTTTCTGCTATTTTAGGAGTGAGCAGAATTCATAGAGCACTAAAATGCCAATTCTTCTTAGAATTGCCTGAATAATACATATCAGCTGATATATACACTGGTTACCAGGTATATATCTGTAAGACCTCATGTACACTACTGTGTGTGCGCAAAATGGGGCCGCAAACCGGCGCCATGTGCATAGGAAGTGACCGGCCCTGATGCAAACCGGCTAGGAATTGGGACCTGCTCTATAGTTTGTAGCACCTCACCCCTCTGTGACCGTGCACAATACAAGTCTATGGGGCCTGCTGTGTGTGCGGGCAGCTCTACTTGGGATCTGGTCTGGATAGTTGTCAGATGGTACAATGTACAGGCAGTCCTCTGGTTACATTACTGTAGGTTTGTTCTTAAGTTGAATTTGGAACTGTATATTTTATAGTTATAACCGCAGTCAAATATTTTTTAGTCTCTGTGACAATTGGATTTTAAAAATGTTGGATTGTCATAAGAACCAGGATTAACACCAAAGCTTCATTACAGACACCTGTGATAACTGTTATAGCTGATTATTATAGTCTAGGGCTAGATTACAGTAAATTATCAACATCCAGAGGTCCGTTTATAACTAGGGGTTTGTCTGTAAGTCGGGTGTTCTTCAGTAGGGGACCTCTTGTATATAGACTAAGGGTTGTCGACTCGCTGCTTTCCATAAGTCTGCAATAAGAAAAATGTATTAAATAATTTAATAAGTAGTGTTCAACGCTGGGACAATGCATTTTAGGGCCAGATTGCCCCCTTTTTCAGGTCCAGTTAAAATATATGTAAGGGAAGAGGGGTACACTGGGTGATGGAGAGTGCAAAATATAAAAAATATATATAATTATATTTAATGATGTAGTAACAAAATATAATAGAGGGCTGCAACTGATATAATTCAAGACTGGTTGGAATAAAAGTATGGGTAAAAAACATATTGATAGAGGTTGAACATACTTATAAATGATGCATGCATGAGTAAATAGTTATAAAATGCCTCCATTAAAAATATATATAAACAATGAATTCATTACATTAATAGGAGATGTATAGGTGACTATCATACTTACAAATGAGGAAGGAAGGAGTTGGTAGTAATTGTATGGACCCCCCCAGGATCCTCAGGACTCTACAGGCAGCCAATGGGTCTGCTGAATTCTGGGATAAAAGTGGAGGAACGTGACTATTTAGTATGAGAAAGTCAGTAGAATTATTACCAACTCCTTCCTACGTTTATCTGTAGTCGGATAGTCACCTATACATCCCCCATTAATGCAATAACCTTTTCTCATTAATATAATTATTTACATATATTATTACTGATGTTTGTGTGATTTTTAAATATGTTCATCCTTCATCTCCATCTATCCATATGTTTTTTTGCACATACTTGAATTATATCCGTTGCAGCCCTCTATTATGTTTTGTCACCGTATCATTATAAAGATATAGAAATTCATACATTTTTGCACTCTCCATCACCCACAGGGTACCCCTCCTCCCTTATATATTTATACTGGACCTGACGAAAGGGGCAGTCTGGCCCCAAAACGTGTTGTCCCACCATTGAACACTGCAATAAAGACCATTTTTCTGAAGTAGACTGATTGGAGGCTGATGTACCTTCTCTATATACAAGGTAACCCAATAATTCCTGTGTTTCCAGCTGTCACGGTGCAAGCGCGCAGTAAATTTAGTGCAGGTGGGAGCTCTGGGTTTAGTGCCTTCACTAGTGAGGTAAGATGGCTGTCACCCGCTTCACACTCCAGGTACTGACGCTATCAGGTAGTGACGTCGGAGCAGCACGTAGCGTCAGCATCCGGAGGTGGGGCAGCTCTCGGTAAGTGACGGCATTGGGTTTGGCTCTCAGGAGAGTTGCCCCACGAAAACGTCTTGATGTGTCACCTCTGACCTAGGTAAGTCATCACTGATGTAGAAGGTCTCCTTTCTAAGTCTCTAGTAGATTGTACCATGATGATGCCCATAGGAATGTGCCAGGCACGGTGCCACTACACGGGTCCTAATGGGTCCATTTTCTTACATTGTTCTTTTCTAAGAAGATCTAAACATTTTATTGTGAAGCACTTGGTTTTGTCCACGTCCCCCCCCTACAGTCAGATCCTCCTGGTAGTTATAGCTCAGTCGTCTTTGGGCCGATGTGTTCCTTTATAGGACAGTACTGGGATTCGTGGACCGGCTTACAGTTCACTAATGTCAGAGTTGGGATGCAGACAAGGAGCTGGTGAGGCCCGTGTGACCCGTTCAGACCCTTGTATACCTGCTGCCGGTCCAGTGTCTATAGTATGAAGCTTCAGTCTGTGCACTTCCATGTGTGCGGTGGTCCAGTCATTATCTCATGGCAGTGCACTGCCGGGTATCATGGCTGCCAATAATAGCTGACAAGTAATAAGCCCCCGCTGATACGGGACCATGGCCCAGCGCTGCGCTCTCCTTTATGTGCCGGTGCAGTCTGCTATTCTCCCTTCCCATTGTCAGGTGTCGCACTATTACTCCATTGTGTGAGCGCTGCTTCTATTACTATCTGTCTCTTCTTTATTCATCTTTTTGTCCTGCGTAGACCCGCGGGCCTCCTGTTTCATACTGTGCCATTTCTATGGTAACAATGCACCCAAAGAGAGAACCTGATTGCTTCCCCGCGGGCGCAATGAATAGCCGCTAAATTACGTTACCTGATGATGCGGCGTATCATTTCTACTAGTGGGGGAAGACTGCACAGGTTATGGAGCCCCCGACTTATCTCCTGTTCTGGATATGTTGAACCAGAATACAGTCAAGCAGCTGATCTGTAAGGACCAGACCCTCCCATGGATCTGACAATGATGTCCTACCTTAAAAAAAACCAGGGACACTTACTCATAAATCCAGGCACCGTGACTGTGGTAATCTTCTTATATTTGTTATCCGTTACCTTTTTAAGTTAAGGTAATGAACCAGAAGGGATCTGGGTGTGTTAACAGAGTCCCTCCGTGCTGCAGATTCAGTTTGTTAAACCACCCTTTGCTCCTTCAAAGTGTAACAGCCTGTGAAGGGTCAGAGAGGCACTGGTAACAGATATAAGAAGCTTACCACAGTCAGTTCCTGGATCTATAAGTGGCCCCGGTTTATTGTGGTAGATTTCCTTTAAAAGGGACCTGTCACCAGGGGGCTAATTTTCACTAGACAGGTTGCAGAAGCCCATTACAGCTCCATTACAAATCAGCTTTCTCTAAGCATTTGCAGTACAATATAGGTGTGTTATAACTTGCCTTGCACTCTGACAGAATCATCGGTGTAGTCCCAGGGGTTGGGCTTTTGGTTTGGATGCATTGCAAAAATAACTAACTTGTCTGTGCTGCAGACTCCTCAGCTCTCAGCCCCCACCTTTGTGCTTCTGTACAGCTCCTCCCTCCTGCACCTTCACAGAGCTCACAGCCTGGTGAGCTGACATCGGTGGGAGAGGGAGGAGCTGTACAGGAGCACATAGCTGGGGGCTGAGAGCTGAGCAGTCTGCAGCACAGACAAGTCATGTGCTTTTTTTTTAAAAATGCATCCAAACCAAAGCCCAACCCCTGGGACTACAAATGATTCTGTCAGGGTGCAAGATAAGTTATAACACACAATTCTATGGTAATGTAAATGCTTAGAGAAAGCCATATGTGTAATGCAGGTGTGATGGGTTTCTGTAACCTGTCTGTAGTGAAAATGAGGACAGGTTCCCTTTACATCTATGGAAGAAGCAGCTGGTGGTCTATCCTCAATCACTGTGAATATTCTTAGTTGGTGAATTCGGTCCCTGACTTTTACAGGATCTTGGAGCATTCATCTATATGAGATTGCTGGGGGTTTGACACGTGGCACCGCAGTAGCCTGCCTGATCAGTTATAGCTGATATGTGGGATCCTGGGTGTAGGACCAGGCACTGATGGTGATCTCTCTGGGATCCATTACTGACCTACTAACTCCTGTGAGCTCTGATCTTATAGTGTGTCATCATATTGTGACTCTCGACCATCTGTTTTCCTAGTGACACGTCATTGAAGACATGATTGACATAAAGGCCTGGGCCGAGTACATAGTGGAATGGGCGGCCAAAGACCCGTACGGCTTCCTGACGACGGTCATCCTGGCCCTCACCCCGCTGTTCATAGCGAGCGCTGTGCTCTCCTGGAAACTGGCCAAGATGATCGAGGTCAAAGAACGGGAGCAGAAAAAGAAGCAGAAACGTCAGGAAAACATTGCAAAAGCCAAGAGGACTAAGAAGGACTGAGGGACCAGCAGCGTCACAGACTAACCAGTCACCGTGTCTAATGCACAGCTCCTCCTCCTCCTGTACATCATTGACATTCCCAGCCATGTGTCCCGAGATTTTATGTCCGGCCGTGTGAGGCTTCTGTGTGTTTCATATATAAAATAGGGACTTATTCTTTTTAAGTGTTGGGTTTTCTTATTTGTTTTATTTTCAATTTTTATAAACCGTGTCGGGTTTTCTTTACACCCAATTTTATAATTTTTAAATTGAAACTAAGGGGCTTATGACCCCGGCCGTATTGGGGGATGTGACGTCGATATACAAGAGAGTCCACTCTAGATGATGTTATGGATGCAATGCTGTGGGGAGTGTCATCCCTGAGGCTGGGAAGCAGGGGCTGACATACCTAACCCCTAATGATTTACAGTGTCTTCCGCTTGCTGAATAAAAATAACCTGCAATGCAAAATAATTTCAGATGCAAACAAATCACAGCCGACCCTTCCCATGTGTCCCGAGTCTTCTAGGAAAGAATACAGGGCTTTATAGGGACAACATAACCCGGACCTGCAGCACAATTTTTGCAAAACATATTAGTGGCTTTGTAGCAGATTAACTTTCCAGCTCAAATTGTGCACAACTTTTATTAGATTCCAGTACTGACACTGTAATAGAAGGGATAGACTAGCAAAAGATGCACAAAAGCTGTGCCATTGCCTTAATAAAAGATATAAATGGCAATATGATGGCAAGAGATTGTAAACCTGTTATATTTCTATGCCGGTTCTGTTTTGTACATAAAGCATTCAACATCTTAATGCAAGAACATATGGATCCAGCAATGAGCATTTATACAAGGTGTATATATATATATACACACACACACACACACACACACACACACACACACAGACGGTGGGGCTTGTATTTATACAGAAACCAATTGTGCCAGTTCTCCCACAAGATGAGGCCTGTAACTGACATCGTAGGTAGATCCTCAGCTATGAGAAGATCCAGAAAATCACATTCTTACAGAATACATTTACAAATTATGGTGGAAAATAAGTATTTGGTCAATAACAAAAGTTCATCTCAATACATTGCCAACAAAGAGATATAATAACGACAGAGGCCAAACATTTTCTGTAGGTCTTCACAAGGTAGGTACACACTGCTGCTGGCATATTGGCCAATTCCTCCTTGCCGATCTCCTTTACAGTTTCGGGGCTGTCGCTGGGCAACTTCCTCCAAAGGGTTTTTTTTAATGGGATTGAGATCTGGAGAGCATCAGGCCACGAATCAGCCGTCCTGGTGCGTTTTGCAGAGAAGCAGACTCTCGTCATGTTGCCCCCCTCCCCCCAAAGGGTGAGATCTTGCGAGGAGCCCCTGATGGAGGGAGATTATTAGTTGGGTTGTTGATTTCTTCACACTAAGTTGCTCGTCTATTGCAGATTCAGTCTTCTCAGCCTGGTGCAGGTATACTATTTTGTTTCTGGTGACCTTTGCCAGCTCTTTAGTCTTCACCACAATGGAGTGTGACTGTTTGAGATTGTGGACAGAGGAGCCATCACTACAGGTAATGAGAGGAGGACAGAGGAGCCATCACTACAGGTAATGAGAGGAGGACAGAGGAGCCATCACTACAGGTAATGAGAGGAGGACAGAGGAGCCATCACTACAGGTAATGAGAGGAGGACAGAGGAGCCATCACTACAGGTAATGAGAGGAGGACAGAGGAGCCATCACTACAGGTAATGAGAGGAGGACAGAGGAGCCATCACTACAGGTAATGAGAGGAGTACAGAGGAGCCATCACTACAGGTAATGAGAGGAGGACAGAGGAGCCATCACTACAGGTAATGAGAGGAGGACAGAGGAGCCATCACTACAGGTAATGAGAGGAGGACAGAGGAGCCATTACTACAGGTAATGAGAGGAGGACAGAGGAGCCATCACTACAGGTAATGAGAGGAGGACAGAGGAGCCATCACTACAGGTAATGAGAGGAGGACAGAGGAGCCATCACTACAGGTAATGAGAGGAGGACAGAGGAGCCATCACTACAGGTAATGAGAGGAGGACAGAGGAGCCATCACTACAGGTAATGAGAGGAGGACAGAGGAGCCATCACTACAGGTAATGAGAGGAGGACAGAGGAGCCATCACTACAGGTAATGAGAGGAGGACAGAGGAGCCATCACTACAGGTAATGAGAGGAGGACAGAGGAGCCATCACTACAGGTAATGAGAGGAGGACAGAGGAGCCATCACTACAGGTAATGAGAGGAGGACAGAGGAGCCATCACTACAGGTAGTGAGAGGAGGACAGAGGAGCCATTACTACAGGTAGTGAGAGGAGGACAGGAGCCATTACTACAGGTAGTAATACAGGTAATGAGGGGAGGACAGAGGAGCCATTACTACAGGTAATGAGAGGAGTACAGAGGAGCCATCACTACAGGTAATGAGAGGAGGACAGAGGAGCCATTACTACAGGTAATGAGAGGAGGACACAGGAGCCATTACTACAGGTAATGAGAGGAGGACACAGGAGCCATTACTACAGGTAATGAGAGGAGGACACAGGAGCCATTACTACAGGTAATGAGAGGAGGACACAGGAGCCATTACTACAGGTAATGAGAGGAGGACAGAGGAGCCATTACTACAGGTAGTGAGAGGAGGACAGAGGAGCCATTACTACAGGTAGTAATACAGGTAATGAGGGGAGGACAGAGGAGCCATTACTACAGGTAATGAGAGGAGTACAGAGGAGCCATCACTACAGGTAATGAGAGGAGGACAGAGGAGCCATTACTACAGGTAATGAGAGGAGGACAGAGGAGCCATTACTACAGGTAATGAGAGGAGGACAGAGGAGCCATTACTACAGGTAATGAGAGGAGGACAGAGGAGCCATTACTACAGGTAATGAGAGGAGGACAGAGGAGCCATCACTACAGGTAATGAGAGGAGTACAGAGGAGCCATCACTACAGGTAATGAGAGGAGGACAGAGGAGCCATTACTACAGGTAATGAGAGGAGGACACAGGAGCCATTACTACAGGTAATGAGAGGAGGACAGAGGAGCCATTACTACAGGTAGTGAGAGGAGGACAGAGGAGCCATTACTACAGGTAGTAATACAGGTAATGAGGGGAGGACAGAGGAGCCATCACTACAGGTAATGAGAGGAGTACAGAGGAGCCATCACTACAGGTAATGAGAGGAGGACAGAGGAGCCATTACTACAGGTAATGAGAGGAGGACAGAGGAGCCATTACTACAGGTAATGAGAGGAGGACAGAGGAGCCATTACTACAGGTAATGAGAGGAGGACAGAGGAGCCATTACTACAGGTAATGAGAGGAGGACACGGGAGCCATTACTACAGGTAATGAGAGGAGGACACAGGAGCCATTACTACAGGTAATGAGAGGAGGACAGAGGAGCCATTACTACAGGTAATGAGAGGAGGACAGAGGAGCCATTACTACAGGTAATGAGAGGAGTACAGAGGAGCCATTACTAGAGGTAATGAGAGGAGGACAGAGGAGCCATTACTACAGGTAGTGAGAGGAGGACAGAGGAGCCATTACTACAGGTAGTAATACAGGTAATGAGGGGAGGACAGAGGAGCCATTACTACAGGTAATGAGAGGAGTACAGAGGAGCCATCACTACAGGTAATGAGAGGAGGACAGAGGAGCCATTACTACAGGTAATGAGAGGAGGACACAGGAGCCATTACTACAGGTAATGAGAGGAGGACAGAGGAGCCATTACTACAGGTAGTGAGAGGAGGACAGAGGAGCCATTACTACAGGTAGTAATACAGGTAATGAGGGGAGGACAGAGGAGCCATTACTACAGGTAATGAGAGGAGTACAGAGGAGCCATCACTACAGGTAATGAGAGGAGGACAGAGGAGCCATTACTACAGGTAATGAGAGGAGGACAGAGGAGCCATTACTACAGGTAATGAGAGGAGGACAGAGGAGCCATTACTACAGGTAATGAGAGGAGGACAGAGGAGCCATTACTACAGGTAATGAGAGGAGGACACGGGAGCCATTACTACAGGTAATGAGAGGAGGACAGAGGAGCCATTACTACAGGTAATGAGAGGAGTACAGAGGAGCCATCACTACAGGTAATGAGAGGAGGACAGAGGAGCCATTACTACAGGTAATGAGAGGAGGACACAGGAGCCATTACTACAGGTAATGAGAGGAGGACAGAGGAGCCATTACTACAGGTAGTGAGAGGAGGACAGAGGAGCCATTACTACAGGTAGTAATACAGGTAATGAGGGGAGGACAGAGGAGCCATTACTACAGGTAATGAGAGGAGTACAGAGGAGCCATCACTACAGGTAATGAGAGGAGGACAGAGGAGCCATTACTACAGGTAATGAGAGGAGGACAGAGGAGCCATTACTACAGGTAATGAGAGGAGGACAGAGGAGCCATTACTACAGGTAATGAGAGGAGGACAGAGGAGCCATTACTACAGGTAATGAGAGGAGGACACGGGAGCCATTACTACAGGTAATGAGAGGAGGACAGAGGAGCCATTACTACAGGTAATGAGAGGAGGACAGAGGAGCCATTACTACAGGTAATGAGAGGAGGACACAGGAGCCATTACTACAGGTAATGAGAGGAGGACAGAGGAGCCATTACTACAGGTAATGAGAGGAGGACACGGGAGCCATTACTACAGGTAATGAGAGGAGGACAGAGGAGCCATTACTACAGGTAATGAGAGGAGGACAGAGGAGCCATTACTACAGGTAATGAGAGGAGGACAGAGGAGCCATTACTACAGGTAATGAGAGGAGGACAGAGGAGCCATTACTACAGGTAATGAGAGGAGGACAGAGGAGCCATTACTACAGGTAATGACTGGAGGACAAAGGAGCCATTACTACAGGTAATGAGAGGAGGACACGGGAGCCATTACTACAGGTAATGAGAGGAGGACAGAGGAGCCATTACTACAGGTAATGAGAGGAGGACAGAGGAGCCATTACTACAGGTAATGAGAGGAGGACAGAGGAGCCATTACTACAGGTAATGAGAGGAGGACAGAGGAGCCATTACTACAGGTAATGAGGGGAGGACAGAGGAGCCATTACTACAGGTAATGGGAGGAGGAGAGAGGAGCCATTACTACAGGTAATGAGTGGAGGAGAGAGGAGCCATTACTACAGGTAATGAGAGGAGGACAGAGGAGCCATTACTACAGGTAATGAGAGGAGGACAGAGGAGCCATTACTACAGGTAATGAGAGGAGGACAGAGGAGCCATTACTACATGTAATGAGGGGAGGACAGAGGAGCCATTACTACAGGTAATGAGAGGAGGACAGAGGAGCCATTACTACAGGTAATGAGGGGAGGACAGAGGAGCCATTACTACAGGTAATGAGAGGAGGACAGAGGAGCCATTACTACAGGTAATGAGAGGAGGACAGAGGAGCCGTTACTACAGGTAATGAGAGGAGGACAGAGGAGCCATTACTACAGGTAATGAGAGGAGGACAGAGGAGCCATTACTACATGTAATGAGGGGAGGACAGAGGAGCCATTACTACAGGTAATGAGAGGAGGACAGAGGAGCCATTACTACAGGTAATGAGGGGAGGACAGAGGAGCCATTACTACAGGTAATGAGAGGAGGACAGAGGAGCCATTACTACAGGTAATGAGAGGAGGACACGGGAGCCATTACTACAGGTAATGAGAGGAGGACAGAGGAGCCATTACTACAGGTAATGAGAGGAGGACAGAGGAGCCATTACAACATGTAATGAGGGGAGGACAGAGGAGCCATTACTACAGGTAATGAGAGGAGGACAGAGGAGCCATTACTACAGGTAATGAGGGGAGGACAGAGGAGCCATTACTACAGGTAATGAGAGGAGGACAGAGGAGCCATTACTACATGTAATGAGGGGAGGACAGAGGAGCCATTACTACAGGTAATGAGGGGAGGACAGAGGAGCCATTACTACAGGTAATGAGAGGAGGACAGAGGAGCCATTACTACAGGTATGGAGAGGAGGACAGAGGAGCCATTACTACAGGTAATGAGAGGAGGAAAGAGAAGCCATTACTACAGGTAATGAGAGGAGGACAGAGGAGCCATTACTACAGGTAATGAGAGGAGGACAGAGGAGCCATTACTACAGGTAATGAGAGGAGGACAGAGGAGCCATTACTACAGGTAATGAGAGGAGGACAGAGGAGCCATTACTACAGGTAATGAGAGGAGGACAGAGGAGCCATTACTACAGGTAATGAGAGGAGGACAGAGGAGCCATTACTACAGGTAATGAGAGGAGGACACAGGAGCCATTACTACAGGTAATGAGAGGAGGACAGAGGAGCCATTACTACAGGTAATGAGAGGAGGACACAGGAGCCATTACTACAGGTAATGAGAGGAGGACAGAGGAGCCATTACTACAGGTAATGAGAGGAGGACAGAGGAGCCATTACTACAGGTAATGAGAGGAGGACAGAGGAGCCATTACTACAGGTAATGAGAGGAGGACAGAGGAGCCATTACTACAGGTAATGAGAGGAGGACAGAGGAGCCATTACTACAGGTAATGAGGGGAGGACAGAGGAGCCATTACTACAGGTAATGAGAGGAGGACAGAGGAGCCATTACTACAGGTAATGAGAGGAGGACAGAGGAGCCATTACTACAGGTAATGAGGGGAGGGCACAGGAGCCTCTTAAAGAAGAAGTAACAGGTATTAGAGAGCCAGAAATCTTAACTATTTGTAGGTGACCAAATACTTATATTTCATAATTTTCCCATAATTTGCAAATAAATCCTTTAAAAATAGGACAATGTGATTTTGTGGATTTATTTAGACACTTTGTCTCTCATAGCTGAGCTTCTACCTATGAAGTCAGTTACAGGCCTCCCTTGTCATAAGTGGGAGAATTCTTTCTTCTGCAGAATCTACACGTTACAGGATTCTCAGACTTTTGTTTCAGTTTCTCATATTTTCAAGGTTTTTACAACATGTAAGTAAATAAACCTACAATCAGTTGTATGCAGTACAGGAAACACACAGAGAATTCCTAGACTCAAGTCTGATACATTGTAGCTACTACTGATAAGTTTGGCTCACAGACCATTGTCTATTGTGGGTACAATTAAATCCATGTAAACGAGATCAGGACAAGTTTCCTTTTATCAAAAGGATTTATCCATTTATAAATCTCTTAAAAATTATGCTAATGAGCCAGAAAGGCTCTGGGGGACGTTACCAGAGCCCCTCCTTGCTGTAGCTTCTCAAGCTGTTAGACTGTGCAGAAACACTTCATTCCTCCCACTTTGCGAAATTACATCAGGAAGAGGCAGCGGGAAGTGCCAACAACAACAGGCTGTGAATTTGCAGCAAGGAGGGGGCTCTGGTAATGGTCGCCCAGAGCCTTTCTGGCTCATTCGCATAATTTAAAGGTGATTTATAAATACATAAATCTATAAAACCTTTTGATAAAAGGAAATTTGTCCTGTTCTCAGAGACGTGGATTTAATTGTAGCATAATTTTAAAAGATGATTTTATGGTTCAATAAACTTTATTGCAAGTGAGCGAGAAGCCTACAAGTCAGGCACATGTTCGGGTCGCAGCCCCATATTTATCTATGACAAGGAATCATAATCAAGTAGGACTCAAGCTCGACCAAGCAAGTATAAACGTATCTAACATTAACTAAACATCTAGAGGTGGAAAAATAAGGGGGGTAGGGAAAGAAGGGGGGGGGGGGAAAGGGGAAGGGGGAGACAAGGAATCAATCACTACACATCAAGGTTAGGGGGTACCCCCAGTTGCTGAAACAGCGGTGCCCATGATTACGACGTCTATATCCAAGAGGTTAGATCAGGTGAGTTCCTGAACGTGTCCCACCTGTACCAGGTTTTATGGAAAACATCATATTGATTGTTATCTAATGCTCTCAGTTCCTCCATTCGTCTCAGTCTGTCCATCTCCTCCACCCACAGTAGTCTGGTAGGTGGAGAAGTGGACTTCCACAATCTAGGAATTACCAGTCTCATTGCCACTATGCAGTGACGCAGGAGGCCTTTTTTGATGTCTCTAAGGCGCCCTGGGAGCATTGATAACAGAGCAATATCAGGAGAAATGCTCCCTGTGGAGCCGTATAGCTGCTTGTAGAGATCCCAAATGGTTCCACACTGCCGCCACCACTCCACAGTCCCACCACACGTGAAGCATGGTGCCCCTGTCCTTGTGACAGCGCCAGCAAATAGGAGAAACTGAAGGGAACATGCTATGTAGGCGAGTGGGGGTTCTATACCACCTAGTAAGGATTTTAAAATTAGTCTCCTGGATTTTGTTGGACACCGACATCTTATGGGTTAGAAGGAGGGACTTTTCCCATTGTTCTTTGGTGAAGGTTTTACCCAACTCCGTTTCCCATGCCTTCATATATGGCAGTGGCAGGTCCTCCCCCCCGCAACCCGACAACATCCCATAGACTAGAGACACTCCATGAGGAGTCAGTTTGGCCGAACTGCAGATGGACTCAAAAGCCGTAAGTGTGGAGGTTAAGGTTCCCCCGGGAGTCAGAGCTTGAATAGCACTACGTAGTTGAAGATAATGTAGCCATACCCCAGGATAAGGTCTCCTATCCCCCAAGATGTCGTTTAGAGAGCGTATCCCTGTTGTGGATATTATCTCCCCCAGAGTCTTATGACGACCGTTGTCATTTAGTAATATAGGGCATCTATTTAAGGTTTCCGGCATTCCGGGAAGACCCATGACCGGGGACAGAGGACCGGGGACATTAATAAGTTTGACCCTGATGGCGAATTTGCCCCAGACTTTCAAGATGTGCGACATTAGTGGTGAGATGTTGTAGGAATCCCAATCACTCTTAGGGGGGAGCCAGAACAGATCTGGGAGATGGCCATTATTCAGTAGGGAACATTCCAGGTCTACCCATAGCTTCCCGCTGTTTCGACTTGTCAGGTCTAGTACCACCTTACTTATGACCGCTCTATGGTAGCGTGAGAAATCTGGAAGACCTGCCCCCCCCCAATTCTTTGTGTCTTGTTAAGATGCTATGTTTTATCCGTGGGGGGGAGTTCTTCCAAACAAATTTAGTAGCTAGTTTCCTGAGTCGATCTAGGAAAGCGGCGCTTAGATCTAAGGGAACCGTCTGAAAAATGTAGAGGATCTTAGGCAGGGAGTCCATCTTAAGCGTATTCATCCTACCAAACCAAGAAAGGGAGAGGGAACTCCACGATTTGAGATCGGTTTCTATGTTCCTAAGCAGGGGCGCATAGTTCAAAGCGTAAATTTGGTTAGGATCTGATGGAATGTGCACTCCAAGATATTTAATATGCCCATTTGCCCATTTAAAGGGAAGGGAGGTGGTCAGGGAGGAGACCAAATGATTTGGGATATTAATGTTCAAGATCTCAGATTTTTGGACATTAACCTTAAAATTGCTTACTCTACTGTATGCCTCAAACTCCCTCATAATATTAGGTAGACTTACTACCGGATCCGAGACATAAATGAGTAGGTCATCAGCAAACAGTGAGAGTTTATAAGGTTTTCCTTTGACCTCTAGACCTCTAATGGATGGGTTATCACGAAGTGCACAAGCCAAAGACTCCATCACCAGGATATAAAGAAGTGGGGACAATGGACACCCCTGTCTCGTGCCATTACGAATGGGAAAGGGGGAGGATACCGACCCGTTAACCCTGACACACGCGGACGGATTTGTATAGAGGGCCATAATTCTGTTCCTTGTCTTTGCTCCCAAACCCAACCTCGTGAGAGTGGCCCCCAGGAACCCCCAATGTACCCTATCAAAAGCTTTTTTCGGCATCCACCGTAAGCAGACATAAAGGGGTCCCCGAGCGCCGAGCCCACGAGATCAGGGTAAGCGTTTTTAGGGTATTGTCCCTTGCCTCACGACCCGGAACAAAGCCCACCTGTTCAGGGTGAATTAAGTTTGGAATAAATGGGGAAATGCGTAAAGCTAAAATCTTGGAGTATATTTTGAGATTGATATTAATCAAGGAGATGGGCCTATAATTTCCGCAGTGGTTGGGGTCCTTACCCGGTTTAGGGATAACCGAGATGTGGGCTCTAAGGGATTGTGGGTCAAAGGGACTGTCTATGTCTATAGAGTTGAAGAAGTCCGTCAGAGGTGTAGCTAGGACTTCCCCAAAGACTCTATAAAATCTGGGTGTGAAGCCATCTGGCCCAGGGCTCTTGCCCATTTTCAGTTCCTTTATTACCTGCAGAATTTCTTCTGAGGTGAAGTCATTATCAATTGTAGAGGCTTCCTCTGGGGAAATAGAGCTTGGGAAATGAGATTCCAGATAACCTGAGATCTCCTCCATGAAGCGGACAGGATCAGTAGCAGGAACATCCAGATTATATAGAGCGGTGTAGAAGTTACTAAATTCCCGAAGAATCTCATTCGGTGAGTTAACTAAGGTGCCCTGAGGTGAGTATATGGACATAACTGGTGCCTGAGGGGTCCTAGGATGTAGGGTTTTGGCTAGCAATTTCCCGCATTTATCTCCATATTCGAAGTAATCTTTTCTCACTTTATCTCTAAAACATAGGCTCTTTTGATCTAATATTTGGAGGATCTTGTGTCTAATAGTTGAGATTTCCGTCTTCAAAAGATCAGTTGGGGAAGATTTATTAGCGGTTTCTTTAGAACCCAATTCTGAGAATAAGGAGCTCAGTTTTGCAGAATTTTCCTTTTTAAGTCGCGCCCCATGTGCCATAAACACCCCTCGGATGGATCCCTTTAAAATCTCCCATCTAACTGGCATTGTAAGATGTTGAGCCTGACTTGAGGATATAAAGTCCGTGATTACACCCCGAACCTCAGCTTCGCATAGGGCATCATTTAGTAGGTTGTCATTTAATCTCCAGGAGAATTCCTTTGTGCGTTTGCCCAGGTGGCCTAACCACCCGTACACAGGGGCATGATCTGACCAAAGGGTGGAATCGATAGAACTCTTACGGCCCCGATCTAACAGTTGGTGTGATACGAAGAGGTAATCTAGGCGGCCATAGCTGTTATGTGCTTGAGAGTGATGGCTATAATCTCTGACTCCCGGGTGAAGCACCCTCCACATATCTACTCATTTAAGGTTTAATAATGAGCGTCTCAGCCTACGTAGTGCCAGGTGGGAAAGTGAGGACCTACCTGTGGAAGAGTCCAGCGCAGGGTCAAGAGGGACGTTGAAATCGCCTCCTAGAATCAATGCAGATCCTTCAGCAAAGACAGCCAATTTTTTCAGAACACCCAAGCCAAAAGACACCTGGCCCTGGTTTGGAAAATAAACATTAGCAAGTGTGAAAACATTTCCCAGTAAGTCAATTTTAAGAAATATGTAACGGCCTTCCGTGTCTATCTCCGTGGCCAATATAGTCGGATGGAACGACTCGTGGAAAGCTATGGAAACTCCACAAGCCTTCCTAGAGGGGTGGGGGCAGTGGTGCCATACAGGGTAATACTTATTATGCAATATGGGGATGCTGTCCACTTTAACCGGTTCGCGACCGCCCGCCGTGTATTCACGGCGGCGGTCGCGTTCCGATGCATGGAGAGGGCTCGCGGGTCGAGCCCTCTCCATAGCCGGTAAGTCTCTGCTGCATATTGCAGCAAAGGCTTACCGGTAACACCCGCGATCGGTGCCGGCACCGATCGCGGGTGTTTTCTTGCAGAACGCCGCCGGCAAAGCTGCCGGCGGCTTCAAACAGATGGCGGCGCATGGGCGCCGCCATCTTTCCGAGGATCGCCGCTCCCTGTGACGTCATCGGGGAGCGGCGATCCGTTGCCATGGTAGCTTCGGGTCTCACGAAGACCCGAAGCTACTTCGAGTTAACCCATTCATTACAATGTGCTATCAGCACATTGTAATGTATGAGGAGTAAAATCCCCATATACTGCCATACTGTAGTATGGCAGTATATGGTAGGATCGATCAGACAACCTAGGGTTAAAGTACCCTAGGGAGTCTGAAAAATAGTAAAAATAAAAATTAAAAAAAAGTTTAAAAAAAAAAATTATAATAAAAAAACCTAAAAATTCAAATCACCCCCCTTTCCCTAGAACTGATATAAATATAAATAAACAGTAAAAATCATAAACACATTAGGTATCGCCGCGTCCGAAAATGCCCGATCTATCAAAATATAGTAACGGTTTTTCACTGCGTTTAACCCCGTAACGGAAAATCGCGTCCAAAGTCAAAACTGGCACTTTTTTGCCATTTAAAAAAAAATTTAAAATTCTATAAAAAGTGATCAAAAGGTCGTACAGTCCTAAAAATAATATCATTGAAAACATCATCAAAAGTCGCAAAAGATGACACCACCCTCAACTCCATACGCCAAAGTATGAAAAAGTTATAAGCACAAGAAGACGGCAAAATAAAAAAAAAATTTTTGTTCATGAGGTTTTAATTTTTGTAAATGTATGAAAACATTATAAAACCTATACAAATTTGGTATCCCTGTAATCGTACTGACCCAAAGAATAAATTAGATGTGTCATTTGTGGCGTGAAGTGAAAGCCGTAATATCCAAGCCCACAAGAATACGACACAAATGTGTTTTTTCACCATTTTCACTGCATTTGGAATTTTTTTCCCGCTTCCCAGTACATGGCATGGAATATTTAATACCATCACTATGAAGTGCAATTTGTTACGCAAAAAACGAGCCATCACATAGCTTTTTACGTGTAAAAATAAAAAACTTATAGATTTTTGAAGGTGGGGAGTGAAAAATGGAAATGAAAAAACGGGAAAGGGCTCGGTCCTTAACCGGTTAAAGTGAGTCTCTTGAAACATTGCTACCAGAACTCGTCTCTTATGGAGACGATATAATATTTGGCTTCGTTTCTCCGGTTTATTTAGGCCCCTGGCATTATATGTACAGAAAGTTAATACCGCCATAGTTTAGGTAAAGGAGAGCTTAGATCATGTATAAACGATGTAGTGAGGGGAGGGAGGAGGTTAGACCAGGAAAGAACGGGGAGGGAAGAAAGGGGTAAACAAACATGACAAACATAACATACATGAGAAAATGTACAACCCAGGCCCCTAGTGGGCCTGGTAGATCTAAGAAAAGGCATAACAAGCCAAGGCGATGTCCAGCACCGCAACCCTAAGGGGGAGACGAGGAGACCAATGGGGGGCGAGTCTCCCGGCACATCTCCGCCAAAAAACAGTGTATTCATAATACAAGAAAAAATATACTAAGCGCTTCTGAGTTAGAATTTCAAATAATTAAAGACTATAAAAGCCCCTGCTAAACTCCCAAAGGTATCGTAACCTGTGATAAATCGAGGAGTACAGGTATTATTATACAACCACGTGAAAAAAGATTATAACAGCATGGTAAGGAAAGTATAACAGGTAACACCTATCAAATAGAAAAGTATACAAAAAAACCGTTCAGGTTCCGGTAGAGTGATTCGTAGCTCGGTCTGAGCCTCTTCTGCGTGCTTCCTGCCACTTCTCTCTCGGCGGTTGAACCGGGGCCGAGTTGATTATAGGCCACTCAGGTAGGGCTATCTGTGGCAGCTCGAACGTCCCCAGAAATTTCGGAAGGTCTCCGAGGGATCTGAAGACAGCCGACTTCCCATTTTTCTTAGCGATCAGTTGAAATGGGTAGCCCCATCTATACGGGATGTCCCTGGATTGCAATTCCGTCAATAGAGGACGCAAGGCCCTCCGCAGTTGAAGGGTTCTCTTCGCTAGGTCTGGGTTAATTTTGGATCCACGGAACGTGATGTCCTTGAGCTCCCTTGCACGGCGAAGTATCTCCTCTTTTTCCTTGAAAAAATGGACTCGGCATAGGATGTCTCTAGGACGCTCAGAAGCCGCCGGCTTAGGGCCCAGTGTGCGATGGATACGATCCAGTTCAATTGGAGAGGCAGAAGGTTGGTTCAAGATCTCTGCAAAAAACGCTTGGGCCCACTCCTCAAGTTTAGATGGTTCCACGTCTTCATTCACGCCTCTAATCCTTAGATTGTTACGGCGGTGTCTGTTCTCAATATCTTCCAGATGTGTCAAAATACTAGAGATATGGGATGCATGCTCCTGTAGAACTTGTGAGTGAGTGTCCAATTGATCTAGAATTTTCTCCTGGGCAGACTCCGCTTCTGCCACCCTGTGGCCAATGTGATGTATTTCTTTTTGCAAACCAGCAATGTCCCTTTTGTGAGATTCCTCCAGCCTTGAAAAAAGGTTATTGATTTCATGCCTGGTAGGCATGGCACGTATATGAGCCTTCCAGTCCCATTCTTGTTGGGAGGCACTTGCCCCCTGGGATGGGGAAACATTGCCCCCCTGGCTTGCAGTGGGGGTGGGAGGTAGGGCCCTGTGAGGAGTGGAAGGCCATGTTAATGAAGGGGAGGCCTGGGATGGAGGCACTTCTCCTCTGCTCCCCGACAGTGGGGGGTAATCTTCATGATGCCCCTCTCAAGGGGCACTCACCGTGGTGCCCGGGGACTGCGGGGCTGACTCCTCCACTTCACTCAGCTCCTGCTGAGAGGATGGCGCTGCGGTGTGGGGATGACGGGCGGTCGCGGTCGCCATCTTGGAAGCCTCGTGCGCCGCGTCCTTTAGGCAGCTCCGCTGTCCTGAGGAATTTAGTTATGGCTCCTGGGTCAGCTGCTGGGGGTGCCGTGGTCCTCCTCGGTCCTCTCCTGTGGACCATGATGTGATCGGGGCTCTCTGCGCTCTGTGCTACGGGTGTCTGGCGGGAATGGCCGGGAGCTCGCAGTCAGTGCGACTCACTCCGCCATCGCCAAGCCACGCCCCCCTAAAAGATGATTTTAGAAGGAAGGAGGCCATGGATAATAAATATAAGAAGATCACCACAGTCCCTGTGCCTGGATCTATGAGTAATGTCCCTGGTTTATCATGATGGATTTTAATGGTAGATTTCCTTTCAGGATTTATAAAATCTCTCCCCAGCTACAGGACAGGGTTAAGTTGAAACTATCCACACCAAGCCAAAACAGCGGAGCAAAGTTATGAAATTGCCTAAAAGAGTATAAAAAAAGCTGGAAATAAGTTCTCTCAATATCTAATACTGAATAAGGAATGGGACACATGATATTACAAGGTTCGAGTTTTTATTATTTATACATCAATTAACCTCTTCAGTTTTATACATTTATGTTTTTATAAAACTCCTTTATGGGGTTGTACAAGGTTTACAGCTTCTCTCCAGCCACAGGTTACAGTGGAAGTCGGTGATCCGAATCCACATATGGTCTCCATGGCAACATTACACATGGACGCTCGCGTAGACTTGGAGCCTGTACAACAACACACAGAATCTCAGGAGGGGTCGGCGTCCCTTGTGCCGCCATATCATCCATCCATATGGTGCTGCTGTATCAAATAATAATTGGATTGTAAGGCCTTCAGGCAATTCTAGGTCAGCACAGAACGGTTTATCATATATTTAATGTATATTGTGTATATCTGCAGTTCTAGGTCTCAAACATAAGAGTGGACTCTAACTAAGAGCTGACGTAGACTTACAAGCCGTATTTGTCTTCTACTTTTTCTTCGGGTTCCATGTTCCGGGCTCGAATGTGTTACCGGTGCTGGATGGCTCTTCACTCGTCGTTGGCTTTTCGTAAAGTCTGGCAGATGCGTGTCCTTTGACCTGCACTTTCACTGGTTGATCCTCTTCCCCAGCTGTAGCCGTAGCATCCATCTTCAGAGACTCCTCCCCCTTGGCACTTATTTCCTGTCTTATCTGTTCATTTTTAAGGATCTCCTGAAATAGATAAAAAGCAGAAAGTTTATGTTTAGGATTCTGGTTCCAACAAGAAACTTCACCTTTAATAACATTCGGCTCCATGAAATCTGCAAGCTGCACCTCGAGCCTAATTAGACACATATCATGGACTATTGTTAATCCGTGGGTTCATTACAAACGTCCCTCTGATGCTTCTGACCCTTTTTACTGCTCTGAGAGTATAACATCTGAATACATACTGCAGTTCCTAAGCCCCCAACTATACAGTAGATTTTTTTTTTCATGGGTGGGGGGGTTGGCCAACCTGATGGCAAATATTGGGTGAGAGAAGGATTGGACAACTTGGATTGCAACTACCTCATCAATTTCTTCTCTGGAGATCAGCACCACATGTCGCCCCCCCCCCCCCCCCAAAAAAAAAAAAAAAAAAAAAAAATCAAGCAAGGGAACTACATGAACACAAATGAAATGCTGTATTCTCGGCTTCATGTACACCATAGTGGATTAGTGTTGAAAGTGGCACACAGGCCATCGCCCCAGCACAGAGTCTGCCAGGACTCAAGGCCTCCTCCAGCAGCGCCAGGATTGCGCTAGAATGGATTGCTGCAGCCAATATCAGACATAAGGTGGAGAAAAGAGAAAGGATGTAGGAGGGGACATTATGATTTAAGATGCACCCAAATACAGTATCCTCAGACTAGAGCAGAGCAGACCAGACCCTTGGGTTCGGCTGCACAACCCGGACTTTTGCTGGATTGGAGCTGGAACAGCCAATCCGCAAATTGACGTCCCATGCATCCAGCCATGGATATGGCCAGGGGAGTCTAGCTGCTATGGTGGTTAGGGGCATAAATTGGCTGTTCCGGTTTTGCCAATTTAGCAATATGTTTGGGTGGTGCAGCCGAACGTGAACATCAGGTCTGCTCGTCTCTACTGTGGATGCCAATACCATTGAAACCTGTGTCGCAGCAGGGAGCAGTAAGTCATTGGGGCACCTTTGTGGTTATTCTCTTATTAATATGTTTGAGTTGAAGAGGTGGGTATGGAGACTTTCCATTGGTAGAGGTTTACGAATTAGACATTATTACAAAAGCTTGTTTGGGTTTGTGTGGGTTTGCCAGTGACTTGCAATGGGGAGTTCCCTTCACTTATACAGACAAAGCCAAAAGGCTGAGTGTAGAAGTTGCCATTATGATTTTGAGATCATGCTGGGACTTCCTGCTGTGGAAGAGGAAGAGATAGCTACGTTATTAAGCGTCTCCACTCAAAGTGTTCACATAGTCGGCTATAAAAAATGGCTAACATGAAACCATTCTGACACTACAAACAGAGAAAGCGCCACTTATAACTTGTAGAATTCACATTTAACATTTAATATCTAATATCTGCAGCTAAGTCGGGCCGGAAAGGAAGGCCAGCTAAATACAGCCATAAACTACAAGCCCTCGGCTATTTAAAGGCAATGAGTAGCACTTAGGCCTCTGTGGGGAATCTTCTCAGGACAACAAAGGCCATCCAAGTATTTCTCTCCCATGAGCTGCGCTTCCTTTGTGCTCCTGCCAGCGGAGATGTAAACAGTTGCCAAATCAACGTCAGAACTAATTCATTCAAATTCAATTTCGGAGCAAACATTCTTTGATCAATTATAATAATTAAAATGTTACTGCATTCGGTTCCTTTGAAAACACATTTTAGACTCTGCTCCCTTCTGTATTCTTCACCATCGTCATATGGATCAAATCGGGTCGAAAAGTCCTTGGGGTTTGGAAACAAGTAGGCAACTCGTTTTATTTAAAAGAGCGTATAAATCCAACTGTATGTATTTTGCTTAGTTATATGGGGTTAGGGGGCGCTGTAGAACAACAAAATGTTGCACATTCCTTTACAACACAGGACAAGTATGTGCTCACTGGTCCACCTACATGTGTTAGGAAGCCCTGATGTGGCATCAGCTTCAACCTGGGAAACCATCTGATACACAGGTGATTTTGCATGTTTTTCACCTGCCAAGAATAAAAGTCTAAAAATTTGTCACAATTATTAAAAAATGTAAAAAAAAAAACCCCCACCACACCAGGTGTCGTCAATCTTTCTCAGTCTGGGATGCTATGCAAGATCTCACTTTGTGAGGCAAGGATAATTCTAAGAAAGTTCAGGATGCGGCACAGAACTACTGACATGAACTGGGAAGAAAGTATCAAAGATTATCATTAGTAACAGCCATGCTGTCATGGAGTAAAATCATGCGGGGCATGCATGGTACCCCCTGCTCATGCCAGCACATAGCCAAGCCCGTTTGGCCATCTGAATGATCCAGTGGAGGCTAGGAGAAGGTCATGTGGTCTGATGAGACCAAAATCGAATTTTTTTGTCTTCAAATCCGCTCACTCCACCACTGCAATAGTAGGAGGAAGAAGGATGGGTTCAGCCCTAGGAACACCGTCCCAACCGTGAAGCATGGAGATGGAAGAAGAAGGATGAGTTCAACCCCAAGAACACTGTCCCAACCATGAAGCATGGAGATGGAACCATCATACTTTAGGGAAGCTTTTCTGTGAAGGAGACAGGACAACTGCTCCGTATTGAAGAGAGGATGGATGGCGCCCAAGTATCGCAAGATTTTGTCCAAAAACCTCCTCCTCAGTAAGAGAATTAAAGATGGATCATGGCTGTTTATGACAAGGACCCAAAACACACAGCCAGGGAACTAAGGGGTGGCTCTGTAAGAAGCATTTCAAGGTCATGGAGTGGTCTAGCAGGTCTCCAAACCTAAACCCAATAGAAAATCTTTGGAGGGAGCTAAATCTCAATGTTTCCCAGCAACAGCCCTAAAACCTGAAAGACCTGGAAATGATCTGTTTGGAGCACTGGGCCAAACTCTCTGCTACAGTGCAAACTAGAAGAACTTCAAGAAACGTCTAACCTCTATTATTTGTTTCAGTACCAAATATTACGTTCTCTTTTTCCATGGTATCAAATAAGGATTTCATACAATAAATTACTAGTCATTTTAAAATCATACTATCTGATTTTCTGGATGTTTCTTTAGATTGCGTCTCTCACAGTTGATGTGTACAAATAATAAACATTACAGATCTCTCCATTCTCTGTAGGTAGGAAAACTTGCAAAGTTGCCAATGTATCATAACTCAATATGTGACACTATTGACTTTTGACTATTTCTAGTTATGGGTTTTAATTATTTTCGAACATTTTTACATGAACTACTCTCATTTGCACTCATTATACAGACTGTCAGTCATGTGTATGGGAGTATCTCACACACGCAACATCCCCCACCGGGTCCTAGCCTTTTCTTGGGGCCTGGATGCAGCCAGGGCCCAGAATACCGGAGTGGCTGGCGGTTGCGGCCTAGGCACGCTAGTGTCACCGTGCTTGGTATGAGGATCGGAGGGCTGTCCCACAGCCTGGCAGGTCTCCAGCAGGTGGTGTGTGCAAGCAAATGTAGATGAGAGGCTGATGTACTGAATCTCCCTGGGGCAACCGCTTAGTGTCCGTATTATATGTCCCTGGGTAGTGGATGGGGAAGCCCTTGATGGTACAGCCATATACAGGGACCAGACGGAGCCAACATTGTGCAAAAGTAACTCACGGTTCTTGCAGGCAAGTCCGGATTACTGGAAGTGGTCATGGAGAGTGATCCTCAGGAGTAGATTCACCAGCCTGGTAGTAGGTGGAGGCTGGGAGGTAGCTGTGTCCAGGTATGGAAGCTGCAGCTTTGTCCTGGGTGTTCTGTGTGTCTGTGCTAGCTGTGCACTGACACACTGTCTCCTTCTCTCAATGTGTGTTCCATGTTGAGAGCTGAGGCCTACAAGGCCTGTAGCAGGAGCTTGTGCTCTAAGGTGATGCTCTTCAGTCAGGAGCTAGGTTCCAAGAGCTGCTCCTCAGTCAGGAGCTGGGCCTCAAGAGGACTTGTCACTTCCTGTCCAGGGGTTTTGTTACTTCCTGGTCAGGTGGTGTTCACTCTCCAATCACACTCCAGCTTACAGATTGGAACATCATTGGATAACATGAATTACATAGATTTTAACCCTTGCCTGTCCAGGCAGAATCTACCACTGCTAATTGACTCTAATAGACTGTATTACCCTAAACGTGAGCTGGTCAGACTCCTCTAGAGGGATCCTACAGATGGAGGGCCTCATTCGCAAGCCTACACGTTGGCAGGGGCGTTTCACATCATTATACAGGGTGTCAGTCATGTGTATAGGAGTATCTCATACACATCAGCTTCCTTACGGTTCCAATGATAATATTTTTGGTCCCAGTATCTTTCGGATGCCAAGCCTGGAATCACAATCGGACCCCATCTGGTCTATAACACATTATAGCTACGGTAGGTAATAGCACTTATAGTGGAGCCACTCATCCTCTCACCATGTATAATACCAAGAGAATAATCCAATCGGCTACAGAGGAAGAGCACTCTGGATGGAGGAGAACATGGATGGCTGGGGTATAGAGGATGTCCCCGGAAGCACATGGAGGGTTTGTGACCATCACTGGTGTTTAGCCCATAAGTGCAGTTATAAACTTCTAATCCACCAACCATGGCTTCAGCTTACAGATGTAGTTCAGGATCCTGTGGTGATCGTCCTTAAAACTAGTTTGACCAGAGTTATAAATCTGATATACAAAATACACCAAAGAAGTTCCAAAAACTGGAGTAAATGCCTGCTGAATGTATCTGCCCCTCTACTATTGCAATCAGTGGGATTCTGCTAGACATATGGGGTGCGTCAAAAAATGGCAGACATTCAAATTCCTCCATATGAGCTCCTTATGAGGTGTTTGCTCATGAAAGAAAGTACTCAAAATTTTAATCCCCAAGTGATGTTTACAAAATATTTTTAACCCCTTACTTTACAATTGCACTCTGTTTTATTGGTGCTCCTATCGCTCAGTGATGATAAATTGTAACATTCCAGAGTGAGGAGGGGACTCTCTGAGCAGACACATTATAATCCATCTAGTGCTGTGAGATGCTGTGTGCTGACAGTGTACTTAGATTATCAGGGAACAAGGTTAATATAAACTTTTATTTAACTTCTGAACATTCTACTAGTATCTGATACACAGAAAAATAGATGAGACAGGTCAGAGATGAGATGGATAGAACATAGAAAGATACACTTCAGCTGTACTACATCTCACTGTCAGCTCTGCTATGCCTCCCTCCCTTGGATAAAGACCTTATCATATCTGTAGCTTGTAGAGCAAGTTTCTGCACACTGCTCCTTGCCAGCAGGGAGTGCCTGTATCTGAGCTAGTCTTGTAATGCACGTGGGAGGGTAGAAGGCAGGGAGCACTGCAGTGTGCAGACAGTAGAAGCTATTCAGAAGAATCTGCCCAGCCTGACCATAATCAAAAGATTTATGGTTGGATCCCGTGGCAACAGAAATTGTACACACCAGGACTGATAGAGACAGGTTGGAATTATATCTGTGACACGCTGTATTTATGTTAATAACAGTCAATTGGAGAATGTTGAATCTTGACTCAGTGGAAATACTCCTTTAGTGTAGAACAATATGGTCACCCTAAAAGTTATTTATGGCCAATTACATTTTGGGGTAGACAAATTCGTAGGTTACAACCAAATTGGTTATTCTCCATGGATATATTATATGTAAATAACATGGCATCGGAGCAGGTCATGTGTCATGTAGAAGTATGGGATTGATCTATTTCTATAGTATTCCGCTGCTCTATAATTCAGATTCCTCATTTATTCGTCATCCAAAGTGCCAGATCTATAGAGATAAAGTTCCATTTTTAGAAGGAGGGGGGTGGGTTTCATTGTTTCCCAAAATATATTGAATTTTAGAAATGTAACATAGCGCCACCTTGTAGAGCATAAAAGGAAAAGAGATACAGTGCAAATGTTCACGTGCATGTAATTATCGGGGATCGCTGACCGCTCTTGGAAGCAATACCGCATCGCTAGTTCCGGACAAAATCACATCTGACACACGGTACATTTCTGCGAGCCCTCTACTGTGCCAGCCAATATCCAGCTACATTGCTGTCTAATTTTTGGCAGTGTCATCAAAGTATTCTGGCATATGCCGGCTGAACAGTTGGCTCCTGTTATCTCTTTCACTTTGTTAGATCCAAGTTACTAGATTTGGTCTAATTCCTAATCATTCTTTTCAACTTTTTTTTTTCCAGATAAGATCATGGCCGAAGTGAGCCATAAAAAGAATGGTAAAATTTTGGAGCGCTGCATACAAAAATGTAAATGCATTTATCAATATTTTTGTAGTCCAAAAATGTTGGTCTTGGATTCATATTACAATGAATGGCATGGGCAAGGCCCTACAGGTGTTGTCCGGGATAAAACTTTTATACATACAGGCAGTCCCCGGGTTACGTACAAGGTAGGTTTTTTTGGGTTTGTACTTAAGTTGAATTTGTATGCGAGTCGGAACTGGTATATTTTATTATTGTAAACTCCAGAAAAATATTATTTTGTCCCTCTGACAATTAGATTTAAAAATAATTTTGTGCCGTCAAGGATTTTGTGGGAAAAAGGATCATTGTGGCCTGGGAGTAAAGTAAAGCATCCAGAGAGCTTCACCAGAGTTCACAGTGGGCAGGGAGGTCCGTCTGTAACTAGGGGTCATCTCTAAGTTGGATGTCCTTAAGTTGGTGACTGCCTGTATAGCTCTGGGGAACATTGGTTGTGGCGCTCCTGTTCAGCCGACAGTCGTGGTCCTGCTATATCAACAACTACTGGATGTAGCAAATGCGTGACTCTTCATGTGATGCCACCAGAGACCCACACAAAGATGACTCCATCCTCTCAGTTCAGAGAATAAGATTTTCAGAGAGTACATTTTTTCCTGGGATATACCAAGACAAAATAGGAACCCATACTTTTATGGTGGTCATAGAAATTATTCAATCCACTGATTTTAACTATTTGATTGGTCTATGCAGGGCCGCCATTGGGGCAGTAATGCCATCATACGCCCGAGCCCCACTTTCCTGAGCTACTACTGCCTGAAAAACCAATTGTATCAGCGTCTTTAAGAGAAAAAAATGATTCTATAAAAAAGTGAATTTCCTTGCAAGTTCCGAGGCATTTTTTTCAAGCTGCAAATGTAAAGCTCTAGACAGAATAATAACTATATTTGGTTCCTGTCATATGTGCACCACAGAAATATTAGTAAGACAATGGCTGCAGGTGCAAAGCCGAATGTGTTCATTCCATAAAGAATGGCAATATCCTCGCTATTTATGTAAACACCGGGGACCCCCTAATTGCACATCATTTACAATCTTTAATGTTCTCACAATCGCTGGAAAGTGTTTCCAAATGCTATTTTACAGAATCACAAGCTCTATTCCCCGTGCACATCCCCATTACTGCGCTAGAAGACTTTTCCATTTGTTGTACGCCATTTGCTTTATAGATTGCGGTATAAATCTACCATCGGCTTTACATCAGAATGTGTAACCTTCCATAAGAAAATGTCTTTGTGAACATGTACCTACCTTTCTGTGCTCTCCCTATACAGGATGAAGACATCGAAAGACAATGTCAAATATGGCTAAAAATCTGTAGTAGCCTCATAGAGAGGAGAAATTCATTGTGGATCTCAGCGCTGTCTTTTATCCTTTTTATATGTCTATATGCGTATTGATATGTCACATATAAGGTCTCCTTGCAAACCCAGCTGTTTTACTTAATATTCCATCTTACTCAGGACAAACCCTAGGTCCGGATAATGCACTTGCCACTTTTCATGCCAAAGCCTTCTTCCCTTTACATGTTAATCTGAGCATCGATGCTAGCCCTACTCGCTGAGCCGCGATCGCAGCACAACTCTCGCGAGATCTGTGTGGCCCGCGCGTGCGCAGTTCCCCCGCAATGGAGGTGGAGGTGCAGGGGTAGCTGCGCATGCGCGGGACCGCGCGGACGACGTGGGAGGTTCGTGGCAGCGGCAACAGTGATTACAGGTGCATACTAATCAAACACTGCCATAGGCTGATCAGCTGAACGACTTTTGCATATATACCTTCATACTAGCAACACCTCATTACCCCTGAGGAAGCCACGGACGTGGCGATACGCGTGGGGCTCTAGCCCACTCTACCCCCTGTTGCAGGCCAGCAATTAGGTAATAGAAGCACATACCAGTGCTATTATGACTCTGTGGATATCGGGCTTATTTCAGCCTTTATGTATTACCTGCATGTATCTATTTCAATAGCACTGCTGCTTATACATGATCCATGAGCACTTTTTTGCTGTTGCAACTTTATTGTTATGGGGATATTGTGGAGGGGTATATTTTTGGTTTTATCATAACCAAACCCTGATGTAGCATGTTATGTGTACATGCCCTTTTTTAAGTGTTTTTATGGTGTTTTGTTTAATAAAAATTGTATATTTTTGAGCTATATTTTGGCTTATATGTGGACATTTGTTACACACCACTCTGTTTTTGTGCAAATAATTTAGTACTCATGGTGTGGGTCCCATTTCATATGGACTTGATGGCAGTTCTTGCCACATTTTTGTATATTCTGAGATAAATGTGGACATTCCTTCCCAGTGTCTTGTTCTCATCTGTAGCAGAGGAGCTTCACTACTGAGCATGTACATAAAGTGCAGCCACATTAATCTCAACTAAAAGCCTAGAAGAGGGGTGCACAACTCACAGCCAACCGACCGCATGGCGCCTGTCATGCGAAGGGTTGTGGTACGCTCATACCGAGTCCAAAAAGCTCTTCCATAACTGATGGCAGACCATTGGTGCAGAAGGCCAGGTAGCGGTAAATGCAGCAGAGAAATGTTTACTGTTCCTCAACTCCTGACACTAGTTGTATACATCAGGGTAAGGACACAGAGCAGAGCGACACAAGGGGCAGAAGTCGTCCTCAACTGCTCCTGGTGCAGCCCTGCTCCGGGACCTGATGCCACTGCATACAACCAGCCCGGGACACAGAGGGGCACATCAAGTGAATGAGCTGCAGCGTGGTGCAGGGAGCAGAAGAGGAGCCGGAAAAAGTTTCTGGGGTGGTATTTTGTGCTGTACTGTGGTTGAATTTTGTGCTGTACTGTGGTTGTTGGTGCATTTAGGATGCTGCCCTTAAAGTTGAGCAGTATGACAGTAGGACAATGAAGCCCTTGGACCAATTTTGTTCACCCATGGTCTGTCATGACCAGACAACCCATTAAATCTTCATCCACCCTACTCGAAACGTGACATTGCCAACGCTGCCATCAGGATTTTCTCGCCAACTCTGGATATAAAGGAAGCCGCTGCATAAGTAAATAGATTATGAATTATTATTAGCGACATAAGAGACCAAATACGAATAAGAGACAGGGGACGATGAAAGTTAAGTAGAACTTTCCTGAATAACTTTCATCAAGAGTAAAAAGTAATTATGGAAATGTCCTCTATGATTTATTATACCTCTGCTAGGGAAGGCAAAGGAAGCTGCCATGATTAAAATATGAGCATAATTAATGCAGACTTTCACAGAGCTTTCTACAGACCCCAATTAGAAAAAAAAAAAAACCGCCAAAAGTTTTAAAACCTGGTAAACTGTTGGGGCATCACAAACAATGAAGAGACTTGTAACACTTCCCCTACTGGGGATAAACTAATTGCACAAACTACATGAGAACATTGCAAGTTTTTCGTTAAAAAGCATTTGTTAATCTTACTAGAAGGATGATCGGTGTTTAAACTTACACCTGCACCGACAGAAGAGTACCCCAAGCCATCTGTAAAGACCCTCTTCTGCAAGATGGTGTTGGTTGGTTAGGACCTATACTAACTAACATGAATGTCCCTCAGAACAGGTCCCAAAAAATAACCAAATTCTAATATTCTTACTGTCCCGATAAAGCTGGGGAACTGATATCCAATGTGTATTATGATGTCTATAGAGCGGAGGAGCCCCAGGTGGTGGCTTGACTTCAAGACCTGTCAGAAGTGACGTAATGAAGGCTACAAAAAGCTGCACAATACACAGCAATGTAGAACACGTAGCAAAAGCCTCGGTTTTCTGACCCACCAACACCATATTACAGAAATGGGCCTTTTTCGATAGTTTGAGGTACTCTCTAAAGTTGCATGTGTAATTTTAAGCACAAATCATAGCTTGTTTCGGATGCACTTTAGACTGGATGTGCATCAAACCAGCTGTTACACTGGGTCTTTTAAAAGCAGCACAATTGGTTGGATTATCCCTTTTTATCTTACTAGAAACATTTGTAGAATCTATAAAACGATGTAAGCACAGATCATACCACCTCCTGGTCTCTATGGGGCACATTTACTTACCCGATTCTGTCGCGATCCCGCGGTGTGTTGTCCATCGAGGATTCGGGTCTGCCGCGATTCACTAACATCGTGCGCCCGAGTTCCTGCATCTTGCGACACATTTTGTCCGACGGCCACGCCCCTCGATTTCTGTTGCGTGAAAAGCCAGCACCGATGCAGCAAAATCCGATCGCATGCACCAAAATCCTGGGGCAATTCGGCGCAAAACGGAAATATTCGGGAAACCCGACGAAAGTGCAGCGTTCGGACCCTTAGTAAATGAGCCCCTATATCTCCCGTTTCGCATTTCTCCTGACTAATGATGTTGGCAAAGCACGGTCTCTCGGTCAATATAGACAGAGATAACACTGCTCTCATATCTCCCTATAAATACACTGGCACAGATAGTACTACTTTGTGTCTCTACTTGTATTGGTCCATAAATATCATTGCCTCCTACCTTATCTTGTGAATAGAAGCATTTAAATACAGAGTCCTGCTATTATCCGTAAATGATTTAGGTGCCGATAATACCAAACCTTCTCAATTATTAAATGTTGGCACAGATAGTGTTATCTATCTTTCCCCAGGAGGTAATTTTTGCACATGTGAACAAAGCAAGTTATGCTTAGATTAGTATAATACAGCAGATGGTATTCTTTATCATTACAAATATTAGATGTGTAATGGAAGACCTTGCGCCACTACCCCAAAATGGATTGTGTAACTGAAAACCCCAGTGCAGGTGTGAACTGGGCCTTACTCAAACATGTATGAGACACAGTTTAATTGTAGCTGTAGTCCGTATGTAATTTTTTTCTAAACTATCTACCGGTATGTTACTCGGCTGGGGAAGGTCTGACAAAAGTTATCATTGATTTCGGTTTTACATCCCACAGACAATCGCAGCGGGAGAGTACGGATCCTTCGTTTTCCATGTGCTGTATACTCTTACACAAGAATGGCTTTCTATTCTTCCACTTACACATCTCAGTAAAAACTTTCCTAATTACCATAAGTGCTTTCTTTTTTTACACCTCTGAAACAAAATCTGTCACAACAGTAGTTGTAGCAATAATGGAATCAGACTACGACAAAAAGGATATTCCTCTGTACCACAGCAAGCCATGAAGCGGGCACTGCTCAAATGAGGATACGTTAGCAAAGCTAGTCAATGTGATAAAAGGTGTTGTACAGATAAAGCAGTGGGTTTTGAGGTCTAAATTTAAAGGGGTTGGCCACTAATACCAAAATTTAACAAGTGTTAGACCCTAAAAGGTTCACTCGGATAATACTTTCCCTGCTAAAGTTTAAACAGCAGCGGGTCATGTGACGCCCCAGGAAGCAGGACTCTGGACCTCTTGCGGTGTGTCCTGCTGAATTGCAGGAGGTTATGATGGAGGCGGCCTCCTCCATCCGCCAAAACCCAGCAGGACATGGGAAGTCACAGGAAGTTGTGAGTCCTGCTGCCTGGGGCTCAAATGACCCGTGGCTCCCAATGCCAATCTGCAAACCTTATTAGGGTAAGTACTATATGCATGACCCCATTATATGTTAAAGTTTAAGATTAGTGGCCAACTGCTTTTAGGGAAAATATTTCTAATAATCTCGCACTCCTATGACCCAACCTTAACTTATTGCCTGTGTAATTCATCTCTGTCTATTCCTTTACCAACTACCCACTGCAAAGGAGGTTCACAATTTAGATCATATGTCATACAAGGTTGTCCCCTCCATACTTGTCCAAGCTCACACAAATGCATTTCAGGGCCAAGATTGTGGATGGGCCATTCAGTAGCTGACATCACGTTCCTCCTCCTTTACTTTTCACATTACATTCATTATGTTTCCTTCAAAACTTGTGACCCCAACACAGACTGTTCCCCTGTATCAAAATATCCAAAAAGCTATTTGATACCCACCACTTCAGAAAAGCCTACCTTGACCATACAGCTGTTCTATGCTCACCTATGGTTTTCCTCACCCTACTATAGATTTTAGGGGTAGCCCCTCCCACTGTACCAGTCACTCATTTACTAAATAAAACAAAACACATACAAACAATACAAAAGAAAAGTTACACACAAAAAGTTTTGGAGAAGTTTTTCTACGAGTCTTGGACAAGGACAAGTAATCCTCATCAGGAAACTCACCTCAATTGTCGGAGGGTCTTTCCTTTTGCCTCTGATCCATGCTACAACAAAGAACAAGAGATGGGACTTTAGGCAAAAACAGAACATAAAGGTTTGTGTGGCTCTGACCTGAATCTTCAAGAACAAATAGTATTGTTATCAAAGTATGGTGGATGCTCTGACTCCTACAGATGGGATGCTTATGAATATTTTAGTATAGTTAAAAATACGTTTATGCCGGAGATATTCCCTGATGCACCGTGGATTGTCTAAAAGCTCCTATCTGTTGCTTAGTTGTATGCTTTCAGACTACGGTATGAATCACACTCTGGGAATAGGCCAATCTACACTGTATGCCCTGGATACAACTCAATGGATTTCAAGTCTAAAAAACAAGAGAATAATTATGTAGTTCTATAGACCAATCCCGTGTGTATACAACTGTGTACTGGTCAGAAGAACCAAATTCACGAAGAAGTAAACCTTAATGGTACACCACCAAGACTGGCTTTTGCACTTATTTTTCTAATCTTGGACATCTACCATCAGATGGTCAATAGCTTTTCAGGCTATTCAGCCCGAGCCCATGCATGCGCGGTAACTTTTTGTACTTTTGGGCTGTGAGCTGCGCATGGGCATAGGCCAAAAACCTCTTCAGAAGGGGCTGTGCACGAAGGTGACACTTCAGAGGCTACCTATTGTCATGCTATACTTTGAAAATAAAATACAAACGATTGTTTAATAAAAAAAATTAAAATAGGGAAATTGGCCTGAGGCTTACGTCACCTGAGCGCCTCTTGGCTTCACCGGCTTAGATTTTATTCACTTTCTACACGTTCAGAGTCCGTCCAGTTCTGCCTGAGCTAGGCGCAGGCGAGTCGGAGCTGAGAGGTGCTCAGGTGAGGTAAGCCTCATGCTAATTTGCATAATTTAAACTTTTTTTTCATCAAAATCCCCGTGTTCTAGATTAATGTAAAATCTGATCATGGCGGATGAAGATGGAAAGTGAGTAGGACTAGTCCACCATCAGTAAATCTGATAGTAGATGTCCATTAAGGGGTTGTGCAAGATTAGAAGAATCTGTGCCAAGACAGACAAAAATAAAGTGCAGTTGGGGCTCAGAAAGCAGTGTTGTTCTAGTTCTGTACAACCCCTTTAAAAAGGGATTTATCAAGTTTGCATGTAGACTCTTATGCACAGGGGAGGGGATAACAAGCTGATCGATGGGGGTCCAACTGCTTGGATCATCAAAAACCTGTAAATGGCGGTCCCATACTCACCAATAGATAGAGGCAGGTCAAGCATGTGTTGTGCGTCTCTAGGTTACCAAAGGACTGTGGGGACCATATGACTTGTAAAATAGATCTATCACACAGCAGTTCTGAAGGTGGACAATTTCATATGGTAATTTATTGTGAGATTTGAATAAAACTCAATTGTGGAACGTGTGAAGATGTGGCCGTCCAAGGTCTACAGGCCACCACGTGTTTCTTCTCGTCCACCATGAAGTAATTGATCAGTTACACGACTCTGGCAGGAGGATCAAGAGCAGCAAAATGTCAGACAATAAAATTAACTCTCTGTTTAATAGGAAGCAGCATCGGAGTAGCTTCTTCGCAGCGCAAGGTATGAGGGAAAGTTCAGAATATGTTCTCGATAGCATAACCTTTCCGACAAAGAGCAACTGTGCCATAAATTGGCATTAGAAAGGCCACTTCTTAGGAGTCAAAATGAATCTTGTAGTTTGTCAACCTGATTAATGGCAGATTCCCATCCCTTTCATCTATGGTTAGTAAAAACTGTTTAAATGGTTAAGTAGCTCAAAAAGGTCAAGGTTGAATTGATTTGTGTAATGTATTTTTAATGCCATTTAACCCTTTTTATTTCAGGCAGCGCAGGAAATGTAAGGTTTGATGTGAAATGTACATAAAGGGGTTTCCAGGGAGTTCTGCCTTAATAAGAGTCTAATAACAAGTACAAGTTTTTTTGGGGAAAAAAAATTAATTAAAATTCAAGCCAAATAAAAAATCCTTAATGCTCCACAAAAACACAATATTACACATTTTAGATAAAAGTTGGGTTAAAAATTGCTGAATTTGTTTAATTTGGCTAACAAGGGTTTAACAATTTTGCATTGATAATGGACAAGTAACGTCTACTGGGAAGGTGAAGGGTTCACGTTAAGTTGGTATTAGCAGTTCATAAAATAGGTGTTTGTCGTGGCCAGTCAACTATGGACAACCATTTAGTACTATACACAAAAGAATTTTGTTTTGTTTTCATATTGTCAAGTCAGTAGGGTCCTAGACCTAGAGTCCTGCGAGGCGGTTTTGACACAGCTGAATGTGGGCAAGAAAGACAGATTTACAAGCCCAACACAGAACAGACATGCCAAGCCACACTGGGCCCTAACACGTTCCCCACGTTCAATTTATGGACACAACAGTAGGAGAGAATAAGAACTGCTCATAAAAGTACAGTTTTGTACAAAACTAGGAGATATGAATTGCAGGCTCACCAAAAAATGGTTCTGCAAATTAGGCAAAACTCTCTTTAAAGTGTGTGTGATTATATGGGTGCTGCCACCATCTGGTATTGTCAAGTTGCCACACCGGTTGCAATCTCAGAAAATGTTGAGGAGAGAAAGAGAGAGAGAGAGAGAGAGAGAGGCGGGTAACAGTGTGCACCACACTTCAAGAAAGTAGATTCCGATGTTTTTAACAAGGACCTGCCAGTTTGATTTGGGACACCCACCCCTTATGGACTGGCGATTTAGTGTCCCAAATTGGCTAGTTTGAGGACTCTCCATGGGTGTCATTAAAAAAAAAAAAACCTTTAGAGTTAACTGGAGATGGGTACGATGAGGTGCAATGGACCCTTCTCTGGTGCTCCCCATGCCTGCGCAATAATTCGACTTCACACCACTTGCACAGTGAAGCTGAGGTGCGTGACTGCGCATGCATTGGGAGCTTTTTTTTTGTGGGCACAGAGGGTAGAACTAAGGTCATGTGGGTGGTTTAGGGTCTTAAATAGCCCTCATGGGTCCTCTTTAAGATAGTCTGTGGTTCACAGCACATTTTAGGAAGATGTATGGTGTATGAGACTTATACATTTCAGTAAGGGACCCCAGCATAAAAAAGACCATCTTAACGAAAGACATCTAAATCTACTTTCTTGAAGTGTTGTGTGCACTGTACCCCACCCAAGCCATTTATGACACAAGCATCTTTTGTGGACCAAGGCCCGATCTACATCCATGATGTACAGTCTACATTATTCTCACCCCAAACGTTTACCTGCTATTCCTATGGACAAGTTGTATAAAACAATATAGGTTTTGGTACATTTAGAATTTTCTCTCTAGTTCCCACTGTTGGAGTACAATTAATATCAAAATTTTTGGATTTCTACAGTCACAAGGCGGATCTGTCCCAGTCCCATTTAGCATAGCTTCAGTACTCAATATTCTAACTACACTATGGGGGAGATTTATTTTTAGAAGAGTCTGAGGCAAAACTGTCCTAGTTGTCCATAAAAACCAATAAAAGCTCAACTTTAATTTTATAAACGGCTGTGGGAAAATGAAAGCCGAGCTCTGATCGGTTGCAATGGGCAACTAGGACAGTTCTGCTCTTAGACACTTCTGATGAATTTCCCTATATGTATTGTCAGATGGGTGGTCCAGGGGTAGAACAGCCTGCCCCCACCCTTTTGACACTATAGAACAGAAACTAATGATACGGATTCTTCGGAATTATGGGAACTGTAGAGAAAATTCCAGAAAAACACCAGAATGAGTTAAGGGACACCTATTAAAAGTATACAAAGAATTGATGGGAGGTGTTGAGAAGTCCATACACAAGGTTGTGTTCACACAATCGCTGTCACTTCCGCCCCTAACCATGGATACCACGAGAACCTTGTGGATGCCATTAATTTATATTGGGATATATCATCTGTTGTTTTGACATAAAAACCTGTGCTGCTCGCAGTGATATCTTTTCCTGTGAACTCGAGTCTCCAACCGGAGACAGAAGTGTGAACAAAGCCCTAGCGTGTATATTAGACTGTCTGTAAATACATCTCACATGGATATGTATACTGCCTGCCTTTATCATGTTACAATAGAAGGTACACTAAGAAAATCATCAATTTGGAGAATTCATAGCTTACATTCCCTTCTCCATTGCCTGGTAAAAAGACGAGATCATACACAGTGACTAAATGTAGACAATTCTGGTAGCATCGAGAATGTAAACAATGAAAACGTTAGCGTGCACGAGGCGTTCATTAGCGTTTGCTAAAAATGAAGATGTGGCGACCCCTCTGGTATATGGCAGGTTTCTGGCTTCACTAAAACCCCCAGACTCATTAACTAATCTGGGGCAGAAGGAACGCAAGCCGCACCAACTAATCTTCCTTATTCTCTGGAAGCTTGAATGCGAATTAAAGAAGATAAATTGTCTTCGTTCTGAGCCGTGGTAATGGAGGTTATGAAATTCCAAGCAGATTAACGGGTCTTTAATTCCTTCTCGCTTCAGTGGACACACACTTCAACCAGACTGAGAATTCGCCTTCTAGGAATGGCTCCGATAAAAACCAGGAGATGAATAAAGGACAGAAACCAAGACGGCTGTGGCAGGTACCAGAATCTTGTGCCACCCCCAGTCTCCATAGATTGCAAGCTTTATGGTGTGGCAGCATCTCCATGCATCAGGCAATGCACCAAGATCATTGCCATTATGATCTTGCTTACTTCTTAAAGGGGTTTTCCCTACAAAGATAAGTTAGGCCCTATCCACGGGATAGGGCCCAATTTGGTGATGAATGAGGGTCTCAGTGCTGAGAACCCCACAGATCACGAAAACGAGTTGGACCCCTCGTCACTCCGTCAGACTAAAGAGCAGACGGCTGCACAAGACCATTCTGCTCCATCAAATCTCTATGGAGCTGACGGAAATTGCAGAGCGCAGTGCTCCCCGAACTCCGTCAGCTCCATAGAGATGAATGGAGCAGAACGGTCATGCGTAGCCGCGGACCCCTAGTTTTCGTGATCTGAGGTCTGGGGGTCTTCTCGTTTTCTGAGGTCTGGGGGTCTCAGCACAGATCAGCTGTTCTTCGTGGGAAAACCCCTTTAATCCTGTATACTTGTATTGGTATTGATAGTATTAGTCGGTATAGGGATTGTTCACAGTAGAATAGGATTATCATATTGGCATTTAATCCTCATAGATTGTAAGTGCTCATTCAATCTAAGTCATGATTTTATAGTAGAAAGCTGTGATTAATTATAATTTTACAGAAATTGAAGGACTATCATTAGGAGCCAATACTTGGCCTGGCAACGTATGGTGGAGAGCACGTGGAGTCGGGAGTCAACGAGAGCCGGGAATGTAGTGACAGCATCCGGATACTGCAGGGACAATAGTTTCCGACCACATCTGTAAACTGATGATTACCCCTACACCAATCAACTTTACTTGGCTTTTCCTAAGGATCGAATACCGGAAGTTCTTCATGGAAAAACTCCATAATCAATGTAGAGTCAAAGATTAAAATTGCAATTTCAGATGCAACAGTATTGGGGACAGATCTAAAGAGCAGCAGATAACAGAATCAAGTAGGGCTAATCATATTCTCTGCTTCTTTACTGAAAGGATGGGGGGGGGGGGGGGACATGGAATAAATAAATATCAAGTATTACATATTTAGGGGAAATGGACGTTCCCGGCGCTTACTAAAAAGATTCAGACACAAGTTGTCACCTCTTCCCCGTTTCCAGAAGCTTAATTATAGCCTCCTCTGCCAGTGATGGTCGTGCATTGCACTCGCGGCGTTGCCAGTATTAAATAGTCCTGTCTATGTACGAGTGCGGCGTCGAGAGATAACCGGACATTTCATACCTAGCGAGACCCCGGCATTCTTTCATCTGTGCTTATTTGCATTTTGATTAGTATGCATGAGATTTCCATTGAACCTTTACACTCCTACTGGCACATAATACACTTTAATGAGCAGAAAAGTGAGCATGCAAATTAAAACCGCCATTAATCACTAAATGCTACAGGAAACCGGGAGGATGAAACAAGCAGGCAGTAAAGTGCACTCTGCAAATCTCCCTAGGCCCTGGCAATGACGGATAAGCTTTCTGACACAGGGAGGAGGTAAATAAAATATTCTATCTGCATAGACAATGGGTGACCATTCAGCTGGAGGACCGGGGAATTTTGCAGAGTGCATCTTCTCGCGGGGGAATCTATGATGATGGTGCTTAGTTCTTTAGCGTTGGCAGCAGAGCAGGCTCTTCAGAGTTGGTGTACCCACTCGATCATCGGATATCATTTGTGCACTATTAGAATAGAGCATGTAAGCAAGTGCCACACGCTTATCAGGTAATCATTTAAAGGGGTTGTCAATGAGAATTATTATTAACTTCATAATAAACGGACCCCCTTTACATTTATCACATAAAAGTTGCTCTTGCTCAGGAAGCAGGTTTTCGATTCATCTGAATTAGCTGCATTAGGCTATAAAACCACAATTGTGACTGGTAAATAAATCAGTGCTGGATGTATTTTCATACCTGTGCACAGTTTAAAGGAGGAGACTTCAAGCTATTTCCCCGCAAAACTGTGGTGCCGCAGGGAGGAAGGGACGCCTTATATCATATATCACTATGATGCTCGGAGCCCTGTCCCAAAGACTGTTCACTCAGATCCGGCCACTGCATGGTCCAAGATGCTCAGGCCAAGCACGGACAGGTTTTTTTTAGCCCTACATCTGTAGAGGCCACCGCTGAGGAAATATTCACAGGCCATTTCTTTTGGCTGCCGTCAGCCACCAAATTTGAAAACCAATCAAATCAAACTTTCCAACCATTAAGATTGATTCCATCTTTGATGGGAATTCAGCTTCTAAGTCTTTTCCCATGTTTTGTGTCAGTCCATTGTCCACTATGCCATCACCGGACCATGGGCTCATATAAGGGATCATAAATAGTTTTTTTCTTCTTTGGATTAAAATCTAGTTGTAAATGTAGTTTTTGTGTTTTTTTAGTGTTGCTTCATGGTGGGCTTTAAAAAGGTTAAAAGTGAAGACCACCAGAGCCCCAACCCTGACCAGCTGGTTTAAGGAAATTCTTCACCTTCAAAAAATGGAAGACTGCAGAATCCAAAAAAAACACACGATAAATACTTAAATTGTTCAGCAATTTCCAACACTACTGTACAATTGAATGGAGCAGCAGGACCCATGAACGATCTGTGGCTCCATCAATTCGTTAGAACAGGGTCACATTTTTGTGATTGGTGGGATCCTAACAGTCGGAACCCTCATCGATCAACTTGCAGTAGATATAGTAGTTGCAATTGCTTAAAAGAAAAAAATTATTACCTTCCCATTCTGTAGGAATATGCCCAGTCTCATATTTATACACGTCTTTCTGCACAGGTTCCATCATTCTTTTGGCTCTTATTGCTTGGCCTAAAAGAAAAACACATCTTAAGCTTTAGATATTTATCATGCCAAAAAATGAGCTACCGTACTGTAGTATATGACATACATGCTGTTATATGTATATAAAATTGCATACAGAACATTCAATTAGCTTGGTAAAAAGTATAGAGACCCTGTTAAACCGGACGATTAAATCCTTGAAAGACACGCTGGCGCCGTTCTATAAACTGTTTATTTTTACTTAAGCCGAAGATTCTTGAGAAGTCCAGAAAATGGTTTAAACAAGGGACCATTATGACAACATGGAAAATTTAGGATTGAGGTCTTCAAGTACAGGTAAGGACCCGGGTGTAATGGAGGACTGTTAGGAATCCTTTTTCATTGCTTATTTAATAGAAAAAGGTGAAAAATTTATTTTCTACCAACCCAAAAAGTTTGCAAGACTCATAAAAGACAGTAATGACTGTTCATCGATTTCTCTGTTTTGTGATTAATAATTCTAGAAGAATAAAAGTGACTCGCTATCTAAGGAACTGATGAGGTTCTGGAATATACAAAACGTGTCTAACTAATATAATCTTTGTTCAGACCTTCATGTGCTAGTATGCGACCCATTATTCTATAGCGGACAACTCAACATGCTTCCGTTACAAAAAAAAAAAAAATTAATAATAAACCTCATGTATGAAAGTTTTATGTATTAAAAGAAGACCTCCAGTGTAAACAAGACTTTCAAGTCATTCAAGAAATACTTGCCCATTGCACTCCCTTGATGATTTAAGTGGAACCGGTCGTCAGGTATTGAGCCATCAACCTTATGACAGGTTCCTATAGCTACTATCTAATATTCCATGTATGCCATTTTAAAGATAAAGAAGGGAGTTTTAAAGAAGTGGTGAGTGCCAACTTTTTCTTTTTTCCCCATTTTCCTAAATGATTGAAGATAACTGTGTATGGACTTTCCTAATAAGTTTGAGCGCCACCACAAAGGCTAATAAGATATATCTTGTCACTATTCCGAGAAGTGAACTTACTTTTTGAATTGTATTCCTTGCATGAGGACCTTCAATATGGCCCCTTCACGTCTCTGTGTGTTCCTACAGCTTACAAAGAGCTAGAAACCAAAACAGGGTTTCCCCCAAAATGTCCTCTACGATGATGAGTACAAAATATAGTTTGAAAATGGTCATTGCCAACGAAGTACCAATGTCATGGAGGTGGTTCCATTGGGCATCCGAGTCATTCTCTGGATTCTTCCAGTTGTCCCTCTCTTCTTCTCCTCCCTTCTCTTGACATAGTTGGCCTCACTATTCATATCCGGCTCTGGCCATGCGCCGCAAGCAGTGGATTCTATACTAGGGGACATTCATTTATTGTGCGCCAGCGTACGATGCTCCTGCCTCATGATGTATGTAATATGGCGGCTGTGGGCATGGTCCTGCCTGGGGTATGATTCCGCCACAGCCTGCAATCTCTTGGCTTAGAAAGATTGTAGGCTGTAGCGTTCCAGCTCGTGCTGCCCACTATGCTGCCAGCCATGCCCGCGTTCATGCCCACTTGGGGTTGTGGCGGCTTATAGGGGGAAATAATTGCAATTACTGTTGGTTCACCCTTGTAAATGTCCCCCACTGTCTCCATTGCTAAGTGTGCATGACCAGAGCAGGATTTTAACAACAGAGCCAACTGTTTGGTTTATAACTGTTGTAAGATATGATGACAGGTTCCCTTTAAGTGGATCCTTAATAAAATTGTAATGGTCTCAGCTGAAAATTAACTTATCAATACTCCATTCCAGCACGGACGTCCCAACTAAAGAGATTGATCATGGTAACTAATCACCGACTATCTGGTCACCACAGTCAGTGGTGGTAACAGGTCATTACTTGAACAGGAATCACCACACATCAGGACCAGGAATGCACATGTGGAATTCTTATTCCTTTAAAATAACTAAAGAAATTGTAAAAATACCGGTAACCCTTTCATTGTAGCTCAAAAACTCAAGATATTTGTTCTCCCCAAAAAAGGATTAGATGTTAAGAAGACAAGATGGCTTGGCTGTATAATATTTACAATGAAAATTGCATTGCAAATTAGCATGGCTTTGAACAAGAAAGAAGAACGTGCACCCTTAAGGATTTAATATTCTCAAATGGATTAGAAAGAAATAAATTATCTGTCAGCAAAGGTCACATGAAGGAAAACGGAAGATCAAAGCCAAGAAGGCTCCTCATTGTCAGACGGCGCTGAAGTCAAGCCCAGAGGCACAGAGCCGCTGCCATTACATAGGCACAAGTATACCGACTGCCCGAGCACATGCTACATCCCCCTCATCGTGTACACATTATAGAAAGGTCATTCCTGTTATTAGGTATGACAACCTCCCGCTGGAGCCCAAGTCCTAGACTATACCTAATCACCAACCATACAAATACAATAGAAGAAAAAAAATTACAGTAATAAATCCCCTATTACTTATATTACTTAATATTTACATATTCATAATGTACCAGGAAGCGGAAAATTTTTTCCAAATGCAGTATGGGGTAGTAGAGGCTTATTCTTATGGGCTTTGTATTTCATTGTGCGGTTCAAATGACCCCTCCCCCTTTATTCTTTAGGTCAGAACAATTACAAGAGATACATTTAAATAATGTAAACCTTTTGTACGAAAAACATTTCTTGGTTTCACAGCAATAATGGTCACACTTCAATGTACAGAGCTGTGTAAGGGTTTGGGTTTTGTGGGACGAGCTGACGTTTTTATTGGTACCATTTTGCGGACATTACGCAAAATGGAGATCTGGGTGTTATTTTCTGTTACAGGGTTCACCGGAATGGAAAAATTGTTCATATATTTTGATTTGGTGGAGATTTTTAGGTTCCCTAGGATACTTAAAACTTAAGGGGTCTGATGACTAAAAACATATACTTCAAAACTACGGTCATTCAGATAGACTGTTACAGATCTATCTAAATGACAGACCAGGGAGTCTCACAGAGACTAGGTCCACTATCTGTACTTGGCACTTATTTCACCTCATTTCTAGGTTATAATTATTTTATATTTTAATTACTGTACTTTTGCATGGTCACCACTTTTCTTTTAAATCCCACAAGAGGTCACACTTTATTTGCACTTTTCAGCTGTAACTAATGCAGTTTCCAGTGAGAATGTCGCTCGGTTTTTTACAACAATATGAACAGGGCGAATGAGAAGTCCCAGGACGCCATTTTATTCGGAAACGAAAACAACATATCAGGTACCCTAACAAATAATGGTTGTCGAGGGGGGCCTATCATTTAGGCCAGTGATTTTCAACCTTTTTTGAGCCACGGCACACTTTTTATACTTAGAAAATCCTGGGGCACACCACCAACCAAAATAGCATAAAATGACACTAAAACAGTCATATTATACATATAGTTAATAATATAGATTCTAAATGTGTTTTACTCACTCAGTGTGAAACCTGGGCCTGTTTCGATAAACACAAAAGGGATATCCTGGCAGGAATGGTGGAAGGACACACACGAAGCTCTTCCTCAACAGTTCTCAGTTTCTCCCTGGTTTTAGTATATGGTGCTGATTATTATGTGGCTCATATACTGCAAAATAAAGGGGTACAATGAGAAGTACTACGGCCATGAGGCCAGAGTACAAGTGCCAGCTCATATACTCAGCATATGAGCTGGTACTTGTAGTGCTCCAGCCTCATGACTATAGTATTTCTCATTTTACATTTCTCATTGTTATATGCAGTATACTGCTGGAGTACTACAAGTACCAGCTCATATGCTGAGTATTCTGCCAACAGTTCATATACTCAGGCAAAAGCTCATATAGTGAGCATTATTGGTGGGCATTACCTTGGCTCTCAGGATGATGCGCCGGCCTCGGTGACGTCATTTTGTCGCGCAAGGTTCAAAGCTTGTGCATGTGTTATTGTACACGTCTCCTACATTGTAAGAAGCCATGACTGCGCATCGTTGCGCATTGCCGGGAAACAAAACACAGGGGGCACCATAGTTTGGGGAACTTTCCCCGCGGCACACCTGACTATGTGTCGCGGCACACTAGTGTGCCACGGCACACTGGTTGAAAATCACTGATTTAGGCTATGTCTGGAACATGGACGACATCTTGAAAGCAACAATACTGGATCAGAGGGAGATCAAGATAGCAAATCAAAATAGACCAGAATTGCATTAGAAATCAAATTTGCAATATTTCTTGTGGTTCAGAATTTATCAACATGAAAACTTGCAACAACAACTGGGAACGTTCCCTGTGATGCACAACTATATAATGTGTTGCCCTTTAAACTGAACAGAGAGCCGAAGGTGCTCAATAGAAAATTGATAGTGGTAAATGCAATAGTAAATTTCACTGTATGGCGCTTTGCCTTTTTTTGCGTGTTGAAATGTTTAAATATTTCTCTATAAATTTTTTTGTTTAAAATATAGTTTCACTACCATATGAAAAAATGAACCAAAAAAATTGGGTTTATTTCAAAAATTTTGACATGGATTTCTGACAACATCTTTTAAGGTATTAAACCTGTGCTGTAAATGTATAAATGTGTTTCGTACCCAATTAAAAGAAGATAATGAAGATCTAACAAGATTTTGACTTCTATTTAAGCACACAATGCTGACCCTTTGTGAGATCCTAGCCTTCCGCTACACTTGGACCCTTTAAAAGCCAACGTGAGGCCCCATCACAGAGGGTTAGTGCACATGAGGTGTGAGCTATGAGAAGTGGCAGATGTAACAGTTTCCTGGAGCCAATTATAATACATTAAGTTCTTCATCCTCGGCGCAGACAGGACTTCTGACAATTGAAATAATGAAGTAACAATCGTCATTGCTGTATATGCAGGACGCTCATTTACTGAGATTAGTCAACAACAAACCTCGGCTTCCAAGGTTCTCTTCAAATAAGATGAGAAAGTTGTGATTGGAGATGCTTGTGCGTCTGCTCCCTCCCTTGTGAGTAATTAAAGGAATCTTTATTTCATTAAATAAAGGAAGTTACTAGAAAATGACTTCAGAGGAGGCGATGGGCTGTGCTCCTGGGTCCCTGGAACGGCTGCGGTTACATCTACAAAACAGCGTATCCATTTATTATGTTTTGCCCTTTGGATCATTCCAGATTCCGGTATCAAATGTGTCGGTGAAGTTACAAAGCCTCGAGTAGGGCAACATGGGAAGATCCGGCTGCAGAGACTACAGCACCCAGCATGCTCATATTGAAACTCCTAATACTGGATGCTGTAGTCTCTGTAGCTGGATCTCCCCTCATACAAGATGGAAACAACTCTGCTGCAATTGGTCTTGAAGTCAGAAATGAGTCTCAGGTGCCAATGGGCTACCATGCCACCCATGGGCATTACCCCACCACAACGACAGTTTCCAAAATTCATGGCTCAATTGATTGCCTATAGATATTTCAAAGCATTACACACATTAATCAATTGATCGTAATTTAGTAGTCGCCTTAGTACCGACGTCCTATTCCGTTTTGAGCGCATTTTTTTTTACTAGGCCTCTTTCAAAAGCCATAACTTTATGCATCACTTCGGATGTCCCCATCTTAGGTTTTATAGCACATAGAAACAAAGTATCATATTATAGAGGAAAACTCCCCCAGCCATTCAAGGCCACAGCTAGTTGTCAGAACCGGGTGGTGGAACCTGAACCGTGCCGGAACATCAGGTCCACTCATCTCTAATGAGAATCTCATGTGTTGAAAGGCATCATGATAGTGGTTCTGTAAAATGCAAAACCATAGATACAGGAAGTTAAACACATTGTTAGAAATTTGATCTTTATCAGATCTGTTCTGCTTCAGTGACGACCCTGGTTAAACCTGTGCCCTAACCTACAGTCAGACTCCACCTGCCCCGACCTCTGCTTACCTCTAACTACTTCCTGCCTTACTCCTGGAGCTCAAACCAGCATCTCGCTTTACCCCATACTCTCAGTTTAGCCATCACCTACAACTACTCCAAGAGGTAGTGACCTGGTAACATTGTGGATGAGTCCTTCATATCAATGTGCAAGGGTTAAAGGGTTGAAACAGACAGCATCACTAAGGGTTACTCCCAACGGCTTTGCAGAATAAAGCCGTTTAGGTGGGCCACAGGTCAACAACCATCCGTCCATTATGCCTTTTTAAAAACAGAATGCTGCATTGTACGAATTTGATGTATGGATAAAGGAGTATACACATATAGTCTTGTATGGATCATATTTTCAGCAATGCCCCATGGATACCGATTGCTGCCATAACTTCTCTAGGACAGAGAAGAAACAGCTTGTAGCTGCAGACTATATTAGCATCATTATATCACTAGATAAACTGCTGCATAACTTACAATTTATTTGCACACATTAATATTAATAATTTCAAAATTTTCCTCTTGTCGGAGAAACTTTACTTTTGTGAAAAAGCAATGGAAGAAACTAAATCTTCTGGATTTGAAAGCTCAGTCCTTGTACTGAAGTACAGGCGGTCCCCTACTTAAGAACACTCGACTTACATACGACCCCTAGTTACAAACCATACGACTACTGGATATTGGTAATTTATTGTACTTTAGTCCTAGGCTACAATGATCAGCTGTAACAGTTATCACAGGTGTCTATAATGAAGCTTTATTGATAATCCTGGTTCTTATGACAACCCAACATTTTTAAAATCCAATTGTCATAGAGACCAAAAAAGTTCTGTCTGGGATTACAATGATAAAATATACAGTTCCGACTTACATACAAATTCAACTTAAGAACAAACCTACAGACCCTATCTTGTATAGGGGACTGCCTGTATAATAAAAATATAATAAAGGGACTGGTCACTAACATTTTGAACAATAAACTAAAAGCACCCGAAATATCTATTTTAGTATTCCCTAGTTTAGGCTAAAATTACCTATTGTATTTGTATGCAAACAAGCATAAGCGAGTCACCTTTTGCCCAATAAGAGTCATTTTTAGAGGCTGGAGGGGGAACCGCTACCTTCAGCTCTATAGCACATATAACCATGCTTCTGGGGTCATGTTAAAGATAAGAATTGAAGTTCTTCGTGTTGTAGAACTAGAAATACACCATTTAAAAACATAGGTCAGGAACATAGGTAAGGATCTTAAGAAGCAGCTAATATACCGTAACATGTCTTTAACTGCGCCCCCCCCCCCTTCCCCCCCCCCGGAGCTCTAGTCCTGCAATGCAGAGAACTTATTACTCTGCTGAAACTCTCAAAATTCTAAAAATATGCAAATCTAATACTCTGACCTAAGCTCAGATGCCTGGCTTCTTGTATAAACAGCTATAGAATTCTTTGGACCAGAACTATTCCCCTTCTTGCATTTTAAGTGGTTATAACCTCATTGCTTAATGCAACCTACAAGAAGAACAGCTAGATGAGTATTAATGACGAATACAAGCAAATTTATTAAGTGTGCAAAAAAAAAAAAAAAAAACACATCACATAAACAGGACAAGAGATAAAAACACTTAAAAAATACACTGAAATGTGTATGAGGCAACCCATGGCTAAAGAGGAAAAAGCCCAAAATACCCCTAATAAGTTCTGCTACAGAAAATAGAGTGGTTATATCAAAATCCCCTATAAAAAGGCATCAGTATGCAATATCCAAAAGTACACATAAAAAGTTAACTGCAACATGCCTGCATGGTAGAACAAAATCATACAATACCCCAAATTCATCCAAACAAAGGAAAAGTGAAGGCATGGGCAGGAGGGGGGATGCAGACCCCACTCGTATCGTCACCCAATGTAGTCTTCTCATTGCTTAATGTTGGATGTAGCTGTATAATATATATATATATATATTTATTTTTTTTATTATTTTTTTTTAATTTAAAGTTGTACCTGGGGGTCATAAAAAAGGTTTTCATTTTATTTCAAAATGTTTTTATATCTTAAAAAGACATCTTCCACCAGGATGAAAGACTGTATGCTAATGAGCCTGAGGGGCTCCAGGCTCCATAGGTGTTCATAAAGCCTGGAGCCCCTCAGGCTCATTTGTGTACAGTCTTTTATCCTGGTGGTAGATGCCCTTAGAATATATGTATCACTTTTCCATAGGAAAGTCCCCCATAGCTGCAATGTATGACATGAGCTTTCCATGATCAACAGTCCTTGAAGTTTAGATTTCTATTGTCATGTTATCTGGTTTGTCGGTGAGTTGTCCGCAAACAGAGTCAAAAATCGTGTGCTATAGTACTTTTTATTAGTAAATTAATAAAGTGACATGAGAAACTGCTTTTGTAAATTCCCCCAAAATAACGTTTAACAGTTAAGTCATATTCTGATGATTTCTCCTTCTAAAAGGGGTCACCTTTAGTAATGTTTGACAAGTGGGTGACCTTTATTGGGACACCTATATTATACTGACCCTGGTTAAGTTTCTGGAAGACATTGGGAACAAAAGAGGAACTTCCTGTGCCGTTCCCTCTGACTTCCTGCAGAAAGAGGAGAACGTCCATTGGTTACTCCTTCATAACCGCTTCCCTATGAGTGGTTGGCGGGTCGTGCTGTGAGAACAGAATCCATTTGGTTCTTGTATTTTCCATCCTTTCTCCACATCTGTATATAATAACGTCCTGCAAGCTATCTGTGTAGACCCTTCCCCTGCTCATTCCAGTTGTCTCGGAGTCTTTGTATATTCAACATCCCGTCCTATGAAATGTGAGGAGTTGTAATTGGAGAAACCACTACGCATGCACTGTGAAGTTCTTTGTCTACTGAAGGTATAAGAGCCCTCCATTCTGTAAATAAAGCTGAATCATCATGAGACACAAGTGTGTGAGCGCTTTATGTACCGAATGATGTTTTCATAGATACCCTTTTGAGCACGGTGCAGCCTTTTGATTGGGCACTATTTTCCGTTAAACATTGGGAATAACCGTTATTATATTTGATAGATCAGACATTCTGGGATGCGACAATACCTGACATGTTTAGGATTTTTACTGTTTATTTTTCTATCAGTTCTAGGGAAAGGGGGTGATTATTATTTTTCAGTTTTTTTATTTTTACTTTATTTTTTTCATTTCTCTTTGCTATTTTTCAGACCCCCCCCCCCCCTGGGTACCCTAGGTTATCTGATTAGTATGGCAGTATATGGTAGAATCAAAGTATTGCAGTATATGTGGAGTTTCCTGATCATTTATTACAATGTGTCAATGGCACATTGTAACAAATGTGCAGAAAACATACAGCCTCTGGTCTTAAAAAGACCCGAGTGGCTGTCATGGAGACAGATTGTTGCTCCCTGATGACGTCACGTGGGTGATCCAAGGCAAGAAGGCAATGCCCATGCGCAGTCGGATTTCTACCTCCACCTGCAGAGTCACCGGCGGCAATAAAAGGGTTAACACCCATGAAAGGTGCTAGCACTGATCCGGTGTTTTAAGGGTTTGTGTTTGCTGCAGGGGTGCCCCGCATATAAGACGACCCCCAAATTCAGAAAAATCATCGTATACGCCGAAAAATACGGCACATTTACAAGTGATTCTGCACTTCCATTTTTTTAATTTATAGAACGTTTCCTAGAACGATAGCTCTAACGATCAGGGACCTCGTTCATAATCTTTCAACTGACCGTGTTATCACTCTGTAATGTCTTATTCTACTTGTACCCAGTGATCTATAAAGTGTAGCAGAATATGTTGGCGCTATGTAAGATTTACTTTCAGAAAAGTACAGATCGCTATAGTACATCTTTCTCCGACACAGGAGCGCGTCGACAGGTAGCGAATAAAATTGAAATGTAAAGAAATGGGGGGGGGGGGGGGGGAGAAATTCTGCCTCTGCCTTCATGTCAACAGCGCTGCATCAAATTACGGACTAGAGTACCAAAGGCGACAAAATCTACATGCTGTACACAGCGCCGGCGCTATTTCGGCAATTATTCCCTCTTACACAAAGGAATACATGAGGAAAAAAAAAAAAAGTCAACGCCGTTTGTTAGGGTGAATAGCAGGATTTGTCAATGTAAATAATGTACAATTTTCTTCTTTGAAATTACAATCCTGGAGCTGCAGAATTTGTAGCTTGAGCACCGGAAGAAAAGAAAATAATGTACTTTGTACTTTTATTAGGGGAACATATTGTGCGGGTAAGGGAAGAACCAGTCTTGCTGAAATTGGCAAAGGAAAAATGACAGCTAATGCATGAACTGCGAATTCAGAATGAGAAGAAAGATCCAGCTGCAGAGAGCATCAATTAATTAACATAACCCAATGCGACAGCAACGCCGACATGTACCAGGCTCATTTAAATAGGTGACTTCTCAATGTCTCCTTCTCCCACCCAAGTTATAGGGAAAAGAAGTAAATTACAAAGTATCTGATCCAACACGGGAAGCAAAATCACGTTAGAAGTGTTGAAAAGTGTTTTCCCCTAACGAAGGATCGAGATTCAGACTCAAGCTGATCCAGACTATTAGTGTCAACAAAATTACATTAATTAGCTGGAAAAATATACATACGATCCGTTCTGGCGCTACCCATGACATGCTGACTAATTTAACTGGTTGCCTGGAACATTGTGATGTATGGTTGTATGAAGTGCTGAGAATAGTATCGACTAAGCAGTATAAACCGACCATGAAGCCTGTGAATATGAGGTCGTAGGTGATGTTTTCAAGGTAAAGACAACTCATTTTCATTAAAAAGCACCACAAAAAGCTAAACAAAAAAAGGGTTATCAAATTTATGGTTCTACGGTTACAATATTTGTAAAACATTTGTCCACAATCTTCTGAGAAACTGCAAAATAAAGTTACATCTCTGGACTCTTAAGTACTCAGTTAGCATGGCAAATGCTCAAGTTCAGGACAATGAAATTAGAAAAATACTGATCATGTAGGCCTTGTTTGTAAGGGTTGCCAGGAGAAAATCTCTTCTTTCTTAATAAAGAGATTTGAAGAAACTACAATGCTTTTGGACATACCAGACTAGTACCAGACGAAGTAAAAGATGTTTAGTAATAATCCTCAGTTCCACATTACCAAAAAAAACATCCACATCAACACCTAGATGTGATAAAACATTGATGATTTTGGTTATTAGGGTTAACGATCTGGTCTATCTGCGGATGTGAGAATTTATATAGCCCCATGCCCAACATTTTCCTGGCTTTTCCACCCCACGTGTCACTTTTGGTGTGATGGAGCAGGGTGGTACGCCAAAAAACTGGCAGTGACAATAGCCGAAATGTCCGCCAGGGCAGACCTGATCTAAAACAGGTTTGACTTTGCTGAAATCTGATCCGGATCTACTAAGAGGCCAGAGCCCCCCGATAAGTCTTGGGTGATGTGTGGCGGTACAGAGGGGGACATTAGTCTTAATAAATTCAGTCAACCATGAACTCCTTTGCATATCAAAGTATTCTGGAGTCAAAGGTGAGATCTGAGTTACACAAAAGAATAATGGACCCAAACATAGCAACGAATCCACAAAATAATTTTTACTGAACTTTTACAGTCTGTGCATAGGCGCTCTGACAGCGGCCTGAATTTCAGTCTGATCTCAACTCCGCCAGTGCTTAGTCTGGAACAGTGATGGGCAACCTTTTGAGCTTGGTGTGTCAAAATTCGCCAAAAAACCGAGCGTAACTCGGGTGGTGTGTCACCTTGAGAAAAAAAAAACCTAATTTTGTGATATTTAGAGTTTAAATAACAAATACGTATAGTTATTTAACTTACCTGCTTAGTGACTTCTTTGTTAATCTGTCAGTTGGTTTCTTTTGTTGGTCTTGCTGTTATTTAACTTGTGTGGGGTGCCATGAACTAAGATAAGTGAGGGGGAGGGGGAATTCTTCCAGTGATGGCGAACCTGTGGCAGTCCAGCAACAGCTAGTTTTAAGGACATTTGTGTCCTGAGAAGTGCCCCCCAAAGAGTGTACATCACAGCCCAGCCCGGCAGAGCTCAACTCAATAAATTAACTTACCTAACTGGCACAGGCTCCAATGACACCACGAGCCTCCGTTACTCCTCTTCAGCTCCTGTGTAGATGTTCCCGCGCAGGCACAGCATAGGTTGCGTCTTTGCGAGCTGGGGCTGCTCTGTCTCCACGCTCCACTCTGGCGTCATTGGGCGGCCTCCGCAGAGCAGGACAGGAGCAGCAGCTACGATCTCTCTGACTGAGATGCAGCCGCCCGCTGCAGACCACATCGCCAACCGACCGCCCGACCGGCCCCAGACAACAGACAACTGCACTACAGCAATTTTTCTCCAGCAGCCGTGTGTCACTGAAAATGGCTACGAGTGTCAGTGCTGACACGCGTGTCATTGGTTGGCCATCACTGGTCTAGAACATCGTTCAAATAAAAAAGCCCTACAAATTTCAGTTGCAGTAATGCCTCTTTAGTGTGTGAATTCTGACTGCCCAACCAGGACAATGGCAGATATGACACCACTAAGTGTTTTTTGATGGGATTGTGCTACTGAGCATGTGTGACCACCGGCACTGGACATGTTAATTGTTTGATTTAACGTCTTAATCAAAGTTTGATTTTCCTTTAGAGGATACCATGAAGACAACGGAAAAATATTACAAAGACACATAAAGAAGTGTTTTTGTATTTAATAAATGCAACTGAAATTTTTTTGAATGCTCCAACAAAGAAATCATGAGAGAACCACATAATTATGAACTAATCAGTATCCAAACCAGACGCCTAGTATGTTTTTACAAAGAGAACAAATCAAATTAAATATCACATTAAATATCAAGTAGATAATTCTGCCAAACTCAATTTGATTCAGTGACATGTATATAGGGACCTAAGGGGAAATGTGGATCGGCAATGCAAGATTTCAACTCCTTAGGTCTGAAGGGAGGTAAACCACTGCCAGAAGCATGTGCCAAAGTCTTGTCTCCTTCTCCCAACCGGGATGCATTTGCATGCTTAAGGGGAGAATAGGGGATGGAAACTGTCAGCCTATGGTATGGCCAGCTTTGTAATATTAATATTCAGATGTGTTTTAAATCTATTAAAAAATAGTAGTAAAAAAAAAAAATCTAAAAATTTCGTTTTCCTCTTTATAGTTTCTAAAAAAATTAGGTGTAAAAATGTGGCAATGAGATGACAAGTTTTCCAATACAGGCAATCCCCAAGTTACGTACAAGATAGGGTCCACAGGTTTGTTCTTAAGTTGAATTTGTATGCAAGTCGAAACTGTATATTTTATAATTGTAGCTACAGACAAATTTTTTTTTTGTCCCAGTGACAATTGGAGTTTCAAAATTTTTTGCTGTAATTGGACCAAGGATTATCAATAAAGCTTCATTACAGACACTTTACAGCTGATCATTGCAGTCTGGGACTATAGTAACATCCAGAGAGCTTCACCAGAGGTCACAGTGGGCAGAGGGTTCCGTCTTTAACTAGGGGTCGTCTGTAAGTCGGGTGTCCTTAAGTAGTGAAGACTTTCATAGAGACATTGCATAATTAACCAACACATTTGTTGACAACTTTATTCTAATTTCTTGATGTTTTGTTGCTCCGTGTAGATAATATTTATTTGAAAAAACTTCAGATCTGCGTTTTTATTTCTTAAATATACTGCACAAAAATGAGCACCGAAAATTTTTTAAAAAAATTATGGCTTGTAGAAGGCATCAATGAGAAGAAAAAAAAAGTTAATAGAGAAGATAAGGGGCTAACATACATCTGAATGTTTTAGACCAGCAAACTGCCACAACATCTGCTATTATAAAATGGTCACAGATACTGATGATCAATTAGTCAGGGAAATTTAGTTAGCAGGACCAGGCTACTTACCCCCTTATTCATATGGAGCTGGTCAGGATGAACTTCATTTTTTACACAATCTGCTTCAGTTTATTGTGATGTTGCATTAAAACAAATTCTAAGACCTTCTCAGGACAAAAATTTTAAGTCTGAAATCGAAAATAGAATTTAAGAAGGGTGGAAATTATTTCTCTCATAACTGTTAATTGTGACCATAACAAAAAATTTTCTACTTTTCTTCCACATTCCTGGAGTAGAATAATGGATCAACTTGGAATATACATTATTGGCCCTAATGGGGACAGATGCTAAAGATTATAATGAAGAGCAATGAGCTATGGAATATATTGGTCCTATCATAATTTGTGGTCCCTGGACAACAGTGAACATGGATGCCTTCCGCGCTTAACAGACACCCAATTATGTTCTGGAGAACAGAACCCAATGAGTGCGACCCACGTTCAGTTTTTCAGATGCAGTTTTCAAACCCAAAAGCAGATTTGGATCATAATGGACGAGAACATATCATTGAGAGGTGCTGCCGCTTCCCTTTTTTCAGTCCACTCCTGGTATGGACTTCGAAAACTGCATCTGAAAAACTGAAGGTGTGAATACATCCAAATACTATGCCTACTATCTGTGCAAATTGGGGACTCATGGCAGGGAAAACCTCATCATAATCTATTTCTTGGGAAAAAAGACGGCATCTTAAAATAACTGGAAGAATCCATCACTGAAAAATCACTGAAGCCAGGAAAAGAAAACAAATCTGTATATGTCCACAAGCCGACATGGCATCTGTGAAAAATAACTGATGTGAAAATAAAAAACCCCTTTCTTCCAGCTTTTTGTATAAATGTTGATCCAGATCACCTACGTTCCAGTGTCTTTCTGGTTAATAGGGTCCTTACAAATAGACCAAGAGCTCTGGGGAAGATTTATCAGAAGTGTAAGAGGGCAACTCTGTTTTAGGTGCTCAAGGCAACCAATCAGAGCTCAGCTTTATATTCCCACATCAGTTTTTAAAATAAAAGCAGAGCTCCGATTGGTTGTCATAAGCAACTACAACAGTTTTATTCTTAGACACCTCTGTTAAATCTCCATAGACTATAAGCTCCTGCAGGCAGGGTACAATTGTTCCATGTGACTGTCTTTACAAATCATGAGGTACATAAACTAATAAGACATTACAAAGTAAAGCGCTACAGAATATTATGGCTCTACATGAATAAAAGACATTATATTATAATAAATCAAGCACATATCAATCTGAGGAAAATAAGCCACCAACAAGTGTACAAGGAAAAGACACTCCAGAATGATTTCATGAGGAACACCATTATTTTCAGTCAAAGGAGCAGACAATTTCTCTCAAAATTCCAAAATCTGATACCGTTTATCGATCCTTGCGATTGGTTACAAATATCACTTTTCTATAGAAGTTCCTAGGGTGCCGCTAGCATTGCATTTACAATCACAACATTAGCGTGTGGTGGGTCCTCGGCCCAATCTCATACGCGTCTCCAGTGAAACACATGAGTTGTTAACAAGCACTATGGAAACACACATGCGTTTGGGCCGAGGTTAGGTCCCATACACTAGCGTTGGGTTTGTAAACCCTGAAGGAGTTTTCAAATTAGGTAAACATTACCCTGCCAATGAAGCAGCTCCATAGTCCCTGCTACACTGCACTTCCCGAGCGGCTCCCAACTCCATAGGAAACACGATTATTTGTCTACGAGAGCACGTGCTCAGCTGTTTGTTATTTCCAAAAAAATGAGGGAGCGACAAGGCACTCTGGGTGCGTTCACAAGTTGCAGTTAAAACTGCATCGCAATCGGCTTTGAGGTGGTTTTAGGTGCAGTTTTGTCAATTGAACAGGTGAAAGACATGAACTGAATGAGTGAATTTGATTTTGAAGGGGAAACCTGCTCCTCAAATGTCATTCACCTGTTCGGTTCATGTATTTCACCTGTTCAATTGACAAAACTGCACCTAAAACCACCTCAAAGCTGATTGCGATGCAGTTTTAACTGCAACGTGTGAACGCACCCTTACACAGCCTGCAACTGTACCCATCAGCGAGAGCAGGATAGCCATCCTCTGGTAAACTTGGGGTCCCGTTCTCGTGATCCGTTCAGCTAGTTATCCCTAACCACAGGACTTAAATACTTGGGACAGTCCAGTCACCAGAGACTTTTTAGCTATAATTTGACTTGTTTGGAAAATCCCTTAAGGGAGCCGGATACATGGCTTATTTTTAATAGACAAAGACAGTCCCCATTTTGGTCTGTGCTGAGTAATAATGCTTCACGTACAGTCCTGGTTATGTACTTTCCTGTGCCAAGCACATAACGAAAGCACATTACCGACATTAAATGCAAATATCACTTGTGGATTGCTCTAGATTACAGTATTTATCATTTTTTTTTTAGATGTAATATTGTTTACTATTAAATTATGTGATATGACAGAAGGGCTGGCCAATATCTTAAAGGGATCGACTGAGAAAATCCATTTCAACTTCCCTTTCAAAGCCTTATTCTATATTGTAAAATCTATATTTAATATAGGATCAAACCGTATGTTATAGATTCGAAGCACAGCAGTACGAATGGTCATTACTAAAGCTCTTCCATCTAAGGTGGACAACCTTAAACCCCAAACTCAACCCACAGAGAGAAAACTATGACTATATGGTAAATGCTGCCAATGTAAATAACACTATTCCAGAAACCATAAAGCAGAGTCTAAAAGTGCTGCAAAAGACAACACATGGAATGTGGAAGCGTCAGCAGTGACTTGCTTCCTCCTTTTTCGCCATGTCACTTGAGTACACAAGGAGACTACAGCCCTGACTATTATTAGTCAGCTAAAACAGACGGATGACATGTTCCTGTGCAGACACCTACTGGACGCAATGGGATCCGCAATCAAAGAGAGAACCGAAAACATTTCACCACGTAAAAGAAAAATCTCACTGAAACAAATACAATAAAGGATCCTTTACACGGCGTTTGTTTTCGGGATCTTGACCGCTACTACATTGCCCTAATAAATCAGTTATCCTAGAAGCTTTCAGAACATGATATACTCCCAAAGTATCGGCCCCAATGCAAATTTAGTACCAGGTCCCTGACTATAATATATTACCTATAGCACCGCCTCCCTCATATGTGGAAGATAAAACTTAAGACTCCACCAAAGATTCTGGGCATTGATACCCCCCTGCCCTTTATAAAGTCTATGGGGGTCATTTACTAAGGGCCCGATTCGCGTTTTCCCGACGTGTTACCTGAATATTTCCGATTTGCGCCGATTTCCCCTGTATTGCCCCGGGATTTTGGCGCATGCGATCGGATTGTGGCGCATCGGCGCCGGCATGCACGCGACGGAAATCGGCATGCACGCGACTTGAAATTATCACCACAAGTCACTGTATCACCGTGCATTTCTTTCTGCCTTATAAAGTTTGAGATTGTCCATAAAAAATTTAACTAGAACTCAAGCACTCAAGGCCTGGCCTGAAAATACAGAGCAGGACGTCCACAGGAATATATTGACACCTCTCTATAGCCAAACTAGGTGCTAAATATTAAACTATACATTATATTATATATTTAAGAAAAAATATGTTTTACTAAACTAAAACTTATAAGGCTAGATTCAGATTAGGGGGCGGTAAATTGGGAATTTGCCCAGGGCCCCCTATCCCAAAGGGGCCCCCTGCAGTGCTAAAGGAGCCTCTTACTGACTGTAACTGTTCATAAAATGGTTTTATTTTGGGGCCCCACTTTTAGCTTTGCCCAGGGCCCCACTTTATCTAAAACCGGCCCTGCCACCAATTAAAGTTTTATCCTGAATGTCATGCCGGGCATCCTGTTCAGACACTAAACAGTGGAATTGCAAGGGAACATGTCCAAAATAGACTTCATTTTGTTAGCAGAAGTCAGAATTTTAACTGAGGTTAAGGCATAAAAAGACTATATTGTTTTTCAGATGACCAAAGTCTATTTTTCAAGAGCGCTCGAAAACTTGTCCTGCTTTAGCTCCAGATTCCAACATCATGGCCATCTCCTATTGTGCAGCATGGCCAGAAAATACATTGAACAAGCGATGTTTTGAAGTGGATCCTTCCTCAAATGGACCTTGGTTCTCATGAAATAGATCAGAATCTAAGTCTAAATGTTCTGAGTTCTCATCCAATGTTAAAATAGCAAAGAGTAACTGGAGTAAATTGCACCCGAAATGCATGTGCCACATTTATTGAAGGTTTTAGACCATTTTTAGCCAGTTTTCCCGACTCATCCAAAAAAGGAGCATGTCCTCGGTAACTAGGGGGCGTGGGCAGCTAGAAAATAGCCAATGCACCAAAAAAATTCAATATTGTGATGGAGTAAAATCACCAAAAAAAAAAAAATATTTATTAATCAGATTAATCATCCAGCATCAGATACAGGGATTAATTTGGCGCAGCAGAGAATTGTCTAGTTTTCACTGGTCTAAAGAGTGAAACATTAATACATCTCCCCAATGAGCAGTTTCGTACTTGCAATTGAAGAGTTTCTTTATAGAGAAGTCAGATATATTGGACCGCCCACAATGCACTTGCAGGCCGATTTGAATATTTAAAAAAAATAAATTTCTCTGCGATGGATTTAGCATATTGTGGTGATGAAATAGTTTTGCGCTCCTGCTAAAGACCACTGTAAAAAATGACTATTGGTTTGGGAAACATTTTTCGGACCTGCAAGACACCCTATAACACCTTAATGGCTGCCATTGTGCTATACATATTTGAACATGCCCTGTGCTTATTCCTAGTATTTACATGTCATGACAGTGACATGATATAATATTATATATTATATCAAAGTTGAGATTCTGCCCTTTAATATGACACCAGAATTGTGTTTCTAGGTGAAACAGAACTGGAGATATCCATTGTTAAAGTCATTTTAACAGGTGACATCTCTGGTTCCGTTTCACCTAGAAACACAAAATAACATATTATATTAAAAGGGAAATCCTCCGCTTATTTCTACATCAGAATTGTGCGTAGGTGCCACAGTTCCAGAGATCTGACCGTTTGAAGAAAGTCACCCTCAGGCCTGTTAGCTTAAGGCAAGAAGCACAACATTTTGCAAAAGTACATGCACCCTCTACCTTTGTTAAAAAAAAAAAAAAATCATATTTTTTGCACATTTTTTTGCTATTTTATAATTCTATTAAAAAAAATTATATATATCTATCTCACATGTCATGGGAAAAATAATTCTTAAAAATAGTTTTGATATGCAAAGCAGTTCCAAAGATACCATTATTTATAGTTGAGCAGAACAGAACTGCAAAAATTGACCTGGACATTCAGAAACCAATGACCCTCGGTCATGAAAGGGGTCAAAAGAAAGTCAAAATGGCTGGAAAAAATGGATATAATCGACTAAAAAAAAAAAAACAGTAGTGATATAAAGATAATATAATTCATTTCAGAGCCAATTTGTGTAGATTGTAGCAGATACTAAACAGATGGCGCTTTACAATAATTAAACATTTCCCCCCATGGAAATAAAACATGTTCTGAACTAATATAGACTAAATGAAAAAAAATGATATAAAAAAAAACTTGATCGACTTAAGTACAAGACGTCTCGTCTGATTTCTAGACAAGCTTACCGGGGCTTATATCAAGTGGAATCCATCCTTGTTTTAGAGGCCAAAACTTAATATATTTAGATGTCAAGCGTGGACGTTTTTTAGTTATAATCAATTAAGGTGAAACTGATTTGCCTTTGACTGACTCCATTGCAGGAACTCCTGGCTAGTCTGATTCCTTATTAAAAATAATTTGCATCTATGAGACCGGGGAAAAAAAAAAAAATATGCTAGCCTCACGATTTTTGTCATATTTTCGTTGTGCCCTAAGGCTGCCATTGTTGATGGCCTTTATGGAAATCTAAATTCAATCAGCAGCTGCAAATTTCATGAGACGTCCATCTTCATGCTGTATTTCTAACTGTGTGTCAAAACAATCTGTGGATTTCTACCCGACGAAACACACATTGAATTGTAAATTTCGGCAATTTCCTCATGTTTGAATTTCAGCTGCGCGGAAAATAGTGCAAACCTCGACATCCTGTCTATCAATTTGAGGCTAGTAATTTTTCCTCGTTATCTCGGGGACACTATCCAAAAGAGCTACGGTGTGACAGTCCCCTCCAAATTAGAATCAAGCCCGTACTCGCCACCCCTTTAATTAGGGCAATATTTGAGGTCCTTGTTATCAAAGATGGGGTAATGGGTCTACGTTAATCTTCTCTAATTGGTGACAATTGGATGATCGGGAAGGGACAAAGGCCTGAAAGAATAGAGGTCTAGAAATTACCATCCATACAGACCGCAAGTAAAAAAAAAAATCTTTTTTTTTATTTTTTTATAAAGAGTAGAGTTTATTTTATGAGGCGTAAGATAAACCACCTTCTGGATGTTTAGCAAAACCTACACTTGTACACATGAGCTCACACCAATGTATAGGACGCACTCTTCTCTCTGACACACAGGCTATATCTTGGATGTCAACAATCACTCTTATTTGACAGCGCCTGGGGGCGGGATCATGTTGTATTTTTTTTCTATTTACATTTTGGAAAAAATTTAAAAAAATAATAAGCAGCAAATAATTTTAGGTACCGTATTATGATTTTAGAAATAAAATTAATTTTAAAAAATCCAAAAACTTAATTCATCAGTTTCCATAATATAGATTATCTGTATAGATGGAGGGATAATCATTTGAACACATTTTATTTCCTAGAGGTAGCATTTAATATTTCACCCAATGTTCTGGGAAGCTGGAAAGTGCGGTGAAACTGCTGAAAATGTAGTTGCACCATTTTCTTACAGGCTTTGTTTTTACGGCTTTTACTGTGAGGTCCAAAAAACACCTCTACTCCACTAACACCTATGGAGCCTGGAGCCCCTCAGGCTTATTTGCATACAGCGCTTTATGCTGGTGGTAGATGCCATTTAAGTGTTATGGCACTTGTGGTTAAAGGGGTTTTCCCATGAAGAAAAGTTAGGCCTTATCCACAGGATAGGGCCTAACTTGCTGATCAGTGAGGGTCTCTGCACAGATTGCAAAAACGAGGGGTACATCGCACCCCTCATCGCACCAGATTAGTCTGCTCCGTCAGATTAATGGAGCAGACGGCTGCGCATGATGGTTCTGCTCCATTAATCTCTATGGAGCCGACTGAGATTGGGGATTAATGGACCATAACGGTCATGCGCGGAAGTCTGCTCCATTAGTCTGACGGAGCAGACTAATCTGGTCCGATGGTCCCTTCGTTTTCACGATCTGCGGGGGTCTCAGCACTGAGACCCCCACTAATCAGCAAGTTAGACCCTATCCTCTTAAAGGGAACCTGTCAGCTGAGTGAAACTCTGAAAAGCTCTTGTGAAAGGGGCTTCTGTGCCTTAACTAAATTAGGTTACATACATGCAGACATTCCCATCATCTACAGAAGAGAATTCTGGGAACAGAGTATGCGAGGAATGAGCTTAGTGCTCATATACATAAAATATGACGAGGCTTGTCAGTCGCTGTACGGGGGACGTGCAGTAACCAAGTGTTCATAATGGGATCCATTGGTCAAAGTAACCACAGGCATCTCAGCAATCACTCAGGAGAAAGCCTGCACTTGAATAATTTAGAGAGGAAACCACTTCACAGAACATTATTTGGGGTGGCAGCCAACATACTCAAACCTATCACTTCCATGACACGACTAAGAACATCTGAACACTGCTGTGCAAACACGGCTACAGGGGGAAAGAAAACTTTTTAACCACAGTTAATTTTTCAGCCTCATGGCACAGTGAAAGCCCATGTGGAAGAAATACTAAGAAGATTGCAAAAATCTTTACTAGGCCTCCAAAAAGAGGCGCATTTGGTGGCAAAAATTGAAAACAGGTTCTTGCATCTGTGTGGAAACCAGTGGCCTGAAAGGTGACTACTTGGCGCAAATTCCACATGCGAAATGCGCTTGATGTTATCACCGTTGGCCTGTCAGGACCAGATTCAGAGGGGATCCTGTCAGGACCAGATTCAGAGGGGATCCTGTCAGGACCAGATTCAGAGGGGATCCTGTCAGGACCAGATTCAGAGGGGATCCTGTCAGGACCAGATTCAGAGGGGATTGGGCAAGTATAAAATGTATTTCTATTCCCCCGATGCCATCATTTCATGGGGTTTCCGCAAAAGAAGAAAGCCCCATTATTACTACTAGTTCATCATAAGTGAAAAAGCAATCTTATTGGCCCACAAAGTTTGACCGCACTCTCTAGTCATATGGAGTTAAGATTATGAGGAGAAATTTCCCATGACTAGTCACTACGTGTGTCAGCCATGATACTCCCCCATGATACTGACGCATCCAATATACTAAGAGTCTTTATCATGGCTTGTATGTCAGGTTTCTTGTTTCCCCCCACGCCATTCTATTGCTGAGCGTGTATTAACTGTAGCCTGTTCTTGGCTCAGGTTATGGCACAATGCTACACCAGGGTGAAAGTCCCTCCATTGACTTTAGAAAGACCACCATCAGAAAGCTCTGTGAGCATGCACTGGTCAGGGTTAGGCCGCCTGCAGCCAAAGTTTTTTTTGCTTGACCATATTTGAAGGTCCTTCGTCAGTATGGCCACAAACTAGGCCCGTGTGTTACCAGTGTGTTCTTCAGGTTTGTGCCTCGCAATAAAAAAAATAAATGAATAAAAAAGTTTGGCTAATGTGATGCTTACTAGGAACCTACTGCCAATGCAGGCTGCAAATATAATGCAACCGTGTGCCGACTGTGTAGGACAGAGGAGAAAACACGACCAGGAATAGGACCTGATCTGACTTTCATCAGAGGCTCAGACACGAGGCTGAGTCACAGAGAAATTCTCATCCGTGTCTATAAACCTATAGAAATACATGAGGATGTGATCAAGCCACAAAAATCATGCTTCCTGAGGGGAAAAAAAAAGAAAAATCAGTTATGTGCATGAGGAAAGTTCCATCACGCTTGTCAGTATGGCCCGTTTTAAAGGAAACCTACCACTTAGAATGGCATGGGTAAGCTGTATGTACCGAGCACCAGCTCAGGGTGAGCTGGTGCCGGCACTTACTTTCGTTAGTGTTATAAACCGCGGTATCGCGGTTTTAACACTTTTTAAACTTTAGAGCAGAAGAGGCTTCGGCGCTGCGTGCGCCTCCATAGGAAATAGCGGAGATGTTGCGCGCCCACGGCCGCGTGCAGCGCCGAAGCCCGTTCTGCTCTAAATTTTAAAAAGTGTTAAAACCGCGATACCGCGGTTTATAACACTAACGAAAGTAAGTACCGGCACCAGCTCACCCTGAGCTGGTGCTCGGTACATACAGCTTACACCGACCATTCTAAATGGTAGGTTTCCTTTAAAGCATGCGTTTTCAGTCCGTTTAAAACCACATGTGTTTTTGAATGTTTATCATGTGTTTAGCTGGTTTTAACCCCTTAAGGACGCAGCCATTTTACAGCTTAAGGCTCAGCCCGATTTTTTGGATTCTGACTTGCTTCGCTTTATATGGTTATAACTTTTGAACACTGTTACTTATCAAAACGATTCTGAGATTGTTTTTTCCCCACATGTTGTACTTCATTTTAGTGGTAAATTTTGGCAGATAAGTTTTGCGTTTATTTACAAAAAAAAGAAAATGTGATGAATTTTTTGAAAAATTTGCCATTTTCGAAATTCTAAATCATCACGTTTTCAGGCAGATAGATTTACCAGCTAAATAAGTTGCTGAATAACATTTCCCATTTGTCTACTTTACATTTTCATAATTTCTGAAATATCTGGATAATTTATTTTGACGTCACGCGGCTTGCAAATAGAATATCGCTTTTCCGGATTTTCAGAATTGACTATTTTGGGGATAAATACAGTTTTGAATGAAATTTTACATATTTAGCATCAAAACCCCCTATATAACCAACCCATTTTCAAATCTGCACCCCTCAAGCTATCAGAAACCGCTTTTACGAAGATTGTTAACCCCTTGAGATCTTCATAGTAATTGAATCAAAATGGAGGTGAAATTTAGAATGGTCATATTGTTCCCTTATACGTTCATTTAGCACCAAAATTTACACATTTCCAAAATATAAAAAGAGAAAATCCACCATACAATTTGTTCTGCAATTTCTCCTGAGTACAAAGACCCCCCACATGTGGCCGTTACTTGTTTTATGGGGGCACAGCGAGGCGCAGAAGGGAAGGAGGGCGCTGCAGCTGCCAGGAATTTAGTTTCCTCATTGGCCCCTTTTGAAGGCTATAAAATTTTCGCTTTTTCGTTATTGGGGCCATGTGACGGCATTTTTTTTGCGGGATGAGATGCTTTTTCCATTGTTACCATTTTGGGGTTGGTATCACCTATTGTTGAAAATTTAGGAACTTTTTTTGAGGGCAGGAGTAGAAAAGCATCAATTCTGTACTGGATTTTTTACTTTTTTTTTTTTGGTGTTCACCGTATAGCCTAATAGTCATGTTATCTTTATTCTATGGGTTGATACGATTACGGGGATACCAGACATGAATATATTTTCTTACGTTTTACTAAATTTGTCAAACAAAACCCTAATGTGGGGAAAAATCTATAATTTTTGTATTGCCATCTTCCAAGTGGCATAACTTTGTTACGTTTTTGGCTACGGAGCTGGTTGATGGCTTGTTTTTTGCGGGACATGTTGTACTTTGCACCAGTATCATGTCTGAGTACATATGGTTTTTTGGTCGCATTTTATATCATTTTTTGTGGGATTGAAAAGGTAAAAATCATAATTTTTGGAGGGTTTATAACAGTTTTTTTTTACGGCGTTTATCGTGGGGGTTCAATAATGATTTACTTTTATTCTACGGGTTGTTACGGACGCGGTGATACTATATATGTGGGGTTTGTGTTATGATTTAGACTTTTTTTTTGAGTTATATGTCTCTTTATATGTTTTGGGGGTTTGGGGCATTTTTAGTGATTTATGACTTTATTTTTTTATTGAATAACTTTTTTTTTTACTTTTTCACTTTTATACCATGGGACATGAAGAAGCAATCTTCTGATTGCTTCTTCATGATAATATTCTGCAATACTCATGTATTGCAGAGTATTATCAGTGTCAGCCTATGCACTTGCATAGGCTGGCACTTTGCCAGTAAGATGACGTCACAGACGCCATCTTACTGGCAATTCTTGCTAGTAACTCTGGGGTCCAGATCGGACCCCAGAGTTACTATAGCAACGATCGGCGCCCCCCGAAAACGGTTCGGGGGGGCCGATCGTGGGGGAAAGACCCCCCAGATACTTGTTAGATGCCGCGGTCGCGCTGACCGCGGCATCTAACGGGTTAAGCACCCGCGATCGGAGACAACTCCGATCGCGGGTGTTACACTGGGGTGCCGGCTATTAGTTACAGCCGGCACCCCGTGTTTCCCGATGCCGGTTCGGCTCTGATCCAGAGCCGAGCCGGCATAGGAGCCGTGGCGGATATATCCGCCACTGAGCGCTAAGTCACTGCGCTCCGTGGCGGATATATCCGCCGCGGAGCGCGAAGGGGTTAATCTGTTTCACAGCTGCCTACACTTCTAGCAATAAAGATAAACAGGTTCAAAGCAGCCAAACGCATGGTAAACATTTTTAAACGGACTGAAAACGCATGCTTTAAAACGGTCGTAAAACTTGACTTGACTTGGCCTAAAACCCACAGGCGAGTCTGAGGAGACTAATTGGAATCAAACTTGCATTGGGTGCTTGCTTGAATCTCTGGCCCAAAAGCTCAGAGACTCGACTTCGACCTCGAGCGTTTGGGCCGAACATTCCAGCAAGGAATCATCCGTCTGTAATATTCCCTGTGAAGAGAATGATATCATTTGAAAAGTTATCTCTACAGAACAGGATGAGCCAGACTAAGTCTTAGTGGGACATTTATCATACACCGACGCTCTTGAGCAGCTGCGCTGGTGTACATTTCTACTTATCAAAAGTTCACTGATTGTAGCGAGTGCACAGACCCAGCGCAGGAAAGCCTCTGCCGATCCACTCCGCTATTGGCCACACCCCATACACGCCCCTTGTGAAATAACCGCGATTACTAGCCGGGCATCAGTAACTGCGATTATTTCAGCACTTGTAGGCCACAAAACTGTTCAAGGCCTGATAAAAACTGGAAGATTTCAGGACTTAAATAATAAGTACAATGAAAACTAGTAAAATAAAAATAACCTTTTAGCCAATAAATAATTTCATGATGTTACATTCCCTACACTATGTGAATTGAGAACAGAAAGACTTTCCAATCCAATATTTTTTTGTTTTTAAACTGCTGACCCCGAGCTTTGATGCACACGTTGTGGGAAGGTCACCCTGCAGCATTATCCCTATCACAGCACTGTCCTCGTGCATCCAAAAATATGCCAATATTTACTGGCATTACATTCCTGGCTGCGGGAGATTATATGCTTGGAGCTAGCACGCAGAACTGTGATGTGGAAGGTCAAAGAAAAATGCTTTGGCTGACCTATAATCTATGAAAGAAACACCTTTGCTTGCAAGCTATAAAAAGTAATTGAAAGTGACAATGATTGAGTACAGCGAGGGGAGAAAAAAAAAAAGTATAGAAGGTATTCTGCCATTTTGTTTGTCCATTAAGTTCTATCAATCACAATGCGAAGTAGATGCAAGCAAAGGACGGGCACCATCACCCCAGCCCCTTCTGATCCGATGTTTGGTAGGGGAGATCTTAAATGCTATTTATCTGAAAAAATACACTGGCCACAGGGCCATGCATCAAAAGTCACCACCAGGCCGAGAGAGTCATTTATCTGTCTAACAGCTCTCAATACATCAGCGAGCGGGCGAGAAGGGATTTTCTGTCTTATTGGTTGTACATTCAGTTTGCTTTGTGAATTGATGAATGGACACCAGATGAGGAGGGGGGTGCTAAAAAACAAAAAGATTTCACAATCAATCATAATAATAGTAATAACTGTTCGCTCGATAGAACCCACATGGCAATTTAGCATTCAACCCGGTGGACAGAGAAAGATCACTCTCATTTTTGATGGTTCTAGGTTTCATCCAAACAGGTTTTTTTCCAGACCATTTTTAGGTTTTAATGGATCACCAACTCCCCCTGATCATCAGTAGCGTGGCTGTTCCTTGTACCTTCTTAGAACGTAGACTTTCCAAAACCGACATCAGTTTTCTCCTACCTGGGATGGCTGATGTCTCCAGTTTGCCACAAGAAGTTCTTTTCTTAAGTAAATTTAATCTAAAATTAGCCTTCACCACAATAACATGCAAAAGCTGATCAAAATTGTTTGACGTTTCGGTAATCTTGACCTTAGTCAAGCTAGAACACAGTGATGCCTCCCCGCCATACATTTCCTGCATCGACGAGTTACAGGTCTTGCTTGGAGAAGATCGAGAGGACGGTAAGAATTTTGCATATAATTACCTTAAAGGGAACCTACCACCACGGATCTATAAAGGTAGTTTGGGTGGTAGGTGCTTCTCCCTTTTAAGGGCTAATCCTCACATCCCTGCAATATTTTACTAACTTTTAATTCCATAACATGTAAATTTTGTAAACAGGCTACTGGATTGTGAAGTAGCCGGAACTGAGGCTCCACGGCGTGGCTACTCCATGCCCCAGTAGCCTCTTTGACCCTCCTACCAGATGTCTCCTCGTAGGTGCGCGCCCTTGTCCGCGAAAAAGGCAGTCTGCGCACGCACAGAACAGCAGGCCCACGGCTGCGCAGTTCCGGCTTTGGAGCAGTGACCATGCAGCTGCGAGCCTGTTGTTCTGCACATGAGCAGACGGCAGGTTTCTCGGACGGGGGCATCAAAGACATCTGGTAGTTCACCATTACCGACTGTGGATAGGTCCTGTTCTGTGGCACCTACAGTCATAATCCTGGTGTGCTGTTAAAGGGGAGATTCTCCTCTTCTAGGTGTCAAAAAGTCATAACCATATGAAGTGTACCCCCTCCTCCAGACTGTCAGCTAAAGGCAGAATGGAGAAGGAGCTGCATGGAGAAAGAGCTGACAGTTAGCAGATGTACATGCACCCTCTGCATCTGTAGCTGAACCAGGGGATAGTTCATTATCCACAGGCACGGGTAAGCGGCATCTTGGGTGCGGACCCATTGATATTGCATGAACCGGTGGAAGGGTGGCATATCAACGCTGTACATATTTTAGAATATTTCGGTAAAAGGTTATTGACTTTTATATATAGCTATATAGTTATAGCTTACACTATAAATGGGAAAATTGACAAAAAAAACCCATATTTTATTCCCATTTTCAACCTTATCAGAAAAGGGTTGAAATACCTTCCCTCTTGATCCCCGAGCTGGACATTATTTATTCCATATTCTTGATCCTGTACTCAGATCCCTACTTGTTGTTCAGAGAGCTGGGTCATTGTCCCTGGGACAACTTGATACCCACTCGTTTAAAGTGAATTTTTGAATTAAAAAAAAATAAATAAAAAAAAAAAAAAAGCTTTATTCCCCCAAACAGGGCTTCTTTTATTTCTATATTGTAAGCAAATCAGTCTGAGCTACAATACCAGACAGTCCATAGAAAAAAAACACATTAAAAAAAAAAAAAAAAAAAATCTATAAAAACTACATAAGCCAAGCCTCATTGTATAGTAGATCTCACTGTCAGTAACAAGTAACAGAAAAAATGCAACTTCCCGAAAAACAAGGAAACAAAACAATGCAAGAGCCCTAGCCATTATCCCTCCCAATTAGACCAGGACCATAAATATGTGCCAGTCGTCAGTACCCGCTGCTGTTAACACAAGCGGAAATGCTAAAAATATCATATTATAAAACCTACAGACAAACAACGCAGCACAGGAGTCCTGTATCTGTCCTCTTACCATACGAGAAAATTAGGATTCAATGATGGTGTGGGGGAGGAAGAGCAGAACACAACACAGCTCAATATTTCATAATATCTGGCCCATGCCATGCTGGGTATTGGCACTCATTAGACAAGGTGACAGGATTGTGACTGACAAGATAGAAAGCGCTGCTAATGTGCAGTATACTCGCTCCGCTAAGCAGGCGGCAGCGGGCATGCGCCAACACCTGGCACACAGCATTGGCCTGCAAAACCCACCGCAGCGGGCAAGCTGCTCACTTACTGCATCCTATATACTGAGCAGCCATTTACATCATGGCCGACGTAGACTTTACAGGACAGAAAACCAATTGTCATTCTGGACAACTACTAACAAATACTGCTAATATACATAAAAGGTAAAAAGCCAAAGTATTAGAAAGATTCCATCAGCAGTTGTGACTATACAAAGCTGCAGACACTGTTAGGTATTTGCCCTGGAGATATGTGTAACCATACCTTTATGTATGTTAGTAATAGCAGGATTGTGAAAAATGCATTTACATTCCAGGATTGAGCACCAGGGATAGTCCTTCACATTACTGTATCTCTGCATTCAATCTACTGCATTACATAAACTCCAGGATTGTAGCTGGTCTTTGGGCTCTGGGAGTGTCCACACACAGCTGTGTTATTTGATCTCTGCAATTACTTCCCTACATCTTATATATTACAGGATTGTAGCTTGACTTGGTGCACCGCAGAGTGAGATCTCTTCACTCAACACAACCTCTGCCCTCTGAGTTAGAGCTGTAACAGGCTTCCAGTTAGATATTACCCCAGAATGGGAGCAGTTTGAATATAAAGATCACAGAAGTGTGAAGAGATTCTCCAAGTCTAGATACAATCCTGTAATATAAATGAATTTTTTAAAGGGTTTCTTCAATGACAAACAAGTTAGCCCCTTTCCGTAAGATAGGGGCTAACTTGCCGTTAGATCGGGGTATCGGTGAGGGGACCTTCATCTTTGTTCCCAAAGATGAAAGCAGCAGTTTGCGCATTGGCTGGCCGCTCCAGTCATCTCTATGGCACTGATGGAGATTGGCTATCTCCGTCCGTGCCATAGAGATGAATGGAGCAGCCAGCTAATGCGCAAACGGCTGCTTTCTTCATCTTTAGGTACAACAGACTCTTGATCCGTGGAGGTCCCATCACCGATACCAGATACCGTTAACCATTCTGTCAGCACCATTAACAGATGGTCCTCATTGTCATGATCCGTGGAGGTCCAATCACTGAGCCCCACTAATCAGCAAATTATCCCCTGTCCTGTGGATACCGGCTAACTTGTTTGTCACTTTAGAACCCCCTTTAACAAAGTAACTGGCTATGGATGGATGAATAAACGGGTCATGATCTGGTGTGGGGTCTACAGATCTAGAAATGCAAGTTGAAAAGATCAGCAACTTTTAAAACTTTGCAAAGATCAATAGTATAAGGGAACATAAGAAACTTACTATATTCTATCAGAGGAAAGTGCTTCCTGCTCCACTTACCGGTACTTTGGCTCTTATCATCCTCCCTTCATATGTCATAAACATCTCAGCTGAATTCCATCTTGCAAGCAAGAAGACAAAAGCTCAATGAGATGCCAGATTCAAAAGTAGTCTATGCAGAGGGGAGAGGGATACGTGAGGTTTGCATAAAGCAGCACAAACTAGATACACAGACACCAAAGAAGAGCTGCTGGAAATTACCAGAAGATTATAAGTCACATGATGACCAGAAAAAGTGATAAACACTGGACAACTGACCTGTGTGAAGTTTGTTGAAAGGCAAGATAAACATTTTAATAAACTGAAAGCCCCATGATATGACCAATCTGGAGCATCTGTATGTTATGATGTTCCTCCGTTATTCCTACCATAAATATATGTATACAGCCACTTCAGGATGTTTCCAGTTTGGATACTGTGCATAGACAATCACCTCTTAGAGATTACAGTGTCAAATAACACAAAGAGAACGGTAAGAGCAAGTTGTCAATTTATAAAATTATCTGGAGGAATAACACATCGATGAGTTCTAAGAAGACGCGCTGCAGAATTGTTATTTCAAGGCAAGTACAAGCCATTATTGAAACAAACATAAAATGAATTTGAAGATTAATATCTGCTCAGCTCCTCCTGATCTATAAAATGCTGCCTGCAGATAGGACACTATATACAATCTGCTCAGCTTCTCCTTCTCTATAACATGCTGAATGTATATAGGACTACATCTACAATCTGCTCAGCTCCTCCTGCTCTATAACATGCTACCTGCACATAGGACACTATGTGCAATCTGCTCAGCTCCTCCTGCTCTATAACATGCTGAATGTATATAGGACTACATCTACAATCTGCTCAGCTCCTCCTGCTCTATAACATGCTGCCTGCACATAGGACACTATATACAATCTGCTTGGCTCCTCCTGCTCTATAACATGCTGCCTGCAGATAGGACTACAACTACAATCTGATTGGCTCATCCTGCTCTATAACATTCTGTCTGCACATAGGGCACTATATACAATCTGCTCAGCTTCTCCTTCTCTATAACATGCTGAATGTATATAGGACTACATCTACAATCTGCCCAGCTCCTCCTGCTCTATAACATTCTGCCTGCACATAGGACACTATATACAATCTGCTCGGCTCCTCCTGCTCTAGAACATTCTGTCTGCATATCAAAAAACATCTACAATCTGCTCAGCTCTATAGCATGCTGCTAGCAGATAATACTCTATACACAGTGTGACAGGTTCCCTATACCACCCTTGAATTGTTTCGGTAAAGGTATTTATAAATATATTATTTTAACCCTTACTGGTAAACACAATTGTTAAGATCCTGAGATGTGACTTCCTCATGTATATAATATTCATAGAGAGAAATAATTCCCTATAAATGAAGCTTCCACACTGAGCACAAAGAGAACTTGTAATCCACTAATGACTGCAGTCACTCAGAGCCGATCTCGTACTGACAGCCGTCCAATGTCACTGTCAGCTTGGCAGCCGCAGGACGGTTCTGTGCTTCAGGCTGCTAGTTAAAGACCGCACCAAAATGTGTCTGACACCTGCGAGGATTTTCATATTAGATATTTTCTGTTTGAAGGCAAGAAGTCCGTTCCAGCATTTACAGATGGCGGAAAACTCATGAATAAAACCATTAACGAGACGATCACTTGTGTCACTTCATGGAGGGACAATGAAAAGATGAGCCGAAACTGACCAGGACCCACACGGGACCCCAGGAACATGAACAGAGAAATATATAAGGGGAGGGGGATACAATACATTTCTCAACCCATCCAAATGACCTGATACAATGTATAAGTAAATTGTTACATAATGGATTATTTGGAAATTATTTACAATATATATTTACCCTTTAAAATCAGAACTGTATATTTTATGATTGTAGCTCCAGAAAAATTTTTTTGTCCCAGTGATGATTAAATTTTCTAAATTATTTTCCATTTTGGGAACAAGGATTATCCATAAAGCTTCATTACAGACACCTTACAGCTGATCATTGCAGCCTGGGACTAAAGGAAAGCATCCAGAGAGCTTCACCAGAGGTCACAGTGGGCATAGGGGTCCGTCTGTAACTAGGGGTCGTCTGTAAGTCAGGTTTCCTTAACCCTTTAAGGACGCAGGGTTTTTTTCTAGCTCATTTCTCGCTCTCCACCTTCAAAAATCCATAACTTTTTCATTTTTCCGTGTACAGAGCTGTGTGAGAGCTTATTTTGTGCTTAACAAATTTTACTTGAAGTTATTTATTATTCCATGCCGTGTACTGGGAAGCAGAAAAAAAATTCCAAATGTTGAAAAAAAAACCCTGTGCGTCACCTCCTTGTGGGCTCAGTTTTTACGACTTACGACTCACTCTGCGCTCCAAATAACACATCTACTTTATTCTTTGGTTCGGTGCGATCGCGGTGATACCAAATTTATACCGGTTTTATTGCGTTTTAATACATTTTCAAAAATTAAATGAATGTGTACGAAAAAGGGAAAAAAAAATCCCTTTTCATTCGTTGGGGTACGGAGCTGTGTGATTTGTCGCTTTTTGCGAAATGAGCCGACGTTTTCATTGCTATGAATTTGAGGACTGTGCGACATTGTGATCACTTTTTATTACTTTTTTTATGTCATGTGAAAAGGTGTAAAAGTCGCATTTTGGACATTTCGGCGCCATTTCCCGTTTCGGAGGTCTCCGCCGGTTATAACTCCTTTTATATTTTGATAGATTGGGGATTTTGGGATGCGGCAATACCTAATGTGTTTGTGATTTTTACTGTTTATTATGTTTTATATCAGTTCTAGGGAAAGGGGGTGATTTGAATTTTTAATATTTTAATAATTTTTTACTTTTTTTAACTTTTTCTTTTCTTTTATTTTCTCACAATTTCTTAGACCATCTAGGGTATATTAACCCTTGATGGTCAGATCGTTCCTACCATATACTGCAATACAACTGTATCGCAGTATGTGACATTTCTTCACAGTATACATTACAATGAGCCACTGGTTCATTGTAACGAATACGCAGAAACCATGCAGCCTCGGCTCTGGCGAAGACCCAAGGCTGTCATGGCAACCGATCACCGCCCCCCCAATGACGTTCAGGGGAGCGACGATTGGAGGAAACATGGCAGCGCCCATGCGCTGGCGTCAAAGAAAAGGTTAACACCCACGATCGGTGCAAGTACCGACCGTGGGTGGAAGCGATGGGTCTTTGATGCAATATGCAGCAAAGCCCATCTCTGTATGAAGAGGGCTCAGCCTGTGAGCCCTCTTCATAAACCCTTCGTAGCTCTGCGGCGGATTTATCCGTCGAAGAGTGTGAAAGGGTTAATAAAAAATCTACCATTTGTTTTTATGCGTTGAGAACCAAACATACCTTGAGAATGCTGTAGCTACACTGATGCAGAAACATATCTTGTTTAATCGCGGATCTGAGTGGTTTTGCTCAAAAAACAATTATAAAATTCAGGGCCTTGGAAAAGCTGAGTGCAGGCTGGATGCTGTACATAAACACATTACATGAAGCTTCCTGAACTGTCCAGACAGGACTAATCAACCAGAGCTCTATCACTCATACACAGCAGCTGGGGGTGGTGCAGTGATTGATTACTTCTGCACCACCCATGCTACCACCCCCTAGTAGCCAGTAACATTCTCTTCTGCCAATGCCAACGATTCCTGATAATCTCTACTTACAAAACAATGTGCTAATATGATATCCGATCTGCGTAACGTACAGATGCTACAGGCTGTGTCTTAAATTAGCGGATGCATGCTGTTGATGCAATGCCACTACGGATCCTCTGTATACCAACATAGACTGCCCATGATGGTACCCCTTCAACATGATGCCAATCACCTGTCTTATGACCCACCTACACAGATTAAAGGGTCAGGACTTGGTCTGAGGCCCTAGAGAATAGGTTTATAACCGGTACAGCTTTTTCCTATCTTCACTGCATAACACTAACGTAGCGCTATACATTTGCCGCCACTACTGCTGGCTCTATAGACCGGCTGGTCACGTGATCATCAGGTTTGCAGGGGTTAATCAGAGTTACTGAACCTGATCAAGAGCCATTACAGCTCTACTCAAAACACCTGTCCCCATATAACTGGGGATCCTACAGATGAACTAAAAAGTAAAAAACCTGTAAGCAAAAATGAAAAAAAACAAACAAAAAACACTATTTAAGGGGGGGGGGGGACAAAATTACACAAAAAACAACATTGCAGCGTGACTTTCACATCAAAGACCAGTGATATCACAAATTGTATTCATGTGGGCTGTGTGCAGCTCAGTCCTGCAATACCAAGCACGTCCACTATACTATGTAGTGCGCTGTACTCTATACCACCAGTGCTCTTCTCATGCCACAAACAGATCTGTGTCTCATCAGTGTACAATGCGTAAGCCATAAGACCCCAATAACTGTCCATGTCTCATCTGTCCCACCCCCAGCTTGATGCAACCCCTTGACTGGACACGGCACGTGGATGACACTCAAATGCTGAGATATCAACAAATCCAAAATGTGGAGAACCAGAAGTGACTCATCAGATAGTACAGATATATAGCAAGTAATACAACCACAGCTGTGCTGCCAGTGATAAGACAACAGCGCCATCCTGTGGACATATGCATGTACTGTACCTACAAATAAAAGACAATTGCTCTCTATAGCATCTCCCATTGTGAACCAATTAAAATACAATTCAGAATAAAAACTGCTATAAAATACCAAAAACTACAAAGGGTCTAGTATTAATTTCATACAACAAATACTTCTACAACAACTCAACAGCGACTTTGTGCTCCCCTATATGACTGCTGGGCTGCAACACAAGGAATATGATAAGATACATTGTTATCCTTTACCGACAGAATAGAGGATAACAAACAGATCCGGCTCCTGGAACCCCCACTAACTGTGACAGGACCCCCAGCAATCCAGAATCCAGGGACTGCTTCACCATATGAGGAGTCATGTCGCTCCATTCAATAGCATGAGAGTGTTGGAAATTACAGAGCACAGCGCTCCGCTTTTCCAGCACTTCCATTCACTGTCTATGTGAAAGACGGATATACCCGAGCGCTGTGCTCTGCAATTTTGGACACCTTTATACGATTGCATAGAGAGGCGGGTAGCATACAGGACCCATTCACACGATTTTGGAAGCGAGAAGTCATACCCCACTGATGCAATCCTCTAAAAATAGGATAGGGGCGATAACAATCAAAGTTGGTTCAAAGTTTTTTTTATGCAAAAGAGCGCCTTGGGGCGCACTGGGGGCGGGGCTGTGACTGCCTGTGCACCCGCTTTCTTATTTCTATACTGCCCCTTGTGATGGACGTCTCTCTTATAAATAGTGTATAGACAGGACATAAACAGATGCACTAGCAGACACAGCTCCGCCCCTAGAGCACCAAGAAGCTCATTTGCATAAAGAGGCCTACACCACCATTTACTTGGGGGCTTATTTGGGAGTCATGACGGCCGAAGCCTATAGCAGTCACAGATGATACACTAGGCACAGGCGGGCTGCTGCGTGTAACCCATAGCACAGTGCACACAGTGCGGTATTACCTGTCCATGTTTTCTGCTCAGGGATATAATAATACTTATTCCCATACTGGTCAGTGCCCATGTGCTGCCGCACTGTCCCCAGTGTCCTCTGCAGGAGGGAGCGCAGCCGCTCCATGCTGGGTGCGCGGAGTAAACACGGAACATAGAGGGAAGTACACACACTGACGCAGCGCCGACTTATGTCCGCATGATGTGATTGGGTCTCTTCGTTACTTAGCTCCGCCTTGTTGTAGTCATGCCGAATCACAGCTCTGCATCCAAATAAACTAGGCAACTTATCTGCCCTCCTCCACTGAGTGACCTATAGCTCCGCCTCCTCCTATGCTAAATCTGTACCGTCCACTCCCACCGTCCACTCCGCCCCTCTCAGTAATACCCAGACGCCCCCTCCTTCTGTCACAAGGAACCAATTACCATAAAGCATCTTCTGGACGCTAGAGGAGAAACAGCGCTTCTAATCAACCAGCCTCTAACCACCAGCCGCGGCCATTTTCTAGAAGATCATGTACTTTGCCCAGATGTATTGCATGTGATACTGTGATTTTTATAGACTCACTGCGGACTATTAAGTTAGTAATTTTCCTGTATAATAAAGTGGTTGTGGCATTAGACTCATCAGAGATAAAACACAGTGTCCATATTGTAACCCCTTTTCTTGAGGAAAAAGAGGGACAAAAAACCTCTGGTCCTATATTTAACCCCCACACTTTATCATTTCCACCTTAGTATCCCTACCCCTCCCCCCCATCCATATTCTGCTCTCAGCAGCTCTCTTTCAATTTGTGCCTCCCCCAGCTCTTCTTGTTGCTGCTCTTTAAAAATAAATAACAAATACAGTTACTATATCTCTTTTGGACTAGAGAAAGATGTACATAAAAAGCCCATCCCTTATGTTCTAAACCATACCCACCCCCAAACAGAGTATAATATCGACCTTCATGGCCCCCATATAATATAAATGCCCCTTAACTGTGGCCAACCACCCTATAGACCCATATAATGCCCCATAATGCATCTCAGCAACAAATAATGCCCCCTCTTTAATTCTATCCCCCTTTACGTTTGTTACCCCACTTTAATTTATCTCCCCTTCATTTATATATAATACTTCCTGTACTCCAACCCCCCTCCTCTCCATATATTGTGCCCCCCCACTCACCCCCCCCCCCATCCCATTGTGGCCTCCTGTCCTCCATCTCCCTCATACTGTGACCTCCTGTCCTCCATCTCCCTCATATTGTGGTCTCCTGCCCTCCATCCTCCCTGATATTATGGCATCCTGTCCTCCATCCTCCCTGATATTGTGGCCTCCTGTCCTCCATCCTCCCTGAGATTATGGTGTCCTGTCCTCCATCCTCCCTCATACTGTGGTCTCCTGTCCTCCATCCTCCCTGATATTATGGCGTCCTGTACTCCATCCTCCCTCATACTGTGGTCTCCTGCCCTCCATCCTCCCTGATATTGTGGCCTCCTGTCCTCCATCCTCCCTGATATTATGGCGTCCTGTCCTCCATCCTCCCTGATATTGTGGTCTCCTGCCCTCCATCCTCCCTGATATTGTGGCTCCCTGTCCTCCATCCTCCCTGATATTGTGCCCCCCTGTCCTCCATCCTCCCTCATACTCTGGTCTCCTGCCCTCCCTCCACCCTGATATTGTGGCCCCCTGTCCTCCCCCCCCCCCCATTGCATTATTCACTTACAAATATCAGATTAAAGGGCTTGTCTAGGTCACACAAATCCTGTGTTTCATGGACGTCATTTGGACTATCAGCCAAGCTCAAAAGGACAATGCCAGCAATGAGACATGTTTCACTTATCCTGTGGGTCTGTCTCATCCACAAAACACATAATACAGCCTAAAATTAATTTGCATGTATCCATATTGCTGATGGATGCTCTTGAGCCTGCACGCTCAGTGTATTCCTAATGTATGCCATGGTAATGTCTACCTGATGCACCAGAAGTACAAAAGGAGACTTCCCGTGTTTATCTTTACCCTATAACAAATTAGAATTAATGGCAAGTAAACCATATAAGTCTCCAGTATGAGTGTTTGCTCTGGGGTCTCCAGTATTATATATCTGCTCTTGGTTCTCCAGTATTATACATAGGTCTATTCTGGGGGTCTCCAGTATGAGAGGTCTGCTCTGGCGTCTCCAGTATTATACATAGGTCTACTCTGGGGGTCTGCAGTATTATATGTTTGCTCTGGGTTTTCTAGTATTATAGGTCTATTCTGGGGGCCTCCAATATTTTAGGTCTGCTCTGAGGTTCTGCTGTATTATACATCTGTTCTAGGGGGGGGGGGTCTCCATAATTTTTATCATCTGGTTTGTGCACTGCATTTGTAGTCTGCTCTGTATTTGGTTTCTGGGGTGGCGTTTGTGCTGTACTGTGGTTTTTGGAGCATCGTGGTTACTAGTGCAGTTCCTTGAAGTTGTGCATTATGACAATGCAGTCCTTGGACCAATAAAGGTTGTGCACCCCTGCTCTAGAGGGACACAAGAGGTGCTTGAGTGCATGCAAGAGCATAGCCACCACTATGGCAGCCATAGCCCCACACTCCCTGATGGCTGCTGTCAGCCGCTGATATCTTTTGGGGTGCAATTGATGTAATCTTTAATATGCAGCTACTCTTTGTGATGTGAAATATACAATTTTAATATGGAGCACACAATTTTATTTTTATGCTGCCGACTGCAAGCCATCCCGTTTTGTATTGGTGGTAAAGTAGATAGGCCCTATGCAAGTTGGCATTCGCTGGTGTATGTGTGTGTTTTGGGCTTTTTTTATACATACACGTCCTATCTGATTCTACATAGGACAGCACTTGGACTGAATTTTGACTCATTGATAGTCCATTGTCATGTTCACACGTTAGATTTTATTCACGGTCGTTGATCCGATGCTATCAGAGAAGAATGTAGCAGCTGTGTAGTGGCCTTGCTGGGGATGCCAAGCTCTTTTCCTATTGCAGCTGACATCATCATCAGGAGAAAAGTCCAGGAAAATCTCAATGAAAGAATCTCACAGTCCCACTCCACGTGAAGCGGTGGCCCCTAAAATTCCTGTTTTTATGTAAACAAGAAGGTAACACTACACTTTACTTATTAACTTTACATTAAGAACGGGGGTGCACTAGCCATGAGGTGAGTTGAGCCTCTTGCCTTAGGCAGCACCACCTGCAGCAAAATGGGGGGCAGCATGAGGGGAGCAGGCAACTACTACAAAGCAGGATCTGACTCTTAAAAATAGTGTCTCTTCACATCAGATGTCACCATAAGTGTGAGCCCCTGTATGGTGAACCCACTTAATAAAAAATAACCTGATATATGGCTACCAGATGTGGTGTCGGGGCCACCATTCAATAGCTCGCCTCAGGCAGGTGAGAGTTTAGATTCCACCTTCATTCAGAGTAGTAAGTTGGTTTATAAGACTAGTAGTGAGAAATGTAGAAAATTGACTCCTTTATAAAACAAGTGGAGATCCTATGATTATTAATCAAATCTATTTTATAAAGGGAAGATAAATATCATAGTTGAGCTTTGTCATTATACAGACGTTGGAATGTAAAGTGTCCACTAGAGGGCGCTCTTCCACAGGAAACATATTTAAAGGAAATCTACCATCAAAATCTATCATGATAAATCGGGGGCACTTACTCATAAATACCAGCACCAATGGTAGTGCTCACAATTACCATAGCACCGTGAAGTATTGTAGGAATCTTCAGGTTGTTCTCACCTGCACTAGAACAGGGGGGCCATGGAACTCAACAGAGCAAAGTTTAGTAAAGTAATGAAAACTTTTAAAGGAAACCTACCACTTGAAGTGGCAGGTTTCCGATGGGAATACCGAGCACCAGCTCAGGGTGAGCTGGTGCCGGAGCTTATTTTAGTTAGTGTTTTAAACCGCGGTATCGCGGTTTAAAACACTTTTTAAACTTTATAGCCGGCGCAGGGAGGTACGCGCTCGGCGCTTACCGTGCACGCGGCTCTCATTCACTTCCTATGTAGCCGCGTGCACGTAAGCGCCGAGCGCGTACCTGCCTGCGCCGGCTATAAAGTTTAAAAAGTGTTTTAAACCGCGATACCGCGGTTTAAAACACTAACTAAAATAATCTCCGGAACCAGCTCACCCTGAGCTGGTGCCCGGTATTGCCATCGGAAACCTGCCACTTCAAGTGGTAGGTTTCCTTTAAAGGAAATCTACATTTAAAATCCATCATGATAACATAATAACATGATAACTTAGGCCCCATGCACACGACTGTTGGGGGATCTATATACGTACCCCATAGGCTGGCAATGGGCGCACGGAGCGGTACGGTGCAGCACACTTGCAGCACCATATCGTTCCGTAGCCAGGGAAAAGATAGCACATGTCCTATCTTTCCCCGTATTACGGTGCCGTGTGCCATGTTTCTCTATGTAGAGGAGTGGGGCAAGCAGTGCTCACCCCCTCCTCCTCTCTCATGCACCGCCGTGTGCACGCTGTGCTGCGGCATAGCAGGGGCGGCGTTTGTGTGCATGGGGGCTAACTCAAAGATCCAGGCACAGTGACTCTGGTAATCTTCTTATATATTTTGGGACTGCATTACAAACTTTCTACTTTGGGAGTCTGCATGATTAATAATCTGATCTGGGGACCACCCTGACCCTGCATCAGCTTTTCCGTGCAGCTTCTAGTGCCTCTATTCTAAACCACAGATCATAGATCGGTAAGGCTCAATTCGCACCTTGTTTTTTGACTTGATGTTGGGAGAGCTCCTGACGAATACTGTATATGTACAACTGCAAAGTATCTCATTGTATATTGTATTCAGTAGCCCTTCCTCTGTGCTGAAAGCTCCATAGAAGCCATAGTTGCCCGAAATCCTGTGATCTATGGAGCACAGGAACAACTTATATTAATAACAAAGTGGGACCTGCAATCAAATGGTTACTCCCATGAGCCGGGCACATTGTATACTAGAGCGACCCTGAGGCCCACTGCACAGGGGCAGCAGTCAGGAGCCAGTCATGCGGTCGATGTTGCAGGCAGCATAATGGGGCACATTTACTTACCTGGACCCTGCGCATTCGCCGAGGTGCGTTGTCCGCCGTAATGACCATCTGCCGTGATTTATGAAGATCGTGTGCCCGATTTCCTGCATATGTCGCTTCAGGTTCGCCGGAGTTCACCATCTTACTCCCGATGTATGTAAGTGCATTGGAAGCGACACAAATTGATCTGTTAAATCCCGAGCGTTGTCCGAATCCGTCGGATTGTCTGTCGACCCGCCCCCCAATTTGTGTTGCATGAAAGTCCCAATCTGTACTGTTTTATCTCTGTCATGTGAGCTCAGTGTGAAGAAAATGGGGCGACAATAGTGGACCTGATAATTCTGGTGCCCTGTAATGAATGCCATTTGAGCTGTATTGCTGGGAGAAAACATCTCATTACATGTCACCTTCATGCTCCCTTCAGTTTGGTTATAAATAGAGATGAGCGAGCACTAAAATGCTCGGGTACTCGTTATTCGAGACGAACTTTTCCCGATGCTCGAGTGCTCGTCTCGAATAACGAGCCCCATTGAAGTCAATGGGAGACTCGAGCATTTTTCAAGGGGACCAAGGCTCTGCACAGGGAAGCTTGGCCAAACACCTGGGAACCTCAGAAAAGGATGGAAACACCACGGAAATGGACAGGAAACAGCAGGGGCAGCATGCATGGATGCCTCTGAGGCTGCTTAATCGCACCATTATGCCAAAATTATGGGCAACAGCATGGCCATGACAGAGTGACCGAATGAGGCTAGATAGCATCTAAAACATCCAATAATTGACCCTGACACTATAGGGGACGGCATGCAGAGGCAGCGGCAGCAGCGGCAGGCTAGAGAGTCTCATGGCGACATACCCTAAATGGACTCAGGTTTCACCAAAGGAGGTGAAATGATTTCCTATGTGAACAAAAGGTTGACGGTATATTTAGTCGATAACACAGCATGGTGGCGACATAGTGACCAAGTTCCATAACGTATCTGGTGAAACACCCGAAAAATGAGCCTGACACAGCTCTTTTGATAAGGGGACAACATGTGGAGGCAGCCATGGAGACGACTTCCATGATTAAGAGCGACAGTATGGGGCATTCATATTGCGCTGCTATGATTGCAACTTCAGGTCTCCAGCATGGCGGCGACAGATGGGCCGAGTTCCACTATGTATCTGGTGAAACACCTGAAAATTCTGCCTGACACAGCTCGTTTGATAAGGGGACCATGTATGGAGGCAGTGAACTAGTAGTAGATTAAAGGTGCTGCAGTTAAAACTATGTTAGTTGGATCTTGAGATGGAGCTGGCGCTCCGCTGCCAGGCGAGCTTTCGCCAATCCAAGCCCCTGTCTCTAGGCTACTCCCCAAACAGCACTTCTAAGAACCTTTTGTATAAGATCAAGTGTAGTAGCGTTCTTATAAGTTTAGGATATGGCGGGTGAGGGGAATGTAAACAGATGCGCAAGAAGCGCTGAAATAATATTGGTAAATGATAAAAGTTTGCCAGTATATTTTGTGGATTACACAGCAGGGTGGCGACAAAGTTAACAAGTTTGATGTGGAAGCCATGAAAACAACCCAAAATTCTGCCTGACACAGCTCGTTTGATAAGGGGACCATGTATGCCTACAGTTCATGCCAGTCGCTGCACTGGCTGCCAGTCTCCTTTCGAATACAGTTTAAAATAATAACCCTCATCCATAAAGCTCTGTATAATGCTGCACCCCCCAACCTCTCCTCTCTTATCTCAGTCTATCGCCCAACCCGTGGTCTTAGATCCGCCAGTGATCTTAGATTAACCTCTACCCTAGTGCGGACCTCCCACTCGCGTCTCCAAGACTTCTCTAGAGCTGCACCAATTCTATGGGATGCTCTGCCCCGGACTATCAGACTAATACCTAACCTCCAAAGTTTCAAACGTGCTCTTAAAACCCATTTCTTTAGGCAAGCCTATAACACTCATTAACTGCATGAAGTTTTAACTCTTCTACTAACCCGTCCTGTGTCGTCCTCCCATCTGTTATCCAGCAACCAACAGGCACCAGACTTCTCTGCAGTCCCATTCACCCTGGACCTGGTATATAAGATGACGGCTGAGTGGTTCAAGCGACAGCAATTCCATTTATTATATTTTGTTCTATTCCCTAAGAAGAATGGCTTGACCATTAAATATTCTTTTACCTCGTGTTACCCCATCATCTTCATAAACCGTAAGCTCTGGCGAGCAGGGACCTCACTCCTGTTGTTCCATACAAATGTTGTGCTCTGTTACATTACATTTGTATTTGTTTCCTATGATTTGTAAAGCGCTACAGAATATGATGGCGCTATATAAATAAAGATTATTATTATTATTATTATGGAGGCAGTGAACTAGTAGTAGATTAAAGGTGCTGCAGTTAAAACTATGTTAGTTGGATCTTGGGATGGAGCTGCCAGGCGAGCTTTCGCCAATCCAAGCCCCTGTCTCTAGGCTACTCCCCAAACAGCACTTCTAAGAACCTTTTGTATAAGATCAAGTGTAGTAGCGTTCTTATAAGTTTGGGATATGGTGGGTGATGGGAATGTAAACAGATGCGCAAGAAGCGCTGAAATAATATCCGTAAATGGTAAAAGTTTGCCAGTATATTTTGTGGATTACACAGCAGGGTGGCGACAAAGTTAACAACTTTGATGTGGAATCCATGAAAACAACCCAAAATTCTGCCTGTCACACCTTGTTTGATAAGGGGACGATGTATGGAGGCAGCTATATGGACAACTTTTGGAGGTAGCAATGGAGACAACGTGTGGAGGCTGCTATGGAGACAATTTAATTTGGATACTGCCTGTATGTGGCAGTCCAAAAAAGTTTTCAAACCAGAGGAGCAGGTAGGTGGCCCTCCAGAAAAATGAAATAGATTGAGTGCCTGTATGTGGCAGTCCAAAAAAGTTTTCAAACCAGAGGAGCAGGTAGGTGGCCCTCCAGAAAAATGAAATAGATTGAGTGCCTGTATGTGGCAGTCCAAAAAAGTTTTCAAACCAGAGGAGCAGGTAGGTGGCCCTCCAGAAAAATGAAATAGATTGAGTGCCTGTATGTGGCAGTCCAAAAAAGTTTTCAAACCAGAGGAGCAGGTAGGTGGCCCTCCATAAAAATGGAATAGATTGAGTGCCTGTATGTGGCAGTCCAAAAAAGTTTTCAAACCAGAGGAGCAGGTAGGCGGCCCTCCAGAAAAATGAAATAGAAAGGTGGCCCTCCATAAAATAGGTAGGTGGCCCTCCATGAGCAAGTAGGTGGCCCTCCATGAAATAGGTAGGTGGCCCTTTCATAAAAATTGAATAGATTGAGTGCCTGTATGTGAAAACTCAAGTTTTCAAACCAGAGGAGCAGGTAGGTGGCCCTCCAGAAAAATGAAATAGATAAAGTACTATAGCTAGAGCCAGTGGGCCCTGTCAAAAAATAGCCAGTTTCCTCTGCTTTAGTGTACAAAGAGGAGGAGAAGGAGGAAAATGAGGAGGAGGAGGAGTGGATAAATTATTCAGGTTGAGCTTCCTTCACCTGGTGGAGATTGGAAATTATGAGAAATCCAGGCTTTATTCATCTTAATAAGCGTCAGCCTGTCAGCGCTGTCAGTCGACAGGCGTGTACGCTTATCGGTGATGATGCCACCAGCTGCACTGAAAACCCGCTCGGACAACACGCTAGCGGCAGGGCAGGCAAGAACCTCCAAGGCGTACAGCGCCAGTTCGTGCCACAAGTCCAGCTTTGAAACCCAGTAGTTGTAGGGAGCTGTGTGATCATTTAGGACGATGGTATGGTCAGCTACGTACTCCCTCACCATCTTTCTGTAAAGATCAGCCCTACTCTGCCGAGACTGGGGACAGGTGACAGTGTCTTGCTGAGGTGACATAAAGCTGGCAAAAGCCTTGTAAAGCGTACCCTTGCCAGTGCTGGACAAGCTGCCTGCTCGCCTACTCTCCCTCGCTACTTGTCCCGCAGAACTACGCACTCTGCCGCTAGCGCTGTCAGAAGGGAAATACTGTTTCAGCTTGTGCACCAGGGCCTGCTGGTATTCATGCATTCTCACACTCCTTTCGTCTCCAGGGATGAGAGTGGAAAGATTTTGCTTGTACCGTGGGTCCAGGAGAGTGAATACCCAGTAATCGGTGCTGAAATAAATTTTTTGAACGCGAGGGTCACGGGATAGGCAGCCTAGCATGAAATCTGCCATATGCGCCAGAGTACCAACGCGTAAGAATTCACTCCCCTCACTGGCCTGACTGTCCATTTCCTCCTCCTCCAACTCCTCCAACTCCTCTTCTTCTGCCCATACACGCTGAACAGTGAAGGACTGAACAATGGTCCCCTCTTGTGTCTCGCCAACATTCTCCTCCTCTTCCTCCTCATCCTCCTCCACCTCCTCCGATATGCGCTGAGAAACAGACCTAAGGGTGCTTTGGCTATCAACAAGGGAATCTTCTTCCCCCGTCTCTTGTGACGAGCGCAAAGCTTCCGACTTCATGCTGATCAGAGAGTTTTTCAACAGGCCAAGCAGCGGGATGGTGAGGCTGATGATGGCGGCATCGCCACTGACCATCTGTGTTGACTCCTCGAAGTTACTCAGCACCTGACAGATATCAGACATCCACGTCCACTCCTCATTGTAGACTTGAGGAAGCTGACTGACCTGACTACCAGTTCTGGTGGAAGTTGACATCTGGCAGTCTACAATCGCTCTGCGCTGCTGGTAAACTCTGGATAACATGGTTAATGTTGAATTCCACCTCGTGGGCACGTCGCACAACAGTCGGTGAGCGGGCAGTTGGAGGCGGCGCTGCGCTGCCCTGAGAGTGGCAGCATCTGTGCTGGACTTCCTGAAATGCGCACAGATGCGGCGCACCTTCGTGAGCAAATCAGACAGATTGGGGTATGTCTTGAGGAAACGCTGAACTATCAGATTTAACACATGGGCCAGGCATGGCACATGTGTCAGTCTGCCGAGTTGCAGAGCCGCCACCAGGTTACGGCCGTTGTCACACACAACCATGCCTGGCTTCAGGTTCAGCGGTGCCAGCCACAGATCAGTCTGCGCCGTGATGCCCTGTAATAGTTCTTGGGCGGTGTGCCTTTTATCGCCTAGGCTCAGCAGTTTGAGCACCGCCTGCTGTCGCTTAGCGACGGCACTGCTGCTGTGCCTAGAGCTAGCGACTGATGGCGCCATGCCCACGGATGGTAGTTCGGAGGAGGAGGTGGAGGAGGGGTGGGAGGAGTAGGAGGCATAGTAGGCCTGAAAGCCCTGGACCGAGGTAGGCCCCGCAATCCTCGGCGTCGGCAGTATATGACCAGCCGCCGGGTCAGACTCGGTCCCAGCCTCCACCAAGTTAAACCAATGTGCCGTCAGCGATATATAGTGGCCCTGCCCGGCAGCACTCGTCCACGTGTCCGTGGTCAGGTGGACCTTGTCAGAAACGGCGTTGGTCAGGGCACGGATGATGTTGTCTGACACGTGCTGGTGCAGGGCTGGGACGGCACATCGGGAATAGTAGTGGCGGCTGGGGACCGAATACCGAGGGGCGGCCGCCGCCATGAGGTTGCGAAAGGCCTCGGTCTCTACTAGCCTATAGGGCAGCATCTCCAGGCTAAGCAATCTGGAGATGTGGACATTAAGGGCTTGGGTGTGCGGGTGGGTTGCACTATATTTCCGTTTCCGCTCCAGCGTCTGGGGTATGGAGAGCTGAACGCTGGTGGATGCTGTGGAGGATCGTGGAGGCGACGATGGGGTTTTTGTGCCAGGGTCCTGGGCAGGGGGCTGACTATCAGCTGACACAGGGGAAGGAGCAGTGGTGTGCACGGCCGGAGGTGAACGGGCTTGGTGCCACTGAGTGGGGTGTTTAGCATTCATATGCCTGCGCATACTGGTGGTAGTTAAGCTAGTAGTGGTGGAACCCCTGCTGATCCTGGTTTGGCAAAGGTTGCACACCACAGTCCGTCGGTCATCCGGTGTTTCCTTAAAGAACCTCCAGACTTCTGAAAATCTAGCCCTCGCCGCGGGAGCCCTTGCCACGGGAGCTTCACTACGTGACACATTTGGCGCTGATGCACCTGCTCTGGCCCTGCCTCTCCGTCTGGCCCCACCACTGCCTATTCCAACCTGTTCTGGTCGAGGACTCTCCTCCGTCTCAGAAGCACTGTGTTCACCCGGCCTCTCAACCCAGCTTGGGTCTGTCACCTCATCATCCTCCGATCCCTCAGTCTGCTCCCCCCTCGGACTTCCTGCCCTGACAACAACTTCACCACTGTCTGACAACCGTGTCTCCTCATCGTCGGACACCTCTTTACACACTTCTTCCACTACGTCAAGAAGGTCATCATCACCCACAGACTGCGACTGGTGGAAAACCTGGGCATCGGAAAATTGCTCAGCAGCAACCGGACAAGTGGTTTGTGACTGTGGGAAGGGTCCAGAAAACAGTTCCTCAGAGTATGCCGGTTCAAATGCCAAATTTTCCTGGGAGGGGGCAGACTGGGGGGGAGGAGGCTGAGGTGCAGGAGCTGGAGGAGTGCCGATTTCGGGGACATGGGTGGACTGCGTGGAAGACTGACTGGTGGACAAATTGCTCGAAGCATTGTCGGCAATCCACGACATCACCTGTTCGCACTGTTCTGGCCTCAACAGTGCTCTACCACGAGTCCCAGTAACTTCAGACATGAACCTAGGGAGTGTAGCTCTGCGGCGTTCCCCTGCTCCCTCATCAGCAGGTTGTGTCTCACCCCGCCCAGGACCACGGCCTCTGACCCCTGCAGTAGTTGGATGCCCACGTCCCCGCCCTCGTCCTCTACCCCTAGCCCTCGGGTTAAACATTTTGAAAATGAAAGTTATAACTTTAATTTTTTTTAAACTTTTTTTTGTGTTTTTTTGTGTTTTTTTTTTTTTTTTTTTGTGTTTTTTAGTTTTTAAAACCAAACGATGCTATCCTATTGCTATGGCTATTTTCTAGCCAAGTATGAAAGCACACTGCTATGCCAGATGAGATGACGCTGAGTTATGAAAAAATAAACGTAAAATAAAAAGTAAATGGCAGACTGTGCCTAATTGAAATCCAACCCCTAATAAATTTTCCCACTTTGGTGTTTGAGGTAGCAAGTCCCCCTGCAAATTCCTCACAATATGGTACTAGCTGCAAATAAAAAAAAAAAAGTATAACGTTATTGTAGCCCTAAGAAGGGCTGTTGGGTTCTTGTAGAATCACTCCTGCCTAACACTATTCTAATAGAACACCCTAACGCTTTCCCTGACCAGCAGCAGCTCTCTCCCTAGCGGCATCCAGACAGAGAATGATCCGAGCAGCGCGGGCAGGGGCTAGTCTATTCCAGGGTCACCTGATCTGGCTAGCCAACCACTGCTATCGACGTGTAAGGGTACCACGTCATGCTGGGTGGAGTGCAGAGTCTCCTGGCTTGTGATTGGCTCTGTTTCTGGCCGCCAAAAAGCAAAACGGTGGGAGATGCCATTTTCTCGAGCGGGCGAAGTATTCGTCCGAGCAACAAGCAGTTTCGAGTACGCTAATGCTCGAACGAGCATCAAGCTCGGACGAGTATGTTCGCTCATCTCTAGTTATAAACATACACACCAGAAGAGCACTTGAGGTCATTTTGTAGTGTCCTGGTAGTGCTCGTCCTGGTCCTTCTCCCACAAAGGAGTTGTGGTTCCGCCATTGGTAGGATACCCTTTTATGGCCCTGTCTGGCACAGTCTTTGTCCAAATAAGCCAAAAAGTCACTTGTTTTGCTCTTTCTCAGTTTTTGAGCTGCCAATGTACCACTTGGCTTATACTCGAGTATATAACAAAAAATAAATGTACAGTAATTACCTCAGGTGCTCCCCGCAGCTCCTCTACTCTCTCTGGATTATAGTGCAGCCTAGCCCCAGAATTATGTCACAGGTGACTTAGTCCAGGATAACAGGCATCATCCACACCTGTGAGGCGTGAAGAAAAGGGGGAGACCTCAGTATATGGAATGAATCCCCCTGGGGCACTCCGGGTGTGTATGTTAATAGATCCCCGGGCAGACGGTGAAGGGGATGCAAAGGAGAGATTCGTGGAGTTAGCAGTAGCCACCAGGGATCACGGTGGCCCAGTGGTTAGCACTACAGCCTTGCAGCACTGTGGTCCTGAATTCAAGTCCCACCCAGGTCAACATCTGCAAAGAGATTGTATGTTCTCTCTGTGTTTAAGTGGGTTTCCTCCCACACTCCAAAACATACATATAGGTTGATTAGATTGTGAGCCCCATTGGGGACAGGGACCGATTTGGCAAACTCCATGCAGCGCTGCGTAATCTGTGTGCACTATAAAAATAAAGGAATTATTATTATTATCATCACACTTGGAGAAAGAAATCTTTACATTAGCTCACACTCCCACATGTATCAAAACTAGCGTGGTCTGTACTATGTGCAGTTTGCCTGTGGAGTGTGCAGAGTGCGCTAGATTCATCAAAACTGGCGCACAATCTTCATGAATCTAACGCCCCCTGCACTGATCGGGAAGTGGGAACCATTTTTTTGGTGCACTTTGTTTATGTTGCAGAATTATGACGCACGTTAGCAATCAAATAGTTTCAAACTCCAACTAAGCGCAAACTCACCCCTTATTCGTGAAAGAAGGGAGCCGGCTCCCCTTAACCCTGCCCCTAACCGGCTCGCCACACCCCATTTTACCTGATACAATTGGGTTAAAAGTGGAGTCGTGTGGGGTGACTGATTGAATTGCGGCTCCCTATTATATATTTAATAGGGACCGTTCAGGAGCCTATTGAGTAGTGGAGTGGAGCCTAATGAGCCAGCTCACTAAGAAGAGCCATAATTCCCATCACTAAGACCCAGAGCCCTGCCATGAGCTTATATTTATTAACCATCAAAATCAACCAATGGGCACTGCATAAAGAGTTATAAAAATAGCAACAATTAATATCAACATTACAGATATTAACCCTCTAGTACACAGGCATGGAATATTGCAAGTGTAGTACCACATTGTGACATTAGGACATTGTAGCAAAGGATAACAAAGCAAGGGCAGTCCAGTAATATAAAGGTAGATTCCCTAAAAGAGTTGAACACAATTCATTTAAACAACCAGGAGGATTACTGGAGTTAACTTTTTAGTAATGATACATCCACCGAGCCATTACATGTGCGAGTATAGAGCGCATGGACCCGTCTATAAAGAGAAGAGGAGCTGTGGAGAGCCCCCGAGGTTTTTTAATGGAACAAGGGGCTGCTGGGCATTTCATTAGTGTGGGCATGCAACTAGGTATTTCATTACTGGGGGAGGCTTCTGGGAATTTCATTAGTGGAGAAGACTGTGACCAATGCATTTCCCACCCTAGGCTTATACTCGAGTCTATAAGTTTTCCCAGTTTATTGTGGTAAAATTAGGTGCCTCGGTTTATATTCGGGTTGGCTTTTAATCAAGTATATATGGAAATCTGCCTGGCATCCTCTTGCCCTAAAATGTACTTACCTCAGTCAATGTATATAGGTAGAATCCTTCATGAAATGTGGGTTAGGGATGGACCCACAAAAAAAACACTTAAAGGGGTATTCCCACCTCAGATTCTAAAGTTAATTTAATCCCTTACCCCCCAAAAAACATTTCTTCAATGCATTGTTATTTTAAAAAAAATACATTTATTCCCATAACAGTGTAAATGGGGCTTACCTGCCCCCTAGTAACAGCCCTCTGTTATCACTAGATGCGCCCACCACCACTCTTCAGCAGGGGTAGCATTAGAATGAGGCTTCTCTAAACCTGCCTCGAGTGTTTGAATGCGCATAGCTAGCACATGCGCAGTTTGCATGTACCTCGCTCGATCACGGTGGCTGCCGGGCATGCGCAGTAGCTTCACAGCAGTCCTGGTCAATCAAGCCTTATTGTGGGACAGCTGTGTACCGCAGCGAGCCGGCACTAGTAAGTTCTCTTCATCTAGTAATGCTGGCTTGCTGCAGTACACAGCTGTCCCACGGTAAGGCTTGATTGACCAGGACTGCTGTGAAGCTACTGCGCATGCCCGGCAGCCACCCTGATCGAGTGAGGTACATGTAAAATACGATAACAGAGGGCTATACTAGGGGGCAGGTAAGCCCCATTTACACTGTTATGGGAATAAAGGTAATTTTTTAAAAATAACAATGCATTGAAGAAATGTTTTTTAGGGGTAAGGGATTAAATTAACTTTAGTAGCCGAGGTGGGAATACCCCTTTAATCTCTTTTCCATGTGAATGATGGGACAGTGGATGTTGCATACATGTACCTACCCCTCCATTTACTAGCACCAAACAGAAATCCCCGTTTTGGCTGAATAGATATTGAAGTCTGGTGCGCAGCCTCCACACATCATTACTAGAGATCAAAAGACCAACATGTCTACACAATGACTAGTATCCTCATGTGCTGATAAAGCCTGATAAGATAAGGTAAGATTTGTCAGGACTGTTGCTGCAGAGCACTGACGTCCATTCTGTGCAGATATCTAGTCGGGATGTTGTTATGGACCATCCATTGATAAGACAAGGCAGATATTCCTGGTGTTTCTGACACCTTCCTATTCCTAATCTCAAGCATATCCTCATCACGAATGCCACATGACTACTCATTTGTGACAGTCATGTATACTGACTTCATGATGCATGTGACTATTCCTTGTGAGGTGACATATAGACCTCTGGTATTATCAGATATTTTCAATATACATTTGCCTTAGGCCGGCGCCACACAGGGCACTTTTGTCTGCGTTTGCAAACGCAAACGCAGACAAAGTCGCGCCCACCGGGGCGGGCCTCGGCCCGATCGCATCGGCGTTTCTATGGAAACGCCTGCGATCGGGAACGAGCCGACGGTGTTTCGTGTTAATTTAACGCGAAACACCGGCGTCTCGTTCCCGATCGCAGGCGTTTCCATAGAAACGCCGATGCGATCGGGCCGAGGCCCGCCCCGGTGGGCGCGACTTTGTCTGCGTTTGCGTTTGCAAACGCAGACAAAAGCGCCCTGTGTGGCGCCGGCCTTAGGGTGAAGACACACGTAGCGTTTTTGGGCCGTTTTCAGATCGTAAAAAACGCATGCGTTTTTGACCAGTTTGAATTCAGATAATTGGTCAAACCTGTCAAAAACGCTTGCGGTTTTGTAACGCATGTGGTTTTTACGATCTGAAAACGCACTAACTAAAACGGCCCAAAAACGGCCTAAAAACGCCACATGTGTCTTCACCCTAAGGCAAATGTATATTGAAAATATCTGATAATGCCACCCTTAGGGTGAAGATACACATGGCGTTTTTAGGCCGTTTTTGGGCCGTTTTTAGTTCGTAATAAACGCATGCGTTTTTGACAGGTTTGACCAACTATCTTAATTCAAACTGGTCAAAAACGCATGCGTTTTTTACAATCTGAAAACACACTTAGTAAAAACGGACCAAAAACGCCACGTGTGTCTTCACCCTTAGGCCGCGGTCACATGTACCGCTAGACGTCCGTTCATAACGCGACGCTAGCGCACAGGGGGAGGTCCTCGGCCCGAACGCACATGCGTTTCCAGAGAAACGCATGCGATCGGCTTAACAATCGCATGCGTTTCCCTGGAAACGCATGTGCGTTCGGGCCGAGGACCTCCCCCTGTGCGCTAGCGGCGCATTATGACGGACGCTTAGCGGTACGTGTGACCGCGGCCTTAGATGTCAGTCTTTTGTTTATAGTGAGTACATGTAGTCCCCGTGTTACATACAAGATGGGTTCCATGGGTTTGTTCTTAAGTTGAATTTGTATGTAAGTCGAAACTGTATATTTTATCATTGTAGATCCAGACAAAAAAAAAATTGTAATGGGACCAAGGATTATCCATAAATCTTCATTACAGATACCTTACAGCTGATCACTGTAGCCTGGGACTATGGAAACATCCAGAGACTTCATCAGAGGTCACAGTGGGCAGAGGGGTCTGTCTTTAGCTACGGGTTGTCTGTAAGTCAGGTGTCCTTGAATAGGGGACCGTCTGTAGCTTATATAATATATAATACCCCTTCCTGACCAGGTCTTAAAAGGCTTTAATGAGCGTAGGATTTTGAACAAATTTTCATACTTATTGGTTTAAGGGCTATAACTTCCTTTTTTGTGTAATACCATCCATTTTTAGTTTTTTGGGGGTCAGGCCGCGGTCACACATATTGCTAGGCGTCCGTTCATAACACGACGCTAGCGCACAGGGGGAGGTCCCCGAACGCACATGCACATGCAAACACAAAAACTGGAAAAAAATTGTTTTTGTTTTTTTTTTTAGCAATGTATGCTTTACATTTTTTCAGTTTTCGAAGTAACTCAAAACAACCATTGTAAATAGATTCATTAGTTTGTGACGGTTGTTTTAAAACATAATGGGGCTTATTTACTAAGGGTCCGTGAATCGCATTTCCATTGGACTTCCCCACTTTTTCGGGGATTGCGCGGCTGGGACAGGTATTTAGAAGGGGATTGTGTTGCATGTGATTATGGCGCAGCTGCGCTGGCTTTCATGCGGCAGAAATTAGGGGACAGGCCGTTGGACGATCCGACTGATTCGGACTGAGTGCGGGATTTTACTTTAAAATTGTGTCGCAAGACATGCACCAGGAAGAAGGAGAACTCTGGTGGACCTGAGCGGGGAAGCGACACATGCTGGATATCCCGCGCACCATCTCAGTCAGTCGCTCCAGGGTGCATTATCGTCGGAACAATGCACTTTAGGTGAACTCCTCGAACAGGTAAGTAAATGTGCCCCAATATTTATAGTTTGGGGAAAACGGGGTGACTATGGCGATGTTTTTTAAAGTGGGGGATTTTTTTTATTTTATTAGGGAATGTCAATGTTTATTTTTAAATATTTATTTTTATTGTTTATTTTTAATGTTTATTACTATGTATGTGAGTGTGTGTTTTAATTTTATATGTCCCCCATGAGGTCATAAAAGACTCCTGGGGGACATTTTCACATTTTTTCAATTTTTTTTCTTTTCCTGGTTTCCACCTGTAACTGTAACCTTCTATAAGAGCCCAGTTACGGGGGAAAACGACCCCCTGTGGAGGCAGATGTTTGATCAGAGCTGGATCAGAACTAGCAACTCTGATTAACCCCCAGTGATCACGTGCCTGCTCTCCTCCTCTCTGCATTGCAATGCTTTAGCAGTGGAGAAGGAAGAAGCGGTAATAAAACATTTCTCCCTAGGGCCTCCGATTGTCTCTGACAACCAGAGACTACAGCGTCATCAACAGATGTCGACGTACTGTAGACTCAGTACCCGTGCCCGCTAACGTCTTTCGTCAGTGGGTGATCAGCATTCAGTTGTATCAAGTTTGAATGTTATGTCAAAACTACAAAACCAAGAATGGGGGATAAAAAGGCGATTGGTGAGGGTCTAACTCCCATGACCCATACAATCTCAAGAACAGGATCCATAGGAATCCAGATAATGGGGGTCTTTACTTATGGGTGGAGCGGCAGGTTGGTATGGAGTATGGGGAACCTATCTATCACCCATCTTCTGCACTCCGATTCACTGACTATATGAGTGCTGGAGATACCCAAGCACTGTGCTCAGCAATTTCAGACACTCCAATAGTATCAAATGAAGAGGTAGGATGCAAGCTCATCCTGACACTCCAACTGAAAATGAGAACAGAATCCCCATTCTCCGGATTGCTGGGGATTTCTTCTTGTGATCGGAGCAGCTCCCAGCTGTTGTACCCCCACCAGTCTGAATTTGGATGGCTATTCTTAGGATAAACTTGCAAATTTATAATCCTGGAAAATCCCATAACCAGTTTAAAAAGATTTAGGTTTTCCATATATGAGCACATCCTGTGCTGCTATGATTATAATTTCTTAAAAAAGTCCTTTACTAATCCCCCCCCCCCCTGCAGCTTTCCTCCTCTCCTATGTTACTTATTGTAGTAGGTTGACTATTATTATACCTGCAGGTAGCGGGTGACATCACCTCAGCCCATGGTGTGATCACTGTGGACACACCCTAATTAGTCCTTACAGATTGTTACTAATTTGCACAGCCGCTGATACTTAACCTTTAAGGCAAACATATAAAGAACACTGTAGAAGTCATAAACTCAGATACATAGCACTATATAAACACAGTGACATGTGATAAGTGCACGCTGAGAGTCTGCCAGAAAGTGTATGGGAACAACAATGGTAGAGGGCAATGTGTCAGCAATTTCATAGATTTAATTACTTTGTTTAGTTTTAATTAACAAATTGACGCATACATAACAGTGTTTTGGTAATTTATTTTACTTTAGTCCTAGGCTACAATGATCAGCTGTAACAGTTATCACAGGTGTCTGTAGTGAAGCTTTAGTGTTAATCCTGATTCTTATGACAACCCAACATTTTTAAAATCCAATTGTCACAGAGACCAAAAAAGTTCTGGCTGGGATTACAATGATAAAATATACAGTTCCGACTTACATACAAATTCAACTTAAGAACAAACCTACAGACCCTATCTTGTATGTAGCCCGGGGACTGCCTGTAATGTGCATTATGCCTGTTCTTAGATGTGAATTATCCTTGTGACACCACTGTGTGGATTTACCATGTACTGTGACATAACTGTGTATATTATTTCTGGACTGTGACATCACTGTGTGTATTATCCCTGTACTGTGACATCACTGTGTGTATTATCTCTGTACTGTGACATTACTGTGTGTATTATCCCTGTACTGTGACATCACTGTGTGTATTATCTCTGTACTGTGACATTACTGTGTGTATTATCCCTGTACTGTGACATCACTCTGTGTATTATCCCTGTACTGTGACATAACTGTGTGTATTATCCCTGTACTGTGACATGACTGTGTGTATTATCCCTGTACTGTGACATAACTGTGTGTATTATCCCTGTACTGTGACATCACTGTGTGCATTATCCCTGTACTGTGACATCACTGTGTGCATTATCCCTGTACTGTGACGTCACTGTGTGTATTATCCCTGTACTGTGACATCACTGTGTGTATTATCTCTGTACTGTGACATCACTGTGTATTATCTCTGTACTGTGACATTACTGTGTGTATTATCCCTATACTGTGACATCACTATGTGTATTACCCCTGAACTGTGATATCAGTGTGTGTATTACCCTTGTGCTGTGACATCACTTTGTATTATCTCTGTACTGTGACATCACTGTGTGTATTATCTCTGTACTGTGACATCACTGTGTGTATTATCACTGTACTGTGACATCACTGTGTGTATTATCCCTGTACTGTGACATCACTGTGTGTATTATCTCTGTACCGTGACATCACTGAGTGTATTATCCCTGTACTGTGACATTACTGTGTGTATTATCTCTGTACTGTGACATCACTGAGTGTATTATCCCTGTACTGTGACATTACTGTGTGTATTATCTCTGTACTGTGATGTCACTGTGTGTATTATCCCTGTACTGTGACATCACTGTGTGTATTATCCCTGTACTGTGACATCACTGTGTGTATTATCCCTGTACTGTTACATCATAGTATCTATTATCTCTGTACTGTGACATCACTGTGTGTATTATCCCTGTACTGTGACATCACTGTGTGTATTGTCCCTGTACTGTTACATCATAGTATCTATTATCTCTGTACTGTGACATCACTGTGTGTATTATCCCTGTACTGTTACATCATAGTATCTATTATCTCTGTACTGTGACATCACTGTGTGTATTATCCCTGTACTGTTACATCATAGTATCTATTATCTCTGTACTGTGACATCACTGTGTGTATTATCCCTGTACTGTGACATCACTGTGTGTATTGTCCCTGTACTGTTACATCATAGTATCTATTATCTCTGTACTGTGACATCACTGTGTGTATATTATTTTTTTTGGTATTCATTAGATCGAATTGGGTCACTGCTTTTGAACGTTAATATTCCGTGATCCAATTTGTCTCTGATCAATGAGCTCTCAGCTGTAGCAGCAGGCTGAAAATAGAGACTGATGGAAATAGATATGGATAAATTCACTGAATCTAGAGTTTAAGAGTATTTTTGTTTTGCCATTTCATGTAATTTCTTTGGCGCTATAGGGTTTTCCTATCTTTATGCCTATTCTGGGACTAGTTAGTTGATTATTAAATGCATCTCCCTACCTCAATTGCCATGATACAATTAATTACATTTTGTGATTACTTTCCTCCAGTTACAATTAGAGACTCATTGGTCCCACAGCAAATTAGTAATGTCCCCCACATAACACATAGCCAGCAATTATATGCAACAGTAACTTAAGTGGTTTCCATGTATTTATCTAGACCCCTGGACTGTGCCTGTGCATAGATGATGGACCGATATACTGAACTTTTCTCTCCACTTGTGATAGACAACTGATGAGATTCTTTTCCACTGCAATGTATAGATAAACATCTACAAATTGGTCATAGGCCTATTTTTGGAATACAGTTTCCATAGAGAGTAAGTTATATCCATGGAGAGGAAGATAAATCCATGGAGAGTAAAGTATATCTATTATGCAAAAATCCCATAGGATTTTGATACTACAACCATGAACACAAGAATAATTTGTCATAGCAATACTATCTATAATGTAAAATTCGCTATGGAAATGCTGTAAGTTTTAATATTTGCATAATTTATTCTGCATTATAGCTCAGGGTTAACTATACTGCAATAATCCTAGGTTGGTCAAATTCATAGAAGATCTATCAGGATCTCATCTGATAATAATAATAATCTTTATTTATATAGCGCCATCAAATTCCGTAGCAATGTACACATCTTTTATGGACATTGTGGAGACATGATGGAACGGCTGTGTGAGGCCACTTGCAGGTGTAAATGGGGTCGATTCTTTTTGCAGCTACCAAACTTCCCCAAGTCTTTCTATGGGTTCATGCCCACAGCAGTGTTTTCCACAGTGCCCATTGCCTGTGCCTCAAATTATAGGGCTGGTCCTATTCCTGCTTCAGTTTTTTGCTTGGACAGTCAATTTCTGTGAAGAAAACCAGCACATAGTCCGCTAACAACAGGCAGAAAGCACATGTTTCTGTGCATGAGGCCTTTGGCACCATTCACATGACAGTATTGTGGGCCGTGGCCCCCCATAGAAGTTTATTACACCCGATCATGGGAGGGCACTGTGACCAAACGGGGCATCCCAGTTTCCTATGGAGGAGGAAGGGTTCTCCAGTTGGCCCTGGGGTGAACACAGGGTCGTGTGCATAAGGTTTTAGACTGAGATTGTTTCAGAGAGCACAGTGGCTTCTTCTCCGAGCTTTGTGATTCTGTATAAGGCCGGTAGCATTATATTTTCACTGCGACACCTGCGTCATTCACTGGGGACTTCAGTAAGAAGCCACAGAGGAGGATGAGGGAGCACGACGTGGGAGTGTAGGAGAGGTAAGTGATAACAACTATAATCTGATGACACTCATGTTCAGGCACTGGGTCCAATAGGTAGGGATCTATTCTGTGCCGTCCTGATGAATACATCAATAGGTATGTGATAAATGTCCCCCGATAAGTCATAGACAGGGCCACCACTAGGAAGTTTTGGCCCCATGACTGGCAGATTTTGTCGGCAACCCACAGATTGATAGTCTGGCCCTGTGTGCACAGTAAGTTCCCTGCACCTGGAAAGGGAGGAACATTTCTGTGACTTGAGACCCCTTCTACTACCTGGGCCCCCCTGAACACAGTCACACTAAACCCCCCCCTGATGGTGGCCCTGATCATAGATGACCATCACATTGCTGCCTTGTATTAAACATTACTGGAATAATAAAAGCTGCAATCTGATTGGCCATTGTAGTCAAAATGGCACTTCCTATCTCCACTAGTTTTATGCTGTAGGCATGCTGCCAGGACTGAGGGCTGCCACTGTAATGAGGAGAAAGGGATAGTGGAAAGCAGCAGTATTACATCTTACTATATGGTAGATCATGCCACTCCAGCATGGATGAGGAAGTATTGTTCCATCTCTTCCACCATATACACCTTGAAGTGACATTATTCCCATATCAAGGGACTGAAGGAGTGCAGAGCACCAAAATTTTGAGGTTCCAATGGACTCCATGGGGGAGATGCATCATACGCAGGAGATCCGTATGTCAGCATGTGATGAAACCCGCCCATTCGAGGGGCTCCGTCCTCCCGATATATTCGCGGGGCAGCTGTGCAGGCATACAAATCTACAGCAGGTCCTGCCTGGCAAAAATTTGTGCTATTAGTCAGTAACCATTCAGCTTGAATGTGGTAACGCCCCAGGGCAGCCCACTCTGCCATGACGCCCCTCCATGCCTACATTAAAAGTGCAAGTAATTGCAAAGCCTGGCGGTTTTTAAGGTATTCTGATTATCTCAGCGCCAAAAAACTGGCATACAAGTACTGATAAATTATCCCCTCATATCTACACTCACCAGCCACTTTATTAGGTACACCATGCTAGTAACGGGTTGGACCCCCTTTTGCCTTCAGAACTGCCTCAATTCTTTGTGGCATAGATACAACAAGGTGCTGGAAGCATTCCTCAGAGATTTTGGTCCATATTGACATGATGGCATCACACAGTTGCCGCAGATTTGTCGGCTGCACATCCATGATGCGAATCTCCCGTTCCACCACATCCCAAAGATGCTCTATTGGATTGAGATCTGGTGATTGTGGAGGCCATTTGAGTCCAGTGAACTCATTGTCATGTTCAAGAAACCAGTCTGAGATGATTCCAGCTTTATGACACGGCGCATTATCCTGCTGAAAGTAGCCATCAGATGTTACAGGGTACATTGTGGTCATAAAGGGATGGACATGGTCAGCAACAATACTCAGGTAGGCTGTGGCGTTGCAACGATGCTCAATTGGTATCAAGGGGCCCAAAGAGTGCCAAGAAAATATTCCCCACCCCATGACACCACCACCACCAGCCTGAACCGTTGATACAAGGCAGGATGGATCCATGCTTTCATGTTGCATTCTGACCCTACCATCCGAATGTCGCAGCAGAAATCGAGACTCATCAGACCAGGCAACGTTTTTCCAATCTTCTACTGTCCAATTTCGATGAGCTTGTGCAAATTGTAGCCTCAGTTTCCTGTTCTTAGCTGAAAGGAGTGGCACCCGGTGTGGTCTTCTGCTGCTGTAGCCCATCTGCCTCAAAGTTCGACGTACTGTGCGTTCAGAGATGCTCTTCTGCCTACCTTGGTTGTAACGGGTGGCGATTTGAGTCACTGTTGCCTTTCTATCAGCTCGAACCAGTCTGCCCATGTTTTTTCTTTTTCGGACCATTCTCTGTTAACCCTAGAGATGGTTGTGCGTGAAAATCCCAGTAGATCAGCAGTTTCTGAAATACTCAGACCAGCCCTTCTGGCACCAACAACCATGACACGTTCAAAGGCACTCAAATCACCTTTCTTCCCCATACTGATGCTCGGTTTGAACTGCAGGAGATTGTCTTGACCATGTCTACATGCCTAAATGTACTGAGTTGCCGCCATGTGATTGGCTGATTAGAAATTAAGCGTTAACGAGCAGTTGGACAGGTGTACCTAATAAAGTGGCCGGTGAGTGTATTTAGCCATCAAAAGCTCACCATGTGACATGTTATATCAATTTTACCCAATCATTCAATGCAATTATATTATACAGGAAACAGAGTTCTTTAAGACTTAAAATGGCCTAATATTAGAATAGATGATTATTTGGAGGTCATAGGGGGTCATAAAACAATAATAAAGACAATTATATTGTGAGTGGTATCATATCAATTCATGTCTATGGCTAGGGTGGAATTACCAGCACATTGGGTGTGAAGACTCTCATGCTAATGAGTAGTTCCCATAATGCTACCACCCATAGATAACGATGACTGGCCATTGCTTGTTGTCCAAATGACAATTGTAACTACAGCTGTTGTCATTGACCACCGTTTGGACACCTCTCGTGATAGATGGCTGCTAGGTGATATGACAGGTCAGTGGGGAGATGGACTGGATGGACTGGAAGGACTGGTTTATACTGGTGACATCACAGCTCCCATAGCTTTCCAACAAGATTGTATGAATTCTATACGTCTCTGGCTAGAAGGAATGCAGACATTTTCTAAACAGAGAAAAAAACCAGAAAGATGCTCTTTGTGTTTTTATCAGAGGACCTTTTGCCGTTTTTCTGGTTTGCTGGTGACATACCTGAGCGCTAGATTCAAAAACTGAAACTGATATTGTAGATCCAAGTGATTGTCCTATGTTTATATCCTGTAAGCATATAAACAGAGAACATGGAGCTTTTGTGCAGTACCTCCTGAACTGTCCTACTGTTTCCCTGGAAATAAAACATCCCCCGAAAATAAGACCTAGTGCAATTTATTTCAAGCTTAGGAATATAAGGCCTCCCCTGAAAATAAGACCTAGCTTCAAGTAGTGGCTATAAAAGTGCTATACAATGCTGCAATGCAACCATACATTGTTCATATGCCATAAGTGATCATATACAATCTACTATAACAATTAACACCTTAAATCGCACCTGTCACAAGGAATGCAATTTTTAGCTGGTGACATGTTCCACTAACCTGTTCTATGTTGATATGAAAATTTGTCAGCCTTTGTCAGCATTCTGAATACTGCCACTACAATATAAAATGTTATTTCACATTACCTGTCTCCCTGTCAGAAGTATGTGGTTAGTCCTGGGGGTTGGTTGCAGCTCGTGTGGCTGTGTCTTAGCCCTCTTCCTCCATTCCACATCACCCCCTCCCTTCCCTGCCTGCTCTATGCATGTGAAAGTAAGTGAGGAGGGGTGAGGGACCTGGATTAGTGTGGAGAAGACGAGACGCAGGCACACATAGGCTACAACTAACCCCCCACCCCCACCCCTGGACTCCCCACACACTGCTGGCAGGGATCTGTGTAATTTTTTTAAATAATATGTCAATTTTAAGGGTAAAACAAGCATAATAAGAAAAATGTATTAACTCTTTCCTGTTCGGGAGCAGAAAACAAAATGGATAATCTATCACTTGTTTTTGAATTAAATCGTTTACACAGTTCACCATACAGTATAAAAGAAAAAAGACGATTACGAGGGGACATGATTAATTGATATAAATATATGAATGGTTCATACAAAATATATGGTGGTAAGTTGTTTCAGATTAAATCAAATCAAAAGACGAGGGGGCACTGTCTCCGTTTGGAGAAATCAAGGTTTAATCACAGGAGGCGACAGGGCTTCTTTACTATGAGAACTGTCAATCTGTGGAATAGCCTGCCTCAGGCGCTGGTCACAGCAGGGACAGCAGAGAGCTTCAAGAAGGGTCTAGATGCCTTTTTATACCTAAATAACATTGATGGTTATGCTATATAGGATTGTTTCCCCTAAATCCCTTCCTCATCCAATCCCTTCCCTTTCTTGGTTGAACTTGATGGGCATGTGTCTTTTTTCAACCGTATAAACTATGATACTATGCTGATACTATGAAAATGATTCTCTAGTCTAGTACGAGTAAGGAGATACGAAACATACAGGTGTTGTCGTTATATTTTACTACTTTAGCAAAAAAAACCAAGTTTTTGAGGAAAACTCATTTGATTATGTGTCGCCATAATCTAAAACCTATAATATTTTTATTCTTCAATAAAAAGAAGATTATTAGTGTTTATTTAATGCGGGGTAAGTTATTGGTTAGATTGGTACTATACAACTTTTTGATCACTTTTTTATTTCACTTTTTTGGTAGGTGAAAAGCCTTAAAATTGCAATTTTGAAAGTTTTTTATTTTTATGCCCTTTGCAGTATGGGTATAATAACAAATTATCTGTTTAGCCGAGGGCCCTACAAACACAACAATAAACCATTTTATGTGTTTTTTTAATTACCATATATACTTGAATATAAGCCTAGTTTTTCCGCACAAAAATGTGCTGAAAATCCAAACTCGGCTTATACTCGAGTAAAAAAATATATGTTTTACTAGGTTTTTGTGGTAAAATAAGGGGCCTCGGCTTATACTTGGGTCGGCTTATACTCGCGTATATACAGTATTCTATTTTTTTAATTCTGCATACAGGTAGGTATGGGGAAAAGGGTGCCTTTATCTTGATGAAGAAGATCTATGAAAGAAAAATATTTTGGTCCTTCTTGTTGAAAAAGACTTGGAAGGTTCCAGTAATTCTGAGAATTTAGCAGGATGATGATATGTTGGATGCATCTCTAATTACAGACTTATTGACTGTTAATACCGAGCTCCTGGAAGTGTGAATGGAGCTGGTTAATCATTAGTGTCCCCGGTTGACATAGTGATATAGTACAGGACTGTTTGTTCTGCTCCAAGCCTCTGCTTCAGTTTGTCTTGCAAATAATCTCCTGTGTTTAGTCAACGGCGCGCTACCTGTACAGCACGTGTGATGTGCCGCAATGTTATGTCTCTCTACATCCCTCTTGCTGGTCCCAAAACTTGGTACCAAGAAATTAGATGATAATGGAAATCCTACTTAGTGACTGCCATGGTCCTTTTGTACTGAAAAGCAAAAGTAGTCTTAAATAAGTTTTCTGGTGGGTCAGAGCTAGAGTGATAAAGAAAAAGAACCTGGTTCTTGCGTTGTTCTAGTACTTCTAGGGGCGGGGGGCCTTGGGGGTTCCTTGGACCCAGGACCAGGCTTCCTTGGACCAGGCAAAAACATAGGAACTAACAGAGGAGGACAGTCATTGGCTGTAGGGGCGTAACTACAGTGGTAGCAGCCAAGGCAGCTGCTATGGGGTCCACAGTGTCAGGATGCCCCATCGTTCAACCTGATACAATAAAGAATGGAGGATGTGCACCATTATATACATATTATTCTGCACATTGTAGGGGATTTCAATCCCCTAGTGGTGTTAACACAATAAAGAACAAAGAAAAAGAGATGCGTACAAGTAATAAATTAATTTTATTGAGCAACAAAAAACACAATTTCAGTAACACACTTATGGATGGAAACAACACATAGGCAATAAAACTTTGCTATAAAGCTTAGTATATAAAAGATGTTACCAGTGATCGTCCAGCACAGAGAAAAACGCCCCATGCGTATCGCCTAACTTGTAGGCTTCACATTATGACCCATCTAGTTCTGTGGGGTGACAATGTGGTTACATTATCAGGGTACAAGTGCATATACACTTTCATCTGACTTCTGACATTGTACTAACACACTGAGACATAGAGAGAGATGAGACAGATCAGAGATGCATGAGATGATTACACAGAGGCTGATAAACCATTACACTGTTACACTGTGTGCTCTACTACATCTCATAGATATGTGCCTGCCTCCCCCTTCCCCTGGATCACTTATCTCCTTGTAGTATGTTACACTGTGAGCTCTGCTACATCTCACAGATATGTGCCTGCCTCCCCCTTCCTCCAGATCACTTATCTCCTTGTAGCTTGTATTTTGCAACCTCTCTCTCTCCTCACGATCTCCTGTGTCTGTGTCTCAGTGTGCAGCAGTGTGAGCTCCGTGCAGGGCTACAGCCACACAGCATAGACAGACAGTAATCTCATCTCCACGATCTCACACAGAAATCCAAGATGGTGCCCAACCCTAAAGTCAGAAGTTACAGGGTGGTGTCTGGGGTAACTGAAATTGTCTACACCAGGACTGATAGCGACAGGTTGGACTTATATCTGTGAAATGCTGAATTTTTGTTAATAACAGTGAATTAGAGAATGTTATTTTGTTATGCTGAGTACATATAAGAAAATTGTCTTTGTGGGAATACCCCTTTAAGTCAAAACTTTTACCCTCATGCAATAATTCTAGAGGAAGAATAACTCCATAATATAAAGACATAGTGGATGCTATAATTAGTATTGAAAAAGTCTGTATTCTACATACTAATATAAGATAGATAGGGTATGTGTATCTTAGTAGTGCAGGTGAAAATACACCCCAGATATATGGCATTTGTATATTCTGCAATGTATATATTTCTTGTGATGGGAGGGGAGAGAATTCAATGGTAAAAAAAAAGAACAGGGGACCACAAGTTCTGTTTAATTTCCTTTAGGGTGTAGGACTTTCTGGGACCACTGTTATGTAAGGACAAGTTCCCATTGGTTATCCATTATCCTATGCGTCTTTGCTGATGGAGTTTCTGGAGATCTTTAGCGTTTTCGTTGTATTGTATAATGTCTATGTAGGATGAGTCTATTGTATTTGCATTGCGCCCACGTGTTTGGCCACTGTAGTTACCTAGGAGTCACACCTCCAATTGTAAGCCATAAGATTATAGTTCACATATTCGAGCTCTGGGAGTATTCGTGGTGTAGATGAGAGAACATTGCCTCAGGACATGGTAACTGACATCCACATGTTTCTTCCCCTGTCACCATGGAGGACATGATTAACTCTCGTTAGGATTACAATGTTTCCAAAATCCGGTGGGGATGAATAAATACAAAATCCTATGTGGGACAAACAGAAAGAGGGGTATTATTAGGATGGGGGCTACAGAAAAGAGAGCATGGTGGGAGTGGGCTACAGAAAAGGGGTATTATAAGAGGTGGCTAACATAAAGCGGGGCATTATGTGTGATCATGTTACATGAAGGAGAGGCATATATGATAGTGGGCCACAATATGGTGGGAAATTTTTAAATGGGGTCCATTGGGGGAGCTTTATACAGTTTGCAGTGATGGCCACAGGGCAGGAGGTATTATACATATGGTGGATGGCATTTTGTAGTGTAGGTAGGCCATAGGAATGGTTGGCCCTGTATTATGTAGGGGGTCACTACGTTAGGTATTAAACTGTGTGGGAATACTAGAGGTAAGGGCCAGGGCAAAGGGCAAGGCAAATAGCTTTTATGCTGGTCGCGAAAAAATGGACCAACCACAGTGCCGGGGATGGGACTACATGAATCCAGGTGGGGATGGAGGCGTGTGAATGGGACATGGCCAGGGGCGGAGAGGGCTGATCCAAAGGCTTCAGCCTTGATTATATGCTAAGGTTACATTGCGTTTTAGCAGATGCAGTGGAAACGCAATGTAACCTTAGCATGTGATCAAGGGTGAAGCCAGTGGAATGCGTCCAAAACGCTTAAAAAACCGCAATGCAACGCATCATGTGAATACGCCCTCACTGTTCATTGTTGTTCTGATCACCCGGAGGCCTCAACCAATGCCATGTCAATAGATTACTATAGGTGTCAGTACATACTGTGGATTTCCCAAAAGTAGACCTGTTTCTTGGAGGAATACACTGTTTGAGGCAGAAGCTATATAGTGACATATGGCATACATGATTGCAGGACAATTATGAGTATCCTTAATTAAAAAGGTTGGACCTTTATAGGTTTTGGACCCTGAACTTGTGTAACAATGTGCTGAAGTTTAAACCTGGTGACTGATTCACTTTTCATTCATATTAATTTTATTTATATTAAAGAGGTTTGGCGGTTGAAAAAGACAGCTTTCTTTCCAAAACAGCGCCACTTCTGCCCATGGTTGCTGCAGGTATTGCGGCTCAGGCACAGTTTGTGTCTGCTGTTTTGCAGGGAAGCAGGGACTCCTGATGGAAAATGGAGGTTATTCACACATGAAACTCTGACCCCTTCTGTATCGCCCGTGTGAAACCAGCTTAGGTGAGATCTCATGAGATAACAGGATTGGCAGCAAACCTTCATTTTTCAGTGACTTTTTCCTCCACGCCTCTCCACACAATAACCTCCTATGAGTGTAACATTAACCCTGTGGGTGACTTGAGCATTCCTCTACTAGAAGAATGAAGCCCAGCGAGAGAGCTGCGTGTCAGCTTCCCTTCCATCCCCGGCTCCTGATGTAAGAGCCACTCCCTGAAGGCAAGTGAAATGTGAGCAGGGAGGTGTGTAGCACTGACTCATTGCCCCATCCTGTGTGCAGCACCTCAGGACTGTTCTCTCTCCTAGCCCACACTCAGGGACAGGTGCTGCTAGTCCTGGGAGGTAAGAACATCCATCTGGCTTTATTTCGGCTGCGTTATATAACTTTGTATAACATGTAACTGATGTTTTACCCTTTAAGCACCTATGTAGTAGTAGAGACCCGACAGGTGTGTGTATCTGTTATCCATCTCTGACTGTAACTATGTATCCGTTACTAGTAGTTCTACGTATCATTGTAGTGTATAGTGGATATTTATACCCCAGAAGGTGTGTTCCATAATCATTGTGTGATGGTGGTATATACAGGGGTCATGGACAAACTATGAAGTATAGTACTAGCTTTGAATATTGCTTTTTTTGGGTACTTTTGAAGTGCTTTGTGTTTTTGGGTCTATATGTATGAGAGGGTTCTCTGGTCAGATTCACTTATATGGATTGGACTTGATGGACTTTGGGTCTTTTTTCTGACTTTATATATACTACGGATTGGAGCGTAAACATCTGTACATTGTTGCTCTGACCGATGGCCGACGCTATATACTGAGATATTGCGGCACAATTTGGAGTATCCTTTAAAGGGGTTGCCCCTTCACAGGTTTGGGACCCTAGGACCTAACTTGCGTAACAATGCGCTGAAGTTTAAACCTGGTGACTGGTTCCTTTTTTAAATTTATATTTAATTTAAATTTTATTTATACTAAAGAGGTTTGGCAGTTGAAAAACACAGTTTTGTTACTGAAACAGCGCCACTCCTGACCATGGTTGATGCAGGTATTGCATCTCAGTTGTGTAAAGATGAACAGAGATTAGGGCCAGCTCCCATCTGCATTCAGGATTCTGTTAAAAATGAATAAGAAATTCTTTTTTCCCTTATTGAGTTCAATAGTATCTGTTTTTATGTCTTTCATTCGACCTTCCGCTACTTTTACTGATAGTTTGAAGAAAAAAAAAAGCAGTGGGCTATAAGATGATGCAAAACAGAATCTGACACTAATGGAAATAAAAGTATCAGCTTTGCTATTGATGTATCTGTTTTAGACATCTGTTTAAATTTAGAATCCGTCCAAATTTAAAGGGAACTGCCCCTTATTTGTAATTCTATACAGCACCTATGGTCAGGAGAGCAGCAATGGTTGAATAATTTTGGCTTCATTCCACTCCTGCAGGGCTATCCGCTGATCTCTCCATGCAGGTGTGTTATGGGTGCTTTATCACCTTTTCACAAATCAGATTTGGAAGGATTGAGTCGCACATTTCAAAATCGGTTGTAACCATTTTTCTGGGTTGGCAAGCTAATGAATCTCTGCAAACTAATGTGGTGGTCACATACAATCCTACAACCAATCAGCCATGTGTGAACGGACTCCTGTATCTGTAACTAGTTTTACAAGCAGCAGGTGTATCCAGGATCCGCTCACTGACCGGTGGCATTCCATTCATTCTCCTCCACTCCCATAACACTACTCATCCTTTCCTTCTTCATCCTGGTCATAGTACACATGATGTCTGCCTTATGTGTGATATATGGCAGCACTTGGCGTCATTGTGGCATCTGAGTCACTGCTCAGGATAAATGTATAGCCTGGAGACCAGAACTTATCTTTTATAATACAATGTTAATGCCTCTGCAGAAAACGGAACAGGTTTTTCCTACCAATAAGTTTGACTTTGAGATGAATTATGGGTAGATTGAATAAACATTCACTTGATCTTTTTATTTGCCTACTTGGACTAAGACTAGATTTTACCTGTCAGTATGATAGTTTTGACCTATCTGTAGGTTATCAATACCGGATTGGTGAGTGTTTGACATTTGGAACCACATCAATTAATGGATTGTGACTGGCTCTGGTGCCGAAATCAACATAGTGATCAGAGCTAGAAGAAGAGCTCCATTTGCTGTCTAGTGGTCAGGCCATGAAACTGCAGCTTGACCTTTATAGGTGCAGAGTTGCAGTAACATGGCTCAACCAAGGCATAGAAAACGGCACTGTTCTCCTGATCTCTACCTATCCTAACCTAGAATCCTGAGTACAAATATTTACACATAGCACATCCTATTGGTGCAGACTTGTTAACAAAAGTAAACCAGCATATAAGCCAATATATGAATTTGAGATATTTTTGCTTTTACTTGACCTTAGATTTTCTAATATTACAAAATCTACCCATGCTATTAAATAATTCTATATAAATCCATATATTTCATTTACATGTTAGTGTAGTATACCAGTATATGCATACAGCATGTGACCCAGCTGCTTGATATGAGTTGTATCTAGGAAGTGTCATCCCCCCTGAGACTCTTTCCAATCCTTCAAGAGCTATTTTTTCTGCTGCAGCTCTGTACCATAATGTAATACATTATCTGCAACCTCTCAGGTGACAACAAGGTTATGGTTTTTATGTTTGGTGGAATAATTCATATTGTAGTTTGGAAGTATTAATCGTACATATCGCTATAAATACAATTTCAGCAAAAAAGTTCTCCTTGGAAGAAACTGAAACCTTTCCAGTACAAAATTCTGTCTTCGGTTAGCTCCCCCTAGTGGCAGCTTTGTCCTGCAGAAATGTGTGTATGTAACTCAATGAACTGCATTACTTTCTCTATGCTTAAATTATATTATTAATTAAGAACTTTTATGCATGGTGCGTTTGCATCAGTGGTCCCAATCACCACTACCATCACTGCATCCCCCCCTCCCGTCCACCCAAAGTGCCAATGCAGAGTCCACACCAAGCCCAGTTTATAGCAGTGGCCTTCTCATATGTAGAAAGGATATAGTTATGGTCCCTGGATCCTACCTCACCCACAGCACCTCCTTAAGTCACATTTTTTTTAGAATTATGTTCCTTTATATGAACAATTAGTTGTTTCCATTACATTCATCACATTCATTTAGCATTCATCGGGTAAACTTTACAAAAACTTTTCCCCAGTATATTTCCCTTGTGTGTATTCAGGCTGCTTACACTTGGGGTGTTGGCCTTGTTACTACATACAACATAAAGTGGCTAAAGTCATGTTACCAAGGAGTGATACGTCGGGTCACACACACAGTCATGCTGCCAGGTATGTAAGAGTCAGGGCATGTCCTGTACGTTGTGAGATCCAATCATTGCCGTTTTCAGATGCGGTCATATTTACTCGATAAACGTTATCTAGAGGGCAGTTTCCATTCAGTAGATGTACACATTGATATTGTGTCTAGGTTATGTATTACTGATGGCAATGTGTGGCACGTGATGTAGATTTTGCACACAGTCCTCTGCACGGGTATATATATTAGTATATTATGTTTTGTACCACACCTCTATGATGTCTTGGAAAGCAAGGATGTTGTAATCTGATTTACTAGGTGGAGCGCACTATAAGTAGAATAGTTCAGTCAAAGTTGAGATTCCTCAGTTGTTGATACCTTTTATTAACTAAGATGCTTGCAATTGTCACCTTTTTTAGTTAGACAAAAGGTATCAACAACTGAGAACTCAACTAATGTTTATACAAAGAATCTTTTAATTTAGGGACGCTTGGGGTGATGCCACGCATGGCATTTTTTGGTCAGTTTTTGAGCATGCGTTTTCAGTCCGTTTAAAAAAGTATGCGTTTTGGGTTTTTTATGTGTTTGGCCGCCTACAACCTGTTTAATATTAAGATAATTGGGGAAAAAGTGGATGTGTTTTTAAACGGACTGAAAACGCATGCTTACAAACGCCATGTGTGGCATCACCCTGAGGCCGCGGTCACACGTACCACTTAGCGTCTGTTATAACGCGACGCTAGTGCACAGGGGGAGGTCCGATCTCTGGAAACGCATGTGCCTTCGGGCCGAGGACCTCCCCCTGTGCACTAGCGTCACGTTATGAACGGACGCTTGGCGGTACGTGTGACCGCGGCCTTACTCCAGGCACTATGACTGTGGTAATCTTCTGTCTGATGTAATCTCACTGAAGCACAGGAAGTTTTAACACATTGGGGCTCATTTACGAAGGGTCACGCTGCTCACTTTCTTCGGACTGTGTGCCTTTTTTGTGGATTACACGGCTTGCACTTGTATTTAACTAATGTATGCGCTGGGATTTTGGCGCAGGCAATCGTTTTTTGGAAAAGCTGCACTGGCTTCCATGCGACACAAATCAGGGGGCAGGCCATCGGGCGATCCGACTGATTCTGACAAATTGAGTTGCAAGCCCAAGCACTTACATGTACCAGTAGAAAGAAGGCAAACTCTGTTGGACCTGAGCGGGGAAGCGACACATGCAGGATATGGGGTGCGCCATCTTAGTGAATCGCGGCAGAGTGCATTATTGTCGGACAATGCACTATTGGTGAATTCCAGCGGACGGGTAAGTAAATGTGCCCCATAGTATTATGCTTGTCCTTTGGCCATCATCCAAACTGTATAATGCCTCCCCTGTGGACTTCATATATAATACCCCCTAATATGACCCACCAACTTAGTTTCTCCTTCCTGTAACCACTTTGCATATAATGCCCCCCATTTTATGTGGGCCCCAAATATAACTATAACTTTTATTTTTATAATGCACTAAAATTTTGAGCCCTCTCTCCATCTTCTTTCCTTGTAACAAACAAACAAGTTGCTTAACTTTTCCCTACAGCACCATTCTGTTCACCTCAAATCTGGGTCTGTTATGTCGGATCCAGGATGTTTGGGAGGTATATATAAGGGGTTTTAGGGGTCATCTGTGAATGGAGGTTATAAAAGAAATATCACATTAAAAAGACCTGTAGCTTTTATATATACTACCCATATGTTGTATTGGTCTATACACTAGTCACATCGGTATACAGTAACTACTATTCCCTCTCTAGTCTATATACAATACACCTGCTCCTCATAAGATTGTTTATATAATGGCAGGAGATTGTAGCCAGATAATGTCCATTCAGCCCAATGCTGCCCAACTGGATCAACCAGTTCTCACATAGTGAATGTAACCTGCATTGTCTTCCCGTTTACTGCCACATCTCACATTTGCAAGGTAAAATACTAAAGACCTATTCTAATCTATACACAGGTAATGCGAGGTATACGAGGTCTGGTTTACTACAGATATAACTCGGTTGTAAGAGCGTAGTACAATGTATTGCTAAGGTGTCCAACATTGGTTGTGGTGCATAAAGGGCTCCAAAAGTCCCATTGTCATGTATTCTAGTCACCCTGGAAATAGTTAGGCCTCCTACAGTCCCAGAAGAGTAGCCTCCTAAATTGCTGAGCATTAAAGGGGTTGGCCACTTTACCACATGTTTTTTGTAATGTGTAGGGGGCAGGATATTGGGTAATTTACCAATATAAATCTAATAAAAGTTCAACAACACTTACTTGATATGTAAAGTGAAGCCTTGTGTCTTTTTCCTTATCAGCCAGAGATTCCTGACCATAAAATGGCTGCAGATGGAGGGTCATGTGATCTCTGTCTGTCCATGAACAATCGCCCTGCCAGGACCTTATGATAGTATTCATGATCAAAGTCCTAATATTCAGCAAGCATTTATGCTTCATTCTAAATCAAAGCAGCTGTTAATTTAAATGAGCTGGAACTGCTCTGCAGTAACCTGGTCTGACCACTACAAAGAGAATGGCGCTGTCCTGCCCCATTCTCTGCATATAGGCTGCTGAAAACAGATGACCTGTTGGAGGGATGCCAATTTAATATTGAAGACCTATTCTATGGATTCCTTATCAATATTTTCAAACCAGAAAACCTCATTAAGTTTGCTTGCAATATTTTTTAATTTAATTGTAACACTAAAGGCAAGGAAGACCTGAATCTACACAGGGCTGCTATGTTTTACAGGCACAGATCTGCATGTAGGTTTTATTCTGGCCTATACTAAAAATAGTTCTATTACTGTATTTTCCTAGAAAGCTGCTATTACCACTTTGTTACAATTTAATCTTCTTTTTGACATTTAGGTGTTTATATTATGTAACGCTACTATGCTGGTTTCATCTAACTTGTAACTTTGTGTTTAGTCAGCTGTAGACCGGGAGGAAGGAATGTAAACTATTTACTTGCAGGAATATTCCAGTGTAAAGAATGTCAAGAATAATTTAGATTTTGGAGCGGGTTTAATCTGGTGCGGTGACATTTTAGTGTACCGAAGTTGAAGAGCAGCTATAGGACATGTGTAACCTGTGCGGGTATTTGGAGGAGCATGAGCCCACACTCATAACATAATCTCCTAATGTAATCTAAAAGATATTATGACACTGTGGCTCTTAATTACTATTAAATTGGCAATTTCTAGAGTGGTGCCTTATAACTGGTATCTCACTTTCATTATGTTAAAATTTAGAAACCCTTAAATATTTGAAATAATTGATCCATTAGTATATAGGAAACATAGGCTTCTGTATGGTAAAACATAACATTACCGTTATTGTAACCACTATTTCTACTAGCTTACTAGCTGTCTTGTTGTCACATCAACTATGTGATATGATAGGAGTCTATTGCCTTTAGAGTCATTGGCCTCGATTTCTCATAAGTAGCAATGGCCTTTTCCTATATGAGCTTGCCCATGTAGCTGCTTATAGAATTGCGTTTCTTAGCGTCCTCTACACTGCAGCTCCCTCCTCCTTCTCCATGCTGCATTCCACCAGAAGGCCGGGGAGGAAGGGTTTTAAACGCCTTCAACTTCTGTACAATGGCACCTAGAAACCTAGATTCTGCTATCATTTTAAAGGACATCTATCACCAGAATCAAGGGTTGTAAGCCAAGCACACTGACATACTGCTGTGTGCCCCCTTTGGTAGGATCTGCTCTTCTATTAGCTTCTTATGCCCTTGTTTTTAAAAGGCTTTTAAAATTATGCAAATCAGCCTCAGGAACTCCAAGTTCCATAGGTATTAATAGAGCCTGGAGCCCCTCGTGCTTATTTATATACATTTTTAAGCCTTTTTTCTTAAAAACAAGAGCAGATCCTGGCAGGGGGACACACCAGTACGTATGTCGGTGTGCTTGGTTTACAATCCTTTATTCCTGGTGGTAGAGGAGAATCAGCCCTTTAATATCACACATTTGGTATGTGCCACACAATCTGAGATATCCACGGATAAAGTTACAGCCAGGAGTTTTTGGCTGCATTTTGAAATTCCACTTCTAACATTAAAGGGGTTGTACGAGACCTGAAAAACAAGTGTCACAGAGTGGTCTGCTTGAAGAAATGAACATTTACTTTCCTCCGTGGTCCCTTCCGGTGTCCCGCGCTGCCGCTGTTTCACAGGGCTGTGCCCCTGGCTTTTTTACAGGGGCATGGAAGAATATCAAGTTTATCCTCTTTAAAATGACACTGGAACTGTGTTTCTAGGTGCAATGGTTCAGAAGATACAGCTGTTTGCAATGTACCCTACTATAACAAGGGGGTTATTTTTGGTGTAGGGCTTACATTTCAATCTTTTCTCATGCTTGGGCTTAATTTTTTAATTTTGGGCTTGGGGAAACACTGTATCCCACAGCAGCCAGACTTTGTATATTTTATCAAGTACATAATGACGACTGTAGACCACATGGTTTTCATGCCTGTTTCCACATCTAATATTCTCTGTCTATATTTGCAAGTCTAAGTGAGCGTGTATTTGGTTATCTTACAGAACAGAAGTGACCATGGCCTTCAAGGACTTAACATCGCGAGCAGTGCTGCTTTATGACGAGTGGATTAAAGATGCCGGTGAGTGACTGGCCATAAAGTCCTTGTATTACCTGTTCTCGATTGATGTTTGATGACTGTGAATAATGACTTTATGGTGGTTTATGATGGATGTGCTGTAAGTCGCTAAAAACCATAGAACATGAAAGTAAAAGATAAAGGATTTCCACAAGTACATAGGTCCTTCACCTGTAGAACGTTTACTCTACGGTGATGTTACATTATTCACTATTAGGACTACATTGCTATGTCCCAAGCATAGATTCCGATTATTTATATCAAGAAATATTTTTTTTTTTGTTTTTTTGTCGTAGTAGATTTTTACCATTGAGTAGACAGGGGCAGCCTATTATATCAGAAGCAATCAAAAGGGGAGGCAACAGAAGTAAGATTATAGTAGAATTTGGAGACTCTCACCATGTGCCAGAACAGGACACTCCGGTCTCCATAGTACATGTACTACATGTAGGTGGAGTTTGGATGGAGCAGTGGTTAAGCTTGCTCCTCTATTTAAACTCTGTGGCACTAATGAATATCACCGAGCCCGGCACCCCTCTCCTTGAATAGGGGGTAATTGTTGCTTTGCATACTCTAAAGACTATAGATCATTGAAAAGGTCAACAAAGAATGTTTTCTGTGAACTGTATGGTTCCACTGATCTGCCCTTTATCAATAGAAACCAGGTCACCGACGGAGATTGATCAGCAATGTGACTTGGTTTGTGCCAAGTTTTCACGTTAATGGGTCGAGCGGTAGAACAAGAATATGACCTGCTGCTCCATTCAGTACTAAGCATATTGCTTATAAGCATATGGAAATGTTGGAGATACAGGAGTCATGTGATCGACTCTCCCATACTATTAAGTTAAGTGACAGGATTCATGGTTGGCCTTCCGCTCCATCAATCAGTGAGAAGGCTACCTCCTGTTCTCTGGATTTCTGGGGGTGCCGTTCTCATGAATGTTCCAGGACTTGGACCCTCAACGATTTAACTTGTTTTTTTAGCATGTGGATAACTTGAAAACTTGGTACAACCCCTTTAGGCTAAAATTGTACATGACGACACAAATTATATTAAAGTGAGCTTTTTCCACTAATTTTGGCCAGATAACTACTCAATGTATGGGGGGGAGGGGGGAGGTCTCTTGACTCTTTCCACATGTCAGTAGGATTTTTTTTCTCTGAAGTGTACATAAAATATCTCTTGCTTTGGTTTCGGGACCTTTTGGAGGACATTCAAAGGTCCTGAAATGGCTCATGTGTATATGTGTATTGAGAACAGGAACAGAGATATGAGGATTTCATGGCTGAAGGCCCTTCTTAGTAGAAAATTTGGTGGTTGATTTGGGCCCCCTATAAGACTTGGGCCTGGGGCTACCGCCCATATTATAATCCACTTCAGTTTGCTTCTTGTCTGAGCACAGGCGGTCCCTGAGTTACATACAAGATAGATTCTGTAGGCTTGTTCTTAAGTTGAATTTGTATGTAAGTTGGAACTGTATATTTTATAATTATAACCCCAGCCAGAATTTTTTTGGTCTCTGTGACAATTCGATTTTAAAAATGTTGGATTGTCATAAGAACCGGGATTAACAATAAAGCTTCATTACAGACACCAGTGATAACTGTTATAGCTGATTATTGTAGCCTAAGGATAAAGTAAAAGTAAATTACCAACATCCAGAGGTCTGTTTGTAACTAGGGGTCGTCTGTAAGTCGGGTGTTCTTAAGTAGATGGCATTACCCACCATGGGTGTTACCTAAGGTGAGTCAACCAAAAGCATGGAAAGCCATTGAGATGTAATATAACCTGAGCTGGCTCTATGTATTATACTGTAAGGAGCCATCCAGCTTTCTGTATTGTAGATGTATTAGTTGTTTTTATTCCTCAAAGTGATTAAAGAACCTAAGTAGAGGGAGATGAAAGTCACGTTTGGGCGTCTAATGCGCTCACAAGGAGCCGAAAGCTATTTATGAATAACAGAGTGGATTAATAATTATAGCTCCCATCTATACCATGCTGGCTAAAGTCCAGGAGCAATGTCAAAGCCAATGTCATGCAATGAATATGCACTCTCAAGACCTCAGCAGGATGTTATATTTCTGCTATAATTACGGCCACTTTTAGGATATTTTAAGATGCCCCTCACCAATTAATCTGCATATCTCTCTCCCATGCATAACCCTATGATGACCCTTCGCCTTTCCTACTACACTTGGCAAATCTCCAGACTGCACGAAGACTTAATTTTTTTTGGCTGGGATGTAATCCAGTGTGTAACATTGGAGAAAGAAGTACAAGGCACTGCCAACCCCCTCCTTCCTTCACCCTTCACTACCAGGGGGAAGTCTTGTAGGGCCAAATATGTCCTTTTCAGCCAATGGATACAGTGCACTTTTGTATCAGTAAAAGAATGATGTGTCCATATGAAATGAGATTCCCAACACCTACAATTTATGGAATTTTCCGTCTGGCGAGAATGTGAACAATTCAAGGGGGTCTGATTTAGAAGACTGTAATGTTTTTATTGGACTGTAGCACAAAATATAGATGTGGATTGGTAGTGGTTACATGCTTTGTCCATGAGCTTTGCCATGGCAGGGGAAGGATGTGTGTTTTTTTTTTTTTTTTATATGGGATATACGTTGATTGAAAGTGCAAATAATCCATTTACAAAGAGTTGAATGAAATCTATATCACAATCCATCATGATAAACCAGGGACACTTACTCATAAATCCAGGTGGTAATCTTCTTATATTTATTATCTGTGGACTCCTTCATTATATAATCAACTTTTACAATTATTCTAATGAGCCAGAAGGTGCATTAAAAGCACCCTTTGTGTTATAGCTTCACAGGCTATTGCACGGTCTTCCCTCCCCTGCTTCCTCAGCACCCTCCTTCTCTGCCTGATGTAATCCCATACGGTCGGAGGGGAAAAGTGTTTCTGCAGAGTGTAACAGCTTGTGAAGCAAACAAAGGAGCTCATTAACATAATTTTAAAAGTTGATTTATAAAGGAAGGAGGCCATAGATAACATGTATAAGAAGATTACCACGTCACGGTGCCTGGATCTATGAGTGTCCCTGGTTTATCATGATGGATTTTATTATAAATAAAAAAAATATCGCCAATGTTAAATAATTAAAATATTTTTTTTCTTTCTTCCCTCCTGATAGATCCTCGGGTGGAGGACTGGCCCCTTATGTCCTCTCCGATACCCCAAACACTCATCATTGGTGCATATATTTATTTCGTAACATCGTTTGGGCCGAGGCTGATGGAGAACAGAAAACCATTTGACCTGAAGGGCATCATGGCCGTGTATAACTTTTTCATGGTTCTGTTCTCTGTGTACATGTGCTATGAAGTAAGTTCTCTGTAAACTTGTCTCACCATTTAAGTGAAATCTCTATTTCTGTTGCCGGTGTATAATGGGGCCTGTGCACCTTTCCTTAGGGTATTTGCACATGTTACGGAATTTCCAACAGTGGATTCTTTGATGCCTGCGGGATAACTGCAGGATTACCGCACCTATGAATACAACTGCAAACCCTTTGCCAAATGTACAGATACAGAGCCAACAACTTGTGTGAACAGAGCCTTACTCTGTTTTATTTTCTATCTCCTGTTTCACATCACCCTTTCATTGTTGTCATGTATCCAGTTTTAAAGATGCAGTAAACTTAAAAAATGAGCCCCAGGCCAAAACTTTATCTTGGGGATCCCACACATCTTGGCTTCATGCCCATCACTACGTTTTAGTAGTAAAAGGTTAATGAATAATGATCTCCTGAGGTGGAATTTAGGAGACATTCATCTGGCAGCTTGTGTCATAAATGTCAGTGTGCAGAGTAATGTGAAAATATTTATGATGCTTAAATTGCGACTTGTCAAAGGATATGAAATTTTAGCTTGGGAGCTTTTGGACCTACTTGGCTTATGGGCATAGTCCTGATGCTGCAGAAATATTGGTCTTGTTAACAATTTTATAAACTAAAATGCAAGTGCCACAATTTGATGCCCAAGGCCACTTAATGATTTTTTTTTTTAGCATATTAAAGGGATTTCTTTGCCAAAACCAATCATTCACTATGTAATATGTGCTTGTTGAGTCATTTAAGTTTAACACAAGTGTTTGCTCTTCTGTTTAGTTCCTTATGTCGGGCTGGGCTACGGGTTACTCCTTTCAATGTGACATTGTGGACTACTCCAGGTCACCGCAGGCATTAAGGGTAAGTAATTGGTTAATGATAACGGGTGCTGTGATCATTCAGGTGCTTTACTATGTGACCTGGTTACATAAATCCCTGATTTGTAGTTAAAGTTTAATACAATATCCTTTATAAAATACATAAAATACATTTCCTGCAGACTATCCACTCATCCTGATTTTGTTTAAAAAAAAAAAAAAAAAAGAAATCTTATTTTCACAAAAAACAAACTTTTTGAATTTCCAATAAAAAGAATTATTGAAATGAATTGGATGTGTCATGGATACAATACCACCATGAGGAGCCAGCACATAAAACATGTAATTTATGTAAATTACAACTTTAGTTTTTGGAAAGAGGTATCTGTGGTGTAGGGTCGGCTCCATGTTCCAACAGACCCCTGGCAGACAGAGACTTAGTAAGTAGGCGCTTTTCCAGTGAACTCGCGTGGTAGAATTAGAAATTCAGAAACTAAAACCGTTCTGTTCCATAACATATTCTCTAGTTCAGTGGTGGCGAACCTATGGCACGGGTGCCAGAGGTGGCACTCAGAGCCCTTTTTGTGGGCACCCGGGCCATTGCACCAGACAGGACTCAAAGAATCTTCCTGCAGTTCCAAGCAACTTAAAACTTGTTGCTTTCAGACATATTTTGATACTTACTTCACTACTTGGGACTGTAGGAAGAGGGAGAATTAGACAGAGGGGAATGTGTACAAAGGGAAACTGGAAAGAAGCTAAAATGATGAAAATGTTCCATCTAAAATGATTGAAAGTTGTTGAAAAGGGAGCAATAAGTTACTGCTTTAATTTTTGGTTGGCACCTCGTGATAAATAAGCATGGTTTTGGGTTGCAGTTTGGGCACTCAGCCTCTAAAAGGTTCGCCATCACTGCTCTAGTTTATCATTCCAAACAGCCTCCTCATTGTTATTTTATATAAGCCCCTCCCCCCCCTCACTCCCTATGGATTCATTAGACACTATTGGATATTGAATCCCTCCTATGGATTCGTTATGTACAGCCTTATGGTGGCCCCCCCAGCAGCCCTGGGTCCCAGCAGTTGCCCAGGTAAGCCCAGTGCTGGCGCTGGCCCTTCTATGGTGAGATCCTTTAAATGATGTCTGACCCTTTTATAAAGGTTTCTGAACCTGTTTAAGGATAAATCAATGTGTGACCTTTTAAATAGGTCTCTGAATATGACTGTCACCCCCTGTAAATCAATGAGCAGACGCCAATTTTTTTGGCTGACCCCTGTCGCTGCAGAGCAGGGTAATAGTTGCTTGGGTAACTAAGAGGCCTTGGAGGTGACTCTGGGGCTCACTTTCTAAGAAGTGATTGCAGAGGCAGAGCTTTATTTTTTATGGGATGGATTTGGAATACTTTTAGTAGAACTTTGTGCAACTGGAAGTTAGTTGCTATGGCATAGATTTCTGAATGTAGAGATGTATATACAAATGTGTGACTATAGCCAAAGAAAACAACTTGCTTGGTCAGTAGGCCGGGGCGAGGCAGTGCACAACAAGGCGGTGTGTGGAGCTTCTGAGTGTACATTGTCAGCTCTTAGAAATCTAGTATTGTCCTCTCTACGCCCGTGTCATGAAATACTCATTGTGTGACTGGCCTCCTCCAGCTTCTTGACTGAAAAGAACAATGGTGCGTGCGTCTTACTTGCAACCAAAGGCAAATGGGAGATTTTAAAGAAGTGCAAAATAATTGACCAATCTTCTTCTTCTGTAGATGGCCTGGACGTGCTGGCTCTTCTATTTTTCAAAGTTTATAGAACTCCTTGACACTGTGAGTATATTATCGTAAGGAAATGAACCCTACATACACCATTGTTTTATCTTGCTGTCTGTATGTAGAGACCTGTCTTTGTTTATCACCCCGTCCTGTGAACTCCTAAGTCCTATGTTACTATAATTTGATTCATTGTGACTTGTTTTCTTAGAGAAAACTTCTAAAATTCAGGAATTCCTCTTAAAACTCTGAGTTTGTATAAAAAATAGAAATAAAAACCTACACGCCCCCCCCCCCCTCTCGCATGGGGCCCCCCTGGTATCCTCAGTGATTTCCCAATCCCAAGGGCATCTGCTCTTACCATTGCGGATTAGATGGATGAACCAATCGCTTTGTGAATATTGGCCACGTATCCACAAAAGTCAGTGACTAGGTGAATATCATGTGATCAGGATAGCTCTTCCATTTGATATGAAAAAAGATTCAAATGCCATAAAAGCCAATTTCCTTTTATAGCTCATTACATAAAATAAACAGGAATTCTCCTTTTATAAATGCAAACAATACAATATTTATTTTCCAGATTTTCTTTGTTTTACGTAAGAAGAACAGTCAGATCACGTTCCTCCATGTCTTTCACCACTCTATCATGCCTTGGACCTGGTGGTTTGGTGTGAAGTTTGCTCCTGGTAAGTTACTTTGGTGGATTTGGTCTCTTTGGTGGATTGACTTGTATTTCTTTTTATACAAATCTAAATCGTTGTTAGGCTTAAGCACTGTTAAACCTGGCACCTATCCTAATACATTCCTAGCACCTACCCTAATAACTACTCTGTGTGGAGCCCCCTGACTTCCAGGGCCCCAATCCATTACATGGGTTACTTGATGGGTAAATCAGACCCTTCCCTAATGTCCTCCTACAGTCTTGCCCAGTATAAACATCCAAAAGTGTCAGCTCTTCTGACATGTTTATTATAGTAAATGCTTTTTTTATTCATCATTTTAGCGTATCTTATCTTACAAGTGTTGTGCTGGGCTTATCCCCTGTTATTCCTACTAGTAGTTTATGGTTAAATTGACAACCGGTTGTTACCATTTCCAGTATCAAAGGTGTGTGCCCTGATCAATCATCAGGAGGTAGCACGCTGTATAGGGTCTTGCCCACAAACTCGTAACACATTTATTATTTTAGCAGCAAATAAGGTTATTCTCAAAAATTATAGAGCTGGACTTGCGGCATCAGAGGCAGTCAGATTTCACTACTCGGTGACAACCTTATATTATCCCTTGATTAGGTAATAAGTAATTATCCTTGAAAACCTTTACAATCTACAATGTGAACACAGTTTGTATTTGGTCTCTTGCTCAGACTCCCTCTGGGGACCATTTGGATCACTTTTTTTTTTTTTTTACAAAAAAAGTACCTTCTAGAGATATGTGTAGACGCTGCTGGTGTGGACCTTTAGGTGAAGCATGTAATGTATTTTCCATGCCTCTTCTCGTTCAGGTGGTTTGGGCACATTCCATGCGTTGGTGAACTGTGTCGTGCATGTCATCATGTACAGCTACTATGGACTCTCTGCCCTAGGACCTGCCTACCAGAAGTACTTGTGGTGGAAAAAGCACATGACCACTATACAACTGGTGCGTATCGGCCTTTATATTAGTGGTAATGAAGTACAAGGAGTGTTCACTCTTACTATTGGTGGTTTTAGATAATTTAGATAATTATTTGCAGAAGATCATTTTGTATAAAATGTATTACATTTTGTTTTAGTTATTGGTCACACTTTAGTCTTTGTAACATATACAAAAAATACACTTTTCACTAGATGTAAGCCTGCATAATGGGGGAATACAATGAGGTAGATCCGGTGGTAGGTGCCTCTAATGTATGTTAGGATAGCCCTTTTAAGGGTTAATCCTTTAGCCCCCTTTTATCTTTTTAAATCTTTAATTAGGGTAATATGCTAATTTACCAAAGAGGCTACTGGGGCATTGATTATTCAATGCCGTGATGGCAATGAAAATCGATGAGAAACAAAAAAGCATCTCCCATCTCTCTGACTATCCGAGCAATGTGCTCAGCAATTTCTGACACTTCCTTAATACTGAATAGAGTGGCAATAATGGGAAGAAGACACCAGTTGTCGGGATCCCAGAAGTTGAACCCCTACGATTATTGAAATGAGAAGCAGGATGTATTCTTCACTTGCCATTCCTTCAATAGGACCCCACTACTTGAGATGTGTGGGGTCCTAGCGGTTAGACACCCACTAAAATATATTGAAAGGAGAAGTGGGATGCACTCTCCCCTGCCATTCCTCCAAACTGTGTGAATGTGACCCCACTACTTGTGATCTTTGGGGCTCCCAGTGGTCAGGCACCCACTAGTCACTTTGTAATACCTTATCCAGTATCTACAACGTGTAATTATGGGTAATAAGGACAAGTTTTTCTTATATAAAAATCATAACCAACAATATATGGATCAGTTTATAACATTTTGTTGTTTCTTTCTTTGTTTGTTTTTGTTTTTTTTAGACACAGTTTATCATGGTCACTTTCCATATTGGGCAGTTTTTCTTCATGAAAGATTGTCCGTACCAATACCCGGTCTTCTTATACATCATCTGGCTGTATGGAGTCATCTTCTTGATCCTGTTCCTCAATTTCTGGTTTCATGCTTACACCAAGGGGCAAAGGCTTCCAAAAGCCTACCAGAATGGGAAAGTGCATCAGAACGGACACGCGAAAGCCAAACACCATTGACGACGCTGGATCCTACATGGCCGTGGGACTGAGAACTACTTGACAATCAAGCATACTGTACACTGGTTACCCATAAACACAATATGGGGAGATTTAGGAAAAGCGTTGTTGCTCATAGCAACCAATCGCAGCGTACAATCTCTGCTTTTAATAAATTAAATATGGGCAGTAATGGGCTGCTATGGGCAACAAAGGCAGTCTCCAAAATTTCCCCACATGAATGTTTTTGCACTTTTTTTTTGTTTCCAACAAGATGACAAACCTGTATTTTTACTGTAACTTATTTGGGATTGTGCGCTGCGGACAAAGCAGTGTGCCGTCTCTTCATGCTTCCTCATTTGTACATATATTTATCTGTTAGTCGCCCATGAAGCTGAACACTTATCCTTTTGTACACACGGATAGAGATGACAAGTATTTTTTACTTTGAAAGTCCTTCAAAACCATAAATCGATGTTATGTGATGTCCGAGGCATCAACCTTCGAATGAATGAACTTGGATCTGACCATGAATGATTGTCCCTTTACGAGACATGACACAGGCTGTAATAAACACATAAAATGCTGTAAACCAGCTCCAATTTTTGTACAAATTGTGCCAAAATAAAAAAAAAATTTGTGTAGATCTTGTAGTGCCTTGTGTGTAATATTACAGAATGTATAATCGAAGGCTACATTCACATGGACGGATGCCGGGTGAGAAGGGAGGAGGCGTGAGTGCTCTTCTCCCCCCTCCGGGCGCGGTGTGGTGAGACATGGTGTTCTCCAGGTGCCATAGACCTTACTTGGGCAAATTGTGCATCCAGATCAATGGCCTCATTGCGGTTGTGTGAATGTGGCCTAAGGATGTAATGGAATAGGACTAGTAAACAAGGGAGGTTTCCTCTAGCAATTTCCTCAGGATTTCCGCCACTAGTACGAATTACAAGAATGGGGCCAATACCATTTGCGAGAACGGGACCCCTCGGTATGACTAATGGGTGGAGTGGCAGGAGGAGCATGAATTCTGCTGCTCCCTTTAAATATAATGGGAATGTTGGAAATTGCTGAATACAGAACTTTCCAATTCAGGCAGCATGGTTAGCACTACAGCCTTGCAGCGCTGGGGTCCTGGGTTCAAGTCCCATCCAGGTCAACATCTGCAAAGAGTTTGTATGTTCTCTCCGTGTTTGCGTGGGTTTGTCTGGGTCCTAAGGTTTCCTCCCATACTCCAAAACATACAGGTAGGTTGATTAGATTGTGATCCCCGTTGGGGACAGGGACCAATTTGGCAAGTGCTGTGTAGCGCTGCATAAATCATTATTTATTATTATTCACTGGCTATGAGAGTGCTGGAGTTAGGTGAGCTCTCCCATACTATTGAATGGGAAAGCAGGGACAGGCCTACAACTCCCGTTCACATGATTTTGTGGCGATCCCGTTGGAGAGGGTCCCTATTTTCAGCATTTTGTGTGGGTCCCGTTCTTGTGATCCTTGGGGGTTCCAGCAGTTGGAATAAATCCTATAAATTAAATTTCCACCATGAATTTTACAAAAGATTTTGCAAAAAGTTTAGAGAATTGACAAAATCTCTCCTGGGGCCTGCTGGATTTTAACTGAAATCAAGTGGGGAATCTTAAAACGGTGGCCAACATTTTACTACTAGTCCGATTTTTATTTTTTAAAAATCCATGCACGTTTTGCATGTAATTTGCAAAATGCATCTTACAGTATAGTATGGGGTGAATGAGGTCCTATTGGGGATTTCAGTATTCTGCACCAACTTTTCTTCTTTGAGTGTGGCAGAAAAGTTCTTTAGCGTCATGACATGTCACTGTGTAGCCCTGGGCGTCTCTAATGCCTCAAGTCTCTTTCCATTGTTGGGGATTATTAGACCTCTTGTGGTTGCTGTGTATTACTGCACCTAGCTCTGCAAAATTACTGCAGGTATTTACATTTTTCCCCACTATATTAACCCTCTGCTGCACACTCCTTCTTCTTATTCTGATAAAATGATCACCTAAATTTGCTCTCTATCCATGGTGAATTCTGTTGACTTTTCTTAAACCGAAATCCAATTCCATTATTCTCAATGGGGTTGTTTTTGGAAACAAGTACAAAAAGTTTCAAACTATTTTGCTACCTGTGTGAATACATTTGCATAGAAATATAATGCACATGATTCTGTTGCACAAACAGAACTCGGCAAGTGTGAAGGCACCCTTAAAAGGGGTTTTTTCATCTGGGTATTGGTATTTAATTTATGTAATCTATATACACTCACCGGCCACTTTATTAGGTACACCATGCTAGTAATGGGTTGGACCCCCTTTTGCCTTCAGAACTGCCTCAATTCTTCGTGGCATAGATACAACAAGGTGCTGGAAGCATTCCTCAGAGATTTTGGTCCATATTGACATGATGGCATCACACAGTTGCCACAGATTTATCGGCTGCACATCCATGATGCGAATCTCCCGTTCCACCACATCCCAAAGATGCTCTATTGGATTGAGATCTGGTGACTATGGAGGCCATTTGAGTACAGTGACCTCATTGTCATGTTCAAGAAACCAGTCTGAGATGATTCCAGCTTTATGACAAATTCTGACCCTACCATCTGAATGTCGCAGCAGAAATCGAGACTCATCAGACCAGGCAACGTTTTTCCAATCTTCTACTGTCCAATTTCGATGAGCTTGTGCAAATTGTAGCCTCAGTGTCCTGTTCTTAGCTGAAAGGAATGGCACCCGGTGTGGTCTTCTGCTGCTGTAGCCCATCTGCCTCAAAGTTGGACGTACTGTGCGTTCAGAGATGCTCTTCTGCCTACCTTGGTTGTAACGGGTGGCGATTTGAGTCACTGTTGCCTTTCTATCAGCTCGAACCAGTCTGCCCATTCTCCTCTGATCTCTGGCATCAACAAGGCATTTCCGCCCACAGAACTGCCGCTCACTGGATGTTTTTTCTTTTTCGGACCATTCTCTGTAAACCCTAAGATGGTTGTGCGTGAAAATCCCAGTAGATCAGCAGTTTCTGAAATACTCAGACCAGCCCTTCTGGCACCAACAACAATGCCACGTTCAAAGGCACTCAAATCACCTTTCTTCCCCATACTGATGCTCGGTTTGAAGTGCAGGAGATTGTCTTGACCATGTCTACATGCCTAAATGCACTGAGTTGCCGCCATGTGATTGGCTGATTAGAAATTAAGTGTTAACGAGCATTTGGACAGGTGTACCTAATAAAGTGGCCGGTGAGTGTATATAGTGCACATTTCTCCAATTGGATGTTATTAAACAAATTTTGCTGCATGCCCCAAAGCCGTCCTATGGTAATGAACAATGAATCAAGGTGGTCAGACCTCAATAGTGTATGTCTCGTCACTGCTGCTATGGGGGAGGTTGTATCAAAGGACAGCTATATTGTGGGCTACATTTATGGGAAATTATTTTTTAAAATGTGAAAGAAATGTGTGTGTGTGTGTGTATATATATATATCAGAGTTATTAGATTAAATGTAAATGCCCAGATGGGAATACTCCTTTAAGCTGTGTAGGGACACATCCAAATGGTAGTACTCCTATGCATACATTTCTAGGAGGAATAGCCATGACAATTACAGAAAAGGCAATTTATTATTTTCATAAACCATCTACAAAAACGCTTCAGGGGAAGTGACAAGTCTTTAAAAGGATTTAACCCCACATGCTACCACCAACCTGTTATCAAGGACAGTGTCAGAATCCCAGGTATGTCCTTCTATAATTTTATCGATTTAGCGGTTGAAAAAATATGCAAATGAACCTGAGGGACTTTGCGTTGAGTCATCAGAGCCCCTCTGGGCTCTGCCATCTATTAATTATCCACAGGTGTGTCCGTAACTCAGATGTTACCAAATCTATCAAAGGCATGAAATCATCATATGGGCTATCCAAAACACATTGTAGCACTGCCTCATCTAAGCCAATGAGTGTTGTGCTCTCTCAGGAGCCTCTCCTAAGCCAATGAGTGTTGCGCTCTCAGGAGCTGGTATGTTCTTTCATACTAATTACTGTATTGATATTACTAAGCAGATAATTACTGCAGAAAGGGATGACAAAGGCGGGATGTTACACGGTATTCTGCCATGTACAATTTAAAGCCTCAAGGCATCACTTCTCCTAGTAGACAGGCAGCCTGCCGAGCGACTTCTAGAGAAATCTGTGCTGATATCACAGGGAACATATGTCATGTACAATCAGCATAGAGGAGGCCTTACTCATATAAAGCTGCCACAGCAAAATAAAGTTCAGCGTAAACTAGTGTCAACAAAACCCGAACACTTATAAGAACCTTCTTCAGGAACTAGGTCAATGTCCAAAAGTATAAAAGGTAGACTGATAACACCTCAACACCTGCGCAGTACAAATGTGGGAACAGAGTGTGGATTTTTAAGGCATTTTTAGTCAGCAGAGAGAGAATCAAGGTCCAGTGTGCTGCTCCTGCAGTACTGCCGTCCAGACGCACTAATAGGAAGCAGAGGTGTCTCAGGGCAGCTGCCTGACACCTTGGAGAGTCAGGAGACTAAGTCTCAGAGCAGAGGTCCACTGTCCAGTCTCGGCTCCACCTTACCCAGCCCTGCCTGAAACTAGTACCAGGCTGTGAGCAACCCTTCATGCAGACCAGCTATCTCCTACCAGCTTTCCAGCTCTGCTGAACCTGCTGCTGATGCTGCAGGACATTGTCTGTGGTTGCAGTTCCAATAAAGAACTGTGAGTTGATTTGCACAATGTGCCTCCATGTGATCCCTGGATCAGGCTGTTCACCATAATGGGCTCCCCATCCTCCATCACCCAGGGATTCCCATATAAACCTCAGGGGTTGCCCCAAGGAGAAATCAGCCTCTCCCTCTTTATTTCTTGCACACACCACCTGCTGGAGACCTGCCAGGCTGTAGGCCCGTCCTCCGGTCCCAATACCATGCACCATGACATCAGCGTGCCCAAGGCCGCATAAGCCAGCCACTCCGGTATTCTGGGTCCTGGCTGTCTACAGCCACCTAAGAAAAGCTAGGCCCCGGTGGAGGACATATACTACATGTACACGTTACATATACATACACATAAATATGTACCTGTAGTCAAAACCAGAAATTAATGTTCTGCACACATAAGTATATACCATCATATAATATGCTGTGTATAAAAATATAGTGGCAATAAATGCACTGCATAAAAGGCTGAGATACATATAGCAGAGGTCACAGCACTTATGGATTAATCAGTCACATTTACTGCTTTCTTCCTCGTGTTGGCCTGGCCCAACCTAGTCCATATCCTGGTGGGTTCTTCACAGGTAACAATTCTACATCAGGTATAGAACCTAACAATTAGGCTTCACTCTCCCGGCTGTGTGCTCGCCTAGACAGAATCCCGGGCTAGTGCAGGGCCAGGAGGAGGGATGAGCCCTCTTCACCCTTCTTCCCTCCATAGGCAGACGAGCGCCCAAATCTGCCAAAGTATAGGACTTGCTCACTGTGCCATGACCGGGAGCCATAGAGGTCTATGATTTGCAACCAGATCACTGCCCCAGAATAGCAATGTGAATGCATCCTTACTTCTCCTGGCTGGCTGTGCAGGATTTGCCAGCCAGTCAGCTCCTTGCATACATCTCCGCACTGTGCCACTAAAAATATCACAGTTATTACAGTATAGTATCCCCTCGATAACTACTGTGTCTCCCACCATTCTGCTATATAAAAATCCATACAACTCAACACACTGCCACACACTGTCTCAACACACATATGCCAACATAATTTTAAAAGTTGATTTTTGAAGGAAGAAGGCCATGGTTACCAATATAAGAAGATCACCACAATAACGGTGCCTGGATCTATGATAAGTGTCCCTGTTTTTTTATGGTTTGCGCTGGGATTGTGTCGCTCGTGATAGGATTGTGGCAGGTCCGATTCTAGCATATTTGCTGCCTGAGGCGAATATTAAAATGCTGCCCGGAACCCCCCCCCCCCCCCCCCGCTCCCTGTTAAGTAAATCCTTAAACTTTACTAACAATTAACAACCCTACAGACAGCTCCCTGACACTGTGTGACTGACTACAGGATCTGAGAGGCATTAGTGACATCTAGTACCTTATAGATGACAATCTCTTCCATCAGGAGGACTTTATTCCAGGTTCTCCAATCCATGACATATTACTGCTGAATTCACGGGCAGATATCTTCAGCTCCGTGCAGCATCTCCACCCGGCGTCCCTAAAAATACCACAGTCACTTACAGTATAAAGTCTCCTGGAAAACAACACTGCGCTCCTAAATAATATATACCCCTCACAACACAACTGACCGCACGCTACCCCACATATAACACATCCCTTCATTATATAGGGATAAAATCTATATACATATAATATACTGTATCCCATATACAGCCCCTGCAGCTAAGTAATATACTGTACCCGATATACAGCCCCCCCCAGCATAGTAATATACTGTATCCCATATACATCCCCCCAGCTTAGTGATATAGTGATATATAATATATACAGCACCCCCCAGTATAAAATGATTCTGGCCCCATATAATATATACTGAATCCCCCCCAGTATAAAATAATTATAGCCCCAAATAATATCTATAGCATCCCCCCCCCAGTATAAAATAATTATAGCCCCAAATAATATATATATAGCATCCCCCCAGTATAAAATAATTATAGCCCCAAATAATATATATATAGCATCCCCCCAGTATAAAATAATTATAGCCCCAAATAATATCTATAGCATCCCCCCCAGTATAAAATAATTATAGCCCCAAATAATATATATAGCGCCCCCCCCAGTATAAAATAATTATAGCTCCAAATCCCCAAATAAAATATACAGAACCCCCCCCCCCCCTAGTATAAAATAATTCTGGCCCCATATAATATCTATAGCATCCCCCCCAGTATAAAATAATTATAGCCCCAAATAATATCTATAGCATCCCCCCCCAGTATAAAATAATTATAGCCCCAAATAATATCTATAGCATCCCCCCCAGTATAAAATAATTATAGCCCCAAATAATATCTATGGCGCCCCCCCAGTATAAAATAATTATAGCCCCAAATAATATCTATAGCATCCCCCCCAGTATAAAATAATTATAGCCCCAAATAATATCTATAGCATCCCCCCCGAGTATAAAATAATTATAGCCCCAAATAATATATATAGCGCCCCCCCAGTATAAAATAATTATAGCTCCAAATCCCCAAATAAAATATACAGAACCCCCCCCCCCCCGCGTATAAAATAATTCTGGCCCCATATAATATCTATAGCATCCCCCTAGTATTAAACAATCATAGCCCCAAATAATATCTATAGCATCCCCCCCAGTATAAAATAATTACGGTATAGCCCCAAAAAATATAAATATATATTGCATCCCCCCATTAATAAAGAAATAATTATAGCCCCAAATAAAATAGCATTCCATGATCCCCCCCCCCCCCCAGTTTAAAATAATTCTGGCCCCATATGATATATATAGCCCCCCCCCCCCCCCGCAGTATTAATTATTAGCCACAATTAATTAAATAAATGAAAAATAATAAAAATCCTACTCACCTGCAGGCAGCTGCTCCCTCGCCGCGGCTCCGGTGTTCACGCGGCTCTCCTGTGAGACGCGGCTCCGCACAGTGACACAGGCGGCATGCCGTCATGACGCCTGTGTCACTGCTTAGAACGGAGCGACGCAGCTGCCGGAAAGGCGCTGCGTCGCTCCGCATATAAATCGCGCCTGTGTCTTAAAGAGACAGGCGCGATTTATTTAGCTGGTGGGCGATTCGGGCGTTAATGGACGCCCGAATCGCCCACTTTAGAGCGGCGAATATCGCCGCCCTTTACAGGGACCCGCATTCTGCCGCCTGAAGCGAGATTTTCATCTCGCCTCATGGCAGATGCGGCCCTGGATTGTGGCGCAGCTGCGCTGGCTTCCAAGCTACACAGATCGGGGGCGGCCATCGGATGATCCGATTGATTCGGATTGAGTGCAGGATTTAACTTTCAAATTGTGTAGCAAGACAATGCACTTACATGCCCAAGGAAGAAGAAGGTGAACTCTGTCAGACTTCACATGCAGAATACCTGGCGCACGATCTCATGCAGGAGAATGCATTCTCATCGTACAATGCACTTTCGGGAATTCTGCGGATCAGGTATGTAAATGTGCCCTAATGTGTTTCATGGTGATAGAAATATAGGGGTAGATTTATCAACTCTTCTATGTCAGTTTTTGGAGTAGAAGCACTAATATTACAGCCTAGTCTGCAAGAATTTTCGATTATAATAGCGACTATGCCACCTCAATGCCATGTTGGTGTGGAAGGGGCGTAGATGGGCTCCTCAGCCAGTGGAGTGGGTGATGCATACTTTTTAAACACCTGCAAACTTTAGTTTGCAGCTTTTTACACAAAACTACACCAGGTCAGACCAGTCATAGTTTCGCCACGAGTGTTGGCATAATACATTTCCCCCATAGATTGTCTATGTGTAAAGTTCGGTAACAATAAGAAACCATACAGTAACAAAGTGGCTACAGCAAATGGAATGTATTACAGCGCCATCTGGTGTTGGAAATGGATTCCACAACTCATGCACTTACCTGCGTTCACATTGGTAGAGAAAAAATTCTAAGCGTGCCTAAAATTTTGGTAATGAGATGAGAGGTCCCCTTTAAAGCATATATGCAGTTTTGCCTGATTTAAAGTGGAAAAATGGATATTTTCCTTTAAAAATGAAAAATTCACTTTCCAGTACACGCCAAAACATACTGGTAGGTTGATTAGATTGTGAGCCCCATTGGGGACAAGGATTGATTGGGCAAGCTCTCTGCAGCGCTGCGTAATCTGTGTGCACTATGTAAATAAAGGAATATATAATATTATCAGAAATCTATCTATTAAGGCAGATGTGATGGTAGGTGGCTAGTAACTTGCTAAACCCTAATCTATTTTAAACCTAATCCTAAAATACTTCCTAAACAAAACTAAACTTTATCTAGCTAATATGCTAATTATCGGCAGAGGCTACTTGGGCGTGTATAAGCCATTGCTCCCACTACCCGCAGAGGCTATTCCACGCCCCAGTATGTTCTGCCTATAATTAGGTAAAAATAGATTAGGGTTCAGCATGTTACTAGCCACGTACCATCATACCAGCCTTAATAGTTCGATTTCTGATGGTAGGTTTCCTTTAAAGGGAATGTATCTGCAGCGCCACCTAGTGTTGAAACTAAATTCTACTACTCAAGAAATTACTATAATTTCCTTGACTCCTTAGTTGATTTGTAAGGGATATAGAAGTAAGCTTAATAAGCTGCTAAGACAAAATCTAGTACAATTCTAAAATAGATTAGGTAATGGCCCTGAAAATCTGTATAAACATATCTTACTGTATATTCTTAGTAGAAGCAGGACTATGAAAAATAAAGGGAATTGTCCTGGAATTAAAAAAAATTATATATGACTGTGGGTTGTAAAAATAATAAAACTCTTATGCTCACCTTTCTCCAGTCTCCCCTTAAGCAGCTGCACAGTCACTTACCATCCTGAACACAGCTGTGCGCCTGCTACAGCATAACAGCCAGGATATAGCAGGCACACAGCTGTGGCTGGGGTGGCAATGGTGTCCTTTGTATACAAACAGTATACAAACTCCGTACCATGGGGTACGGAGTGGTATGGTGCCGCACGTGTGCTGCACCGTACCACTCCCGTAGGGCGCTGTGCGGCCATTGCCGTCTGTGGGGGACATATGTTGGCCGTATATACGTCCCCCATATGGCAGTGTGAATGCAGCCTTATATTGTATTTGGGAATAATTTATGCAATTATGCAATTTAAGTCTGTGATCCTGACTGTACTTGTGTGTTCTTACGTATCTTAGTCTGAGAGACAGAAGAACATGTTTTTTGGGAGGGGTTGTAAGAGCATTTTTTTATTTTTAGTGGCTTTGTAGGCACATGTAAGGAAGTAATTATGGGTCAGTTGTAGTTCCATTTGCACCTACAAAGTCTCTAATTTGCTCTAAAATATGGAAAGAAGGCACAAATGAACACCTTACCGACATGTGACGTAATAGCATCCTGAGAGCGGATCTGAATCCCTTAAAGGGGTTTGCCCATTAAAGAAAATTTTCAAATTTCAATCCCCTAGTGATTTTTACACAATAAAGATAATTTTTAACCCCCTTAGTAAATAATAATAATTCTTATTTATATAGCGCACACAGATTATGCAGCGCTGCACAGAGTTTGTCAGATCAGTCTACAATTTTACCCATTTTTATTGCTGCTTTAGCTCCTATCACTCAGTGATGCTCAGCAGACTAAGCAGACAAATTATGATCCCTGTGAGCTGACAATGTGCTTAGATTATCAGCGTACAAAGTTTATATATACTTTCATTTAGCTTCTGGACATTTACTAGCATCTGACAAATAGAAAGGGAGATCAGGCAGATAAGAGATGAGAGATGATAAGATCTATGAGATGGATAAAACACATGACATTCTCAGCCCTGCTATAACAGCTATGACATACACTATTAGCTCTGCTATATGCCTCCTCCCTCCCCCTCTGGATAAAGACCTTATCTGTCTGTACCTTTACTCTCCTTACAATTTGTTGCTTGCCGTCAGGTAGTCAGTGTGTGTGAGCTCGTCCTAGAATGCAAGGGGAGGGGCTAGAGAGAGAGAACCGGTCAGTGCAGCTTCAGACATGAGAACAATGGGGATATGCTTTTCCCTCGGCGTATGAGGCTTCAGCCTCTTGATGTATCAGGGCAGGCTGCTGTGCAGCGTTTATTCTACGCCAGCAGGGCCTTGTGTACAAATAAACACATCTGACGACTTTTCAGACTTGAAAAGTAGCCGGCAGAAGTGAGTGCACGGGGACAGTAACGCCCTGTGCCGGCTCACCCCCGGCCACCTGCGCCCTCCGCTCGGCTGGACGCACCCCCTCCCCTTCAAGCCCCTTCACATCCCACTGGCATGAAGGTGGTGGATTTGGGCAAATAATCGCATGTGCGTGACGTGGCGCAGAGACCCTGATAACTATGCCCCAATATGTGTACCTGACCCTAAATTCGGAAAATTCAGGGTCGGATCCAGGGGCAACCGAAATTGTGTACAAGGACTGATAGAGACCGGTTGGAAGTTATTTTATACTGTTCCCTTGTGAAGAATGTCTGGACCATTATACAAAGTCTTATACCCCCTCATAGACTGTAAGCTCTTGTGTCCCCCCTCATCCTCATAGACTGTAAGCTCGTGTGTGTCCCCTCATCCTTATAGACTGGAAGCTCTTGTGTCACCCCCTCATCCTCATAGACTGTAAGCTCTTGTGTCACCCCTCATCCTCATAGACTGTAAGCTCTTGTGTCACCCCCTCATCCTCATAGACTGTAAGCTCTTGTGCCCCCCTCATCCTCATAGACTGTAAGCTCTTGTGCCCCTCCTCATCCCTCATAGACTGTAAGCTCTTGTGTCACCCCTCATCCTCATAGACTGTAAGCTCTTGTGTCCCCCCTCATCCTCATAGACTGTAAGCTCTTGTGTCCCCCCTTATCCTCATAGACTGTAAGCTCGTGTGTCCCCCTCATCCATATAGACTGTAAGCTCTTGTGCCCCCCTCATCCTCATAGACTGTAAGCTCTTGTGCCCCTCCTCATCCCTCATAGATTGTAAGCTCTTGTGTCACCCCCTCATCCTCATAGACTGTAAGCTCTTGTGCCCCTCTCATCCTCATAGACTGTAAGCTCTTGTGCTCCCCTCATCCTCATAGACTGTAAGCTCTTGTGCCCCTCCTCATCCTCATAGACTGTAAGCTCTTGTGTCAACCCCTTCATCCTCATAGATTGTAAGATTTTGTGTCACCCCCTCATCCTCATAGACTGTAAACTCTTGTGTCACCCCCTCATCCTCATAGACTGTAAGCTCTTGTGTCACCCCCTCATCCCCATAGACTGTAAGCTCTTGTGTCACCCCCTCATCCTCATAGACTGTAAGCTCTTGTGTCACCCCCTCATCCTCATAGACTGTAAGCTCTTGTGTCACCCCCTCATCCTCACAGACTGTAAGCTCTTGTGTCACCCCCTCATCCCCATAGACTGTAAGCTCTTGTGTCACCCCCTCATCCTCATAGACTGTAAGCTCTTGTGTCACCCCCTCATCCCCATAGACTGTAAGCTCTTGTGTCTCCTCCTCATCCTCATAGACTGTAAGCTCTTGTGTCACCCCCTCATCCTCATAGACTGTAATCTCTTGTGTCACCCCCATCCTCATAGACTGTAAGCTCTTGTGTCACCCCCTCATCCTCATAGACTGTAAGCTCTTGTGTCACCTTTAACTTTTATTTACAATGGGTTAAAATCTTTGGGTAAACATATACAAAACACAAGTGTAGCAAATGAAGACAATTAGGATTGTTCCAGTAGCAGTACTTGAAAAAGGAGGGTAAAATCCAAAAGCTGCTAATGTTCAAAACGCATCAACAGACGTGCTATATTTTTCTCTTTTCACATGCACGCTTTTTTAACAATATGGATTTAAGGTTTTTGCACACTGAGATACTGCCAACGTGTGGTGAGATGGAAACTATTTTCACTTTTTTTGTCTTCTGAAAGACAAGTATACAACATCAGCTAATAATCTGCTAATCTGGCAGCAGTTTTCTCTTTATAATATGATGACTCCTTTTTTTAGCATAGACTTTAGTTACACCACAAAGGACTTTATTGGGTTTGCGATCTTCCATGCAACTTTTTAAAAAGTTACAATTCATACATCCAGTTGTGCACAGCACAGCCTTGCACTAGACGACAGGATGATTGATTTGCTGGTTACTGTTTTTATATTTGTTTGGCATGAAATATGAGTTTTTGCCTTTGTTTTCTTTGACTTTTTGAAGCCCAAAAACGTAAAATGATAAATAAAACGTCTATGATGACAAATGTATCTATTCATCTCAGTTCTATCTGTCTACAGCTCCAGGTTATTTATCAGTATACCAGCTCCTTGGGACAGTTCTATTTTTGGAGCTTTGTTGACCAGCACATTCATTAAAGGGAACCTGTCACCAAGAACCTCATTTTCACAAGACATCTTACAGAAACCTGTTACAGCTGCAGTGCAAATCTTTCTGCTTTCTCTAGGCATTTTCATTACAATATAATTGTGTGTTATAACTTATCTTGCACCCTGACAGAATCCTCTGTGTAGTCACAGGGGTTGGCTTTGGTTTGGATGCATTTCAAAAACAACATGTGACATGTCTGTTCAGCTCACTTCACAGCTCTCAGCCCCCACCTTTGTGCTCCTGTACAGCTTCTCCCTCCTGCTCCTTCCCAGAGCTCACAGCCTGGTGAGAAGACATCAGTGGGAAAGGGAGGATCTATACAGGAGCACAAAGGTGGGGGCCCAGAGCTGAGGAGTCTGCAGCACACATGTTGTTTTTTTAAATTCATCCAAACCAAAGCCCAACCCCTGGGACTACACAGAGGATTCTGTCAGGTTGCAAATTGTAATGCAAATTCTTAGAAAAAACAGAAAGGCAGATGTGCAATGCAGCTGTAATGGGCTCCTGTAACCTGTCTTTAGTGAAAATGAGGTCCCTGGTAATAGGTTCCTTTTAAAGTGGCTTTGACCCTTTAATAAATGTTCTTTTATTAAAAGAACATGTATTACTTGTTTTTTTCAAAAAGTCTCAAAATGCATAAAAAGTCTGTGCACGCGGCTACATAGGAAGTGGATGAGAGCCACGGGCACGGTCGCGCGCATGGTGTGCCGAGTGCGTACCTCCCTGCACCGAAGCAGCTTCGGCCATAAAGTTTAAAAAGTGTTTTAAACCGCGATACTGCGGTTTAAAACGCTAACAAAAATAAGCTCCGGCACAAGCTCACCTTGAGCTGGTGCTCGGTAGTTCCCTCTTATACCTGCCACTTCAAGTGGTAGGTTTCCTTTAAGACATGGAGCATGGAAGAAACATGGAACCTAATGAAATTAGGTAATTTTTCCCCTTGAACTTTTGGAGTTCTGCTTATTTTATTCTATTTTTATATTTCTATATATCTAACATCTATTTATATTTTAGAATCAAATCAATCAATCAAATTTTATTGAATATTTTAGATTTTATAATCCAAATCCTCTGTGACTGCTATAGTATCTATCTATCTCATATCTATCTATCTATCTATGTTTCTATCTAATATTTATCTATCTTTCGTATTCTCAGTATTGCCAAATTTCTATTTTAAAACCCGATAAAGACTTATGAGCTGATGAAGACTCGGGCCATCCTGACCTTCCTGACTTCAATAAGGCGTGTGATTGCTTTCCAGATTACAATCAGATAACCTGAGGTGTAATGGTAAGAGGTGTCCAACCACATTGTGCCGCATTACCCTCTATGACCTTGACAGTTCCCTTCACACACAATAGGCTACAGGAACATGTTCTTGTCACTTATAAAACAAAGGAGGAAAAATAGGTACATAAAAATTGCTAACTGGATTGATTAAAACCAAATGTGTTCTAGATTTTGTACATTTCAAATCAAGATTTTAGGACAGTTTTCTTATACTTGCAGTTTTTTTTCATGCATTTTTTGAAATACAGCTGGTCCCCTACTTAAGAACACTCAACTTACTTATGACCCCTAGTTACAAACGGACCTCTGGATGTTGGTAATTTATTGTACTTTAGCCCCAGGCCACAATGATCAGCTATAACAGTTATCACAGGTGTCTGTAATGAAGCTTTAGTGTTAATCCTGATTCTTATGACAACCCAACATTTTTAAAATCCAATTGTCACAGAGACCAAAAAAGTTCTGGCTGGGATTACAATGATAAAATATACAGTTCCAACTTACATACAAATTCAACTTAAGAACAAACCTACAGACCCTATCTTGTATGTAACCCGGGGACAGCATGTAATGGGGGAGATTTAGCAGGGCTTCTACGCCAAAAGTCTGACATAGAAGCCATGAATTATATCGTAATTACTAACCAAGTGCTAGCAATTGCGTTTATTATCCCTTTTACACCATCTCCATGCCAAGGAGGCGGGGATAGGTGTGAAATGGAGCAGGGGGGTGGGGAGCGTTTATGGAGTTCGGAAAGTTAAAGTTCGCATGCTGCATATTTCTATATCAGATAATAATAATAATTCTTTATTTATATAGCGCACACAGATTACGCAGCGCTGCACAAAGCATGTCACATTGGTCCCTGTCCCCAATGGGGCTCACAATCTAAACAACCTAACAGTATGTTTTTGGAGTGTGGGAGGAAACCGGAGGACCCGGAGGAAACCCACGCAAACACGGAGAGAACATGCAAACTCTTTGCAGATGTTGACCCGGACCCCAGTGCTGCAAGGCAGAAGTGCTAATCACTCAGCCACCGTGCCGCCCCAAATAGGACCTGGTGTAGAAATATGGCCTGTGCAGCCAGACATTGGATACATCAGATGGCTAGATCCTCTTCATGTATCTGGTGGTGCTGGAGGGCCCAGGTTTTTTATCATATGTTGATGAAAGAGCCGGGAAAATCTGCCCTAATGACATTAAAAATAAAAAAATATTGCGGCCATTAACCCTCCAGGACAAGGTCAGACCAATTTTTGCATGTTCACTGGCCGCACTCCATCAGGCATAACTTTTTCCATTTACTGGGAAGCTGGAAAATTGGAAATGTGGTGGAATTGATAAAAAACACAGTTGCACCATATTCTACAGGGCTTTGTTTTTATGTCTCAGGCCTCATGCACACGGCCGTATATACGGCCGGAATATGGCCCCATGCATTCCAATGGGCAATACAATCATCCATGTACATGGCCGTATTGTCCACCGTGCCGTATCGCTTGTGTCTACCTTCTGTGATCAGTGATGTATACCATTTTTGTGTAACAATCTGAAGATTTGCTGCAACCAAGTGAGTGCTGGATTCTTCTTCTTCTTTCGTTATGGTGATTGTTACACTACACTGTTACATTTTTGCCCTAATTTTTTATACTTGTTGCTCATACAACATATAATGCAGTACTCCAATATATTTCAGTATATTGTGACTATCCTGCTCTTCCATTACAACTTACCTCCAGCTATTTGATAGGAAACTCTTAAAGACAATAGTGAAATGCACTAGAAATAGTGATTTTTTTTTTCACTTTCCTGGTTTTGTTGGTAGTCCCGGCCAGACCTGTACAGAAAGTATGCTACCTCAAGGACAGTGGCCCCAAGGGGAGACAGGGACTCCTAACATCCTAGATTACTGTAGTGCTGGGAACTGGTGTCCCGGAGAAGTGTTCAGTACTCAAATTTAGGCTGTCGTGAAGTGACTATTTTAGATATTGAATTCGGACCTAAGCCATGAAAATAGTAAGAGTGAAAAGGAAGCCTTTACAATATAATCACATTACTAACTTTGGGTCTAGAACAATAAACAGTACAAAAAAGATAGAAGAGTAAGCACAGTAAGCCAAAGGCTAGCACAACAGACTATGGGATCAAGAACCAGAAGATGAAGGTCATGCTATAGCAGCGACCCCAACATAAATGACGAAGACCAGAGAGAACCAATTAAACAAGAGAAAGAGGATGGTAAAATGGGATATATGTGATATATCAGTGACTCCCTAAGCAAATTATAAGGACAAGAGAAGAATAGAACATCTCAAGTCCAGGGATGAAAGAAAAATAGTGTCAAGATTTATTCTGCAAAGTCCTGGAACTGGGTTTCTGGGTTCATTGTGTTCATTGCATAGGATGGACTTCCCACCAAGATTGTCTTGGATGGGCTACGGGCAGTGAACCTATACTATCTGCTGCGTGAGAGAAGCTATAGAGTGACGCCCCCTCAGCTCCATACAATAGATATATATCGGGTTAATATTTTTTTGTCTCACACCCATGCACTATTTTAAGAGTTAGGTCTTGCTTTGTAGTAGACAACTGCACCCCTGATGTTGCCCCCCATATTGCTGCAGGTGGTGCTACCTGAGGCAAGAGGCTCAACTCACCTCATGGCTCGTTTACGGGAAGAGAAAGCAGACGTGGCCTCTCAGAGAGGGACTTGGGTAGATTGCCCAGCTGGCAAATAGAAGCCATTTTATTGCAATCAGCTGGAAGGGGCACCCTGTCGATATAAAAAATATTCTTGTCACGATGTTGACCTAGGCTTTAGGGCTAAGTTGAAGCCTGCTGAGGGCCAAATCCAGGTGGATAGTCCCATAGTCCCAATGTCAGAGATTTTCACATTTATAGCTTACTGAAGAATCTGTTGTCTTGTCTGTAGAAATGAAATTGACTGATGACATCTTGTGGGTGCTGTTGGTCTGAAGAGCTAAGGCCCAAGGCCCTGGTTGCATTCATTTGGAAGGGCATGTTCGATCACCTGTCTATGGTCATCTTGACGGTTCTCTTCCTCCACCACCCTATTGCCAATTGTATCTTTTCAGCCACTGAAACAAGAGATCCAATGATCCAGTGCCTGAAACGTGGGTGGGGCAGCAGTGGTCAGCGGTGAAGCCTGCAGGGCAGCAGTAAGGAAGTGGAGAAGAAGTGAGGATGTCATCAAGCAGCACATTTTCGGACAGAGCACACTCCTTGGGAGCCAGCAGCCTCAAAGTAGAATGCAAGATGTGCGGATCTTGAACCCATCTTGTTTCTACCAACCATAGTATTGGTGGTCAATAGAATTTTGCCTGTTGTGTTGGAAATTGGAAGGGTTCTATCCAGCCATAAGATGGACATTGTCCTATAGTAGACAATCCTGAGTCATACTTACCAATGAACAGTCTGTTATCTAAGGAGTGAGCAGCATCCCTGTGTAAGTTTCAGGTGGAATGAGTAGATGATGGTGACAACTAGTGTTGGGCAAACCCAAACCTCTTTAAATGCCTCTGGCATTAAAATTTTGCCAGCAGCCTTCAAAGGGGTTTTCCCACAAAAGATTCCCACATTTCAATCCCCTAGTGATGTTAACACAATAAAGATTATTTTAACCCCTTAGTTTACAATTTTACTCAATTTTATTGCTGTTTTGTTACTGCTCAGTGTAAAATCCCAGGATTTGGACACATTACCATATTATCCATTTCGTTCTGTTGGGTGCCAATGTGGTTACATTATCAGGGTACAAGGTGTATATGCACTTTCATCTAGCTACTAACACACTGACACATAGAAAGAGATAAGACTCTGAGTCTCTGAGCTCCGGGCAGGGGGCGGGGCTAAAGAGAGACACACAGCAGAGACAGACAGAAACTCAGCTCCAAGAACTCATCCAAGATGGCTGCCTGACCCTAAGAGAAGTTCCAGGGTTGTGTATAGGGGAAACTGAAATTGTGTACAGCAGGACTGTTAGAAACATCTGTAAAATGCTGCATTTTTGTTAATAACAGTGAATTAGAGAATGTGTTATTTTCTTATCCTGAGTACATATAAGAAACTTGTCATTGTGGGATTACCCCTTTAAAGAGTTAACACCTGCGATCAGTTACCAACAGGGTTTTTAAAGAGAACCCGTCAGGCAAAATAACCCCCCTAATCTAAATATATTTTCATATACTGCCATTAGAGAGCATTGCCTCTATCCCTTCATTGTCCCTCTACACGCCTGTAAACTTAAAGGAAACCTGTCACCAGGAGACCCATTTTTAGAACTCCACCAGTCCCCACAGAGCATAGTACATACAAGTGTTTTTGTATAAAAAATTGGTTTTACAGAAAAAAGATATGTTATATTGTACCTTTCATTAGCATGTGCTGTGTGACTAGGCAGTTGCCTTTTGGGAGGAGCTGGAAAGGAGCAGTTTCCCCCCCACCCTTGGGAAACATGTGACCTTTTCAAATACAGTATATGAATAACTCCCCACACTCGGGATTGGCTGTAGAGGAGCAGGGGGCGTCGCTAAGCCCAGTGATGGGTGTTTTCATATATTTGAAAAGGTCACATGGAGAAGCTGTTCCCCAAGGGTGGGGGATGACATGTGTCCTTTAAAAACTTAGAGGTCTACTCATTGCTAGTGACAACAATGGGGTTCAGGACAAGTCTCTTGGGGAAGAGTTAGTGGACCCTCTGGACCACCGCGGGAGGTGATGGTACTAGCCGACACCCGGGACCGAAGTCTAAGTGGCACCTGGTCTTCACCAGTGCCTGCCGCAAAGCGGGATGGTCTTGCTGTGGCAGGGTGCCACCAGGTCGTTCCATGGTTGCAACTAGCCCGCGGTGGCAGCTAAGGTAGTACGGAGATGCAAGACACAGTCCAAACCTGGGCTGTCAGCAGGAAAACAGCTTAGGAGGATATGCTGGAACTCATGGCAAGAACACAGGAGCTGGCACACGGTACAGACAGGCAGGGACGGACTGGCACAAGGAACACGGGAACACAGCAGGCATGGGAACACAGGAAACCCGATACTGGAATCTCAGGAACACGGAGGAACACTGGAAACACTGAAGGGCTTTCACTTAGCAGGAAACGATGCTGAAGATCCAGCGAGGCAGGAAGGGAGGTGCCAGATTATTAAGCCGGCGTGTGCGCCCTAGGGTGCAAGCACGCGCGCGGTCTAGATGGACAGGAAGCAGGCTCTATGAGAGGTAAGTCCGAACCTAGGACAGCGGGGGCACAACACAAAGAGGGGCATGGGTGTGCCCCCAATCTGCGACAAGGATTGCGGGTGCATTCGTGACACACATCACATAAACACACATACAGTGACATATATAGACATGCAGCATATATACACACAAACACCATACATCATATACACACAAATATACAGCATATATATATATATATATATATATATATATATATATATATATATCAAGTACAATGTGCAGCTTAATATGTATATAATGGTGCACATCCTCCATTCTTTAGTGTGTCAGGCGGATGACGGGGCCCCATGACACTGCGGGCCCTATGTCTGCTACCCCTGTAGTTACGTCCCTGACTAGGGGGCTAACCCTATAAATTAATCACTGATCCCACTTACAGTGCCTTGCGAAGGTATTTGGCCCCTTGAACTTTTCTACCTTTTGCCACATTCCAGGCTTCAAACATAAAGATATAAAATTAGTGGGACACAATTGTGAAGTGGAACAAAATTTATTAGATATAAGTGGGGAGTGCAATATTATTCGGCCCCTTGAGTTAATACCTAAGGCTGCGATTACAGCTGTAAGGTGGGGTATCAGGTCTCTATCAGGTTTTGCACATCGGGAGAATGAATTTCTTGCCCCTTCTTCCTTGGAGATCAGCTGGAGCTCAGTGAGGTTGGATGAAGCGTTTGTGAACAGCAGTTTTCAGCTTCTGACACCTGGATACGTTTATTTGTGAACCCCCCATTGTAGATTTTGCATGCGGTTTTTAATGGACTGCTTAAGAACGGGTTCAAAATGCTACGTGTGACACTACCATAATGCTGTTCGAATGCTGTGATCTTTCTAGTGTCCTAATAAAACCAAATGACACTTCTAAACTGACGTCGACACAAAGCTGAGATATGTAAATGTTAGTTAGTAACTCATTTGGGTAGTAAGACTATCAGTTTGAAAAACAGAAAAAAAAATTTGAAAATGGGAAAAATTTTCAAAATGTTTACCAAATTCACCTTTTTCATAAATAAATGAACCAAAATTCTCCACTAACTTGATGTACAACGTGTCACGAAAAAACTATCTCAAAGCCACCTGGGTAAGATAAAGCCTTCTCTGGGGGGCGGTCACACGCAGCCAAAATACGTGTATAATAGGAATTCTGGGTGCCGCTTCATCAGAAAAAAGTCCATTCACCATCAACCTCCCTGGAAGAAATCCCCCTCAAAGAATAGAATAAACACAAAGAGAAAATGAGAGAAAAGAGAAAATTAGTTTTCAGCTGTTGTGTGATGGTGTTAAAAAATCCAAAGTGTCCTATGTAGCTGCTTCAGTGAGATGTGAGTAGAGCTGTTAGCAGTGGGTGGGTCCTGCCAGCTGGTGCCCGCTGCCGCATTACGTATCTACACATGGCTTTACAGCTACACAGGTGACTCTGTCACACAGATCTTAATCCTCTTAAATCAAAGACCCCTCAAGCAGGACAGGTGGTCATGGGGCTTAGCCAAATGTGACACATCCACTAAGTGACACCTTCCTGCCTACAAAGTCTGTAATAATATACGGTACCCATACAGCTTCACTGGCCATCATTTCTGACTGAAATCTGAAACCCAGCTTTCCCCAGAAAAAGGGCAAAGTACACTTCTATGGCGATAGTACTGTACAGCTTTAATCCATGTTTATTATCAGTGTGTATTTATTTGTAAAAAAAAAGACACTTTCAATGAGACAAGTGTATATATATATATATACTCCATTCCACAGGACCAGAAGCCCTAAAATGCGGAGCCATCATGTGGACCAGGACTGGGGTCCTCCAGATAGTGGGGGTACAGCTTGCTAGTTTATGAAACAACTACCAGCGGAGAGGGTTTGTATAGTTGTATTGCAGTATTTTGTATCAGTGATCAGACCCCTTAGGGTGAAGACACACATGGCGTTTTTGGGCCGTTTTTACTAAGTGCGTTTTCAGATCGTTAAAAACGCATGCGTTAAAAAACGCATCCGGTTTTTGTCCGTTTTCCCGGAATTGCGCAATGAAAAACGGACAAAAACGCATGCGGTTTTAAAAAACGCATGCGCATGCATTTTTAACGATCTGAAAACGCACTTAGTAAAAACGGCCCAAAAACGGCCTAAAAACGCCATGTGTGTCTTCACCCTTAGGGTGATGTCACACATGGCGTTTTGAACCTGTTTTTGGTCCGTTTGTAAGCAGTCCGTTTTATGCAAACGCATCGGTTTTTGACTGGTTTTACCAATTAACTTATTAAAACTGGTCACAAACAGATGTGTTTTTGAAAGAAAATGTGTTTTTGGACGGACTGCTTAAAAACGGATCAAAAACGCCATGTGTGGCATCAGCCTTAGGGTGCTTTCATATTTGCAGCATTGCAGTGTATGGGATTGTGGTAAAATGTGCGGCAGGAGAGGGGCCACAATGTAATTGGGGAGGAGGAGAAGGGCCATAATGTAAGTGGGAGGTGAAGAGGGTCCAAACTTTGAGGGGGGGGGGGGGGTGAGGGGCCACACTACGAAGTGATAAGAGAGCCCCAGAATATAAAGGGGAAGAGGCAAACTGGATTCAACCTGCCATGGGACCTTTTTGAATATTATAGCCCCTACAAGTCGGGAATCACTGCCTACATATGTACCAGGATCAGCTTCTTGGGGAATGGAGGATGTGCCCCTCCTGACTGCTTTAAACTGCAGTTTCAGGACCTTCAAAAATCCTGAAATGGCTTTTGTGTACAGGTGTATCAAGAGCAGGAAAAGATGTACGAGGATATTATGGGTGAAGGCCCTTCTCAGTATAAAATTTATTGGGTGATTTGGGTGCCCATGGGCCCGGCATTATACTGCTTGGAAATACAAGAGGGTGAAGCAACGGGTGGGAGAATAGGAATGGCTTAAAATCGTGCCGCGTGCTTCATCTTGTGTCCCTCTTTTGCTGCCCTAAAAGTTGGGTGGTATACGTATATGCAGAGCCGGATTATAGGCGGGGCTCCCGGGGCTCTAGCCCCGGGGCCCCCACCATCTTGCCCCCCCAGGGGGCCTCCACCAGATGCCACCCCCCGCGCCTCCCCTCCTGAGCTGACATCTCCCTGAAGCCCGGCCGCATCCCCGGCACAGGAGACTGCCAGTGCCACCTGCCCACCCCCCGGAACAGGTCACAGCCTCCTCTCCCGCCCATCCGCTTGCATGGTCAAGCTTACCGCCCCGCGTCCGCCCTCCGCCTATTCCCCTGCAAGGCTGAGCCACACGCCCCCCGGCAAAGTTGACCGCCTCCACGACCGCCCACACCCCGCATGGCCACCCAAGCAGCCACGCAGCCCCGCTAGTACTCGCGCCACCCCCGCCGGAAAAAGCACCCGCCCTCCGCAACTCCAACCATTCCCCCCCCCCACCTGCCGGAAAAAGCACCCGGCTGAACACCGCCCCACCTCCCCCCCGGCCGAACAAGCAACTCCCACAGCCCCCCGCCGGAAAAAGCACTCACCCTCAGTAACGCCACCCACCCGAACACGGTCCCCCCGCCCCCTCCTCCCCCGCCAAAGAAGCGAACCCCACCCACCCGCGCGCACGTACAAGCAACAGTCCGACCGTCGCCCCCCCCCCCACGCCCGAACAAGCACTCGCAAGACCCCCACCCGCTCGAACACCCGCCACGGACGGTCAACCGGAAATGTAAGTACATAAAAATGTATTTGTGTGTATATATGTATTTGTGTGTGTATATATGTATATACAGTGTAGAGGTGTATATATGTATATACAGTGTACAGGTGTATATAAATAGTATAGGTGCGTTTTTAGTATTGCTCACCCTATACTTCCGACCAGAGCTGCACGACACGGATTCCGCACGGACTTCTGCGTGAACATATGCTTGAGAAAGGAAGAAAATAATCCAGCGTGCTGCATCCAGGTGGTGAAAAAATCTTGATTGCTTTATTGTGTCCACAATAAAGCAATCAAGATTTTTTCACCACCTGGATGCAGCACGCTGGATTATTTTCTTCCTTTCTCAAGCGTATATAAATAGTGTATAGGTTTATATATGTATATACAGTTTACAGGTGTATATATGTATATACAGTGTACAGGTGTATATATGTATATACAGTGTACAGGTGTATATATGTATATACGTATGTACAGTGTATATACTGTGTACATGTGCATGTACAGTGTATATACTGTGTATAGGTGCATGTACAGTGTATATACTGTGTATTGGTGCATGTACAGTGTATATACTGTGTATAGCTGCATGTACAGTGTATATTCTGTGTATTGGTGCATGTACAGTGTATATACTGTGTATTTGTGCATCTACTGTGGATATACTGTGTATATATGTATATGCTGTGGATATATGCATAGATACATATACTGTATTTATACGTGCATAAATTTATATCAGCATATACATGTGCACCTTTAAATATATATATATATATATATGATGTGTGTTTTTGTATATGCTTTATATATGGTATGTATATATATGCTCTATACAGTGAATGTGTGTGTGTGGCTGTGCGGGCTGAGGTGTATGTTACATGGGACTGCATATCTGGTAGGGGTGAAGTTAGATATAAAGATGTGTTACTGGGGACGAGGCGGCTGTATGTAGCTGTGTTACTCGGGGCAAGGCGGCTGTATGTAGCTGTGTTACTGGGGGCGAGGCGGCTGTATGTAGCTGTGTTACTGGGGGCGAGGCGGCTGTATGTAGCTGTGTTACTGGGGGCGAGGCGGCTGTATGTAGCTGTGTTACTGGGGATGAGGCGGCTGTATGTAGCTGTGTTACTGGGGGCGAGGCGGCTGTATGTAGCTGTGTTACTGGGGGCGAGGCGGCTGTATGTAGCTGTGTTACTGGGGGCAAGGCGGCTGTATGTCGCTGTGTTACTGGGGGCGAGGCGGCTGTATGTCGCTGTGTTACTGGGGGCGAGGCGGCTGTATGTCGCTGTGTTACTGGGGAAGAGGCGGCTGTATGTCGCTGTGTTACTGGGGGCGAGGCGGCTGTATGTAGCTGTGTTACTGGGGGCGAGGCGGCTGTATGTCGCTGTGTTACTGGGGGCGAGGCGGCTGTATGTCGCTGTGTTACTGGGGAAGAGGCGGCTGTATGTCGCTGTGTTACTGGGGAAGAGGCGGCTGTATGTAGCTGTGTTACAGCTGGGATAGTGGAAAGTGAGCAGGAGGACGTGTATGCATGCTACACTTAGTGGGGGCCTCCACCAGATTTTGCGCCCAGGGGCCCCCACCAACCTTAATCCGGCCCTGCGTATATGTAACCTTCAAATTCAAGCCACCCCCTCCCCATTTTGTAGAACATAAATATAAGTAAATTAACTCAATCATAAACAGGTACAACTCCGTATCCCAAATGCCTGATCTACATATATATAGAAGGAATTTTCCAGTGCAATGAGCCCCGTAATGGCAAAAAACATCCAAATTTTATACACCCATAACAATTCAATACAAAGTGATGCCAAAATGGTTTCAATTAGACCGTGAGCCTGTCCCAAAAAACACTACACGACACAGCTCCGAACACCCAAGTATGAAATAGTTATTGCTATCAGAATATGGCGAGACAGAATTTTTTTCTTATGGTTTTCTGTATAAAAAGAAAATATGTATAAGAAAAAACTGCTGAAAACGCATTCATGTGCAGCTTTCAACCTTGAGGACATATCAAAAGTTTCATTTCATAGTGTTGTACTACGTACTACTACTTCTAAAAGAAAATCTACCGCACGTGAAGCAGCATCTTCCGTCACTCCCGCCCCCAGTTCTCTACTATCCGCAGGTATCAGCCTCCTGCCCATAACAAGTGATAATAGGAAATCCCAGCAGGGACACAGTCACCCCCCGCCGCCTCCTCCTCCCTCCCCAGGGACGTCACGTGGCGCCGCCGCAGCCAATAGGCGGCCGCCGTCCTGCAGGTACAAGATTCAAACTCTGGCCGTCTCCAGGATACAGGGCGACACCGGGAGAGGAGACCGGGCCGCACCGGAGCATGGAGAACCGCATCACAGGACCGGGGCCGCACCGGAGCATGGAGCACCGCATCACAGGACCGGACCCGCACCTGAGCATGGAGCACCGCATCATAGGACCCGGCCCGTACCGGAGCATGGAGCACCGCATCATAGGACCCGGCCCGTACCGGGCCACCAAGCTGGTAAGAGACATCTCCTGTATGCATAGGAATGTGATTGCATCCTATTATCTGGACTTGTGACCTTCCGCTGCAGTATCTGTAATAATGTATATTCAGGACCTAAATCAGATCCCATTACAGAAAGTACCCTACTTAAAGACACCCGACTTACAGACGGCGCTAGTTAAAGACGGATCCCTCTGCCCACTGTGACCTCTGGTGAAGTTCTCTGGATGTTACAATGGTCCCAGACTGCAATGATCAGCTGTAAGGTGTCTGTAATGAAGTTTTATTGATAATTTCTGTAGGTATACCGTAGTATGTCTGTGATGCCAGGGCATAGGGGGTGGCATCAGCCTATACCAGGGGATAAGGGGTGGCAGGAGCTTATACCAGGGGATAAGGGGTGGCAGGAGCTTATACCAGGGGATAAGGGGTGGCAGGAGCTTACACGATGGGATAAGGGGTGGCAGGAGCTTACACGATGGGATAAGGGGTGGCAGGAGCTTACGCCAGGGGATAAGGGGTGGCAGGAGCTTACGCCAGGGGATAAGGGGTGGCAGGAGCTTACGCCAGGGGATAAGGGGTGGCCGGAGCTTACGCCAGGGGGTAAGGGGTGGCCGGAGCTTACGCCAGGGGGTAAGGGGTGGCAGGAGCTTACGCCAGGGGGTAAGGGGTGGCAGGAGCTTACGCCAGGGGGTAAGGGGTGGCAGGAGCTTACGCCAGGGGGTAAGGGGTGGCAGGAGCTTACGCCAGGGGGTAAGGGGTGGCAGGAGCTTACGCCAGGGGGTAAGGGGTGGCAGGAGCTTACGCCAGGGGGTAAGGGGTGGCAGGAGCTTACGCCAGGGGGTAAGGGGTGGCAGGAGCTTACGCCAGGGGGTAAGGGGTGGCAGGAGCTTACGCCAGGGGGTAAGGGGTGGCAGGAGGTTACGCCAGGGGGTAAGGGGTGGCACTGTAAAGGGTAGGGCACTACTGTGCAGCGCATGGGTGATGCCATTCTGTAACCCTGTACTATGACTACATTTATGTAATAAGGAGATTTGTGATGGAGTCATATGCTTATCCTTCACTAATTTGAATAATCTCTATTTATAAGCATTGTTTGGATTTTAAAATCCTCACCACTCCTGACCCTGGGTGGTGTGTGGTATTGCAACTGAGCTCCATCCATCTCTATTTCTACAGCTGAGCTGTAATACTGGCACACACCATGGTCACGGGTGCCACTGATTGTGGAAGAAAACCTGCTGGACAACCCCTTTAATAAAGTGAACTAGTGACGGTCACAAACCCTTAGCACATTATTAAGCAGTTGGTCTGCTTATTTTGTCCCATCAACATGCTGTAAAAACAATTGTATATTCCTGTCTCTGCAAAGCACAGGGGCCGCCCTACATCCTGTGTGATTGTTACAATGTATGGAAAGAATAACAATTTTGCTGGTGACCGTAAAGCGCTTATGCACAGAAGATAAAATAATTATTGAATATACATATACAGTATCGGCTCTGCTGCATCTCCCTGCTCAGGTCCCTGCCCATTTATCTTATACACAGGGATATCCTCATGTATGTAGATACAGTGACCATCACGCGGCAGGACACATCTCCAGGGAAGGTCTCTGTACCACTTGTGGTTATTTGGTGACATCCTGTCATTGTCACATGTTGTAATCTGCAGTTTCCCTCTTGAGTTGTCGTTCTGCTTCCACTTCTCTTATTACAAGTTCCAGCAAGTTTCTGGTGGTTTATGTATTGTGTAGAGGAATGTATTTATTGCTGGGTCTTGCCACTAAGTGAATATTACATTAATACCCATTCATCCTCGGACCTATAAGAATAGTACAACAGCTCATTGTGGGCATTGGGGATATAGCAACAGAAGTGCTGCACCCTAAAGTCGCCCGGGGACACTTTCCACTTTGGGGACATTATAGCTTCTCCAGAAAGCCAATCTCTGGTCACTATTCAGCTCAAGATTCCTCCCCAAAATGTTAAATGTAGCGAAAGAATGACTGGGCATGTTGAATTTTTTTATGTCCATTCCCTTGGGAGAGGAGCTGCTGCCAAAGGTGTCACTTCTCCCTAAAAAACAAGCAAAAAAAAAATAAAAATTTATGGAAGAGGAGCAAAAAACCCCAGTGTTTTTACCCTGCTCCATCACCATTTTACACCATTACATCAGTTTTTCAGCATCAGCGCATGCCAGGGCACGGTGGGTGTCATGGGACCTGCTACAGCTAATCCATGTTCCCTTGGTAGGACACTGTAAGTAAAATTGTGACCTGGGAAGTAGGAGTCGGAGTAGGGTAATTACATTTAGAATTTTTCCCTGTGATGGCTCTCTTGTGGTTTGCCACAGTTCCATAAAAGCCCCTTTAAGGCTGGGTACCATAGTATCTACTTCTTAACAGAGAGCAGGAATTGGTCTGTAGGGCCTGGTTTGCACTTTGGATTGGTCTCTTTTAGGTGGTCAGCAGCACCAAGGAACGAGTCCCATGTTTTTTGAGGCCCTTGTCTCATACTATGGGGCTTATTGGCATAAAGTCAACAAATGCGATTTCTGCTGTCGGTACCATAACAAAATAGGACTACTAGTGATTAAATAATACTTCCCCCTACACCTTCTCTGCCTTATCTATCTCCCATTGTTTTGAATATAAAGGTAAATTTTAGAATCAAATTTTGCGGCAGAAGATTGCCTGAAAATGTGGTACAATAAATATACATATATATATTGGAGTGATTATACTACAGGCAGTCCCCGGGTTACATACAAGATAGGGTCTGTAGGTTTGTTCTTAAGTTGAATTTGTATGTAAGTCGGAACTGTTTTCTTTATCATTGTAACCCCAGCCAAATTTTCTTTTGGTCTCTGTGACAATTGGATTTTAAAAATGTTGGATTGTCATAAGAACCAGGATTAATAATAAAGCTTCATTACAGACTCCTGTAATAACTGTTACAGCTGATTATTGTAGCCTAGGACTAAAGTACAGGAAATTACCAACATCCAGAGGTCCGTCTGTAACTAGGGGTCGTATGTAAGTCAGGTGTTCTTAAGTAGTGGACTGCCTGTATACCTATTGGCTGTCAGAAAAGAGAAAGCTTGAACTATTATAGTACTCCCCACTTTGTGCCAGGCTCTTTATGTGTATATATTCTAGGATTGTATATCCAGGATTGTCTGTGTGTGTAATGGCGCAGATGTTCTTTAGTCTGTAATTGATCCATTCTTCTTATCTCTTAGCACTGCCCCTATATAAACCACAGTGACCCTGGCCTCTATCTGTATGTGTTACCTGACCTCCTGACAGTCCCTGTATACAGAGCCCCACAAGCTGGAGGTGTATACATAGCTTGTGGGGCTCTCAATTCTTGTAGACACTGTTTAATCTTCTGAATGTAAACCAGTCATATTATGATTATACAAATAAAACATATTTCCTATTGAGTTTTAAGGCTCTTTAATGGGTTGAATGTTGACTATTATTATTATTATTATTATTATTAGTAGTAGTACAGCATCTAGTAATGGATGACACACAAGACAGACTGTTGCTTTGCTTATGGGGGATTGCAGAGAATGTGAGGTCATACGATAGGTCAGAGTTCCCTCTGATGTTGTATATAAAATGAGGGTGACCTAGGGTGGACCTCTAGCTGAGGTCACAGACCTGAATGTCATACAGTCCTGGAATGTGAGCTTGATGTTTCCAGCGCCCCGGACTTGTGGGCTGTGGGTGGGTGTATACAATGGGTGTAGCCGCAGGGGGTCACTTTCATGGTCCGTTAATTTACAAGTGAACAGTGGCTGCAGGTGACACAACCTTGTGTTACTGGAACCAGTGTGTGGGGAAATCTTTAGTATTCATGGAGCAACTCAATTTCACGCTGACAGATTTCACGTTTCCTTTTTTTTAATTTGATGTAAAGCTTGAGGAGGCCACGACACAGTCCAGGGAGAGGAATCATCAGCTGAATCCGAGGCTTTCTTTCTATTTCTCTTCAGTACTGGCGCCATCCGTCATCACAGGTCATGTTTGGTACTGCAGATTATCTGCATTCAAACAAATAAAGCCCCCATACACCTGAGACATTCAGTTTATGGTGAAACTGCCCCTGGTTTAATGAGCCATTTGCATCCTGTGCATTCTTATTGAGCGTAGAGACCCTGCAGCCAGACTCCTGATTTGCTCATTTCTAGATCTGATGTATATGAGCTCCTTTAGATGGAGCTGGACACAACTCGTGAACCAGAGCATTGCTGTATTAAAATTTTGTTTTAATATTATCTGGGAAACCTTAAAAAAAATTATTTTACATGATTTTTCCTGTAGTCAGCAATTTATGGCAAATGGTGTCTAATTTGTGCCATAAAAACGCACTTCTCCAAAATTTAAGAAATCTACCATAAAAATCAAACATGATAAACCAGGGACCCTTAGGCTGTATTCATACAAACGTATGGCAAATTTGCGGACAGATATATGCCTCTCGCAGATGGCTATGGCGCCTGGGCTCGGTGCGGTGAGCACAACGTGTACTCACCTTTCCGTGCCGTGGCCACAAAAAAGATAGAGCCAGCTCTATCTTTTGGCCATGCAGCTCTAATTTCTATGCAGTGGGGAGGGGTGAGCAGGGCCTGACGTATGCCCGACGGGCACACATTCATGTGCATGCAGCCAATCAGCTATACCTCTATTTATTACATTTTCTTTTCTTATATTTCCTCATGAAGAATGATCAATCTATAAGCTTTTCACCACTTGTGTTGCCCCATTTCTTCCTCAGAGAATATGATGGCGCTATATAAATATTATATTTATTATTATGCAGCCTTACTCATAGATCCAGGCACGTAGCTGTGGTAATCTTCTTATATTTGTTATCCATGGCCTCCTTACTTCTAATATCAACTTTTATAATTATTCTAATAAGTCTGAAGGGCTCCTGGTGGTTTTACCAAAGCCCCTCCATGCTGTACCTTCACAGACTGTAGCACTGTCTTTCTGTCTCCTGCTCCCTCAGCACTCCCCCCCTCTCTTTTGCCTGATGTAATCTGAAAAAGTAAGATCAAATTTGCAAAGACTCTTTGATCTTTTATTCAATCGTACACAACTGTCCTCTCCTTTTGGCCTTGATCATTTTAAAAATGTGATCAGAAAATTAAATTTTTCAAAGTCTTCTTATATTTGTTATCCATGGCCGCCTTCTTCTTTCTAAAATTTATAATTAATCTAAAGAGGCTCTAGGGGATGTTACCAGTACACCTTTGTGCTGTAGTTTCACAGACTTTTACACTGTGCAGGAGAACTTGCCCCTCCCACTATGTAAGATTAGAGGGGGGGGGGGGGTTAGACAGTGTAACACCTTGCAAAGCTACAACCCAGTGTCCTTCAAGTTGATTCGTATACTTTAAAAAGTTGATTTTAAAAGGAATGTGGCCATAGATAACAAATATTAGAAGATTACCACAGTCCCGGTGCCTGGATCTATGAGTAATGTCCCTGGTTTATTATGATGGATTTAGATGGTAGATTTCCTTTAAACTTGTTTTCAATGTTCCCATATTGTTGTGTTGCATTGAGCTTCATCCACCCATAGGCCCCCATTTAGACACAATTAGATGGGGGTGTCGGAGTGATGGGTACTGGCATTCCCGTGCAGCTACAGATTCATTTAAGTAAATTTTCCACCAGCCGCTGGTTATTTAATGCAAACTTAAACTCTGCTCCTATTTTCTTCCTTTCTATCAGTGGAATGAAACTATAGAACTTTTCCGCTCCGGAATGACCCAGAAGAAGCATCGTGTGCACTTTAAAACTTATGATCGATGTTTCACTGCGTCAGATGCTGTGGACTGGCTACATGAACTCCTCCAGTGCAACCAAAACTTTGGGCCAGAAGTGACCCGAAGCCAGACCATCCAGCTGCTTAAGAAGTTCCTGAAGAACCACGTCATAGAGGATGTGAAAGGGAGATGGGGCAAGGAAGACCTAGAGGATAATAACAGCCTGTACAGGTGAGTTCTGTGTATGTAAGTGATCTGCATGTCCTGGGCTCTGTGCTCACACCATGATCCTCTCATTTACATATAAAGCAAATGACCAGACACAAACACAAAATATACAAAGAAACAAAGAATGAAAGCATTGGTATTATAAAGGTGATTGTTACCGGTATCTGATGAAACTTCTGGATTGATAGAAGATCTCTGACTGAACAATACTTCACCTTACAGCACACAAAAATAGATGCAGTATCAGTATAAAACTTGCCATAAATGTGTGATGGATACCTGCTCAGCCTCAGGGGATTTTACATCATGTCCCGCCACCTTCGTTCATTATCCATCTGGATGTGGTGGTTGGTGAAAAGAGAATCCTGCTCTCAACGAGTAATATATATATATATATATATATATATATATATATATATATATATATATATATATATATATATATATAATATTGGTATGCAAGGAGGGGGGGAAATAAGCTGTGACATCATCTATTGTCAGTAGTGATGTAATGATGCGTCAGTGTTATCTATATAGAAGTTATTGTACAGGGAGGGGCAGGAGATAAGCTGTGACATCATCTATTGTCAGTAGTGATGTAATGATGGGTCAGTGTTATCTATATAGAGGTCATTGTACAGGGAGGGGAGGAGATAAGCTGTGACATCATCTATTGTCAGTAGTGATGTAATGATGGGTCAGTGCTATCTATATAGAGGTCATTGTACAGGGAGGAGGAGGAGATAAGCTGTGACATCATCTATTGTCAGTAATGATGGGTCAGTGTTATCTATATAGAGGTCATTGTACAGGGAGGAGGAGGAGATAAGCTGTGACATCATCTATTGTCAGTAATGATGTAATGATGGGTCAGTGTTATCTATATAGAGGTCATTGTACAGGTAGGAGGAGGGGATAAGCTGTGACATCATCTATTGTCAGTAGTGATGTAATGATGGGTCAGTGTTATCTATATAGAGGTCATTGTACAGAGAGGGGGAGGGGATAAGCTGTGACATCATCTATTGTCAGTAGTGATGTAATGATGGGTCAGTGTTATCTATATAGAGGTCATTGCACAGAGAGGGGGAGGGGATAAGCTGTGACATCATCTATTGTCAGTAGTGATGTAATGATGGGTCAGTGTTATCTATATAGAGGTCATTGTACAGAGGCTGTGACATCATCAGAGTAAGACTCGCGCCTTTTGCCGACAAACCTGGAAACTGCCCTTATGTCTGTCTAATCCCATGGACTGCACACCTTGTACAGAAGTGGAGTCCTTGTATTATACCAAAATATGATGAAAGGTTTTCCTTTCTGCCAGCACAACTACAATACCTTCACTTTATTAACAGTTATAGTTACAACACAGGCACTGAAATCCAGCCGGCAGATGTGAAGTCCTTGCATCATATTTTGGTATAATGCAAGGATTCCCATTCTGTACAAGGTTTGGAGTCCAAGGGATCGGGCTGCAAGAGGCCTGACTCTGATAACACCACTGGTTCATTGTGTTGTTTTTTTGTTTTATACAGGTTTCCACCCACATCGCCACTTAAACCATATCCAAAAAGACCTCAGCAAAAAGTGGACCCTCTTCCATTCCCTCGCTGGACTGATGAAGACTCTGTGTGTGGACATATTCCTGTGAAACCTGTTGTAATGGTTTGTTTCATTCATTCATTTCTTTTCCTTCCCTATAAACCACATGAAGGTCTTGCAATAAAAACTCTGTTAACTCTATAGGAAAAGTTGTGATACAGCAATGGTTTTCACTACTGTTAATAGTATAAACCCATGCTGGGTCCTACCACGGCAACATTAAAGGGATCCTGTCATCAGGATTTCACATTTTCACCCAATGCCAGGTTCCCTTGGCCTTTTTAATACTATTTATTACTATTTAATACTAATACAGCGCAACACAACTTTGATGTTTTAAACAATGGGATTTTTCCGATAAAGGACTCTCTTATGAACTCTGCTATTCTTATACATTATGTGATGCTGCAAATTTATCAAATTGGAAAATGCATATAGCCTGTTAGGGTGCGGTCACACGTCGCGTTTAACGCATGCATTTAAAAACGCATTGCAATAGCTGAAGAGTGATTTGCCTAATTAAACAGCTGCTAACGCCTGTGTTTACAAAACGCAACCGTTAACGCATGCGTTAACATCGCGGTTAACACATGCGGTTGTTAATGCATTGTTAACGCATGAGTTAACATTGCGGTTAACGCATTCGTTTTGTAAACACAAGTGTTAAGAGGTGTTTAATTAGGCAAATCACTCTTCAGCTATTCCAATGCGTTTTTAAACGCATGCGTTAAACGTGACGTGTGACCGCACCCTCAGAGGCAACAACCTCCTCCACTGCTGCTCAAAGCACCTCCTTGGGGGTTAGGGCAAAGCATTTGCCACGTTTCTCATGTCACTGAACTACAAAAAACCCTCCTTTTCTTTGCGTTGAATAATTTTCAGACCGTATTCTGAGATGCCACCTGCTGCACTTTCCTCTTCACGGCTGCTTCTCCATTATGCTAATATATTCATTATTGAGAGAAAATGTTAATCAAAGGCATTTCCCCCCGCGCTCGGGGTATCCAGCTCTTCACTTCTCAAGCACAAGGAATCAAGTAGATTCTGTGGTTTCTGTACTCCTCAGGTGTGTCTCAAGATTGTTTTTCAGTGATTGCTGGAGCATCAGCCATTTTAATCATATAAACGGCGCTGCGGTTAAGATTCTTGCAAATTCGGGGCGATGTGTATGCTGAAGTTTTAGTAGCACATGTATTCTTCGGGAATCTAATTTTAAGGTCAGCTGTCTAATTGCGGTGGGATTGTTCAGGTATAAATGATTAGCAATATGGACGAGCACAAGAAAGCTTAGAGGGATGCGGGAAACTGGTCAGAGATTTATGGTATAAATATGGAAGGGCCATTGTGCTGTAGACTGATTGCACAACTTGGATACATTTTTACGAGAAACGTTTGTAAAATTTTTCTATGCTTGCATGAGAGTGATATTGCTAAAGTTTTTGTCACTTTTTAAGTCTAAAAAGACTAACCCCTTTTTCATAATTGGAGCCAGCAGGACAAAGACTAGTAGTTACACAAATAATCCCAAAAAGTTTGATTAATTCCCAGAAGAAAGATCAGTGGACCAGCTGAACTTTAACCACTGTAGCTTTATTGAAGATGAATTAAAAATTCCGTAGTGGCATGATGGCTGTCAGGCACCAGGGGTAGTGGATCCTCTGGACCACTGCGGACAATGACGTAAGCCGACACGTGGGAGCGGAGTCTAAGTGGAACCCGGTTTGCACCAGAGCCTGCCGCAAAGAGGGTTGGACTTGCTGCTTCGTGGTACCACCAGGTCGCTTTACAGGCACAACTTTGTCCGTGGTGGTGGCCAAGGCGAGGTACAAAGTCGTGTAGCAGAATCCTAGTAGGGGACAGACAGGAGGTCAGGACAGACGGCACAGGATCAGAGTCGGGGACGTAGAGGAAGGTCAGGACAGGCAGCATGGGATCAAAGTTAATAATGGAACCGGGGTCACAACAGTACTAGCGCAGAGCATAGGAAACAAGAAGTTTTAATGGCAATGAGGCACAAAGATCCAGCGAGGTGTGAGGAAGAGGCTGTTTTTTTCAGGGATCCCGTGAATGGCCCGCACCAATCAATGGTGCGCTGGACCTTTAAATTTTTGGACATGTCTGAGCGCCGGAGCCAGAGCAGGAACGAGGACAGGTGAGTCGGGCCACATGGGCACGGGTCAGCCTGAGATGTGGGTCGCGGGAGCATCCATGAGAACAGCAGCCAACGCATTTCAGACAGATATACACGTGCGGTTGAACAAAAAACCCTTGCCGACTGCAACACAAATTAAAACATAGGGGTTAAAGGGAACCTGTCAGTTAACCTAATTAACCTATATCTTTGGAACGACCATTACACTGCAGTGCAACTATCCTTATATTGTTCCTCCCAATGTCCATTAAGTTCTACAATCCATTCATATAGTTGACTTGCCATCTATGCAAATGACTCTGTGTGATTCCAATCATCGTCTTTCCTTTGAGCTGAGTGGGCATAATTAACTATCCCTATGATGTTGTCCCTCCCCATGCCTATAAAGTTTCATGGTTCCTTCATAAAGCTGACTTTCCATCTACTCAAATGACTCCATGTGAGTACGATCATCATCTTTCCTTTGAGCTGAGTCCGGCCCCTGTGGCTGGCACATGTTACCGTGTGCCTAGCCATGTTACCATGGCTATGTTACCAGTAAAAAATACACAACTTCTATTATATACCAGTACAGATATCCCTATATTGTTCCTTCCCATGTACATAAAGCTCCACAGTCCGTTCATAAAGTTGACCCACCATCTATGCAAATAAACCCATGTGAGTCTTGTCATGATCTCACATATTCATGTCCTTCCTTGGCTGCATGACTTGCTAAAGAGAATTGCTAATAGAAGAGGGTGGGGTGAATGAGGAGTAGATTTCTCTTTAGCAAGTAAGTCAAACACATTCAGCATCTCTCCCCGAGGGAGGGGGAAATGATGTAGCAGAGCTGATGAGAAAGCAGGCCCCTTGTCAATCAGGAAGCTAGAATAGCAGGAATATGCATAAATGGTCAACTTTGCCTTTGTCAACTTTACAAATGGACTGTGGAATTTTTCAGGCATAGGGGGGAACAATATCGGGATAGTTGTATTATTACTATTCTTTCAGCACCATCTGTATCAGGGATCCATCACTGCTTTACATTCACACTGTGAGTTTCTGAAGAATGGACATCCATGAGTTTCTATGGTCATTTAAAATATATATAGAGCAATTACGTGATTTTTGGTCTGGATTGTAATTGCAGAGTAGTGGGATGGGAATGAGTGTTGGGAATGAAGGAGTAATTTGCCCCATTAAATTTGTGCATGTCTATAACTTGTTGAGGTTTGACTTCATCCTTCTTATAACTTAATATAACTATATTTTCCAGAATTCTGAGATGTGGTATAAGCGTCACAGTATTGCCATCGGAGAGGTTCCTGCCTGTCGGCTGGTGTATCGCAGAGAGTTAACCGCAGCAAATATTGAAGATATATGGAAATCTAGGACCCTATCCCGGTAAGTCTGCCATTGTTATAGTCCTAGAGGGTTTTTTGTGGGTCCAATGTAATTCCTAATTTCTCACCTTGTATAAAAAGTAGAAAATGAATTGTGTTAGATACTTGTCCCCATAAGATCATCGGGATCCTTCTGACTTTAACACAGCTAATGAGTTCATGGGAAGAAAAGATTGGACATGTTGAATTTGTTATGCCCATTCCTTTTGTGCTCAGCTATGTCAGAGAGAGCCGTGCATCTTCAGCTACATGACTGGTGTCCGTTGTTAAAGGGGTTGAAATACATGGCCGTAGACTGTGGTATTACATCTAGGCTCCACTTATTTCTATAAAGCTAAGCTGCAATACCAGCATGAGCCTTGCTCCAGGTGTGCACTGTGGTTTTAAGAAAGCAACATGTTTTTCAACCTTTGCACAACCCCTTTAAGATAAATGTGGTTTCTTAAAATTTTACGGCAATGTCGCAAGATGGAAAGAGTTATTTAAATTGAATATTACTTCTAGAGGTTGTTCATAACTTTTCTTTCTTCCAGTTTACAGAAAATATTTGGCCTCGATTCCCTGAATGACGTGATGGACACTAAGCAGACGAATGGAAAGCACATAATGCACAATGTGTACAATGTCAACAAGCAGGGGATAGTGGTGATGGAAGACCCAGCAAGTGAGTTTGAACTTAGATTTACTATAGGTGTTTTTGTATAGGACAAAGGGCTTGTCCAGAACTTTTAGTTATCCTTAGGGTAAGCTATAATTTGTTTGTAAAGGTCCAAGCCGCCAAGACCCAACTGATCAGATCTAATTTAAAGGAACACTCCAGTCACACCGGATTAACTGAATGATACCTTGTATGGGACCCGGAAGGTGGAGCAGGACTCTAGGTTCTAGGAATACAATGACAATGAGTCCTGATCCTTTCTTTCAGACCCTGAACCATTTATTATTCATTGAATTGGCTTTGACTGGAGTGTTCACCAAATTTTCACCAAAAGAGACATCCGAATGGTGTGATTATTGGTTAATCACAACCATCTGTTGGTCAGTGAGTGATTTTTGGGGGTCGGACATCAATCCTGCAGAACTCCCAAATAACTAATATCATACAGCTATGTATATGGCTTACACATAAAACCTATACAAATGATGACCGTTTTATTGTGTTTCTGCAGAGGAGCTTCCCCATTGGTTGCTATCGGCAATGAAATGCCTCGCTAATTGTAAGTATATTTTCATTTGTTTGTGCTTAACGTCACCATTGGGTTACTGTAATAGTCATCCATTTTCATGGCAAGAAACCAAGTACATGGCACTGACTTTACTTTTGCAAATGGAACTAAAACTGTCCAGTGAGGATCCCAGAGGGTTGGGTGTTTGCACTGCATTAAAGAAACATTGCCCATGTGTTAGACATCCTCATCAACTGCAGTGTTAAAATAAGAGATAAGTTTACCAGACCCTATGCACTGGCGCCTGTTCTTCTATAGTGAGATGACGTGAAGGGTTACGATACAGTTGATTACTGGCCATAATAGCAGGTCTTGTGCCATTTGGGGGCATTACAAGCCACAGCAGTGACTTATAGCTCATGGCACAGAACATAAACCAAATGGTGCCTCCCTATTCCTCCCTATTCACAGGATGGGGGAGAACGTGATCAAGAGAACAGGGATTTGGCGCAGCAATGAGTCTATCTCTGTCACAGAGATGAATAGAGAAGCAGGGGGCATGTGTGACTGGGTGTTCTGTTCATCTGGGGTACAAAGGACCCTTAATCCATGATCCAAGAGGGACCCTCAACGATCAGCAAGATATCTTCTTTCCTGTAAATAGGGGAAAAACTAGAATTCACATAAATACAGATAAGTTGCAATACCAGACATGGCCGATAGACCAGAGTGGCGCTATTTCAGTGGTTATTCAAAAATAACCAAATTTTTCTTTCTCATCCTATTCATAGATGATCTATCTGTCTATCTACTGATGCTAAACCAAGTCTATATGTTGTAATCCTTTTAACTCTTATCTGTCCAGGGCCGAATTGCTCAGAAATGAAGCAGCCGATGTACTCGGGCTTTGAGAGAGACGTGTTTAAGACCATTGCAGATTATTACAGCTCTCTGCAGGAGCCTCTTCTGACATTTCAGCTGTTTGATGTGTTCGTGAATATCCTCGGTAAGTCAGTGAATGGACGTGAATTTCCGATATAACAAGCCCTCGGCTGCGTTATTGCAACACAGAGCTGTCACTGAATTACCAGCTCTCGGTGAGGAGACATCGGAGCAGTAAGAGCTCAGGCCACGCGTTGTCTTCATGTAGGATTTTTGAGCAAGGAATGAAATAATACTTTTCTTGTGGAAGGTCTATGTTCAAAAAATGATCACAGTCCCTTTAGTGAACCTTGTAAAAGGATCTGTGCAGACATATGATCACTAGAAATTACAAGTTGAAGCCCGAGGCTGCACTACTGACTGATTCTGCTGCAGTGCAGCCATGGAGACCTTGCTAGGATTTAATTTGGCAAATACTATGGACCCAGTGTTCTACCTGGGTTCTGGGATCTGTGTCGGTTTGTTTGGGCTCGGATATGAATCCTCAAAGTGTCTATCTTCTCTTTTTCGTGCAAAGGTGACACTTTGAGGATTCATATCTAAGTCCATACAAACCTACACAGATCTCAGAACACAAGAAAAATATTGGGTCTATAGTATTTGCCAAATTAAATCCAAACAAGGTCTCCATGACTACACGGAAGCAGAACCTGAATATTTCAGTAGTGCAGCCTCCAGCCTTATTGACCTCTATCTCGAACGTGGATCAGCTGAGCCATTTCTCACTGCCAACTGAATGTACAGTATAATGTGTGCAGCCACTCTACATTCGTGTCAGTGGGTGCACTGAAAATAGCCAACCCTAAGACTCTGCTCCAAGCCTGACCACTATCTGTTGATGCCATTGTCAACTCTTCTTTCAGATGGGTAGCGGAAAGGGGTCAATGGACATCCATTCTTAAAGGAAATCTATACTCAAAATTAATCATGATAAACCAGGACACTTACTCACAGATCCAGGCACCAGGACCGTGGTAATCTTCTTATATTTGTCATCCATGGCCTCCTTCCTTCAAAAATTATGCTAATGAGTTGGAAGGGCCCCTCAGTGCTGTAGATTTACAGGCTGTTAAATGGTGCAGAAGCACTTCCTCTCCCACTGTGTGCTGAAACGGCTGCTCTGAGATTACATCCGGCAGAGGGAGGGAGGTGGGATTGAGACATTGGGGCACGTTTACTTACCCGTCCGCTGGAGTTCACCGAAAGTGCATTGTACAACGATAATGCATTCTGCTTCGATTCACCACGATCGTGCGCCCGATATCCTGCATGTGTCACTTCCCCGCTCAGGTCCCCTGGACTTCACCTTCTTCTTCTTGGTGCGTGTAAGTGCATTGGATGCGACACAACTTGAAAGTTAAATCCAGCGCTCATTCCGAATTGTTCTGCGGCGCCCCCCGATTTGTGTCGCATGGAAGCCAGCAAAGCTGCACCAAAAACCGATCGCGTGCGACACAATCCCAGCGCAGACACCTGTTAAATACCCTTTCAAGCCGTGTAATCCCCAAGAAAGACGAACAGTCGACAAAAGTGCGATCGGCGACCCTCAGTAAATGAGCCCCAAATTTACATACTCACCTTTCGGCTTCCCGAAGCTCGTCGCGGGTCCTCTTCTGTCTTTTTTTCGCTGTAACGGCCGGCAGAGCCGCGTCCATGCGATCTGCCAGCCAGCGTACACTGTGATGCGGCCGCTGATGACGTCATATGTGCAGGCCAGCGGATCGCATGGCCGTGTCTGTGCCGGCCGTTACAGCCAATCATCGGGAAGCCGAAAGGTGAGTATGTAAGTTTTTTATTTTTTTAATGCGGGCTGGCTGCAGAGTAAAGGAGCTGGCTGTATACTAAATGGGTCTGGCTGGCTGTATACTAAATGGGTCTGGCTGGCTGTATACTAAATGGGGGCAGGCTGGCTGTATACTACAGGGGGGCAGGCTGGCTGTATACTACAGGGGGGCAGGCTGGCTGTATACTACAGGGGGGCAGGCTGGCTGTATACTACAGGGGGGCAGGCTGTATACTGGGAGACTGTGACCAATGCATTTCTCAACTTCTGCTTATACTTGAGTCAATAGGTTTTCCCAGTTTTTGGTGGTAAAATTAGGGGACTCGGCTTATACTCGAGTGTATATGGTATATCTTTATTGAAAACATGTTAAAAATTACATATGATCACATAAAAAAGCAAAGCCGAATAATGTAACGTGTTTCAGACTATGTCAGTAAATCCTTAGTCATGCTCCGGTAACTCCCCCAGAAGCATAATTTTAAAAAGTCGATTTTAAAGGAAGGAGGCCATGGATAACAAATAAAGAACATTATGACAGTCTCCATGGCTGGATCTATCCCTGGTTTATCCATGCTTGTTTTTGATGGTAGTTTTCCTTTAATATAGCTATAGGACCCGTACCTATCATGTATTTCTAAACTATCCTATGGATGTGTCATTTATACAGAAGATGGGCACACACCTTTAAAAAAAAAAAAAAAAAAAAAAAAAAAAACACAAATCAAACATGAACAGATTTTAAAATTTTTCACCAAAATCTGCATATAAATTGTGCAGGTTGCTTATAGGGGGATTCCAACACCTACATATTGATGGCCGGTATATAGGGTGTGTCCTAAATGTCTAATGTAAGAGTCTCCTATGAGAGCAGCAGCCATGTGTAGGTGAAGGATGAATGAAGAGATGGTCGTGAGCGCCCTCAGCCCTGTATCGCTTCAGTAAGGACGCCCTCGCCAGCCTGGATACTAATAAAGGGCCCCCTTATGGACATTTCTTTCATATATTGCTGGAATAGATATTGCTACTTTCTTAATTAATTTTCGTAATTTTTATTACTCCATCTTACTCCAGGTCTTCTGCAGAGGAGGCTCGTCGCCATTGAAGCTCTACAACTGTGCTGTCTGCTCCTGCCGCCGGAAAATCGCAGGAAACTGCAGCTGCTAATGAGGATGATGGCGAGGATAAGCCTCAACAGAGAGATGCCACCACTGAGCGATGCTGCCGGGAACCGGGCGCTGGTGGGTTATTAGACAGTCTGTATGATTGAAGGTCCTTGACTGCTGTGCTCAGCGCTATAGGAATCTCCTCTTAGAGGGGGCGGCCGCGTCTAGTAACAATGGCGCCCCATGTTCTGGCTTTCGTTTTATTCTAGAGCACATGTTTTATCTCTATAGTAGAGCATTTGTACCCGAAGATGGATAAATATAGATACTGCAGAATAGATTGTTCTAATGTGAAATGTTCTGCAGGCAACTGAATGATTTACATTCAGAGACTCTAAAGCACTTAAAGGGAACCTGTCATCAGATCTTATCCCATCTGCCCCCTAGGTAGTGTATGAAATGTCTTTTCTAGAATGTCTTTTATGTGAAGGCTCCCCTGTTTACCTATTAAAAAAAATCTCCTCCAAAGTCATGTTTAAATGAGCAAGGAAGAGTCATATTTGCATGAAATGAGTCATGTTTAGTGGGTGCAGGGGTCGTGTCATTTCAGATGTTCCGATCTTCAGTTCTATAGGACCTAGAAACATGGTGTCATATTAAAGATAAGAATCTTAACTTTCAGACTGCATCAGGCATGTTCTATGAGCTACAGAACCGCAGATGGAGGTAGTTACAAGGAGGGAATTTTTATCAGCAGCTTGTATTTTCAACTATTTTTTTAGTCTTTAATTGACTGAATTTTTGGTTCTGTAGCATGTCGCTAAAAGATGAGATTATTTTCTTTAAATATGACACCATGTTTTTAGATACTATAGAACTGAAGATCATAGCGTGAAGTGTCACTCCCCTGCAACCTCTAAACTTCACTCATCTTCTCTGCTCATTATTACATGATTTTTAAGTTTTATTTTTTACAGGGAAACAGGTGAGAATTCACAGAACAGAGGGACTTTGAGAAAGGACATTTTATAGCCTACCTGATGGGGCTGGTAGTTTTAATAGGGATAAAATCTGATGACACGTTTCCTTTAAAGTGGTTTCCTGACTCATTTCTTGGTTTGGTTCAGATAAATGTGACAAATACTTTTTAGCAAGTCAGCGTTTTAATAATCGCAATTTCTTTTCTTTTTTGATTGTTCTTAAGTATTATAATCCCTGCTTTCCTTGTTGTCAGATGGTGCAGACATTCTCTCGCTGTGTCCTCCGCTCAAAAGAGGAGATGGACCTGGGTGAACTTTTATCCACAAAGCTGGTAACCTTCATGATGGACCATTGCCAGGATATTTTAACTGTTCCAACATCTTATAAAAACGCGGTGGAAGACTATGTAGCGCACCAAAGAAGAGTCCAGGTACACCAAGGATGAAAAAGAAACTTTGGATGTCTTAATGATATGCAGAAGTTAACGTTAATGGGGGGATAAAGTTGCTGAAGGTTGATTAATCAATGAACCAACTTAAAGAGAACCTGTTGTCAGAAATTGACCTAATAAACCACTACCAGTCTGTTGTCAAGCAGTTAAAAAGCTTCTAGATCATGTTTCTTTTAATGCTAAGCTTGTTGGCATCATCCTGAAAAATCTACTTTGAAGTGAGGCTTAAAGGGCACCTACCACCACGAATCTACCTATAAAGGTAGATCGGGTGGTAGGTGGATGTATGGGACGTGAGGATAGCCCTTTTTAGAGCTAATCCTCACGTCCCCGCTAGCCTAGCATAAACTTTATTGCCCTAATATGTTAATTTAATTAAGCGGCTACCGGGGCGTGGAGTAGCCGGACACGAGGCTACACGGCGCGGCTACTCCACGCCCCAGTAGCTGCTTTCCCCCGCCTACCCTGTGATTTTCGGCGCGCAGCTCCTGGCAGCTGCGCGCCCTCGTCCGAGAAGCCGGAGTTCTGCGCATGCGCAGTAACTCCGGCCTCGTTCCCGAGATCGCGCATCTTGGCCGGAGTTACTGCGCATGCGCAGAACTCCGGCTTCTCGGCCGAGGGCGCGCAGCTGCCAGGAGCTGCGCGCCGAAGATCACAGGGTAGGCGGGGGAAAGCAGCTACTGGGGCGTGGAGTAGCCGCGCCGTGTAGCCTCGTGTCCGGCTACTCCACGCCCCGGTAGCCGCTTAATTAAATTAACATATTAGGGCAATAAAGTTTATGCTAGGCTAGCGGGGACGTGAGGATTAGCTCTAAAAAGGGCTATCCTCACGTCCCATACATCCACCTACCACCCGATCTACCTTTATAGGTAGATTCGTGGTGGTAGGTTCCCTTTAAGTTGTATAAAGTCAGGGAGGCGGAGAGTTAAACACTGAAGTCACGCCCTCCCTGCCTCTGAACACCGCTTCCCATGTAGTTGATAGCATTCACCAGACTTCAGTAAATCTGATGCAGGAGCATCTATTACAGTGAAGGGGGTGTTCTAAGGCAGGGAGAGCTTGACTTCAGTGTTAAACTCTCCGCCTCCTTGACTTCATAAAACGAATTTACATCTCACTTCAAAGTTGATTTCTGGATGAGGCCACCACACCAGGTCATGAAAGAAATATCACTGTGGATATGCGGAGAAAAAGGGAGGGGGACAGCAAGAAACAGCGCTACCTAGTGCTAGATTATCCTTGGTTAGTTCCGGGGTGCTCTTGAGTAAGAGGTGCTCTTGGGTGAGATTGGATACTCACCTTTGCTGGTTATGCTAGAGACAGGCACAACGCAGGGTCAGGCATATGTGATGAGTAACCGCTGCAGCGCCCCCACCCTCGCCCCAAGGTTGGGTAACAAGGGCATATAGCAATGGTCATGGTTGTACCACCCTATGTGTAAAAATGGGACGTCTGGAAGGCGCTGGTCCTCAGGGGTAAAAGGTTTCCTTTTATTCAGAGATATTTTGGACAACGCGTTTCGCACTACAACGAGTGCTTCCTCGGGTCTAGGCTTGTTGTGGTGCAATAATCCAATTGCAACACTCCAGCACAACAAGCCTAGACCTTTGTGCGAAATGCGTTGTCCAAAATATCTCTGAATAAAAGGAAACCTTTTGCCCCTGAGGACCAGCGCCTTCCAGACGTCCCATTTTTACAAATAGGGTGGTACAACCAGTGACCTACCCTCCAGCCCATATGAAAGAAATATGATCTAGAAGCTGCTCAGCTGCTTGACAATAGACTAGCAGTGGTTTATTAGGCCAATTTTTTTTTTCTGACGGGTTCCCTTTTAAAGTAGTTGGCCACTAATAGGAAACTTTACCAGTGTAAGTATACTAACCCGTGTCCACCTGGCCAATTATGGCCGTTTGTTAGTTCTAAGGGTAAAGCTGACTGATGTTGCCCATTAAGCAACATATCCGGGTTTGGCTGAGCTGCTGAACAGAGGACATCGAACCTAAAGTTGGGATCTGCTCATCTGTAATTTCGATGTATAAGTCAATAAGGCTCTAAGTTTACATAGTACAACACTGGATATGATGGGACATTGCACTTTCCACAATTCTTTTCTTTTATGTGGCTCTTAGATAAAGTATCCAGGGGCCAACATCGACAACTCGATTCATCCAGCCTTCACCCAGCCGCCGGAAACAACACATCAGTATGAATATCAGAAGCTGAGCAAACCCCAAGACCCTGTGAAGGCGGCGCTGGAGGAAATTATTAATAACAAGTCATTGTCCTCCAAGGAAAAGAAGAAGAAGCTGAAACAGGTTATTATATTATTATTGCATGTATGAAAAGACTACACACTGATCACTAGATACAGGAGTGGTGAGGGGGCACTGGTTGCTTTGGTGTTTGCAGAGTCCTTAAAGGGAACCTGTCAGCAGAAATTGACCTAATAAACCACTACCAGTAAGTTGTCAAGTTGCTGAACACCTTAGAGATCATGTCCTTTCATGACTTGGTGTGGTGGTATCATCCAGAAAATCAACTTTGAAGTGAAATGTTGTATAAAGTCAAGAAGGCGGAGAGTTTTTAACTTTGAAGTCAAGCTCTCCCTGCCTCAGAACGCCCCCTTCACTGTGCTGATGGTCCTGCGTCCTGATGCATAACTACGTTTGATGCATGTTATCAGTCGCACAGTAGGAGCCTTTCCGAGGTGGAAAGATCTTGACTTCAGGACTAAACTCTCCGCCTCCATGACTTTATGCAACCATTTTACATGTCACTTTATGATGCCACCACACTGGGCCATGAAAGAAACTTTATCTCAAGGATGTTAAGCTGCTTCACAACAAACTGATATTGGTTTATTAGGCCAATGTCTGATGACAGGTTCCCTTTTATATTGGGAATTACATTCTGTTTGATGGAAAGGACACATTTTAGAGGACAACAAATAAACGTGGACATTGAGGGGTAGTTATTAAGCAATATAATTTATAACACTCACTTAGCTTACCTTTCTTCAACATCACCACAACAGAAGAAATCCATATATCGGATCTCCTTTCTGTATCTGGATTTGCCAGTGCCAACAACATTTTATATATTATACTGAAGAATTCGTACTGGTCCTATATCATGAGCCCGCACTGATGGGAAAAGTTATAAGGTCCCAAATTGGACTTATTTCTTACTGGGGTAGAGTACATCTTAAAGGGAATAAATAAATATTCATAAAATGCCCATAACATAACAGAACATATTTCCCTTCTGTTTATCGCCCCACTGTTCTGTTCTGTTCTGGACTCTGAACTGTAGGAGCAGTTCATGTACGTCCTACTAGGTTAAAGTTCTGAATGATTTTATTGATGCCTGCAGCCATGATGTCATGTCTTGTCATGTGACCTTTGGACTGTACACAATTGCTCAATATTGCTATATTAGAGGCAGAGATTATATTGCTGATCACTGCTGCCTGTCTGCCTACTACCACATATATACTCGAGTATAAGCCGACCCAAGTATAAGCCGAGGGCCCTAATTTTACCACAAAAACACGGTAAAACCTATATTTTTTTTTTTACTGGAGTATAAGCTAAGTTTGGGTTTTCAGCACATTTTTTTTGTGCTGAAAAACTAGGCTTATACTCGAGTATATCTGGTATGCATTGTATGGCCATGATAAGTTCATGCAGATTCGAGTACAGGTGTTGTAGCTCTGCACCCAGCTCACTCTCTTATGTGTTATCATATGAAGTGGATTCATTACATGTAATTGATTATTGATTGACACTTCTTGATAATGGACATTGAAAAAAGAGACATTTTTTTATAGCTAGAATCCAGGGCTGTGGAGTCGGTGACTATTTTGCTGTAGTTGAAGTTGTGATAAAATGGACAAAGGGTTTCCCCACCCAATTTGCTGATCTGTAGGCGTCTAATCGATGAGACCCCCACAGATCACGAGAACGGGTGGGTCCGATGGGGTCCCCGGTACCTCCGTCAGATGCCTCGTTGCTTCCAGAGATGAATGGAGTAGAAGGGTCATGCGCAGCTGTCTGCTCCATTAATTTTGGGGAGGGACAAGGGGTCAGACGGAGGTACCTGGTATTGCATCCCCGTTCTCAGGATCTGTGGGGGTCTCATCTATGAAACGCCCACCAATCAGTAAGTGGATAGAGCCTAACTTGTTTAGTGGCAAAACCCCTTTAAGGATTTAGGCCTGGGATGAACAGCATTTATTGGCACAAGGGCTATACTGTCATACAGGCCCTTAAAGTTGAGCAGTACCAGTACCCTGGATGCACCAACAACCACAGTACAGCACAAAATGCCATCACAGAAGGCAAATAAATACCACTTCATAAACATTTCACAAAATAACAGCAGAGACCCCAGAGTAGATAACAATGATAATTTAGTTGGAGTTGGAAAGTTAAACCATTCACATAAGTTCAGGGCAGGAGCTTTGTACCTGGTTAAGCTGTAACTTGTACATCTGACTTCACATGTGGACCACGTATATGTGTCTCGCATATGGACCACGTACATCCATAGAAATCAATGGATCTGCAAAAAAAGACGGCACATACATGACATCCGCATGCATTTTTTGTTTTTTGTTTAAATGTTGCAACTAATTGGGCGGGGCAAGAAGTAGATTAGAAACCCATCAGCTTTTTTTTGCATATGTGAAGAAAACGGATGGCGTACTGATACAATATGGACTGATCACATCACATCTGCATTTTCTGAAGATTAGCAGTGGACACACCCGTCTGAATTAGCCCTTATTTTTTGTCTTTTACATTTTTATTCATTTAACTGTATTATATGCTTAAAATATTATAATCTCCATAATAATAATAATCTCGGTAATAATCATCTCCATAATAAAAATAATCACAATAATAATAATCCTAGTAATAATCATCATAATAATATGAATAATAATCATCATAATCTGAATAATAATCTCTGAGAAAATCCCTCTATATACTAGTGCATTAGGCCTGTGCCACAGTGTGATAGTGAAGTGCTTGGTTACATAAAATCCTCCCATAGACAACCACTAACCCCATAGCCAAGTGTATCTCTATGGCAAGTGGAGTGTGGAGGTTGTAAATTAATTGCATAATTTAGAGCCTTGTGTCTGGGGAAGCCCTGGGAGATGTAGAGACGCCATATATGGACAGATGGTGATATCTCCCTGATTATGTGGTCCCTGGTCTGCTGCTAACCCGACACTTCTACAAAAAGGATTCCCTGCCCGATGTCTGCAGATACAAGGAGTCTGTGGAGTCTGTGGAGGTCATTCAGTATCGCAAGTCACAGAAACCTGGTATTCAACCGTTCTGACTTTAAAAGTATCGCACAAGTACCAGGATTTTGAGGCATTGTAGTCAAGAGCGTTTGTAAACTGGGCTTTCCTTGTTTTCCCATGTGGATCCTGCATTATCCATGCAGCTTTTGCTCTCTGTTGAGCAGCGGGCACGTGACCGCCATTCAGGGCCGGTTAAAGGTTTTAGTAGGCCCCTGGGTGACAGAGCCTTAGTGGGTGCCTTTTGTGGGCCTCCCTCCTGTAGCTGCACTGGATCCCCCCCTCCCCCAGTAGCTTCACTGTAAACCCCCTCCCCCTTTAGCCACACTGCCCCCCTCCCCCTGTAGCCATAATGGATCCTCCCCCTGTAGCCATAATGGATCCTCCCCCTGTAGCCATAATGGATCCCTCCCCTTGTAGTCACACTGCCCCCCCCCCCTTCCCCTCTGGGAAAGAAAAAAAGCCTGCAGGCTTCTTTCTTCTCATGTGCCTGCCATACGCCGCCGCCTAGAGTGTGAAGGGACGCTTTGGGGGGACAGGAAAGGTGAGCTTTGGATTCTGCTTCTATGCTCCCGATGAGCGCAGCATAGAGGCAGAAAAGTAATCCAGCCGGATGGTGATCATTTGTACCAGTGTCTAAAAGCAACAGTGGTACAGGTGCTGGCGACGGGCCTGCCGCCATATACGGGGCAGACTACATACGACCACTGATTGATTGCAGGACTTGCTGCAGCCAGAGACCGGCAGCCGCGTGCGGTGATTCATATTTTGCTACTAATATTCTCTTTGAAGTAAATGTTTATCTATTTGTTGAGTTTACATTTTTTGTTTCTTCAGTTCCAGAGAGCTCATCCTCAAGTTTACAAGGAGCGTCTCCCCACGCCGGAGAGCGAAGCCGCAATCTTTCCAGAAAAGACGAGCCTCAAATCTCAGTTATCGTTTTTTGCTATCAAAAGGCCTTTTCAGTCATTTCAGCGGACACGAAGCTTTCGTATGTAAATGACCGGAGATGTAGGTGACTGTTTACAATATAGTGATAAAACTGTACAAGCCGAGCTGCAAGACACGAGATGTGATGGACACTTATCAGTATATTGGTATCCATTTACTAAACACCAGATCTGATGGCCACTGATAAGATACAATGGCCACTGATCAGCTGCAAGATACTAGATACGATGGCCACTATTCTGCAAGATAAGATGACCACTGATCAGTATGGAGGTACCAATCTGCAAGACAGAAGATACGGATAGCCGCAGATCAGTATGTAGGGACCAATCTGCCCACTATACTGCAAGACACAAGATCCAATGGCAACTAATCAGCTGCAGGACACAAGATATGATGGCCAGTATACTACAAGACACAACATTCGATGGCCACTGATCAGCTGCAGGACACAAGATTCGATGGCCACTATACTACAAGACACAAGATCCGATGGCCACTAATCAGCTGCAGGACACAAGATCCGATGGCCACTGATCAGCTGCAGGACACAAGATCCGATGGCCACTAATCAGCTGCAAGACACAAGATCCGATGGCCACTGATCAGCTGCAGGACACAAGATCCGATGGCCACTAATCAGCTGCAGGACACAAGATCCGATGGCCACTAATCAGCTGCAGGACACAAGATCCGATGGCCACTAATCAGCTGCAGGACACAAGATCCGATGGCCACTAATCAGCTGCAGGACACAAGATCCGATGGCCACTAATCAGCTGCAGGACACAAGATCCGATGGCCACTAATCAGCTGCAGGACACAAGATCCGATGGCCACTAATCAGCTGCAGGACACAAGATCCGATGGCCACTAATCAGCTGCAGGACACAAGATCCGATGGCCACTAATCAGCTGCAGGACACAAGATCCGATGGCCACTAATCAGCTGCAGGACACAAGATCCGATGGCCACTAATCAGCTGCAGGACACAAGATCCGATGGCCACTAATCAGCTGCAGGACACAAGATCCGATGGCCTGTTGATCAGTATATACAACATGTACCAAAAAGCAAGACACGAGGCGCTGGCCACTTACCAGTATTGAATCTTTTACAAAAGGTCATTTGCTAATTTGAACGTGAATTTTGTTCTGAGGCAGACATTTCAGGACTTATCCCCCTTGAGAATGTGTTTATATGTTCGTATGACTACTGAAACTCTTAGATTGACTTGACCAAATTCTCGGGGAACATTTCACATGTATTTGGCTATGTTGTGTTTTTTTTAAAAATTTTTTAGAATTTACAACGGGAATCTGTCCTGCGGATTTAGGCCGGCAAACCTTCACCAGGCTGTCATTCAGGATTATATTCTAGGAGATTCAACATTACACAGAAATAGATAGCTACATACAAATGACCTGTAAGGAGTCACAGGGGTGGGGAGGAGTTATGCTGAGATGTCTCCTCTTGGCTAAATTGATGTCCTTTACACGTGAATAACCACAAGTCTGGGTGGTAGCTGCTGAAAGTGTCATATCATGATGAATTTGTACTGTAGGACATTATTTAAACTGGGAGGGTCGTTCTAGCATGACTCCTCCCCGCCCCTGTGACTCTTTAGGTCATTTTTATATAGTGTTTAGTGCTCTTTTTCTGCATAATGAGAAATATCCCAAAATATAGAAGGACAACATTGTGACCCTGTCACTGTCCTAGTTGGTGAAGATTTGTGGGCCTAAATCCTCATGACAGGTTCCCTTTAAATCTTGTACATACTTGAATTTCTTTAATACACTGGATGACTGAAACCTAAGGTAGCACTGTATATACACGTTCAGATGTGTCATAATCTACTTAGTGTCACAGGTAAACCATTCTTTTTAATTATTAATAAATTTTTATATGTTTTCAAATTTGTCTTTTTTTATGCTTTTTTATATTAAAAAAAAACTGAGTGTAATAGAGAAATATAAAGTGAAGTTTTTTCTATTGATTAAAAATTGCTAAACTCAGCGATCGATCTGAAGTCCAGTTCCTCTAACTAGTGGAGGATCCTGCCATTTTAAGTTTTTGCATTTCAATCTTTTATTCCCCACCTTCCGAAGACCCAGAAATGTTTTATTTTTTCCATTTTTAGAGCTGTTTGGGGGCTTGTTTTCTGTGGGACAAATTGTATTTCTCAGTGGCAATGTTTCTTGTAGGCGTTGTTTTTACAATCTGCACGTTGTTATCATTGGTTTTGCTGGGCTTTTTTGGCATAAAAAAAGTTGCATAGAGTTTTTTTTTTTTTTTTTTTCACTGCTCAAAAGTTGCACAGCACTATTCCACTTCACTATACTGTTGTAAACCTAGAACCACTGGTAGTGCTACACTGTGCAAAGCCACTTTCATGACTTGTGACTTTTTAAAAAAAAGTCTCATAGTCACTCTAGTCCCCTTGTGGTGTATGTGCAACTTTTGATGCATTTTGCGCCTTTCTTGCAACTGTTTGAAAGGAAAAATTCCAGACACATATAGACACATATAGAGCATAAGAAGCCGCCTAATGATAAATTTCCCACGTTGCACCCCGAATGCCTACCCAAATAATAAAGGCAATCAGCCTAATGCTTAATGGCAGCTTTAGTCAAAAGTGAAGCTTCACTTAAAGCCTAACTGTAAAGTTATAGGGACTTTACCAAATTATTATATGTGATTCCCCCTTTGAAAACTAACAGAATGATGCCTACTTTGTGCTGCTCATCCCTTTTCAACATTATGGCATTTTCTGTTCTGAAAGTGTTTGACAACAAACTTTCTTCATCTAGGGAGGTGCCACAGTGCCAGGGGCTGTACACTTCTTCATCTAGGGAGGTGCCACAGTGCCAGGGGCTTTACGCTTCTTCATCTAGGGAGGTGCCACAGTGCCAGGGGCTTTACACTTCTTCATCTAGGGAGGTGCCACAGTGCCAGGGGCTGTACACTTCTTCATCTAGGGAGGTGCCACAGTGCCAGGGGCTGTACACTTCTTCATCTAGGGAGGTGCCACAGTGCCAGGGGCTGTACACTTCTTGATGACACTGTACACAGTAGACACAGGAACATTCAGGTCTTTGGAGATGGACTTGTAGCCTTGAGATTGCTCAGGCTTCCTCTCAATTTTGATTCTCGAGTCCTCAGACAGTTCTTTGTTCTTCTTTCTTTTCTCCATGCTCAATGTGGTCCACACAAGGACACAGGACAGAGGTTGAGTCAACTTTAATCCATTTCAACTGGCTGCAAGTGTGATTTTTCCAACAGTGACAATACTTTTGTCCACCCCCGTTTTTATATTTGGTGTGGAATTATATCCAGTTTGTTTTTTTTGTCAATTCTTTTTGTGGTTTTCCATTGAAGACAAATTAAATGAAGATGATAATACTAAAGAATTTCTGATTGCAATCATTTTTTGACAGAATTGCAGGGGTGCCAATACTTTTGTCCACCACTGTTTATGGTAACAGCCTGGCAGCTTCCCTCACATGGAGGAGCAGGGAACATGTAATAAGTGGGAGAAATCTTTAGTACATGAAGTCTATAGCCTGTGCTGTGTGAGCACGAAGGGTTAATAGCTTATCCACACAGAAGTTATACTGCCCGTGACAAGGTGGGAAAGGAGAAGCATGAGGTGCAGAGACAGAGAAAGTTCTGTAGAATCCCAGACTGGGATGGAGGGACTGATGGAGAACAGGGAGATCTTGTACCTCACTATTCTGTGCAGGAGACTTCTATACCCACTGTCTTGGACACATCTAGCTCTGCAACATTCACTGTCACATGACCTCCTCCTCTGTGAGCAGGGAGCAGCAGCTCCTCCTCTCCCATGTAACCAACTGAGAAACAAAGTGTAAACTAAGTACGGACTCCTGGGCTTGTCAGCAAAGGCAGAGGAAGCTGCTCCTGCAGCACTGAGGTAATCTGAGGGAGACTGACCCTATCTTGTATGTAACCCGGGGACTGCCTGTATAGGTAACAAAGATAATAGGCAAAGTTGTTTTACATCCCAAGAGCTATTGATTTGGGGAAAAAAGAAAACTTTACAGTTAATATTTAACTTGTAATAACCGTTTGGAAATTAAATGTCTTACACATATGCTGGTGTGTTGGTGATTCGTCGTCAGAACAGTTGTAATTGTCCCCCATAGTCAAGAAAGGCCTCTAAGCGTATACTGTGCTCTCCTGTAGGAAGCTGGATGATATTGTACAGACCGCTGTGCTTTTTCATACTGTGTTTCCTGCTGGATGCAACTTATACTGAGCAGGGATTCGCCTACCTGCCAGGAAAAGTCTATGGATACGTTTGGCATGTATGCCGGGAATTTTCTTTTATCCCTTAAAGAAAATCTACCACCAGGATGAACGGTTGTAAACCAAGCACACTGACATACTGGTGTGTGCCCCCACTAACATGATCCACTTTTCTTTAAGTTTCTTATGCCCTTGTTTTTTTTTAGAATAAAAGGCTTTAAAAATTATTACAAATTATACAAATGAGCCAGTGAATAAGAAGCTAAGGAAGAGCAGATCCTGCCAGAGGGAGCACACACCAGAATGTCAGTGTGCTTGGTTTACAATCCTTGATCCTAGTGCTAGATGTTCTTTCAAGTGCTGAATATTATTGATTATTTATCCATAGGATTAATAAATAAAATTCTATTTCTGGGTCCCATACTGATTAGCTGTTTGAAGTCTCATCTTTGTAGAAGACAGCAATGCATTTTCTTCACTTCCTATCTAGCACATGTATAGTGGCTGTAAATGGTATTGCAGCTCAGCCCCATTCACTTGAATTGGAGTTGGACCCAGGCCACATGATGAATGGATGTGATGTTACTGGAAGCTGAGCTTAGAGGGTGACCACGACCGAATGAAACGGCTGATCATCAGGGTTGGTGGGCGTCAGTCCTATACTGATCACCTATTCTAAGAATAACTATAAAAATAACTAAATAAATTGGAATACTGTCTAAACAACAAATAAAACTGACAATGCTGCTTTTATAAAATTGGGGTTACAGCCATCTTGATGGAATTGGAGAATTCTGGTTTGCTTGCTTATAAAAGATGTCTTTTTTTTTATTTTCTAAATGTATTTTTAATAGAGATTTTACAAGAAGTACAAGAGAAGAAATTAAAATAAAAAAAAAAAAAAAAAGCCATAGGCATCCAGCAGGCCCCACAAGATAAGCAAAACAGAGAGAAAAAAACTGTAATTCTACAGAAAAGACAGAAATATTGGCTCCCAGACGGAGGGCAGACCTACATAAGTTGTGAGACCGGGCCTGCACAAACAGTATATCCCCTATCACAACTGAGGAACTCTAGAACCATAATCAGAGAAGACGAGGGAAGACCGTCTAGGGCACTTCATGTCGTGGGTTGGCCGAAAAGTGTCCAACTGCACCCACACCATAGGCACCTGCATTGATCAGGTAGATCATTGGGCAGAGGGGGAGATGAATATCTAGGATTTGAAGCAAAAGCCACTGCACTTGCGACCAAGAAGGTTAAATAAGGGGGCATTCCCAAAATAGGTAAAACCCCTTGACAGGGAGATTTGCATACATACAACAGATCTCTGAGACCAATGGGGCAAGGGTGTGTAAGAGCTGAAGGGTATGGGACTAGTACAGGAACAGCTTATATTTTTTCTCCTTATTTGTAACACAAACACAGAAAATGTACAATAGGGACTCCTTCAGGTAACCAGTATGTTAATATAGGCACCAGCTCAAATCTATAAGTGGGCTCATAGCTATCCAAATCAGGCACATACACTCACCGGCCACTTTATTAGGTACAGCTGTCCAACTGCTCGTTAACACTTAATCACATGGCAGCAACTCAGTGCATTTAGGCATGTAGACATGGTCAAGACAATCTCCTGCAGTTCAAACCGAGCATCAGTATGGGGAAGAAAGGTGATTTGAGGCCTTTGAACGTGGCATGGTTGTTGGTGCCATAAGGACTGGTCTGAGTATTTCAGAAACTGCTGATCTACTGGGATTTTCACGCACAACCATCTCTAAGGTTTACAGAGAATGGTCCGAAAAAGAAAAAACAAAAGAGTGAGCGGCAGTTCTGTGGGCGGAAATGCCTTGTTGATGCCAGAGGTCAGAGGAGAATGGGCAGACTGGTTCGAGCTGATAGAAAGGCAACAGTGACTCAAATCGCCACCCGTTACAACCAAGGTAGGCAGAAGAGCATCTCTGAACGCACAGTACGTCGAACTTTCAGGCAGATGGGCTTCAGCAGCAGAAGACCACACCGGGTGCCACTCCTTTCAGCTAAGAACAGGAAACTGAGGCTACAATTTGCACAAGCTCATCGAAATTGGACAGTAGAAGATTGGAAAAACGTTGCCTGGTCTGATGAGTCTCGATTTCTGCTGCAACATTCGGATGGTAGGGTCAGAATTTGGCGTCAACAACATTAAAGCATGGATCCATCCTGCCTTGTATCAACGGTCCAAGCTGGTGGTGGTGGTGTCATGGTGTGGGGAATATTTTCTTGGCACTCTTTGGGCCCCTTGGTACCAATTGAGCATCGTTGCAACGCCACAGCCTACCTGAGTATTGTTGCTGACCATGTCCATCCCTTTATGACCACAATGTACCCTGTAACATCTGATGGCTACTTTCAGCAGGATAATGCGCCATGTCATAAAGCTGGAATCATCTCAGACTGGTTTCTTGAACATGACAATGAGTTCACTGTACTCAAATGGCCTCCACAGTCACCAGATCTCAATCCAATAGAGCATCTTTGGGATGTGGTGGAACGGGAGATTCGCATCATGAATGTGCAGCCGACAAATCTGCGGCAACTGTGTGATGCCATCATGTCAATATGGTCAATATGGACCAAAATCTCTGAGGAGCTTCCAGCACCTTGTTGAATCTATGCCACGAAGAATTGAGGCAGTTCTGAAGGCAAAAGGGGGTCCAACCCGTTACTAGCATGGTGTACCTAATAAAGTGGCCGGTGAGTGTATAGTTTGATAATACCCTGTAGAGATCTTAAAGAAAGGGACCTTGAACCCTGAAATTCAGATGCTTGTGTATCGTCTCTTATAACACCTCTGTGTAATGTCCCTCTGGATGGGTCCAGTTGGTATAATGGTTGGCTGGAGAGGGTTTGTCCAGTCTTCCCATGCTGCTCTTGGACTTCCTTCCCTTATGTCTCCTGACTTGCCTTCCTTCCAATAGCTCCCCTTTACTTCCACCTACTGCCAAATGCAGTATCATGTTAACACCTACAGAACATTATGCAGTACTACTGAAAGGTTAACATGTGATGTTTGAGATATGTTGAAACATTGGTTATCTTCCTTGCAGAATCCCAGGCAGTGATTGGTTGGTGTCCTGGAAATCTTCAAAACAGAGATTCTATAAATTCCCTCTCTGACCTTATCTTTTTGTTCTTTTGCACATATATGCAACCCAGCATGGGAGGACTGGACAAACCCACTCCAGCCAACCATTATACCAACTGGACCCATCCAAGGGGACATGACACAGAGGTGTTATAAGAGAGGATAAACAAGCGTCTGCATTTCAGGGTTCAAGGTCCCTTTTTTATGATCTCTACAGGGTAGTATCAGACTATATGTGCATGATTTGGATAGTTATGAGCCCACTAATACCTACCAGCCAGCAAGCCCTCTGAACCACTGTACTGGGGCTGAGGTACTCTAAAATTCTTGTTCTACAGCCAGCCAGTCCAGGGCTCTCCCCTTCACCATATGCCCAGTAAATTTATATCCCTGCAGATACCCTTTTCCATTTTTCTAATTAAAAATGTTTAGGTACACCATCAGGGGTCTGGGTCTAGGAGTCTACCATAAATGGAAGAGATAAAGACATTGGTGGACTAGGTCACCTCAAAGTGCGCTGCTTTGGAGACCTGGGCACCCTGGAACAGGGAGGAGACATAGGGGGAGAGGTATCGTAATATTGTAGAGTTAGACTAGACCAGTCTACTGCTTCACTAGAATAATCACTGTGTCTGATGCTGGGTGACAAATCTGTCGCGGTTTAAAAATGTCCAGTCCTACTTTTGTACCATCTAATAGTTGCTCAAGTTAAAGGAACACAAAAGTCAAATGTAGTTCACTGAATAATACGTGTTACAGGGAGGAGCAGGACTCATTTTCATTGCATTTCTAGACCCTAGAGTCCTGCTCCTCCTTTCAGGCCCCACACATGTTATTATAGACTGGGGCTCATTTACTTAATCGGACCATTTTTTCAGAATCCATCGAGTTTTCCAACGGCCACGCCTCCTGATTTCTGTTGCGTGAAAGCCGGCGCGATTACGTCGAAATCCGATCGCGTGCGCCAAAATCCCGGCGAAATTCGGCGCAAAACGGGAAAAATCAGGAAACCTAATGAAAGTCCGGGCCACGGAGCCCTTAGTAAATGAGACTGTGAGCTGTGCCTGGAGTGTTCCTTTTATTGCGCACAGACTTTTGGACCATTTTTAAGACCTGCCCCTTTATTTTATACAAGCCAGAAAAGTGCCCAAAAACGGTAAAACAAATGTAGTGCAGGGAATTACAAGCAGTTTTTTTTTTTCCGTAAATATCTCCAGAATTCTGGTTCAGACATCTCGATAATTCTCCCCCAAAGTGTTTTTAGTCTGGAGGTATTGAAACTGACAGGACCAAGGGAGGTTATGTCTTGCCTGAAGGTCAGCAAAGGACAAAAGGTCACAATATGGCAACACTGTCTGCTCTTCATTTCCATCCCTGTATGCATAGCAATGTTTTCCTTATGTTTCCCAGAATTATTCATGCTGACTTCACCAATGTGGCTCTTCGGTCAAAGCTCCACATCTTTATTCTGTGTAGGAATCCTCAAAGATCCCTCCGTTTAGCTTGGACGGGATTTTGGCCAAACTTTGCCTGTTGGACAGATGGGCTCACAAATAACTCTACGATATTTCTGTATTCCAAGCCGTCAGCCCTCTTCCTCTGCTGGGGATGGGATGAGGTGTTTGCGCTGAGACGCTCTCTTCAGTTAGTAGCTGACATGGTGATGTGCATTACGGCTTGTGGTTTGCTCAAACTTGGCTTTGCAAACTTAAAGGAAATCTGTCATCAGGATTTCACATTTTCATCTAATGACAGGTCCTCATGTAGTACTTCCCATTGTTACTTTTTAGTACCAATTCTAAATCAGTTTTTTTTTTAATTAAAGGGGTATTCTCATTTCGGCAAATTATTGTTATTGTTTGCATGATGAAAAATTAGAAATTTTTCCGAAATACTTTCTGTATCAATTCCTTGTGGTTTTCAGGATCTCTGCTTGCTGTCATTCTTTAAGAATGTTCTATGTTTACTTCCAGTGGGCCGAAATCTGACCATGGTCACACAGGTGCACGGCTCGTTATATCACACAGCTCTGATTACTAACGAGCTGTGCACCTGTGTGACCATGGTCAGATTTCTGTCCACTGGAAATAAACAAAGAAGCTTCCTATAGAATGACAGCAAGCAGAGATCTAGAAAACCACGAGAAATTGATACAGAAAGTATATCGGAAAATTGTATAACTTTTCATTATACAAACAATAGCATGTTTTTGCTGAAATGGAAATACCCCTTTAATATTACTGGTTTTAGTAGATAAAAGTATATCCGGCTCCCTACCAGCAAACTGCATCAAGTCATAGGGGTGTCTGAGTCCCTGTGTCACCATCATTATCTCCTCACAGCTATCCCTCCTTCTCTAAGGACCCTGTAACCCCATGCCTCAAGCATATCTCTGCCAGCTCACATGAGTAGGAGGGAAGGGGGGGGAGAAGGGAGAGCTGTGAGGAGATAATGATGATGACGACACAGGACAATTTGATGCAGTTTGCAGGCAGCGAGCCACGTATCCTTGTGTATACTTATAAAAGGGAATGGAACAAGTAATGTTGATTAAAAAAGCAGATTGGGAATTAGTAATAAAAAGGCTACAGGAACCTGTCATTAGGTGAAAATGTGTAATCCGGATGATTGGTTCCCTTTTAAGTTGGCAAAGCCACGTTTGAACAAATCACAAGACTTCTGAAACAAAACTATTATGTTAATTTTAAAAGCAGATTGGGAATTGGTATTAAAAAGTCTATGGGAACCTATCATTACGTGAAAATATGTAATGCTGATGACAGGTTCTTTTTTTTGAACAGGGATAGAAAAGACCAAAATTATAAATTATTGTAAGAAAAAGGCAGATGTTGCCTGCAAATTTCCTCATATATTTTCAATAGTAAAGAAAAAAAATAACTCCATCTAACCAATTGTTTAGCAAAATCTGTTCTTGTGGTGTCATGAGACAATGTTACCAGTAGAGGGCAGCATTGTGAGACTTATAGGGCCGGACGCCGCACAGTTTTGTCTCCAGCACTTGACATTTGGGATAGGTGTATTATACTTCTTGCAGCGATGGTATAATAAAGAGCGAGGACGACAAAGGAACGCGGGGCAGCCCAGCAATTCAGAGGACAATGTGGATCTCGCTATGAAGTGATGGGAAGGTTTCGGCTGTGGGAGGACTGAATGCATCAGTAAAGTGAAAGTGGGATTACTAATGTATGTAGAATGGGCATCCTGCAGTCAGGTTACATAAACCTTTTTACTGAGGATATTTATGAGGTGTGTTACATAGATATCACATGCTGGGCCACTAGAGATGAGCGAACACTAAAATGCTCGGGTACTCGTTATTCGAGACGAACTTTTCCCGATGCTCGAGTGCTCGTCTCGAATAACGAACCCCATTGAAGTCAATGGGAGACTCGAGCATTTTTCAAGGGGACCAAGGCTCTGCACAGGGAAGCTTGGCCAAACACCTGGGAACCTCAGAAAAGGATGGAAACACCACGGAAATGGACAGGAAACAGCAGGGGCAGCATGCATGGATGCCTCTGAGGCTGCTTAATCGCACCATTATGCCAAAATTATGGGCAACAGCATGGCCATGACAGAGTGACAGAATGAAGCTAGATAGCATGTAAAACATCCAATAATTGACCCTGACACTATAGGGGACGGCATGCAGAGGCAGAGGCAGCGGCAGCAGGCTAGAGAGTGGCATGGCGACATACCCTAATTGGACTCAGGCTTCAAACCAATGGGTGTCAGAGAGGAACCAAAGGAGGTGAGCAAGAAGCGCTCAAATAATATCGGTACATGATAAAAGTTTGCCAGTATATTTTGTGGATTACACAGCAGGGTGGCGACAAAGTTAACATGGAAGCCATGAAAACAACCCAAAATTCTGCCTGACACAGCTCGTTTGATAAGGGGACCATGTATGCTTACAGTTCATGCCAGTCGCTGCACTGGCTGCCAGTCTCCTTTCGAATACAGTTTAAAATAATAATAACCCTCATCCATAAAGCTCTGTATAATGCTGCACCCTTCTACCTCTCCTCTCTTATCTCAGTCTATCGCCCAACCCGTGCTCTTAGATCCGCCAGTGATCTTAGATTAACCTCTACCCTAGTGCGGACCTCCCACTCGCGTCTCCAAGACTTCTCTAGAGCTGCACCAATTCTATGGAATGCTCTGCCCCGGACTATCAGACTAATACCTAACCTCCAAAGTTTCAAACGTGCTCTTAAAACCCATTTCTTTAGGCAAGCCTATAACACTCATTAACTGCATGAAGTTTTAACTCTTCTACTAACCCGTCCTGTGTCGTCCTCCCATCTGTTATCCAGCAACCAACAGGCACCAGACTTCTCTGCAGTCCCATTCACCCTGGACCTGGTATATAAGATGACGGCTGAGTGGTTCAAGCGACAGCAATTCCATTTATTATATTTTTTTCTATTCCCTAAGAAGAATGGCTTGACCATTAAATATTCTTTTACCTCGTGTTACCCCATCATCTTCATAAACCGTAAGCTCTGGCGAGCAGGGACCTCACTCCTGTTGTTCCATACAAATGTTGTGCTCTGTTACATTACATTTGTATTTGTTTCCTATGATTTGTAAAGCGCTACAGAATATGATGACGCTATATAAATAAAGATTATTATTATTATTATTATGGAGGCAGTGAACTAGTAGTAGATTAAAGGTGCTGCAACTATGTTAGTTGGATCTTGGGATGGAGCTGGCGCTCCGCTGCCAGGCGAGCTTTTGCCAATCCAAGCCCCTGTCTCTAGGCTACTCCCCAAACAGCACTTCTAAGAACCTTTTGTATAAGATCAAGTGTAGTAGCGTTCTTATAAGTTTAGGATATGGCGGGTGAGGGGAATGTAAACAGATGCGCAAGAAGCGCTGAAATAATATCCCTAAATGGTAAAAGTTTGCAAGTATATTTTGTGGATTACACAGCAGGGTGGCGACAAAGTTAACAACTTTGATGTGGAATGCCCTGTAATAGCTCTTGGGCGGTGTGCCTTTTATCGCCTAGGCTCAGCAGTTTCAGCACCGCCTGCTGTTGCTTAGCGACGGCACTGCTGCTGTGCCTAGAGCTACCGACTGATGGCGCCATGCCCACGGATGGTAATTCGGAGGAGGAGGAGGTGGAGGAGGGGTGGGAGGAGGTATAGTAGGCCTTTGAGACCTGGACCGAGGTAGGCCCCGCAATTCTCTGCGTCGGCAGTATATGACCAGCCCCAGGGTCAGACTCGGTCCCAGCCTGCACCAAGTTAAGTGTAGTAGCGTTCTTATAAGTTTGGGATATGGCGGGTGAGGGGAATGTAAACAGATGCGCAAGAAGCGCATGATGCGCATGGAGCTGGCGCTCCGCTGCCAGGCGAGCTTTCGCCAATTCAAGCCCCTGTCTCTAGGCTACTCCCCAAACAGCACTTCTAAGAACCTTTTGTATAAGATCAAGTGTAGTAGCGTTCTTATAAGTTTAGGATATGCCGGGTGAGGGGAATGTAAACAGATGCGCAAGAAGCGCTGAAATAATATCCCTAAATGGTAAAAGTTTGCCAGTATATTTTGTGGATAACACAGCAGGGTGGCGACAAAGTTAACAACTTTGATGTGGAATCCATGAAAACAACCCAAATTTCTGCCTGACACACCTCGTTTGATAAAGGGACGATGTATGGAGGCAGCTATATGGACGACTTTTGGAGGTAGCAATGGAGACAACGTGTGGAGGCTGCTATGGAGACAATTTAATTTGGATAGTGCCTGTATGTGGCAGTCCCAAACATTTTTCAAACCAGAGGAGCAGGTAGGTGGCCCTGCAGTAAAATGGAATAGATTGAGTGCCTGTATGTGGCAGTCCCAAAAATGTTTCAAACCAGAGGAGCAGGTAGGTGGCCCTGCAGTAAAATGGAATAGATTGAGTGCCTGTATGTGGCAGTCCCAAAAATGTTTCAAACCAGAGGAGCAGGTAGGTGGCCCTGCAGTAAAATGGAATAGATTGAGTGCCTGTATGTGGCAGTCCCAAAAATTTTTCAAACCAGAGGAGCAGGTAGGTGGCCCTCCAGTAAAATGGAATAGATTGAGTGCCTGTATGTGGCAGTCCCAAAAATGTTTCAAACCAGAGGAGCAGGTAGGTGGCCCTGCAGTAAAATGGAATAGATTGAGTGCCTGTATGTGGCAGTCCCAAAAATGTTTCAAACCAGAGGAGCAGGTAGGTGGCCCTCCAGTAAAATGGAATAGATTGAGTGCCTGTATGTGGCAGTCCCAAAAATGTTTCAAACCAGAGGAGCAGGTAGGTGGCCCTGCAGTAAAATGGAATAGATTGAGTGCCTGTATGTGGCACTCACAAAAATTGTTTCAAACAGAGGACCGGGTAGGTGGCCCTCCAGAAAAATTAAATGCATGAAGTACTATAGCAAGAGCCAGTGGGCCCTGTCAAAAAATAGCCATTTTCCTCTGCTTTACTGTACAAAGAGGAGGAGAAGGAGGAAAATGAGGAGGAGGAGGAGTGGATCAATTATTCAGGTTGAGCTTCCTTCACCTGGTGGAGATTGGAAATTCTGAGAAATCCAGCCTTTATTCATTTTAATAAGCGTCAGCCTGTCAGCGCTGTCAGTCGACAGGCGTGTACGCTTATCGGTGATGATGCCACCAGCTGCACTGAAAACCCGCTCGGACAAGACGCTAGCGGCAGGGCAGGCAAGAACCTCCAAGGCGTACAGCGCCAGTTCGTGCCACATGTCCAGCTTTGAAACCCAGTAGTTGTAGGGAGCTGTGTGATCATTTAGGACGATGGTATGGTCAGCTACGTACTCCCTCACCATCTTTCTGTAAAGATCAGCCCTACTCTGCCGAGACTGGGGACAGGTGACAGTGTCTTGCTGGGGTGACATAAAGCTGGCAAAAGCCTTGTAAAGCGTACCCTTGCCAGTGCTGGACAAGCTGCCTGCTCGCCTACTCTCCCTCGCTACTTGTCCCGCAGAACTACGCACTCTGCCGCTAGCGCTGTCAGAAGGGAAATACTGTTTCAGCTTGTGCACCAGGGCCTGCTGGTATTCATGCATTCTCACACTCCTTTCCTCTGCAGGGATGAGAGTGGAAAGATTTTGCTTGTACCGTGGGTCCAGGAGAGTGAACACCCAGTAATCGGTGCTGGAATAAATTCTTTGAACGCGAGGGTCACGGGATAGGCAGCCTAGCATGAAATCTGCCATATGCGCCAGAGTACCAACGCGTAAGAATTCACTCCCCTCACTGGCCTGACTGTCCATTTCCTCCTCCTCCAACTCCTCCAACTCCTTCTGCCCATACACGCTGAACAGTAAAGGACTCAACAATGGTCCCCTCTTGTGTCTCGCCAACATTCTCCTCCTCTTCCTCCTCATCCTCCTCCACCTCCACCTCCTCCGATATGCGCTGAGAAACAGACCTGAGGGTGCTTTGGCTATCAACAAGGGAATATTCTTCCCCTGTCTCTTGTGACGAGCGCAAAGCTTCCGACTTCATGCTGACCAGAGAGTTTTTCAACAGGCCAAGCAGCGGGATGGTGAGGCTGATGATGGCGGCATCGCCACTGACCATCTGTGTTGACTCCTCAAAGTTACTCAGCACCTGACAGATATCAGACATCCACGTCCACTCCTCATTGTAGACTTGAGGAAGCTGACTGACCTGACTACCAGTTCTGGTGGAAGTTGACATCTGGCAGTCTACAATCGCTCTGCGCTGCTGGTAAACTCTGGATAACATGGTCAGTGTTGAATTCCACCTCGTGGGCACGTTGCACAACAGTCGGTGAGCGGGCAGTTGGAGGCGGCGCTGCGCTGCCCTGAGAGTGGCAGCATCTGGGCTGGACTTCCTGAAATGCGCACAGATGCGGCGCACCTTCGTGAGCAAATCAGACAGATTGGGGTATGTCTTGAGGAAACGCTGAACTATCAGATTTAACACATGGGCCAGGCATGGCACATGTGTCAGTCTGCCGAGTTGCAGAGCCGCCACCAGGTTACGGCCGTTGTCACACACAACCATTCCCGGCTTGAGGTTCAGCGGTGCCAGCCACAGATCAGTCTGCGCCGTGATGCCCTGTAATAGCTCTTGGGCGGTGTGCCTTTTGTCGCCTAGGCTCAGCAGTTTGAGCACCGCCTGCTGTCGCTTAGCGACGGCACTACTGCTGTGCCTAGAGCTACCGACTGATGGCGCCGTGCCCACGGATGGTAGTTCGGAGGAGGAGGTGGAGGAGGGGTGGGAGGAGGAGGAGGCATAGTAGGCCTGAAACACCTGGACCGAGGTAGGCCCCGCAATCCTCGGCGTCGGCAGTATATGAGCAGCCCCAGGGTCAGACTCGGTCCCAGCCTCCACCAAGTTAACCCAATGTGCCGTCAGAGATATATAGTGGCCCTGCCCGGCAGCACTCGTCCACGTGTCCGTGGTCAGGTGGACCTTGTCAGAAACGGCGTTGGTCAGGGCACGGATTATGTTGTCTGACACGTGCTGGTGCAGGGCTGGGACGGCACATCGGGAAAAGTAGTGGCGGCTGGGGACCGAATACCGAGGGGCGGCCGCCGCCATGAGGCTGCGAAAGGCCTCGGTCTCTACTAGCCTATAGGGCAGCATCTCCAGGATTAGCAATCTGGAAATGTGCACATTAAGGGCTTGGGCGTGCGGGTGGGTTGCACTATATTTGCGTTTCCGCTCCAGCGTCTGGGGTATGGAGAGCTGAACGCTGGTGGATGCTGTGGAGGATCGTGGAGGCGACGATGGGGTTTTTGTGGCAGGGTCCTGGGCAGGGGGCTGACTAGCAGCTGACACAGGGGAAGGAGCAGTGGTGTGCACGGCCGGAGGTGAACGGGCTTGTTGCCACTGAGTGGGGTGTTTAGCATTCATATGCCTGCGCATACTGGTGGTAGTTAAGCTAGTAGTGGTGGAACCCCTGCTGAGCCTGGTTTGGCAAATGTTGCACACCACAGTCCGTCGGTCATCCGGTGTTTCCTTAAAGAACCTCCAGACTTCTGAAGATCTAGCCCTCGCCGCAAGAGCCCTCGCCACGGGAGCTTCACTAGTTGACACATTTGGCGCTGATGCACCAGCTCTGGCCCTGCCTCTCCGTCTGGCCCCACCACTGCCTCTTCCAACCTGTTCTGGTCGAGGACTCTCCTCCGTCTCAGAAGCACTGTGTTCACCCGGCCTCTCAACCCAGCTTGGGTCTGTCACCTCATCATCCTCCGATCCCTCAGTCTGCTCCCCCCTCGGACTTCCTGCCCTGACAACAACTTCCCCACTGTCTGACAACCGTGTCTCCTCATCGTCGGACACCTCTTTACACACTTCCACTACGTCAAGAAGGTCATCATCACCCACAGACTGTGACTGGTGGAAAACCTGGGCATCGGAAAATTGCTCAGCAGCAACCGGACAAGTGGTTTGTGACTGTGGGAAGGGTCCAGAAAACAGTTCCTCAGAGTATGCCGGTTCAAATGCCAAATTTTCCTGGGAGGGGGCAGACTGGGGGGGAGGAGGCTGAGGTGCAGGAGCAGGAGGAGTGGCGATTTCGGTGACATGGGTGGACTGCGTGGAAGACTGACTGGTGGTGGACAAATTGCTCGAAGCATTGTCAGCAATCCACGACATCACCTGTTCGCACTGTTCTTGCCTCAACAGTGCTCTACCACGAGTCCCAGTAACTTCAGACATGAACCTAGGGAGTGTAGCTCTGCGGCGTTCCCCTGCTCCCTCATCAGCAGGTGGTGTCTCACCCCGCCCAGGACCACGGCCTCTGACCCCTGCAGTAGTTGGACGCCCACGTCCCCGCCCTCGTCCTCTACCCCTAGCCCTCGGGTTAAACATTTTTAAAATGAGAGTTATAACTTTATTTTTTTTTTAACTTTTTTTTGTTTTTTTTTGTGTTTTTTGTTTTTTTTTTGAGTTTTTAAAACCAAACAATGCTATCCTATTGCTATGGCTATTTTCTAGCCAAGTATCAAAGCACACTACTATGCCAGATGAGATGACACTGAGTTAGTGCCTAATTGAAATCCAACCCCTACTAAATTTTCCCACTTCGGTCTTTGCTATGGATATGTGCGTCACTAAGCGCAGAACACAGCGGTCGCAAGTCTCACTACAAATTGCTCAGAATTGGCTAGTACATGCACTGCAGAAAGTACAGCCACCAGCAGATCAACCAGAAATCAAATATATAGAACGCTACTGTAGGCTTCAAGAAGCTGTTTGTATTCTCCTATGGCTATTTTCTAGCCAAGTATCAAAGCACACTACTATGCCAGATGAGATGACACTGAGTTAGTGCCTAATTGAAATCCAACCCCTACTAAATTTTCCCACTTCGGTCTTTGCTATGGATATGTGCGTCACTAAGCGCAGAACACAGCGGTCGCAAGTCTCACTACAAATTGCTCAGAATTGGCTAGTACATGCACTGCAGAAAGTACAGCCACCAGCAGATCAACCAGAAATCAAATATATAGAACGCTACTGTATGCGTAAGTAAGCTCTTTGTATTCTCCTATGGCTATTTTCTAGCCAAGTATCAAAGCACACTACTATGCCAGATGAGATGACACTGAGTTAGTGCCTAATTGAAATCCAACCCCTACTAAATTTTCCCACTTCGGTCTTTGCTATGGATATGTGCGTCACTAAGCGCAGAACACAGCGGTCGCAAGTCTCACTACAAATTGCTCAGAATTGGCTAGTACATGCACTGCAGAAAGTACAGCCACCAGCAGATCAACCAGAAATCAAATATATAGAACGCTACTGTATGCGTAAGTAAGCTCTTTGTATTCTCCTATGGCTATTTTCTAGCCAAGTATCAAAGCACACTACTATGCCAGATGAGATGACACTGAGTTAGTGCCTAATTGAAATCCAACCCCTACTAAATTTTCCCACTTCGGTCTTTGCTATGGATATGTGCGTCACTAAGCGCAGAACACAGCGGTCGCAAGTCTCACTACAAATTGCTCAGAATTGGCTAGTACATGCACTGCAGAAAGTACAGCCACCAGCAGATCAACCAGAAATCAAATATATAGAACGCTACTGTATGCGTAAGTAAGCTCTTTGTATTCTCCTATGGCTATTTTCTAGCCAAGTATCAAAGCACACTACTATGCCAGATGAGATGACACTGAGTTAGTGCCTAATTGAAATCCAACCCCTACTAAATTTTCCCACTTCGGTCTTTGCTATGGATATGTGCGTCACTAAGCGCAGAACACAGCGGTCGCAAGTCTCACTACAAATTGCTCAGAATTGGCTAGTACATGCACTGCAGAAAGTACAGCCACCAGCAGATCAACCAGAAATCAAATATATAGAACGCTACTGTATGCGTAAGTAAGCTCTTTGTATTCTCCTATGGCTATTTTCTAGCCAAGTATCAAAGCACACTACTATGCCAGATGAGATGACACTGAGTTAGTGCCTAATTGAAATCCAACCCCTACTAAATTTTCCCACTTCGGTCTTTGCTATGGATATGTGTGCCACTAAGAGCTAAACACAACGGTAGCAAGTCCCCCTGCTAATTCCTCACAAAATGGTACTAGATGCAAATTAAAATAAAAAAAGTAGAACGTTATTGTAGCCCTAAGAAGGGCTGTTGGGTTCTTTGAGAATCACTCCTGCCTAACAGTAAGCTAATAGAACACCCTAACGCTTTCCCTGACCAGCAGCAGCTCTCTCCCTAGCGGCATCCAGACACAGAATGATCCGAGCAGCGCGGGCAGCGGCTAGTCTATCCCAGGGTCACCTGATCTGGCCAGCCAACCACTGCTATCGACGTGTAAGGGTACCACGTCATGCTGGGTGGAGTGCAGAGTCTCCTGGCTTGTGATTGGCTCTGTTTCTGGCCGCCAAAAAGCAAAACGGCGGGAGCTGCCATTTTCTCGAGTGGGCGAAGTATTCGTCCGAGCAACGAGCAGTTTCGAGTACCCTAATGCTCGACCGAGCATCAAGCTCGGACGAGCATGTTCGCTCATCTCTATGGGCCACATTTATCAAAACTAGTGCTGTCTGTACTGTGTGCAGTTTGCCTGTGGAGTGTGCAGGGGGCGCCAGATTCATCAAAAGTGAAGCACAGTCTTCATTAATCTGCACTGCTCGGGAAGTGTGCACCAAATTTTTTTGGGTGCACCTTTAGCATTGAGCATGCGACACAGTTGTGTCAAATCACAGTTGTAAATGTGGAGCCCACTCTGAGTACGCACCGGAGCGCCCCTTTACGTGCAGAATTTTGTGGCGCGGTGGACAAAGGGCGACCGTGACACAAAACTGGTGCAGACACTTTATAAATACATGTACACGCAGTTTGCACGTTCTCTTCAGTGCAAAGTCAGACAGAAAACTGGGGAAAACACTTGAGGGCCAATAACTCAGAATGGTCACCCCCCCCCTTCTCTACCATGATCCAGTGTCCTTATAATTCATGGAAACAGAACGCGGAAAGAACACGGTCAAAGGAGCTTCAATCACATGTCCATGCAGTATAGAAAGTGGAAGGACGGGGAGGCGGAGAAAGTACTACACGCCCCAGTAGCCTCTGCCCATAATTAGCACATTAGAGTGTAGTTTAGTTTAGAAAGTATTTTAGGATTAGGTAAAGATAGGTCAGGGCTTAGCTTGTTACTAGCCATGTACCATCACATCTGCCTTAATAGGTAGATTTCTGATGGTAAGTTCCTTTACATCTCATTAGCTGTGGAGCAGTTTAATGCAGAAAGCTAGAAACACAACAGTGTGAGGACACTCCCCCGATGCTCCAAGTTCACTAGCTGTTACACTGTGCAGGAGCACTCCCCCCTCCCACTGTGTGAGATTACAGCAAGCGGAGGGAGGGGTTGAAGTGTTGAGGGAGCAGAGGGGAGACAGTGTAACAGCATGTGAAGCTACAGCATGGAGGGGCTCTGGTAACACCCCCAGAGTCATTAGTATAGTATAATATAATAATTAGCATCATTGTAAAAGTTGATTTTAGAAGAAAGGAGGCCATGGCTAACAATTATAAGAATATTATCAGGGTCACCGTGCCTGGGTGCCCCTGGTTTATCATGATGTATTGGTCATGTTCATTTAATTTTTGTTATGTATCAGCACGCTATAATCTGACACAGCCTTTACTTTGCAATAGAACTGTCATTCTTACTATGCACAAGTAGCAATCTGCATCATTCTTCCTGAAATGTCCTCATTCTGATGATATTTCATTGAATGCAGATCCACCACAGGGTTTTATCTGAATTCTGCTGCAGTCACTTTTGGCTACATCTCAGGATTTAGCTCTGCCACGTTGCCACTTACAAGACATGAGGTTGACAAACAAGTTCTATGCCGGAAGTCTAATTGTGAATATAATTTTTCACAGTGAATTTCTCCTTATCATATTCCAGCACACTTCCCATAACTATACATATGGCGGTGGATAGTGGAGGCTCGAGCTGAGGCCCAGCCACAATCATCTGCTGCTCAGTCTATAAGGGAAAGAGCACAACACAGCGCGATGTATAGAAATACCAAATGTCAGCATCCATGTGATCCGCAGTCCTGCAGCTGACATTTGGCAATTGCCTACAGCATACGCCGCCGTCCAGTCTGTTTCTGTCTTCTACAGTGAAGGGATCTTCTAAGGACATAGACAGCGCACAAAAATCTATATTCTGTTGCTGAAAAATAGTTTCTACTAGAATAATAATATATTTTTTATTTATATAGCACACACAGATTAGGCAGTGCTGCACAAAGCATGGCAAATTGGTCCCAGTCCCCATGGGGCTGACAATCTAACAGTATGTTTTGGAGTGTGGGAGGAAGCTGGAGTACCTGGAGGAAACCCACGCAAACATGGAGAGAACATACAAACTCTTTGCAGATGTTGACCTGGGTGGGAATTGAACCCAGGACCCCAGCGCTGCAAGGCAGAAGCGCTACACTCTGCACTCTGGTTCTATACGAATATTTATAATTGTCACCAAGACGTTCCTGATAAGTTGTGATTGCTGGTGATAACACAGGTGTCGTTCTCCTGGGTGTAAATAAAATGATAAAAAGGAATCTGATATCATTGCATTTAGTCTTATATGTGATATACACATTTCTTCTGCTATATTTTTCCATGTTCACAACTTATAATTGTGTGCAGACACTAGAGAAGATATAGATGACCCCTATCTATTCTGTATTGTTATTGAGAGGATACACACAGAGGTGTAACATGGAACTGCTGGGCCCCTTTTCTAAATCTTTACCAGACCCCTGGCAGGGAAAATTAGCTCACAAACCCCATCCTTGTCCCCAAATCTACACCCCTAACTGTCCCCACAAAGTGCCCCAAGATAATATAATGTCTCTCTTAGGGATCCCCTTTTGCCCCAAAGCTCCTTCCTGAGCCCCCATACCTTATAATGCCCCCTTGTTATAATGCCTCCTTTTGTCTACTCCCCCTTTTCTGTAGCCCCATTCTTCCCTTTCCCCTTCTTTCCTTTTTGCTGCAAAAAAGAAAATATCAGATACTCATATTTCCCTGTTCCCCCACAGCAGTTCTTCTCATACGTGTCACTGCTATATTTCCCTGAAGCTGGCAGGTTGGATGATCCCATCTCATAGAACCTGTTATGGATACAGCAACCAGCAGACACTTGATGGAGATGTTTCCAGGAGCCTACAGCTTCCCTGCTTCACCATGGCATCCTGGGATAAACCGGCCTGGGACTGCTGCCTGGGACAAACCTCCTGGGACTACTGCCTGGGACAATCCTCTTGTGCCTGCTGCCTGGGACAAACCTCCGGTGGCCAGACATGGAGCAACAGAATCTAAGTCACTGTGACAGGTGTATGGCCTGACCCCAACTGACATGTACATATGTCCCCATGATGTCAGTAACTGGGATTACTCACACCCCAAGGAATTATGCGTAGCTGATCTTTTGTAATTTTATTCTTTCTTATTTTATAATTTCTTATTCTATCCCATCATGGAAAACCCCTTTTAAATGCGTTTTACAGTACTATATGTTGAGCCAAGTAGACTATTTATTCGGAAGACACCTGGCAAGTTCTGTCACTTGGTTGTAAAATTTATGTTAAATATCCTTAGTGCCAAGAAAAAAAATGGAATTACATCAAAGAAATCTTGGCTGGAGCAGATTCATCTTTGTCTGAGGGAGCAGTTACTGTATCTGCCAACGTTACCCAAGTTACAAGGCATTAGGAGATATAGATTTCCAAGCTCCATGTAATTATAGCTCTAAAACATCATATGCCGATACTATACATTTAGAGCTTCCCTCCAGGGAACAGCTGGAAACTTTGGTGAGAATTATGGAGCTTTACTTGAGGACACAATGGTGCAGTTTTGAAGATCCTCCACTGACCTCTTCTAGATGGTAGCAAAAACCTGAGGTGAACACGGCTATCATGCGGCTCTTACATAAAAGCACAACAAAACTCAACTGCATCATATTGTGCTACTAACTGTGACCATGGATATTATATATATTTGAAGTATAGACAGTGTGGTCACCAGTAAAGTAGGTCATGAAAAGTTCTGTTGTCCATGGAGGAGGTCCTCTGCTCACCCGTCCTTGAGAACCATTGCAAACAGTTACCGTATATACTCGAGTATAAGCCGACCCGAGTATAAGCCGAGACCCCTAATTTTACCACCAAAAACTGGGAAAAACGACTGACTCGAGTATAAGCCGAGGGTGGGAAATGCATTGGTCAAACCCCCCCAGTAGTATACAGCCTGCCAGCCCCCAGAAGAATACAGCAGCCCCTAGTAGTATACAGCAGCCCCCTGTAGTATACAGCAAGCCCCTAGTAGTATACAGCAGCCCCCATGTAGTATACAGCAAGCCCCTAGTAGTATACAGCAAGCCCCTAGTAGTATACAGCAAGCCCCTAGTAGTATACAGCAGTCCCTAGTAGTATACAGCAGCCCCCCTGTAGTATACAGCAAGCTCCTTGTAGTATACAGCAAGCCCCTTGTAGTATACAGCAGCACCACAGTAGTATACAGCAGCACCCCAGTAGTATACAGCAGCACCCCAGTAGTATACAGAAGCCCCCCAGTAGTATACAGCAGCCCCCCAGTAGTATACAGCAGCCCCCCAGTAGTATACAGAAGCCCCCCAGTAGTATACAGCAGCCCCCCAGTAGTATACAGCAGCCCCCCAGTAGTATACAGCAGCCCCCCAGTAGTATACAGCAGCCCCCATGTAGTATACAGCCTGCCCTTAGTAGTATACAGCCTGCCCTCAGTATGCCTAGCGAATAATAAAAAAAATAAACTTAATACTCACCCTCCGACGATACTCACCTTTGATGCTTAGTGGCGGCTCCCGGTCCTCGGCGGCGGCTCCTGGTCCTCGGCGGCGGCTTCTCTCTTCTATCTTCACGTGCCGGCAGTCGCGTCCATGCGACTTGCCGGCGGGCGCACAGTGCGATGCGGCGGTGTCGCCGCTGATGACGTCATCAGCGGCGACACCGCTACATCATATTGTGCGCCCGCTGGCAAGTCGCATAGACGCGACTGCCGGCACATGAAGAGAGAAGCCGCCGCAGAGGATCGGGAGCTGCCGCCGAGGACTAGGAGCCGCCGCCGAGGACCGGGAGCCGGATGGTGAGTATTAATTTTTTTTTTTTTTTATTAACTCGTGTATTTTTTTTTATTAACTCGTGTATAAGCCGAGATTAGGTTTTTCAGCACATTTTTTGTGCTGAAAAACTCGGCTTATACACGAGTATATACGGTACTTCAGCTTTGGAAAAGTCACCATGATCATCCATTAATTAGCCCAGAATATGATATGGAAGACCTTTCTGACCTCCGATGAGTAGGGTGACTGAACTTGATGGGTGGTTGTCTAAGTTGGACAACCAATCTGGGTAGAAAAAAAGACATACACAGATATATTTCACCGGAATCTTAGAGGGAGATGCAGGGCAACACTTAAAAATCTCATACCAGTTTAATAAGTCTATTGTATATGGACTTCACTTTTAAATGTCATGAATATTGGCAATAATTTATATCATAGCCGTGTTCTAGCTGGGACCAGGGATCACTGTATGGGCCTGATTACTCTTACAGGCGGTCCCCTACTTAAGAACACTCGACTTACATACGACCCATAGTTACAAACGGACCTCTGGATATTGGTAATTTATTTTACTTTAGTCCTAAGCTACAATAACCAGCTATAACGGTTATCACAGGCGTCTGTAATGAAGCTTTAGTGTTAATTATTAGTGTTGATTATTATGACAACCCAACATTTTTAAAATCCAATTGTCACAGAGACCAAAAAAGTTCTGGCTGGGATTACAATGATAAAATATACAGTTCCGACTTACATACAAACTCAACTTAAGAACAAACCTACAGACCCTATCTTGTATGTAACCCGGGGACTGCCTGTATTACAATTTTTATTACAATCCTATTAAGTCTACATCATGTATAGGTAAGTCAGATGGACCCAAAATACTGCTCATGACATTTCATTGGTGTCGCACTTTAAAATGTCCTGTTCTGTACATAAATTTCATTCTTAAAAAATAAAGGGGCTCATTTACTAGGGGTTCGCGGAGCATATTTTCTGTGGGTTTCCCGATGATTTCCGTTTTACGCTGCATCTTGCCTGGGATTGTGTCGCATGCGATCAGATTTTGGCGCATCGGTGCCGGCTTGCACGCGCACGAATTAAACAAATGTGTACGAAAAAGAAAAAAAAAGATTTCCATCTTCTGACGCTAATAACTTTTTCATACTTTGGTGTACGGAGCTGTGTGAGGGGTCATTTTTTGTGAAATGAGCCGACAGTTTCATTGCTACCATTTTGAGGACTGTGCAACATTTTGATCACTTTTCATTAAATTTTTTATGTCATGTAAAAAGGTGTAAACGTCGCCTTTCGAACATTTGGACGCGATTTCCCGTCTCGGAGGTCAACACAGGTTATAACCGTTTTTATATTTTGATAGATTGGGGATTTTGGGATGCGGCAATACCTAATGTGTGTTTGTGATTTTTACTGTTTATTATGTTTTATATTAGTTCTAGGGTAAGGGGGGTAATATTTTTTATCACAATTTCTTAGACCCTCTAGGGTACATTAACCCTAGATAGTCAGATCATTCCTACCATATACTGCAATACAGGCAGTCCCCGGGTTACATACAAGATAGGGTCTGTAGGTTTGTTCTTAAGTTGAATTTGTATATAAGTTGGAACTGTATATTTTATCATTGTAATCCGAGCCAGAACTTTTTTGGTCTCTGTGACAATTGGATTTTAAAAATGTTGGGTGCTCATAAGAATCAGGATTAACTCTAAAGCTTCATTACAGACACCTGTGATAACTGTTATAGCCACTTTTTGTAGCCTAGGACTAAAGTACAGGAAATTACCAACATCCAGAGGTCCGTTTGTAACTAGGGGTTATATGTAAGTTGAGTGTTCTTAAGTAGGGGACCGCCTGTGCTTCTGTATTGCAGTATATGGAGTTTTTGCATATGATTCATTACAATGAGCCACTGGCTCATTGTAACAAATCTTCTGAAACCATTCAGCCTCAGGTCTGACGTTGAGGGGAGCGACAATCGGCTGCAAAGAAGATAACACCCGTTATCGGCGCAGGCACCGACCGCGGGTGATAGCAATGGGTCTTTGCTGTAATATGCAACAAGCCCATCTCTGTATGAAGAGGGCTCAACCCGTGAGCCCTCTTCATACACCCTTCATAGCTCTGCGGCGGATATATTCGTCACAGAGCGTGCAGGCGTTAAATTCTATGGTTAAAAAGCATTGCCCTTATCCCTAATAGGTTCCATGGCTGCAATGTCAAAAAACTTTGTCAAAAAAGCTTATATGCAAATCACATGATTTGAGTCCAATGCCACTATTTGAGTCCAATGAGGTCCTGAATATTCAGTGGTTACTTGCTCTGCCTCCTTGTTCCTAATTAACAGGTCTCACTGCTACAGAACAAGCTACTGTATGGAACATAGAGAGAGATCTCTGTTACATTCTTGGCCATTTCATGTCATGTGACGAGGCTGATATCATCTAAGGTCCAGTTACATTTGCACAGTCTTCCCCATGTATATATCTGATGAAATCACAGCATGTTTCCATGGAGGGATGGGAAGGAGTAGAAGTGCTTGGAGACATGCTATCATTTCATGTGATCAGACCCATACATGGGGTAGATGTTGCAAATGTAACTGGGTAAAGGACCTTAGATAACATCACTCTGGTCACGAGACATGAGTGACAAAAGGCATGGGACATGAGGAGGGATAGATGGGGGGGGGGGGTCGCTGGCCGAGCAGGACACCCCCCTGACCTCTGATGCCAAGTAGGATAAGATAAAGTTGATTTATTGGGATGAACAATTTTTAGCTAAAAGAATGGTGTCAGTTCTATGGGCTTTATGGGAATCTGTCACTTGCTATATATGTAAAAATGTGGTGACAGTTTAATATTTAAATAGAATATCCATTTAAGAAGTCACCAACAGATACAAAGTAATAATAGATTCATTTACTATTCCACACCTTGCATTTATTTTTGCTTATAGTTCAAAGCCAAGCAAAATCAACTAGACGCTTGTTTATACGCCTACGATAGTTTCCGTCCCAAAAGAGAAAGGGTCAAAATTGTTCATGAATTAACTTTACTTTCAAGTCATGTGGCTCTTTATACAGTACTCTAAAGGGACTAAAATAATATAAAAGGCACACAAACATTTCAACAATACATTTGTTGTGTTCTTGATCAAAGGAAAGTTTCGGTGACAATAGATGATGAGTCTGGATTGAAGTCTACACAGAGAATTGATTGCCGATCAGAAACAAGAAAATCAATTCTGCTCCTGCGGCCAGGCAATCTGCTACTTATCCTGCCCACCACACAGCTCTATCGAGTGGCACTGCTCACTGGTAAGATCATTGAGTAGTCTTATTGATGTCTCTGACTGGGGAACCAGCCTTGTCAATCTGATACATGGCACAAAGAACAAATAAATTGTTCCCTCTGTCAGGACTAAGCAACAAATCTCTCTACTCTTTTTCAGGCAAAACCTGACCCGATTTCTGGTTCATCTGCATACTGAGGCGGCTAAATAAGATTACAGAACTTTTAGTATTACAAGCATTAGGCTACATTCAGACGGGCTATGAGGGACATATATACGGCAACGTATATACGTCCCCCATAGGCTGGCAATGGGCGCGTGGCGCCGTTTGGAGCGGTACGGTGCAGCACACATGCGGCACCGTACCATTCCGTAGCCGTGAAAAGACAGGACATATACGTCCCCCATAGGCCGGCAATGGTCGCGCGACCCATATGTGTACGGTGCAGCACACATGCGGCACCGTACCATTCCGTAGCCGTGAAACGATAGGACATGTCCTATCTTTCCTTGGCAAACTGCGCGGTGTGCCATATATCCCTACAGTGAGGGGTGGGGGTGAGCAGCGCTCATCTCCTCCACCTCTCCCCGGCACCGGCGTGTGCCCACCGTGATACGGTACGGCGGGCACACGTGTGTCTGCATCCAGCCTTATATAGAGTAAATACATGGGATGGGGCTGAACAGGAAGTCCGTGAACTGCTATTTCAGCCAATAGATGCAGAGCAGGAAGTGATGTCAACATTTCCTGTACAGGCCGGTAACTTGAAGAATTTTTTGTTAAGGGAGCAGAATGAATTAACTGGTCAGAGATTGTTATCAAAAACTTAGCTAAAGTACATTGAAATGATAATAGGCGCCGTCTACAGCTGAGTATATCTATTAATCGTTCTGTAGATTCAGTACAAATCTACGGAACCAAATCAATTCCATAGCTGTTGTGGTTTGAATCAGATAAAACTTTTAAAATGTCGACTAGCTAACACTGTCAGTCATTCCAAATGTTTGGGGGAAGAAGGGATATGCAGGGGCGAACCTAAACTCTCTACTGCCAGAGGCAATCTATAGAACGGTGTCCCCCTCAGCCCAATAAGCAGTAATATATCAGGTTATTTTATTAGGATGTTGGTTCTCCATGCAGGTGTGAAGAGACACTATTTTTAAGAGTCAGGTCCAGCTTTGTAGCAGATAACTGCACCCCTGATGCTGCCCCCCATCTTGCTGCAGGCGGTGCTGCCTGAGGCGAGAAGCTCAACTCAGGGCTGGTGCACCCCTAGGAGGGATGAGCTTGGGAGAATTGAAAAATTCATAAAAAATCTACAAAACAAGATAGAAGTCTTTATAAAAAAAAAATCTGTCTGTTAAAGGATTAAATGGGGTCACATATCAATTTCCACAACTTTGGGAGCAACATCGGTGAGGATCAAAATCGATTTCAACGTGAATAACGTCTTTAAAAAAATTTGATAAACCTACTAATCGAATCTTGGATGAATCGCACTGGTACAAATTTTACACTGAAGCTTGGAAGCTACAAATTAAACTTCCCATTGCTAGTTATTGTAACACATCCAAATGATCCATAAGGCAAATGTTAATTAATATGAGACTGTGGGTGTGGCTTAATCTGTGGGTGGAGTCTGCAGTGCCAGATAATCCGTTCCTAACCAAAATATTTATTTTAAATTAAATGCTGTTTTTATATGACACATGAGTCATTGTTACCTCTTGGATGAGATAAAGAAATATCTATATGTAAGATGATCCCAGGCTCAGAGGTCACACCGCAGACTTCATTCTAAGCGGATTAGTGTTCCACGTATCGTTAATAATATTGCTTGGCATTTTGCTTGTGTTATTAGATAATTTTCTTCTTAAATAGATCTTAAAGGCATATCAACACAAAATAATGAACTTCTGTTTTATGAAACAAGGAGGGAGGGAACAACAAAATATTCTTGGTAATCACAAGGTAACTTCTCTCCACCTTTTGTGGACCTGTCATCATGTATCTGGCAGGCCCTGAAAATACGTACAGGAGTGGGGACAGGAAATGCCCCCCCCACCCGCTGGCCACACCCACTCTCCGCCGGCCACACCCACCCCGCCGGCCACCCCCACCCCGCCGGCCACCCCCACCCCCCGGATGACCTTCCCCAACCCTGATTATCTCAGGGCTTCTATGCCACTGGAGTGGCGCAGAAGCCCTGATTAATACCCCCCAATGAGTATGAAAAACCTTGATACAGCTGTTTTCATACACTCCTGTGAAGTTATCCCTGAAAATAGCACCAAACTACTACAACAACAATTACTATGATACCAGCCACTTTATTAGTTTCTACCTAAGTCTAGGTATTAAATGGTTTGCAATCAGCCCAAGTGTGGTAAGGAGGGCGGTGGACCCTTATTTTTGAGAGGCTGACCTCCAAAGTGGTACTATTGTGTCAAATGTCCAAACTTCTCAGCGCTGATTGACCATCAATAGTTGTGTCATCAAAGGGAGAAGGCTACTTTCTATTGTAGAAACCAACCACATGGGAACCGATCTAATTTAAGATGACAAAAATAATTTGATACATTTTTGCAAGCTATGGGCCATATTTATTAAAGTGTTTGCGCCAGTTTTCGGTCTGACTTTGCTCTAGAAAGAGAGTACAAATTGTGTGTACATGTATTTATAAAGTGTTTGCGCCAGTTTTGTGTTGCGGCTGCTTGTTGTGTCAGACAAGACAGGAAAAATGTGCACCTAAAGGGGCTGTTACTGCTTAGTCGGAGTTTGCACCACATTTATTATTGAAGTGCGCCACAATTCTGCAGCATGAACAAAGTGCACAAAAACTAAAAATGGTGCATTGTACGGGAGCAGCGCAGGGGGCGCCAGATGAAGACCATGTACCAGTTTTGATGAATCTGCTATACTCTGTACACTCCACAGACAAACTGCACATAGTACAGACTGAACTAGTTTTGATAAATCTGGCCATTGGGGCAGATTTACTTATCCGGTCCTGTTGCGAACCCCGAGGTGTGTTCTCTGACGTGGATGATGTCCGGCACGATTCTTCAAGATCGTGCGTCCATTTTCCTGCATGTGCCGCTTCCCTACTGAGGTCCGCCGGAGATTACCTTCTTCTTCCCGATGCATGTGAGTGCATGTCTTGCGACACAATTTGAATCTTAAATCCCACGCTCAGTCCGAATCAGCCGGGTTGTCCGTCGGCCACGCCCCCGATTTGTGTTGCATGCAAGTTGTAATTGCGTGATTGTGCCAAAATCCAATCGCGTGCGCCAAAAACCTCACTTAAATGCGCTGCAAATCGGAAATAGTCTGGAAACCCGACGAAAATGCGCTGTGCGGACCCTTAGTAAATGTGCCCCAGAGTGTCTTATTTTGTATAGACAGTGCTGTGGTCCGAAAATTAGCGTAGGCCGGGCCCTATAGTAAAATTATGTTTGGGGACACATTTAATGTGCTTTCTTCAATCATTAATATTGTTTAGCAACTAATCTGGGCTGCCTACACCTTGTGTGGGACCACTATGAAGGAGCCACTATGGATAAAATATTGACAGTCTCGTACCATGGAATTTGGCCATTGGAAAATCCTGGCAGTCACGTACCATAACAATGACATCATTATTGAAACTTCTGTACAATCAAAGTACAAACTCATCTTTTTATTTGCTACCTTCTAGTTTCTGGCAACAATTTTTAACCCTAAAAACTCTTAAAGAGAACCTGTCAGGGCGATTTGGGAGATTAAACCACCCACAGGTCCGCTATGCAAATAAAAAACGTGTATACTTACCTCATTCCGGAGTTCCCTGTACCATAGTTATAGTGCTTGCACAATGAAGCTGGGGACTACTACGGCTTCATTGAAGTACTGTGCAAGAGAACAAGCGATGGGTCTGATGCACCTCATCTCTAGGCAAGTATAAAGGTTATTGTTTTAAACCCCTATGCACACCAGAATGTACTATTACTTCCTGGTGCTGCAGGGGGTGCATGGAGAGAGCTCACCAGCTGAGGTCGCTCCATACACAGCGGATGTCAGCTGTATAATACAGCTGACACCAACTTGTTACATGGTGGGTGCTGGCAGTTAACCTTTTAAGTGCCGCAGTCAAATCCAACCACAGCACCTAACTTATCTTCTGATGTGCGATGCCATACTTGGATGGCCAATTGCAAACCCCTTTAATATCATTGGAGAGTGGCGATCGGCTGCCATGGAGACTGGTAGGCTTTCCATGAGTAATGATATCCAGTAGCCTGCAGATGGCTGACTATTAGATATCATCATCAAAATTGCTATATACTGCAATACATTGAGGTTAAAAGTACCCTAGAAGGTCTTAAATAATAATATAAAATATATATAAATGAATATAAAAGAATTGTAAAAGTTTAAATCCCCCCCTTTCCCTAGATCACATATAAAAATAAATAGTCACTTTATCATATGGTGACTTCCAAAAATGCCCGTTCTATCAAAATATAAAAATGATTATTCCTGCCCTAGTAAATAGTCATTTTTCCATCTATGAATATTTGAATAAAAAATTTATCAAACAGTCTTAGAGAATTCCAAATCGAAATTAAAACGCCAGTATATACGGACAAAAATAACACCTTACATAGGTCCGTACACCAAAGTGTGAAAACGTTATTGGCCTCAGAATTTGGCAAAATGACAAATATTTTTTTTGTACAAAAGATGATAATTTTTTGAAATCTACTAAAACCTAATAAAACCTATATAAATTTAAGGTATCTCTGTGAACGTATGGACCCAAAGAATAAAGAGGAAGTGTCATTTGGAACGCAGAATGAAAGCCGCAAAAAAACAGAGTCTACAAGCAAATGCTGCAAATGTGTTTTTTGTTAATTTCACTGCACTTGGAATTTTTTCCAACTTTCCAGTACATTGCATGGAATATTTAACGGTCCCACTAAAAATTACAATTTGTCCCGCATATAACAAGCCCATATACATCTCTGTAAATGTAAAAATGAAAAAGTTATCACTTCTGGAAAGAGGGGAATAAAGAGTCCTTTAAGGGTTAAAGAAAAACAACCACATACATAACATAAAAAACCTATTAACACTCACCTTCAATTCTCTTCACCTTGATTCCATCACTAAGCTTGACAATCCGGGATGGATGTCTTAGAAAACAAACTTATAATTAGCAGCACAGAGCGCAGGGACAAGATGTCCGATGCTCCGGGCTGCTAATTATGGACACCCCTGCACCTTTCTCCCAGCATGGGAGCTGGAGGTGACATCAATCGAGAGGTGTGAATTCTAACGTGACGTCACCTCGCTCTCCCATGCTCTCAGCTTAGATTTTGAGAAAAACATCTTTATTTAAAACATCTTTTATGCAGATGCAGATATCTACGTTACAGGAGCCCCTCCTGACTCAGTCATCTGCTAATTATTCATGAATAATGCTGAATGGAGTTGTGAATAATTAGCATACAAAGGGCTCCTTGTGATGTAGACAGGAACCCCCGGAGGTCCCAGAACCACATGCCAGCATGTAACTGTGCTGGGTTTAGAATCATTTCCTTTAAGATGGGGATAACCTTTAATAAGAACCTTATAGCACATTTTGTTAGTAGTTATTTACCTCTTAGCTATACCTTCTATTGTAGCTTGATTTAAATATGTAAGAAAAGGAACAAAATACTTCCGCTAATGTGTCTAAGGCAGTAAAAGTGTGGACCTCAGCAGTAGATTGTCCGCCCCTAAATACAAGAATTCTTATCTTCCTTATTTCCAGAAGGCAAAACCACCCACTGTGTTAGATAAAAAGATTAGAGAGACAGGGAAGATTCATTAGATACCTCAGATATGAGAGCACTTTGTGCGGCCACACAAGGAGTTTATCCCAAGAGACCAAAAATGTATGTGAAGGAGAAAACTAATTAGGTCCAAATCATCCGAGAGTTCTTGCTGACTCTATTGTTTTGAGTCCTTCACAGATAATGGTTTACAGTATTTTACTGTGTTATACTACAAGTAAAGTTATGGGTCCTATAAAGAGGGCACATGCTAATGAGAGGCTGTAATATGACAAGTCTATGCGGGTAATTTAGTCGGTGGTGTTGGGGCCAATGCTTGAGGTGGCAGCTGATGTGAGGAGGTACTTAAAGTGGTTTGGACCTATAATGGTCCTCTTCAGTAAAGTTTGGTGTTGTTACCACTAAGTCCTGTCTCCGAGAACAGTTTCAAAAGGAATCTGCTTTAAATAAAAGTATTTGTCATCCTAGGTTGATGGGTGACATATGCAGAGCCCCCACAAGGAAGGTTGGGGCCCCTGGCTGGAAGTTTGGGGCCATCCACACACCACTCCCCACAGAATGATAATCCAGCTCTGTTTGCACAGTGCGTTCCCCCTGTACCCGGGAAGGGAGTAGGGTTCTCCTCCTGAGGACCCTCTGAACGCAGTCACAATAAACCTCCCTGATGGTGGCCCTGGACAGATGTTTCAAGGGTCCCTTGAAAATTAAGGCAGAGCACAGTTAGAGAAGACAGTGTTCTGCTGCAACGGAATTATCACATTGTTTAATACTGGATGACGAAACTGGCATTGTTAAAAACTGCCTAGTCTTGACCAATTAGTTGACATAAACTAGAAAACTGCACCAAAATTCTGTATCATCACAACTTTTGGTGCACACCCCATGTTCTGCTGAGCCATGTGCCCCTTTTCAAGGTCACGTCTCTTTTGTACTGGTTATAAAAGTTTCTAAAAGCTGGCTTAACATCGTTTTCAATCAAAATTCTGTATGATAAATTTGCCCCAATGTGCCAGGGTGGTGGGGAACACACATACTTGCTTTCTGTTGCCTGAGGCAAGATATAGATCAGCAACCCCATGGCCATGTCAAGTAGTAATATATCGGGTTTAAGCGGGTTCTCCATGCCATGTTTCACACCCATGCTGAGATTGGGTGCTAAAACACACTGGGGATTATTTACTAAGGGTCCGTGGATCGCACTTTCGTGAGATTTTCCAACGTTTTCGGGATTTGCGACGCTGTGACAGGTATTTAATTGGGGATTGTGTCACATGCGATCGGATTGTGGCACGGCTGCACCGGCTTTCATGCAACAAAAAATCGGGGGACGTGCATCGGACGATCCGACCGATTCAGACTGAGCGCGGGAATTAACTTTCAAATTGTGTCACAAGATCAAGCACATACATGCACCAGGAAGAAGAAGGTGAACTCCGGCGGACCTGAGCGCGGGAGCGACACATCCACGATATTGGGCGCACGATCTTAGTGAATCGCGGCACAGTACATTCGCATTTGACAATGCACTTTGGGTGAACTCTGTTGGACAGCTAAGTAAATGTGCCCCACTATTTTTAAGTGTCAGGTCCTACTTTGTAGAAAGTGACAGTGCCCCTAATGCTGCTCCCCATTTTTTTGCAGGCGGTGCTGCCTGAGGCAAGAGGCTCAAAACACCTCATGGCTGGTGCACCCCTAGTTGGCCATTAATTAATTTTACCAGAATTAAGTACAAGACCCTAGTTGGGTCTACCATATTGTACTTACCCTAAAAAGGGTTGTCTGAAGCTCTGAGTCCTGTGTCTCGGGCCTTCTTGTGGCAGGTGGGGGGGTGGGGTGGGGGGGCTGTGCAGTAATAATTACATGCATACCCCCTCTGTGATAACCACAGTGGTTGGAGGGACATGATGTGAGGCAAAATCTATTGGGATAAGTACATTAGTTTGTTATAAGTTGCCAACCCCTTTAATCCACCTCTGGCTTGACATTACTACTTAAACAGATCGAGTCTACCAATTCTTCATAAAACAAGGCAGGAATGTGCTTTGCGATGAAGCAGATGGTGGGAATCGGAGGAACATTTTTCTTCATTGTTGTTGATTTAAAAATTCCAAACTTATATTGTTGACAACTGCCATGTCATGAAATTTACATCAGGGCGACAACTGCTTCAGCTAAGACACCGCACCAGTCATTACAATTTTCATGAGCGCCATATGTCTGTGGCTTGTACTTACTTTTATTTGCATATGAGTCATAGCTAAGTAGGACATAAAAGTGTTCCTGAGAAACAATGAGATAATTCTTCTTTATTACAATGTTTGACAATACAGTCTACAATACAGAAGGTTCCAGGCTACATTCCTGTAATGTGCCACTAAACATATGTACAGAAGTGAAGAAGCTTCCAAACATAGGATCCATGCCTACAATATATATGCTTCATCTGATGGTTTAAAGGGAATGTTTCATCTAAAAATAACTTTTTTGTTCAACTTGAGTCTCTATGTCAAACAACATTTTTAAGAATTTTTGGCAACGTTATTACGTGTGGTCTGTACAATATTCATAAAACACTATTCAGCTGTTATCTCATTGGGGCAGATTTACTTACCCGTCCCGTCGCGATCCCTGCTGTGCATTGTCTGACAAGGATTTGGGTCCGCTGGAGTTCACCTTCTTCTTCCTGGTGCATGTGAGTGCTTGATCTTGCGACACAAATCCTTTTTTAAATTCTGCCGTTTGTCCGAATCCGTCGGGTTGTCCGACACCCCCCACCATTTCTGTCGCATGCAAGTCAGCGCAGATGCATCAAAATTCAATCGCGTGCGGCAAAATCCCAATTCGGCAATTCGGCGCAAAACGGAAATATTCAGGATACCCGACGAAAGTGCGGCGCTCGGACCCTTAGTAAATGAGCACCAATGTGTTCACAGGCAGAACAATAATGTAAAATATGGGGGCACATTTATTAAGGGTCAGCGGAACGCACTCCCGTTGGGTTTTCCGAATTTTTCTGTTTTGTGCCGCATTTAACTGGTGTATGCGTTCGGATTTTGGCGCATCGGCCCCGGCTTTCACGCGACACAAATCGGACGATCCGACGGATTCGGACAACGCTCAGGATTTAACCTCTTACATGCACCGGGAAGAAGAAGGTGAACTCCGGCAGACCTCAGCAGGGAAGCAACACATGCAGGATCTCGGGCGCACGATCTTGGTGAATTGCGCTAGACTTCATCTTCGTCGGACCATCTGGATCGGGGATTGCAACAGGACCTGGTAAGTAAATGTGTCCCAATATCTTTATTATAGGATCCCTATTCACAAAAAAGTGCTGGTTACAGATCTCTTCCTCTCCCTACCTTTACAGTGACCTCTATGAAAGTCACAAAGTGACCCCAAACTGTCACCTGCCTACTTACTAGGCGCCTCCCTAAGCAAGGGCAGTGACTGAATGACAATCCCATCCTGGCCCAAAGTGTGGACACCAAAACAGGACTCAAAATGAAAAACACAAAAGTGAGGTCAGGGATCTGGGTCACAACCAAGATATACAGTACAAAATTAGATTCCAAAAGGGGATAGTCAGAGGTAAAAGAGCCAAAATAAGAAAACTAGAACAAACAGAAGTATAATGAATGCACAGCAAACACAAAGCTTAGTTAGACTTTAACCAGCACGGTATAATGGAACTGGCTAGATATATAAGGCAGTAGGGATCTGAAGAGACTCTATACCGCTGATCCGTCAGCTGAGTCAGATAGATATAGAGAGGACAGAAGGAGAGACAAGAGGCGCTGGCCTCGTGAAATACGTAGTGGAAATAGTCAATGATGATTCAATGGTGATGAGAAAGTTGCTCACCTTGTTACAAATGAAAAAGGCATATGAAGTCCCATGTAGCAGCCGACGATCCCTTGGAGGTGTACAATCCCGGTCCAGAGTACGGGGTTGTACTAGGCAATATAATGGTAATCCCAAAAGGAAGGCAGGAGCGGATCCGGCGCTTGGGGGGAAGGTTAAAAAACAATAAAAATGGACTGTACAATGCGTTTCGGCTCAGTACATGAGCCTTCGTCAGGTATCCTCATGTACTGAGCCGAAATGCGTTGTACAGTCCATTTTTATTGTTTTTTAACCTTCATTTTATATGATATAATAAAAAACCTTAAGTTTTTGGAACAAAAACACGTTGGTTCCTTGAGGTTTTTTACTTCCGTTCCCCCCAAGCGCCGGATCCGCTCCTGCCTTCCTTTTGGGATTACCATTATATTAGATATATAAGGGAGTTCCTGGATGCGGCCCCCAGCAGCTGACTGGTCTGGCTGGCTGTCCATGACTCAATTAACAATTATCTGGATAGAGCTGAGCTGCAGAGGAACCGGGTGTGGTTTAATCAGGCTCAATACAGCAGCAACAACATATCACACAAAAAACACAAAGGATAATCAACGCCTTCTAAATCGCATTTTACGGACAGAAGACAATGATGGTATGGATGTTACACTAGAAAACTTTCAAAGAGAAGTCATTGAACATCTACAGACTATGGACAACTATGGTCCATGTGACTGTCCCCATAATTATAGAAAAAAAAACTTTTACAATCATAAATTAAAGGGAACCTGTCAGCACTCACAAGCCTAATATGTAGGTTTTGCTACGGTTTCATTTTTTTTAAACATTTTTTTTTGTTTGTTTACACTACCGCTAAGGGATTCCATTATTATGCTTTGTTTAGGGTCTTTTGAGGTTACAATTCCAAAAGGGGTCTGGCCTGATTAAAGGAGGTGTGGCTTCACAGGAAAAGAGGTGTGTACCAACTATTAAAATGCCACAATAAGCCAATAAATAGTAGGTGCAAAGTTAGACTACTACTCTATATTTATCAATTGGCATCACACTCTTTGCAACCATGCAGCATATCAAAGAAGCCCAGAATTGTCTTAGAAATTGATTTTCACAATTGGATTTGTGGCTCAAACGTTATTAGTACAGAGACTCTCCACAGATTCTCATGTGGGTTCATAACGATTGGATTGAATGGGGCAGATTTACTTACCCGGTCCATTCGCGATCCAGCGGTGCGTTCTCTGCGCTGGATTCGGGTCCGGTCGGGATTCATTAAGGTAGTTCCTCCGCCGCCCACCAGGTGGCGCTGCTGCGCTGAAAAGCATCGGAACGCGCTGGAGTTCACCGAGCTGGGCTGGGTGAAGGTAAGTGCAAGCTCCGCGACAGATTTTTTTTTTAAATGCGGTGGTTTTTCCGAATCCGTCGGGTTTTCGCCCCCCGATTTCCGTTGAGCGCATGCCAGCGCGATGCGTCACAATACGATCGCGTGCGCCAAAATCCCTGGGCAATTCAGTGGAAATCGGCGCAAATCGGAAATATTCGGGTAACACGTCGGGAAAACGCGAGTCGGGCACTTAATAAATGACCCCCAATGTCGTCAGTTCTGTGTTCAGTACCATGGACAAGACATCACATAGCTGTGCATCACAGGGAACATTCCTGGTCGTTGTTCCAAGCTTATGCTGCATGACCAACCTCCTATTCTAAAACTTGCTGTTTGGATCCAACATGGCAGTTTTTAAGCTTCGCCCATTACTTGAGGGGGTGTCATTTTCCCATTTCGAAAGGGTGAACCTTTCATCCTGTACACTGTGAAACTCCTCTATCTATACGCCAATGTGCTCATAGACTATACTGTGGTAGACAAAAGTATGTCAAGTGACTAGTATATCTCTAGCGGGTATAGATCCCAATTTCCAGATATATAAGAAAATATTGATGACTTGAAACCTGCCCCACTGAATGGCAGATATTTGCAGTTACATGGGGCTACCAAACATGCTGTGAGTTTCGCCTTGGAGGCACAGAAAAGTTCGGCAGAAGTAATTTTACACGTTGTGCAGTCTTCTGTATCAGACATAGCAGCTGAGTCACGCTCTCATCATTTATACAGACAAGCGGGCTGCTCTCCGCAAGGTCAGGACTTCTGGAATCAACAAAAATACACTGAACACTGCCCAGAACATCAATCAGGGACAGCCGATTAGACAAGCCAAAGCAGGGGTCATTACGGAGAGAGGACGCTATACGGATGAGCTCGCACATTCCCTTTTATCTGTGCTTTGTGGTAATTCTCCACATCAGCCTTAGATGTTACTATACTCCATGGGATGTTATGTAACTGAGGGGGTTTTTAGGAGGTTACTCCGGGTTGGTTCTATAGAAAATTAAGCCTCCTTGTTTATTTTTCTAGCTAACACAATACCGCCATTACGTGCTATAAACAGCAAGAATAATACCACCATATACTGCCCAAGTAATATGCAATATTCAACAATAGTGCACAGGCAGTCCCCGGGTTACATACAAGATAGGTTCTGCAGGTTTGTTCTTAGGTTGAATTTGTATGTGAGTCAGAACTGTATGCTTTATTATTGTAGCCTCAGCCAAATATTTTTTTGGTCTCTGTGACAATTGGATGTTAAAAATGTTGGATTGTTATAAGAACCAAGATTAACAATAAATCTTAATTTCAGACACCTTTAATCAATGTTTTAGCTGTTTAGTGTTGCCTAAGACTTAAGTACAGTAAATTAACAAAATCCAGAGGTCTGTTTGTAACCAGGGGTCGTCTGTAAGTCAGGTGTTCTTAAGTAGAGGACCGCCTGTATATAATAATAGAGAATCCACATAATAGTCTCTTAAAGTGCCACATAATCTGTAGAGGATTATAATATAGACAGTTTGGGCCCAATCCTTCTAGGGGGCCCATGGTCACCCAAACTACCCACCAAATTGTATACTGAGAAGGACCTTTACCCGTGAAGTTCTCATACATCTGTTCCTGCTCTCACTACACATGTACGCAAGAGCCATTTCAGGACCTTTGAAGTACCATTTGGACCTTTGAACGTCCAAACGTTCTTAAATCACAGATTGAAAGCAGTCAGAAGGACACAAGAAGCTTGTTTTCAATTACATATGATTCCAGACTTGTAGGGGCTATAATATTCATACAGCTCAGGGCCCAAGGCAGTTGTAATTGGCCCCTGCACATAATGCTACCATATCATTCCCACATAAAACTGAACCTGGATTCCCAAATAAAACCGCCATACACTTCAGAACAATACTTCTTAGGCCTCATGTCCAGGGAAAAGCTTGTGGCCCATGTTTCACTGGTGGACATGAGCAGGTGACCCAAGAAACGGAGTAAATATGCACAATAGACCTCTATGTGGGCTGTGATCTGGCCAACATTTGTGAGAAAAGCTCTCAGACCCAAAATACAGTCGTGTGCATGAGGCCTAAGGGAGCATTCGTGACCTGCCAATAACTTCCTACCTTGAAACCACGCAAGTCTCTGAGTTTCATATTTAAATCATAATCTGTAGATTATACACCACAAAATATATTTGTTTCCAGGGGAAGGATTTAGAAATAGCTAGAGATATATTCAGACTGGCAGGAAGCCCAAACATGTCACTTCCACTTTACTGCTGGCAGTGCCGAAGAAATGTAACTCAGAGGAAAGTAAATTCGAGGACAGGACAGAGCGACCTTCACTGCAGGTACAAACGGGAAGTTTCTAAAAGAGAGTTGTCTAAGACTGTTGTCTTTGCTTACCCTTTTATTCCATGGGGTATTAAATGACCCTATGATCTATGACCCTCTCGTTATTTTTGTGTCACTGAGGAAGATTCATTAGAAGTATTTAAAAGGAAGTCAGTGTGAAGACTGCACAGTCATATAATGCACCGGTCCCACCACCTAGTATTTCCACACAATATAATACCCCCTTACTTTAAAATGACCCCTTTCATGGGAGTCATATAGTATAATGCCAACTTCCTGACAATGTAAATTGCCACTTACACTGTAATATTCCTCCTTCCTATGCCCTCCATTGTCTAATGCCTCCTGTTCTGTAATTATCCCCTCAAAACTGTATAATGTGGGCCCCATATATCTCCTAATGAGGCCCATCAACATTTAATACCCACCCCATCATCTGTAGCACCCTCACGTATAATGTCACTTCTTCATTTTAGCCCCAACCACTTTCTTGAGACTGGTGAAGCTTATAGTAAATGTAAAGGGTCGGCGAGAATGCCATTAACTAGTGGGGTTTGGGAGATTTATATGGTTTCACCGCCTGAAAACTGGCAGAGAAGCCATAACGAATCTCCCCCATAGTGTCTGAAATGTTTTGTGGCACACCAAATTTTACCTAAAAAAACTCCGGCTTCATCTCCTTGCTGCTCCTCTTCTCCCCTTCCTGCCCGTGCAGATGCGCCACTGCCATGGAGCCATGGAGCAGCGGAGAAGAAGTCGGAGGTGCGTATAATTTTTTTTTAAGACTAATGGCGAATCTTCATATAGGGCTCCCTTATATGAAGATCGGCCATTGACCATGTGACTGATTTACATGATGTGAAGAGGTCATAATTGGAGAAATTCTGGAATACACCTTCAAGATGTACAATCTGATAATATGGTTCTTAGACCAGAAACATTTGTACCCTCCCTGCTGTAAGGGAATCCCCGCCATCTAATTTCTACTAAATCAACTTCATCCTTGAATTAAATAAACTCCAGCACAAAACCTGCACTTAATAAAATGTCTTGTGTTAAAAATCTCCCCTGTCACATTAGGTGGAGAAAATTAGAAAATTGCACTTTTCCGTAGAGCTAAGTATCAAGCCTCACAATTATTGTGTTAGAAATTCCTCTGAGTTTATCCTGTAGAACATGTTATTCGTATTGTGGAAAGGCTGCAGGAGTCTTCAATTTGTCGGCCAGTATAAATATCTGTTTGATGAAGCAGTCATTTTAACACAGACAACAGAACTAGAGTCTCTCTGGGAAGAGTCTGGAAGGAGGAGTCTGTTGACCAGTAGACCCTCTGGACCACCGTGGGAGATGAAGATGGTACTAGCTAACACCCGGGACTGGAGTCTAAGTGGCACCTGGTCTTTACCAGAGCCCGATGGAAAGCGGGATGGTACTGCTGCGGTGGTGTGCCACCAGGTCATTCCGCGGGTGCTTCTAGGCCTGCGGTGGCAGCCAGGGAAGCAGGGGGTGTAGAACACAGTCCGAGCCTGGGATGACAGCAGGAGTACAGCGTGGATGGATGAGGTGGAACTCAAGGCAGGCAAGCAGACAGCTGGCAAACGACCCAGGCCAACAGGAACGGAAAGGTCCACGGAGGAGAGTTGGTGGCTTGGAGGCGTCTGGAGACACACAGGAAAGACGGAGGCGTCTGGAAATGCTGGAGACACACAGGAAACGCGGAGGCGTCTGGAAACTATGGAAACATTTGGGAACGCTAATGGGCTTTCTCTTCCTTAGGAGCAGCTTTAGGTAGCTAGGTCTGGAAACCATGGAAGATCCTAGGAGCAGGATTAGCCAGCGCCAATATGGATCACGCTGGCCCTTAAAGGCCAGGAGATCTGGTGCGCGCGCCCTAGTGAGCGGGGAGGTGCGTGGCCCAGACAGGAAACAGGAGCGTTGAAAAGGTGAGTACGGGCCGGGGGGTTGCTGCGCCGCAGGGAAGGGCACAAGTGTACCCGCAATCTGTACTGAGGATCACGAGTGCGGCCATGACGATGCTGTTTGGTTATCTCAATATACATGTGATGGATGTTTGCTTGAATTAAGTGCTTTTTCATTGTGGTAGTTGTATCCACTGCCAGACTGGGTCACTACAAAGGTTCTAGAAAGAATCCATCTCTGATATACTAATTGTTTCCTAATAGCAGATGACTGTTGAGTGGACCCAAACTTGTAATGGTTCGGCTCAACACCAAACCCTCACCACTTTGTAAACACATGCGATCGGTGTAGTTCGAAACAAGTTGGTCTTTTTACATGCATTCCATGTTTGTCATGTATTTTCAATGGAGCATTAAAGTTTAATAGATTTTATTTATTTTTGAGTGCTGGAGAAATTCCCTTTTTTTTTGGATTTGCCACTCTGGAATTGACCCGGCTTCCTCTACCTCTCTTGTGCACCTTCAAAAAGTAATCTACTACTTAGAGATCATGGGTTGGTGAGCTGTAATTGCAACCTACATTTTTTTTTATTTGTGTTACTGCCTAAGAGTCTGGTTTTGGTAACCGAACATGGACCTCAACAGTTTTTTAAAATTCGATGACCCAAAATATGCAGCATATGGACACTATGGGGGGAATATTTTAAGAATGCCCTTCTATTTTCCCCCTGCTGGTGTACTACATGCAAGACTTACTAAGAGACTCTGGCCTCAAAGTGAATTTGGTGGTGTGCTCCACTGCCGAAACAAGATTTCTGATACAGTCTTTACTACAGCACATAGAGAGGAAGGGGGCCACAGTGAGAATTTTGTGGCGGCCTTCAATGGGACATTGATTTTTCAAAATACGCCACATTATTGTATCCTTTATGTGGTCTTTTGTACAGCAGTCTCAACCTCGGGAGATAGAAGTTTTAATTGAAAGTTAGGATAACTTTAGGATAAATCAACTCCGTCGGATGATTCTGACAACCATGTGCTTTGAACATCCCGACTCTCGTCCTATGATTTTAGGAGAGATGGATTTGTTAAGGCCCAGTGCCCACTTGTTTCAGGTTTTTTAGTAACAACATTCTTTGTTTTTGGAGAACAAAATATTTCTATTCAGTAAAAAAGATGGAAGTTGCATTTTTTCAGCTATATAGTGAAGGAATTTGGAACTGAACCTCTCGAAAGCAGGTGTGATCTCTTTCTAAGAAATATTAAGGAGTCAGGAGAGATAGATAGGCCTCATGTACTACAGTGTGTTGCTGCTTGCTACATTTTTATATTTTTTACAATAATTTTATCATGAATTGTTGAGTAGCCATCATTTTCTTCAAATTTGATAATACAGAACAAAGTTGTGTTTGACCTTTGAATCAAATGAATGTGATGTCACAGCAATATTACAGTCTCTTTTTCACTCTTTGTGCTGAGTAGTGCAGTCACATGAGTGGTCAGGTCACTACGTCTCACAAGGTCAATACATTCATCTTCTGCTGCTACGAATACTTACAAAAGCTATTTTAGGTTCATATAAAAAATTTTTTTATGGGACAACAATTAGGAACCGTGAGTTTATTTTCCTTTTGTAATTGAAAATCCATTTGTAGTAGGGTCAGTTTATGTTGGGCCATACTTAAGGACTGAGTAGTGTAAAGGGAAACATACAGCAGGGAACTTCCAAGTGATAAAAGTACATTTTTTAGTACACTTTATTATGTAAATAATCTTCTCTGTGTCTTTCTTCTGCTTCTTTCTCCGGTACTGAGCAGTGTATCTGAAAGCCTTCTGAGGTCCGTCCACTTCAGACTAACTCTTTCCATACCTAGAGAATATTTCCCTTGATGATTCAATAAAAGAATGATAATATTAATAAAAGAAATGAACTGTAAAAATAAAAATAACTTTACTCCGATTGAGGATGTATTGCAAAGCTGTTATTGGCAATGCTCTGTACTTACAGTCACAAGGTAAAGGACTTAGTAGTTGTGGAGTCGCTTAAAGAGATGGGGGGGGGGGGGATTTACCAAGGCTTGTATTTGCTCATAAGCCATAGTAAATTTGCAATTCCTAGCACTTGGTCAGGAATCGCTACTTTCCCGCCCTCATGCTACCACCATGCCAAGTGGGTGTGGGCATGTACCACGTTGTTGCATCAGCTATAGCTAATGCCAGTTACTGGGGCAGGTTAGACTTGGCCTGGTATAGAATTTTACAAGTCATGGGTCATGTATGCTAATAGGTCAGAGACTCTTAATTTCCTCAGAGTGACCTGCTGGGGGTGGGGTTAACATCACAAAACCCCCCACAAAATGTAATGGTTACAGATTTACATCAGGCTCATAGCATAATGCTTATATTCTTTCTTACAGGGCACACAAAATTGGAAAAAAAGTTATGTACAGAAAGTGATACATACAGGAAAATGTGTTTTCAAAAAATGTAATTTTTAAAGTTTTTTTTGAAAAGTTATTGACCATTTGAAACCCTGACATCTGTTTTAAAACATATTAAATTCCGGGATTTTTAGGAGTTTTCCTGGAGTCAACTTGCGGAACTGCCCCAGGATTCATGTAGAGTCACACTGTCCTGTTTTTATTAATCATCATCTCTGACCACAACACTCTGCTAATGTAGATATACTTTTAGCTTTGTCTTACATTCCCCTTTGTCATATTGCTATTGCCTGTTCTGCCAAGCTCAATTCCGTATCTGTCTTTGTACTAGGAAAGTAGCACAGGGAAACATAATGAAACATGGGAACATTTCAATTAACCTAAAAAAATAAGAATGTTCAGTGTTTAATGCAGTATTTGTGTTGGGAAAGCAAATAGATATAATTCAGATATTTCCTTCCTTTTAAGTTGTACTCATAAAAGCAACAAGCTTTTCAAATTTTTTTTTTTTATAAATCAAACCTGGGCGAGATGAAGGGTAATGGGGTTCTCAAATTAACTTTTTGGAGCATAGACAAATATTACAAGACAACAAAAGTTGAAAGAGTTTGTTACATACGAACCTATTTCTAAAGTGGCGATCAATCATAAGGCACATTTACCAACCCTTCGAAAAACATAGTGTAATACAATGAGAATTCATGGTAGCCAACTGCCCATATGTAACATAATACATATCTGATACTAACTATGATACTATTCTGTCCACATAATTTGCTTCAAAACACAACAGTTATAGGTCTAATATAAAGCAACTTTACTTTCTTTAGCATAGCACCCATCTGACACCAAAAGTTCTCCATTTTAGATAAAAACTTTGGAATACCCATGTGCCACTGCCTTTAGGGGAACCCAGCTAGACCCCATTTTCTATTCTCTTCATTCATACTCAACAGTTTTGATCTAAAACCTATAAAAAAAAATAAGCACCCAGGCAGCCATATCAACTTTTAATACCATATAAGAAAAAAAGGAGCCACTCAGTTCTCAAATATAAAATGAAATAGAAATTTTATTCAGTTAGCATATTAAAACAAAATTGATTACAATGGATGTTAATGGAAAAAATCCAATATTATTGGTCCGAGTTAGCTGCCCACGTCACTAACACAAAAGGGTATATCCACCAAAAGGGTAACACCTAGCACAATTGATGTCTTTAAGTAATCTCTGAAGTGCATATATCCCAATTGGAATGCACTAGAGATGAGCGAACATGCTCGTCCGAGCTTGATGCTCGGTCGAGCATTAGGGTACTCGAAACTGCTCGTTACTCGGACGAATACTTCGCCCGCTCGAGAAAATGGCAGCTCCCGCCGTTTTGCTTTTTGGCAGCCAGAAACAGAGCCAATCACAAGCCAGGAGACTCTGCACTCCACCCAGCATGACGTGGTACCCTTACACGTCGATAGCAGTGGTTGGCTGGCCAGATCAGGTGACCCTGGGATAGACTAGCCGCTGGCCGCGCTGCTCGGATCATTCTGTCTCTGGATGCCGCTAGGGAGAGAGCTGCTGCTGCTCAGGGAAAGCGTTAGGGTGTTCTATTAGCTTACTGTTAGGCAGGAGTGATTCTCAAAGAACCCAACAGCCCTTCTTAGGGCTACAATAACGTTCTACTTTTTTTATTTTAATTTGCATATTTTACCATTTTGTGAGGAATTAGCAGGGGGACTTGCTACCGTTGTGTTTAGCTCTTAGTGGCACACATATCCATAGCAAAGACCGAAGTGGGAAAATTCAGTAGGGGTTGGATTTCTATTAGGCAATAACTCAGTGTCATCTCATCCGGCATAGTACTGTGCTTCCTTTGATACTTGGCTAGAAAATAGCCATAGGAGAATACAAACAGCTTCTTGAAGCCTACAGTAGCGTTCTATATATTTGATTTCTGGTTGATCTGCTGGTGGCTGTAGTTTCTGCAGTGCATGTACTTGCCAATTCTGAGCAATTTGTAGTGAGACTTGCGACCGCTGTGTTCTGCGCTTAGTGGCGCACATATCCATAGCAAAGGCTGAAGTGGCAAAATTCAGTAGGGGTTGGATTTCTATTAGGCAATAACTCAGTGTCATCTCATCTGGCATAGTACTGTGCTTCCTTTGATACTTGGCTAGAAAATAGCCATAGGAGAATACAAACAGCTTCTTGAAGCCTACAGTAGCGTTCTATATATTTGATTTCTGGTTGATCTGCTGGTGGCTGTAGTTTCTGCAGTGCATGTACTTGCCAATTCTGAGCAATTTGTAGTGAGACTTGCGACCGCTGTGTTCTGCGCTTAGTGGCGCACATATCCATAGCAAAGGCTGAAGTGGCAAAATTCAGTAGGGGTTGGATTTCTATTAGGCAATAACTCAGTGTCATCTCATCTGGCATAGTACTGTGCTTCCTTTGATACTTGGCTAGAAAATAGCCATAGGAGAATACAAACAGCTTCTTGAAGCCTACAGTAGCGTTCTATATATTTGATTTCTGGTTGATCTGCTGGTGGCTGTAGTTTCTGCAGTGCATGTACTTGCCAATTCTGAGCAATTTGTAGTGAGACTTGCGACCGCTGTGTTCTGCGCTTAGTGGCGCACATATCCATAGCAAAGGCTGAAGTGGCAAAATTCAGTAGGGGTTGGATTTCTATTAGGCAATAACTCAGTGTCATCTCATCTGGCATAGTACTGTGCTTCCTTTGATACTTGGCTAGAAAATAGCCATAGGAGAATACAAACAGCTTCTTGAAGCCTACAGTAGCGTTCTATATATTTGATTTCTGGTTGATCTGCTGGTGGCTGTAGTTTCTGCAGTGCATGTACTTGCCAATTCTGAGCAATTTGTAGTGAGACTTGCGACCGCTGTGTTCTGCGCTTAGTGGCGCACATATCCATAGCAAAGGCTGAAGTGGCAAAATTCAGTAGGGGTTGGATTTCTATTAGGCAATAACTCAGTGTCATCTCATCCGGCATAGTACTGTGCTTCCTTTGATACTTGGCTAGAAAATAGCCATAGGAGAATACAAACAGCTTCTTGAAGCCTACAGTAGCGTTCTATATATTTGATTTCTGGTTGATCTGCTGGTGGCTGTAGTTTCTGCAGTGCATGTACTTGCCAATTCTGAGCAATTTGTAGTGGGACTTGCGACCGCTGTGTTCTGCGCTTAGTGGCGCACATATCCATAGCAAAGGCCGAAGTGGCAAAATTCAGTAGGGGTTGGATTTCTATTAGGCAATAACTCAGTGTCATCTCATCCGGCATAGTACTGTGCTTCCTTTGATACTTGGCTAGAAAATAGCCATAGGAGAATACAAACAGCTTCTTGAAGCCTACAGTAGCGTTCTATATATTTGATTTCTGGTTGATCTGCTGGTGGCTGTAGTTTCTGCAGTGCATGTACTTGCCAATTCTGAGCAATTTGTAGTGAGACTTGCGACCGCTGTGTTCTGCGCTTAGTGGCGCACATATCCATAGCAAAGGCTGAAGTGGCAAAATTCAGTAGGGGTTGGATTTCTATTAGGCAATAACTCAGTGTCATCTCATCTGGCATAGTACTGTGCTTCCTTTGATACTTGGCTAGAAAATAGCCATAGGAGAATACAAACAGCTTCTTGAAGCCTACAGTAGCGTTCTATATATTTGATTTCTGGTTGATCTGCTGGTGGCTGTAGTTTCTGCAGTGCATGTACTTGCCAATTCTGAGCAATTTGTAGTGGGACTTGCGACCGCTGTGTTCTGCGCTTAGTGGCGCACATATCCATAGCAAAGGCCGAAGTGGCAAAATTCAGTAGGGGTTGGATTTCTATTAGGCAATAACTCAGTGTCATCTCATCCGGCATAGTACTGTGCTTCCTTTGATACTTGGCTAGAAAATAGCCATAGGAGAATACAAACAGCTTCTTGAAGCCTACAGTAGCGTTCTATATATTTGATTTCTGGTTGATCTGCTGGTGGCTGTAGTTTCTGCAGTGCATGTACTTGCCAATTCTGAGCAATTTGTAGTGAGACTTGCGACCGCTGTGTTCTGCGCTTAGTGGCGCACATATCCATAGCAAAGGCCGAAGTGGCAAAATTCAGTAGGGGTTGGATTTCTATTAGGCAATAACTCAGTGTCATCTCATCCGGCATAGTACTGTGCTTCCTTTGATACTTGGCTAGAAAATAGCCATAGGAGAATACAAACAGCTTCTTGAAGCCTACAGTAGCGTTCTATATATTTGATTTCTGGTTGATCTGCTGGTGGCTGTAGTTTCTGCAGTGCATGTACTTGCCAATTCTGAGCAATTTGTAGTGGGACTTGCGACCGCTGTGTTCTGCGCTTAGTGGCGCACATATCCATAGCAAAGGCCGAAGTGGCAAAATTCAGTAGGGGTTGGATTTCTATTAGGCAATAACTCAGTGTCATCTCATCTGGCATAGTACTGTGCTTCCTTTGATACTTGGCTAGAAAATAGCCATAGCAATAGGATAGCATTGTTTGGTTTTAAAAACTCAAAAAAAAACAAAAAACACAAAAAAAAAAAAAAAAAAGTAAAAAAAAAAATAAAGTTATAACTCTCATTTTAAAAATGTTTAACCCGAGGGCTAGGGGTAGAGGACGAGGGCGGGGACGTGGGCGTCCAACTACTGCAGGGGTCAGAGGCCGTGGTCCTGGGCGGGGTGAGACACCACCTGCTGATGAGGGAGCAGGGGAACGCCGCAGAGCTACACTCCCTAGGTTCATGTCTGAAGTTACTGGGACTCGTGGTAGAGCACTGTTGAGGCCAGAACAGTGCGAACAGGTGATGTCGTGGATTGCTGACAATGCTTCGAGCAATTTGTCCACCACCAGTCAGTCTTCCACGCAGTCCACCCATGTCACCGAAATCGCCACTCCTCCAGCTCCTGCACCTCAGCCTCCTCCCCCCCAGTCTGCCCCCTCCCAGGAAAATTTGGCATTTGAACCGGCATACTCTGAGGAACTGTTTTCTGGACCCTTCCCACAGTCACAAACCACTTGTCCGGTTGCTGCTGAGCAATTTTCCGATGCCCAGGTTTTCCACCAGTCACAGTCTGTGGGTGATGATGACCTTCTTGACGTAGTGGAAGTGTGTAAAGAGGTGTCCGACGATGAGGAGACACGGTTGTCAGACAGTGGGGAAGTTGTTGTCAGGGCAGGAAGTCCGAGGGGGGAGCAGACTGAGGGATCGGAGGATGATGAGGTGACAGACCCAAGCTGGGTTGAGAGGCCGGGTGAACACAGTGCTTCTGAGACGGAGGAGAGTCCTCGACCTGAACAGGTTGGAAGAGGCAGTGGTGGGGCCAGACGGAGAGGCAGGGCCAGAGCTGGTGCATCAGCGCCACTGTCAACTAGTGAAGCTCCCGTGGTGAGGGCTCTTGCGGCGAGGGCTAGATCTTCAGAAGTGTGGAGGTTCTTTAAGGAAACACCGGATGACCGACGGACTGTGGTGTGCAACATTTGCCAAACCAGGCTCAGCAGGGGTTCCACCACTACTAGCTTAACTACCACCAGTATGCGCAGGCATATGAATGCTAAGCACCCCACTCAGTGGCAACAAGCCCGTTCACCTCCGGCCGTGCACACCACTGCTCCTTCCCCTGTGTCAGCTGCTAGTCAGCCCCCTGCCCAGGACCCTGGCACAAAAACCCCATCGTCGCCTCCACGATCCTCCACAGCATCCACCAGCGTTCAGCTCTCCATACCCCAGACGCTGGAGCGGAAACGCAAATATAGTGCAACCCACCCGCACGCCCAAGCCCTTAATGTGCACATCTCCAGATTGCTTAGCCTGGAGATGCTGCCCTATAGGCTAGTAGAGACCGAGGCCTTTCGCAACCTCATGGCGGCGGCCGCCCCTCGGTATTCGGTCCCCAGCCGCCACTACTTTTCCCGATGTGCCGTCCCAGCCCTGCACCAGCACGTGTCAGACAACATCATCCGTGCCCTGACCAACGCCGTTTCTGACAAGGTCCACCTGACCACGGACACGTGGACGAGTGCTGCCGGGCAGGGCCACTATATATCGCTGACGGCACATTGGGTTAACTTGGTGGAGGCTGGGACCGAGTCTGACCCTGGGGCTGCTCATATACTGCCGACGCCGAGGATTGCGGGGCCTACCTCGGTCCAGGTGTTTCAGGCCTACTATGCCTCCTCCTCCTCCCACCCCTCCTCCACCTCCTCCTCCGAACTACCATCCGTGGGCACGGCGCCATCAGTCGGTAGCTCTAGGCACAGCAGCAGTGCCGTCGCTAAGCGACAGCAGGCGGTGCTCAAACTGCTGAGCCTAGGCGACAAAAGGCACACCGCCCAAGAGCTATTACAGGGCATCACGGCGCAGACTGATCTGTGGCTGGCACCGCTGAACCTCAAGCCGGGAATGGTTGTGTGTGACAACGGCCGTAACCTGGTGGCGGCTCTGCAACTCGGCAGACTGACACATGTGCCATGCCTGGCCCATGTGTTAAATCTGATAGTGCAGCGTTTCCTCAAGACATACCCCAATCTGTCTGATTTGCTCACGAAGGTGCGCCGCATCTGTGCGCATTTCAGGAAGTCCAGCCCAGATGCTGCCACTCTCAGGGCAGCGCAGCGCCGCCTCCAACTGCCCGCTCACCGACTGTTGTGCGACGTGCCCACGAGGTGGAATTCAACACTGACCATGTTATCCAGAGTTTACCAGCAGCGCAGAGCGATTGTAGACTGCCAGATGTCAACTTCCACCAGAACTGGTAGTCAGGTCAGTCAGCTTCCTCAAGTCTACAATGAGGAGTGGACGTGGATGTCTGATATCTGTCAGGTGCTGAGTAACTTTGAGGAGTCAACACAGATGGTCAGTGGCGATGCCGCCATCATCAGCCTCACCATCCCGCTGCTTGGCCTGTTGAAAAACTCTCTGGTCAGCATGAAGTCGGAAGCTTTGCGCTCGTCACAAGAGACGGGGGAAGAATATTCCCTTGTTGATAGCCAAAGCACCCTGAGGTCTGTTTCTCAGCGCATATCGGAGGAGGTGGAGGTGGAGGAGGATGAGGAGGAAGAGGAGGAGAATGTTGGCGAGACACAAGAGGGGACCATTGTTGAGTCCTTCACTGTTCAGCGTGTATGGGCAGAAGAAGAGGAGTTGGAGGAGTTGGAGGAGGAGGAGGAGGAGGAAATGGACAGTCAGGCCAGTGAGGGGAGTGAATTCTTACGCGTTGGTACTCTGGCGCATATGGCAGATTTCATGCTAGGCTGCCTATCCCGTGACCCTCGCGTTCAAAGAATTTATTCCAGCACCGATTACTGGGTGTTCACTCTCCTGGACCCACGGTACAAGCAAAATCTTCCCACTCTCATCCCTGGAGAGGAAAGGAGTGTGAGAATGCATGAATACCAGCAGGCCCTGGTGCACAAGCTGAAACAGTATTTCCCTTCTGACAGCGCTAGCGGCAGAGTGCGTAGTTCTGCGGGACAAGTAGCGAGGGAGAGTAGGCGAGCAGGCAGCTTGTCCAGCACTGGCAAGGGTACGCTTTACAAGGCTTTTGCCAGCTTTATGTCACCCCAGCAAGACACTGTCACCTGTCCCCAGTCTCGGCAGAGTAGGGCTGATCTTTACCGAAAGATGGTGAGGGAGTACGTAGCTGACCATACCATCGTCCTAAATGATCACACAGCTCCCTACAACTACTGGGTTTCAAAGCTGGACATGTGGCACGAACTGGCGCTGTACGCCTTGGAGGTTCTTGCCTGCCCTGCCGCTAGCGTCTTGTCCGAGCGGGTTTTCAGTGCAGCTGGTGGCATCATCACCGATAAGCGTACACGCCTGTCGACTGACAGCGCTGACAGGCTGACGCTTATTAAAATGAATAAAGGCTGGATTTCTCAGAATTTCCAATCTCCACCAGGTGAAGGAAGCTCAACCTGAATAATTGATCCACTCCTCCTCCTCCTCCTCATTTTCCTCCTTCTCCTCCTCTTTGTACAGTAAAGCAGAGGAAAATGGCTATTTTTTGACAGGGCCCACTGGCTCTTGCTATAGTACTTCATGCATTTAATTTTTCTGGAGGGCCACCTACCCGGTCCTCTGTTTGAAACAATTTTTGTGAGTGCCACATACAGGCACTCAATCTATTCCATTTTTCTGGAGGGCCACCTACCCGGTCCTCTGTTTTAAAAAATTTTTGGGACTGCCACATACAGGCACTCAATCTATTCCATTTTACTGCAGGGCCACCTACCTGCTCCTCTGGTTTGAACAATTTTTGGGACTGCCACATACAGGCACTCAATCTATTCCATTTTACTGCAGGGCCACCTACCTGCTCCTCTGGTTTGAACAATTTTTGGGACTGCCACATACAGGCACTCAATCTATTCCATTTTACTGCAGGGCCACCTACCTGCTCCTCTGGTTTGAACAATTTTTGGGACTGCCACATACAGGCACTCAATCTATTCCATTTTACTGGAGGGCCACCTACCTGCTCCTCTGGTTTGAAACATTTTTGGGACTGCCACATACAGGCACTCAATCTATTCCATTTTACTGCAGGGCCACCTACCTGCTCCTCTGGTTTGAACAATTTTTGGGACTGCCACATACAGGCACTCAATCTATTCCATTTTACTGGAGGGCCACCTACCTGCTCCTCTGGTTTGAAACATTTTTGGGACTGCCACATACAGGCACTCAATCTATTCCATTTTACTGCAGGGCCACCTACCTGCTCCTCTGGTTTGAACAATTTTTGGGACTGCCACATACAGGCACTCAATCTATTCCATTTTACTGCAGGGCCACCTACCTGCTCCTCTGGTTTGAACAATTTTTGGGACTGCCACATACAGGCACTCAATCTATTCCATTTTACTGCAGGGCCACCTACCTGCTCCTCTGGTTTGAACAATTTTTGGGACTGCCACATACAGGCACTCAATCTATTCCATTTTACTGCAGGGCCACCTACCTGCTCCTCTGGTTTGAACAATTTTTGGGACTGCCACATACAGGCACTCAATCTATTCCATTTTACTGGAGGGCCACCTACCTGCTCCTCTGGTTTGAAACATTTTTGGGACTGCCACATACAGGCACTCAATCTATCCCATTTTACTGGAGGGCCACCTACCTGCTCCTCTGGTTTGAAAAATGTTTTGGACTGCCACATACAGGCACTATCCAAATTAAATTGTCTCCATAGCAGCCTCCACACGTTGTCTCCATTGCTACCTCCAAAAGTCGTCCATATAGCTGCCTCCATACATCGTCCCTTTATGTGTGGGGTGTCAGGCAGAAATTTGGGTTGTTTTCATGGATTCCACATCAAAGTTGTTAACTTTGTCACCACCCTGCTGTGTAATCCCCAAAATATACTGGCAAACTTTTACCATTTAGGGATATTATTTCAGCGCTTCTTGCGCATCTGTTTACATTCCCCTCACCCGCCATATCCTAAACTTATAAAAACGCTACTACACTTGATCTTATACAAAAGGTTCTTAGAAGTGCTGTTTGGGGAGTAGCCTAGAGACAGGGGCTTGGATTGGCGAAAGCTCGCCTGGCAGCGGAACGCCAGCTCCATGCGCATCATGCGCTTCTTGCGCATCTGTTTACATTCCCCTCACCCGCCATATCCCAAACTTATAAGAACGCTACTACACTTAACTTGGTGCAGGCTGGGACCGAGTCTGACCCTGGGGCTGGTCATATACTGCCGACGCAGAGAATTGCGGGGCCTACCTCGGTCCAGGTCTCAAAGGCCTACTATACCTCCTCCCACCCCTCCTCCACCTCCTCCTCCTCCGAATTACCATCCGTGGGCATGGCGCCATCAGTCGGTAGGCACAGCAGCAGTGCCGTCGCTAAGCGACAGCAGGCGGTGCTGAAACTGCTGAGCCTAGGCGATAAAAGGCACACCGCCCAAGAGCTATTACAGGGCATTCCACATCAAAGTTGTTAACTTTGTCGCCACCCTGCTGTGTAATCCCCAAAATATACTTGCAAACTTTTACCATTTAGGGATATTATTTCAGCGCTTCTTGCGCATCTGTTTACATTCCCCTCACCCGGCATATCCTAAACTTATAAGAACGCTACTACACTTGATCTTATACAAAAGGTTCTTAGAAGTGCTGTTTGGGGAGTAGCCTAGAGACAGGGGCTTGGATTGGCGAAAGCTCGCCTGGCAGCGGAGCGCCAGCTCCATGCCAAGATCCAACTAACATAGTTTTAACTGCAGCACCTTTAATCTACTACTAGTTCACTGCCTCCATACATGGTCCCCTTATCAAACGAGCTGTGTCAGGCAGAATTTTGGGTTGTTTTCATGGCTTCCATGTTAACTTTGTCGCCACCCTGCTGTGTAATCCACAAAATATACTGGCAAACTTTTATCATGTACCGATATTATTTGAGCGCTTCTTGCTCACCTCCTTTGGTTCCTCTCTGCCACCCATTGGTTTGAAGCCTGAGTCCATTTAGGGTATGTCGCCATGCCACTCTCTAGCCTGCCGCTGCTGCCGCTGCCTCTGCATGCCGTCCCCTATAGTGTCAGGGTCAATTATTGGATGTTTTAGATGCTATCTAGCTTCATTCTGTCACTCTGTCATGGCCATGCTGTTGCCCATAATTTTGGCATAATGGTGCGATTATGCAGCCTCAGAGGCATCCATGCATGCTGCCCCTGCTGTTTCCTGTCCATTTCCGTGGTGTTTCCATCCTTTTCTGAGGTTCCCAGGTGTTTGGCCAAGCTTCCCTGTGCAGAGCCTTGGTCCCCTTGAAAAATGCTCGAGTCTCCCATTGACTTCAATGGGGTTCGTTATTCGAGACGAGCACTCGAGCATCGGGAAAAGTTCGTCTCGAATAACGAGTACCCGAGCATTTTAGTGTTCGCTCATCTCTAGAATGCACCTATTGACTAAAGTAAGTGCATTTGGTGGAAATAAAAGTAGAAGACCAGTGTCTTACCCATAATGTGGTATGGCAGGAGAAGCTCTCGGACACCCCAATGGATACCCCCTGAGGAAGCGTGGGCGAAACGCGTGTTGGGGTGTCCGAGAGCTTCTCCTGCCACAACACAATTTTTGAAGTTGTTTGTTCTCCTTCAACGCTACAAGGTCGGCCGTCAAAATCTTCCATGTATTATAATAAATTCTGATTATATTTGGTCTTGAAGTAAAGTACATTTTCCATCTCTTTGCTATCTCACATACAATATTGACCTAGTGGATGGTACTTAAAAAGAAATCTGATTTGGCATAGAACAGCAGTGAAAAACAACTTGGTAAATCATGAAATTGTATGTGTATCACTAAGAAGGAAAACTATAGAAGGTTGTGACAAAAAAGCAGCAAAACATCATGTCTGCAGGTATATTTCTGATGCAGCTGTGCTGAAATCACAAATATTTCACAAAAGCAGCCAAAATCCAAAAGCACTCACTAAGCTTTCACTTTCAATGAAAGCCTAAACCGGGGACCACCATCAGAACAGGACTGTCTGGGACTCGTCACAGCCCTCAGAAAAGAGGTCCTATCAACACAACAAAACAGCCTGCTCAAGTACTAAACAACCTGCAACAAACAGACACCAATACAATTCAATTTAACCCCTTAAGGACGCAGCCATTTTGTAGCTTAAGGCTCAGCCCGATTTTTTGGATTCTGACCTGCGTCGCTTTATATGGTTATAACTTTTGAACACTGTTACTTATCAGAATGATTCTGAGATTGTTTTTTCCCCACATGTTGTACTTCATTTTAGTGGTAAATTTTGGCTGATAAGTTTTGCGTTTATTTACAAAAAAAAGAAAATATGATAAATTTTTTGAAAAATTTGCCATTTTCGAAATTCAAAATCATTGCGTTTTCAGGCATATAGATTTACCACCTAAATAAGTTGCTGAATAACATTTCCCATTTGTCTACTTTACATTTTCATAATTTCTGAAATGTCTGGATAATTTATTTTGATGTCATGCGGCTTACAAATCGAATAGCGCTTTTCCAGATTTTCAGAATTGACTATTTTGGGGATAAATACAGTTTTGAATGAAATGTTACATATTTAGCATCAATACCCCCTATATAACCAACCCATTTTCAAATCTGCACCCCTCAAGCTATCAGAAACCGCTTTTACGAAGATTGTTAACCCCTTGAGATCTTCATAGTAATTGAATCAAAATGGAGGTGAAATTTAGAATGGTCAAATTGTTCCCTTATACGTTCATTTAGAACTAAAATTTACACATTTCCAAAATATAAAAAGAGAAAACCCACCATACAATTTGTTCTGCAATTTCTCCTGAGTACAAAGACCCCCCACATGTGGCCGTGACTTGTGTTATGGGGGCACAGCGAGGCGCAGAAGGGAAGGGGCTTCCTGCAGCTGCCAGGATTTTAGTTTCCTCATTGGCCCCTTTTGAAGGCTATAAAATTTTCGCTTTTTCGTTATTTGGGCCATGTGATGCCATTTTTTTTGCGCAATGAGATGCTTTTTCCATTGTTACCATTTTGGGGTTGGTATCACCTATTGTTGAAAATTTAGGAACTTTTTTTGAGGGCAGGAGTAGAAAAGCATCAATTCTGTACTGGATTTTTTACTCTTTTTTTTTTTGGTGTTCACCGTATAGACTAATAATCATGTTATCTTTATTCTATGGGTCGATACGATTACGGGGATACCAGACTTGAATATATTTTCTTACGTTTTACTAAATTTGTCAAACAAAACCCTAATGTGGGGAAAAATCTATCATTTATGTATTGCCGTCTTCCAAGTGGCATAACATTGTTACTTTTTTGGCTACGGAGCTGGTTGATGGCTTATTTTTTGCGGGACATGTTGTACTTTACACCAGTATCATGTCGGAGTACACATGGTTTTTTGATCACATTTTATAGCATTTTTTGTGGGATTGAATAGCTAAAAATCATAATTTTTGGAAGGTTTATAGCAGTTTTTTTTACGGCGTTTATCGTGGGGGTTCAATAATGATTTACTTTTATTCTACGGGTTGTTACGGATGCGGTGATACTATATATGTGGGGTTTGTGTTATGATTTAGACTTTTTTTTTAGTTATATGTCTCTTTATATGTTTTGGGCATTTTTAGTGATTTATTACTTTATTTTTTTATTGAATAACATTTTTTTTTTACTTTTTCACTTTTATACCATGGGACATGAAGAAGATATCTTCTGATTGCTTCTTCATGATAATATTCTGCAATACTGATGTATTGCAGAGTATTATCAGTGTCAGCCTATACACTTGCATAGGCTGGCACTGTGCCAGTAAGATGACGTCACAGACGCCATCTTACCGGCAATTCTTGCAGGTAACTCTGGGGTCCAGATCGGACCCCAGAGTTGCTATAGCAACGATCGGCGCCCCCCGAAAACGGTTCGGGGGGGCCGATCGTGGGGGAAAGACCCCCCAGAGGCATGTTAGATGCCGCGGTCGCGCTGACCGCGGCATTTAACGGGTTAAGCACCCGCGATCGGAGTCAACTCCGATCGCGGGTGTTACACTGGGGTGCCGGCTATCAGTCACAGCCGGCACCCCGTGTTTCCCGATGCCGGTTCGGCTCAGATCTTGAGCTGAACCGGCATGGGCTCAGCGTCCGATATATCGGACGCTGAGCGCTAAGTCATTGAGCTCAGCGTCCGATATATCGGACGCTGAGCGTTAAGGGGTTAAAGGAAACCTACCACTTCTGAAGGTAGGTATGAGATGTAAACACCGGGCACCAGCTCAGGCTGAGCTGGTGCCGGAGCTTACCTTAGCTAGTGTTTTAAACCGCTATATCGCGGTTTAAACACATTTTGATTTACAGCCCCTTGGTAGCTTCGGCGCTGCGCGTGGCCGTGCGCGCGTGACGCCTCCGGCACTTCCTATGGGGCTACCTAGCCTCGGGGCTGTAAATCAAAATGTGTTTAAACCGCGATATAGCGGTTTAAAACACTAGCTAAGGTAAGCTCCGGCACCAGCTCACCCTGAGCTGGTGCCCGGTGTTTAAATCTCATACCTACCATCAGAAGTGGTAGGTTTCCTTTAATAGCTGCCAAACACAGTCTTTCCCCTGTACACTCATCCAAAAGGCGCAATGATGTCACTGCCCCGTCTGCGTTCTTATGAAATGACGCCAAAGTAAGATTGAAAACGCAGGTCCATGAAAAGCAGTGCTAAGTAATTTTATCATTTTATTTTGAGCTTCAGTTATGTCATATTTTGGCAATGTTACAATTTTTATGGTATGAAAAGGGGGGGGTTTCCATTTATGGTAACAATATATGTATTATTCATGATGTTCTGTATAATATATTCAAGGAGCATAGTTGCTATTATAATTTATAAAGGGGTCACAGTGTGTATTGCAGGTATGCAGTAATCACAGCCTGGTCAATTTGTGTAGTAAGGGGTATATATTACTTAGGAACATAGTGTGGGACATAGTTGCTATTCAGGTAAGACTATAGTGTAAGTTCTTATAGTCTTTTTAGGGGAACAATGTGAAAATATACATCTGAGGGAGAATTCGATAGGCGACAGCTGAGATAAATTTTTATGCAATTCTGTTCTGAAAAGAGTTGAATAATCACCTGAAAGTTGCAAGATGACAGTCTGTCTGATCAGTAGTGTAGTCTAACCTACTTGTGTGGGAGACATTAATATGTTTGTCATATTGTTCAAGGTGGTAAGCTGGAATGTGCCTGATCCGAAATATAGGCTATCCACTAAAAAGTTCTGACCAACCCCTTTAAGCATCTGTTATATAACCACATGTTTTTAAAATTGTTTTTATTTGAATTAAACATTTTAAGGGTTAGTACCCTTACAAAACAACGAGGGAAGACCCAACAAGAGGAACGGGGGGAAGAGTGGGATAGTGGGGGTTCAAGAGCAATTTGCTAATTAACCTGAGAAGAGATAAAATGGGTTCAAGTTGTCAGAGTAGAGGTTTATCACAGAGTGTCAAAGGCTGGTTATGGAAAAGTAGGCATTGAGTTTCATCGAGCTGCTTTGTTGACAAAGTGGTCACCCATGGAAGAGGCACAAGTGGGTGGAGGGATGAAAGTAGGGGGACGGACCTCAAGACCCTAAAATATTGGAGTATAATCATTAGGTATGTATATTGTGTGTATGTGCACTCATGACATATTTATAGGGAGGTTGGGGACAATTTGAGTTTGTAGGTACCATGTGATATATTGAAGACGTGTGAAGTTATTTACAGATGTGAACTCAACTTTATATGAGAACAAGGGGAATACTTTGGATTTTCTCTCTCTATATAGACTGCCAATATGATCTCTCTGTTACCCATATATTGCAGAATTCCTCAATTTTTACAAGTCCCCTTTAAATTTCTTTTAATCTCACCTCGGTTAAACGTTGCGCACCTCAGAGTAGTAGAGGGAACGTGTGCCCTGAGGTGAGCAGCACCTTTCATACATAAATCACCTGTTCTTCCTCCCACTAGTAAACAATGGAGCAGTGAGCTGCTACCTGGCAGTAAGAGGTTACAGGCTGAGATAAGCAGATTAAGGACGTGTAGGATATCTGTGTTGTTCTAGTGCTGCCCTTTCAGTCCTTTGCAGCCAGTTTTACTAGTTGCAGTCGGCTGCCTGATTGGAGGAACCTTGAGCTGTGCTTCATAAATTACAAGTCGGCTTGTAGGAGCATGAATACTACAGCGAGCTGTCCCCTGGGCCTGTCATTGCCTCTCTGCATACATTTGTAGTTGTTAATAATCCAGCTATCCTTGGATTGCCACTTGTTCGTCTGCCACTTGCATCTTAAAGACTCTCTGTAAGTATTTTAAGTATTTTTTTTTAGCTGTTTGACATCTGGATATTGTGCGCCGGCTATGTGATCATCATATATAATATATAGGATTTTATCTGCTGAACTGTTGTGATGTTTGGATAACTTTTTGCCTTTCCTTATGTTAGTTTTTGTTCTGTCATTTTGGGTGACAGTCAGGGGGGTGCATATGTTGGCTCGCTGTGAAGGGGTTTTTTAGAAATCTGACTAGTAGCAGCCGTAAACTCTTTGTAATATGATCCATTAGAGCTAATCCCTGGGATGTAGTATTGGATTATTGTAATAAATTGCTATATGAAGGGATATAGAAAATGTATGACTACTGTGTGTATTGATGGTGAGCGCCGTATTAATTGAGTCGTCTATCAATTATCTCGTTATTCAATTTAAATAGTTGGAAAAGGGGTGTGGCCTGCAAGTTTTGGATATATTACTTAAAGTTATATGTAGCAAAGTAATTACACCATATTCCAGTGTATGGGTTTTATTAATACATAGTGCACATGTTATAGTAAAAATGCTATACAGGTGTAGCGCACCACCCGGTCACAGATAGTTAAGCGGTATTCACATTTTGAACAAGTTTTAACATGGCGTTTGTTCTGTTCTTTCAAGGCGCAGTTTTGGCTTCTTTTCCATAGCAGATCTTGTGTCTTGTTTCTTCTTTGCGTTTCAGTTATATCTGTTGCATTTTTGGTTTGCATTTTGCAATAAAGCGTTTTGCAAATACAATGCATTTGCAAACCTTGTTAAGTCATGCACTGCACACAGGGAAAACTTTTTGGAAAACGCAGGCATGAAAATGTTTTGAAACACATGTGTTTAGCCCATGAGTGTGAATACAGCCTCAGTGCCTACACATTTTCAGGGAGAGAAGCATTGCATAGATAAAATACATTGATAGACCGATATATTTAAATAGGAAATAGACAAATTATAGGAGAAAGAAAACTAGATAGATAGATGATATATAGACAGGAGATAGACAATAAGCATCTTCTCCCAGGGATTCAACCAATGGATATTAAAGGAGCAATACATCCTCTGCCCACAAAAGTCCACATGCATGGGGTCCCTGGACAAATGTCCAGTTTTCCATCCCCTAACAGTGCCCCTATCTATAGGAGGGATGAATCCGGAAACACACACCTACATCTGGGGTGTAGAAGCTGCTGGCGCGGCTGTGATTCACTTTAATGGAAGCGAACCTGCTGTGAGCCTGGTTGGCCACAACACTACGAGTGGAGCTGTTTGCTTCTGGCTATATCAGGTGTCTCACTCCCACTTATGACCTGTTAGTGCTCTATCCTATGGATAGTTCATAGTTGAAACCTGGAAAACCTCTTTAACTTTTTAATATCAGGTCACTTTTCATTATTGTAAATGAGAAAAAACAAGCCTATTACAGCGCAGCATAAGTTATTTGTCATGGTTTTGGCATTTACCCCTAATGACTGTTATACCACATTAGTTCTGCCTCACGTCAATTAGATGTGGTAACACGTTTTCACACGATGCAATCTAGGAAGTGTTAATGTAGGACAAATGGTAACACTAGGAGTTTAAAGTTTTAATAAAATAATAAATAATAAACTTTATTAAATATAAAGTTTAAATAAAGTTTTATCGTATTGTATTAGGGATAAACGTGCAAAATACATGGGGGATGATGTATAATTTATAATGTTTCACTCGCCCCTGTACACGTGCCAGATCTAACAGGAGGCTCCGGCCTCCTGGAATATTGGGTGGACAACAAACATCGGGGCAACTGTACACCAGGTCCAGCCACTCCTCCAACTTCCTGCCCCTACATCCCCATTGGACGTGAACACTGACAACCCAATGAGTGGTAAAAGAAATGGCCACGGCCTTTATTTATGACCTTACATTAAATTTGTAAAAACAACTGAGATAAAACTTTATTCAAGATAACTTTGTAACCACTTTTATTCACTAAAGATAACTTTTGCCATAAGCCAAAACTGACTTCAACTTAAGGGAATTTCTCCCCTGGAACATAAAGTGAGGCCGTGACAGTATAAACATAAAATACAATACAATAACAATGAAATGGGGAGGGGAGGGCAACACAATCAGATGTCCTGGATTTCAATGCTGAAAAAATGCACTTCTTCACGGAAAGTGTCACTATTTAAAAAAATTCCGGACATGGGACCATTTTCTGGCTACCAACCTCGGGTACACCATCCCCCCCCCCAATGGTGTTCATTGGCGATCACATGCGTTTACCAGAGATCACCTCAGGTAGAGAGTGGGTGGGATCTTAACTAAAGGTACGGTCACATGTACCCCTAGCACTGCATTTACAAACACGCTAGCACAAGCGTACGGGTGCAGACCTCGCATATTAGGTAAATTAGGCATATTTCAGATAAAAAATGGAAACATAAAAGGACATTTCATACCCAACCCGAAGGGTTAATAATAACTAATAATAATTCTTTATTTATATAGCGCACACAGATTATGCAGCGCTGCACAGAGTCACTGCCCCCATGGGGCTCACTATCTAATCAACCTACCAGTATGTTTTTGGAGTGTTGGAGGAAACGGGAGGACCCAGAGAAAACCCAATCAAATACTAGTAGTTTATTGGGGTAAAGGCTGGTGACAGGTTCTCTTTAATGTCTCACTTCATGAACATGTTACAATGTGTGAAGTTATTTTACATATCGGAAAGGTTGGACACATATACATCTATGTACGTAACAGTAATAACATATGGATATACCATGGCATTTGCTTAGTAAGCGCTGCAAGCATTATCCTGTATTTACAGTGAGAATGAGTAATTGTATATCCATGTGTATGGAGTAAGATTGTGAAATATGTTGCCCTTGGCATGAAAAGCCTTTAACAATGATTGTAGTAAAAATCTAATGGACATTTTTGTGCTACTGGTTATTTCTTCATGTAATACAGTAGCCAATTCTTGTGCCATCATGAAAGCTTTGGCACAATTATTATTTTTTTCATATTCATCCACCAAATACCAATTAATGTATACATTAAAGGGGTATTCCGGGAATATGAATGTCTGATACAAAAACCGTTGATGATATAAATAAATGAATGTAACAAAACTCAATGTCATTAGTCACAAAATGAAGCTTAAATAGTTTGATTTTATGATTCTCAAAATTTTAGAGTCTCTCTAAAGTTATCACTAAGATGGCCACCACTGGAAACTACAAGTCCCATGATCCTTTAGTTCTCAGTAACTCCTCCTCCCTCTTATGCTCTGCTCCCAGTGATGATCTAACAGACTGTGCTGCTCTGTTACCATAGTAATGATGTGTAACTGCCATCACCAAAACACTGGCCATACTGGATGCACTGCAGCTAACCGACTACAGCCAAACGTAGTGGTGATCACATGACCTGCCCAGGCAGGTGCAGGACATGTGATGTAGACATGTGACCAGCGGCCATCTTCTGTCCTGTGTATGCCCTGCAATGGACCGCGCGGAGGATATTAATGGACTGATTAAAGGGCCAGTAGCATTTTAATTCTTCATTACAGTCTATGTCCACAGCATTTTTCTGCTAACCGGAGCAAAATTTTAAATAACAACTAATTACATATTAGCTTATATTTTAAGGACACATTTGTATATAAATTATGCTGATTTCTGGAATAACTTTGCAGTAATCTGATTATAATGTGGCTTGTAATCATTTACAGATTTCCTCTTTAGAGTCTATTCCTCTAATATAACTTCTCATAACTGTTCTATCTTTGTAATTACAAATCTCTGTCTGTCTTGCTGCTAGCAAAATGGAATTCAGTAGATTTTTCAGAGTGAAAGGGAGATTAAAAGGGAAGGAGATATGGGTAAATGGAGAAGGAAGTTCAATGATGCGAAGTAAGGGCAATGCCCGGTTATCCTTTAGGATATAACCTGTTGATATCTTAGGGAGATCAAGCTTTACTAGAGGGAAATACAGTTTTCCTAAATAGCACCTAGAGTCTATATAATCTACTGTGTGAGCTTGTTTTAACTATAATATAAGCATCATGGACAATGCGAGTATTGAATGTGCATTATTTCCTTGTTTTATTATGTATTTCTGATGTTTATAATTTCAATTCACATGGAGTTAAGCAGGCTGCCCGCTGGCAGGACTCTCAGAACATTCCATAGGCATCCCAACCAGTTTATAAAAAAGGTTCTTCCCTGGGCTCTGTATCTTAGTCTTGTCCTTGTCTTAATTTTTCTGTCCTGGTGGGTTTTGAGGGGACAGAGTGAGTAGCAGAGTCAATAAGGCTCCCAGCAAATCCCAGCCTGCAGACTGAAGACTTCCAGCCCTAGCATTAAAGGGGATGTCTGCACTTAAAGCCAGCCTTGCACTATTAGCATTTGCCTGCCACCACAGTTGGATGTTTCTGTCAACTGTTGTTATTATTATTTGGACAATAAGGTAACCTTGAGTTAGAACTTTCCATGGCCCTGTGTGACCCTGGCTAGCCATTTTACCATTACAGGCCTCCCCTTTAGTACCATCACTAGTAAGGAATGCCCCATAGGGAACCTTAAAAAGAGCAGCCCCCCATTTTCTTGCTACATTCCTGCCAGATCTAATGGTCACGAATAGTGCCCATATGCCAGGAAGAACCGCTGTGATGTCCAGCTAAGCCACAACCATCCAGTCACTGGCCTCTGGGACTGATATAATCCCCATAGGCCTTGGTGGGTGAGTTACAGAAGCAGATTCCTTTAATACGGTACCTTTCAAAGTTTCGTGTGTTTATTTGCACTATTAATTTATATTAATTGGCAAGTTGAAAAGTTACTGAACAATATATAAGGGAGAATAAACAATATATAAGTAGAAAAAATATTATGTAAACGTCTATACAATCCCATTTCAATCAGTCCTTCATAAGGTTGCAATAGCGTGCAATGGTGTAGAGGAAAGTAATGTATAACTGATGAATTCTATGCATTCCATCTACTGGTAGGAACAAATGACGGAATTCAGAGAATGATATATTTTACTAGAAACAGTAGATCTACTAATAATCATCCGCAGCAGTAGAGGCATCCAATACAAATGGAGGAATTGCTTCGTTTAGATAAAGTGTTCAGGCCAAAGCCCATTTGAAGGGGAACACATCTATACGTCTACATATAATGGGGCATATATACTTACCGGCCATTTTATTAGGTACACCTGTCCAACTGCTCGTTAACACTTAATTTCTAATCAGCCAATCACATGGCGGCAACTCAGTGCATTTAGGCATGTAGACATGGTCAAGACAATCTCCTGCAGTTCAAACCGAGCATCAGTATGGGGAAGAAAGGTGATTTGAGTGCCTTTGAACGTGGCATGGTTGTTGGTGCCAGAAGGGCTGGTCTGAGTATTTCAGAAACTGCTGATCTACTGGGATTTTCACGCACAACCATCTCTAGGGTTTACAGAGAATGGTCCGAAAAAGAAAAAACATCCAGTGAGCGGCAGTTCTGTGGGCGGAAATGCCTTGTTGATGCCAGAGGTCAGAGGAGAATGGGCAGACTGGTTCGAGCTGATAGAAAGGCAACAGTGACTCAAATCGCCACCCGTTACAACCAAGGTAGGCAGAAGAGCATCTCTGAATGCACAGTACGTCGAACTTTGAGGCAGATGGGCTACAGCAGCAGAAGACCACACCGGGTGCCACTCCTTTCAGCTAAGAACAGGAAACTGAGGCTACAATTTGCACAAGCTCATCGAAATTGGACAGTAGAAGATTGGAAAAACGTTGCTTGGACTGATGAGTCTTGATTTCTGCTGCGACATTCGGATGGTAGGGTCAGAATTTGGCGTCAACAACATGAAAGCATGGATCCATCCTGCCTTGTATTAACAGTTCAGGCTGGTGGTGGTGAAGCCATGGTGTGGGGAATATTTTCTTGGCACTCTTTGGGCCCCTTGGTACCAATTGAGCATCGTTGCAACGCCACAACCTACCTGAGTATTGTTGCTGACCATGTCCATCCCTTTATGACCACAATGTACCCAACATCTGATGGCTACTTTCAGCAGGATAATGCGCCATGTCATAAAGCTGGAATCATCTCAGACTGGTTTCTTGAACATGACAATGAGGTCACTGTACCTCAAATGGCCTCCACAGTCACCAGATCTCAATCCAATAGAGCATCTTTGGGATGTGGTGGAACGGGAGATTCGCATCATGGATGTGCAGCCGACAAATCTGCGGCAACTGTGTGATGCCATCATGTCAATATGGACCAAAATCTCTGAGGAATGCTTCCAGCACCTTGTTGAATCTATGCCATGAAGAATTGAGGCAGTTCTGAAGGCAAAAGGGGGTCCAACCCGTTACTAGCATGGTGTACCTAATAAAGTGGCCGGTGAGTGTATACTTACAGGGTCACCAGAGTTCACATAAAGTGCATTGTCTGTCTATAATTCACTGTGCTGCGATTCACTAAGATCTTGCGCTTAATATCATGAATGTGTCGCTTCCCCCTCAGGTCCGACAGAGTTTACCATTTTTTAGTGGTGCTTAGGCTTGCAACACAATTTTAAAGTTAAATCCCGCGCTCAGTCCGAATCAGTTGGACCGTCTGAGGGCACGCCCCCTAATTTGTGTCAAATGGAAGCCAGCGAAGCTACGCCACAAAAGGATTGCGTGTGCCAAAATCCCAGCGCAGACACCTGTTAAATACCTGTCCAAGCCGTGCAATCCCCGAAAACAGTGCACAGTCTGACTAATGAGCCCCAATATGTGTGAGTATACTGTTATTTACAATGTCACAACAAGGGTCAGATTCTACATGTAAATTCTCAATAATTAAATTATGCTATACAAAATTACGGATAAACTACAATACCTGGCGCAACCCATGTAGAAGTGTGGTGCTGTTTCCAAAACAAAAGTGATTCCATTTTCAAATCGTGGATCGCTCCTTTAACTGGAAAAATTGTATTGGTCAGTTGTATGTACAGGCAGTCCCCGGGTTACGTACAAGATAGGTTCTGTAGGTTTGTTCTTAAGTTGAATTTGTATGTAAGTCGGAACTGTATATTTTATAATTGTAGCTCCAGCCAAATTTTTTTTGTTCTCTGTGACATTTGGATTTTAAAAATGTTGGGTTGTCATAAGAACCTGGAGTAACAATAAAGCTTAATTACAGACACCAGTGATAACTGTTATAGCTGATTATTGTAGCCTAAGGCTAAAGTACAGTAAATTACCAACATCCAGAGGTCCGTTTGTAACTAGGGGTCGTCTTTAAGTCAGGTGTTCTTAAGTAGGGGACCGCCTGTATTGAAGTTTTTTCAGTCTGTCTCTTCCTCCACAACTGGAAGAATTTTAGGTGGTCGCAGTGTCCCTTATAGCATTGTAAAAATGGAAATTTGTGAATGACCTGAGCAGCTTATACTACTCCCTAATCTGTGTCACTATGGCTGTGATATTTCATTAGGACGCCATGGATGGACATGACCACACATGTTATTGAAGGTTACAGGCTGGGCTCTGTCTGCAGGCGTGTTTGGTATTGGTTCGCAGACTGTGGATCGTTGTGTTGCCATCATCTCTCTGTGTTTACTAAAACAGATTTCGGCTACTGTACTGCAGAGGTTACTCACACTGCAGTCATTTATAATCATATTTACGGTAACTTTTATAATAATTAAATACAGGAGGTGTAATTAGGAGAGGCAGGGCCCATGTCAGGCTTCTGAGTGGGGCCCCCTTCCCACTTTTTTAGCCATATAGGGCATCATCTTTAGAAGGGACTATATACATATAGATGTTACCTTTATCATTCTATAATGATACACTCATAAACATTTCTATGATCAACCCATTTGTACCATGAGATTCATTGGGAACATGCTCTTAGTTATAAGCTTTCTCAGACTATTTAGAGGCATGGATTGTGTACAGACCTTCATTACTCCCCTTCTGACAGCTCATGCACAGGGTCCATTAGTAGAAAGTGCTCCATCTCCATCCCTGTTACAACTTTGCTGAACTCACTTCCTAACCATAACAAATTTTCTGCCACACCTGACACTTATCACCCATTTAAAAAATGTTCCATAGATGTCTCTCTACACCACATTGTAGAACAACGCTGCATTCAGTACGGGGCACAATATAGGCAAATGTTTCTAGTTTCTTAACAAACTTTAAAGCTTTATAGATATAAAACTTCACTAAGTATTTCCTAGATTCCTAGTTTAAAGGAAACCTACCATCACAGATCTACCTAATAAGTTAGATCCGCTGACAGGTTCCTCTAATCTAGTGTAGCCCTGTGCTTTTTTTTTAGTTAAAACTGAAGTGAGGAGCTTCACTGACCAGAAGCCGGAGCTACTGCGCATGCGCAGAACTATGGTTCCTTAGAAGAGTGCCTGGAGCTAATGTGAGCTGCACGCTGACGACTGGGGTAGGAGGAATCAAAAGAGGCTACTGTGGGGTGGAGTAGCCGTAGCTTCCGCTCCACAGTGCGGCTACTCCACATCTCAGTAGCCTCTTAATAAAATTTGAGATTTTAGATCAAATAAAAGATTTAATAACTTCTGGGCCACTACGGTTTCTGCTAAAAATAAGCATAGGGCTACACTAGTTCAGAGGAACCTGCCATTGTATCTACCTTATTAGGTAGATCTGTGATGGTAGGTTACCTTTAAGGGAGTCTACCAGCTCCCAAATAACCTGACATTGTCAACTCCCATAGAAATAGAATGTAGAGAATGGCCCCACCCACAGTGCACTCACAAATGTATCTGTATGAAGATAAAAATGTAATTTTTTTTACAACGATCAATTACTAGGAAACAAAAACAGGTGTATGAAGCCCTTCACAATGCAATGTAGGAGCTTGTGGACTCCCTTTAGGTAGTCGTTACCTGGGTGAACTTGGAATTGTTATGTTTTGGGGCTCCCCTAATTTTGGACTCTGTCCTTAGAGAATAGCTCAGTCTTTCTCATCTCCTCCTCTTGTTCTCGATACGTTTCACTTCTGCTTGAGATTTCATTGGAAGCTGGAGTACAAAGAAGTGAGGGTTGGAGAAGTAGGAGAAGGTAAGTTTGCCAGTCACCCTAAGGGGCACACAGGGAGCAGGCCACTTCTCAATTTTTCCCAAACCTGCTTTATTTTTAACAACCAGTCTGGGTAAACCTGTCCCCCACCATTGTGTGGGACCTCCCTTGTCTCCAGGATCCCATGCAGATGTTTGATCCTCATCCTGCCTAGGAGATATCTCATCATTATCCATTTATGATACTGATGGCCTCTATACATGATAGATCAGTGGTACCCAATCTTATTATTCTGCCATCTGCCATCCTCTGGGTATTGGAGCCTACAGTATATACTAGGCAGAAATAGAAGCATATGGCTCCATCTACTCTATAATGTCACCTATACTTGCCGATAGGACATAGTGTGCAGAAGAAGGGACATTCCCTAATAGCTTAAATGTGGGTTTTCTTGCACCAATGACTCCTGAAACTGTAAAATTGTCATCTGTCATTTGTCAGTTGCACTTTAAAATTCTCACGAGTTCTTGGAATTATTTTTGCTAATACAAAGATATTGTAAAGTAAGCAAATATAAATATGTCAGGGCCAGATCATGCTATTCTTCTCAGCCAGGAAAAATGGAGCATTACAGCTCACTCCACCTCGCTATCATCGGCAAACACTGTTAATGCTGTTAAGAGATTTAAGATATAGAACACAAAGGCCTGTGATTCCTGTTAGCGCCGGATTTGATTAAAACACTCTGAAAGCTTTGCTTCTGCTTGTTCTCAATACACATAAATTGGATTTGGTGAGCGGCCCCACAAACACGTCAGGCGTATGCTGCTCCTGCGGCTCTTTTTTTCCTGCTTTATTTCTATACTCACCTCTTGTGTCTGGGTAATCTAAGTAATCTATTTTTAACATGTAAGATTGCTGAAAAGTCCTGATTTTACCGTATGAGTTGTCACAAAGATATAGCTGAGGACTGTTGGCACAGATTGGCCGGGTACAACCCCTCCCCTGGTTGGTAAGACTAAGTTGTATATTGTAAATGGTGAGCAGTAACCAAAAAAATACAGATTACTGTGCAGTGGTTCTAATGAGCCATGCACCTGTGTAACATCCCACGACCATGGGATATTACAAGCTTTGCACCTGTGTGACATCACATAACCAGCTATATAACGAACCATGTAGCTGTCTGACATTACCCGACCAGGGACATAATGAGCTGTGCACCTGTGTGACATCACATGACCAGGGATATAACAAACCGTGCAGCTGTGTGACATCACTTAACCAGGGATATAACGAGCCGTGCAACTGTGTGGCATCAGCTGACCAGGGCCGTGCACCTATATGACATCACATGACCAGCTATATAACAAACCATGCAGCTGTCTGACATTACCCGACCAGGGACATAATGAGCTGTGCACCTGTGTGACATCACCTGATGAGGGATATTACCGGCCGTGCACCTGTGTGACATCACATGACCAGGGATATAACAAACCGTGCAGCTGTGTGACATCACTTAACCAGGGATATAACGAGCCGTGCAACTGTGTGGCATCAACTGACCAGGGCCGTGCACCTATATGACATCACATGACCAGGTTTTTATCCACAGAAAGTAAACAGTGAAGCCTCCTATAGAAAGGCAGCAAGCAGAGATCTAGAAAACAGTGGAGAATTGATACAGTTTTAAAACATAAAAGGGGAGATTTATTACTGATTCTATGCCTTCTACATTCTTTTGAAAACCCACTGAACTTTCAGTGGGCCTCGCATAGTTTTGCCCGATGGCCATACTGCCTGCTAGATTCATCAAGAGACCGAAGCCTTTTTGATGTATCCAGCGCAACCCCAATCATACACTGGTGCAGGAGCGCCGGCGTATGATAAATGTCCCCCAAAAAGCCTTAACATAATGGGGCAGATTTACTTACCCGGCCCATTCGCGATCCAGCGGCGCGTTCTCTGCGGTGGATTCGGGTCTTCCGGCGATTCACTAAGGCAGTTCCTCCGACGTCCACCAGGTGGCGCTGCTGCGCTGAAGTTCCCCAAGGCCCCCCAGAATGCTCTGAAGTCCACCGGCCTATTCCTGGTGAAGGTAAGCGCGAGTCCCGCGACCCTTTTTTATTTTTTAAATGCGGCGTTTTTTTTCTGGGTATAGAAAAATAACATTTCCAAGGGTACATGTGCTCCGGCTTCAAAAGATTTAAAGGGCCAGCGCACCGTTAATTGGAGCTGGCCATTTCCCAGAATTCCTTATAATCCAGCCTCTCCCTGCACACCCTGCCGGATCTTCGTGCCTTGTGCCTTAGAGAAAGCTTGTCTCGTGCTTTGTGCCCTGTTATTGTGATTTCCCGGTGTGACCCCGATTCCGTTCCTGACTACGCTCCTCTGCTGCCTGCCATGACCTATTGCTATGACCACGACTCTGACCACCTGCTGCCCATCCTGACCTCCTGCCTGTCCCCAACTACGATTCTGCTCAACGTCCCTGTACCTCACCTTGGCTGTCATTGCGAACCAAGTCGCACCTGTGGAACGACCTGGTGGTAGCACGCCACAGCAAGTCCAACCCTCTTTGCGGCGGGCTCTGGGGAAAACCGGGTGCCACTTAGATTCCAGTCCCAGGTGTCGGCTTATGTCATCGTCCGCGGTGGTCCAGTGGGTCCACTACCCCTGGCGTCTGACACTCGCAGATCCAGGCACCATGGCTGTGTGTTATTCATGGCCGCCTTCCTTCTAAAATCAACCAACAACAATTATGCTAATGAGTCTGAACGGCTACCCTATGGCTTTTCAGGCTGTCACACTTTCCCAACCTCCTCCCTGCTCCCTTAGCACATGAATAACAAAAACAGGAAGATTGTCTTGGTGCCTGCATCTATGAGGAAGTGTCCCTGGTCTATCATGATGGATTTTAATGGTAGATTTCCTTTAAGGAGCTACATTGACAGGAGAAGTAAAATTATTAACAGCTTTAAGAACGAAAATGGAAAAAATAGCTGAGGGCTCAAACCTTCTGTGTCCTAAAGGGGTTACTACACTGTAAAGATCTATGAGAATCGCACAGTTGCTGCTACATTATGATCTGATAAAGAAAATGCTCACTGATGAATTGTTGCTATTTCAGGGAATATGTTGGCTCCGGTAATATTTTCCCTCTGGTAACTATATATGGTTAGAATGATTGTATAGGATATACTAAAGGATACAGAGCCTTATGGCAATCAGCATTTTCCATCTCTTTGCTGAACACATTTGATAATACACCATCATTTGTAACCCTGATTCTACCTGCAAAAGAGTCTTGTAAGTATCAGGTGTACATACTTGTATGCCATACACTTTTTGGTCTGCCCGGACAACCCCTTTAATTATTTTTGTAATCTTTTTTTGTTAAAGTTTTCTCACAATAGAACATGGCTGACTCAAGTATAGATTTTATTGGGTAACATTTCCCCTTATTAGGTTACTTCTTACTACATATTTTGATGTTATCAATTATATAGAACAATATGGAGAATGATAAAGAATTCTGTGGGATGAGACACAGAACATACTTTGCTTTGTACAGTACAGTTGTTTTCCTGGTGTCAGGGCTTTCTGTTGGTAAAGTTACCCGTATAATAATTCCTTTCCCCTGTAATGGATAGTATAGCAGTTTTAGTAATGAGAAAGATTTATCACAGTGGCTATACTGTATATTGGTATACTGTAAGGCAGTGGTGGCGAACCTATGGCACGGGTGCCAGAGGCGGAACTCAGAGCCCTTTTTGTGGGCACCCGGGCCATCGCCCCATCACACCAGACAGGACTCAAAAATTCTTCCTGCAGTTGCAAGCAACTTAAAAGATGCTGCTTTCAGTCATATATTTAAGTGATACTTACTTCGCTACTTGGGTATGTAGGAAGAGGGCCGAATTATCTTTGGAAGACCTCCTGCTGGCCCCACAATTCTCTGTGTGCAGAGGGACACTGGAAAAAAACTAAAATGATGCAAATGTTCCATCTTGTCCTCAGGAGGCCAATATGATCGAACGTTGTTGTAGAGCAGGGAGCAATAAGTTACTTCTTTAATTTTTGGTTGGCACCCCGCAATAAATAAGGGAGGTTTTGAGTTGCAGTTTGGGTACTCGGCCGCTAAAAGGTTTGCCATCACTGCTGTAAGGGATGTTTCCTGTGTACCCAGAATGTGACTTATAGGCATCATCTCACTTTGGTCACACTCTCTATTTTCAATGTATTCTATGTCTCTACCCTACTATTAATTTTTTTGTTTATACAATTGTAATTATTTTGAACAAAAAAAACTAATTTATTAAAGTTATAAGTCTGGTGCCTGGGGAAGCATAAATACACAGTCAATCTATCCGCTAGGGATCCCCAAAAGAATGGCAATTTCTATATGGAAACTTTCCATAATATGCCCATAGCCCTCTTTGCATGTGATGACATGATGAAGGGTTGGTATATGTTAATTACTTTTCATGATTTAGTGTTTTCTGACCCCTAGATGCCACAGAATGTTTGTATGATAATATCCCGCCATGCACATACTTCAAACTTGGGCTCATAATGACCCTCACAATCTAGCGGTATTCTCAGTATTGTAAATGGCACAGGGTAGGTGGAGGCCTATTACAGATTTAGCAGTTTGAGTGTCCGCCTGCTAATCTAAGCTGTGTGATTATTCATCATTGTTCCTCTGCTTGTATCCATCTGACATCAGAGATGGGAACATGTCGGCACGTAGAGCGCTTGTGTTCTAGTAGTGAAAGTTTTCCTTCTCCCGCAGCTTTCCGTCCATCAGCTCCCTGGCCACGTTCCAGTCTTTCCTACTGCGATAGAGCGAAGCTGACATTAAACAAATGTTAATTTATTGCGCAGTATATTTAAATGTATCTGTTCATTGTGTTCACGCTCAGTCGTGTGTCCTCACTATCTGAGGAAACGGCACGTAGCAGAGCAGACATTGTCATGGAACTATTCATGCTCTGTGCTGTTTTTACTTTTTTGCTATTGATGCAATGTTATAAACTTATTTGTATTATATATAGAGAGGTAAAATATCAAAGCTCAGTAATAGCTGATCCCTTTAAAGTCCAATGTATTTTGTGTCAACATTAATAATAAAAAATACATTGTAGTAGAAATCTATAAGTCCCTTTTTAAGGAAATCTACCATTTGATTTGATGCATTATGAAGCAAACATACCTTGAGAATGCTGTAGCTACACTGATGCAGGATCATATCTTGGTTAATCCCTGTGCTGAGTGATTTTGCTGATAAGACAGATATTATGATATGATAATGAAGTTCTGCACCTTCTATGGCTGCTTTAGCGCTTGCTTCCCCGCTTCTCATAGCAGGAGAGTTTCTGATGCAATCAGTTTTCTCCCTGCCAGACAAAATAATTGCTGCACCATCCCCCATCTGCTGTGTATGAGTGATCCAGCTCAGGTTGATTAGTGCTTGACTAGTCATGCTTTATTAGAAGCCATTTGTAATTCCAAGCTCCCGTGTGTAATTTGTTTATCTCGGCAGACATGCTGATCCAGCTTTTCCAAGGTCCTGAATGTTATAATTTTTTTTCAGCAAAACTACTCAGCTCAGGTATTAGCCAAGATATGATCCTGCATCAGTGTAGCTATAGCAGTCTTAGGGTATGTTTGCTTCATAATGCATCTAATTAAATCTACCAAAGGGAACATGTCATCTGCAGAGCAAGAAGAGCTGTCTACATAGTGTTCTATACACAGGCAGCATGTTATAAAGCAGGAGGAGCTGAGCAGATTGTACCTGGGGGACATTTATTTTATGTTTGGAAACATCTGTTTTTTCTAGGTCTTGACTTGTTCTATTTACCTTCGTGGTTAGAATTTTGTCTGAAAAAATGTTGCAAATGTTTAAGCAACCCTTATTAAACTATTGCCTGTGACTGTTCTGAACTTGAGTTAATTTGAGCCCAAATTTGTGACTTTTTCAGAATCAGAAGCAAAGATAAATCAGTCACAAAACTAGTATGAAAATCACACTTATGCTAAAAAGTAATAAAGAAAAATAAGAAATTTGATAAATGCCAAATCTGTAGGCAGCATGTTATAGCGCAAGAGGAGCGGAGCAGACAGAAGCTAATGTCCTATCTGCAGATGTTATAACCTGCTGCCTGCAGATAGGACACTATTTACAATCTGCTCAGCTCATCCTGCTCTATAACATGCTGCCTGCAGAGAGGACAATGGGGCTAATTTACTGAGGTCCAGTGGCCGCATTTTTGTCGGGTTTTCCGACGTTTTCGGGGATCGCGCTGGGGATTGTGTCACACGCAACACAAATCGGGGGGCTGGCCATCGGAGAATCAGACAACGCGTGGGATTTAACATTTAAATTGTGTCCGCAATACCAAGCACTTACATGCTCCGGGAAGAAGAAGTTTAACTCCGGCGGATCTCAGCAGGGAAGCGACACATGCAGGATCTCGGGCACACAATCTTTATGAATCGCTGCAGCTCTGCAGGATCGTTGAACAATGCACCTCAGGGATCACACAAGGAAAGTAAATGTGCCTCCATATGTACTATCTGCTCAGATCCTCCTGCTCTATGACACACTGGCTGTAGATAGGACACTATGGGCCACATTTATCACTTTTGTGCGCCTAAGTGTAGTAGTTGCGCCTATATTCAGGCGCACTGTTTTGCCAGAATTATCACAAGCTACAACCATCTGTGATAAGTAGATTTTCTGCCTCTTATTAATCACTTTACTTTAACACAGTTTAGGCGCAGTTTAGGCGCAGTTTAGGCGCAATGTTAGATTCGGGCACTTACATGTCATCCTGCTACAAGCTCCTCTCTGCTTCTCCCACAGCCCAGAATGAAGATAACACTCACAGCAGCACCCAGGTGTGTGACACCCAGCACCCAGTGACCTCCTCAGCAGTGGCTTCTCCTGGAGGGGATCCCCCAGTGCTGGTCTCCTGCTGCACCCCTGTAATTCTGCACAGTATCCCCCTCAGACACACTGATGATACTGTGCAGAATTACATGGGGGACACTTGTATGTCGTATCTGCAACATTCTGCAAACTTGTGCAAACTTCTCTTGCTCTTGCTGTGAGCTCAGGTTTTGTAGAATATTTTGTAAATAGAAGGTGATGACCTGTAAATAGTCTGCAGCTTCTGTCTGTAATGTATCTAATTGTATCTATTATATGTTCCAGTGTCTGGCTGAGCTTTGCTGCTAGAAATGAGCTCTTCTGCAAAGGGACTCAGTGCTTTCTTCTCAGATAACGCCACCTTCGAGCTGGAGTGTTTTTGCGCCCGTTTTTGCGCCTAAATGCAAAAGTCGCACGTGATGAATATCATTAGGCGCAGCAAAACATCTGGAATTGAACGATAGATGAGGGAAAGCTGGTTATCTTAGCTGCGCGGCTAATTTGACGTTTAATCGCAAAAATGGCGCAAAAACGGTGCGCCTAAATGAAAAGGCGCAAAAACAACAGAAAAAACAAGTGATAAATGTGGCCCAATGTGCAATCTACAATCAATAATACTGCTGTAAGCTAACAGCGAGACATAGATGATGGTTGGAACTAGAGGTGTCATAGTCAGTGACTAGATAATGATATCATGCTTTCAGTATGGCACCATGGTCCACAAGCAGCCAGCTATTCACTGGACCATAGATGTGACTCATTAGAGTTTATTTGGGGGAAAAATGGATGAATTAAAGACCATATTTCCAGGACTGAATATAATGGCCGCAAGATGTACATTCTACACATTATCCTTCATATTTCCTTTTTTAAAAAAGCAATATTATATAAGCAAATGTTTTCTATTGCAGTGGTATCTTATATATCTGTATGTTAGTGTTTTCTGATTTAGGAGACCGATATATTGGAAGTGTTTTCTGAGCCATCTGTTTGTGCAGTGTTGTGTGTTACATATTCTCACTGACATCTGTGGGGATTCTGACTCACAGGCAATTAAAGATTTGTGTTACTTTGTAGGTGTTTGCTATGTTACATTTATACTGTTGTGTCTGGAATTGTAGACGTACACAAGTGACGACGCGGCAATGATAGTTATTGTCTTTGGGGATCCCTAATAATAAATGGACAAAGTAGTGTGTATATATATATATATATATATATATATATATATATATGTCATTCAAGTCAGGACTCTTTCAGAATTTCGGTCAGTTGATAGACTATCGGAGGTCTGTCACTTGGATCTCCACCAATCAGCTGCAGCAAGTGGGAAAAACACTATGGAGGGAATTTATGAAGAACCAGGGCTTAAAATAAACCCCCCAGGTGGTGCTGGACGTACTGAGTGGCTCCGACCTCTTTACACATCCTGTACCAATCGGCCCAGCGTAGGCTATAGCTAATGCACCGGATTGGGGTGTCCTCATAATGGGCCTCAGAGGAGGAAAAGTTTCATTTCCTGACCGTTCGCCAGGAATTGTTTCTTTCTGATGAACCCCCTGTATATACACTAACACTATGCATTGTATACTATATAATGGATGTACCAGGTTACCTTTACCTTCAATACTCTGACTAGTATGATTAGTATGATACATCACATATAAAAGTTCTTACATCATATTTTTTGGAAATGGTGAAGAGAAATTATGTGGAATAAGTCATGAAGTATTGTGCAAAGAAGATTAAAAATAATGGACCTTGGTGGTGCCGCAGATCCAAATGGGGGAACAGAAATCCAGGTGGGTTGTATTAGTTAAAAGTTTATTTATTATTTATTATTAAAATAACATGCAGATACAAGGTGTTTCGGTGGGGGTAGGACATACCCCTTCCTCAGGTTACATATGTGCATATATGAAGGGGTAAGTCCTAACCTGGAGCGTGTATCTCCATATGTTTTATTAATAAATGTTACATTTTAAACAATAAAGCCCAGCTGGGTTTCTGTTCCTCTGTTTGGAAATGCGGCACCAACGTGGTCCATTTTTCTTCATCTTCTTTGCTGAATATACCTGTATCCTACTGGAGGATCAGAGCCGGCAGCAGTCCTAGGGGACATTACTTTGATGTGCTAGAAGCTGTTATGGGCTCAGCATAACAGAGGAAGGTAAGGCAAACCCAAACCATCCACCGACTACATATACAGAGATCCAGAGAGATTGCCCCCATGTGTGCTTGTCCCTTGTGCGCTTGCCCCCATCTTTTTTCTTGTAGTGTAGAAAGTATTGTGTCCTCTTTAACCGATTCAGGTTTAGGGTGTGTCATGTGACACAATGGGGGTTATTTATTAAATGTCCACTGATCGCACTTTCGTCGGATTTCAGAAATTTTCGTGATTTGCGCTGCTGTGACAGCTATTTAGAAGGGGATTGTGTCGCACGCAATCGGCAAGCAGTTGCGCCGACTTTCATGCAACAGGAATCGGGACGGGGCGTCGGATTCGACTGATTCGGACTGAGCGCGGGATTTAACTTTAAAATTGTGTCGCAAGCCCAAGCACTGCACCAGGAAGAAGAAGGTGAACTAAGGCGGACCTGAGCGGGGAAGCGATAGATGCAGGATATCGCACGATCTTAGTGAATCACGCCACAGTGGATTATCGTTGGCAGAATGCACTTTGGGTGATCTCCTTGGACAGATAAGTAAATCTCCCCCCATTTGTCATTTGTATTTGTATGGCTCTCAATGTTTTTGTGGATAGCGGAATGATTTTTCAGTATTTTCTTAGGATTCTTGTTTTATTATTTTTATGTTCTGCAATTTTACTCCTAAATTAAATTTTACGGTTAAAAACTGAAAAAAATGGTAAAAAAGGTTTTCTTTTTACAGAAAGACAAAAATAGCTAAATGGTGGAGATGAGATGCTTGCCTCACTGACAAGGCCTGTAGGGGGGGGACCCCATTTTTGTCTGTTTTTAATACGGTTCTCTTGAGCCAAAGTCAAAAAATGTATTGTGATAGAACAGGATTTATACAGGCCAATAGTTCATGGCTTTTTTTTTAGGGTCAGATTTGCCTTTTTCTGCTTTAATGAATCTTTTTTGGGGGATAGAACATAAAGTATAACTGAGAACACAGATCTCCGGGGCTGATAGTGACATAATAGAAGCTTGTGTTTATCTGATGTGTCTCACAATATTAAGTTTGGGCAGATGCCATCTATTGTGTAATATTGTATAGAGCCTCTGTTATCCATTCCACGAAAACTCATCATAAATGCAAATGTTATTGTCCTAACAAAAGTCCCATTATACATGTGCACGTAATATGGTGGTGATAATCATTAGGGGACGTTTCATTTCTCTATGACCTTTCCTGTTTTCTCTGAAGGAACATTACTTCTCATAAAGAGGTTTCTTATGTTCTATTTCTTCTATTTTTGGGATAAATTAGCATCCCTGTTAAAGTTTGGTAAGTAAGTTTGGTGTATATGATTGGTGGGGTCCGGCCTCTGGTACATCTATTGATCAATCCATCAAGAAATCCAGCTTCCCTTCTCTCACCAAGTGTCTAGCTGGCCGGTATTCTCAAGGCTGCCCACTCTACTGCTATCTACCCTATGCCCTAGTGCAATTGGCACTATCTTAAGTTTAACCCCTTAAAGGATATCTACCACTCACAAAAAGTAAAAAAAAACTATGGATACTCACCTGTCCTCCTCTTCATCACGATCCCGGTGCTTGTCTTCTCTAATTTTGACATGCTGGGATCATCTAGAAAAAAGACTTATAAAAAGCAGGCCGGAGCACAAGGAAGAGATGTCCGGCGCTCCCGGATGCTAATTATTTACAACCTTTGGGTGACTTTCCGGGCCGAGCATACCCCCTTCACACCCCTCTATTTCCTCCCTGGAAGATCTGAGAAATACCCCCTTTGTCTTTTTTCTTTGTATCAGAACAATCACAGAGATACTCAATGGGGCACATTTACTTACCCGTCCCGTAGCGGTCCCCTCCGTGCATTGTCCGATGATGATTCGGGTCTGCGTGATTTGCTAAGATTGGGCATCCAATTTCCTGCATGTGTCGCTTCCCCACTCCGGTCCACCGGAGTTCACCTTCTTCTTCCCGGTGCATGTGAGTGCTGATCTAGCGACATAATTCGCTTTTTAAATTCGGTTGGCCGAATAAGTCGGGTTGTCTGACATCCACGCCCCCTGATGTGTCGCATGCAAGCTGGTGCCGATGCAACACAATCCGATCGTGTGCGCCAAAAACTCGGGGCAAGTGTGCGCAAAATGGAAAAATTGTGAAACCTGATATGATATGGTGATGTCATAGCGCCCACCTTCTTCAGAGAAGCACACAGCCTCAAAGCACAGAGCAGCTGCTAAGGAATGGGGAAAAGTGAGCATCTGAATTTTATTTTTCAAATTTAACTGCAAAAAAGTCTGACCAAATAGGGTCATAACATAAGGGGGGCATTACAAGTTTGGGATGGGCACATTAAAAGGACTGACTACAGAAAAGTAAATATTGTAAGTGAAGAGCTACTGAAAGAATGAACGTTAAAAGTGGGGATACTGGAAGGGGCAGCATCATTGATAAATGATAGTATTATATTATGTGGGTACCACCAAAGCAGACATAATACAGTGGTGGGTCACTAAAAGTCATAACATCCAGCACAACATAGACATTTTCACAAATTGCTGGTTAATCTGTAGGTGCAGCACAATGTAACTGTACATTGTGATGACCAGGGCAGTGTAGTCGTAGTCGTGTACCATTTTGATGGAGTCAGAATAAAATGGACCCACTCCGAATTTATAATAAGTTGTTATAGTTAGTTCAAAGCAGTATGTGCCTATTATTACAGTAAATTTATCACTTAAACATGACCCATGTATGTAGGAGTTTGAGTCAGATTTATGGAAATTGAGGAGTCGGAGTTGGGGGTTTGGCTTACTGACTCCGCACCCCTGATGAAGGCTCCTGCCCATGATAGAGAGTATAATTAATAGCCTATAAAATGCTCCATATATCTGTCATTGTCCTTTGTCGCTTAGCACACCTGCGCTTTCTATGATAAAACCTACTTGCATTCTTGGCACTTACTTCTTGTGTGTCTGATCACAGCGACTACACAATTGAAGAAGCTTGTGTAAATAAAGAGAACCCGAGTCCTGTATAATGGAGTATATTGTAGCTCCTGTAGGTTAATTCAGGTTGAGACTTGATCTTCAGCTGACAACTGAACAATGGCTACCGGCTATCTACAAGATTACTATTCTGCACTGTCGTATCTCAGCGGATGGATACATTGCTTACTCTCCTGTTTATCATTGACAGATTTTTCCAGCAGTGCACATTAGAGGGACCCTGTGCTGGAAAAGTAGGGGCCACTTGTATACCATATCTTATTATATCACTATTCTCATGTCTAAGACAATATATTACTGTCAGGATTTGGATGAGTGTATCCACTGGACCAACGCGGGAGGTGGTACTAGCCAACACCTGGGACCGGAATCTAAGTGGCACCTGGTCTTCACCAGAGCCCGGCGCAAAGCGGGATGGTCTTGCTGTGACAGGGTACCACCAGGTAGTTCCACAGGTGCGACTAGCCCTCGGTGGCTCGACTTACCTTAGCAGGAGACTCTTGTGGTCAGGTTCAGGCAATCCGAGGTCAGCAATGGGAGGTCCAGGCAGATGGGGATGGGAACACAGGCACACAGGACACAGGAACACAGGAACGCAGGAACACACAGGATTGGGAACACAGGACTCAGGAGGAGGAACACACAGCAGTGGGAACACAGGACTCAGGAGCAGGAACACACAGGAATACTCAGAACTGTTGCAGGAAAGCTTTCTCTAAGGCATAGGCACAAAGATCTGGCAGGGTTTGCAGGAAGAGGCAGGTTTAAATAGATTTTCTGAAAATGGCCAGCACCAATTAGTGCATAGCTCCCAACCATCCCAGTTTTGCGGGACAATTCCGTTTTTCTTACCTCTGCCCTGCGTCACAGGCAGCTGGTAGATTGTCACAGATTTTCCCTCCAGGTCCCGGCTCTGTGTCTGACATAGTAAATACTTTCAAAGCCTGAACTCATAGCACTGAATGGCTTCTACAGACATCGGGCAGGGAATCCTTTTGAGAGATGTGTCTTAGCAGTGTGCAGGGACCACATCATAAGGTCAGCATCTGTCCATATATGGTCTCCTAGGGCTTCCCCAGACACAAGCTCTTAATTTAATTAAATAAATTTTTGCCGAGTCTGGGATTCAAACCCTAGACCCTCTGCATTAGAGATAGGAGCATCTACTATCTGAGCTATGAGCCCAGTGATTATCTAGCTGTGGATTTTTGGTAACTAAGAAGTGTTATCTGCCACTGTTACACTGTGACACAGACTTAATGCCCTGATATATAGAGAGGGATCTTCTCAGAGATTATTAATGTAATTACTGAGACAATTATTATTATTATTATAAATTTCATTATTTTAATTTTATTAGAAAGTATTGAGGGGAGCACCCGTGACAATTATTAGTTGGTAGTCATACAATTCATAAGCTATGATATGTACATACATTGTAATGGATAGTAGGAAACAGTGGGCCCTTATCTACCCAAACGTGTATTGTGGTTCTAGTAGGTTGAATTGTGTCCACACTCCAGTACACTGGACCCCTAGCTTTTTTTAAAAGTTGGCATTAATATACAGAATAGATCTTCTATGTCAGTGATTGCAGAAGTGGATTTTAATGGGGGTGTTTTGGGCGGCTGCTTAGAGTGAGGGGCTTCTTGGAGGTTCATGTTCACTTAAACTAACTACTAAGTTTTGCACAGTTCTGTAGATACAATAAGGAGAAAAATATCCGGGACCGGAACAAATCATACATGTGCATCGAACTCCTAACATATGTAGGAAAGGACATTTAAAGTGCTTAATCTGCAGCACTGAACTGGACCCTGATTGCTATGTTTTTACCTGTTTACTTGTTGCAATGTTGTTGAATTTGTTGCAATGTTTTTCTCTTATTCTTTCAGGAAATTAAGGAATAAAAGGACACTGCCCCAATGTGTTTGCATTATAAAGGCAGCCCATTGATTTGCCTTGGGCATTGTGTAGTGCTTTATTCACCCTAAAGTGGCACTGTAGGTAGATTGAACACTTACTGTTCTAACAAATTTTGCTGGCTTCTGTTGCCAGCAGGGAAATACTTTGTGACTGCATATTATACGAGAGACCTTTCTTATAAGTATGGATTATCCAAAGCGTAGATCTCAAAGAATAACTCCAAAGTTACCTGGCCAAAAATAGTTTTAGCACAGCTGGAGAGAGCCTTTGACACCAACCTGCATCGTGTTTCTGGCACCTTCATAGCCTGCGATTCAGCCTGGTATATCTATCAGCCCCTCTTATAAAATCATATTTAGCTTACCATGAAGTGGGTGGGCACTTCCTGGTTGTGACATCAGCTAAGGGCAAGAGGCCGGAGAAGCTTCCGTCACTTCCCATTGGGCTAAGATACACTCTCCACCACTAGCAGTTTTACCACACACATTATTACACATATATATATAAACCTATGCCCTGTTACCAACCTATAATCTATTACAACCTTATGACTACTATACACACTACCTTCTATGATGGATGTGTCTGCCAGGCTGTTCAGCAGATGTCACTACTCTCCCCTATTCCAACAACAGTGGGGGAGGGGGAGAACAGAGAATGGAGAAGACATAGAACACATAAAAGTAAATAATCTTCATCCTATGTATCAGACATTGTGCTAATCCTGCCCCCTTCTCTTCACTGACCTGACGATAGCCTTGTCAAAGTCAATAGAGAAGTTGGTGGTGTGCATGAGAACGCTTATGAATGATAAAAGAGGAAGTGGACTGTGTATGGGAACATGAGAGCAGAGTATACACAGAGCAGACATGACAGAGTTATTAAAGTAAACCTACCATTTGATTTGATGCATTATGAAGCAAACATACCTTGAGAATGCTGTAGCTGCACTGATGCAGGATCCTATCTTGGTTAATCCCTGAGCTGAGTGGTTTTACTGATAAAACAGATATAACATTATGACAGTGAAGCTCTGTCGCTTCTATGGCTGCTTCAGCACTTGTCCTAGCTTGTGAGTTATTCACTGCAGGAGAGGATGATGTAATCCCTGGGTGATGCCTGAAGGCAGAATAATCAATCGCTGCACCATCCCCTAGCTGCTGTGTATGATTGATCCAGCTCAGGTTGATTAGTCATGTCTTGACTAAGTTTCATGTGTAATGAAAAGCTTGTGTGTAATGTCTTTATGTAGGCAGCCAGCCTGACCCAGCTTTCCCAAGGTCCTGAATGTTATAATTGTATTTTCACCAAAACCACTCAACTCAGGGATTAACCAAGATATGTTTCTGCATCAGTGTAGCTACAGCATTCTCAAGGTATGTTTGCTTCATAATGCATCAAATCAAATGGTAGGTTTCCTTTAAGCAAAGAGGAGAACGAGCACAGCGTCTAACCCAAACCCCTCACCCTTTTGTGACTGCTGTGTCCTTAGACTGCATCTCCTATTGCCTCCTCCTTCACTTTACGGATCATTCTTAGCAACCAGAATACCAGGCTGACAGGAGAGGGATGAGACAGGATGATAGTAGAGAAACTGCTGCAATAAGGTAATGACAGTATAATGGAAAATATTAGTTTTGAGCTATTGCAGTTATTGAAAAAACTTTATAAACTTTACTATTGTGCTTTAAATGATCATTAACTTTTTACCAGTCTTGGAATAACTTAAAAGTACAAGCTGAGAAGATTTGTAATATTTCTTATGCAAGGAAAATGCATCCTTACCCATTAACTTCAGCTCTTATCATCCATCCTCCTTTCCTTGTCTATTAATTTGCCATTTTGCCAATATTCCTTCTTGCTAGCAAGACAGATAGAGGTTGATGGAAGTGTCATAGGTGACAGATACTAGTAAATAATGAGTAAGAAATTGTTATTTCTAATGTACACAGACTGAGCTACTTATTCTTGCAAGGTTGATTTAAAGGGGAGGTATACTTTAATGCACTGGTCAATAATAGATGGAGTAAAATTGGAAACTTTCTAAGTGTAAACTTTTGGGCTCTCATCTAAACATTGTAACCTAGATGTGAAAACACTGTAACTGCAAATGTGCTCCATGAGGCCATTATATAAAGCTATCAAGCTAACTAGTCCCTGTGCCATAATGTATAGTCACACGTTATAGTGTAACCCAGCAGGCTGTCACTTTTACACCTCACCTTGAATTTCCCTATTGGTCTCTGATGAGACTATATTTAGGACCGGACTGCATGGGCTTCCACATAATTACCCGCCCGCGGTCATTAGAGGGGAAAAGGAGCAATTACGCCTTATTTTATATTCACCTTTACAGGGTCCTTTATCTTAACAAGAAGAATGATCTACACTTTAATTACAAAGTCTCAGGTTTAATTGCCAATCTCTCAGTGGGCACTCCAAATTTACATAATGTCTTGTAGCTTACGGCTCATTTCCATAGATTTAAGTGGCTCTAGCAGTGAGTGTAACAGTATGTGTATAGTGGTGGGGACACTGAGCCGGTCAAGTGTCTATACATTGCGGGATCACGTGGAATACTGTAGGGTGTAATTATTCCATCCCATGTGGACGTGCACATTGGACCTCTCATAATAACCAGGCTATAGCATCTGTAGTACCAACATGTACAGTTTCTACTGAAAGATCATGTGAATAGAACTAACATAATTTCATCCCAAAATTCTATACAGGCAGTCACCGGGCTACGTACAAGATAGGTTCTGTAGGTTTGTTCTTAAGTTGAATTTGTATGCAAGTCGGAACTGTATATTTTATAATTGTAACCCAGACAAATATTTTTTGGTCTCTGTGACAATTGGATTTTAAAAATGTTGGGTTGTCATAAGAACCAGGATTAACAATAAACCTTCATTACACACACCTCTGATAACTGTCTTAGCTTTTTATTGTAGTCTAGGGCTAACGTACAGAAAATTACCAATTACCAGAGGTCCATTTGTAACAAGTCGAGTGTTCTTAAGTAGGGGACCGCCTGTATTATACTATATGAAGTTAGTCGTTTATTAGTGTACTGTAGTAGTTAGAAATTTAAGAAGAACCTGTCATGTACATTTATCCAGGGGCATATTAAGGCTACCATGGGCCCTGGGCTGCATGGATATTATTGCCCCTACAAGTCTGGAATCACTTCCAACATATGGTACTAGAATCAGCTTCTTGTGGAATGAAGGATACGTCCCTTTGCCTGCTTTCAATCTTCGGGTTCAGGACCTTTGGAGGACCTTTTAAGGTTCTGAAATTGTTATTGTGTACATGTGTATTGAAAGCAGGAACAGATGTACAAGGATTTCATGGGTGAAGGTCCTTCTAAGTATAAAATGGTCAGTGGGTTTTGGTGGCCACGGGTCCACTAGAAGGGTTGGGCACCAGGCTACCGCCCAAACCACCTGTATTATAATCCACTACTGCATCATACCTAACAGAATACCAAAGTGGAAACATCACTTATAGGGGTTGGCCACCTTACTTTGTTTTTTGATAATGTGTGTGGGGATGAAGAATATTAGGTAATTTATCAAATTTTTGTAATTTCGGAACAAGGGACTCATTCATTTACATTCCTGTCCATAAAATGTAAAAGCAAATGGAGGGTCATGTGATCTATAACTGTCCATGCCCAATCTTCCATTCAGGATATTATTATAGTGTGAATGAATACTGTTCTGGAAGGTAGATTGGTCATGGACAGTTAGAGATCACATGACCTTCCATCTGCAGCTATTTTTTGGGCAGGAATCTCTGGCTGATGAGGTAAAAGACATTTCTGCACCAGGAGCTTCACTTTACATATTGAGGAAGCCGTGAAGAACATTTTATAGATGTATATTAGTAAGTTGCCTAATGCCTTTCCCCCCCACTCATTACAAAAAACAAAGCAAAGTGTCCAACACTTTTAAGGCTCCATTCACACATGCATATATATGGGGGCCGTGAGCTAGCTGCAAAAACGGCTAGTTCACGACCATCATAGATGTGCATTATGCATGGACACACATTTATTAAGCATTTGCTCCATTTTTGTGCCTGAAAGCATGTGCAAACTACTTGCAGATGTATTTATGAAGTGTTTGTGCCAGTTTTGTGTCTCGGCTGCACTGTGATACAGGGGGAGTGCATTAATGAAAATACAAGGCTCCCTGAGATGCTCTAGTGATATAGCCTGGGTGACCCAATGTAATTAGTATAACTTTTATGACTGTACAGTATATTTCAACAATCGCAGCAGGCTATATCAGGCTAAACACTTAAAAAAAACACCTGTCACTAGAACTTTACCCTTCACACCAATAATACCTGCTGGTAAAAGGTTAAAAGTCCTCCCCATATCACCTAAAGTAATCTGCTGCTGAGACACTGTACCTTAATTACAGTCTATTTTCTTATATGCAAATAAGTATAAATGAGTCAACTTCTGAATAGAAGAGTCAAGTTTTCTCATGGCTGCCAGTGAACCACGCCTCCTTCTTTTGATTGACAGCTAAGTGCCTCTTCAAATCTCAGCCTGAACAGACAGGAAGTCCACTTCCTGTCCTTCCCAGAATGCTTTCCCTCTCACTGCAAGGTGTGTATAGCAGTGAGTGCTGTGTGGGAAACTGCAGATCATCTCATGACCTCTGCAATGTGTGAGACCAACAGACCAATGTGAAAAAGTTTGGAGAACGATTTTCCTGGTGGTAGTAGTGTGGGGGGGAGGGGGGTTTCAAGGTTTATTGTGCATGTTCTAGATGACAGGTTCCCTCTAAAGTTTTCTGTTTGTTGCAGGGTGCAAAGGGTCACAAGAATGCTTAGCATCAGGGCTCGAAGCTCGAAATAGAGGGGGCTGTGCAGTCATTACAGCCCCCTATAAACCCCCTCCATCACAGCCATTCCCATGTATCCACCAACCATTGATATGGAAGGGGTTTTGATGGAGGGGATGTGCACACAGAAATGTCTACACAACCACCTTTATCCGCTAGAAGTAAGCAGGACATCACAAGTAGGTGAGCAGGAAACTTTTGGTGACCTTATTGGAGATTATATTTACTCTGTTGAGGATTGCTATAAGTGGCCAACTCCTTTAATATCAGATAAGTGTTGGTCCAACATCTCATCCGGTGCCCTAACTGTACAGTGCATGGAGCCTGTCTCTTCTGGTTTTGTACTCTATATAGTTGTAATTCTAGAGACAGCCATGAGGAGCTGATGGATTAGGTTGCCAAGGCTGGGACCCCATCAATCGCAAGGATAGGTCATCAAAATTCAATTCTTGGACTACTCCTTTAATCCTTTAAGAAGGGGAATAACTCTGTAACATTGCATCTGATGGAGCAGAACACAATTATTTTTGGTTGGATTCATACAGAAAGTGAACATGGTGAGCACAGAATCCCAAATGAGCTGTATAAGTGATTATCATCGTAGTGGAAGCAAGAAATGATCTGTACTTTTACTTAATACTTTATGGTTGGCTGAATTTCCTTATTTGCACCTGTTTCTACTCATATGTGATTAGATCTCCGTTCGCCGTCGGTAGATGAAGAAAGTTGGTAAAGCCAAAACGATCTCTCCTCTCATCGCGAAAGTTCCAATGACTTTGTAATTGAATAGAAAATTTCCATCATTAGGTGTTTGTAGTTTTTGCTAACAGATGTTAAATGGCCAAGTAGTAAAAGTGACAAAGGCAATTTCTCCAGCTTGATTTGGTATGAACATCACAGGCAATGTACTTGTATGGATGTAACAGAACTGAGGTTAACATTTAGCATAATTTATTACAATAACATAATATTCACCTTTATGCAGTGTAACTGGAAAGGTATTTGTTCTCAAAAAACATCTTTCAAATTGTGGATCAGATCCATTCATGTCAATGGAACTGCCAAAGATAGCCGAGCAAGGCATAACTAGATCTGCGGTGCGTTTACATGAAGGCTGATTTATTAACATATAAAGTAGGTTCAAGAAACACCCATTTTTGTTATTGCTTGGGGTTTTCTTTGCCCTTGGTATTTAAATGCATGCCTCATCATATGCAAATGGTTCATTACACCCTGTGGCTTCATCAGGGGAAGCCTGTCTGGTGAAGATCTCTGGATGCTTTACTTTACTCCCAGGCTGCAATGATCAGCTATAATGTCTCTGTAATGAAGCTTTAATGATAATCCTTCCCATGACAGCACAACATTTTAAAAATCCAATTGTCAATAGGAAAAACAAATTTTTGTCTGGAGTTACACTTATAAAATATACTAGTTCTGACTTACAAACAAATTCATCTTAAGAACAGACCTAAAGAACCTACCGTATATTCCGGCGTATAAGACGACTTATGAAGACAGAAAAATCTTCTGTCTTCTCTGGGGTCGTCTTATACGCCGGTAATCGTCTTATACGGCGGCGGTCCCGGTGCATGGAGAGGGCTCACGGGCTGAGCCCTCTCCATAGCCGGTAAGTCTTTGCTGCATATTGCAGCAAAGGCTTACCGGTAACACCCGCGATCGGTGCTAGCACTGATCGCGGGTGTTTTCACAGCGATGGCTGCCGGCAGCCTCAAAAAGCTGCCGGCAGCCTCAAAAAGTCATCGGGGCGCATACTCACCCTCCGTTGGCCCCGATGTCTGCGCGGCTCGTCTTCAGTCTTCCGCGCCGTCTTCTTTCTTCTGCTGGGCGGCGCCATGTTTTCCCCCGCAGCGGCGCGTCAGCAGCGGCGCGGCGCTAGCACCGATCGCGGGTGTTTTCACAGCGATGGCTGCCGGCAGCCTCAAAAAGCTGCCGGCAGCCTCAAAAAGACATCGGGGCGCATACTCACCCTCCGTTGGCCCTGATGTCTGCGCGGCTCGTCTTTAGTCTTCCGCGCCGTCTTCTTTCTTCTGCTGGGCGCCGCCATGTTTTTCCCAGCAGCGGCGCGTCATACTAGGCGCCTGCCGGGGAAGATCAATGGTGGCGCCCAGCATAAGAAAGAAGACGGCGCGGAACACTGAAATGAGCCGCGCGGACATCGGGGGAGCAGCGCAGCACATCGGGGCCACCGGAGGGTGAGTATATAAGTTTTTTTTTTTTTTAATGCTGGGCTGGGCTGTATACTACTGGGGGCTGTGCTGTATACTACTGGGGGCTGTGCTGTATACTAGTGGGGGCTGTGCTGTATACTACTGGGGGCAGTGCTGTATACTACTGGGGGCTGTGCTGTATACTACTGGGGGCTGTGCTGTATACTAGTGGGGGCTGTGCTGTATACTACTGGGGGCAGTGCTGTATACTACTGGGGGCTGTGCTGTATACTACTGGGGGCTGTGCTGTATACTACTGGGGGCTGTGCTGTAATGGTAATGTTGTTGTTGTATGCCTTATGTTTATGAGCGACAGTTTTCCTGCTATATACCTGCATGTCATAAGAATTTAAATTAAAAAAAGGACCATGTTAAATTCAAATAATTTTTTTTTTATTTTTACCGGTGTTTTGTATGCGTTGGAAAAGGGGTAGTCTTATACGGCGAATATATCTTAAACTCTATATTTTAAACAGGAAAGTAGGGGGGTCGTCTTATACACCAGGTCGTCTTATACGCCGGAATATACGGTACCTAGTACGTAACCCGGGGACTGCCTGTATAACAATAAAGTTGTATTGCAATATATCGTACAGAGATCAGACCGATGGGGTCCAAGTACTCTAAGGGGCCTAAAGCAAAGAGTTAAAAATGAATAAAAACCTAAAAGTTCAAATCATCCCCTATCCCTAGAAGTAATGTAAAAATGAACAAACATAATAATAAACATGTGAGGTAAGGCTGGGACCTAAAATGACTGATTTACCATTTTTTAACACATAAAAATTTAACTAAAAATGATCAAAAGGTCGTACAGTCCCTAAAATAGTAGCAATGAAAACATTAGCTTGTCAAAACAAATTACACAGGTCCGTAGGTCAAAGTATAATAAAAAGTTATTAGCATCGGAATAGGGAAAACAAACCAATTTGGGTTTTTTTGTACAAAAGATAACATTTTTAGAAAAATTTTTAAAACATAATAATACCTACATTTATTTGGTATGTCTGTGATTATATTGACCTATATAATAAAAGGGGGGGGGTGTAGTTTGGAGCTCACAGTGAAAGCCGTAAAAACAGAGACCACAAGAAAATGGCACAAATGCCCTTTTTGTCAATTTAATTTCCGTTAGATTTTTTTCAACTACCTTGTACACAACATGAAATATTAAATACCTTCATTAGGAAGTAGAGAAAAGAAGACCTGTCTTTCCTATTTCGGGTTTGGTCGTGCTACCCAGACATATTGCGCAATTGGCGGCCAAAAAGCCAGTTCGGCAATTTGATGCTAATAGAAACTAGCCATGGCTATTATTAGCCAGGGGGAATCCATCTGGCCAATCATAGGCATAACTACTTGCTATGGGCGTCAATTTTCAGGATTGGCTGTTCGTCGGCAGTAGCAGCAGTTCGGCCAAACTGAAAGCCAAAGCGATTGGTAAAGGAGGGTCCGCTCATCTGTACTAAGAAGTACAATCTGTTACACAGAAAACAAACACATATATTTCTCTGTACACGAAAAACTAAAAAAGATTATGGATTTGGATTTATGAAGGTAGGGAGTGAAAAATGAATAAATTCAGCAGCAAAGGGCGGATTGTGAAACCTATGGCTGACTGAAAATAGGGAGTCTGGTGCTGACATTAGCAAGGACCCTCAAAAGAACAGAAGAGACAACTAATGCTGGGAACATCAGACCTAGGTATGGCGAGTTAAGTCAATATGCAGGTGATTTGGAGCTCTTTACCAAAAAAGTTGAGTTCCAATAATTGACGATGTCAGACTCAGAGGTTGTGGATCCTCTGAAACACTGCGGACGATGACACAAGCCACTACCTGGGACCGGAGTCTAAGTGGCACCCGGTTTTCACCAGAGCGGTTGGACTTGCTGCGGCGTGGTACCACCAGGTCGTTTTACAGGCGTGACTTGTCTGCAATGACAGCCAAGGTCGAGGTACAGGAATGGCAGGCAATCTTGTAGTCGGGGACAGACAGGAGGTCAGGACGGGCAGCACAGGATCGGAGTCGGAGACATAGCAACAGGTCAGGGCAGGCAGCGAAGGAGCGAAGTCAAAAACGGGACCGGGGTCACAACGGGAATTCTCAGAAACAGCACAAGGCATAAATACAGTTTTTTCTAGTGCTCTAGGCACAAAGTTCTGGCAGGGAATACAGGAAGGGGCTGGCCAGACGCCAATTATCGGCACACTGGCCCTTACTAAATCTTACAGAGCGCGCGCACGAGCGCCCTAGGAGACGGGAGCACACATGTTGCATTGTGGACATTGCAGGGATTGCTGCTGGAGCCAGGACGGGTGAGTTAGCAGATGCAGGGGCACCCGGAGGTACACGGGTGCTCCTGTGACCCAAGATATGGGTTGCAGGAGTACCCGTGACAGACGAAAACATTAATCAGTCCCTAAAAGTTAAATTTGTACCCATAAAAACTCAATATACCTCTTTATATGGGCCGTGCATGGGATATCTACAGTGCTGTCTGGCAGCGTCCTAGATCGTAGTTGGCACCATCATTCTTGGCTACTTGGCTCACGTGATGTTGGTGAATCTGAGGGATTTAGCTTTATTGGATTGAAAGTGGGAACATCAGGTGTAAACTAGAGCAGATCTTGGAGAAAAGCTCCATATATAAACAATGCGAGCGGCTGGCACCGAAGACGGTGTTGACATTAGAACAGGAAATTGTAGCCACGTTCTTCTATTTTCTACTGAAGCTGATGTAACCTACACCCAAACTCACAAACTGGAAACAAATCTATTTTTACACCCAATTTCCAACAACTTTGGCAAAATGATACTCTTAATAATGTATTTTGTCAGAAAGGAAAACATGTAATGTAGTTAAATAGTCAAAGACGTCTCCAGAATTGCCTCGATGTCTTTTCATTGCTGTCGTTACTGTCACCGAAGCCACTTTACCGTGAGAGTCACATCTGCGGGATGCAAATCATCCCATTATAATTTCCAATATGTCAAGCCATCACATAAACAACATGTACATGTAGCAATTACCTCAGGGAGACGAGAACCACAGGCAATAAAAAGCCAAATCATAAAAGTAAAATAGAGATAAAAGGGGCAATTGTCAAATGAAGAGACCGTATTTTTTAACGTTCGTGGACATTTTACTTTATAATGATGATACGGAACCTGCAGTTTTGAATGTAATTAGGTTTCTTTTTGGTTTTGTATTGTGATATGTTGACATTAAGGTCTGCTCCACGGAGTAACTGTACTATAAGACACTAGTTTTTATGTTAGTCTTTATGGTTTTTAGACCACAAACAAACCTTGTATGAGAACCTTCAGGGCATCCTTTTTATGGACTGGTGTCCAGAACTGAACGGCATATTCCAAGTGAGGCCGAATCAATGTACAGTGGTAATATTACATCCCAATCCTGAGAGTCCAGACCACTTCTGATATAGGACAAGATCTTGCTGGCTTTAGAGGCAGATAATTGACATTTCATGCTGTTATTTAATCTATGATCTACTAGTACACCCAGGTCCTTCTCAACTCTCCTAGGTTTACTCCCCCAATGACATATGTTGCATGTGACTTATTAAACCCCAGGTGCATAACTTTACATTTATCCACATTAAACCTCATTTGCCTAAGGCAGTGATGGCAAACCTTTTAGAGCCCGAGTGGCCAAACTTAAATCCACTTATTTACGGTGAAGTGCCAACATGGAATTTTATACAGTAACTTATTGTTCCCTGTTCTTCCACATCTTTCAATTGTATCGGCCCCCTAAGGCCAACAGTACAGTTGACAGAAGGAGGGTAAATTCAAACAATCATTATAGCTTCTCTCCAGGGTCTCTCTGTACAGGAAGAACGGTGGGTCCAGCAGGAGAACCTCCAAAGATAATGCAGTTCTGTTAACACCTTCTTACTTTCCCTTTAGTTCCAAACAGCCAATAAAGTGTTGCTTTAAAAATAGTGCTGAGAGCCGCATCTCCTAAGTTGCCTGGGACAGTAGGAAGATTCAGCGTTTGGTGAACTTTGATGGCCTGAGTGCCCGCAGAAAGTCTTCCATGTTCACTACTTTCCCCTCCTGTGCAGCCCACTCCATCTGTAATTTAGACATGAGTAACCTGCATAGTGAATTTAGTGGACAGTATGGCTTACCGAGAATCTGTAGTGAAGTGTTCATTCCTGCCTCCTGCTATTCCCTTGTTCAATGAGAAACATGGCACCAGGTGATAATGGGCTGATAACTCTTGTTATTATGTAATCATATTTTATGTTTATGTATATATATATATTTTCTTTTGTTGTGTTAAATGTACTGTTGTGGCAAAAAATAATTTCCCTTTTTGGGATTATTCAAGTTTCTATCTATCTATCTATCTATCTATCTATCTATCTATCTATCTATCTATCTATCTATCTAATATAGGTGTCTCCTTATCTGTCTGATGTGGAAAGACTTCAGTAGGCATTCAGGTACATTGCTCACTACAGTAACAAGAGGAGAACCAAGGCACAGAGAGGCTGCTATAAATTTTGTAATATACTTTGTTATCACCTGCTCTATTAATTTCATAGTTGTCATAGTTTATACGTTTGAAAAAAAGAAACATGTCCATTAAGTTCAACCAAGGAAGGGAAGGGATTGGATGAGGAGGGTATTTAGGGGAAACAATTCTATATAACATAACCATCAATGTTATTTAGGTGTAAAAAGGCATCTAGACCCTTCTTGAAGCTCTCTGCTGTTCCGACTATAGCCAACGCCTGAGGCAGGCTATTCCACAGATTGACAGATTGTCACCTCTGGTGATTAAACTTTGTTTTCTCCAGACGGAGACAGTGCCCCCTTCTCTTTTGATTTGATTTAACTTACCACCATATTTTTTGTATGGACCATTCATATATTTATATAAATTAATCATGTACCCTCTTTGTCTTATCTATTCCAGAATAAATAAATCTAGGACCCTCCATACCCCTTATCATTTTTGTGGCTCATTGTTGTACCATCCAGCTCCAGGGCCTCCTTTTCATGGACCAGAACTGGATGGCATATTCCAGCCGAACCAATGCCTTGACCAGTAGTCGTATTACATCCCTATTCCGAGAGTTCAATTAGTAAAATAAAAAATATATTCAAAAGGTCAAGTTACTATTTAAAGGGGTTATCCTAGTTTACTAATAATTTAGGACAGGGCTTACCTCCTCCGGCGCTGCTGATGTCCCGCGCCGCGGTCCATCTGATCTGTGCTCCAGTTTGATTACAAGGGCGCGCAGGGAGCTTCCGGCCGTCCAGAAGCTCACATTCAACACCATCTCCCAGCGCTTAGAATGCAGAGAGATAGGGACGGATGGGAGGAGCCGGCACATCGCCGAGCCAAAAGCTACATGTGCGCTGCTTCTGTGCCCCTGAAAACAAACAGGGGCATGGATCAGATGGACCCAGGCGCAGGACATCGTTGGCATCGGAGGAGGTAAGTACCCATTTATTATTTTTAAATAGCCGCCCAGCCCAGTCCTAAATTATTAGTTAACTCGGATAACCCCTTTTATGGGAAAGCATAAATCATTTTACTCTACGTCCACTTTGCTGTGTCTGTAAATTACTGAGTGTTAGTGATCACACCTTGTGTGTCCCTGGTATAGGTTCTATTCTCATTGTTTGCTTTTTTTTTGTACAATTTTATATATTTTGAGTATATCTGAATGTCTCTTGCTGAACTCCCTGCACCTGCTGCAGCATTGAGCCCATTTAAATAAAAGCAATGAATCTACTTCACATACACTTGTGAAAGGGTTAATGGCAATATCTGCAGTCAGTAGGGACTGTAAAAAGTACACAAATCATTTCATGGTATCTTAATGGACCCCGATTCTCTCTGCAGCCATGTTAATCTTGGCTCTGATCGCATAAAATTGTGTGTTGTGACATGCACAGCTTCAGGGAACACCTTCAGCAAACAGCAGGGAGAGGAGAGCTGGCCTGGATGACGTTAAAGATGTTTACTAAGAATGCCACATCCCCGGAGGTAGTGTAAGAAGTGCTCTGTTCCTTGAGATATTTACTGAGATCGTATCTTGCTGCCATCTTTTATGTGATACTTTTTCCCTTTTCTTCTGAGTGCGTCATACTGTAAAGTAAATATGCATGAGATAGATAGACAGATGCAAGAGAACTCTCATCACTTCTTTTTTTATTTATTGATAGTTTGCGAAAAAAAGATTCAGTATAACTTGTATTTTTTTCCTCTATATCTCTTCTTATTCTGGGTTTTGGAATCTGAATATAGTTTTTGAAGGATCTTGGTAGAGAGGTTATTTCAAACATCTTGGAGGACCTAGCACAGATCTTGGGTAGTAAAATCCTCTTGTTCCTTCATGTAATCCAAGATGGATGGATGATCAGGGATCTGTCGGGTGTCATATTGTCCCTTCCATGACTCCTTGTTCTATGATGTTATTATTGACATAGGTTGGATGTCTGGGATCACTTTCCTGCTGAACAATACATGTTGAAACTTCAATTATTATTTTTCCACCATACGATACCTTTAATTTTATTGTACAGTCATTAAAATTTAAGTGAATAGGACCTTAATTTCCAAGATGGTATTCCCTTACACCCAACTTAAAAGTTTCTCCATCAATTTTTAACCCACAATTTATGCAGAAATTGGTGCCTCCATCGGAAGACTTTTGGAGGATCGTGAAAGGTTCTAGAAGGGCTCTTGTATACATGTGCGTCAAGAAACAATATTTAATGCACTGTAATAACAAATTGCTGGCAAAGGCGGATATAACCTTTAAACGTCATGTGTGATGTGAGGTCAGTGATGTGATGTCAGCTCTTGTGGTTCCATAGAAGCACATGTGGAACTGCTTGTGACTCTGGAAAGATAAGTAAAGCTTTTTTCTTGAACTATTTCAGGATTTTAGAAATCCCCTTTAAGGAAACATTTAAATAATTCAAGGAAAGCTTCAACTAATGTAGATTATGTATTATACAATGTATTACAATGATCAAAGCAAAATGTAATAGTAGAAAGATCCCAATCTCTGTAGTGTATTATACATGGCTGGCAGCCCACGGGGGTTCTATGAGAGAAGATAAAACATGGTGTGTGGGTTTTAGGAGATATGACAAAATTTGTGACATGTCCATTAAGTTTGAGAACTCGCATAATGAAATTTTGGCTGTTCCAGGTTTTTAATGGACAGCTCCCTTCACCCTCTTACGCCAGAAGCCAGAATTTTCTCAGACTTATGACATGATTGCCATCTGTTCGCTTGCTAACACACAGATTTTGTAATTTCGCAGGCAGATGAGGCTTGAGTCTGAGTCAGCGGTTCTACACTGACCCACTCAAATCCACCCTGAACAGATGGTGGAGCTGACTTTGAGTTACGGGCAATAGGCAATTTAAGATTTTTAATTATTGTTATAACCATTTTTTCTTACCAAACAGCTGAAGGCTGAACATGGAACAAAGTGTAGCCCTGGTTCTCAGATCTTCTCGTTTTATGGAATCTATTATATACTGTAGATGTTAATTTTATCTGCCCATCCTCATAAAGATCCTTGGGTCGAAGCAGTGCCGGTACCTAACATCTGATTACTGGTATAGATGTGTTCTGTACACACTAAAACTATTAAGTGAGACAGGAATAGATTCTCATGATAAAGACTTAGTTTTGCCCTTGTACAAATCTCTGGTCAGACCACACATGGAATATTGTGTACAGTTTTGGGCACCAGTGTATAAAAAGGATATAGTAGAGCTGGAACGGGTGCAGAGGAGAGCAACCAGGATTATTAGGGGAATGGGGGGATCAGAATACACTGACAGATTACAAAATTTGGGATTATTCAGTTTAGAAAAAAGACGACTGAGGGGAGACCTCATTACAATGTACAAATATCTGAACGGACAGTACAAGGATCTCTCCAAAGATCTTTTTATACCTCGGCCTGTGACCAGGACAAGGGGGCATCCTCTACGCCTAGAGGAGAGGCGATTCTACCATCACCATAGACAAAGGTTCTTTACTGTAAGAGCAGTGAGACTATGGAACTCTCTGCCGCAGGAGGTTGTTATGGCGGACTCTATGTACATGTTCAAGAGAGACCTGGATGCCTTTCTGGAGAGCAAAAATATCACGGGTTATGGGGATAAAACATTTATTTAATTCTTAAAGGTTGGACTTGATGGACTTGCGTCTTTTTCCAGCCTTATATACTATGATACTATACTATGAGGATTTTCATGATTTTTCATGGTTTTAACATCACATGACCAAATGGACCATCATTCGTTGGTGCCCAGTCACGACTTCCACCTAATACAACCTATATAGTTCAGGCTATATAATGTCAAAGCAGGTTTTTGGGACAATTAACTAAAATTATTTGGAGGGCTCCGCCCTTTTTATATACACAATATACACTTTTATTTTTATGATCTACTATATCATTGTTAAGAACACACATTATCCAAAATGGTCTCAACTAGAGATGAATGGACACGATGTTCCCCTTATGGTTTGGACCATGGCCAATCATAGCCATGGCTAGTTTTTAGGGGGCATCAATTTGCCAGATTGGATGTTCGGCATTAAGCCCTGGTTACATGGCAGTGTCCGCTCATCTCTAGTCTGAGCACTAGATGTCCAACTAATTTCGGCAATTTCGGACTCTCCAATGTTATTGAATGGAGTGGCAGGACATGTGTTGGACCTGCTGCTACAACCATCAGTAAGAAAGGGACTCTTTATCTGGATTGCTGGAGGTCTCATAATTGTGATGGTCGGGAGTTACAACAGATAGACCATCACTAATCAGCTTGTTATCCCTGATCCTGTAGATAGGGGTTCGTTTTCTAGTTTGGTACATCCCTTTTAGACATGACCGCAGTGCTCCATTCACACACAGCACGTTTGAAGTGATAATGATCCTGATCTATGCTCCCCAAAGACCCCATTAATTAGGGGATAGGAATTAATGAAGTGAGAAAAAATCTTAAAGGGGTTTTCCCACAAAATAAAATTCTCACATATCAATACCCTAGTGATGTTAACACAATAAAGATCATTTTACTTTACAATTTTACTCAGAGACAGGTTGGATATATATATATATGTATATATATGTAAAATGCTGTATTTTTGTTAATAACAGTGAATTAGAGAATGGGTTATTTTGTTATCCTGAGTACATATAAGAAACTTCGTGGGAATACCCCTTTAAGGACTTTTGAGGCTGGTCAAAGAGTTAGGATCCCGCTATTGAGTTTTTTCTCAATTTTTACATTTTGATAACACTGTAAGGATTTTGAAGAGCAGAGGATTTAAAGGGCACCTACCACCCCGATTCTACTTATAAAGGTAGAAGGGGTGGTAGGTGGATGGATGGGACGTGAGGATAGTCATTTTTTGGGCTAATCCTCACATCCTGGGAGTCTTTTAGAAAACTTTATTATATGTATAAACTAATTTTTTTATGCGGCTACTGGGGCGTGGAGTAGCCGGACATGAGGCTACTAGTTGCGGCTACTCCACGCCCCAGTAGCTGCGTTAATCCACCTACCAGGTAATCTTCGGCGCTACCAGGAGCTCGTCTGGGTCCAGGTCCAGGCCTTCGGCTGCGCGGCCGCGGCTCCGGGGCCGGAACTACTGCGCATGCGCAGTAGCCGGGGGACTTGGACGAGGGCGCGAAGTTACCAGGAGCTGCGCGCCGAAGATTACCTGGTAGGCAGAGTAATGCGGCTACTGGGGCGTGGAGTAGCCGTGACTAGTAGCCTCATGTCTGGCTACTCCACGCCCCAGTAGCCGCATAAAAAAATTTGCATATACATGTAATAAAGTTTTGTAAAAGACACCCGGGACGTGAGGATTAGCCCAAAAAAGGGCTATCCTCACGTCCCATCCATCCACCTACCACCCCTTCTACCTTTATAGGTAGAATCGGGGTGGTAGGTTCCCTTTAAAGCAGGTAGATTATCCAGAGAAGGATCAAAATTTTATACGAGCATTCATATACTCATATTTGCTAGTGTAAAATGTCAGAGCTCCACCAACAAAATTAAACTTTGTTTGTCGACTGATTACTTTTTATATGCGGGTAGAAAGTGTCTAAACCCTAAAACTGCTGACCACAACAATGTAATGTTTGGGAGGAGGGTTGTGAACAAATGATCAATCACGATAAGATCTGCAATGAAATTAGAAATGTACATTGATCAATTTGCTATACCATCTGCCAATGAAAAAATCCAGGATTTTTTTCCTTACTTTTATTCAACATTAGTAAATCATTGAATATTTATAAATAGCTGTAGCCCCCGGCATAACCCAGATAGTAAATAACTCCTCTTAGCTTTAACAAAATACAATGGGTTAACAGAATATATTTTATATCTATCTCTCTCTGTCTCTCTCCTTCTGGGGGATCTGTCAGAAATGTCTGAGGTTCTTGTTGCCCATGGAAACCAATCAGAGCTCAGCTTTCATTTTATAAACAGCAGTGGGAAAATGAACGCTGAGCTCTCATTGGTTGCCATGAGCTACTAGAACAATTCTTCCCTCAGATGCTTTTGATAAATTTACCATTACAGGGTATCTCTATCCAAATTACCTCACCCATAAGCTGCCTTATACTTATTGCCTATAGTAACTAATTAAAGCTCATATTAACGAGCTGTAGCAAAATAGAAGCTGAGCTGTGATTGGTTGCCTACTGCTACAGCAGCAGCAGACAATGGCTCCTGTATACGGTGGTTAATAAGTGTATTTTGGCTCAAAACCGAGTTAGTGACATTCCCTGAGTCCCAGGGAGCAGCTGTAAACGCACCAGTACAGATTCCTTTAGTGGACAAACACACAGACTCTTACATTCAGCTTCATATATTAGATTATAGAAGTTATTTCATGTAAAGTTGAATTTTACACAAAAGCTCACAATGTTTTTTATTAAAGGATAGTCCTAAATAACTCTCTATTATCCCCATCCTTCATCTTCTCGGATCCCCTGAGAATTGTACAGCCATACAATTTAATTATACCTCTGCTGTTACAGGTCAGGACCTTACACAAGGTCATATTAATACTGTAGGAGTCTAGAGGTGGGGGCTCATATTGATTGCCATGATAGATGATGCTGGTTATAGTCCTAGCTGGATGGGCTGTGTAATTGGGGAACAGAGAATCGGATTAATAAGGAAAAAATAACCCACTGTCCAAAAACACAGTAATAAACCAAATCATCTAAAACATATCTGGTATTTAATACTAGAACCAAAATGGCTTTACTTCTAAGCACACTTATTCTAAGCGCATATTGTATGTCATATGTATAAGATATTTGGGGGTCTAGGTGATGTGCTCGGTTGAGTATCACTCAATTCATTAAAGGCGGTCCCCTACTTAAGACGACCCCTAGTTACAAACGGACCCCTGGATGTTGGTAATTTACTGTACTTTAGCTTTAGGCTACAATAAACATCTATAACAGTTATCACAGGCGTCTGTAATGAAGCTTTATTGCTAGTCCTGGTTCTTCTGACAATCCAACATTTTTCAAATCCAATTGTCACAGAGACCAAAAAAAATTTGGCTGGGGGTTACAATTATAAAATATACACTTCCAACTTGTATACGAATTCAACTTAAGGACAAACCTACAAAACTTATCTTGTATGTAACCCAGGGACTGCCTGTACTTTGATGGCAATCTTCATCAGTTCTTGGTGGGTTGACTGAGAAGGTGCAGCATTGCTGTGGCCACATCGGGCACCTTTGTAGCCCAATAGGGATCTATATGGTCAGACCACCAGAAATTAGGCATTTATCCTTTTATACCATGGTGTCATACCTCAAACACTATGGTGATGTACACAAGGAGCCCTTGAGGTTCATTTGCATATTTTAAAAGTCCTTTTTAATGAAAAATAAACCATTTACACCAAAATGAAGAACAGCTCCTGTTTCAAGGGGCCAACATGTGGTTGATTTCCTTTAAAGGCCTAAATTAGGCAGAATAATATTACAGCCCAGACAAAGACCTGTATATAGCAGTTGGATACTATCTAGTTTCTTTATCGGATAGGACTTAAAGGGGCCGATAATTGTAACCAGTCATTGCCCATTGATCATGAATAATGATGATCATTAGGTAAGATAGCGTCACAAATAAGGATAAATGGTTGTGTAAATGGCACTAACAAGCACCAAATGATTTTTTAATATCATTAATCATTGTTCATTTCAGAACCTTAAAGCAAACCTGTCAGCAGGAATTATCATTTTTAGCTGGTGACAGGTTCCAATAGTCTTTGTTATGCTGATTTTAGAAATGCTGTTGTTAACATTCTGAATCAGTTTTAGTAGTTTAAAATAGTTTCATTTAGTGGCTCCCTGGAAGCAGCCTGTGTGTGCCTGTGTCTCCTCATGTGTTCCTCCTCTCCTCCTAAACATCCCCCTCCCTCCCCTGCCTGCTCAATGCCCTCAAGGTGCTGCATGAGTTTCGAGGAGAGGACACTCTCCCCACCCTGGGACTCACCACACATTGGTAGTAGAAAAATGGACTAGAGGATATAGGGGAACATAAAGTGCAGGTGATAAATAATTAGTGGAAGTGAGATAGTAACATGCTCACCTTCTGATATAGGTTATATAAGCATATAATAGATGTTGTCTTCTTATCGAGGAAGTCATAGGGTAACCACGTCCAAAGGTGAGACCTGTTTAATAGTAGAAACCAGTGTGCAGCAAGCAAGGACAGTCCACTCTAGAAGCGCATATTCCCGAAGTCAAAAAGGTATATAAAAGGTGTATAAAAACAACGTGTTTCAGCATTGGACTAATACCTTCATCAGGTTAAAAACCAATTTAAATACAACAATGTTTTGATTGGTTTCCTTTTATACTGGATAATAGGAAACCAATCAAAACACTTGTTGTATTTATATTGGTTTTTCAACCTGATGAAGACATTAGTCCAATGCTGAAACACGTTGTTTTTATACACCTTTTATATACCTTTTTGACTTCGGGAATATGCGCTTCTAGAGTGGACTGTCCTTGCTTGCTGCACACTGGTTTCTACTATTAAACGGGACTCACCTTTGGACGTGGTTACCCTATGACTACACAGCCATCGCAAGCATGCTGAAACACGTTGTTTTTATAAACCTTTTATATACCTTTTGTAACAAAAAAATAAAGAACGTTTTGACTTCGGGAACAAGCGCTTCTAGAGTGGACTGTCCTTGCTTGCTGCATACTGGATTCACCACACATTGGCAGCTGGCTGCAGTTGGCTCCATATCATGGCATCGTGGATCATACCAGGATGTAGTCATTCGGCAAACCAAGGTGAGCGTTCGCTGAGTTTTTGAGTTGTCAAAGTCCAGGCAATAGATCAGGCCAGGTAGTCCTATAAACTGGGAGAAGGTAACATGGGTATAAACCACAACTTTTTTTTTATAGCAAACTTTCAAGCTTTCCTATGGGAGAAGCTGCTTTATTTGGCCCACAAGAAGATAGGTGTGGAGGAGACTGCAAGGTCTTCAGATCTACACAACCTACAGGTCCACAGTATTTATTGGAGAAACAGTAGTACGGCATGGAGTGGAAGACTGCAGGCGATCCCAGTAAGGCCGCATTATGCTATACAGTTTAGTAAATATATAGGCTACCTTCTTATGTATATATTGGATTAGCTTTCAAAATGGCAGCTTCTGCTTTGTGTAGGAGGCTGATATATAATTTTCGGGAAATCACATTTAGCTTAATGTTCGTCTGTGAAAACCACAAAGTCCTTCATATTAACATACATGATATCTATTACCATGGGATACATGCTGCGCCCTACAATGTGAGATCTACCAGGGTGCTTCTTACTTCTTTTGATTCCTGACATTTCATTATTGTCAGATCAGCATTAAGCCGTGGATTTCTTGGGTTGTGAGTTTATGCTGTATTGTTTGCTCTGTATAAATCACTATTAATTGGCTTCTTTCATTATTTATGCCTCTATATCCGCGGTGCAGCCATTCGCCTGCTGAGAGATTCTTACACACAGGCTTTTGTATGTAAAGTTTAATATTCAGCAGATTAATTTTAAATGAGATATATTAGAGACAAATTGCTTCAGTCTTTGAGCAATGTAAAAAATTTCTCTTCCGTGCTAAGCTAATAGAGAAATGGCACCGCAGGGATATCAATAGATAAACTAGTTCTGTTGTTTACAGAGTGTAAGGGCTCATGGGGTCTTATTTTTGAGTTGAAAGGCATGACAAAATTGTAGAATGCTCCTAACATTTTAAGGAAGTATTGGGTCATAGTCACCAGTAGGGTGCCACAGTGGTGGGCTCCTTCTTTAAAAAATGTTTATTTACTATGACCTTTTATAAGGTTTACAGAGTAGAATTTCAATATTTACAGATGATATTAAGCTCTGTAAAGTAATCATTGCAGAAGAGGATATTATATTATAAAGGGATTTGTGGAAGCCGGAGGCTTTGGCAGAGAGATGGCTAATGAAAGTTAATGTGGATAAGGACCAACTGTTGTTAGAGAAACTCAGTTTGTGTGATGGCTGCCTTCCTAAACCAACTGTGGGGTTGGCTATACTGAATTCACTGCATTACATTAATTTATGATCTTGTGAGTTCCAGCAGGACCCCAGGTCTACTGTCCCACCTTCACACAATAATTTAGTGCAGAAAAGATTAAGATCCAGATTTGGACACATAACATTTTATATTGCGATAATGCCATCTTACAAAAGAGTTTTAAAAGAGTCAACTGATGTAGTAATTACAATGGACTAACTAGAATATATCAAAAACAGAGTTCAAAGCACAGAAACAAATTTGCTAGGAAGTCCACTCTTGGGAAGATGTTTCTTATCTTAATTTTGCTGAAATAATAATATTTTTCACTGTACAATCATGAGCTTCTAATAGCTAGGATATGGCTTTATAAAACTTTCCAGATTGATGTGATGTGACAAATGTTTCTTCAGTGATTGTTGTATACCCTTCTTGACTGCGTATTAACACATTGCTGAATGCCCTATAGCAGTGATGGCTAACCTATGACACGCGTGTCAGTGCTGACACGCGTAGCCATTTTCACTGACACACGGCTGCCTGAGAGTTAAGTTTCATCCTACATGACCAGGTGCAGTAGCCGGGAGGCTGAGAGATTGCACTGAGCTTCCAGCACTCCCCCCTCCTCCTCCTGCCCTGGGCCAGCCCCTCCCCATGTGTGAGCTGTGCCTAGTGTCTTCAGTCAGCACAGGTATCAGCATGGGGAACTGCAGGAGAGGTGACCCGGCCATACACCCAGGAGGCTCCTATGCAGCTCCTGATAGTTGTGGTGGGGGGAAGATGGCAGCACAGTCAGAGGTCACATTGCTGCTGCCTTGTGTGATGTCCCAGCAGCTGCCACCTCTACACTGACCATCTCCAGAGCAGGGACCAGGGAGGACAACCACTCTCATCATATAGTAAGTAAGGTCAGTGCACTGTATGATAGAAGACAGTCATCACGGCTTGTGTGTCAGTTTTGGGATGTACAAGCCCTGAAATAATCGCAACGCCTTTCAAATCGCAAGACATTGCGATTATTTTGCTCCTCACACCTTCTCCATGCCAAGAGGGCATGAGGGAGATGCAGACAGTGGCGCCTGTGCCCTCGCTATAACCTGTGAACTTTCATGACAGAAAGTTCACAGGTTACTAAGCATTTCCACATGTGTCTGATTGTAACCGATCTATTACAATGTGTGATTTGCACATAGTAATAGATGATTGGGAAAATCCCCATATACTGCCATAATGTAGTATACTGTAGTATGGCAGTACATGGTAGGATCAATCACACAACCTAGGGTTAAAGTACCCTAGAAGTTAAATAATATAAATATTTGTTATTTAAACTATAAATATCACAAAATTATGTTTTTTTGTCAAGGTGACACACCACCCGATTTATGCTCGGTTTTTTGGTGAATTTTGACACACCAAGCTCAAAAGTTTGCCCATCACTGCCCTATAGCAACAAATTGCCAAAATGGTCACACTTGACCCTATGACTAAGCTGTCTATGCCTAATTGCCTGACCTATGAATTAATTGATACCTGATTAACATTCCCCTCCTGCGCCAAAGTGCAAACATGGAACCAAAATCTGGATAATCTAAACATAGACAGTATGGAGTAGTTGACAAATACAGGTGAGAACCAATTATGCAGTACATAATTTTGTAGAGAAATGGATAGTCAGAAAACAGGCAATGGGTGAAATAATCCAAAATAACTATAGATAAGCAAGCTCAAAGTAAGACTATAGCAAGCAAGGAGGAATTAGTCAACCAACCTTTAAAGAGAGTCCTAATCCAGGAGATGAAATGATCAGTTCTCTTACATTCTGACAGGGCAGAATATGATAGTACCGAAAAAATTCAAAAAATGCAAAATAATTAATTATACATAAGTTTACTTTATTTCAATTACTGTAAATATTAAAAATAGACATAATACAGCAGGAAAGGACAAACTACAATGGATTAAAATTGTGTGCATGTCAAATAAAGGTAAAAAACAACCTAAGAGACAATGGCACACTCACTGCAAAGTGTGTAGATATAGTCAGACATAGACAAGATAATAGTACAATGGCAAAGATAAACTATCTATGAGTATACAAGAAAAACTTGTAAACCAAAGGCTGTAATACTATACCAAGGGAAGGACCACACACAGACAATGCCCCAGTTCTCTGACATTCTGACAGGGCAGAATATGAGTAGAAGGAGATTCTGTCCATTACAGTAGATATTACTTTATAAAGTAGACATGTTATTTGTGGCACAGAGTAAAAGCCCACAAGAAAATGGCGCAAATGCATTTTATTCACGAATTTCACTGCATTTGGAATTTTTTTTCTGCTTCCCAGTACACGGCATGGAATATTAAATACTGTCACTATGATGTACAATTTGTTATGCAGAAAACAAGCTTTCACAGAGCTCTTTGCGTGTAAAGAAAAGTTATAGATTTTTGATTGTGGGGAGTGAAAAATGGAAATGAAAAAACAAAAATGGGCCAGGTCTTTAACCCCTTCCCGACATTTGACGTAATAGTACTGCATCGCGGGAGGTGCGTTCCCGCAAAATGCAGTACTATTACGTCAAGCTGCGGGTGTCGGCTATATGTTATAGCTGAAACCTGCCTCTAACACCCGCGATCGGAGATTTCTCCGATCGCGGGTATTAACCCCTAACACGCCGCGGTTGCGCTGACCGCGGCGTGTCAGAGGCATTTAAAGTTATTTAAATGCGAATCGGAACCCCCCGCGGCGCTTACCGGGGGGTCCGCTCCTCCGATCGCAGCCCCGGGACTGCCGGTGCCCGGGGCTGCGCGATCCTCCTCTCGGTGCCGGGTCCGTGCCTCCTGGCAAGACCCGGCTGTATGTAAGACATACATCTGTATTGCACTGTGTAACCTGTAAAAAAGCTTGAACAAGTGATCAGAAGATCACTTGTTCAAGCTTAGATGTCATTAACTGTAAAAAAAGGAAAAATAAATAAATAAAGGTTTTTTACAGTAAAAATAAATAATAAAAGAAAGTGAAAGTCCCCCCAAACACCACATTTCCCTTTACACAAGTAATAAAGTATAAAAAACACAAAATCACGAAAAAAACCCACTTATTTGGTATCGCCGCGTCCGTAACAATCTGTACAATAAATCCTAATCATAATTGGACCCGCTCGGTGAACGTGGTAAAAAAAAAAAAAAAAACTTGCCAAAAATTAAAACTTTTTATCAAATTGCTTTACAAAAAATGTTCTAAAAAGTGATCCGAAAAAGTTACAAGCACCAAAATGATACCGATAAAAAGAGCAACTTGTCACGCAAAAAATAAGCTTACAACCAGCTCCGTAAACCAAAAAATACTATAATTATGCCACTATAAAAATGGCAATACTAAAACAAATGCAATTTTTTCTATTCTAGTTTTCCTTCAATAAAATTGGACAAATATAAATAAAACTATATAAATGAGGTATCACCGTAATCGTAGTGATCCGTAGAATAAAGATAATATATTATTGTTATGCTATAGTGAACAACCCCCCAAAAAATGCTAAAAATCCAAAACAAGAATTGATGATTTTATTTTCCTCCACATGTAAAAAGTTAATAAAATTTCTTCAATAAGCTAAAAACCCACTAAAATTAAGGTTTTTTTTACAGTGCATCTCGTCTCGCAAAAAATAAGCCCTTATTTGTCTAAATTGCTTAAAAAGTAAATAAAGATTGTATAGCCTATTCCCAACGAGCGTTGTTATAGAACGGTGCGGCGGGTAGTGACTTTCCAACACCGGTCAGGGTAAGACGGCGGCTGTTCACTGATCGGGGTAAGACGGCGGCTGTTCCTGACAGCCATCCATCCTGCCCCATGGACCAGAAGGGTTACGTCCCCCCCACACACCCCCAGTTTATTATCGCTGCTACTGGCTCATCAATTCAGACGAGCCGATAGCAGCGAATTTACTTATGACGTCAGTAATACCGGTCACCATGTCTATAGACACGGTGATCGGGGCAGGGTGGCGGCTGTTCCTGACAGCCACCAATTTTGCCTTGCGGTCCAGAGGGGTTTTGTTGCCCCCCTCTGTCCATGTTTGCCGCTATTGGCTGGTCGATTTGGTCCAGCCAAAAGCAGCAATATTCGTCACATTGGGCATCGCTAGGGTGAATAAGAGAAGCACTTGGTGATAATTTCCCTACTAAAACGAAGATTTGGTACAAAAGCGCTGGCCGTGTACATTGTACAGATTACGCTGTACAACTCTTACGAGCTGTTCCAATGTGCATGTCCTGCCGTATCATTTCTCTGTTTTCAAGAGGAAGATATTAGGAAACTAATATTGGGACAAGAAGGACGGGGCCCCTGTACCTCTGGTTTAGATGTTCCTGTGTTTTGCCAGGACAGCATTTTCCCGGTGAATTCTGCTGCTTCTAATGGTAGGACTCAATAAAGAGTCTGTTCCAAAAGAGGAGTTAGGATGGACACTATATACTACTAAGAGACCTGCGACAACTCCAGAGTGACAAAAGTTTAGTTGGTCCCCTGGTATATTCTACCTCCTTATACACTAGACATTCACAATTCACGCCCAACCTATTGTGAATTAATTTCGGTAAAATGAATAATTGTAACAACTGTTATGTCCCGTTGCTCCCTATACCCCTCCATTATTTCATATGGGGCGCCACATAATGGGCACTGAACTTTCCAGAAATAATTGCAATTTCCATCTTGGACTCCATTGCACATCATATTTGGAAACCACCTATATGTTCAAAATGCTCATTTCACCAGGTGTATTACACTACACCACATATTACACCTTGCTATATTCCCCAAGGGGTGTACATTCAACAATTAGGGTCACTTTTCGGGTTTTCCTCTGTTTTGGTACCACTACGTCTCTCCAAATGTATCCTGACACATGTGAAGGATTTCTTACAAATTTGGCCTCTAAAAGACAAACATCCCTCTTTTCCTCTACTGTGCGCCCATAAAGCATTTTATATGCACATGTGGGGTACTTCTACACTCGGGAGAAATAGTTTTACACCTTTTTTGGGGTTATTTAATATATTATCCCTTGTGGCTTACATAAATTAGGGGTAAAGTGACATTTATAGGAAAATTTTCACCTTTTTAATGATTCGGGCCTAATTGGATCATTCACCTGTAGGGGCAAATACATATATTACACATTGCAAAATTCTCTAAGGGGTGTGCATTCAAAGATTAGGGTCACTTTTCGGATTCTTATCTGTTTTATACCACTAGGGTTCTCCAAATGCATGTCAAACATTTCTGTCAAATTTGGCTTCTAAAAGGCAAACATTCCCCTTTCCTTTTACTGTGCGCCCATACAACATTTTATATACACATGTGGGGTACTTCTACACTCGAGAGAAATAGGTTCACACATTTTGAGGGGTTATTACATTTTTTTATCCTTTGTGGCTATATAAAATTAGGAGTAAAATGACCTTTATAAGAAAATGTTCACCTTTTATCTATTTAAGTCCTAATTAAATCAAACACCTTTACGGACAAATACACATATTACACCTTGCTAAATTCTCTAAGGGGTGTGCTTTCCAAAATGGTGATACTTGTTGGGGTTCCCCTCTGTTTTGGTACCACTACGGCTCTCTAAATGCATCCTGACTAGAGATGAGCGAGCACTAAAATGCTCGGGTACTCGTTATTCGAGACGAACTTTTCCCGATGCTCGAGTGCTCGTCTCGAATAACGAGCCCCATTGAAGTCAATGGGAGACTCGAGCATTTTTCAAGGGGACCAAGGCTCTGCACAGGGAAGCTTGGCCAAACACCTGGGAACCTCAGAAAAGGATGGAAACACCACGGAAATGGACAGGAAACAGCAGGGGCAGCATGCATGGATGCCTCTGAGGCTGCATAATCGCACCATTATGCCAAAATTATGGGCAACAGCATGGCCATGACAGAGTGACAGAATGAAGCTAGATAGCATCTAAAACATCCAATAATTGACCCTGACACTATAGGGGACGGCATGCAGAGGCAGCGGCAGCAGCGGCAGGCTAGAGAGTGGCATGGCGACATACCCTAAATGGACTCAGGCTTCAAACCAATGGGTGGCAGAGAGGAACCAAAGGAGGTGAGCAAGAAGCGCTCAAATAATATCGGTACATGATAAAAGTTTGCCAGTATATTTTGTGGATTACACAGCAGGGTGGCGACAAAGTTAACATGGAAGCCATGAAAACAACCCAAAATTCTGCCTGACACAGCTCGTTTGATAAGGGGACCATGTATGGAGGCAGTGAACTAGTAGTAGATTAAAGGTGCTGCAGTTAAAACTATATTAGTTGGATCTTGGCATGGAGCTGGCACTCCGCTGCCAGATGCGCAAGAAGCGCAAGAAGCGCTGAAATAATATTGGTAAATGATAAAAGATGATAAATGATAAAAGTTTGTATATTTTGTGGATTACACAGCAGGGTGGCGACAAAGTTAACAAGTTTGTTGTGGAAGCCATGAAAACAACCCAAAATTCTGCCTGACACAGCTCGTTTGATAAGGGGACCATGTATGCCTACAGTTCATGCCAGTCGCTGCACTGGCTGCCAGTCTCCTTTCGAATACAGTTTAAAATAATAACCCTCATCCATAAAGCTCTGTATAATGCTGCACCCCCCTACCTCTCCTCTCTTATCTCAGTCTATCGCCCAACCCGTGCTCTTAGATCCGCCAGTGATCTTAGATTAACCTCTACTCTAGTGCGGACCTCCCACTCGCGTCTCCAAGACTTCTCTAGAGCTGCACCAATTCTATGGAATGCTCTGCCCCGGACTATCAGACTAATACCTAACCTCCAAAGTTTCAAACGTGCTCTTAAAACCCATTTCTTTAGGCAAGCCTATAACACTCATTAACTGCATGAAGTTTTAACTCTTCTACTAACCCGTCCTGTGTCGTCCTCCCATCTGTTATCCAGCAACCAACAGGCACCAGACTTCTCTGCAGTCCCATTCACCCTGGACCTGGTATATAAGATGACGGCTGAGTGGTTCAAGCGACAGCAATTCCATTTATTATATTTTGTTCTATTCCCTAAGAAGAATGGCTTGACCATTAAATATTCTTTTACCTCGGGTTACCCCATCATCTTCATAAACCGTAAGCTCTGGCGAGCAGGGACCTCACTCCTGTTGTTCCATACAAATGTTGTGCTCTGTTACATTACATTTGTATTTGTTTCCTATGATTTGTAAAGCGCTACGGAATATGATGGCGCTATATAAATAAAGATTATTATTATTATTATTATTATTATTATGGAGGCAGTGAACTAGTAGTAGATTAAAGGTGCTGCAGTTAAAACTATGTTAGTTGGATCTTGGGATGGAGCTGGCGCTCCGCTTCCAGGCGAGCTTTCGCCAATCCAAGCCCCTGTCTCTAGGCTACTCCCCAAACAGCACTTCTAAGAACCTTTTGTATAAGATCAAGTGTAGTAGCGTTCTTATAAGTTTGGGATATGGCGGGTGAGGGGAATGTAAACAGATGCGCAAGAAGCGCTGAAATAATATCGGTAAATGATAAAAGTTTGCCAGTATATTTTGTGGATTACACAGCAGGGTGGCGACAAAGTTAACAAGTTTGATGTGGAATGCCCTGTAATAGCTCTTGGGCGCTGTGCCTTTTATCGCCTAGGCTCAGCAGTTTGAGCACCGCCTTCTGTCGCTTAGCGACGGCACTGCTGCTGTGCCTAGAGCTACCGACTGATGGCGCCATGGCCACGGATGGTAATTCGGAGGAGGAGGAGGTGGAGGAGGGGTGGGAGGAGGAGGAGGTATACTAGGCCTTTGAGACCTGGACCGAGGTAGGCCCCGCAATTCTCTGCGTCGGCAGTATATGACCAGCCCCAGGGTCAGACTCGGTCCCAGCCTGCACCAAGTTAAGTGTAGTAGCGTTCTTAGAAGTTTGGGATATGGCGGGTGAGGGGAATGTAAACAGATGCGCAAGAAGCGCTGAAATAATATTGGTAAATGATAAAAGTTTGCCTGTATATTTTGTGGATAACACAGCAGGGTGGCGACAAAGTTAACAACTTTGATGTGGAATCCATGAAAAGAACCCAAATTTCTGCCTGACACACCTCGTTTGATGTATGGAGGCAGCTATATGGACGACTTTTGGAGGTAGCAATGGAGACAACGTGTGGAGGCTGCTATGGAGACAATTTAATTTGGATAGTGCCTGTATGTGGCAGTCCAAAAAAGTTTTCAAACCAGAGGAGCAGGTAGGTGGCCCTCCAGAAAAATGAAATAGATTGAGTGCCTGTATGTGGCAGTCCAAAAAAGTTTTCAAACCAGAGGAGCAGGTAGGTGGCCCTCCAGAAAAATGAAATAGATTGAGTGCCTGTATGTGGCAGTCCAAAAAAGTTTTCAAACCAGAGGAGCAGGTAGGTGGCCCTCCAGAAAAATGAAATAGATTGAGTGCCTGTATGTGGCAGTCCAAAAAAGTTTTCAAACCAGAGGAGCAGGTAGGTGGCCCTCCAGAAAAATGAAATAGATTGAGTGCCTGTATGTGGCACTCCCAAAAATTGTTTAAAACAGAGGAGCAGGTAGGTGGCCCTCCAGAAAAATTAAATGCATAAAGTACTATAGCTAGAGCCAGTGGGCCCTGTCAAAAAATAGCCAGTTTCCTCTGCTTTAGTGTACAAAGAGGAGGAGAAGGAGGAGAAGGAGGAAAATGAGGAGGAGGAGGAGTGCATAAATGATTCAGGTTGCGCTTCCTTCACCTGGTGGAGATTGGAAATTATGAGAAATCCAGGCTTTATTCATCTTAATAAGCGTCAGCCTGTCAGCGCTGTCAGTCGACAGGCGTGTACGCTTATCGGTGATGATGCCACCAGCTGCACTAAAAACCCGCTTGGACAACACGCTAGCGGCAGGGCAGGCAAGAACCTCCAAGGCGTACAGCGCCAGTTCGTGCCACATGTCCAGCTTTAAAACCCAGTAGTTGTAGGGAGCTGTGTGATCATTTAGGACGATGGTATGGTCAGCTACGTACTCCCTCACCATCTTTCTGTAAAGATCAGCCCTACTCTGCCGAGACTGGGGACAGGTGACAGTGTCTTGCTGGGGTGACATAAAGCTGGCAAAAGCCTTGTAAAGCGTACCCTTGCCAGTGCTGGACAAGCTGCCTGCTCGCCTACTCTCCCTCGCTACTTGTCCCGCAGAACTACGCACTCTGCCGCTAGCGCTGTCAGAAGGGAAATAGTGTTTCAGCTTGTGCACCAGGGCCTGCTGGTATTCATGCATTCTCACACTCCTTTCCTCTCCAGGGATGAGAGTGGAAAGATTTTGCTTGTACCGTGGGTCCAGGAGAGTGAATACCCAGTAATCGGTGCTGGAAAAAATTCTTTGAACGCGAGGGTCACGGGATAGACAGCCTAGCATGAAATCTGCCATATGCGCCAGAGTACCAACGCGTAAGAATTCACTCCCCTCACTGGCCTGACTGTCCATTTCCTCCTCCTCCAACTCCTCCAACTCCTCTTCTTCTGCCCATACACGCTGAACAGTGAAGGACTCAACAATGGTCCCCTCTTGTGTCTAGCAAACATTCTCCTCCTCTTCCTCCTCATCCTCCTCCACCTCCACCTCCTCCGATATGCGCTGAGAAACAGACCTAAGGGTGCTTTGGCTATCAACAAGGGAATCTTCTTCCCCCGTCTCTTGTGACGAGCGCAAAGCTTCCGACTTCATGCTGATCAGAGAGTTTTTCAACAGGCCAAGCAGCGGGATGGTGAGGCTCATGATGGCGGCATCGCCATTGACCATCTGTGTTGACTCCTCAAAGTTACTCAGCACCTGACAGATATCAGACATCCACGTCCACTCCTCATTGTAGACTTGAGGAAGCTGACTGACCTGACTACCAGTTCTGGTGGAAGTTGACATCTGGCAGTCTACAATTGCTCTGCGCTGCTGGTAAACTCTGGATAACATGGTTAATGTTGAATTCCACCTCGTGGGCACGTCGCACAACAGTCGGTGAGCGGGCAGTTGGAGGCGGCGCTGCGCTGCCCTGAGAGTGGCAGCATCTGTGCTGGACTTCCTGAAATGCGCACAGATGCGGCGCACCTTCGTGAGCAAATCAGACAGATTGGGGTATGTCTTGAGGAAATGCTGAACTATCAGATTTAACACATGGGCCAGGCATTGCACATGTGTCAGTCTGCCGAGTTGCAGAGCCGCCACCAGGTTACGGCCGTTGTCACACACAACCATGCCTGGCTTCAGGTTCAGCGGTGCCAGCCACAGATCAGTCTGCGCCGTGATGCCCTGTAATAGCTCTTGGGCGGTGTGCCTTTTATCGCCTAGGCTCAGTAGTTTGAGCACCGCCTGCTGTCGCTTTGCGGCGGCACTGCTGCTGTGCCTAGAGCTAGCGACTGATGGCGCCATGCCCACGGATGGTAGTTCGGAGGAGGAGGTGGAGGAGGGGTGGGAGGAGGAGGAGGCATAGTAGGCCTGAAAGACCTGGACCGAGGTAGGCCCCGCAATCCTCGGCGTCGGCAGTATATGACCAGCCGCAGGGTCAGACTCGGTCCCAGCCTCCACCAAGTTAACCCAATGTGCCGTCAGCGATATATAGTGGCCCTGCCCGGCAGCACTCGTCCACGTGTCCGTGGTCAGGTGGACCTTGTCAGAAACGGCGTTGGTCAGGGCACGGATGATGTTGTCTGACACGTGCTGGTGCAGGGCTGGGACGGCACATCGGGAAAAGTAGTGGCGGCTGGGGACCGAATACCGAGGGGCGGCCGCCGCCATGAGGTTGCGAAAGGCCTCGGTCTCTACTAGCCTATAGGGCAGCATCTCCAGGCTAAGCAATCTGGAGATGTGGACATTAAGGGCTTGGGCGTGCGGGTGGGTTGCACTATATTTCCGTTTCCGCTCCAGCGTCTGGGGTATGGAGAGCTGAACGCTGGTGGATGCTGTGGAGGATCGTGGAGGCGACGATGGGGTTTTTGTGCCAGGGTCCTGGGCAGGGGGCTGACTATCAGCTGAAACAGGGGAAGGAGCAGTGGTGTGCACGGCCGGAGGTGAACGGGCTTGGTGCCACTGAGTGGGGTGTTTAGCATTCATATGCCTGCGCATACTGGTGGTAGTTAAGCTAGTAGTGGTGGAACCCCTGCTGATCCTGGTTTGGCAAAGGTTGCACACCACAGTCCGTCGGTCATCCGGTGTTTCCTTAAAGAACCTCCAGACTTCTGAAAATCTAGCCCTCGCAGCGGGAGCCCTCGCCACGGGAGCTTGACTACGTGACACATTTGGCGCTGATGCACCAGCTCTGGCCCTGCCTCTCCGTCTGGCCCCACCACTGCCTCTTCCAACCTGTTCTGCTATAGGACTCGCCTCCGTCTCAGAAGCACTGTGTTCACCCGGCCTATCAACCCAGCTTGGGTCTGTCACCTCATCATCCTCCGATCCCTCAGTCGGCTCCCCCCTCGGACTTCCTGCCCTGACAACAACTTCACCACTGTCTGACAACCGTGTCTCCTCATCGTTGGACACCTCTTTACACACTTCTTCCACTACGTCAAGAAGGTCATCATCACTCACAGACTGCGACTGGTGGAAAACCTGGGCATCGGAAAATTGCTCAGCAGCAACCGGACAAGTGGTTTGTGACTGTGGGAAGGGTCCAGAAAACAGTTCCTCAGAGTATGCCAGTTCAAATGCCAAATTTTCCTGGGAGGGGGCAGACTGGGGGGGAAGAGGCTGAGGTGCAGGAGCTGGAGGAGTGCCGATTTCGGTGACATGGGTGGACTGCGTGGAAGACTGACTGGTGGACAAATTGCTCGAAGCATTGTCGGCAATCCACGACATCACCTGTTCGCACTGTTCTGGCCTCAACAGTGCTCTACCACGAGTCCCAGTAACTTCAGACATGAACCTAGGGAGTGTAGCTCTGCGGCGTTCCCCTGCTCAGCAGGTGGTGTCTCACCCCACCCAGGACCACGGCCTCTGACCCCTGCAGTAGTTTGACGCCCACGTCCCCGCCCTCGTCCTCTACCCCTAGCCCTCGGGTTAAACATTTTGAAAATGAAAGTTATAACTTTAATTTTTTTTTTACTTTTTTTTGTGTTTTTTTGTGTTTTTTAGGGTTTTTTTGTGTTTTTTAGTTTTTATAACCAAACAATGCTATCCTATTGCTATGGCTATTTTCTAGCCAAGTATGAAAGCACACTGATGAGATGACGCTGAGTTATGAAAAAATAAACGTAAAATAAAAAGAAACTGCCAGACTGTGCCTAATTTAAATCAAACCCCTAATAAATTTTCCCACTTCGGTCTTTGCGATGGATATGTGCGTCACTAAGCGCTAAACACAGCGGTCGCAAGTCTCACTCCAAATTCCTGACAATTGGCTAGTATATGCACTGCAGCAAGGACAGCCACCAGCAGATCAACCAGAAATAAAATATATATAACGCTATTGTAGGCGTAAGTAAGCCGTTTGGATTCTCCTTTGGCTATTTTCTAGCCAAGTATGAGAGCACACTGATGAGATGACGCTGAGTTATGAAAAAATAAACGTAAAATAAAAAGAATCTGCCAGACTGTGCCTAATTGAAATCCAACCCCTAATAAATTTTCTCACTTCGGTCTTTGCGATGGATATGTGCGTCACTAAGCGCTAAAAACAGCGGTCGCAAGTCTCACTCCAAATTCCTGACAATTGGCTAGTATATGCACTGCAGCAAGGACAGCCACCAGCAGATCAACCAGAAATAAAATATATATAACGCTATTGTAGGCGTAAGTAAGCCGTTTGGATTCTCCTTTGGCTATTTTCTAGCCAAGTATGAAAGCACACTGATGAGATGACGCTGAGTTATGAAAAAATAAACGTAAAATAAAAAGGAAATGGCAGACTGTGCCTAATTGAAATCCAACCCCTAATAAATTTTCCCACTTCGGTTTTTGCGATGGATATGTGCGTCACTAAGAGCTAAACACAAAGGTCACAAGTCTCACTACAAATTCCTGACAATTGGCTAGTATATGCACTGCAGCAAGTACAGCCACCAGCAGATCAACCAGAAATAAAATATATATAACTCTATTGTAGGCGTAAGTAAGCCGTTTGGATTCTGCTTTGGCTATTTTCTAGCCAAGTATGAAAGCACACTGATGAGATGACGCTGAGTTATGAAAAAATAAACGTAAAATAAAAAGAAACTGCCAGACTGTGCCTAATTGAAATCAAACCCCTAATAAATTTTCCCACTTTGGTGTTTGAGGTGGATATGTGTGTCACTAAGAGCTAAACACAACGGTAGCAAGTCCCCCTGCAAATTCCTCACAATATGGTACTAGCTGCCAGCAAGCCCAGCCACAAGCAAACAAAAAAAAAAAGTATAACGTTATTGTAGCCCTAAGAAGGGCTGTTGGGTTGTTGTAGAATCACTCCTGCCTAACAGTAAGCTAATAGAACACCCTAAAGCTTTCCCTGACCAGCAGCAGCTCTCTCCCTTGCGGCATCCAGACACAGAATGATCCGAGCAGCGCGGGCAGCGGCTAGTCTATCCCAGGGTCACCTGATCTGGCCAGCCAACCACTGCTATCGACGTGTAAGGGTACCACGTCATGCTGGGTGGAGTGCAGAGTTTCCTGGCTTGTGATTGGCTCTGTTTCTGGCCGCCAAAAAGCAAAACGGCGGGAGCTGCCATTTTCTCGAGCGGGCGAAGTATTCGTCCGAGCAACGAGCAGTTTCGAGTACGCTAATGCTCGACCGAGCATCAAGCTCGGACGAGTATGTTCGCTCATCTCTAATCCTGACATATGTAAAGGATGTCTGTCAAATTTGGCTTCTAAAAGGCCAACGCCCCTCTTTCCCTTCTGAGCTTCACTGCGTACCCATACAACATTTTATTTGCATGTGTGGGGCAATTTTATACTCGGGAGAAATGCTAGTACACATTTTTTGGGGTTGTTTCATCTTTAATGCCTTATGGGATACAAAAATTAGCCGTAAAAGTGACTTTTTTGGGAAAATGTTCACCTTTTTCCTTTTAGGGACCTAATTGAAGCAAACACCTGTAGGGGTAAATACACATATTACACCTTTCTGAATTCTCCAAAGGGTGAACTTTCCAAAATGGTGACACTTGTTGGGGTTCCCCTCTGTTTTGGTACCACTAGGGCTCTCCAAATGCATACTGACACATGTAAAGGATGATTGTCAAATCTGGCTTCTAAAAGGCCAAAGCCCCTCTTTCCCTTCTGAGCCCTACTTTGCACCCATACAACACTTTATATGCAAAAGTGGTGCAGTTCTGTGCTTAGGAGAAATAGTTTTACACATTTATGGGGTTGTTTCATCTTTTATCCCTTGTGGCTTACAAAAATTTGGGGTAAAAGTGACTTTTTTGAGAAAATTTTCACCTTTTTTCCCTTTTGGGGCCTAATTGAATGAAACACCTGTTGGGGAAAATACACATATTACACGTTGCTAAACTCTCCAAGGGGTGTACTTTCCAAAATGGTGTCTCATGTTGGGGCTTTCCTCTGTTTTGGTACCACTATGGCTCTCCAAATGCATCCTGACACATGTAAACTTTTTCAGCCATATTTACCCTGCAAAAACGAAACAACGCTCTTTCCATTCCAAGTGCCCCCCTGTGCCTGACAGCAGGGTACAGTGACAAAATGGGTATTGGCATACTCAAGAGGAATTGCCCTCAACATTGTAAAATGCATTTTCCTTTTTAACCCATTGCGAAGGTGCAAATTTTAGTGTTCAATGAATCTATAGTAAGATAAAATTACATTTCTCTAATTTCACTTTCATTTATCTTTCACGCTCATGAAACGCTCAAAGGGTTAACAAAATTCCCAAAGGTTGTTTTGAATATTTTGAGGGGTGTAGTTTCTAAAATGGTGTCATTTGTGGGGGGTTTCTGTCATGTGGGCCTTATAAAGTCACTTCTAACTAAATTGACCCTCCAAAAGTAGGTTTTGATGATTTTCGTGAAAATCTGAAAAATTGCACCTAAAGTTATAAGCCTCCTAACATCCAAAATAAAGGAAAAGATGTTTGAAAAATGATGCCAAGTTAAAGCAGACATATGGAAAATGTTAGTTATCAAGTTATTTTAGTGATATGACCAACTTTCCAAAAAGTAGAAAATTTTGAATTTGGAAAACATTGTTTTTTTCAAAATTTTTGCCAAATTTCCATTTATTTCATAAATAAATACTAAATATATTTATTAAATTTCTCAACCAGCATGAAGTACAATGTGTCACGAAAAAACAATCTCAAAATCAACTGGATATGTTAAAGCGTTCCAAAGTTATAACCACTTAAATAGACACATTTCAGATTTTAAAAAATGGTCCGTGTCAGGAAGGTGAAAAGTGGCTTCAGCGTTAAGGGGTTAAAGAGTTAATCAACCTACCAGTATGAGTGTGGGAGGAAACCGGAGAACCCGGAGGAAGCCCACCCAAACACGGAGAGGACATACAAAGTCTTTGCAGATGATGACCCTGGGACAACCCAGTTGAAGTATCTGCGGTGGTATTGTTTTTCGGCTGCCCTGTGCACGCCACCACAACACAATCCTGCGCACAGAAAGGGACGTTCTGGTGCGCATTCACACCGGCCGCTACATTCATGTCAGCAGGTCGAACAAAAATGTTATGCACTCACTTCCTGCACATTGAGAATCTTACATGCACAACTGTACATCCATATGTAAGGAATTATTTTCAGTATAGTCTGATTGTGACCTCTGGTTCTGGTTCTTGCTTTGATCTATTACAATAGATGAAGCAGAACACCTTTTATACGGCGCATCTACCATAAATGACAAGTGTGAGATATGCCAGGAAGAGAGCGCTATAGCTTTCCAATCACGCCGTAAATGATCTGCACGCCTTTGTTCCTTCAGCAGAGACACACATGAATGATGTATGGATGTAATTTGTTCGGCAAGAAAACCCAGTTCCAATTATTGCATCTGATTTGAAGCCTGGAAATAGTTCTGGTTTCTTGCTTGCTAAATGTAAACCTTATTGTAAGACATACATCTACATGCCGCACTCAGGGCTTCACCAGTCATCATTTCATACACAAACCAACTAGAAATCCCATCGTTTAGTTCCTGTGTGTGGAACTAGTGCGGCTTATGTGGAGCTCTATTTCCTGCCTAGATGAAATTCCACATCTACAATTGGTTGGTTCTGTCACAGGTGCTCCCGCGATCCCTGTCTCTGATCGCGGGCGCACCCATGTCCCTCTGTGTGCCCGCGGAGCTCAGCGGAACCTACCGCTCCCGGCCCCAGCAGCGGTCTCTCTGGCTCCCGCGGCTCGTCTCTTAGGGCGCGCATGTGCCGGCTTGCAAAGACTTAAAGGGAACCTACCACCACAAATCTACCTATAAAGGTAGATTGGGTGGTAGGTGGATCATTGGGACGTGAGGATAGCCCTTTTAAGGGCTAATCCTCACGTCCCTGCACTTTTTTGAGAACTTTAATTTGATATTTATTCAAATTTACTTATGTGGCTACCGGGGCGTGGAGTAGCCGCTTATGAGATTACACGAGGCGGCTACTCCACGCCCCGGTAGCCACTTTACCCCTCCTACTCACCCATCTTCGGCGCGCAGCTCCGCGTAGCTGCGCGCCCTCGTCCGGCGAGCCTGCCATCTGCGCATGCGCAGAAGAGCAGGCCCGCGCCTGTTTCGGAGTTGTGACCGCGCAGGCGCGGGCCTGCTCTTCTGCGCATGCGCAGACGGCAGGCTCGCCGGACGAGGGCGCGCAGCTACGCGGAGCTGCGCGCCGAAGATGGGTGAGTAGGAGGGGTAAAGTGGCTACCGGGGCGTGGAGTAGCCGCCTCGTGTAATCTCATAAGCGGCTACTCCACGCCCCGGTAGCCACATAAGTAAATTTGAATAAATATCAAATTAAAGTTCTCAAAAAAGTGCAGGGACGTGAGGATTAGCCCTTAAAAGGGCTATCCTCACGTCCCAATGATCCACCTACCACCCAATCTACCTTTATAGGTAGATTTGTGGTGGTAGGTGCCCTTTAAAGGGCCTGTCATAAGTGCCTGCCTCTTCCTGTGACCCTTGCCGGATCTTCAAGCCATCCCCCTGAAGAGAAAGTCCCCCTGTGTATCCTGCGTTCCTGTGTATCCTTCTGTCCCATTTGCCAGACCGTTCCTGTGTTTCTGAACCGTGTGAAAGTCCCTTCCAGTGTTCCTGATCCATGTGCCAGTCCGTTGCTGTGTTCCTGATCCGTGTGCCAGCTCCTGTGTTTCCTGACGTGAGTCCTAGTGTGCCTTCCTGTGCTGTTTTCCCACTGTCACCCCAGATACAGACTGTCTCCTGCATTACTACCTTGGCAGCCACCGCGGGGTAGTCGCACCTGTGGAACGACCTGGTGGTACCCTGCCGCAGCAAGGCCATCCCGCTTTGCGGAGGGCTCTGGTGAAAACCAGGTGCCACTTAGACTCCGGTCCTAGGTGTTGGCTTATGCCATCGCCCACGGTGGTCCAGACGATCCACAGACTCCCAGCCCTAACAGGTTCTCTTTAACTTCCATGAATCCATAAATTCCATCCAAAAAGTGGTCGCAATTTTCTGCTATATCAGGAAATTCTATGGTTCCTGCTCATTGTCTGTCTGATGTAAATCCTCTTTGAAATTGAGATCTTTCATTCTACCATACAACTATTGATGATAATAGGCTGAATTTTATTGCAGGCGGCAGGTGCCTAGTCCAAATAAACCGGTGGCAAACTGGCAGCCGCAATGTTTATAAAGAACCGAACCTAAAACAATCATTAAAGGAAAAGTCATTGTTGACATTGTTGACGTTCATGAAGAAGTTGTAGCTGTAATCCATGTAAATAGCAGCTGTGGGGACTGACGAATATGGTGAGTGTATGATCGTGTGTGCGTATGAGATGTGTATTATGTTTGTTTTATATCGTTAAGTGTAGGTAAGTGTCCTTACATCAATACAGACATCAATATCCTTACAATGGGTTCTGGACAAAGTCCTACTTAGTAACGTTACATGAAAGTGGTTACTAAGGTGGGGGACTGTAGCAAAACATCAGATGACTAGCGTAGCATGGCGTAGCTAGCAAAGATGGCTATCATAGCAGAAGAAACGTTAGATATCAAGAGGGAAAATCCTGACAAGTAACAAACCCCTCAGCCTATCATCAGTTGGGGTATGTGGTCGGACACAGCACTATAAGGTATGTGAATCGAAACTGTAACTGTTATTACACAATGCACTGAGCCATCAACCTCCGGCACATAGTACCCACAGGGCCAGATTTATCAAGCTGTCTAAAAGTCAGAATATTCTGAGTTGCCCATGGCAACCTGTCACAGCTCCCTTTAAAATATTCATGAGCACTGGTAAAATGAAAGCTGAGCTGTAATTGGTTACCATGTTACATACAGTATCAGTTATCTATCCCTTGACCCTAAGCCAAACCCAAAGATTTAGGACCAATACAAACCACAATGGGGCACATTTACTTACCCAATCCGGTCGTGATCCCCGATCCGGACTGTTCCCCGCTGAGGTCCTCTGGAGTTCACCTTCTTATTCCCGGTGTAAGTGAGTGCATGTCTTGCGACACAATTTGAATTTTAAATCCCGAGCTTAGTCCGAATCAGTCAGGTTGTACGACGGCCACGCCCGCGATTTGTGTCGCATGAAAGTCGGTACTGATTGTGCCAAAATCCAATCGCATGCTCCAAAAACCCCTGTTAAATGTGGTGCAAATGGGAAATAGTTGGGAAACCCGACGGAAATGCTGTCCACGGACCCTTAGTAAATGTGCCCCAATGTCTGACTACTTGGCCACCATCTTCTTGGTGATCAGAGTCTGATATACCTCTGAATGGATATCCTGATAAAAGAAGGGTTGGGGATGTTGAATTCATGCATGATGATTGGCTTGGATATAGGTGAAAGGGATATTGCAGTGGTATATCTCGAGGCCCTTATTTTTATATTCACCCTCACCTTTAAAAAGTTCTAGGGACTTGTTTTCAGTAGCATGAGTTGAATATTTTAATGGCGTCATGATATAGAATTTGTTGATTAAATTTTAATAAATTATAATAATAATTGTGCCAAGTGAGCGGATTGGGGCATAGAGTGGGCATAGTTAGACCATGTGCCACTTCCCGACGCTGGTTATAATGCAATTTCATGCCAGGTGCTGCCCAGTCATGTGCTGGATATAATAAGGCTTGAACATGTTAGTATCAAGGCAGCACTTCATTCTTGAAATCAATATAAATCTGGAGACATCAAATTTATATAATAATATAATTTTTATATCATATATATGTATAATAATATCATTTGTATATAATATAAATTTGTATAATAATGTATGTTAAAGTATTTTTTACATTTTATACATTTTCTGCCTATGTTTGGGCTCGTTTTTTGCAGGACAAGTAATAGTTGTTATTGGTAAAGTTTTTTTTTTTAATCGATTTTTATTTTGGTTTTGGATTAGCTAATTAGAGTATGGGCAACTCTATGAAACTCATGGGTTATAGTGGGTTACATATACATGCTTGACACCACCTCTTATTTTACTATACGTAGCTCTGATGCTACTTTTAGGATTTAGGATTTTCGTGTCCTAATGCTCTTATATGGCCATTAGACTCCTTAGTGACTTCTGAGAATCTTATATTCATAGTGTGACAGATACAATTCCATGTAGTGATAGTATAAACACAATATTTATTCCCCGCACATGTCACATCAGATTTTTTGCTCTTTATAGGCTTTGTAGGAAATGTATAAATTGTAAGGACACGTCCAAGTCATGTATTCATTGTCAAACATGGAGCACTTTATCAGCGCAAGGTATAAATGTTATGCAGAGCGGAGATGAGATCTGATGCTTGGCAGCGCGCTAGAGGGAATTTATTACACTTTTTCGCTTTGAAATGAACATTTCTCAATCTCGCTTTGTAGCTGCATCAAGGAAAGACCCTGTAGGCTAAACTGCGGCAAGCGCCGTACCATCTTGTACATCATCCTCAACTCATTTGCCAGGGCAGGCTGCCAGCGTGGAAGGCCAGTTCTGGAATGCTTAACAGGCAGAAGAGCACAAAATAAAAAAATCGTCAATGGACCCAATGCCCTGTTACACTACGAGCCGTCGATTGACCAAAGTTGGTCACAAAGCAGTGACATTGAGAGACGTGATGCGAGGCCATGAATTCAGAGGTTAAATGCAAAGCTTTTATTTTGTCTGACGTCTTTTAAGCGTGCGCAGAGCAGGATGAAGGGCTTTTTCATGGGGTCTGGCTTTTTAGGACAGCGATATGTTAAATGTTCAGCAGCTGTGAGCTTTTTATGTTTTGTGGTCTGGATAAACAGACTTCACATAGTTGGAGCAGAAGACACGGTCGTAATCTATTATGTGTCTGGCAGATAAATGGTAGTCATGATGTGCTGGAGGATAGACACAAGGGTGGTCAAGAGCGGCTTATCTGCAGTGCATTAAATGTATATTATTACGATGACTTGTTATTGCCTCCTTATCTAGAGCACCATAAGTGGACATGTTCTCCAATCAGCCTACAAGTAAATCATCATTCAGTAAGGCTCTTCAGAAGTTTTCCAGACATATCTAAACCGCAATATTTTCGGAAACAGATTGCTGGGAATTTTATCTATATGTAAATGAGCTTCTCTGTGCACCATGTTGGTGGTCATGTCTTCTAGGGCACATAATGAGGGGAATCTTAATATTGCCACCCTCCAGCGCGTACCAGGCTGAATATATTAAGAGGTTCTGGTCTCTTCATAGATCCAGAAGCGATCTCCATCAGGTTTGACCTGTTCGACCACGTGTGACATGGTAGAGATTTCTGCTAAAGTCACCGCCTGATTTCCGATCACACAACTGCCCTCCCCCTGCCCGCCCAGTACTCCACCGTGTAAGACCCAAATTAGCATGTGAGGCTGAAAACGTAAAACAGGCAGAAAACTGCCTATAAGGTTTTATTACTACCATAGATGACTCTTTTTCTTAGCTATGTTACCTTTTAGTGGAATCTAACTAATGAGAAATGGGAAGGGTTCCCTATGTCACCCCATCAGTACTACAGTGTCATGACAACATGATCATCCCTTAGGTTCCCTTTTAGTCCTACTGTCATCTCCCCAGTCACATACAAACAAACATAACTCTTTGTGGGTAATCTGCAATTATAAGCTCCCCAAATGTAGAAAGTTAGTTGCCTAAATGGAGAAACCCCCTTAAAAATATATATATATATATATATGCAAATTAGCATTTTGGTGCATCATGGGCATGGCCGCAAAGTCTGATTTTTCCTTCATTGACAGGACCCCTCTCTGACACTTCACCTTAAAAATGTAAAAAAAAAAAATTTACAATGTTTGGAAAGTTTTCAAGGAGACTTATCCAAAAAAAATCCCTACAAAGTTGTACAAAGTACATAAATATACTATAGAAAATTGAGACCTTTACAATAAATGAACACAAAAAACATAAAACAAACAATAACATAAAAAAGTAAAAAAAAATGATTCCCAAAATAGTTTTTTAAATCTGGTATTGCAAAAGAAATAGGCACGTACCACAATTTACAGTAGTAGCAAGGAAAGCTTTTTCAACTGAGGAAAAACAGATTGAGATACAGTAGTTGAACACAGGAAAACAAAAGCAAAGGCTATTTTTTAATACACAATTTTTTTTTTACTAAAAGAACGAGATCACATAACGTAAAATCACTGTCTATTTTGATCCATTGAATCAGACAAGTAGCAGTTTTGTTCATATTGTCTGACAGTGCGGGTTCATAGTGATCTCACACAGTAAATATTCCAGCGCGGCTTCCGTGATAACCTGCAGGGCTTTCCCATGTCATACGCCGCAGACATCAAGCAACTCTGTCAAAATAAAAATATTTGGTGCTTTGCTTAGTTGTTAAGGAAGGGCTATGGATTGGAATAATAGCAGCTGATAGATATGATGTGGAGTGAGGCTGAAATGTGCTTCACACTCCTCCCGGAATCGTCTACGGAATCCGAAGGCAGATGTTTTTTCTTCTCTTATATAATTGTCTTAATACAGGCAGTCCCCGGGTTACATACAAGATAGGTTCTGTAGGTTTGTTCTTAAGTTGAGTTTGTATGTAAGTCGGAACCGTATACTTTATTATTGTAACCCCAGTCAGAATTTTTTTGGTCTCTGTGACAATTGGATTTTAAAAATGTTGGGTTGTCATAAGAACCAGGATTAACAATAAATCTTAATTACAGGCACCATTAATAACTGTTATAGCAGTTTATTGTTGCCTAGGACTAAAGTACAGTAAATTACCAACATTTTCGTATGTAAGTCAGGTGTTCTTAAGTAGGGGACTGCCTGTAGTACAAAGAGAAAAGAGATTAAAAAAGGCTCCAAATTCTTTAAGATGTAATCTATTTATTGTAAAATGAACTTTGTCATGTTTTTCTGAAACAATATTCAAGATAGAATCATAGAACATTTTTAATGTAAAAATTAAAATTTTGTCAAAATGCTTTTTGCAAATATGATTGTATTTATTTAGCATCAATGACTACTATATTTTGTATAGCTTTACTGTATATAATAATATAGCAGTTGTTCAATGGTTTTATAAGCTCTCATATACCTCTCCGGGTTACATACAGGATAGGTTCTGTAGCTTTGTTCTTGGGTGGAATTTGTATGTAAGTTGGAAATATATATTTAACAATTGTAACTCCAGACAATTGGAGTTGGAAAATGTTGGGTTGTCATAAGAACCAAGATCAGCAATAAGCTTAATGGCAGACACCAGATAACTGTCTATAGTTGTCTATTGTTACCAATTACCAATTACCAGAGGTCCGTTAGTAACTAGGGGTCGTCTGTAAGTCGGGTGTTCTTAAGTCGGGGACCGCCTTTAGTTTTGTTAATGGATAGTGGCAATGCACGACAAAGGGACACATTTACTAAGGGTCCCGCGGCCGCATTTCCATCAGGTTTTGTGAATTTTTCCGTTTTCTGCTGAATTGGACTGGGGTTTTTGGCGCACACAATCGGATTGTAGCACGTCGGCGCCGGCTTGCATGTGACAAAAATCGGGGGCCGTGGACGTCGGACAACCGACTGATTCGGAAAAACCGCGGATTTTAAAAACAAAATTGTGTCGCAAGATCACGCACTCACATGCACCGGGAAGAAGATGGTGAACTCCGGCGGACCTCAGGGGGGAAGCAACACATGCAGGAAATTGGACGCATGATCTTAGTGAATCGCGGCAGCTCCGAATCCTCGTCAGACATTCTGGATCGGTGGCGTCAACGGGACGGGTAAGTAAATGTGCCCCAGTGAATGAGAACGGGATAGCAGATGTCCCTTTCTCGTGATTAGTGGATGCCCCAGTAGTCAATGCTTCACCTTGTTATCTCCTGTCCTGTGAGACTTCTATGTCCCCTTCGGTAAGAACCAGTGTTTAATGTGACCTCATCTGTAATACTTTATGTATCTGTATCTGAGACATTTGGATTGCTGACTATTTTTATTTATTTATTTTTTTTTTAAATACACTTCTTGCTTCTCGATCTGACTTAATAGATGTTATGATATAGCTTATGTTATAGAAATGATGAACATACTGATAAAAAATGAAGGAGTAAGATGTGAAATATGAGAATTTCCAGATACATATACTATGGCAGCTGTTGTAATTGTGTTGCAGGAAAACAGACCTGGTGCGAGAGATTGAATAGACTTTGATGGCTGTAAATGTGACAGCAGAAATCTTTCTGTAAGAGATTAGTGATGGAGAATGACAATGTGAAAGGTGTTTGTTATCTATCGATCAATAGATAAACCATGGAACCTGAGTGACATTACTAGAAGACACCTTGTAGATGAAGGGATAGGTCAGCTCACATATAGACCCTCTACTCCTCTTAAGTCTGATGTATTTTCACATTGTCACTACTTGCCACATGTCAATCAACTCTAGCGATCAGTGAAGAGAAATGAGAAAGAGCAAAGAAAAAAACACAGATTTTCTTCAATGTCAAACAAAAACAAAATACCGTATATACTCGAGTATAAGCCGAGACCCCTAATTTTATCACCAAAAACTGGAAAAACCTATTGACTCGAGTATAAGCAGGTGTGGGAAATGCATTGGTGACAGACTCCCCAGTATATAGCCAACCAGCCACCTATAGTATACACCCTGCCCAGCCAGCCCCCAGTAGTATACAGCCAGCCCCCAGTAGTATACAGCCTCCCCCCAGTAGTATACAGTCTGTCCAGCTTGCCCCCAGTAGTATACAGCCTGCCCAGCTTGCCCCCAGTAGTATACAGCCTGCCCCCAGTAGTATACAGCCTGCCCAGCTTGCCCCCAGTAGTATACAGCCTGCCCCAGTAGTATACAGTCTGCCCAGCTTGCCCCCAGTAGTATACAGCCTGCCCCAGTAGTATACAGTCTGCCCAGCTTGCCCCCAGTAGTATACAGCCTGCCCCCAGTAGTATACAGCCTGCCCAGCTTGCCCCCAGTAGTATACAGTCTGCCCCAGTAGTATACAGCCTGCCCCCAGTAGTATACAGCCTGCCCCCAGTAGTATACAGCCTGCCCAGCTTGCCCCCAGTAGTATACAGCTTGCCCCAGTAGTATACAGCCTGCACCCAATAGTATACAGCCTGCCCCCAGTAGTATACAGCACAGCCCCCAGTAGTATACAGCTTGCTCCCAGTAGTATACAGCCTGCCCCAGTAGTATACAACCTGCCCCAGTAGCATACAGCCTGCCCAGAATTAAAAAGAAACAAAGAAACCAAAAAACTTATATACTCACCCTCCGTTGGGTATTAAATACTCAAAGGTGAGTATTGAATTTCCTGTGTTTTCCTGAGTTTGGGTTTTTCAGAACCTTTTTTTTAAATCAAGATCTTTTGCCAGCCTACCAGCCAATCTGGAAAATTGGATAAAAATTTTATTGGAGTCTTTTTCTTTTGAGATGTTACAAGACCTTCTTAAATGTAAAGAGACCCTTAACTCATTGTATGGTAATCTTCATCGTTACACAACAAGGGGTTTCATGTCTGTTAGTAGTTTAGTGGTTTATAATATAATTATTATTACTTTCTTTTCGGAACATTGCTGACATGCTATTTCCTTTCCGATCCATCCATAGACCACTGTCCTATCTGTAATAGCAGCTTCTGCCTTATTTCCTGAGTACATTACTCTCTGTAGGGGAGCAAAGTGAAAATGACTTGTTTTTCTCCTTTTTGTGTATGAGTTTCTTAAATAATATATTTTTCCAATTTTAGGGGTATTCAGGCAGTATTTTTATCTTTTTTTGTGCCTCAGTGGTTTGTCACAATCGGTTACTGTCACATAATGGCCGCTGAGAAATCTATATTTAAACTGAGGAGTGGTATCTGTGTGGAGCCTGTCTACATTATTCCCATCCCCATGCTCACTCAGCCTGCCCCAACGGCAAATTGCAGGTTTTTTAAGTCCTTTAGAATTATGCAAATTGTGATTTATTGTATGTAAATCCCTTTGTTGTTTGGATTATATTTTATACATGGACATTTTCTTTTCCTAAAAATAGAGATGGATGACTCATTCAAGATTCAATTTGCTGAAGCTTTGCCAAATTTTTTAAAACATTCAGTTCAGGTCTGCATCAAATGCGTCCAGACTGATGTTGCTCCAGTTATTATGGAAATTGGTTTGTAGCCCCAATAGTCCTTTAAAACACAGATTTTTTTAAAATGGAAAGACACTGATAATGTTTCATTAATTGTTTCATTAGGAAATTAGCAAATTAGAAAAAAATTGCATTTGTTTCGGTTTTGGAAAAACGGCAGACAACAAATTGATTCAGTCATCTCTACCTAAAAGGAAGATTGTTCTTCTAACAACATTTCAATAATTTTTTAAATTATATAATAAATAGATGGAAAGCAACCCTGACCGCATTTGAGCAAATTCGAAAAGAGCTAAGATGCAGGCCAGACACTAAAGGTTCCGGAACAGACAGTTGAAGAGAACTTACCAAAAGAGCAAAATTGAGACGCATAATAAGTTAGTCAAGAAAGAGCTGTTACAGATATGGAACAGACGACCACTATTAGGGCCAAACTCTCCATGCCCATGGGTTCTGCTAGTTGCTGCAGTATTATTTCTAAAAAATGAAAATGTATTTATGCACAGTGGGTCAGTGTTTGACGGGCCAATCAAATGTCATGATCTTGAAGGCCCGCCCTTCATCCATAATATTCACATGTAGGATGTATTATTAATAGGTGTCACAGGTGCCCCCGTGATCCACATCCTAAGCCTCCCCGTGGCCCCCGGCTCCCTTTCATACATTACCTTCCGCGTTCCAGCTCTGGCAGCCAGCTGCACGTCAACCCTTTCTAGGGCATGCGCGCAATGGCACTCAAGGATTTAAAGGTGCTGGACATTTCCAGGAAACTGATTTAAGCTCGCCTCTCCTAGCATTCCCCACTGAAATCTTTTTCCCAAAAAGAGAAATCTGTTCCCTGCAAGTTATTTCTGTGTATTGACCTCCCGTTGTGACCTCGAACCTGTTCCTGATTTTGCTCCTCCGCCGCCAGTCCTGACCTCCTGCTCTGTCTGTGACCCTAAACCACCTGTCTTGTCCTCCTGCCTGTCCCCGACCACGAGATTGCCTGCCATTCCTGTACCTCAACCTTGACAAGTCACGTCTGTGGAATGACCTGGTGGTACCACGCTGCAATCACATGGTGAAGACCGGGTGCCATTTAGATTCCGGTCTCAGGTGTCGGCTTGTGTCATCGTCCGCGGTGGTCCAGGGGTTTCACTGACCCCAAGCCTTGACAATAGGTTTTAAAAATCAATACTATTTCCTGATATCCTGTACATTTTTGTACCTCTTTCAATGAGATACTCGCATTTAATAAGAGAATGCAGGCTCTTAGTGAATACAGACATAGGACCTCCAACGGGGGAACTTTCAGACTTCCCAAGCTTCAAGTCTTTATGAATTCTCCCCAGTGTCATGTGATTGTTCTCTTCACTTACAAATGGATCTTGGGCACTCATAATTCCACCCCACCGGAGGATTCGCTGGTAGTCCGGTGGTCTAGTCCGACACTGATTGTGTATGCTGCCAAGCGTCTGCAGGTCATGCCAAGAAAATGTTTAGGCAATCCCTTTCGCTTGTGGCACTTAAATCATTTTAAGTACTACTGAAATTCTGCAACTTTTCTGTCTGCATGCTCTAGTAAGAATGTCATGCTGCCTAATGCCCTTCCCTCAATAGGAAAAGTCACGGCATGCTCAATTCCTCAGAAATGCATGGCAATAGTGCAGAATATCAATGGTACTTGTACGGTCAAGTTGCAAGGGAAAGGGTTGAGGAGGTCAGCAATAGGTATACATCACTTGTGCGAACTGCCACAGGACTTTTTTGCTAACCAATCCAGTTTTGATAGGTAGTTTTGTGGCAACGTAAAACATACTGTGTTGTACTCACTTTAAGCAACCGTTGAAATATTATTTCATTATGGTCTAATATCTTAGTAGGCCCATTGGAAGGATTCTTTACTTTCAATTTTGTTTGAAATGCCCCTTGAGAATAAGATGATGACAAGCTGTCAATCAACTCGAACCACAGCATCGTTGAAAACGGGGTGCAGTCTCATTGAAATTGAAAGGAAGAATGGAAGGTGATTGAAATGACTTTGTAAGCTCCAAACCTCTCCTCGTCCTGGCATCTCGCCTGGGGGGACCTGTTGACATAAGCTTTGTATCAAATCCCGCTCTGTTAAATACATATTCTAACTTAGAATTCCCTATTCAATAAAGTTTTATATTCTGTAGTAGTTTTTTTCTAAAATAGGCCGCCCATTTGAAAAGTCTAAAAGCCACTTAAAACTAAAATAATCCTTATGTTGAATAATCATAGGTGGTCGGAGTGTGACTATCCCTGATAGTGGAAGTCTACTATGAAATACAATTAGAATTAAGTTTTAGATGTTTTATTTTGTACTAGTTTTGTCTCATTTAAGGGGTTGACCGGGAATTTTGACTTGTGTCTCCTGGGGGCAAGAAAATACTTATTCCTCCAGTGATCCAGTTTAGCCATAGTACTGCCTTTCACTGCCTGCCTCTTTTTGTAGAAATAGGATGGTGCTTGACCAGCTGTGTGCCTGCTTCAACTTACTTTTTATTGAAAAACAAACATTTTGACCAAAAAAAATATGAAATTGTTACAGTTGTGGTCTAGTACACAGTAAGTGCGTCAATTATGAGACCCTCAGCAAAAATATATAGGATAAGTTGAATCAATCCAAGTACTGCAAATGCTCCCTATTTAATAGCGTAATTGCGTATGTGGGAGATTAGGGCCTTGTTCTTAATATTGTCTTCTTTTTTTATATTTTATCATCATATTTTATAATTATTACTAGTAGTAAAATATTACATATTGGGGCACAGACATGTACCCGTCTACTGGAGTTCACCAAAAGTGGGCAGCATGGTAGCTCAGGGTTTCAAGTCCCAGGGTCAACATCTGTAACGAGTTTGTATGTTCTCTACGTGTTTGCGTGGGTTTCCTCCGCTTTCCTCCCACAATCCAAAACATAGTGGTAGGTTGATTAGATTATGAGCCCCATTGGGGACAGGGACAGATTTGACAAACTCTGTGCAACGCTGTGTCAGACGATAATGCACTGTGCCATGATTCACTAACATTGTGCGACCGATATCCTGCATGTGTCACTTCCCCGCTCAGGTCCACTGGAGTTCCCCTTCTTTTTTCGTGGTGCATGTAAGTGCATTAGCTTGCAGCACAATTCGAAAGTTGGATCCCGCTCTCAGTCCGAATCAGTCGGATTATCCGACGGCCCGTCCCCCGATTTGTTTTGCATGGAAGCCATCACAGCTGCACCAAAAACGGATCGCGTGCACCAAAATACCTGTCCCAGCTGTGTAATCCTCGAAAAAGACGAAAAGTGAGCAGTGGGACCCTTAGTAAATGAGCTCCATTGTCTCACCACATGTTTCTAGTAGCACATTTCTCCCAGCAACATTCTATAATAACCTTTTGTCCGCTCATGCTTCCTTTGTAATCAATAGTAAGTTTCCTGGCAGCCTTTTTAGGAGTTCTCATGACTTTTTAGTTTGTTGATTTTCTAGCGATTGTACCGCTATGCCTGGGTTAATGGTGTGCATGAATCAGAAAATCAGTCATTTGCAAACAGTGAGAATACGCAGGCACAGACAATATTGGCAGGAATTACTTCTGGCAGGATCCTATGTGACAGAGAAGAACCTTTTCATTTCCAGAGGAGGTCAACTAAACCAATTTAGTTTCACTTATTCTCCTCCGCATAATAACCTTTATTTGAGAGGAAATGAACTCAGCAGGCATAACCGAGCCTCTCAGATCCCAGCACTCCAAACAATTTAATTGCAGAAACACTTCTCCGTTAGGGTGACACGCTTCCCAATCTTATACAAGGATTACGCCGAGACCTCGTGTCTGGACTCCAAGCCAGAATCATCCAAAGTTGATCTTTCGAGAAAAGGTAATTGCTGTGTGATTGTGACTTGTGAGCGGTGGGGAACTTGTGTGTTGTAGCTCCTGGTTTGCTTTTTACACTTGTAGTAGACATGAATGATTCATTATTTTGGCTGCTCATCACTGCTCAGTGTTAGATACTGTAAATGCAATGATGGTGTCATTTCTTTATGTCAGAATATTGTTTCTAGATAAAAGGGAATTTGAGTTTATCGGGGAACTCCACTCTCAGCCTAAAAATAAGAGTCTTTTGGCTAGTGGATGCTGTGAGAAATGTATTTAAGATAGAGGTACATGTGCATTGTTTGGTGAAACAATTAGCCTAAAACATAAGCCCCAGGTGACTGTACAGAAAGAAGATGGAGATGATCTCATGTATTTTTTATAATGTATTATCCCATCGTGCTATATCAACTTGAAATTATACATTTTGCATTAAAAATACAGTAAATAAGAGAATGAAAAAATGATTATCTCGTCCTGTTTTACTATAAATAGCCACACAACATTCTAATGGAATGGTCCTATTAAAGCTCATGGTAGAATTAAAAATCTGTAGTAGGTGATCAGGTGTAGATGAAGTTGTATAGTAGTTTCATGATATTATTCATTTTGCACCTTTTGCAATCAGCACTGTGACTTAGTGGTTAACATTACAGCCTTGCAGCGCTGGGGACATGGGTTCAAGTCCCAGGGTCAACATCTGCAAAGAGTTTGTATGTTCTCTAAGTGTTCCTAAGTGTTTCCTCCAAAACATACTGGTAGGTGGATTAGATTGTGAGCCCCAGGGGGACAGGGACTGATTTGGCAAGTTCTGTGCAGCGCTGCCTAATCTGTGTGCGCTATATAAATAAAGGAATTATAATTAATAATCTTACGGTGATATAAATGGCTGGCTGATCGATCTGTAGCGCTGCCAATGTCATTGTCTTAACAGATGGTCTACCACAGAGGTGCACAAATTTCTTGGTCCGAGGGCCACATTGTCATGCCACTACCCTTCAGGGGGCCGCACTATTAACCAAAACCCTAGATGCTTCAAAAACCACAGTGCAGAGCAAATTCCTCCCTGTAACCACTACTTTTTGCTACTATAACTACTATATTACTGCCCCATATGTACAAGAGTATAAGTACTATAAACCCCCCCTTCACCTGCAGACAGCTATCCCCCCCAGCACTCTCCTCACTTAGGTAGCCCCCTTCCATGACTGCTACCCCCTTCTAACACAACACATCCCCCAGGTCTCACTGAAAAAATCCCCCCAGGTCTAGCCCCCTCTACCCCCAAGTCTAGTTTCCGCTGCTCTGTGGCCTGTGGCTTATGCAACCCTGTTCTAGAAGAACCAAAGATAAGGATGAGCTCCACTTAAAATGTGTACAGCCTGTGAACTTCAGTGTTGATGAGGAAATGGGATTTTTATGATCTTGCAAATCCCCTTTATATCCTGGATATTGAAGGAGCTTACAAACTTTAGCTTTTAAAGTCAAGACTCCAGATGTCAGTTAGAACAGTAACACATTTAGCCAAAAACCTCAATAGTAACATTCTTTTTTACGGCCGCAAAATACTGGAATACTAAAACATGGAGATATTAGGGATAACATTTATGGATAATCTCGGATCACAACGCGTTTCTGAGTAGCGAAGACACCTTTCTCAAGTGGTGTGAGACTAAAGCGTGGGAAGTAAGGATTCCGTCCCAGTAGCTAGCCTGATTAACTAAACATATCTTATTCAGCAGTACAACTATCCTTATATTGTTCCACCCCATACCTGTAAAGTTCTGCAGTACATTCTTCACAAAGTTGACTCAACATCTATACCAATGACCCCATGTGAATACAGTTATTGTCTTTCCCTTGAGCTGAGACCGAAAGCTGAACCTCCAGCTTTATGAATGACTAGGGATCTGCTTTATCTTCAGCTAAGTCAATCGGCTCGGGTACCTCATTCTCTCCTCACTCAGGAATGAGAGAGACATTGGGGAATATTTAGCAGGGCCTCTGTGCAACATCAGTGGCGTAGAAGCCCTGAAATAACCGCAAATGCTAGCTTATTGCTATCACTTGCAATTATTTTTACCAATTCGCCTCCTTCACGCCAGTGGGGCATGAAGGGGCGTGAGGGAAGGGGGTGCAGCCAGGCAAGCTGTGGGCATGGCCCTCAAAGGGTGGGCTGGCACGGGCCATTATTGTCCCACACCTGCACACTCGCTGCAGCCACTGAATTTTCATATGTGAAAAGTTGCTGGCTGCATTTATTTCTACGCTTCACAGGACCCCGATGGATACATCAAGAGGTGCAAATAACCCCCATTGTCTGCATGTGACTCGCTGAAGTGAATTCCTGAGGGAGGAAGGGAGGAATGAGGGAGCTGATTTCTCTTCCGTGAGTCACACACAGCCGACATCTCTCTTATTCCAGAGACAGGGGGCAATGAGGTAGCTGAGCCAAGTGACTCAGCTGAAGAGAAAGCAGACCCTTTGTCAGGCAAGGCTGAGCTGGAAGAACATGAATATCCACTTTATTCATGGGCTTTGGTACTTTACAGGCATGGAGAGGAACAATATAAGGATAGTTGTACTTATGATAGCAGTTTTCAAAGATATGTTTAGTTAGTGTGCATTAGTTTAACTGATAAGTTCCCTCTAAAGGGATTTTCCGGGTTATTGCCATTTGTATCACAATTCTTATGGCTATATTTTGGTAGCAGCTTCCGATTGTCAATACCAAAGAAAATTAGCCAAATTAAGCAACGGCAGCGTGTCACCCCATCACTTGAGTGGGAGCCGAGCTGCAGAAAACCAGTTTGATCACCACACATAGAATGGAGCCGTGCCTCCAACTATAATCTCTGTGTGAGACGGCAGGAAACAGTTGGTAGATCACTACTTATCTGAATAATTATCCTATAGATAGGTCATTAATATCAATAACTTTGGAAACCACTTAAATATTTCATTATTAAATGAAAAAAAAATGTAAATGTAAAAATGAATCTGCAAAATGGAAAGCAGATGCCATGTTATTTCAGTGTTAACCATTGGAATAAATATAAATAGTTAGAAGTGATGAAGTCCACACATACAGATACTCACTCTACAGCTGTATTTATAGCTTCTCCAGTCCTGTGCTAACAAATCTTTATAATCTGAGGATTTTAGGAAACTGCAGAAAGGGGAGTTGATGTGGGAGTCAGGAGACCCATTAGGTATTCTGGAAGATTTGCAGAATAAAAGCTCAATTAGTTTAGTGTTCCTTGGAGTAAAGTTAGAGCTAGATTCCCTCAATAAGCCTGACACCACTATATGTATCTAGTATATGTATGACTATGTGTGTGCGGAAAAGAATAATACATTATTTATATATATATATATATATATATATATATATATATATATATATATGTATTATAAATATACTGTTTGTATAGACAATTTGACAAAAAAACTCATCGGGAATTAAATCAAACTTTCTATGTGTGACTGTAATAATGATATAAGTAGATGAATACAATATTAGAACAAAAGAATCTTTAAATTATGGGAATACTGTACAATGTAGAGGAGGGTGAAGGAAACAGGAAGTCCCTGGGTTATGTACAAGATAGGTTCTATAGATTTGTATGTATAGATTTGAATTTGTATGTAAGTCAAAATTGTATAGTTTATTGAATAGCAGACAAAAAAAAATTTGCCCCAGTGACAATTGGAGTTTCAGCATGTTTTACTGTAATGGGACAAAGGATTATCAATAAAGCTTCATTACAGACACCTCACATCTGATCATTGCAGCCTGGGACTATAGTAACATCCAGAGAGCTTCATCAGAGGTCAGAGGGGTCTGTCTTTAACTAGGGGTCATCTGTAAGTCGGGTGTCCTTAAGTAGGGGACAGCCTGTACGCTGTTGGTAATCTCGATACAAGATGTACCAAGGGATAGCATTCAGAACCTGTATCCTTCATGCCTTCATGTATCTCATTCGCCTTGAGAGGTTGCAACTTGGCTTAGTGTTTCTCCCCACTCTTAGGTTGGTTGGGGAAGCAGGAGTCAAAACTGGTCCCATAAATGCTCAATTGATGTTGAAACTGGTGATCGGGGAGAATGACAGTTGATGTGGATCTTTAATAAATACATTGATGTGTGTATGTAAGCATTATCCTGCTGAAAAAGCCAGCTGGAAGCATTGCCACCATATGAGGGAACACACGTGGCCAAAGAACGTCTTGCTCTTAGTATCCCTATTGGGACTATTAGGGGTGACCGACTGTTGTATCTGATGGGTATCTTGATAATCACGCCAGCAGTTGAGGAGTGTGTCACTCCCCAGCAAAGCCAGGATTGTAACGCTCACCCAAGGCCTCCCTAGTCAAAACTGACCTTAGTTCACACAGGCGGTGTGTTGTACTTATGCTACGTGCATCTTTACACAGGGGTTGAGGCACAAGAGCGCAGCCTAAGGGGCAGTGGTTGTTGCACCATCAGTTCCATGGAGAATTAATTGCATTATTTTATTACTGTACTGTTCACGGGTACACTATTTAGCAGTTGTATTCATTATACATTAATAATTGGGCCCGGCCCTGGACATAAATTGGTGATGGCTGACCTGAGTAGGACAAGGAATACTGACATGTAGAAGTACTGAAGAAACAAAGACATTAGCAATATAGCAGGAAAAGGACTAGGCAGCTAATACAGATACAGAGAAACATGGGGTCTAACAAAACATAAGGACTCACAAAAGCGGTGTCCAGAAAGTCCAGAGATCCAGTCTAAGTAACGTGAAACCAGTCATAGGCTTAAATTAGGACAGACCAAATTGGTAAAAAAGATCAACCAACAACTACCACATAACTTGGTGCAAACTAAGAACTTTTGCTCTAGCAACTTCTTGTATGTGAAGCTGCTTTATATCGATAATGCATGCAGGAGACTGGCCATAAGCAGAAAGTAAGGTTTTCAGATTCTTAAAAGGTCAATCTAGCCTATAGATACAGGGTCCATCTAGCCCAGTGGTTCAACCTTTTTAATGCTGTGACCCCGCAATACAGTTACTCATGTTGCAGTGACCCCAAACCATGCGATTTGCGGTAAAAACACAATAAAATTGCGGCTCTAATGGCTTTGGGCGACTCCTGTGTTTTGGTCGGTTGACCCCTGCTGGGGTCACGACCCACAGGTTGAGAACCGCTGATCTAGCCTAAAGATACAGGATCAATCTAGCCTATAGATACAGGGTCCATCTAGCCTATAGATACGTGGTCAATCTGGCCTATAGATACGCGGTCAATCTAGCCTATAGATACACGGTCAATCTAGCCTATAGATACGCGGTCAATCTAGCCTATAGATACAGGGTCAGTCTAGTCTATAGGTACAGGGTCAATCTAGCCTATGGACAATGACTAGAGCACAGCTGCCATTGCCAGTAGGAACATTGGATAGAGCAGCTTGGTAACATTACACATTACTAGATGTAGCCCAACTAGAAGAGTGAGTCTATTTCTGCATAATGTACACTTCCTGTTCTTAACCTGGACAAACCCTTTAAACACAACTTTATCTCATGTTTCTTTTTTTATTCCACCCTATGTGTAAAAAAACTGAGAATTTTAATTTAATTACAATTTAAATGTTGTAGAACAAAATGAAGCTGGATGAAGCTCACAACGCACAGTGGGTCTTCTTGTCCCGCTGAACAAATCTTACATGGGGCCATTGTCTTGTTCTTGATAAGATTGTAAAATAAAATTAAGGAATTATTAGTTATACAGTCATCTACATAATTAAATGTGATTTACAATCCTTGTGTGAAATATATGGGATATGTAAATGATCTGCAGGTTAATGAGAGTCTGATTTACATGAAATATAATTATAATTAGTCACTAAGGACACTTCGGTTGATATAAAGTGGATGGATCGCTATTGATTAACTGATGTCATTAAGATTGGGTGAAAGTCTTGACAAGGAACTTTAATAAAACTACAGATCATGGTGGTAAATCATATCATCTGCACTCTTATAGAGGATTACTTATGGACTGAAGGGAACATTCAGTGGAACCCATTTAGATAAACCACCAGCAGATATATATTCCCTCATCTAGTTGCATCAGGAGACTAAAAATGTGCATGGAAAAAATAAATGTTGTCCTTAAAGATGGCTTAATTTTTGTACAAGATTAAGAGTTCAGAATTCTCCTTTATTCTTCTCACACGCGTTAAAACTGAAAGCGAAAAAAAAATGAGCCAAAGGATCACACGGTTTTGCCAATTACGGCTTCTTCCGGGGGTCTGGTACTGTGGACATTTGTCAGTAATGTGACGGGTAAATGCTGGAGGTAGTAGCTTGGCTTTGCTGCCTGACTTGAACTGAATGGTGATTGTATTGAACTTGCGCTGTAGCTTCCTCATTTAGACTGAATACGCAGCGTTATGTAATGTACTAAGGAAGTTTCCATCCTTCCATTCTGCTACAGTTCCATTAAGTATTGTATTAGAAATCCATATTGTTTCCATTGTTTCTTTCCAGGTCAGGGATGCTATGTTGTCCCTGAGCCACTTGGTAGAGCTATGACTGCATAACTCTTTGATTTATTCCTCTCATTTACTAAGTGTATCCTAGACAGAGCGAGGAGCTGCGACACTGCATAATTGTACTGATTTTCTCATTTTGTTCTTGAATGGAACCTTGTCTTGCCACTTGTTTGAATTAAAATCCATTGATCGAGTAAGTACAGCAGTCTAAACAGATCAATGGCTGACATTCAGCCTTTTCTGGAAGTTTAGTGAGATTTACTGTGTATTATTAGCACATGAGGAAGACTAATAGCCAGAAATAATAGATTTACGTTTTATCGCATAGCAATACAACAACAAGGCCTGTGCTGCTCATATGTAATCCCTTTGTGCCGCCTCAAGGTGATCACTACAATGGGATACAAAATTAGCAATGATGGAACAAGAAAGTTTTAATTCAATTTCAAATATTTGTCAGAAGTGACTCATTTTATAATACAAACTGAAATTTCTCAAGGTTTTAACCTGTCTTAGAAGAGGTTAGACCTGGCCAGAAACTTTAGTGGTGAAAAAAAAACCTGATGGCAAATAGATAGATTTGTTCTTTTCCACATAATGAGACAATTTTTAAGCATCTTTTCTTATACCTATGCATTCTGATGCTCCTGCGTTATCGAAACTAGAAGTTTATTTCTGAATTCTATTCAAATAATCACCCACATCCACAAAGCCCTGCACATTGCTACCTATCTACACCTCTTCCCCTATCTCAGTCAACCATCTAACTTGTGCACTTCAATCTTCTAATGATCAAAGATTAATCTCTTCTTTAATTTGAACCTCCCACTCATGTTTCCAGGACTTCTCCTTAGCTGCACCAAATCTCTGGAATGCCCTACCTAAGACTGTGAGACTAGTAACCAATACAATGGCTGGACCATTGTACAAACACTGTCACCTCCAGTGTCACCCCTTCAACCTCATAGACTGTAAGCTCTTGTGAGCAGGGACCTCTCTTCTATTGCTCCATCTGACCATGGTTTTTTTTAACTGTTTATTTAAGTAAAAACAATACACTGAGAAGGCCATCAATGCACAGTAAGAAATATAGAATCACATGTACAAAAACAACTCTTGTTTTTCGTATCATAAAGCATATTTTCATAGTTGCCTTATACATATAGGGGCTTATTTACTAAGGGTCTCGCTATTCACTTTCGTCAAACTTTGCACCCTTTTCAGGGTTTGCACAGCTTGGACAGGTATTTAACAGGTGTCTGCGCTGGGATTGTGCTGGACGCGATCGGTTTCTGTTGCTGTTCTGTCGGTTTCCATGCGACACAAATCGGGGGTTGTGCCTGTCGAATGATCCGACTGATTCAGACTGAGCGCAGGATTTAACTTTCAAGTTGCAAGATTAAGCAGTTACATGCACCAGGAAGAAGAAGGTGAACTCTGTCGGACCTGAGCGGGGAAGCGACACATGCAGGATATCGGGCTCACAATCTTAGTGAATCGCGAGTGCAATATTTGCTGGACAATGCACTTTCAGTGATATCCGCGGACCCCATAATGTCTGGCAAAAGGTCTGTGCAGTGTTAAACAAATAACATTTCGAATTGTTAATTAAGAACAAAAATAAACGTTATTAACAAATAATTTCAGACTCTGTAATTATTTACAATTGTGCAATTAATTATTTATTTATATAGCGTCTACAGATTTCACAGTGCTGCACATAGCTTGGCAAATCAGTCCCTGTCCCCATGGGGCTCACAATCTAAGCAACCTACCAGTATGTTTTGGAGTGTGGGAGAAAACCAGAGGATCCGGAGGAAACCCACTCAAATACGGAGAGAACATATAAACTCTTTGCAGATGTTGACCTGGATGGGACTTGAACCCAGGACCCCAGCGCTTCAAGGCTGTAGTGCTAACTGCACCACCGCGCTGCCCCAATGTTGCATAATCGCCCGAAAACTACCCAGGCTAATAAGAGATGCATAAACTCTACACTTCTTCCATAAGTGTAAGTGTAGCATTCGTGTACATCTGGTCTTGGTGGTATCAGAGGCAAAAGGTTATTTTTCAGTGGCATGATGTACCCCTTGCAAAGAAGCCTTCAAATGTTGATCAATGGAGACTACATTATTTCTGTTCTCTAATTTTGTAGCATCTCCAGTGTACCTCGCAGCAGGCCAAAGATTCAGATTTATGTGCTTTGCCCCTTCGGCTGTTGGGGTCCTACAATAGCGGCACTGTAAGCTTCACTGCTAGCCATGACCTACTTAGGTCAAACTTGACTTAGTTGCCTCTGTTACTGTATTTTAATGAATGTTATTGTAATATATATTTCAGTATTCAGCAGCTAAGAAAATTAGATTTTTGAGAACATTGTGCAAAACCCTTAGAAAAGGTTAATGTAGATGTGAAGAGAATTATTATACGTTTTATGGGAATATTAATTACAGAGATCATCAAGTCCAATCCAAAAGATGAAATATAATTAAGCAGTAAAATGTTATGGGATGTAATTTATCCACTGAGGAATTGTGTGACCTATGGAGTTGTCAGTTATTTGGAGCATTCTTTTTGGAGTACATATACTATATGTAATTTATTTATATTTATATCAATTTATATATATACGGTATATATATTCACATGGGTGATGGCTTATGTACTGTATATACAATCAACATGTTCCATAACAGAGTTCAATATTACATCCCATGCATCACACTTTTTCTATAACTGTCCTATTGTGTATTGCAACTTACTACAAACATTTTCTGGTCATGTTGTAACTTAATGGGGCTCATTTACTAAGGGTTTCCCAAATTTTTCCGATTTGCGCCAAATTGAGCGGATTTTGGAGCATGCAATCGGATTGTGGCGCATCGGCCAGCTTTCACACGACAGAAATGGGGGGCGTGGCCGTAGGAAAACCCAACGGATTCGGAAACACTGTGGAATAAAAAAAAAAAATTGTGTCGCAAGACTAGCACTCACATACACCGAGACGGAGAAGGTGAACTCCAGCGGACTTCAGCGCAGCAGCAACACCTGGTGGACATCGGGCGCACAACCTTAGTGAATCCCAACAGAACCCGATTCAGCATTGGAGAACGCGCCACTGGATCACGACTGGACCGGGTAAGTAAATCTGCCCCAATGTTCCAATTGTTCTAATTTTTGTGAGTTTGCAATGCACTTTTAGCTGCTGGGAGGAGACCTTGCTCATGGGTGTAACAACTCCTCCTCTCCTCTCCATAGAGCTCTATGTACCCTGATCCTCAGTGAACTTCTGTCTTGTTTTTTGCAAGAAGGAATTAAATGAAATTTACTATAGTTTCACATGACTATGTATGTGCCCTGCAATGTCTTATTTTGTCTGTATATGTGCCCCATGATCTGTAAAGTATTGTGGAATGTGATGGCGCTATATAACTAAAGATTTGTAATTATTGTTATTCTAAGAGCTAAAGGTGGACCTCACATGCACACAACCAAATCTGGGGGCCGTGACCCAACCAAAGGGTGCAGTGAGGCACAGAAAATATAGAGCAGGTCCTATTCACGCTCCTGTAATACTGTCCACAAACTTTCCCCTGTTCCCAGCATGCATTGCACACACGGCCATGTGCATGAGGTCTAAGAGAAGGAAACCTTTTCTTCTGACTGGATATACTAGTTTCTTGAATTAAAGGAAACCTACCACCACAAATCTACCTATAAAGGTATATTGGGTGGTAGGTGCATCAATGGGACGTGAGGATAGCCCTTTTAAGGGCTAATCCTCACGTCCCCTCACTTTTTTGGTAACTTTTATTCCACAGATATTTAAATTTACTTATGCGGCTACCGGGGCGTGGAGTAGCCGCATATGAGATTACATGAGGCGGCTACTCCCGCCCCGGTACCCACTTTACCCCTCCTACTCACCCATCTTCGGCGCGCAGCTCCGCGTAGCTGCGCGCCCTCGTCCGGCGACCCTGCCGTCTGCGCATGCGCAGAAGAGCAGGCCCGCGCCTGTTTCGGAGCAGTGACCGCGCAGGCGCGGGCCTGCTCTTCTGCGCATGCGCAGACGGCAGGGTCGCCGGACGAGGGCGCGCAGCTATGCGGAGCTGCGCGCCGAAGATGGGTGAGTAGGAGGGGTAAAGTGGGTACCGGGGCGTGGAGTAGCCGCCTCATGTAATCTCATATGCGGCTACTCAACGCCCCGGTAGCCGCATAAGTAAATTTAAATATCTGTGGAATAAAAGTTACCAAAAAAGTGAGGGGACGTGAGGATTAGCCCTTAAAAGGGCTATCCTCACGTCCCATTGATGCACCTACCACCCAATCTACCTTTATAGGTAGATTTGTGGTGGTAGGTGCCCTTTAAAGGGAAGTATTCGTATATTCAAGAAAATTATTTTGTTCCGGGGTATGTCAATCCAAAAACCATACTATGGGATTGTTGAAATCCAATTTTCCCATTCAGAATACATGTATTATTAGATGGGCATAAAATTGTAAGAAGTGTTGGATGATTGATGGAGCATGCAGCCTACACTTAACTGATGTCCATGGGTAACAATAGACTGCATTTGCTCAAATTAGCTCAAAGTAGCTAAAGCTGATATGCAAATGAGTCCTATTAGTCTTGATGTCTCCAGGGTGCCAGTGAATAACACCTGCTTCTTTTGATGGATACCTCAGTGTCACTTCAAATCTCGGCCTGAGCAGACAGGAAGTCCTCTCCCTGTCCACTTCCTGTCCTTCCCAGAATGCTGTCCCTCTCACTCCATGGTGAAATTACAAGTGAGCACTGTGTGTGAAACTACAGATCTTGTAACCATTTCACGCACCCCAAGTTTGGCAAGGCCAAGTTGTGGTAGATTGGCAAACATAGACAAAGGCAGAAAAAGTTTGAGTAATGATTTTACTGGTTGGAGGAGGAAGGTTCAAGCTGAAACGCTGCCGCTGCACTTTTCAACAAAGACCTAGTGGTGGGTGGTTAAGGTCTATTGTGCCTTTTCTTGATGACAGGTTCCCTTTAATAAATCCTACTACGTTCCAGATAAGCCCATCCTCCTTGTCAGGTTTAACATAAAGGTGTCTAAATCATGAATCACAAGAATGCAAAATATTTGTGCAAATTAACTTAAAATTCTGGGGCTTTAAGTTCAGTAGTTGACTCCGACTACATACATGATTACAATATCCTAGGAAAGTTCATTGCACAGTGTGTTAAATTTATTGTAGCCTGAAGCCATTGTAAAATGAGGTAGGACCGTAAAGGATATGACTAGAGATGAGCGAACATGCTCGTCCGAGCTTGATGCTCGGTCGAGCATTAGGGTACTCGAAACTGCTCGTTACTCGGACGAATACTTCGCCCGCTCGAGAAAATGGCAGCTCCCGCCGTTTTGCTTTTTGGCGGCCAGAAACAGAGCCAATCACAAGCCAGGAGACTCTGCACTCCACCCAGCATGACGTGGTACCCTTACACGTCGATAGCAGTGGTTGGCTGGCCAGATCAGGTGACCCTGGGATAGACTAGCCGCTGGCCGCGCTGCTCGGATCATTCTGTCTCTGGATGCCGCTAGGGAGAGAGCTGCTGCTGCTCAGGGAAAGCGTTAGGGTGTTCTATTAGCTTACTGTTAGGCAGGAGTGATTCTCAAAGAACCCAACAGCCCTTCTTAGGGCTACAATAACGTTCTACTTTTTTTATTTTAATTTGCATCTTTTACCATTTTGTGAGGAATTAGCAGGGGGACTTGCTACCGTTGTGTTTAGCTCTTAGTGGCACACATATCCATAGCAAAGACCGAAGTGGGAAAATTCAGTAGGGGTTGGATTTCTATTAGGCAATAACTCAGTGTCATCTCATCTGGCATAGTAGTGTGCTTCCTTTGATACTTGGCTAGAAAATAGCCATAGGAGAATACAAACAGCTTCTTGAAGCCTACAGTAGCGTTCTATATATTTGATTTCTGGTTGATATGCTGGTGGCTGTAGTTTCTGCAGTGCATGTACTTGCCAATTCTGAGCAATTTGTAGTGAGACTTGCGACCGCTGTGTTCTGCGCTTAGTGGCGCACATATCCATAGCAAAGGCTGAAGTGGCAAAATTCAGTAGGGGTTGGATTTCTATTAGGCAATAACTCAGTGTCATCTCATCTGGCATAGTACTGTGCTTCCTTTGATACTTGGCTAGAAAATAGCCATAGGAGAATACAAACAGCTTCTTGAAGCCTACAGTAGCGTTCTATATATTTGATTTCTGGTTGATCTGCTGGTGGCTGTAGTTTCTGCAGTGCATGTACTTGCCAATTTTGAGCAATTTGTAGTGAGACTTGCGACCGCTGTGTTCTGCGCTTAGTGGCGCACATATCCATAGCAAAGGCTGAAGTGGCAAAATTAAGTAGGGGTTGGATTTCTATTAGGCAATAACTCAGTGTCATCTCATCTGGCATAGTACTGTGCTTCCTTTGATACTTGGCTAGAAAATAGCCATAGGAGAATACAAACAGCTTCTTGAAGCCTACAGTAGCGTTCTATATATTTGATTTCTGGTTGATCTGCTGGTGGCTGTAGTTTCTGCAGTGCATGTACTTGCCAATTCTGAGCAATTTGTAGTGAGACTTGCGACCACTGTGTTCTGCGCTTAGTGGCGCACATATCCATAGCAAAGGCTGAAGTGGCAAAATTAAGTAGGGGTTGGATTTCTATTAGGCAATAACTCAGTGTCATCTCATCTGGCATAGTACTGTGCTTCCTTTGATACTTGGCTAGAAAATAGCCATAGGAGAATACAAACAGCTTCTTGAAGCCTACAGTAGCGTTCTATATATTTGATTTCTGGTTGATCTGCTGGTGGCTGTAGTTTCTGCAGTGCATGTACTTGCCAATTTTGAGCAATTTGTAGTGAGACTTGCGACCGCTGTGTTCTGCGCTTAGTGGCGCACATATCCATAGCAAAGGCTGAAGTGGCAAAATTAAGTAGGGGTTGGATTTCTATTAGGCAATAACTCAGTGTCATCTCATCTGGCATAGTACTGTGCTTCCTTTGATACTTGGCTAGAAAATAGCCATAGGAGAATACAAACAGCTTCTTGAAGCCTACAGTAGCGTTCTATATATTTGATTTCTGGTTGATCTGCTGGTGGCTGTAGTTTCTGCAGTGCATGTACTTGCCAATTCTGAGCAATTTGTAGTGAGACTTGCGACCGCTGTGTTCTGCGCTTAGTGGCGCACATATCCATAGCAAAGGCTGAAGTGGCAAAATTAAGTAGGGGTTGGATTTCTATTAGGCAATAACTCAGTGTCATCTCATCTGGCATAGTACTGTGCTTCCTTTGATACTTGGCTAGAAAATAGCCATAGGAGAATACAAACAGCTTCTTGAAGCCTACAGTAGCGTTCTATATATTTGATTTCTGGTTGATCTGCTGGTGGCTGTAGTTTCTGCAGTGCATGTACTTGCCAATTCTGAGCAATTTGTAGTGAGACTTGCGACCGCTGTGTTCTGCGCTTAGTGGCGCACATATCCATAGCAAAGGCCGAAGTGGCAAAATTCAGTAGGGGTTGGATTTCTATTAGGCAATAACTCAGTGTCATCTCATCCGGCATAGTACTGTGCTTCCTTTGATACTTGGCTAGAAAATAGCCATAGGAGAATACAAACAGCTTCTTGAAGCCTACAGTAGCGTTCTATATATTTGATTTCTGGTTGATCTGCTGGTGGCTGTAGTTTCTGCAGTGCATGTACTTGCCAATTCTGAGCAATTTGTAGTGGGACTTGCGACCGCTGTGTTCTGCGCTTAGTGGCGCACATATCCATAGCAAAGGCCGAAGTGGCAAAATTCAGTAGGGGTTGGATTTCTATTAGGCAATAACTCAGTGTCATCTCATCCGGCATAGTACTGTGCTTCCTTTGATACTTGGCTAGAAAATAGCCATAGGAGAATACAAACAGCTTCTTGATCTTGAAGCCTACAGTAGCGTTCTATATATTTGATTTCTGGTTGATCTGCTGGTGGCTGTAGTTTCTGCAGTGCATGTACTTGCCAATTCTGAGCAATTTGTAGTGGGACTTGCGACCGCTGTGTTCTGCGCTTAGTGGCGCACATATCCATAGCAAAGGCCGAAGTGGCAAAATTCAGTAGGGGTTGGATTTCTATTAGGCAATAACTCAGTGTCATCTCATCTGGCATAGTACTGTGCTTCCTTTGATACTTGGCTAGAAAATAGCCATAGCAATAGGATAGCATTGTTTGGTTTTAAAAACTCAAAAAAAAAAAAAAAACACAAAAAAAAAAAAAAAAACACAAAAAAAAACAAAAAAAAGTAAAAAAAAAAATAAAGTTATAACTCTCATTTTAAAAATGTTTAACCCGAGGGCTAGGGGTAGAGGACGAGGGCGGGGACGTGGGCGTCCAACTACTGCAGGGGTCAGAGGCCGTGGTCCTGGGCGGGGTGAGACACCACCTGCTGATGAGGGAGCAGGGGAACGCCGCAGAGCTACACTCCCTAGGTTCATGTCTGAAGTTACTGGGACTCGTGGTAGAGCACTGTTGAGGCCAGAACAGTGCGAACAGGTGATGTCGTGGATTGCTGACAATGCTTCGAGCAATTTGTCCACCACCAGTCAGTCTTCCACGCAGTCCACCCATGTCACCGAAATCGCCACTCCTCCAGCTCCTGCACCTCAGCCTCCTCCCCCCCAGTCTGCCCCCTCCCAGGAAAATTTGGCATTTGAACCGGCATACTCTGAGGAACTGTTTTCTGGACCCTTCCCACAGTCACAAACCACTTGTCCGGTTGCTGCTGAGCAATTTTCCGATGCCCAGGTTTTCCACCAGTCACAGTCTGTGGGTGATGATGACCTTCTTGACGTAGTGGAAGTGTGTAAAGAGGTGTCCGACGATGAGGAGACACGGTTGTCAGACAGTGGGGAAGTTGTTGTCAGGGCAGGAAGTCCGAGGGGGGAGCAGACTGAGGGATCGGAGGATGATGAGGTGACAGACCCAAGCTGGGTTGAGAGGCCGGGTGAACACAGTGCTTCTGAGACGGAGGAGAGTCCTCGACCTGAACAGGTTGGAAGAGGCAGTGGTGGGGCCAGACGGAGAGGCAGGGCCAGAGCTGGTGCATCAGCGCCACTGTCAACTAGTGAAGCTCCCGTGGTGAGGGCTCTTGCGGCGAGGGCTAGATCTTCAGAAGTGTGGAGGTTCTTTAAGGAAACACCGGATGACCGACGGACTGTGGTGTGCAACATTTGCCAAACCAGGCTCAGCAGGGGTTCCACCACTACTAGCTTAACTACCACCAGTATGCGCAGGCATATGAATGCTAAGCACCCCACTCAGTGGCAACAAGCCCGTTCACCTCCGGCCGTGCACACCACTGCTCCTTCCCCTGTGTCAGCTGCTAGTCAGCCCCCTGCCCAGGACCCTGCCACAAAAACCCCATCGTCGCCTCCACGATCCTCCACAGCATCCACCAGCGTTCAGCTCTCCATACCCCAGACGCTGGAGCGGAAACGCAAATATAGTGCAACCCACCCGCACGCCCAAGCCCTTAATGTGCACATCTCCAGATTGCTTAGCCTGGAGATGCTGCCCTATAGGCTAGTAGAGACCGAGGCCTTTCGCAACCTCATGGCGGCGGCCGCCCCTCGGTATTCGGTCCCCAGCCGCCACTACTTTTCCCGATGTGCCGTCCCAGCCCTGCACCAGCACGTGTCAGACAACATCATCCGTGCCCTGACCAACGCCGTTTCTGACAAGGTCCACCTGACCACGGACACGTGGACGAGTGCTGCCGGGCAGGGCCACTATATATCGCTGACGGCACATTGGGTTAACTTGGTGGAGGCTGGGACCGAGTCTGACCCTGGGGCTGCTCATATACTGCCGACGCCGAGGATTGCGGGGCCTACCTCGGTCCAGGTGTTTCAGGCCTACTATGCCTCCTCCTCCTCCCACCCCTCCTCCACCTCCTCCTCCGAACTACCATCCGTGGGCACGGCGCCATCAGTCGGTAGCTCTAGGCACAGCAGCAGTGCCGTCGCTAAGCGACAGCAGGCGGTGCTCAAACTGCTGAGCCTAGGCGACAAAAGGCACACCGCCCAAGAGCTATTACAGGGCATCACGGCGCAGACTGATCTGTGGCTGGCACCGCTGAACCTCAAGCCGGGAATGGTTGTGTGTGACAACGGCCGTAACCTGGTGGCGGCTCTGCAACTCGGCAGACTGACACATGTGCCATGCCTGGCCCATGTGTTAAATCTGATAGTGCAGCGTTTCCTCAAGACATACCCCAATCTGTCTGATTTGCTCATGAAGGTGCGCCGCATCTGTGCGCATTTCAGGAAGTCCAGCCCAGATGCTGCCACTCTCAGGGCAGCGCAGCGCCGCCTCCAACTGCCCGCTCACCGACTGTTGTGCGACGTGCCCACGAGGTGGAATTCAACACTGACCATGTTATCCAGAGTTTACCAGCAGCGCAGAGCGATTGTAGACTGCCAGATGTCAACTTCCACCAGAACTGGTAGTCAGGTCAGTCAGCTTCCTCAAGTCTACAATGAGGAGTGGACGTGGATGTCTGATATCTGTCAGGTGCTGAGTAACTTTGAGGAGTCAACACAGATGGTCAGTGGCGATGCCGCCATCATCAGCCTCACCATCCCGCTGCTTGGCCTGTTGAAAAACTCTCTGGTCAGCATGAAGTCGGAAGCTTTGCGCTCGTCACAAGAGACGGGGGAAGAATATTCCCTTGTTGATAGCCAAAGCACCCTGAGGTCTGTTTCTCAGCGCATATCGGAGGAGGTGGAGGTGGAGGAGGATGAGGAGGAAGAGGAGGAGAATGTTGGCGAGACACAAGAGGGGACCATTGTTGAGTCCTTCACTGTTCAGCGTGTATGGGCAGAAGAAGAGGAGTTGGAGGAGTTGGAGGAGGAGGAAATGGACAGTCAGGCCAGTGAGGGGAGTGAATTCTTACGCGTTGGTACTCTGGCGCATATGGCAGATTTCATGCTAGGCTGCCTATCCCGTGACCCTCGCGTTCAAAGAATTTATTCCAGCACCGATTACTGGGTGTTCACTCTCCTGGACCCACGGTACAAGCAAAATCTTCCCACTCTCATCCCTGGAGAGGAAAGGAGTGTGAGAATGCATGAATACCAGCAGGCCCTGGTGCACAAGCTGAAACAGTATTTCCCTTCTGACAGCGCTAGCGGCAGAGTGCGTAGTTCTGCGGGACAAGTAGCGAGGGAGAGTAGGCGAGCAGGCAGCTTGTCCAGCACTGGCAAGGGTACGCTTTACAAGGCTTTTGCCAGCTTTATGTCACCCCAGCAAGACACTGTCACCTGTCCCCAGTCTCGGCAGAGTAGGGCTGATCTTTACAGAAAGATGGTGAGGGAGTACGTAGCTGACCATACCATCGTCCTAAATGATCACACAGCTCCCTACAACTACTGGGTTTCAAAGCTGGACATGTGGCACGAACTGGCGCTCTACGCCTTGGAGGTTCTTGCCTGCCCTGCCGCTAGCGTCTTGTCCGAGCGGGTTTTCAGTGCAGCTGGTGGCATCATCACCGATAAGCGTACACGCCTGTCGACTGACAGCGCTGACAGGCTGACGCTTATTAAAATGAATAAAGGCTGGATTTCTCAGAATTTCCAATCTCCACCAGGTGAAGGAAGCTCAACCTGAATAATTGATCCACTCCTCCTCCTCCTCCTCATTTTCCTCCTTCTCCTCCTCTTTGTACAGTAAAGCAGAGGAAACTGGCTATTTTTTGACAGGGCCCACTGGCTCTTGCTATAGTACTTCATGCATTTAATTTTTCTGGAGGGTCACCTACCCGGTCCTCTGTTTGAAACAATTTTTGTGAGTGCCACATACAGGCACTCAATCTATTCCATTTTACTGCAGGGCCACCTACCTGCTCCTCTGGTTTGAACAATTTTTGGGACTGCCACATACAGGCACTCAATCTATTCCATTTTACTGGAGGGCCACCTACCTGCTCCTCTGGTTTGAAACATTTTTGGGACTGCCACATACAGGCACTCAATCTATCCCATTTTACTGGAGGGCCACCTACCTGCTCCTCTGGTTTGAAAAATGTTTGGGACTGCCACATACAGGCACTATCCAAATTAAATTGTCTCCATAGCAGCCTCCACACGTTGTCTCCATTGCTACCTCCAAAAGTCGTCCATATAGCTGCCTCCATACATCGTCCCTTTATCAAACGAGGTGTGTCAGGCAGAAATTTGGGTTGTTTTCATGGATTCCACATCAAAGTTGTTAACTTTGTCGCCACCCTGCTGTGTTATCCACAAAATATACTGGCAAACTTTTACCATTTAGGGATATTATTTCAGCGCTTCTTGCGCATCTGTTTACATTCCCCTCACCCGGCATATCCTAAACTTATAAGAACGCTACTACACTTGATCTTATACAAAAGGTTCTTAGAAGTGCTGTTTGGGGAGTAGCCTAGAGACAGGGGCTTGGATTGGCGAAAGCTCGCCTGGCAGCGGAACGCCAGCTCCATGCGCATCATGCGCTTCTTGCGCATCTGTTTACATTCCCCTCACCCGCCATATCCCAAACTTATGAGAACGCTACTACACTTAACTTGGTGCAGGCTGGGACCGAGTCTGACCCTGGGGCTGGTCATATACTGCCGACGCAGAGAATTGCGGGGCCTACCTCGGTCCAGGTCTCAAAGGCCTACTATACCTCCTCCCACCCCTCCTCCACCTCCTCCTCCTCCGAATTACCATCCGTGGGCATGGCGCCATCAGTCGGTAGCTCTAGGCACAGCAGCAGTGCCGTCGCTAAGCGACAGCAGGCGGTGCTGAAACTGCTGAGCCTAGGCGATAAAAGGCACACCGCCCAAGAGCTATTACAGGGCATTCCACATCAAAGTTGTTAACTTTGTCGCCACCCTGCTGTGTAATCCCCAAAATATACTTGCAAACTTTTACCATTTAGGGATATTATTTCAGCGCTTCTTGCGCATCTGTTTACATTCCCCTCACCCGGCATATCCTAAACTTATAAGAACGCTACTACACTTGATCTTATACAAAAGGTTCTTAGAAGTGCTGTTTGGGGAGTAGCCTAGAGACAGGGGCTTGGATTGGCGAAAGCTCGCCTGGCAGCGGAGCGCCAGCTCCATGCCAAGATCCAACTAACATAGTATTAACTGCAGCACCTTTAATCTACTACTAGTTCACTGCCTCCATACATCGTCCCCTTATCAAATGAGCTGTGTCAGGCAGAATTTTGGGTTGTTTTCATGGCTTCCATGTTAACTTTGTCGCCACCCTGCTGTGTAATCCACAAAATATACTGGCAAACTTTTATCATGTACCGATATTATTTGAGCGCTTCTTGCTCACCTCCTTTGGTTCCTCTCTGCCACCCATTGGTTTGAAGCCTGAGTCCATTTAGGGTATGTCGCCATGACACTCTCTAGCCTGCTGCCGCTGCCTCTGCATGCCGTCCCCTATAGTGTCAGGGTCAATTATTGGATGTTTTAGATGCTATCTAGCTTCATTCTGTCACTCTGTCATGGCCATGCTGTTGCCCATAATTTTGGCATAATGGTGCGATTATGCAGCCTCAGAGGCATCCATGCATGCTGCCCCTGCTGTTTCCTGTCCATTTCCGTGGTGTTTCCATCCTTTTCTGAGGTTCCCAGGTGTTTGGCCAAGCTTCCCTGTGCAGAGCCTTGGTCCCCTTGAAAAATGCTCGAGTCTCCCATTGACTTCAATGGGGTTCGTTATTCGAGACGAGCACTCGAGCATCGGGAAAAGTTCGTCTCGAATAACGAGTACCCGAGCATTTTAGTGTTCGCTCATCTCTAGATATGACCCTTGGCTAGGAGAATTTTTAAAAAGACTTTTGTCATCCAGTTTATTAATGAGCAGCCACAATGTGTCCAGAGAGGACATTTACCTTGACACTTAGATGTCACCAGGAATAAGAAGGGCCATTCCGAATACAGACAACATTGTGATGAGAGAACATCTGTGTCCAAAGATAAAAATCCCCATTGTGTTGGATTTTCACAGAAGTCTTTCAAAACTTGATCTATATATTTTTTTCCATCACACAGTGAGTCATCTTTTCTAGGAACCTTCCTATTATCAGAGGGTTTGCACTGTTTTTATGGCCAATGTATACTAGCTAGAAATGATATGTTATATATGATATGAATAAGACGCAACACAGTGTTCCTGTTTTATCGAACAGTGAAAGTTACTAAAATAAAATAAAAATAAAAAATATTTTCTATTTTATAAAATGATTATGCAAAATAAAATATTGATGTCACCTGTGCACCTGGTTCCACTGGCAAAGTCTGGCAAAAAAAAAGCTGCATGACATTGTAGTTGACATGTAACTAATCTTTTTATATAATAGGTGTCACCGATTTTTTTGACAAAAGCCTGATAAAGTTTTTTATTACAATTTAGAAAAAATAAAGTTTCCCAGATTTGAATATTTCCTGTTCTTTATCTCTATAATCTGGCTCCCTCCCAGCAGCTTGTAGTGAGTCCATGCAGAGGGAATTATCTGCAGCGACCTGTGCCTTAGTCTTCTCATGTATTATTCCTCTCCTCTACCATCCATCGTCCCTCCTCTGCCTGCTCAATACACCTCAACCTCTTAACGACCAGGGCCTTTTTTTTTGCTTTTTCCTTTCCCGCTCCCCACTTTCAAAAATCCATAACTTTTTTATTTTTCCATGTAAAGAGCTCTGTGATGGCTTGTTTTCTGCATAAACAAATTGCGCTTCATAGTGACAGTATTTAATATTCCATGCCGTGTACAGGGAAGCAGGAAAAAAATTCCAAATGCATTGAATTGGTGAAGAAATGCATTTGCATCAATTTCTTGTGGGCTTGGATTTTACTGCTTTCACTTTGCGCCCCAAATTACATGTCTACTTTATTCTTAGGGTCAGTGGGATCACGGTGACACCAAATTTATATAGGTTTTATAATGTTTTCATATATTTATATAAATGTAAACTTCCTGTACAAAAAAAAAAATTCTTAATTTTGCCATGTTGTGGCACTTATAACTTTTTCATACTTCAGTGTAAGAAACTGTGGGCAGTGTTATTTTTGTGATTTTTAATTATGTTTTCAATGCTACCATGTATGTAGCATGTTTGTCCTTTTGATAACTTTTTATTAATTTTTTTTTTCCAAAAAAGTGGCTGTGGGCGCTATTTTCCCTTACAGGGTTAAACGGCGGTGTGACACAGTCAGGGGTTTGTTGCTGGATGGGAGGTATTATCCTCTCAGCTTGTGTTGCTCAGAGTAATGCAGCAAGCTGAAATCAAGCACCGGACCAAACTTCAAGCACCGGTCCAAACCGGGTTTTCAGGGTGTTCCAGCTAACAAAGCTGAGCTGGAAGGGTGCACAAGAGAGTGGAGTGAGCTCTAGTCTCAGAGGGAGAAGCTTGTTCCAAGAGCAAACACGTGTCCTGTCTAGGAGGACAGGTTGGCTGTTTTGGACTTTAAATGGACTAAGTGCTATGCAGCAGCTTCTGCAAGGTGTGAACTTACACCAAGAATTTGGACTATTTGTGAAGACCCTGCTACTGGGTGAGAAGGCCAAGCCTGGTCTGTATGTTTATGTTTTAAACAAGCATGAAGACAATGCTGGATTTTTGTTCCATTTGTTTTGTGGTGTGAATAAACACTGAACTGAACTGAGAACTGTCTCTTTCCCTCTGTCTGCGACCGCTACCTAGCTTATACCTGAGCAATACCCCACAATTGGTGGAGGATGCGGGCAAAACGCAGTGAGGGTGGTGCAAAACCGGAGTTTTTTTTCTGGGCACCATTGCATGTCGTGGATTAAACCTGCAAAGTTTCAGCTAGCATCACCGGACAAGATGGAGGAGCTGATTAAACAACTTGTGCAAGCTAATGTTCAACAGCAGATGGCACACTCTGAGGCTATGCAGGCCCAGCAACAGACTAACGACTTACTGCTACAACAAATAAAGGCGCTGCGTGAGACTCCAACAGTGGTGACCCAGCTACAGCCTGCGGCCAGAGAGAGAGTCCGAACTGCGCTGAGAAAGCTGACAGCGGAGGATGACGTAGAGGCCTTCCTGGCGGTGTTCGAGAGAACGGCAGAGCGTGAGGGGCTGCAGCCTGACCAGTGGGCTGAAGTGGTGGCCCCGTTCCTGACTGGCGATGCGTTAAAGGCATATTTTGACCTCACTCAGGAGGATGCCCTGGACTACAAGAAGTTGAAAGGTGAGATCCTGGCACGCATGGGAGTCAATGTTTATGTGCGGGCCCAACGTGTATATCAGTGGGGGTTTGTGGAATCCCGAGCTGCCAGGTCTCAAGCTTATGACCTACTGCACCTGGTAAAAAAGTGGCTTCAGCCTGAGACTTTAACCCCAGCCCAAATAGTGGAGAGGGTGGTGGTAGACCGTTTTGTGCGCACTCTGCCGGTTGCCATTCAGCGCTGGGTAGGTCAAGGTGACCCAGGTAATTTAGACCAGCTGGTTGGTCTGGTCGAACGTTATATAGCCACCCAGGACTTTGTGCGGGACTGTACCCCTACGCGTAAGCCACCCCGTCCCTCACCCCCACTTGCAGTGACTGAGGAAAAGCCCCGACCTTCTGCTGGGAGTAGCTCCCCAACGATGTCCAAACAACGTTCCACAAAGATTCGTGAGATCCCCACACTCCGCTGTTGGCGCTGTCATGTCCTGGGACATATGGCTGCAAATTGCCCCTTGGCCTCCGAACCTATGGACTGTGGGTACGCTCGCCGTACTTCCTTCTATGCACGGCCTGTATGTACCGCTGACGTCCTGGATGCAGATAGGGCACCTCCCATGTGCCCAGTGTCCGTTGATGGGTGCAGGGCTAATGCATTACTTGACTCAGGAAGCCTAGTGACCATAGTACGGGATACCCTGGCGCTACCCTCTCAGTTCACTAGTCGCAAGGTTCGAGTATTGTGTATTCATGGAGACTTAAAAGATTATCCAACCGCACTGGTGGTCATAAAAACACCTGCTGGGAGGAAAGTCCACGAGGTGGCAGTAGCATCAAATCTGCCCTATGACCTAATTATAGGAAGAGACTTTCCATTATTCTCTGCACTATGGCCATCGTTACTGTATGTCAGTCCCCAGGGGTCAGGGAGAGCAATAGCTGAAGGTCATGTTCCAGACCTAGAACCAGAACCTTGGGAACCCGAGGCGGAAGGGCCAGCGGTAGGGGTGACCGCCACTTCGGTGGATGATGGGGAGACACTACCAATGAATGTAATGGTTGGGGAAGTAGAGGACTTGCCGCCAGGCCCTGAATTGTCAGACTTAAACGTCTCTGGTGACAATTTTGGTACGGCGCAACTCCGGGACCAGACTCTGTCCCGAGCCTGGGGGAATGTGTTAATGGTTGAAGGTGAGCCACAACAACCAGGAGCTGAGGCAGTTTTTCCTCGTTTTGTGGTTCACCATAATTTACTGTATCGGGTCACCCAACTACGGGGTGAGAATGTTGAACAATTAATAGTGCCTCAGGCATATCGTAGGATGGTACTGGATCTTGCTCACCAACATGTTTTAGGTGGACACCTTGGGCCGCAGAAAACCCAGGACCGTATACTACAGCGATTTTACTGGCCCAGTGTGTTCAAAGAGGTGGAAGAGTTTTGTAAGTCCTGTCCGACCTGTCAAATAACTAGCCCCCAGCAGCACTTCCGCAGTCCCCTAGTACCCCTCCCAATTATCGAGGTACCTTTTGAGAGAATTGCCATGGACCTTGTGGGTCCAGTACCTAAATCTGCTAGGGGTCACCAACATATTTTAGTTGTCCTTGACTACGCAACCCGGTATCCAGAAGCAGTGCCACTGCGTCATACCTCTGCCAAACTTATAGCTAAGGAGTTAATGGAGATGTTTTCAAGGGTTGGGATACCTAAGGAGATTCTGACAGACCAGGGAACTCCCTTCATGTCGAAGGTCATGAAGGAACTCTGCAAGTTGCTGGGGATTAAACAGTTAAGAACTTCAGTTTACCACCCCCAAACAGACGGCCTGGTGGAGAGATTTAATCAAACTTTGAAAAATATGCTGAAAAGAGCAGTGTCCAAGGATGGAAGGGACTGGGATCTGCTTCTGCCCTATCTTATGTTCGCAGTGCGAGAGGTGCCCCAGGCCTCTACTGGGTTCTCGCCCTTTGAATTACTATATGGCAGACATCCCCGAGGTTTGCTGGACGTGGCCAAAGAGGCATGGGAGCAACAGCCCACTCCGCATAAGAGTGTCATTGAATATGTCACTAAGATGCAGGAGCGGATGGAGACAGTGTTGCCCCTTGTCAGGGAACATATGGAGGCGGCTCAGCGAGCCCAGAGTCAGGTCTACAATAGAGTAGCCAAGGTGCGGAGCTTTAACCCAGACAGTAAGTTCCTCGCAAGGTGGCAAGGCCCTTACGAAATTCTGGAAAAGGTAAGCAATGTAAATTACAAGGTACATCAGCCAGGGCGACGGAAGCCAGAGCAGGTCTACCATGTCAATTTGCTAAAGCCTTGGAGAGATAGGGAGACCTGCGTTGGGAGCACCCCACAGCCGGTATGTTTAGGGGAAGGGAAACCAGTACCTCCAACTGTTCCCGGGGAAGCGGCTGCCACGGTGCGCATTGCTGACAGCCTTTCCCCTAAACAGGCTCAAGAGGCCAAGGAGTTCATTAGTCGGAACACGGACGTGTTCTCTGACCTCCCTGGACGTACTTCCGTAATCCAACATGACATTGTCACGGAGCCCCAGGCAAAAGTCCGGCTAAAGCCGTACCGGGTGCCCGAAGCTCGGCGACAAGCCATCACGGAGGAAGTACAGTTGATGCTGCGGCTGGACGTAATTGAAGAGTCAAGAAGTGAGTGGGCAAGCCCAATAGTTTTGATACCCAAACCAGATGGGACGCTACGTTTCTGTAACGATTTTCGTAAACTGAACGAAGTGTCCAAATTTGATGCTTATCCCATGCCCCGGGTGGACGAGCTAATTGAGCGCTTAGGACGGGCCAGGTATTTTTCTACCTTGGACCTCACTAAAGGGTACTGGCAAGTGCCCTTGACGGAGGCTGCCAAGGAGAAAACTGCCTTTATCACACCTGAGGGACTATTTCAATATAAAGTGTTACCCTTTGGCCTGCATGGCGCCCCGGCCACGTTCCAGCGTTTAATGGACATTGTGCTTCGTCCACATCGGCGTTACGCGTCAGCGTACCTCGATGATATTGTCATTTTCAGTGCTGACTGGGAGAGTCATCTGGCAAAAGTGCAGGCTGTAGTAGACTCCCTCCGTAGGGCCGGGCTAACTGCTAACCCAAAGAAATGTGCCATAGGGCTAGAGGAGGCACGGTACTTAGGCTATATCATTGGGCGTGGAGTCATCAAACCCCAGATGAATAAGGTAGAGGCAATACGGAGTTGGCCACGACCTGTCACCACCAGGCAAATAAAGTCATTCCTGGGGATGGTGGGGTATTATATGAGATTTATTCCCCATTTTGCTACTGTAGCGGCTCCATTGACAGGGCTCCTGAAGGGACGTAAGACAGTGATGGTTCGCTGGAATGACCAAGCGGAGAAGGCTTTTTCCGCTTTGAAGTCGGCCTTGTGCGGGTCACCAGTCCTGGTGACACCCGACTTCCAGAGGGAGTTTGTAGTACAGACCGATGCCTCTGAAGTGGGCCTCGGTGCTGTACTATCTCAGGAAATTAATGGGGAAGAGCATCCTGTTGGGTTCCTGAGTCGCAAGCTCACCCCAGCCAAAACCAGGTACAGTATAGTGGAGAGGGAGTGCCTAGCCATCAAGTGGGCACTCGAGTCTCTCCGCTATTATCTGTTGGGGAGGAAGTTCCGACTGGTGACTGACCATTCACCTCTCAAGTGGATGAGCCAGGCCAAGGAGAGGAATGCTCGGGTCACCAGATGGTTCTTGTCTCTACAGAACTTCAAATTCACAGTGGAACACAGAGCAGGCCGACTACAGGGGAATGCAGATGCCCTGTCCCGGGTGCACTGTCTGGCGAGTGTTCATCCCCTCAAGGTTGAACAAAGGGAGGGGGTATGTGACACAGTCAGGGGTTTGTTGCTGGATGGGAGGTATTATCCTCTCAGCTTGTGTTGCTCAGAGTAATGCAGCAAGCTGAAATCAAGCACCGGACCAAACTTCAAGCACCGGTCCAAACCGGGTTTTCAGGGTGTTCCAGCTAACAAAGCTGAGCTGGAAGGGTGCACAAGAGAGTGGAGTGAGCTCTAGTCTCAGAGGGAGAAGCTTGTTCCAAGAGCAAACACGTGTCCTGTCTAGGAGGACAGGTTGGCTGTTTTGGACTTTAAATGGACTAAGTGCTATGCAGCAGCTTCTGCAAGGTGTGAACTTACACCAACAATTTGGACTATTTGTGAAGACCCTGCTACTGGGTGAGAATGTTTGTTTATGTTTTAAACAAGCATGAAGACAATGCTGGATTTTTGTTCCATTTGTTTTGTGGTGTGAATAAACACTGAACTGAACTGAGAACTGTCTCTTTCCCTCTGTCTGCGACCGCTACCTAGCTTATACCTGAGCAATACCCCACAGGCGGGAATAACCGTTATTATATTTTGATACCGGTTAGTGTTTGCTGCAATGTGTTTGCTGCATGTCTCGGGTCACAGGCCGCAGCGTCACTCACCTCTCCTGGCTCCAGTGGCCTGTGGTATAGCGTGCGTCCCTGTCTCCTAGTGCACGTGCGGGCCGGCTCGGGCTAGCGCACCGCTAATTAGTACTGCTGGCCATCTGCCCTAATAAATAGACTTCCTCTGCCCCCTGCAGTAAAATCTTGTTGCTATGCCTTGTGATTATTTGGTGAATTCCCGTTGTGACCCTGGTTCCGTCCCTGACTTTTGCCTCGCTTCTAAACTTGATCTTGTGCTGCCTGTCTTGACCTCCTGCCTGTCCCCAACCATGATACTGTCTCACGACTGTAACTCGCCTTGGCCACCAACACGAACAAAGTCATGCCTGTGGAGCGAGCTGGTGGTATCCCTCCGCTGCAAGTCCAACCTGCTTTGCGGTGGGCTGTGGTGAAAACCAGGTGTCACTTAGACTCTGCTCCCAGGCGTCAGCTTACATCATTGTCCACGGTGGTTTAGTGGGTCCACTACCCTTGAATCCTGACAACACTCACTGGCTATGAAGAGGGCTTAGCCCGTGAGCCCTCTCAAAACACCTGCAGCCGACGTGTGATGTAGTAATTCACTGTTATAGGGTTAAAAGTAGTGGAGAGGGGTAGGGGAAGCTGGATGAGATTGGAGTAGAGGAAGAATGCACGAGGAGAATGAGACTCAGGCACACAGGTTGCTGAAGCTGATCTCCGTCCCCATCCCTTCCCCCCAAAATCACCACACGCTTCTGGCAGGGAGCCAGGTCATGTGAAATAGAGTATATAAAGTAGTGGTATTATTCAGAATATTGACAAAGACATTTTTAAAATCAGCATAGCATCTGCTATTGGAACCTGTCACCATCTAAAAATGACATTCCTGATGACAGTTTCACTTTAGTCTACCACTAGTTTTGCCCATTTTATATGCAGTGTATTGGTATTGGCCATTGAAATCTGTGTAACCTTTCTGTGTGTATTGTTAGTAGCAGCAGGACTGTGAAAGATACATTTATATTCCAGAATTGTAGCTGGACTTGGTGCACTCCTGTCTGAGATCTCACAGCACAACTTTACAATAATAAGAAGAATATCTGGCACCCTCAACTAGTAGATCTATTTTATTTCTAAAGGGTCAAGTGATTCAGTGCTGAAACAATCAGGAACCAGAAGGAAATCTAAAATTGAAGATTTTCAAAGCATGTGAAGGATTGCGTTAAAAAATTGTGGGGGACATTTACTAAGACTTTGCACCGCTTTGCGATGCACTTTTTTGCCCTATCTTTAATGGGAAAATGGCTTGCACAGGTATTTAAGTAGCAGGTGCGTTGAGATTGTGCTGCACACAACCTTTTCTTGTGGCGCAGCTGCACTGGCCTCCATGCGACACAATTTATGGGGCGTGTTGTTGGACAGTCCGACTGATTCGGACACAGCGCGGGATTTAACTTTCAAATTGTGTCGCACGCTCAAGCACTTACATGCAAAAAAGATGGTGAACTCTGCCGGACCTGAGCGGGGAAGCGACACATGCAGGATATTGGTTGCACGATCTAAGTGAATAGCTGCACAGTGCGTTCCGGTCGGACAATGCACTTTCTGTGAACTCCGGTGATGGGGTAAGTAAATGTGCCCCAGTGAGTTAAGTAGAAATAAAAAAGTGTAATATTTGAGGGCTTCAACATGTAGAATTTCTGATTAATTTTTTTGGCATTTAGAAGGATTGGAGAAATAGATTTTAGCCGTGTATTTGTTCTACAGTGCCGACTACATTGAGCACTTTATTGCACCAACCCATAGTACAGCTTTCCAGCTTCTCTTCTTAGTGATTGAGTTCTGTTCTATACAATATATTTTTTGCGCCTTCCAGTCCCTTTTCAAAATGTAACTCACCAATTTAGAAATAATTGACATGAAGTCCTTTCCAATTTCAGGATTTACTTGCATGATCTGGCTGAAACAAGAAGTTTTGATTCCAAATTGTTGGCGCTGTATAAAACTCTAACAATAAGACTACTTGTGAGAGAGGAATAAAGAGACCTGTCACCACTCCAGTATTGTCTGTAATAGGACATCCCTATGTTCTCCATGAAATCATATTGTATCGTTCTGCTCCGTCATGATTAACCCCTTAAGAACCAGGCCCTTTTTCGTTTTTGCGTTTTTATTTTTCACTCCCCACCTTCAAAAATCTATAAATTTTTTATTTTTCCATGTACAGAGCTGTGTGATGTCTTATTTTCTGCATAACAAATTGCACTTCGTAGTGATTGTATTAAATATTCCATGCCGTGTACTGGGAAGTGGGAAAAAAATTCTAAATGCAGTGAAAATGATGAAAAAACACATTTGCGCCATATCTTGTGGGCTTGGTTTTTACAGCTTTCACTGTGCGCCCCAAATGACAGGTCTACTTCATTCATTGGGTCAATACGATCACGGGGATACCAAATTTGTATAGGTTTTATAATGTTTTCATACATTTACAAAAATTAAAACCTCCTGTACAGGGTGGTGGTGTCATTTTTTGCGACTTCTGATGACATTTTCAACACTTTTATTTTTAGGACTGTGCAACCTTTTGATCACTTTTTAAAGAATGTTTTCTATTTTTCAAGATGGCTAAAAAATGCAATTTGCAACTTCGGGCGCTATTTTCCGCTGCGGGGTAAAACGCAGTGAAAAACGGTTATTATATTTTGATAGATCGGGCATTTTCGGATGTGGCAATACCTAATGTGTTTAGGATTTGTACTGTTTATTTATATTTATATCAGTTCTTGGGAAAGGGGGGTGATTTGAATCTTTATGTTTTTTTAATATAATTTTTTTTTTAACTTTATTTATTTTTTTTTACTATTTTTCAGACTCCCTAGGGTACTTTAACCCTAGGTTGTCTGATTGATCCTACCATACACTGCCATACTACAGTATGGCAGTATATGGGGATTTTGCATACCATCTATTACAATGTGCAGATCGCACATTGTAATAGGTAGCCTCGATCATGACAGCCTCGGATCTTTGTGTGATCCGAGGCTGTCATGACAACGGATCGCCGTTCCCCGGTGACGTCATGGGGAGTCACGATCGGAGCTAAGATGGCGGCGCCCACGCGCCGCCGGCTCTTTAATGCCGCCGGCACCTTTGCCTGGTTCTTTTGACAATCCAACATTTTTAAAACCCAATTGTCACAGAGGCCAGAAAAATTTTTTTCTTGGCTTACAATTACAAAATATGCTGTTCCAACTTACAAACAAATTCAACTTAAGAACAAACCTAAAGACCCTATCATGTACATAGCCCGGGGACTGCGTGTACTACATTGTCAACCCCTACTCTTGCAACAGCCACTGCTCCTGTCTAACTGCTGGCCCTTTGCTAAATTGCATGTACAGGCGGTCCCCTACTTAAGGACACCCGACTTACAGACAACCCATAGTTACAGACGGACCCCTCTGCCCACTGTGACCTCTGGTGAAGCTCTCTGGATGCTTTACTATGGTCCCAGACTGCAATGATCAGCTGTAAGGTGTCTGTAATGAAGCTTTATTGATAATTCTTGGTCCAATTACACCAAAAATTTTGAAACTCCAATTGTCACTGGGGCAAAAGAAAAAAAATTGTCTAGAACTTCCATTATAAAATATACAGTTTCGACTTACATACAAATTCAACTTAAGAACAAACCTCCAGACCCTATCTTGTATGTAACCCGGGGACTGCCTGTAGTTAATTATTTTAATGTTATTATAATTTATTAATTAATCCATTAATTCCATTGCGCTGTACAATCAATAAGGGAATCACATAAATTACAATAAGACAAGAAAAACATGCAAAAACTACATAGATTAGAGGTTATCATATCTATCATTTTAATATCATATTTTTCTGGTTCAAATGTTATTTTTTGCGAGTAAAGAGATCAACATTTTTAAATAGTTTTGGGGAATTTTTTAAGAACTTGTTACAATTCTGTCAACATGATGACTCACTATTATAGAGTTATGAGATTTTAAGAGCGGATTGACATGTTTAGTCTCCACAACAACCATTCCCAGCACTCCCAAGGGAACGTTGTTAGTTGAGATCACTGGAAAACCTATTCACCCTACAGAACATCTTCAGAATAAAGGTCTGAGTTCAAACCGTGACCTTGGTTCTGCCGGTCAGCAGCAACGGATTTTTGCAGGTTATGCAATTCTTAATATTGATTTCAGTAGCTTAGAAAAATATAATAATAGCCTCTCTCCTTTGCCACTTGCAATTATTTAAAAATGTTTCCTATACCTATAAAATAGATGCAAGTATAAAATCCTAAAGTAATTTTTGCATTTATGTGCAAATATAAATTTGCTATGTTTTAATTAGTAATTAGTCCATCCTAAAAAAAAGTTAAAAACTATAGAAGAGGAGGGGAACAGGGGGTAGAAGGGACTATAATCTCAATATATTTTGTATGGGGTAAACATAGCAATGGCACTACAGGCAGTCCCCGAGTTACATACAAGATAGGGTAGGTTTGTTCTTAAGTTGAATTTGTATGTAAGTCGGAACTGTATATTTTATCATTGTAATCCCAGCTAGAACTTTTTTGGTCACTGCGACAATTGGATTTTAAAAATGTTGGGTTGTCATAAGAATCAATATTAACACTAAAGCTTCAATACAGACGCCTGTGATAACTGTTACAGCTGTTTATTGTAGCCTAGGATTAAAGTACAATAAATTACCAATATCCAGAGGTCCGTTTGTAACTAGGGGTCGTATGCAAGTCGAGTGTTCTTAAGTAGGGGACCCCCTTTAATGGCAACACGGTAAAAATCATATTGTAAGATGGTGAGACTAGAGCTGATCGTTTTACCTTCAATATAACATATATAAAAAGCTAAAATCTGAGAAAATAGGACAGTTACATTTAGGGGTTGTCTTTCAACAAAAGGTTGTGTGCTTAAAGGGGTTTTCCCACAAACAAAAGTTAGGCCCTATCCATGGGAGTCTTAGTGATGAGACCCCCATAGATCAGGAAAACGAGGTGTCTGATGGGGTCCCGCATACCTCCATTAGACCCATTCTTGCTCCTTCAGACTAATGGAGCAGAGGGCATGACCGTTCTGCTCTATTAATCTCTATGGAGCTGATTGAAAATTGCCAAACACCGCGCTCACCGTTCAGCATCAGCTCCATAGAGATTAATGGAGCAGAACGGTCATGTCACCTTTATACTGTGCAAATTGAGACCAAACTGTATAAAAATGTTATGTTTCTTGTTTGGTCTTTGTTTAGCACGAATGTATTGGCCTTGTTGGCACCAAAATGTGAGACAGAAATTTGTTGTCATTAGAGATGAGCGAACATACTCGTCCGAGCTTGATGCTCGTTCGAGCATTAGCGTACTCGAAACTGCTCGTTGCTCGGATGAATACTTCGCCCGCTCGAGAAAATGGCATCTCCCGCCGTTTTGCTTTCTGGCGGCCAGAAACAGAGCCAATCACAAGCCAGGAGACTCTGCACTCCACCCAGCATGACGTGGTACCCTTACACGTCGATAGCAGTGGTTGGCTGGCCAGATCAGGTGACCCTGGAATAGACTAGCCCCTGCCCGCGCTGCTCGGATCATTCTCTGTCTGGATGCCGCTAGGGAGAGAGCTGCTGCTGGTCAGGGAAAGCGTTAGGGTGTTCTATTAGAATAGTGTTAGGCAGGAGTGATTCAACAAGAACCCAACAGCCCTTCTTAGGGCTACAATAAAGTTATAAATTTTTTTTTTTATTTGCTTGTGGCTGGGCTTGCTGGCACTAGTAGTGCAGCTAGTACCATATTGTGAGGAATTTGCAGGGGGACTTGCTACCGTTGTGTTTAGCTCTTAGTGACACACATATCCACCTCAAACACCAAAGTGGGACAATTTATTAGGGGTTTGATTAGAATTAGGCAGAGTCTGCTGATTTATTTTTTTTTTACCTTTATTTCATTTTATAGCTCAAACTCATCTTGCAAAGCAGTGTGCTCTCATTGTAGGCTACAAAATAGCCATAGGAGAACCCCAACGGCTTACTTAGGCCTACAATAGCGTTATATTTTCCTTTTCTTTGTTTGCTTGTGGCTGGGCTTGCTGGCATTAGTAGTGCAGCTAGTACCATATTGTGAGGAATTTGCTGGGAGACCTGCGACCGTTGTGTTTAGCTCTTAGTGACACGCATATCCACCTCAAACACCGAAGTGGGACAATTTATTAGGGGTTTGATTACAATTAGGCAGAGTCTGCTGATTTATTTTTTTTTTACCTTTATTTCATTTTATAGCTCAAAGTCATCAGGCACAGCACACAATCCAGTTGTGTGCTGTCAGTGTAGGTTAGAAACTAGCCATAGCAATAGGATAGCATCGTTTTGTTAAAAAATAAAATAAAATAAAAAAAAATAAACACAAAAAAAAAATAAAAATAAAAGTTAACACTTTAATTTGGAAAATGTTTAACCCGAGGGCTAGGGGTAGAGGACGAGGGCGTGGACGTGGGCGTCCAACTACTGCAGGGGTCAGAGGCCGTGGTCCTGGGCGGGTTGAGACACCACCTGCTGATGGGGGAGCAGGGGAAGGCCGCAGAGCTACACTCCCTAGGTTCATCATGTCTGAAGTTACTGGGACTCGTGGTAGAGCACTGTTGAGGCCAGAACAGTGCGAAAAGGTGATGTCGTGGATTGCGGAAAATGCTTCTAGCCATTTGTCCACCAGTCAGTCTTCCACGCAGTCCACCCATGTCACCGAAATCAGCACTCCTCCAGCTATTCCACCTCAGCCTCCTTCCCCTCAGTTTGCCCCCTCCCAGCAAAATTTGGCATTTGAACCGGCGTACTCTGAGGAACTGTTTTCTGGACCCTTCCCACAGTCACGAACCACTTGTCCGGTTGCTGCTGAGCTATTTTCCGATGCCCAGGTTTTCCACCGGTCGCAGTCTGTGGGTGATGATGACATTATTGACGTAGTGGAACAAGTGTCTAAAGAGGTGTCGGACGATGAGGAGACACGGTTGTCAGACAGTGGTGAAGTTGTTGTCAGGGCAGGAAGTCCGAGGGGGGAGCAGACTGAGGGATTGGAGGATGATGAGGTGACAGACCCAAGCTGGGTTGAGAGGCCGGGTGAACACAGTGCTTCTGAGACGGAGGCGAGTCCTATAGCAGAACAGTTTGGAAGAGGCAGTGGTGGGGCCAGACGGAGAGGCAGAGCCAGAGCTGGTGCATTAGCGCCAAATGTTTCACGTAGTCAAGCTCCCGTGGCGAGGGCTAGATTTTCAGAAGTCTGGAGGATCTTTAAAGAAACACCGGATGACCGACGGACTGTGGTGTGCAACCTGTGCCAAACCAGGATCAGCAGGGGTTCCACAACTACTGGCTTAACTACCACCAGTATGCACAGGCATATGAATGCTAAACACCCCACTCAATGGCACCAAGCCCGTTCACCTCCGGCCGGACACACCACTGCTCCTTCCCCTGTGTCATCTGCTAGTCAGCCCCCTGCCCAGGACCCCGGCCCAAACACCTCCCGTGCGAAAACCCCATCTTCGCCTCCACGATCCTCCACAGCATCCACCATTGTTCAGCTGTCCATACCCCAGACGCTGGAGCGCAAAAGGAAGTATAGCGCAACCCACCCACACGCCCAAGCCCTCAACGTCCACATCTCCCCTCGGTATTCGGTCCCCAGCCGCCACTACTTTTCCTGATGTGCCGTCCCAGCCCTGCACAAGCACGTGTCAGAGAACATCATCTGTGCCCTGACCAACGCCGTTTCTGACAAGGTCCACCTGACCACGGACACGTGGACGAGTGCTGCCGGGCAGGGCCACTATATATCGCTAACGACACATTGGGTTAACTTGGTGGAGGCTGGGACCGAGTCTGACCCTGGGGCTGGTCATATACTGCCGACGCCGAGGATTGCGGGGCCTACCTCGGTCCAGGTCTCAAAGGCCTACTATGCCTCCTCCTCCTCCCACCCCTCCTCCACCTCCTCCTCCGAATTACCATCCGTGGGCATGGCGCCATCAGTCGGTAGCTCTAGGCACAGCAGCAGTGCCGTCGCTAAGCGACAGCAGGCGGTGCTCAAACTGCTGAGCCTAGGCGATAAAAGGCACACCGCCAAAGAGCTTCTACAGGGCATCACGGCGCAGACCGATCTGTGGCTGGCACCGCTAAACCTGAAGCCAGGCATGGTTGTGTGTGACAACGGCCGTAACTTGGTGGCGGCTCTACAACACGGCAGACTGACACATGTGCCATGCCTGGCCCATGTGTTAAATCTCATAGTTCAGCGTTTCCTCAAGACATACCCCAATCAGTCTGATTTGCTCACGAAGGTGCGCCGCATCTGTGCGCATTTCAGGAAGTCCAGCACAGATGCTGCCACTCTCAGGGAAGCGCATCGCAGCGCCGCCTCCAACTGCCCGCTCACCGACTGTTGTGCGACGTGCCCACGAGGTGGAATTCAACATGTTATCTAGAGTTTACCAGCAGTGCAGAGCGATTGTAGACTGCCAGATATCAGGTCAGTCAGCTTCCTCAAGTCTACAATGAGGAGTGGACGTGGATGTCTGATATCTGTCAGGTGCTGAGTAATTTTGAGGAGTCAACACAGATGGTCAGTGGCGATGCTGCCATCATCAGCCTCACCATCCCGCTGCTTGGCCTGTTGAAAAACTCTCTGGTCAGCATGAAGTCGGAAGCTTTGCGCTCGTCACAAGAGACGGGGGAAGAAGATTCCCTTGTTTATAGCCAAAGCACCCTTAGGTCTGTTTCTCAGCGCATATCGGAGGAGGTGGAGGAGGATGAGGGGGAAGAGGAGGAGAATGTTGGCGAGACAGAAGAGGGGACCATTGTTCAGTCCTGCACTGTTCAGCGTGTATGGGCAGAAGAAGAGGAGTTGGAGGAGGAGGAAATGGGCAGTCAGGCCAGTGAGGGGAGTGAATTCTTGCGCGTTGGGACTCTGGCGCATATGGCAGATTTCATGCTAGGCTGCCTATCCTGTGACCCTCGCGTTCAAAGAATTTATTCCAGCACCGATTACTGGGTGTTCACTCTCCTGGACCCACGGTACAAGCAAAATCTTTCCACTCTCATCCCTGGAGAGGAAAGGAGTGTGAGAATGCATGAATACCAGCAGGCCCTGGTGCACAAGCTGAAACAGTATTTCCCTTCTGACAGCGCTAGCGGCAGAGGGCGTACTTCTGCGGGACAAGTAGCGAGGGAGAGTAGTCGAGCAGGCAGCTTTTCCAGCACTGGCAGGGGTACGCTTTACAAGGCCTTTGCCAGTTTTATGTCACCCCAGCAAGACACTGTCACCTGTCCCCAGTCTCGGCAGAGTAGGGCTGATCTTTACAGAAAGATGGTGAGGGAGTACGTAGCTGACCATACCATCATCCTAAATGATCACACAGCTCCCTACAACTACTGGGTTTCAAAGCTGGACATGTGGCACGAACTGGCGCCTTACGCCTTGGAGGTTCTTGCCTGCCCTGTCGCTAGCGTGTTGTCCGAGCGGGTTTTCAGTGCAGCTGGTGGCATCATCACCGATAAGCGTACACGCCTGTCGACTGACAGCGCTGACAGGCTGACGCTTATCAATATGAATAAAGCCTGGATTTCTCTGGATTTTCATTCTCCACCAGGTGAAAGAAGCTCAACCTGAATAATGTATGCACTCCTCCTCCTCATTGTCCTCCTTCTCCTCCTCTTTGTACACTAAAGCAGAGGAAACTGGCTATTTTTTGCCAGGGCCAACTGGCTCTAGCTATAGTACTCTATGTATTTAATTTTTCTGGAGGGCCACCTACCCGGTCCTCTGTTTTAAGCAATTTTTGGGAGTGCCACATACAGGCACTCAATCTATTTAATTTTTCTGGAGGACCACCTACCTGCTCCTCTGGTTTGAAAACTTTTTTGAACTGCCACATACAGGCACTCAATTTATTTAATTTTTCTGGAGGACCACCTACCTGCTCCTCTGGTTTGAAAACTTTTTTGGACTGCCACATACAGGCACTATCCAAATTAAATTGTCTCCATAGCAGCCTCCACATGTCGTCTTTTTAGCTGGCTCCACACGTTGTCTCCATTGCTACCTCCACACGCCATCGCCATAGCTGCCTCCAAAGGTCGTCCATATAGCTGCCTCCATACATGGTCTCCTTATCAAACGAACTGTGTCAGGCAGAATTTTGAGTTGTTTTCATGGATTCCACATCAAACTTGTTAACTTTGTCGCCACCCTGCTGTGTAATCCACAAAATATACTGGCAAACTTTTATCATTTACCAATATTATTTCAGCGCTTCTCGCGCATCTGTTTACATTCCCCTCATCCTAAACTTATAAGAACGCTACTACACTTGATCTTATACAAAAGGTTCTTAGAAGTGCTGTTTGGGGAGTAGCCTAGAGACAGGGGCTTGGATAGGCGAAAGCGCGCCAGGCAGCGGAGCGCCAGCTCCATCCCAAGATCCAACTAACATAGTTTTAACTGCAGCACCTTTAATCTACTACTAGTTCACTGCCTCCATACATCGTCCCCTTATCAAACGAGCTGTGTCGGGCAGAATTTTCAGGTTTTTCACCAGATACATAGTGGAACTCGGCCCATCTGTCGCCACCATGCTGGAGACCTGAAGTTGCAATCATAGCTGCGCAATATGGATGCCCCATTAAAAATAGAACCACTATGCTATTCCATTATTCCTAGGTGAAATATTAAAACGACCCGGCCTGCTTTGAAAATTATAATTTTTTCAAAGTAAACGCTTCTGGCCCCCAGGCCCATTTTGGGTGGGGAGGAGCCAAGAGACAGGGGCTTGGACAGGCGAAAGCTCGCCTGGCAGTGGACCGCCAGCTCCATCCCAAGATTAGGTAGCCTCAGAGGCATCCATGCATGCTGCCCCTGCTGTTTCCTGTCCATTTTGCCTCCACGATCCTCCACAGCATCCACCAATGTCTCATTTCAACTCTCTATACCCCAGACGCTGGAGCACGAGAGGATATGTAGCACATCATCCCCTTATCAAACGACCTGTGTCAGGCAGAATTTTCAGTTGTTTCACCAGATACATAGTGGAACTCGGCCCATCTGTCGCCGCCATGCTGGAGACCTGAAGTTGCAATCATAGCAGCGCAATATGAATGCCCCATACTGTCGCTCTTATTCATGGAAGTCGTCTCCATGGCTGCCTCCACATGTCGTCCCCTTATCAAAAGAGCTGTGTCAGGCTCATTTTTCGGGTGTTTCACCAGATACGTTATGGAACTTGGTCACTATGTCGCCACCATGCTGTGTTATCGACTAAATATACCGTCAACCTTTTGTTCACATAGGAAATCATTTCACCTCCTTTGGTGAAACCTGAGTCCATTTAGGGTATGTCGACATGACACTCTCTAGCCTGCCACTTCTGCCGCTGCCTCTGCATGCCATCCCCTATAGTGTCAGGGTCAATTATTGCATGTTTTAGATGCTATCTAGCCTCATTCGGTCACTCTGTCATGGCCATGCTGTTGCCCATAATTTTTGCATAATGGTGCGATTAAGCAGCCTCAGAGGCATCCATGCATGCTGCCCCTGCTGTTTCCTGTCCATTTCCGTGGTGTTTCCATCCTTTTCTGAGGTTCCCAGGTGTTTGGCCAAGCTTCCCTGTGCAGAGCCTTGGTCCCCTTGAAAAATGCTCGAGTCTCCCATTGACTTCAATGGGGCTCGTTATTCGAGACGAGCTCTCGAGCATCGGGAAAAGTTCGTCTCGAATAACGAGTACCCGAGCATTTTAGTGCTCGCTCATCTCTAACCTTCACCAATTTTGTACTGTTTTTGTTCCCTTGTTCCTGCCCTGTGTCTCGTGGACTACTCTTTGGTGTTTGTATTGTCCTATTTGTATACCTAACTGTTTGCCGTCAGACACAAAGCTCCTGAGGTACTGCTCAACCCACAAACTGTCTTGATCAGATTGTCCAGCAGTCTCTGGATGACAGGACAGTGTTAAAGAGAGTTGTATTCTCAACTTTTAACAAAACTCACTCCAGAAACTTTTAGATATGAGTTCAACAACCAACTAAATTACTGCCAGGCTCGTACACAGTCTGACCTGAAATCAAAGGGAGGCGCTCCTGCTGCTGCACACGTTCAGACAGATTCTGAACCATGTGGGCCAGACTCTGTACCTGACTAACAACAGCTTCTATGGCCTCCACAGAGTAAGGCTGGTTATTATGTCAGTACCAGTCCAGCAACCGCGCAACCACAACCAGGTCGGGGTGTTCTTGTTGGCCCTCCCTCTGACTGCCCCTGTGCCCTTTATACCATGCCTTTAGGTAAGTGTGGCCTGCCTTTTGACTTTGCCTACTAGCACCGGATGGTACCTCCGGTTGATTTTATTGTCACTATAGCACAAAGGACCACTGCCTTCTTATATCAGTCCTACTTTTGGACACAATATATCTCTGGGAATACTTCTTTTTGGCACAATTTACGAGGCAGAATCAGGATAGGGGGGCCATAGGTTCTCTGTGTTTGTCCCACTTCCATCTGGAACATTGCCTGTTCCCCTTTATATTTCTGACTTTCAGGAATCCCTCTTGAAGGTGGAGTATATACTTTGTATGTGTTATTTTGAATAAAGTGTAAATAATTTTTTATATCTACAAGCTCTCTTGTTTTTTGGTCTTTTCTGGCAAGAAGCCTGAAACTTGATCCCATCAGAACAATTTGTGAGTTCTGACACATATGGGCTATTTTAATTCCTGATACATGTTGAGCAATGAGCAAGATCGCCTGAAAGCATTCGAAATGCGTAGGATGATTTTTTTCCCATGCTATTGATATGACGATGTAACTGATTTGTGCTAGATTGATACGTGTGTATATACGTGTGCTACTGATGATATACTTATGATTGCAGACATGGCTATGGACATGTTCAACGTGTCAGGAGCTCTCCTGACATACACAATGATCATGTTTAAAAAAACAAGATGTGAATGTAGACTAATTTCAATGTCCCCAGACTCAATATTTTCCACCTATTATTTGAACCTTATATTGCACAATCATGCTGTATAAGCCAAGTAAGAAATTACTTTTTGTTGAGACCATTCAGTTGTCAATTGGCACAGTCTATTTTAATTACTTTTAAGCCGATTACCAAAGCTGTAATACAACTCTGTAGAGGAGCCATGTATTTTGGCCAAGACAATGGCAACTAGTATTTGTTTTATATTTATGAAATTTTTCAGCCAACATATACTTTGCTTACCGTATATACTGAAGTATAAGCTGACCCAAGTATAAGTCAAGGTACCTAAGTTTAACACAACTAACTGGCAAAATCTAGTGACTCGAGTATAAGTCTAGGTTGTGAAATGCATTGGTCACAGCCTCCACCCAATATATAGCCAGCCAACACATGTGCCCGAGTACATAGCTAGCAAACCCCTTGTCCCCCAGTATATAATCAGACACCTGACCCCCAGTATATAACCAGCCATCCCAAGCCCACTAGTATATAGATATCAGACCATGCACCCAGTATATAGCCTGGCCCTGCCCCTTAAAATATAGCCTGCAGCCCATGCCCCCTAGAATATAGCCAGCACCCTGCCCAGAGTATGCCCGGCCTATTAAAAATACAAACTTTGTACTCCCCTTTCCGACGACCCCACAGATCCCTGATGGTGGCGTACACACTATGATGTCAGCAAACGGCTGATATCATGGTGTGTGCAACGGGAGACAAAGAAAAAAGAGGACCTGCGGGGGGGACATCGGAAAGGTGTTTTTTTTATAGACTTGAGTATAAGCCGAGTCTGAAAACCTTGGCTTATACTCGAGTATATACAGTTCCTAGATATCTTAGTAGAAACCATTCTCCATCGAACTAACATGTCTATCAGTCTGGATAAGCAAATGCCTTTGTTCCTCCCAACAATGAACTAAAGAATGTAAATCCCACCACCTGGATTGAAGAACTCCGGCCCGGCAAGGAATATATTTTGTGATATGCATATTAAAATGGATAGCAACAGTTTAAAGTGGAAAGTTTTCTGATGTTGAATGTCTCAAGACATTAGGGACCTCTATTTCTAAATGCTTCAGTAATCCCATAATTCTCATTAAAAACAACCTGAATAATTCATGGTTCAGCTACCACAACTTCAAACTGACAAATTCACCGGATTCATCTTTTATTCCTTTCCTTTTATAGATGCCTTAACCTGTGTTTAACCGCATGGGGGGAGGGTTTTCAGAGCGAATGATGACACCTTAGAACAAGCTAATGTGCAAGTCAATTTATTATATTCAGATATACTGTAATTGACTGTTATGTGCATTGTCTTATCACATTACATGATATTCTTGTCTTGGGGGACTGGGGAAGGTATGCATGTGGTTTGTATCATACTCAAGTTGGCAGTCAAAATTATCAACAGTAATGGGCAGTAATTAGAGATGAGCGAATCAGTTGAATTAAAAAAAAAATCATTCCTGTCTCAAAAAGAATAGGAACCAATGTTTGTCCAATTGTCCTGGAAATTGGGATATAACCCCCTCTAGTCCAGTAAAACTTTCCTTAAATAAAAAGGCCCTATCTTGTTTCATTTTTTTAGGGTTTGGTTAGGATATGCATAATGGTTAGAATATGGGTTTACCCTAACTCTAAACCTATTGCTAACCCTAACCCTTCCACTAAGGGTTTTTTACATTGGCGTTGTTTTTCCCTTCCATGGTTTGATGATTTCCATCGATGCTTTACAAAGCCAATGATTTCTATGGGTGTTTTCACATTGACTTGTATTTTCACTGATCCAATGTCCGTGGAAAAAATGATGAAACATGCCCTATATTTTTCACGGATCACATGAAGTCAATAGAAGTAGTGCGCCCGAGTTCCTGCATCTGTCACTTCTGCGCAGAGGTCCGCCGGAGTTCACCTGCTTCTTCCCGGTGCTTGTAAGTGCGTGTCTTGTGACACAGTTCTAAATGTTAAATCCCGCGCGTTGTCCGAATCCGTCAGGTTGTCCAACGGCCCGACCCCCTGATTTCTGTCACGTGCAAGCCAGCGGTGATGCGGCAAAACAGAAATCGCCGGGAAACCCGACGAAAAAGCGCTCCGCAGACCCTTAGTAAATGAGCCCCCATGGGTCTGCAAAAAAACCTGATAATACATGTGGGTTTTTTTTCACTGAAGAAAAAAGCAATGTTACAACTTCTTTTGCAGACACGGAGACAAAATGAGAGTAAAAACATAGACAAAACTGATCCGTTGTCAGCGCCCACACAGCACCAATGCCAATGTGAAAGAGCCTTAATGGTTTATCTATTTTGCCACTTTTATGCACTGTGTATGGAACAAATGCAAAATTGCATGTGATTACTAGCCACATTGCAATTTAAGATAATAATGCAACCAAAATTGTACATAATTGTTGCATATTTTGCCAAAGTAGAAGACAAGTCGTCAAACATGTTATTAGAATTTTTAGGGGCTCATTTACTAAGGGTCCGCGGACCGCATTTTTGTCGGGTATCCCGACGATTTCCAATTTGCGCCACATTTAACAGGGGTTTTCTGCGCACGCAATTGGATTTTGGTGCAATCGCGCCGACTTTCATTTGACGCAAATCAGGGGGCGTGGCCATCAGACAACCCAACTGATTCAGACTACACGTGGGATTTAAAATTCAAATTGTGTCGCAAGACACACACTTACAGGCAGAAGAAGGTGAACTCCGGCTGACTTCAGCGGGGAAGCGACAGATGCAGGAAATCGGGCACAAGAGCTACGTGAATCGCGCCGGACTTCATCTTAGTTGGACTGTCCGGATCGGGGATCGCGACAGGACAGGGCAAGTAAATTCACCCCTTTGGGTGTGTCAATCAGTTCCAGTTTCTTTGGAGCTCTGTGCATGCGCACATAATGGCGCTCCTGTCAGCAGTGTAGCCAGATCTACTGAGCATGACAGCAGTGCCAGCAGCGCTCCAAGGACACACAATTAGGAGGGATCTGGGTGTGGAGTAGCCTTTGCTCCCACTGCCCGGAGAACTCCACGCCCACGTAGCCTCTTCCGAAATTAGCATAGACAAAGTGTAGTTTATCTTAGAAAGTGTTATAGGATTAGGTAAAGATAGATTAGGGCTTAGAAGTTTTTTACATTGGCGTTGTTTTTCCCTTCCATGGTTTGATGATTTCCATCGATGCTTTACAAAGCCAATGATTTCTATGGGTGTTTTCACATTGACTTGTATTTTGCACCCGAGTTCCTGCATCCGTCGCTTCTGCGCAGAGGTCCGCCGGAGTTCACCTGCTTCTTCCTGGTGCTTGTAAGTGCGTGTCTTGTGACACAGTTCTAAATGTTAAATCCCGCGCGTTGTCCGAATCCGACCCCCTGATTTCTGTCCCATCTCGTGCGCCAAAATCCCAGGCCGATTCGGTGCAAAACAGAAATCGCCGGGAAACGCGACGAAAAAGCGCCCCGCAGACTCTTAGTAAATGAGCCCCCATGGGTCTGCAAAAAAACCTGATAATACATGTGGGTTTTTTTTCACTGATGAAAAAAGCAATGTTACAACTTCTTTTGCAGACACGGAGACAAAATGAGAGTAAAAACATAGACAAAACTGATCCGTTGTCAGCGCCCACACAGCACCAATGCCAATGTGAAAGAGCCTTAATGGTTTATCTATTTTGCCACTTTTATGCACTGTGTATGGAACAAATGCAAAATTGCATGTGATTACTAGCCACATTGCAATTTAAGATAATAATGCAACCAAAATTGTACATAATTGTTGCATATTTTGCCAAAGTAGAAGACAAGTCGTCAAACATGTTATTAGAATTTTTAGGGGCTCATTTACTAAGGGTCCGCGGACCGCATTTTTGTCGGGTATCCCGACGATTTCCAATTTGCGCCACATTTAACAGGGGTTTTCTGCGCACGCAATTGGATTTTGGTGCAATCGCGCCGACTTTCATTTGACGCAAATCAGGGGGCGTGGCCATCAGACAACCCAACTGATTCAGACTACACGTGGGATTTAAAATTCAAATTGTGTCGCAAGACACACACTTACAGGCAGAAGAAGGTGAACTCCGGCTGACTTCAGCGGGGAAGCGACAGATGCAGGAAATCGGGCACAAGAGCTACGTGAATCGCGCTGGACTTCATCTTAGTTGGACTGTCCGGATCGGGGATCGCGACAGGACAGGGCAAGTAAATTCACCCCTTTGGGTGTGTCAATCAGTTCCAGTTTCTTTGGAGCTCTGTGCATGCGCACATAATGGCGCTCCTGTCAGCAGTGTAGCCAGATCTACTGAGCATGACAGCAGTGCCAGCAGCGCTCCAAGGACACACAATTAGGAGGGATCTGGGTGTGGAGTAGCCTTTGCTCCCACTGCCCGGAGAACTCCACGCCCACGTAGCCTCTTCCGAAATTAGCATAGACAAAGTGTAGTTTATCTTAGAAAGTGTTATAGGATTAGGTAAAGATAGATTAGGGCTTAGAAGGTTACAGGGAACCTATCATCAGATCTATCTTAATAGGGTAGGTTGCTGATGGTAGGTTTCCTTTAAATATCTTAATCACATTTCTGTCTTTTACTCTTAATAATCCTTTATTTTTTCCCCATAAAAGTCAAAAAGTCCACCAGGGCCTTCATTTATGGCAAATCACTTTTCTATAATACTATAAAGAGCGCAGCCCTCTGAGGTAAGACGGGGAATGTATTTTTCAAAATTCAAAAAATCATTGCTTTTTTTGCATGTCAGATGTAGACAGTCCTATAGGGAGCGTTCTGAAGATCAGAGCAGCTATTTGCTTCTTATATGTACGTTATTCTGTGAACACTGGAGCAGAAGTGTTTGAGCATTAATATCTCCTCTTAGAATAACCTCTGTACTGAATCCTCAACACAAGCCAACAAGACATCTTCATACTCAGGAGAAGGACATCAATAGGCTTGTTTTATTCCTAAAGGGGGCAATCTGATACTGGAAGGGTTCTTGAGCAATTGAAGAATATTGTGGTCTTTGTGGACCATAAACACAGGAAGGCTGAATATTTTTAGACTTTGCACAATAATTTAATGTAGTATTACAATATATTGTATCTTTTCAATTATCTGGATGAATTACTCATTAACTGAGAATTCAATACTAAATCCATTGTAAGACATGGCTTTTAGTCAGTGATAAATTAACAGCAACACTGCCCAGGACTGCTATATAATGCCCACCATGCTGCTGATGTGTAAAGATCAGGAAGCAGAATTTAGATTTTTCTGTGTATGTACAGAACAACTAGTCTCTAATCTAAAAGAAAACCTTGAATTTTAGAGAGCCTGCAGAGGTGTAATTAGAAAAGGAACAAAATTACTTCTATAAACATGACAACTTATTCTAAATAGTCACCCAAATACACTTTAATACTTCTATTAATTACTTGCTGCTCTATATAAAAGAGTGTGGTGAGCATGTTCTGTGTACTGTGTTGTTGGGGGAAGGAAGTACCATTACTATTATATGTACTATTATGTATAGACATAACAATATCTATTAAAGGGCACCTACCACCACAAATCTACCTATAAAGGTACATTGGGAGGTGGATCAATGGGACGTGAGGATAGCCCTTTTAAGGGCTAATCCTCACGTCCCCACACTTTTTTGATAACTTTTATTACACATATACTCAAATTTACTTATGCGGCTACTGGGGCGTGGAGTAGCCACATCTGAGGTTACACGAGGCGGCTACTCCACGCCCCGGTAGCCTCTTTACCCCTCCTACTCACCCATCTTGTGTAATAAAAGTTATCAAAAAAGTGTGGGGACGTGAGGATTAGCCCTTAAAAGGGCTATCCTCACGTCCCATTGATCCACCTACCACCCAATCTACCTTTATAGGTAGATTTGTGGTGGTAGGTTTCCTTTAAGGTGCCTATGTGTCTTCAATAACAATTGGCTAAATGGTTGTTCGGCCAAAGGCTATTCCTAGTGACAGCTTTCCATGGCAAGATTATTTTCCTCTTATACATGTCTTGGTTCCTCTCTCTCGATTATCAAAAATTTTTGAAGAACTTAGCTTAGGACATTTCCATTAGAAGTAGGACCAGATCCTAGAATACATTTCCATAATTTACATGTATAATCTGTCCCCAAATGTAATATGAACAGGAACAGGAAGAAAAATCAGAATATGTATACACTAGGCTACAGAAGATCTACAAAGATCGACTGTTGACATAATTACATGGAGCAGAGCATTTGGTCCATTGTACATGTGGATGTGTAGCTATAGCTCCTGGTGATGAGAATACCTCTCCTGCATAACATGATCAGTGTTAGGCTACATTCACACTAACGTATGGAGGACGTATATACGGCCGATATACGACCACCATAGACGTCAATGGGCGCACGGCGCCCTACGGGAGCGGTACGGTGCAGCACCGTACCGCTCCGTACCCGGAAAAAGATAGGACGTGTCCTATCTTTTGCTGTAATACGGCGCCGTGCACCAATACTTCCTATGGAGAGGGGCGGGGGTGAGCTGCCTCACGGGCGGGCAACGGCAGTGTGAATATTGCCTAAGACTGGCCCACCAGTTCCATTGTCCCAGAATCTTAAAGGACATCTACCACCAGGATGAAGGATTGTAAACCAAGCACACTGACATACTGCTATGTGCCCCCTCTGGCAAGATCTGCTCTTCTAAGGTAGTTTCCCCGATGTCCACCAGGTGTCGCTGCTGCGCTGAATTCCATCGGAGTTCACTGAAGTTCACCGTCCTACCCTGGTTGCAGGTAAGCGCTTGTCAAGCGACCCTTTTTTTTTTTTATAAATACTGCGGTTTTTCTGTATCCGCCGGGTTTTCTTACGGCCACGCCTCCCGATTTCCGTTGCGTGCATGCCGGCGCTACAATCGATCACATGCGCCAAAATCCCTGGGCAATTCAGGAAAAATTGGCGCAAAGTGGAAATATTCAGGTAACGCGATGGAAAAACGTGATTCGGGCCCTTAGTAAATGACCCCCTATATGTGACATCTATTTTTTTTTACCTCTTCTAACTTGAGAATTGAAGTTAAACACTAACCTTCTTTTTCCAGTATTTTCTTTCACGACACAAGCAGGTTGATTGATCTGTTGTTTGTGACTGTGTGATTATCCAGGGTCACCCACATCATTAAATTCCCAGCAATCTCTGCTCTTCTTCTACTCCGCAAATAAAAGTGTCAATACGGTGATGACATAAGTAGTACACCACAGTCACAAAGCCAAATTGTGCACTGTTGTTTCGATGTCTGTTTTTTCCCAAATCGCTCTCAACAAGTTGAACTTTTCTAACTAAGGCTAAATTTACACTACCGTTCCTTCTCGCATTTAAAAAAGTGAAGAATGGAGGCGGAACGTATCGGTTAAAAATCCCACTGACTTCAATGTAAATTTTATGTCATCCATTATGGTCACTTTGGCTTATATCCGTTATCCATATGTTATTTGTTGTTTTAAATAGAACCTGTAACCAGGTTTTACCCCACTAAACTACCAGCCCCATCAGATAGGGATGAAATGTACTTCATACAATTCCCTCTTTATGTGAAATCACACTTGTTTACCTATAAAATTCAGGCAAATATGACTCTTCTCACCTTATTTTCACATGAGTCAAGTTTGCGGTTGCAGAGGTAGTGTCACTTCACTTAAGTGTCACCATATCTTCTGTTCTATAGCACCTAGAAACATACTTTTGTGTACTATTAAAGATAAGGATCATTTCTTTAATTAAGGCTTTGGGAGCTACAGGAACAGAGAAACAGAGACATAGTTGTAAATGCAAGCGGTGCCTGGATCTATGAGTTAGTGTCCCTGGTTTATCATGATGGATTTTGATGGTAAATTTCCTTTAAAAGGAACCTGTCAACAGAAATTTAATTAATAAACCACCACCAGTATGTTGCCAAACAGCTGAACACCTTCTATATTGTGTTTCTTTTGTGAACCACAGTGGTGGCATCATCTAGAAAATCTACTTTGAGTCAGAGATTTTAACACTGAAGTCAAGCTCTCTATTCCACAGAAAGCCCCTTTACTATTATTGATGGCCTTGCATCCAGAGACATCACTAACCAGATCTCCTGAAGTCCAATGCATGATGTCTATCAAAGAGGAGGAGGCGTACCTTGACTTCAGTGTTAAACTCTCCGCCTCCATGACTTTATACATTCAATTTACTTGTCACTTAAAAGTTGATATTCTGGATGATGCCATCAACCTGGACCATGGAAGGAACAAAAAACTAGAAGGTATTACACTGTTTGGCAATATACTGGTAGTGGTTTATTAGGCCAATTACTGATGACAGGTTCCCTTTAAGCTACGCATCTGAATATCAAGAAGCCCCTTTAGTTATATGTATCATATACTGTAGTGTCTTTCCATCTATTCCCTAAACACATTTATGCCACTTTGACATTTTATATATTTTCCATACATAACACCGTCTATAGGGGCCCTTGACACCCAGATCACGTTTACTCTTTAGAACTGTCAATCAATTGTCTTAATTTTATTCCTTCCGATTTCTCTCCAGCTGTTTAGTTTTGACATTTTGTCATTATAAGGGAAAAAAAAAAAATATTTGGAAGATTTTTCTATTTTCCTCTGCTGTAAACTCAATTACCTTTTAAATGATTTCAGAGTTGCAGTTAAATGGGCCATAAAGCCTGAGAATGAAAATGAGTGCAAACATCTCATTCTGTAATGGTCTGGATACTAGTCTTCTGGGCAGGGGGGAGCTTCAAAAATAGCCTGTGACTAATATCCCCATGGCCACATCACTGTGCATCACTCATCCCTGTAGAGACCGGAGACTTTGAGGCTCGGTTGCTGCGGAGTTCACCGGCTCAGTCATCTGACAGCTTATGATTACTCTCTGATTATAGGCACGTACGTGGTTGCCTATTAAAAAAAAAAACAGGCCCTAGTGGAAACGCAGTGTAAAAATAGCCGCGCAAATGTGCTCTAACTTATTGGTTAATAATATTTAGACATCAATTATTGCATTTCGCTTGCTAAACATGACCTTTAAGAGGTATTCTGGTACTGCCTAATGAGACATTTACAAATCATAGCCCCGAAAGAAAAGTTTTATTTTCTGCTTATTTATGGCTGTACAGTCCAGAAATGAAAGGTGTTGTCCAAAATTTTAATTGTAATCCTTTATCCACAGAATTAACATAAATTTAATTATTGATAACTAAAAATAATCAGAGATCCAGTAACTAGATCCATGTGGATCAGCTGATCGCTGCACAAGGTCCAGTTTGTGGTGGGGTTCATAGCGTTGGAATTAATCCGATTGGAGGAATACACCAATATATTGAATATTGATGTTTAAATTCTAGAAATAGAAAGAGTATGTTAAAGGAACTTGTTATCTTTTGTCCACAGGATAGGGGATAATTATCTGATCGGTGAGGGTTCGAGTGCTGGGACCAAGAACAGGGGTTCCTGTTCCCTCCATTCAGTAGTATGGGAGTGTCGGAAATTACTCAAGTATCTCCAGGACTCCCATTCACTGTCTATAAGATTGCTGGAGATAGTCAAGGACTGTGCTCAGCAATTTCTGACATTCCCATACTATTTATCGTAGAGGCAGGACACGTGCTTGACCTGTGATAACAGGTGTCCTGTACTCTGGATCACTTGGGGTCCATTCTCATTATCGTGGGGGTCCATTCTCATTATCGTGGGGGTCCCAGCAGTCAGACCCTCACCAATCAGATTGTTATCCCTTATCCTGTGGATAGGGAATAACATTGAATCTTGGTATAAACTCTTTAGGCTGTTGCTGAATAACACCTTGTCTAGTTGTTTGCATAGGGTCAAAGGGGGTTATTTATCATTAGACCAGCTACTTGGGACAGTTCTATGTCTACTTTTGGAGCTTCACTATCCATCAGATTAATTAAAGGACCTTTGGTCCTTTAATAAATGTCCTTATGGTCTATTTTCTGTCTGGGATTTTTTTTTTTAAAAAGTCCCCAAAAAGTCTCAAAATGCATACAAGTATCAGCAAATAGACCAGCAGGGGACTGGAGTGACTATAAGACTTTTTATGAGACTTTTATCAAAAGTCTCAAGTTATGAATCTGGCTTTGCACGGTGTTGCACTAGCAGTAGTTCTATGTTTAGGCCGGAATAATGAAGAGGTGTATATAGTCCTGTGAGACTTTTTTAGCAATGAAAAGTCTCAAAAACCAGCAATGTGACTACTTTGAGGGTCATTAATCATTGGTTTTCCTGGGCTTTTTTGGTATAAAAAAGTCTCAAAGTGTTGATGTTACTCTACACTATATAAAGAATGCACCACTTGTGAGACCTTCTTGTGAGCTACAGTAAGGGACCATTCCTAATCAGTGCCCCCCATCCCGAGGCTCCCCTGAATACATCAGGGCATTCGCCCGCCCATCGCATCAATATAGCAAAAAATGTTTGCAAGTTGGTCTCAAAATATAGGGGATTATCTGTGATCACCCCACCAATGCCCAATATTTCTAGAACACCTTTATGCCATAGTTTGCTACATAGAAAAGAACCAAAAACTGTACAACTGGCAATCTGGTGAGGACACGTTCCACAAAGGGATTCTTGGCGCAGGATCAAACCTTTTTAGCTTTTGTCCAATGCAGTTGGAGATGTTTATTATATGAGGACTTTTTTGAGCCAGCTTTGCTACAGTTTTCTTTTTTTACATTTACCATGTTTTTTGAACTATAAGACACACCAAGAAAAAAACTTGCTAAAATGTGCCTGCGTGTTATAGTCCAAATGTCAGGAAGATCCACTATTGCCAAACCCTTCTGGACTCGATCCTGGAGTTTGGGTCTGAGAGAGATCTGAGCTCCCCTCCTGGCCATCCTGCCATGAGCATTAGGTAGCAGACCTGAGTGAGTGAATGTAGCAAGAGGTTCGTAAGTGTATGGCAGCAGCAGAGCTGTGCGGGAGTGAATGGATGGAACAGAGCTGTGTGTGAGTGAGTGAATGGATGGATGTAGTAGATCTGTGCTTGAATTTTGAATTGGTGTCAAATATACATTTAGGATGACTAAATCTTGGGTGCATCTTATAGTACAGTGTGTCTTATAGTCCAAAAACCATCAAAGTGTCTGTTAAATTTAGCCCCTCTACTTTCTTCATCACCCACCACTTGAACAAGGCTATCAATTTTTTTTTTTGCTTTTGAAATTGATAAATGTGGCATACTTTTGCTTTGTTATACATTTGCCTTTCACACTTAGTTGTAAGAATGGTTTAAAATTCCAAAACTCTGCGGTAAACAACACAGGAGCCTAGACACCCCCTCCCTGAAAAAATATACTGGGTAGCAGGGTTAGGACGTTGTGTGCCAGGGTGTTAAATGGAATTGACCAACACCCGTCAGTGTCACTTTGTGGATGTAATACTATGTCGTTTGAATTGTGTTTTGGCATCGCTTGTGTAATGACGCCCTATGACCTGTAGCTATTAGGATATTTGGCCCAGAGTAAGCGAGGGAGCTGCATCCATGTATAAATATATAATGGCTGCATTTGCCATTTAATGCCGCTAAATATATCTGCTCATTATTTTTGGCAAGTATTGTGCGTTTAGCAGAGACAGCTGCGAGCAAAAGAGTAGAAAGTTGAATAGACCATAACTAACTACTTAAAACAAAGTAATGGAACATTTTATTGCATCCAAAATGAAAAGATTAACATGAATCACGGATAAATTGTAATCTTTTTCAGCCTTATCCTGAGATGTGTAAGCATTGCTATTCAGCATGAAAACACCTCTGGAAAGGCTTTGCTTCGAGGGCTCTTCCAAGCATATGTGACTATAAAAGGCAGATGTTCTTATGTCTCTGCCCTGATTGATGTGGGACTTATCTGAGCACTTGTTATAACTTGGCCATTGTTTATATGTAATTGCCGCATGTTATTTATTTATTTTTTTATCTATAAAGGTCACGTAGGAAACGCGCTGGAGTGTTATATTGAACAGCGGTATACAGACAGCTTGACAATACGTGGAGGGCTGCTCTATAAATACAAACCTTAAAGCAGAGATTATCAAGTCACTTAAAATGTCAAGGCTAAATGTGGCTTTTACTAACAAAACAAGTTTATCCACAAAATAGTTGTGTGGATAAACTTTCTTTAATAGACAAGGTTGTTGAAGCTATAATGGGATATGGCATCTACTCTCCCTAAAATTGAAGGTATTGTAATGTAGGGAGGGAATGGCTAGGATGCACTGGATACGAGCATGGATGGAGATGAACGGAGTCTTGGATCGAGGCGCTGCATGCACTGTATTTATCTTACTGGCTAAATAAGCCACCAATCAGATTCTAGAAATCATCCACAGGTTGAAGGAAACTAGAATCTGATTGGTGGCTTATTTAGCCAGTAAGATAAATACAGTGCATGCAGCGCCTCGATCCAAGACTCCGTTCATTTCCATCTGTGCTTGTATCCCAGACTTCCCTGAGCTAAGACAGTGGGATCTGTCTTGTTTGCTCTGAAAACGGAGCCGATGGCCAGCAGCGTGCTATTTTAATACAAAGTTGTTTTTTATTTTTTGATTTTATTATAACTCAACCGTAACCTTGAATCTCGAGTGCTTGTCCTTTTTCTCGCCCACCAATCTATGTGGACTCGTCTCTTGAGATCGTTTGAAGATGTCCCCGAGAATTCCCAACTTTTCTCGAATAGGATGCACTGGAAGCACAGACAAAGACATTGAGCCCTAAGAATGAACCCCCTTCCTTACCTAAGTGATGTGCCTACCCTAAGCAGCAGGTGACAACTAATTGACATTCCCTCCCTGCACTAAAGTACAAACATGGAGACAAAGAAGAGAAGAGTAGTTGACAGATACAGGTTGTAACCAAGAGGACAATGCAATACAGAAGTGATAGGCAAAATGGATGATCAGAAAACAGACAAAGGGTCAAGGAATCCCAAATACAGAAGTCAAGATAAATGGCAGAAAGTACTAAATAAGAATTGTAACAAGCAAGGAGCAGACAAACCTTATATGAGATGTCAGATTCCCAGTCCAGAAGATGATTGGACCAGTTCCCTGATATCCATACAATGCAGACCAACAGTGGAGAAGTGTGAGTGGAAGAAAAATCTGTCCATCTCCGCTAATTTAACTATTAGCAACAGGAGACAGTGTGGTCAAAATCAGGAAGGAAGAAGGCCATGGATAATAAATATAAAAAGATTACCAAAGTCTGGATCCACGAGTAATGTCCCTGGCTTATAATGCTTTTTTCATAATTTTAGAATCCGCCTCAAAATCCATTCCAGAACCTCCATGTGAAATTGGTTGAGATATTCTGGTATTGTAGATTATTTGGTATTCATATGGATCATGCACTACACTGGAAGATGACTCTGGGGTTCCTGCATTTAAAGGGGTGTGTCATTGACAACAAAGAAAAAGGCGGGGTATTGTACACTAGATGAATGAAGTGGGGGCTGAGGCAAATTCTGCACTTGTCTTTCCCAGCCTTAGAGATAGAAATGTATGAATTTTTTTTTTTTTCTGCCATGGAAGGAAATAACATTAGGCAATTTGGGACACTAAACAAGTAGTCAGCAAGGACCTGTAAAAGGTTTAGTGTCCCAAATCTTAATGACAGTTTACCTTTAAGTCATTGACCAAAAAACAAACACATAAAAGTGAATGTCATTATCACTTCCCTTCAGAACTTGATATCCAGGTCCCAAAGCTGAGCTCCACTCCGGTTCTACCATAGAAGGGTCACCAGGTTCCATCACCGGTCACCTTTTCCTGTTCTATGTCTTTTTAAGTTTAGATTTTCAGCAACTACTTGGTTTATCTGTAACACATGCTGTACTTTCCTTGGATTAAAAGAACAAAATAGAAATTCAGTTTCAGCTGTGACTGCACATAGATTTGAGTAAAAGGGAGAGAATAAATTACCATTATCAAGAGAGGGGAAGAAAATCATGCAAAAATACTAGTTATTTTTACATTTTTTAATATGAAAAGTGTTTTGACCTCTCCAAGCTCAAATTTCTTTGTGGAACTACTTTAAATGACATCGACTACCAGGATAAAGGATTGTAAACCAAGCACACTAACATACTGGTGTGTGCCCCCGCTGGTAGGATGTGCTTTTCCATTAGCTTACTATGCCCTGTTTTTTTTTTTTTTTTTTTAAGGCTTTTAAAATTATGCAAATGAGTCTGAGGGGCTCCAGGCTCCATAGGAGTTAATAGAACCTGGAGCCCCTCAGGCTCATTTGTATAATTTTTATAGCCCCTGTGGGAGATTTGGCCCAGTAGAGACTGTGGTAGCGGGGTGCTGTGATGCAGTTCAAGACAGTGACACCAAGGTACAGTCCAAAACAGGTCTCGCCTGCGTTTATTGTAGCAGCAAAATAAAACAGCCTTCACATTCAGGCATTAAATAAACAAAAATCCTACCCGTCAGGGTGCTAACTATACAGTGATTCTCTAACTCACCACTATACAAAATCACTTGGCTGCTCCAGGCACAGAGGTCAGGGCTGTGTGCTCTCCAGCCTTCTTCCAGAGAGAGACAACACTTCCAGCTCTGCTGAGCGGTTTAAAAAAAAGGCTGATTGGGCTGCTCCCATCACCTGTGTCCAAGGTGCTGGACACCCAACCTCAGCACTAAGGCCTTGCATAATAGCAAAACCTAGGGGAAACATACCGCCCATCCACAGTTAACCCCTTCAGTGTCTCACATACCCTCCCCCTCTGTTTGACCCTGTGGGGGCGAACACTTTTGGCCATCAGACAGTGGGTACGGGATAGGGCATCGGCATTCCCATGCAGCTTTCCTGCTCGATGTTCTACCGTGAATTTGAAATTCTGCAGCATTAGGAACCACCTTGTGACCCTGGCGTTCCTCTCTTTGGCCTGACTCATCCAGGTGAGGGGAGAGTGATCGGTCACTAGTGTAAACTGTCGCCCTATCAAGTAATATCTCAGGGATTCCAGAGCCCATTTTATCGCCAAGCACTCCCTCTCAACTATGCTATAGTTCTTCTCAGGAGGTGTGAGCTTGCGGCTCAGGAATGTCACGGGATGTTCCTCACCCTCCACTACTTGGGACAGTACAGCCCCTAAGCCCACGTCAGAAGCGTCAGTCTGCACAATAAAGGTCTTGGTGAAGTCAGGGGTGATCAGTACCGGTCCCTCGCACAAAACCGTCTTAAGTCGCTGAAACGCCCCCTCAGCCTCTTCACTCCACTTTACCATCACCGCCCTGCTACCCTTGGTCAGGTCAGTCAGGGGTGCCGCTATGGTAGCAAAATCGGGGATAAATCGGCGATAATAGCCCACTATGCCTAGGAAAGCCCTCACTTGCTTCTTGCTCATAGGTCGTGGCCACTGCTGGATCGCCTCCACTTTATTTACTTGGGGTTTGATGACACCTCGCCCAATACGGTACCCCAGGTAACGGGCCTCTTCCAGACCCAGAGCACATTTTTGGGGGTTCGCTGTCAGCCCTGCTGCCCTCAGGGAGTCTACCACTGCTTGCACCTTGGCCAGGTGACTCTCCCAATCGTTACTATAAACTATGATGTCATCTAAGTAGGCCGAGGCATATCTCCGGTGAGGTTTTAGCACGAGATCCATTAACCTCTGGAATGTGGCGGGAGCCCCATGTAGCCCAAAGGGGAGTACCACGTACTGAAAAAGCCCATCAGGGGTAACAAAAGCGGTCTTCTCTTTGGCCCTGTCAGTAAGGGGTACCTGCCAATACCCTTTCGTCAGGTCAAGGGTGGAGAAGAACCTAGCCTGTCCAAGTCGTTCTATCAACTCGTCAACCCTGGGCATGGGATAAGAATCAAATTTGGACACCTCGTTCAACTTCCTAAAATCATTGCAGAACCGTAGGGAACCATCAGGTTTGGGAATCAACACAATAGGACTCGACCAGTCACTTTTAGACTCCTCGATAACCCCCAGGTCTAACATCTGCCTGACTTCTTCGAATATGGCTTTCCGGCGTGCTTCCGGGACCCGGTAGGGTTTTTGGTGTACCCGGATGTGGGGTTCGGTTACGATGTCATGCTTGATGACTGAAGTACGTCCCGGTAACTTAGAGAACACATCCACATTTCGGAGCACAAACTCCTTCGCTTCCTGAATCTGGGCCCTGGAGAGGGACTCCGGGATCTGTACTTCAGGCACCTTGGCATCGGGTACACCTACCTCCGGTGTCACCTTCTTGGGGACAGACGCTTTTTCTACTCCCACGGCTATCAGGGACTCTCTTTCCCTCCATGGCTTTAGGAGGTTCACGTGGTATATCTGTTCGGGTTTCCTCCTCCCCGGCTGGGATACCTTGTAGTTAACCTCCCCCACTTTCTCCATGACCTCATATGGTCCTTGCCATTTTGCCAAGAACTTGCTCTCAACGGTGGGCACCAGAACTAGCACTCTGTCGCCTGGGTTAAAGGTCCTGAGTCTGGCTGACCTATTGTAGACCCTAGACTGGGCCTCTTGTGCCCTTGTCATGTGCTCCTTTACAAGGGGCATTACCGCCGCTATGCGGTCCTGCATAAGGGAGACGTGTTCTATCACACTACGGTGGGGGGTCCTCTCCTGTTCCCAGGTCTCCTTGGCTATATCCAAAAGCCCACGTGGGGAACGGCCATATAACAGCTCAAAGGGTGAGAAACCCGTGGAGGACTGGGGAACTTCACGTATGGCAAACATCAAATAGGGCAACAAACAATCCCAGTCCTTCCCATCCTTGCTGACCACCCTCCTTAGCATCCCCTTCAAGGTCTTGTTAAACCTCTCGACTAGGCCATCTGTCTGAGGATGATACACAGAAGTGCGGAGCTGTTTAACCTGCAGTAACTTACACATCTCCTTCATTACCCTAGACATGAATGGGGTACCCTGGTCAGTCAAGATTTCTTTGGGGAGGCCTGTGCGTGAGAATACCTGGAACAGCTCCCTAGCAATATTTTTGGAGGAGGTGTTCCTTAATGGAATCGCCTCGGGATACCGCGTAGCGTAGTCCAGGATAACCAGGATGTATTGGTGCCCCCTTGAGGATTTGACTATGGGGCCAACCAGATCCATTGCAATCCGTTCAAATGGCACCTCTATGATTGGTAGCGGGACCAAAGGACTCCTGAAGTGGGACACCGGGGCAGTAAGTTGACACTCAGGGCAGGAGCTACAATACCGGTTTACCTCCTCCCACACCCCGGGCCAGAAAAATCTCTGCAGGATCCTCTCCCGGGTCTTCTCAGCACCTAAGTGCCCTCCCAGCACATGTTTGTGTGCCAACTCTAGCACCAGCCTACGGTGAGATTGGGGTACTACAAGTTGCTCAACCTCCTCACCCCGTATCTGGTCGACCCTGTATAACAGCTCCCCAACAATCATCATTCGGGGGTATATTTTATCAGCCTCTGGTACTTGGAGTACCCCATTTATCACCTTAACATTCTCCCGTGCTTTAACCAAGGTAGGGTCCTGTAGCTGTGCAGCCCCAAAATTCTCACGGGAAAACTCAAGGTCCGGCATGTCGGCCACCTCCTCGTGACCCTCGACCTCACCAGCTAGGACCTCTAGGGGAGAGAATTCATCACATGGGGTCACCCCTACTGCTGGTGTGGGTACATCGGCCTCAAAGGGTTCAGGGGCCAAGGCCGGACATACCTGATGTCCATTATCTGCAACAACACCTGAGGTGGGTCTTCGTCTCCAGAGGTCCCAAAACACCGGTAAGTCTCTGCCGATAATAGCCTCATGAAACAGGGCCCCCACCACCCCCACTTCATGGGTAATAGTACCACAAGGTGTATGTAGGTTGATGACAGCAGTGGGATATTCGCGAGTGTCCCCATGTATACACAACACTCCCACTTTACGCCCACTGTACAGTCCAGGATCAACCAAAGTTCCCTGCACCAGGGTGACCAGACTCCCTGAGTCTAGCAAGGCTTCCACTGTGTGACCACCGATTGTGACCTTGCACACTTGGGGTTCTGCATCCGTGACTGACTCGGCAGCCAGAACCGGCCGGGCAAACAGTGACATTCGCCGGGTCTGGTTGCAGTCCATTGGCTCCACTGACAGGGGACAGTTGGCAGCAATATGGCCCATTTCATGGCATCGCCAGCACTGGATACGGCTATGACCTCTGTCACGAGCCTCACTGGGTTTCTGTGTATCCAAGCCCCCCAGTGTACCCCCTCCCAACCTGACCTGTTTCCCTTTTTCTGCAGTAGCAGTCCTACCAGATGGTTTAATGGCCTTGTCACTGGCACTGCTTCGTGTGGGAGGGATAAGTAGAAGATCCTCCGTAGCCCGATATCTCTCTACTAGGGACACGAGTTCCTCAGCATTTGTGGGACCGGCCTGTCCAACCCACCGCTGGAGCCGAGAGGGCAGAGAACGGGTGAACTTGTCAAGAACCACTCTCTCGACCATCTGTGCTGGGGTGCAGTCATCGGGTTGTAGCCACTTCCGGACAAGATGGATCAGGTCATGCATTTGGGAGCGCGGGGGTAGTTTTTCAGAGTATGCCCACTGGTGGACCCGGCTGGAACGAACTTGAACGGTGACCCCAAGACGAGCCAGAATCTCCGCCTTTAGCTGGGGGTACTCACGGGCCTCCGTTTCACTCAGGTCGTAGTAGGCCTTCTGCGATTCGCCGGTCAGGAACGGTGCCAGGACATCTGCCCACTGCTCAGCTGGTAACTCCTCTCGCTCAGCTACTCGCTCGAACACAGTGAGATAAGCCTCCACGTCGTCGGTCGCCGTCATCTTTTGTAAAGCCTTCTGCACTGCAGCCCGTGCGGAATGCTGGACAACCGGGTACCCTTGCAAACCAGTATGGGACCCCTCAGTAGTCGTCGCTTGCGGTGCTGCCATAACGCCAGAAAACTTTTCCATCATCAGCTGGAACATGGCTCGGGACTCTGCCTGCTGTTGCTGTAGCATGGCTCGGGACTCTGCCTGCTGTTGTCGGGACCTCTCCTCCTGCTGCTGTAGCATGGCTCGGGACTCTGCCTGCTGTTGCTGGAGCATGGCTTGTTGCTGTCGGGACCTCTCCTCCTGCTGCTGGAGCATGGCTTGCTGCTGTCGGGACCTCTCCTCCTGCTGCTGGAGCATGGCTTGCTGCAGCTGTCGATTAGCCTGGGACTCTTCCTGCTGCTGCTGCCGATTAGCTCTGGCCTCCTCCTGCTGCTGGCGGGATCTCTCCTCCTGTTGCTGGAGCATGGCTTTAATAAAGTCCTCCATCTTGGCTTTATCCTGCAATTTGCCTGCTGCTTTCACCCAGGCCATGCAATGTTGCAGGATGTAGCGAGCCTTTCAGGTGTGTGTCTTTTTGAACTGCCTGCATCCTCCACCATATGTGGGAGATTTGGCCCAGTAGAGACTGTGGTAGCGGGGTGCTGTGATGCAGTTCAAGACAGTGACACCAAGGTACAGTCCAAAACAGGTCTCGCCTGCGTTTATTGTAGCAGCAAAATAAAACAGCCTTCACATTCAGGCATTAAATAAACAAAAATCCTACCCGTCAGGGTGCTAACTATACAGTGATTCTCTAACTCACCACTATACAAAATCACTTGGCTGCTCCAGGCACAGAGGTCAGGGCTGTGTGCTCTCCAGCCTTCTTCCAGAGAGAGACAACACTTCCAGCTCTGCTGAGCGGTTTAAAAAAAAGGCTGATTGGGCTGCTCCCATCACCTGTGTCCAAGGTGCTGGACACCCAACCTCAGCACTAAGGCCTTGCATAATAGCAAAACCTAGGGGAAACATACCGCCCATCCACAGTTAACCCCTTCAGTGTCTCACACCCCTTTTTCTTAAAAGCATGGATGAACCAGGGACACTTACTCATAGATACAGACACAGTGACTGTGGTAATCTTCTTATATTTGTTATCCATGGCCTCCTTTGTATCTTCACTGGCTGTTACACTGCACAGGAGCACTTTCCCCTCCCACAGTGTGAGATTACAGCAGGCAGGGGAAAGTGGGAAGTGCTGAGGCAACAGGAGAGATGGGGAGACAACAGCCTGTAATGCTCCGACATGAAGGATCTGGTAAGACCCCTTGTGGCTCATTAGCATGTTTTTACTAGTTAATTTTAGAAGTAAAGGAGGCCATGGATAACAAATATAAGAATATACCACAGTCACGGTGCCTGGATCTATGAGTAAGTGGCCCTGGTTTATCATCATGGATTTTGATGGGAAGTCTTTTTTAGTTAGAGGAATGTATAAGAACTGTGTTGTGGGACCAGGCTACTTTTTAATTTATCAGGGTTTATAGCATCTCTATAGGGAGTATGGCAGCTGTGGCTATATAGAGATGATTAGTGAGGTCGGATGCCGCTTTATTAACCTAAATGGGACCGCCAAAGCCTGTCACGCAACTATTTCGAATGTCGCTCCATTCGGACAGGAGAAGGGGGTAGGAGGACCCCTGTTCTTGTTATTAGTGACTAAGGCCACCTCCTAAGTGATATTCTTGTGGATAGCAGATAAGTTCCTTCCATTAGCAAACTCCTAAAGATTCTCCAAAGCGGATGATCATTTTGTGTATCTTCAAGCTTTTTAGTTTGCGTTTACCAAAAATCTAAATATTTTTGGATTCTAATTTACTATCTGAATAAATAGATGATTAAAGCTCATTTTTTAAAATTCTTATTTCATCATTAAAATAGCCCACTGACCAAAAGGGAAGCGTTCCAAAAGTGTCTAGCTGGAAATCAGAGGGGAATTAGAATGATTTGGAGCAGAAAGTGATGACCCAACCTTTGAAACAGATGGCCGGACCTACAGGCAATAAGATTCCTTTAATACAATGTTATGTCCATATGTTGCTGTAGATACTGCAGTATTGATACTAGAGTGCATCTACCTTCAGTGTACAAAAGCAACCCCCATATTTCTGATACTGGATCAGTCTTTTTCAAGATTTGAAGTCAACTCTTTCCACTATAATAAAAGGGAGTATGTCGCGTCTGAGGCCGTGAACCGCTGGCATCTCCGTCTCCCTGCAGCCTTTCACCTGGACTCCTTCCATCCTCTATCTTCTTCAAGAGGATTATTGGATCAGATTTTCCCCAATCTAGTTGTAAGGGTAAAGTGTGGGTTGGTAAAATGATAACTGTAACATCTATACCTGTACCAGCCACTGTACAAAAAGTATGGCTGAGGATATGTTAAGTGCCATATTGTTCCATTCTGTCCTTGCTAGTCTGAACAGTGTACTACTTTCCAAGCTGTCTTGGTTAATTTCCACCAAACATATCTGTCTCCTGTGAACTTTGCTCTGGTTTACTAGCAGTTAATCCACTGTCATGGACAGAATATCTCCACATTCTCATTGCTGCAGTGTTGTCAGAGAACTGATCCTATCATCCTCTGGCTCTTGCATCTCATAAAATGTTTTGTTGACTATTGCCCTGTGTTTGTTATAGTTTTGTACTGAGATTTTCTGACTATCCATTTGATTTGTGATTTTGTACTTCTTTGTCCTCTAGATTCTTTGTATTGTCTTGCACTCTGGTGGTGGAGGGGGGCTCAACCAGTTGCCTCCTACTGCATAGGGGTAGGTAAGGCAATTCGGCAAGGGCAACTAGAAAGTAGATTTAGTCTCGGGGCTCACTGTGTGTGTCCTTGGTCCATTTCCTGATGCTGCATAACAAAAACACCCGGAGAACCCAAAATCAAACCGGTTACATAGCAAGGTCAATCCACTCCCACTGGTTGTTACAGAATATACTATAAGCATGTATATATTGCTTGTGTCTCCTGTTATACAGTATGAATTTACATTTACACTTTACATTGTTATCCAAACTGTTTGTGATTGGGCCAAGACAACTCCTGCAGAACACATTCCCAATGAACTTTCCAATACATATTTATACGTTTCCTCCAACTAAAAGGGAATATATACTTCCAAATTGACCTTGACAGTCGTCAGCGTGTGACAGGAAAACAGATCATGGTAGAGGAGAATTCTCTGGAGCAATCTGTTTCCAGAGTCTGCCTGTCAGGCATGAATATACATCACTGGGGATCAGCTGAAGGAGATTATAGAAAGAATATGTGCAAAGCGTCGAGCTGACTATGTGTTTTCTCAATTGTCAATATATTTTCTTTTACCATAGGATGGCTGCGATCACTCATCCTGATGCAGCCGGTTTTGGGAAATCCGAGAGCAATGGAAACTGCTTTGATATGCGGAAAATTGGCTGAACTTACATTTAATGCAGCAAATCAAAGCATTTTAATTTGGTTGTATACCTTGTTATAGAGACGTCCATAGGCAATGGCATAAACAGTTATTTTAGTTTATCTCCCCGCAACTATAGACTTTAGATGTTATAAGTGACATATCCTGTCGCTTCTATATTGGTCGCAAAAATCTTATATGGTTTTGCTGATTTTGTTTTTGTAAGATGTACTTTTACACAAGTAGTGCAGTCATTTTATATGACCTTCAAATGTACCCGCACCAAATTTAGCAACACTAAGCATGCATTGCCTGAATGTCTGCCATGCTGGAAATGATGATTCATGTTATTAATTCGTTTTTATCAGATCTTCGGTAATCTTTGACCCCATATTTCAATTCACTTTTTGTATAAGGAACCTAGCAATAACCTACATTCCCTTCCATAGTCCAAGAAAAAATGAAAAATAATGTCAATAATAATAATATACTTTTGAATTATTTTTATATTTTTGACAATTTCTTATTTAATTTTTTTCCTGTAATCTGTTCCGATTTTCTGATTGTCGACCTTTTTTCCATGGGGCTGTCATCCTTGCCTTCAGTATTTAGTGATATACTGTACAGCGTCATGGCTACAGGCACCGATAGACTGGAGCCAACTCATTGAGGTTTATGGGAAAGTTTGTCTTTAAAGGTGTCTGCCACACATTAAAAAAAAAAGCTAAGTAAAATAGCCAATGCCTTTAAAAAAAAACGTTGGCCAAGGACAATTAGAGAACACATGACCCTCCACGTGGCAGGTAGACAGGTATGGCAGTGCAAAAACATCCTGTCCCCCGCAGGAGGGCCATACCTGTCCATAAAACTGGTCACACATGGAGGGTCATGTGATCTCTAACAGTCCATGACCAATTTACCTTCCAGGACCTTAAGATTGTATGAATAAATCTTATCATAGAATCCTGAAAGGGCTATTGCTCAAGGACAGTTAGAGATCACATGACCCTTCATCTGCAGATATTTAATGGGTCAGTGTTATCTATATAGAGATCATTGTACAGGGAGGGGGAGGAGATAAGCTGGGACATCATCTATTGGCTGTAGTGATGTAATGATGGGTCAGTGTTATCTATATAGAGGTCATTGTACAGGGAGGAGGAGATAAGCTGTGACATCATCTATTGGCTGTAGTGATGTAATGATGGGTCAGTGTTATCTATATAGAGATCATTGTACAGGGAGGAGGAGGAGATAAGCTGTGACATCTATTGTCAGTAGTGATGTAATGATGGGTCAGTGATATCTATATATAGGTCATTGTACAGGGAGGGGAGGAGATAAGCTGTGACATCTATTGTCAGTAGTGATGTAATGATGAGTCAGTGTAATCTATATAGAGGTTATTGTACAGGAAGGGGGAGAAGATAAACTGTGACATCATCTATTGTCAGCAGTGATGTAATGATGGGTCAGTGTTATCTATATAGAGGTCATTGTACAGGGGGGAGGAGGGGATAAGCTGTGACATCATCTATTGTCAGTAGTAATGTAATGATGTGTTAGTGTTATCTATATAGAGGTCATTGTACAGGGAGGAGGATATAAGCTGTGACATCATCTATTGTCAGTAGTGATGTAATGATGGGTCAGTGTTATCTATATAGAGGTCATTGTACAGGGAGGGGGAGGAGATAAGCTGTGACATCATCTATTGTCAGGAGTGATGTAATGATGGTCAGTGTTATCTATAAAGAGGTCATTGTACAGGGAGGGGGAGGAGATATGCTGTGACATCATCTATTGTCAGTAGTGATGAAATGATGGGTCAGTGTTATCTATATAGAGGTCATTGTACAGGGAGGGGGAGGAGATAAGCTGTGACATTATCTATTGTCAGTAGTGATGTAATGATGGGTCAGTGATATCAATATAGAGGTCATTGTACAGGGAGGGGGAGGAGATATGCTGTGACATCATCTATTGTCAGTAGTGATGTAATGATGGGTCAGTGATATCAATATAGAGGTCATTGTACAGGGAGGGGGAGGAGATATGCTGTGACATCATCTATTGTCAGTAGTGATGAAATGATGGGTCAGTGTTATCTATATAGAGGTCATTGTACAGGGAGGGGGAGGAGATAAGCTGTGACATCATCTATTGCCCCTAGTGATGTAATGATGGGTCAGTGTTATCTATATAGAGGTCATTGTACAGGGAGGGGGAGGAGATAAGCTGTGACATCATCTATTGTCAGGAGTGATGTAATGATGTTCAGTGTAATCTATAAAGAGGTCATTGTACAGGAAGGGGGAGGAGATAAGCTATGACATCATGTATTGTCAGTAGTTATGTAATGATGGGTCAGTGATATCAATATAGAGGTCATTGTACAGGGAGGGGGAGAAGATAAGCTGTGACATCATCTATTGTCAGTAGTGATGTAATGATAAGTCAGTGTTATTTATATAGAGGTCATTGTACAGGGAGGGGGAGGAGATAAGCTGTGAAATCATCTATTGTCAGTAGTGATGTAATGATGGGTCAGTGTTATCTATATAGAGGTCATTGTACAGGGAGGAGGAGATAAGCTGTGACATCATCTATTGTCAGTAGTGATGTAATGATGGGTCAGTGTTATCTATATAGAGGTCATTGTACAGGGAGGGGGAGGAGATAAGCTGTGACATCTATTGTCAGTAGTGATGTAATGATGGGTCAGTGTTATCTATATAGAGGACATTGTACAGGGAGGGGGAGGAGATAAGCTGTGATATCATCTATTGTCAGTAGTGATGTAATGATGGGTCAGTGTTATCTATATAGAGGTCATTGTACAGGGAGGGGGAGAAGATAAGCTGTGACATCATCTATTGTCAGTAGTGATGTAATGATAGGTCAGTGTTAGCTATATAGAGGTCATTGTACAGGGAGGAAGAGATAAGCTATGACATCTATTGTCAGTAGTGATGTAATGATGGGTCAGTGTTATCTATATCGAGGTCATTCTACAAGGAGGGGAGGAGATAAGCTGTGACATCATCTATTGTCAGTAGTGATGTAATGATGGGTCAGTGTTATCTATATAGAGGTCATTGTACAGGGAGGGGGAGGAGATAAGCTGTGACATCATCTATTGTCAGTAGTGATGTAATGATGGGTCAGTGTTATCTATATAGAGGTCATTGTACAGGGAGGGGGAGAAGATAAGCTGTGACATCATCTATTGTCAGTAGTGATGTAATGATAGGTCAGTGTTAGCTATATAGAGGTCATTGTACAGGGAGGAAGAGATAAGCTATGACATCTATTGTCAGTAGTGATGTAATGATGGGTCAGTGTTATCTATATCGAGGTCATTCTACAAGGAGGGGAGGAGATAAGCTGTGACATCATCTATTGTCAGTAGTGATGTAATGATGGGTCAGTGTTATCTATATAGAGGTCATTGTACAGGGAGGAGGAGATAAGCCGTGACATCATCTATAGTCAGTAGTGATGTAATGATGGGTCAGTGTTATCTATATAGAGGTCATTGTACAGGAGGGGGAGGAGATAAGCTGTGACATCATCTATTGTCAGTAGTGATGTAATGATGGGTCAGTGTTATCTATATAGAGGTTATTGTACAGGGTTATTGTCCATAGTGTTGTAAATGACTTGTCTGCTGCATTATTCCTCCAAAATGGGAAAATATCTGTAAATTATTAGGCTTCATGAAAATTACAGTACTTTTAAATTAATATAGATGGACATGCTAAAAATATGTAACATAAAAAGTACTTGGTTATTCTTTGTAACACATTCCTTTCCAACAATGGAAAATTAAGTGCAAGTCATCAGGTTGTAAATGCATTTAGTTGTTTTGTTCCTGGTGTCTAATAATGGAAGTCAAACTGTTCTAGTGGAGAGTATCTCAGATAAAGAAATAAAATATAGTAGTTTTCATTTCAATTGCAATGTTGAGTACATGACCAGGCATAAGGAAATCGCTCTGCCCCATCATTGCTTAAGACTAGGAGTAGATGGTATTATCAAAAATTTCTTGTCTTTTGGGTGGTCTTCATCCTTCAAAGTCATCTTCCATCTTTTATCCCAGTCAGACGAGTCACCGACTAAACAATTCACTCAAACAAATTGCGACGAGCCATAAGACGCCCCCTGTCATAGAAACAATTGAAGCTTTGTAACAGCATGCATGTAATAGTGACATGTGACAGACTTAATGTGACACGGGGCCTGTGCAAAGTGTTTTCCTCATATTCTTTCATGTTTTACAATATAATAACCCTGACACTCGCCACATCAACGTGGATATAATCAGACCGAAAAAACTTGAAGAATAAAAACCCTACATGTACATTAACAACACTTATTAAACTGACTGAATGAATCACAATTGGCCCTCATGAGCCATGTTCACACTAATACAGGCAGTCCCCGGGTTACGTACAAGATAGGGTCTGGAGGTTTGTTCTTAAGTTGAATTTGTATGTAAGTCGAAATTGCATATTTTATAATTGAAGTTCTAGACAAATTTTTTTCTTTTGTCCCAGTGACAATTGGAGTTTCAAAATTTTTGCTGTAATGGGACCAAGGATTATCAATAAGTCTTCATTACAGACACCTTACAGCTGATCATTGCAGTCTGGGACTATAGTAAAGCATCCAGAGAGCTTCACCAGAGGTCACAGTAGGCAGAGCGGTCCGTCTGTAACTATGGGTTGTCTGTAAGTCGGGTGTCCTTAAGTAGGGGACCGCCTGTACACCAATATTCCTCTTACCTCCGACATGTGACTATGGATTTTGTTTTTTACTTCACATTAAAACGTGGCAATCCTTTGGCGCCTACTAGGAATATGGCCTTGTTTGATGCATGTAGCTACATTATATACCATTAACTCTGTGAGTGCTGCTTATCTGTGTTGCAACAACCTTAGAAGCATTAAACGCCACGTTACCTGAAGTTTTTTGTAATGTGTGTATAAGTGTGGGGGGAGCAGGATATTATGTCATTAACCATTATACATCTAATAATGGTCCTGCTTTGCTTTATTCAGGGGAGTAACTACAGTGGTAGCAGCTATAATAGACACTATGGGGCCCGCAGTGTCAGGGGGCCCCGTCATCTGACCTGACACTAAAGAATGGAGGATGTGCACCATTATATACATATTATACTGCACATTTTACAGCATAATATGTATATAGCAAATATGTTATGTATATACAGTATGCTGTATATGTGTGTGTATCTGTGATGTGTATATGCTGTTTGTGTATTAGGTATATGGAGTGTATATATGCTGTACGTCGGTATATGGCACTGTGTGATTGTTTATATGTGATGTGTATATGTTCTGAATGTACCATATATATACTCGAGAATAAGCCAACCCGAGTATAAGCCGAGTCCCCTAATTTTACCACAAAAAACTGGGAAAACCTATTGACTCGAGTATAAGCCGAGGGTGGAAAATGGTCACAGCCTCCCCAGTTTTAGCCTGCCAGCCCCTGCCCCAATATATAGCCTGCCAGCCCCTTGCCCCAGTATTCAGCCTACCAGCCCCCTTCCCCAGTATACAGCCTGCCAGCCCCCTGCCCCAGTATACAGCCTGTCAGCTCCCTGCCTCAGTATACAGCCTGCCAGCCCCCTGCCTCAGTATACAGCCTGCCAGCCCCTTGCCCCAGTATACAGCCTGCCAGCTCCCTGCCTCAGCATACAGCCTGCCAACCCCCTGCCCCAGTATATAGCCTGCCAGCATCCCCTGCCTCAGTATACAGCCTGCCAGCCCTTGCCTTCCAGTATGTAGCCTGCCAGCCCCCTGCCCCAGTACACAGACTGCCAGCTCCCTGCCTCAGTATACAGCCTGCCAGCCCCCTGCCCCAGTATATAGCCTGCCAGCATCCCCTGCCCCAGTATACAGCCTGCCAGCCCCTGCCCTAGAGTATACTCCTAAACAGAGTTTGAGGTTTTCAGCACATTTCTTGTGCTGAAAAACCCGGCTTATACTCGAGTATATACGGTACACATATGTGTGTAAAAGTGTATACATGAGTGAAGAGCTGTAAGTTTATGTATGTAGGTATATGAATGTGTGTATATAAAAGTGTGATTTATGAAGGGGGGTAACATTCAGAAATCTATGGGGCCCAGCCTCTCCTAGTTACTCCCCTGGATTTATTGATATGTAAATGTGATTTCTATCTATCCATGAACAATCACCCTTCAAGGACCTTGATCTTATATCATGAATATTATTAGAAGGTTCTGCGGTCATTTTATAGATGACTGACTGATGAGGTAAAAGAGACAAGGCTTCACTTCACATATCAAGAGAGCAGAACTGATCTATTACTAGATGTATATTGGTAATTACTAGAGATGAGCGAACATACTCGTCCGAGCTTGATGCTCGTTCGAGCATTAGCATACTCGAAACTGCTCGTTGCTCGGACGAATACTTCGCCCGCTCGAGAAAATGGCAGCTTCCGCCGTTCTGCTTTTTGGCGGCCAGAAACAGAGCCAATCACAAGCCAGGAGACTCTGCACTCCACTCAGCATGACGTGGTACCCTTACACGTCGATAGCAGTGGTTGGCTGGCCAGATCAGGTGACCCTGGGATAGACTAGCCTCTGCCCGCGCTGCTCGGATCATTCTGTGTCTGGATGCCGCTAGGGAGAGAGCTGCTGCTGGTCAGGGAAAGCGTTAGGCTGTTCTATTAGCTTACTGTTAGGCAGCAGTGATTCAACAAGAACCAAACAGCCCTTCTTAGGGCTACAATAATGTTATACTTTTTTTTTTTTTATTTGCAGCTAGTACCATATTGTGAGGAATTAGCAGGGGGACTTGCTACCGTTGTGTTTAGCTCTTAGTGACACACATATCCACCTCAAACACCAAAGTGGGAAAATTTATTAGGGGTTTGATATCAATTAGGCACAGTCTGCCATTTACTTTTTATTTTACTTTTATTTTTTCATAACTCAGCGTCATCTCATCTGGCATAGCAGTGTGCTTTCATACTTGGCTAGAAAATAGCCATAGGAGAATCCAAACGGCTTACTTAGGCCTACAATAGCGTTATATATATTTGATTTCTGGTTGATCTGCTGGTGGCTGTCCTTGCTGTAGTGCATCTACTACCATATTGTGAGGAATTTGTAGTGAGACTTGCGACCGTTGTGTTTAGCGCTTAGTGACGCACATATCCACCGCAAAGACCGAAGTGGGAAAATTTATTAGGGGTTTGATTTCAATTAGGCACAGTCTGCCATTTACTTTTTATTTTACGTTTATTTTTTCATAACTCAGCGTCATCTCATCTGGCATAGCAGTGTGCTTTCATACTTGGCTAGAAAATAGCCATAGGAGAATCCAAACGGCTTACTTAGGCCTACAATAGCGTTATATATATTTTATTTCTGGTTGATGTGCTGGTGGCTGTCCTTGCTGTAGTGCATCTACTACCATATTGTGAGGAATTTGTAGTGAGACTTGCGACCGTTGTGTTTAGCGCTTAGTGACGCACATATCCACCGCAAAGACCGAAGTGGGAAAATTTATTAGGGGTTTGATTTCAATTAGGCACAGTCTGCCATTTACTTTTTATTTTACGTTTATTTTTTCATAACTCAGCGTCATCTCATCTGGCATAGCAGTGTGCTTTCATACTTGGCTAGAAAATAGCCATAGCAATAGGATAGCATCGTTTGGTTTTAAAAACTAAAAAACACAAAAAAAACAAAAAAACAAAAAAAAAAGTCAAAAAAAAATTAAAGTTATAACTTTCATTTTCAAAATGTTTAACCCGAGGGCTAGGGGTAGAGGACGAGGGCGGGGACGTGGGCGTCCAACTACTGCGGGGGTCAGAGGCCGTGGTCCTGGGCGGGTGAGACACCACCTGCTGATGAGGGAGCAGGGGAACGCCGCAGAGCTACACTCCCTAGGTTCATGTCTGAAGTTACTGGGACTCGTGGTAGAGCACTGTTGAGGCCAGAACAGTGCGAACAGGTGATGTCGTGGATTGCCGACAATGCTTCGAGCAATTTGTCCACCAGTCAGTCTTCCACGCAGTCCACCCATGTCACCGAAATCGGCACTCCTCCAGCCCCTGCACCTCAGCCCCCTCCCCCCCAGTCTGCCCCCTCCCAGGAAAATTTGGCATTTGAACCGGCATACTCTGAGGAACTGTTTTCTGGACCCTTCCCACAGTCACAAACCACTTGTCCGGTTGCTGCTGAGCAATTTTCCGATGCCCAGGATTTCCACCAGTCGAAGTCTGTGGGTGATGATGACCTTCTTGATGTAGTGGAAGAAGTGTGTAAAGAGGTGTCCGACGATGAGGAGACACGGTTGTCAGACAGTGGTGAAGTTGTTGTCAGGGCAGGAAGTCCGAGGGGGGAGCAGACTGAGGGATCGGAGGATGATGAGGTGACAGACCCAAGCTGGGTTGAGAGGCCGGGTGAACACAGTGCTTCTGAGACGGAGGAGAGTCCTCGACCAGAACAGGTTGGAAGAGGCAGTGGTGGGGCCAGACGGAGAGGCAGGGCCAGAGCAGGTGCATCAGCGCCAAATGTGTCACGTAGTGAAGCTCCCGTGGCGAGGGCTCCCGCGGCGAGGGCTAGATTTTCAGAAGTCTGGAGGTTCTTTAAGGAAACACCGGATGACCGACGGACTGTGGTGTGCAACCTTTGCCAAACCAGGATCAGCAGGGGTTCCACCACTACTAGCTTAACTACCACCAGTATGCGCAGGCATATGAATGCTAATCACCCCACTCAGTGGCACCAAGCCCGTTCACCTCCGGCCGTGCACACCACTGCTCCTTCCCCTGTGTCAGCTGATAGTCAGCCCCCTGCCCAGGACCCTGGCACAAAAACCCCATCGTCGCCTCCACGATCCTCCACAGCATCCACCAGCGTTCAGCTCTCCATACCCCAGACGCTGGAGCGGAAACGTAAATATAGTACAACCCACCCACCCGCACGCCCAAGCCCTTAATGTCCACATCTCCAGATTACTTAGCCTGGAGATGCTGCCCTATAGGCTAGTAGAGACCGAGGCCTTTCGCAACCTCATGGCGGCGGCCGCCCCTCGGTATTCGGTCCCCAGCCGCCACTACTTTTCCCGATGTGCCGTCCCAGCCCTGCACCAGCACGTGTCAGACAACATCATCCGTGCCCTGACCAACGCCGTTTCTGACAAGGTCCACCTGACCACGGACATGTGGACGAGTGCTGCCGGGCAGGGCCACTGTATATCGCTGACGGCACATTGGGTTAACTTGGTGGAGGCTGGGACCACGTCTGACCCTGCGGCTGGTCATATACTGCCGACGCCGAGGATTGCGGGGCCTACCTCGGTCCAGGTGTTTCAGGCCTACTATGCCTCCTCCTCCTCCCACCCCTCCTCCACCTCCTCCTCCGAACTACCATCCGTGGGCATGGCGCCATCAGTCGCTAGCTCTAGGCACAGCAGCAGTGCCGTCGCTAAGCGACAGCAGGCGGTGCTCAAACTGCTGAGCCTAGGCGATAAAAGGCACACCGCCCAAGAACTATTACAGGGCATCACGGCGCAGACTGATCTGTTCCTGGCACCGCTGAACCTGAAGCCAGGCATGGTTGTGTGTGACAACGGCCGTAACCTGGTGGCGGCTCTGCAACTCGGCAGACTGACACATGTGCCATGCCTGGCCCATGTGTTAAATCTGATCTAGTTCAGCGTTTCCTCAAGACATACCCCAATCTGTCTGATTTGCTCACGAAGGTGCTCCGCATCTGTGCGCATTTCAGGAAGTCCAGCACAGATGCTGCCACTCTCAGGGCAGCGCAGCGCCGCCTCCAACTGCCCGCTCACCGACAGTTGTGCGACGTGCCCACGAGGTGGAATTCAACATTAACGATGTTATCCAGAGTTTACCAGCAGCGCCGAGCGATTGTAGACTGCCAGATGTCAACTTCCACCAGAACTGGTAGTCAGGTCAGTCAGCTTCCTCAAGTCTACAATGAGGAGTGGACGTGGATGTCTGATATCTGTCAGGTGCTGAGTAACTTTGAGGAGTCAACACAGATGGTCAGTGGCGATGCCGCCATCATCAGCCTCACCATCCCGCTGCTTGGCCTGTTGAAAAACTCTCTGATCAGCATGAAGTCGGAAGCTTTGCGCTTGTCACAAGAGACGGGGGAAGAAGATTCCCTTGTTGATAGCTAAAGCACCCTCAGGTCTGTTTCTCAGTGCATATCGGAGGAGGTGGAGGAGGATGAGGAGGAAGAGGAGGAGAATGTTGGCGAGACACAAGAGGGGACCATTGCTCAGACCTTCACTGTTCAGCGTGTATGGGCAGAAGAAGAGGAGTTGGAGGAGTTGGAGGAGGAGGAGATGGACAGTCAGGCCAGTGAGGGGAGTGAATTCTTGCGAGTTGGGACTCTGGCGCATATGGCACATTTCATGCTAGGCTGCCTATCCCGTGACCCTCGCGTTCAAAGAATTTTTTCCAGCACCGATTACTGGGTATTCACTCTCCTGGACCCACGGTACAAGCAAAATCTTTCCACTCTCATCCCTGGAGAGGAAAGGAGTATGCGAATGCATGAATACCAGCAGGCCCTGGTGCACAAGCTGAAACAGTATTTCCCTTCTGACAGCGCTAGCGGCAGAGTGCGTAGTTCTGCGGGACAAGTAGCGAGGGAGAGTAGGCGAGCTGGCAGCTTGTCCAGCACTGGCAAGGGTACGCTTTACAAGGCTTTTGCCAGCTTTATGTCACCCCAGCAAGACACTGTCACCTGTCCCCAGTCTCGGCAGAGTAGGGCTGATCTTTACAGAAAGATGGTGAGGGAGTACGTAGCTGACCATACCATCGTCCTAAATGATCACACAGCTCCCTACAACTACTGGGTTTCAAAGCTGGACATGTGGCACGAACTGGCGCTGTACGCCTTGGAGGTTCTTGCCTGCCCTGCCGCTAGCGTGTTGTCCGAGCGGGTTTTCAGTGCAGCTGGTGGCATCATCACCGATAAGCGTACACGCCTGTCGACTGACAGCGCTGACAGGCTGACGCTTATTAAGATGAATAAAGCTTGGATTTCTCATAATTTCCAATCTCCACCAGGTGAAGGAAGCTCAACCTGAATAATTTATGCACTCCTCCTCCTCATTTTCCTCCTTCTCCTCCTCTTTGTACAGTAAAGCAGAGGAAACTGGCTATTTTTTGACAGGGCCCACTGGCTCTAGCTATAGTACTTTATGCATTTAATTTTTCTGGAGGGCCACCTACCCGGTCCTCTGTTTTAAACAATTTTTGGGACTGCCACATACAGGCACTCAATCTATTAAATTTTTCTGGAGGGCCACCTACCTGCTCCTCTGGTTTGAAAACTTTTTTGGACTGCCACATACAGGCACTCAATCTATTTCATTTTTCTGGAGGGCCACCTACCTGCTCCTCTGGTTTGAAAACTTTTTTGGACTGCCACATACAGGCACTATCCAAATTAAATTGTCTCCATAGCAGCCTCCACACGTTGTTTCCATTGCTACCTCCAAAAGTCGTCCATATAGCTGCCTCCATACATCGTCCCCTTATCAAACGAGGTGTGTCAGGCAGAATTTTGGGTTGTTTTCATGGCTTCCACATCAAACTTGTTAACTTTGTCGCCACCCTGCTGTGTAATCCACAAAATATACTGGCAAACTTTTATCATTTACCCATATTATTTCAGCGCTTCTTGCGCATCTGTTTACATTCCCCTCAACCGCCATATCCTAAACTTATAAGAACGCTACTACACTTGATCTTATACAAAAGGTTCTTAGAAGTGCTGTTTGGGGAGTAGCCTAGAGACAGGGGCTTGGATTGGCGAAAGCTCGCCTGGCTGCGGAGCGCCAGCTCCATCTCAAGATCCAACTAACATAGTTTTAACTGCAGCACCTTTAATCTACTACTAGTTCACTGCCTCCATACATCGTCCCCTTATCAAACGAGCTGTGTCGGGCAGAATTTTGGGTTGTTTTCATGGATTCCACATCAAACTTGTTAACTTTGTCGCCACCCTGCTGTGTAATCCACAAAATATACTGGCAAACTTTTATCATTTACCCATATTATTTCAGCGCTTCTTGCGCATCTGTTTACATTCCCCTCAACCGCCATGTCCTAAACTTATAAGAACGCTACTACACTTGATCTTATACAAAAGGTTCTTAGAAGTGCTGTTTGGGGAGTAGCCTAGAGACAGGGGCTTGGATTGGCGAAAGCTCGCCTGGCTGTGGAGCGCCAGCTCCATCTCAAGATCCAACTAACATAGTTTTAACTGCAGCACCTTTAATCTACTACTAGTTCCCTGCCTCCATACATCGTCCCCTTATCAAACGAGCTGTGTCGGGCAGAATTTTGGGTTGTTTTCATGGCTTCCACATCAAACTTGTTAACTTTGTCACCACCCTGCTGTGTAATCCACAAAATATACTGGCAAACTTTTATCATTTACCCATATTATTTCAGCGCTTCTTGCGCATCTGTTTACATTCCCCTCACCCGCCATATCCTAAACTTATAAGAACGCTACTACACTTGATCTTATACAAAAGGTTCTTACAAGTGCTGTTTGGGGAGTAGCCTAGAGACAGGGGCTTGGATTGGCAAAAGCTCGCCTGGCTGCGGAGTGCCAGCTCCATCTCAAGATCCAACTAACATAGTTTTAACTGCAGCACCTTTAATCTACTACTAGTTCCCTGCCTCCATACATCGTCCCCTTATCAAACGAGCTGTGTCAGGCAGAATTTTCAGGTGTTTCACCAGATACATAGTGGAACGCGGCCCATCTGTCGCCGCCATGCTGGAGACCTGAAGTTGCAATCATAGCAGCGCAATATGGATGCCCCATACTGTCGCTCTTAATCATGGAACCATTTCCATAAAAACAATTAAAAATAGAACCACTATGCTATTCCATGCATGCTGCCCCTGCTGTTTCCTGTCCATTTTGCCTCCACGATCCTCCACAGCGTCCACCAATGTCTCATTTCAACTCTCTATACCCCAGACGCTGGAGCACGAGAGCATATGCAGCACATCATCCCCTTATCAAACGAGACCTGAAGTTGCAATCATAGCAGCGCAATATGGATGCCCCATACTGTCGCTCTTAATCATGGAAGTTATCTCCATGGCTGCCTCCACATGTCGTCCCCTTATCAAAAGAGCTGTGTCAGGCTCATTTTTCGGGTGTTTCACCAGATACGTTATGGAACTTGCTCACTATGTTGCCACCATGCTGTGTTATCGACTAAATATACCTTCAACCTTTTGTTCACATAGGAAATCATTTCACCTCCTTTGGTGAAACCTGAGTCCATTTAGGGTATGTCGCCATGAGACTCTCTAGCCTGCCACTGCTGCCGCTGCCTCTGCATGCCGTCCCCTATAGTGTCAGGGTCAATTATTGGATGTTTTAGATGCTATCTAGCCTCATTCGGTCACTCTGTCATGGCCATGCTGTTGCCCATAACTTTGGCATAATGGTGCGATTAAGCAGCCTCAGAGGCATCCATGCATGCTGCCCCTGCTGTTTCCTGTCCATTTCCGTGGTGTTTCCATCCTTTTCTGAGGTTCCCAGGTGTTTGGCCAAGCTTCCCTGTGCAGAGCCTTGGTCCCCTTGAAAAATGCTCGAGTCTCCCATTGACTTCAATGGGGTTCGTTATTCGAGACGAGCACTCGAGCATCGGGAAAAGTTTGTCTCGAATAACGAGTACCCGAGCATTTTAGTGCTCGCTCATCTCTAGTAATTACCTAATATCCTGTCCCCCCTCCCCACACACTTACACACATTACAAAAACATGAGGTAAAGGTGCCAACCACTTTAATAGATATATATTTGTAAGTTCCCTAATATACTGCCCCCCCCCCCACACTTACTCACACATTACAAATAATGTGAGGTAAAGTGGCCAACCCCTTTAATAGTATACATATATGACAGCACCAACCATAGTGAATGCCAAATACACAGCAGCATCATCTGGAGGAGTGTGAATCCCCTTTGCCAGCCCTGTGTATACACATCCTCCAGTATAAATATCTCTATCTGCTGCCTGTGTACGGATCACGCTGAGTTGACTCTTGATGTCATGGTTTCTCTCACGGCAGGACAGTGGATTCCCCAATGAGTCATGGATAATGCCTGTGTACACATTTACATTCGTTCACGACACTTCACAAGCTCAGGGAGGGAAATTACTAAGGTAAAGAGTTAGTGATGGTGGCAAGAATTTACGAGCAAGTGACTTCAAAATAGATTGTTAAAGGGGTTGGCCACTTTACCTCATGTTATTTGTAATGTGTATGGAGCAGGATATTATTTTCCAAAATTTACGAACATACATCTATTGATAGTTCTGCACCACTTTATTGATATGTAAAGTAAAGCCTCCTATCTTTTACCTCATGAGACAGACATTACTGTCCACAAAATGGCAACAGAAGGAGGGTCATTTGATCTCTGACTGGCGAATGATCATAGACAGATACACCTCCATCTCTGGCCATTTTATGGACAGGAATTTCTTGCTGAGGTAAAATACAGGAGGCTTCACTTTATATATCAAGAAATAATGTGGCGTAACTAGAAACTGATGAGCCCCAGTACAAAGACCCAGTACAAAGACCCTGACTATAATGTATGGTTTATAGTAATAGTCTTCTCATATTAGAAAGTGACACCATAAGGGTCCCCTAAATCTCTTGGGCCTGGGTGCGATCGCAACCTGTGCATCCCCTAAAGTTACGCCCCTGAAGAAATCAGAGAAGAACTTTTAATATATGTATATTGTTAAATTACCTAATATCCTGCCCCACCCACACTTGCACACACATTACAAAAACATGAGGTAAAGTGGCCAACCCCTTTAATAAATTCTATAATATCCTCCTCACTCCTTACACATCAGAGGAAGATTTTGTGGCACAGGAAAAGGAACTTTCAACTTCATGATTGTACTCATGATAATGATGATGATTAATGATTAGAGATGAGCGAACATACTCAGGGCCGATTCTAGCATATTTGCTGCCTGAGGCGAATATTAAAATGCTGGAATTATAGCATGCACAGCACCAATCAATATACAACACCCCCAATTTATTAATACAGACCCCCCCCCCAAACATTTGTTTTACATGATGCAAAGTAATCTATTGTATCTTATGAATAATATATCCCACCCAGTTATTATGTTACATGTGAATTTATATAGAGTACTACCCTGATTAATGTAAATATATATCACCCCCTAATGAAATATATATATATAATTTATTTTTATAGGCCCCCCAGTATAAACAGTATCCAGCCCCATATAAATATATACAGCCCCCCCAGAATAAACAGAATCTGGCCCCATATAAATATATACAGCCCCCCCCCCCCAGAATAAACAGAATCTGGCCCCATATAAATATATACAGCCCCCCCAAAATAAACAGAATCTGGCCCCCCATAAAAATATATACAGCCCCCCCCCAGTATAATCAAAATCTGCCCCCCATATAAATATATACAGCCCCCCAGAATAAACAGAGTATGCCCCCCCATATAAATATATACAGCCCCCCAGAATAAACAGAATCTGCCCCCCCCCATATAAATATATACAGCCTCCCCCAGAATAAACAGAGTATGCCCCCCCATATAAATATATACAGCCCCCCAGAATAAACAGAGTATGGCCCCCCATATAAATATATACAGCCCCCCAGAATAAACAGAGTATGGCCCCCCATATAAATATATACAGCCCCCAGAATAAACAGAATCTGGCCCCCCATATAAATATATACAGCCCCCCAGAATAAACAGAATCTGGCCCCCCATATAAATATATACAGCCCCCCCCAGTGTAATAAGAATTTGCCCCCCCCATATAAATATATACAGCCCCCCCCCCCAGTGTAATAAGAATATGGCCCCTCATATAAATATATACAGCCCCCCCCCCCAGTGTAATAAGAATTTGGCCCCTCATATAAATATATACAGCCCCCCCCCCCCCAGGAAAAATGGGATCTGGCCCCTTACAAATGTACACAGCCTCCCCAGTAAAAAAGTATATATAGAAGACACCCCCCCTCCGTTTCAGCAGTAATCGTCCCCTAATATATATATGGCCACATTCAATTATTAATTGGGCAATAAAAATAATAAAAGTTGTACTTACCTCATGGCAGGGTGCTCCCATGGCGCGCGGCTCCCATATACACGCAGCTCTTCTGGCAGCCGCGGCTCCGCTGAGTGACACAGGCGCGTGATGTCATCATCTGCCGCCTGTGTCACTGCACTGTACGGAGCGATGCCAGCAGCCGTAAAGGCGCAGCGCCGCTCCGCATGTAAATCGCACCTGTTTCTTAAAGAGACAGGTGCGATTTATCTGAAGGGAGAATTGCCCACATTGGAGCTGCAAAATGCCGCTTTTAAAGAGGGCCGCATTCTGCCGCCCGAGGCGAGATTTTCATCTCGCCTCATGGCAGATGCGGCCCTGAACATACTCGTCCGAGCTTGATGCTCGTTCGAGCATTAGCGTACTCGAAACTGCTCGTTGCTCGGACGAATACTTCGCCCGCTCGAGGAAATGGCATCTCCCGACGTTTTGCTTTTTGGCGGCCAGAAACAGAGCCAATCACAAGCCAGGAGACTCTGCACTCCACCCAGCATGACGTGGTACCCTTACACGTCGATAGCAGTGGTTGGCTGGCCAGATCAGGTGACCCTGGGATAGACTAGCCCCTGCCTGCGCTGCTCGGATCATTCTGTGTCTGGATGCCGCTAGGGAGAGAGCTGCTGCTGGTCAGGGAAAGCGTTAGGGTGTTCTATTAGAATAGTGTTAGGCAGGAGTGATTCTACAAGAACCCAACAGCCCTTCTTAGGGCTACAATAGCGTTATATTTTCCTTTTTTTTGTTTGCTTGTGGCTGGGCTTGCTGGCACTAGCAGTGCAGCTAGTACCATATTGTGAGGAATTTGCTGGGAGACCTGCGACCGTTGTGTTTAGCTCTTAGTGACACACATATCCACCTCAAACACCGAAGTGGGACAATTTATTAGGGGTTTGATTAGAATTAGGCAGAGTCTGCTGATTTATTTTTTTTTTTACCTTTATTTCATTTTATAGCTCAAACTCATCTTGCAAAGCAGTGTGCTTGACTTTGGGACTTAAAATTACCGCTGTGGAAACCCAACCCCAAACCCCCCTTTCACTCATTAATGGGCATACACAGTTGTTGGGTGTAAGGCCACAGCGGCCGCATTTATTATAACAAAACATCATCATTAATCAATAACATTGCATAACATTACAATTTACATTAAATTCAACTAGCAAAGGGGTTCCGGGGGCATCTAAATTGCCATCAAATCCGTTGTCACGAAGTCTCACTTGTCCCCAGCCGTATATGCGCCTGACCAGGGACCCAAAATGGAGACTTCCGCACCTCCTGAGATCCTTGCTCCCAGGAATTCACCATATCTCTGTTAAACAACTATTCGGGGGACTGGACACCCCCCGTGTTACCAGCTCCCCCGTCTCAACACCTCCTTTTTGCCCCCGAGAACCCCTCCTAAATCCGCCGCTGCGACATTAGTTTTGGCCCCCCATCTGCATCCCCTATTTCTACAAAGGGGCGGGTGGGCGGGAAAATTGTTCTTTTCTCCCCAGATTCCAGTGACAGACTGACACTACCTCGTGTCAGTATATTTACAAATATTCCCAAACCCTCCCCTGTACGTGACTGCTCCAGACTTACTGTAAACATCTCCCCCTCCCATCTCTGACCTTCACCTAACCCCTTAGATAGCTCCAATTTAACCCCTTGTCATGCCGCTATTGCGTTACATTGCATTCACTTCATTGCTCCTTTCAGTGTAGGCTACAAAATAGCCATAGGAGAACCCCAACGGCTTACTTAGGCCTACAATAGCGTTATATTTTCCTTTTTTTTGTTTGCTTGTGGCTGGGCTTGCTGGCATTAGTAGTGCAGCTAGTACCATATTGTGAGGAATTTGCTGGGAGACCTGCGACCGTTGTGTTTAGCTCTTAGTGACACGCATATCCACCGCATAAACACCGAAGTGGGACAATTTATTAGGGGTTTGATTAGAATTAGGCAGAGTCTGCTGATTTATTATTTTTTTTACAAAATCCAGTTGTGTGCTGTCAGTGTAGGTTAGAAACTAGCCATAGCAATAGGATAGCATCGTTTTGTTAAAAAAAAAAATAAAAAAAAAAAAATAAACACACAAAAAAAAAAAATTTAAAGTTTACACTTTAATTTGGAAAATGTTTAACCCGAGGGCTAGGGGTAGAGGACGAGGGCGTGGATGTGGGTGTCCAACTACTGCAGGGGTCAGAGGCCGTGGTCCTGGGTGGGGTGAGACACCACCTGCTGATGAGGGACAGGGGAATGCCGCAGAGCTACACTCCCTAGGTTCATGTCTCAAGTTACTGGGACTCGTGGTAGAGCACTGTTGAGGCCAGAACAGTGCGAAGAGGTGATGTCGTGGATTGCGGACAATGCTTCTAGCCATTTGTCCACCAGTCAGTCTTCCACGCAGTCCACCCATGTCACCGAAATCAGCACTCCTCCAGCTCCTCTACCTCAGCCTCCTCCCCCCAGTCTGCCCCCTCCCAGCAAAATTTGGCATTTGAACCAGCATACTCTGAGGAACTGTTTTCTGGACCCTTCCCACAGTCACAAACCACTTGTCCGGTTGCTGCTGAGCAATTTTCCGATGCCCAGGTTTTCCACCAGTCGCAGTCTGTGGGTGATGATGACATTATTGACGTAGTGGAAGAAGTGTGTAAAGAGGTGTCGGACGATGAGGAGACACGGTTGTCAGACAGTGGTGAAGTTGTTGTCAGGGCAGGAAGTCCGAGGGGGGAGCAGACTGAGGGATCGGAGGATGATGAGGTGACAGACCCAAGCTGGGTTGATAGGCCGGGTGAACACAGTGCTTCTGAGACGGAGGCGAGTCCTATAGCAGAACAGGTTGGAAGAGGCAGTGGTGGGGCCAGACGGAGAGGCAGGGCCAGAGCTGGTGCATCAGCGCCAAATGTTGCCCGTAGTCAAGCTCCCGTGGCGAGGGCTAGATTTTCAGAAATCTGGAGGTTCTTTAAAGAAACACCGGATGACCGACGGACTGTGGTGTGCAACCTTTGCCAAACCAGGATCAGCAGGGGTTCCACCACTACTAGCTTAACTACCACCAGTATGCGCAGGCATATGAATGCTAAACACCCCACTCCATGGCACCAAGCCCGTTCACCTCCGGCCGGGCACACCACTGCTCCTTCCCCTGTGTCATCTGCTAGTCAGCCCCCTGCCCAGGACCACGGCTCAAACACCTCCCATGCGAAAACCCCATCTTCGCCTCCACGATCCTCCACAGCATCCACCAGCATTTCATACCCCTGACGCTGGAGCGCAAAAGGAAGTATAGCGCAACCCACCCACACGCCCAAGCCCTCAACGTCCACATCTCCAAGTTGCTTAGCCTGGAGATGCTGCCCTATAGGCTGGTAGAGACCGAGGCCTTTCGAAACCTCATGGCGGCGGCCGCCCCTCGGTATTCGGTCCCCAGCTGCCACTACTTTTCCCGATGTGCCGCCCCAGCCCTGCACAAGCTCGTGTCAGAGAACATCATCCGTGCCCTGACCAACGCCGTTTCTGACAAGGTCCACCTGACCACGGACACGTGGACGAGTGCTGCCGGGCAGGGCCACTATATATCGCTGACGACACATTGGGTTAACTTGGTGGAGGCTGGGACCGAGTCTGACCCTGGGGCTGCTCATATACTGCCGACACCGAGGATTGCGGGGCCTACCTCGGTCCAGGTCTCAAAGGCCTACTATGCCTCCTCCTCCTCCCACCCCTCCTCCACCTCCTCCTCCTCCGAATTACCATCCGTGGGCATGGCGCCATCAGTCGGTAGCTCTAGGCACAGCAGCAGTGTCATCGCTAAGCGACAGCAGGCGGTGCTCAAACTGCTGAGCCTAGGCGATAAAAGGCACACCGCCCAAGAGCTTCTACAGGGCATCACAGCGCAGACTGATCTGTGTCTGGCACCGCTGAACCTGAAGCCAGGCATGGTTGTGTGTGACAACGGCCGTAACCTGGTGGCGGCTCTGCAACTCGGCAGACTGACACATGTGCCATGCCTGGCCCATGTGATAAATCTCATAGTTCAGCGTTTCCTCAAGACATACCCCAATCTGTCTGATTTGCTCACGGAGGTGCGCCGCATCTGTGCGCATTTCAGGAAGTCCAGCACAGATGCTGCCACTCTCAGGGCAGCGCAGCGGCGCCTCCAACTGCCCGCTCACCGACTGTTGTGCGACGTGCCCACGAGGTGGAATTCAACATTAACCATGTTATCCAGAGTTTACCAGCAGCGCAGAGCGATTGTAGACTGCCAGATGTCAACTTCCACCAGAACTGGTAGTCACGTCAGTCAGCTTCCTCAAGTCTACAATGAGGAGTGGACGTGGATGTCTGATATCTGTCAGGTGCTGAGTAACTTTGAGGAGTCAACACAGATGGTCAGTGGCGATGCCGCCATCATCAGCCTCACCATCCCGCTGCTTGGCCTGTTGAAAAACTCTCTGGTCAGCATGAAGTCGGAAGCTTTGCGCTCGTCACAAGAGACGGGGGAAGAAGATTCCCTTGTTGATAGCCAAAGCACCCTTAGGTCTGTTTCTCAGCGCATATCGGAGGAGGTGGAGGAGGATGAGGAGGAAGAGGAGGAGAATGTTGGCGAGACAGAAGAGGGGACCATTGTTCAGTCCTTCACTGTTCAGCGTGCATGGGCAGAAGAAGAGGAGTTGGAGGAGGAGGAAATGGGCAGTCGTCCTAAATGATCACACAGCTCCCTACAACTACTGGGTTTCAAAGCTGGACATGTGGCACGAACTGGCGCTGTACACCTTGGAGGTTCTTGCCTGCCCTGCCGCTAGCGTGTTGTCCGAGCGGGTTTTCAGTGCAGCTGGTGGCATCATCACCGATAAGCGTACAAGCCTGTCGACTGACAGTGCTGACAGGCTGATGCTTATTAAGATGAATAAAGCCTTGATTTCTCCGCATTTTCATTCTCCACCAGGTGAAAGAAGCTCAACCTGAATAATGTATGCACTCCTCCTCCTTATTGTCCTCCTTCTCCTCCTCTTTGTACACTAAAGCATAGGAAACTGGCTATTTTTTGGCTCTGGCTCTAGCTATAGTACTCTATGTATTTAATTTTTCTGGAGGGCCACCTACCCGGTCCTCTGTTTTAAGCAATTTTTGGGAGTGCCACATACAGGCACTCAATCTATTTAATTTTTCTGGAGGGCCACCTACCTGCTCCTCTGGTTTGAAAACTTTTTTGGACTGCCACATACAGGCACTCAATTTATTTAATTTTTCTGGAGGACCACCTACCTGCTCCTCTGGTTTGAAAACTTTTTTGGACTGCCACATACAGGCACTATCCAAATTAAATTGTCTCCATAGCAGCCTCCACATGTCGTCTTTTTAGCTGGCTCCACACGTTGTCTCCATTTCTACCTCCACACGTCATCGCCATAGCTGCCTCCAAAAGTCGTCCATATAGCTGCCTCCATACATGGTCTCCTTATCAAACGAACTGTGTCAGGCAGAATTTTGGGTTGTTTTCATGGATTCCACATCAAACTTGTTAACTTTGTTGCCACCCTGCTGTGTAATCCACAAAATATACTGGCAAACTTTTATCATTTACCGATTTTATTTCAGCGCTTCTTGCGCATCTGTTTACATTCCCCTCACCCACCATATCGCAAACTTATAAGAACGCTACTACACTTGATCTTATACAAAAGGTTCTTAGAAGTGCTGTTCGGGGAGTAGCCTAGAGACAGGGGCTTGGATTGGCGAAAGCTCGCCTGGCAGCGGAGCGCCAGCTCCATCTCAAGATCCAACTAACATAGTTTTAACTGCAGCACCTTTAATCTACTACTAGTTCACTGGCTCCATACATCGTCCCCTTATCAAACGAGCTGTGTCGGGCAGAATTTTCAGGTGTTTCACCAGATACATAGTGGAACTCGGCCCATCTGTCGCCGCCATGCTGGAGACCTGAAGTTGCAATCATAGCAGCGCAATATGAATGCCCCATACTGTCGCTCTTAATCATGGAAGTCGTCTCCATGGCTGCCTCCACATGTCGTCCCCTTATCAAAAGAGCTGTGTCATGCTCATTTTTCGGGTGTTTCACCAGATACGTTATGGAACTTGGTCACTATGTCGCCACCATGCTGTGTTATCGACTAAATATACCGTCAACCTTTTGTTCACATAGGAAATCATTTCACCTCCTTTGGTTAAACCTGAGTCCATTTAGGGTATGTCGCCATGCCACTCTCTAGCCTGCCACTGCTGCCGCTGCCTCTGCATGCCGTCCCCTATAGTGTCAGGGTCAATTATTGGATGTTTTAGATGCTATCTAGCCTCATTCGGTCACTCTGTCATAGCCATGTTGTTGCCCATAATTTTGGCATAATGGTGCGATTAAGCAGCCTCAGAGGCATCCATGCATGCTGCCCCTGCTGTTTCCTGTCCATTTCCGTGGTGTTTCCATCCTTTTCTGAGGTTCCCAGGTGTTTGGCCAAGCTTCCCTGTGCAGAGCCTTGGTCCCCTTGAAAAATGGGGCTCGTTATTCGAGACGAGCATTCGAGCATCGGGAAAAGTTCGTCTCAAATAACGAGTACCCGAGCATTTTAGTGCTCGCTCATCTCTATTAATGATCAATTTGTTGTTTTTTTTTTAACTTTTGGCCCAGCAGGACGATTACAGGACAATTTCAGGAGTCGTAATAATAATGTACAATGAATCTCTACATCCACTATTACTAACTCATGATATTTTTGCCGCGGTGTCTTTGTGATGCTGACATTTTAGTGTCCTTTTAGCTACACCATTGCTGCTGTTAATAGTATAGCCTTGTATGCAGTTTTGGGAAAAATATAATATAGGAGACCTTTGGATCAAATTGATTTCTGTATGTTTTCTGAAAGCTTGGAAATAACACTGAGATCTGAGGGAAAAGTGGGGTAGTAAGATCGAAAATATAGAAAGTAAATGCCATTCCATTATCCCTGTCATTTCAGCAAATGTTAAAACATGTATGTGTAGAGTACATGTATAATACACACATATACTTCATATAACATTTACAATTGGAGTTTAGATGCGTCACTGGGAAAGCTTGTTTAAGTAGTCAACTAAAATTTGTTGGACCTGCGGTAACCTCATCCTGAATTGATAATGATGTTACAAATATTCTTCAGAGCTCCTGTTTTGTCGTTAAAGGGGTGTTCCCATTTAGGCAAATTAAAGTTATTGTTTCTACAATAAAAAGTTATACAATTTTCCAATAAACTTTATGTATCAATAATTTGCTGTTTTTTAGATCTCCGCTTGCTGTCATTCTATAGGAAGATTCAATGTTTACTTCAGGGGATAGAAATCTGACCATGGTCACACAGGTGCACCGCTCGTTATATCATAGACAGTAATCAGAGCTGTGTGATATAACGAGCCGCGCACCTGTGTGACCACGGTCAGATTTCTGTCCACTGGAAGTGAACATAGAAGCTTTCTATAGAATGACAGCAAGCAGAGATCTGTGAGGATTTGATACAGAAGGTATATAGGAAACTTTAATAACTTTTAATTATACAAACAATAACATTTATTTGCTGAAATGGGAAGACCCCCTTAAGACAAAACACAGTTGTCACACATGGTTCACCCGAATTTGCCCTACGGAAAAGAATTTCGGACACATTTCACCCCACCTGTCAGTTGAATGAAATGGATACAGAACTTGGACAAGCACTGTAGGATATCTGTTGTAAACCAGACACAGAGGTGGAAATACATTAAGATTTGAGCGCCATTCTTAAAATCCCCCCTGGTCCAGTGCTCATATTCAGTAAGAGGATTCATTCTCTTAGTGGATACAGGTAAGATCTCCGGCAGCTCCGACCTGTGGACCAGGTCTAAACTGGCAGAGTTTTTTGCTCTGGTCTCTTCAGGTTTTCGGGTTGAGACTATAGTAAATGTGGCAGGCCGAGCGTTCATGCCCCTGTCCGCCCTCAGCCCACCGCGCTCCCTGCCCCTACTCTCCCATAGTGGCACGCGGAGCGAAGTGGCCCAAAAACTGGTGGAGAATGAATTTCCTGGTCTCTGTCTTGATATAGAAGCTAAATTGCATAAACTTGAATGGATTTCGGCTGCGGTGGGAATGCATGACTGAAGAAGAGGTTGCAGCACATACTGTAGCACTACGGTACAGAGGGTTGCTGTAGTCTGGACAAGATTCCTAAAAAGAAGTTGGAAAGTACTGTATTATTCGGACGCACAATAAATCCTTTGATTTTCTCAGAAATCAAAGGCGCGCCTTATAGTCCAGTGTGCCTTATATATGAACTGTACTTACAGACAACAGCGGCCTTCAACTGTGCACAGGTCTTCCACCTGCTGGTCATTCATCCTTATAATCAGGTGCCCCTTATAATCCGGTGCACCTTATATATGAACTGAGACATTTATGCAGGCATTTATTGATGGTGCGCCTTATAATCCGGTGCACCTTATAGTCCGAAAAATACTATTCCATGGGTCATTGGGTCACGGCAGGCAACTCTCCCACATCCGTGGCAAAACCTATTATCATAATACAATCCTTATTTTAATATGGATCCCTTTGTCTCCATTCTATTCTACTAGCTGTATAGTCAACACACGTCCTACTAAGTGTGTGGTACAGTAAGAATCACCTTACTAGAACAGGTTATACTTTTAATGATTTTCTAAATTTTCAAAAGGTTTTCGCTGGAGTTTGGTTGCTAATAAGCATTGGAAAATAATGGTTGGGGAGCAGTAAAGTTGGTACTACTTTATTGTTAACCCTTTTCTTACTGCACAGCCTTTTTAAAGAGAACCTGTCCCCTATTCTGGCAACCAATTACAGCACAGCTTTCATTTTACCAGTTAATTAATATTTTAAAGGGGAGATGTAATTGGTTGGGCAACTAAGAACATTTTTACTCCTAGACAGCTTGATAAATTTGCCCCTTTTGTGTTGTGCCTCCTAAGTTATAGACACAGTATCTAGCATCAGAATGATGCCCTTTTACCATTGGGGTGTCCCCAATTGGAGTTTGTTCTCACACAGTCTTTAAGGATGGGACCTGCATTGGGGACTGACCCATTATATGCAACTGGTTTATTCAGACATGCTCTATATTAGTGAGAGATAAGGATGAAAAACGCCCCACTGAACTAAAAACATTCTGTGCCCATAAGGTAATACCGCAATGAGGAAGACTTTAAATATACACAATTATGAACAAAAGCGATAAACTTACACAACAAATAGCACATAACAGATCTAATGGTTCATTTATAATTCATTAAGTAACTTATGTGTATGGAAGATGCTAAGAACGCATATAAATATGTCTCCTGCGTTACTATATTGCCGGACGCCAGCACGTATTTATGGAAGCGGTAGTTACAAGTGACGGCGATAACATAAATTGTGTGTTTATTGCTAAAACGGCATTCTCTGAGCACATTTGTATTCAGTATTACTGAATTGTCAGTGCTGTAGTAGCAGTTTTGTGTCCAACTCGAGAATTCTTCTATTGCAAAGAATCGTAAATCAAAAGGCGCCTTCACTGCAATTTTTAAAGCCACGGCGCTCCCTTTATCATAATCACCCCCACATGAAACGTCTAGATTGGGGATGTGATATATATGGGGAATGGATCACAACAGGCGCAAACATATTGTAATTTCACATAAGATCCATTGTTTATCATTCAATATCCACATGCTTTAAAGGAATTTTGCAGCCCTAAAATTTGATACTGATGACCGATTTGCAGGATAGTTCATGGAATCAGATTGATGGGTGCCAATGTGGTGTTCCAGGTAACCTCTTGTTCCGGGAAAAGGGAGCAATCATGCCTTTGTCTTGTTTATTAATAAAGGGAACCTGTCATCAGGTAGGTCATTTTTACATGATGCCAGGTACCAATAGTTCAGTTCAAATGACACAAGTTGTCTTCCTCAATGATGTAGGACCCACATATAACACCAACATCTTACAGGAGATACACAGCAAACCCTGCATTCAGCCAGCCATGGGAAGAGGGTGAGCAGACCCCCATATTCAAGATAGGAGCAAGTCCTATGGTTGAGGACCACATCTTTCATGAATTTATAACATGATGTAAAAATATGAGAATATCCCTTTAAGGCTACATTCACACATGTGTGCCCGCCGAGCTACAAGTTGGCACACAGGAGAGGAGGGGTGGGTGAGCGCTGCTCGCCCCCGGCCCTCTACATAGAGATACAAGTCATGTCCTATCTTTTTACGGGTACGGAGTGGTATAGTGCCGCACGTGGGCGGCACAGTACCACTCCTTACTGCGCCATGCATCCATTGACGGCCTATATGGGATGTATATACGTATATAATGGTCGTGTGAATATAGCCTAGCCTTATATGTATAGCCTTATAGAGGACGTTTCCTCTTCCACCAGCTCCAATGCTTTGCAACCTTTCAAAGCCATCGCTTCACTAATTTAGGCACAGTACAGAGTTTTCCACTAGACCGCACCTGGATATGACAGTAAAATGCCTAAATCACACATTGAATGGAACAGCAAATGTCAATGATAGCTGTAGCACCAGAATAATCTGAGGCACAACTATTAAACGGGTGCAACAGGTTAATGGAGGTGGTTAATGGTTAACTTTAAGATCGTAGCAACTACGGTGGCCAATCACATGCCAGATTGGCATCTCTGCAGCCTATCATGCAACATGTCCAAGTTTTGTCCGGGTTAGGGGAAGCGACCTGAAAAAGAACAGCGAATTTTAGGAAAGGTTGTGTGGGGGTCAAACTAAACTTTGTGTCAAGACCAGTAAGACATAGGCATGCCCCTGTTGCAAAGACCTCAAAGACAATAAAGAAATTAGCATTGTCAACAAGTACTTGGTTTTTCAGTAGGGGTCTTTGGTTATGAGTGGTAGAGTCATTTTTTATCGCATTGTGGGTAAAATCTAATAGTTTAACACTAATACAACGACTTGTATACTTTCTTTGTGCTTTTGATTCTTTAGACCTTATTCACACATTGCAGGTCCAACCAAAGCTGCATTAAAAAATATAATGGGAAGTTGAATATCTTCTCTTCTTTGCTTTCATTCCTGATTTGGCCATTCCAAATACTGATGGATGTCAGCAATGTGTGAACAGGGCCTTAGAACACATCTTAGTTTTCATGTCTACACCTTCTTTGTTCCCATTAATCATGTGCCTCTGCCGTAAATGGAAAGTTGAAAGGTTTTAGTGAACAGTGAGCTGTGAGATGTATCTAGCCTTATTGGAAAGTAACAAGAATCAGTCATTGTGATTTATGAACACGAGGCCGGGATGTCATAAAAATCAGGGCTTGCTGTGACCTTTTGTCCGAAAAAGAGCAATCAATGACAGCTGAATTTACCTGTCTTATATTACTCAGGAAAAGTCAAACCTGCCACAAAAATGGCAGATAAAATCTTCCTGGTTATGTGTACAATGTAGCGTATATGTTAGCTAGGGAATGTGGCATAAGGATTAATGTCCAAAATTGGCCACCAGACAATGATGTAAGGAGTCATGAGGCAGAGTATAGCCATGCTGGCCTGACCCCTCCTGGCATAGTTCATGCCCCAGACTCAAGGAACATCATCACAAGTATGGGGGCTGCTGCAGCAGGCAGCTTGTGATCATGTTCTTGTCCTATGGAAAAGTAGCCAAGCCAGGAGGTGACTCTTCTCCGCCCCCATGACTCCTTCAATCCTTTTTAGACAGAATTCAATGTTCTGTCCTACACAGAAGGCTGGTGATAGCTGTTATGCCTAAATCCTAAAGCAGATCTATTAATTATGCAAGATTACATAAACATCTTGTTGTTTGGATGTGTTCAGCTTATGCTCCTGGATAGTTCCTCTTTGCCCAATATACATTGCATCCAGTAGAAAACGCTGGAGGTCCAGATGCAACTGTAAGGCATCGATCCCTGGTGTCCATTCACAAACCGTAGGTGTTTCCTGCAGCCGGGTGCTGGCTACATTAGGATGCCAGAGCCTCCTGATATATCTGGCATGGCAGAGGCTGGGGTTTTCATCATATGCTAGTGCACGATCCACTAGTGTAGGATAAATTCCCCCCATTGTCTCGAGTATGACCTATATCATAGAAAGAGAAGTTTTTTCATGAATTTTGACTGGAATAATTGGAATAATTGTATATGTTAAACATCAACTTACTTTTGTTGTAAAATAGAGCATCTAACAAGTATATACACTCACCGGCCACTTTATTAGGTACACCTGTCCAACTGCTCGTTAACGCTTAATTTCTAATCAGCCAATCACATGGCGGCAACTCAGTGCATTTAGACATGTTCAAGACAATCTCCTGCAGTTCAAACCGAGCATCAGTATGGGGAAGAAAGGTGATTTGATGCCTTTGAACGTGGCATGGTTGTTGGTGCCAGAAGGGCTGGTCTGAGTATTTCAGAAACTGCTGATCTACTGGGATTTTCACGCACAACCATCTCTAGGGTTTACAGAGAATGGTCCGAAAAAAAAAACATCCAGTGAGCGGCAGTTCTGTGGGCGGAAATGCCTTGTTGATGCCAGAGGTCAGAGGAGAATGGGTAGACTGGTTCGAGCTGATAGAGAGGTAACAGTGACTCAAATCGCCATCCGTTACAACCAAGGTAGGCAGAAGAGCATCTCTGAACGCCCAGTACGTCGAACTTTGAGGCAGATGGGCTACAGCAGCAGAAGACCACACCGGGTGCCACTCCTTTCAGCTAAGAACAGGAAACTGAGGCTACAATTTGCACAAGCTCATCAAAATTGGACAGTAGAAGATTGGAAAAAACGTTGCCTGGTCTGATGAGTCTCGATTTCTGCTGCGACACTCGGATAGTAGGGTCAGAATTTGGCGTCAACAACATGAAAGCATGGATCCATCCTGCCTTGTATCAACGGTTCAGGCTGGTATTGGTGGTGTCATGGTGTGGGGAATATTTTCTTGGCACTCTTTGGGCCCCTTGGTACCAACTGAGCATCGTTGCAACGCCACAGCCTACCTGAGTATTGTTGCTGACCATGTCCATCCCTTTATGACCACAATGTACCCTGTAACATCTGATGGCTACTTTCAGCAGGATAATGCGCCATGTCATAAAGCTGGAATCATCTCAGACTGGTTTCTTGAACATGACAATGAGGTCACTGTACTCAAATGGCCTCCACAGTCACCAGATCTCAATCCAATAGAGCATCTTTGGGATGTGGTGGAACGGGAGATTCGCATCATGGATGTGCAGCCGACAAATCTGCGGCAACTGTGTGATGCCATCATGTCAATATGGACCAAAATCTCTGAGGAATGTTTCCAGCACCTTGCTGAATCTATGCCACGAAGAATTGAGGCAGTTCTGAAGGCAAAAGGGGGTCCAACCCGTTACTAGCATGGTATACCTAATAAAGTGGCTGGTGAGTATGTAAGATGTATAGAAATAAGATATACTTTATATCCAGGCAATACTTTTCTGCTGCTTTTATAGTCTTAATTTTGAAATGCAATCTACTTTGAGCCATATACTCAGCACTGCCTTCCCTGACCCATTTGTGTTAAACTGTTACATCATCTACACATCTCTGACAGTGTCAGCCACCCTTCCAGACATTGGCCACTGGGTTACCTTTGCTCCATGTTCCTACTCCATCTTTCTCTAATGATCTTAGAGCCTCTTCGAAGGGGCCTGAGTCCTTCATGCTGACAACACTTTCTATGGATCTAGGTCTTGAACTTTTGTGCCTCCCTGATAATAACCTAGGTTCTTCCCGACTATGAGCTCATGTTGCCCACTTACTGACCACATTGAACTCCACCAACCTCAGCTTCTGATTCATGTTTTCCTGATATCTTGGTATCTCTTGACCTGCATATACCAGAACTACTCAAAGAGGTAGTGACCTGGTTGCCCTGCTCCAGAAAATCCAGATCACTGTTACAGGTGTTAAAGGATGAATAGCAAAATAAGTAGGCCCTTAATACAACCTATATGATGTTGTCAGAATTATTAATATTTCAGACATGCATAGTTAAGCACAGGCTGACCTTATTTTTTATAATTTTGTGAATTTGGGACCTAAATAAGAATCCTATTGTATGTAAGTAAATGTAAGAGAGCCATTTTTTAAGCCTGAAGGACTATAAACAAATAGCATAAATAGTTATTTATATAGAATTTCTATATTGGATGGAAAGTTTCCAACCCTGGCCATCTTTCATCCTGCCCAATCTTGTCACAAAGGTTAAACCTAGTTTTCTAATAATCGGCAATGTATTCACTTGAGAAAGAGACTGTTTTCAGGTCATAGTTCATGCATTCCGTCTTTATTTAGAAATCAGGAGGGAAATCTCACCAGTGTAATACTCCCTTGGAAGCTTCAATAGATTACAGTCAATAACTATTATATAAATCACTTGGACATCATCTGAGCTAAGAAGACAAATGGCAGCTTTTTACTTTCCATTCCATGATTATCTCTCCATTGTACATTGATCTGTGTGCAGTGAAGTGGCCAGGGAGCCTTCAGGACTTCTTACCATTGAGGTTCTGTAGAATTTGGAAACTATCCCATACGGACTTCTATGTGACCAAACACAAGAAGGTACCAGCGCTCCAGGAGATTTGAAGATAAAAAAAAAATTCTTTGTTGTAATCCAAGTAAAAACTGAAGCATGGCAAGGTGCATAGGAAAGTGGACTCCCAGGCTATAACCAACGCGTTTCACTCATGTAGAGCTTAGTCATGGTTTTATGAACTCCTAACTATGGAAGAGCAATTTAAAGCTTGCGCCCTGGAGCTTTAAATTTTTCTTCACGGTGCATGTAAGTGCATGGCTTGCGACACAATTTTTAATGTTAAAACCCGCGCGTTGTCCGAATCCGTCGGATTGTCCGAAGGCATGCCCACCCCCATTTGTGTCGTGTGAAACCCGGCTCCGATGCGCCAAAATCCGATCACTTGAGACAAAAAGCCCTTCTAAATGCGGCGCACATTGGGAATAATCGGATATTCCGACAATAGTGCGGTCCGTGGACCCTTAGTAAATGAGCCCCAATGCCATGGATAAATGCCCTACATCAAAGTGCATATAACTGTATAGGGATTAAAGGGTAAAAACCAAGGAGGTTAATAAGTTAGCACCCTTAGAAAATTCAAAGTAGCCAGGTGGTACGGTAGGTCCACATCACATATACAGTGTGGGGGAGATTTATCCGAAAGTGACTGAGAGCAAAACAGTTGAAGTTGCTCATGGCAACCAATTAGAGCTCAGCTTTCATTTTCCCACAGATGTTTATAAAATAAAAGCTACGCACTGATTGGTTACCATGAGAAACTGGAAAAGTTTTGCTCTTAAAAAATCCACTCCTTTGTATGTATGTATATATGCATTTGAATGCTCTGCAATTATACTCTGTGCATTGCTATGTTACCATATAGTGCTGGCTTATGCTCGTCCTACATGAGGGGTTCTGAGTAGGAAGTCCAACATCCCCCACCGGGGCCTAGCCTTTTCTGGGTGTCAGCCTTTTCTGGGTGTCCTGGAGACAGCCAGGGCCCAGAATACCGGAGTGGCTGGCTAGTGCGGCCTTGGACACTCTGTGGTCACGGTGCTTGGTATGGGGACCGGAGGGCTGTCCTGAAGACTGGCAGGTCTCCAGTAGGGGGTGTGTGCAAGAAATAAGGAGGGAGAGGCTGATGTACTGGTACTGATAGTAGATGCAGGCTGGGCTGGTGCAGATGGAACTGAGTCCGGATGGTGGAGCTGCAGCTGTGGGCTTGAGTCCCTGGACTTGCCCGTGGTGCCAGGCAGTAGCCCTGAGGCAATAGAATTTCCTGAAGTTAGGACAGTGGCTGTGGCAGCACTGACATGTTGTGCTCACTCTGGCTTGACCCTGTAGACTGAACAGACCTCATGCTTCTGCCCAACAGGGGTTTATACATTTCCCTGGTCAGGTGGTAGCACCTCTCCATTTACCTTCCAGCTTTACTTACAGAAACATCATTGGACAATCACATATCACAATTAACTGTTGCCCCACCAGGCAGTAGCTACAGCTGCAATTACACAATATCCCTAGTTCTAGAAACTTCCAAGAGAGGTGATCAATCTCCCTAACAGCTCCTGACCTATGGAGAGCGCTATCTGCAACTACCAGCCTGCCTATGCATTGGCAGGGGTGTTGCAGAAGCCTCATTATTATTTAAGTACATACTCAGAGGAGCACTCTTATAAACCTTCCCACATGTAATTTTAAGCATGTTATTGCTGTATAACATCCCCCTACTTCTATAACGGAACAGTTGACTAAGAAGATTCATTTTCTACCATTTCTAAAGGGAAGACTATTGATGAGGGAAACACGTACCGTACAGCAGAATGTTACCAGAAATCAAAGCATGGCATTAAAAAAAACTCTTCTCCTAATGTAATGCGGAACCCTTGGCCCGGGGATTGATTCTGCATTCATTGGTTTTAATATATGTTCATGTTTCTTTAATGTCTCTGATAATGGACGCCTGATTCTTTAGGACCAATTTGTTAGAACTCAGAGGAGATTAAAAATGTGTAAATGTTATTGAATGAAGCTTTTATTTCACAGGCTTTAGAGAAAAAAAATGAAATGTCAGAAGCAACATGTAGCATGCTGGCATCATAATGAGATGAGAACCACAGAATAAATGTGAAATAAGGTCCAGGCCTATTCATGGCATGATGGTTGGATCTGTCTCTGCCGTTGCTGGTATTAGAATTTTCCCTGGGGGGTAGAAGTGGGAGAGACAAATATTTATCTGTGGTTATTTGAAAATGTTTTAGATATATATTTATGAGAAGTCTAAGGGTTTACAAATATAATAAAATACATCTGTTCCTCAACACACTGTCATCCATGACCTTTCCCATGTTTGTTTGCCCGCTTTTTTTTTCTCCCATCCTCCCGAAAGTCAGAACTATTTTTTTTTTAGTTTTCCATTTACAGAGATATTTCAGTAACAAATTGTACTTCCTGTCCAAACGGGGGACAATATCTGTCCCTGACTATTTGCCAGGCCTTGCACTAAAAAGGCGGCAACTGGACAATAGTCCCGACTCTGACAAAAAACAAATGACAAACAGACAAATTGGATTAAAACAAAGATGGCGGTGAGATACACAATCACGAGGCAAAGAATAGTCAATAACATAAGAAGGGTCAGAGTGTACAGCAATAAGCACAAATAAGAAAGTTCTAGTACATGTAGCCTGTGACCAGTATTGCCAACTTGAAGTCAGGAAGTCACTTATATTAAGTTCCTGGATGCCACCACTGATAGGTTGAGCCACCCATCACTCAAACAACATCTTAAACACACACTCAGCTCCAAGATGTAACAATGCCCTCTGCAGGGTAAAAACCTGGGTATGGACTAGTCATGGCAAGTACAATGAGATGCACTTGCAGCAGATCTGGCTTTGCCTTTGGCAAAAGTCACAATCCCCTGTATTGTACTGGGAAGCTGGAAAAAAATTCCAAATGCAGTAAGATTGACGGAAAAGCACATTTTGCTGTTTTCTTATAGGCTCTGTTTTCACTGCTTTCCTTATGACACATCCCTTTTATTCTTAGGTAACTATTATCTTGAGGTCCCCTAGGGTACTTTAAACCTAAGGGGTATGCCTCAGAATTAGAATTCTGATTGTTCTATGACAGCCACATGTGATGATAATCCAAGTCAACAGGGTGGCATCCATGGGCCGCCAGCACCAATGGTTGACCTCTGCCAGCACCAATCGCGGTTGTTTTAAAGTCTTTCGAGCTGACTGTCTACAAGGGACATTGTCAGCTGTCTTGAATGTTTTCCATTTTTATAATCTTTCGGGGACATTTATCATATGCTGGCGCTTGTGCCCCATCGCTGCATAGTCGCCTCGGGATACATGAAGAGGCGGAATGCGCAGGATGCTGCGCTGCATTTATTCTACGCCAGGCTAGGAATAGGCTAGCATTTGCATTTATTTCAGGGCCTCTGTGCCACGTCAGTGATAAATATGCCCCTTCCTCTCTATAGAATGATGGTCTTTGAAAAATGGTCATCTGGACAATCTCTTTTCAGGCTCAGGCCTCTTGTTTGAGGTTCGGTGAGCCTTGGTAAACCCCAACTGAACAGGTCCACTCATCACTAATGAAGACTTACAAGACAATAGATACTTTGGGGGTTATTTATCATTAGGCAGCTCCTTGGGTCAGTTCTATGTCTATTTTTAAAGCTCCGCTGCCCATCAGATGCATTAATGTAGCTTTGGCCCTTTAATAAATGTTGTTATGTTTTATTTTTCAAAAAGTCTCAAAATGAATAAAAAGTCCCAGCACATAGACGAGCAGGGGACTGGAGTAACTATGAGACTTTATACGAGACTTTTTGAATCTGGCTTTGCTTGGTGTTGCACTAGAAGTAGTTCAATGTATACACCAGATTAATGAAGAGGTGTATATAGTCCTGCGAGACTTTTTAGTAGTGAAAAGTCTCAAAAAACCTCAATGCAACTACTTTCAGACTTTTTTACACCAAAAAAGCACAGGAAAGTCAATGATAAATAACCCCCTCTATCTTTATTTCTAGGACTGAGACATCTTTTGGATGTCTTTTGTAATGATCACGACTGGAATTCCCATCACAAATGATCACATGTATCCAGTCTTTCTTCTTTACTTACGAGGCCACAATAAATGAGCCTCATAACCTCTACACTTAGCCAACCCTTGACTCTATGTTGTCAGTTATGCTTGTACACATAATATATTGCCATGGTAACAGAATGTAAAGGAAGCTGCCCTTTAAACCTGAAAATGTGCAGAATTTAATTTATTCATAAATTCAGCTGGTTGCCTGTAACCTAGAACCATCAAACAGAGGTTGTATTTCTAAAATAATTATGAAAAATTGTTTATTTTCAGCTAATTTAGCTCATTAGCTTTAGATATTAAATACGTTGGTAATTATTGGTTGTTAGTCAAAGCTGCAATTTCATTTACACAATATTTTATGGGTAAAAGAATTTATAAAATGAACATCAGAAAGTTATATGTTGGGGTCAATTCTCCTACACAGTAATATATTAGAATATCAACAATATAAAGGTAGATCTATCAAATACAATAATATAAAGATGAAAAAAATACACTTTTCTCTCTTCGTGACCTTATTTGACTAATAAGATGCAGAATGTTTCTGCTTTAAATAGTATTTTATTGGAATTTTTATAAAACATATGGGTGCCTTCTGCTGTTGGTTTGTGTACCCTCTGCTCTAATGTCTCACTTTTTTTTCGTAAAAACTTTTTTTGGGTCACCGTGACCATCGTTAGTAATTGTTCCTGAAAATACAGTAAATTGGGGTTCAATATTCCATAAAGGTGGTTGTCCACATTTAGCACATTCCAGAAATAATTGATATGGGTTGTGTAAAGAAAAGTTTTAAAATTTTCAAATACACTTTCATTATCAATTCTTTACGGTTTCCAAGATCTCTGCTTGCTGTCATGCCACAGGAAGCTTCATCATTTACTTCCTTTAGATAATCACTGATCCATGGTCATGTGATGTCACACAGGTGCATGGCTTGTTATGTGTGATCACAGCTGTGTGATGCTAATGAGCCGTGCACCTGTGTGACATCACATGACCATGGACCGGGGTTTATCTACAGGAAGTAAGCGATGAAGCTTTCTACAGAATGACTTCAAGCAAGGATTTTGAAAACCAAGACAAATTGATATAGAAAGTATATTAGATAATTTAATAACTTTTCATTACAAAAACAATATTAACTATTTGCTGTAATGTGATTAAAGTGGACAACCCCTTTAAAGCAAAATACAGTGCATACTCCAACAATTTTCTGTGGAACTGCATGTTGGGGTGCATACTCTGCTAGTAATTGACTGAATGGGGCACATTTACTTACCCGTCCCGTTGATCCGGAATGTCCGACGAGGATTCGGAGCTGCCGTGATTCACTAACTCTTTTGCGCCGGCGTATGATAATGTCCACGCCCCCCGTGTCCCGCAGGTGCAGGGTGACTTGGACACAATGGAGCAATTTATTATTGTGATTACAGTTTCTTGGTAAATTAGGCTGAAAACTTGTAATCCGGAATGAAGTATGGGGCAGTAATCTGCCACAGGCTATAATAAATTTGGTAGGCCAGGGCATTCCTACCTTGCTTCATATCAACTTCTCAATTAAGTTGGCATGAAGAGTGCAAAAGTGACAAAAATGCAGGACTATGACTTTTGGATACCTTTTATGGCAGAAATTTCATGTTCATGGTTATTTCCTCCCACTGAGTGTTTGGATATCCATTCAGCAAATGAGGATTAATATGGAGAAATTTAAGATTACGCACCTGATGACTAATAATCCAAAAGCAAAACTGGATGTCACACAGGTGCATGGCTTGTTATGTTGAGAAGCACCTGGGTGTATTTGTAGACCATAAATAACAAAATAACAGCATGAAAAGTCAATTAACTGCCTCTAAAACCAGCAAGACCTTGTCACCTATCAAAAGTGGTCTGGACTCTCAGGGTAGGGATGTAATATTACCACTGTATAAGGCATCGGTTCAGATTTACCTGGAATATGTGGCTCAGTTCGGGGCACCAGTTCATAAAAAGTAGGAACTGGAGCTGGAGAGGGTACAAAGGAGAACCACTCCCGACCCCTAATTGGCGGAGTCTATTAAAGGGTTGAACCAAAATATGTTTAAATTTGTTTGTGCTGATTTATTCCATAATTTCACCATTTTGAACACATGCATGCTGGACCATGCCAAGAATTCAGGATATGTGTTTGTTGTCAAGAGTAATATTGACAGCTTCAATGAGGGGGAAGGTAGAGGTGACTAAATCAATGCTCAAGAAGGGACAAACAAGAGAAATGGAAGACTGAGAAGTTCATTGAAGGGTGACAATTTGTTTCAACAATATGCTGGTCATGAGGCCAATAAAATTATACTCTGACATTGCTGGTCAATAGGCGTGAAAAATTATACTGGTGACCAAGACGACATAAAATTAGATAGAACAAGTTATAATATTGAATGAAATAAAGGTCAATAGACTTAAGTAAGCAAAAAGTCCCAAGAGTGAAAAATAAAACCTTTACAAGGCAGTTGGTTCTGCAGACATATTCTTCCTCTTAAGTCGCTACTCAATAACAGCAAATTGTCATAAGTCATATGTGTCATGTAGAGATGAGCGAACACACTCGTTCGAGCATTAGCGTACTCGTAACTGCTTGTTGCTCGGACAAATACTTCGTCAGCTCGAGAAAATGGCATCTCCCGCCGTTTTGATTTTTGGCGGCCAGAAACAGAGCCAATCACAAGCCAGGAGACTCTGCACTCCACCCAGCATGACGTGGTACCCTTACACGTCGATAGCAGTGGTTGGCTGGCCAGATCAGGTGACCCTGGGATAGACTAGCCCCTGCCTGCGCTGCTCGGATCATTCTCTGTCTGGATGCCGCTAGGGAGAGAGCTGCTGCTGCTGCAGGGAAAGCGTTAGGGTGTTATATTAGCTTACTGTTAGGCAGGAGTGAGTCTACAAGAACCCAACAGATACACACTATTTAAATCATAAACATAACGGTTAGTGTAAACTATACAAATGAAAATTCTAATGAGGGACACAAGGTGCTCCTCTTACCTAATTAAAGGGTTCACTAGCAAAACAGAAGAAGGGACATGTGAGAGGAATAATATGCACAAAAATATGAAGAATTAGTAAACAATTTTTATTGGTCAAAAATACATAATAAAATTACATGTGTTAAAAAAGTGGCTTCAAGAGAGACGAGATTCACATGTGCAGCAACCATGATACACAGGGACAGTAATACATTTTTAGATGTAGGCAAGTGAGGTAACCAACCATTGTAAACTATGCCCGTCCAGACCTCAAAATATCATCATCATCATCCACAAAAAATGTGATAGCATCAAAAACATAGGCATACATGCATAGGTTAAATGTAGTGGTCTGGGTCCTTGTGACCATGAGTACCTGGCTGCAGGAGGGGGACTCCTTGAAGCCACTTGAAGCCACTTTTTTAACACATGTAATTTTATTATGTATTTTTGACCAATAAAAATTGTTTACTAATTCTTCATATTTTTGTGCATATTATTCCTCTCACATGTCCCTTCTTCTGTTTTGCTAAAGAACCCAACAGCCCTTCTTAGGGCTAGAATAGTGTTATATTTTATTTTTTTTTGTTTGCTTGTGGCTGGCCTTGCTGGCACTAGTAGTGCAGCTAGTACCATATTGTGACGAATTTGCAGGGAGACTTGCGAACGTTATATTTAGCTTAGTGACACACATATCCATCTCAAACACCGAAGTGGGCCAATTTATTAGGGGTTTGATTGAATTAAGCACAGTCTGCGGATTTTTTTTTTTACTTTAATTTTTTTTTCAAAACTAAAAGTCATCACAGGCAAAGCACAAAATCCAGTTGTGTGCTGTCAGTGTAGGCTAGAAACTAGCCATAGCAATAGGATAGCATTGTTTTGTCAAAAAAACAAAAACACCAAAAAAACACAAAAAAAATTTACAGTTTACACCTTAATTTTGAAAATGTTGAACCCGAGGGCTAGGGGTAGAGGACGAGGGCGTTGGCGTGGGCGTCCCACTACTGCAGTTGTCAGAGGCCGTGGTCCTGGGCGGGGTGAGACACCACCTGCTGATGAGGGAGCAGGGAAACGCCACAGAGCTACACTCCCTAGGTTCATATCTCAAGTTACTGGGACTCGTGGTAGAGCACTGTTGAGGCCAGAACAGTGCAAACAGGTGTTTCTAGCCATTTGTCCACCAGTCAGTCTTCCACGCAGTCCACCCATATCACCGAAATCAGCACTCCTCCAGCTCGTCCACCTCAGCCTCCTCCCCCCCCAGTCTGCCCCCTCCCAGGAAAATTTGGCATTTGAACCAGCATACTCTGAGGAACTGTTTTCTGGACCCTTCCCAGAGTCACAAACCACTTGTCCGGTTGCTGCTGAGCTATTTTCCGATGCCCAGGTTTTCCACCGGTCGCAGTCTGTGGGGGATGATGACATTGTTGACGTAGTCGAAGAAGTGTGTAAAGAGGTGTCGGACGATGAGGAGACACGGTTGTCAGACAGTGGGGAAGTTGTTGTCAGGGCAGGAAGTCCAAGGGGGGAACAGACTGAGGGATCGGAGGATGATGAGGTGACAGACTCAAGCTGGGTTGATAGGCCGGGTGAACACAGTGCTTCTGAGATGGAGGCGTGTCCTCGACGAGAACAGGTTGGAAGAGGCAGTGCCAGAGAGGCAGGGCCAGAGCTGGTGCATCAGCGCCAAATGTTTCACGTGGCGAGGGCTAGATTTTCGGAAGTCTGAAGGTTCTTTAAAGAAACACCGGATGACCGATGGACTGTGGTGTGCAACCTGTGCCACACCAGGATCAGCAGAGGTTCCACCACTACCAGCTTAACCACCACCAGCATGCGCAGGCATATCAATGCCACCCCACTCAATGGAACCAAGCCCGTTCACCTCCGGCCCGGCACACCACTGCTCCTTCCCCTGTGTCACCTGCTGCCTCTGCTAGTCAGCCACCTGCCCAGGACCCCGGCCCAAACACCTCCCATGCGAAAACCACACCTTCGCCTCCACGATCCTCCACATCCATCCACCAATGTCTCCATGCGCAGCGTTCAGCTTTCCATACCCCAGACGCTGGAGCGCAATAGGAAGTACAGTGCAATGTCAGTGGCGATGCCGCCATCATCAGCCTCACCATCCCGCTGTTTGGCCTGTTGAAAAACTCTCTGGTCAGCATGAAGTCAGAAGCTTTGCGCTCGTCACAAGAGACGGGGGAAGAAGATTCCCTTGTTGATAGCCAAAGCACCCTCAGGTCTATTTCTCAGCGCATATCGGAGTAGGTGGAGGAGGATGAGGAGGAAGAGGAGGAGAATGTTGGTGAGACAGAAGAGGGGAGCATTGCTCAGTCCTTCACTGTTCAGCGTGTATGGGCAGAAGAAGAGGAGTTGGAGGAGGAGGAAATGGACAGTCAGGCCAGTGAGGGGAGTGAATTCTTGCACGTTGGGACTCTGGCGCATATGGCAGATTTCATGCTAGGCTGCCTATTCCGTGACCCTCGCATTCAAAGAATTTATTCCAGCACCGATTACTGGGTATTCACTCTCCTGGACCCACGGTACAAGCAAAATCTTTCCACTCTCATCCCTGGAGAGGAAAGGAGTGTGAGAATGCATGAATACCAGCAGGCCCTGGTGCACAAGCTGGACATGTGGCACAAACTGGCGCTGTACGCCTTGGAGGTTCTTGCCTGCCCTGCCGCTAGCGTGTTGTCTGAGCGGGTTTTCAGTGCAGCTGGTGGTATCATCACCGATAAGCGTACACGCCTGTCGACTGAGAGAGCTGACAGGCTGACACTTATCAAGATGAATAAAGCCTGGATTTCTCAGGATTTCCATTCTCCACCAGGTGAAGGAAGCTCAACCTGAATAATGTATGCACTCCTCCTCATTTCCTCCTTCTACTCCTCTTTGTACACTAAAGCAGAGGAAACTGGCTATTTTTTGCCAGGGCCAACTGGCTCTAGCTATAGTACTCTATGTATTTAATTTTTCTGGAGGGCCACCTACCCGGTCCTCTGTTTTAAACAATTTTTGGGAGTGCCACATACAGGCACTCAATCTATTTAATTATTCTGGAGGACCACCTACCTGCTCCTCTGGTTTGAAAACTTTTTTGGACTGCCACATACAGGCACTATCCAAATTTAATTGTCTCCATAGCAGCCTCCACACATCGTCTTTATAGCTTCCTCCACACATTTTCTCCATTGCTACCTCCACACATCATCTCCATAGCTGCCTCCCGCAGTCGTCCATATAGCTGCCTCCATACATGGTCCCCTTAGCAAACGAGCTGTGTCAGGCAGAATTTTGGGTTGTTTTCATGGCTTCCACATCAAACTTGTTAACTTTGTCGCCACCCTGCTGTGTTATCCACAAAATATACTGGCAAACTTTTATCATTTATTGATATTATTTCAGCGCTTCTTGCGCATCTGTTTACATTCCCCTCACCCGCCATAACCAAAACTTATAAGAACAGTACTACACTTGATCTTATACAAAAGGTTCTTAGAAGTGCTATTTGTAGCCCCCGCCTGCTTTGAAAATGATAATTTTTTCAAAGTTAACACTTCTGGCCCCCAGGCCCATTTTGGGTGGGGAGGAGCCGAGAGACAGGGGCTTGGACAGGCGAAAGCTCGCCTGGCAGCGGACCGCCAGCTCCATCCCAGGATTAGGCAGCCTCAGAGGCATTCATGCAGGCTGCCCCTGCTGTTTTCTGTCTATTTCGCCTCCACAATCCTCCACAGCTTCCACCAATGTATCCATGCGCAACTTTCAACTGTCTATACCCCAGACGCTGGAGCGCGAGAGGATATACAGCACATTATCCCTTTATCAAACGAGCTGTGTCAGGCAGAATTTTGGGTTGTTTTCATGGCTTCCACATCAAACTTGTTAACTTTGTCGCCACCCTGCTGTGTAATCCACAAAATATACTGGCAAACTTTTATCATTTACCGATATTATTTCAGCGCTTCTTGCGCATCTGTTTACATTCCCCTCACCCGCCATAACCAAAACTTATAAGAACAGTACTACACTTGATCTTATCCAAAAGGTTCTTAGAAGTGCATGGAGCTAACAAATTACAGTCAGTATTGCATCTTCTAGCATATTTTACCGACAGAAGATGTTATAGCTACTTTACATTATAATTACCAATCCTCTCCCCATCCTTAATAATAATAATGATTCTTTATTTATATAGCACTTACATTACTGCATTACGCAGCGCTGCACAGAACTTGGCAAATTGCTCCTTACACTTTAACTGTAATCACAGGATTCCATCCATTAGCAAGATTATTCTACAGGAACTTCATGCTTAGGTAAAAATTTCCACTATTGAGAGCAGTAAAGTTTTGCAGAATTTTAATTTTATTGTTGTTTAAGGTAAAAAGGTACAGTAAATAACGCCCCATTCTGACAATGGTGGCAACAGTATATATATAGAAGCAATATGGTGATGTAGCCAGTAGGAAGTGACCCTCACTTTGTATTTTTCACTATATTATTTTTTCCTTTTCCATCATAATAAAACAATATTGAGCTGTTTGTGGTGCCTCGGTGGTGCCCTGCGTGCCTTAACATCTTAATAAATCATATTTCCAAGGGACATCATGCTTTCAATGCTTAGGTTCATAAGCTTGACAATATTTTTTTTCAGTTTTTTTCTTCATATTAAACTAAAAAACAAGACATGGGGCGATGCTGCAGGATTATTCTTCTCTTATATATTAGGTGTTCGAAAAGGGAGAGAATGAAAGCATACTCTGTATGTGATGCAGACCTTGAAGTCTCATTGAGTGATGTAATTCTACATTGTAGTTGCAAGAAATTAAACCATTTACATTGTCTTCCTTGTAAAACCAGCTTTGAGTGGTGGTTATATATATAACCTGGGTCTGGAGACATGGAGGGTGGGCAAAAGGGGGTACAGTTTAGAAATGTATTTGCTGCTGCAAGTGAAAAGGTGGCTTGAGCTGGATGGAAAATCCTAAAGTCTTAAAATATTATGCACTATTTTTGCTGAAGTGCTTTATAGATTGCATGTCTGGTGGTAATTTTGGTATACTTAAGTTGGGGGACCTTGCCAGATGCGTTTCATCCCCCACCCTGACCCAATACCAACACCTCCACATTCTGGAATTGCCCCTATTCTAGAAGGTGAATGTCACGGGTGCCTCTGTGACCCCCCTCCCGGGTCGCAGGGGCACCCGTGCCGCGGTCCATGGCTGCCCCGGGCCCCCGGCATCTTACTCACCCCGTCCCGTTCCCACGCCGACTCCGGCAGCACGGCGCATGCGTCCCCGCCTCCTAGGGCGCGCGCGCCACCTTTGGCAAATTTAAAGGGCCAGTGCGCCACTAATTGGCGCTGGCCATTCTCACCAAATTTACTTAAGCCTGCCTCTTCCTGTATCTCTTGCCGGATCTGTGTGCCTCACAGCCTGAGAGAAAGCTTTATTGCGATTTTCCTGCGTTCCTGTGTCCCTCCGTGTTCCTGTGTTACCTGAGCTCCTCTGTGTTTCCGTGTTCCTGTGTTCCTCCGTGCTGCTGTTCTGTGTTCCCGTACCCCTCTGCTTGGACCTCCTGTTGCTGACCCCGGATTGAACCCTGACGTTGCATCTCTGCCGCCTGCCCTGACTCTGTGCTTGGACCACGAGATTGACTGCCGTTCTTGTACCTCAACCTTAGACAAGTCACGCCTGAGGAACGACCTGGTGGTACCACGCCGCAGCTTGTCTAACCCGCTTTGTGGCAGGCTCTGGTGAAAACCGGGTACAGTTGGTCCAGTTTGTTTCCCGTTTCTGGCGGTCCCTGTGCCATCAACTACAAGTGAAACTGGACTTCTCGTCTGTTTACCATCCTCAGTCCAACGGACAAGTTGAGAGGGTTAATCAAACCCTGGGCTGCTATCTTCGCCATTTTGTTTCCGCCCGACAGGACGACTGGTCCACTCTGCTCCCATGGGCAGAATTTTCCTATAATTCCCTGGATTCGGACTCCGCCCCATTTTTCGTTGTGTATGGGAGACTTCCACTTCCACCCCTACCTCTCTCCGTGTCTGCTGATGTTCCTGCTGTAGAAGAATTGGTAGTGGACCTTAAATCTATCTGGGAACAGACTCGACGGTCTTTGCTTCAGGTGTCTGCCAGCACTAAGACTCAGGCAGATAAAAGACGCAGATCTCCTCCCATCTTCTCTCCTGGAGATAAAGTGTGGCTCTCCTCCAGATATGTCCGGCTGAAGATCCCCAGTTACAAACTGGGTCCACGTTTCCTGGGTCCGTTCGAGGTGTTACAGCGCATTAATCCAGTGGCATATAAGCTCCGCCTTCCCTCCACTATGCAGATCCCGAATTCTTTTCATGTCTCCCTGCTGAAACCTGTCGTCCTGAATCAATTCTCTCGGCATGTACCTTCTCCTGGTCCAGAAGCTGATACTTCTGATGTCTTTGAGGTGAAAGAAGTCCTTGATATGAAGACAGTCAGAGGGAGACGATTCTACCTTGTCGACTGGAGGGGGTTCGGCCCAGAGGAGAGGTCATGGGAACCCGAAGAGAACATACTGGATCGTGCTCTTCTCCACAGGTTCCTTCAGTCCAAGAGGAGGGGGAGGCCGAAGGGGGGGGGGGTACTGTCACGGGTGCCTCTGTGACCCCCCTCCCGGGTCGCAGGGGCACCCGTGCCGCGGTCCATGGCTGCCCCGGGCCCCCGGCATCTTACTCACCCCGTCCCGTTCCCACGCCGACTCCGGCAGCACGGCGCGCGCGTCCCCGCCTCCTAGGGCGCGCGCGCGCCACCTTTGGCAAATTTAAAGGGCCAGTGCGCCACTAATTGGCGCTGGCCATTCTCACCAAATTTACTTAAGCCTGCCTCTTCCTGTATCTCTTGCCGGATCTGTGTGCCTCACAGCCTGAGAGAAAGCTTTATTGCGATTTTCCTGCGTTCCTGTGTCCCTCCGTGTTCCTGTGTTACCTGAGCTCCTCTGTGTTTCCGTGTTCCTGTGTTCCTCCGTGCTGCTGTTCTGTGTTCCCGTACCCCTCTGCTTGGACCTCCTGTTGCTGACCCCGGATTGAACCCTGACGTTGCATCTCTGCCGCCTGCCCTGACTCTGTGCTTGGACCACGAGATTGACTGCCGTTCTTGTACCTCAACCTTAGCCGCCACTGCAGACAAGTCACGCCTGAGGAACGACCTGGTGGTACCACGCCGCAGCTTGTCTAACCCGCTTTGCGGCGGGCTCTGGTGAAAACCGGGTATCACTTAGACTCCGGTCCCAGGTAGTGACTTGAGTCATCGTCTGCAGTGGTCCAGTGGATCCACCACCCGCAAACCTGACAGTGAACTGATTGATCCGGCCCTCTGAATACTGAATATTAAAGGTCATGGGCTCCTTTATATTACCCTACATTAAAAGATCCACTTAATGTGGTTATAAATTGGGATTTGAGGAGTTCCAACTATGATGTCCCATACATTCTAGTTGTCCTGTATTATACTCCAGAGCGGCACTCAGTATCAACTTCTTTTATTCTGGTGTCACATGAAGAGATATTTCCCCGCATGTACAAATATTTTCATGATATGGGTAGTTGGGCAGCCTGGTTCCCAAAGTTTCTAGGTGGTCCTTGGACTCCCAAACCACCTACCAAGTATGATACTGCACAGAAGAGATAATAAAGAGAGACCTTCAGCCCTTGTATTCTGCCCCCAACATGTATACATGAGTCCTTCCAGAACTTCTGAATATCCTCCATAGGTCTTTAAACTGCAGAACTGAATGCACACAGAAAGGACTCCCTCTCCATTCCAATGAAGCTTGGTTCTGGTACTGTATTTTGTCAGTAAATGTCAAACCATTAAAAGAATAAACCAGTGAGGTCCAACGAGCCTGGGGCCCATTGCATTCTTAGTTCGCCCCTGCTCCTTATACAGCCAAGGAGTTTTGCTGTACATGTGTATTGGTGTTAAGTTAGTATAGTTCACTGTAGGACGTCAAGGTGGCCTTGCTTAAACTGGGAACTTTATCTTGGTTTTTCAACACATTGGTGGCTCCACAACAGCATGAGATAATGAGGGGTCTGATTTCTTGTTGTTTGTAGGTAACTGTTTCACCAAAGGTTCTTTTTAACCTATGTAATTGCAAGATAAACTTTTTTTGGACCTTGTACCAAAAACCATGAAAATCCCCAAATCCAGTATTCTCTTTTAATCATTCCTTCAATCAGTATCATCCACTTTGGGGTGTACTGCTAGCTATTTTACCATTTAAACAGATCTCCATATCTCCAATTGTGTCTTATTTGTACTTGTTTTGGCAAGACCATCAGACTCATCATCCTTGCTATTTGCTTCTCAGTTGTTGGTGAACATCCCCCCCAATGGGGTAAGAATTTCCCTTTTTATCAAGGGTCTCACCTACTGGGAAAAAGTACCAAAAGCCTTTGTGTCCATCATGTCTAAACGTGGTCCAGTTGCACAGTAAATGTTGCTCATGAGCTTTTGCTCATGTACAGTAGATCTTGCCAACATCGGCAGGAATTCAGTGTAAAATATTTAATGCCAAAACCTACAAATCTATTCAGATTTGTTGTTAGAAGTCTTATTCATGAAAATGTAGCTTTTAAAACTTCATCCAGAAACAAACCCATTCAATTAGATGGAGCCAATTTTCAATTGCCTAAATTTTGGCAACAAATCTGCCACGTATGAACGCACCCTTCCGATTCTCAGGCTGTCCTTGTATGGATCACTGATTAAATTAATTGGATTCAGTTCTATTCTTTTTAACTTCCAACACTAAAAATAAAAAGGTTATTGGGTTACTATATATCAGGTGGTGTTTTGGCCACAAACACAGCAGCATTCATAAAAAGCGTTGACCCATTCAGTAACGCTGTAAATCCATAACAGGTCACTGTGACCTTGTCTTCTTGGTGATAAAGCATTTCAAAACTTTCGTGACTCTAATGATCAAACCTGACTGGTATAATTATTAGGGTAATAAATGACCCTCTTTTGTTAGGTCACCAGTTATAGTTACCACTTACCTGTGAAAGTTTCTATCTGGTTCTATTAGCAGAACATCAGGTACAGAACAGACTGGGACTTGCCTTAACATTAGAACAAACAATAAAATGTGTGAGCTAAAAGGGGTATTCTCATCTGGGCATTCACATTTAATTTAATTCATCTTCCATATATATGCATTTTATCAATTGAATGTTATCAAAAACTGTAACTGAGTAAAGATAATTTACCTTGGATATAGCCATATTTTCTCTTAGAAACAGAGAACTGCTGTCCTTGGATATGACCACCCCTTCTGGAGTAATTGGGCAAAGAAACAAATTGTTAAATTAAATTAAATGACCATGAGTTACTGCATGTCCCAGAGGCATCCTGTGGTAATAAGTGCTGTTTCGAGGGGGTTGGGCGCCTCAATAATACATACCTGGCAACTGTTGGAAGAGTACAGTCGTGGTCGTATCCAAGGACGGTTATTTAGTTTTTAAGGGGCAACATGGCTACATTTATGGGATGTTATTGTCACACAAGGAACTATTTTTTAAATAACATCCAATTAAAGAAATGTGTATAAGGCAGATTAATTCAATTTAATATGAATTCCCAGGTGAGAATACACGATTAACAAACTAATACAGTTTATTCATACTCTCATATGCTCTTCCTAACCCATAAGAATTATGTCAAGGACCACTACTCCCACGCACTCCCACGTCTTTTATTAATATACAGAGTGAGGGCATCATTTATGTGCTATTATTCGCTGTTCACTCTAAAGGGCATTGTAGTTGTTTGCAGGGGTGTTCACCTACACGCCCTCCATGATTTGACCAAGACCTTAAGTTAGTGTAAATGGTCAAAATGGTTAGAGGGGATCGTTAAATTCAAGAAAATTCATACATGCACTACATGGTCATTTCAGGCCCTTTGAAGTTGTGCCTTATCTTTGAAGCTCCACTGTTTCTTACCCATTGGAGCCAAACAGGCACTTGTGTATAAGATTAGGGAGAAATAGCTATAGGCAATGAATAGGAGGAGTAACTGTGTTTCTGAACATTGCTGCATATGACTCATATTCTGCTTTCTAAAAGTGTAACTTTACTTGTAAACTAAATTACATTAGTGCAAATAGTAATAGTAAACATTGTAATATATTTTATTAATGAATTATGTTATTTTTCCATCTTTTGGTCCCTGCTTTTACCAGTCTGTGTAAATCAGCTTTCCCTCCCTTACTCACACTGACTGCTGATAGATAAGGAGATTTATGATAAATATGTTTCTAATAAACATAATTTTATTCTAAAATAATCTCCTTGCAGAGATGAATAATCAAGTAAAATGGTATGCTGAGAGTTAATCTTTAGACCCCTATCCCTATCTCCACTCCGTAAAGGGGTAATTCTTACGAAGGCAAGATTCTCAAATGTACTCAGGATAATAAAGTAACACATTCTCTAATTCATTGTTGTTAACAAAACTACAGCATTTCACTGATATAATTCCTACCTGTCTCTATCAGTCCTGGAGTAAATAATTTTGGTCGCCCCTGGATACGACCGTAAATCTTCTATGGGCGGATTCTTTTCATGAATAGCTTCTCTTGTCTGCACACTGCAGTGCTCTCTGCCTCCTGCTCCTTCCCTCTGCATTACAAGACCAGCTCAGACACAGGCACTTTCTGGTCAGCAAGCAGCAGTGTGCAGAGATTTACTCTACAAGCTACAGACAGATAAGATCTTTATAGCAGAGATGACTCTGTGTGTGTTGAAGATGAGTAAGCAGATCTGAGAGTGTCATTGTGTTTTATATCCATCACATGGATCTCATCATCTCTCAATTCTGTTATGTCTCATCTCTCTTTTTCAGATGCCAGTAGAATGTTTAGAAACTAAATAAAACTGTAGATGAACCTTTTACCCTGATAATCCAAGCACATTGTCAGCACACAGCATCTCACAGCACATGAATCATTAAGTGTCTGCTTAGAGAGTCCCTGCCCACACAATATTACACTGGCCATCATTGAGCTAAAAAAGCAATAAAACTGAGTAAAATTGCAAAGTAATGGGTCACAAATTATCTTTATTCTGTAAACATCCCCATAAGCTTAAAATTTGAGAATTTTCTTTCATGGGCAAACCCCTTTAACACTACTCACTGAAGGAGAAGAAAGGAGCAAAAAAAATTGAACAAAGCTGATTCTTTCTCTTAATTATATTGCAATGTTTACTATTTTCACCTGCACTATGCATTTATGAAATTAAAAAAAACGCTTCAAAGGTTTAATTATGATCAAAGTGTTTTTCATCACTGATCACTGATGTAATTCCAACTCTAAGTTTTTGCTGAGCTGCTGGGTAGAGCCTCGAACTGTTATATCCTGTGGCAGTTCTCAAGCAGTGCGTGGTTTTTGGCTGGAGGCTGAATTGTTGGTGACTGGAATAAACTCCCAAATAATAATGGTCACTACTTTCTTTCTGGTGGAAATCTGTACAGTCAGCTTTCTCAGTGATGTGATATTTTCTATATTATTAGAAAAACTGAGGCTTAGAGTAAGAGATAAAAATAAATCTATTAGCTGAGAGCTGACAAAAGCTCAGATTCTGATAACTGTTTCCAAAGGGGAGTCTGTACTAAGGAAAGCTGACAGTGACAGATACCATGAGTATCATAGTATATAACTGAAACATTGTATATAATATACTAGCTGTAGACAAAATTAGCTATAACAAAATAGAATGGGTTGACAAAAAATATTTTATTTGTATCCATTTATATCTCTCCCTCTGACTGTCTCTGAACGTTTCTGTCTCTGAGTGTCTCTGACTGTCTCTGTCTGTGTCTATATGTCTCTGTCTCCGAGTGTCTCCGGCACTGACCATCTCTGGCACTGACCGTCTCTGTCTCTGACTTTCTGATCGCGACTGTCTCTGGCTGTGTCTGTCTCTAACCGTTTCTGTCTCTGAGTCACTGACTGTCTGACTGTCTCTGATTGTCACTGTCTGTCTCTGATTGTCACGGTCTCATACTGTGTCTGTCTTCGAATGTTCTCTGACTATCTCTGTCTCTGAATTTCTCAGACTGTCTCTGACTGCGTCTATCGCTGACTGTCTCTGACTTTCCCAGACACTCTCTGTCTTTGTCTGTGTCTGTCTCTGATTTTCTCTGTCTGTCTATGACTGGGACTGTCTCTGCATTTGTCTCTGACTGTCACTTTATGTTTTATCAGAACTGTCTGAGAGCAGAACTGTTCTAGTTGCCCACAACAACCAATCAGAGCTCAAGTTTCATTTTCCCACAGCCGTTTATAAAATTACAGCTGATCTCTGATTGCGGGCAACTGGAACAGTTTTACCTCAGACATTTCTGATACATTTCTTATCTCTGTATCCCTATCCAGCTTACCCCACACATGAGCTGTCTTGTAGTCATTGCCTACAGTAACCAATCAAAGCTCAGAGCTCATATCAATGACCTGTGGAAAAACAGCAACCAATCACGGCTCAGCTTCCAACTGCCACAGCAGCAGCAGACAATGCCTCCTGTATATGGTGGTTAATAAGTGGATTTTGGAAAGCGCTGGGTTAAAATTTTGGCTCAAAATTAACACAGAGTCACACAGAGCGGCTCTATAAAAGTTTGCAATTGTAAATGTGACGTTGAAAATTCCTTTAGCGGACATACATACATACATATATACATACACACACATACACTCGGCTTTATATATTAGATTGTATATTTGTGACATCACAAAGCCAGGATTTTACGACAAGATAAAGTAGTAAAATGTCGTAAAATCGAACTACATTTATAAATTAAAGGACTTGGCTGTTCTCCTTGTATATCAGGGTTATGTAAAATATAAATAATTTAAGTTTTTGTTATTTCTTTATTATTCTTTCAACAAATAATGTAAAATGTAGCAAAAATGTGACAGGTTCATAATAAGGCCTACAGTAAATATAAAACAAATAAAAAAGTATGTCCCTCCAGCGAAAATAATACATGCATAGATATATACCTAAAATGTGTACATGAAAATATCCTGCACATATAATTATACACCGAAAATGCAAATGCCACAAGCATAAATATATAGTAGTGCAGTAGAATAACCACACAAATATATACCAGCAGTAAATGCACATCTGGGCATAGACATCCCTTACTGTCGCCTCTTTTTCCTTCTATGTCAGTGTTGGCCTGGTCCATCACACTCTTCTTCCTGGCTCACTCCTTATTGTTGGCAATCCTTCTCCATCAGGTAGGGAACATAATAGAAAATTCTTCCGGCCATGGGGAACATCTCCACAAGACATTGCTAAAAAAAATCATAGTCAATATTATGTCTTCTGGAGCTATGTGCTCCTCAAAATGACCTCAATGTTCCCCCTGCATATACAGGCAATACACTGTGACCCCTCAATGCAATATAGTACAGTATATAGAGTTGTATAGTTTCCCCTTCATTAATTCATATTAACCCCAGTAAATCCTAATTAATTAATAAAGCTAGCAAAGCACCCCTAGTATATATGTAACATAGCACACGCCCCCAGTATACAGGTAGCCGAGGCCAGCATATTCCCCCTCAGTATAAAGCTATTCCCAGTACATAGCTAGGGCCAGCAAATGCCCCACAATATATAGCTAGTGCCAGCAAATGCCACCCAAGTATATAGCTAATGGCAGCACATATGCCCCCTAGTATAAAGCTTGTGCCAGCACATGCTCCCAGTATATAACTAGTGCCAGCACATGCCCCCAAAGTATATAGATAGCCCCAGCACATACCCCCCCCCAGTATATAGCTAGTGCCAGCACATATGCCCCCCAGGTATAAAGTTAGTGCCAGCACATGTCCCCAATATATAACTAGTGCCAGCAGATGTCCCCCAAGTATATAGATAGCCCCAGCACATATGCCCCCCAGTATATAACTGGTGCCAGTACATATGCCCACCCAATAAATAGCTAGTGCCAACCTATTTTCCTCCCAGTATATAGCTAGTGCCTGCACATATGCCCCCCAGTATATAGGTAGCCCAGCACATGCCCCCTATATATAGGTAGACCAGTCCATATGCACCCCTCTATATAGCTAGTGCCAGCACATGCTCCTCCAGTATATTGCTAGTACCAGCACATATGCCCCCCCAGTATATAGTTATTCTGCTGTATGTGCAGTCTATTTGCAGCCCCATTGGCTTGCATGGGTGATATGAGGAAGCAAATGAGAATAAACTAGTTCTTATGATTGTTTTTCTCTTGGACTGATGATCTAACAAAGTATATAGAGATGTGAATGTCTTCATTAAATATAATGGGTCAATGATTTTTTTTCATGTGTTAGACCCCTAAAAATGCTTTTCATACAACACACAAACTCGAGATGGAAGGTACCAGCACTATTGAGATCTCATCAGACAATTAGGGAGATTCATTAAGGTTTGTACTACCGTATTTCCCCTCTTATGCAACTTCCAAGCCAAGTGAGTGTGGAGGAACCTGGTTTGGGGCGTGGCAGACTGTTGAGTGGTCCGATGCCACTAGTTATAGCTTGTACTCATTACTATCACAGGTTATAGCTGAATTCTACACCGGACAGAAACTTCCGGGGAATTATCCGGCCACACAGCTCACCACCTGATTATAGCAAAAGGCCAGAGCCTCTATATTTCCGTTGCAGTTGATAGGTGGGATGATGCACCAGCGTTTGATAGATCCTCTCCGCTAATATTATAAATGGGCTGGTGTGTAAAGAATGTGTAAATGTAGAAAACACTTCGTCAGAATTACTAATGATACGTATCAAAATTCGAACAGATTTTCATAAAAATAGGTCCATACGTTGTTAATACAGGCAGTCCCCGGGTTACATACAAGATAGGGTCTGGAGGTTTGTTCTTAAGTTGAATTTGTATGTAAGTCGAAACAGTATATTTTATCAATGTAGATCCAGACAAAAATTTTTTTGGCCCCAGTGATAATTGGAGTTTAAACATTTTTTGCTGTAATGGGACCAAGGATTATCAATAAAACTTCATTACAGACACCTTACAGCTGATCATTGCAGTCTGGGACTATAGTAAAACATTTAAAAAGCTTCACCAGAGGTCAGAGGGGTCTGTCTGTAACTATGGGTTGTCTGTAAGTCGGGTGTCCTTAAGTAGGGGATCGCCTGTAATTATTTTAGACATTTTTTTATACAGATAAGGAGCAAGGAGGTAGGACTTAGAATAAAGTGAAGAGGCTGTTGCTATGAAGTAATGCAATGTTACCAAAATTCTGCCAAAAAAGCTGGACTTTTAAGGCACCATATTATATCTAGTGGCTCATACTCGATAGCCAATTTAGAGCTTGTTAAGACTGTCCTGTGTAACTTTAGATCACAATTAGTTGTCTTTTTATGTTGGCAAAAATTCCATAAAATGTTGACACTTTGAGAATTGTTTTCTGATTGTAATGAATTTTTTTTTACATCGAGTCTGTTACCCACCATGTACCTACCTTCCATTGGGTGAACAGTGTATGATTATAAGTTGGACTCAATGGACCTGTGTCGTTTTCAACCTTATCCACTATGATGGTAAACATTTTTAGGCTGCATTCACACTCATTTTTGCTCTCTATTGTAAATTTATGTCTGGTGGATTCCTAATGTGTCCTTACAATGGAGGGCAAAAACAAATCCCACTGTTGGCTCAATCAGTAGGATACATCATCCGTCTTCTCCTCCTGCCCCCTGAAAGCGGGAGGAGCAGTTAACATCGGCAACAGCCATTGATTGGCTGCTGTTGTTGTTCAGGGTGTTACCCTCAGTGATGTCATTGCCCTTATATATACAGTGACTCAATTGAAACCTCCGTCCTGCTGAGCGATGTATAAAACATAGGATAGAAAGACATAGAAAGCTATCCTGCGATATTCTCAGCAGAGGCCATGGAAGGGATGCAGTATATTACATCCATCCCCATTTAACGACCTCCACTGTGCATACAGTATAAATGACTCAACAGGCAGGAGCAGGATGAAAAGACACAGGTGCACATTTACTTACCCGTCCCGTCGCGATCCCCGCCATGCGTTGTCCAACGAGGATTCGGGTCTGCCGCGATTCACTAAGATTGTGCGTCCAATTTTCTGCATGTGTCGCTTCCCCCGCTGAGGTCCGCCGGAGTTCACCTTCTTCTTCCCGGTGCATGTGTGTGCTGATCTTGCGACACAATTTGCTTTTTAAATTCTGCGGTTTGTGCGAATCAGTCGGGTTGTCTGACATCCATGCCCCCTGATTTTTGTTGCATGCAAGCCGGCGCCGATGCGCCACAATCCGATCGTGTGCGCCAAAAACCCGGGGCAATTCATGGCAAAACAGAAAAATAAAAACACAAAACCAGACGAAAATGCGGCGTTCGGACCCTTAGTAAATGTGCCCCATAGCTTTCTACGTGTTTTACAAAGTATACAGAGCAGACAGTGGCAAAAAGGTTTTCTCCACCTGCCAGAATGTGTCTATGCATACCCTTAGAGTATATATCACGAGATTTCCTGAGCGTATTACATATACATTGTGTCCGTGTAAATGAATGTAATAGATAATAAAGCGCAAATGCAAAAAATAAAAACAGTAAATAGTAAAAAAAATCACATTATCATCCAAGAAGCTATATTTGCCAGATGCTTATGTGCATATTCATAATTGTCAGGATTTTTTTGGCTTTTGCACTGTAATGTTTGGTCATCGTTTCCAGGACCCATTCATATCCAAATTAATTTCTCCACCAACAGATGTTGTTGTTTGGTATTTACAGTCACTAATATGGAATTATTCCTTTCCCTTCAGCGCTTCAGATGACGGCTCCCTGAATGTCTACTCCGAGCAATTTCTGTATCCTGAGCACCATGAATAAACACAGCAGCCCCTTGTATGCGAGAGGGAAGAGCGTAAGTAGCAATATCTCTGCTCTCCACTTCTAGTCCTGTGGTTCAAGGTTATGAGATATTTTTTATGACTCTTTTTATGCCTGGATGTTTTATGCAGTATCATGTGATGACCCGAATATAAAGAGATAGAAAGATGTTTTATGATTATTATGTCATTGCTGTTGTTGGGATTTTTCTATAGATTTTATATTTTACTGATCTGATTTTAACTACAAGTGTGTTACTAGCAAGTAAAGGTAGGCACACAATGGTGCCCGCACATAATGGCTTGACTTTTGCACTATGAGTTTTATGTTGCTGGAACTCATTTTCTTACTATTATATGTGTTGCTGTGTTAAAAGAAAAAAGCATCTACGTTGGTAAAAAGCACGGGTAAATAACTTTGTCTATTGCTTTTTTGACAAATTGGATGTGTTTTATACATTTAGGCCAAAAAACTAAGTGTGAGGCTCTCAGATGGAACAAAAAACTTCCAAATGAGGTGTCAGAGTCCGTTTTAAAAGGGGTTCCAATAAAATAAAATACTTTCCACAATGATTCAGCTGCATGTATAAAAAATAAAGGTAAAAAAACTGTTGTCACCGATATATGTCCCTCCTGTGTAGGCTCCTACCTCTCTCCATATTCGAGTCCAATGTTGAAATCCAAAAACATGGGTGTATTATTGCTGCGACCAATCACTGAGTGTATTGGCAGACTCCTAGTTTCCAACAACTAGCCCGAGCTTGGACAGGACCCCATGTTAGGATGGCATGACAGGACATGGGAGAACACAATGCACTGAAAACAGGCAGCATTATTATCACATTCACAGCAGCAGTGAATTCACAAAGAAAACGTGGATTTATTGTTTTCCACAGCCATTTGGACATTTTCAGATACAAATTGATTTTTCTGTATAATCTCCATATTAAAGGAGGTTGACATGATGCATTTATACCTGAACTCAGCATCTCACTGTACTGTGACATCACTGTGTGTATTAACCTTGTACTGTGATATCACTGTACAATCACTCATATAATCCCTGAACTGTGACATCACTGTGTGCACTATCCCTGAACTGTGACATCACTGTGTGTATTATCCCTGTACTGTGACATCACTGTGTGTATTATCCCTGTACTGTGACATCACTGTGTGTATTATCCTGTACTGTGACATCCCTCTGTATTATCTCTGTACTGTGACATCACTGTGTGTATTATCCCTGTACTGTGACATCACTGTGTGTATTATCTCTGTACTGTGACATCACTGTGTGTATTATCCCTGAACTGTGACATCACTGTGTGTATTATCCCTGTACTGTGACATCACTGTGTGTATTATCCCTGTAGTGTGACATCACTGTGTGTATTATCCCTGTACTGTGACATCACTGTGTGTATTATCCATGTACTGTGATATAACAGTGTGTATTATCCCTGTACTGTGACATCACTGTGTGTATTATCCCTGTACTGTGACATCACTGTGTGTATTATCCCTGTACTGTGACATCCCTCTGTATTATCTCTGTACTGTGACATCACTGTGTGTATTATCCCTGTACTGTGACATCACTGTGTGTATTATCTCTGTACTGTGACATCACTGTGTGTATTATCCCTGAACTGTGACATCACTGTGTGTATTATCCCTGTACTGTGACATCACTGTGTGTATTATCCCTGTAGTGTGACATCACTGTGTGTATTATCCCTGTACTGTGACATCACTGTGTGTATTATCCATGTACTGTGATATAACAGTGTGTATTATCCCTGTACTGTGACATCACTGTGTGTATTATCCCTGTACTGTGACATCACTGTGTGTATTATCCCTGTACTGTGACATCACTGTGTGTATTATCCCTGTACTGTGACATCACTGTGTGTATTATCCCTGTACTGTGACTGTGTGGCCGTTATGTGTGTACAGAGACAGAACTTTGTCGATGATCCTTGCAATGATCTTTTTAATTTTACAGCACTTTATTATTCAAACAAGTCTGGTATCCCACACCAGATATGAGAGCGCAAAATCATATTATATGTTCATATATATATGTGTGTGTCATTGGTTCATGTTTTTTGCCTTGATCATAGTGAGAACTGTACACTACAGTCAATGACATGGTCACTAAAAGGGAACAATAGTTTGTATTCAATTAGAGATGAGAGAGAATGCAATTATCTGATGTACGTAATAAAAGAGCACCTTCCCCTTTAAATAGCTGTTTGTGGGACATTGTCAGATGCCTGGAGGTTTTTCAATACTCCCAGATGAATATTTAAAGTGAAATCAGAGGATAATGATCTTCGCCGACTTATGACCCGGAATAGTCAATGTTGTTCTCCTCTGGCAGGTCTCCAGTCCGTATTTCGGCAGACTTCACCACAATCAATAGCTTATCTGTTTAATTACTTTAGTATAAAGATCCCCAGCGCTCAATGTGTTTATCTGTCTTGTGGGGGTGACAGAGAAGACAAATTAGATAAGATCCTATTGTTTCTATGTGATCTAAGGAACAGGACTCTGTGTACAGATATTACAGGTACCGATAATAAAAAGACCATCTAAAATAATATAGAGCGGGGCAAACTGTATTCGGTAGACTATTCCCAGTTTTACTGTAGGTATAAAAGGAAATGGTTAATGCACAAGCCAACATGTTCCATTATATCCCATAAGTCCTGTGATCCCACTTCCGGTCAATGGTGCTTGTATAGGGCTGACCATGCACTTCAAATAGCTATTGGCTGAATGCCTGTTTAGACAAAGGCTATGCTTTTTGACTTCCTCATACACATGCACACTTGGGTTAACTAGGAATGTGAGAAATAAGCCGCTGCCAGATACCTCTTAAAGCAGGGTTACTCCCATAAGTACAAGGGATTGGGTATGTTGAAAATTGAAGGCCGGATCCTATTTTACTCCAAACTTCTGCCATGGCAAGTTAAGAGACTTAGTTATACTGGGGGTCATTTACTAAGGGCCCGATTTGCGTTTTACCGATGTGTTACCGAATATATTTCCGATTTGCGCCAATTTTTCCTGAATTGCCCCGGGATTTTGGAGCACGCGATCGGATTGTGGTGCCTCGGCGCCGGCATGCCCGCGAAGGAAATCGGGGAGCATGGCCGAAAACCCGACGGATTTGGAAAAACAGCTGCATTTAAAAAAAAAAAAAAGTCGCTGGACACGCGCTTACCTTCACCCAGCAATGGATCGTGGACTCCGGTGGACCTCGGCGGACTTCAGCGCAGCAGCGACACCTGGTGGACGTCGGAGGAACTGGCTTAGTGAATCGCCGGAAGACCCGAATCTACCGCAGAGAACACGCCGCTGGATCGTGAATGGACCGGGTTAGTAAATCTGCCCCAATGTGATAGTCACAGACAATGAGCTCTCTTAAATAAGCCCCATGTAATAGGAAAAAAACAGGGAATAGTCAACAAGCCGGGTCGTAACAGATAAACATTCAAAAGGAGTAAAGCTGGCACTCACCAATAAAAATCCAAAACTTTATTCCAACACGATTAAAACAACATCGTTGCAGGAGGGAAGCAAAATGCCACAGGAGCCCACAGAAGGCGACGGTCCGTTTCGCACTTCAGAAGCGCTTAATCCTGCCACGAATCGTAACAGAAATAGCAACAAAGTACTAAATCACAAAAGCCGAAGGGCAGTCTTAACAGGAACCATGATCGAAATACCAGAAATACAGCAAATACAGAAAGAGTCTCTCTCACTAGGTATGGCAGATAAAAATAAACTATAGCCAGCAGTGAACTGAATGTGAACAAACTATTTATAGGAGACTGGAGTCTTTGGAGATTTTGGAGCAGAGATCTGTCAGTCAAAACCGTTGCTAGGCCCGAGCAGACTGCAGGAGGAGAACAATGTGGCTCAATTAACTCCCAACCAGCCAGCAAGCTAAGTCTACCATGAAGTATAGATGCAAAATCAGCATCTCCTGTAATGAACGCCATGGACCAAGGATGACACTGACACAGGTGGGCTTATAGGACCTTTATGGGTATGGTTTGATGTGATTTAAAAACTTATAAAGGAGATAAAAGGGATGAGGGATTTAGCCAAACAGTAAAAAATATGTAGAGGCAGTCCCAGACTTAAGGACAACCAACCACTAGTTATAGGCGGACCCCTCTGCCCCTGTGCCCTCTGGTGAAGCTCTCTGGATGCTTTACTTTAGTCCCCGACGGCAATGATCAGCTGTAAGGCATTTTGAAAATTGTCACAGGGACAAACATTTTTTTAGTCTGAAGTTACAATTATAAAATATACTTATTCCGACTTACTTATACAGGTAGTCTCCTACTTAAGAACACCCCACTTACAGACGACCCCTTATTTTACTGCACTTTAAACTTCATCTACAATAAACAGTTATAACAGTTATTAAAGGTGTCTGTAATGAAGCTTTATTGTTAATCCTGGTTCTTATGACAACCCAACATTTTTACAATCCAGTTGTCACAGAGACCAAAACAATGGGGTTACAATGATAAAATATACAGTTCTGACTTATATACAAATTCAACTTAAGAACAAACCTAAAAAGCCTATCCTATCAACCAATCAGGGGCTAAGGTGGGTCATCACTTCAACCACACTGATTACCTGTTGTACTGTTTTCTGTTATGTCAAAAGTCACAGGAAGTAAAGTGCGGGGAGGTTCGGGAAAAGCACTTCCACAGCAGCATGGGAGCGGGAGGTGGTGGGTAAGGTTTTATTATGTTACCTGCATATTACTATATGTTATCTGCATGTTTCTCATCAGAAACTCTACACCTCTTTAGACTCTACAATAATTCTTATGTTGTGAGCTTCACCTTGTGGTGGCATTAAGAATATTAGGATTTTAACACAGGGCTCAGAGGGGAGATTAAAGGAAACCTACCATTTGATTTGATGCGTTATGAAGCAAACATTTCTTGAGAATGCTGTAGTTACACTGATGCAGCATCATATCTTGTTTAAAGCCTGTGCTGAGTGGTTTTGCTGAAAAAACTATTATAAAATTATAACAGTGAAACTCTGTCGCTTCTGTGCCAGGGCTCGGCGCTTTTCCTTTCACATTACTTATGCACTGCACCAGAGGATGATGTTATCACAGTGTTCTTCCTGCCAGGCAGAATAATCAATTGCTGCACGATCCCCCAGCTGCTGTGCATAAGTGATCCAGCTCAGGTTGTTTAGTCTTGTCTGGATAGTTCAGGAAGCTCCATGTGTAATGTGTTTATATAGGCATCCAGCTTTCTCAAGGTCCTGAATTTTATAATTGTTTTTTCAGCAAAAGCCCGCAACTCAGGGATTAAACAAGATATGTTTCTGCATCAGTGTAGCTACACCATTCTCAAGGTATGTTTGGTTCATAATGCATGAAATCAAATGGTAGATTTTCTTTAAGGAATAACTTACACCACCACCCACCTTAGTAGACTCTTCATTTAGTGAAGGATATTATTTTGTAATTACTTCATATTAAGCTAAATTTATTATGAAATATAGGAACATTTTTTGCTAAAAGTTAATTTTTAGAATCTTACAGCCATTCCTCAGCCTTTGCTCACAGTCATGTAAATGTACCTTAGCTCCTGGCGGGAACAGTGTTTCTACTTGCATCGATGAATAAAAGTCTAGCGTGCTGTGAAGCAATCTGTACCCAAGTTTGCTCTCGATTTTGCCTTCTTTCTGTCAATAGGTGAGAAGTAGGAGGGGAGGCTCACGGTAGGAAGTTACAAAGGTCATTTTCCATGCTGTGATATCTACCTTCCTAATTTTGGCTTGGTACCGTAATAGAGAATTAAAGGTTTTTCAGCGTCCGATCTGCAGCTGTGAGAATTACTGGTCCATTTCCAGCGCGATGCACAGAGATTATATACCCGCAGCTGTGCTCATTCTATACCTGGATATGAGATATAGAGACGGCGTATGACTGGAAGGTAATGCACAGTGCTGGAACAAATGCAATGTCAAACTGTTAAATGCTCATAGGAATCACTCATTTTCGTTAGGTTTTATTTCCCGATATATCTGCGCACCTGCACTCGCCGTTTTACTTTACACTCTGGAAATCCTTGTAGCTCCAGGATTAATGCGGTGGAAAAGCAGTTAAGTCAACTGACAGTCACTACGGCTGGCAGGGCCATGCTTAGCCACCCAAGGAAAATTGTCTTCCCGTTGCCAGTTCTTTGAAATCACTGATTGTAATCTCTTTAGTTTGACACGTTCTTTGGTTTAAAGAGTTCGAAATGCAATAAAGGACAAAAGCTGTGGTAGGCAAAATTGTGTAAAATGGAGAATATTCCACGGTTTTATAACTGCATTGTGTTACTTGAGAAGTTAAATAGAGCTGCACTACTGTTTGGCTCTAGTTTGCCGATGATTGTCATCGTTAACATTTAACTTTAATCGTAAAGTATCACACGTACGTGGACACCTGAAAATCACAACAATGTGAGCGTGTTTTTCCACATAGCATAACAAAACCCAAATATGTTGCACTCAAATGGAGTGTGTCTGCACGAATTTATGGATATGCATCCAGTGTTTACATTAGGTGCAGCCTAGTTTTGGGTAGTCTGGGATTGTAACTTTATTGAGTAATGGCCCCAGATGATGTAGAAGTTATACTCTTCTAACCGACACTCCAGTCTAGTGCATTGGCTTCTGTCACCGCTGACAGAGGCTCAGCAGCGACGTTGCATCAGCAGCGGTACACAGACCAGAGCCAGAGGATGGTGGTTATCGGATGCGCAAAGGCTCGACTGAAGTGATGAGAAGTTCAGGGGCGTAACTTGAGAGGGGGGAAAAGGTTGCGGCCACACCAGGGCCCAAGAGGTTTAGGGGGCCCTTATGGCACCACTTTCGCATATGAGAAGACTATTACTATAAACCATACATTATAGACGGGGGCCTGGCACAGATTTTGCACTGGGGCCCATCAGCTTTTAGTTACACCAACTCGTGCAAGTACTAAAAAATTGTGATCCCCGAACAATTACTCTAATTATACAGACCTACTCTATATCCATATTATATGATCACTAGGGTATTGCTGCTGGGAATCCAGTGATCACAAGGTCCACAGTTACCCTTGAGTGTTCTATATATACCTAAATAAAATCTTACAGCATTTGTGAAACAAACTATGCATTCACTTTTTGGACCTTTCGAGATACAATGGGGCTTATTTATTTTAAGGGTCCGCAGCCACACTTTTGTCGGATTGTCCGGCGTTTTCGGGGATTGTACGGCTGTGACAGGTATTTAACAGGGGATTGTGTCGTACGCGATCGGATTGTGGCGTAATTATGCTGGCTTTCATGGGACAGAAATTGGGGGCGGGCCGCCAGACGGTCCTTCTGATTTGGACTGAGCACAGGATTTAACTTTAAAATTGTGTCACACGACAATGCACTTACATACACCAGGAGGAAGATGGTGAACTCCGGTGGAGTGACACATGCAGGATATCGGGCGCACGATCTTAGTAAATTGCCGCAGATATGCATTATTGTCGGGCAATGCAAGTTCTGTGAACCCCTCTGGACGGGTAAGTAAATGTGCCCCAGTATCTTCTGCAATCCGATAGAAGTGAATAGATCACTGGTGAAGCACGCTTATCAGGGCTTTATTCATAAGGGAATACTTTCGGACGTCAATACTTGGGGTCCTAGCAATCAAAGATTTTTAACGTTGTGTTCCAAAGTCCAATGACCATATCCTACACATATACACTCTGAGTTTTATGCAGGTACTCAACCTTTAAAGCTATTCAGAGGAAATTTGATACTCTAGCTGGTGTGTAAAAATCTCCTTTCATTTTTTGTGTCAAGGAATGGGAAGGAAAAAATTACGGAGCACTAGAGGGGCGCTAATGCCAAATTTTGAAATAAATTGTGGAAAAATATTTTTTTTTGTATAAAATAGATAGTATTTATTAGGTACAATCCTGGGTGCCGCGTTTTGGGTCAATGAGACCCTTTATCAATTCATGGACAAATAAAACAAATCATTCCAAATGACGTACCAGTACACACACCTTGCAAACTTGGAATGATTTGTTTTATTTTTCCGTAATTTGAGAAACTGTCTCATTGACCCGAAACGCGTCTTCCAGGACTTTACCCAATAAATACTATCTATTTTATAAAAAAAATATTTCCACAATTTATTTCATAATTTGGTATTAGCGCCCCTCTAGTGCTCAATAATTTTTTCCTTCCCATTCCTTCACACTATTGTCTACCAGCCTGTTCCGGGTGTTTGGTACCTTGGAGCCTGGGAGCTGCATGAATACCGATACACGGCATCAAATCCAGAAATAGAGGTTTTCTCCACTAATTTTAACCTTACGTGGTGATATGCATTAAACAAAGAAGTCTCCAGGTGAGCACCTTCTGATCATCTCTTTGAAATTATCTTAAATTATTACCTGAGGTGCCGTCCTGTGTTTGCTTTTTTGCTTTTTTCTTCTATTACAAGTTCATTTGTTGTGTCACTCACCAATTTAGCAACACCACTAAGTGACTTTTTATGGTCTACTAGTTTTTCGGCTAAGCTTACTCTACTCCTAGATGCTTTTACTTCATTTGCAAATAATCTGGTCGTATCTCACAAATCAGAAATTTCAGTATCTCAGTTTGGAATTGTATCTCTTATCATATCGTCCCTGGTAATTCTGGATGAGTCACCTTACAGTAGAGAACAACCCTCTTGATAGTGTGAGCCTAGTTAACATAAAAGATGCCGAAACTAACGCCACCAATTGATAGCAAACCTTCCAGCTAGAGAAAAAAAATTTTGAACCGTTCTAGCATCAGAGAATCGAAATTTCAATTAATTTTTTTGGTGAATAATCCACTTTAAAACAATTCAAGTAGAGACATAGAGAGGGGCACTGGCAGGGCCGATTCTAGCATATTTGCTGCCTGAGGCGAATATTAAAATGCTGCCCCCCCCCACTCCCTGTTAAGTAAATCCTTAAACTTTACTAACAATTAACAACCCTACAGACAGCTCCCTGACACTGTGTGACTGACTACAGGATCTGAGAGGCATTAGTGGCATCTAGTACCTTATAGATGACAATCTCTTCCATCAGTAGAACTTTATTCCGGGTTCTCCAATCCATGACGTATCACTGCTGAATTCACGGCCGGATATCTTCAGCTCCGTGCAGGATCTCCACCCAGCGTCCCTAAAAATACCACAGTCACTTACAGTATGAGTTTCCTGTGAGCCGCGGCTCCGCACAGTGACACAGGCGGCGTGAGGTCGTGCCGCCTGTGTCACTGCTTAGAACGGAGCGACGCAGCTGCCGGAAAGGCGCTGCGTCGCTCCGCATATAAATCGCGCCTGTGTCTTAAAGAGACAGGCGCGATTTATTTAGCTGGTGGGCAATTCGGGCGTTAATGGACGCCCGAATCGCCCACTTTAGAGCGGCGAATTTCGCCGCACTTTACAGGGACCCGCATTCTGCCGCCTGAAGCGAGATTTTCATCTCGCCTCATGGCAGATTCGGCCCTGGGCACTGGCATACTTTTAGCCATAATAAAATGGCACTTTGAGTGATTACATTATCTATAAAACGATTTTGGACATTTCTGACCACATGAGTAGAAAGGATTTTATCTAAAATTGTTTAAATTTTTAACCTTTCAAATAAAAAAAGTAATATTCACCTTAATAATAAGACACTACACAAGGTCGGATAACATCTCTTATTCTAGGACTGGAACTAGCTATTAAATCTAATGTAACATATTATAGTGAGAACATGTAAAACTTCACAACCTAGCTCATTAATAAGTAAAGATTCAAGGACACTTAGAAATGTAACGTAGGACTCATTATTGAATTGTTCCTAAGTTCAATTTAAAATTAATGTGAGATGATTCACTGAAGTGTTTCAAAAGCCAGGTGTAGCTCCATCAGCCTGGCAAAAAAGCCATCTAGTACTGACATCATATAGTTTAATTAAAGGTTTAAAGGTTTACAAAAGGCAATTAAAACCTATTTTTAAAAAAAATGTTCATTACCTTCCTTACTGACAGAGGTGATATCACAGCTTATCTCCTCCTCCTCTCTGTACCTCCTATATAGATACAACTAACCCATCATTACATCACTACTGACAATAAATGATGTCACAGATTATCTCCCCCTTCCTGTACAATGACCTCTATAAGGATAACACTGACCCATCATTACATCACTACTGACAATAGATGATGTCACAGATTCTCTCCTCCCCCTCCCTGTGCAATGACATCTATATAGATAACACTGACCCATCATTACATCACTTCTGACAATAGATGATGTCACAGCTTATCTCCTCCCCTCCCTGTACAATGACCTATATATAGATATCACTGACCCATCATTACATCACTACTGACAATAGATTATGTCACAGCTTATCTCCTCCTCCTCCCTGTACAATGTCCTCTATATAGATAACACTGACCCATCATTACATCACTACTGACAATAGATGATGTCACAGCTTTTCTCCTCCCCCTTCCTGTACAATGACCTCTATATAGATAACCCTGACACATCATTACATCACTACTGACAATAGATGATGCCACAGCTTATCTCCTCCTCCTTGTACAATGACCTCTATATAGATAACACTGACCCATGATTACATCACTACTGACAATAGATGATGTCACAGCTTATCTCCTCCCCCTCTCTGTATAATGACCTCTATATAGATAACACTGACCCATCATTACATCACTACTGACAATAGATGATGTCACAGCTTATCTCCTCCCCCTCCCTGTACAATGACCTCTGTATAGATAACACTGACCCATGATTACATCACTACTGACAATAGATGATGTCACAGCTTATCTCCTCCCCCTCTCTGTATAATGACCTCTATATAGATAACACTGACCCATCATTACATCACTACTGACAATAGATGATGTCACAGCTTATCTCCTCCCCCTCTCTGTACAATGACCTCTATATAGATAACACTGACCCATCATTACATCACTACTGACAATAGATGATGTCACAGCTTATCTCCCCCTCCTCCCTGTATAATGACCTCTATATAGATAACACTAACCCATCATTACATCACTACTGACAATACATGATGTCATGGCTTATCTCCTCCCCTCCCTGTAGAATGACTTCGATATAGATAACACTGACCCACCATTACATCACTGCTGACAATAGATGATGTCATAGCTTATCTCTTCCTCCCTGTACAATGACCTCTATATAGATAACACTGACCCATCATTACATCTCTACTGACAATAGATGATGTCACAGCTTATCTCCTCCTCCCTGTACAATGACCTCTATATAGCTAACACTGACCCATCATTGCATCACTACTGACAATAGATGATGTCACAGCTTATCTCCTCCCCCTCCCTGTACAATGACCTCTATATAGATAACACTGATCCATCATTACATCACTACTGACAATAGATGATGTCACAGCTTATCTCCTCCCCCTCCCTGTACAATGACCTCTATATAGATAACACTGATCCATCATTACATCACTACTGACAATAGTTGATGTCACAGCTTATCTCCTCCTCCTCCCTGTACAATGACCTCTATATAGATAACACTGACCCATCATTACATCACTACTGACAATAGATGATGTCACAGATTATCTCCTCCCCCTCCCTGTACAATGACCTCTATATAGATAACATTGACCCATCATTACATCACTACTGACAATTGATGATGTCACAGCTTATCTCCTCCCCCTCCCTGTACAATGACCTCTATATAGATAACATTGACCCATTATTACATCACTTGCAATCTTCTTATTTTTGTTATCCATGGCCTCCTTCCTTCTAAAATCAACTTTTAAAAGGTCTCTGTAGTTGTTACATTGTGAAGGAGCACTTTCCGCTTCTTACTGTGTGAGATTACAGCAGGCAAAACTGATGGAGCAGGGGGAAAAGGAAAGTGCTGCTACATTGTTTAACAACCTGTGTAGACAGAGCATGGAGGGACTCTGGTAATGCCCCAGAACCGTGTGGACTCATTAGCATAATTTTAAAAGTTGATTTTAGAAGGAAGGAGGCCATGGATAACACATCTAAGAAGATTACCACGGTCACGGTGCCTGGATCTATGAGTAAGTGCCCCAGTTTTATCATGATGGATTCTGATGGTAGATTTTGGTAAACAGTAATATAAGGTGGACCTTGTAAGAGCTCAGAGCTTGTAAGCAAAGAATGAGAAACAGATGATTTCTAAAAAATAAGTGATCTTCTAAGGGGTGATTGTAATTTCGAAGGATATTACCTACATACTGTACCCATTATGCAATGATACTAATTATCTGTAACCAGATATTTTTCCAAAAATCACCTTTGACTTTGAAGTACAAAATGATTTAGCAAATTCAATGTATCACATCGCCAGACGAAATGAAGTATTAGAATTCCCGCAAATGGAAGTTACTGTATATTTTGAAGGTTGAACTCCATAGTGGTAAAAACTAATAACATCTTCACAATAACCCCTCCAGAAAGAATAAATGATACATCTCATCCCCTGCATCTGCCGGCGGAGGAGCGGGAGGACAGTGCGTCCGCTGTCGGAGCGCTGAGTGGTGACCAGAGAATACGCCTGTCACATGGTTATCCTTCAAGTCGATTTAAAGACTCTGCAATTTCAGTCTCATTTTGAAGTTCTTTTCATGTCTCAATCTCCTGAAAATGTCATTGCTCATAAATTGTGCCTGGAGGCTCTCAGCGCCCGGTCTGTCATATGAAATATTCTCTTGTATACAAAGGCTAATATTGGATTTAAATATAAAATTTATATCTTAACAAACCAAATAAGTCCAGGCGATATGAGATGACACCGAGAAGGGATTTTCAAGCAATAACTGCAAAGCTTATTTTTCTACACGTCACCGGGATTTAGTGTTTGTGGACTGAGCACTGCAAGCAATTTCACTGTCCTTGATTTTTTTTTTCCTTTTCTACTTTCATTATACTCCTCTTCAGATATGGGATTAAAAACTACAAAAACTACCGAATAAAGCAGAGAGGAAAAATTCTGAAAAAATTCTGAAAATTCTGAGAAAATGTATAAATTTCAAATGATTTTTAATAAAAAGTCCATGACACGTTTGGTAATACAGACAGTCCACGGTTTATCTACAGGATAGGTTCTTTAGGTTCAGGGACGTAACCAGGAGAAGCAGGACCCCATAGCAGATTTCTGAATAGGGCCCCACTTCTTGCTTTAAAATATATGTATTACACTGATATATACACACATTTATATACCCATATACATAAACATACAGTTCTTCACACACACATATAGAGAGCATATACACATCATATATACACACATACAATGCCATATACATATGTATAGCACATTTACACACATACAGTATATACACACCATATACCATATACATATACAGTGTATACACAACACATATACAGCATATGTACATGACTTATATGTTATACATATTATGCTATACAATATGCAACATGATATGTATTTTGGGTGTCCTTAAGGGGAACCAGTCATCAGAAATTGCCCTATTTAACCATTACAGTATGTTGTTCACCTTCCAGATCACGTTTCTTTCCTAACCCAGTGTAGTGGCATCATCTAGAAAATCTACTTTGAAGTGAGATATAAATTGGTTGAATAAAGTCATGGAGGCGGAGAGTTCAGCTTTGAAGTCAAGCTCTGCTCACCTCAGATTGAAGGGGATCTGGTTAGTGAAGTGTCTGGATGCAGGACCATCAATTACACTGAAGAGGGCATTCTGAGGTGAGGAAAGCTTGACTTCAGCATTAAACTCTCCGCCTCCTTGACTTTATACAACTAAATTACACGTCACTTTAAAGTTGATTTTCTGGATGATATCACTATGTTGGGCCATGAAATAGATATTAGGTGTGTTAGGTCAATTTCTGCTGACAGGTTCCCTTTAAGCCAGGTACCACCTGTACAAGGATTATTTTTTTAAGTTATTGCAGTAATATTGAAATATACCCTACAGAATGTTTGTGTATCCTACAAGAGTGTCATGAAAATATTTTTAGAAACATAATAACGGTGTTCTTCACAATAGTATATGAAGAACAATATGTGTGAAGAACACATTGCAGATGTTTCCATACATCTGCAATGTGTTCTTCCCATATATTGTTCTTCACAAGACGCGTGTCTTCGGATAAGTTAACAGATGTTCGGAACATCTGCAATGTGTTCTTTACTGTGTTCTTTCACTGTGTTCTTCACTTAGATGTTCACTGTTTTCATTGTATTCTTCACTGGTCTTCACTGTCTTTTCTTAATTAAATGCTCAATCGCGAGCAGGGGAAATACTCGTCCGAGCATCAAGCTCGGAGGAGTATACTCGCTCATCTCTACTGATAAACATTGAACCTCTACTGGATCTCCAGCACATGTCTCAAATGTCCTTCCAGCTTTACTTCTTACATGGTGGCTAATGACTACAATCAATAATAATGTAAGTCAACTGACCATAAAGCGAAAGGAGGACCAATTTGCTCAGAAAATTAAAATCAAAAGATTTTTAGTTTTCAACAAACTTCACATAAATGCATACAAATTATAAAAAAAAAAAAATCAAAGAAAATGTTTTTTTTCCCATTTCCTTACCCAGCTTTTATTCTTAGTTTAAATCCTTGGTCGCCCAGGGTGTACCAATGTTTCACAGGGTTATGAAATAACATGTTTCTGTAGGAGGATTTGAAGGAGAGAGGCAAAACTGAAGCTACTGGAACTTAATAGTAGGGATTCTTTATCGACACTGATAATGTCTATAAAATCCTAAAAAGGAAGACTGAGTAAGCGAAAGTGAGTTAGAAAGTATAATCTCCTGGTTTCTGCATGTGCAGTGTTTGGGAGACATTATAGCAGCCAGTCTTCGCCTACTAATCTGAGAAATCGAGCTGGCAAACTGCTCATATAATGGCCATAAATATTTTGTTCTCATGGGAAATGGATTTTTGAGACAGTGGCATATTGGCAACTGTGCATCCTCCTCTTTAAAGGAACTTTACCATTTGATGCATTATGAAGCAAACATACCTTGAGAATGCTGTAGCTACACTGATGCAGGATCATATCTTGTTTAATCCCAATGCTTTTGCTAATGAACGATATAACATTATGATAATGAAGCGCTGACGCTTCTACAGCTCCTTCAGCGCTTGGTTCAGCGCTTGTCCTAGCATGTGAGTTTTTCTCTGCAGGAGAGGATGATGCAATCACTGTTCTCCCTGCAAGACAGAATAATCAATTGCTGCACCATCCCCAGCTGCTGTTTATGAGTGATCCAGCTCAGGTTGATTAGTCATGTCTTTCCTAACCTCCATTTGTAATTACAAGGTCCAGTGTGTAATGTGTTTATGTCAGCCAGCCTGATCCAGCTTTCTAAAGGTCCTGAATGTTATAATTGTGCCAAGTATAATAAACCAATATATGATCCTGCATCAGTGTAGCTACAGCCTTCTCAAGGTATGTTTGCTTCATAATGCATCAAATCAAATGGTAGATTTCCTGAATACATGTATGGTCAGCCAAGGCTAGTGTGCATGTGTGGGGGGAAACCAGGAGGCAAGAGGGGACAGGTGTAAGAAGAGGAATAAGGAGGAGGAGAGAAGAATTGCAAAATTCCATTAAATGCTCGCCTGAAAAACAGGGGCACCAAATTGTGGCAGAGTCATCAAAATTTCTAGTTTTGGGTCATTTTTGTGAAAAATAAAATAAATTATTTTATGTTAGCAAGTTATCAATTATCAACAGATTATTTTACTCTCCAGTCTACTACTCAATTTGTAAGGAAATATGCCAGTCTTTGTATCAAAGGGGGGCCCAATGGTCACATCAGTAATTTAGGATTTGTTCTATGCAATGAAAATAGTTTCTTAAATTCGTCAAATATTTTGTATCGAAAAATAAATACTCAAGATGACATTTAAAAAAAACAAATTGAAGCAATGGACCACATTTACAGTTTTCTGTTGAACTTTGCGCGTTCTCTAAGGTGGAAACTGCTTGCACAGGTATTTAATAAGTGTCTGCCCCACATTTGTGTTGCACGTGACCCTCTTGTGGCACGGCTGCACTATTCTTCATGCGATACAAATTTCTGCACTGAAGGGGGCGTTTCGGTGCTCGGTGGGGCCATGTGCCAGATTTATTATGCAAAGTCCGACAGAATTGTGTCACACGCACCATGTTAAAGGTCCAACAAAAAAAAGTGGTGCACTCTGTAGGAGCAGTGCAGGAGGTGCCAGATTCACGAAGAACGTGCACCAGAAATCCTGAATCTGGCGCCCCCTGCACACTACACAGGTAACTGCACATAGTACACACTGCACTGTAAATGTGCCCCAATGTCTTTAGTGTTAGGATTCTGCTTTTACTCGTTAATTTTTGGTCCCCATAGTATTCAAGAAGCGACCAACTAAATCAATGGTAATTGTCCTGCTGCTTCCAAGCTGTGCGGTTCTCTTGTTTCCTATGTAAATGATTTAATAATCCACTTGCCATCATCCTTTCCAGCGGCAGTCTTATTTCTTACAGGTTCACACGCAAATCAGTTTATATCACCTTTAACATCCTTTTTTTCTTCATTTATTTTATTTGGACACTTTTATTCTGCCACTCGGGCTCATTTTCCGAGCTCCCTATTTCTTTATACTCGCGTCCTTCTCCAGACATGTAATTGACCCTGTCAGCTTCAATTACGGTCTAGTTGCACTTAGAAATTAACTACATCTGTCCAGTGCTAATTTAATTTTTGTGAGGCTTCCCTGTCAGATCATGCATAAAATCTTCAAGTCAGCGAACACCATGTATTATAACCTCTGTGCAAATTGTTGTGTGAGTCTTTGAATTATTTTTAGATAATTTGGAATTTATAAATAAAGGAAATGTAGGAATGAAAAATCCCAAAACTCCTAAAGGCCAAGGACAGTCTATCAGACCACACCTGGCGTTCCGAACACTGCAGAAACCAGCCAACCTTAAATGTTTGTTACGCGCTAATTCATGTAAAGTTCATAAAGTTGAATTCCGCTATCTGACTTGGCAGCAATAATTGACAAGCAGCAGATCCAATACCCACAGCAGAACTAATTTACCAGCACTGATGTTTATTTCAATATTGGGACAGGATTCATAAAAATCTGTCCAGAATCTAATGGAAGTGGTCGAAGGTCTCAAGTTTCGGTGAGGTCCCAAGAACTGCAAAGCCATTACGGAAACATTGATGCAGTACAAGTAAATAAAGTGTTCCATCAAAGAAGTCTATCTATGCTCTAAGGCAGTGGTGGCAAATCTTATAGGGACCAAGTACCCAAACTACAAGCCATGCATTCCTCGCAAAGTGCCAACAACAACTTATTGCTCCCTGCTCTCAATCGTATTGACATCCTGAAGACACCAATACAGTAGAAAGAAGGATTGAAATTTGGATTAGTAGCTTGCCTGAAAAGGGAGAATCCCGGGGCCTGGAGCAGGAGCTCTAATGATAACCCAGCCCTGTACTCACCTCCTCGTTCCTCAATCCCAGGCATCCAAAGATGTGTTGCTTTAAAATATGGAACATCCTGGGCTTCCTGGAACTGCAGGAGGATGTATTGAATCTTGTCAGGCAAACTTTGTGCTGTTGAGTAATGACCTGGGTGCCCAGTGAGAGGGCTCTGAGTGCCACCTCCAATACCTGTACCTTAGATTTGCCACCACCGCTCTAGGACACTACATTTACGATATCACAATGCAGTATGATATAAAAATATCTTATATCTTATAAAAAAACTGTAATTAGGCCATTCTACTTTAATGACCAATATAGTCGCAGATCTCGATGTAACATCTAGATACTCAAAGTAATATGATCTGGTGAGTTGAAAGTTCCTGGACTCCCTTTATTGGGGATATATCTCATACACTAGTAAGAAATGTATGATGAGGCCTATCTTTTAGGCTATGTCCACATCCATGACCGCCATGTTGAAAGCTGCCAATTTGGATCAAGGCCATTTTTTTCAATGGGAAGGGGGGGGGGTAGATGATCAAAGAGCACATGATCACACAAAACATTATCAATTCAGAGGCCAAAACATATTAAAGTGTTTGTGCCAGTTTTCTGTCTGACTTTGCACTGCATGTGGACCTGCTTGTACATGTATTTATAAAGTGTCTGCGCCCATTTTTTGTTGCGGCTGCATTGTGTCCGACAAGACAGAAAAGATGTTCACCTAAAGGGGCTGTTACTGCTTAGTCAGAGTTTGCGCCACATTTATTATTGAATCGCACCTTCTGCTGATTGAACAAAGTGCACCAAAAAAAAATGGTGTCCACTTCCCGAGCAGTGCAGGTACACTCTGCACTCTGCACACTCCACAGGCAAACTTCACATAGTACAGACTGCACTAGTCTGTACTATGCGGGTCCAAAAGTTGGGAAAGAACCAGGGACGTTCCCTGTTTGACTTGTTGTCACTGCTGCTGAACACAGAGTTAAAGGTACCAGATCCAATCCTAATGAACCCACATGAGAATCTATGGAATCTATTGATAACTTTTGAACTACAAGAGATATTACAAATCTGATTATAGCAATCCATTTTTGATTATATGTGTAAAATCTTTTTGGCAGGTTCGGAAAAAAGGAAGAATAGTAAGAAAGTGGATTAAATAAGATATTCTAAATTAAATCCAAATTTTAATCTTCAGAGTAACATTAGTTCTCCTAGGCATAGGTGCAGCAGCCATGAGGCAAGTTGAGCGTCTTGCCTTAGGCAGTACCACCTGCAGCAAGATAAGGGGCAGCATCAGGGGCGTAGTTGTCGGCTACAAAGCAGGACCTGCCAATTAAAAATAGTGTCAGTGATGTTAGATTAATCTCTACCTTGAATCGAACCTCTCACACACATCTCCAGGATTTCTCCTGAGCTGCACCAATTCTCTAGAATGCCCTTCCCCAGACTAACTTTCAAAAGTTTGAATATGATGGCGCTATTTAAAGATTATCATTATTGAAGATTATAATTATTAGTGTCTTTTCATACCTGATGTCAGCATGGAGAACTAAAAATACTAAAAAATAACCTAATATATAGCTACTGGATGGGGCAGGCGGTACACCATTGTATAGCTCGCCTCAGGCAGCACAGAGTTTAGGTTCACCCTTGCTGGGAGGTTGTTCCAGTCATCTTGGAGAACCAACCACTGATCACCTATACATGTAGGCTTATGGTTGCTAATGACATTGACTTTATATTTAGGATTATCTGACTGCACTTCACATTTTTGCAGAGCTCTGTGTGTGTGTTTATATACTGTGTATGTATATATATATATATATATATATATATATATATATATATATTTATTTGCTTTTTCTGGTTCAGATGTAAGGGTTTCATTAACTATAGATTATGGACCGTGCATGTGACCATCCTTTATTAAGGAGGACACTGCTTCGGTACCGTTCTGGGAGAACGATGCACCTGTAAAAGCTATTAGGATTCCCTTATGTTTAAAGCTAATAGGATTCCCTTATGCTGTTCATATATTTATGGACACGTTCTGTCCTCCCTCAACCAAAATGGCGTTATCGGCAGCAGTACTCAATGGGCGTGTTGCTCCGATCATGTGATCTCTCCAATACCCATAATTCTGTGCACGCACAGTCAGCTGACTGTGCACATGCGCACTAGACTTTGTGGTACGCCGCGACACACAGATCCGGCTACAGCTGATCCTTAGGTGAGCCCCAGATCTAGAGATCTTATTTATGCACCTCTGCACTTTATATTTAGTACTTATGCACTAGATCTTGAAATATATCATTTTATATACAGTGGTATAGTATGCATTGTTTATGTCACATGACACCACATGTCAGTTTGATTGTATTGATGTCACTTCCTTTGTAAATTATATTTATACTGCACACCTGTGTGTGCACCTTTGATGAAGGCTCCAGGCCATAGGAGCCGAAACATAGCTGTTTGGCACATGTTTGAATAAACCGGTACTTTGCTTCACAATTTTTGGAGTGCTGCCATCTTCCTTTATCCTGCAATTAAGAGGGACTCGAGGTCGTCGTCCTGGGATGTGCACCCAACCTATATCCTTTATACTGAGTGCTGCTACAATATTTTTTGATTTATATATATATATATGTGTGTGTGTATATATATATATATATATATATTTGCTTTTTCTGGTTCAGATGTAAGGGTTTCATTAACTATAGATTATGGAAAACGTAGAGGCAGCTATTTATACAGCAGGTAGCGTGTTATTAAAAATGTATTTTGAGTGACAGCTTAAATTCATGGAAATGATAGACAGAGTGAAATATAAAGCAGAGGTGTAAGGTAAAGAAATAAAAGGAGAAGTCTGGGGAGGCCAAGCCGCGGAGACTAAGAGAATAGTGACAGCTTGAGTCCTTTTATTTTCTGCACAGTGATCAGAGGAGCGCGGTGTAATGGGACATAGTTATACATTTCCATGGTGTTTGCAATTTCCTGGTGACATAGTAGATATGTGAGATTGTGCTTTTATTTTTATCATTCATATTCTTCTATTTCCCTGCAGTCATGTTGGTTGCGGAACTACTAAAAATACATAATTCACCTATCACTACATTACTTCAGTCTCAGCTTACTCGTGCAGCCATCTTTTAAGACGATCAGGCCCCCATGATATTTATATAACATTTTAGTATAAAAATAAGTGTTTTTTTAAGAAAAGGAAACAAAAGTTCACAAACGTTCACAATAATTGTAAAAAATCTAAACATGCCGAAACCCCTCAGTTGTCATCTGTATTATACAACAAATTTCCTGTAAGTAAATCCATTTGGAAAATCCGTAACTATTACAGGATATCTGTAGGGGAATCCGCGGTAGTGAGCCCCATGCAATTTATCGTTCCTTGATAGTGGATTGGGTTTGTAGCGGTCACACAGACAACAGGAACTAAAAGTCTCTATGAGAATTGTCCGGAGGGAGGAGTCTGTGGACCAGTGGACCCTCTGGACCACCACGGGAGATGGTATGAGGCCCATGGTGGCAGCCAAGGTACAGGGAATACAGGAAACATTCCGAGCCTGGGATGACAGCAGAAACACGGATGAACACTGGTAACGCTGGCACGGACTGAAGACACCTCTGGACTGGAACCCTGGAAAGCACAGCAGGAAGTGTATGGGAACGCTGGAGACAGGAAACACGGAGGCGTCTGGAAACGCTGGAAGACAGGACACACCAGGAACGTATGGGAACGCTGGAGACAGGAGACATGGAGGCGTCTGTAAACGCTGGAAAACCACGGAGGCCTCTGGAAATGCTGGAGGAACACGGAGGCGCCTGGAAATGCTGGAAGACAGGATCATCTTGGAACGCTGGTGGGTAATCACTTCAACAGGAACCGCTGCGGGAAGGTGTGGAAACCTTGGAAGTTCCATTAGAATGTTGAAGATCCGGCCAGGAAGGAAGGGAGGTGCTGAATTATAAGGGCTGAGCCGGATTAGCCAGCGCCAATCAGGAGGACGCTGGCCCTTTTAAATCCTGAGAAGTCGGCACGCGCCCTAGCTGCAGGAGTGCGTGGCCTGGGAGGCAGGAGGCATGCGGCCTACACACCGGGACCCGAAGCACAGCCAGGAGAGGTAAGTCCGGGCAGGGGGATGGGGGGACAAGCACAAAGGGAACCACGGGTGTCCCCGCGATCCGCGACATGGATCGCAGGAGCACCAGTGACGGGATTTATATGAATTTCCATATACGCAAGGGAAAAGGTGATCCCGGCCTGCTTACAGTAGAAAAATTGTGGTTGAAACAACTTTCTGTCTCGTTTAGAATAGGAATGAAGGATTTTCGCACCATATGTCTTACCAGGCTTTAAGGTTGGATCCAGATGAAATTTTATTGTTATCCTTACGTTCATCTAGTATTCTTTCAGAATAACAGATAAGAATTGAAATGCCAATAAAGTGTCTATTATTTTAGCTGTTATGTATAAAGTATGCTTTTGGATATTTCAATTATCAGTTAGAAACCCAGTTTCAAAAAAAAAAATTGGGAACTTAGACATTGAAAATTGTCCTCGGATGCCCTAAATCCAACTTTTTTTTAATGTCCGCCACCAGAAAAGACCCCCTTTATGCCTCTCCATGCCCACTTGGCACGGAAGTGGCATAGGGGGCCAAAAAGTTACAATTCCTGGCACCATCCCTGGCAACTATTGAGTTATCAGTTAAAAATGGCTCTGACCAAGGAATGTTCTGCCCATTAATATTTGGCGGACAATGGTCAGAGCCATTTTTAATGGATAACTCAACACTTCAATACCAAATGGGCTTGGAGGGGCATTTCCTAGTGGGCCTTTCTTAGTGGAGCAGTGCTCCAGGAAGCTGCACAGAATATAGCGCACTTGTACGCAAGGCCGGAGCTTCTAGACATATTTGTCATTCCCAAAAAAAATGTAAGCCAGCCTGTAGACTTACTCTACCTCTAATTGGTGAAATATAAGAACTGAATGTAGATATTTGCAGCAGTTTTGTTAAGTCATTTCTTATCAGGTTTCTACTTGGATAGTGACAGTAAATGAATCCATTTGTGGTGAATGCACATAATGTATTTTGGTATCATATCTTCAGTAGTCCCCACAGGATTGTATCCACAATATATTCATATTAACTCACAACCTGTGTGATTCCTATTTAATGTTTGAATAGATTCTCTCCATGTACATCATCTCCTGTAGTTTATTTCCACGCATTGAAATGTATCATCACGCGGTCAGTGATGCCGAGAATGAAACCCTGAAATGTGACTCCAGCAATGAAGCGATTTCCCCCATCGTTCTGTGGGGAGTTGTAGAAATCATAGAATGATATGTGTAATAATGAAAATGTAATACTTCTCATTATATTGGTAAAAATCATGAAATATACATTTAATAAAGGTCAACAGACCAGCATACACACAGCCAGTGATTTTAAAAGGTAATTATTTTCAAAAAATTGTTAATAAACTGTTAAAAAAAATATTTTTTTTTGTATTTTCTGCTGTGTCCTGTTTCTATGTATCTAAAATGGATATGTTTGAATTTTATATTACTTATCTGACAAAAAATTCTGTGGTTTTAACACTGGTTACTAAGCCCTGTTTTGTAGAGATCACTTTTCGGTTGTATAATAAGTCTATAGTCTCATTCTCATCGGAGAAATCTTTTTATTCATTTAGCTTAATGGTTATATAATGTATTTTCAAAAACTTTTTGCTGATTATAAAACAGGGGCGGGGGGGGGGGATCGAGTGGAGGGGGGTAAGGGTAGTAACAGGGGAGCTTAGGGAAATGAAAACCACCCCAAATAGCTAGAACATCATGTTTTGTTTAGTATCTAGCACTTTCACGTCCAACACCCAGGGTGACATTCAAATTCACATAAAGCCTTTTGTTGAGAGATGATCTCATTGCTGAATTATCATTTGGAGAAGAAAATAATAATCTTTACTTAGAGGGTAAACATTAAAGAGAGTGGAAGAAGGAATGTGTAATGTATTCTGTAGCAGTTAAAGCAATGAAGAAGTTCCATTGAGCTTGAACTTAAAGTTTCTCCATGGTTCCAAGATTAAATCGAATTGGTGATGTGTTCTAGACGCCCACCCATCACCATATCTCTGGAAATAGGGATGGGTGGATGTGGCCAGCCACCCTGGGCTGGACTCAGCATATATATATATATATATATATACACTAGTTTTTTTGAGACTATAAGAAGCGTCTTACTATAAGATACACCCCAGATTTAGTCATCCATAAAAGGGAGAAATATATTTGACACCAATTAAAAATTCCCTGTTGTAATCCCAACATCAATTTACACAGCTCTGCTACAACCATTCACTCTTCATACCCATTCCCAGCCCTAACTTCTTCTTTGGCCCCATCTCCTGGGAGGGTATGCAGACCTTGCAGTGATGCAGGAAACACATGATCAGTCACATGCTTCTGACATCCCTATAGGTCCTGCAGTAATATTCAGGACAAGCAAAGAGAAGGAGAGAGCAGTGCAGGGGCTCTGTTCCATTAGGGATTCGGTGAAATGCTTTGTTAGCACTTCAACTGATCTCCAGGACAGAAATCCAGGACTGCCAGACTGTCCTTACCTTCAGACTATAAAACACAGGCTCTTTTTAACAAGAAAAAAGTGTGTCTTATAGCCTGAAAAATATGGTACATTAATGTGGAATTTAAATTGTGAGCCCCGATGTGGACAGGGACTGTAAATCAAATTTTGCCTCCAATTTTATATCCACATTCTCTTATGTGAATATTAAAAATGGTTTCCTTTAAATTATTTAGAATTTAGTACAATAGATTACTTGAAAGTATTTTCAATCCAATATATATAGGTAAAAGAACATGTGCTGCATGTGTCAGAGGGTGATAATAAGCGTCTCTGATGTACTTGACAAGAAGCATACATCTCGCTGTCATCTACATTCATCTGATCTTTCTTCTGACATGCACAAAGTACTTCACCACTATAGCACAGACTACTGTCCAGACAGCAAGCTCATGTCTGACCTTTAAAATTTTATATTCTTCTTATGAGTAAAGATGTTATAACTTGGTATTTGTCCCTGGTGTGAGGAAGGATCAGACATAATACAGGAGCATCACTGTGCCCGCTGCCTCAATCCTTATTGCAAAGCGTGAAGTAGTTTGCGGGGGAAAAGACTGAACAAAAAGAAGTAAAACACAACAGGATCTTTTAATGTGATTTTAAAAAAAACTATCAAGTAAAAAAAATCCCTTCCCTTACTGCAGTGTACGTAATAGAAGTTCATGATGTGAGAGACACCAATATCCTTACACTAGAGCCTCATTTCTGCTCTGATCAGACACCACTGTGATGGTTACAATTAATCCCATAATGCCTCAGCACAGAAACACATGGGCAGATAGTGGCACCACCATCTCGCCAGCTAGGAGAACAATATAATCTTTCTTTGTATATCCTCCATAGAGGAAACCTACCACCACGGATCTACCTACTAAGGGCTAATCCTCATGTCCCCTGTATCTTTTTCTAACTTTTATTGCCCTAATATGCTCATTTTCTAAAGAGGCTACTGGGACCTAGAGTAGTCGGAGCTGAGGCTACATGGCACTGCTACTCCACGCCTCAGTATACTCTTTGATCCTCCTACCAGCATATCTTCGGCCTGCAGCTACAAGGAGCTGCGCACCCTCGTCAGCGAAGCCGGAGTCCTGCGCATGCGCAGAATGCAGGCCTGCGGCTACACGGTCACTGCTCTGGGGCCGGAGCTACTGCGCATGCGCAGAATACCGGCTTTGCAGACAAGGGCAGGCAGCTCCTTGTAGCTGCACACCGAAGATATGCCGGTAGGATCAGAGAGGCAAATCAGTGAGGCTACTGGGGCGTGGAGTAGCCGCACCGTGTAGCCTCAGCTCTGGCTACTCCACGCCCCAGTAGCCTCTTTAGAAAGTTAGCATATTAGGGCAATAAAAGTTAGAAAAAGATTCAGGGGATGTGAGGATTAGCCCTTAAAAGGGCTATCCTCACGTACAGTAGAGGCACCTATGACCCGATCTACCTTAATAGGTAGATCCCAGGTGGTAGGTTTCCTTTAAATGCTAAGAAATCATAAGTATACAGTGAATCAATTTCTTATTATAACTGGATCTTAGGAGCCTATTTAATCTGGAGTAGCTGTAATAGTATATTATGCTATACCATGTGAAGTACCTGTTTGGTACAGTCCATGGAATTTCATAGAGGGTTGCAATGAGATCACATAATCCATCTTTGAAAAAAAGGGCCCAGCAATTTTCAGAGTGATAGAACATCTAAATAGGCAATACAGGGCATATTATATATAACTAGATATAGGGCCATAATGTAAGTCTAAAAAAATAAAGTGTTTTGCTGAATTGTTTGGCGTTTGACAATGATCCACGAGATAAAAAATTATTTATGGTTCGGGGAAATTCTGCACCAGGGCACTGCCCCAATCAGCTGATTTCTCAGAAATCTTTATCTATATGATTAGTAAGGAAAGGTTGTTCCACATACCCTGGCTTGTCCTTTATCTTTATGCTCTTCTAACATCACCATTGTAGACCCATTCTCTCTCCGGCTGGGTCCCCAAAGGATTCAAGAACGTGAATTCTGAAACTCTTCACAAACCAGCACTAATGTCACAGCCAGAAAACGGTGGAGACTACTCCAGATTTTTAAACTAATGATAATTCTTTATTTGTATAGCGCACACAGATTACACAGCGCTGCACAAAGTATGTCAAATTGGTCCCTGTCCCCATGGGGCTCACAATATAAACAACCTAACAGTATGTTTTTTGGAGTGTGGGGGGAAACCGGAGAAACCCACACAAACACAGAGAGAACATACAAACTCTTTGCAGATGTTGACTTAGGTGGGATTCGAACCCAGGACCCCAGCGCTGCAAGGCAGAAGTGCTGCCAACACAGCCACCATGCCTAGGTTTCCCTTGGCCTTAACCAGTCCATCCTGGTGGAAATCAGGAAAGAACTGCACTTTCGATTCAAGCCTCTTAGAAAATCCAGTGTACAGTACACTGGCGGAGGGAGGACAGGTGAAGGGTGGTGTTATGCCTGTATTAATAATCCCCCCCAATGTGTTTAATTTATTACGAGCTGTTTCAGTTTTTCCCATTTCAAATGTGATCAATTATCCAAATTCCTCCAATTTTCCATAGAAAAAGCTTAGGAAAGACTCTTAAGTCATACAATCATACCGAAAAACATAAAAATATAAATATATCTTTTTCATTTCATAGCTGTAGTTCACTGTGGTTCCTTACCAAATTTTCTCATTTTTTACATGTGACCTTCAACATGATGTCATGGGAAATGACTGTATGGTTTAAAACCAATACATCGAAAGAAAAGATCACTGTCTAGGTTGACCTGAGTTACATCGAAAGAAAAGATCACTGTCTAGATTGACCTGAGTTACATCGAAAGAAAAGATCACTGTCTAGGTTGACCTGAGTGAAGTTGGCCTCCCCACCTTGTTCAAATCAAACAAAATTGATGTCAAACATTTGTGCTGGTTTGTGCATCAGAAATTTTCATTTGTGCCGCTATCGTTTTTAAGATATTAATAAAAATTTCCAGAGGTCATCAAAGGTCAACCAGCCCCCCACATTACCTAAATCAAACAAAACTGGTGTCAAACGTTTGTTTTGGTTTGTGCAGCAAAAATTGTCGTTTGTGCCGTTATCATTTTTAATATATTCAGATTTTTTTCCAGAGGTCAGCACCTAAACACAAAATTGGTGTCAAACGTTTGTGCAGCATACATTTTCGTTTGTGCCACTGTCATTCTTAAGATATTTATAAAAGTTTCCAGAGGTCATCAGAGGTTAACCAGCCCCCCCCCCCCCCACATTAACCGAAAAAAAACAAAACTGGTGTCAAACGTTTGTGCTGGTTTGTGCAGCAAAAATTTTCATTTGTGCTGCTATCATTTTTAAGTTATGTTTAGGTGTTTACATAGGTTTAGGTGTTTAGGGTCAGCTGGTAAAAAACAAACCTAGTGACACTTCCCTGATTTGATCACCAGGGGGAGCTAGCAAACACATTGGGGTAGATTTATCATGCTGTCTGAAGGTCAGACTATTCCTAGTTGCCTGTGGCAACCAATTACAGCTCAGCTTTCATTTTACCTGTGCTCATGAATATTTTAAAGGGGGGCTGTGACTGGTTGCCATGACTTTCAGGCACCTTGATAAATTTGCCCCATTGACTCCAATAGAAAATATGGCTATGTATCAGGTCACTATATTTTTCACCACACTGTGTCCTCAGACTGCAGCATAATAAATAGAACATCCCCTATCTTTTTACATTTTTGCGGTACAGTCTATCCATAGAAGTCTAAGGGAGTGCAAAAAAAGTATTTTTTACTTCGGAGCATATGGCCCTTTTGTACGGTGGGTTGCCTATGAAACCAGGTCACCTGAATACCAGCCCACCATTTTTTATTTGCATATACAGCTTATTTACCGTGGCATATGGATTACATATGGGTGACACAAAGACACAAGTGACCACAAAGATAGGACCACAAAATGTTTACGGTCATGTGCATGAGGCCTAACACTGAGGAGATGATTAAGCCTGAGATTCTGTGTCAGAGAGGAGAGCTCAGCATTATGGGAAGTTAGGGAAGCTGCTCGGGCCTCAGTGCCCTAAGCTGATGTCACATCCAGGAAGTGCTTGCCCATTTCAGGAGAAGCTGGAGATAATTTTATAAGTATGGCTAACAACTATATCAGGATGGATCTCAAGCTAGGAAGAAGCCAGCAGCATGATATAGGTATCATTAGAACTGTTGTCAAAAGCTTTCTCCAGTTGTGCTGAATCTATTTCTGGCCAGGTAATTTCATAGTTACATTTTTTTTTATTTGACAACCAACTGGGTACATCTCAAAATTAAAAAAAAACTGATTCTTCATAAAGGGTTACTTTCTTGTGTTCAAACTGTCCGGTTATTTCAATGAACTTGTCTTAAGGTGACACAATTGACACAAATGAAGTTTTTGAGCCAAATCAATTAGGAAATGTAAAGCAATCATCGTTTGCTATTTGGCAAGTGTTGAATGTAGGGAGGTAAATGATGTGATACGGTAAGCACACATTCTGAAATGACCTGCATGCTATCTTCCGCTAACAATGACAGGAGCCTCCAGGGATTTTCTTTCTGTTGTTTAACTAATCATTGTAGCACCGGCGTTCCAGCTTCATCGTCTTCACCGGCTTTGATCTGTGTGTGAAGAATATGTCCAGCCAAGCAAAACATTCTTTTGGTGAATTTACAATGCTGATTAGTACGTATTCAGGGTTTTCTTATAAATTTTATTTTATGTTTAACATATTTTTTTGTAGTATTTTTTATGAAAACATAATTTGAATCAATTGGTAGGAGGGTATCTAGTGAAGTTAGGATTAAAAAAAATACTACAATTGGATGGGAAATTCTGGCAGGTTGCTCCAGATTTATTAATGTCCTTATAATTTGCTTATGAGTGGACTTGGTAGGGTTAAGGTACCGTACCTAAATGCTTTGCCCCCGCTGCTAACATTCTGCGGCATTTAAAGGTGATTCACATTTTCCCAAGGATCGTCGCTCCCTCATTACATCATGGAGAGCTACAATACTTGGGAGGATTGTGGGACAAGCATTTAAATAATTAACACCCACGATCAATGCCAACTCATTATTAATGGCTAATGGCTCGGGGAAGTGTGAGGGGGGAGGGGTAGAGAGCAGAGCCTGAGCTTCTCACTGAAAATTGGGTTAAGAGCCCCAAACCTGCAATGTAAAGGCACAGACTCGAACATTGTGGGTTCGGATCTGCTCATCACTACAGATGATCCGCTGGGTTCAATTAACTATGCATGCATCAAGAATGGCTCCAAGACACAGAGTAGATATGTTTGTGTTGATCAGTGTGTTATCCATTGTTTCCACAGCCAGCACCAGTCCCCATGTATTTCTAGGGCTTCATAAACAAGGCTGTTACTAAATCCCTGTGTATGTGCCAACTTCCAAAAACAATGTCAAAAATAGGACCTGTTCTATCATTTTCTTCACTTCCTGCTTACTGCACAAGTGCTGAGGGAGCAGGGGGGAGAAAGTGTAACAGCCTATAAAGCCCGATCACAGAGGGTCTAGGGTAGCCTCTTAGGCTCATTAGCCTAATTGTAACAGTTAATTTTAGATGGTAGGAGGCCATGCATAACAATTATAAGAAGATTACCACAGTCACAGTTATATGCTCGACAATGGTGTCATTAAATAAAATTTGGGAAATATCGGTAGCTGAGCAGGATTCTCCTTAATGAATTGGATCAGCAAAGCCCGAAGCAAGGTCACGACTCCATGGGATCCTAGACAACTTGGTCTTTGTGACATTTCTATTTGAGCCTTACTCCTTCCTGTATTCATTAAAACCTCAGCCGCCAACCACCGGGTCGTGGCCCAAGAACACCTGGTCCCGGGCAGTAGCCAAAGAAACTCAACTCTAAAATCCCTATATATATCTACGTCTTCTTCTCCCTGTGGCTCCGGCTTCTTCCATTCCTGCCAGCGCGCTTGGATCTATGAGTAATTGTCCCTGGTTGAGTGACAAGGAATTTTCAGATATAAAGCAATAACTAAATAAGTTAATACTTACTGACTTGGATATAATGGGGGACTAGCAGTGACGTAACTTGAAGCTGTCTGACCCCAGTGCAGATTGTGTGCCAGGCCCCCAATTATAATGTATTGTTTGAAGTAGTAATCTTCTCATATAGGAAAAGTTTACTATATGGGCCCCTAGACCTCACCCTCTGCAACCCTTTAAGTTACGCCTCTGGGGAATAGGCCTATAATATTCACTATAGTGTCACTTTGAGTTAAAACTGGGTCAAGAAGATGTTTATATCCTACAGTTAAGGTACATACGTGGGCGAAACTTACAGAGAATATTACAAAGGCTGAGATAAATCAAAAGATTTGTCAGAGTATGTTATCAAGTGTTCAGAGGAATAAGGTTTCCATGGAAGGTGATGGCTGGCTTTAGAATTGGTTGTTATCCTTTCAATTTTCCTGTCCACGTGATGGGAGAATCAAGTATCTGAAAGATTCTACTCAGGTTTATGGAACAGAAAGACAAACCTACAGCTTATGTGTGTAGGTAAAATAGAGATGTGATGATTTACCTGCAGATTGTGACGGTATTGCTGGACATTATTCATTAATCACTATATATGATGGTACAGTTGTCAGAAGATGTGGTCATTAGGCAGTTTATTGTCAACAAGATCAGTTTGTGCCTTTACCCATTAAACATACCTTTATCATTCAAAGGGGAGCCTCTTTAACCTTTACAAAATCATGACCTCCTGTCTGATGAAATTGCATCAGGGCCGGATTAAAAGAGGGGCTCCCGGGGCTGGAGCCCTGGGGCCCCCACCACTTTCACTTTTTAAGGGGCCCCCACCAGTTTTCGACAATCAGAGACTCAGCTCAGCTGCGTCGCTGACTGTCTCTGTGTGTGATGCATATTGCACATAGGGGTCTAGGATGTCAGCTGTGTCAGTGAGACACAGCTGCCATCGCTGGAGGAGAACGCCGATGCACTGTTTCGGCGGAAGCAGGTATTGATGGGACGCCGGCAGCGAGTGATGAGATCATGCTGTCAGGCTATATACTACAGGAGCTGACAGGCTATATACTACAGGGGCTGGCTGGCTATATACTTCCAAAAACATTGTTGGGAGGGCCCCCACCAGTTTGTGCCCAGGGGCCCCCACCAACCTTAATCCGGCCCTGAATTGCATTACCCTGGTTTTGGATTGCACATTTTGGATTTAGGACTCTACTTCTTGCGATGTCAGCTTCCGGCTTAGATAATTGCTGTCCCATTCACACTAGTCCCCAGATTTCTATTAAAGTGTACATCAGCACAATTATAGTCCATTGAACAGATCCCTGACGTACAATTTTCATTTCTTGCCTTGCTGATTATAGCTTTATATACAATTACAATGTAAATATTCCCTCTTCGTTGAGATTTCCTCTCGGTATACTGTCAGCGTCTTGGACTCCGCTCCAGGTTTAGAATTGGGCAATTTACAGATTCTATTCAACAGATTCTTTTCTGCTTCTCGCTTGACACTTGGCATACAGTATGTGGAAAGAAAAGCCTATGAAAACAACAAATCGATAAAGACTCATTCAATTTCTTCTAATGTGAGAATATATAATGCTTCTGCAGGAAAAATGGCCACTTTCTGCTAGCCCTATTAATAATCCACTGACTTCCGTGATGCTCGCTCTCTTTGTTTCTGTGGAAGCAGTGGATCGTCCCTGGATATAATTAGAGATAATGCATTGGTAATTAGTTGTCGCATTGTAGCTACTTGCTGCTCCTTGAATGGATTGTGAATTTGAAGTACTACAGTGATAATGTATTGATAGGGAATGCTATAAAACACTAACTTGTCCACACAATTCTTTTTTTTTAAGTATCCTTTTATTCACCTGCTTCTTAAGCTTGGCAAGGTGTATATGTGCTCTAAATGGAAAGAGGGTAGTAAGTCGCTGGTATAGCCCCCATGAGAACAAGAGGATGTATAATGTTGTGACTTCAAGACTCTGACTCTCTTCCACCCAGCATCTACCATTGGTGGAAAGTAGACACCTTATAATGGAAATAAAAACCCAAACATCAGTCTTAACTCAAAGGTATATGTTCCACAAAACCAGCCCATTTGATATGTCCATTGCAGAGCCCCCCCCCCCATTAATGAAATGTCCACAGGAGAGCTCTCCCCTCATTAATAAAATGTCCACAGCACAGCCCCCGATTAATGAAATGCCCACAGCAGAACCCCACCCTTAAAGGAAGTGTTCACAGCAGAACCCCCTTTAAAAAAATGTCCACAGCACAGCTGTCTTTAATGAAATGTCCACAGCTGAGCCCCTTTAATGAAATGTCCACAGCAGAGCCCCTTTAATGAAAGGTCTATAGCAGGGACTCCCTGCAAAGAAATGTCTTGCTTCTTCTTCCCGCATCTCCGTCTTCTTCTCTTCCTCCCTCTGCGCATACACTATAATGTCACACGGCTGCTACCCTGCCACCTGCCACCGGGTATTCTTTGGCCACTGCCCGGGACCGGGTGTTCTTGGGCCACTGCTGGGCGGTTGGGGACTGCGGTTTTAATGAATACAGGTAGCAGTAAGGCTGAAAATGAAATGTCACAAAGACCAAGATGTCTAGGATCCCATGGAGTCGTGACCTTGCTTTGGGCTTTGCTGATCCAATTCGTTAAGGAGAATCCTGCTCAGCTACCGGTATTTCCCAAATTTGATTTAATGACACCATTGTCGAGCATATAACCTTCTAGGTGCATTATATAATGAGGTCTTCTAGTCGGAAGCAATTCGTATTGCTTTTTGGCATGGGTTTCTATGATTATGGAAAGAAGCTTCCTGAAACAACATGACTCCAAACTGTGCGGCTGGATATTCATGTGAAGGATAGCATCACTATGCTTCCTCTTACAATCAATGCATCTGGCCAATAACATTTTGTACCAGAAGAGGTCTACTCTATAAATATATGTATCCCTTAAACGTCAGATTTATGATTGCCCCTATTGATGTCAGTGTGTTGATGGTGATCACTGAATGGTGGTGTTCCATCTGTCATGGTACCGGGGTACTGGGCAGTACATTGACAGATTTATGGCTGGATCATTTACCTTTTGCGTCACCCCTTCCTCATAGATTGTAAGCTCTCGCGAGCAGGGCTCTTATTCCTATTGTTTCATCTGATTATGTTATTACACTAACTTGTTTTATTTGTATGTGTTCCCCATGATTTGTAGTGCTATATGAATACATTATTATTATTATTATTATTATTGACTTGCCGCCAAGTCAATGTGTTGTGACTGCACCTAAGTGGTTGGCCACTGTAGGTGTACGGTGAGGGTCAATTGTGATGAGTCGGTTTGGTGGGAGGGAGATGGTAGATTCCATTTTGTCCAGGTATTAGAAAGTGTGAGGATAAGAAGGAGGCTCTGGCTGATAGACGCTCTGGAATTTTGGCTAACATAATACGGACATTGTTTCATGGATATTGCATCAAAGTTGGATAATAATAATATAATAATAATAATCTTTATTTATATAGCGCCATCAAATTACGTAGCGCTTTACAAATCATACCGCCTGTAGTGGGTTTTTCCACTTTAATTTTGTGGGTGTCTCCAAACCCAGGCCTCCATTGGTTAATACATTTGATTACCATATATTTTTTTTTTGTGATTTTGTTGTCAGCACATTCAACTTTGTACAGAACAAGGTATTGAATGAAAATATTCCATTCATTCAGATCTAGCATGTGTCATTTGAGTGTTCCCTTTATTTTTAGTTAGCAGTGTAGATGGAGCTTCATACAAAACAGCTTAAAGGAAATCTACCATTTGCTTTTATGCATTGTGAACCAAACAAACCTTGAGAGTGCTGTAGCTACACTGATGCAGAAACATATCATGTTAAATCCATGGTCCGAGTGGTTTTGCTCAAAAAACAATTATAAAATTCAGGACATTGGGAAAGTTGGGTTGAAGGCTGGCTGTACATAAACACATTACATGGAGCTTCCTGAACTGTCCAGTCAGGGCTAATCAACCTTAGCTGGATAACTTATACACATCAGCTGGAGGATGGTGCAGTGATTGATTACTTCTGCCTGTCAGGCACAAGACAGTGAATTCATCATTCTCTGGAGTAGTGCATAATTAGGGTAAAAGAAGAAGCGCCCAGGCAGCCACAGGAGCGACAGAGCCCCAATATCATAATTTTATATAAAACCACTCAATTCAGGGATTAAACAAGAAATGTTTCTGCATCAGCGTAGCTACAGCATTCACAAGGCATGATTGGTTTACAATGCATTCGAGCAAATGGTAGATTTTCCTTAAAACAATGCAGTTTGTGGAGAGGGTTAATGCAGATTCCTATCTCTGGGTGTTTTGGTTTGGGGTCATTCTTGTGATTTCTTCTGGGAGAAAACAATAAAACCTGAATACATTATACGTCACATACATTTTCATCTCACTCTAAATACATTAAGAAATGTAATTTTCAGTCAACGAAATGTAAAGTACAGAGGTCACCTCATGTGCAGGTTATATACCACATCTTGAGATAACCACTAATGAGAATAATCATTCTCAGACATTAGGATTCAAGGCCACCACGCTGCTACAGACACAACGGGGGTCATTTACTAAGGGCCCGATTCGCGTTTTCCCGAAGTGTTACCCGAATATTTCCGATCTGCGGCGATTTCCCCTGTATTGCCCCGGGATTTTGGCGCACGCGATCGGATTGTGGCGCATCGGCGCCGGCATGCATGCAACGGAAGTCGGGGGGGCATGGCTGAACGTAAACCCGACGGCTTTGGAAAAACTGCCGCATTTAAAAAAAAAAAGTGTTGCGAAAATTGCACTTACCTTCACTCAACCCGGCTCGGTGAACTCCAGTGCGTTCCGATGCTCTTCAGCGCAGCAGCGCCACCTGGTGGACGTTGGAGGAACTACCTTAATAAATCCCAGCCGGACCCGAATCCACCGCAGAGAACACGCCGCTGGATCGCGAATGGGCCGGGTAAGTAAATCTGCCCCAACATGTTTAAGTATTCAGAGGGGGTTAAGTATCATTGTTTTTTGTCTATGTGTGGCCTTGTTTTGTTACAGTTGTGGTGCAAAGTCTTCACAATAGAACTGATTCATGAATTGTGACTTTCTGTGCAAGTTTTGGCCCAAATTGACTACAGTCCTAATCCTGGTCTATGTGCTGCGACTTTTGATGTTTTTTCGCAACTTTTTATCCAACTGTCGCAAACAACCCCCATAGCATAAGCAGCGGATTTATCAAGGGACAAAGACACCTCAATAAATCTGATGGCAGTGGAGCTCCAAAGACAGACATAGGGGCACATTTACTAAGGGTCTGCGGACCACGATTCTGTGGGGTTTCCTGAATATTTCCTTTTTGTGCTGAATTGCCCCGGGTTTTTGGTGCACGCAATTGGATTGTGGCGCATCGGCGCCGGCATGCATGCAACACAAATCGGAGGGGCAGGCCGTCAGACAACCCGACTGATTCGGAAACAAACTACGGAATTTAAAAACGAAATTGTGTCGCAAGATCAAGCACTTACATGCACCAGGAAGAAGAAGGTGAACTCCGGCGGAAGTCAGTGGGGAGGCGACACATGAAGGAAATTGGACGCACGACTTTAGTGAATCGCGGCAGACCCGAATACTCGTCGGACAGCACACAGCGGGGATCGCGACAGGACCGGGTAAGTAAATCTGCCCCATAGAATTGGTGCAAGGAACCCCCTTATGATAAATTACACTCTGAGAGATTAACCCCTTAACACATTATGACGTACATGTACGTCATCATGCTGTTAAGGATGTATGAAGAGGGCTCATGGGCTGACCCGTCTCCATGATGGGTGTTGGCTGCATTATGTGCCGGAGCTAACTGCTATAGATCCTCCATATTCTCCTCCAGTACTATAGTTTTGCAGTAAATGTTAGAAATATTCACAAAGGTTAAGATACCTTGAAGGTCTTAAAAGTAGTATTAAAAAAAAGTTTAAAAAGTTAAAAAAAAAACAACAAAAAAATTGAACCTAAAAATGTAACCCTTTCCCTAGAACTGAATTAAAAATAAACAAATAAAATCATAACCATGTAAAAACATATAAAAATGGTTATTCCCGGCAGTGAACCCCATAACAGAAAATAGTGCTCATGTGTTCGAGATGCCACCTTTTGCTATTTTTCCACACTTAAAAAATGCTAAAAAAAGTGATAAAAAGCCAAAAGGTCATACAGTTCCCAAAAAGGTAAAAATGAAAACATCATCATATCCTGCAAAAAATGACAGCTTACATAGGTCCGTACGAAAAAATTACGAAAAAGTACGAAAAAATTATTAGCGACAGAATAGGGCGAAAATGAAGATTTTTTTTTTCTTGTACAAAAGGTTTTAATTTTGTAAGATCTATTAAAACATAACTAAGCCTATATAATTTTGGTATTCCTGAAAGCGTACTGACCAAAGGAATAAAGTAGAGGTGTCATTAGGGGTTGCTGAGTGAAAGCTGTGAAAACTGTGTCCACAAAAAATTGGCGCAAATGTGTATTTCCTACAATTTCACTGCATATGAAATTTTTTCTCCTACAGGTCCGTAAACGGAAAGATATGGAATTATAAATTTTTATAGATAGGAATCAAAATTGGAAATGCCAAAACTATACAAGCAGGAGCCATAAAGGACTGCCATTAATTTGTCATCAAATATACCATTCCCATACATCTCAGTGTAAATCTATGTAAAGAATGTTATAGAGCAGGAGGAGCAGAGCAGATTGTACATAGTGTCCTATCTGCAGGCAGGATGTTATAGAGCAGGTGGAGCTGAGCAGATTGTACATAGTGTCCATTGCGCAAGCAGCATGTTATAGAGCAGGAGGAGCTGAACATATTGGGGGTCATGTAAGGGCCCGATTCGCGTTTTTCCGACGTCTTACCCGAATATTTCTGATTTGCGCAGATTTTTCCTAAATTGCCCCGGGTTTTTGGCACACACGACCGGATTGTGGCGCATCGGCGCCGGCGTGCATGTGACGGAAATCGGGGGGGGGGAGGGGGATGTGGCCGAACAAAAACCCGACAGATTCGGAGAAACTGCCGCATTTTTAAAAAAAGTGTCGCTGGACACGCACTTACCTTCACCAGGAATGGGATTGTGAACTCCGGCCGACCACGGTGGACTTCAGCGCAGCAGCGACACCTGGTGGACTTCGGAGGAACTGCCTTAGTGAATCGCCAGAAAACCCGAATCCACCGCAGAGAACGCGCCGCTGGATCGCGAATGGACCGGGTAAGTAAATCTGCCTCATTGTATTCAGTGTTATATCTGCGTACAGCTTGTCATAGAGGAGAAAGAGCTGAGTAGCTGCTTCTATACCCTTCTTTTTAACAATAAAATCTGCTCAGCTCTTCCTGCTCTATAACATTCTGCCTGCAGATAGGACATTAAATGCATTATGTGCTGCTCCTTATGCTCTATGATAAGCTGCCGGCAGATAGGACTTTATGTACAATACGCTCACTTCCTCCAGCTCTATAACATGCTGCCTGCAGAAAGGACACAATGGACAAACAGCTCCGCACCTTCTGCTCTATAACATTGTGCCTACATATAGGGCACCATGTAAGCTGTTCTCAGCACCTGCTCTGTAACCATCATCCAACCTCAAATACATTGCATGCATTAGTGGATTATACTATGGACGGTTTGAATGGCTGCTAGGACTCAAGACTCCTTGGCACACTTGTAGGCCAAAGCCCTTTTAGGTCCTTTGAAGGTCCTCCAAGGTCCTTAAACTTCAGAATCAAAAGCAGATAGAAGGGGCCTCCTCCTTTCTCAAAATGCATCAAGTGCCAAACCATTAAACAAAAATGACACTGCTAGGCCCCACAATTGTGATACAGCCGAGGGCCCATGGCACTCTTCATGTGACACTGACTGTAGCCATAAACAACAAAAAGTGTCACGGTCCATTTGGGTCACTTGGTTGTTTTTGTTTGCGTACAGGTTTGGGTTGTAGCTTGCAATCATGTGTTTTACTTTTAACATGTATTGATTGAAGGGTAATTATTTTGTCATTGTGCCTTGTTACATCTTCATACAATACTTAAGTACTTTAGTTTCATATTGCTTTATTTCTTCTAGTCTGGTACTTATCTTTACTCATGTGGAACATTGTCCTTGGTTTGTTACATAGAAGGGTGGATGTAATTGTAGCTCTCCGCTTGTAGCATGTGGCCTCAGCTTTTATGGAGTATGAGGCAGAAATATGCATTGTTCTTGCACATCTCTAGATGGAATTACCTGCTTTGAACTAATATTCATATGTTACAGAGAAACAAGAACATGTAAGAGAATAATCAAAGCTGATGTTTTCATAGTATCCTGTGTATGGTGTTTCCTAAATCGTGTTGTTACTACAGCAGTGGTCTACTAAGGCTCTGGCTCCATTGAGAAAAGAGGGATATAAAAGATTATTCTTGGAATCTGATTCTATTCTATTCTGGAAATTGGTATATAAATCCCTCCAGTCCTTTAAAGAGGACATTTCTCCACCTTGCATAAAGCAGAGACTGCACAGATTCAGGGTAATTTAGAATTTTCTTTCTAGCCCCCACGTTTGCTAAGATATAAGTCCCAGTATCTGACCATTGTAATCTGTGTTCTTTCAGATAGGAGGTGCTAGAGCAGAGGAGGGGACAAGTATCATGATAATCTTCTCTTACACCAAGACACTGAGAAGATACTCATAAAAGATGCCCCCTCCTATGCTCCAGCTCCTGCTCTTTGACAGTACACAGGATTATAAAGATCAGACACTGGGACTGATATCTCCACAATCATGGGGGCAACGAAAACAATTTCTAAGTGCTCCCTAAGTTCCAGTAAAAAGAACAGCAGTATTTTACAAGATTTACTCAAATTGAATCTGAAAGGTTTCAGATTTTATTCAGTGTTTGAATAATGCCAGATTTGTGCAGAAACTACAAACCATTGAATGGATTTGCTCATCTCTGAATACAAGGTTTTGATGACAATAATCCACACCAGAATTAATTATAAATGCATTGTATACAGCGCATAGATTACACATGAAAATTCATTACATTCCTTTTATATGAGATTGGGACATGACTGTTGTTGTGTTGTTGACCTTTAGGGAATTCATAAACTGAAAATTATTTCCATGAATATTAATAAGTTTCAGGTCATGTGTGAAACATGTCTGCACTGTCAATAGGCCGTGGTGCATGTTTAAAGGAGTTTTCTAGAAATTATTGAAAACCCCTTGGGGGCCTGGGGTAAAAAAAAAAATCAAAGAAAAAAGAAGCTTGTGTCGCTCAACCTATAGATGGTCGAGGAACCCAAATGTAATGAGGAGGCCGTGCAAGATAGTAGAAGAAAAGCTTTGGTCAGGTCCCAAGGTGTATTGAGTTGGAAGACAAAAAGAAAAACTAGCAGCACTGGTCAGAAAACAGTTAAAAGAAAAAATCTTTCATTACAACTTTTTAAAATATGATGATCACATGCAAAATGTGAAAGAAATGTTTCCGACCGATAAACTAGGTCCTTACTCATACCTACTCCTTGGTAGTTTGAACCTCCACTAACTATTGTGGAGACATTGGGGCAAATTTCCTTACCTGGTCCTGTCCCTGATTCGGATGGTCCGACAAAGATGAAGTCCAGCGCGATTCACGAAGCTTGTGCGCCCAAGTTCCTGCATCCGTTGCTTCCCTGCTGAGGTCTGCCGGAGTTCACCTTCTTCTTCCCGGTGCTTGTAAGTGCGTGTCTTGCGACACAATTCTAAGTGTAAAATCCTGGACGTGGTCCGAATCCGTAGGGTTGTCCGGTGGCCCGCCCCTCGATTTGTGTCACGTGCAAGCCGGTGCCGATGTGCCAAAATCCGATCGCGTGCGCCAGAATCCCGTGTTAAATGCGTTGCAAAATGGAAACCGTCGGTGAAACCCAACGAAAATCCGCCATGCGGACCCTTAGTAAATGAGTCCCATTGAGTAAACGGCTCCACATACTAACACATGATTATGGTCATGTGTTCTTAAGACAGGAAACTGCATTATATATTTGGTGCTGAGAGACCATGGATTGGCCAACGAGGTAGAACCAGAAGCCAGGACAGGGTAAATACATGGAAACCCCCTTATTTAAAAAATATTCACTTTAACATTCATAGTTTAATAGTTTTTACTATTATCAGGTTTTTTTTAAGTGTTTTACACATTATAGAGATATTTACACTGTATATCCAGGATTTTACTGATAATCCATCCTTATGATAAGTGATTGATATCAGGTGGGTACCTCACACAGTTGTGCAACCGATCAACTCTTAGAAGTAACTGCAGCATTTAGATGGGATCAGTGCTATGTGATATAATGAACTGTGAACCTGTGTGACATCACATGACCAAATCCACAGGAAATAAACAATGAAACTTCCTAAAGTTAAATGAGAGCAACACCATGAGGAATTGATACAGAAGGTATATTGGAAAATTGTATAACTTTAAATTATTAACTGGAATGTAATTTTTACATGATGACAGCTTCCAATACCCTCTGGCATGTTGATTTCAAATATAACTTTGTGGTACACCTGAATAATTTCAGCGTTTTTAAATAGTTTCTTTAACATTACCTGGCTCCCTGCCAGCACAGTGCAATGAGTCTCAGGGAGTGGGGGGGGGGGGAGTTCAAATGGTATCCTTACACATTGCTCTCCCACTCTCCACCACTCCTCCCCCATGGCTCATGGCCACAAGCAATTAATATTTCAACTGGTTACCCCCCCCCCCACCCCCGAGACTGACCACACTGCAGGCAGGGAGTCAGGTAATGTTAAAGAAACTGTTAGAAAGCAGTGTAATTATTCAGATGGCATTTTTTAAATTAACCAGAGGTTCTTGGAACCTGACCTAATGTAAAATTACTTTTCTTATGCCCGGTTCCCTTTAAATACATGCTAGAATAATTGCTGTTCCAAAGCCTCAGTAAATATTGTTTTCCATTTCCAGCACATTGTATCACTGCCCGGTAAGTCCACCCTAATGTTTCCAGCCTCTAAATATGCAAAGGACTTTGTAGAAGCAGTGAAGCCTCTATAATTGCAATGATTTGACCAAAGGGTATTGACTTCAGACATAAGCACCGTGCCTTGTGTGTGACTCATAATAAGTTAATGGAACGTTATTTGTGCAAATAATGAGTTTTATCCAATGTACTTTATAGTTTGCGGCTCCTGAAAGCCTGGCCGCTGACCATTCACCTTCACACTTCTGCTGAGAGCGAAAACAGATTTTCCCCATATTTTGTAAGTCTGATGGCAAACTTAACCCTGCTTAACAGCTTCCATGTTTTATCACATCAGCTTCTTACAGGAGCAAATATTACAATTCTCCACTCCACAGGCATAACTTGGGGCCCCAAAACAAGGCTTCATGCAGTTGTAATTCCTATTTTCCACACCACCTCCAGTTTTTGGAGTTCTTGGAGTTAACTGTGGTGGGCCATGGATGGTTATAGGTCAGGGTTTGGCGTAAAATTATCCGCATGCACTGTCATGGCTGGGTTTACCGAGAGTCTGGAGGCTTCTGGTATATGCAACGGGACCTATGGGCAGGGGTCAACCTAAATTCTTTAGTGTCTCACACCCATGATGACATCTGCTATGAAGTCTAAGTGTCAAGTTCTGTTTTGTGACTGCACTGCTGATATTGCACCCATCTTGGTGCTGCCTGACTCCAGGTTTCAGTAGGCCCCTGGGTGACAGAGCCTCTGTAGGCCCCTTTGCAGTGAACTCACATTGTAGTAAAAATGTAGCAAGTAAAACAGTCTCCTGTTCCCTAAAATATTCCCTAGTTTATCATCCCAAACAGCCCCCTCATGGTTATTTTATATAAGCACCCTTCACATCCTATTAATTGCTCATATACAGCCTAATGTGGGTCCCCTAGCAGCTCTGGGCCCTTGCATTTGCCCAGGTATGCCCAGTGCTGGCATCAGCCCTGCTGCCTGAAGCAAGCGGCTCACCTCGCCTCATGGCTGGTACACACCATTGTGCATTTTGGCAGCATTTCATTTCACAATTTAAGCTCAATTCACACCACAAATGCTGACAAACTAAATAATATATAAATTAATAAAATTAAATGTAAAAAATTATTTAATAAATAGTTATTTTCCCTTTTGCCAAAAATGTCATTGATGTCATTCAAAGACATTACGTAGGGTTTTTTTTGTTCTTATTTACCATTTGAGGTAAAATTCTATGTTTAACAAGCTGTTGCCTTTTATACTCAGATGTGAATGATGTTCTTTTATTTATTCTTCACTTTTCGTTCCCTCTCGCCCTATATTTTCCCCATGTGCATGTCGATGCCAGGTGCTCACCCCCTGTTGATGTCATGTCCCAGATTCTTCACAGAAAGTTCTAATATGCCTTTGTTTATGTTCTATTCTGAAATTTTAAAGATTTTCAAGGATTGGAAAAGAGCAAATGTAATGTAACATGGTGTATTTTTGGGCGCTCATTTCTCAGGATTTATCTCCAGAATTGCGAACATATACCTCCTTGCACATGGAGGGCCGTGCCGGGGGGGCATACGGCGCACTTCCTATAGCTGGCGGTAGGCAGGTGTGGAGGGAGGGGGCACGACGTGCCAGCATGAGCCAAATCCCCCATTATCTTTATGTGCCACTGTCTCACTGATATCAGTACACTGCATGGCAAGGGTTACCTTTAGGCTACATACACACAGGTGTGCTGTCATCACGTTTTTTTTTTCTTGCTGTTGTCACACTGACATATTCATTTCAATGGACCCATGCACATGACTGTGTTTTTCATGGATCTGTGTGGAGGCTGTTGTAAACACAGAGCAAATCCTACACCGCTCCATGTTTGCAGCTTGTGCCTAATTATGGGGCAGATTTACTTACCCGGTCCGTTCGCGATCCAGCTGCGCGTTCTCTGCGCTGGATTCGGGTCCGGCCGGGATTCATCAAGGTAGTTCCTCCGCCGTCCACCAGGTGGCGCTGCTGCGCTGAAAAGCATCTGAACGTGCTGGAGTTCACCGGCTCGGGCTGAGTGAAGGTAAGCGCGTCCCAAGCGACACATTTCTTTTTTTAAATACGGCGGTTTTTCCGAATCCGTCCTGTTTTCGCTCGGCCACGCCCCCTGATTTCCGTCACGTGCATGCCGGCACCGATGCGCCACAATCCGATCGCGTGTGCCAAAATCCCGGGGCAATACAGGGGAAATTGGCGCAAATCGGAAATATTCGGGTAACACGTCGGGAAAACGCAAATCGGGCCCTTAGTAAATGACCCCCTATGTGTCTAAGGGAAAGTGAAAAATTCTGATTCTACACGGATAACACACAGGTTGCATTCACATGTGGTCTGTATTTGCAGATTTAAATCCTGCACTTAGTCCAAATCAGTTGGGTTGTCCGATGGCCAGGCCCCCTGATTTGTGTCTCATGAAAGTCACCGCGATTGCGCCAAAATCCGATCGTGTGCGCCAACAACCCCTGTTAAATGCGGCACAAATTGGAAATATTCGGCAAACCCGATTGAAATGCGGTCCGTGGACCCTTAGTAAATGTGCCCCAATATCTCCATACTCCGCATTAGAGTCTTGTGTGACCGGCTGTAAAATGTTCCCACTAGTTCTCCTCCATGATAGTGAAATATTTTTTGCAAGCCTTATATGTATTTTTCATGTAATTTTCTAAACCGACCTAACAGACTGTGACTAAATACTAACTGGTGAAGTAGATTTAAATGGTTTTCTCCAGACTCTTAGTTTTGGTGCTTGAAGTAGATTAAAAAAGTGACTTATTCCGGGTCAAACAGGGACATATAACAGAATACAGCCGACTCCAGGCTGCTAACAGGATCAGAGTTGTTAACCCAGTGAGAAAAACCTACAACCTGAATGACTCACAACCTCTAAAAATTATATGACCGGATTTTATTTATATCATTCTCGGCAAAATAACCTTTTTTTCGAAAGTGCTTCACCTCCAGTGCTATCCTAACAAATCATTGTGAAGGATTAATCAGTAGAGGCCTGTTCACATCTTTATGATTTTCTACCAGTTTCCTTCTGGTTTAATTGAAGTGGGATAAGAGGAAATTGGAAGAAAAATAAAGCCACAGTAAAAGACTCGTAATAACTTGCCAGTTCAGAGTCCTGCAAATACGACATTTTTGCTTGTTTATAGCTCCAGCATCTATTCAATATCATGGGGAGGCCAACAGAGTGACAGTAGACCCCCTGAGTGCTACTAAAATTGGGTAATAGTGCTCATACTTCTACAGTAGCTGTCAGCTTTTAATGCAAAATCTACCATACCTCTGTATAAGGGAAGTGCCGTTTTTTACCATTACCACTACAACCAGGTTATTTTCTGGGGTGAAAAAAAATCAGGCATAGTAAAATAAGAATCACCAAATCCAACCCCTTACAAATTGAGAGTTTATAGGCCTCATATGCATTGTTGACCAGTCCATCCAAAAACTGGGTGTTTTTTTGACAATTTGGATTGTGGGAGAAGTAGAAGGTGTAGAGTTTAAGGAATTATTTGTTGTTTATTGAAATCCCATAGATGTGATAAGGATCCCTAAGGCTGCTATCCCAGAGTATAATTTATAAGTAAAAGCAGAAGAAGATGTGGCATATATGAAAACTGATCTTTAGGCAATACTTCTCCTTAAGATTGAGCAAGAGTCAAACCAAGTCAACTAATACGAGATAGTGTCAGCCAAAAGTCCTGAACATACAATCAAAGAAGTGAAGTCAGGCTCCACTAGAAAGAATACTAGAAAGAATTAACTCTTCAAGTGGGAAGGGAGTTCCTTTTTTTTCTTGAATAGAATAGAATAAGACTTTATTGTCCCCATAGGGGAAATTTAGAGTGTCACATCAGTCACACAATACAGGCAGTCCCCAGGTTCTTTAGTTTAATTTGAATTAAATTTGTATGTAAGTCAGAACCGATATATTTTATAAATATAATTGAAAAAAAATTCTTGTTCCAGTGACAATTGGATTTGTAAAATTGTTGTCATTGGAACACGGATTATTAATAAAACTTTCTAACAGACACCTTACAGCTCATCATCCATAGAGCTTAACCAGTGGTCACAGTGAACAGAGAGGTCCGTCTGTAACTAGGGGTTGCCTGTAAGTCGGGCGTCCTTAAGTAGGGGACAGTCTATAATACAATTAATAAACTTAATACAAACAGTTATACATAAAATATAAAACTAACTTTAAAATTATTTATATTTAAAAAGAAAAGAAAAAAAAGAAAAAAACTGTTAATTTGCAATTGGACACATGTTCATCAATACTTCCCATTGTATTGGTAAGTCCTATCACAGCAGGGAAAAAACAATTTTCAAGCCGATTATTCCTACATTTGAAACCTGTCACGAAAGGTTTTTTTCGTCTCGTGGTTAATGTAGTGTCCCAAGGGGGAAATTTGTTACAAAGAATTTAAAATCATTTTGTCAACATTCCCGAAAGTGATATTGTCTCCCAATAGAGCCAGCTTTCTTGATCATTTTCTTAAAACTATTGGAAAAATATGCAATGTTTTCCAGGATGGGATAAAGAAAACCACGCCTCTTTTAGTTACCTTGTTAGGCAGCTCCCTTGACATCAAGCATGACTTACAAGAAGCCTTATACATGATGCGGGACTAAAACCAAACCAGTATATGTATTCCAGAAGGAACACACCCAACTGTAGACTGCACTGTTTCGATTGGAGTCAGTTGTACTTATGTTGTTACCCTAGCAGACTACAGCGTGTATACAGAACTCGCTACGACAGACCGGTAAAAAGACACTGGACATAAAATGACTGTAATGATCTTAGCAAAAAAAAAAAAACCACCAGACACCATCTTATACAGTTTAGCAGCATTAAAAGTGGATTCCCATTACAGCAAATTCATGTTATTGTTTGTATCATCAATAGTTATAATTTTCCAATATGCTTTCTCTATCAATTCCTCACAGTTTCTATATCTCTGCTTGCTGTCCTTCTATTGAAAGCTTCTAAGTTCACTTCCACAGTGGACAGAAATCTGAGCATGGTCACACGGGTGCACAGCTCTGATGACTCTCTATGATACTAATAAGCTGCGCACCTGTGTGACCATGGTCAGATTTCTGTCCACTAGTGGTGAACAAAGAAGCTTCCTATAGAAGGACAGCAAGCCGAGATCTAGAAAACTGTGAAGAATTGGTACAGAAAGTATATTGGAAAATTATATAACTTTTTGTCATAAAAACATTACAATTAATTTGCTGCAATGGGAATACCCCTTTAACATGTCAAGTTAACTTGTTGTCTAGGTAGACTCCTAAATACTGGTGACCTGTTCAACCTACACATCCCCAGTCAGCAATGGCTCATTCCCCATATTTGGATTCTGCAAAAAACTAATACCCATTCTTTTAGTTTGTGTTAAATTCAATTCCTGTCCATTTCCTCTGTACCAGGTCCTAAATGAGTCCATAGTAGTTTAGCATAAAGCACAAGAGCCTTTATCTAACATTGGAAAGTCCTCTTAAACGGAAGTTCCCTATCATGACTTAACACAACCCTACTATGTTCTATGGGTTGGTAAAACCTTCTGTTTTTTCTCCCTTAGTTTGGACTCATTTTGACTACAATTTGGTCTACAATGTCAGCAAAAACATTGTTGTGAGCTAAGGAGGCCAAGATTGTCTAACACATCTAGAAGCATGCACCAAATTTCTAATGCAGCATGCGTCACTGTATTTTCAGCTGTTGTTTTATCGCTATATGTCCTATTATGTCATGTAAAGCTGATAGCCCCCCAGGGACCCCCAACTCTTTTAGCTGGAGCTGCGGTCTTAATTTGTGAATTGATTGCGCTGGACTAGATAATATTTACATACAAATGAAATCTATCCCACCAGTACACCGCCAGCAATAGAAACAGGTCGTAGGTTACTCATAAATAAGACTACAATTTCTGGATTATAAGAGTCTGACTGCACCTTGTATTGTATGAGGCGCCGCTCCCCGCCAAATGCTTTCCATGTAAAACCGTCTATGAATTGTGAATAAGAAGATTATAGGTTTATCTTGCGAACGGTAGGACACTTCATATGATCTTCTTGTGGCACTGATGTGTTTCATATGGATTACCTGGCTGTCAACCTAGAATAGAAATTAAAATGGACAAGAAGCCTTTGAGGCTCAGATTGTATGGAGGGTAAGACTTTCATCTGTGCAAATATGAATATTGTACATTTTCTGCTTTCGGACGGATAAAACATATTTCTTATCAAATCTTTTTCGAGAGGATGCGTTATTCTCAGTTTGTTTCATATACAGTGGGGCTACACAGAAGCTTTGGATGCGACCCCCACAGATAGCCTAGTTGGTCTACAATCCTTTCTCTTAACTGAGTGAATGGAGTCAGAAGTGGATTTAGGAAATTGTGGACGCCCACGAGTATAATTTTTTAATGGTTTGCTAGTTAGTATTTGGAAACTTCTTGGGAAAGCAGGGGGTCCCTTCTGTCTGCTTTAATTTTTGCAGTCTACGGACCTCGGGAACCCCTGGGAGGGCCCTTGTATACATGTGTGACAAGAGATGGGATGTATCTATGAGGATTTCTGGAGTTGCTTCTCTTAAATTTCTATACAGGTTTGGTTGATGATTGGGCTGTTTGTAGCTGTATGTTCTTTTTGTCTTAAAGGAAACCTACCACTACAGATCTACCTATTAAATTAGATCCGTTGGCAGGTGCATCTAACGTATGTAAGGATAGCCCTTTACTCCCCTCTATCTTTTCTAATCTCTAATCAGGGTAATATGCAAATTTTCTAAAGAGGCTACTGGGGCGTGGAGTAGCCGGAGCTGAGGCTACACGAGGTGGCTACTCCATGCCCCAGTTGCCTCTTTGATCCTCCTACCCAGGCATCTTCAGTGCACAGCTCCTTCCAGCCAAAGCCGGAGTTCTAAGTATGTGCAGTAGCTCCGGCTTTGGAGCGGAGATTGCACAGCCGCCGGCCTGTGTTCTGCGCATGCACAGGGGACTAAAGGATTAGCCCTAAAAAGGGCTGTCCTTAAATATGATAGATGCATCTACCACCGCATCTACCTTAATAGGAAGATCCGTAGGGGAATGTTTCCTTTAATTAAACCCAAATTTTTAGCCCTCCATCCACACCTGACTATACATGCTGCAATTCTTGAGATCACTTGTCTTTTGCAAGAAAGAAACCAAAGGATTGTACCCCAAGCACAGCTACATGCAGGTATGTGCCCTCTCTGGCAGGACCCAATTTTCATGTATCTCCTTATGCCCATGTGTTAACCAAAAAAAGCTTTTAAAAATATGCAAATGAGCCTGAGGAGCTTTGGGTTCCATAGCTGTTAATGGACCTCGGTGCCCCTTGGGCTCATTTGCATACATTTTTCAAAGTCTTTTTTTCATAAAACCAAGGGCATAAGAAGCTCAAAGAAGATCCTGCCAGAATGGACACACCCGCATGTAAGTGTACTTGGTTTACATACCTAGATCCTGGTGGTCATTTCCTTTAAGGAACTAGTGACTTAGAATCCTTGAAGTCCTATTCACTACATCGCAGCCCAAAACGACACAAAATAAAAAATAAATTCCATCAAAATGTAAAATTCAAAACTGAGGTTTGTTTTTTTACATTTGTTTTGCAATTGCCCAAACACAAACTTACTACTAGATTTCATATGAACCTCGGTAAGTATCAAACAAATAGGATTTAATCCCCAGTACAAAACCCTGAAAGTATTCTATTGGTTTTAGTAATAATTCGGAGAGGGGATCAAGTCTCCTGCATTGATTTCTGTTCCGGATACATGGCATATTGTCCCAGCACATCTGAGGCTTTGCCTCTGCGCTGTTTGATTTACGTTGTTTTTTGAAGTATTATCTTATTATGGAGCATCCAGCTTCCTTTCCCCTCAGGACTGGTGTGTAATCTCTCTGCAGGGACGGCACATGGTCTGCCTACAGAAACACTTCGCTCCATGTTGCCTGGTCCTTTTATCTCCTCTTATTTCTCTGAACCAATTTGCCTGGAAGCAAGAAGACATAGACCGATGGAATGACTGCTCAAGGTTCACAGCCAGAATAAAACAAATGGGTACATTCCATCTTTAATTGTATCTGTGAGTGGAACTCTGTTACTATTACATTAGGATGTTTTAAAGGTTTTTGATTTTTTTTTTAGCTTTACCATGTAATGTTGGTAAACGAGATCACTGTGGTGTGTACATACAGGTTTGCCACTTTATTTAAAGTTTTTTTTCACCATTTTTTTTGTAAATTATCATCTTTGCTAAGGTTCCATCTGTGTAAAATTTCTCCGGAATGTTTTCAGGTGATTGATGTATCTATAGGGCCGTTTTAAGCAAAGATGGGCAATTTTATGTGTCCGTTATGTCAAAGCTCTTACTGTTTTACTTTTATCAAACTTCTGCTTGCACATCTGAATAACGAAAAAAAATTAAATCCTGGTGCAGTTAATTTACTAGGTGCCATGGTACAGAAGTACTCACCAGCCGGCACTGACCCCCGGCATCCTTTTCTCTCCGCAAAACCTCTTCGGGTTCCAGGACGGGCTGGCAGATGCTGGGGGGTGACTACTAGCTTTATTTTTTTAAGGGGGCACTTTTCTGGGCATTATACTAATGGGGGCATTCTGCTCGGCATTATACTAATGGGGGAACTTTGCTGGGCATTACAGTAATGGGGACACTCTGCTGGACAATATTCTAATGGGGGGCACTCTGATGGACATTATACTAATGGGGGGCACTCTGATGGACATTATACTAATGGGGGGCACTCTGATGGACATTATATTATTCAAAGGAGCTGCTGTGGACATTTCATTCATGAGGGGAGACTACAGGACATTCTATTAGAGAGAAGCTGCTGCAGTTACCACCCTAGGCTCATACTCGAATCAATACATTTTTCTAGTTTCTTTATGGTAAAATTAGGTGCCTGGTCTTATACTCGTATATACGGTATCTTGTCTGTCAGCTAAAGGCAGATTGAAGGAGGAGTGAACTGCATGAAGACAGAGCCTGTAGCAGTATGTGCATGCACCTGCCTTGTCCCATACCAAAACATATTGCACATCTGAAAAAGCTATATACAAGAACCCTTTCACAACTAGCATATGGCTAGATACTGTACATCCCAACTGCATGTAACACTTGCAGATAGCACATGTAGAAGAGTCATGGAAGGGTCACATCTCCAATGAACCTTTGCAACCTAGGAACACAATTCTGGTGTCATTTTAAAGAGGAGAATTTCCTGAATGTATAATTAACAGTAGATATCTGGTGTGATAAAAATGACACCTAAATTGCCATTGCCATGGCACAGAAGTACCATGTTAAATGTTATTCTAGCCTATTAGCTGAACCTGGGGAAGGGTGACCCTAGAGGAAGCTGTAAGAACACAACGTATACATGGCAAAACTGTACATACATATCTACAGGAACTGTAGGGAGGAATAACTTTTCCCGAATGCCTCTCTCTTTGCCTTAGGCATATCTCTAGTTTGCAGTTTTTAGTCTCTTCAACGGCAACCATGTTATCTTTAGATCTTTCTTCCACAGAGCGTGTCAGCTAAAATGATTACAAAATTATTAAATATGAGCAGATGCCATCAGTTTTCTATGGTACCTATGGGATATACTATGAATATGGATGGAAAATATCACAAGGACCTTCACAAAGAGAAGGAACAACCTGCAGAGCTAGCAGCCCTGAGTGCAATACCATTCGTTTATTAATGATAAATATTTATTTTCTTTGAAATCTCTTATACTGTATTTGATCATATAATTTAGTTACTAGTAATTGTTCTTGCCTTCAATCATTTCATATATGTTATCCTGTGATCAATGTGCCTACACATCGAACAAATACTGAATCATTTATGGCAGAGGGGATCACCTCGTCCTGGGATTTACACAACGAGATAATTGCTGGGATGAAAACATCTTTCTTCACATCATAGAAAATAAACACTATGATTCCTATACCAAGGTCTTTTCTGACATCACTGTTTACTCTGGATGATTGTAGCTTTTATGTAATTATCACTAAGATCAGTCATTGTTGGTTGGATAATATAAAAATCCCTATTTTTAATTGTATTGTATCTTCGGCTGGAGTTTGGGGAATAAATCACATATATTATACAAGGAGCTATGAAATGATCACTAGTTAATATATTCCAAAAAAATCCTTTTATAAAGAAAGTCAGTAAGTGCTAAATGCTAAAGATAATGCTATTACACTACTGATCAAATTGGGTCAAACGGCCAATATGATCCGCTAAGGGGTCCTGGGCTGTATTAATATTATTGCCCCTACAAGTCTGGAATAACTTTCTACATCTGGTACCAGAATCAGCTTCATGGGGAATTCAGTATGTGTCCCTTCAGCCTGTTTTCTGATTCTTGTGTCCATGTATATTCAGAGCAGGAACAGGTATACAAGGATTTCATGGGCGAAGGTGCTTCTCAGTATAATATTTGGTGTGTAGTGTGGATTGTCATGGGCCCCTACAAAACTTGGGCCTGGGCTACCACCCAAACCGCCTATATTATATTCCACTACTGGATCTAGAGAAAAGCAACTATGAAATGAGGTATAGAATTTTGTGAATGGTGGTATCCTGTGTGCTGTACTGTCTGCTGACTAATGCCACTTTTGTATCCTCTCTGTGTCATGACTGCCACCCCAAAATTCATAGCCAGCCTGCCCCCCCCCTGTAGTATAAAGCCAGCTTTCCCGCATTAGTATATAGCCTGCCTCCCTGTAGTATATAGCCAGCCAGCCCCCTGTAGTATATAGACAGCCTGCCCCCTGTAGTATATAGTCAGCCTGCTCCCCCTGCAGTGTATATAGCTAGCCTGTCCTCCTGTAGTATATATAGCCAGCCTCCCCCCTGTAGTATATAGTCAGCCTGCTCCCCTGCAGTGTATGTAGCTAGCCTGTCCTCCTGTAGTATATATAGCCAGCCTCCCCCCTGAGGAGTACATAGCCAGCCTGCCCCTAAAGTGTATATAGCCAGCCTGCCCCCCCTTTAGTGTACATAGCCAGCTTGTCCCCCCTGTAGTGTATATAGCCAGCCTTCTCCCTGTAGTGTATAAAGCCAGCCTGCCTCCTGCCTACCCTCGCCCACCCTGGTATTGACCCTGTGCCTAGTGAAGGAGTGGGCTGACATGGTGCGTTCCTTCTTCAGGCCTACACACTTCCTATTCCTTAATAGGGTAAAATCTCCTTCTGTGACAGTACATCAATGCTGCCTGCTGGGATTTATCAGGAGGCTGGGGCCTACTGATAAATCTAGCCGGTGCCAGGAGCGGAAGAACATCATACACTGGCATACTTAGCACTCATGTGCCCCATGGTCTACATGCCTCATTCTATTTCTGGTCCTGTGATGTCACACAGTTGCAGAGTAATCAGAGTTGTGTGATAAAATGATCCATACACCTATGTGACATCACATGATCAGGGATAAAATGATCCATGCACCTGTGTGACATCACATGACCAGGGATAGAACGAGCAGTGCACCTGTGTGACATCACATGACCAGGGACCGGTGTTTATCTACAGGAAGTAAACAATAAAGTTTCCTGTTGAATGACAGCAAGTAGAGTTCTAATAATGGTGAGAAGTTTATATAGAAAGTATATATATAAAATTGTATAACTTTTCATTACACAACCAATATGAAAAGTGTGGACAAACCCTTAAACTCTACGGTTCCTAATACGATATCTGAAAACGTTTTTTTATTGATGGTAACGATAAAGTGTGTGGTCTCTGCTCCAAATCACATAGTCTATCACAAGGTTTTGATAAGGTTTCTTAATTTCTTCTCTTGGCAGTAGTACTCTATTGCACTTAATAAACTGGCCCTGTTCCAAAAGTAATATTACTGTAAGAATCGTCTTTATAATATGTTAGTCATTTATTACAGCGGCTGTGTACATACCCAGGAGCTAATCATTACAATAAGTCACTCTTCTATCTGCCTGTTAAGCAAAGTGGTCGGTTTTATCAAAGTCTGTGTTTATTCAACAGGCAACTATGAAAGCAATGGGAAAATGCTCTGCCCCCGTCATTTTTAATGGCCTCAAACAAATAATTGGAGGCAGTAGAAGTTAATCACGCTGCTATCTTGGGTAAAAAAAAAAGCCACCTTCCTCTTTGCAGAGCCAAGTGACCTTTAAGTGTCGCCTTCAATGACATTATTCAAGCAATTTACAATGAGCGCACCTTACCTGTATGTAACTGAAGAACTACTGGCCTGGCTAATGAATGCAATTCATCACGCAGGTACAGCTTAGCACAAAGTTAATACCCTGGCAGGTAAACAAGACAAACCAAATTATCTAAAGTGCCTCGAAAAGTAGCTGGAAAAGCTCATCCATAGACAATGAATTGCAGGAGCCTGGATGCATCTTTATAGCCCTTTGTCAAGTATAATGGAGGGTTCCTAATGTTATTTGACGTCATGTACCTCTTTTGTGTTCATTTTGTATCTTTTGGTCTTTCATCCCCGTGACATAGTGAACCACAAGCAGAAGTTCTCAACAGTTGATTGATATGGGTGCTGAATGATTGATATGGGTCCTTCACCGATCAAGTATTAATGGACTATCCTCTGGAGAGGCCATCAATACACGATCATTGGAGGGGGGTAGACTCATGGCCTCATGATCAATCTGCTCTTTGGTACCTGAGCTAGATATTCACTTCACAGTGGACATGGCCACATGTCTCCGTAGTGGCCTGTCTGAGGTACGTCCTCTGGAGAGGCCATCAATACGCGATCAATGGAGGGGAGGGGGAGATACATGGCCTCATGATCAATCTGCTCTTTGGTACCTTGGCCAGATATTCACTTCACAGTGGACATGGCCAGATGTCTCCGTAGTGGCCTGTCTGAGGTATGTCCTCTGGAGAGGCCATCAATATGTGATCAATGGAGGGGAGGGGGGGACACATGGCTTCATGATCAATCTGCTCTTTGGTACCTTTGGAATTCACTTCACAGTGGACATGGCCAGTTGTCTCCATAGTGGCCTGTCTGAGGTATGTCAGTCTTGACTCCCATTCAGGTAGATCAGGGCCAAGTCTGAATTATCCCTACACAACCGGTATAGTGTTAAAAGGGGTAAACAGGATTTATAGAAACGCTCCAGTAGAAATAAATTCCTACTAAGTCTGAACGATTTAATACTTTTAAGCGGATTCGCAACAGCAATATTCTGTAAGTCGGGCAACGCAAACAAACAAGTTGGTTCACGGTGCTGCTCAGGTGAGCAGTGACTAGCAGCGGGTCATGCAACGTTTCGTGGGACTGACCCCTTCTTCGTGCTGCTTGTCACTGCTCAACAGAGCAGCTCCGTGAACTTGCTGGCTTAATTTGCATTGCCCGACATACATAATTTGTTGGCATTGAATATGTGCATATCTACCATTATGAAAATCTTATCAGAAATATACAAAGAAGGGGTCAGCACTCCAATTGCAGGTGTTACTAATTGTGATTGAATATTCTCAATCCATGTTGGATATGAAATGTAAGTTACTTGGGAAGATACATTACAGTTTTCTGGCAGAAAAACACATGAAGCTCCTCCTCCACGTTATTTTTCTGGCTTCACCACCAGGGACTGCCATGGGCCTTGGGATGTATGAATATTATAACCCCTACAAGTCTGAAATCACTTCCTTCATATAATACTAGAATCCAGCTTTGTGGGGAATGGAGGATGGGTCCCTTCTTCCTGCTTTCAATCTGCAAATTCAGGACCTTTGGAGGAGCTTTAATGGTCCTGAAATGGATCTTGATTTCATGGGTGAAAATCTGTCTCAGTATCAAATTTGGTGGGTGGTTTAGATGGTCATGGGCCCCATAGAAGGTTTGGACCCTGGGCTACCACCCAATATTACTGTATAATCCACTATTGTCTCCGACTGACACTCCACTTTGGGCATGTTGGGGCAGGGAGCAGGGTGGCTGGAGAGCAGATTGGTACAAGAACACTTGGCCTGCCAGATTTAATATAGTCAACTGGTGGAGACTATAGAAAAGTGATGGCTAACTTTTTAGAGCCTGAGTGCCCAAACTTCAACAAAAAGCCACTTAATTATTGCAAAGTGCCAGCACAGCAATTTAAGCAGTAATTTATTTCTCCTTGAGCCTCCTAAGGACACCAACAAAGGTGAAAGGAGGAGGGCAAATTCATCTATCATTGTAGGAAGATTCTTTGAGTACTGTATGGTGAACGTCATTCTTGGGGGATGGCCTGGATGCCCACAGAAAGAACTCAGAGTGGCGCCATCACTGCTATAGCAGAATACTCCACCATTTCAGACCTCGTCTAAACTGGTGGAGTTCGTGCATGTATTTACTAAGAGACCCAGAGCCTCTTAGTGTATATTGCCGCTGAAGTGCCAGTGGGGGAATGTTAAGACTGGCATAATGAATTCCCCCCACTGTGTTAGAGTAACATATTGGGGCCATGCCTTTAATTATTCTATTGTGGGTGATGGCTACAGGCGATACAGTGGTGCATGAACCACACATCACTTACCTCCAATAGCCTTGTCTACGAGACCGTGATGAATGGAGTAGGCGAAGGCGTTGTAATTCTACAATTTATAAATCTGACATAGATCAATAAAGCTTGTGTAATTTGAATTGTATGAGAGAGTGCGTTCTGCATGCTTAATGGGATTTCCTGGAGCCAAAAAATAAGTCTGTATTGAAAAATGTGAGGTGTCTTTAAAAAAAAATTACTTTTTCATCCAAGACTCTGCTCCTGATGCTGCCTGATCATGGTGCAATCTCATTTAGTAGTGGCGCTATCCATTTGATATGTCACCCAAGTGAAAGGGTGACATATTGTTTGGGATGATCTTCGATGTTCACTCTCTGAACGATTTTAAAGGGGTTGTGTGCTTTAAGCAAACAACTGGTATTGTTTGTGTAATGAAAAGTTAAACAATTTTCCAATGTACTTTCCACATGCTTCCCTTACTGTTTGCTAGTTCTCTGACCCTATTAATTCAATAATTCACTTGGAGTGGTAGGGGGTACTTATGGACCTCCATTGTTATGATCACTGGGGGTCCAAACTCATATACCGTATATACTCAAGTATAAGCCGACCGAGTGTAAGCCGAGACCCATAATTTTAACACAAAAAACTGGAAAAACCTCTTGACTCAAGTATAAACCGAGGGTGGGAAAGGCAATGGTCACCCACCCTGTAGTATATAACCTGCCAGCCCCTGTAGTGTATAGCCTGCCAGCCCTTGTAGTATCTAGCCAGCCAGACCCCTGTAGTATATAGCCTGCCAGCCCCCCAGTATATAGCATGCCAGCATCCTGTAGTATATAGCCTGCCAGCCCCTGCCTCCAGTATATAGCCTGCCAGCCCCTGCCCCCTAGTATATAGCCTGCAGCCCTTGCCCCCAGTATATAGCCTGCAGCCCCTGCTCCCCCAGTATATAGTCTGAAGCCTCTGCCCCCTGTATATAGCCTGCAGCCCCTGCCCTCGGCCCGTCACACAGGCATCGTGATGTCAGCTGCTCGCTGAAATCATAGTGTGTGCCGATGTCACAGGGATACGGAGGCAATGCCGGAGCCATGATGGATAGAAGAGGACCTGGTGAGCACACTTTTTATTATTTTTTTCTTGTCTTGAGTAGAAGCCGAGTTAGGGTTTTTCAGCAAATTTTTTTGTGCTGAAAAACTTGGCTTATACTCGAATATATACAGTATATGTCCTCCAATCTATATACTCCAATTGTATCACCTACACACATTGGATAGGATTCACAAATCCAGCTCAGCCTTGTAAGTATAATTAGCCCAACTTTTTGGCAAAAGTTCTCAAAAGCAAATGAAAACCTAAACAATTTTGTTTTGAAAAAAATGTAACAAGCTTTTTGAAAGACCTGGTTTTATTTAACAACAAAATCCCAAAACAGAAGTTTCCGGTCTGCTGAATATTGTTTTATTTCTAGCGATGAAGAAGAGAACATTAATTAAATTAATCTGATCCATAAAATCATTCTCTTGGAACAATTAAAATGATATTTTTTTACTAAATGATTCAGAACAATAGGTCACTTGTTTTACACAGCCCAGTCTGCTATAATTTATTCTGATCTGCAATGCAACGATGGTTCCATGAGTGAAGCATCTGGTAAAGAAATAAAAGAAAGAAAGAAATATTTAGCTAAAGCTTCACCCAAAACAAAAATAATTGGTTCATTAAATATTCTACGTAATTTTAATTCCGAACCATAGATGGATGAGTGGCTTCAAACCACCATTGTTCTGCTACCAATGGTTCCTCTATGGGTATGCTCACTCAGTGGATCCAGGCATCGATTTCTCATAAAGAAAATCAGTGGCTAAATTTCTGCCATGGAAACAGCAAAATGTCCTAAGGATTCTGCTAGGAATAAAGGAAGTGTCGGTCAATAATTTAACATGGACTTTGACTAGGAAGAAAATTTTTGTCACATTTGTAGCCAGTAGGCAGGGAAATTAGGGCTCTTTTGTGTTCTTTGGCCTTCATTGGCAACCTCTCCATAAGGAGAACTCTTACCTTCTGACCCCAGTCAATAGCCTCTCACACAGCCAAACCAGTTCCTTACGCTGTACAGGCAGTCCTCAGGTTACATACAAGATAGGGTCTGTAGGTTTGTTCTTAAGTTAAATTTGTATGTAAGTTGGAACTGTATATTTTATCATTGTAATCCTCGACAGAACTTTTTTGGTCTCTGTGACAATTGGATTTTAAAAAGGTTGGGTTGTCATAAGAATCAATATTAACACTAAAGCTTCATTACAGACACATTTGATAACTCTTCTAGCTGTTTATTGTAGCCTAAGGCGAAAGTACAATAAATTACCAATATCCAGAGGTCCGTTTGTAACTAGGGGTCGTATGTAAGTCGAGTGTTCTTAAGTAGGGGATCCAACCAGGTCGAAACAGCGCTGTCTACAGTTGGGAGTCTGTTCCTTATGGAATAGATATACTGGTTTGGCTTAATCCCACATCATGTTATTAGACTTCTTGTAGGTCATACTTGGTGTTAAGGAGCTGCCTTACAAGGTAGCAAAAGGAGGCATTGGGGCACATTTACTTATCCGTCCCTGTGCATTCCCCGAGGTGTGTTGTCCGACGAGAACGCACAGCTGCCGCGATTCACTTACATTGTGCGCCCAACATCCTGCATGTGTCACTCCCCGATCAGGTCCGCCGGAGTTCACCTTCTTCTTCCCGGTATATGTGAGTGCATTGTCTTGCGACACAATTTGAATGTAAAATCCTGCGCTCAGTCCGAATCAGTCGGATCGTCTGACAGCCCCCCCTTCCAATTTATGTCGCTTGAAAGCCTGCGCCAAAATCCGATCCAGTGCGCCAAAATGCCCTGCTAAATGTGGCGCAAATCGAAAATCGACGAAATAACCAACGATAGTGCGGTCCGCAGATGCTTAGTAAATGAGCCCCATTGTTTTCCATTTAACACCTTGGAAAACCCATTGCATACTTCCCAGTACTGTACGTCTACTCTTGAAAGACTCCTTCTCCTCCACACAGACTTCTCCCTATACTTACCGGTTATTTCCTTTTACCTCTTTTATTTATGTCCGTTAAACATTTTTAGGCATTTATGTTTTTTTTAAAGCTCGATAACTTTTCTAACTACAGAATCATGTGATCTGTTAGCAGTCAAACACTGGGGAAAATGATATTGATGTGTGTATGACACAAAAAAAGTCATGAATCAGTGTTCCTCATTTTATTCTTTACTAGGTTATCTAGTCCATTAATGTAGCGTTACAAAGGCGTAGAAGCCTTCCTGACTATGAGCACAGAGGCTGCAAATGAGGATGAATCATAAATGGTATGGTACTGCCATTAGTGTGACCTCTGGAGGAGGCCTTTATGTGTGTCATACTTATTAATTGCGTCTGATTCCCGGCCGTCAGCGCCTCTGTATATATGTGTGTGCCAGCCCCACTGAGCGGAGAGTGGGTGAGGACTGGTGAGGCACAACTATGGAAAATAGGTCATAATGCATAAAAACATAAAACCGGTTGTGTAAATTGTACATTCGCTATGTGAGGCTCATGTGAACCCAGGATAAGCACAAGTGGATGCCTTAAACAGACGCCATACAGTGTGCATTGTAAAAAAAAAATATATGTGCTGCCCTGAATTACCTTAAAGGAAACCTGTCAGCAAAAAATAATTTTATAGACTGCCTACAGTATGTTTTTACAGGTCATGTTTCCATCTTAGACTTGTGTGTTAGCATCATCCAGAAAATCAACACTGAAGTGAGTTAAGAAAATTGTTGTATAACATCTTGGAGGTGGAGAGTTTAGCACGGAAGTCAAACTCTCCCCACCTCATAACACCCTTCTGCTGTGAATTACGACCCTACATTCAGAGATTCGTAACCTGCTCTGCTGAAGTCTGGTACATGATGTTGATCACAACAGAGGGGGGTGTGCTGAGGTAGGGAGCGCTTCAGGGCTTAACTTTCCACCTCTGTGACTTCATACAACAATTTTACGGCTCACTTCAAAGTTAATTTTCTGGATGATGCCACCACACTGGATCATGAAAGAAACATTGGGGCAGATTTACTTACCCGGTCCATTCGCGATCCAGCGGCGCTTTCTCTGCGGTGGATTCGGGTCCGGCCGGGATTCATTAAGGCAGTTCCTCCGACGTCCACCAGGTGGCGCTGCTGCGCTGAAGTTCCCCGGAATGCACTCAAGTTCACCGGCATATTCCTAGTGAAGGTAAGTGCAAGCTCCGCAACACTTTGTTTTTTAAATGCGACGGTTTTTCCGAATTCGTCAGGTTTTTGTTCAGCCACGCCCCCCGATTTCCGTTGCGTGCATGCCAGCGCCAATGCGTCACAATCCGATCGCGTGCGCAAAAATCCAGGGGCAATACAGGGAAAATCGGCGCAAATCGGAAATATTCGGGTAACGTGTCGGGAAACCGCGAATCGGGCCCTTAGTAAATGACCCCCATTATCTGGAAGGTGTTAATCTGTGTGACAACATACTATTATTGGTTTATTGGCCATGAGCATTGGCCGTGAGCTAGACGAACAAACTCACAGCCCTATAGCCTGCTATGGGGCCCATTCACAGCACAGAGAATGCACCGTGCCTCGGCGTATCGACCGGCCCAAGTAGGTCCTATACTTCTCTGTGTTTGGACCGGTGGAGCCACTGCTGATGTCTGACCGACAGCAAATAACAGCTTAAGGCCCGTTGTTTGTGGCCCGCACAATGCATACAAATGTATGATCCCTTATGCCGGGCCAGACGTTACCCTATTGGACAGTGCTATATTTATATGTTTAGTGGGCATGTTGGAAGCTTTCCCAGCCAACCATTCAGACATGGTGTGAACATGACCTAACTTTGAAACTTCACTTATTCACTTAAAATGCAGTTTATATGGTCCATTGTAGTCCCCATTGGATTGGTGGTACCTGCTTTTTCAAAAAGTTATGTACCGTATTTGAATTTGATCAGAGTAAGCTCGGGATGAAACAGAGATGGACCATTATGAGGTGTGGAGCCGCTTTGGGAGTAATTATAGGATATAGGATAGAGGCCATATGCTACTGGGGACATCAATGTGACTGTTGGCTACTGGAAGCATCACTGTGACTACTGGCTACTAGGGGCATTGCTGTGACTACTGAGGGTGTAACTGTGACTGCTGGCTACTGAGGGCATCATTGCGACTGTTGGCTACTGGGGGCATCACTGTGACTGCTGGCAACTGGGGGCATCAATGTGACTACTGGTTACTAGGGGCATAGCTGTGACTAATAGGGGCATCACTATGACTACTAGCTAGAGATGAGAAGACATTGGGGCATATTTACTTACCCGGTCCATTCGCGTTCCAGCGGCGGCTTCTCTGACGAGCGTTCGGGTCTTCCGGCGATTCATGAAGGTCCTGCGACCGATGTCCACCAGGTGGCGCTGCTGCGCCGAAGTCCGCCGAGGTGCCCCGGAGTTCATCGTCTTCATCGTGGTGCCCGTGCGACCAATTTTTGCGGTTTTTCCGAATCCGTCGGGTTACTGTTCGGCCACGCCCCCCGATTTCCGTCGCGTGCATGCCAGCTCCGATGCGCCACAAACCGATCACGTGCGCCAAAATCCCGGGGCAATTCAGGGAAAATCGGCGCAAATCGGAAATATTCGGGTAACACGTTGGGAAAACGCGAATCGGGCCCTTAGTAAATGACCCCCATTATGTCAGAGTTTGGGTTCGGCAGCACAAACCAGACATAACACCCTATTGGTGGCCAAACAGCCAATATGGCAAATCGATGCTCCTAAACAACTAACTATTATTATCCAGTGGTTGTCCTCTACTACTGGCTACTAGGGGATCACTGTGACTACTGGCTACTGGGGGCAGGGGATGTGACTACTAGGATTTCACTGTGACTACTGTTTACTTTGGGCATGAATAGGGGTTACCAAACATGGGGGATGTGCCATTAGGAGGGTGGAGAATCACTGCAGTAGGGGCTATTATGCTTGTAATGACATGACCTGGTTGACCTGCTATACAATGCATGGCACTGTGCTGGAGCAACAACACTTATGTGTTCCTACAGTTGATTACTGTATTTTTCAGACTATAAGGCGCACAAAAAACCCTTTGATTTTCTCAGAAATCAAAGGTGCGCCTTATAGTCCAGTGCGCCTTATATATGAACCGTACTTACAGACAACAGCTGCCTTGAACTGTGCACAGGTCTGCCACCTGCTGGTCATTCATCCTTATAATCAGGTGCGCCTTATAGTCCAGTGCGCCTTATATATGAACCTAGACGTTTTAGCAGGCATTTATTGATGGTGCGCCTTATACTCCGGTGCGCCTTATAGTCCGAAAAATACTGTAGTGTAGGTGCCAGGTATAAGTCATCCATAATTGTCTCCCAGAAAACTCCTTTCATGGAATGAAACAAGAAAAAACTGAAACAACTCTACTCCCGTATTTCCGGAGATCTGATAACACATTCTCAGACTATTTTTGTCCACATTGCTGGAAACATAATTTTAACCAAAGCAAAATTCAATTATTGTTTCTCAGAATAAGTCAGAAAATAAAAAGGAGATGTAATCGGTTACTATGGATACCTACTTTGAGGGGATTTTTATCTTTAATTATTTTTAGTTATTTCCCCATGGCAAAATCCCGCGCTCAAAACATGTATTTGGGTTTGTACCTTTGTGTCCGGCATCTACAGCTATTAAAGTTTTAATTCTGACAGATAAGCATGAATCCAACATAACGGAGGAGCAGTTTCCATCCGCAGGTATCAGTGGGGGCCATTGAACGGATCCATACACAGATTTATAATTAAGCCTGATTTATAATTAAATACCAGGGTATAGGAACATGGAAATAATATTATTTATTACAGGGAAAGCCAATCAGTGAATAGCATCATCCTCATCCTTTGGATTCTCTTGCCGAGAGAGCAGAGAGCCCATCAACAAGTGATAATTTGATTGTAAAAACCTCAGTATAACCTATGTCTTAATTTATTTAGTTCCTATTGCTCTATAACATGCTGCCAGAAGACAATTGCATTAACTATTGCAATCTGCTCAGCCCCTCCTCTCTTTTACACTGTGAAATAATAGGATGCTATGAACAATCCCTCCTGTACACTATGTACAGTACAATCTGCTCAGCTCCTCCTGCTCTATAACATGGTACCTTCATTTAGGATCCTACATATCTTCTGCTCAGCTCTTCATGCTCTATAACATTCTACCTTCATATAGGATCCTACATATATTCTGCTCAGCTCTTCCTGCTCTATAACATTCTACCTTCATATAGGATCCTATATATCTTCTGCTCAGCTCTTCCTGCTCTATAACATTCTACCTTCATATAGGATCCTATATATCTTCTGCTCAGCTCTTCCTGCTCTATAACATTCTACCTTCATATAGGATGCTACATATCTTCTGCCCAGCTCCTCCTGCTCTATAACATGGTACCTTCATATAGGATGCTACATATCTTCTGCTCAGCTCGCCCTGCTCTATAACATGACACCTGCACATAGCATACTATATATCTACTGCTCAGTAGTCATGGTCTAAGGACGAAATATGTAGTGTCCGAAACGCATAGGTCCATCTGTGATTTTTATCCTGTGTGTAAGCTTTTTACTACTTCTTCTTTTTGTACTACATATTTTGTTGTCCTTGGATGTGACCACTACTGCTGGGGGGGATTTCATAAAGAAACAAATTGTTTTAGTATCAGAAATGGCCAGGCCACAGCCGTCCTGTGATAATGACCACTGAATCCAGGCTGTTAGAAAGAGCACCAATAGCACATACCTGGCCAGTGCTGGAAAAGCACAGTGGTGGTTGTATCCAATGACATCTACCTGGTTTCTAAGAGACAAAACATGATTACATTTATGGGAAATTATCTTCACACAGGAACAAACCTTTTAATAAGATCTAATTGAAAAAATGTTAAGATATGGAAGATAAATTAAATTAAATGTGATTGCCCACATGGGAACACAACTTTAAGGCTGGTGTTTAAAATGCCATAATCAATAGATTCCCGCAATGTGTAATATGATCTGCTACCTCTACTGTAGCTGCCTTGCTCAATATCATGCTGCCTGCAGATAGGACACTATGGGGCAGATTTATCAAGTGTCTGAAAGTCAGAATATTTCCAGTTGCCCATGGCAACCAATCACAGCTCCCGTTTAAAATATTCATGAGCACTGGTAAAATGAAAGCTGAGCTGTGGTTGGTTGCCATGGGCAACTGGAAATATTCTGACTTTCAGACGCTTGATAAATCTGCCCCTATGTACAATCTGCTCAGCTCATCCTGCTCTGAAACATGCTGCCTGCAGATAGGACACTATGAACAATAAAATCTGCTCAGGTCCTCCTAGTCTATAACATGCAGCTTGCAGATAGGACACTTTGTACAATCTGCTAAGCTTCTCCTGCTCTATAACATAGGACCTACAGGGCTTATTTACTAAGGTCCCACGGCCGCATTTCCGCCGGGTTTCCTGACGTTTTCAGGGATCGCGCCGGCTTTCACGCGTCACAAATCAGGGAGGCAGGGCGATTCAACGGATTCGGATAACGCGCTGGATTTTACATTTAAAATTATGTCGCAAGCCAAGCACTTACATGCACTTGGAAGAAGAAGGTGAACTCTGGCGGACCTAATTGGGGAACCGACAGATGCAGGATACCAAGCACATGCTGTTAGTGAATCACGGTAGACTTTATCCTCCGGATCAGGGATCGCGCAGGGACCCGGTAAATAAATGTGTCCCTATGAACAGTAAAATCTGCTCAGGTCCTCCTGGTCTATACCATGCTGCTTGCAGATAGGACACTTTGTACAATCTGCTCAGCATCTCCTGCTCTATATCATACAGCAAAATGGTGTGTAATCAAATCTTCTTAGTTCTTCCTTATGTAGAATGCTACCTGCAGCTACACCTGTATTTAATATGACAGGTTTTCTGTAAATGATTGTTCATGCATATATTATACCTATGAAAAATATAAATTCAATGTAATACGCACAGCACTAATGTGTTTAAATGTAATACACAAATCCATAATATTCATATAGACAGTATAATGTGTTGTTGATTATGTCACACATTTAATTCTACTAAGTAACAAAATATAAGCCTAGAATTCTCCGACCATAGAAAGAGAATTGAAGGCATCAACCACCTGTGATAAGGTTTGCTTGAGCTGCTTGTTACTGACCCAGGATGGGGTGAGGAAATTACCAATGTCATTTAAGCTGTTTCGGAAATATGAAAACAGCAGCATACGGCGGCAGGAATTAATTTGTATTTAGGAAATAAGGCTAATTTCCCTGGGATGCTTAGAAGATTACAAAGGCAATTGGTATTAATAATAATAATAATTTATGTCTTATTACTCCAAAGGATATTGCTATTATATAGAGGAGAGCAAATCTATTCATCAATTCTTAGATCTTAGAATCTGATCATATTGGGGCACTGAATAATCTGAATACTTTCTGACTCACTCCGGACGAATCTCGTATAAAAGATAATAATGGAAGTAAAATGGACCAGATAAAATGTACAGTGATTTATTTTGATTGTTTCTGTTAGAGGGGTTTTCCCACGTACAAAAGTTAGGCCCTATCCATGGGATAGGGCCTAACTTGATGATCAGTGGGGGTCTCGGTGCTGACTATGGAGCTCACTATGGAGCTCACTAAGGAGCTGACGGATATCGGTGAGCGTTGTGCTTGGGAATTTCCGCCAGCTCCATAGAGATTAATGGAGCAGAACGGTCATGCGCAGCCGTCTGCTCCATTAGTCTGACGGAGCGATGAGGGGTCCGACCAACCCCTCGTTTTCGCGATCTGTGGGGGTCTCAGCGCTGAGACCCCCACTGATCAGCAAGTTTTTCTGTAATTATCTTTTTAGTGAAAACTGAAAAATGTGAAATATTTGTGATAAATTAACAACAAAAAAAACAACAACTTTATGTTTTGGTGTTATATACTAATTGAACAAGGTGCTCGCTGGGGGTACAATTTAGTCAGGACAATTGTGCATATTTTGGACTTGTTTCATCTATCTTAGAGGTAGATATATCAGGTAGTTGAGTTTGTCGTTTTTTTGTGACTATTTATTAAAAAGTCGCACAAAAGTCACACAAAACCCTTCAGCAACTTCTTCTAAATTAATAATAATAATAATAATAATAATAAAAATAATAATAATTCCTTTATTTATAAAGTGCACACAGATTACACAGCTCTTCAAGCTTGATAATACCATCATAGAGAGGGTGAAATGTCGTTTTTTTTATTATGGTGGAATAAAGAAATACTGTTTTAAGGAGTGCTGCTTCCCTACTATATTTTTCTGGTTATAAATCTACCAGTATGTTTTGGAGTGTGGGAGGAAACCGGAGGAAACCCATGCAAACATGGAGAGAACATACAAACTCTTTGTAGATGTTGACCCTGGGACTTGAACCCATGTACCCAGCGCTGCAAGGCTGTAATGCTAACCAGTAAGCCACCATGCTAAAGTTTTTCCTACACCTGGTTAGGACTAGGGGTTATTTGGGACCTTTTAACCCAAATTAGCACCAAATTTACTTATTCATACAATCACATCTGGATTTTAAAGATATATCAGACGCAATACTGAAAAATTCTTGTGCGGCTAACTTTATAAGGTGAGTGGAAAAGTGCAAATATATCAAATGAGTTGCAGCCAAAAAAGTTGGAAAAGACAAATGACCCCCATTGAATCTACAAAATGTTCCTTTTCTTTGGCGCATATGGTCCTGATAAATTTAATGTTGGTTTTAGTAGTGGTTTTTATTTCTATGCCTGGGGGTGATTGGGGTCGTTTTGTAACAAAAAATGAGCCTAAATCAAAATTTGTTTCAAATCACAGACCGTGAATTTAGTTCAGTATTATGAGAATCTAGTCTAAGCAAATACTACATTTGGCGCAAGCAGGGTCTATTTTAAAGTGACTTTGCACTGTCCTAAGTTAATTTGGTGCAATGGAAAGTTGCAAAACAGCATTTGTACCACAACTGCTCCAAAACAACAGCAAATATAGACAGAAAACCCAAGGATGAATACCCCCAATAAGAATATTAATAACCGTTAAAGGGAAACTGTCAGCAGAAATTTACCTAATAAACCACTACCAGTTTGTTGGAAAGCTGCTGGACATGTTCCAGATCATGTTTCTTTCATGAACCAGTGTGGAAACATTATCTAGAAAAACTACTTTGAAGTGAGATGTAAATAGGTTGTATAAAGTCAAGGAGGCGGAGATTAGGACACTGAAGTCAAGCTCTCTCTTCCTTAGAGAGCCCCCTTTAACTGTTATTGATGGTCCTGCATCCAGAGACATCACTAACCAGAACTCTATGATTTCTATGACAGAGGGTTAGGTGTTCAAAGCTCCCCACCTTGACTTCAGTGTTGAACTCTCCTCCTCCTTGACTTCATACAACCAATTTATATCTCACTTCAAAGTGGATTTTCCGGATGATGTCACCATATTGGACATGAAAGAAACAAAAACTAGATGGTGTTACACTGCTTGACAATATTCTGGTAGCGGTTTATTATGCAAATTGCTGACAACAGGTTCCCTTTAATACCTGCAGCTGCCATTGGACCGACATGGAACTATATATGACTTATGTGATAAGGCAATGTAGATATATTTTTGATATAAAGGTTTTACATGATTTGGATTGTAATTTCTATCAGTATTTCCTGCCAAATAACTTTGTGGGAATGATCGGTGTACCATGGGGAGACCCCCACAAAAGCACAAGGAGAAAATGCAGTTAGTTTACTCCTATTCTTTACATTTACATTGAAGTCTTATATTTTTTAGGTGTCAGATGAAGCCCTACATTCCAAATTGGAAGAAGACGATGCCATTTCTGAGGATATGGAGCCCTATCTAGTACGGAGGCTTTCCTGCAGAAATATACAACTACCTCCCTTAGCGTTCCGACTGGCGGAGCAAGCGGAATGGGATAAAAAGCCGGATTCTGAGAGTCCACAGCGGCCAACGTCTCTGGCATTGAGGATTCCTCCGCTGATTGCAATCACTGCTGCTGACACTACAAGGTAGGATGTGATTGAGTCTTAAGTGTGCGGTGATCTGCAAGTCTAGAATTTTCAATGTTACTTTTCATAATGTAAAAAAAAAAAAACATGTTTTCTGCAAATTATCAAACTGGAATAAATTAGCAAATTCATTTAAAGGGGAATTCATCATTGATCACCTGACTCTTGCTGTCGGCTCCATTTTTTCGCTCCTTTATTAACCTTCTATGTTTATACTTGAAGATTGACAACTGGGTGTTACCATCCATCCTGTCAAAAGTGTCTTCTCTGACACTGTTAACACTAATCAGCCAATCACAAAGTATCCAGGAACATGGTCCTTGACAAGGGGAGGGCAATGTTCAGTTATCAAGTTACGTATGCAAAGGTACAGCTTATACGAGATGCTCTAGCATTGTCTTTTCATAAAGAATACATTTACTAAAATAGACATGTCAGGCGAGATTACGTGCCCTGTTGAGTAAACCACAATTTGATGCAAACAAATCTGGAAAGTGTCAGACCTCTGGGGTCAGAAATGTGTTGCCAAACGTGATAAAAAAACATTACACGTGACACCGTATTAACTATAATAAGCAAAAATACCAATATAAGTCTGTAAAAGATGATGTCACATTGCACAGTCTAACTGAGAAGATGAGTAGAGTTTCAGTGATTTGCTGCTAATATATAAAATAAAATCCTACAACATCACAAAGGGCTCATCACCTTAGACGGGTCACATAAATGTGACAGTTCAATCTCCTTCTAATTGAGCGACGAGACACAAGGATGAACGTGCACTTTGTGTTTTAGATGGTTTATATTTATGTTGCTCCTATTCAGGCAGAATCCAATTGTTCTTGTACAACCTCATGCACATGTCCGTGTACATAAACTACGGCCAGTAGTGGATTATAATAGAGGTGGTTCGGGCGGTAGCCCAGGGTCCAAACGTTCTAGGGGGCCCAGGGCCACCTAAACCACCCACCAAATGTTATAATCAGATAGACCTTCATGTATATCTGTTCCTAATCTCAATACACATGTACACAAGAGCCATTTCAGGATACGCACGTACAGTAGAGCCATTTCAGGACCTTTGAAGGTCCTGAAAAGTACCTGAAACCACAGATTGAGAGCAGGCAGGAGAGACGCATCCTCCATTAACCAAACCGTGAATCTGCTGACGAGCTGTGCTACATATTATAGATTCAGGTCCTATTTCTGCCCACGACTAATTTATGAAAATAATGTAAAAAGAAAGAAATTCATTAAATATGACAAATACATGAGCCGAAACGCGCGTCGGGGCGGGAAGCCATCCCGGGCAGTGGAACATTCAACCTCCCTCTACTTGGTAAGGACTGTTTCTTTATTTGAGTAGACCTCCATACTACTTATTTATTGTTCAGGCACGGTATTCACTACCAGCATGTACTTTAGAGGTCCCCTCGATATACATATTGACCCAGTCCTGTGTAACATTTTATACCACCATGTTCCTGTACTGTCCCGGTTCTTGACTGCTATTTTTCTGTGACCCACGGCACTGTGTGCTATGTATCCTTTTCATGTATTTGTCATATTTTATTAATTTCTTTCTTGGTATAAATAAAATTTCTACTTTTTACATTATTGTCATAAATTAGTCGTTCCTCTCTTCCCTCCACTTTCGTTGGGGGGAATCCATTGGTTTCATTAATTGTCTGAGGTACAAGACTTCATGCGTACACCATATGAGGGGTGCCACTTGGGCACTGAGTGAGGGACCCAGTACTATACATTTATAATTCATTGCTTTTTTTCCCCCTTTTTCCTTCCCCTCGATCTGCTCCTTCTCGTTTGGTTCAATTGCCATTGAATATGCCAGAAACATTCTTCTTAATTAATAATTCTTCTATTTTAAAAGTATTCTTACTTAGCAGCATTGTTTTCCACACCAGCCTTGGGTGGGGGTGGGGCCTTACCAGAACGGTTTTGTGCTGTAGCTTCACAGGCTGTTACACGGTCTCCCCTCCCACTGCTCCCTCAGCACTCCCCCTGCACACACTGTGGGAGGAGTGAAGTGCTACTGTACAGTGCAAAAGCCTGTGGAGCTGCTGCATGTAGCAATGTTTAGTGCCCTAGCTAGCATCATCTTAAAATTTGATTTTAGAAGGAGGGAGGTCATGGATAACAAATATTAGAAGATTACCACAGTCACAGTGCCTGGATCTATGAGTAATGTCCCTGGTTTATCATGATGGATTCTGATGGTAGCCCAGTAACAATTTTTCAATGGGTGTAAACTTAGTTACATGGAACCCTGAAAGTTGATGGGCCGCCCACCATGCAATGTGCTTGGAGCTGTTACAGTGAAATGAGGGATCATGGGAGTTGTAGTTGTAGATGGTGGCCATCTTAGAGATAACCCTGCCTACTTCAGGAAGCCCATAAAATTTTGTGAATCATAAAAGCAAACTATTTAAGCTCAATTATTCTCCTAATGACATTGAGATTTGTTGCATTTATTTATTTATAGCATTATAGGTTTTTCTATCAGACAATCGCATTCCTGGAATACCCCTTCACGTGCCCTCAACAACAACCATAGATGCATAAATTCTATATGTTCTTACCATTCCCTTTCACCAACAAGTGAACATTAGCTCAGGTGGATCCTCTTTCTTTTTTTAAATTTAAATTTTATGATTATTGCGGTCATTTGTTTATTTTTGTATAATTATTTATTACAATTGTTTCCACCATTTAATTCTTGTGTTCTTGTCTTATGCAATCTTGTAAATATTCTTAATGTGTGGCCCACTGAAAAGTGAACGTTTTGTATTCCCGTGTGATCATTTACATTTGATCAATGTTGCTGTAATTATCAACTAATCAATCATTTTAATAATTGAAATGGAAATGCCCTGCGCTCATTTACATTAAAAACCACAGCCATCTCTTACAGACAATTATTCTCACTATATTGTATTGTCTTTGTCTATAACAGTCTTTTATGATTTGTTGCTTTTTTTTACTGTATTTGTGTAGAACTACAACCAGTGAATTTAGTTGTAGCTTTATTGTACATATTGAAAGAAAACCAATTATTATATGTGAAGTTCAGATATGGTTTGCTTCCTGTCTGTTGATCCATCATGCTTTACAATGCAGTTTGGAGACTGTCAAATCTCAATTTAATATTAGCCATTTTATAGCTTAAGGCTCAGCCATATTTTTTGGATTCTGACTTGCATCACTTTATATGGTTATAACTTTTGAACACTGTTACTTATCTAAACAATTCTGAGATTGTTTTTTCCTCACATGTTGTACTTAATTTTACTGGTAAATTTTGAATGATAAGTTTTGCACTTATTTACAAAAAAAAAGAAAAATATAATGAATTTTTTTTTAAAGATTTACCATTTTCGAAATTCAAAATCATTACGATTTCAGGCAGATAGATTTAGCACTTTAAAAAGTTGCTGAATAACATTTCCCATATGTCTACTTTACATTTTCATCATTTTTGAAATGTCTGTATAATTTATTTGGATGTCACGCGGCTTACAAATAGATTATCGATTTTCCGTATTTTCAGAATTGACTATTTTGGGGATAAATACAGTTTTGAATGAAATTTTACATATTTAACATCAAAAACCCATTCAACATATTGAGGTCTTCATAGTAATTACATCAAAATGGCGGTGAAATTTAGCCCTAAAATTTACACATTTCTAAAAGAAATGCATCTGATTTATCGGAAGCTGAGCATTAAGTCACTGCGTTTAGCATCCCATATATCGGACGCAGAGCGCCAAGGGGTTAAAAGATTATGTTGCTAGCTTTCTTGTCTGTGATGTGCTTGTTATTTGTTTGTACTTCTGTTTTTTTAATGTTTGGCTTATGTTCTTGACTATTCTCTTGTGCACACGATTTTATACTTTACTGAGATACTGCTATCTCAGTTGTTGCCAGGATTATCTTCCCCTTGTGTTATTTGTTTTTTCTGTCTTGTTACTTTGGCACAGGGAGAGACCATCTTCCTGGTTGTCCCGTATTACCTGGGATATGCAGAGGCAAGCAGGCGAGGCTGTTCGGGAGCTGAAGTTTTAGGGTTCACTGCTTGTCTGTCGTCCAGTGCCTCCATTACATTAGGTCTAGTAATTGGAAGAGGTTGTCAGGGGTAAAGATGCTAAAAAAATAACATGGCAGAGGCTAGTGAACTGCTACTTTATATTGAGGCGATGGCAGCTAAGTAAATAAAAATGCGTGGGAAGCACCAAAATAACAGTGCTGGAGAAAAAAAAGGAATCCATTTAATATTTAAGAATTATGCGCTGGAAGCTATTGGATAAGGAAGAAATGAAGGTAATGTAATGCCAAATTGTCCCTTTCTCTGCAGTTGGCAGATTAGGTGCCGTTAATTCCTGTTCACGTGTCCTTTGTGTGAACTGCGACTTAGCCTTTGTTGTGCTTTGGGTTTATTGAGTCAGACCTGGCTCTCTGCAGTTCAGTTCTGTCCAGCAGGGGTTACTGGCCTGATGGTCTGCTGCTAGAGGTTTGTCCAGGATCTACTTTTATGCCTGCTCAGTCACATCAGAACTGGCTGGTTATACGCATATCTCAGCTCCTTTCTCGCCTGTGCTTGTGCTATTGTATTCTATTGCTTATTCTAGATTTCTGATCTCGGCCTTGTACTATTTACTACTGCCTTTGGGCTCCAATTCTGTAATATACTTGCTATTTCGTCGTGACCTGCATCCCTGACCTCTCTTTATGAGTTCTTTGTTTGTCAGTCTTATTTCTTGTCTGCACTGTGGTTTAGGGGGGATAATTTCCCAGTTACTGCCCACTGCTTAGGTTTGGGCCAGTAAGTAGGCAGGTGACAGCTTGGGGGGCTCATCTTAGGGCTCACTGTCGTGTCTGTCCTCCTGCCCCCCATTGCCCTCCTTACAGATACCTTTCAATTTACTGTAATGTTGGCGAATGAGCCTCAATGGGAGCAATATCAGAGAAGGAGAGAGTAACTCAGGGAGATGGCAGTGGCACCTAAGCCCTAGAGCCTTAGGTGGGCCCATATGCAATATATTCTCAATAAGAGGAGACTAGAATTCTGACTACTATAGCTGAGGGGATCATCAGCTTCAAGCTACTCCTCTGCACATGGACCTAGATTAAAAGACGGTGCGTAACATATGGCACTCAGTGTGTAAGGATGTAACCCTGTATGTTGCCACATTATATCACATATTTTGTCTACTATATGATGTGCCTTAAAGGTTCCGTGTCATGTCTGTGTAGATCTCTGTTCCATATGGTGTTCTGTATGGATTCCATATTAGTACTGATATATGATACATGGTTCCAAAGCTAAAAAAATTGCTGTTCACTCGGTCGATGTCCATAGGCAGTGACTGCCTTCATAGTTAGTGGAGTCATACATTTTAGCAGTAGCTGATTAGTAATGTACAGAATGTAACAAGAATATATTTCTCAGTAAGTGGGATTCAATTGTATATTCCGTCTAGCAGAGATAAATTGATTTCCAAATGCTGTAATGTCATCATAATGAATGACCCTATGCATAATGTCATTGCTGGATTAGGTGTCCAATCACCATCCAAGGGGGATGAGAAAGCTAGATATATAGAAGGATAACATTAACAATGCATTTTAAGGTCAACTTGTCACACTAATGATCAGTGCACAACACCAGTCAACATGAATGATAATATATCTTATGGACATTGTGTAGATTTGGGGCAATTTGTCTGCCTTCTTCTAGTAACACAGTCATGATTGTCCATTGGATGTGTCTTGCATTTCTACAATTGAATAGAACTGTACTGCAATACCAAATAAGGTCAATTTTACCTTAGACCTACTTTAAATGGCAGATACCTATATTTACAAGAAGACTAGAGACATCATGAGTGTTATAAGGAAAACATTAAGTCTTTTCCAAAAGGAAATGACTCTCAGCTTGCATCTCATCAGCACAGTGTAGAGAACTGGTTTGGCTAAATAAGAGGCGGCGGATTTAGGTCTTGGAATAAAGTAAAGTCCTTGTGAAGATTTTGCATTTTCAGGCAACCTTGACAGGTTTCCAGAGACTTAAGTACCATGCATTATCCAATGGGACTTCTGTAAAATAAATATGAAAATAAGTTTTCCAGGATGGGATAAGGGACACATTGCCACCATGCTACCTTAAAAGGCAGCTTCCTTTACATCAATGTATGTCTGGTAAGATTCCCAGAGACATGATTTGAGATTATATCGATACCAATATGTCTTTTTACCAAAAGGATTAGGCTCCAAAATGTGGGGTGCACAGTTTTGATGTTTTTGCATCTCATGAGCACAGTGTAAGGAATATTTTCCTCCCAGAATCATCAGCCGAATATGTATGGCCTTTAAACCTCTACATACCTGTAGTTTAGTTTCTTTGCTGACCTACATTAATGGCCTCTCACCTAGTTACATCTACACTGTGCTGATGAGATCCACAAATATGGATACAGTGCTGTTCACAGTTGGAAAAGACATACTGGTTTGTCCATTATCTCATCCATTGAGGTATATATATATATATATATATATATATATATATATATATATATATATATATATACACTCACCGGCCACTTTACATTCACCGGCCACTTTATTAGGTACAGCTGTCCAACTGCTAATAAAGTGGCTGGTGAGTGTATAGCAGCCAAGATAGCAATGAGATAACCTTTTCCTTTTCCTTATCCAACCCTAGTAAATTTATTTGCATATTTCCTTCCCAGAATCCCCAATAGGACTGCAGCAAAACACCCTGAACAGTTTTAACCTGCACTGCAATTTTTACATCACTGAAAACAATGGTGCAATGTTGTCTTAGTTGTCTTAGTTGACATATCCAGCACTGTATTTTCTGGCATGCGTATTTTTACATGAGATTATTGGGTCCCATGATGCTTATGTATGCATAGATTCATTCACGCTTCATTTACTAGAAACAGCTTGAATACATTATGAAGGATATGCATAACAAAAACAAGAGGTATATCCGCATTCATTGCTAATCAGGATTTATGTGGCTTATTCACATAGGTTGTTCTGCTCTGCTTTCAAGGGTTAAATAGATACAAGTTAGTTGAAGAAAGAGCAGACGCAAAAAATAAGCATAAAGTATAGTAACAATCCTCCCAAATAAACAGCAATAGTGTCTTATGGAAAACCACAAGAGCTGCATACACCAATGTAACGTAGGGGCTCTGAGAGGCACTTGAGGTCCTGAGCTCTAACGCTGAAGATCTTCTCCACACTTCAGCCTTGTACTTCAACCCTTTCCCTGTTTACACACACTCAACAATAACTTTATACGAAACGGTGAATTAACACCACATCCCAAATTCTCATTTTCTTTACATAAAATCACATAAGAACTTTCAGGATTAAAACATTTTTAGCTTCAGTAATTGGAGCTCGTGCTGAGGACCACAAGGGATCTAACTCATGGATCCACAAAGCAATGACCTGCACTACAGATATGTATATTATCTGCCGCATGCTGAGTGCTCTCATGACATGATTCATAGGAGGTCGGCGAGCAGAAAGCACATCTAATATCACTATATTTTCTAATGCGCAGAATACGACTGCAAATCACTGCAGCCCCTTGAACTTTATCCATATCATGCAATTAATAAAGATGTGTGCAAAGTTTGGCAAAGGTGAAGTCTTCGCTTCTACAGACAAACTATCCCTATTTTATGAATACATGTCTATCTCAGACTAGTCTATCTCAGATTAGAAGCAGGAATCAATACACACCTGTACCCAACCTGATTATAGTCCAGGTTTCAGTAGGCCCCTTGGTGACTGAGCCTCAGTGGGCCCCTTTGCAGTGAACACTTAACTATAACTATTTACAGACTAAAAGCAGGAATCTATACACACCTATACCAAACCTGATTATAGTTCAGGTTTCAGTAGGCCCCTTGGTGGCAGAGCCAGTGGGCCCCTTTGCAGTAATTTCATGCGGCAGCATTAAAAATTCAGAAACTAAGTAAAATATTCCCTAGTTTAGCATTCCCAAACAGCCCTGTCATGATTATTTTATGTACAGCCCCCCTATAGTTTTTATCTACAACCCCATCATGGTTCTATTATATGCAGCCCCCTTTGGCTTCATAATTACAGTGCTGGAGACTGCTTTGCTGTTTTTCAAAATTTCATATGTCCCACTCCTTTTCCATCTTGTATTTTTTTGGTTCAACTTTTTAAGCTTTGCTAATGAGCCAGAAGTGCTCTGGGGGGTGCTTTCTGTGCTGTAGCTGTTACAATGCACTTTCCCCTCCTACTGTGTGGTAAAACTCTTTACTGTCGTGTGATTACAGTAGGGGAGGGAGAAGGGAGTATGCGAGACGTACTCCCGCACATTGTAACAGCCTGTGAAGCTACAGAACAGAGGGTTTCTGGTAACAGATTTGAATAATTTTAAAAGATGATTTTAGAAACAAGGAGGCCAAATATAAGAAATATATGAGGATTACCACAGTCACAGTGCCTGGATCTTTGAGTAATTCTCGATTTTGATGGTTGATTTCCTCTGAAATAATTTAGCACTTAGACTCCACTCCCTTGTGTCATCTTTTAGTGACCTCATATAATGCCTCCCTTAATTTATCCCCCAATATATTGCGCCCCCCTTTCAATAGATCCCCACCATTAATGCCCCTAACTATATCTTCCCTATTTATCATTCTCCCTTTCTGTTGGTCCCCACATTTTGTGACCAATCTACTTATTTTACTTATGCACATTTTTTTTTAGCCCCTAACGTATGCCCCATTTCAGAAGCCTTCTGCCTTATTCTTCCCTTTCTGTAGCCCCCTACATAATATTTTTCTTCTTCCCCCTTTTTGTAGCCCCCATGCCCCATTCTTTTGCAGTCAAATGTAAATAAAATATGATATTCACCTTTCCCTGTTGAAGTTCTCTACCCTGTCCATGCAGGAGCAATCTCATGACACCAGTGGCAGAAGCCCGGTGGTGGAGCAGGGAGCCATTGTAGTCAATTTATTTGTGTCCAGTTGCAGAAACACTTGAGTTTGCATTAAATCTTTAAACATTTTCTTAGACCATGCGCTTAGGTAGGGATAAGCGGAACCGAATCAAGTCCGGCCAAGAACGCTCATCCACACTGGTAACACCTATGCTCCGTGCCGCCACCGATCACGGGTGTTAGCAGCGCAGGAGGGGACTAAATGCTAAACTCAAACTTTTGTCTGAAGTTGCAATGTCCAGCATGGGTCCGTACATTGCGGTAGGGGTCCGCTCATCGCTACCCTTAGGCCATACCTAAATTGGGTAATCTAATAATCTGCTACTTACTGTATCTGGAAATTCATCTCAGCCTCTTCCAAGAAAGAAAACTACTGCATGTTCCATCACAATAAAGAAGATGGATCTATGTTATCATGCAGATTGGGTTTACAATCCATTGCTACATGTAAGAGGCTTTTCCTTCCATTATTATCATTACTGTATCCATCTGTACAGGTAATATGGAAACATATCCGAATGATAGAACTTTGTTATATTCCTTCCTATCCAGTAACTTTCCCAAACTCTAACGTTTACTTATGGTTTCTGTTTTATAACAAAATTCATTACTTTTACTTTTAATGTCTAAATGGAAACAGCTGGTGGCATATCGCTTATTGACTAGGAAACAGGGAATTTAATGAGCAGCTGTTGAGTTTGGTTCACTACACAGGTAGAGACTTGTCCTCAGTGCAACTTTGCTGTAATAAAATAGTTTTTCTTTCTTTTTAATCTAATATGTGTTGCATTGAGAAACATGAGCCCTAGAGAAAAGCTTTTCAAAGGATTTGTCCCATCCTACGAGAGTGATTGCTACTTGCAGGTGGTTCTCTCATTAGCACCGACATATCCGACAGGATGACTCATGCGCCGGTTGATAAACATCTTCTCATACAACCGGCTCGAATGCCTCTGTTATGTATCCATCTTTTTACATTTTACACAATTGGCGCACAAGAAGTCATTATTTTCTAGTACAAAATACATTTCGACGTCATTTTAGGCAATTACCGTGCGCTTCCGGGTCTTGGTCACAAAGGACTTACCAAACTGAAGGCACGTTCAAGGAAGGGTGAAGCCATGGATAGCTTGGATATGAGTAGACACCTTGTCATGTCAAGTTGAAAAGGATTACTCTGTATGTTACATACATTCCCAGGGTCTTATGTTCTTCTTTTATTATGTTGTCGACGCTCTACTGCACAGCAGAGCAATGGATAAAGGGATTTTCCTGGTTTTTAATATTAATGGCTTATCCTTATCAGATATCAGATTGGTGGGGACCCAACAACCCACAACTATAAGCTATGAGCAGCCACAGTGTACGCAATACTCCAGGAAAAAACTTCCTTCCGTTCGCTTTGTATCTTGATTCTGCACTGTATATAACAGAAGTGTAGAGTATGAGAGACATTCATTTTTATAATTACGGTATATCAGCAGGCATATATCAATATTTTTTTTAATGGTCAGATACCACTTTGATAGTTAAAATTCTCTATCTTTGTGCTTTCCTTCATTTATTCCATGATGCATCTGCACAGCATCACATGGGTTACTAGAGATGCTATCATTCATGCCTCATGTAAGTTAAAAAGCATTATTCTGTATGTAACATACATCCGCAGGATCTTATGATCTTCTTTTCATTATTTTATTGACGCCCTACTAACAGTGCAGTGGAAAATAATTTTTTTCAGGATTTTGATGTTTAAAAACCATTTTAAAAAAGATGTAACCATCTGAACATAATCACCTGCACTCCTCTTCATTCCGATCCTGGCGCTGTCCTCCACTAAGCCTGACACAACGAGATTGCCTAGAAAAGAAAGGTAAGCTTAGCGGAGGGCAGCGCCTAGATCAGAATGAAGAGGAGCACAGGTAAGTATCCTTAGGTGTTTTTTTTTTGTTTGTTTTTTAAATGCTTGATTTCCTTTAAAATATTGTCCTTTGGATATTTGTTATCAGGGTAAGGGTTAGCCCTAACCCTATTGGTGAGCGTCCAACAACCCACAACCCTATCAATAAGTTGGGATCAGAAGCCATGGTGGAAGCAAATACTCCACTGTAGGGGGAAAATATTTCCTTCCCTTCAGCCCTTTGTATAATATTCAGGTCCTGCAGTGCAGATAATATTGCTAGAGACACTCATTTACCTGTAGTTCTGCCTCTTGTAATCTCTGATCAGATACCACCTGAGCATTATAATTCTCTATATTTGTGCCTTTATTTATCACTCTCATGATGCATCAGCAAAATATCACATGGGTAACTAGAGATGGTATCCTCCATGCATCAGTATCGCTACATCATTATTTTATGTAAGTTGAAAAGCATTACTCTGTTTGTAACATACATCCCCATGACCATATGGTCTTCTTTTCATTATCTTGTTCAAACAGAATTATCCAGGATTTTGATTTTACAGGCTACTACTAGTGCATAGAAACAGGCTCAAAGGCGGGATACTGTGTGCCGGCCCACTTTGCCATCAGCCAAGCCCATATGGTGTAGGGGGAGTTGTGTACCAGTCATGAGGCGAGTTGAGCTCTTGCCTCAGGCAGCACCATCTGCAACATGCCGGGGCGAGAAAATGAGGTGCGCAGTTACATGCTAAAAATCAGAACTTGACACTTAAAAACTGTGTTGCTTCACACCTGATGTCAGCATTGGGTGTAAGATATTGCATGGGGAACCCACTTGCTAAAAAAAACTAACCTGATGTATTTCTACTAGATGCAGTGTGATCTTTGCTGGGTGCGGGAGTGTAATCCCCCCCCCCCCAAAAAAATTGCAATTTTCTGCTTTGCACCAAAAAATTGTGTGCTTCTACGCGGGGTTTATTACATAGAAGCATTGATAAATCTCCCCCTTAGACCTGTGTGGTATAGTCCATGCTATTGCGTCAGCCAGGGAGCTTGGTTCCTGAAATGGTGACTCCCTGAAGCAACAGAAGAGCATATGATCCACAGGGGGTTTCCATTATACCACGCAATCCAACTTTAGAGAATTTTTAGATAGAAAGAAACAACCGGTCTGACATATAGCAAAATATTACATTAAAAAAACAAGAAGAAAGAGAGGAAGAAAAAAACTACAAAAAATATGAAGCTAATACTAGCAACTTACATCTGACCCCATACAAAAAAACTCTGTAGGTAAGGAAAGGGTGTACATGCAATATGGATCAAATGTGCACTGATCTGACCCTGATTCTCCGCATGAAATATGGATTTTGCAGGATTCACATAAGATAAAAGGGTTTTTTTTTTCTCAAAGAATTCCCCCTCCTCCCCACTGCTGGTCGTCTTATTTAGTTTATGCAGTCTGTTGTTATAAGATAATGTTTTCCAAAGGAATTGTTCTTCTATTTACTGTATACAATATTTGATTTGTTGAAAGTGTGGTACCACAGGTCATATTCCATGCTGCCAAGTCTAGAGTGATGGGGTAAGGTAATGTTGAATATAGGCAGGTAGTCAATATATATGAAATAAATGGTAATGTATTGACTAAGGTTAAAAAGGACCTATCACCACCTTACTTATATGGAGATTAGCACTACACTGATTCAGGGGCACTTTGAGTTTTTTTTTCTAGACCCTACTGTTGTGGAGATATCAGTCCCAGTATCTGACCATTATTATGTCTGTTCTGTCAGAGAGGAGGAGCTGGAGCTGGAGGCGAGTGTTATGCTAATCTTCTCACATACTGTCCATTCAGCTGCAGGGAATGTCAGAGAATCTACCATGTAGTGAGCTGTGATTTCTCTATGCTGATCATAAGGATATGTTCACACACATTCCACTAATATTCTGTTATTGCATTTTACGCAGTTTTCACATAAACACAATGTTAGAAAATTGTGAAGTAAGTGCAATGTCAGCGGAAATACGTTGTAAAAGCAAACAGAATGTTACCGCAAATGCAGTGTAAGTGCAACATGATATGAACGAAGACACATTGGGGGTCATTTACTAAGGGCCCGATTCGCGTTTTCCCGACATGTTGCCCGAATATTTCCGATTTGCGCCGATTGTACCTGAATTGCCCCGGGATTTTAGCGCACGCGATCGGTTTGTGGCGCATCGGCGCTGGCATGCACGCGACGGAAATCGGGGGGCGTGGCCGAACGTAAACCCGACGGATTCGGAAAAACCACTGCATTTAAAAACCGAAAATGTGTCGCTTGGGAAGCGCTTACCTTCACCTGGCTCAGCTCGGTGTATTCCGGCGTGTTCAGATGATTTTGAGCGCAGCAGCGCCACCTGGTGGACGGCGGAGGAACTATCTTCATAAATCCCGTCCGGACCCGAATCCTGTTCAGAGAATGCGCCGCTGGATCGCAAATGGGCCGGGTAAGTAAATCTGCCCCATTGGGTCACATTTATGTGGTGCTTGCGTCACATTTACACTTCTGTTCAAATGCAGTTTGCATTGACGTCACTTTTGCAGGTTTTTTTGTGGCACCTTCTTTCCTGCCTCCCCTGACGTCAGCCGGCTTTTTTCGAAATCTCGCGCAGGCACGAGAACTTGTCCTTTGCGCAGCCCGCGCAGTCACCAGGAGAGATGCGGCCAACGGGAGCGGTGCATATCAGTTAACCTTAGCCTGTACGTTACAATTGTGACTACGGACAACATTTTTTTTGTCCCATTAACTACTGGATTAAGTGCTGTCATGGAAACATGGATTATCAATAAGACTTCATTTCAGACTGATAATTGCAGCCTGGAACTAAATGAAAATGTCTCCTTAGGGGTCACAGTGGGTAGAGAGGTCCGTCTGTAACTCGGGTGTCCTAAAGGCATTTGGCCATGAAAGAAAGTTCTTAAATTTTAATCCCCTAGTGAGGTTTACACAAAAAAGATCATTTTTAACCCCTTACTTAATAATTATTTCTTTATATAGCGCACACAAATTAATGTCTAATGGATAATGCAGTAATGTTGCAAACATAATCGGGTGCTGGGTGTCTCACATTCATTAGTCATCAAGTCTTTAAGGATGGGGTCCCATTCTCACTTATTGATTGAGCAGCAGGTCCAGCATGAATCCTGCTGCTCCATTTCACTACTACAGGAGTGTCAGGACTTGCAGAACACAACACTGGATACATCCAGCGCTCTCATAAATAGTGAATGGAAGTGGAAAATTTCCAACACTGCTATAGAATAGAATGGAGGAAGTCGCACATCATTTAGTCATGTGATCCAGCAGTGGGATCACCGCCAATCAGTATCTTATCTCCTATCTGTGGTTTGGGGATAACAATCAAATTCTGTACAACGACTTTAATTGGAGGATGGCTTTGAATACGGAAGTTCTAAATGACATAATATATTAGTATATACAAGAATTCCATTCCCGCCTTGAGCAGGCGCTCGGTTTGTGAGTGGTTGAGATTGTTCTGCACTCTTTACGCACTCGTGATCTCTTTCATGTCCTTATCCCATCCCTTTACATGTAATGGAGATTGCTGCAGTTTACTACCTGTTACGCTAATTGGATAAGGCTTGAATGTAGGCCATACTTCACGCTCCGTTCTCCCCTGACCCGGCAGCTAAAAATAACAAGGCCTAACTACGATACAAGCAAAATGCAGGCAACAAGGGAGGCACAAGGGACAATAATACACATCTGCCTTTAAGGTCCCAACAGGGGTCATTAAATACAGATTCTGAAGTCCATCCAAGCGTATTAACCATATGACAATAGAATGCGTCTGAAGAATGTCCTTCACATGAAGTTCAAGTTTATCCTTAGAAGAAGCAGTCAACCGGCAGAACATGTGGAAATTGTGAAAAACAGTGAAAAATAAAATGGATAGAGATGGTTGTGTGACAGGAGGGCTGTATAGACTTACCAAATGTAGACATGCTCCAAGGCTGAACTCTATTTCATTTATCATTTAGGTCAGTGACATAATTATGAGAACAAGTGGCTCAAAGGTACAGGATAAAACCGGTGAAATACTAAGAAGAAACGTATTTATGGCCAACAGTCCTCAAGTCACTGAGCCAAACCCACTTTGCCACCTGCTTCTATAGAATAACGATATGTGATGTAATAGTACATTGCGGTGTCATTAAGAATGTATGGAGAGAGCTCACTGGCTTAACCTCCTTCAAACATCCATTAGGGGATTCTGGGAAAATAGGCAAATAAGTTTTCCAGGCAACTCCCTTGACATCAAGCATGACCTTCAGGAAGCCTTATGACATGATGCTGGATTAAAACCAAACCAGCATATCTATTCCAGAAGGAACAGATTCCCAACTGTAGACAGCGCTGTATCTATGTGGTTGCGTCACTTCAGTACAGTGAAACCAAACCAGATCCCTACACTGTGCTGAAGAGAGAGGACAAGGCAGCAGGAAGTGATCCTTCTATGGACAAAGGGGCAGATTTACTTACCCGGCCCATTCGCGATCCAGCAGCGCCTTCTCTGCGGTGGATTCGGGTCCGGCCGGGATTCACTAAGGCAGTTCCTCCGCCGTCCACCAGGTGGCGCTGCTGCACTGAAGAGCATCGGAACGCACTGGAATACACCGAGGCCGGCTGAGTGAAGGTAAGTGCAAGCTCCGCAACAGATTTTCAGTTTTTAAATGTGGCGGCTTTTCTGAATACGTCGAGTTTTTGTTCGGCCACGCCCCCCGATTTCCGTTGCGCGCGCCAAAATCTGATCGCGTGCGCCAAAATCCCGGGGCAATACAGGAAAAATCGGCGCAAATCGGAAATATTCGGGTAACACGTCGGGAAAACGCGAATCGGGCCCTTAGTAAAGGAAAAGGATGCATCAATACTCTGTCCCCCATAAGCGATAATTGCCTCAGGCGATGGTATACATGTGATTTCCATCCTGTGTTTCCTACAAGTTGTGACATATACTGTACAGTCTGAGGTAAAAAGTATGCATCTATGGATATGCTAAGCGTATAGGACGGAAGCTTTCCTGGCTTATATTCTGCAGTGCATATAAAAGACGTGATAATTAATAATAATAATAATTCCTTTATTTATATAGCGCACACAGATTACACAGCGCTGCACAGAGCTTGCCAAATCAGTCCCTGTCCCCAATGGGGTTTACAATCTAATCAACCTACCAGTATGTTTTGGAGTGTGGGAGGAAACCGGAGGACCCAGAGGAAACCCACGCAAACACAGAGAGAACATACAAACTCTTTGCAGATGTTGACCCTGGGACATGAACCCAGGACTCCAGCGCTGCAAGGCTGTAATGCTAACCACTAAGCCCCCGAGACGTTATGTGAACCCAGCCTTCATATATTTGTATAATGATGTATTATAGTCTTTTTGTTTTCTATTTTTCCTATGTGTTTACAGGGTTATTTGTGAAACATATTTTTGTATGTCGTTCGTCGACCATCTATCACATAGAACACGTTTTTGCCAAGATGAGTTCAGTAATTTATGACGCTGCTGCAGATCCGACTCCATTGATTGCATTTTGCTCCTCTCACGCTGCATCCCTGCCTTAAATCTTGAAGTTATATGTTCTCAGATTGGTGCCGCTTCCTTGGAAATTTATGCCATATTGCTGTAATGCTTAACAGAAAAAGCTGTAGGGCCTCGACATGAAGTGCGCTCGCTATGCGTGTAAATTGATTGGTTTTATAGTTTGATGATTTACTTTGTTTTGTATTTTGCTTTATTGGTTTAATATAAGGAATTGAGAAATATGTGAGGTCGCTGGACATGATAATTGAATGCTGCATGCCCTCTGCAAATAATACGTTTTGTGAACTAAAAGACATACAATACCTAAATAATTAGCTGTGCAGAGTGTTTTAGGATTTTACCTCCCTAATTGGAGGGGATCTACCACTTCAACTAAGTGTTATAATCCACTGGCTGCATTTTCTCTCCATTTTGAAATTCCTATTTTAATCTGTATGCTAATGAGGCAGTTGGTGCACTCAGACACTTGATCAGCAGCCTGACCACTGTTTTTCCTGTCCGACCACTTCCCTTTCTTTTAGATAAGCAGGAAATTTGTCTTTTGATATGAAGATGGACGGGATTTGGACAAGAAAAGCAGTTCTCCGGATGCTGTGGATATATTCTGGTTGCATCAACTGTCTCATTAAAATATGGATTAAACTGGGAATATCTTGTAAACAGTAGAATGAATAGATATAATAAAGCTAAGTTAGAAATTAGTGGAGGTAGAAAACGTTCTTTAAGTGGTAACCAAACCTTTAATGTAGAAACTTTATTCACCATGCAAGATTTGGATGAAATATAACAATAAGAGAATGTGTTAAACAAAATCTGCAAGCAGTAAAAAAAAACAAAAGTGAAATAAGCATCACATATTTTATCTTGGGATGCAAAAACTATTATAAATTGCATGCAATGCTAGAAAAATTGGGGAAGATTTATCCAAGGTCCCCAAAAGCAAAAACCTTAACTGTACTGGATGGGTTCATTGGGATATTTATTGTGGCTTCTGCACCATGTCAGTGGCGTAGAAGCTCTGAAATAATCACGAACATTACCTTATTGCTAGCACTTGTTATGATTTATCCCAAACCGTCACCTTCACGGCAGTGGGGTGTAAAGGGGCGTGAAGGGGGCGTGGGCGGCGGGGAGTGGGCCGGCGCGGGGCGTTACTGTCCCCATGAACAGTATGTCCGCTAAAGGAATCTGCAGTGTTGCATATACAATCACCAAATTTTGCATAGCCAGTCATGAGCTGAAAATTTCACCCCACACTTTCCAAAATCCGATTAATAACTACCATATCCAGGAACCATTGTCTGCTGTTGGTCCTGTGGCAGTCGGAAGCTGAGCCGTGATTGGTTACTGTTTTGCCACAGGTCATTAATATGAGCTCTGAGCTATGATTGGTTACAAGGCAATATGCATATAGCTTATGTGTAAGGTTATATGGAAAGAGGCAGGGAGACAGAAAGAGACAGAGAGAGAGACAGTCTGTGACATAGACAGTTAGTAGAGAATGTTAGCGACAGAGACTGACAATCAGTTAGTGACAGAGACTGACAGAAAGTCAGTGACAGAAAGTGACTGACAGACAGTCTAAGACAAAGACTGACAGTGCAAGCGACTGACAGAGACAGACAGTGACAGAGACTGAAAGAGACAGCCTGTGACAGAGACAGACAGAGACAGTCAGTAACAGGTAAAATATTTTTTGTTTACCCAGTCTATTTTGTTATAGCTGAGAGCAGTTATTTATAGATGTGCCACATTGGCTATATATACATTGGTGCATTGCCAATCAGTTTCTCAATATAAAATGTTACAATAAAAAGTTTTAGAATAAATTACTTTCTCCAGCTAATGTGGGAAGATTTATGGAATTCTTATACAGAGGATTGTATTCAATGGAGGAATCCATAATATGATATTCAAAAGAATGTGTCACGGAAGCCGATCATGATGAATGTTCATGAGATGCTGATTCCTTAAGAAATACATCTGCACTTCTCATAAATAGTGAATAAGTCTACAAGAGACGTAGTGACCTGTACTGTGTGCATTAATGCAATGCCAGGAATTCAAGTAAAATCTATCTCATACCTCTATCTGTGTATACAAAGAAAATTCTGATCAGCACAACATAAACCCAATTAGGGGAGGGGGCGCTAATATGTTTTCTGGTCTGAAACATTAGTATATAAGTCCATAGAAGAGGCAGCACTCCAAAAATAAAATGATCTATTTATCTCTCTAGAAAAGAGAAGAAAAAGTATTTTTGCAGCCCAGTGTGAATAAGCCCCAATGTGGGGGAGGGGGGGTGCAAAACAAGGCTTCATAGTCCAGGTACACAACTTACATACATATCCCACAAAAATGAAGCAGCTCTCCGGATAGTTGGTGTAAAAGGAGGGTGTGATTTATCTTGTCTTGGAATAAATTACACCCTTCTTTTACACCAAGTATCCGGAGTGCTGCTTCATTTTTGTTGGATATCTATCTATCTTTGCTGTTTATAAGAAAAGTGTGCTACTTTTTACCTAAAACTGGAATTTTATTATTTTTTTCTCTTTTCACTAAAATCCATCACATTTTACAGAGATAAGCTTTGATAAGTATGATACGTTTTATTTCAGTGTAGCTTTAGGATATTTGTATTTGTGATTTCAATAAAGTTGCAATGGGTCAGGTCGCCTAAAATCATCAAATTTCTAATCTTTATTTACATAGCACCAACATATTCAGAAACATATTACAAATCGAGGATGCAAGTACAAGCAAAAACAGTCATTTAGGTGCAATTACTTAAAGATTCTTGTTCTGGGAGGGGGAAAAAAATTATACATACTTACCCCTCTCCATTTCCTGCGTCCCACATCTCTCTGGTACACCTGTGTCCCGCATCCTGCCAAAATAATGCCCTAACACCCCCAAGTTACTACCAAAACCAGAATTACCAAAGTAGTACTAGGAGCCAGAGTGTATGGGTTCCGTTTTTGCTTCCCACCCTTACCCCTGCTCTGCTCCTGGAAAACCCCTTTACTCCCTAATTGAAATAACAGCACTATGGTCACTGGAAATGGGGTGACAAAAGAGGTAAAAATGCTTGTACAAAGGCCCAGTGACAAATAACACAAATAAATAATGCTGCCAGTCATCAGCCGGCACTGAATGTACTGGATACCAAGCGCATGGGCATGCAGGGTTACAGTATTTTTCGGACTATAAGGCGCACCGGAGTATAAGGTGCACCATCAATAAATGCCAGCTTAAATGCCTAGGTTCATATATAAGGCGCACCGGATTATAAGGCGCACCTGATTATAAGGATGAATGACCAGCAGGTGGCAGACCTGTGCACAGTTCAAGGCAGCTGTTGTCTGTAAGTATGGTTCATATATAAGGCGCACCGAATTATAAGGCACACCTGATTATAAGGATGAATGACCAGCAGGTGGCAGGCCTGTGCACAGTTTAAGGCAGCTGTTGACTGTAAGTATGGTTCATATATAAGGCGCACTGGACTATAAGGCGCACCTTTGATTTCTGAGAAAATGAAAGGATTTTTTGTGCACCTTATAGTCCGAAAAATACGGTATTAAAATATCTATAATGTTTACTGCCTCCTTGACTGAATAGAGGGACTAGGTAGTCAATTCCTATTTCCATAGATTTTTTACATAAACCTATCCTCATTAGTCTCCGAATAATGAAGCCCCCTCCATATCCCCCCACCCCTGACCTCAGATGTACACAGCAGAGGAAAGAGTTTACTCCATGGAAACTTTTCTATCTCTTCACTTAAGCTTTATATTTCACGTTGTGTATTATTTCTCTTGATGTACTTTTATGCTTGAAACTATTCTGCGTTGTGCGAGCATTGACCTTCTCCAAAAATATCTTTTAAAAACTATATATACAGCCGCTCCTCTAAGGTCTGATTAATTGAAAGGAGTAGAACAGTAGGGAGTTTCTTCCTCACAACTTTTCTTGCATTTTAATGGAATAATAAGCAACGTCTAATAAATGACGGAATCATTGAGTAACTTGGATTTTACAAGGTCGTGTGGGGGATTTCCATCAAGTAGGACACGGATTATGTAGCTCTTATCCGTTGGTAAGACAGAGTGGGGCACATTTACTAAGGGCTAGGCGCCGCACTTTTGTCTGACTTTTCACATTCTTGTAGGCTATAAGTGCTTGCACAGGTATTTAAGAAGTGTCTGCACCGCTATTGGGGGTCATTTACTAAGGGCCGATTTGCGTTTTCCCGACATGTTACCCGAATATTTCCGATTTGCGCCAATTTCCCCTGAATTGCCCCAGGATTTTGGCGCACGCGATCGGATTGTGGCACATTGGCGCTGGCATGCACGCGATGGAAATCGGGGGCGTGGCTGAACGAAAACCCGACGGATTTCGGAAAAACCGCCGCATTTAAAAAACAAAATCTGTCGCAGAGCTTGCACTTACCTTCACTCAGCCCGGCTTGGTGAACTCCAGTGCCTTCCGATGCTTTTCAGCGCAGCAGCGCCACCTGGTGGACGGCGGAGGAACTGCCTTAATAAATCCCGGCCGGACCCGAATCCAGTGCAGAGAACGCGCCGCTGGATCGGGAATGGACCGGGTAAGTAAATCTGCCCCATTGTGTTGAACACAACCCTTTTGTGACGCAGCCGCACTAGCCTCCTTGCGACACAAATTAGGGGCTGTGCCTGCGGATGGTCCGATTGATTCAGACCGAGCGCCAAATTTAACAGGCAAATTGTGTCGCACGCCCTATGTTAAAGATGCAGCACAAAAAAGTTGGTGAACTCTGTTGCACAAGTGTGGGGAAGCAACAGATTCATGATTTCTGGCACACGTTCTTAATGAATCTGTCGCACCAAGCATTATACACGGGCAGAGCATTTTTAGTGAAGCTTCTGACTTTCTAAGTAAATGTGCCCCAGTATCTTTTGTTGGTGCCCTCTTGGGCACCCTCCGATGTGGTGCCCCTGAGCTCCAGAACAAAAGGTAAAATCTAGATTTCTTTTTCATGCACTTTTGGAAGAGGGCCAGTTCACACCTCAGTTATTTCATCAGGTTGTCGTAAACCAGGTGTTGACACCCCACAGTGATAAGGTTTAATGGAAAGACTTGCATCTATTCTGTGTGTTGGACCATGAAAGGTTCTGGCTCACAACTAAAGAAATAACAAAAATGTGAGTTGGCGCTTATCTCGCAAATCGCAAATTAGGCGCTTGTCTAATTTGCAGCTTTATGATAAAGAAAGACGACATCCACTTTCATGGAATTGAGACCCAATTTGTACTCTCATCATGTAATTTGACGGTGACTCACGTCTAAAGAGAAGGTTCAGCTACCGGCTGGAGCTACCCCCTGTTCCCAAGTAGAGGCTTTTCCTAAACATCCAGATTTTCACTGTAAGTAAGTTGGACAAGCCTGGAACTGGATTCATAACAGAACCCTTTCCATGGCTCCAAACTTCAATATTGTACCAATATATTCCTCCTGCAACTTTCAAGTACCATTTTTCCCACGTGAATTTTATGTTGATAATCAGCAGAATGAATATTTTAACTAGTTAAGGTCCATGCACACTAACGTATGGGGGACATATATACGGCTGCAAATTAACGGCCACCTATACGTCCCCCATTGATGTCTATGGTGCCAGGCTCGGTACAGTGAGCACAACGTGTGCTCACCATACCATGCCGTGCCCCCAAAGAAGCTAGAGAGTGCTCCATCTTTGGCCGTAAGAACGGCCGTGCGCCACTATTCTCTATGGAGAGAGGAGGGGTGAGCAGCGCTCACTTCTCCTCCTCTCCAGCGTGCCCAAGGTGTGCATGGACCCTTAGTTAGAACATAACTAAACTTCTGAAGATTTATTTTTGTATTGCAAAAATGAATGGTGCATGTGATAAATCTCCATTTTTTTCTCATTCTTTCTTCTCCTGCTTAAAGAAGTATATCTGAAAGCCTTTCCAGATCCAGAATGATGAACTATTTGCATACCTACAGTAGAGAATATTTCACTTGATAATTCAGCTCTGTAAGGAAAATAGACTATCTAATGACTGTCTGTAAAGAGTTACTCTATTAGAACCTTTATCCACTTCTCCTTATCAGCTTTCAGTATGATTGCGGGACAGAAAGTTGATTTATACTCACTGCTAAAAGTAGGAAGAAAGGCTGTGGAAAAATGCAAGCACAAGAACATGTTTCCTTAATAAAATGTATTACAACGTCAACTATTATCATCTACACTATTGATTTTGTTAAAAGTTAATCTACGCCTTCATTATTCAGTACTTCTCCAGTGCAATATTGGTTTCATTGGATGGTCAGTGGGCAATGAGAATTTGTAAAGTGATTCATCTGATTGTAGAACAATAAATTGAAAGATGTTGTGTTAGTAAGTATCATTCACATCACATCACAGGTACTGAGCCACCTGGGAGCAATGGATAATTAGCGCTGTCACTTCTCTGACATTGATAGTTCTCTTTGGAGCATACTGTCACCAGCATTGCTCAGGACCTGACAGCACCAGCCACATGACAGTGATCTGTCTGCTTCATCTACACAATACTTGTTTTTTCAAAAAGTCTTCATATAAAAAATTCCTGCCTGTTAAAGGAGAATTACATGGTGGAAAATACAAGAAACAGCACTATAAAGTTATAGACCTCATACTTAATGGAGTTTATCAGGTACAGGCAGTCCCCGGGTTACATACAAGATAGGGTCCGGAGGTTTGTTCTTAAGTTTAATTTGTATGTAAGTCGAAACTGTATATTTTATTGAAGTTCTAGACGATTTTTTTCTTTTGCCCCAGTGACAATTGGAGTTTCAAAATTTTTTGCTGTAATAGGACCAAGGATTATCAATGAAGCTTCATTACAGACTCCTTATAGCTGTCCATTTCAGTCTAGGACTATAGTAAAGCATCCAGAGACTTAACCAGAGGTCATAGTGGGCAGAGGGATCCGTCTGTAACTATGGGTTGTCTGTAAGTCGGGTATCCTTAAGTAGGGGACTGCCTGTATACCAGAGCACCTCTGTTGGCCAGTTTGGGGAACAAGGTGAAAGAAAATTATGTATTCTTACCCTGCTCCTATGGTGTGGCTCCTGTGGTATAGTTGACACTTTCCCATCACATTGGATGAGTTAACAATCATATGACCAAAGCAACCATTCAGTGGCCTCAGCAGTCTCAGGAACTGGAATGGTGACTCGACTACAGAACATGACTGTTCCAGCACCTATGACCACTGATTTCACTGACTGCCAACACTTCTGCACTACTCAAGAGTTGGGACCGCACCACAGGAATAGGGAGCCAGAGTAGGGCTCCGCCTCTTTAAAGATTTTCCAGGAAGCCAAGAGACCCACTTCAAGTTGTCAATACACCGTTGATTGCTAAAGAAAGTGTTTCCAGCACTCAAAAAAAGTCAAAACCTCTAATTCCTTATTAGTACATGATTAAAAAGAAAATGAAATTCCACAGGGGAAAAACATATATTGACAGAAAATGAAATATACTGACGGATTATGACTATGTTTCTGAAACCGACAAACCTAAAAACTTTAAAAATGTACATGTTGTGTGTCTGTGTTTTCAATGAGGAAAGGAAAGATAACCTTTATCAGACAATAGGGTTTGCCTATTGCTCAAAAGAACCAAAGAACAGGGTATGCTCAAATCCAAAATGTCTGACCCTTTTGGGTGGAGAAGACAACCTCATACACATTAGTCTGCCAAAATCAGCCGACATCAATTTAAAGGAAACCTACTATCAGGAATCTACCTACTAAGGTAGATCTTATGGTAGATTCCCAGTAATATCCTAAACCCTAAAGTATCCTTCCCTAACCCTTTAACACTTTGTCACCTAATATACAGTTTATCTAACTTATATGGTAATTTTCTGAAGAGACTACTAGGGCGTGGAGTAGCCTCTACGGGGAGAAAGGCTTCTCCACATCCCAGAAGCTTCTGCGATCCCTCCATAAGCCGGGAGCCGGGGGTGCGCCAGATTTGACTTTGCCGTGTGCAGGTAGGGAGGGAGTGCAGAGGCCACTAGGGTGTGAAGTAGCCTTTGCTTCTGCTCCCTGTAGAGGCTACTCCATGTCCTAGTAGCCTCTGTGGAAAATTTGCATATTAGTTAGATTAACTGTAGATTAGGTTAGAAAGTGTTATAGGATTAGGGAAGGATAGTTTACAGTTTAGGATATTGATGGGAAGCCACCATAAGATCTACCTTAATAGGTAGATTCCAGATGGCAGGTTTCCTTTAATGTTTATGGACATAGAGAGCTGTACAATTTATGTTAGGAAGATTAATATGGAAGGGCATACAGCCAAATCCCCAGCCACCAAAATCATGATAGGGGCAGCAAACTGGACAATTGCCTAGGGAAAGACGGTAATCATCTATCTCCTGTCTATATATCTATCATCTATCTGTCTAGTTATCTATCTCCTATAATTTGTCTATTTCCTATCTATATATTTATATATCTAACGATTTATCTGCCTAGCTTTGTGTCTATTTATCTTCTTTATACCTACCTATCTTCTATCTATTATCTGTCAATCGATCTACTATCTCTCTTCTACTGTATCTATCTTTCATATCTACGTATCTATCCATCTTCTATCATCTATCTATATAGAATCTACTTTATATTTATATTTCTGCATCTATAAAACTTCTATCATCTGTCTATCTCCTATATAATCCTCCTTATCATGATCAGTTGTTGAAGATAACGTAAGCCGACCCCTCGGACCAGAGTCTAAGCGGTACCCAGTTTTCACCAGAGCCCGCCGCAAAGCAGGTTGGACTTGTTGCGGTGTGGTACCACCAGGTCGTTCCATAGGGCGACTTTGTCCACGGTGGCGGCCAAGGTGTAGTACAAATTCGTGAGGCAAACTCGTGGTCGGGGGCAGGCAGGAGGTCGAGACGGGCAGCACAGGATCAGAGTCAGGGGACGTAGCAATAGGTCAAGGGAGGCAGCGGAGGAGCGTAGGAATGGAATCAGGGTCACAAGGGGAAATCACAATATCAGCACAGAACTACTACTGCTTGTAAACTACACAGTGTTATTATTATGCAGGGGTAAAGGAACCTCTTACTGACTGTGACTGCTCATAAAATAGCTTTATTTTGGGGCCCCACTTTTAATTTTGCCCAGGTCCCCATAACCAAGGGTGTTATCGTCATCTTTCTGCCGTGACTTGCAGGTCGCAAAGAAATTTGACTGTTTGTGGTTACCGCAAAGTCTTCAAGTGAAGCATATAATCCATTCAGTTTGCAAATTGGACATTTTTAGTGAGCACTTTCTTGAATTAGAGGATCTGACATTAGCCAATTATATAGTCATATATTACGCCGACAATAGTCCGGAAATCCCCCTCTCTATAATCAGGCTTTGTAACATTGGTTGCCACCATAATAGGACAAGCGATTGTTTGCGTTTCAGTGAAAATCCTTTAATACGGGCAATTTATAGAAGCCACTTGATCCGCGTACGGTGCATTCCTCTTATCCCATACTATTCATTTCCTCCCAAGGTCTTCATCATGTGTGGCTAGTATCTGAAGGACGCATTGTCACACTTGCTCTCACTTGCTGCTACCGGGAAACAATTGACAGATAATAACATATTACACAAGTGCTGAGAAAACACAAAGAAGGTGTTTCTTATACAGACATAAATTCGTTTTTTTTCATTTACTAGCACAAAGATAATCTAATGAACAATTCTCTATACATATACGTCACAAATCACAAAAGTAAAGTTAATGGGAGACATTTACCAGAAGTATCTGAGGTAAAACTGAGCTGGTTGACCAGGAAACCAATCAGAGCTCAGCTTTCAATTTATAAACAGCTGTGGTGAAATAAAAGCCAAGCTCTGGTTGGTTGCCATGGACAATCAGAACAGTTTACCTCAGAAACTTATGATAAATATCCCCCTTGACCGTATCAGTTTACAGAACAAATCAATTTCCAGTGTTCTTTAGAATAGCGGACCCTAGTAGGAAGCGCTTAGAAGTTAACTTTAGTTAAAATTTCCAAGGCTAAATTTACACCATGTAATTGTAATGTTTGTCAGGTGCAGGGGCGTAACTTGAAGGGGTGCAGAGGGGGCCCATAAGGTGTCACTTTCCCATATGAGAAGACTAGTACTGGGGCCCTTCAGCTACAAGTTACGCCACTGGTCAGGTGTCATTATAAACATGAGAATCTTGTCTTTAACTACTTATATCAGTGGTTTTAAGTCATAGTATGGAATATGAGCTGAAGATAAAGTTCAAAACCCATTCTTTGTTCTTCAATTACCTCTATTTCTAGTTCTGCAGTACATAGAACAACAAAAATCTCTGGAAATATAAAATCATGGTCTTGGGTGCAATTGAGATAGGGGCACCTGAAGAGACGCTCCCATTCCAGCCTCCAAAAGTGATTCATCTTGAATGAAAAGTGACTCTTCTTAGATAATTCGCAGGATTGTTAAGGTGCTTATTTTTCCATAGCTAAACAAGAGAGTTTTGTTGTAAAAGAGGCAATGTTAGAAAGGATATTTCATACCGTAGCTGAGGGAGCTACTGGTTTAGTAGTGTAAAAGCTGGTGGCAGTGTCCCAGTAATGGGTAAATACTGACATGTGTTCTTTCTTCTATTGCATATATCACAAAACATTATTCGAGTTTAACATCAATGAAAGTATGGGCTTTAGTGCCAATATGGCTGAGAATGAAAATCATGGTACGATTTTGATTTTAGGTTACATTTCAGTCCTTATTAGTCTAATAATTGCTTTATAGAATACCTGGCTGACCTGTTTGACACCTGTTGATTTTGCTCTGGGTTGCTAACAGTTAGCTAAGATCAGGGGTGTACCCAGCCTCTCTGCTGCCTAAGGCGAATTATAGAAAGTCACCCCCCCCCCCCCCAAACGGTCAAAGAGTTATATACTGTGCTTAGTGGTAATAATGAATTGGGGAACCCACGGATCACAGAATTGCTACTGACACATGGTCCCCGCCATAAAATGTGCCTGCGGCTGGCCCCTTTTCTGTAGCCCCTTATGATAGTTTTCCTTTTTCTGTTGTCTACAAAAAAAGACGGGTCTACAGAAAATTGGACACTATAATACCCCTATTTTCATAGCCCCCAACATCTATAATGTCCCCTGGTCTTTGGCCTTTTCACTATGAGGAAACATGAGGAAAAAACAATACATATTGTATATACATACTACTGTACATACTGTATATATACTGTGCATATTACTATACATACAGTATATACCTACTACTATACATACTGTATAATATATACTATACATACTGTATATACCTACTACTATACATACTCTATATAAATACTACTATACATACTCTATATACAAACTATTATAGATAGTATGTTAAGGAGAGGGGCACCGCTGCCCCAAGATGCCGCCCCCTCCATCAAGCAGCAGCGCTGCCGCCCGAGGCGACTTTCTTTTGACTCGTGGGTGGTGTGCCCCTGGTTAAGATAGATAGATTATTTATTTACTCACACGTCTCTCCTGCTGCCCAGGACTGACATCTCATAAAAGGTTTGCCTGCCATTTTATCTGTGCTCTCTGGAAGTCTTATTTGGAGCTTGCTGGCGTTTATCTTGATTTTGGATTCCTTGACCCTTTGCCAGACCATCTCTTTTGTCTATGGATTCTGTATTGCATTGTCCTCTTGATTCTGACCCTGGTGTTTGCACTTTGGCCTAGGAAGGAAACATCGACCAGTGGTCACTTACTGCTTAGAGTAGGCTGGGAAATAAGCTATGGACACCTAGAAAGGGGGTTTAGCATTAGGGCTCACTGTCTTTGTCTGTCTTTACAGTCCATCCTAGCCATTCCCTCTCTGCATTACAGCAAGTATGTGAAATGACCCACTTTTTCAAAAACATGATCAGGAGGTTTATTTGTTTTATGTTTCTGTGTTAACCACCTAGTCCTTGTGTTGCATATTGAAGTCTGTTAAGGAATTTACTAACATGTCACAAAATTTTAATTATACCTATCCCTTTCATTACACAACGATTGCATGTAGCACGCTCTGCAGTATTTCCAGACAATGAATTGACAATAATTGCAAGACTCTAGAACTATGGTAATTCTGATGCCTTTAGCTGGACAAGTGTAATTTATATTGTAAATATTCTAAACCAAATTTAAGTTATTATAAATTACTATAACTTTTATGCCAAAAGGGTGTCATTTTTGCACAATCTACAGTATGTTTGCACTATGTCATGATTTCCCAGTTCCAATTAAAAGAGTATTGATCTGCAACTTTCATGACAATATTTAAAGGAAACCTACCACCACAAATCTACCTATAAAGGTAGATCGGGTGGTAGGTGAATCAATGGGACGTGAGGATAGCCCTTTTAAGGGCTAATCCTCGCGTCCCCGCACTTTTTTGTAAACTTTTATTACCCTAATATGTTAATTTTGTTATGCGGCTACTGGGGCGTGGAGTAGCCGCATCTGGGGTTACACGAGGCGGCTACTCCACGCCCCGGGAGCCACTTTACCCCTCCTACTCACCATGTTCGGCGCGCAGCTGCTCGTAGCTGCGCGCCCTCGTCCGCCGATCCTGCCGTCTGCGCATGCGCAGAACAGCAGGCCCGCACCTGCGCGGTCACTGCTCCGAAGCCGGGGCTGCACAGGCGCGGGCCTGCTGTTCTGTGCATGCAGGATAGGTAGATTTGTGGTGGTAGGTGCCCTTTAACAAACAAAAAACTTAAAAGTGGTTGTCCACAGTTTCACTGTCGTTTGGAGAGAAGAGAACAATATGACAGGTGGCAGGTCCCTATGGTGGGACCAATACCATTTACGTGAATGGAACAATCCAGCTTTGGGGGGCAACGTTTGGGCAGGGAATGTCCATGCCAGCATTTAAAGGGAACCTGTCACCAGGAGACCCATTTTTAGCACTCTCCCAGTCCCCACAGAGCATAGTACATACACTGCCAAAGTGTTTTTGTATAAAAAATAGGTTTTACAAAAAAAATATCTGTTATATTGTACCTTTCATTATCATCTGCTGTGTGGCTAGGCAGTTGCCCCCTGGGAGTGGTTGGAAAGGAGCAGCCCCCCCCCCCCCCGACCCTTGGAAACATGTGACCTTTTCAAATATATGAATAACTCCCCACACTCGGGATTTGCTGTAGAGGAGCAGGGGGCGTTGCTAAGCCCAGTGATGGATGTTTTCATATATTTGATCACATGGAGTAGCTGTTCCCCAAAGGTGTGGGGGGGGGACTGCTCCTTTCCAGCCCCTCCCATTTGGCAACTGCCTAGTCACACAGCAGATGCTAATGAAAGGTACAATATAACATATCTTTTTTTCTGCAAAACCAATTTTTAATACAAAAACACTTTGGCAGTGTATGTACTATGCTCTGTGGGGACTGGGGGAGTGCTAAAAATGGGTCTCCTGGTGACAGGTTCCCTTTAAATGCTGTGGTGAAGTTGACTGCTGCATTTAAAGGGTTAACAACCACAATCAGAAATTGTTTCTCACAGGTGTTGCATGGGGATGTCAGCTGTAAGTTACCGCAGACACCTTATGCTTCAGATCCGGTGAGGAACTAAACTGCCATCGGCTCCGTGACATAATGTTACTGCATGGGGCTCTAAAGTACAGGGCTCTATGCAGTAATAGTACGTCAAGGAGCGGTAAGAGGTTAAAGACATTTTCCTCTCAATAAACTGTATGTGGAGCAACCTATCTTTTATATTTTCATTTTCTAATATATTTTCTCAATGATCAATTACTCACGTTTTTTTAGATCCCTGCTTGTTGTCATTTGACAGGAAGTTTCAATATTTACTTCAAGGTCGCTGGTCATGTGATGTCACACAGGTGCATGGCTCATTACAACATACAGCTCTGAATGCTCTCTGTGATATATAGCGAGCCGTGCACCTGTGTGACATCACATGACCAGGGATAGATTTCTATCCACATGTGATGTTATACACACATAAAAGTTGATTTTAGAAGGAAGGAGGCCATGGATAACAAATATAAGAAGGTCACCATAGTTACAGTGCCTGGATCTATGAGTAAATGTCCCTGGTTTATCATGATGGATGTTGATGATAGATCTCCTTTAAAAAAGAATATTCGAAAATCTTTCAATTCCAGAAATTACTGCTAAACTTTTATTTCAAATATTACTTTTTTCTTTTGCTACCAGTTTTGAGGAGTGCTATAATCAGACATTTTATAAATCACACACACACACATATATATATATATATATATATATCTACCTGATAATATTTATAGATCACGAGGGTCACCATATTCTAATTTTCTTTGCTCTTTTGCTTCCTTTTAAAAAATAAACATTTTTTTAGATGATTATTCGTTCTGTCTGTCCATCCATGGCATTTGCTGTGATGTATATACATGGATCCAAAGGATAACCAATAATATAACAATTAATTCTTGCCTGTGGTGTTCATGTCAACACCTATATCTGCCTTCATTGACCTTCATCTGACTGTTGCCCGCAGCTACCAGCGTTTTAGTAAAGGTCATTTTCTGGGTTGCTTTGATTAATGTTCTTCAATGCGGCAAAGTCATATACACACAGGTAGAGTCATATTAATGTGACGTTCTGGATTTCCACATTAGAAAAATATATTTTCAACGTCATCCAGATATTCTGGGTCTGGCCACATTGAAAATCCCAAATACAGCATATATTTCTATTGGGATATTCTTGGTTTTATGCAAAACAAAATTGTTTTGCATAAAAATGATAGGAAGAGGCCTTTAATAGTTATTGTTAACATATTAAAGGAAATCTACCATATACTTTTATGCATTGTGAACCAAACATACCTTGAGAATGTTCTAGCGACACGGATGCAGACACATATCTTGTTTAATCCCTGAGCTGAGTGGTTTTGGCTTTAAAAAGAAAGTATAAAATCCAGGACCTTGGGAAAGCTGAGATGCATGCTGGCTGCTGTACATAAAAACAATACACGAAGATTACTGAACTGTCCAGGCAGGACTAATCAACCTGAGCTGGATGACTGATACACAGCAGCTGGGGGATGGTGCAGCAATTGACTACTTCTGCCTGTCAGGGACAACACAGTGATTAAATCATTCTCTGGAGCAGGTCATAATTAGGGTAAGAGGAGAAGCGCCGGGGAAGCCACAGGAGCTACAGAGCTTCATTATCATAATTTTAGAACAGTTTTTTAAACAAAAACACTCATTTTGAGGATTAAACAAGATATGTTTGTGCATCAGTGTAACTACAGCATTCTCAAGGTATGTTTGGTTTGTAATGCATAAAAACAAAATGTAGATTTTTTTGCACATAAACTGTCCGCACACCGCATGTAAAAGGTGCACCAAAAAACAGCTGGTACACTCTGCCGGAGCTGTGCAGGGGCCGCCAAATTATTGAAGAATGTTGGCCACAATTCCTGAATTTGGTACCCTCTGTAGACCACAGGCAATCTACACCTAATGCAGTTTGCACTGTTTTCGATAAATGTGGGCCATTGTTTCTATAATGTTTAAATTTTATAATTTTATAAATGTAATCTCCACCCTGCTGTGTGCACGAAATATCCTTAAAGGGTACACAGCTTATCTCCTCCCCCTCTCTGTACAATAACCTTTATATAGATAACACTGACTCATCATTACATCACTACTGACGATAGATGATGTCACAGCTTATCTCCCCCTACATGTACAGTGACATCTATATACATAGTTCTGACCCATCATTACATCACTACTGACAATAGATGATGTCACAGCTTTTCTCCTCCTCCTCTCTGTACAATGACCTCTATATAGATAACACTGACCATCATTACATCACTACTGACAATAGATGATGTCACAGCTTATCCCCTCCCCCTCCCTGTACAATGATCTCTATATAGATAACACTGACCCATCATTACATCCCTACTGACAATAGATGATGTCACAGCTTATCTCCTCCCCCTCCCTGTACAATGATCTCTATATAGATAACACTGACCCATAATTACATCACTACTGACAATAGATGATGTCACAGTTTATCTCCTCCCCCTCCCTGTACAATGATCTCTATATAGATAACACTGACCCATCATTACATCCCTACTGACAATAGATGATGTCACAGCTTATCTCCTCCCCATCCCTGTACAATGACCTCTATATAGATAACACTGACCCATCATTACATCACTACTGACAATAAATGATGTCACAGCTTATCTCCTCCCCATCCCTGTACAATGACCTCTATATAGATAACACTGACCCATCATTACATCACTACTGACAATAGATGATGTCACAGCTTATCTCCTCCCCCTCCCTGTACAATGACCTCTATATAGATAATACTGACCCATCATTACATCACTACTGACAATAGATGATGTCACAGCTTATCTCCCCCTTTCCTGTATAATGAGATCTATATGGATAACACTGACCCATTATTACATCACTACTGACAATAGATGATGTCATAGCTTATCTCCTCCCCCTCTCTGTACAATGACCTCTATATAGATAACACTGACCCATCATTACATCACTACTGACAATAGATGATGTCACAGCTTATCTCCTCCCCATCCCAGTACAATGACCTCTATATAGATAACACTGACCCATCATTACATCACTACTGACAATAGATGATGTCACAGCTTATCTCCTCCCCCTCCCTGTACAGTGACCTCTATATAGATAACACTGACCCATCATTACATCACTACTGACAATAGATGATGTCACAGCTTATCTCCTCCCCATCCCTGTACAATGACCTCTATATAGATAACACTGACCCATCATTACATCACTACTGACAATAGATGATGTCACAGCTTATCTCCTCCCCATCCCTGTACAATGACCTCTATATAGATAACACTGACCCATCATTACATCACTACTGACAATCATGTCACAGTTTATCACAGTGAGCCAATGGAGGACTCTGCACTGCTCACTGCATATGACACATGATCTAAAAAAGGGTGAGAATTGCAATTTAAAGGGAATGATGGAACTGCTGGAGACATTGCCTGTGTCACTGTGACTTGCAAAGTCTTCTGGCAAGGCGCCAGCTAATTTTAAAATCAGTTAATTTTCTTCCCTGTCCTATGTCCCTGGCCTCTTACCTAGTCCAACCAGTTCCAGATGAAATGCAAAAACACTGACACAGCACTGTCCACTGTTTTGAGTCTATTCATATTTTTCTTTGGCTATTCTCCCACTTCATGTCACTGGGATGCCTTATGAACCAAACACAGCTTGATAATGCTGTAGCTACACTGATGCAGACACATATTTTGTTTAATCTCTGAGCTGAGCGGTTTTGCTGAAAAACAATTATAAAATTATGATAACAAGGCTCCTGTGGCTGCCCCGGCACTTCTCCATACCCTAATTATGCACTGTTCCAGCCTTGTCCTGCCCAGCATAAGCCGAGAATACTTCATCACTGTGTTGTCCCTGACAGGCAGAAGTAATCAATCACTGCACCATCCCCCAGCGGCTGTGTCATCCAACTCAGCTTGATTAGTCCTGTCTGGACAGTTCAGGATGCTCCATGTAATGTCTTTATGTAGGCACCCAACTTTCCCAAGGTCCTTAATTTTATAATTGTTTTTTGAGCAAAACCACTCAGTTCAGGGATTAAACAAGATATGTTTCTGCATTCTAGCTACAGCATTCTTAAAGTATGTTTGGTTCACAATGCATAAAAGCAAATGGTAGATTTCCTTTAAGGGAGTTACATTTCAAGGTAGCCTTGAGGCAAGGTTTTCTTTATACTGAGAATGTGTATACTTTTAGTTATAGATGGAATTATCCGTAGTAATTAGTATTCAATGCTAATTTATAGGTCATTAACAACTATACCATGCAATACCTCACGCTCTGCACCAAAGCTAAATCTGTCCAATGTGACTGATTATTTGCAGGTAACACGCGGGTGCCCGCTGAGGATAATCACCCAGTAATTGTCAGGTGGATGCACGTGGTAATTAGATAAGCATTTACTGTATCTATAGATCAGATCAATGTAACATCCCGGCGTAGATGTCACCAAGATAATTAGCCTCAGTGACAGCCCGGGTCTGCAGGTCACTCAGAGACCCTCATGCTTTTCCAATTTAAATTAACAAGTGTAAACCTTAATGATGTGTGAGACATCGCTGTCATCTGATATCCAGATTGTCCAGATAGAGGATGCACAATGGGGCAGATTTACTAATCCTGTCTAGATTTAGTAGACACTCAGGCTAAACAATCTCAAAGTTACCATAGTCATCTCACTAGCAAGTGCTGGATAATAATGTTGTATTTATACGATGGGGGCATTTAGCAGTTCCTCTCCTGATGACTTTGCATCAAAGTGCAATCTAAGTTTTGCACACATGGGGGTTGATTTTTTTAAAATGATTAATTATGTTAATTATCATGTTAATTGACATTATTAGAATTTATTAAAGGGGTTTTCCCACGTAGAAATCCACAGGATAGGGCCTAACTTGCTCATCAGTGGGGGCCTCAGTGCTGAGATGCCCACAGATCACAAAAACAAGTGGTCCGTTGGACCCCTCGTTGCTCCGTCAGACTAATGGCGCATGACCGTTCTGCTCCATTAATCTCTATGGAGCTAATGCTCGGCAATTTTTCGTCAGCTCCTTAGAGAATAATGGAGCAGAACGGTCATGCCCGGCCGTCTGTTCCATTAGTCCAACAGAGCGACGAGGTGTCTGAGAGGAGGTACGTGGGACCCCATCGGACCCCTCATTTTCCAGATCTGTGGGTAGGGCCAAATTTTTCTTCATGGGAAACCCCCTTTAATGGCAGTCTTAACCCCCTCCTCACCAGCGAACAGCGTCCTGGATCTACTAGGAGGCTCTGCCAGGTCACATCTGTTTTAGACCTGGGAGATATTTTAGCTATCGTCTACAGCAGAGTCTATAGTAAATGCAATGGGCATTCGATGGACATTCATGCACCTTCCGCCTCCTTCCAATCCCAGTTCTGCCCAGCTCTCTGCCCTGTTACACACCCAAACTGACAGGCGGGGTAGAAAACCTTGCTGGGGATTAGGCAGTAAGTCCCCCCAGTAAGTCTGGAAATGAACCAGGTTTATCACAGTGAAAGTCTGGTGCTTATTTAGACCCGTCTAAATTAATTGTCTAGTTAATTTTGTATTATCTACCTCAGTAGAAGGCTTGTAGTACAAAGCTCTGGATAATCTGCAAAAATAGAAACATTGCTTTAATAGTACAACAAGTTAAATAATACTGGGCAAATGACTGAACCTTGGGGTAGACCACCTATATCAGCTGAGTAGGAATAGTTGACCACAGTTCTTTGGATACAACCTTTTAGGAAGAAACTCCATTTACACATTTTTACTTCCTAATTACTTTGTAAAATTTTGAGGAGCAAAGCATTTGAATGGGAACAGTGTAAAACTTCTCTTCTCCTGTGGGGGTGCTGCTCATGATTTGAACACTTACTAGCAAGTCCATCATTCAGATAAGAGCAGATCACTAGCAACAGTATTCTACATGTTCAGCTACTTTGTAGCATAAATGAATGTCCCCTTTAAAGATCCTTAAAGGCATTGGCCACCTTTCCATAAATCTATTCCATTAGACATGGTCCTATAAGTATATGTACAGGAACCTTTGACTCCTTTGATAGCTTTAGCCTTTTCATGTTCTCACCAAACGTAATGTTTCTGACCGCTTCAGTCCGTCTAATGGTGTCACCCACTGTGCCTCTTTATCTCACAGTCCATCTCACTGACAGACACAGGAAAAGGGGAGGGAGCAGGATAAGTCATAATCTCCAACTGGAGCTCCTCCTATTCAGCAGAGCTCACACATGTGAACATATATCCAAGGAGAGTTTGCAGACAGCACTACAGTAAGTAGCAGGAATGCTGAATCACTTGATGAACATGCAGAGATCATTATTAGGATAGTAAAGGCACATTGGCAACTTATATAAAAGAGTGGCCAACCCCTTTAAGATATATTCTGACTTTTTATGTGAATATACTTCTGTTTATTTGGATGTGTAAGAATCAGCCCTTTATCTTTGAATGCATAGGAACAGACAATTGACTTTATATTATTTGATCCTGAATATTCAGGTTTTTTTCCTGTTCTACAGATTATTTCCTATAGCAATTTTTTTTTATGAGCGAAAATGTAGAATCCTCCCTTACACATCTACCTCTTCAATAATGTAAATGACTTGTGCTGCTCTGTTCTAGTCTTTTCAATATATTTAATCCATCTCTTTCATGGGGGAATAGATTTCTTGCTGTGCTGGTGTATCAAACAAATTTACAATAGTTAACCACCGGATGGCCACGTATAAATCCTATTTGGATGGAAATTTCTGTTTTCATTCTGTGTTTTGTATACAGTAATTGGATGAAACTGAATTTAAAGGGATTGCCTTACTGACACATGGAATAAATATCTGTTTATGTTACAGAAACCGTAACACTCACGTCAAAGACTGTCTAGTATTGCATCATGGCGCCATTGATAAGTATAGTCTATAAACACGGGCGGCAATGTTTCTGGAAAGAATGTGACCCTCTCTTTAATCAAAAGAAAACCTTGTTAGAGGGGTTGTCCAAGTTGTGCTGAAGTTGACGCATCACCAGATCAGCATCAACATTGAGTTGGCGTAAACAGAGCAGGCTATATGCATCACATCAGCAAAGTGGCAGCTAGAGGGGCATCAGTGCTGGAGCAATCACATGTTAGGTGATAAGTGCCTGTTTGGTTTAGGTAAGTGTTGGTCGAATAGGTTCACTGCCACTCCATTCTCACTCATGGAACCAGAAGTGGATTATAATATGGGTTATGGGTACCCTGTAGAGATAATAAAGATAGGCACCTCCAGCTCTAAAATCCTCATACATGTGTTTCGGCTTCTTACACACATATATGCAAAGGCCTTTCAGGTTCTTAGGTGCCCCAAAGGTCCTTAAACTGCAGAAATGAATGCTGGCAGAAGGGACCCTTCTGATATTCTCCATGGCTGCTTCTCTGGTCTCATTCATATCACAAAACTGTACAGGCAGATCCTGAATGAAAAACAAAGTACTATATTGTGTAATACCATAAATACTAATTGGGGGGATTCATTAAGACACGTGTTTGTAATGGCGGTCTGGCACACATATAGTGAACATGGCCAAAAACTCTTCCAGTTCCGATTTTTAGACCAGATCTGAACTGGAGGAATTGGTTGCTATAGTCCCTGCCAGTTTTTCGGCAGAGACTATAGTAAAGATGATGGGTTGAATGTTCATGCCCCTGCCCGCCCTTCGCCCGCCCTGGGGAGAGGAACATCTATATTGTTTTTCCACGAGGTTGCCATAATGAATCTTTCCCATTCAATATCAAAATAACATTTTATTTTTGCAATGGATTCTTCTTCTTCTTCTAGAAATATTATGGTTTGCTTCAATATACAGTGTGGTCGCCGTCATAATGTGCTGTGTATAATCTAGTTACCAAACAAATTTGGTTGATTGATTGATTAACCATGGAAGTGTAAACATAATGCTACATTTAATTATTTTATTTCATTTATTACATTTCATTTATTTCATGTATTTCAATACAAAATCTGCTCCAAAAATCTACAGCAGGAATTTGAGAACTGAGACTTGGGGTTTTATGTCACATTCTGTTCTGCAGATTTCCACAAGAATTGTGGAAATTGTGTTTCAAAATGTCCTCCAACAGAAAATACCTTATTTTAGCTCAAATTCGGATGACGTGTTGTCCGCTGTCCAGACCCGTCCCGACAAGAGGTAGGGGAAGAGAGGAGAGATCTGTATAGCAGAGTACAACTGGTTTCATTCAGTTCATTCAGTTTAACCTGTGGGTGATAATATATTGTATTATGAGTCATTTTTCTTAACGCCCTATAAGAGAAAGCTTATTCCACTCCAGAAATAACTTGTTGGTTTCCAGTCTTAAAGGGGATATGCAGTCAAAGCCAAGTTATGATATATTCAAAAGATAGGTCATAAATTGACTTGTTCACTGGGACCCCATTCCTGACAATGGGGGTCCCATCTTCCTCCTTTGAATTGAGTGGTGAGTTCCATACCCTTACTACCTCTCCATCCATCCTACTACCTCTCTCCATACTGTTGTACTTGGCTATCATAGTATCATAGTATATAAGGCTGGAAGGAGACTCAAGTCCATCAAGTCCAACCTTCAAGAATTAAATAAATGTTTTATCCCCATAACCCGTGATATTTTTTCTCTCCAGAAAGTCATTTGGCTATGGCTTTCCTTGGTTTTTTCCATCCTGGAAAACATATTTGCATATCTCCCAGGATCCCATGGTAAATGAAAGGAGCAACAATGTCTGACTTGCCACAAAAATCATACGTGGGAGACTTGACCTTTTTCAAGGAGTGATGGAGGTCCAAGTGCTGGGAAACGTTATAGATTGCTGTGTTGGTGCAATTTATTCAATATTTTCAACAAAAAATGTAGATACGTAAAGCACAAAAAGTTCAGTGCTGACAAATCTCAACTACAGAGTTTGGGGAATTCTTAGCGGACACATTAAAGTCCCACAAGGCTGCCACCTGATATTACAGGCAAATTTTGCGAGTTCTTTCCTAAAATCTCTGGATTTTGGCAATGCCCGATTACCCACTAGGTTTTTAAAGCTGTGGCCACCATGATGTCTTCAGAACTGGCAGAGGTTATGGAGATGCTTCATATAAGTAGATAAATAAAAAGGTAAAAACATGTTGTTTCTAGACACAAGAAATAAATAACAGAACACATACGGTAGGTTTAACAAGAAGCAGCAAAGGATTCTTATATCAGACCGTACCATTATATGTCCCCTATTAGGAATCCCAAGGTCAAGATTGTGGAATTTGAATTCCTTTGTAAATAAGGCTCCTTCTCATAGGAAAGAAGCTAATCAAAGTAATAGAGATAGCAATGAGTGAAGCCTGGTGGGTGAATGACATAGAAGGCTGTGATCAAGAGAAGATTAGGTCAATAGGCCCCGCTGGAATTCCTCAGCCCCGCAATCTATTTTCCATGGTGAATAACATATTTTTGATGTAACATAGCGTGTCAATTCCACATGTTACCATTCCCCAGGCGATATCTAGACATGGCTGTACATTTTGTTTTGATCAAATTAAATGTATTCGATTACATCAAATGAATGGCGTGTTGGGTTACGGAAAAAATAGCATAATGCGATACAGACATTATCATAGAAGTAAAAATGATTATACTGCTGTATAGATGTAATATTATGGGGCACATTTACTAAGGGTCAGCGGAACACATTTCCATCGGGTTTCTCGAATTTTTCCATTTTGCACCGCATATAACTGGGTTTTTTGGCGCACAGGATCGGATTTTGGTGCATCGGCACCGGCTTTAATGCGACACAAATTGGGGGACGGACCATTGGATTATCCGACGGATTCGGACAACGCGTGGGATTTAACATCTCAAATTGTGTCGCACGACATGCCCTCACATACTCCGGGAAGAAGAAGGTGAACTCCAGCGCACCTCAGCGGGAAGTGACAAAAGCAGGATGTCGGACGTACGATCTTGGTGAATCGCGCCGGACTTCATCTTCGTGGGACCGTCCGGATCGGGGATCGTGACAGGACCGGGTAAGTAAATGTGCCCCTATGTCTTTTTGTAACTGAATTGGGTCTGTTAGCAGAAAAAGATCTATTTCTTTGTTGACTCTTAAAACAAAATTTTCTTGGGAACTAAGTCTGAACCATTGGGGGTTGTCCAACATCAATAAAACCTTACTAGGGGTCTGGGTGTACTACACCACAGTCTGTCACCGTGCACCTGTTTGTTTATAGGGCTTCCGTCTCCTGTCCAAGCGCCTGCTACAGCACTGAGACATAGGCAGGAGTGGGCGGTGTTGTTAGAACAGGGGCACCGCAGCTGCAGACGGCAATGTGGGACACTGGGAGTGCCTAGGTAGGTAAGTGCAGGTTTTTCTTTTCACAGTCCTCCGGCCCCAGACCACCAGTAAAGTTTATTGTTGGACTCCTTTTAAGCAAACCAGGCACCAGGAATGCAATTTTTTACTGGTGACAGTTTTCAATAGTCTATTCTATGCTGATTTTAAAAATGCCTTTGTCAGAATACTGAATGATTTCAGTATTTTATTTAAGTTTAATTTAAATTACCTGGCTCCCTTCCAGTAGCATCTGGTGAGTCCCAGGGGTGGGCAGCTGCAGCCTGTGTGTGCCTGTGTATCCTTTTACGACCATCCTTTACTCCTCAACACCCCCGTCCCTCCCCTGCCAGCTCAATACACATGACAGGAAGTGGGGAGGGGAAGGGATTTGGATGAGTGTGGAGGAGAAGGCACAGGCACACACAGGCTGCAGCTGGGGACTCAACACTTTCTTCCAGGCAGGGAGGCAGGTAATGTGAATTAAACTTATATAAACCACTGAAATGATTCATAATGATGACAAGGCATTTGTAAAAAATCTATTGGAACCTGATTTTTTTTTAAATCCCATTTTAAATGACAGGTTCTCTTTAAATGTTAATTTGTTGAACTTAAAAGGGACTTATGACCATGAACAAAATAATGAATGGCATTCCTAATTTTTATATCTTTTTAATTAATGTTATGTGTTTTTTTTTTAATCAACTGACCTTATTCTATATGTTATAATCCACATTATAAATACACTTACCAAGAACACATGTAAAGCCTTTATTAATGTGTTGGGAAGTGGTTTTCGGCACAATTTACGCCAGAAATCTTTCCAAAGTGGAATCCAGTATATCGTTCCATTCAGTATATCGGAACAATTTTTGTAAACCACTCAACGCCACCGTATAATTTTTGATATGTGGTAATAACGTAGCTGAATCTTCTGAATCCTGAATTTTCATTTAGCAAAAAATAAGCTAAATATTTTTGCAGCTGCTAAAAATAAATTGATAAGTTGTAAATAACCTCATTATCTACTATTTTTGCCCAGTCTTACTATGCTCTAGACAATATATTTTATAATAAATACCAGACTGGGAATTTCACTAAAGTTCATTTTCATTATTCAACCTCTATGATTAATGATCAGAAAAGATACCAATTCTGCTTTTTTCGCAGTACGGTATCCTGATTCGAGCCTATACATCTTCTGTCACTTATGTATCAGGTGAAGCCTCTGGTTTACAGTATAAATGTAACATTAATTGCCTAATACATAGTTAAAGGGAATCTATGTTACGCAGGGCTATGCCTTATCACATACTAATAAAAATCTATAGTTCTAGAGCGCCATAAAATTCTGTAGCGATTTATACATTCTCATACCATACCTATACAATGAGATCCATGAGATGGATATAAAACACAAATGGCAGTAGCTAGCTGCTGCCAGGAAGTGTCTGTGTCTGAGCTGGTCTTGTAGTGCAGTGGGGGAGGGGCAGGAGGCAGAGAGAACTGCAGTGTGCAGAAAAGAAAAGCTATTCATAAGAACAATCCGACCATAGTCAGATTTATCGTCAGAGGAAAACAAAATTGTAAATCCCAGGACTGATAGAGACAGATTGGACTTATATCTGTGAAATGCTGTATTTTTTGTTAATAACAGTGAATTAGAGAATGTGTTATTTTGTTATCCTGAGTATATTTAATAATCTTGTCTTCATCGGAATTCCCCTTCAAGCTATTTTAGAAGTGTATACTGATACAAACATTTGGTGTTGAATTTTGAAAAAAACTCCTTCACACATTATTAACATATTTCTAAGTTTTGGCATGGTAGGAGCAGCTGGGCAATAAAAAGAAAGACTTAGGTGACATGAAAACGTAGCCCTATATAACATTGCAGTTAGTTTGGGTAAGTAAATCGTGTTGAGGGATTCAGTTCAAAATATCAAGTGCCCTTCTTTTGAATATGTCAAGGGTTGTTCCTCTTAGTTCCTCCTTATTATCTGTATAGTGGCCACTACATTTACATGTGAGAGAACTCCCTTCTTTTTATGGACCAGCCCACACAAGGGCATAACAACCTCTGCAACCACAAATAGGGCTTACATTGAGGGGACCACAGGTTTCAGACCTGTCAGGACGATTTGGGACACTAAACCACCCACAGGTCCTAATGGACCAGTTGTTTATTGTCCCAAATCGCACAATTTGAGGTCTCTTCATGGGGGTTATAAAAAATGAGGCACATCGAGCATCTCTGGTGCTCCCCATCACTGCAGTAATTCAATGCACCCGTAGCAGTACACCCCGGCTTCATTGCTCAAGCGTCGCACCCGCATCACATGAGCAGTAAAGCAGGGGGTGTAAATTTTTGAACTGACACAGAGGAAAAAAGTAAAGGACGTAAAGGACGATTTGGGAAACTTAACCATATGGACCTGTGGGTGGTTTAGTACTCCAAATCACTGTCAGGTTCCAGTATCTAATCCAATTACCTGTCTGTAGAAATGGCTGGACTTGGATCCCATCCACATTATGGATAGCCTTAATATAATATTGGCGGATTTCATGTGTTTGCTACCTGCAGAGTAGAGGGTTGGCATTCAGTAAATTTTATGTGGTTATTGGGTGGTTGGAATTTTTTGATTTCTACTACCCTGGGGGTGGATCACGTAGTTACAGCCCAGATGGGGGTGAATGGGAATTGCATGTGATGATCTGGCTGTCTAGGGATCCCATATGCGTACTGTCAGGTGGGGGGGTTGGGGGCCTTGGACATTTTTAATGGAGCTCGCTGTGTCTTAGATCAAGTCCTCGATATCCGAGGTCACAGATGACCCAATTATAACTTGTTCTTCGCCAGCTAATGTTCTGCTTATTGAACATTTTAGCATTTTGTGCGGTGGCACTCTGCGTGTACATTTTTTCTAATTTCTTCTCATTACCATGAATTTTAATGAATTACTATGTTACAAGCTCGGTCATGTCTAATCAAAATATACAGCCCGTATTTCAAACAGTTCCCAAAGACAGGACGAGGCGCTCCGTGGTCTGTTATCTGCCTGATTAAATTTGTACATTATAACATCTCCTATTAATAAAGGGCAGCAATTTATGAATCATATAACAGAAGCCACCAAATGGCACATGTCATTTTTAATGTGTAATATAATCTGCAGAGCCACTCAAATTAGATTGTGCTTTGCATAAAGTAGAAGAGGAAAATGAATTTTTAAAGAATATTAAGCAGAGATGGGGAGTGCGCTAAATCAGCGGCGTCCTCGGTGCGGGTCCAGAAACATCTTTGATAACAGATTATAGGAATCTATAATCAGCCTCTCATATGGGAAGATACAAAACATATATACAGTTTGTACAGGAGCCCTTAGAATATAGTATAAGTGTGTAGAAAAGATCAAAGTGCTGTTTTATACAACTGTAATCTGAATATAGAACTTTATTTTATACATATTTATGTCCCCCGTTACCAGGCAACTATTAAGTATAACAGCAATGTACATAATGTTTGCCATGCAGTCACAATTAAAGGCAACACAAAGGGGAGTATAGAAATGCTGGAGATTATGATAAGTATAAACTAGATGACAATTCTGTGTTATGTCAGGGACTCTCATAGCAGAATCGTAGCAGAATGTCTGCTAATTGCAACAATTGCTTAGAATGGATTGTGGGTTGGGTTCAATCTTTGCATTACAAATTTTTGTATATTGTAGTATATGGAAGGGATTTGTGCTTTTGGCTGATATGAATCACTACAAAACAATTGCGTTAAAGGGAACCTGCCATTCAAATTAACCCACCTAACATATACTTAAAAATATTCCTTTCCTAAATGGTTCCTTTCCATGGATGCATTTTTAAAAAATCAGTTCGTTAACTTGAGGTGAGTCCAATCACTGCAAGTGAGTTCTGCATATTCATTGTTCCTTGCACTGTTCTGCCTCCTTGTTTCTGATTGACAGGTCTCACTACTAGTATGGAATTAGTACTTAGGGACTGTTTGAAAGTATTGAACTACAGACATACAAAGCTCGTAATATCAGGGGTAGGAAAGGCTACACAATGCCTTGCTGGGACATAGAGAGAGAGAAAGACAGACAGTGGTTGTGTGTGACACAGCTCTGCTACACCACTAACTACTACTAAGTGAGGATAAGCAGGACCTGCCACAGAAGATTTTCAGTAGACATACCAAAATTCTGCACAAGAAAAAATGGTTGCAAAATTACCATTGCAGCATAACTTGGCACACTATGAATGTCTCATTTGGATAAGATTTGGTTAATATGTAATTATACATAAAGTAAAGGTCAAGTTCCTACTACTCCCAATTTTGTGTTTCCTCTTCTGCATTTAAGTAGTTTCACAGAGTTGGTTTTTTTTTATATTTTTAAAATTTTTTAGTTATTTTGCATTACTAAAAGACCTTCATACAGAACATAAGTGGAAATTCAACCAAAAGTGTAGCTGATGTGATCATCATTCTTTAATAAACATTCCAATGAATGACACAAATTGGCCAAAGTAACTATTGCCAAATATTATTTTTGGAAATCTTTAAAAAAATTAGTGAAGGTAGTTTCTTTGAGACCACCAAACGCGGTTGTAAGGGGTAAACATAGGGTTATGAAAATTACTGTACATTATGTTGAATTCTCCAAATTCATAGACTGAAATAAGAAAGGGGGGCTCCCTTAGGTTAAAAGATGGACGCTACGTTAACCCCACAATTTAATTAAATGGTAAACAAAAATCAGCAGATTTATGGTATCAGGTTAATCAGATAAAATCGACAAAATCCTCCAGGACAGACTTTTCAGCTTTGTCATAAGCTCCTTATGGTTTGCATGCAATCTTTATTATGGAAAGCTGTTATTATGACCAATTATAAATCTGCGATAGAACTTTCTGGCAACTTATTAAGCGAAATGCACCAGTCACCAGTTCTTACAAAAGCTGGCTCCATGCCATGTACCACATTTATTATGTTTTTATGACTTATTAGGGCGGATTTACAATCTTACATTTCTTAAAGTCTCGCATCTAGTTCCTATTTGTAATATAGCCACTTATGCTTTATGGGATTTCGCCTGTAATGTTCTCCTCTTACATCACTGCTGACTTTATTTTTAAGGGATATGTTATTTCCTCAATTGTTATCAAACCTTTTACATATGCAGTCATAGAAACTGCATTTACATAACTGGGAGTGATGTGGATGAAGCATTAGTAAGGTAAAGTATTGAAACCTTTTAGAGTCCAATTTTTTGCTCTGCTTTAAAGCATCTAGCATCAAAATCCATCATGATAAAGTAGGGACACTGTGGTAATCTTCTTATATTTGTTATCCATGGCCTTTTTCCTTCTAAAATCAACTTTTAAAATGATGCTACTGAACCTGAAGCGCTCTGGGGGTTGTTACCTGAGCCCCTCATTGCTGTAGCTTCACAGGCTTTTACACTGCTCTCTCAACACTTTCCTCATCCCTCTGCCTGCTGTAATCACAAAATAGGAGGAGGAAGTGTAACAGCCAGTGAAGCTACAGCACAAAGGGGCTTTAGTAATGTTCCCGGAGCCCTTCTGGCTCATTAGCATAGTGCTAAAAGTTCATTTTAGAAGGAAGGAGGCCATGGATAACAAAAATAAGACGATTTCCACAGTGACAGTGCCTGGATTTGAGTAAGTATCCCTGGTTTATTTCCTATAAGATGTTGAAAATTCAACTTGGACTCCATATTCTTAGATTCAGTATCCAGCACAGATGACACAATTCTGCTGTTCTGTCTAATGCTCCACCCTCTGAATTCGACGGTTCTTCTTCTTTTCTTTATACCCAGTCATCTCATATTCATGGTGGGTGAGATCACGTTGCTCGCCTGTTATGTCTTCCTCTTGGATAGTTGCATTATGCATTAAACTTCCCAGTGATCAGAATCAGTAATGTCTGCTTGATAATCTCTTTGCATATTATGTCCCACTGGTTATTATAAACTGGCCATAAACTGCTCATCGAAAATGCAGTTATTTGTGCATTGATACGGGTCTGTATCTATGATGGATGTTGTATAAGCGCGCTGCGGGAAGCTGATGGGCAAAACAAGACCTAAGGGAAAAGGCTTGGAAAAAATAGCTGATACAGTTTTAGAAGAAAGTAATAATAAGAATGAAATATAAATAAGGAGTTGTGGAAGTTGCCAACCTTGTTACTATGAAATAGGTCAGCGTTTATCACTGATGCATTGGAGGGTAATGAATGTTAGATTTCTGGGGTCACATATTGGGACCCCCATGTGCACCAGAAAAAGGGTCCTGCCTTCCCCTGCTTCTTAATTCCTGCCCCTGAATTTATACCCCCCCCCCCCCATGTAACATTCACTACCTATCCATTCAGTTGGGCTAGAATAACCCTTTAACTAGTGTCATGGGTGCTCCCATGACCCATATTTCAGGTTGCGGGCTCACCCGTGCCCCTCTGTACACGCCAGCGTGGCTCTCGCGTTGCTTACCTCTTCCCGCTCCTGATCCTTGTTCTCAGGCCGTGCGCACGCGTCCGCATCTCCCAGGGCGCGCTCCGGCTTCCGAAATTTTAAAGGGCCAGCGCACCGTTAATTGGTGCTCGCCATTTCCTGGAATGCTATTTAAATCTGCCTTTCCATTCACACCCTGCCGGATCTTCATGCCTTTTGCCTTAGAGAAAGCTGTGTTCCATGCCCTTTGTTGGTTTTGTAATTTCCCGTTGTGACCCCGGGTCCGTTCCTGACTTTGCTCCTCCGCTGCCTGCCTTGACCTATTGCTATTTGCGGTGGCCTCTGGTGAAAAGCGGGTGCTACTTAGATTGCGGTCCCAGGCGTCGGTTTACATCATTGTCTGCAGTGGTCCAGTGGGTCCACTACCCCAGAAGCCTGACAACTAGATATCCCCCTCTATAATAGAAAAAAGTGTAAATTATATATTATTACATACAAAGTAAAAAAAGAGCTTAGTCGCACCAGTTACATCTCCTTCCTCCAACTCAAGGAGCACTGAAAGTCACACAGAGCTCAAATTTGCATAACTCCAGTCATATTATGGCCAATTAATGTGTTGACACAAATAAACGCTGTACTACTGGAAGCAGCAAAGTTTTTTCAAAGTTTATTGGAAACAGCATGTCATGAATCCTGGAGGAGGGGGCAGCTGCAGCATGTATGTGCCTTTGTCAATCTCCATCCACACTCATGCAGCTCCCTCACCCCTCCCTCCACTTCCTGTCATGTGCATTGAGTAGGCAGGGGAGGGATGGGGATGGTGTGGAGTAGAGAAAGAATGAGGAGACACACAGCTGCCCCTCCCCCAAAAAACTAAATGCTGCTGGCAGGGAACCAGGTAATGTGAATCAAATTTATATAACGTACTAAAATTACTCAAAATACCGACAGAGGAATTTTTAAAATCAGCATAGCATTGGCTATTGGAACCTGTCACCACTGGCATGGGTAACATTAACCAGTAACAAGGCTGAATAGACACTGGGACTTTCAGTCCAACAATCTTTGTTTATTAAGAAGCCCAGAACCCCTTCTCTGAGCTGTGCTGCATAAAAAAGTTCCATAAAGATAAGGTTTGATTTATTTATAATTTTTGTAAAAAAAATCCAATGGGGGACTCATTAAGACTGGCCTTAAAATGCCAGTATTAAATGCCAGTCTTTAAATGCCAGACTCTGGAGCCCATATATAGTGATGAGACCCTGCCTCTTAGTAGATATTGGCCCAACTCCGCCAGTTCAAACATGTGGACCATGTCCGCCCCTGTCTTCTCCCTGACCCATGAGTCGGAAAAGCCAGGAAACTGGTGAAGAGGGGGAAATTCGTGTGCCTTCTCTGCCAGAAAACTGGTGAAGAAGGTATAATGAATCTCCCCATTGTGTTATGCAGTACAGCTCAAGTCTATGAAATTTCAGAAATCTCCCATGGGCATGGGACATCATTTTTTTCACATTTTAACTGAGGGTGTGGGTTTTAATCTTCAAATAACCTTAAAAATCCACAAGCAAATAAAAATCTGTGTATTTTCCATACATGGGGGTATATACCCTAATGGGCTTTCCAACTTGTTGTTATTGATGGCCTCCACATAAGAATTTATAGTAGGATAATAATAGGATAACACATCCCTGGCAGTCCAACACAGAAAGAGGATGATTTTGACTGGTGATATACGATTCGATGCGATAAAGCTTTATTGATCCTGTAGGAAACACAGGGGACAAAAGATCTTTGTTTTCTGTATAGTTGTGATGTGTTGCTCAGCTCTTCCCCAAATGAATGATCTCAGATTTATGACCTATCGAATGGATAAGTCATCCATAGCAAGAAGCTGGAAAGCCCCTTTAATTATAAACAATTACTGTAGATTACAATCCATATAATTGACTTATTTAATTTATACAGAATTTAACCAATACCTTGAACTCAGCTTAGTGTTTTTTTTCCGAGTATAATTGGGGCTATATTTATGTTCCCGTTCTGCTCCTTAGTATATTTTTCTGCTCCGTGGTGAGGTAAATTGAGTTTATAAATGGGTCTGGCAATTAAGTCTGTGTATTCTAAACAATGAGATCATACAGGATTGCGCTCCCCTGCTCTTTTCCGCTAATGAGTCGGCTTTCGGTGATGTGACTGTATATGTAATCTTAAATATTCCCAAGGTAATCCTAAAAACACTAATGAGGCCGTATTCATAACCTGATAACTGCTCGCTATACATTATCACAATATTTATATTCTTTGATTATTGCTTTAGTTCCATTAATTTACATAGAATCCAATCATTTATTCTTTACTTAGTTCTTGAAAGGAAGGAGATGGGAGATGTGATGTGAGAATTACTGGCGCCTCCTATTTCAAGCAATTAACTAAACGGGATCGTAAAATTTTAATAAATCCTATCAATTCCAGCAGGATAGCAAAAAAATGTAAATATTCTCTACTAGTGAATAAATGAAAATCCTCGCCTATTCTCTTTGGTCAATGTAGTGTAACCGAGTAACAGGAAGACCCCCTTTTTCAAAATACATGATTCTGAGATACCGTATATACTTGTGTATAAGCCAAGTTTTTCAGCACAAAAAATGTGCTTAAAAAACGTCCCCTCGGGTTATACACGAGTCAATACATATATATACACTCACCGGCCACTTTATTAGGTACACCATGCTAGTAACAGGTTGGACCCCCTTTTGCCTTCAGAACTGCCTCAATTCTTCGTGGCATAGATTCAACAAGGTGCTGGAAGCTCCTCAGAGATTCTGGTCCATATTGACATGATGGCATCACACAGTTGCCGCAGATTTGTCGGCTGCACATCCATGATGCGAATCTCCCGTTCCACCACATCCCAAAGATGCTCTATTGGATTGAGATCTGGTGACTGTGGAGGCCATTTGAGTACAGTGACCTCATTGTCATGTTCAAGAAACCAGTCTGAGATGATTCCAGCTTTATGACATGGCGCATTATCCTGCTGAAAGTAGCCATCAGATGTTGGGTACATTGTGGTCATAAAGGGATGGACATGGTCAGCAACAATACTCAGGTAGGCTGTGGCGTTGCAACGATGCTCAATTGGTACCAAGGGGCCCATAGAGTGCCAAGAAAAATTCCCCACACCCTGACACCACCACCACCAGCCTGAACCGTTGATACAAGGCAGGATGGATCCATGCTTTCATGTTGTTGACGCCAAATTCTGACCCTACCATCCGAATGTCGGAGCAGAAATTGAGACTCATCAGACCAGGCAACGTTTTTCCAATCTTCTACTGTCCAATTTCGATGAGCTTGTGCAAATTGTAGCCTCAGTTTCCTGTTCTTAGCTGAAAGGAGTGGCACCCGGTGTGGTCTTCTGCTGCTGTAGCCCATCTGCCTCAAAGTTCGACGTACTGTGCATTCAGAGATGCTCTTCTGCCTACCTTGGTTGTAACGGGTGGCAATTTGAGTCACTGTTGCCTTTCTATCAGCTCGAACCAGTCTGCCCATTCTCCTCTGACCTCTGGCATCAACAAGGCATTTCCGCCCACAGAACTTCCGCTCACTGGATGTTTTTTCTTTTTCGGAACATTCTCTGTAAATCCTAGAGATGGTCGTGCGTGAAAATCCCAGTAGATCAGTAGTTTCTGAAATACTCAGACCAGCCCTTCTGGCACCAACAACCATGCCACGTTCAAAGGCATCAAATCCCCTTTCTTCCCCATACTGATGCTCGCTTTGAACTGCAGGAGATTGTCTTGACCATGCCTAAATGAGTTGCCGCCATGTGATTGGCTGATTAGAAATTAAGTGTTTACGAGCAGTTGCACAGGTGTACCTAATAAAGTGGCCGGTGAGTGTATATATATATATATATATATATATATATATATATATACTTAAAAAATACTTAAATAACAATAAACTTACATACTCACCCTCCGGCGGCACCGATGCACAGCGCGGCTCCCCCGATGTCAGCGCGGCTCGTCTACTGGCTTCCGCGCCCGTCTTCTTTCTTCTCTAACATCGTGCTGGGCGCGGCCATGTTTTTCTCCCGGGCGGCGCATAGTATGACGTCAGCAGCGGCACGTCATACTATGCGCCTGCCGGCCGAGAGAGTAACATGGTGGCGCCCAGCACGATGTTAGAGAATAATGAAGACAGGCGCGGAAGCCAGAAGACGAGCCGCGCTGACATCGGGGGAGCAGCGCTGCGCATCGGGGCCACCGAAGGGTGAGTATGTAAGTTTTTTTTTTTTTTTAATGCTTGGCAGACTGTATACTACTGGGGGCAGGCTGGGGTGGCTGTATACTACTGGGGGCAGGCTGAGGTGGCTGTATACTACTGGGGCAAGCTGTATACTACTGGGGGCAAGCTTTATACTACTGGGGGCAGGCTGTATACTACTGGGGGCAAGCTGGGCTGGCTGTATACTACTGGGGGCAAGCTGGGCTGGCTGTATACTACTGGGGGCAAGCTGGGCTGGCTGTATACTACTGGGGGCAGGCTGTATACTACTGGGGGCAGGCTGTATACTACTGAGGGCAGGCTGTATACTGCTGAGGGCAGGCTGTATACTGCTGGGGGCAGGCTGTATACTACTGAGAGCAGACTGTATACTACTGGGGGCAAGCTGGGCTGGCTGTGTACTACTGGGGGCAGGCTGTATACTACTGGGGGCAGGCTGTATACTACTGAGGGCAGGCTGTATACTGCTGAGGGCAGGCTGTATACTGCTGGGGGCAGGCTGTATACTACTGAGGGCAGGCTGTATACTACTGAGGGCAGACTGTATACTACTGCGGGCAGGCTGGGGTGGCTGTATACTACTGGGGGCAGGCTGTATAATACTGGGGGCAGGCTGTACACTACTGGGGGCAGGCTGGGGTGGTTGCATACTACTGGGGGCAGGGTGTATACTACTGTGGGCTGGCTATATACTACTGGGGGCTGGCTATATACTATAGGGGGCTGGCTGGCTATATACTGGGGGGGGGGTATGTGACCAATGCATTTCCCACCCTCGGTTTATACTCGAGTCAATGGGGCAAATTTACTTACCCGGTCCATTCGCGTTCCAGCGGCGGCTTCTCCGCTCTGGATTCGGGTCCGGCCGGGATTTAATAAGGTAGTTCTTCCGCCGTCCACCAGGTGGCGCTGCTGCGCTGAAAGTAAACTCATCGCGCCGGAATGCACCGAGCTGGACCAGGTGAAGGTAAGCGGTCCTTATGCGACACATTTTCGGTTTTTAAATGCGGCGGTTTTTCCGAATACGTCGGGTTTTCGTTCGGCCACGCCCCCCGATTTCCGTCGCGCGCATGCCAGCGCCGATGCGCCACAATCCGATCGCGTGCGCCAAAATCCCGGGGCAATTTAAGTACAAGCGGCGCAAAACGGAAATATTCGGGTAACACGTCGGGAAAACGCGAATCGGGCCCTTAATAAATGACCCCCATTATGTTTTCCCAGTTTTTGGTGGTAAAATTAGGGGTCTCGGCTTATACTCGGGTCGGCTTATACTCAAGTATATACGGTACTTAGTCATAAGATGGTTTTTTTGGGGTGATTATGTTGTCGCAGGTTATTGTTAACTGACTTGTTGTGATATTGTATAAAAATATAAAACTGAACAAGTGACCTTATCAGGGTGTACTGAGGATTTTGTGGCCTCTGAAACTTCAAACCAAGGAAGAAGTACAGAGTGTCCACCAAGTCTCGAGAACCAGGATCTAGAGCAGGGTAAGTGTGCTTTATATAGTTTGCTTACCCTTCCTGAAATTCCTGGAGAACCCATAATCCCCAACAGAGAATGTATAGCCTTTATGACTGAAAAAGTGGCCTGCAAATGAAACATAACCCCTTCCTGACCTACGTCTATGACCTTTCACCTAGCTTAACATCAATCTATTTGTTTAAGACATTAGTTAATGATCTTGCTATTATCCCATGTCATGTTACTAGGCTTCTTAAAAGCCAAACATTGATGTAGAGGAGCTGCCTTTATTAAAGGAGATCTATCATCATGATAAACCAGGGACATTACTCATAGATCCAGACACCATGACTGTGGTAATCTTCTTATTGTTGTTATCCATGGCCTCCCTTCTTTTAAAATCAACTTTTACAATTATGCTAATGAGTCATAAGAGCTCTGGGGGGTTACCAGGAAGCTCTTTATGCTGTAGCTTCAGAGGCCTATTCCCTCTGCTTCCTCAGCACTTCTACCTCCCTCTCCCTGCTGTGATCTCACACAGTGGGAGGAAATGCCCCTGCACAGTGCAACAGCCTGTGAATCTACAGCATGGAGGGTCATTGGTAATGCCCCTCAGAACCCTTCAGGTCAATAACATTACTTTGTGTGCATAGCATGAAGTTGATTTTAGAAGGAAGGAGGCCATGGATAACATATATAAGAAGATTGCATCAGTCCTGGTGCCTGGATCTGTGAGTAAGTGGTTTATTATGCTTGATTTTGAGGGTAGATTTGAGTATTAACATACTTACATATTACTTACCCGTAATCCCTTGTGGATCAGAGCGTATGGACATTAAGAATGTGCCCACTTGAAAAAGTAGAATGCAAAGGCAATCTCCATAAGGAGAATTAATTCCTTCCAGGAAAAAAAACTTTAACTTTTTTATAATCATATAAACCTACAATTTATTTCCTGCCTTCCAGAAACCAACAATATACCAATAAATAATAATAAACAAATAGAACAAAAATATTAATACCTACAATCTTCCGCTGGGTTTACTCACTATTCCCTAAGGTAAAGGGTTTGTCCAGAAACATATACAGTAATAATAATAATAATAATCTTTATTTATATAGCACCATCATATTCCGTAGTGCTTTACATATCATAGGGGACATATACAAATATAATAAATCATGACAGAGCACAAATATTTGTATGGAACAAAAGTAGTGAGGTCCCTGCTCGCAAGAGCTTACAGTCTATGAGGAAGTGTGGGGTTACACAAGAGGTAAAAAGAATATATAATGGTCCAGTCATTCTTCATAAGGGAATAGAACAAAATATAATATACCGTATAAGGCGACCCAAGTATAAGCCGAGGACCCTAATTTTACCACAAAAACCTGGTAAAACCTATATATTTTTTTACTCGACTATAAACCGAGTTTGGGTTTTCAGCACATTGTGCTGAAAAACTAGGCTTATACTTGAGTATATATGGTAATATAGTAACATATGATAATATATACAGTACTTTATAATAGGCAGTGGGGGCTTATATGAAAAAACAAAAGATGGTAAATCCTTCTTATAAAAGCAGAACTTACCTCTCGCCTCCACTCCGGGTCAGCACGTTGCCTCCCAATAACCAGTAGCTAAAGCAGTGGCATCACATCAACACGGGCACTGATAATTTTCCATGTACAGATCAATATCCCATTAATTCCAAAAATTACTAAAAATTCCCCAAAATGTTTACGATGGAAAACTGGATGAAAACAATAGGTCATTTTCCAAATTGCAATTTACATGTAAAGTTATCATAATTTTGTAACTTTACTGGAAAGAAAGTTCTTTTACCAGAAATATTATTTTCTCCTAAAATATAATCTAAATGTAAGTCCCTGCGAAGGGAGTTGAAAAAAAAAAAAAAAAAAAAGATTTAAAAAAAAAAAAACTTAAAATAAGCTGAAATAATTTCCACTTAAGAAATAAATGATTACATTAAAACTCATCTGTCGTCTAATGCGGCTTCTCTACAGAATGTTCTTTCGTGAATCATTTGGAAATAAAATAATAAATAGATTTTGCTCTTTGAGCAGATTTACATCTTGAATGCCTTCTCAATAAAATCGCTGCTCATAAAAAATTCATTAGGGCTCTTTTTCAGCTTTTTGCCGGCCATATGACCTCACAGACACGGCTGAGCAGCAGTCAATGGTCAATTGGTCAAGATGAAGTTGAAGCTCTTCTTGTTCAGAATCAACAGCCCTATGAATACAAAAATAACTCAACAACCTACTTTTTAAAGAAATACTCCATTAAAATTAAAAATTCCATTCCTTACACAATGTAATAGAAGAATAAATTGTGAGAGATAGGCAGTCCAATCACTGTGCTTCCTGTTAGAAGTTTCATGTTGCCTCAGCACAGCATCACATGGGTAACTAGAGTCTGTGTCATATTTGCTTGCTGTGAGTTACACATCTGCTTACATTTCTCACTAATACATCTAATGACAGGTTCCTATAGAGCCCTATTAACTTAATGACGCCCTTCTTTTAGCTAAAAATTGTTTCCCTCACATCCTCATCAAACGAACTTTGTTATCTTACCTGGCATCAACAGTGAGGGGAAGTTATAAAGACTGTCTGAAATGGCTTGTTCCACATTTATCAAGGCTTTTAAACCTTTTTTGGCACTTTCCCGAGTTGTCGGATCAAGGGGGCGTGGTCTTGTGAGAAAGGGGTGTGGCTTGAGGAAAATCGCCCAAAATTCTGAGGCACAGTTTAGACCAACTAAAATTAGGTCTAAAGTAGGAACCGACAGTCTTATACTGCACCAAAATTCATCATCACAGTGATAAAGCTGGCACAGCAAAAGACTATTATTTTCCAGCTAGAAACTGGCGGAACCTGAAACCCATTGTTAAATCCCCCCCAGTGAGTCAGAGGTGATGTGTCCTGCCCAGTGGCTCCAGTTCATGCCTCCTTCTCACCATTCAGCACTTCATGTCATGTGACCAGGGTGATGTCAAGACCTTTTCTTTTGCAAAATATACCCCATGGATGTATCTGATCGGATGAAATCACAGCATGTGATGGAAGCATGGGGTGGAGAAGAAGGCCATTGAGGAATGCTGTGATGGCATGTGATCAGAACCTGTTTCTATCTGTATTTGTGAAAAATGTAATGACAGGTTCCCTTTAATCATCAGCAGTAGGAGTTTGTGTTTTTACCTGTGGATAATCTTTGTAGTATAGTCCAAGATACAATTGCATCAATCATGGAGCCTGGTACTTGTGTTGGTAATCAACAGAGATGCTTGTGACTTACAGGTGGCTTGTTGAGATCACGTGACCAAGATGAAGAGAAATTTCCCTGACCAGGGTGGTATCACCCGGATAATAGATATTGGGGCTACAGAAACAAAATGAAATTCAATCTCTTTAATTTAATATATTGGGGCTATTAGAAACAGACTTTTATTGGTGAGATTTAGTAATGAACTAGTAGAGAGTCGTTGGGGCAATACTTCCTGGGATACAGTATGCAAATTAGTTGAGATCTCTAGGTCCACCTACAGGTCAAGTTTGATCATTGAACCTTTTTCTATTTTGTCCCCAGCCAATCCCAGCAGACATCTGCTAAAATAAAGCATCCATTTCTTTCAGGAAGGTGACTGAGCAGTAGAGTAAACCTAACATCAGGATATCACATTTTCAACTTATGGCAGGTTCCCTTAGCCTTTTTAATATTAATTCCCATATTTTTACTATTTAATTTCCATTTTTTTAAATTTTATATTTAATTAATATTAGTGGTTCAACACATTTTTAAATGTTGATAAAAGTTCGCCTGGATCCCTGTTACCAAACTGCATCAAGTCATGGAGTCATCAGCATTATCTGCACACTGTTCTTACAAATCCACTTCCTGCTCCCTCCTCCCCCCTCCCTCATGCAGAAGGAAGCTGAAAGAGATGTGCTCGTAGCATGGGGTCAACTCACGGCTGTATGAGGGAGGAGAAAAGGAGAGCTGTGAGAGAGGAGATAATGGTGATGACTTTGTGCCTAAATAAAAAAAATGTTATCAACTTTTAAAAGTGAGTGGAAGTTGTACTGTTAATTATAAAAGCAGATTGGGAATTAGTATACAACAGGCTATGGGAACCTGTTATTACATGAAAATGTGAAATCCTGATGGCTGATTGCATTTAAGATTCCTAGTCAGTTGGGTTCCTGCAAAGGTATTCATGTTTCTGTTTGCTGACTGAGTCTTGTGTTCCTGACCTTAGCTTTTATTCCTCAAATACTTTCCTGTATCTTATACAGGACATTGTATAGTCCATACTATAAATCTGCACTGCTAGCCCTAATGAATTCTCTACTTGAACACTTCATAACTCCTGATGCCCTGACCTAAGCTTGCTCTTAGCCTAGCTCTTTGGACTATTAGTGATTAAAGGACCTGTGAAAATTTGGTTTGGCCCAGTTTAGCCAAATCCGAATCCGAAAATCTGCTTCCCACCGGTAACTCCAGCTGTTTTAGGGATGTCATAGGGGCGCGGTAATACTCCCCAAAGTTGCAGCGCTCTGTTAATCAGTGTCAGCACCCTTCGCGGGTTTTACCGGCAGCGGCAGTAGTAGCCCTGGGCCTTCTTCCCATTACAATTACCATAAATTACTCTAGATTATCCACAAAACATCACCCGCTTGAGCATAAATTCAGAAGACTAACAAAAGCCCTTAATAAATATCTTCCAATCTGTATTTAAAAAATCCACAATTAATCAATGGGCAGCACAATCCAAAATTGAACCAGTCAGATTTATTGTGAAGTTTCCAGACCCAATAGATCACAATACAATTTTCCTTTAGCCATTGTGAACATGGTAATTCCAAGTATTGATCACGGCTGATTCTCTGATACTACATTTTCACAGAACAAAGCAATGATTTGAGGTGATTTGTGATATTCTCTGTAAACCGACAATTGTCTCCATATATTTCTGTGTTAAGCGAATGTAGCAAGAAAGAATTCAATAGAAAGAAATAAGTAATTACATTTTGTGTTATGACATGTGCTGTAATAGATAGTTAATAGAATCCTGGGCTGTAATCACATCTGTGTTGGAGGATCTATTAGTCGCGGATTCTGTCAACACTCAGATGAAAAAGTCCTGAAGGCTGCACTTACTCTTCCAGCAAAACCATGCCCACCATAACGGAGATCCAACAGAACCTATTATTGTCAAATGGGTCCATCAGGATCTGCTTGTCTGTCATGTGATAGATCTCTCCTCATCAGGGCTCCTGTTTCTACATTAACACAAAATTAGACATTGTAAAGAAGGATAGATAGAAGAGAGATAAATACATAGATAGATATAAGATAGATAGATATGAGATAGATGGATGGATGGATAGATAGATAGATAGATAGATAGATAGATAGATAGATAGATAGATAGATAGATAGATATGAGATGATAGATAAATAGATAGATAGATAGATAGATATGAGATGATAGATAGATAGATAGATAGATAGATAGATAGATAGATACATACATAGATAGATATGAGATAGATACATAGATAGATACATAGATAGATAGATAGATATGAGATAGATACATAGATAGATAGATAGATAGATAGATAGATAGATAGATATGAGATAGATAGATAGATAGATAGATATGAGATAGATACATAGATAGATAGATAGATATGAGATAGATACATAGATAGATAGATAGATATGAGATAGATAGATAGATAGATACATAGATAGATAGATAGATAGATAGATAGATAGATATGAGATAGATACATAGATAGATATGAGATAGAAGAAGTAAAATCCAAGTCAGCACAATCTTATGGACTCCTAATAAGGAGGGGTGCAGCGCCCCCAAAGGTTCTGGCTTGAACCTCTTGTAGATAAATAAAGTAAAAAGCGGGCAGCACTCCATGGTTCAAAATTGATATGATATGATATGAGATAGATAGATAGATAGATAGATAGATTAATATGAAATAGATACACAGATAGATATGAGATAGTTAGATATGAGTTAGATAGATAGATAGATAGATAGATAGATAGATAGATATGAGATAGATATGAGATAGATAGATAGATAGATAGATAGATAGATAGATAGATATGAGATAGATAGATAGATAGATAGATAGATAGATAGATAGATAGATAGATAGATATGAGATAGATATGAGATAGATAGATAGATAGATAGATATGAGATAGATAGATATGAGATAGATAGGAGATAGATAGATAGATAGGAGATAGATAGATAGATATGAGATAGATAGATAGATAGATAGATAGATAGATAGATAGATAGATATAAGATATATAGATATATAGATAGATAGATAGATAGATAGATAGATAGATAGATATGAGATAGATAGATACTCCATGGTTCAAAATTTCAAAATAAAAGGTGAACTTTATTGAACAAGTGGCTATGATAGATATGAGATAGATAGATAGATAGATAGATAGATAGATTAATATGAAATAGATACACAGATAGATATGAGATAGTTAGATATGAGATAGATAGATAGATAGATATGAGAAAGATAGATAGATAGATAGATAGATAGATAGATAGATAGATAGATAGATATGAGATAGATATGAGATAGATATGAGATAGATAAGAGATAGATATGAGATAGATAGATAGATAGATAGATAGATATGAGATAGATAGATAGATAGATAGATAAATAGATGGATATGAGATAGATATGAGATAGATAGATAGATAGATATGAGATAGATAGATAGATAGATAGATAGATAGATAGATAGATAGATATGAGATAGATAGATAGATATGAGATAGATAGGAGATAGATAGATAGATAGGAGATAGATAGATAGATAGATAGATAGATAGATAGATAGATAGATAGATAGATAGATATGAGATAGATAGATATGAGATAGATAGTTAGATAGATAGATAGATATAAGATATATAGATAGATATGAGATAGATATGAGATAGATAGATAGATAGATAGATAGATAGCATGCTTGACAAAGGCTCCTTGTGGGCTGAAACGTTGCACATGGAATAAAAGACACCCCGTCACCTTTTTGACACCAATCCGGAGTGCTGCCAGTTTTTGAAACTTTATTACTGAGGCTCTCGGGCCAGAGGGCATCTGGACTTTGCACCCACCAGCATTGCGGTGCTGCTCCAAACTTTTTCACATATCCATTGGATAGATAGATAGATAGATAGATAGATAGATAGATAGATGACAGGTGATAGATAGATAGATAGATAGATAGATAGATAGATAGGAGATAGATAGATAGATAGATAAATAGATAGATAGATAGATAGATAGATAGATAGATAGATAGATAGATATGAGAGAATATATAGATAGATAGATAGATAGATAGATAGATAGATAGATAATATATAGATAGATGGATAGATATGAGATTGATAGATAAATGGATAGATATGAGATGATAGATAAATGAATAGATAGATATGAGATGGATAGATGGATAGATATGAGATGGATAGATATGAGATAAATAGATAGATAGATAGATAGATAGATAGATAGGTAGATAGATATGAGATAGATAGATAGATAGATAGATAGATAGAGAGATGATATGAAATATATAGATAGATGGATAGATATGAGATGGATAGATAAATGGATAGATATGAGATGGATAGATTGATAGATATGAGATGGATAGATTGATAGATATGAGATGGATAGATAGATGATAGATATGAGATGGATAGATAGATAGATAGATAGATAGATAGATAGATGGATAGATATGAGATGGATAGATATGAGATGGATAGATGGATATATATGAGATGATAGATAGATAGATATATATGAGATGGATAGATAGATGATAGATATGAGATAGATGGATAGATAGATAGATAGATAGATAGATAGATAGATAGATAGATAGATAGATAGATAGATATGAGATGGATATATATGAGATGGATAGATGGGTATATATGAGATGGATAGATAGATGGATAGATATGAGATAGATAGAAAAATTGCTAAATTACAGATGATAAGAAGGTAGATACACCAGTTATTAATATCTACTATATTAAATACCTAAACATCTTCTGAATAGAGCCTAGGGACCCTATCTACCCTCACACAGGAGATCTCCCCATCTCTCACGTCTCTGCACAGATTTCCTCATCCAGCACAATGTGACAAGGCAGCACTTTCACTACAATTAGATATAACATCTATTTTAATCATTTATTACCCTCTGGAGATCTCATTTATATGTAACCTGAGGGTGAATACTGTAGATACAAGCTGGAGGAGCAGGACCCTCACACACAGACACAACTGATGCCTTGTATCCTACAGGTCCTGCTCACCTGTCTGCACACATAGGATCCATAGCTGAGAAGTGTGTTTGTTACAGTGTGTCAGTCCTGCTGGCTAGTATTATGTATGCACTGGGGGTGGCTCCAGCACAGCTGAGGGAGAAGCTGATTGTGCTGTGTCTTGTCTTAGTCCTGGAGGAGGCAGCACCAGATCCTTGCACCTCCCTATTCCTTCTATCAGTCTAATTCAGTAAAGTTTCACAATTTTAGAAAAGGGGAAGCTGATCTCCCAGCCATGGGAGGAAAGGGCAGACAAGGCAGCTCCAAGAGGGAGGACATGATGGACTGCTGGCCAAGGGCCATGCATAACATCTAGCGGGAGCCAGCATAGAGGATAGCATGCAGGCAGGAGGAGGCAGCAGCTGCAATACTCTATCAGGAGGGGAAGACTCATCATTCTGGAGGATTACAGCAGGAATTGCCTGTTACCTTATACTGTGCACTGGGCAAGTGGAGCTGAGGATCTCCAGCAGGATACAGGATATTCCAGGATGCTGGGAAGGAAAGCTGGAAAGCTCTGACTAATCCCTGGCTGTACAGAGCTGGCATCCTGGAGGTGGATCACAACTTCCCAGCATCTTCCGACTGCAATGTCTGGATTTCTATTGTTTAGGGTAATTCAGGACCACTGCTCCATATTGTGATCCAGTACTGGAGGCACCTTCCAGGATTTCAGCACTAGTTCTCCCTATTGTGATCCAGTACTGGGGGGACTGTCCAGGATTTCAAAACTACTTTTCCCTATTGTGATCCAGTACTGGGGATAATACCCAGGATTTCAGCACTACTTCTTCCTATAGTGATCCAGTACTGGGGGGGGGGGGGGGGACTGTCCAGGATTGCAGAACTTCTTCTCCCTATATTGACCAAGTACTGGGGGGACTGTCCAGGATTTCAGCACTACTTCTTCCTATAGTGATCCAGTAGTGGGGGGGGCTGTCCAGGATTGCAGAACTTCTTCTCCCTATATTGACCAAGTACTGGGGGGACTGTCCAGGATTTAAGCACTACTTCTCCACCTTGTGATCCAGTACTGGGAGGACTGTCCAGGATTTCAGCACTACTTCTCCACCTTGTGATCCAGTACTGGGAGGACTGTCCAGGGATTCAGCACTACCTCTCCACCTTGTGATCCAGTACTGGGGGAACTGTCCAGGATTTCAGCAATACTTTTCCGCCTTGTGATCCAGTGTTGGGGGAACTGTCCAGCATTTCAGCACTACTTCTTCACTTTGTGATCCAGTAATCGATATCGAAGGAGCTGTCCAGAACTTTCACACCATATACTGAACCTGTCCTAAAGTTACTTTCCAGCTCCACTGCTCCAAACAGTGATTCAGTGCAGTAGGGACTGTCCAGGAGTTCAGCACTACTGCACCATATTTTGATCCAGTATTGGGACTGTCCTTGATTTCTGCACCACTCCGTATTATGGTCCAGTACCAGGGGAACTGATCAGCTATCGAAGGAGCTTTCCAGAATTTCAGCACCATATACTAAACCTCTCCTGCACTGCTCTATTTAGTGACCCAGTCCTGGGGGCGCTGCCCAGCACTTCAGAACCACATGGTGAGCTGTCAAGCACTTCAGCACCTTCTCCCTCTTCTCTATGGCGTTCTCCAGCAGGAGGAAGGAGTCCAGCACTCCAGCACCATCAAGTGATCCTGTACTGGGGCTGCAGTCTGATATTATAATACCACAACTCCATATTGTGATTTTGTCCACAATTCCTACAACTTTTTACACTTTCTTATAGTGATCCCCTGCTTACACCTTCTACTGGGGAAGCCTTTAACTCTACCTCCTCCAAAAGGCAGATGTTCAAGGTGTTTCCTTGCATTCCAGCAGCAGTATCCTTCATAGGGATCCTGTGGAATAGTCCAGTATTCCTGCTGCAGTATCCTAGATCGTGATCCTGTGGAGCTTTCCAATAGTCCAGCAGCATTTTCCTGGATGGTGATCATGTGGAGCTTTCCAATAGTCCAGCAGCATTATCCTGGATGGTGATGATGTGGAGCAGTCCAATATTCCCTCAGCATTATCCTGGATGGTGATCCTGTGGAACTTTCCAGTATTCTAGGAACATTATCCTGGATGGTGATCCTGTGGAACTTTCCAGTATTCTAGGAACATTACCCTGGATTGTGATCCTCTGAAGCAGTCCAATATTCCCTCAGCATTATACTGAATGGTGATCCTCTGGAGCAGTCAGTATTCCCTCAGCATTGTCCTGGATGGTGAACCTGTGGAGTAGTCCTGTATTCCCTCAGCATTATCCTGGATGGTGATCCTGTGGAGCAGTCCAATATTCTAGCAGCACTCCTCCATATGGTGCAGGAGGAAGCTCTGCAACTTCTCAGCACCACTTCTCCTTATGGTGCACTGAAGGGGGAGATTTGGCATGTGTGGGGGGCTACTATTTCCCTTTCTAAACTTCTGCTTGTGAGCTGAGACCAGATCTGAGACGTCTTTTGTGTTGGCAGACAGTCTGCAGGGTGAACTATGGATACAGAGGGCAGTAAAGTGTCTGCTCTGGTAAACAGCAGCAATGGGAGCAGCCCAGGGAACCTGAAGGCACCAAAACATCTGTGGAGACCAGACCTAGAGCATCGGCAGTACCAGGCTCTGCAGCAGCCGCAGCAGCAGGGCTTCCTCCAGCACCACAGCTTTCTCCAGCACCAGGACCAGAGCCAGTCCCTGATCCCTGCAGCTGCTCACCCCCTGCTCCTCAGCCAGGTGGCTCCCCAAGTGTACCCCATCCTCCAGCCACTATCTCCACCTCTGCCTCAGCCCCAGATACTCCCTGTACCACTGCCCCAATCCCCACCCCAAATCCACCCTCAGTGTCAAGCCCAGGCTCACCCATTGCTCCAGTTCCAACTCCAGTCCCAGTCCCAGTTGCTGTGCCAGCCGGTGCCCACCCTCCAGCCTCAGCCCCCTGTCTCCTCCCGGAGCAGATACCCCAGCAGCAGCATCAGCAGGGTGAGGCACCGAGGCTTCTCAGACACAGAGAGATACCTGCACTGCCCGGCCATGGACCGCTCCTGCTATGCTGTGGATACTGGCCACAGACCTGGCCTCAAGAAATCCCGCATGTCCTGGCCCTCGTCCTTCCAGGGATTCAGACGGTAAGTGCTCTCCATTCTTACACATAGCCAGGGCTGCTCCATGCTCCGCGCTGACTGCTGCCTCTACCACTCTTAAAGACACAGGGACCCAATACTGTGCCAAGTGCTGTGTGGGCACTATGTGCATGCCATGGGAATACATAGGGGGGTATGTTCTTCAATTTGGGCTGAAGAAGAGGAATACATGATAGATATCCACTCCTCCTGTCATAAGCAGGAGCTCTGCACTAATGTGGGCACTGACTCAGCTCAATGCCACTCACTGCCATACTGTTACCCTGTAACTATAATACTACACCCACAGCAATATATCATTACATAACTATACTTATATTATTCCTCTGTATATATTTAACCCTTTACTACATGTTTACCCAATCACAATATCACTATCACCCCATTACTATATCATTACAAGCTTACCTTATAATTATACCAATATTATCCATCTGTAACTGTCACTACTTATTGCCCCATAACTATATCAGTATTACTCCTCTGTATATGCCTAATGCACCTGTCCACCCATCCCAATATCACCACCTTATCACCCCATAACTATATCATTAATATCCTAAATATATACCAATATTCCTTCTCTGTGTAAATGTGTACTTGCCATTAAACATCACTACATATCTATATTTATATATTTATATCAGCCCATAATTATATCATTACATTCTTACCCCACACCTATACCAATATTACCCCTCTGTAAATGCCTAACCCTTCACTAAATGTTCACCCCATTACAATATAACCACCTTCTCACCCCATAATTGTATCATTACAATCTCACCCCATAACTATACCAATATTCCTCCTCTCTGTATATATCTACTTCCTATTACCCCCATCACTACATATTTACTAATCACAATATCACTATACGTCACCCCATAACTATATCATTACAATCTCACCCCATAACTATACCAATATTCCTCCTCTCTGTAAATATCTGCCCCATCTATTACCCCATCACTACATATTTACCTAATCACAATATCAATATATGTCACCCCATAACTATATCATTAAAATCTTACCCTATAATAAAAACCAATATTAGTGTATCACATGTGTACCCCATCAAAATATCACTCTTACCCCATCCCTATAAGACTACACTCCATTACTATAGCATTACACTCTTACCCATATTATCCATCTAGTGTTATAGTACTTGTACATGTCTACCTGTTTAACCCATTGCTACATAACTACCTAATTACCCCATCAATATAACATTACCCTTTCACCCCCATAACTATCCCAATTTGTATCCTCCAGCATTATAACATTGCATGGGCATGTATTCTCTGTCACTACTTATTTAACCCTTAATAATATTACTACCTGGCACTATAAAGCTACACCCATGGCCATATTGCTGCCCCCTAGAACTATTTCAGTATGTTTCCTCCTCCAACTAGAACCTGTGCATTCCTTCAACTACATCACAATATCACTACCTATTACCCCATCTCTATGTAACTACACTCCTCACTATATCATTACAAGCTTCCCCCAATTCAATCACTCCTGCACTATAGCATTACATGTACATGTCTACCCCATAACTACCTTCACGCCCCATCATTACCCTACTGCCCTTGTGGTAATATCAGTGCATTGCACCTTATCCATGTGCATGCATTTGCATAGATGTAGCCATGTAGGAGTATTTATCAGCCCTAGGGCATTTGTTTGTTGCTTCTAATATTACAGATTTATATTTACATGAACTTTATGTAAGAATCTGATCAATTATATGAATATAAAGAGGAAATGTGTCCACTTCTTGTACACGGACAAGTTATCGTATAAGTTGTCTGGCATTATAATATTATTATTGATAGGTATAATATTTCCTTTATGAGTATGTTATTATTGTATTATTAACATTATATTTATGTGAAGAGGAAATGTTTTCACATCTTGTACTATGTCTGTACACTGACTAGTCATGCGTTGTCTGGCTTTATATTATATAATATTAAATATTATTATTATGTATAATATTTCCTTTATTATTATTCTGCATTATGCATTACATTGGTCTTCTTCTTGATATTCGATCTCTTTGACTTAATCTGCAGTGATAAATAGACAACTATAGTTGTGATGAGATCAAGATTCTCAGCTGTGGACCTTATAGGCAAGCAGAGATCCTATATACTGTACAGCATCTGTACAATCTATGTTATGGCAAGTTTACATCCTATTTTAGGATCTTATTTCCTCCTCAGTTTCATTATATACCCAGCAGGTGCCCGACCTATTATCATATCCAGCCCTTTAATTTTTAATTAGAATTCTATGCAATCCCTGAAGATGTCATTTATTAATGGATTCACTTATAGAGTGCACTCATAGGATCAAACCTATACCCAGCCCCTGACTACAGCAAGGAGATGAAATTCGGAATTACACCATTTATCTCTGCCCCATGTAATTGGCATTTACTGTACAACAGATTTAGAGGACAGACAGTGCTTCTAGATCTCCTAATCCCTGCCATGGAGTGCATTTAGGAAGTGTACAGATTGGGCAATACCCTCCAATTGGTGAATATCTTTTCTTTCATGGCGACTATCCAAGATTCTGAGTAAATGTGACTTTCATTTATCAGGAACATAGTCAGCCCCTTGGTAAACAATGCAGGATTCCTTATTGCTGTTGCTGTACAGATAGGAGAGTCCATTGTTCAAATGGATGTGGCTTCTATTTTTAGCTGTAATTGACAGCAGTGATGCAACATGGACATGTAGCTGTTGTATGTCAGGCAAGGCCAGCTATAGACATGGGGGGAAGCAAGTTTCTTAAAAGATATTAGAAAATAGGAGTAGGCTAAAAATGAGTTTTGGTGTGTTGTGATCAATAGTCACAATCATTCATTATTGATACATTTGCAGCGATTATGCTTCAATGAAATATAATATCACAATGATACAGTATATATTCTTGCTCTCCAAGCTATATAGGTCGCTAGAACAAGTCTCTATTTTACTTAATAAAGGGACCCCAGAGGCGTTGTATCCAGAAACAACTAAATAAAATTAACCCGCCCTCCTGCGCCCTCATTTCCTCCTACACCCTAACCCTACAATACAGTATACATGATATAAACAAAGGATTTTCAGGCTAAAAATATTGAGCTTTTTTTTTTAAGAATTGTTGAGGATCCAACACCCAGTTCCCCATCACATCAGCAGGAAATAGACTGCTCTGTTCTTCAGATGCAGTCACTCATCCACTAAATTAACGCTCATTCAAATTAATCTGAAGTAACCAGGTCTGACCACTAAACAGAAAATGGCGCTGTCTGCTTCCTGTTTTCTTCTGTGCTTATCAGCCACTGAGAACTGTGTAGCTAAGTGCTGGCTCCCACTAATCCTGTTTATGTGTTGTCAATATTTTTTGCACCAAATAACCTTTTAGGATTAATTGGGGTAAAAAATTACAATGAAAGAAGACCTGTCACCAAAATTTTACCCCTCACATCAGTAATACCTGCTGGTGAAGGGTTAAAGGTCCTCCCCATATGACCTTAAATTACAGCATTTTTTCTGATATGCAAATGAGTATAGATGAGTCATATTCTAAATAGAAGAGTCATGTTAGAAGAACCATACCTCCCTCTCTTGATTAACAGCTCTGTGTCTCTTCAAATCTTTCCCTGTCCACTTTCTGTCCTTATAAGAATGCTGTCCTACTGTGTGGGATACTGGAGATCCTGTCACCATTTCATGTATCCCTGTTTGGGCGGGGCCAAGTGGTAGTGGGCAGAGCCAACATAGAAAAAGGCAGAAAAAGTTTGGGGAACAATTTTATTGGAACAATTTTGCATCATGAAGCCACAGGGAGGGATGTCCTTTGGCTCCCAACCTATACCACCCACGAAGATGCTGGAAGACCTACACATGATGGCTGCAGGGTAGATTGTTTTTATTTTAGATCTATTGGTGAACACTGTTCATATTCTTCCTGTATGAACACTGCGTGCAGTTGTCTGCCGTAAGACATTCTGTAGCAAAATAAAACATTTTATAAATTGCAATTTTTCAAGGCCAACCGTTTTTGATATTTTTATATTAAATACAATTTTGCAGTATATTTACCAGAAGCTTCTGAAAAACCTGTTTATTGCTTCAAAAAAAGAAGACTTCAAAGGGTATTCAAGTTTAATACAATCCATGTTTCTTTGCTGGTTTTATCCTTAAAGGGAACCTGTCACCAGGGATCTCATTTTCACTAAACACAGGTTACAGAAGCCCATTACAGCTCCATTGCACATGTCTTTCTGCTTTCTCTAAGCATTTGCATTACAATAGAATTGTGTCTTATAACTTACGTTGCACCCTGACAGAATTGTCTGTGTAGTCCCAGGGGTTGGGCTTTTGTTTGGATGAATTTAAAAAAACAACATGGGACTTGTCTGTGTTGCAGACTCCTCAGCTCTCAGCCCCCTCCTATGTGCCCCTGTACAGCTCCTCCCTCCCTCCTTCTCAGAGCTTACAGATTGGTGATCTGACATCAGTGGGGGAGAGAGGGGCACATAGGTGGGGGCTGAGAGCTGAGGAGTCTGCAGCACAGACAAGTCACGTGTTGTTTTTTGAAATGCATCCAAACCAAACCTAACCCCTGGGACTACATAAAGAATTCTGTAAGTATGCAAGGTAAGTTATAACACACAATTATATTTTAATGCAAATGCTTAGAGAAAGCAGAAAGGCAGATGTGCAATGCAGGTGTGAGGGGCTTCTGTAACCTGACTTTAGTGAAAATTAGGTCCCTGCTGACAGGTTCCCTTTAAAATACTGATAACTCATTGAATGTATATATTCTTTATTTTTCTCTTTGGTTCTTATTATCTGCTGCTAGATGTAATAGCTATTTTATAAATTATTATGGCAGACATCTTGCCTGAGCTGATGATCACAGTGTTCAGAAATTTACTTTACAGAAGCAATAAAAACTGCAGGCAGAATGAGGCGGATTTACTAATAGTGTCTTATAGCTAGAAAGTTAGAATAGACAGTCTTAAAGAGGTTGTGCACTTTCAGTGAATAATTGGTATTGTTTGTTTAATGAAGAGTTTACAATTTTTCTAGATCTCTAAATGCTGTCATTCAACAGGAAGCTTCATTGTTTACTTCCTGTTGATAAACACTGTCCGTGGTCTTGTGAGGTCACACAGGTGCACGGCTTGTTATATCCCTAGTCATGTGATGTCACACAGGTGCACGGCTCGTTATAAACCTGGTCATGTGATGTCACACAGGTGCACAGCTTTTTAAATCCCTGGTCATGTGATGTCACCCAGGTGAACGGATCATTATATCCCTGGTCATGTGGTGTCACACAGGTGCACGGCTTAGTATATATCTCTGGTCATGTGATGTCACACAGGTGCACAGCTTGTTATATCCCTGGTCATGTGATGTCACAAAGGTGCAATATATCATAGAAAGTTATCATAGCTTCCTGGGTGGCATCACATGTCCATGGAGAGAGTTTTGGCACCTACTCAGCACCATAAATCTACAGAAGATATGGGTTTATCATCACAATATGGGTGTCCGTATGTTCACTATTTATGGCACATCCACAGTATATGGCTAAAGTCCATGATAGGTGCAGTCGGCACCCGAGACCCACACCTATCTCAAGAATAGGGGTCCACATCTTCATTTCCATGACCAGGCCACTCTGCATTCAACCCTAAAGTAGTGACCAAAATATACGAGTGTATAAACTTAGCTTTTTCGGTTCCTTTTGTAGACCTGAATGCAAACTCTGTCGGCCCAGCCCCTTGGAAGGAGGGACCCCACTCTTGATAGGAGTCCCAGAGGTGGTACTTTCATCTATCATGTATTTATGGCATAACTATATATATATATATATATATATATATATATATATATATATATATATAATACATGAGAATATATCCCTTTAAGATACTAGGCTAGTTTTGTACAAATGTAACTTTTTTCAAAGTGGAAGTTTATAAATCCGTCAGTAACATCTAAATTCACATCTTAAATTCTTAAATCTGGTGTAAGATGTCTGAAGACAAAAATGGAGTGAATGGAGTCCTGGTGTTAGTGTAAAGCGACAATAATGAAACAATGTAAGTAAAGGTACAGGCAATTAGCATACTCTGCAGATAGCAAGGGAGCACAGCAGGTTGCCTGTCACTTTAAAAAGCTGTAGGAATTAAAATCAAGTTCAATGAGAAATGTCTGTCATTTGCAGATTGATACATTCTGTCCAAACATCAGTGATGGTTACTGTGTGATACATGCGCCAGTCATCCTTTCCTGGATCTCCTGGAAATGGAACATTATCTGCAAATGAGGAACATATTCATAATGGAGATTCGGAATATCTAAAACCACAAACTACAGACACATTTGATGCCATGTGTTCGGAATCTATAGAAAATTGCATCATACTGAGATCTCCTGTAGTTCCACACCTAGGTGTATGCTCTGCAGAGGGCTGCTTGATTGACTTCTTGCAGCCTCTCTCAGCTGGGAATGGGTGTACATGGTTCTATTAGTGTGCTGGATGTTTCTCCACATCATCATCTTCTAGGTCAGTGTCCATTCATTGCATAGATTTCTCATTCACTTATATACAATTGCTTGTTAGACAATACTTCTGGCTAGAGGTTATCTTTATACTGAAATTTGACCCGTTTTGCTTGTATCTTTGACTACTCTTTGCCTTATGATTTTGTACTTTGCACCATTTATATTTTGACTTGGTTTACATGACCTCTTTATTTGTCTGATTGTCTCTCATGTTTGTTTTCCTTTGCTATTCTGTTTATAGACCCAGATTTACAACCCTTTGCCCAATTGTTGTCTGCAACAAGGCTGAAAAGTAGTCAGGGACAGAGGTTGTGGGAAGTGCAGGGCTTGCAGTGGCTTGCACTTCTTCTCACGCTTGACAGGTGCAATGTGCTTTTTGATGGACAGTAGCAACTGCTTCCCCAGGATCATTGTCAACTTCTTTCCTCCTCTTATAAACACACAGCTAAATGCTCCATATAAGCAAATTTATGCTTTTACAGAGATGGTCTTAATTATCGATGATCAATTAATCATAAACATCTCTCAGCAGCACCTGGCTACTACTTTTCCTCATCATTATTATGTATACTTAATTATTCACTCACTGCTTCCACATTTTGCCCTAGATGTTTTCCATTATATCCCGATAGATAAAATCTAAAATCTAAATCTAGTATTAAGCGGTAAAGGGATCCATATATTATATCAAATATTAAATGACCAATATGAATTTTTGTCAGCTTTTGTCAGTGTCCTGTTCTGTTGGTGGCATTAGGTGACATACATGCATAGACTTGTGAACAGCTATCACATTAATTATAAAAATCTCGAGGAAACAACTCTCAAGGACTCTCGAGGTTGGTGTTGGCAGCAAAAAGAGTGACGTCTTAGCGTAGAGCAGTGATCTGAAAATCCTCACTGCAATATGGTTCTTAGTTATTGCTATTGATCTGTGGTACTCAAGCTGTCTGTCAGATGGATGCCTTTTTAAAAATGTCACATTGTTAAAGTAAATGCCTGGGGATGTAGGATGGATATCCCGGATTTAATGTGTGGGCAGAAAAAGTCATCAAATAGTAGATATACCGATGCAGAGCTTTTCTGCCTGATCTTTTTTTCTTTTATATCAGGCGCTACACATCTACTGGGGTGGTATCGGCTAGCCTGTGCACACTGAGGTATTGTGTGGAGAACCTCTACCAGAACCTCAACTCTGCGAATCACTGTATGCACTTCCTTTATTCTAAGTCCTCTAGTGTCTGACACTGGGGTCCTCCAGACCATCCCATTTAAACAGCTGGAGCTTCACATTCACAGTAGCCAAAGGCAATGCTTATCAACATTTTTTGCACTATACATTCCCTTTATTCAGAATTGATTCTAAGTCTTAATCACCCTGAGGACTCAAATGACCACAATGTAGGCATCATACTTATCTATAATGCTATAAATCCCTTTCTCCCCGCACAATGGTCACATAAGATGACAGAGACTCGCAGGTCCTTAGACAACTATGATTTTGTGATTCCTGTTCTCTACACAATGTATTTCAGGAAATATGCTCAGTACACGGATGCAGTGGCCTTCAATGTGATGTTACAGACACCAAAGGTGCCCAAGCTTTTATGGATAGCCGGCTTCTCATCCCATATGGGAGCAGGTCATGAACCTTTCATCCATACATCTTCCATCGTTTGGTCAAGCAACTCATCCTCTGATATAGATTCCTCCAAAATTTCACACTGTATAGTAAGAGAGATAAGCCACTTGCGGCAGGCCCCTGTCAGGAGTCCCTAATTTTAGGAATCCCAGTCCAGGGTTTTATCATGGCATCATCTATAAAGAAAGAGTCCGGGTCTCCATACGCTATAGCGGAGGTCCATTATGTCTTTCCCGCCAGCTTCCTTGGTGTTCGGGCCCGTGTCATACATTGTTTGTGTTGAAGTGGGGAGCCAGGTGGGCGAAGGTTGGGCAGGGGCGTAAATACCCTGCCATCTGCATTTATTATAGTCTCCCCTGGAAAAACTTGGGAAGACTATAGAAAAAACCCCGACAGATAAGACCTGATCTTTGATCTGACCTGGCAGAAATTGCCTATTAGTAGATGTGGGTGTCGGTACGTCTGTGGGGAAATTTTAAGACTAATTTAAGACCCATACTCAATTTGTGGGCTGAGACAATGGCATATTTACTATTGCTTTTAGCTTTGGTTGTCCATACAAATGCAACCAAGGCAATCGGCCAGGACAAATAGAGCAACATTAGCTCAAACACATTTGATTTGGACCCAGAATGAATTTTATGAAAAATTACAATATTTGCTCATCACCTCACAGTCATTTCAAAGAAAATCCATTTTAGCCCCATTGTTCCCCATGAGTGGGGCTGTGTCTGCCCAGGTTGCCTTTTTCTATGCTTCAAATCACTATTCAACACCATCCATTTACACAATGACATTTACCATATTATTGAAGGCAAAGCAATGGAAGAAAACTGAAGCTCCAATGGGCACAGCCCCGCCCCTAGTCAGCCCCGCCCCAAGTGCACCGGGAGTTTACATTTGCATAGAGACAAAAATGTAATTTTCTCCAAAATGATAGATTACTGGAAAAAAGAGAAGATATTTTTGGAAAGCCCCATCTTTGAGGGGCGATTTAGGGAGTGGGTAGTTTAATATGTATAGTTGGAACAGCAATTTAGTTCTAATATTCTAACCCCTAGACGGCGCACTGTGTGTCATTTTTCTTGTTTAATTTCCCTTTTTTTTATCCTAGATATATTTATACGGAGGCTGTCATGTAATATTTCCAAATCTGTCACCTCAGCTGAGCGTATTTGTGTCACCACAGCAGCTCTGTGTCACCAGTAACTTGCTGATGTGCTTGAATGAAAGTTTCTTATGCAATGACACACTCATTCGAAAATCCGCATCAAGTGTCGCCGCTGCTTTAAGGCTGATTGGCTGCTTCTAAGAAAGTCAATTATACAAATACATCTCCTACGACTTCCATTCTTGTTACATGACAGATGGATGCGTCAGCCCTGCACATTAGCAGCAAATATTAGCTGTATTCTTGGCTGCTATTATAATGCTGGATAAGTTGACTGAATAGGGATGGGGTGTTCCTTCTGGTTTAGGAGAACGGAAGATTAAATGTCATATAACAGAAATTATTGTGTTCTGGCCATGTCTATGCTGCTCCCTCCATTGGATAATACTACATAGAAGGGTCCTATGTTCGTCATTCTTGCGCATTTCTTTTTAATTTGCCTCTGTTGGTGATCATTGTAAAATTTTCCCAGACCAGTAATGTCAGATTCATTAGTCTCGGAGCCTTTATGCAGCTCAGTCCCCCTTTAAGTAATTTAGGATGAACTGCAATACCAGGCACAGCCTCTATGGAAAGTATGACACTGGGGCAGATTTACTTACCCGGTCCATTCGAGATCCAGCGGCGCGTTCTCTGCGGAGGATTCGGGTCTTCCGGCGATTCACTAAAGTAGTGCGCCCGATGTCCACTAGGTGTCGCTGCTGTGCTGAAGTCCATCGGAGTTCACTGGAGTTCACCAAGCTACGCTGGGTGCAGGTAAGCTCGTGTCAAGTGACACTTTTTTTTTTTTAATACGGCGGTTTTTCCGAATCCGTTGGGTTTTCTTATGGCCACACCCCCTGATTTCCATTGCGTGCAAGGCAGCGCCAATGCACCACAATCCAATCACGTGTGCCAAAACCCTGGGGCAATTCAGGGAAAATCGCCGCAAAACGGTAAATTTCGGGTAAGCCGCCTGAAAAACGCGATTCAGGCCCTTAGTAAATGACCCCCACTGTTTCTGTCCAAATATTGAGAGCTCTTCATTCAAACACCTGATTGGTAGGTTAGGGGGTTAATTAATATCACAATATATAGAAACCTTTAATACCATTGTATGTTTTGCTATCATTGTATAGATGGTCTTGCATATTAGATGAATGTTGGCAAAACCCAATGATTTACGTTGGACCAGCCGACTCTCCACCAATGAAAGCTATTTGAAGTGCGATTGAGCAGAATTTACAGGTTTTATCCACTTTTCCCAAAATAATTGATATTGTTTGTGCGATGACAAGTTATCCAATTTTGTAATATACTTTATCAACATACTGTATATTATACTGCTTATTATATACTGCATCAATTCCTCGTGGTTTTCTAGATCTCTGCTTGCTGCTCTTCTATAGGAAGCTTCATTTTTTGTTTTATTCATTTCCTGTGTGACACTGGTGCACAGCTCGTTAAAACCCTGGTTAGTGAGGTCACACAGGTGCACACCTTGTTATATCCCTGGTCATGTGATGTCACACAGGTGCAGGGCTTGTTATATATACCTGGTCATGTGATGTCACACAGGTGCAGGACTCGTTATATATACCTGGTCATATGATGTCACACTGGTGCTCAGCTCATTGTATCCCTGATCATGTGGTGTCATATGGGTGCACAGCTATAATTATCTACTGTATAATATTGGAAGCATCCTATATGAAATAGACAATATCAAATTATGACTCCATTCATTTCCAAATGAAGATCTTTGAGGGCCCATTATACAGTGTTAGAACCTGGGGCCCACCGGAGGATTCTCCGATGCTCTGGTGGGCCAGTCCGACACTGGATATACCCCCATAATGCACCTGCCTAGCTTCCCAAATCATCTGTCCATTGCAGAAGATGGAACAATGGCTTCTACTAATCTTTATGTTCCTTTCTCCATTGGAACTGCATTGTGAGATTAGTATTAGATGGTGTTGCTGATGTTTCCTGTGACATTATATGAAGATACAGAAGACCCTGTATGTACGTCACGCAGTACATGCTGAGGATGCAGGTGCCTGGCAGTGATGGGGGGGAAGTCAGCGGTGAAAGACAATCTCACCAAATGATTGAGACTTGACTGTTGTCAAGGAGACTATCAATGCTCCCAGTTTGTCATGAAGTCAAGAGCACTTTATACTTTTTTTTTGCCGGATCAGGACATCCTTCTGAGGCTCAGATATGCATTTCATAGATGCAATTCAAGCACTTGAAATTTCCTTCTTTGCATTCGGCACTAAAAATACGTCTTTATACAACAGGCGCCGTCTGCTATTGACTTGATACTACGTGTTTGTATCTGAATTTACATCATGGAGATTTCACAGAAGGTTTTAGCCCTAGGCCCAGCTGTGTAAACAGAACCGGGTCAGATCCAAAACCATGAGCCCATTGTATAATCACAACTGGATTATTACTGGATATTACCGGATACTATGTTTCCTTTCCTCTCTTCTTTCTCTACCTCCCCTCCTCCCTTCCTTTTGTTACTACAATAATTCCCTAATTCTCTGCCTTTCCTTCTTCCCTATTATTATTCCTTACTTACTTTACATCTACTCCCTTTTCTTCAGTTCTTCTGTTTCCTTCTGTTTTTGCCTTTTCATCCTGCTTTTCCATTCTTTCCTTTCTTTTCTTATTCTATTTTTTTCTTTCTTACTTTTATCCAACTTCCCTTCTCTATTTTATACTGTACATCTTCCTCCCTTCCTAAGTTTCTTTCTAGTTCTTTCCTCTGTCCTTTCAACCTTCCATCCTTCTTTCCTTTCCTTCCATTATGTTACTTTTCTTTCTTTTCCATTCTTTTGTTCTTCCCTCCTTTCCTCTGTCCTTCTTTCCTTTCTCTCTTTTCCTTTCCTTTCCCTTTTCCTATTACTTCCTTGTCCACTTCCTTCCTGCAATTCTTTCTTTTTTTCTCTTTGTTCCCATTCTCCTATTCTTATCTTTTCCTTACTTTCTTCCTTTGTTTTCTTTCCTCTCTTATTTCTCTGCCTCCCCACTTTCCTTCCTTTTGTTACTACAATCAATCCCCAATTCTCTTCCTTTCTTTTTTTCTACCATTATTCCTTATTTACCTTAAGTCAACTTAAATTCCTTTACGCTCATTCCATTCTTCTTATTTTCCTTCTTCCTTTTCTCATTACATTTTTTCTTCTTTACATTTCTCACACTTCCCTTCACTACTTAATACATCTTTATTCCTTCCTTAGTTTCTTTCTCTTTGATTTCCTTTCCCTTCTTATTTTCTATTCTTTCCTATTCCTTATTTTATTCCTTGTCCTTCCCCCGTCCTTGCATCCTTTTACCTTTCTCACTTCCTTCCTTTATTTTTAGTTCTTTCTTTTCTTTCCTTTTCCTTACTTTCTTCTTTTGTTCTTTCCTTCTTTTGTCTTTTCAAGCTTCCTGACTTCTTCAGCACTTCCTTTCTTCTTTCCTCCCTCACTCCATCCATTCTTCCCCCATGCTGCCTTACCCCCACACACGTTTTTCATGTAATTCTCATTACAATAAACCACATCAATTTTTTGTGGAAGGAGAAGTAAAGCTGAATGATGAAGGGTGACTTGTTCTCTACCATTGTTTCAAGTCCACATTTTCCTAATAATTGGCTTTAAGATTAGAATAGCACGCCAACAGGGGTGAAAGCTGAAACCTTTTCTTAACACTTTTTGTGATTTTTTTCCCCCCAAAGTATGTGAAAAAGTTTCTATTTATATCATGTACATACACAGTGCATCATAGTTAAGATCTATACAAAATTCACTAAGTGTTCTTGTCCTTGAGACTTTTAAAAGGAAGCTGACTGCAATGGCTACATACATGCATGTCCACCCTCCTGTCATACATTATATTAGGGGGCCTGGCACTGACTTTGCACTGGGGCCCATGAGCTTCAAGTTACGCCACTTTCATTCAGCACTTTCATTCACTATCTGTGGGAGTGCTGGAGATACCTGAGCGCTGTACTAGGTCATTCCTGCCACACTCGTATCATTAAATATAGTGGCAGGACACATACTCGGTACCCATTAGTGAGAATGGGACTCCCACTGTCCCGATTGCTGGGGATCGCGTTTTTGTGATTGATGGGAGTCACAGTAATCAGACCCTCACCAATGAGCCTGTTATTCTCTATCCTATGGATAAATTTAAAGGTGTTGTCCAAAAAATGAGCTATTTTCTAGATCACTTGTGGGTCAATCACTGGGACACAATTACAAGAACAAGGTCAATGAGTTACCCTTGTGATTACAGGGGGCCCCTAATTCCAGCAACCATAAAGTTTAATATAGGAAAAGCCCTTGAACATAATTAGAAGTATCTGGGTGTAAGTATCTGTATTTAGCCACTGACTAGCTAAGCACATAATATCCTTCAGTGTCAAATTACTTCAATGGAGCTTATTACCTTAACGAAATAAAAACCGCCATCCGGCCGGATGTTTTCTACAGGCGCCTCTGTCAGTGGAAGTAGATGTACCACCGTACCCCAGTAGCCAAAGGCAAATGAATCAGCAGCGGTGCTATACGTCTTCCGTCTGGATGCAGTTGCAGGAAAGTATATTTAATTGCTGCTTTGTGTCACTCCCCGTCGACTAATAGTGTTTCCAAGGAGAACAATTGCTGTGCTAGATAGTTATTTTAAGCAATTAAATCCGTCTTATACCCTTAAAAAAGAATGATATATCGCAATTACAGGCTGAAAAGGCTCAGAAATTAAGTCATATACCTGTTCTCAGTCATTAGTGAAATAAGACATTTTGGCCAAACCCGAGAACTAGACGGAGCAATTAGATGTTTTCTTTGTATATATCTTGTGACTTATACCTGAATATACACATACGCTATAAATTGTTGTCATATGGCGGCACGCCCGTACAATGGATGCATCAAGTTATTGCATTGTGTTTACATAAGAACATACCGGTAATTCCTTGAAGAGCAATTATCTGCATAGTGCGACCCTCCGGCTGTTGTAAGACTACTACTCCCAGTATGCACTGCCGCAGTCACACTGGGAGATGTAATTTCATGACAGCTGAAGAGCTATAGGTTAAAAATATCTAAATAAGCTGAAAAACTACCAGAACGACTACTAATTCGCTGAAAATATTTCAAGGGGTTTTCCCAATATTTAATATATGATCTGTCTTTTCCCTAGAACTAGCACCACTCTTGTACACGGGTAGTGTCACATCCGACAGTCACAAGACCTGATTGCAGCTTAGTCACATTTAAGCAAATATGGGATGAGCTGCAGTATCAAACACGGCCACTATGCAATGTATGGCACTGTACTGGACGATCTGCAAAATCAAGCACACTTATTATGCAATGTATGGCTGAATGAACTGCAATATCATGCACAGCCACTATACAATCTATGGAGTTAATATCATGCCTAGCCACTATGTAATGTATGGAGCTAATATCAAGCACATCTACTATGCAATGTATGGAGCTAATATCAAGCACAGTCACTATGCAATGTGTGGTGTTGTACTGGATGAGATGCTATATCAAGCACAGCATAGGCTGTTACACTGTCTTACTCTCCTCCTTTGCTCCTTCAGAAGTTTCCCCCTCCCCCTGCCCAATGTAATCTCACACAGTATGAGGGGGATGCTAAGTGCACAGTGTAACAGCCTGTGAATCATGGAGAAACACACCCTAGAGCTCTTGAGGCTCATTTGTATAATTTTAAAAGTTGATTTTAGAAGGAAGGAGGCCATGGATAACAAATATAAGAAGATTACCACAGTTAGTGTGCTTGGTTCTATGAGTAAGTGTCCCTGGTTTATATTGATGGATTTCCATGGTACATAAGCAGAGTAGCTAACAGAATAAAAATATAATAACTATTCCATATACAGTCTATCACACTGATAACACAATTAAAAATCAATCAGGGGACAAGGGAAGCTGGCAGACTTTTGGGAGGGCTTTAACCAGCGGCTTAGGCGCAGCAGAGAATGTGAGGTTTAGGTACAGATCGCCCCTTATTTATGTGTAATATGTGGGCTGGACAGGGGACATTTTCCCTTATAATATTGATGTGGAGCTGTTTTGATTAAGAAAAGCAGATAAGTACCGAACATAATAACAGTAACCAGATCCTATTATCATCATAGGGGTCCATCCATACGACGGCTCCATCTTTATCTAACTATCTGCGTTTCCCTCCATATAACAGATACAGGGAAGCCCATTGTCATTATTGTGCTTATTTCTTCTTATTTCCTGCAATGACGTTTCAGAGCAGCTGGTTTTCCCTTCCTGCTGGTGTCCGGATCGTGATCATTACTCTCCAAATTTATAGGGGAAATGGCCAGAATCGTGCAGCTGCAGGTCCTGAATTATCAGATCCTCTTTATAATATTTCAAGGAGGGAGGGGCGAGTAGTTTTTTTTTGTATCAATTGCTATTTGATACATTCAGTCTCTGTTTTGTTACATTAGTATATTTATATACTGAGATATGGATAAATTGTTGTAGGACTTACAGACTCACAGCTTAGGTCCATCATTATATATTCTGGTTTTGGAGAATTATATTAACTATGTTATGTAATTACCATACTTCTAGTGAAGGTCACCCATCACCCCTCCAGTGTGACCCAGGTTCATCCAGTACGTCTTGGCACTCCTGCGGATTTGACTGTCAGCCACTCGTCCCTTATTATTGCATTACAGCTGTGGAGACGTTATCGTAAATCCTGAAATTACCCAGAAAATAGATGACAGATGTTTTATTCAGAAAATACTGTGTCTCCAATGAATAATTCCATTATCTCCGAGCGAACTGATGAGCTGATACTCGGCAGTCTTCAGTAGACTGTTCACAATCATTGTGGCATCCAGTCCTCCAAAGCTTTCCAAGGATAAAAATCTGGCTAATCCTTTGGACGTTAACAATGTAACATATCTGAGGATGTGTGCAAGAAGCAGACACTCAGTCTAGTTTACTTTCTGCTTCAAAGGAAGCCTCTTATTACTCAAAGATTTTTTATTTTAATATTCACATATTTTCTTCCATAGAAATTGATGACTACTTGCAGAAGAAATGAATAGTAATACAAGGAACAATGCACTAAAGAGATCAAGACATATTAATAGCTTCCTTCAAGGGGGTTTCCAAGCTAAAAAATATGAATAGCACATTTAAAGATTAGGTCATCAATATCAAATTGGTAGGGACCCGACACCCAGCACCTTCACAGATCAGATCTCAGCAGCTGATAATGGACCATGAAGCAGACAGCTGAATTCTCTCTGTAGTGGTCATACTGGGTTACTGAACATAAGACTCGATTCAGCACATTTATTAAGAAAGTCGGAAACTGCACTAAAAGTGCTCTGCCAGAAATCATGAATCTGGCGCTTCCCTGCACTGGCCTGACAGAGTTCACCAACTTTTTTGTGGTGCACCTTTAACATAGGGCATGCAACAGTCTTTGTGTGTTAAATCCGGTGCACGATGCGACTGAGAGCCAGAACCCCCACCTAATTTGTGTGCAGCTGCGTCACAAAAGGGTTGCATTCAACACAATAGCGGCACGGACACTTCTTAAATACCTGTGCAAGCTGTTTACACCTAAAAGAATGTGCAAAGTCAGTCAGAACACTGGCGCAAATATGCCCCAATATGATCTGAATAAGAGTCAGAGCTGCAGTGACTGAGTTCTGCCACTACATAAAAAATGGTGCCACCCGTTCTATGCAAATATTCTCTGTATTAGCTACTGAGAGCATCTGATCCGCACCATGGAGCAGTGATCACTGTGGTCTCTCAGGGACTGAGATCACCAGGGACTTGGGGATCACATGGTTAATCCTCAGTGAATTCTAATAGGGTTTCTTTATAGATCCATACGATCTCTATAAATGTATCTTCCATGATCTCTGTGAGACAGAGCAGTAGAGGAAATATTTTGCCCTAAATCTTATCATTAATGGCAGAAGAGTATAAAAAAGAAGAGAACGGTTATAGCTTCTTTCATTTAATGTACACAGATCAACCATAAGACTAAAACCTGCCTAAATATGTACCAGCTTAACCCCTTATACAAACAGAACAGCTGCCACCTACTGGGGCTTATGACCTCTTAATGTGGTCCGAGATTTAGAGTCTATGACTTGTTATCTTACACCTCTTAGCAGTAGATTCTTTGAACCAATTTAGGTCCCAGGGTGGGACATCTAGGGATTGAAATTGCGTCAATAAGTATTGGATGCCCATGACCCAATGGCCAGTTCATTGGACCACATTTTGGTTTCATACAGGGAAAACCTGTTGTTTTGGAAAGGCTCTGACCCAGCCATCTTTCCCTGGTCAATGCTTCTCAGATCTATATACATGACCATTTTTATCTCTGTCAAGACATCATCTTCTAGAATTGACTGTTCCGTTGCAGCCTAATATATCCCACCGCATTGCCACACAATAATCAGAGGATACATCATCAAAGGCAAATCTCAGGCAACTTTAACTTCTGTTTTTTTTCCAAGCAATGGGTGAAGAACTCTAGTCCTCCTTCATATTGATCTGTCTACTCACTTCAATCCTAAATTATCTCTAGACAGTAGAAGTGTGAAGACTTTTTTTTTTTTTTTTTTTTTTAAACATTTTGAACATATGATGTGCTGAGGTGTTGGTTAAAAAGTGACAATGACATCTCCACTAGCGATTTTATCAAATCCCTAGGACTAGGTCCCTTCCCTTGAAACCCATAGTGGAGGTGAAAAGGCAAGACGGGGTCAAGAGGTTGTCCACAACTTTTATAGCTGATTGTAATGAAGTCTTGAAGATAGCTGCATTACCTGATCCCTGGTGTCTGAGTGGGTCTCAAAACTCCCTGTACCATAAAGAAGACAACACTATTAAATATGGAACATAATAGGAAGAGGGGACTGTTACACATTTTGATTATGACCCAGTAGTTTTGAATCTCATTTTGTACTTTCCTTCTAAAATCCCACATTTTATATTATTAGTGTAAATCATGTAAATTCATCAGGGTGAAACATTTTAGCAAAGATAGGTTAAAAATTGTAGTAATAACTTACCTCACCCATTCCTCCGCATTACCATATTAAAGTTTAGGCTCCACACTGGGACTGTTTGGACACACAGGAAATGCCCATAAAAACAATCAGAGCCAGGACACTGCTATGGCCAGTAATTGGCTCGGCAATCATGTGTAGGCATTTCCTGTGTTCTGAAACGGGACAGGAAGTTGGAAGCAATTGGAACAATGTAAGCTTTTTTACTCTAGTGCTAGGGGATCTGTGATGTGATTTAGGATTTTTTTGAAAATATTTGTATCTATTTTCAGTTCTGCAGAATATAAGGAGAATATTTTATACTACTGTTTCAGATACAAAAAATTAATTCATCATATAAAAACTTACTTTGTGTAGCATGATTGTGAGGCTCATTGTAAGTCCATCCAGGGTATAACATGTCAGCTAGAAGATGGCACTGTGTAGGTACCTATATATTTCCACAGCCTGGGGGATAGAATAACACTGAACATCATCAGCCTTCAATACTAATGAAATCTTGGCGGTAGAAATCCTTCCCTGGGAGTGCGGGCCGGCCGCTCTGTCTGCACTTGTTGGACGCTGCACATAACCATTTTATTTTCTCAGTCAGACAAGCAAATAACCATCTCCGAGGGAGATGCACTTATGTCTATTGTAGATGGAAGCGCTGCAAGGCTGAGCTTGTAATTATCATTCTATGTTCTAAAGAGACTGTCATTATTGATGGGCTCCAAAGACTGTCCCCTGCAAGACCATTAAAGGGCACGATCATTTGCACTGGTGCCTTGCAGGCCTGGGGCGCATACATAAGAGTACTATTAACCCCATGTTTGCTTGGATACAGTGAATTAAGATACTTATCCAAAGTTCCCTCTTTGGATACATTGAGGTCAAGCATGTGCATTACTGTTACTTTGACATATCAGGCTGCCCATAAATAAAGCGAATAGGAAACGTGGCTTTTGTTATAGCTTCTGGTTACTTCTGTCAGCCCCAACCAATCACATCAGTACCATAAATTGTTAATAAAGCAGTAGTGCATTTGGAAGTAGCCCGTGGCTTCTATGGGCCCATGGCCACCCTAACCACCCACCAAGTGTTATACTGAGAAGGACCTTCACCCATGAAATCCTCATACATCTCTTCCTGCTCTTAATACACATGTACACAAGAGCCATTTCAAGACCTTTGAAGGTCCTCCAAAGGTCCTGAAACCGCAGATTGAAAAGAGGTAGAAGGGGCACATCTTCCATTCCCCAAGAAGCTGATTCTAGTACCATATGTAGCGAAGTGATTCCAGACTTGTAGGGGCTATAATATTTATACAGCCCAGGGCTCATGGTAGTCTTATCCGCCGTGAGCTGCAGTGTATATTTTTCACCAACCAAAGGGAATTTGGTGAATAAGTCATCAGAGTGATAAAGGTCTGACATCAGCGGTTTGCACAATGTCCAATTCCTAGGCCTGTTACAACATAGTACAGAGTGTTTTCTCCGCTTCTACGTCCTTCTAATCTACAGTTTTCAAATATGGCACAATAATCTTAGAAACAGTCCAAATAAAACAATACCTTTCCCACTATTCGCGAAGCTCCTGGATCACGGCTGGTTCCGGATGCAAGAGTCCGGTCTTCCGACTGGGAAACTGCACCCCTCCGCTGTTAGTTCCGTTGAACTCCAGGACACTCAGACTCCGCTCCCATGGAGAAAAAACAAGACGCAATAGTGCAACAGGTTTTTTGTTTAACTTAAAAAGTTTGTTTAATTAATATACTCACAAATACAAAGGGGGTCATTTACTAAGGGCCCGATTCGCGTTTTCCCGATGTGTTACCCGAATATTTCCGATTTGCGCCGATTTTCCCTGAATTGCCCCAGGTTTTTGGCACACGCGATCGGATTGTGGCACATCGGCGCTGGCATGTACGTGACGGAAATCGTGGGGCGTGGTCAAACGAAAACCCGATGGATTTGGAAAAACCACCGCATTTACCGCCATACTCACATGCACCAGGAAGAGATCAGTGAACTCCGACGCAACTCGGCGGACCTCGGCGCAGCAGCGACGCCTGGTGGACATCGGGCGCAGGACCTTTACAAATCGCCGGAAGACCCGAACGCTAGTCCGAGAAGCCGCCGCTGGAACGCGAATGGACCGGGTAAGTAAATGTGCCCCATAGTGTTTAAAAGGCCTTCAAATAGAAGAAACGTACGTTCGGTTCTGCTCGCCCGACTCAAAGTTTCGGGGATGAAGCCGTATTGGCGGGCAAGGAGAACCGAACGTGTGTTTATTGTCCACTTGCACCATGTCCATTAGGCTTCCGTTATTATTGAAAATCATTTTTTATTTGCAAATCAAAAAATTTGTTAAACATGTACAAGACAGGAAATCTGTGTTTTGAAAACTAGAGGGGGTTCTGTACCAATTTCCAGGACAATTAAAGAAATATTTACTTGATCCCGAAGTGAATATTGTGAAACATTTGGCAAAGCTTCATCGAATTGAATCTCGAATGATTCGCTCTAGTGAGCAGTGAGAAGACCAGAGATCTTATGCAAAATCTGCCGTCACAGCTCATTAAAGGGGGCGGGTAATCTTCAAGAAAATAAAAATGAGAAAAATCATGAAAAACCATGGATGAATAGAATTATAAAAACAATACAATGTAGATGAGTATATTACAGTAAAAATGCAATAACAGAAACCATTATATTACTGTATAAAGCATAAGATATGTGACTGACGGGTGATTGCGGTCCTTTCCTGGTTAATTCTGTATTTATTGGAAAATGATGAATTACGGACCGTGGCGTCAGGAGTTTTCTTTGTCTGACTTCTGTTAATGGTGCTGACACAAACACGCAAGGAAAATAATCACGTTATCTCCAGAGAGAAGAGCCTGTAATAATGGCCGGGTAAGCGCAATAAAAAAGCAAAGCTCCAGCTCTGGAAATCATGGAGCGCTCACTACAATTAGTGACCTCAGTCATCGCACCATAAATCTCCCGCCATATAGTCAGACACGAGGCCAGGGTGACCACTGGACGGCCGGACAGCAGCAGGTTAGGCTCCAAAGCCATCGGAGACAATTGAGGCCGCACTGTACAGAGGAGAATGCAAAATGCTGAATTACTGGCGGCTTAATGAATGCAAGTTCCTGGGAAATGGTTATTGAAGTCTCGCTGGATGCACATAAAATGTCACATTGCAAATGGGATTATGATGAGGCATGATTTATAGAGACAATCGCTGATGGCTTATAAGCAGAGGAAGCAAGTTACTGAGCGCAGAGTAATGAAAAGTCGTGGGCCATCAGATGTTCATCCGCAGCCTGGTGATACCAGAGTTCTGCACTTCTTTATATGACTGTGTGCAGTTTGTCATGTAGTAGTATACAGATTATATACTAGACTTATATAGGTCATAGAATCCCCTCCAGTCATGGCCTTGACCACTCAGTAGGCAAACTTTTAGGTGGACAAAAACTCGTCGACCAAACAATTCTCCACTTTTTGTCTCAAAGCTTATTTCCCTGATCTCCCGTTACATCAAAAAATCCCAGAGGATTGAAATCCAACATACCTCATCCCTCTTTCCCCAGACATCTCAAGGACAGTCCCATACACATTAAAGGACATCTAGCACCAGGATAAAGGATCATAAACCAAGCACACTGACATACTGGTGTGTGCCCCCTCTGCCAGGATCTGCTGTTTTAGCTTCTAATTTCATTGTTTCTTTTTTAAAAGGGATTTAAACATTATGCAAATGAGCCTGAGAGGCTCCAGGCCCCATTAACACCTATGGAGCCTGGGGCCCCTCAGGCTCATTTGCATATTAAAACAACAAAAATAAAAAACAGGCCTCAGGCACTGGTCACAGCAGGGACAGCAGAGAGCTTCAAGAAGGGTCTAGATGCCTTTTTACACCTAAATAACATTGATGGTTATGTTATATAGAATTGTTTTCCCTAAATCCCTTCCTCATTCCATCCCTACCCTCCCTTGGTTGAACTTGATGGACAAATGTCTTTTTTCAACCGTATAAACTATGATATACATACATACATCAGCAGAAACAAGTTCAGTATATACATACGGTACCAGAATCAAGCTCAGTATATAGATACAGCACCAGAATCAAGCTCAGTATATAAATAAAGCACCAGACCAGTATAAGGTTGTGTATAGAAATACAGCACCAGAACCAAGCTCAGTATATACCAACAGGACCAGAATTGGGTTTTGTAAAGCAATACAGACCCAGAAATTCTTGTTACATAAATAAAACACTAGAAAAAGGATATACTAAAAATACTGCATCAGGACTGAGCTCTGTACAGACATACAGCACCAGAACTTGGCTCCGCTTCTCCAAATTAACAACGCCCTTACTAGAAAAATGTGGCAAACTAACCAGCATTTATAGCGATGACCATGTTATTCAGAACTAGAACTTGTATATCTGGAAATAGTTAGACATACTCACTTGTGTTACACAGGATGAGCAGCTTCTCAAAAAAACATGAGATACGCTGTAGTGAGATGTCTATCCTAGTGGCTTTGATGGGAATTGCAGCTTGTCAAGACATTGGGAGCATACACAACATTATAATGAATTGGTTTCAGTTAAGTTGAAGCTCATAACCAAACGTGAACTAAGGGAAGGGTGAAGACATTTGTATTGCAGCACATAATTTAGGACAAAGGGGTGTGTAGAAAAGGGATTTTATGAAGACATTGGGGCAGATTTACTTACCCGGTCCATTCGCGATCCAGCGGCGCGTTCTCTGCGCTGGATTCGGGTCCGGCCGGGATTTATTAAGGTAGTTCCTCCGCCGTCCACCAGGTGGCGCTGCTGCGCTGAAAAGCATCGTAACGCCCTGGAGTTCACCGAGCCGGGCTGAGTGAAGGTAAGTGCAAGCTCCGCGACAGATTTTTTTTTTTTTTAAATGCGGCAGTTTTTCCGAATCCGTCGGGTTTTCGTTCGTCCACACCCCCCGATTTCCGCCGTGTGCATGCCAGCGCCGATGCGCCACAATCCGATCGCGTGCGCCAAAATCCCGGGGCAATTCAGGGGAAACCGGCGCAAATCGGAAATATTCGGGTAACACATCGGGAAAAACGCGAATCGGGCCCTTAGTAAATGACCCCCATTGAGCATGTAGCTTCTCAGTCCGATCTCTTTATTGTGCCTTAGAAGTTTATACCCTATATCTTAATGAGTTCTTGGTTCGGCTTCAGAGCTGTCCACATCCTACATATCTCCAGCTACCACTTATCCCCTAATACCTGCCTGTTACTTTTCTATCTTCACGAGTATCCTGGCACAATGAGCCGCTGTGTTTCCGGCAATTGGCTTTCTCTGGAAATAGCAATGAAATAAGTGGCCTAAATATGTCTCCTGTTACAAGCTCTTGCCAGATATCTTATTGCTTTTTCCCTCCTCTTCTTGATCAGACGCATCTGCTGTCTGTAGGAAAGGTGAGAAGGCAGAATCTTCTCTGTAGGAGGTGGACTCCCTTTTGCTTTGAAACCTCGATACTTTGGGGTGGACTTGAAAGAGCAGAGAACAGAGGAGGTCGCTCTGGTTTCCAACCTGAAGCATCTAACTATGTGTGAAAATACTCAGACTGTACAGTATGAAAGAAGACTATTTCCAGTGTTATGTTGGGTCTGGGAAAAGTGTTTTAACTAAAAAACTGGTTAGTCATTTTTTCAAAGACGTTTAAGCCTCGGCCATCAGGCAACATGGTCACTTACAGTATGACATCACTCCTGTGGCCACTGACTGGCAACATAAGTCATGTAGACACCAGTACCTCCAGCACCGGCAGCCTTGGGGTTTCCAATTATATGTATGATATGTATTTTTTTGTTTAAGTATACTCTAATTATTTCAATTCTTAAAGGGGTTGTCCACTTTCAGCAATCAATTGATGTAGTTTGAGCAATGAAAAGTTAGACAATTTTCCAATATACTTTCTGTATCAATTCCTCACATTTTTCTAGATCTCTTCTTGAAGTCCTGCTATAGAAAAGCTTCTATGTTTACTTTCAGTGGATAGAAATCTGCCCATGGTCTTGCGGTGGACAAGAGGATACACGAGCTGTTATTAGACTAATGGTAGTAATGACTTGAGCACCCGCCTGTCCATTCCAAGACCGTGGGCAGATTTCTATCCACTGGAAGTAAACAGATAATCTTTCTATAGAAGGACAGCTAGCAGAGATCTTGAAAACTGTGAGGATTTGATACAGTAAGTATATTGGAAAATTGTGGACAACTCCTTCAATTCAATTCTCAATTTTATCTGCCTTAACATCACATTTAGTGCCTCCATTGTTAGGATAAGTCACTCCGATTATACCTCGTCCTGTTCCTTCCCCGCCACGCTGAAAGCAGGAGGACTGGCGACAATGTTCAGGGTGTTTCCCTTATGATGTCACTGTTCTTACATTAACAGTGTCGTCACTGGAGACCTCCCTGAGCTCAGCAGAAGCCGGGGGATGGATCCAATACTGTGTTACAAATGGTAAAGACGTAGCTTGCTGCCTCTTTCCATCCTGTGTTTTCCACATTGTCAGAATTGGAGTGGTCAATTTGTTTTTAAATTGACCTCCATATACCCCATGGAAAACCCCAGGGATTCCACTCCAGCTCCCGATTCCCATGTTGTTCCAATACTTCTGATTTTTGTTCCTTGGCCCAACCAGACATTCTGTGGGTGTTGCAGGACCTGCTTTACTCAATGACTGGTCTTTTAATTTAAAGGTGATTTTTTTTTTATATTCAGAAAGTAAGCTGTGAGAGACCGTAAGAGTCCGGATTACTCCACACACGTGATGTTTGATGTCCTGCTGAGTATACACATACAGGGAGAGTTGTCAATTACAGGGTTATCCTACCAGGATATAGCCGGCATTTTTCTCTGAATTTTTGGATCACAAAGCTCAGCTTCTCTCCCTGTATGATTTCCTACTTTACTGATCCCACCATCTTTCTGCACAGTTTTGGTTTCCTCCATGTCTGTCAATAGTTTCTGCTGTGTACAGCATTTGCTTCGTCCACCGGCAGAACATTTCCCAGGGGACAGGGTTTTTTTTTAAGTGTCCCGTTTTCTTCTTTCTGGTTCATATGGCTGAGCATCAAATTTTACGCTCCCATTGCCTTGTCCTGAGTCTACTCTTTTTTCTACATGCCCTATATATGTATTATCCTACAAGCCTGATGGGTTTTTATGCCCCTGTTATTCAATCAGGTCAGATCTTTATTAAATTTTATTTTAATTTTTTTTATAAATTGAAAATTATCGCAGGACACTAAGAAACCCCCGATTTTTTTGCACAATTAATTACAATCTTTTACTGTTTGCATATCTTTTGCAGCTTGGTCGTTGCTAGCACCATTTTCTTTGGGTGTGTTTGTTTTGGATACGGTTTGGCCAAACGACATGTTGATAGATTGAATACGTTTATTAAAAAGGCGGGATGGATTTTGGGGGCTAATGTGGATAATTATTTATCGAGAAAACAATCTTTGGCTATATTCACACAAACGTGTGCCCGTCGTACCGTCTGCCATAACTCTCTACAATCAAGAATTGGCTAATATAAAATCCAGACAATGAAGTATATTTTATATTGGATGTGTTTATAGGATTGGCAGAGTGTTTTATTGATAGGGGTTTTTTTAAACACATATTTTACAAATTGATTTCATAATAATATGTAAAATATGTGTTGTTGTTTTGTAGTGCTTCTTATGTGTGTTATTATATACTCTACAGAAAAATAAATTTCCCTTTTGGGATAAATAATGTTAATCTAATCTACAATTTAAAGGAAACAGTACTAATTTTTGTTATTGTTTTGGTTTTTTTTTTGGTCTTTTCTAAAAAGAAATCCAACTTCTATTCTGCTTTTCTGAGTAGGTTGTGGAATTATGTTTTCATAATAGAGGGTTCCGGATATTTTATTTGACAACCATTTATCCAACCATTTAAATATCCAACGATTTCCGATGTGCGCTGCTTTTTGCCGCATCGGCGCCAGCTTTCACGCGACACAAACCAGGGGGCGGGTCGTCTGACAATCCGACGGATTCGGACAACGCGCGGGATTTAACATTCAAAATTGTGTCGCAAGCCATGCACTTACATGCACCGGGAAGAAGATGGTGAACTCCGGCGGACCTCAGCGGGGAAACGACACATGCAGAATATTGGACGCACGATCTTAGTGAATCGCGGCAGCTCCAAATCCTCATCGGATAACGCACTTCGGGGATCGCGACGGGACGGGTAAGTAAATGTGCCCCATTGTGGTTAAAACTGCATTTTAGGTGGTTTCAGGTGCAGTTTTGTTAATTTACCAGGTGAAAGACATTTATGGAACAGGTTTCCCATACAAAATCAAATTCACCCATTCAGTTCATTTCTTTCCCCTGTTAAATTAACAAAACTGCACCTAAATCCACCTCAAAACAGATTTCAATGCAGTTGTAACAGCAACGTGGGACCTCACCCTTCATTGAGTGGCACCTCTGCTTCATTGACCATCAGTATACAGGCCTGAACTGCAATACCAAGAACACTCACTATACAGTCTATGACGCTGTGCTTGAAGTATAAGAAGAATAGAGGCCAAAGCCTACGTGTGAATGCTGTGATTTTCTCAAGCACCTGATCCCCAGCCTTAGAATAAATGATCAATAAAAAATCCCTTTAAGTCTCCAATCCTTATCAGACAATAGATTAGGGAATATAGTTACTAGCCTCTTAAAGTGACTCATTTCAGACAAAAAGAGGTGCTTTTTATAATGAATTCGGCAATAGTTTATATAAAAGAGGGAAATCCTGGAAATGAGATTTCATGCACTACCTGAGATTGTTGGTGGTTCATGGGGGGAAAAGCTGGTTACTAGGTCCCTCATGAATTATTTAGTGAATGTTTTTTTTTTCATCTTTATCTAGTAGATCTCCTTGAAAGGGACCTGTCACCAGGGATCTCATTTTCACTAAAGACAGGTTGCAAAAGCCAATTACAACTGCAGTGCAAATCAGTCCTTCTGCTTTCTCTGAGCATTTGCATTACTATATAATATAATAATTGCTCAGCTATCAGCCCCCACTTTTGTGCTCTTGTACAGCTCCTCCCTCCTGCTCCTTCAGAGAGCTCACAGCCTGGTGATCAGTGGGGGAGGGAGGAGCTGTACAAGAGCACAAAAGTGGGGGCTGAGAGCTGAGCAACCTTCAGCACAGACAAGTGTTGTTTTTTGAAATGCATCCAAACCAAAGCCCAAACCCTGGGACTAGACAGAGGATTCTGTCAGGGTGCAAGGTAAGTTATAACACACAATTATATTGTAATTCAAATGTTTAGAGAAAGCAGAAAGGCAGATTTGCAATACAACTATAATCAATCGGCTTATGTAACTTGTCTTTAGTGAAAATGAGGTCCCTGGTTCCCTTTAAGAGTGCAGCTTATAATCATTGATTTCTTCGATTTAAGTGGCAACCCAACTCCTTCCAGCTCTCCATCCTTCCCAGTATTGGGTTACTGCACTTTTACCAATATATAATATTATCCGATTGTTTAGATTTTACTCCTTGCAGATAATGTAATCTAAGCCATTAGAATCAAAGCGTCCGTTCGGTAATGACTTCTTTCAGACACAAAGCATTATCTTGTCAACCGGAGCATCCTGCCGAAAATTGTAAATGATGAGATGCAAAGTGGAATTCATAACTCATAAACACATCGCTGCGGAATGGCTTGGAAAGAAATGCTCGGGGCTAAGAGAGGGGGTGAGAGGCGGAATAAGGGAGTCTGCTGGTTTCATGGATTGTGTCTGTGTATTGGACGGATGATGACAGAGTCCTTAGGCCATGTTCACATGTGACAGATTGGTTGCTGGCAGTCTGCAGCGGAGTGTAGTACATTACATGGGTTGCAATTTATGATTCTGCTGGAGCCTTGAATCAAGTTTATGGAAAGGTTTCTCATGGAAATATATACGCGGGGGGGGGGGGGGATTCATGAATATTTTATTGATCAATCATCCAATAAGTTAGAGTCTTTACAGGGGTTGGTCACATATGAGAAAGTTAACCAGGGTAAGTACAATAACCTAATAGGGTCACACATATTGTAGTTTATGCTGCCAGAGTCAAGCAGTAACTTTAAGTACTTTCGATGATCCCGTGTCCTGTCGATCTACCTGTAGTTTATGTGACCCACAGCTGCTCTGTACAGAAGTGGACAGTTTACCAGTACAATATGGGTGACTCTATTAGGGTCTTACCATGGTAAACTTTCTATGTGGCCAACCCCTTCAACTGAATTTGACTAAAAGTGGACAACCCCTTTAAATCATTCTTATCAACTGTCTCTGACTTGCTGTGACACTCCCTAATTTTTAGAGTCCTGGCAAATTTCAGTATATTCATCCAAAAAGAAGTTGAGACTTGCAATTCCTTGGTCCTCATTGGGCAGCTTCACGTGGTAGGAATGGCCAGTCTGTGTGGGGTTAAAGGGGGTTATCCACTTTCAGCACATAATTTATATTGTTTATGTAATGAAAAGCTTGCCAATTTTCCAATATACTCCTGCATCCGTCGCTTCTGCGCCGAGGTCCGCCAGTGTTCACCTGCTTCTTCCCTGTGCTTGTAAGTGCTGATCTTGCAACACATTTCTAAATGTTAAATCTTGCGCGTTGTCCGAATCCGTTGGGTTGTCTGATGGCCCGCCCCCTGATTTGTGTTGCATACAAGCCGGCGCTGATGCATCAAAATCTGATCGCGTGCGCCAAAATCCCGGGGCAATCCAGCACAAAACGGAAATCGGCTGGAAACCCAACGAAAATGTGTCCGACGGACCCTTAGTAGAGCCCCAATATCTATTATTTGCCGAAAGTGGACAGCCCCTTTAACTGTCATTATTTGACCAGCTGTAAAGTTGTAAAATATGAAAGATAAGGGAAGGCTCATGTGTCCTCTAAATAATTGCACTTCCCCTTTAAACTGTAAGCTCCTGCCTTCAGTCCAGTGCGTTAGGTCTGTCAACGCGTCTGTTTCAAATCCAGATAAACATGAAGACTATTATCTCCCGGCTTGTGTCTCCAGGGAACTAAAAAGGCCACGGATTTCACTGAAAATCATATCAAATCAATCAGAAGAATTTAAGTTTTTACGTTGTGTTCCCTAAAGAGGAAGATATTAAGGAGGTCCCACGCGGATGAGCGAAAGTAGGAAATAAAGCCGCCTTCACTTTGTTATTGCCTTTCAGACTTTTCACATATCTTTAATTGGTTTTCTAATCTGCTTTTTCAGAACAAGCTTTTAGGAGATAGATGATCGGTCTGTGAGTCATATTTCCTGGAGGATGTGGGCCAAGTGCTTCCCCTGGCAATTTGGGTCTTACAGGGAAGATTTTCCAAAAAAATGCAATTGATTTTGATTAAGATTTTGTTTCTAAGTCTAAGAAATATCAATAAGTCTATTTAGTTCATACATGAGAGGTTTGGGCAGCACAGAGACTTTCCCGGTTATATGTTAGGTTACCCCTTGTGTTACCGCTGAAAGTACAAGTCAAAAAATCTTTCCAAATTTATTTTTCCCGTGAGAAACTATGGGGCAGATATATAAAAAGTGACCACCTGGGTATAAGACTGTCTAGCCCTACTTTGCACCTCCTATTATTTGACTTACTTTACGCCAGAAAACTAGGGCAAAATTTTGTCGGGTGAACAGAATTTTTGGCGCACAGACTTTTTTTTATGTGAGGCCACGCCCCTTTCACAGGTCACACCCTTTTGTCGAGCTGGTCTTAGGAGAGCCAGAATACTGTCTAAAACCCTTTATTAATGTGGTGCAGACAAGTGCAAAATATGACATAATTCTAATGTCTAATAAATCTCCCCCAATGTTTCTCTTACAATCACGTGACCGAAAGTCCCAATGAGTAGAGATGAGTCGAATTGGACAAAGTAGATTCATATGTCATAAATAAATTAATTCAGCATTAATCTGAATTTCCCAGAGATTTGTGGTAACAAAGTGTTTTTGGGGGTCTCTGATCATGCATTCGGAGAGAGAAAGTTACAAGTTTGGGGTTCAGTCGTGAGACCAGGATTTGTTAAAAGCCTTATTGTCATCCAGGAGCCCTTACGGCACGACCCGGAGCCTTATGCCAAACGTGGTAGAACTGGGACTGGGAGGATCTCTAAAAATAACCGCCTGCTACCAGATATCCAGGAAGAGCTCTGCATGGTGGATGTGCCCTGAGAACTGTAGCTCTGGTTCTCCACCACCAGGTCCCTCAAGGCTGACTCAGGGTTTCAGTTTTAAGAGCCACCCAGTCTTCCCAGAAATTTTGTGTGACCAGGGTAAATCACCAGGCCATGCTGAAAAGGGCACCAGAAGGTTGGATAGGGCTTGCATGACCTCCAATTTTGGATCTATTCAATTAAGATCCCAAAACAAGTCTTTTGAACAAAAATTGGCATATCAAATTAAACTTTTGAGAATTTAGCTCACATGCTAACCCCTAATTTTCAAATGAAATCATGGGCATTTTGGGTGTGTAACCAAATTAGAGATACATTATGGTGAAAAAATCCCAAGTTAAGGGAGATCTGTAGGGCCCAGATGCTGCTCGAAAAACAGTGCCCTAATCCAGCACTAATCATGCTGCAGGGCTAAATTTGGTAAACCTTTAATCAATCTGTGTGTGGAGGCCACATTTACAGCACCCACTGCAGGTGACATTTGGTATTACAATGTGACCAGTCAAAAGAGCATATTTATTTTGCCTGGCCAGGCTTCTTCAGAGCAATACCCTCTCATTCACAGGGCAGTTTCTAAGTAATGTACCCAACAGGGCAAATGTCAAAAAAGTGCACCCCCATATACTATAATGCTGCCTGTGTTAGGATGAGGGCACCGCACAGGAGCTCAGAGAAGGGATCTTGTTATCAATAGCATCCACGTCCTGTATAATGGCCACCGCCCTGGGCCTGGTGCATACACAGAGGGTCACGACATTAGTAGAGTCTTATAGGTTGGAACATTGTTACTTCATATGTCTTCCAGGTAAGAAATCCAATAGCCGTCCTCATCCTACACACTTATGGAAGAATAACATAAATGCCTTGAAGTTATTATGTAAATCAGTGAGAAGAGATGACGGCGATGGCTGCTGTTAAATATTGCCACGAATGTAGTACATTAAGATACAAGCCTATTATGTCAGTAATAATAGAGCCAGAAGAGTTGGCGCTTTCATTCTTCTCGTTTGGATTTACCTGAATCGCGGCTGCGTCATGTAGCTGACACATCGCGCTGTGATAATCACCCCGCAGCTCGGCTTCAATCAGCGTAAATGCGATTTTCCTCCTTCATTACATTAAGAACTTATTCAATGTCTCTTTCAATGAATGTCAATTTCGCATTTTGTTTATTTTCTGCTCCAAATGACTGCATTAGTAAAAAATAGCAGATTGGAAAAGAATCACAATAATCCCAAACATCACTTTTATTTAGGGCTTATGACATCAATATCTCACAGAAATCATGAGGCTTAATATATCCGAGAAATATGGTGCTGCACAAAGGAGGCGTAATGCACTGTATATAGTCTCTAAAGCAAAGCAGAGAGTATATGGCATGCCTGTACTGCAAGAGGTGCACAATGTCATGTATTTTGTGGTATTGCAGAAGCAAATACTTATTCTTGTCAGGATTCAGGAGTAGTGAACCATCGCTGTACAATCGAGTATAATGATGTAAGCCGACACCCGTCGCCACGTCTAAGTGGCACCCAGTTTTCACCAGAGCCCACCGCAAAGCGGGTTGGACTTTCTGCGGTGTGGTACCACCAGGTCGTTCCACAGGTGCGAGCGGTGGCGGCCAAGGTGAAGTACAAAGTCGTAAGACAAAACTGTGGTCAGGGACAGGCAGGAGGTCGAGACAGGCAGCACAGTATTAGAGTCGTGGACGTAGCGGTAGGTCAGGACAGGCTGCGCAGGATCAGAGTCGGGGACGTAGCGGTAGGACAGGACAGGCAGCGCAGGATCAGAGTCGGGGACGTAGCGGTAGGACAGGACAGGCAGGGCAGGATCAGAGTCGGTGATGTAGCAGGAGGTCAGGACAGGCAGCACTGGAGCAAAGTCGGGAACGGAATCGAGGTCACAACGGGAAATCAGGAAAAATGCACAAGGCAAGGAACACAGCTTTCTCTCAGGCATAGAAGTATAAAGATCCGGCAGGGGACACAGGAAGGGGCAGGAAATTTAACAGAAAGGGCAGCCGGCCAGCACCAATTATCGTTGTACTGTCCCTTTAAATATCTGGAAGCCGTTGCGCTCTAGGAGGCGGGGAAGTGCGCCCCGGGCCACCGCAGCCATCGCTGGAACTCGGGGTAAGACAGACAGCAGGGGTCCTGGGGAGTGGAAAGGGGCACGGCACGCCTGCGACCCGGGACATGGGTTGCAGGAGCAGCTATGACAATCCTATATCCTTGTTCTTCTTTTTATGTGCTGTTGCCTTGTGGTTGTGTAATACATTTCTGCCTCTAAATGTTTTTTTTGGCATGCTACAATGCTGTAATGAATTGGTTTCATAAGAAATTGGAAATATTTTTGCTGTGGCAAGGGGGGGGGTGTTAAAATTAAAGGGGTTTTCCACTTTCATCAAATAATTGATATTGCTTGTGTAATTTTCCAATATACTTTCTGTATCAATTCCTCATGGTTTTCAAGATCTCTGCTTGCTTTCATTCACCAAGAAGGTTCATTGTTTACTTCCTGTGGATAAACCGGTCTCTGGTCATGTGATGTCACACAGGTGCACGACTATGAAACACAGCTCTGACTACTCTTTGAAATAAGGAGCAGTGCACATGTGTGACCAGGGACTGTTTTATATCCACAGGAAGTAAACAATGAAGCTTCTCATAGAATGACAGCAAGCAGAGATCTAGAAAACAATGAAGAATTGATACAGAAAGTATGTTGGAAAATTGTAGAACTACCTAAACAATTTCAATCAATAGCTAAAAGTGAACAACCGCTTTAAGAACCTGTCTATTCTACGGTGGTCCTTGTGGTAGCTGATTACAGAGGGTCTAGCTGCTAGGACCTAGGAGCATCCCCTGTAGCACCCCCACAGGGAATACGAAGAATTACACAGTTCCCATTGTAATCAATAGGCTGTCACTATAATTCATGGACTCGATGTGTCCTCCAAATGTTCTTTGCAATTTTTCTCCATATAGTCTAACAGACGAACATTAGTCCTAAATGAAATTGAAATTCCCAAATGGACACTATGAAAATGAGATTTTTACACCAGAAATAAATATATACAGGCGGTCCCCTACTTAAGAACACCCAACTTACAGACGACCCCTAGTTACAAACGGACCCCTGATAATTGGTAATTTACTTTTCTTTAGGCTTAGGCTGCGATAAACAGATATAACAGTTATTAGAGGTGTATGCAGTTAAGATTTAATCCTGGTTCTTATGATAATCCAACATTTTTAAAATCCAAATTTGTCTACAATTATAAAATATACAGTTCCGACTTACATACAAATTCAACTTAAGAACAAACCTACAGAACCTATCTTGTAAGTAGCCCGGGGACTGCCTGTATATATAGAGCAGAGTTTTCATACGATGTATCATTGCTATGAAGATTCTCTGCTACATCTGCTATCACTATGTGTTACAGTCAGCACTGCTACATCTGTACATCATTTACCTCTCCATTAGATATGGCTTGTTTAAGATTAGCAGCGGCGCAGATGACTAATGTCATATTCCGCAGAGACAAATCCTCCTTGTAGATTTTGTTGTCTGAGAAGAATTCTCCTTTTTAATTTACTCTGGGGGGGAAACGTATAGCGCTGGGGTCTGCTGACATAGCTACCACAGCAAATTGCTAAATTATGCTGACAGCGGCGTAAACATGTTCAGATGCTACATAAAGCTTCATTAGGACGACTGCTGTCACTCACACGGGGGGCTGCGATGGCGGCTGACATCATTTTGTGATCTATCAGCGCCATCCACCAACAGGAAGAAAAGTAAAAAATGATGAGGAAAAGAAAATGTCACTGTTGATGTATGGCGGCATAAAGTGTCCTATTACTCATCCTGTAAGACCTATACATAGTACGGTGCCTGCATATTACTGGGAGAGAGAATGGAAAATCACTTTCTCTATGAATGACTCACATTAACTCTACCGTGTCATGTAAACTACATGGATATATGATGATCTGCAAATAAGCAGCAGGTATAGAGATTGTGTAATGGAAAAAAGGAATATCTATCCATGCTGGCTCTATATTATAGCCATGACATGTCTCTGATCATGAATATATCACATATAGATTTAATTCCATGGCATACCACCAACCAACTTTGCAAGGTTAAAGAGGACCTCAAACAAATAACATACCATAAGGTAAGGGCTGCTTCACAGATTCAGGGATACTTTGAATTTTCTTCCTAGCCCCCACGGTTGCTGAGATATAAGTCCCAGTATCTGGCTAGTGTAATCCTCTTCACTGTCAGAGAGGAGGTGCTGGAGCAGAGGAGGGGGAGTGTGTTAAGACAGTGAGACACCTGGAAGATTATCAAAACACATTCCTCTGCTCCAGCACCTCCTCTCTGATATTGAGGAGGATTACAAGTATAAGACCATGTTATAGTTACTCTTACTGGACAGCAGGACTCAGGACTTCCTGTGACTTTCCATGTCCTGCATATTCTGACGGATGGAGGAGGCTATGTAGTCATCACTGTCTGCACGTCCCCTTCCCTTATAATCACTCCCATGTCAGTGGTTGGAGGGGAATTCAGAATCTTCCTACATAGCCTCCTCCATCCTCCAGAAGCCAGCAGGACAGGGGACGTCACAGGAAGTCCAGAGTCCTGCTGCCCCAGAGGTCACATTTTAATAATTATGGAAGTAGTACACGTCACTCAATGTTGGTGGTATGGGTGCACAAGTAGGCTGCAACACTTCTCAATAAATCTTAAAAAAAACTTGGCATTCCTGCGATACTTGATTTGCATATTTTATGCATAAAATATGCAAATCAAGTATCACAGGAGTGCAAAGTTTTTTTCAACATTTTAATAATTACTCTGTTAAAGTTTTGTATAACCCGCCCCCTTAAGTCACACACTTTGTAACGCCCCTGACACGCACGGTAAGATGCCTCTTTGTGTCTCCTGCATTGTATAATTACATTTTCTGATCCAATCTCTGATTTGTATGACCCTCCTTTTCCTGTAACCAACAATGTATAATGTCCCCTTTTTATCGCCTCATAATTTATAATACCCGACCTTGGTGGCCACAAGTTGATTCTTCCCGTACATGGTTTCCCCCCCCCCTCCCCCCCCCACGGCAATTTCCAGCTGATCTCAGTGGCTCAGAAGTTGTCAGGGGCAATTATGTCCTCACAGCAGGGGGTAAAGTGTGTGGCAGACAGCAGTCTTCTCCCTGCTCCACCATTGTATTCAACTCTGTACACACTACATAGACAGTGAGGATGTATCTTCTGTTGTCGGGAAGATGGTCCAGTGCCAGTTGTTGTCACATACTACACCAATAAATACTGAATTATTAGACAGAATATTTGGATCTGCTGCCTTTCTGACTCCTTAACCCCAGCTCCATGTATGGCGTCTTAGACTTCTAGAAACATGTTTGTATCATATTAAAGATAAGAATCTCATTGTTCATATCCCATAATGCTTATGGTTCTGGGAGTTACAGAACTGGACCTACATGCAGTTATACAATAGTCAGGAACTAGATCTTTATCTGCTGCCCGCATTTCCAACAATGGGGGTAATTTACTAAGGGCTCGATTCGCGTTTTCCCGACGTGTTACCCGAATATTTCCGATTTGCGCCGATTTTCCCTGTGTTGCCCCGGGATTTTGGCGCATCGGCACGTGACGGAAATCGGGGGGCGTGGCCGAACGAAAAACCCGACAGATTCGGAAAAACCGCCGCATTTTTTTTAAAAAATGTGCCACGAAACTTGCACTTACCTTCACCAGGTATAGGCCGGTGAATTTCAGGGCATTCCAGCGCGCCTCCGGGGAACTTCAGCGCAGCAGTGCCACCTGGTGAACGGCGGAGGAACTACCTTAGTGAATCCCGGCCGGACCCGAATCCACCGCAGAGAACGCGCCGCTGGATCGCGAATGGGCCGGGTAAGTAAATCAGCCCCAATGTATCTAATCACCTGGTTCTGTAGCTCCAAAGCCATAGGCCTGGTGTGATCAGAAAGAAGAGATCCTTTTATATTACACCACTTTCTAGGTGCTACAGAACAGAAGATTAGGGCTTCTGAAGTGACACTGCTCCTGCAACCACTAAACTTGACTCATCTCGTATCAAAAAGAGGTCAGAAGAGTCATATTTGGCTGTGGGTGAGATTTTTATTATAGGTAAATGGGTGAGATTTCATGTAAAAGAGGGAATTCTAGTAAGTGGAAATCTAATAAGTGGCTAATTTCTACATGTGATTAATCCCTGGTCAGATAGGAGCGGCTCCTTCATATAGGTTATGCATCTCATGGTAATGCAGAAACAATGGGTTTTGGAGTGTAGGAGCCGAGTGTTAATCACAATGTCAGCATTCAGGGATTCCGGGCCTCTACCTCATATACCTCGCGCACAGATTAAATCGTAACATCCCTTAGGCTCATTTTCCCGCTTTATGATTTCAATGCAAATCACATAACGTGCCGTCCTCGCATGCACATCCATTATGTTTATGGTCTTCCATATTATCATAACTATATGAACGGAGAGGCATCTGTGTGGGAATTATACATGTAAATCGCATGGTAAGGTAATTATATCTAGAAATGTTTGCGGGAACGCCAAAACACATCTCCATTTATCTTCATTTAGCTGAAATGAATCTTATTTAAGAGAATAGGAATATCACATTAATGTCTGGGAAATGAATAGGTGCAGCAGGAGGAGTCCTGATCACAGCCATCACTAAGGAAGCCAAACTATTTCTAGGTTTCTTATTTGAAGAAATTAAAGGAGCTGAACTGATTATATTTTGGGGCTTATTTACTAAGGGTCCATGCCGCAATTTCCGTCAGGTTTTCCGGATCCTGCTGCTGGGACAGGTATTTAGTAGGTGATTGTGTTGCACGCGATCACATTTAATCGCAAGACAATGCACTTACATGCACCTCCGGCGGACCTGAGCAGGGAAGCGACACATGCAGGATATCGGGCGCACAATCTTCTTGAATCGCGCCGGAGTGCATTATCTTCGGACAATACACTGTTGTTTTTTTTATTTCACCATATTTCCATGCAGCAATACTGAGTGACAAAGTTATCTCCTCGTGCAGCGTGTCCTAACGTTATTTGGAGGGTTTTACAATGTCGCCCGTCAGAATAAAAAGAGTAGATCCCATTTTCAGTGATTGTCCATGACAGTACACATGAGATCTGTCTGTGTTTTTCTAACTTGAGCTTAAAGGGGTTTTCCAACCAGACAAGTTAGTCCCTATCCTCAGTGATGAGAGCCCCACAGATCACGAGAGCAGGGGTCCTAGGCGGCTGGCAATCTCCTTCAGCTCCATAGAGATGCTTGGAGCAGAATAGAAATGTGCATCTGTCTGCTGCGCTCACCCTGCGGACCCCCATTCTCTTAATCAGTGGGGGTCTCATCACTGAGACCCCCACCGATCAGCAGGTTAGGCTGAATAGGGCCTGACTTGTTTGGTGGAAAAACCTCTTTAAAAGAGAGAATGGCTATGAATACTCACAGGTCAGATAAATAATAATAATATTTATATAGCGCCATCATATTCTGTAGAGCTTTAAAAATCAAAGGGGACTTATACAAATATAATAAAACATGACACAGCACAAACAGTCATATGAAACAATAGGAGGGAGGGCCCTGATCACAGGAGCTTACAGACTATGAGTAAGAATGAGTCGACACAAGAGGTAAATCATTTTTGGTCACTCATTGCAGTTTTACAAAAATATATTCCTACAATTTGATATAGGACCAGTAAAGTAAAAAAAAAAGATCAAAAAGTCTTTAAAATCAGTAAATAATAATATTATAACATTCACATAATTTTAGACAATGAAAAATGTGACCATCATTGATGAATTTTCTAAAGAACTGAGCGCCACCTAGTGGCTGATAACTATACTGCTGCTTCATGTTATTGTTACTTGAATTTGTCATTTCCATTTAGACTAAATTGGGTCACCGTCTTTTCTGTGTCAAAAAGTATTTGTTGTTAATGCATACTGGTATATATATTAGCAATCCATAGACACAGACATGTACATTATACAAATACACAGACATTTACAATAAACATATATTTATATACACACACACGTACATATACATTATATACACAGACAGTATTTATACAGGCAGACATGTGCAGTATACATACACACATACCTGTATACATACCGCCCAACCATCCCGGATCCGGCGGGACAGTTTCGGATTTTAGGCTCTGTCCCTGCCAGAAGGAGTTATGTGGCAGGACATCGGCTCCCTGCATTATCTCTGCTGTTGCTGTGCGGAGCAGAGCCGGCTCTATGTGATGATGTCATCTGTCTTCCGGCTTCACTTCCGCACACAGCAGGAGGTGAGGAGAGGGGAGCTGCTGCGGGGGAATGGAGAGAGGTTAGGGTTACTATATGTATACTGTCTAACTATATAGAGACATGTACATTCTGCAAATACACACGTTGGGAGGTTTGCATACACAGATCATACAATGCAGTGCAGTACAAAATCCTATCCACAACAATGTGATATGTATCTGTGCAGGCAGGAACTTTATACATTTACACAGCCTATAGGACAATATTTCGTAATAGTAACAATATAAAAGGAAATGTTTACATGTATTTAAAGGAAATCTACCCCCCATCCATAATCCATCACGATAAACCAGGGACACTTTGGGTGCGGTCACACGGTGCAGACTTGGACAGTTCCTGGTGGGTTTTTAAATACACTGAAAGCGCATGCATCTTTGCATGTTTACTATGTGTTTGGCTGGTTTAACTATTTCAAGCTCTGCACCTTACATGTACAACGCAGAGGTGCGGGGGAGGGGGGGCATATGAAGAGAGCTCATAGGCTGTGTGCTCTTCATACAGAGGTGGGGTTTGCTGGATATGGCAGCAAACACCTACCGCTAATACCCAGGGTCAGTGCCTGCACCGACCGCGGGTACTAGCCATGCCAATGCATTTAAGAGACAGCAGAGTGTGGGTGCCGCCATCTTTGTTCTGATCGCAGCACCCCCTGATGTCATCGAGGGCGGCTATCGCTTGCCATGACAACCACGGGTCTTCGTCAAACCTGAGCTGCATGGTTTCTGCTGTTTCGTCAAAATGAGCCAGTGGCTCATTGTAATGAATACTGTGTAAAAGTGCCATATGCAGGCAGCCCCTTATTTAAGAAAACCCAACTTACAGACGACCCCTAGTTACAAACGGACTATAACAGTTATAAAAGGTGTCTGCCATTAAGCTTTATTGTTAATCCTGGTTCTTATGACAACCCAACATTTTAAAATCCAATTGTCACAGAGGCCAAAAAAGTTTTGGCTGACGTTACAATTATAAAATATACAGTTCTGACTTACATACAAATTCAACTTAAGAACAAACCTACAGAACCTATCCCGTACGTAACCCGGGGACTGCCTGTACTGCAATACAGTTGCATTGCAGTATATGGTAGGAACTCTCAGTCTAAAAAGTGAGGCAAATGACTTTTTTTCCAATTTCACCGCAGTTGAATTTTTTTTCCAAACGGCATGGAATAATAAATACTGTCACTGAGAAGAAAACTTGGTAACGCAGAAAACAAGTCCTAACACAGCTCTGTACACGGAAAAAAAAGACAAAGTTATGGATTTTTGAAGGTGGAGAAAGAAAAATGAACGAAAAAAAACGCTGCGTCCTTAAGGGGTTAAATCTGTTTTTCTTCATTTCGGGAAGTGTAAGCAGCTGTATTATCGTTTTCACAGCTGCTTGCACTTCCAGAATTGAAAAGTGTTTTAAACCAGCCAAAAGCATGGTGAAAATGAACAAAAACGCATGCGTATAAAAACGAACCAAGAACGATCCAGTTACGCACAGTATAACCGCACCTTCACCCATACATTCAGGCCCCATGGCTGTGGTAATCACCTTACATTTGTTATCCATGGCCTCCTTCCTTCTAAAATCAATGTTTACAATTATGCTAATAATACAAAAGGGCTCTGGGGGAGGGGGTGTAGCTTCATAGCCTGGTACACTGTTTTCTGATCTACTGCTACCTCAGCACTTCCCCCCTCCCTTATCCTGGTGTAATCTCATAAAGTGAGAGGGGGAAGTGCTCCTACACAGTGTAACAGCCTGTGAAGCTACAGCACCCGGAAAGCGCTTTGCGCCCATTAGGCTCCATGGTTTATTATGGTTGAATTTGGTAGATTTTCTGTATGAATTCTAAAAAGATAAATACAAAAAGAGCAGGGAAATGACACAACTGCTTAATCCAGTTTCTGCTACACAATTAGGATTTTCTTATATGTCTGTTTTTCCTAATACTTGTATTCCTAATATTATTGCATTTCTAACACTTAATACTTGTATTTCTCATTCCTCATAGTATGTAGGGACACATCCCCAACAGGTAACTCCGAGCTGTCAATGCATTTATTAAAGGAAATCTACCATTTGATTTCATGCATTATGAATTAAATATACCTTGAGAATGCTGTAGCTACACTGATGTTTAATCCCTGAGTTGAGTGGTTTTGCTGAAAAAACAATTATAAAATTATGATAATGAGGCTCTGTCACTCCTGTGGCTGTCCCAGCGCTTCTTCTCTTACCCTAATTATGCATTGCTCCAGAGAACGCTGCAATCACTGTGTTCTTCCCGACAGGCAGAAGTAATCAATCGCTGCACCATCCCCCAGCTGCTGTATATGAGTCATCCAGCTCAGCTTGATTAGTCTTGTCTGTACAGTTCGTGAAGTTGTAATGTGTTTACTTAGGCAGCCGGCCTACACCCATCTTTCCCAAGGTCCTGAATTTTATAATAATTTTTTGAGCAAAGTCACTCGGTTCAGGGATTAAACAAGATATGTTTCTGCATCAGTACAGTTACAGCATTCTCAAGGTATTTTTGGTTCATAATGCATCAAATCAAATGGTAGGTTTCCTTTATAGCTTTCTAAGAAAAAGACAAAGCCACAGATATTGTATTATGGATCAGCAAAGCAACCGGGACAACTCAGAGATGTAGCAGAGCAACTGAAATACTAAGTCCTTATAATTCTTCTGTAATTGCCTGATGTTAGAACTCAGGGATATTATCTAACAAGGGTAATAAATGGTGAGCGATACCATCAATATAACTATCCCCAAAACTCACAGCCCCACGTGTAATAAATGTTTTCTGAGCCAAAAAATGAAATATTGACTGAATCCCTTGTAACCCACTGAGATTTGTCTGGAGACTGAAGTAAATGTGCTCTCCCCCATTTCACTAGTTTGGTTTCATTCATCTCTTATTGATATTTCAGTTCTGCTTCTTCCTTCCTAATATCAGATGGTCGGAGCAGGGCTCTACTGTTGGACCCCCACACACCTCCAATTAAAGATTTTCTTTGGATCTTTAGAATTTTTAAATACACAGTATAACGGGATAGGTCCTTAGTATTCAAAGGGTCTGTGGGGCTTCCAGAGCCGGCACTGCCTGTGGATGTGACCGGATGCATATGTCTTGCTCATTGTATAGTAGTTGTAGCAGGAAACACAGTTAAACTGCTTTCATGAAATAGTTAGACACCAGGTGCCACCCCTTAGACACTATATATGGGGCCCATACCTCTAACCCTCCTGGATCCAGCGAGACAGTCCCATTTTTGGCATCCATGCGACAGAGCTGATTACAGTAATAATGCAGAGAGCCGGCAGCTCCCTGTATTATCCCTGTGCTTCTGCTGTGTGTGTGGCAGAGCCCACAGGTGTGATGTAGTGATGTTATCCCTACCTGCCGGCTTCACTACTACACAGAACAGAAGGGGAGAAGGGGGAACTGCACCATGGGAGGGGGGCGAGGAAAGGTAAGTATATGAGTTTATTATTTTCCTTTGGCGGCACAATTAGAGAGGCGCTGCTGGGAGGGTGACAATATGAGGGGGAGCTGCTGGGGGTAACACAATAAGAGTAGGAGCTGTTGTATGAGGGAAGCTGGGGAGCTGGTGGGAGGAACACAATAAGAGAGAGATAGCTGTTGAGGGGGCCAGTATGAGGGGGAGCTTCAGGAGGGCATAATAAGAGTGGAGTACAATACGAGGGGAAGCTGCTTGGAGCAACACAATAAGAGGGGAAGCTGAAGAGGGGACACAGTATGAGGGGGAGCTGTTGGGGGTCACAATAAGATGGAGCACAATAATAGGAGGAGTTGCTGGGAGGGAGACAATACGAGGGGGAGTTGCTGGGGGGGGGACACAATAAGTGCAGGAGCTGTTGTGGGGGACACAGTATGAAAGAAGTGCAATAAGAAGGGGAGCTTCTGGGAGTAACACAATAAGAGGGGGGTGCTGAGGGGCAGCTGCTGGGGGACACAGTAAGAGTGGAGTACAATAAGAGGAGGAGCTGCTGGAGGCACAAAATGAGGGGGCCTGGGGGGCTTAGTATCAGAGGGGCTACAATGTGACAAGGAGCAGCGAGATGGAGGCCACTAAGTGGGAAATTATACTTTGTGGGGGTAGAGAGAGGGGCAGAGCAAAAGTCGTGACTTAAAGCAAAAAAATGTTTTAGCAGTGCACAGCATCTTTTTTCTCTCTGCTTTGAAATTTGGGAGGTAGGATGGGGTCTTCTGCTTCCAGTTCTATAAAATCTATAAATTCTTGCATCCATTGGCGCCTGATTATATCCTGGGACCACTTTTTAGCCACAGTGGGTCCCCTGACCCCCGGCACTTTGGGGTGGTCAGCCACCTCTTCGCCTCTTATCAAGCATGGTGCAATGCATTGTATAGTGGCTTTGCTTGGTATTGCAGTTCAACGCTATAAACTGAACCAGAACATGTGTCAGACACATGTCCTAGACCACCCGGCAGCTATAATATCAGAACTGTGAGAAGAAATTGTAGTAACATAGGTGGGCACTAGATGGCAGTATTATACGTCTCCTATTTAGAGAAATGTGTGGAATGTGCGGAATATATTATAACTATAATAATAATCTTTATTTATATAGTGCCATCAAATTCTGTATGGAATTATCCCATTTCTATCCCTTTTATCAGGATCGTCAGTGCCAGTTTTATTAATCAGTTACAATACGATATTAGTGAAATTACACACTGATTACATAGATTTCATAGAATTTGTAAAGTTTAAGTGGTTTACCCAGAACAAAAAACCTATAGCATAGTCCTAATATAGTATGTATACTCTCAAGGATCCCAAGGATGATTAGACATTCAGTACATTCTAAGAATTCATTCAAGGATTTATTAAATTCCGTGACTTTGGTCTTCAAGTGACACTGTAGACTTAGTTCACATTGGGGGTCATTTACTAAGGGCCCGAATCGCATTTTTTCCGGCGGCTTACCCGAATTTTTCCATTTTGCGCCGATTTTCCCTGAATTGCCCCAGGTTTTTGGCGCACGCGATCGGATTGTGGCATGCACGCGCCGGAAATCGGGGGCGTGGCCGAACGAAAACCCGTCGGATTCGGAAAAACTGCTGCATTTAAAAAAAAAAAAAGGGTCGCTGGACACGCGCTTACCTTCACCCAGCAACGGATCATGAACTCCGGCGGACCTCGGCAGACTTGAGCGCAGCAGCGACACCTGGTGGACGTCGGAGGAACTGCATTAGTGAATCCCCGGAAGACCCAAATCCACCGCAGAGAACGCACTGCTGGATTGTGAATGGACCGGGTAAGTAAATCTGCCCCATTGTCTTTAAAGCATAATGAAATATTTGGATTTCAGTTATCAGCGTGTGCATGAGGAGTAACACTATTCAGTACTTTTGCAGTTATTCTCTCTGCAGGATTTATCTTAGGGCTCTGTTCACACTATATATAGCTTCCGTGTTTTTTTGCACCCTATTTGTCATTTTATTGCGCCTCTTTGCAGATGTTTGCGTCTGATTTATTATACTATTGCGCCTATATGGGTGCTAATAATTTTTGAAAATTTGTGCCTAATAAGGCGCAAAAACAACCCTTTGTCAAAGAGCCAAAACGAAAAAGACAGATGAGGTGCAAAAAATAGACTTAGAACAGGCGCAAAAAGGGCGCAGCGAAGGGGGAAATGAGATAAATGACCCCCAATGTGATTTTTAATGCCATCAGTTAGACAGTCATCCTTTATTCATCCATTTTTTGACAGGAAAATATGACGGTGGCTGCGGTGTCAGTATAAGATTTTACATCTGTTTTTGAGTACTCACCTCTGGCGCTCACCCCTTCCGCTGTCCTCTTCTCCCCCGGCTCATCTTCTTGGCTCAGTTTCTGGCAGTGCGTCCGTGCTCTCTGTCCACATGCACATACCCGGCGTGACGTCATCAGACGTCAAATTGGGGCACATTTACTTACCCGGTCCATTCGCGTTCCAGCGGCGGCTTCTCAGACGAGGATTCGGGTCTCCCCACGATTCATGGAGGTCCTGCGCCCGATGTCCACCAGGTGTCGCTGCTGCGCCGAAGTCCGCCGAGGTGCCCCGGAGTTCATCGTCTTCATTGTGGTGCATGTGAGTATGGCCCGTGCGACCAATTTCTTTTCTTTAAATGCGGCGGTTTTTCCGAATCCGTCGGGTTATCGTTCGGCCACGCCCCCCGATTTCCGTTGCGTGCATGCCAGCGCCGATGCGCCACAAACCGATCGCGTGCGCCAAAATCCCGGGGCAATTCAGGGAAAATCGGCGCAAATTGGAAATATTCGGGTAACACGTCGGGAAAACGCGAATTGGGCCCTTAGCAAATGACCCCCATTGTCTGCAAGCGGGCAGAGAGCATAGAGCGGGCACCTCTGCCCGCACTGCCGGGAAGCCAGAGCTGAATCAAGAAGACGAGGCGGAGGAGAAGAGGACGCCAGGGGCGAGTACTAAGTTTATTATTTTATAATAAAGGGGCACTGCTGGCCATTTCTTTAATTGGGGGCTCTGCTGGACATTTTATTTTTGTAAAGGGGGGCTCTGCTGGATATTTATTTTTAAAGGGGGATCTGCTGCACATTTTATTGATGAGGCTGGACATTTTATTAAAGATTAGTTACTGTATTTCCCACCCTAGGCTTATACTCGAGTCAATAAGTTTTCCCATTTTTTGTGGCAAAAATAGGTACCTCAGGCTTATACTTGAGTATATACGGTACATTGATAGATGAGGTAGATAGAGGTGTATAGGGGAGATAGAAGAAATTATAGACATGAGATAAAGATCAATATTCATCATAATAAATCACAAAAAGTGACAGTAACTGACAAGTCCTCACTTATATTCCATTTCTTTACGTTTATCATCTGTTTTTTCTTTTTTTTATAAATAATGGAAATTCTGACTGTAGCTCCTGGCGCTTTCGGAAGGTAAAATACTGATGAGGTGGTGCCGTAACCTGTATATGTCGCCCTCCAGCATTTCTCTGGCATCTCATGGATTTCTATAAACAGAAGCTGCAGCATCATCTTTCAGTTTATGGTTTTTGAGGTAATTTACTGTATGATGGGTCCATGCAGTGGTAGTGGAGGGAAAGCAGCGGCTCTATTTTCTGTAGGGATAAACATGCATTGTTTGTATTGAGGAATGTATTATTATATATCGCCAGCGGAGGGCGCAATTCACCCACATTATATCAATGCTGGATGGTACGGCTCCTGTATATAGCGCTATGCTTCAGGTGACTCCACTTTACTTAAAGGAAACCTACCACTTAGTAAGGCAGGGGTAAGCTGTAAGTACCGAGCACCAGCTCAGGGTGAGCTGGTGCCGGTACTTACTTTCGTTAGTGTTAAAACCGCGGTATCGCGGTTTTAACACTTTTTAAACTTTAGGGCAGAAGACACTTCGGCGCTGCGTGCGCACGATCGTGCGCGCGCCTCCATAGGAAATAGCGCCTTCTGCCCTAAAGTTTAAAAAGTGTTAAAACCGCGATACCGCGGTTTTAACACTAACGAAAGTAAGTACCGGCACCAGCTCACCCTGAGCTGGTGCTCGGTACTTACAGCTTACCCCTGCCATACTAAGTGGTAGGTTTCCTTTAATTTGAACAATTTGTGTTTCCTTTAAAGGGGTTTTCCCACGAATCAAAGTTAGGCCCTATCCACAGGATGAGTGATGAGACCCCACAGATCACAAAAATGAGGGGTCCCAGTTACCACAGTGGGACCCATCGTTGCTCCTGGAGGGTAATGGAGCAGACGGCCGCGCATGACCATTCTGCTCCATTAATCTCTATGGAGCTGACGGAGATCGCTGAACGCGGTGGTCCCAATTTCCATCAGCTCCATTGAGATGTATGGAGCAGAACGGTGCATAGGGCCTAACTTTGATTTGTGGGAAAACCCCTTCAAAACGTAAAATTACTATAGATAACAAATGATGATACAATGCCCCAAGTATCTACATTGTCCATCGTCCACCATCATTTCTCAAATGTTTCTCAAAAGTTGTAAGAATATGGGATTTTAAGTCTATGGGGGTCATTTATTAAGGGCCCGATTCGCGTTTTCCCGACGTGTTACCCGAATATTTCCGTTTTGCGCCGCTTGTACTTAAATTGCCCCGGGATTTTGGCGCACGCGATCGGATTGTGGCGCATCGGCGCTGGCATGCGCGCGACGGAAATCGGGGGGCGTGGCCGAACGAAAACCCGACGTATTCGGAAAAACCGCCGCATTTAAAAACCGAAAAGGACCGCTTACCTTCACCTGGTCCAGCTCGGTGCATTCCGGCGCGATGAGTTTACTTTCAGCGCAGCAGCGCCACCTGGTGGACGGCGGAAGAACTACCTTATTAAATCCCGGCCGGACCCGAATCCAGAGCGGAGAAGCCGCCGCTGGAACGCGAATGGACCGGGTAAGTAAATTTGCCCCTATATTGTGGAAATCCACTGTAGGGTTAAACTGTCTTGCAAAAAGGGTAATTTGCCAACCAATATAATGCATGCCATGAAATATCAATATCTATAACATGCTGCATGCAGATAAGACACAGTGTACAATCTGCTCAGCTCCTCCTGCTCTATAACATGCTGCAGATAGGACATTATGTACAATGTGTTTAGCTTCTCCTGCTCTATAACATGCTGCCTGCAGATAGGACACTATGTACAATCTGCTCAGCTCCTCCTGTTCTATAACATGCTGCAGATAGGACATTATGTACAATCTGCTCAGCTCCTCCTGCTCTATAAGATGCTGCCAACAAGTAGGACACTATATATAATCTGCTCAGCTCCTTTTGCTTTATGACACACTGCAAAAAGATTGTACATAGTGTCCTATCTTCTCATCCTCTCATACTCTATAACAGTGGTGGTGAACCTATGGCACGGGTGCCAGAGGTGGCACTCAGAGCCCTTTCTGTGGGCACTCAGGCCATTGATCCCAAGACAGAGCTCACCAAACAGGACCAAATTCACCAAATCTTCCTGCAGACCCAGGCAATTTAAGAGATGCTACAATCAGTGCTATTTTAAAACGACACTTCATTGGATGTTGGGAACTACTGTAAAAGTGAGAATGTGTTGATAGAACTGCAGTATCTTTGTAGGTCATCCTACTGGACCCTACATTCTTACTGTACAGAGAGACCCTGGAGAGAAGCTAGTGTGCCCTCCTTCGTTCAACTGTATTATTGGCCTCAAGGGGCCGGTACGATTGATAGATGTTGAAGGGCAGGTAGCAATAAGTTACTGCTTAAAATTCAATGTTGGCACTTTGCGGTAATCAGGTGGATTTTGGTTATAGTTTGGGCACTCGGTCTCTTAAAGGTTCGCCATCACTGCTCTATAACAACCTACTACAGATAGGACACTATGTACAATGTACTAAGCTCCTCCTGTTCTATAATATGCTGTCTGCAGCTAGGACACGGTAGAATTTATTCAGATCCTCCTTCTCTAAAACATGCTACCTGCAGATAGGACACCATGTACAATCTGCTTCTTCTGCTCTATATTATGCTGCCTGCAGATAAGACACTATATGCAGTCTTCTAAGCTGATCATGCTCAATAACATGCTGTCTGCAGATAAGACACTATATGCATTCAGCTCATCCTGCCCTATAACATGCTGCCTGCAGATAGGACACTATGGGCCACATTTATCACTTTTGTGCGCCTAAGTGTAGTAGTTGCGCCTAAATTCGGGCGCACTGTTTTGCTAGAATTATCACAAGCTACAACCATCTGTGATAAGTATATTTTCTGCCTCTTATTAATCACTTTAGTTTAGGCGCAGTTTAGGCGCAGTTTAGGCGCAATGATAGATTCGGGCACTTACATGTCATCCTGCTACAAGCTCCTCTCTGCTTCTCCCACAGCCCAGAATGAAGATAACACTCACAGCAGCACCCAGGTGTGTGACACCCAGCACCCAGTGACCTCCTCAGCAGCACCCAGGTGTGTGACACCCAGCACCCAGTGACCTCCACAGCAGTGGCTTCTCCTGGAGGGGATCCCCCAGTGCTGGTCTCCTGCTGCACCCCTGTAATTCTGCACAATATCCCCCTCAGACACTGTGCAGAATTACATGGGGGACACTTGTATGTCGTATCTGCAACATTCTGCAAGCTTCTGCAAACTTGTGCAAACTTCTCTTGCTCTTGCTGTGAGCTCAGGTTTTGCAGAATATTTTGTAAATAGAAAGTGATGAACTGTAAATAGTCTGCAGCTTCTGTCTGTAATGTATCTAATTGTATCTATTATATGTTCTAGTGTCTGGCTGAGCTTTGCTGCTAGAAATGAGCTCTTCTGCAAAGGGGCTCAGTGCTTTCTTCTCAGATAACGCCACCTTCGGGCTGGAGTGTTTTTGCGCCCGTTTTTGCGCCTAAATGCAAAAGTCGCCGTGATGAATATCATTAGGCGCAGCAAAACATCTGGAATTGAACGATAGATGAGGGAAAGGTGGTTATTTTAGCTGCGTGGCTAATTTGACGTTTAATCGCAAAAATGGCGCAAAAACGGTGCGCCTAAACGAAAAGGCGCAAAAGCAACAGAAAATACAAGTGATAAATGTGGCCCTATGTGCATTCTGCTCATCCTGCTCTATAACATGCTGTTTGCAGAGAGGACACTATACAATCTGCTCAACTCCTTCTGCTCTATAACATGCTGCCTGCAGATAGGACACTATGTACAATCTATTCCTCTTCCTATCACATTTGCCCTAGTTATACTGTCAACCCCTGAAACCCCAAGAAAATACCTTGTTTCCTCCACAGTATTACAAGTATTACACGTGTACATGCAGACCGGTCCTAACATCAGTTTTTCTGGACAAGTTTTATTCTCCATAATAAACTGTACCAAGGTTACATGTCCAGGCTCTTCCCTTCCCTCTGGATGACAGATGATGCCATTGCTGGTGTAATCAGCCCTTACAATGTCATTAGCTTCAATAGAATCCATTGATTAATGGAGCTGCAGAATGTTTGCATTTAAATGAATAAACAATTAAAGGAAACCTACCATAAGGAATCTACCATTAGAAGTAGATCTGATGGTAGATCCCTCCTCCTGCCTCTGCCCTAATCTGTCATTTAATAATCCTGGAACCTAAACTAACTTGTTAAACTTTATTCTAGTAATATGTAAAGTAACTGCAGAGGCTACTGGGGCGTGTACTAACCTGGCCGGGCACTGGGAGCTAAGGCTAGTCCACGCCCCAGTAGCCTCTGCAGGTAATTTGCATATTACTAAAATAAAGTTTAAGAAGTTACATTTGGTTACGGGATTATTAAATTACAGATTAGGGCAGAGGCAGGAGGAGGAATCTACCATCAGATCTACTTCTGATTCCTGATTCCTCATGGTAGGTTTCCTTTAACATGAATACTGAGTGTCATTACGACCAACAGCATAACTAGTCATCGCGGGATCCTAACCACAAACTATAAGGGGTCAGATAAGAAGGGGCCCGCTGTTTTGAACACCTCTCTTATCTTTTCGCCTCACTTGATTACAGAATTGTAGAGTGTGTGTGTATGTATATGTGTATGTATCATATATATATATATGATGGTAAGATATTTGTGTTCAAAACACCACATTCTCTGCCTTCTTCTATTAATAATCGTAGCATTCCACCATTAAGAGTCATTAGCTCCACCTAGTGGTGACAGAGTTGCAGAAAATTCGGATTTCACATTCAAAGAATTGACATGTTCCACGTACATCAGCCTGATTTCCACCTATAGAACTGACACATATGAAACGTAGGCACCAAACTTTTGGTTGCTACAAAGTATCAATGTGTGTAAAATGTAACAGACGAGAGTCAAGCTGCAGATGTCACAGATGATGCTGAGATCAGATAATGTGGTAGTGCTCTATCCACCCCAGGGAGTTTTTGGTCTATGGACAGATTATCATGATCCATATGTTGTCTGTAGGGAAAAATCACTAATACATGGATAATTAGAAGTTAATAGATAAAGGGGCATTATGCTCATGTTAAACTATCACTAATTTCAAATCTAGCGGGTAACTTGTTGATCAGTACAGTTCACAAAAAGCTGATGGCTCAGTATAACACTCCTTTAAGTGGAGTGTACCGGCAGTTTTGACCATACAAAGCCGCAGACAGTGTTATGTGTTACAGTGATCTATGTAACCATACCTTTTTGTATGTTATTAGTAGTAACGGAACTATGAAAAATACATTTACTGTTTAGGATTGTAGCTTGACTTGATGCACTCCTGTGTGAGATCTTACAGCACAGCCCTTGCCCTCTGCTCAAGCTAAGAGCTGTAGCAGGCTTCTGGTCACATATTACAGCAGAGGGAATAAGCTGTTTAAAAACAGACATCATAGAACACAGCAGTGTAAGGATATACCACAGTGCTCCAAGTCCAGCTACAAACCTAGAATATTAATCAGTATTTCACAGTCTCGTGGCTATCTGTCTACACCTGAATACTGGAGTAATTTTCACATGAAATGCCATGTACCACATATATGGAAGAATATAGATGATTTTTAGGCAGTTTTCACACTTGTCCAAGTTGAGGGCGTGTCCTAGGTAGAAGGAGATGTGGTCCCACAGAAAATACCTTGTGCGCCAGCAAATTCAATTTGTGCGCCAGATATTTCAATATTGGGGAACTGCAAACTAGTCCAACTAATAGTAGGTGAACAGTACAACTCCACCAGTCTTCTATTGCATCGGACAAATTATCCAGTATCAGACACAATAATTAATCTGGCGCAGCATAGATATGTCTAGTTCTGCTCTGCACTGGTCTAAAGACCCACACATTAAAAAATCCCCCCACTGTCAGCAGCTTTGAATTCCTACTGGTAGACTCCCCCTTAAGCGGATCCATTGTCAGTTTGATAAAAAACAAAATTCAGCTGAAATGGGTGTTTCTAACCACTTAGGTGAACACAGATTAGAGATAGACCCCGAGCTGTCAGGATGCTTTACTGATGGAGTTCTCTGCACAAGAGTGTAACTAACCTGCAGTGAGTGTGATAAGAGGCATTTACAGAAGAGAATCCATTCAAAATGTTTACTAAGAACCTAATAGGTAAATGAATTTCACCTGAAATTAGATACTCAGCAATGGTAAAACAAAAGTGTACATACCGTAGTCACTACTAGACATAAGGAAACCATACAGAAGAAATATAGGTCCTACAATTTAATAGCAAATAGTGAATAGGGCAGTATATAGTGTATGATAATTGTGTGTATAGGATTGTGTGCAGGCGGTCCTCTACTTAAGAACACCCGACTCACAGACGACCTCTGGATGTTGGTAAGTTACTGTACTTTAGCCTTAGGCAACAATAATCAGTAACATGCACTCACCGGACACTTTATTAGGTACACCTGTCCAACTGCTCGTTAACACTTAATTTCTAATCAGCCAATCACATGGTGGCAACTCAGTGCATTTAGGCATGTAGACATGGTCAAGACAATCTCCTGCAGTTCAAACCGAGCATCAGTATGGGGAAGAAAGGTGATTTGATGCCTTTGAACGTGGCAGGTTGTTGGTGCCAGAAGGGCTGGTCTGAGTATTTCAGAAACTGCTGATCTACTGGGATTTTCACGCACAACCATCTCTAGGGTTTACAGAGAATGGTCCAAAAAAGAAAAAACATCCAGTGAGTGGCAGTTCTGTGGGCGGAAATGCCTTGTTGATGCCAGAGGTCAGAGGAAAATGGGCAGACTGGTTCGAGCTGATAGAAAGGCAACAGTGACTCAAATCGCCACCCGTTACAACCAAGGTAGGCAGAAGAGCATCTGTGAACGCACAGTACATCGAACTTTGAGGCACATGGGCTACAGCAGCAGAAGACCACACCGGGTGCCACTCCTTTCAGCTAAGAACAGGAAACTGAGGCTACAATTTGCACAAGCTCATCGAAATTGGACAGTAGAAGATTGGAAAAACGTTGCCTGGTCTGATGAGTCTCGATTTCTGCTGAGACATTCGGATGGTAGGGTCAGAATTTGGCGTCAACAACATGAAAGCATGGATCCATCCTGCCTTGTATCAACGGTTCAGGCTGGTGGTGGTGGTGTCATGGTGTGGGGAATATTTTCTTGGCACTCTTTGGGCCCCTTGGTACCAATTGAGCATCGTTGCAACGCCACAGCCTACCTGAGTATTGTTGCTGACCATGTCCATCCTTTCATGACCACAATGTACCCAACATCTGATGGCTACTTTCAGCAGGATAATGTGCCATGTCATAAAGCTGGAATCATCTCAGACTGGTTTCTTGAACATGACAATGAGGTCACTGTACTCAAATGGCCTCCACAGTCACCAGATCTCAATCCAATAGAGCATCTTTGGGATGTGGTGGAACGGGAGATTCACATCATGGATGTGCAGGTGACAAATCTGCGGCAACTGTGTGATGCCATCATGTCAATATGGACCAAAACCTCTGAGGAGCTTCCAGCACCTTGTTGAATCTATGCCACGAAGAATTGAGGCAGTTCTGAAGGCAAAAGGGGGTCCAACCCGTTACTAGCATGGTGTACCTAATAAAGTGGCCGGTGAGTGTATATCACAGGCGTCTGTAATGAAGCTTTATTGCTAATCCTGGTTCTTATGACAATCCAACATTTTTAAGACCCAGCTGTCACAGAGACCAAAAAAAAATTGGCTGGGGCTGCAATTCTAAAATACACAGTTTAGACTTGCATACAAATTCAACTTAAGAACAAACCTACAGAACTTATCTTGTACGTAACCCGGGGACCGCCTGTATTGATGTCACGACCTGTATTTCTGTAGTTCTGTCTTAGTGTTCAGTCATTGACAGGCAGCATAGAGTAAATCTTGAATTTCTACAATGAGACTTTGGGGGTCATTTATCTTCATTTCTCTTCCTGTTTTTTCTGTCTTTTTTTGGGGACCTTTTGAAATGTCCGCAGGAATTTTTTTTTTTCGTCAGTAAGACACATTTATCTTCTATTTCAGATGTTCTAAAAGTCACAAATTGTCTAGAATTTGCGACTTTTATTTGGCGCATAAAAAAAACTCCAGATGAAAGCATACTTAAGGAAAACTTAGAAAATGGAAAGAAATGACTTGAGACAATTGTGCGACATTTTTGAGACATTTGTATCAAATGTCTCAAAAAGAGATCTGAGAAAAAAATTCATATAACACAAGGAAAAAGTGAAATTGATAAAAAGAAGCAGAAGGAAAAAAAACTAGCCAAAACAAACAGAGATAAGTTAAATGACCCCTTTGAGTCTGTAATGAAGCAAAGAGTTAAGCTTCTTCTCGTAGTCAGTGAGAGCACCCGGGCGCACATCCTGGTATTTTCAGCTCTTCCTTTGCCGTTTCAGCTTCTCCAGCCATTTGCACCCTGTAAACATGTCGCCCTCGACACCCCCACCGCTCGCCTTATTCCAGCTGATTGCGTTCTCCCCACTAAGTGCAGCAGTAATTATACAGGACTCTCTATAAGACTGGGGGGTGATTGTGCCTAAATGAATACATTGAACGTTAGGACTATATAAAGACTTCTAGGCAAGATGAGATTGATCTTAATCAATCACATTCATCATGACAAAGGCCGTGATTTCACATTTGTCCGTTTCTCTAATGTGTTTGTTTTAGCGAGTCGAGGGCCATTCATTCACTTTAGTAGCTGTGATGATAATTCTAGCTTTATTTCAATGTCAGTGCGAGGCATAGTCATACATTAAGTCTCATCCTGTTCATTATTAAGGAGCTACTGCAAAAGTAAGGTTATAAAATACGGAAAGAAAAATTTTAATGCCATCGTTTTTACATTTTTATGCAGGGGTGTGGCTTATGGGTGGACACAGAAGGAGGACACACCTCCACTCAGGAACCGTATGGGGCACATGCAAACTGCACTCATTTTTCTACTGTTTTGTGTCAGCAGTTTTATGGTTGGCAAAAGAAAACTGCAAACAATCTGATTCTACTGTGTTTTTCCCTAATAATTAAAGGGGTATTCCCACGACAACAAGTTTTTCTTATATGTACTCAGGATAATAAAATAAGATTCTCAATAAAATAACATTAACAAAAATGTCCAACCTGTCTCTGGTGTACACAATTTCAGTTGCCCCTAGCCACAACCCAGTAACTTCTGACTTAGGGTCGGACACCATCTTGGATGAGATTGTGCAGATGAGATTTATGTCTGTCTCTGCTGTGTGTAACGTAGCCACGCCCCCAGCATGGAGCTCAGAGACACTGACTGATCACTTCCTGTCAGGTGATGGTGAGCAGAGAGAGGCTGCAAATCTACAAGGAGATAAGTGATCCGGGGGAAGGGGGAGACAGGCACATATCTGTGAGATGTAGCAGAGCTCACAGTGTAATAGTGTAAAAATCTGTCAGCCTATGTGTAATCTCATGCATCTCTGATCTGTCTCATCTCTCTCTTTCTATGTGTCAGTGTATTAGTACAGAAGCCAGATGAAAGTGTATTTACACCTGTACCCTGATAATGTAACCACATTGTCACCCCACAAAACTAGATGGGTCATAAAGTGTCCCACTGTAGAATCAGAGGATCCTCCGGTGGGCCCAGGCTCCAACCTCATACAAGACCACACAGATACCGCATCAGACAATCTAATTTTATGACTAGTAGGATCTATTTAATAAGAGATGGCAAAGCTGGATCTCTAGACTAATTTCATCAGGTGTGTGAATAAAAAAACAAAGAGCCCATCACCTAATGACAAGACTCCATATCTTCTATACTGTATGTTGTTTTGAATCAATGTTTTTCCTCGGAATCTCAGAATCAATTGTTATAATCCATGTTTCGCGAGATTAAACTGTCCCGGAGGAATGTTATCTAACCGCAGAGACAAATGGCAAGATTAATAATAAGTTATGCTTAATGGCAATCTGATTGTGCTAATGAATTTTAAATTCAGGGTAATAACCTGAGTCTTATAGAGGCTGGATCTGGGAAAATGGAATTACAGCTCAGAGAAGGAATTACCCGAGACTCGAACACAAACCCATATTGTATTGCTGGTTAGTACAATGATATAAGACTACATAACTCAATGATATCAATGCGACTACACTGCTGTTTTATAGATATGTCTTCCCTCACCTTTCTTCTTGGAGATGTCCAGATGTGTCTCATGAGATGAGCAGCTTCTCAAGATAATACAGATTTGTGATATGCAGTTTCCAAGTGATTGTATAGTGAGTTGCACACGGTTATACCTAGTGGGGGTCATTTACTAAGGGCCCGATTCACGTTTTCCCGACGTGTTACCCGAATATTTCTTCTGAATTGCCCCGGGATTTTGGCGCACGCGATCGGATTGTGGCGCATCGGCGCTGGCATGCACGCACGGAAATCGGGGGGCGTGGGCGAACAAAAACCAGACGGATTCGGAAAAACCACTGCATTTAAAAAAAAATAATAAAATGTGTCGTGAAACTTGCACTTACCTTCACAAGGTATAGGCCGGTGAATTTCAGGGCATTCCAGCGGGCCTCGGGGAAATTCAGCGCAGCAGCGGCATCTGGTGGACAGCGGAGGAACTACCTTAGTGAATCCCGGCCAGACCCGAATCCACCGCAGAGAACGCGGCACTGGATTGCGAATGGCCCGGGTAAGTAAATCTGCCCCAGTATGTTACCATATTGAATTCAGTGTCTTGAAATGTCAATTTTCTAAAGAGCTTAGCCACTTATAGAAAACATTAATAGGGTAAGTATGGTGGCTGAGTGGGTAGCACTTCTGCCTTGCAGCGCTGCGGTCCTGGGTTCTAATCCCACCCAGGTCAACATCTGCAAAGAGTTTGTATGTTCTCTCCGTGTTTGCGTGGGTTTCCTCTGGGTCCTCCTGTTTCCTCCCACACTCCAAAAACATACTGTTAGGTTGTTTAGATTGTGAGCCCCATGGGGACAGGGACCAATTTGTCATGCTTGGTGCAGCGCTGCGTAATCTGTAGGCACTATATAAATAAAGAATTATTATTAAGTATGAAGTGAACCCTTAAGCTCTCACCTACATTATACTGACGCTGATAAAGTTTCCAGGCCCTAAAGAATAAATCCAGTGACATGTTTGTTTTTTTCAGTATTGAAAATCTTAGTATGACATTGAAAACACTAGCAGGTACAGTTAAGACCTTATTCTATAGGTGCTGCATTACAACTCCAAAATTGCACATGGCTACAACACCGTTGGTTGGATGAGCCACTTTTGTCCACTTAAAAAAGTCGAAGCAGATCTTGTGATAGACCCTTCACATGAGCGCAGATCAATTTGTTATGTAGTCAACTACTGTATTTTTCAGTCTATAAGGCTCACAAAAAAATCCTTTGATTTTCTCTGAAATCAAAGGTGCGCCTTATAGTCCAGTGTGCCTTATATATGAAATGTACTTACAGAAAACAGCTGCCTTGAGCTGTGCACAGGTCTGCCACCTGCTGGTCATTCATCCTTATAATCAGGTGCTCCTTATAATCCGGTGCGCCTTCTACATGAACCTAGATGTTTTAGCAGGCATTTATTGATGGTGCGCCTTATAGTCCACTTTGTGCTTATTGCAGCCTATGAACAGGGAGCTTCATCCAGCACATACATTTCATGTGGGAGCTGCCCATTTGGCCCATGACAGTGTCCTAAATTAATGCTTCTTGTAGTTGGAGACCTTCCCACCATGAATAATCACAAGGCAGAAGGATGATCTAGGTCACCATGTTAATCTATCAGTAAATCGGAGAGCATAGCACAACTTCCAATTGACCTAAATTCACTGAAGATGAATGTGCCAACGGAGTGAAGTTTCTATTACATGTATAAGGATATGATTTGTAGTATACACAGTAATACAACCGCAGTGCGGGATCATGTTCTGTGTACCCAAGCCTCCCAGTAAGAGGAGGCAGCGTGTGGCGTGTCGGAGCAGGCCTAATTGTCGTGACGTCGGTGTGAGCCGTAACCGAAGAACAACAATCTGCCTCCACTCTGTAAATGACCATTTTATCTGGAACTTCTGATATAATTAGCTGATGAAGCCTGGATTTCAGGATTTGTCTTATTTCCCAAGCTACGGAGAGAGGAGTGAATCTGTACGTTGGTTCGAAAATTCAATGTAAATCTGCCATTTTTAAGCATTCAAGCATTACAGCCTTGCGGCCCTGGGAACCTGGGGTCAACTCCCAGGGTCAACATTTGCATAGAGTTTGTATGTTCTTTCTGTGTTTGCGTGAGTTTTCTCCGGGTCCTCTGGTTTCCTCCCACACTCCAAAACATACTGGTAGATTGATTAGGTTGTGAGCCCCATGGGGGACAGGGACTACGCAGGGACAAGCTCTGTGCAGCGCTGCGTAATCTGTGTGTGCTATATAAATAAAGGAGTCCCTGACTTGTAGGCTTTTTGTTCACATGCAATAAAGTTTATTGAACCATAAATAAAGGAGGAGGAGGAATTCTAGATTATGAAGAGGTAGGTCATGCCTTAAAGGGAACCTATAACCAGGTTGTACCCCACTAAATACTAGTTATGTCATGTAGTGTATGAAATGTCCTTTCTACAATTCCCTCTTTTATGTTAAATCTCCCCCAAAGTCAGACAAATATCACTCTTCTCATCCCATCATATTAATAATAAGAATTTTATCTTTCAGATCGCATCAAGTTTATGGTTCTGTGAGATGCAGAACTGGACATACAGACAGTTAAAAAATAGATGGGAGCTGGGAACTATAGATCTGCTACTGACATTTCCAACTATGTCTTTATCTATCTGTATCTCTGGTTCTTTATCTCACAAAGCCATAAGCCGCATCTGAAAGATGAGACACTTATGTTTAATATAACCCAAAAAGCTTGTTTCTAGGTGTTTTAGTACAGAAGACAATGGTTTCTAAAGTGACACTACCCCTGTACTACCACTAAACTTGACTCATCTCATGTGAAAATGGGATAAGACTCATATTTGCCTGACTTTGTGCAATCATTTTTACAGGTAAATTGGTAATATTTCACATAAAAGAGGGAAATCTACAAAGGTCATTTCATACTCTAACTGAGCGGACTTGTAATTTAGAGGGGTAAAATCTGGTGACAGGTCCACTGTAAAGAGGGGGGTAGAGCCCAGGTGACTCCCACCCCTTTGCCAGAACATGTTACTGACCCAAAATAATGTATAGCTATGTCTCTGTTCTCCTGACCTGACTGTTTATCTATATGTACCTTCCTGTGTGATGACCGCCCTGTACATCCCCTATCACTCAACACATATCATATCGAGGGGCGCCCATCCTTGAATTTGCAGCCTCATATATTGACTGCTTGCTTTATGTATTGTGTTGATTCAGCTTAATAAAAGCTTTTGTGCCTCCCTGCCGCCCTCATCCTGTAGGCCAGTGATGGCTAACCTTTTAGAGCCTGAGTGCCCAAACTTCAACCAAAAGCCGCTTATTTATTGCAAAGTGCCAGCGCAGCAATTTAAGCAGTACCGTATATACTCGAGTATAAGCCGACCCGAGTATAAGCCGAGACCCCTAATTTTACCACCAAAAACTGGGAAAAACGACTGACTCGAGTATAAGCCGAGGGTGGGAAATGCATTGGTCAAACCCCCCCAGTAGTATACAGCCTGCCAGCCCCCAGAAGAATACAGCAGCCCCTAGTAGTATACAGCAGCCCCCTGTAGTATACAGCAAGCCCCTAGTAGTATACAGCAGCCCCCATGTAGTATACAGCAAGCCCCTAGTAGTATACAGCAAGCCCCTAGTAGTATACAGCAAGCCCCTAGTAGTATACAGCAGTCCCTAGTAGTATACAGCAGCCCCCCTGTAGTATACAGCAAGCTCCTTGTAGTATACAGCAAGCCCCTTGTAGTATACAGCAGCACCACAGTAGTATACAGCAGCACCCCAGTAGTATACAGCAGCACCCCAGTAGTATACAGAAGCCCCCCAGTAGTATACAGCAGCCCCCCAGTAGTATACAGCAGCCCCCCAGTAGTATACAGAAGCCCCCCAGTAGTATACAGCAGCCCCCCAGTAGTATACAGCAGCCCCCCAGTAGTATACAGCAGCCCCCCAGTAGTATACAGCAGCCCCCATGTAGTATACAGCCTGCCCTTAGTAGTATACAGCCTGCCCTCAGTATGCCTAGCGAATAATAAAAAAAATAAACTTAATACTCACCCTCCGACGATACTCACCTTTGATGCTTAGTGGCGGCTCCCGGTCCTCGGCGGCGGCTCCTGGTCCTCGGCGGCGGCTTCTCTCTTCTATCTTCACGTGCCGGCAGTCGCGTCCATGCGACTTGCCGGCGGGCGCACAGTGCGATGCGGCGGTGTCGCCGCTGATGACGTCATCAGCGGCGACACCGCTACATCATATTGTGCGCCCGCTGGCAAGTCGCATAGACGCGACTGCCGGCACATGAAGAGAGAAGCCGCCGCAGAGGATCGGGAGCTGCCGCCGAGGACTAGGAGCCGCCGCCGAGGACCGGGAGCCGGATGGTGAGTATTAATTTTTTTTTTTTTTTATTAACTCGTGTATTTTTTTTTATTAACTCGTGTATAAGCCGAGATTAGGTTTTTCAGCACATTTTTTGTGCTGAAAAACTCGGCTTATACACGAGTATATACGGTAATTTATTTCTCCTTGTTCTTTGATAACTTTCAGCCTCGTTCAGCCTCCTAAAGACACCAATGCAGTTGAAAGGAGGAGGGCAAATTCCCCTATCATTGTAGGAAGATTCTGTAGGAAGATTCTTTGAGTCCTGTCTGGTGAACTTCATGCTGGGGTGATGGCCCGGGTGCCCACAAAAAGTGCTCAGAGTGCCGCCTCTGGCACCAGTGCCATAGGTTTGCCACCACTGCTGTAGGCTATGCCAATCTAATGTGTTCTGTGCCTTAAAGTGTAGCTACCCTTTCTGGTTTACAGAAATACCACTATTTCTGACCAATTTATGACATGTATCCTGTATTGCTCCGCAGGCTCTAATGGAATTCTCAGTTGTAACAAATCTGGAGGCTGGGCACTACACTGCACACATAAAGTAAAGGGAAAGTTGTCATTCATCTCTTTCCTTCACTTCAAAGTAGCATGGAATTATCCTATGGCCGTGCTCAGGGCCGGATTATAGGGTGGGCACAGAGGGCACGCGCCCCGGGGCTCCACCATATTTTGCGCCCAGGTGCTCCCACCAGCCTTAATCCGGCCCTGGGCATGCTAATCATTTATCCGCTATATTGTGCATATATTACTTTGTGACCTAGACTTTGACCAATTCAAACCAAAACATAGAATTGAGATTAGGCATCTCCTAATGTGATCCAAACTAGTAATTATACTGTTAATCATCCAAAATTATATCTCTGGTGAACACAACCAGCACCTATTAGAGGACAATGACATTCCAATAGCATGCCTTTAGGAGGTTTTGGCAACGATTGCAGATCCAAAGCTTTACATGACATCTCTACTTCTTCTTATTGCATGAAGATACAATGGGGGAAATTGTTGATCTACATTGCCTAAACTTCTGGCGTAAGTTGTCTAAAATGCCTTGCACTGCAATTATCACAGCTTTTTTGACACTTTCCCGACTATGGGAGCATGGCAACTACAAAAGGGGTGTGGTAGGGTGGAGAATAGCCTGTGCACCAAAAAAATATAAGAATCTATGGCACATTATGGTGCCACCTAAAAGACTAGTGTTGTCTTGCTCTACACTGAGAGGCCCTGGGACACATTGACAAATTCCCTCCCATATATGTGTTTTATATTGTAGGTTGGAGGATGGGTATTTTTTTCCTAAAATAATATTTTCTATCACTGGCTAACCCTACTAACCCTTTACCCAAGCAGCAAGGGTGCAACATTGAGTTTGCTTCCAATGACTTTGTAATGCTCTTTCGACCCTATATTTGACCATTGTAAGAAGGGTTGAATATTTTTGTCAAATTTGTTCATTGCCCCCTGTTTCCAAATCAAAGGAGACAAAAGCAGAAGGGTATATGTTACGTTAGAGAAAGAATGGTTAGATAGAAAACTTTCTGTTATCTGCAGCAGCCTCTGCATGCTGGTTTAGGTACTCCTCCTTCCTTCCTTGAGTCATAATTTCCATATGATTTTTAAGGCCACATGTAACTGGATGTTTCTCTAAGCTGGCAATGTCTTGGGACACCAAGACTGATTTGGGTGGGTTAAAAACTTTTTAGGAGAGAGGAGGAGGAGGAAAAGAGTCTGGTGGGAGGAGACAGAAGCAAATTTCTCTGATTTACTGTATATTACATTGTTTCTTATATTTGATTGTGCTTTTGGTTTATGCAAAGTTAGTTGAAAGTTACTAACTGTTTTAAGAGTTAAGAGGATAGCAAAATTCTAGATAAACTAGCCATTCTGATTGAGTAGGGTCACCAATCGATTTTCCTTTCCTACGTCACATAAAATGTCACATTCTCCTCCTGGCACCGGGTGCATTTCACAATCTCTGCTGTTATTAGTACAGAGCACGATGCCCCAGTTACATGCGACTGCCTTAATGAGTAGATGTTGTATATACAGGGATTACAAGCCGTCATTATCATTATCGTAAGGGTTTATGTAAATACAGATTTATCACTGAGTAATGAAGTTATGCAAGGTACTAACATCCTCAGTGTGTTGTATCATCAGCATTTCCAAGACCTCTGCATCCTGTGAGGGAAAAGTCACATTCTGTAAATTGGTTTGAATTTTCCTTATAGTATAAATTACGAAATTTGAACAATGAAGGGGGGGGGGGATTTATCATATGCTGATGCTTGTGTGCTGGTGTATGATGAAGCCCAGGGGCGTAACTACAGCGGTAGCACCAATACCAGCCGCTATGGGGCCCGCAGTGTCAGGGGGCCCCGTCCTCACGACCTGACAATATAAAGAACGGAGGATGTGCACCATTATATCTATATTGTACTGCACATGTCCAGCATAATATGTATATAACATATACTGTGATGTATATATGCAGTATCTGTGATGTGTATTTGGTGTCTGTATACAATGTATGTGAGTATGTTGCATACGGCACTGTACGTATGTGTATGCTATGTGTGCACATGAGTGTATTTATATGTGATTGTAACTCAAATGTGTGAGTATACTAATATGTATATTTTGTATATTATGTATATTTTAAGTGGGATGGGGGGGTCTCATAAAGTAGCCTGCTAAGGGGCCCTGTCTCTCCTAGTTACGCCACTGATGAAGCCCCTGCTCCTGGGGCACCGCCGGATATATCAGGAGGCTCCTGTCTCCTAATGAATCCGATGGCTGGGCTGCCTCATGTACAATTCTATGCCAGGCCCAGACCAGTGGTGCATCATAATACAGGTGATTGGGACAGTAGCCCAGGGCACAAGTCTTCTAAAGTGCCCATGGCCACCCAAACCACTTACCAAATTTTAGACTCACCAATCAAACCCAAGGACCTTCACCCATCAAACCGCCCTCCAAAGATTGAAACAGGCAGAATGAACACATCCTCTATTCCCCAAAAAGCTTTATTCTAGTACCATATAAAGGAAGTGAGTTCTGGACTTGTAGCCCAGGGCCCATGGCAGTCTTAATCCGCCCCTGCCCCATGGCTATACTGACTACGCACTCCATCAGCTGCCAAACCGCCCACTGGCCATGGAGGTGGCATTAATTGGGAAATAATCCGAATGCCTGGTGGTCCGATACTAATTAGTGAACAAAAACCTGGCAGTCAAACCCTGATAATTCTTCCCCATTGTACCCATTCGATCCAGTGATGAGTACAAATGTGTATGTCCTCCTAGTGAGCAGGGTGCTGAGGGACGCACATGCTCAGTCATGCCTGGTTTCTGCATAGTAATCCACTGCAGAACAGCCAATAGAATAAGCTTCCTGTCCTGCTTGTCAGGACAGTATCAGAGCCTTTGTATGACAGCATAGCATAGAACACACCTTGCACAAGAGACATAAGAAAGGGCTGTATTGTCAGCTGCATGTGGGCACAACTCTGTCACTATCCTATCCCAAAAAAGCAATAAGATTGAGCAAATTCTTCTGCATTTTGGCTATTGTATCATTTTTATTTCATGATGGCGGAGAGAGAGACAATAAATTCTGTGTTGCTTTCACAGTAACTCGCAGACAGTTGCTTGACATGTTAACTAGAGATGAGCAGATCCAATGTTTGGGTTTGGGGTTCGGGTTCGGCCGTGTGACGCAGATATAATGCCTGATCGCTGGACGAACAGCCAGTCTAGCAAATTGACATCCCTAGCTTATAGCTGCCTTTTAGCCCTCTCTACTGTATACCAAACAATTTCATTCAATGATGACAAAGGATTATGACAATAATGAGGGATTGACACAAAAATACATGTTAATGGGTGCATTATGCATGCCCCTCAGCTGGGGACATGAGGTCCTAAAACTAATGTTCTGAAACCATCGTGCCAGTTGTCTCTGGTTAAAGCTCCGTAACCGCCAAGTTCATTGCCTCTGTGTGAGTAAAAATAAGTCAAGTTCAATCCTTCTGATTTGGAAAAACATTTCACCCAACCTCCGCTGGTGCCTTTTACACATACATAACATGCCTGGCATCACATTTACAGACGTGATCACTTTAAGAGTCCATGGAGTTGTAATGTATATGGTGTTACATTACAGAGCAGTTAGAGGAATTAGCTGGAGGTAAAATATAACCTGGCATTAGGAGTCCAGGGAATAATTGGTTCTTTGTTTCAGGGAAAGGTTACAGCATTGGCACAGATGTGCTGGATAAGAGGTGCCAAGGCAAACATGACACAACACGTAATTGTGTGTTTTTATTATTTACCTGTGGATAAGGTGCGTTTGTTGGAATTATGATGCGTTGCTATAGCTGCTGATACTTTCATTACGCTGCTTCATTTTACTGGCTGCCATACAGGGGATATAGGCGTCACATTCCTGCCAGTGATGATAACTGCGGTTGTAGATTATAGGTTGTGTTTTATTGTATAGAGTATTGTGTGCGGGTATATTGCATCCATTAACTGCACAATAGAGCATATAAATATGATCTGTATATTTTACAGAATATTCCAATAATAACCAGTGACGCATATAGTCATGAGCCAATAAATAATTGCATATCACAGCAATAGGCAATCACCTTGAAAACTGAAAAAATATTAATTTTGGGTCCCTTTGGATTGCAAGGCCTCTCGATACTGCCTCCTTTCATCTCTCTACTTTAGCTGTGCCCCTCACTAATATCAAGGGACATTAGTCCCTATTTTAAAAAATTTAAAGGGATTAATCATCATGAAAAAAATCGGTAAACAGGATATGTCATGAATACATTATAGATCCCATGTTAAGGGTTGCATACTCTATACCCACGGGCAGATTGAACAGGGATTTTGCTGTAGTTTATAAAGATATGTCTGGAAGTCCTCCTATTGATTAAAATGTTCTGCCATTGGTTCAAATTGTATTGATGCCCTGTGGATGCTGATACAATTTGAAGTTCAAAGGGTCTTATTTTGTCTTTTTTTATCCAATGATTTATTAACAAATGGTTTGGCAAACCAGCTGCACCTCCCCTCTCTGTGTGATCCCTCTGATCTCTAAGGCACAAAACAATTCATGGGTCACATTATGTATTAATCTGCTTGTAACTATTCCTCAAGATGGTCCTTATCTTTCTGCACATCCGGAATTGGATTAATTCCGTTTAGAGTAAAATGATCGTACATATAAAAAGATGCCCCATCTGCAACATGCCCACCAGGACCTAACTGTGGCTGTAAGGGAATGAGGACTCATGGCCTAGAAGGAGAGTGGTCTAGATGCTGGTGCTTAGCTGGGTGGTCACAGTGGCCCTCTCCTGCTTGATCGCAATCCTCCCACACCTATTGGGGATGACTGTGTAGAATCTATGTCTGATATAGAGCATAACTGGCAGCTTCAGGCCTGGAGAGCTTCCTAGGGCATGAGGCTGCGGCACACAAGATGTCACAACATATAGGGGCAGATTTACTTACCCGGCCCATTCGCGATCCAGCGGCGCATTCTCTGCGGTGGATTCGGGTCTTCCGGCGATTCACTAAGGCAGTTCCTCTGACGTCCACCAGGTGTCGCTGCTGCGCTGAAGAGCATCGGAACGCACTGGAGTTCACCGAGCCAGGCTGAGTGTTGCCCCGCAACACTTGTTTTTTTTAAATGCGGCGGTTTCTCCAAAACCGTCGGGTTATTGTTTGGTCACGGCCCCGATTTCCGCCGCATGCATGCCGGCGCCAATGCGCCACAATCCGATCGCGTGCGCCAAAAACCCGGGGGAATACAGGGAAAATCGGCGCAAATCTGAAATATTCGGGTAACACGTCGGGAAAACATGTCGGGCCCTTAGTAAATGACCCCCATAGTGTATGTATAACACACCACACCAGATCTATGGAGCAACCCATTTTATTAACTTTGGGTTCTCTCTCCTGTAAGGTTCTGGGCGGCCAGCCAATAAGAATGCCTGCCTGCTAACCATGGGACAGGATTACATCAGCAAACAGAAAGAAACATACATATTAAAATTTTATAAAAACACATTCATCTCTCTGACTTGTGATTGGAATAGCGTTAGGAGGAGCACATTTAATTATATGAAATAGAGGGTTTGGATGGTGTTATCTATTGTGTATAACCAACATATGTTACACTACAATCCCGCACTGGGGCGCCTTTTGGAGGAACGTCAGTATGAGGCCCCATGGTGACATCCTACTGGGTGATTCTCTATTGACCTTTATCTGCGAGCTGCAAGGATGCTTCATTCTGATCCTTGGAGATGATTAACATTCAGCGCATATTAATAATTTAGGGTTTATGAAGGGATATGACGATGGGGTTTCAGCCAATTAATACAGAATAATGTGAAAGAAGCAGCTGGGCTCATTAGTAATGTCACATGTATAATGTTATCGACGCAGTCAGAGGATGCAGATAAGAAATTCACGAAAGCAACTTAAAATATCTTGACTGAAGAGGAAAACTCAAGGAGTTCTTCAAGGATATTTGCTGATGGTTTTCTGATTCTTGGTAGAAGTGGAATTTGTTGGATGGGGTTAGAGGCTGAGGACGTAGTCACTGTGGGCCGGGGTAATAAAAGACAGTCTGGACAATTAGCACCTTGGGCAGATGTCTTCAGCAGTCCAGTCCTCTATGTCTCACAAACACCTCTTCTATACCAGTGGTGGCGGAGCTTTTAGAGACCAAGTGCCCAAACTACAAACCACTTATTGATTGCACAGTGCCAACATGGAAATCTAAGCAGTGACTTATTGCTCCAGACTCTGTTACAGCTTTCAATTGTATCAGCATCCCGAGGACACCAATACAATAGAAAGAAAGTGGAGAAACTTGGTGCATCATTGTAGCTTCCCTTCAGGGTCCCCTGAAAAGGAAGAATTGTGGGTCTCCAATGGTAAACCAACTCTGTCCATACCTCCTCGTCCCTCCTGCAGTCTCAGGCAGGTCAGGATGTGTGCTTGAAAATGGAACAGAACATGGCACATCCTTGGCTTCATTGGTGTGCAGGAGGAGGCCATGAGTCCTGTATGGCCATGACTCTGTGCTAAGGTGACAGCCTAGGTGCCTGCAGAGAGGGCTCTAAGTGCTTCCTCTTGCACGCGTGCCGTAGGATTGCCACCACTGTACTATGCTATCACAATGAATATATGTACATTATATACATATCATACACGGCTCCGACTGCCCCACAGGAGGACAGAAGAGTCCAATGGTGCCCCAGAGCCCTTCCGACTAATTAGCATAATTTAAAAAGTTGATTTTAAAAGGAAGAAGGCCATGGATAAAAAAAAATATATACATATAATATGCCCCTCTGTCATATTGCCTGGGTCTATGAGTGAGTAAAATGATGGATCAACCTGCATCTATGAAAGTGACCAAAGGAAACACAGAAAATGTCCAGTTCTTCCCTGTAAATTCTAAGGTAATTACAATGTTATAATAATAATAATAATAATTCTTTATTTATATAGCGCACACAGATTACGCAGTGCTGCACAGAGTTTGCCAAATCAGTCCCTGTCCCCATGGGGCTCACAATCTAATCACCTACCAGTATGTTTTGAAGTGTGGGAGGAAACCGGAGGACCCGGAGGAAACCCACGCAAACTTGGAGAGAACATACAAACATGATGATGAGTGGAAACAGTTTTATGGGAACTATTGTGAAATCAAGATTTATGAATTCCCTTAATCCCAACATAATTTAATATTTTGCTGCATATTCCAAATCATGTGTCAAAAACTCTTCAGTAAAATCTGCTCTTGCTGCGTTGTGTAATGAGGTTATAGAGCGATAGTTGATGTAGAGGATGTCTAGTGACGTCCGTGGCTGGTGTTAGTCTTGTGTCAGTTCAGTACATTCAGAGTCTCCATTGTTCAGATGTTTCCCTGATAATCCCCTTCACATGTTCCTCCTTCTCCAACGCATTTCAGTTGTCATGTGCTGAACAAGTCTCCTGCCATAAAGCGATTCATGTCATGCAGATATGATGTGCGCTGCACCCTGCCAGTGACCCGGGTGCCATGACGCTGTGCACACTGTATTAATGACCCCATTCTGGGTGTCCGCAGATTTTTCTTTCCAGGGTAAATGAGGCATAAAACTTATGAAAAAGCCTCCTGTTTCACACTGATAGTGTTTCTATGTAATCCAGAGGATTCACAACCTGTCAGCTGACAGCCAAGACTGGATGAACTTGGATCTGAGAGGCAGCCAAAATGTCTTGCGTAACACTTGATGACCCATTTTTGTGTTTTTATTTTAAGTCTATGAAAAACTTTCCTTGTATGTGATCTCCACAAGTTTATTATCAGCATTTTGTAGATTTCTGTGATTTCTGTATATTATGCCATTTCTAGGATATTCCCAGTATAATCCGTATGCTAATGAATAAAATGCTAATGTAGTAAACATCTTTCTGGATTTCACCTTTGTTATTGAATTATTTGTTTTTTAACTGAACTTCATTTATTGCAACACTTTTATTCTACAAGGGGCGGCATTTATATGGATGCACCTAAATAAAATGGGAATGGTTGATGATATCAACTTCCTGTTTGTGGCACATTATTATATGGAAGGGGGGAAACTTTTCAAGATAGGTGTTGACCGTGGCGGCCATTTTGAAGTCAGCCATTTTGAATTCAACTTTTTTTTTTCAATGGCAAGAGGGTCATGTAACACATCAAACTTAGTATCATAGTTTATACGATTGAAAACTTATTGAAAATTTAGCAAGAAAAAAATGGTGTTCTATGACCACTTATAAAATGTGTTCAAAGTGCTGCCCATTGTGTTGGATGGTCAATGCAATCCTCTTCTCCCACTCTTGACACACTGATAGCAACACCGCAGGAGAAATGCTAGCACAGGCTTCAAGCCTCTGTTGCACATCTCATATCTTCACAGCATAAACAATTGCCTTCAGATGACCCCATAGATAAAAGTCTAAGGGGATCAGATTGGGAGACCTTGGTGGCCATCCAACTGGCCAATGACGATCCAGGGAACTGTTCATGTAGAAATGCTCCGACCTTTGGGGTCATCTGTAGTATTTATGAATATAAGATAGAGGTCCTGGCAGGGCGATTGTTATTGGCAGTTTAAGATCACATGACCCTCTAACTGCAGCCATTTTATGGACAGGAATCTCTGGCTGATGAGGTAAAAGACAGGAGGCTTCACTTTTCATATCAAGAAAGCGGAGCAGAACTATTAGTAGATGGATATTGGTAAATTACCTAATATCCTACCCGAAGAACTTACACAGATTACAAAAACCATAAGGTATAAAGTGGTCAACCCCTTTAAGTAATTTGGGTTTTTGTAATATGTGTGCATTGATTCATAATGTAGACTGGCCCACTAAGGGTATTTTTTGTAGGAGCATATATCCTATATCACTCCCCTTGGTAGGGGAACAACTACTGGAATCTTATAAGAAATTATGGAACCCGGTCTCCTATTCCCTAATGACCACTCTTTACATTAGGAACATAGACTTTTATAACCCCTTCAGGGTGCATGCCCCATTTTCTAGCCCCAGTCTTGTAGCTATGGGTGAGAAAGGATACCAGTTCCTCAGTCTGGTGATCTCATGTAGACATGTTCTCCAGTCATAGTAACTCTGTCATTGGGTGCAAGTCATCCTGAAGTTATGGATGATTCTCAGACCACTAAGACGTCAATAAGAAAAGTTCTTAAGCAACATGAATATAACATTGGAAGTCTATGTATAGACTCCATAAGACTTTCGGGGGATGTAGACAATTACGGCACCGGCTCTAGCTGTATTGTTATCTTTACTTGTAGCGATTGTTCAGGATATAATGTCATGATATTTTAAAAACAACAATTACTGGATAATTATATCCTCTAATTATTGTCATTTCCATATTGTTTTTCCGGTGCGGGTATAAGCCCGAGTTACCTGCTCGCCAAATATTATAATTATATCCACATGAGTTTAGAGATAACATATTTCATGACTTATAAAGGAGCGGAGCACTGAATGCTGAGCTCCATCAGATTGGCAAATCTCCTGGTTTTCAATTTGGCAGGAAACATACAGTAAGAGCCCTCGAGCACACAACTGTCTTTTCCTTAGGTGACATAGGCGTGTGTGCAAACCGGAAAGATTGCACCCATTTCAACCGGCTGGAAACGGAGTAAGGGAGCACTGCTCATTCATCAATTTCCCTGGATCGGTCATGATGTGACACAATAGACCTCAATGGAGGACATTAACTAGCAGCAAAGCTTATATACAGTCGTGTGCATGAGCCCTCAGGATAGACACTTGGATTACAAAAACTGTATGTAGGAGCATGTAGCACCTTCAGTCTTGCAAAGAATAGGTTCTTGGAAGTACATACCTTTTTGAGACTGTGGCCCACATTTACTGCAGTATGTGCAGTTACCTTTGTAGTGTGCAGGGGGCACCAGATTCAGGATTTCTGGTGCACGTTCTTCATGAATCTGGCGCCCCCTGCACTGTTCAAACAAAGTGCACCACTTTTTTGGGGGCACCTTTAACATGGGGGTGTACAACACATTTCAGTCGGACCTTGCATGATAAATGTGGTACACGGTCCGACTGAGCACCGGAACTCCCCCTTCAGTGTTGAAATTTGTGTTGCTTGAAGAATAGTGCAGCTGAGCCCCAAACCGGTTATGTGCGAGACATATGTGGCACAGACACTTCTTATATACCTGTGCAAGCAATTTGCACCTAAAAGCCTGACATAAAACTGGTGCAAGGACCTCAGTAAACGTGTGGATTCTGTGCCACACTCCAGTCAAAGTTGATTCATGGAAACCTGCCATCAGCAATACACTAACTGATGGTAGATACCTTTCTACTACTAAGCCCTAAATTGAATTTTCCTAAACTTTTTCCCATAACTAACTAAAAACGTTATCTATCATTTATGCAGATGAACCTCAGAGGCTCTTCTGCTACTCATCCTGTGCCCACACATGCACATTAACTGGGCTCATTGCACATAGCCGAAGAGCACTGCGGGGCCACACACAGAGGTAAGACTTCGCATGCTACAGAGGCCGCAGCACTCGGCCAGGCTAGTCCAAGCCCCGGTAGAGGATGGATAGTTTTTAGTAAGTTAGTTATGGGATAAAGTTTAGGTAAATGCAGTTAAGGGCTTAATAGACCAAAAGGTATGGAATACCTCAGCTAGTGTATTCCTGATGGTGGGTTTCCTTTAAATTATACCAGGTGCAGGACCGGAAAGGGAGGAGCAGGACTCTAGGGTCTAGGAATACAATGACAATGAGTCTTGCTCCTCCCTTCAGGCCCTGCACCATGTATTATTCAATGAATTAGCTTTGATTAGTGTTTTTTAAAGGGGTTTTCTGCTTGGATATACTTTTAGAAAATGGGCAGATAGGGTCAAACTTTATGGGTATCTTTTGATACTACTTAATACTATGCTGGGTGGCCATATGTGAGCGCATATATCTGTTTTTCATAGGTCCCAGACAACCCCTTTAAACCAACATAGGCGACTAGGAGATGATTGCAGTCTTACTAGATGCTACAATGTTACAAAGTTTCTTGTATTGACTCATTTTATCACATGATTTGATGAAAAGTGACCTTTCAATGTTAAATGATGGGTAACCAGGTTTTGGGGATGTGCTAGAGCTAGAGGGTACAGCAGAGCTTAGAACTTAGTATATGGCTTCATTCATAGGACCCTACGTTTGCTGCATGAATCTGCTATGTATGATTCTTCCCTCAAAGTATTGACTAAAAGTTTCCTGCATCTGTTGGACATTGGTACTGAAAGCAGAATTATCGGTACCTAAAGGAATACAACATGTTATACATCCGTATTGTCAGATACCAAGCAGCTGCCAACTTCAAAGTTTGTCAAGTTCCGTTAAATTCCTTTGTGTCTTCCATTTCTTTTGAGGATATGAGGATGATGGATTACACACTCCATCCCACCAGGACAATTACTGTACAACATATTAGGATCTGTCTGCTGACAAATTCTTACACGCTTTTCATCTTTGTTGCAAAAGAAGAATTGTTAAAAAAAATCACAATATTTTATGTTACATTGTTACATTATTATAATACTTATATAATTGAATTTCTTACAACAAAAAGCTTATGCAGCTACAACCTACTCTATAACATGCTGCCTGCAATCAGACACTTTATACAATTTACTCAGCTCCTCCTGCTCTATAATATGCTGCCTGCAGATAGGACACTGTATACAATCAGTGCAGCTCCTCCTGCTCTATAATATGCTGCCTGCATATTGGACACTATATACAATTTACTCAAATCCTCTTTCTGTGTAACATGCTGCCTGCAGATAGGACACTGTATACAATCAGTGCAGCTCCTCCTGCTCTATAATATGCTGCCTGCAGATAGGACACTGTATACAATCAGTGCAGCTCCTCCTGCTCTATAATATGCTGCCTGCAGATAGGACACTATATACAATTTACTCAGATCCTCTTGCTGTATAACATGCTGCCTGCAGATAGGACACTGTATACAATCAATAGAGCACCTCCTGTTCTACAATATTCTGCCTGCAGATCGGACACTATATATTGTTTACTAAGATTCTCCTGTTCTAGAACATGCTGTAGATAGGACACTATTTATAATCTCTTCAGTTCCCCCTGTTCTGTAACACGCTTCCTGTAGATAGGACACTGTTTACGATTTGTTCAGCTCCTCCTGCTCTATAACAATCTGTGTGCAGATAGCCCACTAAGTATAATCTATTCCACTTCTCATTGGCTGACATGCATACAATGCTTCTTTCTGCTTGTATCAGGCTCCTTCCTTCCTACTCTTCTTTTTCTTAAAGTGAACCTGTCACCAGGAATATCATGTTGATCAATGAACATGACGGGAAGTGGAGTGGGGAGCGGTGGGAGCAGCATGTGTGTGGAAGAGAGGAAGATCGCATGAGGAGTCTTAGTAAATATGCCCCACAGTCTCGTTTAGGCACTTTAGGGCTGTGTCCAGACATGAACAGGGTGTCCTCAGGAGCACTAATGCTTCCATTTTCTTTCTTGGCTGCTGCTATAGACTGACAGTCAGTAATTGTATATAGTGGAGGAATAAAGTTTTATATGGAGGAAACAGAGAGCTAAATAGACTTTAGAAGGTGGGACAGAAGGTTATCATACTTATTTGGAGTGGGGGCAGAGGGGGGTTACAATATGTAGCTGTGTGGACACAATTGGTAAGTCTAAGCGTTATAAGAGGTCATGGTCCGTAGGAATGGAGGGAATACATGGGAAAGGTCTTTAGGAGTGGTGTTAGCTATGTGCTACAGGGATAACTACAGGGATAGCAGCTGCTATGGGGCCCACAGTGTCAGGGGGCCCCAGCATCTGCAGTATTGGGTTTGTATATGCTGGATGTGTGTGGTGTGTAAATACTGTATATATGTGTATATACTGTATGTATATATGGTGTGTATTTAGTGTATGTATGTTTACGGTGTATATACTGTGTATCATGAGAATAACTTAGAAACAAGAAAATCATGACAATTGTCAGAAGTAAACGAGCTCATTCACGATTAGTAGCTAGAGAAGCAAGAGCTGTAAATCTGGCCCTGTCCAACCACCACTCCGCACCTCTACATACTGTACTATTGATTTATGCAAAATTTGTTTAAAGCTAAATTACCCCTTTAATATTGATGTAATCCTGGCAACATGTTTGATACTAGTAGTTCCTGTTACAGTTCTCAATGAGAACGATATCTGCAGCAAGTGAAGGATCTACAGTACCTACATTTATATAGAGAAAACCTAGAATCCGGCATTTCTTCAAGGATTATCACTTGAGAGCATCTGAAAAGTATGAGCCCTGTGAATGAGAACAATCTAAGTATATAATAACTATAATCCAGCCTACACGGCGCCACTTCAATCAGGATCCGCTGTAATCACAATTTATACGTACTTCACTTTTTTTTGGCTAAACACTTGTTTATTGTAAGTGAATCTCCAAAAGCCAATGACATGACTCCATCTATTGGAAGCCAGTTACCCACCAATGACCAATTTTAATCAATCATATTTTTTCCAAAATGTCCAAGGTAGAGCCAAGATAAAGATCATGAAGGACACTTCCATTTCTATACAGTAGATGACCATTGAATAGGAAAGAAATGTTTTATACTATTGATCGGAGTGTATGATTTGTGACTGAACCTGGTGAGCAAGTGTATATGGATTATTTGTCCTCTTATTGTAATAGCCACTGGAGCCACTACATAGTTGTGGTCCTATAGACAGTATGGGGCTCATTTACCAAGGGTCGCAGATTTTTTGTCACTTTTGTCGGAATGTTCGTCTTTTTCGGGGATTGCATGGCTTTGACAGATATTTAACAGGTGTCTGCACTGGAATTGTGCCGCACGCCATCGTTTTGTGGAGCGGCTGCGCTGGCTTCCATGCGATACAAATTAGGGAGCGTGCCGTCAGACGATCTGACTGAGCGCTAAGCGCGGGATTAAACTTTCAAATTGTGTCGCAATCCAATGCACTTACATACACCTGGAAGAAGGCGATGAGCTTCATTGGATCTGAGCGGGGAAGCGACACATGCAGGATATCGGGCGCACAATCTTAGTGAATCGCAGCAGAGTGCCTTATAGTCGGACAATGCACTTTCGGTGAACTGCCTCAGATGGGTAAATTTTTGTCGCATGGAAGCCAGCGCAGCTGCAACAAAAAAACAATTGCATGTGACACAATCCCAGCGCAGACACCTGTTAAATACCTGTCACAGCCGAGCAATCCCTGAAAAAGACGAGCAGTCCGACAAAAGTGTGATCTGTGACCCTTAGTAAATGAGCCCCTATATAGCTGTGGTTTTATAGCCACTACATTATAATATGCAAAGTCTTGTTCTTATGGGTAAATCAATACATATATAAAAAATTTACATATTTTCGTATAAGTATTCTGGCCAATCACAGCTTAGTTTGTGATATTATTAAAACCTACATGGACACTTCTAGGTCATTGCAGGATGACAAGGTGGCTCTAAGATCTCTAGTATATAAGGGTCACTTGACCCAAATCCATAATGTGACGGTCACATCACTGAAGTAGAACAATTTTTTTCCTTCTAGAAGGACTCTTCAGATGCAGAAGGTTACAAAACTATTACATAATAGGCACAGTCACGGTTTGATGAGATTATAGTCACATTGTGCAATAATATATGACCCATACTAAGTATTAATATTGCCTAAATGCAATTCTAGTGTCCTAGTCCAGCATCATATGATGGAGGTGGAGATGCTGAGCTGTGTGTCTTATAGGTTTTTATTAGAGATGAGCGAGCACTAAAATGCTCGGGTACTCGTTATTCGAGACGAACTTTTCCCGATGCTCGAGTGCTCGTCTCGAATAACGAGCCCCATTGAAGTCAATGGGAGACTCGAGCATTTTTCAAGGGGACCAAGGCTCTGCACAGGGAAGCTTGGCCAAACACCTGGGAACCTCAGAAAAGGATGGAAACACCACGGAAATGGACAGGAAACAGCAGGGGCAGCATGCATGGATGCCTCTGAGGCTGCTTAATCGCACCATTATGCCAAAATTATGGGCAACAGCATGGCCATGACAGAGTGACAGAATGAAGCAAGATAGCATCTAAAACATCCAATAATTGACCCTGACACTATAGGGGACGGCATGCAGAGGCAGCGGCAGCAGCGGAAGGCTAGAGAGTGTCATGGCGACATACCCTAAATGGACTCAGGCTTCAAACCAATGGGTGGCAGAGAGGAACCAAAGGAGGTGAGCAAGAAGCGCTCAAATAATATCGGTACATGATAAAAGTTTGCCAGTATATTTTGTGGATTACACAGCAGGGTGGCGACAAAGTTAACATGGAAGCCATGAAAACAACCCAAAATTCTGCCTGACACAGCTCGTTTGATAAGGGGACCATGTATGGAGGCAGTGAACTAGTAGTAGATTAAAGGTGCTGCAGTTAAAACTATGTTAGTTGGATCTTGGCATGGAGCTGGCGCTCCGCTGCCAGGCGAGCTTTCGCCAATCCAAGCCCCTGTCTCTAGGCTACTCCCCAAACAGCACTTCTAAGAACCTTTTGTATAAGATCAAGTGTAGTAGCATTCTTATAAGTTTAGGATATGGCGGGTGAGGGGAATGTAAACAGATGCGCAAGAAGCGCTGAAATAATATTGGTAAATGATAAAAGTTTGCCAGTATATTTTGTGGATAACACAGCAGGGTGGCGACAAAGTTAACAACTTTGATGTGGAATCCATGAAAACAACCCAAATTTCTGCCTGACACACCTCGTTTGATAAGGGGACGATGTATGGAGGCAGCTATATGGACGACTTTTGGAGGTAGCAATGGAGACAACGTGTGGAGGCTGCTATGGAGACAATTTAATTTGGATAGTGCCTGTATGTGGCAGTCCAAAAAAGTTTTCAAACCAGAGGAGCAGGTAGGTGGCCCTCCAGAAAAATGAAATAGATTGAGTGCCTGTATGTGGCAGTCCAAAAAAGTTTTCAAACCAGAGGAGCAGGTAGGTGGCCCTCCAGAAAAATGAAATAGATTGAGTGCCTGTATGTGGCAGTCCAAAAAAGTTTTCAAACCAGAGGAGCAGGTAGGTGGCCCTCCAGAAAAATGAAATAGATTGAGTGCCTGTATGTGGCAGTCCAAAAAAGTTTTCAAACCAGAGGAGCAGGTAGGTGGCCCTCCAGAAAAATGAAATAGATTGAGTGCCTGTATGTGGCACTCCCAAAAATTGTTTAAAACAGAGGACCGGGTAGGTGGCCCTCCAGAAAAATTAAATGCATAAAGTACTATAGCTAGAGCCAGTGGGCCCTGTCAAAAAATAGCCAGTTTCCTCTGCTTTAGTGTACAAAGAGGAGGAGAAGGAGGAAAATGAGGAGGAGGAGGAGTGGATAAATTATTCAGGTTGAGCTTCCTTCACCTGGTGGAGATTGGAAATTATGAGAAATCCAGGCTTTATTCATCTTAATAAGCGTCAGCCTGTCAGCGCTGTCAGTCGACAGGCGTGTACGCTTATCGGTGATGATGCCACCAGCTGCACTGAAAACCCGCTCGGACAAGACGCTAGCGGCAGGGCAGGCAAGAACCTCCAAGGCGTACAGCGCCAGTTCGTGCCACATGTCCAGCTTTGAAACCCAGTAGTTGTAGGGAGCTGTGTGAGCATTTAGGACGATGGTATGGTCAGCTACGTACTCCCTCACCATCTTTCTGTAAAGATCAGCCCTACTCTGCCGAGACTGGGGACAGGTGACAGTGTCTTGCTGGGGTGACATAAAGCTGGCAAAAGCCTTGTAAAGCGTACCCTTGCCAGTGCTGGACAAGCTGCCTGCTCGCCTACTCTCCCTCGCTACTTGTCCCGCAGAACTACGCACTCTGCCGCTAGCGCTGTCAGAAGGGAAATACTGTTTAAGCTTGTGCACCAGGGCCTGCTGGTATTCATGCATTCTCACACTCCTTTCCTCTCCAGGGATGAGAGTGGAAAGATTTTGCTTGTACCGTGGGTCCAGGAGAGTGAATACCCAGTAATCGGTGCTGGAATAAATTCTTTGAACGCGAGGGTCACGGGATAGGCAGCCTAGCATGAAATCTGCCATATGCGCCAGAGTACCAACGCGTAAGAATTCACTCCCCTCACTGGCCTGACTGTCCATTTCCTCCTCCTCCAACTCCTCCAACTCCTCTTCTTCTGCCCATACACGCTGAACAGTGAAGGACTCAACAATGGTCCCCTCTTGTGTCTCGCCAACATTCTCCTCCTCTTCCTCCTCATCCTCCTCCACCTCCACCTCCTCCGATATGCGCTGAGAAACAGACCTAAGGGTGCTTTGGCTATCAACAAGTGAATCTTCTTCCCCCGTCTCTTGTGACGAGCGCAAAGCTTCAGACTTCATGCTGATCAGAGAGTTTTTCAACAGGCCAAGCAGCGGGATGGTGAGGCTGATGATGGCGGCATCGCCACTGACCATCTGTGTTGACTCCTCGAAGTTACTCAGCACCTGACAGATATCAGACATCCACGTCCACTCCTCATTGTAGACTTGAGGAAGCTGACTGACCTGACTACCAGTTCTGGTGGAAGTTGACATCTGGCAGTCTACAATCGCTCTGCGCTGCTGGTAAACTCTGGATAACATGGTTAATGTTGAATTCCACCTCGTGGGCACGTCGCACAACAGTCGGTGAGCGGGCAGTTGGAGGCGGCGCTGCGCTGCCCTGAGAGTGGCAGCATCTGTGCTGGACTTCCTGAAATGCGCACAGATGCGGCGCACCTTCGTGAGCAAATCAGACAGATTGGGGTATGTCTTGAGGAAACGCTGAACTATCAGATTTAACACATGGGCCAGGCATGGCACATGTGTCAGTCTGCCGAGTTGCAGAGCCGCCAACAGGTTACGGCCGTTGTCACACACAACCATGCCTGGCTTCAGGTTCAGCGGTGCCAGCCACAGATCAGTCTGCGCCGTGATGCCCTGTAATAGCTCTTGGGCGGTGTGCCTTTTATTGCCTAGGCTCAGCAGTTTGAGCACCGCCTGCTGTCGCTTAGCGACGGCACTGCTGCTGTGCCTAGAGCTACCGACTGATGGCGGCATGCCCACGGATGGTAGTTCGGAGGAGGTGGTGGAGGAGGGGTGGGAGGAGGAGGAGGCATAGTAGGCCTGAAAGACCTGGACCGAGGTAGGCCCCACAATCCTCGGCGTCGGCAGTATATGACCAGCCGCAGGGTCAGACTCGGCCCCAGCCTCCACCAAGTTAACCCAATGTGCCGTCAGCGATATATAGTGGCCCTGCCCGGCAGCACTCGTCCACGTGTCCGTGGTCAGGTGGACCTTGTCAGAAACGGCGTTGGTCAGGGCACGGATGATGTTGTCTGACACGTGCTGGTGCAGGGCTGGGACGGCACATCGGGAAAAGTAGTGGCGGCTGGGGACCGAATACCGAGGGGCGGCCGCCGCCATGAGGTTGCGAAAGGCCTCAGTCTCTACTAGCCTATAGGGCAGCATCTCCAGGCTAAGCAATCTGGAGATGTGGACATTGAGGGCTTGGGCGTGCGGGTGGGTTGCACTATATTTCCGTTTCCGCTCCAGCGTCTGGGGTATGGAGAGCTGAACGCTGGTGGATGCTGTGGAGGATCGTGGAGGCGACGATGGGGTTTTTGTGCCAGGGTCCTGGGCAGGGGGCTGACTATCAGCTGAAACAGGGGAAGGAGCAGTGGTGTGCACGGCCGGAGGTGAACGGGCTTGGTGCCACTGAGTGGGGTGTTTAGCATTCATATGCCTGCGCATACTGGTGGTAGTTAAGCTAGTAGTGGTGGAACCCCTGCTGATCCTGGTTTGGCAAAGGTTGCACACCACAGTCCGTCGGTCATCCGGTGTTTCCTTAAAGAACCTCCAGACTTCTGAAAATCTAGCCCTCGCCGCGGGAGCCCTCGCCACGGGAGCTTCACTACGTGACACATTTGGCGCTGATGCACCTGCTCTGGCCCTGCCTCTCCGTCTGGCCCCACCACTGCCTCTTCCAACCTATTCTGGTCAAGGACTCTCCTCCGTCTCAGAAGCACTGTGTTCACCCGGCCTCTCAACCCAGCTTGGGTCTGTCACCTCATCATCCTCCGATCCCTCAGTCTGCTCCCCCCTCGGACTTCCTGCCCTGACAACAACTTCACCACTGTCTGACAACCGTGTCTCCTCATCGTCGGACACCTCTTTACACATTTCTTCCACTACGTCAAGAAGGTCATCATCACCCACAGAATGCGACTGGTGGAAAACCTGGGCATCGGAAAATTGCTCAGCAGCAACCGGACAAGTGGTTTGTGACTGTGGGAAGGGTCCAGAAAACAGTTCCTCAGAGTATGCCAGTTCAAATGCCAAATTTTCCTGGGAGGGGGCAGACTGGGGGGGAGGAGACTGAGGTGCAGGAGCTGGAGGAGTGCCGATTTCGGTGACATGGGTGGACTGCGTGGAAGACTGACTGGTGGACAAATTGCTCGAAGCATTATCGGCAATCCACGACATCACCTGTTCGCACTGTTCTGGCCTCAACAGTGCTCTACCACGAGTCCCAGTAACTTCAGACATGAACCTAGGGAGTGTAGCTCTGCGGCGTTCCCCTGCTCCCTCATCAGCAGGTGGTGTCTCACCCCGCCCAGGACCACGGCCTCTGACCCCTGCAGTAGTTGGACGCCCACGTCCCCGCCCTCGTCCTCTACCCCTAGCCCTCGGGTTAAACATTTTGAAAATGAAAGTTATAACTTTAATTTTTTTTTAACTTTTTTTTGTGTTTTTTTGTGTTTTTTAGTTTTTTTTTGTGTTTTTTAGTTTTTAAAACCAAACAATGCTATCCTATTGCTATGGCTATTTTCTAGCCAAGTATGAAAGCACACTGCTATGCCAGATGAGATGACGCTGAGTTATGAAAAAATAAACGTAAAATAAAAAGGAAATGGCAGACTGTGCCTAATTGAAATCCAACCCCTAATAAATTTTCCCACTTCGGTCTTTGCGATGGATATGTGCGTCACTAAGCGCTAAACACAGCGGTCGCAAGTCTCACTCCAAATTCCTGACAATTGGCTAGTATATGCACTGCAGCAAGGACAGCCACCAGCAGATCAACCAGAAATCAAATATATATAACGCTACTGTAGGCGTAAGTAAGCCGTTTGGATTCTCCTTTGGCTATTTTCTAGCCAAGTATGAAAGCACACTACTATGCCAGATGAGATGACGCTGAGTTATGAAAAAATAAACGTAAAATAAAAAGAAACTGGCAGACTGTGCCTAATTGAAATCAAACCCCTAATAAATTTTCCCACTTTGGTGTTTGAGGTGGATATGTGCGTCACTAAGAGCTAAACACAACGGTAGCAAGTCCCCCTGCAAATTCCTCACAATATGGTACTAGCTGCACTACTAGTGCCAGCAAGCCCAGCCACAAGCAAACAAAAAAAAAAAAAGTATAACGTTATTGTAGCCCTAAGAAGGGCTGTTGGGTTCTTGTAGAATCACTCCTGCCTAACACTATTCTAATAGAACACCCTAACGCTTTCCCTGACCAGCAGCAGCTCTCTCCCTAGCGGCATCCAGACACAGAATGATCCGAGCAGCGCGGGCAGCGGCTAGTCTATCCCAGGGTCACCTGATCTGGCCAGCCAACCACTGCTATCGACGTGTAAGGGTACCACGTCATGCTGGGTGGAGTGCAGAGTCTCCTGGCTTGTGATTGGCTCTGTTTCTGGCCGCCAAAAAGCAAAACGGCGGGAGCTGCCATTTTCTCGAGCGGGCGAAGTATTCGTCCGAGCAACGAGCAGTTTCGAGTACGCTAATGCTCGAACGAGCATCAAGCTCGGACGAGTATGTTCGCTCATCCCTAGTTTTTATGATTCGGATCAGAGTAATTCCTGGAGGGACTCCTAGGTGAAACGGTAAGAGTCCTGATACCCCCCCCCCCCCCACACACACACACACAATGATTGACTGCCCTATCAGTATTAGTGTGAACACAAATCATTTCCTATTACAAACATGAAATATTAATGCTATGGTCTGATTGGTTGTTACATGAAGTAACGGTAATGAGGACTCTTACTTGCTCTTTCTAGGAGTTCTGTTGGGCTCTACTCTGTCTCTGCTCAGAATTCCTGCTCTAAATCCTACCAACCTACAATATGCACACACATGGGCAGCAGCAATCCTATGAAAAGGAGCCTTAAAGGGTGTTCATTTAAAGGGAGTCTGCCAGTAATTCTGACTGTACAAAGCTGCAGACACTGTTAGCTTTTGCCCCTGGAGATCTGTGTAAGCATACATTTGTGTGTGCTGTTGGTAGCAGCAGGACTGTGAAAAATCAATCTCTGTTCCAGGAGCTCCTGGTGTGTGAGATCTCCTCACTGAGCACAGTACAGTCCCTCCCCTCTGCTGTGTAAAAGGCTTCTGGTTAGATATTATAGCAGCAGGGATGGGCTGTGCTGTGTTCAGTGAAGACATCTCACACACCAGTGCACCAGAGTGCTCCAAGTCCAGCTACAATCCCGGAATATTATAGCATTTTCCATAGTCCTGCTGCTAATAAGTATATAGACACAAAAGTTACAGTTGCACAGATTCTCAAGGACAACACCGTCAGCAGGAAATGGGTTTTCCCACTTTTAACACTTGTCACCGTCATATGGGATGATTTTCTGATTGTTGGGCGTCCCAGGAACCATGTGAATAGGGCAGCGGTCGTGCATACATGACCATAACCCTATATCATAGGGATCTGACATGACACCTTACACTGCAGTATCTGTCACTTCCATAGAACTTAATGGAGAAAATTGGGTCATGCATTTGCATCACTACATCCATCCTGTGTCCCAGGTGCAGGACCTGCAGGTATCAGTCACTTACACCCTAATAGTAGAAAAACCTTCCTAATATTCCTTGGGCTGTGAAATGTAACAATGACATGCGTCTGCACTGTGTGAAATGTGTCCTGCAGCGTATTCTCTGTGAAATCTTCTGCTCCTTAAGACGTTTGTCACCCTTTGTCACCTTCTTTTGAAAACCCACTGCCAGAGAAAGACATTGCAGGCTTGGCGGACGGCTGAGATGCGAGCCCCCTCGTATGGGTTTCCATAGCGATGCCGTTATACATTCTGCTTACGTTGCGGATGTTCATGCAGTCGATGTCTCTGTGGTCTGGAATGTAGTGAAAGTTTTGCTTTTATTAGACGTCAGGACCAAGGAGGAACTTTCCAGGTGATTCATCCATCATTGGCGTACGTCTGGGTGATTCATGTGTAAGTTCAAGTTCTCTGGACTTTGCTCTGGGGGGCAGAGACTTTTTTTGCATTTGGAAACAGTTTGGTGTCAATAAAAATGGATTTTTGGAGGCAGATGGATGGAATGCAATGGATTTATTTGCAACTTCAGAAGGTCTGGAAGAGAAATTCGCCTACATGACTTTCAGCGCATCCTGATACCCAACTCCATGTCTATGCTGTGAGCCAGAAGCACTCCCCAGTAAGGAGACTAGCGCCCCCTTCTGCTGCAGTTTCTTACCACTATATGCCGAATCCAAAGGGTTAACTTTAGAAGGGATGTAGCAAAGCTTAAATTAGGTTGATATCACATTTTTGTATAGGCCAGGAAAGCTCCCTACATATGGGCTGAGAGTATCCATAGATATACAGGAAGAAGAGGACATCCTTTTTGCCTACATGGTATACCGTGAAAAACACAAGATAGAAAGACATAGCAATCTGCTACTTTACACCCGCTGTGCAAAGTATACGCTCTGTGAAGGCCATTGGAGGCAGTAGTGGATTATAATATAGGCGGTTTCGGCTTTACGTTTAGGTGGCTATGGCCACCCAAACTACGCACCAAATGTTATACTTTATAGGGCCCTAACCCATAAAAATCCTTATACATCTGTTCCGGCTCTCAATACACATGTACACAAGTGCCATGTCAGGATCTTTAAAGGTCCTCCAGAGGTCCTGAAACAACAGATTGAAAGCAGACAAAAGGGACACATCCTCCATTCTCCAAGTAGCTGATTCTAGTACCAGATGTAGGAAGTGATTCCAGATTTGTAGGGGCTATAATATCCATACAACCCAGGGCCCATGAAAATCTTAATCTTCCCTTGATTGGAGCCAAAGGGAGAGAGGTGCAAAGTATTGTACCCACCTCACCATAAGTACATATAAGGACAGTGACATCACGTTCATAAAAAAATTATGTTAAACTGTTCATCCTTCCTACTGCCAGAGGGAATTGGCTCCTGCTGGGTGGTACCAAGATATTATAGTGCACTCTGTATTGTAATATGATTTTGTACTGTAATGATTTTTTATTAAAGGAAATCTACCACCAAGATGAAGAATTGTAAACCAACCACACTTAGCTTTTCTTTTAGCTTCTTAGGACATTGTTTTTACAATAAAAAAGTTTTACAAATTATGCAAATGAGCATCCGGGGCTCCGGGCTCTAGATATGTCAATGGAGCTTGGAGCCCCAAAGCTGTATAATTTTTAAAACCTCTTTTTCTAAAAAAACAAAGGCATACAAAGCTAAAAGAAGAGCAGCTTCTGCCAGAGGGGGCACACGCCAGTATGTCAGTGTGCTTGGTTTACAATCCTTCATCCTGGTGGTAGATTTCCTTTAATATGCATTTTTAGCGCTATAGGCTATGACTGTAAGAAATGTTCTGGTCTAAATGTGCAATTGTAGCTTAGATATTACCTGATATCAAACAGATTATCCAGGGAGTTTGAAAATAAGTTGCTCAAACTTATTAAATCACATATAATGCTTGATAAATTTGGAGCAGTAACTTATCAACAAACTTTGCCGACAAATGTAAGTACGGTAATAATGTAATGTATCATATCAGAGAAAATAGTGATAACCAGAAGTTTACATAGACCAGTGATGGCGAACCTTTTAGAGACAGAGTGCCCAAAATGCAACCCAAAACCTAATTACTTATCGCAAAGTGCCAGTACGGCAATTTAACCTGAAAACTGACGGTTTAGTTTAGAATCAATAAAATGATACATTCCCAATCAGAGGAAGCTTCCCTCCCATTGCGTTTTATTTGCATTTCAAAACTCCTATACTTGTTTCATACATTGAGGAAGAGGCAGCAGTCCTATACACACTGAAACACCACTTTTACACCATTTTACATCACATAAAAGAGTAATAAAAAGTTATCAAAAGGTCGTACAGTCCTCAAAATGGTAGCAATGAAAACAACGGCTCATTAAGCAAAAAAACCACCCCTCCCCAGCTCCGTGCACTAAAGTTATTAGCGTCACAAGATGGTGAAACCATTTTCTTTTTCGTACACTGTTTTAATTATTGATAAAGTTTTAAAACACAATAAAACCTACAAAACTGGTATCACTGTGATTGCATCGAACCAAAGAATAAAGGAGACAAATGATTTGGAGCGCACAGCGAAAGTATTAAAATCTAATCCCACAAGACAGCGTTCCAATTTTTTTTTTCCGCCATCTTCACCATTTTTTTTCCAGCTTCCTAGTACACGACATGGAATAATAAATAACTGAGTTACGCAAAAAATAAGCCCTCACACCGCTATATATATAAATGCACATATAAATATATAATATAATATGTATATACATACATACAAACATAGAAATACATATATTACTTGCTATTTGGTTGTCCAAGGTGGCGGCCGTGCTGGCGGGCAAAAGTTCAGGTGTCTGGTGTTCCAGAGGGGGGGGGGGGGAGGGGTCGGTTGGGTAGAGGGCGGGTGGCCAGAGTTAGGGCTGCCGGGGGGGGGGGGGCATTGGGTAATGCGGCATCTGGAGATCTGGGCAGTGGGTTTATGATGCATGAGTTCCAGGGGAGGGGGTGATGGGGGGGGTGCAGTGACCGGAGTTGGGGTGGGTAGCGATAGCGGGCGGAGTTCGGGCGGGCGAATTGCAGTAGTGGGCGGAGTCCGGCCGGGGAGCTCTAGCGGCCGGAGTCCGTGCGGGGGTGCCGTTTGGTAGCGTTCGGAGTCGGTTGCAGTAGCGGGCGAGGTTTGGGCCGAGGTGGGGTTTGTGGTAGCGGGCATGGTGGTTCCAATAGTGGGTTTGCGATAGCGGGCTGGGGTCCGGGCGGGGGGAGGGCTTGTGGTTGCAGGCGCAGTTTGTGCTGGTAGTTTCGGCGGCTTGCAGGTGGAGTTTTAGGGGAGGGACGGGAGCGAGCAGGAAATCATCCCTCCTGTTGGTATATTGTGCCCTGAATAAAAAAATAAACTTACCTCAGACTCCGCGTTCCTCCGGCTTCTTCTGTTCTGCACACGGAGTAAGGTGCCCAGCGCTGGCAGCGTAATGACATCATTACGCTGCCAGCATTGGGACGCTTACCGTCCTGTGCGCTGTAGTGATCAGACAGAGCAGGCAGTGTCAGCGCCCTGCTCTGTCATGGCTTTTAGCAGTATCGGAGCGCGTCTCCGATACTGCTTAAGGCTGAGTTAAATTCAAAGGACCCGTGTGCCAGCAGTGAGGGCTCTGCGTGCCCTCTCTGGCACGCGTGCCATAGGTTCGCCACTGCTGACATAGACTATATAAATTCATATATTAATGTTTTTCTCACTATCTGACAAGAAACCAGAATAATAATAATCTTTATTTATATAGCGCCATCATATTCTGCAACGCTTTACATATCATAGGGGACAGATACAAATATAATATTACATTACAGTACAAACAGCCATATGGAGCAATAGGACCGAGGCTCCTTTAACAACAATGTTTTGAAACAATGTGTACTACCCATACTGTATGGTTTTAATAAGGGTAGAACACGGGTATATTTACTTCATTGGGCAATATGGTCATGCATTTGAATGGCCATATTGCCCACCACAGCGTGTGAGCCGGATGGCCATTCCATGAAAAATAGGAAATGTCCAACTTTGGACAGGTTTACACTTAGCCCCCTCTCTCCTGCACCCGGTGATGTAAAACACTACACCCGGGTACGGCCTTAAGCTGCTATAAAATGGTGAATTAAAGTCACATAATAACCAGAAAAAGTGTTAGTTATTCATGTTCTGATGTATTCAAAGTCTCTGGAAGGATGAGAAAAGCTTTAAGTCTATCGCTTCTGCCCTATTTCCCCAAAGAGAAAAGCCTTTTATTCTCCAGTTTTACTTCCCTCAGTATATGATATACTGTAGAAGAATGGGAAGAATATATTAAAGATTCCACATTCCTGGAAAACTGCTCTGGGGCCAGAGCTTGGCTGTAAAATAAAAGAATCATACTTACCAGGCTCTGGCTCCCGGTTCCATCATAGCTCTGCTACTTCTGTTTTTCAGGTCCAGGTGGTAGTTCCTTGGGGGTCAGGGGACATGCTTCAACCAATGAACCACGGGACATCCATTGCATCTTCTTGGGGACTTCACTTCCTTTGTTGTCCCATGGTCATGGTGGGGGTACTCATTGCACGAAGCACGTCCTTTGACCCTACAGGAAGTTCCGGCCAGGACCAGGCGCAAAAACTGGAAGTACCATTGTGATACTGGTACCAAAATTTTAAACAGGGTAAGTATCCCAGCAGAGAATGCAATACCTGGTTTGGAGACTGCTTTGAGTTTATGGTGCCCTGCTGGTAGCCACTAGACATGGGATTTTTGTTTAAGATTTAGTTTTTGCCCACCCCTCATGGAAAGTGGTAGAAAATGACATGTATAGATGTGGTCTGCTGACATGTCCCCCAGGAGGTAACAGTGTTCATAAATCACCTCGACATAGAAGCTGATCACAGCCCTCCTGAGGTCTCCTGGGAGGTCAGCTGTCACCACGTTTGACCTAAATCCTTTTGCACTCCTGAAATGTTGGACCTGTCTGTATATTATTTCATGGTTTATTGCAGTCTGGTGCTGGATAGATTTAGGAGGATTATTTCTGATGTGTATGATGGTATCATGGATGTATATGATGAGGAGATTCCACTGATCAGTAGGACTGATACAGGTCTCCATGTAAAATGCGTTGGAGCCACTGTTATACCTTACTAAGTTAAGATAAATGCATTAAGATAATGAATGTTGCCAGCAGTATTCAGTAACTTCTATCGGTAATTAACTCTGACCCAATTACCTTCAACTATAATTGTATCATCAAGCTCTGCGCGCCCTCCTGTAGAGGATACATGGAGATCTATTAGATTACGTGATATCATCAAAGGGATAAAAAAGGTACAAGCCTATTTAAATAAAATCATCATCTGTTCAAAGTCAAGATGACCATGCAAGAAGTCCAAATCTGCTTCATGGAAATCCCTTACTAAACTTCATGTAACTTGTTATAGTAACACGTCAGACATCGGGGCTCAGGTTCTATCGTGCACCTCTCCTCTATGTACCCCTGTCTCAGTCATATTAGGATTACACACTTGGTCCCCTATACAAGAAGTGACAGCCCTAGACACTCAACATATTGCTATGAGTAGCCTCTAACTATGCGTTAATTAAACCATGTGTCATTACCATGGACTGAACGGATTCTGACTTCAGTGTTCTGAGCTTGATCATCACACCCAGGGCTTCTCTGCCTTGAAGACTTGATTGCCTTGGCTGAGTTGAGTGTGTGTTTCATGGAAAACTTGGTGGTTTCATCTTACTTCAGAGCTGGAGGGTTTTCAGGTGTGGATTGATTGATGAATGGCCAAGCCAGTAAGATGTATACAGGAATACCTTAAATATCTGATCCTTAGTTCACTCAGTGCTGGTTATACTTTCTCCTGTGACTTGTTACACTGTTTGTGTTTTACCTGAGCCTATATTTAGCTGGAACCCCAAACCTGTACCTGAGCCTGTATTCTGTCTGATCTGGAACCCTGAACCCCAACCTGATATGGAACCTTGAATCCTTACTGATCTTTAAACCCGTACTTGAGTCTGGATCCTGCCTGATTAAGAACCAACAGCTTAATCTGGAATCAAAAATATGTACCTAAGCCTGGATCCTGATTTAGAACCGTGAACCCCCAACCTGATCTGTTTGGGGGTTCACGGCCCCTTTCACACATGCCGTGTGGTGCCCCTGCACATTTGTGGCGCTTTCAACGTGCAGCAGCATCACTTACATAGAGCATTCTACACACTTCTTGTAACATTTAGTGTGTTTGACAATAGCCCCATGGGCCAAAACGTCACGCCTGTACACTATTTTGTCTTCAAATAAAATGTTTCATCTGCATCACAATAAAGTTGGGCTCAGCCTAATTGAGCTTATATGATACAAAACCCTGTATCCTGCCTGATTTGAAAACCCATAGCTGAGCCTGAATCTCGTCTAAACCCTGTTTCTGAGCCTGTTCCCTGATTCACTTGTGTCAGTATATTTACTTGTCTGTCTCTCTGTTTCTCTTACTCCTATTCTGAGCACATACTCAGAGTAGAGATTGTCAACCAGTAGTCCTTTACCGCTAGGGATTGCAAGGCTATTAGGTAGGGAATTAGGGTCCTTTCTCTTTCCTGACACCATGTTTAAAGTCTAAAATGATAAATGACATAACTTGTTTTATTGCTGGGTACCTCTGATCGATTTGATGTACAAAGTGACACAACCAGTACACAGACTATGGCGCTGCACTTATGTTCTTAGTATTCGTTTCACCATCTGATATAAACTACTGGTCGGGATACCCCAATCAATCAATATCCAATTGTGTGGATATTTTTGGAGAAGTGACCCCCTCCTGCCACTTTTGAGTTAGTTCCTCAGTGACTGGTAGCAGACAGTCAGGATCAGGTTCTGCTGATAACACAGATGCTCAGAAGAGACTGCAAAAGTGACAACCAATGTGGCAGCATATCCTGTTTCTCATTCTCAATCATTTATCGCCACATAATTTTGAGGTCCATCAAAGTGATTTTATTTATAAAAAGCTTTAAACCTTCTTTTAAAAAGATAACAGTCTGGAGCCTGCATCCACCACCAGAGGGAGCTAAGGAGCTGACTGTGTAGTGTTTTATTATTGAGTTTAATGTGTAACAGTATACAGCATACTCCTGAAACCCCATCTAGTCGAGACCATGTGCAGCTAGAAAGTTATCCTTTGAAGGGAGGTTGCAGCCCCAATAATACTAATGATCTATCCATAAGATATTGTACAAATAAATCACATAGAACACATGTAAATGAAGTTTAACCAAGCAAATTGACAACTAGGTGCTACAATTTGATTGGATGCATTATGAGGCAAACATACCTTGAGAATGCTGTAGCTGCACTGATGCAGGATCATATCTTGGTTAATCCCTATGCTGAGTGGTTTTGCTGATAGAACAGAGGCTCTGTCGCTTCTGTGGCTGGTTCAGCGCTTCTCCTAGCACATGAGTTTTTCACTGCAGGAGAGGATGATGTAATCCCTGGGTTGTGCCTGAAGGCTGAATAATCAATTGCTGCTGTGTATGAGTGATCCAGCTCAGGTTGATTAGTTATGTCTTGACTAACCTCCATTTGTAAGCACAAGCTCAGTGTGATTTGTTTATCTAGGCCAGCCTGACCCAGCTCTCCCAAGGTCCTGAATGTTATAATTGTTTTTTAAGCAAAACCACTCAGCTTAGGGATTAACCAAGATATGATCCTGCATCAGTGCAGCTACAGCATTCTCAAGGTATGTTTGCTTCATAATGCATCAAATCAAAAGGTAGGTTTCCTTTAAAGTGGTTTTCTACCTTTAAGATAATGAGGATTAACAGGAGTCTGATAATCGGACCTTGATGATCTGCTGATTCCACAACAAATTTAGTAACTGTTACCAGGTCTGCTGTAGAGGTATATAGGTGTACGCTGTTTTTGGAGCTGTAGTCACACCCAGGTGTGTCATTGTACACATCTGCATATGGAATAAGAACTGATTTTAAGCAACACTAGAAAATAAAGAAAAAATACAAAGCTACGTCCTATAGGTGTATGGGCACAGCTTAAGACTCTGGGGGCAGTTAATTGTGCCTAAGGGAGGGGATGGATTCCCTTTATGGCTCGATTTTAAGTAAATGGGATCCTTTAGGCTTGAAAGGGTGGAATGAAAATCTGGTGTTTAGAACAAAGATGTGTTCCGCGTGTGTATTCTGTTCATGTATCTAAATGTAACTTATATATTAAAAATAGACAAAAATGTTGATCGATTGTCAGATTTCTCCCAATTCCGTAGAATTGATTGTTCTGCGTTTGCCGTTGATGGTGGACACTATCACTACCATGATTCCTGTGTGTTTGCTATGGATGAAGGCAGCAGGTATTTCCACCTACTGTCAGCACTGCAGTATTTTCCAGCTCATAGAACTAATAATTTATGGTTGAACTATCAATAAATTAGACTGAGGCTCCTGTCCCTGCCTCTCTCTGTACCTGCACAGGAGGCTGAGCAGATGGCAGGAGAGGAAGCATATTCTGGTTGACTTCTTGTATAAGGAGCAGTGTGATGTAGTATACAGAGAGGCTGCCAGCCACATGAACAGGCGTGCACTCCCCTCCTCCCCTGACTTTCTATGTACATAGACACAGCTGCAGTATAGGACTTGCAATAGTTGAGCAGAACCTGTAGGGCTCAGACATAGCAGCTCTTCTGCAGGATCATTGCCCAGATCAGTGCCAAGGATAGAGAGGAGAGGAGTGGTAATGTGTCACAGGCTGTGATCACTATCTCTACAGACAGGCTGGGGAGAAGCACACACACCATGCCACAAACCTGCTCTGCAGCTAGCAGGTAGGTGGGCCACTCAGCACCTATCTTCTACACTTCAGCCAACTTGAATGGAGGACATGGCACAGCAGCAAGGACCAAGCTCTGACACCCTGGCTGTCCCTGAAGTGGATAATACCCACTGCCCTAATGCCTGGCTCAATGAGGATCTGGTCAAGACTTTAAGGGAGAACCTGTTGCATCATGAGAAGTCCAAGACCACCAGGAAGACTTCTACTGCATCCCCCAGGTTGTCCCCCATTATCTCCCCCAGGAACTCCCCCAGGCTCCTCCGCAGGATGCTGCTCAACAGTAACATCCCCAAGCAGAGGCGCTTCACTGTGGCACATACATGGTAAGGAAAGTTACAGGGGTCCGTCATATGGCTTCTGTATTACATTATCTACTGTACATGTGGTCCCCTGCAGGACAGGAAGGGTTAACACCCTGGCAGAACCACAGAACCCAGTCATAGAGTATAGAAGGATTAGTCATCTGTGAGGTTTACTGTGTGTTATACATACTGATATATACAGATACATACTGGATATGTGTCCAGTTATTTTATTTCTCTAATAGATGTAATATCTGTCTAGGAAAAGTATATATAAATATATGTATCTATCAAAATCTATGTATCCAATTTACCTTCTGACCTTGATCTTTTTATTCATGTCCTATTATCTATCTACTATCTATTTATGTACTATCTATCTATCTATCTATCTATCTATCTATCTATCTATCTATCTATCATCTCTCTATCTCTCTATCTATCTATCTATCTATCTCTCTATCTATCTATCTATCTATCTATCTATCTATCTATCTATCTAGTGTTTCTATTATCTCTCTACCTATCATCAATCTCATAGTTACCTATGGCTAGTATCTACCTATTTTACTATGTAGCACTGTAATTTATATATATCTATCGGTATCTATCTATCTATACATATATGTATGTCTACCTATATCTATCTACTATATCAATATCTATTGTATCTACTTATCCATCTACTGTACTTCTATCATCCATATCTGTCTATAGATCCATCTATCTATCTATCTATCTATCTATCTATCTATCTCACATCTGTCTGTCTATCTATTTATCTATCTATCTATCTATCTATCTCATATCTGTCTATACATCTATCTATCTATCTATCTATCTATCTCATATCTGTCTATATATCTATCTATCTATCTATCTATCTTTATATCTATCTATCTATCTATCTATCTATCTATCTATATCTATCTATCTATCTATCTATCTATCTCATATCTATCTATCTATCTATCTATCTATCTATCTATCTCATATCTATCTATCTATCTATCTATCTATCTATCTATCTATCTATCACCTGTACTTTTCCATTTATATACACAGTGTTTTCTCTGACTGTACATGATATACTATATGTTTATGTGTACACATCAGCAGAATATGTGTATATATACATTTACAAACCCTGACACTCACAGATGATTCACACGGCAGCGCTGCTGGATCAGATGCCTTATTTTAGCTCTTTGTATGGGAAAGAAGTTGACATTTCATTGCTGTGGTGACAGTATATATTGTTATACCTGCAGTGCACAGGATTATTAGTAGGATATATTCCTATACTGATATATATATATATATAGTATAATGGATTATTTCCTGACTTGCATTACATTATGTAATAATACTCTAGCGTTTTATAGGTACACGTGTAGGTATATTCTTTTCCAATAATAAAAAGAGGAAATTGAAGTTGTCAGAAGATTATCTCCGTTGATATATTTGGGTGTGTTCTAGCATTATCAGGGACTGTTGTACAGAAGCCGTGGTTAACCCTTTCACGCGCTGAGGGGAATCCACGTGATACACTATTTTTCTGTGATGTAAAATTCTCCCTCTGCGCAGAAGTAATGCAGGTAATGGGAGAGATCTGCAGAGATGTAAAATTTCCCACGCCTGCCGTCCCCGGTGCCACCAGCAGGCCTGTCACTCATTGTTACTGACAGCCGCAACAACATTGGGTTGATCTCGAGTTATGAGGAATTAGATTTACATGACTACATTAGCATCATGTACCTGGATAGTTTAGAGGGGGCGACTGAATTCGGGAATTGCTATTACTACGTCTTTCCATCATAGAGTAGACATGTCGTACATTTACAGCGGTTTTTATTCACTGGGTATTTGACAGGCGGATCACCAGAACAGGGGCCCTGGTCCCCTCATCTATGAGAATAGTTGGTACCACATTTGATCATAAGCCATACACATGAAACAGTCCTCTGCTTCATTCATTTTCCTTGTTGCTGGGATCTTGTGGGAAACAGAGGGTCCTATCTGACGGGTTCTGATCTTAGTGGTTATAGGGGTCCAATCTGACGGTTCTGATCTCAGTGGTTAGAGGGGTCCTATCTGACGGTTTTGATCTCAGTGGTTAGGGGGGTCCCATCTGACGGTTCTGATCTCAGTGGTTAGAGGGGTCCCAACTGACGGTTCTGATCTCAGTGGTTAGAGGGGGTTCTATCTGACGGTTCTGATCTCAGTGGTTAGGGGGGGGGGGTTTCTATCTGACGGTTCTGATCTCAGTGGTTAGAGGGGTCCTATCTGACGGTTCTGATCTCAGTGGTTAGAGGGGTCCTATCTGATGGTTCTGATCTCAGTGGTTAGAGGGGTCCTATCTGACGGTTCTGGTCTCGGTGGTTAGAGGGGTTCTATCTGACGGTTCTGATCTCAGTGGTTAGAGGGGTCCCATCTGACGGTTCTGATCTCAGTGGGTAGAGGGGTCCTATCTGATGGTTCTGATCTCAGTGGTTAGAGGGGTCCTATCTGACGGTTCTGATCTCAGTGGTTAGAGGGGTCCTATCTGACGGTTCTGATCTCAGTGGTTAGAGGGGTCCCATCTGACGGTTCTGATCTCGGTGGTTAGAGGAGTCCCATCTGACGGTTCTGATCTCGGTGGTTAGAGGAGTCCCATCTGACGGTTCTGATTTCAGTGGTTAGAGGAGTCCTATCTGACGGTTCTGGTCTCAGTGGTTAGAGGGGTCCTATCTGATGGTTCTGATCTCAGTGGTTTGAGGGGTCCTATCTGACGGTTCTGATCTCAGTGGTAAGAGGGGTCCTATCTGACGGTTCTGATCTCAGTGGTTAGAGGGGTCCTATCTGACGGTTCTGATCTCAGTGGTTAGAGGGGTCCTATCTGACGGTTCTGATCTCAGTGGTTAGAGGGGTCCTATCTGACGGTTCTGATCTCGGTGGTTAGAGGGGTCCTATCTGACGGTTCTGATCTCAGTGGTTAGAGGGGTCCTATCTGACGGTTCTGGTCTTGGTGGTTAGAGGGGTCCTATCTGATGGTTCTGGTCTCGGTGGTTAGAGGGGTCCTATCTGACGGTTCTGATCTCAGTGGTTAGAGGGGTCCTATCTGACGGTTCTGGTCTCGGTGGTTAGAGGGGTCCTATCTGATGGTTCTGATCTCAGACTGTACATTAGGAATGCATGCGGGTGAGGGGGGATGTATCTAATGAATACATAGGGAGTGAGGGGGGCTTCATATAAAATACCCATGAGGGGGCTGTTTGGGATGATAAACTAGGGAATATTTTAGGGAACAGTAGACTGTTCTAGTTTCTGAATTCTTAATGTTGCCACGTTCACTGTAAAGGGGCCAACTGAGGCTCTGTCGCCCAGGGGCCTACTAAGAGTCGACCCTTGTCACATTAATGAGGAAATTGAATGAAGCAGAGGATTACTTCATGTGTATGGCACAGGATCAAAGTAAAGAGGAGTGAATCATTTAAGATTTACTTCTCTGAAGTTTCATAAAATGTTTCATAAGATTTGATTCAGGTCCCAATCTATTTAATATGAATTTAAATTCATGCTGCTTTATTTGTCCTGAAAATTGCTACATAACCCCATATAGTCCTTTAAAACACAGTGGGGGGTTTTTTGTAAAAAGATCCTATGTCATTTATGTAATTTTTTACGAAATCTATACATTCTCCGTTATGAATAATTGATTATAACGAAAACCTAACAGACGTGGTGCAAACTGAGACTCTAACAGAAACCATGTTATTTTCATATTTACAATATTCAATGAAAGTAAATCAGAAAATATTTGGATTCAATTTGGTGCCAGAAAATAACCTCAATAGTGTCAACAAATAGATTCAACCTTTTCAAGAACAAAAGATCCAACAAGTTAAAATTTTTCAAATTTGGAAAGTTTTTATGGTCAAGCAATGCGACCCACAATGATTGTTGCCAGCAGGAAAGTTCTGAAAGAATTTTCTTCTTGACTCCTGGGATTTGTCTTTGAGTGAAAATTGATCTTCTTATATTGAGGGACAATATACATAAAAGAAAATCTGCTGACCTTGGTGAAAATGAGTTTGACACTCCAGCTCTACACCTAGAAAGACTGTTACTCCATCGCCATGGACTATGGAACTTTCTACTACAGGACGTTTTGATGGTTGAGATACTGGACAAGTTCAAGTGTTGGCCCAGATGCCTTTCTTGAAAGCAACAACATCATGTAATTGGCATAAAATTTTGGAGGATTGAACTGGAAATCAGTGAACCATCCAATGCTCGATTAGTGGAAGCTTTGTAAAATTTTTCTAAAGTTTTGTTTCGGAAACGGATCGCATCGGTCCAGACTGATGTTGCTCCAGTTGCCCTAGAAATTGGTATATATAGTTGCATCATAACAACATCATGTTATTGCCGTAACATTTTAGGGGATTGGAGTGGAAATGACTGAACCTTTGTAAAATTTTTCTAAAGTTTCGGTTCTGGAATGGATCGTATCGGTAACGGATCGTATCGGTCCACACAGAAGTTTGATTCGGTTGTCCTGTAAATTGGTATAAATAGTAACATCATAACAGCATAATTTTAGTGGCATAAAATTTTGGGGGATTGGACTGGAAATGACTGAACCATCCAGGATTCGACTAGTGGAAGCTTTGTAAAATTTTAAAAGTTTTGGTTCGGGAACGGATCGTATCGGTCCAGACTGATGTTGTTCCAGTTGCCCTAGAAATTGGTATTTATAGTAGCATCATAACAACATCATGTTATTGGCATAACCTTTTAGGGGATTGGACTGGAAATGACCGAACCATCCAGGATTCGACTAGTGGAAGCTTTGTGAAATTTTTCTAAAGTTTTGGTTCGGGAACGGATCATATTGACCCTGAAGAAAGTGGAACGAAAAGTGGAGGAACAAGTTCCTGGGTGGGAAGAATCAGGAGTAGCACAGAGGCTACGAGCTACCTCGGAAACCTCCAGTAGGGACGCCGTGCCGAGGCATCGTACCTCACATGAGGATTTTTCATGCCCTATGCATACAACGCTGAGGACATTGGGTATGGACTAAGGATTGTCCCCTTGAGTACCAAAAACCTTTGATCGGAAAGGTACTGTGTTTTTTTCTTAAATGTGGAGTGGATGAACGTAGAGGCGGAGGATCAATTAATTTTTTATTTTTAATGGTATATATAGAAGCTTTGCAAAATATTTCTAAAGTTCGGGAACGGATCGTATCCGTTGCTCCACTGATGTTGCTCCATTTGCCCTGGAAATTGGTATATATAGTAACTGCCTCTAGTCCTCTAACAGAAAGATTTTTCATAAAAACCTCTAATCTACATTCCTTAATTGTCTTGGACTTTTTACATTTTTTTAAAGGTCTGGGACGAATGAAATCAGCAGCTAGCCACCATTTTGAAAGATATGTCCGAAAAAAGTCCAAATTTCAAACAAATAGGTTTTATCATCTCTAGGTGGGACGTTGATTCAGGGACTTATTTCTACTACTCAGGATATGACAAATTGACCTTCTTCTAGAAAATTGCTGTAGGATTATGATCTGACGTGATGGACTTGCATCTTGTTTTATCCTAATCTCCGATGGTTCTATGACTAAGTCTAGTATTGGAGATGATATTGCAGGACGCGTTGTGCAGATTTAGATTTAGGATGTGTGATCCTTTGCTGGATATATTACATTAACACTTGCTATACCTGTGAACCTAATGGGAACTGTGAAGAGCGCAGTGGTTTTAGGTCAGAATTGTTCACTTTTATGTTTGTCCATGGAAAGAGTTGAAGCAACTTTCATGACACTTGCGTATAAATATATAAAAGAGCTTAGCGTTTGATCGTTGTTCCATAGCTGGGGCTGTATACAAGAAAATCAATGCAGTACACATACCCTTACTACTTGTGTCTGAAAGATTCCATCTGTTGTTATAGTAACGCCACCTGAGACATCCCGGCAATTTGAGGGTCCGTACATTGCAGTTGTCAGGACAACACTGTAGCCTGGTGCTTATTTATGGATCCTGACCAGTGTCGTGCCCGGCGCTGGCGGACAACTGTCCTATGGTCGTGAAGCAAGAGTGCAGGAGAATGCAGGGTCTGATGTTCTTTCCTAGGTTAACTACCTTGTTAAAGTCTTAAGATTCTGTTCTTCCCTGACCCAGAAGGTCATGGAGCAAATCCTCCTTGTAAGCACCTCAAATAGTAAACCGTGTTCATCCAGCTCCCCCTGCTTCATTAATAAAACTATATTAATAATATAATATTACTTTATTAACTATATTGATCATTATTAAATATTAATAATATGATAATATGATAATATAAAATCAAATAATATCACTTGTTGTTAGCATCTCTTGACTATGGCTTATAGTGTAGGGTCCTGGGCATGCGCCCCTTATAGTGTAAATGAATCATACAAATAATGATCAGGGTAGAGAAGTTGGAGAAACTGTTCAGGTGTGTATAGTGACTTATCTTATGAACTGATAACTGAGAGGAGATAAAGATGAGTATTGACCCCCTGACCTCTTAGTGAGTGTAATCCATAAGTGACGTCAGTGCTGTGGGTCATGTGTCTTCTTGGTTTGCGTTCTATTTCATCCTTTCCATTAGAAGTTTGGGAGTCTGATCACAAGTAACCATAGAAAAGCATAATATAGGGCTTTCTACTCCTATCCATCCTAGTCTTCCATCATCCATACTTGGACTACCCCATATAATATAGCAGTAGTATAACAATAAAGGGGTTGTACACTATCAGCAAATATTTGCTATTGTTTGTGTAATAAAATGTTGGACAATTTTCCAATAAACTTACTGTATCAATTCCTAGATCGTTGCTTGTTTGATTCCACAAGAAGCTGCATTGTTTACTTAGAAATATATGTCCCTGGTCGTCACACTGTGGACGGCTCCTTATATCCCTGGTCATGTGATGTCACACAGGCGCACAGCTCCTTATATCTTTGGTCATGTGATGTCACACAGGTGCACGGCTCTTATACCCCTGGTCGTGTGATGTCACACAGGTGCACGGCTCTTTATATCACTGGACATGTGATGTCACACAGGTGCACGGCTCTTATACCCCTGGTCATGTGATGTCACACAGGTGCACGGCTCTTTATATCACTGGACATGTGATGTCACACAGGTGCACGGCTCCTTATACCCCTGGTCATGTGATGTCACACAGGTGCACAGCTATATATATCACTGGACGTGTGATGTCACTCAAGTGTACAGCTTGTTATAGCCCTGGTCATGTGATGTCACACAAGTGCACAGCTCTGATTACTCTCTGTGATATAATGAGCCGTGCTCCTGTGTGATATCACATGACCAGGGACCACGTTTTATCCACAGGAAGTTAACATAGAAGCTTTCTATAGAATGACAGCAAGCGAAGATCTAAAAAAAAGTAAGTGATTGATACAGAAAGTATATTGGAACATTGCCTAACTTTTCATTATACTAGGGCGGTTCAATAAGTACCTGTGTTAGAAATGAAGAAACCATTTTTTTTTTCTTTTTTTCAACATAGTCAGCTTTTAGAAAGATACACTGCTCCCAACGTTAACCCCTCCAAAAAATAGGATTTGTCGAACTCTCCAAAATATGTTTCGGCGATGACTTCCTCATTTGAGCTAAATTTTTTTCCCGCAAGCCATTTCTCCATGTTAGGGCACAATAAAAAGACGCAGGGAGCCAGATCGGGTGAATATGGGGGTGCGGCAGCAATTCATAACGCAATTAATGCGGTTTGGTGGCGACAACTCCGGATGAATGTGCTGGTGCATTATCAGGTTGAAACAGCACCTTCTTACATGTCTTACTCAATTGGTTGCCAAATCCAAACTAACCAATCAATCAGTCTGCAATTTGTTTTGCCGTCGTTTGATAGATGGCAGCACACGATGATAACACCAACTTCCCTCAGGAACGCCCTCTGTAGTCAAACACATGTACTTATTGAACTTCCCTCGTACATATAACATCAGTTATGCGCTGAAAATGGACAACCACTTTAATTTGTTCTCATCTACAAGACATGGATGTCCCATCTTTTTGAGAACAGAGGTCACTTTTTTACATGGTTTGGGATGGTTTCTATCTCAATCACTTTATGACTGGAGGGTTGGACTAACTTTTGTCTGTTTACTTTGCATTGTCCTCTCTAAGACAATGGTGAGCATTCTCCCACGACCTGCTAGGCTTTGTACGTGATTTGTGATTCTTTTACTTGGATGTATGGGGAGACAGAACTTTATTACTGTAGCTTTGTTTGAGGAAATTTTAAAGGGAATTTCCAGGTTATACATGGGATATGAATATCAGGTCAGTGCTTAGTCATTTTCATCTTCCTCCAGTGCAAACACTAACACAACGTGCAGAACCATCTCTGTGTAGTGGCTGATTTGGATTATTTCCTATACAGTGTTTGAACATTGGACTGACTCCGATCTGATATTGATTTCAGGATAGGTCATCAAAATCTTTAACCTGTAAAACCCCTTTAAAAAAAAATGGGGGGTGCATTCATCAAAAATTGGAGTCGGGACCTTCTTTTTGGTAATTTAGACTGGGATGTTAGACTTTGGTGCAAAGGATTAATGTATTGGCACATGACCGAAAATAGTGTGTATCCAAAAATGGCCATAGTAATAATTATTTATACCATATGGTGAAAGCTGTAATGGAACTAAAAAGTTTTTTTTTTTTTTAAGTCACCAAAAACAAATTTGGGAACAAAAGTGATTTCCCAGATCAAGGTCTTACATTTCCCAAAATTGTACAGGCGATCCCCGGGTTCCGTACAAGATAGGTTCTGTAGGTTTGTTCTTAAGTTGAATTTGTAGGTAAATCAGAACTGTATATTTTATAATTGGAACCCCCAGCTAGAATTATTTTGGTCTCTGTTACAATTGGATTTTAAAAATGTTTGTTAAAGGTTGTCAACAGAACCAGGATTAACACTAAAGCTTAATTACAAACATTGGTAATTGTTACAGCTGATCATTGTAGCCCGGGGCTAAAGTACAGTAAATTACCAACATCCAGAGGTCCGCCTGTAACTAGAGGTTGTCTGTAAGTCAAGTGTTCTTAAGTAGGGGACCGTCTGTATATATAAAAACTCCAGAATTGATAATGTGTTTGTGAAGTTCTGACAATACGTTATTACTTGCAGTGACAAGTTTATTGTATCATAGGCTTTGCTGATATGAGATGATCTGTTCTGACAGTGCGGGGCAAGTTTAGGCAGGGATAACATAGACCTGAGCTGTATTGTTTTCTGCTACATTGCTGTCTCATGGGGTAACGTCTCATAGTGTTCTCTCTAGATCATTAGGAATAGTTAGTCTGTGAATAGTTCTTACCTTCAGCTATCCTCATTGCACAATCCTTGCTGTATATAGATTAAGGCTTGGTCTTCTCCCAAATCTTCCTACTATGTGTATTCTTTCTGCTTCAAACAACAGCCAAATGGCCCATCAGATCCCTAAGAACAAGTCTGTACAGGTTCTTCACTATAATAATGAGATCTTTAGTTCTTGATATCTAATCTTCATGTGGGTTGTGACCAACCAACGATAATGTTCTATACACATGGTCATCTTTCAACAAGGGCTTCTCATAGGAGGGATAGAGGCTAGAAACTTGATAGAAACAAAGCAGAATAAAGGTCAATTGTATTAACCTGAAAATTGGCATCTGTAAACTGAATTTAGAATGGTTCCTTATACACTTAGACTCTGTTCACACGTGGCGTTTACATTGTGTTTTAAAACGCAATACAGCAACTGAGGAGAGAAGCTTTACCTAATTACACTGCGTTAACATTTGCATTTACAAAACACAAAGTTAATCCAATGGGGCTTATTTACTAAAGTCTCGTGGCCGCACCTTTGCCTGACTTTCCGACGTTTTCGAGATTTGCGCCGCTGTATATTTAACTGAGATTGTGTCGCACGTGATCAGATTGTGACGCGGCTGCGCTGGCTTTCATGCAACAGAAATCAGGGGCGGGCCATTGGACGATCCGACTGATTCAGGCTGAGTGCCGGATTTAAGTTTCAAATTGTGTTGCAAGACAATGCACTTACATGCACCAGGAAGAAGATGGTGAACTCTGTCTCATCTGAGCGGGGAAGCGAAAGATGCAGGATATCGGGCGAGCGACCTTAGTGAATCGCGGCACAGTGCATTATAGTCGTCAGATTTACTTACCTGGTCCTGTCGTGATCCAGTGGCTGGTTCTCCGTCGAGGATTCGGGTCTTCCGGCGATTCACTAAGGTAGTGTGCCCGATGTCCACCAGGTGTCGCTGCTGTGCTGAGGTCTGCTGGAGTTCGCCGTAGTTCACCAACCTATGCTGGGTGCAGGTCAGCGCCTGTCAACCAACACTTTTTTTTAAATAAAACAACGTTTTTTCCGAATCCGTTGGGTTTTCCGACGGCCACGCCCCAGATTTCCGTCGCATGCATGCCGGTGCTGATGCGCCACAATCTGATCGCGTGCAATTCCCGGGGCAATTCAGGGAAAAACTGTGCAAATCGGTAATATTCGGGAAACCCGATGGAAAAACGCGATTTGGGCCCTTAGTAAATGACCCCCATTGTTTTTATGGCGTCTTAACTCCTCAAAGGACTTCTACAATCAGATTTACTAAAAATAGTGAAAATCACCATACAAACCCCACATACATTTATTATTACCACCAGACCGTAATGACCCGTACAATAAAACAAAATCATTATTGAGCCTGCTCAATAATGGTGTAAAAAAAGTTGTTTAAAAACCCACCAAAAATTATATTTTATCCGTCTTGGCTCATATAAAATGCAATACAAAGTGATCAACATTACGTTTTATTCTACAAAATTTGCAAAAATATAGAAATTTAAGAAAATAAAGATATGTTGCTTAGGATATACAGTGAACACCAATACAGAATTTATGTTTTTTCTTCCACCCCCCCCCCCCCAAAAAAAAATCCTGCTAAAAATAAGCCCTCACATGGCAACAGTAAGGGAACAACTAAAATTTTATAACTCACAAAAGTGAGCTCTTGGACCAACATGAAAAAAACATACAGCAAGTAACGCCCACATTCGGGAGAAATTGTATAATAACTTTTACATTGGGTTTTCTCCTTTTATCTTTAGTGAATGTGTAAATTTTAGGCCTAAATGAACTTATTACTGACAAAATCGTATCATGTTTTAATTACTATGAAGATATCAAAGGGTTATCAATCTTCCTAAAAGCTTTTTCTGATAGTTTGAGGGGTGCAGATTAGAAAATTTGATATATTGGGTGTTTCTAACATTGTATATTTCAAACCTTATTAAAAACAATAATGATCCCCAAAAAAGTAAATTCTGAAATCCCCTTCAAAGGAAGAATATTGATTTTACAAATCAATGCATGACATCAGAACAAAATATCCAGACAGATTTGAAATTTTCTGAAAACATAAAGCAGACATATGGGAAATGTTTGTTAATTTGGGTTTTAAAACTTCCTGTCTGAAAATAAGAAAATTTTTGAATTTTGAAAATGGCGAATATTTTTAAAAATTCTTTTTAATAAACCACAGTTTATCATTAACATAAAGTATAACGTGTGACAACAAAACAATCTCAAAATCACCTTGGTAAGTTGAAGTTTTCAAAAGTTAAAGCAACACATGTCAGATTAAAAAGAAATTGGGCTAAGCCCTAAGCTACAAAATGGCTGGGCCCTTAAAGGGTTCATGAGCGATGTATCAGATTTTTAAGGTGGTCATTAGGTGTAAGTTTTATGATGCGGATCCTAAGACCACCAATCCATAGGATATCATAAATAGATTATAGATTTGGGACCCACACCTATCGCGGAATGGAGGTCTACTAACCCCATTTTTCCTCTTCCGGAATGAGCAGAGAGAGTGCGACAAATGTGCGTCGACATTCAACTCTATGGAGGTGTTGAGATTGTAGTCTTGGCTATTGGTCTAGTTCCCATTAAGTTGGGAAAGGCAAACTGCGGCTAACCCTTGACCCTGTAGCCTTTTTGTAGTCACGTTCACGGTGGTGTGGTGCAGGCGTCTTGCCTCCTGCACCATAAACACACCGACTGACCGCGAGCAGTCCCTTTTAATTCTGCCCATGTCAGCCGAGCCCGAAAAACAAGGGCATATGGCCCGTTGTTTGCAACCCCCATTTCCACGCATTTATTATGCATGAGGCCAACATAAGTATTTCCTAAATACTTGACAATTTAGAAATTTTTGGTAATAAGTGCACTGCTGGAAGGACTCAGTTGGCCACACTTACTTACCCGTCCCCTTGACGACGCCGATACGGAATGTCCGACAAGGATTCGGAGTTGCTGCGATTCACTAAGATTGTCTGTCCAATTTCCTGCATGTGTTGCTTCCCCGCTGAGGTCCGCTGGAGTTCACCCTCTTCTTCCCGGTGCATGTGAGTGCTGATCTTGCGACACAATTTTGTTTTTAAATTCTGAGGTTTGTCTGTATCAGTCGGGTTGTCCGACGTCCACTCCCCCAATTTGTGTCGCATGCAAGCCGGAATCCGATCGAGTGCGCCAAAAACCCGGGGCAATTCAGGGCAAATCGGAAAAAGTCGGGAAACCCGCCGAATATCCGGTGTTCTGACACTTAGTAAATGTGCCCTAGTGACCAACCGACAGTGAAAGGTAATCCTCACTAACGGGTTGGTCTTCTACAAAGAATTCTTCTAGAAAGGTTTCATAAAATAATAAGAGCCCATCCTACATCCATAGGCAGGCAGAAATCCATAACTTTGAGTTTGAAAGAATTAATCTGCAGGGAAATAAAAGATGTGAGATGTGCTCGAGTTCTCTGAAATCGGGATCATGCTATGCTAAATTTGTGATAAAGTATTGCGGAGACAGAGAGATTGGAGGTTCATTGAGGTTTCTCATTAAATTGTCCTATTTTTCTCTTTCTCTGGATGAATCTCAGTAGGTCTAATTGATCTGGACGGTCTCTGTAGACAATGTGAGGTTTTTTCTTTCATGTTTCATTAGGATGTAATTTTCACTGACGAAGCAGGACATCTACCAAGTTTTATGTATGACATTGTAGGAACATTGAGTACACAGGTTATGTTGCAAATATATATAATATATGCCATTGTTGACATATAGAAAGGAGCTGTTTGTAGGAGTGGTGCTGTTTTTGGTCACTGGGGCACATTTACTTACTCGGTCCAGTCGCGATCCCGCGGCGCGTTGTCCGACGAGGATTCGGGTATGCCGGGATTCACTAAGGTTGTGCGCCCGATATTCAGCAGGTGTCGCTGCTGCGCCGAGGTCCGCCGGAGTTCACCTCCTTCTTCCTGGTGCATGTAAGTGTGTGATCTTGCGACACAAATCGTTTTTTAAATTCCGTGGTTTGTCAGAGCCACGCCCCCGACTTCTGTCGCGTGAAAGCCGGCGCCGATGCGCCACAATCTGATCACTTGCGCCAAAATCCTGGGGCAATTCGGCAATTAGTAAATGCGCCCCATTATGTGACCTGTAATCTTAATTTTTTTTTTATGATTTTCCTCTCTGTAGTCTTTTTTTTGCAATATGCTGATGTCTCTGAGCTGTTGGCAGAGACCTAGTTGCTGTGACTCACTACCCCCCTCCCCTCTGCATAGACTGCTACGTAATCTGACATCTCAGTGAGCTTCTGTCTGAACTGAAGTAGGTAAGGAGAATAAAAAGATCTTTCATGAAATAGGTATTTCAAAGTTTTTTGCAAAAATTATATACCAAAGTTTGTTGTAAATTCTTTGACCTTTTCACTTTTTATATTGGTTTATTACAAATATGAGGCAGGTCTGTACTACAGATTGTGATGTTAAAGGAAACCTTCCATCAGAAAGCTGATGGTAGGTTCCCACTTACATTCTAAACCCTGATCTTTATCAGATCCTAGAATGATATCTACACTAAATTACAGTTTAACTGATATGCTAATTTCTGGCAGAGGCTACTGGGGTGTGGCAAAGGCTACTCCACGCCCCAGAAGCCTCTGCTGTCCCTGCCTACTTGCTGTCCCTGGGTGCTGTCTCCCTGATTCTGCGTCCCTAGGGGGGGGGCTGTAATTTAGCTGCACAATTTGCCACAATTATGGTCGGTCCAGGTACGTCCCACAGGGGTGTCCCCACAGCCCAATCAAGGCCATGACTAGTAGGTAGGAGCGTCAATTTGCCGCTGCGCGGCCGTCAATCTGGCAATTTGTCCAAGTCGCATGGGACACACCCAAACCCCAGTCCTGAACTTATAAAGCAATCCTGCTCATCTCTACTTACCACCCGTGGTGGTCATCTAAAAGAGATCTCACTGTATATGGATGTAGAAGAGTGTGAGCAAGAAATAGTTAATCCTCCTGTCTTCCAGGGTGTGATGAGTCCTGCATACGTACATGTCTGCCAACACCCTTGTTTTTATAGTATATCCTTGTGTTGCCTTGGCCGGGACGTGATAATTGAAAATAATTGACGACACATATTTAAATACTTATGTAATGTAAGTAATGTTACTTTGCGTGTCGAATTTCAGGTCTTAAAGTCACTTAAAGGGAACCTGTCACCAGGGACCTCATTTTAACTAAAGACAGGTTGCAGAATCCCCTCACACCTGCATTGCACATATGCCTTTCTGCTTTCTCTAAGCATTTGCATTACAATATAATTGTGTGTTATAACTTACCATGCACCCTGACAGAATCCTCTTTGTAGTCCCAGGGGTTGGGCTTTGGTTTGGATGCATTTTAAAAAAAACTACATGTGACTTGACTGAGTTGCTCTTAGCCCCCACTTTTGTACTCCTGTACAGTATGGTGATCTGACATCAGTGGGAGAGGGAGGAGCTGTACAGGAGCACAAAGATGGAGGCCAAGAGCTGAGCAGTCTGCAGCACAGACCAGTCACGTGTTGGTTTTTGATATGCATCCAAACCAAAGCCCAACCCCTGGCACTACACAGAGGATCCTGCCAGGGTGCAAGGTAAGTTATAACACACAATTATATTGTAATGTAAATGCTGAGAAAATTTCCAATCCAGCTGTAATTGGCTTCCACAGCCTGTATTTAGTAAAAATGAGGTACCTGGTGACAGGTTCCCTTTAAACTTTAAAAAACAGCTTTGTGACTTTCAGGACCTATCTATAGTATAGGTGATCAACATCAGATCCATGGTGGTTTAATACTAAAATCTCTTGAATAGAGAGAAGTTAAGCTGCAGTTATGGATAATAAGGAATTAGTTTTTGTACTCTTATTATTAGGAATTACTGCTGTGCTTAGTTACATACTCACTGTACATAGGACAAATAAGTGATTGCCAACGCCTCATAAACTAAAGAGATTGAAAATAACATTTTATTATTCAGTTATCTCTGGAGGCATATCTCTCGTCATTCCTCGGTTGCTTAGGGGTTACAAATTACTCTCTTGATGTCAGCACATTGGCAGCTACAAGAACCATTGTACACTTGAAACTGAGCACTAAGGAAATTTGGCACCAGGTCCTGTACCTTGTAGATGACACTAATCTATGACCTGTATCACTGTCACTTGTCCCCTGGATCATATAACGTACGCCTAACACTGCCGGTGGCAGAGCGGATGATATGGACGTTTCCAAGATGGTGTCCACAGTTGTTATTTCATGAGTAGAGATGAGCGATTCTACTTGTTGGTCTGTAGACTTGGTCCAATTCTGGCATTTTCCAGGCACTGAATTGAATCCCAGTCTTTTCACTTCAGATGAATCTTTTTTTATACTGGATGATATAATGGGGCAGATTTACTTACCCGGTCCTGTCGCGATCCCGCCATGCATTGTCTGGCGAGGAATTGGGTCTGCCGCGATCCACTAAGATCGTGCATCCGAGTTCCTGCATCCGTCACTTCTGCGCCGAGGTCCGCCGGAGTCCACCTGCTTCTTCCCAGTGCTTATAAGTGCGTGTCTTGCGATACATAAATGTTAAATCCCGCGCGTTGTCCGAATCCGTCAGGTTGTCCGACAGCCCGCCCCCTGATATCTGTCGCGTGCGAGCTGGCGCGATGCGCCAAAATCCGATCGCGTGTGCCAAAATCCCGTGGCAATTCGGCGCAAACCGGAAATCGCTGGGAAACCGGACGAAAATGCGCTCCGCGGACCCTTAGTAAATGAGCCCCAATGTGTCTTTTAGAGGATTAGAAGGTGATATATACCAAAATCCAGGATAATTGGAGCAACATCAGGTTGCACCAATTCAATTAATATATTTTCTAAATAAAAATGATGAATCTTGGATGATTTGCTCATATCTATATACAGACAGTCCCTGGGTTACATGCAAAATATGTTTTGCAGGTTTGTTCTTAAGTTGAATTTGTATGTAAGTCAGAACTGTATATTTTATCATCGTAACCCCAGCCAAAATTTTTTTTTGTCTCTGTGACAATTGGATTTTGAAACTTTTAGGTTGTCATAAGAACCAGGATTAACAATAAATCTTAATTACAGACGCCTCTGATAACTGTTACAGCTGATTATTGTAGCCTAGGACTAAAGGACAGCAAATCCAGAGGTCTGTTTGTAACTAGGGGTCGTCTGTTAGTCAGTTGTTCTTAAATCGGGGACCGCCTGCATATGAGAAATCCCAAATTGTTCTAATAACACATATCTGGACAGGTGAGTGACTGCATGTGGTCTACACGCCAATATTGTAGTTTGTGTTATAGTGGCTTTTTTTGGCTACCTGCCTGATTGGAATAGGAGGAAGAAATAAAGTTTTATTACTTTAGTACAATGAAAACAGTGTCATATTTTCCATAGATAAGAACAGCAGTAAAATAAGTGTCCTATAATCATACTGGGTCAAACATGGACCTAAAAACATCACTGCCTGTAAATGTACTGATCTATAAATCCAGCATATATTAGAGCATATATATATACACACACACATACAGTGCCATATACAAAGGTACAACATATATACACACACCGTATATATGCACATCCTCCACTCTTTAGTGTGTCAGGTCGGATGATGGGGCCCCCTGATACTGCGGGCCCCATAGCAGCTATCACTGTATTTACGCCCCTGCGCTCACCCCCCACTGGATCAGTTTGGGGTCGCTCATCACTACTCAGCAGCTAAAGGAGAAAGTTTCTATGATCCCTCCTCTCGGATGTTTGTTTGTCCCAGTAACACAGATGAATTGTATGAAAAGAGCAAAAATCTGAATAAAAGTAAATCCCCAGGTAGGAGCGTTAACAGATGAAGGAGAATCTGTGTCATTACATCTCTCTTTTCTCTTGTACTTGGTAACTACAGTGATATTATTAAAGCTGCTCAGTCGGTGTCCTGACATGATTTTGGTTGGTTTGGGGTCAGTGCTGCTTACGTCATCCTCCATTACTGTGATTTTCTATGGTAGAAGGACTGCCTTTGCATGACGCTTTGGGTGCTGATAGATTTTAACTATGTGTGGGACCTGGAGGATTCTCCTGCTATAAAACGAACCCTAACATAAAAGAAGTAAGTACAGTGATGGAAGCGCTACTACACCGCTGTACCCGAAAAAAAAGTCTGTGGTTACATACACAAACCCCTGGGAATCTGTGCCTTCAGATCTATTGGTTTGGTTTTAATCCTACAGCATTTCATTAGGCTTCCTGAAAGTCTTGCTCGATGTTAAGGGTTCTGCCTTACAAGGTAGCTAAAGAGGCGTGGTTTTCCTTGTCCCATTCTGGGAAACTTATTTGCATATTTCCCATAATACATGTACATTCAGTAATATGTGCCCTCTCTGGTTGTCCAAACTTTTGAACCTCAGAAATCAGACGCCGCCCAACCCCCATTGTTTGTAATAGGGTTCAGTGTTATTAATGGGGAAAAACCCCCTAAAGTGAATAAGGCAAAACCAATAAGAGTTGTTCTTAAAGTAACAATAACAATACACCCATTGTGACAATGCAATAACCACATGAAACCATCTGACCGATTCATGTTATGAAATTTCGTACAGTAGGTTAACCTTTAGCTTATTAGTTGTGTAACCGAGCTTTACGGGTATGTACACATTTATAGCGCACGTATCCGTGTCATGGAAACATTGATTTGCAGCTTATTAATGGTCTCATTAGATACATATTGTGCTAATGACTGTAGAGTATGCAGGGCTAATGCTTGGACTAATACGTCCCAGGCAGGAGAAATAAGGAATAATAAATGGCGTAAGGATGTAAGGAGCATCGCTCATTGATATAAAGACAGAAGAGGAAATGTGCAAACCTCGTATAACACAGGAGTGAATGATCACAATATGCTTAAGCCCAAGATTACAATCATCAGAGTCTATAATTGTGAGGTATATTATAACAGAAACAAAATGCTTTCTATTATACGTTATTTCTCTACAAATCACCTGCCAGGTCCAATTTATGGTGTAAATCCACCAGCATAATGCAGTGTTCAGCACCACGGATGACACCAGGGGCGTAACTAGAGGATGGAGGGCCCCAGAGCAGACTTCTGAACGGGGCCCCCTCACACCTTAAAAAATATACATATTTTTGTGTATATGCATATATATTTCTATACTCATACAGGATTTAAAATCACACTCAGTATATACACACCATATATGCATATAGCATACACACACAATCATACAGTATCATTTACACCCAAGCATCAGATACGCTGACATACAGCATATACACAAAGATATAGGACATACACATCACATATACAACCTATACAAATACAGAATATATACACATCATATATACACACATACACACAATACAGCATATAGACACACACATACAGTATATAAACATCACACTCTTAAACACATACAGCATATACAGACCCCTGACACTGTGGGCCCCATAGGAGCTGCTATGGCTGCTACCCCTTTAGTTATACCCCTGGATGACACAGCAAATAGCTTTGCATCACAGGAAATGTTCCCAGTTGTTTTACCCCACTAATCCCCACAGATGGGGTATGAAATGTCCTTTCCAGAAAGTCAGACAAATATGACATGTTCTTTTTAAGTTCTAGAAATAAAGGGTACATTATAGAGTAGTTAATGGTTAGCAACTTACTATAACAGTTAAAGGTAAAGACGTTTGCCACTTTGTAATGTTTTCTGTAATGTGTGTAAGTGTGGGGGGGCAGGATATTAGGTAATTTATCAATATACATCTAGTAATAGTTCTGCTCCGCTTTCTTGATATGTAAAGTGAAGCCTCCTGCCTTTTAACGCATCAGCCAGACATTAATGTCCATAAAATGGCCGCAGATGGAGGGTCATGTGATCTCTAATTGTGCAGGAACAATCGCCAGCTAGAGATCACATGACCCTCCATCTGCCGCCATTTTATGGCTGTTGAGGTAAAAGACAGGAGGCTTCACTTTACATATCATATGTATACACACACATTACAAAAAACATGAGGTAAATTGTCAAACCCCTTTAAGCTGACGGTGCCCACCCCATGTGATGCCCCCCTCAGATACTATACACCCTGTGCTAATGACTCTATATACACAACTTGTGTAATCCATTAGCGTTGTGTGTCGCCCTCAGCCCGGGATAACTTGACCCATAAAAAACGCCTATTTTTAATTGCTTCATTTTATTGTAACAACCACTAATGGCCTTTGCATGGCTGAATACGGAGAGGAATGTGCGAGACTTTAAAGGCCTCTCCATGTTTTATTGTAATATAATGTAACTCAGACAGGAATTTACGGCTATGGTCGGCCGCACATGAGGGTTATATACACACGCGGGTATAGGTACGGGGTGTGAAGGTGAGTGTAGAGCCGCAGATTATTAACCAGTAAATAGCTGCATCATGACAAGTGTCACTGAGAGAGATATATGAGTCTGCGTTGTCTGCTATTTAAAGGGCTCAGGACTTCATTCCCGCAGGGCTCAGCTTGGTGTATTTTCAGCACACGGGATTTTCTTCTCATAAAACTATATTAAGGTTCGGCTTTGAATTGCCTTTCCAAAGAAAGCACCCATAATGCACTGCTGGCAGGGGAAAGACAGCATGACCAGACTAGATACACACAGGATATAGAGTATGAGGTAAGAAGAATGAATATTCAATGAGGTCAAAGTTAATGATATAAGACATAAATACCAGGGCGTAATTAACAGATTACAAAAAAATATTCTACACCCTAGACGGTGCTGCCTGATACAAACGGTTATAGCTGTGCTGATCCAATACTGATCCAAAAATTATACAAATTAATTAAAATTTGGGATGCAAGACAACTCATAGAAGGTAAAGTGTACAATACAGTACAGATATTCTTATACTAGTCCAAAATTATCATTCAGCATTAGTGATGAACGGATCTGAACCACAGAATGTTCAGTGTTTGGGTTCAGTACCAGTTCAGAACTTTTGCGTTCAGCCATGTTCGACTTACCACATTCCTCTTCTACATCAAAAATAATTCTAAATCTGGTGCAATATAAGACTACAGGCAGTCCCCTACTTAAGGACACCTGACTTACAGACGACCCCTAGTTACAGACGGACCTCTCTGCCTACTGTGATCTCTGGTAATCCCAGGATGCAATGAGCAGCAGTGAGTCTGCATGAAGTTTTATTGATAATCCTTGTTCCGATGACAACAAAAAATTTTGAAAATTAAATTGTCAATGGGGCAAAAAATTTTTTTGTCTGGAGCTACAATTATAAAATATACAGTTCCATCTTACATACACATTCTACTTACGATAAGTACAAACCCAAGGAACCTATCTTGGACGTAACCCGGGGACCGCCTGTATTTAGACAAACCTTTAGTCAATTTTAGTGAATCTTTATTTGCTACGTCTCAAGCCAAAACTCTCTGTCAGAGATCACATTTTGGCGGCTTTGTGGTCCTGCTTTACAAAACCAAACACAACTCAAGAAAATGGGTTCACCGGCAGACGCAGCCCCAGCCTTGGTGCACCAAAAAGATACTTTGCATAAAGATACAAATCATAATTTTCTCTAAAGTAATGTAGAGTGAGGAATGTATAGCCTGGAAAGCTTAAAAAGTGCCCTACACAAGGATATTTTTTTACTTGCAGAGTGTTTTGTGAGCTAAATGAACCCCATTCAGAAGAACAAGGTTAATTTTGACTACTGATCTGTATATTGAATGCATATATACGTATGTTCTGTTCTGGTGGTCACAGTTATGGAATGCAATGTATCAATGCTGGAAGTAGCTAATGAGAATGATATAATTAGTGCTGGAGATTCTCAAGTGCAAATTACATGGCACAAGAGGATAGCCTGCTGACGGGGTGCATGGGTTGTGGCCTCATACTTTGGAATGAAAACAAATTTTCAACATGTCTCATGCCGAGGTGATGAAACTATACTGATCTGTATGTCATTTATTAGCTTAAATGTTTTTTACATTGAAATAGAAGGGCCAAATTTGGGGACAGTAACAGATCCAAAAGTTCAAATCAAAGTTCCAAATATGGACGGCACCCAAACTGCTTCTTACCTCTTGCTCCTGTAGCAATGTGTTCAAATGAGCTGTTGAAAAAGGCTCAGGAGAGCCGAAAGTCATCCGGAATATTAGATGGATGCTATACTTTATGACAAATTGTACCTACAATAAAAAGATGTTAAATGCTACCTCCAACATCCAAAGGTTATTTGTCATTTTACTTTTCCCACAACCTCCTCACTTAGTCTTTGGTCAAGACATTGTTTGGGTCTCTTCTGCTCTTTGTTTTCTGAGGAAGGTCAACACTTCAGCCAGTGATTGTTGAAGGACCTGGAGGATAGTGACGACCTGGACAACATCTGAACCAGCTAGAGCAGTGGTGGCGAACCTATGGCACTGGTGCCAGAGGCGGCACTCAGAGCTCTTTCTGTGGGCACCCGGGCCATTGCCCCAGCACACCAGACAAGACTCAAAGAATCTTCCTGAAGTTCCAAGAAACTTAAAAGATGCTGCTTTCGGTCATATTTTTATACTTACTTTTCTACTTGGGACTGTAGGAAGAGGGAGAATGAATTGACAGGACCGAATTATGTTTGGAGGGTCTCCTGCTGGCCCCATGTTTCTCTGTGCACAGAGGGACACTGGAAAGAAGCTAAAATGTTCCATCTTTCTACTGTGTTGATGTCCTGGGGAGGCCAATATGGTTGAAAGTTGTTGAAGAACAGGGAGCAATAACTTACTGCTTTAATTTTTGGTTGGCACCTCGTGATAAATAAGGGGGGATTTGAGTTGCTTTTTGGGCACTCGGCTGCTAAAAGATTCGCCATCATTGAGCTAGAGGATAAGGGAGAAATAGACAAACTTTTCTTACATTGATAGTGCCACTACTTCCGTTGGCAGTTATGTGCCAACAGTTAGGCAAGAGTTCAAGCCTTGAGTGGTTACACTCAGCTCCCTCTCAGTCAGCACACAAGTCAGATATAAAGCATCCTTTACCCTGGTATTCCCTGACAGTTATTTGGTTACCTTTCTGTATATTATTCTATCTGATTTGGAATCCAGTTGGTTGACTCGTCCTTTTGTTCCATGACCATCCCTTGTGACTTCAGTGTCTACTCTGACTATTCTCTGGACTACAATGATGTCTCAGATGTACTCTCTCAGTTAGATTCTACGTACTGACCTTGGCTTTTATTTTCCCTTCACCATTATTCAGTGTGGGGAACTCTGCACATGTGGGGGTTGTCAACAAATAAACAAGGACAGGGGAGAGGTAGTTAGGGGTAGGATTTGTATACGGACTCACTCTACCTCCCCTTGACAAGACATATAGGGGGGAATTCATCAGGACTTGTACATCACTTTTACTCACAATTACTAGCGAACCACCAATAATTATTATTTTCGCCTTCATGCCATCTCCATGTCAAGTGGGCATGGGGAGGCATGGCACAGGGTGTTCCGGTCCCACTTATTTTTCCTGCAAACAGTCAGGCTAGAGACTTCACAGGCTTTATCCCAATTCTTCGCGTAGAATTGTCCTCCAGCGCAGCAGGTGCCAGATACAAGAGGGGGTAGAGGGAGAGCCGGAGCCACCTGATGTATCCAGTGGTGACAGAGGGGTGGGACTTCATCATACACCGATGGTACAAGTGCGGGCACGATAGTCTCTATCATGTATACTTACACTTCTATTATTTGAATATATCATTTTTTAAATGTTTGTGCTTTCTTTAGGTTCTTTACCTATGCAATGCATAGACTCATCATCAGATTGGAGGGGGTCTGACACTTGGGACTCCCACCAATCAGCTGCGTCATTTGAATAGAGATAATAGCTGTTAGAACAGCTCTGTATAGTGGCAATGGGATGTAGCTGAGCTGCAGTCACTCAGCCTGGCCACTATACAGTGCTGTTCTTTTGACTCTATCTGGACAGACCCCCAGCAATTCAATACAGATTACCTATACTGGATAGGCCGTCAGTATCAATAAGCTTGAGAGCCCTTTAAATGTCTATAGTTTTGTTTGTACAGGTAATCTCTAATTTGTATAGCATCATAAAAAAAGCATTTTTTGTCCCCATACATCTCCTGTGCGATTTCATATTCTATTTACAGGTTTGGTCCTAACTGTGTAATATAATAGGAGTCAGAAACATCCATGTATATAGATAACGAGCAATAATGTATATGACGTCCCTTTTGATAACTGTCGGTTCTGGCAATTGGTTTTGGATGATTTATTTATCTGAGAATGTGTGATGTTTTACTGGACCCAATTACGTTCAATGGGTTATTTTGACCTGCTAAAAGTCCTTTCTGTGAACAGTTACTCCCTTTACCTTCCTAGTTGGGCCATTGGTTCTGGAGCTGCTAGGGGAGACCACATAAAGCTGTACGTAAGGAATACATTGGGGCAGATTTACTTACCCGGTCCGTTCGCGATCCAGCGGCGCGTTCTCTGCGCTGGATTCGGGTCCGGACGGGATTCATCAAGGTAGTTCCTCCGCCGTCCACCAGGTGGCGCTGCTGTGCTGAAAAGCATCTGAACGTGCTGGAGTTCACCGGCTCGGGCTGAGTGAAGGTAAGCACGTCCCAAGCGACACATTCCTTTTTTAAATGCGGTGGTTTTTCCGAATCCGTTGGGTTTTCGTTCGGCCACGCCCCCGATTTCCGTCGTGTGCATGCCTTCGCTGAAGCGGCACAATCCGATCGCGTGCGCCAAAATCCCGGGGCAATACAGGGGAAATCGGCGCAAATCGGAAATATTCGGGTAACACGTCGGGAAAACGTGAATCGGGCCCTTAGTAAATGACCCCCATTGGGTTGAGGGGGGCTATATCTAATGATTCCGTAGGGTGTGAAGGGGGCTTTATATAAAATAACCATGAGGGGCTGTTTGGTATGATAAATTAGGGAATATTTTGAGGAACAAGAGACAATTTTAGTTTATGAATTTTTAATGCTACCATGCGAGGTCACTACAAAGGGGCCTAATTAGGCTCTGTCGCCCAGGGGCCTATTGAAACCTTGAGCCAATCCTGTGTGTTGGAGTCAGGAGACCACTGATTGTCAACAAGTGGTGGAGCAGGGAGCCAGAACAGGCTGAGTAAGGCCAGTTACCTACAAGCAAGTTGAGAAGAAAAACGCTCTGTGCACGCTGGGTTTTTTTTAACCGAACCTCATATCACTGGACTGAATTGAGTTGCGGTCTGGGAAATTCCTCCAGCACTCAGGGCATTTTCCTCTGACCAAACTCGCTGGGCAACCAGTCTGACACTTTTTTTCAAATTTATATTCCCCCCTCTGGTCCCAATGGGGTTTTTCAGTATAACTATTAAAAAACACTTTAATTATAAAAAAATAATGCACACAACCAGAAAACACAGTGTTGTGCATGAAGCCCTAACCAGACAGCAGAAGCCTGGAGGTTTTCTCTGCAATATGTTAACGAGAGGCTCTCCTGAGACTTTCTACCACGTGTCTCTCCTCTCTGCCGTGACATTTCTCGAATATTGCAAATGTAGCCCAAGGTCTGTGATTAGGACGGGCAGAAACGCTTTTATCACAGAATAACTCATTTGTTAAGCCGCCTCGTAAGAGTCCCAGCATTTTACGTGCTCTGACCTTTAGCTGGCTGCCGATGACATTTGTTTCTAGAGACACATTTTCATATTTTTCCTTCGTTTTGCTATTTTCATTTAATTACCCTCCAGTCCTGCGATATCGAGAATGAGGTTTATTTTTGGCAATTGGAAATTTCATCTCTTTCTTTTAATCTTTGCGCGTCAGCTGCTGCAGACTGCTACAAAGTATGAAGGCTCTTGGCACAATAGTCAATTCCGGCTCCATTTACATCTGCTCCAATTTATGGAAATGCAATTCCTGATGTTTCTCTCGATTTTAGAAAACAAATTTTCAAATCAAAAAGTTTATTTTGAGCAGTCATTATTTACAAATATCAGTAATCAGCAACAGCTATCAATATCTTTCTTAACTATTTTAGGTCCCAGCCCAGTCTAGACCATTACTAGCATTCTGTCCTGCACTAGTCTGAACACTATCTTATTTCACTCCAGGCTGTGTTAATTGATTTCCACCACACATTGCTGTCTCCTGGTGATTTTGTTATGGGCTGTAGATGGGTAAGCTAGGAGTGATGGACAGATACCTCCTCCACTTACATTTCTCACCTACTACTGTCCTATGGGTTTTGACCCATTTTTGTACAACCATTTTCACTTGGCAAAAGAAAGGAGCAGCAACAAGTAGTCTCCTACTGTCCTGGGTAGGATAAGCAAGAAGGTAAGGACAGCTGGTTAGATCAAGCTTTAAGACTCGCTGTCCATGTCTGTCTATTGCTTTTCCATTTTATGGTCCATTTCCAAACACATTAAAACACATTGGGGCACATTTACTTATCCGGTCCTACACGTTCCCTGATCCGGAGTGTCTAATGAGAAGGAACTCTGCCACATATCCTGCATGTGTCACTCCCCGCTCAGGTCCGATAGAATTCACCTTCTACTTCCCGGTGTATGTAAGTCCGATCGTCCGACAGCCCGTCCCACAATTTCTGTTGCATGAAAGCCGGTGCTGATGCGCCAAAATCCGATCGCGTGCGACACAATCTCCTTCTAAATCCCTGTCCCGGCGGAAGTCGGAAAACGCAACGGAAATGCGGCTGCGGGACCCTTAGTAAATAAGCCCCATTAACATACTTTCTTTATTATAGTATTGCTAGATCTTTTTTTTCCATACATGTAGTATTATAAGGTTTTTTTTTTTGTAGTGTTTTGGAGTGTAACCATTTGTTGTTGTGGTGCATGATTTTATCTTTAGCTGAGGGATTGAAATAATAAAAACACCTCTGTCTTGTTTTTGTGATTTAAATTTAGCTTCATTCAATGTGTGACCTTTAAAGGAATAATAAAAATCTATTGTAAGTTTTTGAAAATTTTAGGAAAAAACATGTTTCATTCAATGATTTCTTTTTGTGTCGCTGCCTTGTAAGAGCCATTACTAGTTTATTTTGTAGTCAGTGTATCCACATGAGGGTCTGCCTCTGGCGTGGCCTTGTAGGCATTCACCATGGCAGGCCTGGAAGCCTTTGTAAAGCCTTGGCTGCCATGGCAATCATCAGCACCTCGCGATTGTGTCATACTAGTGCCGATGGAGATAGCATAAGACATAATATTACCGGATATCAAGGTGGGTAAACTTGGCATCATTTTTTAGTCTTTGGCCTAAAAGTGTGAGTATATTACTTGTGTCATAGGTACATTGCCCAGTGTAGGGATAATCTAAGTGAGGTTGCCTTGTCGTAGCCGCCGGCGGTCACAGAATTTGGTTAAAATGTGTGGTAGGAACCTCAAGTAAAGTCAGTTTAGATGGTTGGAGCAGAAACACCTAAAGGGAGACCTAGAGGAGAGGGTAAAAAGTTCTCTGCTAAAAGGTTAGTATCAAGTTTGATTGTTAATTTGTTTGATACCAACTTCTAGGGGGAGGGTTCCAACTGCTGGAACCTTACCAGTCATGGGAATGGGGCTCCTTTTCTCACCTATTATCAGTCGAGATGCGTCCTGCCATTCCATCCAATACTAGTTTGATACAACTAGAGATGAGGGGACCTGTATTCTAGTTCAGTCCTTTTCTGGACCTAGATATATTGCCGGACTAACCCTGGCAAATCATAGCCATAGCTAGTACTGTACCTAAGAGTATCAATTTGCCGGACTTGCAGTTCAGCCTCCAATCCGGCAATGTGTCCTTGTTGCGTAGGACGAACCTGAACACAAACATCAGGTCAACTCATCTTTCAATACAATGGGGCACATTTACTTACCCGGTCCAGTCGCGATCCCGCAGTGCGTTGTCCGACGCTGATTCCGGTCTGTCGGCATTCACTAAGGTCCATGCGCCCGATATCGCTGCTGCGCAGAGGTCCGCCGGAGTTCACCTTCTTCGTCCTGGTTCATGTAAGTGCTGATCTTGGGACACAAATTCTTTTTTAAATTTCACGTTTTTTCCGAATCCGTCGGGTTGTCCGATGGCCACGCCCCCCCCCCCCCCCCGATTTCTGTTGCGTGAAAGCTGGCGGAAATATTTTTATGTTTTTCTGCTTGTTCATCTTCTATTGCTCTACCAACCTTCCATGGTAACAGATAGGAAGGTCCCAGTGTCTATAAACAGTATATTGTATTTAGTCAGGAGTAGAATGGGCTACATTCACTTAAAGGAAATCTACCATCAAAATCCTTTATGATAAACCAGGGACGCTTACTCCTAGAAATCCAGGCACCGGGAATGTGCTAATATTCTTACATTTGTTTTCCATTGCCTCTTTCCTTCTAAAATCAAAGGTTAAAATTATTTTAATGAGCCAAAATGTTTCTGGATGTGATTTCAAAGCCCTTCATTGCTGTAGCTTCACAGGCTGTTACACTGTTCAGAAATACTTTCCACTCCCACTATGTTAGATTACAGCAGACAGTGGGAGAATGGGGGCTGAGTTGAAGGGGAGGGAAGTCAGTGTAACAGGCTATGAAACTTCAGCAGGGAGGGGCTTTGGTAAAAAAATAAAACAGAGTCCTTCTGGTTCATTAGCATAATTTTAAATGTTGATTTCAGAAAAAAGGAGACCATGGATAAGCAATATAAGAATATTACCACAGTCACGGTGCCTGGATCTATGAGTAGCCCGTGGTTATCATGACAGTTTTTTAGGGTGGATTCAAGCTACTGTTGCATCGGGGACTACAGATCAAGTTCTAAAATTACCAATAATTGTAACATTTCCACAACCCAACAAACACATGCTTTAGCAGCTTCTAGCATCTACTGCTGCCTTATGTAACCTTTGCTACAACATCCCTCATTCTTTACTTACTAGTTTAGGGGTAATTCATGTTTTTCTATCAGTGATTTGAGTTCCCTGGTTTAAGCAAGATAAGCCATCTGAATTGCCTCTTGCTATAAAGAAGCTTTCTAATGCAGCTCATACTGTTAATGAAAAATTAATATTTAATCCATGCATATTAATCACGTCTTAGTCTTTCGCATCTGGCTATGCTTTGATATTTAATTGCGTTTTTGATGCTTGTTTATATACATTTGCTTCTTCAGAATGATAAGTGTGTGATTAACCCAACAATCAGAAACTGACATGAAAAATATTAGGGTCCTGGCAGCTTTTATGAGTATTCAGCACTTTGCATTTCTTTAGCCAAAAAAGAAAAGAAAAAAAAACCCGCTGTAAATCCATGCAAAATGTATTGTTTACTTGTAATATCACAATGGCTACAAAAATACGTGAAACACTGTAATATATTTAGCATTTTGAAAAATTTTATGGGCCCCCAAAAAACAAACCCTCAGGATTTCTTACAAGCCAACTCCCCTTACTAATAAGCCCCTTCCCCTTAATAAACATGACAAGGTAGTTCTCAGAAAGTGTTTAAAATAGATGCCAGTAATACATTTAGGGTCAGGTTTCATTTGCAAGCAAATTTCCCCAGAAATAATTTAAAAAATACATGTAACGTGTAAAATTGTAAACCAATATTATTGTATGCTATTTTTTTTTACATCCAATCCCAACATGCGCTTATTGTCGGCAGTGATAACTCACTGGGCACTAAATTAAATGTAACTTTTATTGAACTGTTAAAAGGGGTATTCCCACGAAAACAAGTTTCTTATATCTACTCAGGATAACAAAATAACACATTCTGTAATTCACTGTTATTAACTAAAATGCAGCATTTCACAGATATAATTCCAACCTGTCTCTATCAGCCCTGCTGTACACAATTTCAGTTGCCCCTAGACGCGACCCTGTAACTTCAGACTTTAGGGACAGGTCAGCATCTTGGATTTTGCTGTGCTTGCTCAGATTTCTGTGTAGTTCTGCTCTGAGCCTGTAGCCACGCCCCCTCCACAGAGCTCAGAGACACTCACTGTTTCACTTCCTGCCAGCACATCATGAGCAGAGAGGAGGTACAAACTACAAGGAGATAAGTGATCCGGGGGAAAGGGGAGGCAGGCACAGATCTGTGAGATGTAGCAGAGCTAACAGTGTAACAGTGTAAAAGTCTATCAGCCTCTGTGTAATAGGCATCTCATCATCTGTGTTCTGTCTCCTTTCTATGTGTTAGTACAATGTCAGTAGCCAGATGAAAGTTTATTTACACCTGTACCCTGATAATGTAACCACATTGTCACCCCACAGAACTAGATGGGTCATAATGGGGGTAATTTACTAAGGGCCCGATTCGCGGTTTCCCGACGTGTTACTCGAATATTTCCGATTTGCGCCGATTGTACCTGAATTGCCCCGGGATTTTGGTGCATGCGATCGGATTGTGGCGCATTGGCGCTGGCATGCACGCAACGGAAATGGGGGGCGTGGCCAAACGAAACCCGACGTATTCGGAAAAACCGCCGCATTTAAAAACCGAAAATGTGTCGCTTGGGAAGCGCTTTCCTTCACCTGGTCTAGCTCGGTGTATTCCGGCGCGTTCAGATGATTTTCAGCGCAGCAGCGCCACCTGGTGGACGGCGGAGGAACTACCTTCATAAATCCCGTCCGGACCCGAATCCTGTTCAGAGAACACGCCGCTGGATCGCGAATGGGCCGGGTAAGTAAATCTGCCCCAATGTGTCTACTTAGAGAGGCCCCGCCCACACTCTGGGATTTTGCATTGAGCATCACTGAGTGATAGGAGCTAAAACAGCAATAAAACTGAGTAAAATTGTATAGTAAGGGGTTAAAAATGATCTTTATAGTGTAAACATCACTAGGGGGTTGAAATGTGAGAATTTACTTTCGCGGGAAAACCCCCTTTAAGGAATAGTTTGTGCGTTTTGCTGCACTATATAAACATAAAATGAAAGCTTTCACACCACTTTTCTTTGTATTGGTTCTTATCCTGGATGCTTCTTAAATAGTTACCGGGGGGTCCTGTTCTCGTCATGAAAGTAATGAATCACCTTGTTCTTATGAATAACTAACTAACTTGGTACAACTCCATAAAATAATTGATAAATTAATGACAACATCATTATTAAACCTGAGGAGGACGCCCACAGATCTTCTCTTCTACACAGAATTAACACAGAATATATAGCTACAACAGCTCCATTGTCTGTGTAGTGGCAAGGATGGTAATTACAGTTCAGGTTTCAGTTTAGCTTATATTTTGTATGTATGTTTTATTTATTTATGTATCTTACTTATGGAGGGGGGGGGGCTATTAAAGGGTGTGTGGTTTTTCTTAGGTAGTGGCTGGTGTGTGGTTTTTCAGTTATGAAAAACAATGCAGAAAAAAATTCTACAGATTTTTGAAGTTGAACATAGGGTTTTTTTTCCCTAAGTTTTTTTTTCTGTAAAATGCAGCATGCACTCAGAATTTGAGGCCTTCTTCGCATGGGGTATTAACATTGTGTTATGAGATTTACCCTCAACTGCATATACGTGTAAACTTAATTGCATGCAATAAGGAATTAACAGTATGTAAACACTCCAAATCACATCATAATCTTCCCCATTCAGAAGTGTTTTGGTGTAAACGCACATGTGTCTTTGAATTGTGTTTTTAAGAGGAATTCAAACGCAACAGGGAGGAATTAAAGGGAACCTGTCATTAGAAATTGGTGTAATAAACTACTACCTGTATGTTGTCAAGCAGTTTAGCACCTTCCATATAATTTTCTTTTACGACCCAGCTTGGTATCACCATCCAGAAAATCAACTTTGAAGTTAGATGTATAGAGTCAGGGAGGCGGAGAGTTTAAAACTGAAGTCAAGCTCTCCCTGACTCTCCACCTCCTCACAAGGGATTAACATTCAATGGAATTCAGAAGAGCTCATCAATGATATCCCTGGACGCAGGACCAAGTGAAGTGGACATTTTAAGGCAAGGAAAGCTTGACTTCAGTGTTAAACTCCCCACCTCCTTGACTACATAAAATCAAGTTACATCTCGCTTTAAAGTTGATTTTCTGGATGAAGCCGACGCACCAGACCATGAAACAAAGATAATCTAGAAGCTGCTCAGCTGCTTGACAACAGACTGGTAGTGGTTTATTCGGCCAATTTCTGATGACAGGTTCCCTTTAAAACGTGTGTGAATTCAGCTTTAGTGTTACACTTCCTTCACAATTTTCTAATATTCAATTTTTTTGGCACAAAATGTGTGATAATGGAAAGTGTTTTGTCTGTCATTGTAAGAGATAGAAATTTTCTTCATCAATGTTTCATAGTTCGGAGGTTCTTATTAGCAGCAGTGTTCACGTTGCTGCAGCCGTGCGTGCGCTGTGTTAGTAAGTCGGAGGGGGACGCCGTGCATGCACACTACCTGCAATGGTTGCTAAGAGGCGAGGAAGGATTTATAAGCGCTCATAAACGTGATGATATTCTTCAATGCCTGTGGTAATACTCCACAACTACAAGTTTCTCAGGGAGAGGCGATCCCTGTGGTGAAGACTAGAAAATCTGTGCTTTTTATTGTTCTAAGAAGTTAGCATTGCAATGGATCAGCTGTGACGTCTCGCTGTATATATGTTAGTTACTTAAAGGGAACCTGTCACCATATATTCCCCAAATACAGCTTGTGTTAGGTTTCCATAGAGCCCTATTAACTAAATAACATCCTTTTTTAGCTAAAAAATAGTTTCCCTTACATCCCCATAAAATCATAACCTTACCTTACATGTAGCTACATCTAGAACGAGTCCAGGGGGCGTGGCCTCCTCTGGCTGAATCCAGAAGCTCCTCCCCATGCCTCTTCAGCATCAGCATGAAAAAGTCTTTTACTCCCTAAAATTTTTAATGTGTACCCCATGTATGTATTTGATCACATTAAATCAAAGCATGCCTCCATGGACCTTTACTCCTTCCCATCCTCCATGGAGGCTGCAGTGATTTCATGTGATCAGATACATCCATGGGGTAGGCATTGCAAATGTTGAGAAGGCTTGGGGAGGAGCTGTTGGGTACAGCCTGAGTAGGCCATGCCCCCTCGACTCGCTCTAGATGTGGCTAGATCTATAGGTTATAAAATTGATTTGGTGGGGATGTTAGGGAAACAATTTTTAGCTAAAAGAAGGGTAAAAGAAGCTAAAAGAAAGGTGTTAAAGAGGGCTATATGGGAACCTGTCACTAGTTGTATTTGTGAAAAAAGTGGTGGCAGGTTTCCTTTAAGTGCTTATAATAATAATCTTTATTTATATAGCGCCATCAGATTGTAGCGCTGTAGCGCTTTACAAATCATAGGGTGTTTCTGAGCTGCAAAAAACATCAGATGCGGCAAAAATGTCACTGTCACAATTTTAAAGAAGAATATACAGTGCAAGTGTCTATGTAGACCTCCCTTAGGTGATTATTTGGCACCCCTATTGTAAGTACAAATTTTGTTGTAACTATAGACCTAATAACAGAATGTGACTTTGATGTATAAGTTAATAATTAAGACTCAGGACAAATCTGAAACATTGATGAACACTTGAAGGCTTAAAGGTTACCTGTCACCAGATGTTATCTAATTAATCTTCTACAGATCATGTATGAAATGTCCTTTCTAGAATTTCCTCTTTTATTTGAAATCCCACCCATTTATCTCATCCGAAATAATATGCAAATAAACAGAGAAGAGTCATATTTTGTCTGAGATGAGTCAAGTTTAGAGACCTCTAATGAACCTATCTTTTGTTCTACAGTATTTGAGATATGGTGTCATATTAAAGATAAGAATTTCATCTTGAAGATCATCTGTGAGCTGTAGAACCAGTGATATAAACAGTTAAATATAACGGGCACTGGATCTTTATCCCTTGAATGTCCAACTATGTTTTAAACTCCTCTGTTTCTGTAACTCACATAACCACAAGATGCAATCTAACAGATGAGATTCTTATGTTACATATGACACCATGTTTACAGATAAAAGAGGAACTGAATACAGGTAGTCCCCGGGTTACGTACAAGATGGGTGCTACAAGTTTGTCCTTAAGTTGAATTTGTATGTAAGTGACTCGGAACTGTATATTTTATAATTGTAACCCCTGGCAACATATTTTTTGGTCTCTATGACTATTGGATTTTAAAAATGTTGGATTGTCATAAGAGCCAGAATTAACAGCACATCTTAATTAGAGACACATTTGATAACTGTTATAGCTATTTATTGTAGCCTGGGACTAAAGTACAGTAAATTACCAAAATCCAGAGGTCTGTTTGTAACTTGGGGTCGTCTGTAAGTCGGGTTTTCTTAAGTAGGGGACCACCTGTATAAGGGCATCAGAAGTGACATGTCCCGTGCAGCCTCTAACAAGGTGACACTTCTGCAGCCTCTAAACTTTACTCAACTCAGGGAAAATATGACTCTTCTCTGCTCATCTTAACAAAAGTATGGAGAAAAAACATGGAGAAAGGACATTTTATACCCTATCTGAGAGGTTTCATGGTTTAATGGGGTAAAATCTGGTGAAACTAACTGCAGACACTAACTAAGCAATGAATCCTGGGGGATTTCATCTCTGAAGTCTGTAAAATTGTTAATGCAGCTGTAAATAGACATCAAAGCGAGATAAGTTATGCAATGTACAGATGTGCAAGTTACTCCTATGAGAGACTATAATATTTGCATATTGCGCTGTTCTAACGTTCTTGCTATGAGAATAACACGCTGTGTAAATAGCATAGTGCCCCGTGCCATGATATTCAAGCAGACAGCTTGCCAACTTTACACGTGGCACCCAATGGGTCCGAACTCCCCACTTTCGTCAGGTTTTGCGATTATTTCCGTTTTGCGCTGAATTACCCCGGGTTTTTGGCTCACGATCGGATTGTGGCTCATCGGCCCCCGGCTTGCATGCGTCAGAAATCGTGGGGCGTGGCCGTCGGACAACCCGATGGATTCGGACAAACCGCGGAATTTAAAAACGGAATTGTGTCGCAAGATCAAACACTCACATGCACCAGGAAGAAGAAGGTGAACTCCCGTGGACCTCGACGCAGAAGCGATGGATGCAGGAACTCGGGCACGCGATCTTAGTGAATCGCAGCAGACCTGAAATACTCGTCGGACAACGTATCGCGACAGGAGCAGGTAAATAAATCTGCCCCAATATGTTCACAGTTTTTGAACGTTTGAGGCAGAACCATTATACAGTAGGTGATATCTGTAAAGTATAGTGTTCAGCACTTACGGTTTTCACGCAGATGTGTTAGCAGTGTGTGTACCTTTAAGAATTTTTCGTGTATGTTAATATCTTACCATGTTTTATGTATTTGGATCGTTCTTTCGACTTTCCCAGATTAAACAGAATAATGTTCCCCTATAATACAGGGAAACTGTCTCCATCTTTTGGGATCTGTCCTCGTTTATTTCGCCCTCCTTCTATGTATCTGATTGGAGACGACGGTCGGAGGTTTCTTTCTAGGAAACTCAATCGATGCGGGTGATTCATAAAGCTACTTACTCGGGTCTTCGTTCGTTGTGATACTAATGCATCATTATGCGGTCGCTTGTATGGAATGACTCATTGGCAAGTTCAAGGATACAATTAGACATCTAACACGTTATAATGAAATATTGTACAATGATTGTGCCGCTCATTGGTTTTGTATCAGATCCTTTTTCCTTGTTTACTGCCAAGTATTCATCTATACTATACTACACTACACGTAGGCTACAAGGTACTGGAATGAGGTACTATAAGTCCCCCACACTGGACCACTGGGGAAAAAAGCATATTCATGGCCTGGAGAGATGAAGGTAGAACCTAGAGAAGAACAGGAGACTCTGTACTCTATACAGTATAGATATAGTACTACTACTCTTATCCTGCATATATGTACACCACACAATGCTGCTACTCTTCTCCTACATATACAGTATAGATATAGTACTACTACTCTTATCCTGCATATATGTATACCGCACAATGCTGCTACTCTTCTCCCGCATATACAGTATAGATACAGTACTACTACTCTTATCCTGCATATATGTACACCGCACAATGCTGCTACTCTTCTCCTACATATACAGTATAGATATAGTACTACTACTCTTATCCTGCATATATGTACACCGCACAATGCTGCTACTCTTCTCCCGCAAATACAGTATAGATACAGTACTACTACTCTTATCCTGCATATATGTATACCGCACAATGCTGCTACTCTTCTCCCGCATATACAGTATAGATACAGTACTACTACTCTTATCCTGCATATATGTACACCGCACAATGCTGCTACTCTTCTCCTACATATACAGTATAGATATAGTACTACTACTCTTATCCTGCATATATGTACACCGCACAATGCTGCTACTCTTCTCCCTCAAATACAGTATAGATACAGTACTACTACTCTTATCCTGCATATATGTATACCGCACAATGCTGCTACTCTTCTCCCGCATATACAGTATAGATATAGTACTACTACTCTTATCCTGCATATATGTACATAACACAATGCTGCTACTCTTGTCCCACATATACAGTATAGATACAGTACTACTACTCTTATCCTGCATATATGCACACCGCACAATGCTGCTACTCTTCTCCCGCATATACAGTATAGATACATTACTACTACTCTTATCCTGCATATATGTATACCGCACAATGCTGCTACTCTTCTCCTGCATATACAGTATAGATACAGTACTACTACTCTTATCCTGCATATATGTACATAACACAATGCTGCTACTCTTCTCCTGCATGTACAGCATAGATACAGTACTACTACTCTTATCCTGCATATATGTACAAAGCACAATGCTGCTACTCTTCTCCTGCATATACAGTATAGATACAGTACTACTACTCTTATCCTGCATATATGTATACCGCACAATGCTGCTACTCTTCTCCTACATATACAGTATAGATACATTACTACTACTCTTATCCTGCATATATGTATACCGCACAATGCTGCTACTCTTCTCCTGCATATACAGTATAGATACAGTACTACTACTCTTATCCTGCATATATGTACATAGCACAATGCTGCTACTCTTCTCCTGCATGTACAGCATAGATACAGTACTACTACTCTTATCCTGCATATATGCACAACGCACAATGCTGCTGCTCTTCTCCCGCATATACAGTATAGATATAGTACTACTACTGTTATCCTGCATATATGTACACAGCACAGTGCTGCTACTCTTCTCCTGCATATATGTACACCGCACAATGTTGCTACTCTTCTCCTGCATATACAGTACTACTACTCTTATCCTGCATATATGTATACCGCACAATGCTGCTACTTTTCTCTTGCATATACAGTATAGATACAGTACTACTACTCTTATCCTGCATATATGTACAAACATACCTCCCAACTTTTGTGGAGGAGAAAGAGGGACAAAATGGCGGCGCGCGAAGCGCGCCGCGGCGAATTTTTTTACCCACAGAAGCCACACCCTAGCCACGCCCCCTAACCACACCCCCTGCCCAAGTCACTGCTCATACCTTCAACGCATCCACTGGCACCAATGTATATTTATGTATATAATTGGGGGGCATATTCCACTCCCCCTAGACAACGAGCATGTCCCCCCCCCAGACAACGAGCATGCCCTCCTAGACAACGAGCATGTCCTCCCCTAGACAACGAACATGCCCCCCCCAGACAACGAGCATGCCCTCCTAGACAACGAGCATGCCCCCCCCCAGACAACGAGCATGTCCTCCCCTAGACAACGAGCATGTCCTCCCCTAGACAACGAGCATGTCCCCCCCTAGACAACGAGCATGTCCCCCCCAGACAACGGGCATGTCCGCCCCCAGACAACGAGCATGCCCCCCCTAGACAACGAGCATGTCCCCCCCAGACAACGAGCATGCCCCCCCTAGACAACGAGCATGCCCCCCCTAGACAACAAGCATGCCCCCCCTAGACAACGAGCATGTCCCCCCCCTAGACAACGAGCATGTCCTCCCCTGTGGCTGCTTGCCCTTTTTGTGTGTTTGTGTTATTTTTGTCTTCCAGGACCGTGCCTGCTGTGGACTGCTTCGGATTCAAAGGATTACGTCGATGACCGACATTTCTAACAAATAAAATGGTCAACGAGGGTGTGTCTGCGTTTTTTGTCAAATAAAATTTTCTGAAAACGGTGTGATTATTTATTTTTTTGCGACACTCTTCATAGTTTGCCATAGTAGTGGTGCCGGCTAGGTGACGGTGCTCATTACTAAGGGCTGGCCTTAGTGTTTGCCTTAATTTTTTTGGCAAATTCACACTAACGCCTATACCATTACCCCGGTACCCACCGCCACCAAGGGTGCCGGGAAGAGCCGGGTACAAACCAGTACCTGACCGTCTATAGATGGTCAGGTAGTGGGGCGGCTGCAGGCTGTTATTGTTGCGCTGGAATAGCCCCCTAACAGTGGCCTATCCCAGCTCAGTAATGGCAGGCTGCTGCTGCTTTTTTGTATCTGGCTGATTTGAAAAATAGGGGCACCCCATGCCGTTTTTTCTTCAAATTTTTGACAAAAATATGCGTGGGGTTCCCCCTTTAAAGGGGGCTCCCAGGCTGTTTCCCCCATTTTTACAAAAAAATGGGGTGAAAAACGGCATGGGGTGCCCCCTATTGTTCAAATCAGCCTGATACAAAAAAGCAGCAGCAGCCTGCCATTACTGAGCTGGGATAGGCCACTGTTAGGGGGCTATTCCAGCGCAACAATAACAGCCTGCAGCCGCCCCACTACCTGACCATCTATAGACGGTCAGGTACTGGTTTGTACCTGGCTCTTCCCGGCACCCCTGGTGGCGGTGGGTACCGGGGTAATGGTATGGGCGTTAGTGTGAATTTGCCAAAAAAATTAAGGCAAACACTAAGGCCAGCCCTTAGTAATGAGCACCGTCACCTAGCCGGCACCACTACTACGGCAAACTATGAAGAGTGTCGCAAAAAAATAAATAATCACACCGTTTTCAGAAAATTTTATTGAACAAAAAACGCAGACACACCCTCGTTGACCATTTTATTTGTTAGAAATGTCGGTCATCGACGTAATCCTTCGAATCCGAAGCAGTCCACAGCAGGCACGGTCCTGGAAGACAAAAATAACACAAACACACAAAAAAGGGCACGCAGCCACAGGGGAGGACATGCTCGTTGACTAGGGGTCAGGGGTAGACATGCTCGTTGTCTAGGGGGGGGGGGAAATGCTCGTTGTCTAGGGGGGGGGGGACATGCTCGTTGTCTAGGAGTCGGGGGGAGACATGCTCGTTGTCTAGGGGGGGGGAAATGCTCGTTGTCTGGGGGGGGCATGCTCGTTGTCTAGGGGGGGGCACATGCTCGTTGTCCAGGGGGGGAGAAATGCTCGTTGTCTAGGGGGGGAAATGCTTGTTGTCTAGGGGGGGGGACATGCTTGTTGTCTAGGGGGGGGGAGACATGCTCGTTGTCGCAGTAAAGGGGAGGGGTCCTATGGAGCGCAGTAAAGGGGAGGGGTCCTATGGAGCGCAGTAAAGGGGAGGGGTCCTATGGAGCGCAGTAAAGGGGAGGGGTCCTATGGAGCGCGCAGTGAAAGCCATAAAAACCACATTTGATATTTTCCTTCCCGCTTCCCAGTACAGGGCCTGGAATATTTAATACTGTCACTAGGAAGTATAATTTGTTACGCAGAAACAGGCCGCACACAGCTCTGTACATGGAAAAATAAAAAAGTTATTGATTTTTGAAAGTGGGGAGTGAAATATGGAAACGCAAAAATCGTTCCGTCAGAGTAATGGAGCAGGCGGCCGTGTATGACCATTCTGCTCCATTACTGTCACAGAGCGATGACCTTATGTGGACCCCAACAGACCCCTCGTTTTCATGATCTATGGGGGTCACATCACTGAAACCCCCACACATCAGCAGGTTAAGCCCTGTCCTATGGATAGGGCCTAACTTGTATTTGTGGGAAAACCCCTTTAACCCCTTAACGCTCTGCGCCGTAGCTCTACGGCGCAGAGAGTATAAGGAGTGTATGAAGAGGGCTCACGGGCTGAGTCCTCTTCATACAAGGTGGGGGGTTTTGCATGTTGCAGAAAACCCCTACCGCTAATAACCGCGATCGGTCATTGTCGCCGGCAAAGTCTTTTTTAGAATCGCTGTGCCCCCGAACGTCATCGGGGGGCGGCGATCGTTTGCCGTGGTAGCCTCGGGTCTTCTTTTGACATGAGGCTACATGGCTTCTGCAGATTCGTTACAATGAGCCAGAAGTATTGCTGTATATGGTAGGAGCGATCTGACCATCTAGGGTTAATGTACCCTAGAGGGTCTAAGAAATAGTGGAAATAAAAAAGAAAAAAAAAGTTTTAAAAATAAAAAAAATGTATAAAATATTAAAAATTCTAATCACCCCCCTTTCCCTAGAACTGATATAAAACATAATAAACAGTAAAAATCACAATATTAGGTATCGCCGCGTCCCAAAATGCCCGATCTATCAAAATATAAAAACGGTTACGGGCGGCGGTGACCTCCGAGGCGGGAAATGGCGTCCAAATGTCAGAAATGCGACTTTTACACCTTTTTACATCACATAAAAAATGAAATTAAAAATGATCAAAATGTCGCACAGACCTCAAAATGGTAGCAATGAAAACGTCGGCTCATTTCGCCAACAATGACACCTCACACATCTCCGTGCGCCAAAGTATGAAAAAGTTATTAGCGTCAGAAGATGGCAAAATTTTTTTTTGCACACATTCGTTTAATTTTTGAAAATGTATTAAAACACAATAAAACCTATAAATCCGGTATCACCGCGATCGCACCGAACCAAAGAATAAAGCTGAGGTGTTATTTTGAGTGCACAGTCAAAGTCGAAAAAACTGAGCCCACAAGAACGTGACACGTGCGGTTTTTTAAAAAAAAATTTCCACATTTGGAATTTTTTGCAGCTTCGCAGTACACGGCATGTTAAATTAAATAACATTAAGGGAAAGTAAAATTTGTTACGCACAAAATAAGCCCTCACACAGCTCTGTACACGGAAACATGAAAAAGTTATGAATTTTTGAAGTTGGAGAGCGAGAAATGAGAGAAAAACCCTGCGTCCTTAAGGGGTTAAGGGATTAAGTATATGGTACAATAAAAGCAGAATAGAAGGGCACTGGGGGGGTTAGGGATGGGGGCAGGGGGTCTATGGAGGAAAGTTAAGTGTTTAACCCTTTAGCTGCTGCCTGCAGTCCCTGTAGAGTACCTGTTATCACACTGCAGCAGCTGCACACACTCGGCTCTGCTTCATCAGACGAACTTCAGTGAGGAGCAGGAGGAGGTGGGGGCAGGGAGCCATTGATGTAGCAGTGCTGGAGAGTTCCTGCCTGCACGGAGGCTGATCCCCTGGGGCTGCTGTGCAGGGGCAGTGCAGAGAATAGGACACTCTGCACTGCTCCATCCATCCATCCATCCATGTGCCTGCAAGTGGCAGCTTGAGGACAGGGAGGGCTCTGCCTCCCAGGGGAGGGGATGGGGGGAGGTGCCGGCTCTGCAGCAGACAGCCCGGGAGCTGGAGAGGAGGAGGACGCTGCACCCCGCCCCCTGGCTTCTCTGTATCCTGAGCAGGACGGGGGCGGGACTCGGGGGGCGGGACTCGGGGGGCGGGACTCGGGGGCGGGACAAGACGGAAAAATCCGTGAAAACGCAAAAAAAACGGGACTTTCACTTAACGATCCGTGCAGGCGGGACAAGGGTTAAAAAACGGGACTGTCCCGCCCAAAACGGGACGGTTGGGAGGTATGTACAAAGCACAATGCTACTACTCTTCTCCTGCATATACAGTATAGATACAGTACTACTACTCTTATCCTGCATATATGTACATAACACAATGCTGCTACTCTTCTCCTGCATGTACAGCATAGATACAGTACTACTACTCTTATCCTGCATATATGCACACCGCACAATGCTGCTGCTCTTCTCCCGCATATACAGTATAGATATAGTACTACTACTCTTATCCTGCATATATGTACACCGCACAATGCTGCTACTCTTCTCCCGCATATACAGTATAGATACAGTACTACTACTCTTATCCTGCATATATGTATACCGCACAATGCTGCTACTTTTCTCTTGCATATACAGTATAGATACAGTACTACTACTCTTATCCTGCCTATATGCACACAACACAATGCTGCTACTCTTCTCCTGCATATACAGTATAGATACAGTACTACTACTCTTATCCTGCGTATATGTACACCACACAATGCTGCTACTCTTCTCCCACATTACAGTATAGATACAGTACTACTACTCTTATCCTGCACATATGCACGCAACACAATGCTGCTACTCTTCTCACACATATACAGTACTACTACTCTTATCCTGCCTATATGCACACAACACAATGCTGCTACTCTTCTCCTGCATATGCAGTATAGATACAGTACTACTACTCTTATCCTGCGTATATGTACACCGCACTATGCTGCTACTCTTCTCCCACATATACAGTATAGATACAGTACTACTACTCTTATCCTGCACATATGCACACAACACAATGCTGCTACTCTTCTCCTACATATACAGTATAGATATAGTACTACTACTCTTATCCTGCACATATGCACACAACACAATGCTGCTACTCTTCTCACACATATACAGTATAGATATACCATAGTATACACTGCTTATATGGACAAAAGCACAGTAGTACTTGCCATGTCCTGCATATATGCGCATAGCAGAGTACTGTTCCTAACATATATACACTGTGTGGGCACAGTACTAAACCTCCTATTCTGTATATACGGGTTCTAGACAATATTACTATTTTAATGCTGCAGATATAGTCACATCACAGAACAATTACACTTTTTCTATATGAATACACACAGCATAGCACTGTCTCGCAGATGTGCTGACCTCGCCTTTGCATCGTATATTCACTCTCTTGCTTGCTCTTGCTGAATGCATCTCAGAAACATCTTTAGAATCTGCCTATTTCTTACAATTGAAAACTCTAAAAATGCTTGTTGTCACTCTTGACTACTGTAACTCCCTACTAATCGGTCTTCCACTTACTAAACTTTCTTCTCTCCACTAAATTCTTAATGCAGCAGCCAGACTCGTCTTTCAGATGAAACCATACACAGATGACTCCAGTCACTGCACTGCTTACCTGTCTCCTTCCCAATACAGTTTAAAATAATCACCCTCATCCACAAAGCTCTGCTCAATGCCACACATATCTACCTCTCCTCTCTCATGTCAGTCTATTGCCAATCTGCCAGTGATCTTATATTATTCTCTTCCTCATGCACACATCCGCAGCAGCAGACGTGCTCCATGAGCCGCAAGCTGGCAGGAGAAGGCGGGGTGAACGCAGTTCACTCCTCCCTTCTCTATAGGGAAGCTGAGTGGCCGCTCAGAAACAATGCGTGAGACATGCCGCATGCAATGCACGTGCAACACCCCTGCCAACGTTTAGGCAAGGGGGTAGTTAAGAATAAGAACCTCTCCCTGTCAGGATCCATCTGGTGAGCCTGAGGGATAATGAAGGGAGATGTCAGGTAATCTGCAGCTGTAGCCTGGAAAGACAATAGTTAAATGGTTGTAACATGGTATCCAGTTGGCTGTATTGTAAGCTACAGTGTGATTGGAAAGGTGCTAACACCTGACCAGGGGGAGTATAAAACCCCTATGCAGGGGGAGCACATGGTCTTTGAGCACATGGTCTGAGTGAAGAGAGTGATAGAGTGTGTGCAGTGCATCTTTAGTGCTGCCACAGGAACTGAGTCAGAAGACTCTAATCCAGAGCTGCAGCTTCCACAGTTTGGACACATCTCCATCTCAATTATCCCAGCCTGCATCTACTATCAGGCTTATCCTGCGGACCACTCTCCATGACCACTCCAGTACCAGAATCTGCAGTTTGACCGTTTAGGCCGTTGCCTGCTTCCTGTTGTTCAATAAAGAACCTCACTTGATTTGCACAACGTTGCCTCTGTCTGATCCTTGGATACGGCTGTCTACCACCATCACAGGCTTCCCCATCCATTACCCAGGGACCTATCTTACAGACACTCAGGGGGTTGCCCAAGGGAGAAACAATTACTTCAGCCTCTCCCTCCATATTTCTCATACACACCACCTGCTGGAGACCTGCCAGGCTGTAGGACAGCCCTCCAGTCCCCATACCCAGCCCCATGACATCAGCGTGCCTAGGCCACTTCGGTATTCTGGACCTCGGCTGCCTCCAGGCCCCAAGAGAAGGCTAAGCCCCAGTGAGGGATGTTGCACATGTCTATGGCAGCCGTGAGCTAGCTGCCGGTTTTGCCATCATGCGGACTGGGGCATGAGGCCTTAATCAAAGATTTTATTCCATTACCTTATAAAGAATGGCTGGGCCATTATACAAGCTCTTATACCTCTTGTGTCTCCCCCTCATCCTCATAGCAGGGCCCTCTCTCCTTTTGTTCCTTATGACTACTACATTTTCTCTCTTTAATTTCTTTTTCTATTGTTTATGTCTCCCCAAAAATCTGTGCAGTGCTACAGAATATGATGGCGCTACATAGATAAAGATGCTTATTAATACTCCTATTCTGAATATATATGCATTGCACAATGCTACTACTCTTATTCAGTGTATACAGCCTTTGCTCGGGGTAAACGGGAGTCCATGCGTTTGTTTACATAAAATGTAATTATTCACATCTCCGTTTGTGATGGCGACACAATTCGTGACATGGGAAGGAAGAAGAAAGTATTCTATAAATAAGTTTTAGTATTGTTGTAATAATATGTCAGTTGCGATTTTATTGTGATCTCCTGTAGCTTAGCCCTTGATGTTGGATCAATTGTGACATAAACTCGTATCAGTGATCTTTTCATAAGACTATTATATGATTGTACATGAATATCAATCCACGGTGGGTATGGAAAATATTCAGACCCCTTTAGTGGCTTTACGGGGAGGGTCAATATTTTCTGTTCTTCTGTTTTTTTGTGGACAATCTCTACAGTTATACCTAAAAGCCCCAGTTTATGAAACATATTACAAATGATAATAGGGCTTGTGTTATAGGGCTGGAAAACAGACATATAAGTGAAAATTTACAATACGCTTGCGCTTGTGCACTGGTGTATTATAAAGCCCCCCCGTTGCCTCCGGGATTACATCATGAGGCTTAGACAGGTCTGACCTGGTGTTGTTTTGAGTGAAATTCGGAAAACATTAGTGTGTGTAGGAAATATTATATTATGGTCCGAATACCAGAAATGGCATTGACTCTTGATCACTCATTTTGTGTATGTTACTATTGAATAATAACAGATGGTTGGTGATAGAGACCCACTCAGTGTCGGACTGGCCCACCAGAGTACCAGAGGATTCTCCGGTGGGCCCTGGCTCAACCCATCAGAAAACAACACAATTTGGAGGCTGCTAGAGTATATTTCCTGGGGGATAATGAAGAGTGGTCCCCCAGATTGATTTTCTCCGGTGGGCCTAACGAAACCCAGTCCGACACTGGACCCACTTTGTAGTGATTGCATTTATACAGGTATATCCATAGGCCCCAGTGAGGATAGAGTAGGTCTGTACGCAGACCATGTGATTGGTTTCTCTCCAATCCACCTACTTCCCTACCGAGAGCCATTGCTGTTATTGATGAATTTGGCTGATATTTGGGTCTCCAAAGTGAACTGGGACAAGTCCTTTTACAAGCTCCTGGGACCTTCACCTTGGAAAAGCCCTGCTCACATGTTGGGACTAAAAGTAGTCACATACTTTAAATACATAGGCACAATGATAACCAGCATACACTGTAACAGATCATAGACCCCCTGCTAATATTTGTCAGCACAAAATTCAAAGCCTGAAAATCTCTCCCACTTTCGGTTGCCGGCCGTATAAGTTTCGTTAAAATGATAATTCTTCCCAAATGTCTTTATTTGCTTCAGTAGTCTGCCGTCCCCAAAAATTCTTCTAAGAATTGCATTCCTGTACTGGCAGGTTTATAAGGCGGAACTTGACGTCAAAACTCAGTCTGGCAATCCTTCAGTGACCCGAAACATAAATGATTTTCTGACAGGAATCCCTTTTAATGACCAGAAAATGTATTGCCCTGAGGTCAGGGGCGTAACTTGAGGGGGTGCAGAGGGCGCGGTCGCAACCGGGTCCAAGAGGTTTAGGGGCCCATAAGGTGTCACTTTCCCATATGAGAAGACTATAAACCATACATTATAGTCGGGGCCCTGGCACAGTCTTTGCACTGAGGTCCATCAGCTTCAAGTTACGCCACTGCCTGAGGTGTTATGATCCCAACACTCCCACACTGAGGATGTGGAAATCTAACATCAATCAGATGCTCCCGTATGAATCTCTGATATTCAAACATATCCCAGAGCCCAGATTCAATCGCATATGGTAAGTATGGTGTGACTCCAATCCCACCAATTACTCCCCTCACAGATATCAAGACTCACTGTCCAACCTAATGCCACAGCCATAACTATTCCATTACGGGGCAGCAGGGAGTACAGACACATTACTCTGGGTTCCTTTTGGCTGTGAGATATAGTCTGGAATGGTTCGTTTCCGGGATGTGGCACCCAGCATTCTCCATCGGCTTCACAGAGATGAGCGGGGCAGTCCGACAATGCGCGACCGGCTGACCAGTCTTCTCGGGGAGCAACGAGGGGTCCAACCAGGGTAAATCAGACCCCTCACTGAGACCCCCACTGTTCAGCACGTTATGCCCTATCCCACGGATAGGGCCAAACTTATTTTGTGGGATAACCCCTTTATGGTTGTGTACTTTATTGGATGTATTTGCTTAATTCTTATTAAATACATGTTTCATACGGTGCGGGCTTGGCACCCAACATCATTGCATGTAATGATTCACTTCTGATTACACACACATCTGAACATGGAGATGCTTTGCTGTGTTGACATATTGGGGCTCATTTACCTAGGGTCCGCGGACAGCACTATCACCGGAATATCCGCCGATTTCCGATGTGCGGCGCATTTAGAAGGGGTTTTTGTCGCACGCGATCACATTTTGGCACAACATTTTGGCATCGGATGGCGGGCCATTGGCCGATCCGATGGATTCGGACTAAACACAGGATTTAACATCACAAATTGTGTCTCAGGAAGAAGAAGGTGAACTCCGGCGGTTCTCAGCGGGGAAGCGTCACATGCAGGCTCTCAGGCGCACGATCTTGGTGAATTGCGCCGGACTTCATACTCGTCAGACAGTTCGGATCAGGGATTGTGACAGGACCGGGTAAGTAAATGTGCGCCATTGTTATATGTACAACCCTGTGCAGCCTATTGTTCATTATGTGCAATGGGATTATATATATATATATATATTTTTTTTTCAATAACCAGCTTATAAAAGAACAACAACACAGTATTGCCTCTTTTACTCTATAGGATTAAACAAGGGTGATAGCATCCGGTCTGTTGCATTATACGACATAGAAGTATCGAGGTATGTGATAAAAACGTTACTTTGATCTTAGTGCGGCCAGACGTCGACAGCCTCCAGAATCCACTGATTAAAGATATTTCAAAGCCTCGACACATCAAATTAAGGCCTGATGCTTGCAAATGTAAATGCACACACCTGGGAGATAAAAGCTGTGATTTTCACCCGCTGGCGCCTTGATGTACAGGAAATAATCATTAAAATTGTATAGAATATATTAAAGGGTATTTTGTGACATTTGCAAATCTGTATGTAAATGTTTTTGTGACATAATTTCGGCAGTGGGGGATCGGTCTGTCGCTGCTTTATGGTAGAGCTAGGCTTAGACAAAAATCCACAGGAAGATTACGCTGCCTCAGATGGAATAACATGGAAAAAGCCTCGGAGTTGCGGAGATTTCAACAGAAAAAAATAGTTTATAGAATTTGTAAATGGACAAAATCCCTGTCCATAAGGCTTCAGAATATATGGGAACATAAAGTGGGCAGGACCCATCTATAAAGGCAGAATTTAGCCGAGCCAGAACCATTTTTTCAATGCATTACATGTTTGAAAGTGAAGGTATCCCCCAGATACCCCTTCCCCTGATGGAAACAGTGTAAAATTAGTCTATGGCGGGGAACATCATCAAGGGAAAAGAAGGATCAGGATGTGGGAATTTCCCCAAGGACAGAGGCTTCTGCCAAGTATTCCGCTGACAGCAATCTCAGATGTATGACCAGCATTAGTATTTATTCACACATGGCTGTTGTTCCAGGAATTTGAACAAGGTTATTTAACGTACTAACGATGTATGGAACTAGAATTTTTGCATCAAACCTTCACTGTGTCAGCATACTTTTAAAAATATATCATCAAAATTTAAATACACCTTTGACCCATCATTACATCACTACTGACAATAGATGATGTCACAGCTTATCTCCTCCCCCTCCCTGTACAATGACCTCTATATAGATAACACTGACCCATCATTACATCACTACTGACAATAGATGATGTCACAGCTTATCTCCTCCCCCTCTCTGTACAAGGACCTCTATATAGATAACACTGACCCATCATTACATCACTACTGACAATAGATGATGTCACATCTTATCTCCTCCCCCTCCGTGTACAATGTCCTCTATATAGATAACACTGACCCATCATTACATCACTACTGACAATAGATGATGTCACAGCTTATCCCCTCCCCCTCTCTGTACAATGACCTCTATATAGATAACACTGAGCCATCATTACATCACTACTGACAATAGATGATGTCACAGCTTATCTCCTCCCCCTCCCTGTACAATGACCTCTATATAGATAACACTGACCCATCATTACATCACTACTGACAATAGATGATGTCACAGCTTATCTCCTCCCCCTCCCTGTACAATGACCTCTATATAGATAACACTGCCCATCATTACATCACTACTGACAATAGATGATGTCACAGCTTATCTCCTCCCCCTCCCTGTACAATGACCTCTATATAGATAACACTGACCCATCATTACATCACTACTGACAATAGATGATGTCACAGCTTATCTCCTCCCCCTCTCTGTACAATGACCTCTATATAGATAACACTGCCCATCATTACATCACTACTGACAATAGATGATGTCACAGCTTATCTCCTCTCCCTCCCTGTACAATGACCTCTATATAGATAACACTGACCCATCATTACATCACTACTGACAATAGATGATGTCACAGCTTATCTCCTCCCCTCCCTGTACAATGACCTCTATATAGATAACACTGACCCATCATTACATCACTACTGACAATAGATGATGTCACAGCTTATCTCCTCCCCCTCTCTGTACAATGACCTCTATATAGATAACACTACTACATCATTACATCACTACTGACAATAGATGATGTCACAGCTTATCTCCTCCCCCTCCCTGTACAATGACCTCTATATACATAACACTGACCCATCATTACATCACTACTGACAATAGATGATGTCACAGCTTATCTCCTCCCCCTCCCTGTACAATGAGCTCTATATAGATAACACTGACCCATCATTACATCACTACTGACAATAGATGATGTCACAGCTTATCTCCTCCTCCTCCCTGTACAATGACCTCTTTATAGATAACACTGACCCATCATTACATCACTACTGACAATAGATGATGTCACAGCTTATCCCCTCCCCCTCCCTGTACAATGACCTCTATATAGGTAATACTGACCCATCATTACATCACTACTGACAACAGATGATGTCACAGCTTATCTCCTCCCCCTCCCTGTACAATGACCTCTATATAGATAACACTGACCCATCATTACATCACTACTAACAATAGATGATGTCACAGCTTATCTCCTCCCCCTGCTTGATGACCTCTAAATGCTGTCAACTGCTGACAGGCAAAACATCTGTTCAGATACAGAAAATATAATAAAGAAATATACAGTGTGAATTTTTTAGACAAAGACAAATTTACAAATCTACAGAACAAGTCTGTAAACCTGGTTCTTACGTGTCAGGAGCGACACTGACGTCCAGCGTTAGCTACTTCTTATTATACTACAAGATGTGTTTAAACATCAAAGAGTCATCTTCTACAATACAAGATGTAAAGCTCAAGCTGCAGGTTTTGCCATCAATCGATGCTGACGTCTCCAGCCCTGAGAGCCTCGTCACTGCCATATTGTGTCCAGTACAAAGTGTGGCCCTCCCTGGGAGAACCTTAAAACTCCACTGATTTACCGTATCTTGATTCTTCTCTTTCTTTCTCTCCCTTTCTCCTTCCCCTCAGTATCACCTGCTGCAACAAAACAAAGTAGCAACAGGAAAACATTAAAGCCGACTGGATCCACCTGGTGCCGAAAGCCAAAAATCTATTGTCAACAAAGCTTTTTAGGGGGTGTTCAGATATCGGCATCAGAGGGGGCAATGTCCATTAGTGTAAATTCTGCACCAGAGAAAGCGATTTTCTGCTTCTTCCTTTCTCTGTTCTTGTCTAGCGACAGCTTAGAGACCGACGTCACACAGCTATTTATCACACCCCCCACCAAAAAAGTCTAAATGTCATTTATTCTTGTGGGAAAAGCTCAGCTTCAATTTAATATAATGCCGGAATTTGAATATTGCTATTCAGTACCTGGTCTGGCGGATACATTAACATGTTCTTGCCTGTCTCAAAATTTCTATATATAAAATGTATGTAAATAACAGCAACATGAAAGGGGGGTATTACTTATATCTACCAACAAAATCCATCATAATAAACCAGAGACACTTACCCATAGATCCAGGCTCTGTGACTGTGGTAATCTTCTTATATTTGTTATCCACGGCCTCCTTCCTTCTGAAATCAACTTAAAAATTATGCTAATGAGCCAGAAGAGGTGTGTGTGTGTGGGGGGGTGGGGTTATCAGAGCCCCTCCGTGCTGCAGCTTCCAAGGTTGAAGCACTTCCCCCTCCCACCATGAGATATTACAGCACGCAGAGGAAGGGGAAGCTGATGAGGTTGCACCTGGGAGGAGTGAAGCTACACTATGGAGGAGCTCTGGTTATGCCACCCATTGCATTTATGACTCATTAGCATAATTATAAAAGTTGATTTTAGAAGGAAAGAGGCCATGGATAACAAATATTAGAAGATAACTACAATCACGGTGCCTGGATCCAGTAATAGGAACAAAAGCAGAGGTACTGCCCACTTAAAGTTAAAGGGCACCTACCACCACAAATCTACCTATAAATTTAGATCGGGTGGTAGGTGGATCAATGGGACGTAAGAATAGCCCTTTTAAGGGCTAATCCTCGCGTCCCCGTACTTTTTTGGAAACTTTTATTACCCTAATATGTAAATTTTTTCATGCGGCTACTGGGGCGTGGAGTAGCCGCATCTGAGGTTACACGAGGCGGCTACTCCACGCCCCGGTAGCCACTTTACCCCTCCTACTCACCATCTTCGGCGCAGCTGCTCGTAGCTGCGCGCCCTCGTCCGACGATCCCGCCGGCTTCGGAGCAGTGACCGCGCAGGCGCGAGCCTGCTGTTCTGCGCATGCTGTTCTCAGATGCGGCTACTCCACGCCCCAGTAGCCGCATAAAAAAATTTACATATTAGGTTAATAAAAGTTTCCAAAAAAGTGCGGGGACGCGAGGATCAGCCCTTAAAAGGGCTATCCTCACGTCCCATTGATTCACCTACCACCCGATCTACCTTTATAGGTAGAATTGTGGTGGTAGGTTTCCTTTAAGTGGTGCACATGTAGAACTCTCAAAGCTACTTCATAGGTCATCAAAACACCGCACACACCAAATTTCTTCAAGGGCCCTCTTTGCCACAACGGATCCATTACACTTGATGACGCCGAATGTACCAAACTTGAAAATGCTCAGAATGACATCGTAACTTTTGATCTGTTGTAAAATATTGTACATGAATCTAACAAAAGTTGTTTCAGTGAATGTCAAAATGTATACCTGACTAAAGCAAAAATGAACACTCGAAGAAATTTGGTGTGTGCTGTGTTTCCATAACTTAGATCTATGTGTAAGTGTCCCTGGTTTTTTAAGCTTGATTTTGGCGGTAAATTTCCTTTAAGATGTCTATCTCCTGTCCTCAGTTTGTCTGGCGTAACTTTGACTTTAAAGGGATGTCCGGGGAAGTCCTATAAACTATAGTTGGATTGGGAGGGACGTAATCTCTCAAAATTCCATTAAAGTTGGTGCTAGCCCATGCCACAATTACAAGTAACATCAATAGGGCATAGCCTCCTTCCGTCATTTCATGTAATGCTACAATGTTTATCAAAGTGATGCTGGTAGTTTTAGGTCCTACACAAGGGTTGTGGAAAATATGGCTGATACACAATGGGGCTTATTTACTAAGGGTCGCGGATCGCACTTTCGTTGGATATTCCGGCGATTTCCGATTTTCGCCACATTCAACTGGGGATTTTGGCACACGCGATCGGATTTTGGCGATTGGGCGCATGCTGGTAGTGAATCGCGGCAGCTGTGCATTCTCGTCGGGGAACGCACCTCGGGGATCGCACAGGGATGGGTAAGTAAATGTGCCCCAATGTGTATTTTATGTACCGAGCCTTATGACCTTATGTGGTGTATTATGGTAGAAAGAGACACAGTAGACTATGGGGCTATTATCGTTTCTTCAGGGCCTAATTACAGTAATAGCAGCCATGGGGCCCAAAGTAAGGGGGCCCTGGCATCTGACCTGATACAAATGTGCACCATTATATACATATTGGGGCAGATTTACTTACCCGGTCCATTCGCGATCCAGCGGCACGTTCTCTGCGGAGGATTCGGGTTCTGCCGGGATTCACTAAGGTAGTTCCTCCGACGTCCACTAGGTGTCGCTGCTGCGCTAAAGTTCATCGGAATACACTGGAGTTCACCGTCCTATCGTGGGTGCAGGTAAGCGCGTGTCAAGCGACACTTTTTTTAAAAAAAATGTGGCGGTTTTTCCGAATCCGTCGGGTTTTCGTACGGCCACGTCCCCTGATTTTCCGTCGCAAGCATGCCGGCGCCGACGTGCCACAATCCGATCGCGTGCGCCAAAATCCCGGGGCAATACACAGCTGAGTTTTGAACTCAGATATGAAATCTTGGGAGAGGGGGCGGCAGGACTAGGAATCTCTCATTTCTAACTTCCTGCCGTCTACTTCCCCCATGTGGTTTGCAGTTACTGGGACAGATAGGTGCCCTCAACCTCCCTGGGATTTGAAGACTGCCTGGAAAAGGGGGCCCCATTCAGATGTCTGCTATGGGTCCCAGTGTTACGCCCCTATGTTACTCCTATGGAACTCCCATTAATCTCTCCTCAGATATTTCTCTATTTAGCCGCTTACTAAGAGGAATTATATCTGATAATCATTACCTTCTGTACTTCGAACCCTCATATCTGATCAGTAACCCTCCATGATGTTTTTTCACCATTATATTCCTGTGCCCGGAATCCACGTTGTCACTGATATTTTTCTTTTATTTTTTGTTCCTTCTGATCCGGCTTCTATTTTTCTCTGCCATGTTTTCATGTGAAACATCTAATTACCAGGACAGCTAATTACAAGGGCATGTACCTGCTCCAATTATCCGCGCAGATCTTCCTCCGCCCTGGCTTCAGTCATTCCAATTAAAATAACAGGACTGCTGTGCGCCAGGGGTGCCGACAGACTGAATGAGTGCTCATTTTATTCCAATTCTCTCTTTGACTCTTTATAATGAATCAAATATGCAGAGGTGACCTTTGAGTTTACTTTTATACATTGTTTCGGTGCAGTCTATTTCTTTGGTAAAACATCGGGAGAACTGTAAAGTGAGTCTGCAACCTCTGTTTATTTTTTTTTACCATGAAAAACTTGTTCTGTAGCGACAGTTGGTGTTTGTTCATAGATTTGAGTACAGTGTTAGTAGCAGCAGGACTGTATAAAATTGATTTATATTTCGGGATTGTAGCTGGACTTGATGCAGTATGGAATTCTCCTCACATTGCTGTGCTGTGAAATCTCACCACTGTACTGCACCAATCTGCTCTGAGTGACTGCTGTAGGATTCAAACAAAAGCCTGCAATGGCTCCTACTCAGAAAAACAGGTAGGGAGGTGCTGAGGAGCGGCTCGATGTGGAGATCTAGCAGCACAGCAGTGCACCAGGTCCAGCTGCAGCCCTGCAGTAGTTTGTTTTAGAGAGATGTAGTACTTACCTATGTGCCATTTTAGTGCTGCAGAATTCTCAAAATATCTGAATGCTAATGAGTAACATTATACACTTACAGTATTTCTCCAGCTTGCAGAGCGTTGTTTTCACAGCCAAGAACCCCTCTTGTTTCTGTGTTGCCATATCCTGGTCCGGATAAGTCCCATCTTCTCTTCCTGCATCATAGTTAATATTTAGTAGAAGATCGGAAGCTATCATCAAGTTTCAGTGAAACCAAAACTTTCTACGCATGCGTTGTCCATGTTTTCCCTTCCCTCATCCTCTTCCTCCTCTGCATTTAAGGAACACATGCTCAGAGTTTTGACTTTGTAAGATGAAAGCTGATGTCTGTGAACTGTAAAGGGAAATGGTTGACTTGTATCTCATAAGACTGAACAGGAAACGTACATGATGTCCAATGGCCGTATGCCATATCCAGAGCAGCCACATAGCTGAGAAATACGGGTGGAGGAGGATTAGTTTTTGGTCCTAAAATAGTGCTGCACTTTATAAAGTACAAAAATCAATCTTACAAGCATATATAAGAAACTTTGTTTTACATTTGTTCACAATATGGCTCTTTTCCTTCTCCCCCCAAACGGGCATAAAATCTGTACTAACCCCATCATCACCTACTAACACTGCCTGTAAGTTTACTGAAGTATCAGATTACAGGAGCCCATAGAAGTCTATGTGGAGGGGAGGATAGAGGGTGGTGGAGCTAAGTGAGAGAGAGGCAAACACAGAGGCTGCTGTAGCTAACAGTAAGTTTTATCTCTAACCTCAAGTGAGATTATTCATATACATACGTTCATTATGTTTCTGTATGGTCAGTATGCTGCTGGCTGTAAGTGAGAATGAGTCGGGAAACATAATCTCCTATATACAGGGGACAACATAGCAGCTAGTCTTCCCAGCAGCTCAGGGAAAATGTAATATGATATACAAAGACATAGGGAAACCGAAACATATGTAAAAAACAGGCCAAATGTTAATGAAAGTTTAGGAAAAGTTTAACTGTTGTTTTAGATTGCGGTCTTAACTCTATGGGGCAGATTTATCAAGCTGTCTAAAAGTCAGAATATTCTTAGTTGCCCATGTCAACCAATTACAGCTCAGCTTTCATTTTACAAGTGCTCATGAATATTTTAAATGGGAGCTGTGATTAGCTGCCATGGGAAACTAAGAATATTCTGACTTTTAGACAGCTTGATAAATCTGCCCCTATGTGCTACTCTGAATGTATTAATCTATGGTTAAATGTGGCTATGAATATACAAATATAGAATGTATACGAGAAAAAAATCACACATGGGAGGGAATGCCCTATGCCCCTCCCCCCCCCACTCTGCCGGCAGCCGTGGCCCTCTACACCCCCTCCACGACCACATGGCAGTCGCTATAATAATCACAAATTTATGCAATGCACAAGAATTCACAATGATTTCATTGCTTCTACACCACAACTGGCATAGAAGCAGCCATAAATGACCCCCATGGTCTCCAAGATTCTCTAATTTTATTATTGAACAACGGGCTATTTATCTAACTTAAGAGAAAGGAGCGGCACTACTGTATGCTTGGTTGTGATTGGCTTATCCTAATTTGGCAGATAGACAGAATAGACAACTGAATAAGCCTTGTTGGATATGATGTTTGTCATCTTGGAGGTCATACCACGCCGACGCCATGCTGCACTGCATCAGAATATGAAAATCAGTTATCCATATCAAAAGTTAACTCTTTGAATAACCCAAACATGGGGTGCACTCATCTTTCCCCATGATTGTATCAGAGGCTGGAGGCACTGGAGGATCTTCATGTCTCTGCTGTGCAGGTGTGGCGTACAGTAGTATGTCCTCCCTTATGATAATCAACTTTTCTTCCCTTTCAATTACAAATCAGCCAAAGAGTTAACTATCTACGTAGCTGGAAGTATTGTATCATCTCATCAATGGATGCTGCTTTTACCCTGAAGCCATAGATGAATACAGAGCATTAGCTATATTGCTTTGAAATAATTTTCCAATCCATCTTGTAATAACCTCCGTAGGTCACATGTGACTTCCTACTTCCGAGTTTGATGAACATTAGAGATAATTGTTACAAAGACGAAGGACAGGGGAATGCTACCAGGTTTTGCTCGCCTCTGCTCAGGAATAAGGAGAGACAATGCAATACTCATTTATACAACCAGGCACAGACGCCTTTATCATGCTTTTGTAGATCATGTATATAAGAGAATATTGTGTGTGAGGAATTTTTTTTTGGTCTATTGGAGTCTTCTTTACATGTGTATTGAGAGCAGGAACAGATGTACGAGGATTTCTTAGGTGAAGGTCCTTCTCAGTATAAAATTTGGTGGGTGGTTTGGGCGGCAATGGGTCCCCCTAGAAGGCTTGGGCCCTGGCCTACTGCCGAAATGACCTATATTATAATCCATTACTGGATATGGAGCCAGGCTGCACAAATCAGGTGCAATACACTAGCAAGCGGCTCAGGTTCACTTGAAGCAGGATTTAAAGTTTCTAAAATGGTTCCAGGCTCCAGGGGTAGTGGCCCCACCGGACCACTGCAGCCGATGATGTAAGCTGACACCTGGGACCGGAGTCTAAGTGGCACACGGTTTTCACCAGAGCCCGCCGCAACGCGGGTTGGACTAGTCGTGGACAGGCAGGAGGTCAGGTCAGGCAGCACGGGATCAGAGTCGGGGACGTAGCAACAGGTCAGGAATGGAATCAAGGTCACAACAAGGAAATCACTTTAAACGCAAAGGACGTGGAAACAAAGCTTTTTCTAAGGCTGTGAGGCACAAAGATCCGGCAGGGAACACAGGAAAGGGCTGGGAATTTATCAGGAAGGGCAGCTGGCCAGGGCCAGTTAGTGGTGCGCTGGCCCTTTAAATGAAACAGAGTTGCCGTGTGCACACCCCAGGCGGCGGAAACGCGTGAGAGGAGCCGTGGGAGAAGCCGCAGCCCACACGAAGATACACAGGTGCACCTGCGACCTGAGACAGGGGTCGCAACGGCCACTGTGACAAAGGGATAGCGCTCCCCATAAGAGATGACTGGAGTATAGTATACTTGACCAGGAAGAACAATGTAATGTGCAGTGCCGGTGAATGTGAGATATACAAAATTTGTGGTTGTGGCAGTGCAAGAAAGGGATGGTAGAATTTTTCATTTTTCTGGAATAAGATATGATACAAATTTCCCTCACAGATTTTTCATTCTAATGACTGAGGTAAGAGTAATAGAGCAGAACCACTACACGACTCCTTCCCCTTCTAATAATTTAAGAACGGCAGCTACGGCGTGAAATCATTAATATACAGTTCATACATTTGTAGGATAAAAGTATCAGACGTGTATGGTGATGAGACGGAGAGAGAAATGTGATAAAAGTACAAGGTCTTATAGCAAGAGACGCTTTGACGTAAGTTCTTTGTCATCACCAGCGCCAAGGGAACAAAAGGGACATATGGAAGCACAATCCCATCACTGTGGACGACACGCGCATGAATATAAATGCAGTATAAAGAGACTTCTAATATAGTGACCCAGTTACAATTCTTTTATGTAACATATTTTTTGTCTTATTTTGATGTTTGTTTGCTGTAAGCCGATGGGCTGTTAGGGGTTTCTTAAAGGGGCTGTGTCAGCAAAAAAAGTTTTTAACTATTGAGAGGATAGAATAGAACCGGGCCTCCTTCTTGATTGCTCCATGATTGCTCCATTCATTCTCCCTAGAAAAGACAGATATTATATATTATTCCACAATTCTGGCTTCCAAGTCCACTAGGGGTGTGTCCTCACACTGCTGTGCGCTTAGCTCCCTGCATTGAATAACTCTCTAGGACTGTTACCTAATAGTCTCTGTAGTTTTGAATGGTCAAGACTATAGGTACATTGGGGTGCACCGGTGTATGATAGACCCACCGCTGTTTGTTCGGAACCCGAGGGGACAGTAACGCCCCGCGCGGCCACGTCCTTAGCTGCGTAGCAGCTTGTAAAGCCAATGATCAAAGATCATTAGCATACTTTTGAAAGATGCTTTTAGAAGGCAGTAGACCATGGCTGACAAATATAAGAAAATGACCACAGTCACAGTGCCTGGATCTATGAGTAAGTGCCCCTTTAACATGATGGATTTTGATTTCCATTAAAGGGGCACTCCATTATGGTTCTGGGTTTTGACCTCCAGGACAGAAGAGCCTAGTGTATCTTTTTCTTTTCTATGATAATGGGAACATTCTCCTTCCCCTCTTTTTGCAAAACAACAGAACAATGAGGCTCCTTCCTGATGGTCCACTGCCGTGGTATTCCAGTATTGTCCAGGGATATAAGAACCTGCGCCTCAGTGGTACATTAACAGTTAATGCTCATTTAACATAAAATGCAAATGAAGCTCAATAAATAGAGCAGGATGTGTGAGCGCCATCAATCCCGGCACGGCGCTGTCATCGGCCCGTTTGCTTTGTCTGGTAAATATTTGCAATAGGAATGTGTGAGATTATTTACATAGGAGGAGGGAGAAATAGTTTGTTGCTCCAAATTATGGGCAGGAAAAGCCCTTGGAGGATCCTTAAATACATAAGCGGTATTACATGGCGCGGTCTATTGCATACTATGCTGATAGATATGTTATGTAATAGAGTAGGATGAGCCCTTATGTTTCTATATGGAGAAGAAGGGAGGGGGGCATTGAAGTAAATGAAGCAATAAAATAAAATAATCATAACTGACCCATCATTACATCACTAATAAGCTGTGACATCATCTATTGTCAGTAGTGATGTAATGATGGATCAGTGTTATCTATATAGAGGTCATTGTACAGGGAGGCGGAGGAGATAAGCTGTGACATCATGTATTGGCAGTAGTGATGTAATGATGGGTCAGTGTTATCTATATAGAGGTCATTGTACAGGGAGAAGGAGGAGATAAGCTGTGACATCATCTATTGTCAGTAGTGATGTAATGATGCGTCAGTGTTATCTATATAGAGGTCATTGTACAGGGAGGGGGAGGAGATAAGCTGTGACATCATCTATTGTCAGTAGTGATGTAATGATGGGTCAGTGTTATCTATATAGAGGTAATTGTACAGGGAGGGGGAGGAGATAAGCTGTGACATCATCTATTGTCAGTAGTGATGTAATGATGGGTCAGTGTTATCTATATAGAGGTCATTGTACAGGGGGGGGGGAGATAAGCTGTGACATCTATTGTCAGTAGTGATGTAATGATGGGTCAGTGTTATCTATATAGAGGTCATTGTGCAGGGAGGAGGAGATAAGCTGTGACATCATCTATTGTCAGTAGTGATGTAATGATGGGTCAGTGTTATCTATATAGAGGTCATTGTACAGGGAGGGGGAGGAGATAAGCTGTGACATCATCTATTGTCAGTAGTGATATAATGATGAGTCATTGTTATCTATATAGAGGTCATTGTACAGGGAGGGGGAGGAGATAAGTGGTGACATCATCCATTGTCAGTAGTGATGTAATGATGGGTCAGTGTTATCTATATAGAGGTCATTGTACAGGGAGGGGGGGATAAGCTGTGACATCATCTATTGTCAGTAGTGATGTAATGATGGGTCAGTGTTATCTATATAGAGGTCATTGTACAGGGAGGGGGAGGAGATAAGCTGTGACATCATCTATTGTCAGTAGTGATGTAATGATGGGTCAGTGTTATCTATATAGAGGTCATTGTACAGGGAGGGGGAGGAGATAAGCTGTGACATCATCTATTGTCAGTAGTGATGTAATGATAGGTCAGTGTTATCTATATAGAGGTCATTGTGCAGGGAGGATGAGATAAGCTTTCGGTTTCAGTAGCATTTTAAGTATATACATTCATTTTAAACTGACTTGACAAAAATGATGTAGATGCTGCCATCCTCAGTGTTATAAAAATTCATAACTTGCTTAGTTGAACTTGATGGACATGTGTCTTTTTTCAACCGTATAAACTATGTAAGATAGATAGATGGATAGTTAGATATTGATAGATAGAAATGGATACATAATGTAGATAAATGGATAGATATTGATAGAAATAGATAAAGTGTTTCATATAGTATATGACAAGTACGTTTTAAATCCAATCCGATTTTCCTTTTCATTTAGACACAAATGTACAGAGTGCAGATTATACGTCATGTTGAGCTTGTAATTACTGATAATCGGCCGTTAATTGCAGTTAAGGCACAGTCTGAGTGCTCAGTGCTCGCTGTCATTGACAGATCTGGAAGTTTTGGAGAAATGTCATGTTAACACTATGTTCAACAGTAAAAGTGCAACAACTCTGCCGATGCCTAGGGTGGGTAGTTGTTGCGAATAGTGCCCTCTCCATGTTATCAGCTTTCTAGGGAGACTGATCACCTCTCCAGGAGGTCTCCAAAAGTGGAATACTGTGTGATTGTAGCTGGGACCACTGCCTGGGAGGGAAAAAGTTAACATATCTATTGTCTGTAACCAATTATATGCTGTGTTCTTTACTGTAAAGCAAGCTGGAAGCTGGTTGGACAGTGCTGCCACCTCACTAGGAGTATAAAAACCCCTGGTGGGTGGAAGCACATGGTTTTGGCCCTGCATAGTCAGTAGATTCCAGAAGCAAAGAGAGAGAAGTAAGGTCCAGTGTGCTGCTCCTGCAGTACTGCCATCCAAACCCACTACCAGGAAGTAGAAGTGTTTCAGGGCAGCTGCCTGACACCTTGGGGTAGTCAGGAGACTAAGCCCCAGAACAGAGATCCACTGTCCGGACTCGGCTTCATCTTTACCAGCCCAATCTAAAGTTACTACCAGGCTGTGAGCAACCCTTCTTGTGGACCAGCTATCTGCTACTAGCTTTCCAGCCTGCTGAACCTGCTGCTGTTGATACTAGGCCGTTGCCTGCTGTTCACGTTCCAATAAAGAGCTGTGAGTTTATCTGCACAACAAGCCTCCGTGTGATCCCTGGATCAGGATGCTTCCCCCTCCATCATCCAGGGATTCCCATATACACCTCAGGGGTTGCCCCAGGGAGAAACCTATTCCATCAGCCTCTCCCTCAATTTTTCTTGCACGCACCACCTGCTGTAACTTGAATTTCCATACATACCATTACAAAATATACTGAAAGGAAATCTACCATCAAAATACATTATGATAAACCGGGAACACTTACTCATAGATCCAGGCACTGTGACTTTGGTAACCTTCTTATATTTGTCATGCATGGCCTTCTTCCTTCTAAAATAAACTTTTAAAATTATGCTAATAAGTGGGTGTTACCAGAACCCCTCAGTGCTGTGTAGCTTTACAGGCTGTTTCACTTTTTTCCCTCACTTCACTCCTCCTTCTGCCTGCTGTAATCTCACACAGTGGGTTGGGGAGAGTGTAATAGCCTGTGAATCTGCAGCATGGAGAGGCTCTGGTCACACCCCCAGGAACCCTTCAGGCCTTCATTTGCATAATTTTAAAAGTTGCTTTTAGAAGAAAGGAGGCCATGGATAACAACTATTAGAAGATTACCACAGTCACGGTTATCGATAATGATGGTAGATTTCCTTTAAATATTACGAGCCAGGAATTGCACTGATATGAGTATCTCTGTGTATACAGACCGGTCACTAGTGGTGGATAATAGGCCATTATGTAAGCAGAAATACTGCTTCATCATATGTCACCTAGGGACAGGGGATGATCCAGGAGATGTGTATAGATTATACATAGTCACCGTGTTCATCAAAGGGTTATATTTCTAGAAAAAGCTACTCCTGTACCTGTTAGGCTACATTCACACGAACGTATGGGGGACGTATATACGGCCGACGTATATACGGCCGATATACGTCCCCCATACACTCCTATGGGCGCACGGCACCCTACGGGAGCGGTACGGTGCAGCACACGTGCGGCACCGTACCGTTCCGTACCCGGGAAAAAGATAGGACATGTCCTATCTTTTCCCGTAATACGGGGCCGTGCGCCATAGGTTGCTATGGAGAGGGGCGGGGGTGAGCTGCGCTCACCTCCTCCTCCTCTCCCCGTACACTGGTACGGGCGGGCAGGCAACGGCAGTGTGAATATAGCCTTAGAGAAGTAGGAGTTCATAGAGGGATCCTCTGAATGGCAAGTAGTTACAAAGAGTGTACATTGCTCTGGATGACTTGTCCCTTTGATTTGTATAGGTAGAGTGTAATTCGTATTTTCCCCTGTGGCGGCGCTGTTGGGAATTTGAAAACCTACTTCCCAGGTTTCCCAACAGATCACAAATGATTGTGGAGCAGATTAGTTTTGGACAAACTTGAAAGAAACATAAAGACCCCCTTTTTTAACTTTTATGCATTCCTTGTTGAACTTGTCAATGCAAAGTAGGAGATTTTGTATGTAAAATACATTGGTTCTGATGTGATTGCCACCAAAAACATGGCATACCTGAGATAATTGTCTAATTTGAGCCCCTAACCCCCATCCCGAGCCCCCCCCCCCCATCCTGTGATCGTCAGATTGAGGGACCCTAAGCTTTTCTATAGTTTCCAGGACTTCTGAGAGCAGTCAATGGAAGACCCATAAACTATAATGCTTGTCTTGATTTTTAGGAGATTTCAGGGTTGGCTTGCGAGACGAGCCACTACATGCAGGGGGGGGGGGTCAAACAGTCAGATTCCCTAGAAACAAGACAAGAAACAGACATTTTTGCCCTTTTTTGTAAATATTTTGTGCAGAAACCATATGTCATTTATGGACAACCCCTTTAAAAATAAACTGTGGGGAAAAAACCCACATACATTATGGATTGTGAGAACCTGAATTATCAGTGTCTTTGGACTTTGCTGTTACTGTTTACGTCACATATAAGAATATGGAAAATAGTGTTTTATTTTAATAAACTTTACATATAGAATTTTATGAGAAGAAATTAGCATAATAAATTATCTATTCCGTTGGGAATTCCATAGTGAATGTCTAACAGGCAGGTGTGTGACCAGGAACTGCTGGAATACACTGGGAAGCGCGGGAAAGGTATAAGGCACAGACAGAACATTGTCCCAGCCGGCAGGTGTGAGCTGTGGGGGTCATGTAATTATTAACTCCCTCTGATATGATAACTTATGAAATATTATGGAAGGTTTTTGCAGCTGTGCCATATGAAGCCAATCAGGGGAAAAAAAGATTTCATTCTAGTTCTTACTCGGTAAAGAACCTCCATATTTCTCATGGAACTGGATGTATGTAATAATTTACTTATCTATACATTTATCTACAGAGATGAGTGGACCCAAACTTTAAAGTGTAACCGTCATTCTGAGCAAAAAATAAATAAAAAACATAGGGCCACATTTATCACTTTTGTGCGCCTAAGTGTAGTAGTTGCGCCTAAATTCTGGCGCACTGTTTTGACAGAATTATCACAAGCTACAACCATCTGTGATAAGTTAATTTCCTGCCGCTTATTAATCACTTTACCTTAACACAGTTTAGGCGCAATTTTGGCGCAGTTTCGGCGCAATGTTAGATTCAGGCAGTTACATGTGATCCTCCAACAAGCTCCTCTCTGCTTCTCCCACATCCCAGAATGAAGATAGCAGCACCCAGGTGTGTGACACCCAGTGACCTCCTCAGCAGGTGCTTCTCCTAGAGGGGATCCCCCAGTGCTGGTCTCCTGCTGCACCCCTTTAATTCGGCACAGTATCCCCCTCAGACACCAGTGGGGTCATCCTGCTACACGGGGGACACTTGTCTGTAATATCTGCAAAATTCTACAAACTTCTCTCTGAGCTCAGGATTCTGCAGAATGTTTTGTAAATAGAAGGAGATGAACTGTAAATAGAGTCTGCAGCTCCTGTCTGCAGAGTATCTCATATCTGTATTAACTGTACTAGTGTCTGCAGTGTCTGGCTGAGCTCTGCTGTTGGGGATACATATCTCTGCACAGGAGCTCAGTGATGAATATCATTAGGCACAACAAAAACATCTGGATTGGTAAGATAGATGAGGGAAACATGGTTATTTTTGCTGCATGGCTAGTTTGGCGTTTAATCGCACAAATGGCGCGAAAATGGTGCGCCAGTATGAAAAGGCGCAAAAACACCAACACTCCTCATTTAGTAACTATCTATCTATCTCATATCTATCTAACATCTATCTATCTATCTATCTATCCCATATCTATCTATCTTCAGCACAGCACATGAGGGGACTGCTTGAAGACATGGAGAATCTCTCCTCTCCTGCCATTTCTTGCTGTGGAATGGGGGAGGGTGGATGTGATGGATATGCAGGTTGTTTCTGTGTGGATTATTTGTCTATATACAAGTGTACGGAAAACTGAGGGAGATATAAGACTGTAGGTGTTTGGTTACTACGTTAGTTAGGGATTCTTTCTCCACATGAGTGCTGGAGCACTGAGCCATGAGGTAATCAGCTGAGAGGATAGAGAGGGGTATGTGTCTCATTCTCCCTCCCTGGTCAGCTCCTCAGTGAAGACGGAATGTGCCTAGCAACAGCTGATCACTGACAACAGGGGGAAGTCTGCAGAATACAAGAGGAAGGAGCAAGATGCAGTTAACTAATCCGATTGCAAAAGTGCTTAAAATTACCTGCCCTACAACATATCAAAAGTTTTTTGAAATGGCTGTTACTCTTTAAGTTAAATGTCCTCCGTTCAGCCGCTCCGCCTTACCCGGGCAGGTAGTTGCTATAAGCATCACGTCCGGGTTAGGCAGAGTGGCCGAACAGAGGACACAAACCTAATGCTCGGGTCCGATCTATCTATCTATCTATCTATCTATCTATCTATCTATCTATCGATCGTGCGGTTTTAGCACCGAAACGTCGCTGTGTGATGGAATAAAAGTTCACCACTTTTCTACAATTCATTGAGTGCTGCCTCTTCACTACGTATATCAAGGACCCACGCCAAGGGATCATCGGCTGTTGCACCAACTACTAATTACTGGCTTGTGCTGCTTTGGACTTTGCATTTTCTATCTATCTATCTATCTATCTATCTATCTATCTATCTATCTATCTATCTATCTTTCTGCTCTTTCAAACATCGCAGCCATCTCCTCTCTCTCTCTCTAGATTGGTACCACCTCAGCACAGTAGTGTTCATAAAAGCGGCCATGTAAGAAATTATATTCCCCCATGTCCCACCAGGACCCACACAGATTCATTTCCTTTAACAAACCCTCTGCAAACTCAATTTCCCCTAGGATCATAATTAAAGTTTGCTTTCCACTTTTTCGATGTCATTACATATTTGTTTTAGTCTGGCTCCTCGCCAGGGACGTGAATATTTACTCCGCCAACCTTATCTTCACCACAATCACATATGACTAGAGCTGTCCTTTCATGGGTGCCGCTACAGCTGAGGTGTTATCCGTGAAGACACAAACTAGAAACAATCTAGAAAACCGTGAGGAATTTATACTGAAAGTACATTAGAAAATTGTATAACTTGTCATGGTGCAATCAATAGCAATTATTTGCTAAAAGCGGACAATCCCTTTAAGTTTTGATAAATACCACCATGCATTACTCTTCCATAGTTTGGTATTGTTCCATCAACATCCGTCTGCAGAACAAAAATGGGAATTCCTGGAGCAGCGTTGGTATCAGAACCCGGAGAACCATAAGACCCCCTTCATTTTTGTTTTGCCAACCCTTCCCTAACCTCTGGGGGTCCCTTAAAGGATATCTACCTACCAGGATCAAGGATTGTAAACCAAGCACACTGACATACTGATGTGCTTTCCCTCCGGACAGGTCTGTTCTTCTTTTAGCTTTTATGTACTGGTTTTTGAAAAAAAAAGTATTTAAAAATTATGCAAATTAGCCTGAGGGCCACTGGGCTCCATATGTGTTAATGGAGCTTGGAAACCAATTACATCATTTTTAAAGCCCTTTTTTCTTGAAAACAAGGGCATAAAAAGCTTAAAGAAGAGCGAATCCCGCCAGAGGGGTCACACACCAGTGTGATTTGGTTTACAATTCTTCATCCTGGTGGTATATGTCCTTTAAGGTAACAGAATAGTACATCATAGTGTGATGGTGCTGTGCAGCTGAGCACTCTCCATACATGGTTGGTGTTTGCTGCATTATGCAGTAAACACCCACTGCTAACACTAGTGATCAGTCTTTTTCATTTTGCCACCCCTGCCCCCATCCCTTAGCAATATCCCAATAATAATAATAATTTCCAATTCCTGGAAAATCCCTTTTACCCATTTAAAACCAACTCATTTTGGCCCATTAGGAAAACTCATTGGGGCACATTTACTTACCCGGTCCAGTCGCAATCCAGCGGCGGGTTCTCCGACGCTGATTCGGGTTCTGCCGGGATTCACTAAGGTCCGTGCGCCGATATTCACCAGGTGTCGCTGCTGCACCGAGGTCCGCTGGAGTTCACCTGCTTTTTTCTGCTGTATGTGAGTGCTTGATCTTGCGACACAAATGGCTTTTTAAATTCTGCGGTTTTTCCGAATCCTTCGGGTTGTCCGGTGGCCACGCCCCCCGATTTCTGTCGCGCGAAAGTCGGCGCGATTGCGCCAAAAATCGATCGCGTGCGCCACAATCCCGTGAACTACAGCGCAAAGAGGAAATATTCGGGAAAAACCCGAGGGATTCGCGGCTGCGGACCCTTAGTAAATGTGCCCCATTTACTCTGAATAACATGCAGGTGTCGGCAGGGAGACTAAATCCTCATGACGGGTTTTCTTCGGTGGCAGGTCTCAAACATCTAATGTGTGTGGACTGTACGGCAAACATCAACATGTGGTAAAATGTGTAAATTTGACCAATCCCCCCCCCCCCCTTTTTTTTTACACTACAGTAGAAAAAGTTTACTAAAACACACCAAAAATTGACAGCATATGTTCATTTTCTGATCCTAGATATTCTGAACATTGGATATATACATAGATGACAATTTTTTAATTTTTTTACTTATTTTGCCAAAACTTGCAAAAAAATGTTATAACTTGTTCCCTCAATGAAGGAATATTCTCTTCCTGCTCCCACTGTATAAATTTGTGCATTGTTACCCGGAGCATATTTGCCATTTTCAGCCTAAATTATAGCTGCAGATATGTAATTGCTGCACAGTTATATAAGTGTGTGGGTGCTCTCTTTACTTTGTTTAGATATAGTATGTGACTAATTGCGCTCCCTTGAGTTCTATGTCTAAACTCTTTGTACAGTTAAAGAGAAATTATACCCTTCTGTTACAATGTGACAGCGAGGTTTCCGTGAGAGAGTACAGTGCCAAGGACACTGCCAATCAGTGCGGGCTTTGTATGATGCCAGTATATACATGGCTGCTATAGACACCTGGTTACTATGGATGCAGCCTTACCCTCTGGGCTTGGCATCATGACACTTCCTGAAATGAAGGCTACAATAATTGAACGTGTTATAGCAGATTCTAAACGTATTGTACTGTCATTTCCATAATACCCGGACCTATTTCCGTCAGAAGTTGGCTCGGAAAGATGATATGCTCTTTTCATGAAATAGCGCCACTCTATGTCATGGGTTGTTTGTGGTACTGCAAGTCAATAACATTCACTTGTTTGTAGCTGTGCTGCAATACCATACACTGACATTGGGCAAAAGTGGCGCTGTTTTATTACCGTCTAACTTTTGCTGCACAGTATTTTTGTTGCTCACCCCTGCTTTTCATGTACTGTATTTATGAGACTATAAGGCACACAAAAAATCCTTTGATTTTCTCAGAAATCAAAGGTGCGCCTTATAGTCCAGCGCGCCTTATATATGAACTGTACTTACAGACAACAACTGCCTTGAACTGTGCACAGGTCTGCCACCTGCTGGTCATTCATCCTTATAATCCGGTGCGCCTTATATATGAAACTAGACATTTTAGCAGGCATTTATTGATGGTGTGCCTTATAATCCGGTGCGCCTTATAGTCCGGAAAATATGGTAACTACAGCATGGTAACCCCTTAAAGCCCTGACTTGTCTCGTCATTGTGAGGGAGAAGACCGGACCCCAAGAAGCTATAACAAGATGGCACATCGTAGTGATATGCCCTGTTTTTAAGATGGGTAGTGTTAAAGGGGTTTTACCAAGTTTCATTGTTGTGTCTTAACCACATGATAGGAGGAGAAAAATCTGATCGCTGGGGGCACCAGCACCAATCGCGAGAACAGAACCGCATGAATCATGAAAATGTGGGTCCTTTTCTCACTAATTGAATGAAGGGGAAAATCCAGCATGTTTCCATTGCAGATCACAGCGCTCAGGTATCTTCATCACTCCCATTTGCTGACAATGAGATAGCAGAGAGCTGTACTTCCAACAATCCCATAGTATTGATTGCAGTGGCAGGACACGTGCTCTACTTGCTGCTTCATTAAAGTCGTTAGAATAGGACCCCCATTTTCGTTATTGGTGTCGGTCCATTCTTGTGATCAATAGTGGTCCAAGAAATTGAACCCCGGCTGATCAGATTGTTATAAAGTAACAATCCAATTCTGTACGGCGTCTTTAAAAGGGTTTGATGATGTTGATGACCTACCCATAGGATAGGTCATCAATACTAGATAAGTAGGGATTTGATACTCAGACAAACACTGATTAGGTTCTTCCAGGACTGTTGTGTGCTGTGTCTGGACAGGGATGTATTAGTGATGTTATGTGCGTACACTTTGATTTCCAGTTCTGGCGAGCACTGCTGTTCCCCCTTAGTCCTGGTCATTCATCTGACCACCTGCTGCTTCAGACTTGTTAATGATAAGGACTTAAAATAGTTGGCAGCTCCCAGACTTGTCATGAGACGCGCTCTGATGCAGGACATGACATGGCTGGATATTTCTAGGTAATTGGATACAAATAGAAAAAAGAATCCAACTCAACATCTACCACTCGCCCCGTCCATGTTTGTAGCACTGTATGTTTGCACATTGTTGTGTGGTGCATTATGGTTATGGAATATATCAGTCTAGTCTAAATCTAGTGTAAAGGTTACATAGGAGGGTCCTATTGCACATGTTAAAAAGTTTACAAAAATCATCCAGCGCGTGTACATGAGGAAAAACACAATTTCTGGCCATCATGTGATTTATACTCTTCATTTTCCCTCAGAATTTCTTTCTGCAGTCTCTGTCTAAGAATTTGCGGTCCTCTCTGTGCCTATGGGTGATACAGGTCATGTGACCCCTGGGCAGCAGGACCTGGCACTTCCTGTGATGTCCCGCTGGATTCTGGTAGATGGAGTAGGCTATGCAGTTATTATTGTCTGAACACCCCCTCTATTACTCCCATATCAGAGCGTGTAAAGACCCTCCAATCACTGCTGTGGGAGTGGTTATGATGGAAGGGGTGTGCTGACAGTAATGATTACATGGCCTCCTCCATCCCAGCAGGACATGGGACGTTACCCATGGCTCACGGAAAACTTTAAAAATGGGTGACCCTACTAGGGTCTTATGCTTACCCTGTTGAAGTTTAGTATAAGTGGCCAACCCCTTTAAGTAGAAAGTCAGATTAAAATGGAAGAAGGAAGGCAAAATAATTGAAGGAAAAGGTACTTAGAGTATAGATATTGGCTGAATGACATATGGCTACAACTAAATGGGAAATGGCGTCGTTCTTTTTAGGAGTGTAAAAAAAAGACAGAGATAAGACAAATGTCAAGAGTTTGAAAATGTCAGCGCAGAAGCTGTGTAGCGCCTGACCGCTGGCACAGATGACAATGTATATGTGGGTGGATTGTTTACTTCTCTCTCATTCATGCTGGAGAGGTATATATGGTATATGGAGGTCTAGTGCAGCTCAAGTACAGTAAGATAGTAAGTAAACAGCAGCTTCACCTGTAGATATATCTACAGAATATACTGTATTATGAACTGAAATGGTCAAAGATTAAGGACTAAAAGAGGTGCACCGGGTTATTATATCCACATCACAACCATTTTATATTTGTTTCATTGCATTTTAAATAAAAGAGGATGGGCCCTAAGCATCGTAGTCAGAAACTGGGTATAAGGATAGGACTACAATGGTGTGTGCATAGTTACAGCGCCCAGGTTATTGGTGGACATAACACTATGCAGGGGTGTAACTACAGGGGTAGCAACCATAGCAGCTGCTATGGGGCCCACAGTGTCAGGGGGCCCTATAATCTGGGGTATGGGGTGTAAATATGCTGTATGTGTGTGTGTTGTGTGTATATAATGTACTGTATATACATGTGTGTATGTGTGTATTTATTGTATGTGTGTATATGTGATGTGTATATTCTGTGTGTCTATGTGTATGATGCTGTGTATATACTGTGTGTGATCGTAACATCTGGGAGTAAACAAATAGGGGGGCTCCATTCAGAAGTCCATGGGGTCCTGCCTTTACTAGTTATGCCCCGGATGCTAAGCTGAATCCGTCAGACAAAGTTGAGGTATTGCTGCTCTTTGGAAGGGATGGTAAGACATGGTGCACCCCCAGAGAGTAGGGGTCTGCACTGAGGAGTTTCCTTCTCCAAACTTGTCCCTGGTAGAGGAAGGATTTCACACTGTGGAAAGGCCTGGGCTAGCGGTTCCTTCTATTTTCTCTGAAAGCTGATACTGTTGCAGAAGGCTAGGATGCCACAGTCTATGGTAGAAAGGGCCAGCGCCAGCACTGTGCTGGGGGACCCAAATAAGGCTGTACATAAGAAAACCATGAGGGTGAGGGGGGCTGTATCCAATCCATAGGGTATGAGAAGGGCTTATATAAAATAACAACCATGAGGGGGCTGCTTGGTATAATAAAGTAGGCAACAGGAGACTGTTTTAGTTTCAGAATTTTTAATGCTGCCACGTGAGTTCACTGCAAAGGGGCCCATTGAGGCTCTGTCGCCCAGGGGCCTACTGAAACCTGGAGCCAACCCTGATGGCAGAACATCCCCGTCCCAGATCTTTTTCTGGTCAATTAGGCAGTCTGGCAGAGTAGCCTCTTCCAAGCTCTTTCCCAAAATGCTTTGGTTCACTACATAGTCTGTTACAATGGAGGTGCATAAATTTGCATGGGACCTGGAGACACAAAGGGGGAGATTCATTATGCGTTTCCTGCCAGTTTTCTGTCTTCCATGATCCACATGCCATTTTAAAGCAAATGTGTCGCCGTAAATGTGATGTTTAGCTGGTGACAGGGTCCAATAGCCTATGCTGTGCTGATATTAATAAGATGTTTGTCATCATTCTGAATCATTTCAGTAGTGTATAATAGTTAGACTTACCTGGCTCCGTGCTGGCAGTGTGTAGTAAGAGATGGGAAGGGGAAGGGTAGCTGCAGCCAGTGTGTGCCTGTGTCTCATCATGTATTCTTCCTCTCCTCCTCACCATCCCCCTCCCTTCCCTGCCTGCTCAATGGACATGACAGGAAGTGGGGAGGGGGAGGGAGCTGCATGAGTGCGGAGGAGAGGAGACTAACACAGGCTGCAGCTGACCTCCTCCTCCCCGGGACTCACCACACTCCGCTGGCAGGGAGCCAGGTAATGTGAAATAAATTTATATTAACTAATACAATGATTCAGAATTCTGATAAAAGGCATTTTAAAAATCAGTTATTGAAACATGTCACCAGCTGTAAATCCCATTCCTTGTGACAAGTTCCCCTTAAGCATGTTGAGGCATGGAGAGGGGCGGGTGGTGGATGGGCAGGGGCGTAAGGGGAACTTGCAGGGTCTATAGCAGAACACTTCGACATATCCAACCTCATGGAGATTGCACCTTTATTAACTAAGAGGCTGAAGCTTCTTAGTAGATACGGGCACCAGGAATTTTAAGACTGTCGTTTAAAACGCCATCCTTGATGAATTCCCCCTAAAATTTATCGACAAAAGGATCTGAAAAGTTATTTATTTATAAATTAGAACAAATTGGAGTTTGTGAAGGTGTTTTGGCCTTTTACAAAAATCTAATTTTTTTGGTAGCGTATTGAGATTATGGGGCACATTTACTTACCCGGTCCAGTCGCGATCCAGCGGCGGGTTCTCCGACGCTGATTCGGGTTCTGCCGGGAATCACTAAGGTCCGTGCGCCGATATTTACCAGGTGTCGCTGCTGCGCCGAGGTCCGCCGGAGTTCACCTGCTTTTTTCTGGTGTATGTGAGTGCTTGATCTTGCGACACAAATGGCTTTTTAAATTCCGCGGTTTTTCCGAATCCTTCGGGTTGTCCGGTGGCCACGCCCCCCGATTTCTGTCACGCGAAAGTCAGTGCGATTGCGCCAAAAATCGATCGCGTGCGCCACAATCCCGTGAAATACAGCGCAAAACGGAAATATTCGGGAAAAACCTGACGGATTTGCGGCTGCGCACCCTTAGTAAATGTGCCCCTATGTATTTGTACTAATTGTATTCCCAGACATTCACAAACATGACGAAGCGTCCTGGCTCCCAGCTCAGGAAAACATATGTCGCTCTCAATTGAATTCTCAATGTTTGTTGTTCTCTCTGGATGCTTAATGTTCATTGTTAAACGTGTCTTTTGTAAATGTCACGGCGAGCGCCAATGAGAGGATCCATTTCCGGCAGAGACGGAACGTGTGTCTCACCTGTGAAATATGCTGATTGCTGCCATGTTCCATTCATAGCAAAGACAGGATTTAGATGAACTTCTAAAAGTTTGGGTGTCTTTTAAGACTAGATTATGTTGTTTTTAGTGTTGGAATATTCGCTATTTTTCTACATTTTACAATAAATTATTTATATCATCAGGGATCTATCTATCCAAACAATATTCTGCCAAGGCTGAGTGGATAGGAGACAACAAATGTATAGAACAGCACACAGTTATCTCTATCTGGACTGGTTTCCGACAATTGTTCTAAAATTAGCCCTTGTAAATACAGTGTCAGGGTGCAAATAATAGGCCTCTAGATACAATGGGGTTCTGTGTGATTGATGTGGTTGGACAGTGTGGACGTGCTCCCAATACAATATGCAGACTCAATGTTGCTGCATCTGCTTTTATATATATTTTGTATATTCAGTCATGAAATTCACTTCTAAAACTTTATATATAATCTTAGTGAATGGGGGTCATTTACTAAGGGCCCGATTCATGGTTTCCCGACGTGTTACCCAAATTTTTCCGATTTGCGACGATTTTCCATGGACTGCCCCGGGATTTTGGCGCACGCGATCAGATTGTGGAGCATCTGTGCCGGCATGCACGCGACGGAAATGGGGGGGCGTGGCCGAGCGAAAACCCGACGGATTCGGCAAAACAAGTGTGGCGGGACTCGCGCTTACCTTCACTTGGTCCGGCTTGGTGAAGATCAGTGCATTCCGGGGAACTTCAGCGCAGCAGCGCCACCTGGTGGACGTCGGACGCACTACCTTAGTGGATCCCGGCCAGACCCGAATCCACTGCAGAGAATACGCCGCTGGATCGCGAATGGACCAGGTAAGTAAATCTGCCCCATTGTGTTTATTACACATGAAATACTATTCATTTTCTGTATCCGACCCAATTTGCATTAAGGAAACCAGTGACAATGGGTTTTCCTCATCTCTAGCGCTGGTTATAGCCCAACAATACATTTTGTTAAATGTCTCTATAACTTGTCATGTTGTGACCATGAGCATCAATCACATCCACCAAACAACATCTCCTCTTGTTCACAAGTCACTTATTGGCATCTAATTCTTCTTGACGGTCATTAAGTTTCTGGGGTAGATTGTTATGAGCCTCAACACATCGAATCAGCTGATCCCATAGGTTTTCAGTAGGATTCAAGTGTAGAGAAAGTGCAGTCTACACCATGTTAGGTCCCAAGTCTCCACTTCTCGTGCCCTAATGATGTGACCTCCATGACCGGGTGCACCGTCCTTCATGGAGATGATATGAGGCCTGTGTTGTTCATGTAGAAGCATAATGACTGGATGAATAATGTTATACAAGTAGCATTGGCTTGTAACTGGACCATTCGCAATGTTTAAGGCGGTTCTGTATTGACTAGAAACCTACCCACAATGTAACACCACAACCACCAAATCCTTGTCTAGGGACAACAGCTGCTGACGAAGAGCGTCACAATTTCTCCTCAGCACAGGACCATCTACTGGACCCCTACACTAAAAATAAATGGTGATATTCATGAAATAATGAAAGGTTCCACAGAATCTTTTCCCGCAAAACTATGTAATGTAAATCTGCTTTTCTGCTCTATAACAAGCTGTCTACAGAAAGGTTACTATATGCAATCTGCTCAGCTCTCCCTGCTCTATAACATGCTGACAGCAGATAGGATACTACAAAAAATCTTCTCATATCCTCCTGCCATATAACATGTTGTCTGAAGATAAGACATTATTTACAATCTGCTCAGCTTCTCCTGCTCTATAATATGCTGCCTACAGATAGAACACTATGTACAATCTGTTTAGCTCCTCCTGCTATATAACATGCTGCCTGCAGATAGGACACTATGTACAATCTGCTCAGCTCCTCCTGCTCTATAACATGCTGCCTGCAGATAAGACACTATGTACAATCTGCTCAGCTCCTCCGACTCAATGACATATTGCCTGCAGATAGGACACTATGTACAATCTACTCAGCTCCTCCTGCTCTATAACATGCTGCCTGCCGATAGGACACTATGTACAATCTGCTCAGCTCCTTCTGCTCTATAACATGCTGCCTGCCGATAGGACACTATGTGTAATCTTCTCAGGTTATCTTGCTCTATAATATGCTGCCTACAGATCACTTATGTGTCGTTCATGAACAAGCCGGCTCTAAGAGTCGGCTCTTTTGCACAAACAACAAGAGCCGGCTCCCCTCAGTGAGCCGATGCTTACTTAACCCCGCCCCTAACCGAATCACCATGCCCCCTTTAGCCCGATACAATCGGGTTAAAAGTGGTGTGGAGTGGCGGCACTGGCTGGAATGCGTCACACATGTAATAGGGAGCCGTTCTGGAGCCAGAAGAGATGGCTCTTCTTAGTGAGCGGAGCCTAATGAGCCAGCTCACTAAGAAGAGCCGTAATTCCCATCACTACTGCAGATAGAACACTATGTACATTCTGCTCAACTGGACATACTGTACATCGGAAACTGACCTTGAAAATGTTTGATTACCTTGAGATTTTCTGTTAAACCTTGAACTATTTCCCTTCTTTTCTTGTGGTATTCTGGATCACTGGGCGCCTGATTACTTGTATATTACCATAAATTATTTTCCTTTTTTTTCGGTCTTGATATTTCCTGTTGAGGGAGTTGTTCCGGTAGCATTATGTATAAAGCGCCTGTACTCTATAATATACAGGGTATGGCTAGTAATTTAATAATACAGTAAAGCATTGAACAAAGTGGAATGTTCCTCGTAATATACATACAATCCTAACAGTGTATTGTTATTACTGTACTCTGGATCATAATCCGACCCCCCCTTATGGTAAATCTGTGACTTACTAATGATAGGGATATAGATGGCTGGAACTGAATGTATTCATACTCTATAGCAGGGGTCTCAAACTCAATTTACCTGGGGGCCGCTGGAGGTAGATTCTGGGTAAGGCTGGGCCGCATCAAGTTTTCCACACAAAATGCGCTTACAAAATATCATTATTCAGATTCAAATGTCATGGCGTCTCCCAGCGCAAGGAAAGCCCCGAGCGGGGAGACGTGTTTTCTCTATGAACGTGTCCTGTGCACCGAGGGGTCCCAAGCTCCTACCGCACTGAGCCCAGGACACTCCATCCCCCCCTCCCCCCGGTACTTGCCTCCCCGTGTCCCTCCCATCGAAGAAGATGAAGTCGCCGCTCTGACCTGCACCAAGTGCGTTCAGAGCGGCGACTTCATCTTCTTCAAGTACCGGAGGGAAGGGGATTAACCGGTTACGGGCCCTTTCCTGTTTTTTCATGTCCATTTTTCACTCCCCACCTTCAAAAATCTATAACTTTTTTATTTTTACACGTAAAGAGCTGTGTGAGGGCTTGTTTTCTGCGTAACAAATTGCACTTCATAATGATGGTATTAAATATTACATGCCATGTACTCGGAAGCGGGAAAAAAATTCCAATTGCAATGAAAATGCATTCGTGCCATTTTCTTGTGGGCTTGGATATTACGTCTTTCACTGAGCGCCCCAAATGACATGTCTACTTTATTCTTTGGGTTGGTACGATTAAGGGGATACCAAATTTGTATAGGATTTATAATGTTTTCATACATTTACAAAAATTAAAACCTCCTGTACAAAAATTATTTTTTTTGATTTTGCCAACTTCTGGCGCTAATAACTTTTTTATACTTTGGTGTACGGAGCTGTGGGTGGTGTCATTTTTTGCGAAATTTAATAATATGTTCAATGATATCATTTTTAGGACTGTACGACCTTTTGATCACTTTTTATAGATTTTCTTATATTTTTCAAAATGGCAAAAAAGTGCCATTTTCGACTTTGGTCGCTATTTTCCGTAACGGGGTTAAACGCATTGTAAAAAACGTTATCATATTTTGATAGATCGGGCATTTTCGGACGTGTCGATACCTGATGTGTTTATGATTTTTACTGTTTATTTATATTTATGTCAGTTCTAGGGAAAGGGGGGTGATTTGAAATTTAATGTTTTTTAATTATAATTTTTTTTTTTTAACTTTTTTTTATTTTTATTTATACTATTTTTCAGACTCCCTAGGGTACTTTAACCCTAGGTTGTCTGATCGATCCTATCATATACTGCCATACTACAGTATGGCAGTATATGGGGATTTTCCTCCTCATTCATTACAATGTGCTATCAGCACATTGTAATGAAGGGGTTAAAACGAAATAGCCTCGGGTCTTCGGAAGACCCGAGGCTACCATGGAGACAGATCGCCGCCCCCCCGATGACGTCAAGGGGAGCGGCGATCCCAGGTAAGATGGCGGCGCCCATGCGCCGCTATCTTTTTGAGGCTGCCGGCAGCATTGCCGGCAGCCATCACTGTGAAAGCACCCGCGATCGGTGCTGGCACCGATCGCGGGTGTTACCGGTAAGCCTTTGCTGCAATATGCAGCAAAGACTTACCGGCTATAGAGAGGGCTCAGCCCATGAGCCCTCTCCATGCAGCGCGACCCGACCGCCGCCGTGAATACACGGCGGGCGGTGCTTTTCTAGGTGGGGGCCGCAAAATGTTGTCCCGCGGGCCGCAGTTGGCCCGCGGGCCGCGAGTTTGAGACCCCTGCTCTATAGATTGTATGGGGGATCCAGGAAAACTATTATACTGAGACTAAGTATATCAATTTCTCTGAAGCTCTGAATTTTGGCAGCATCATAGATCACTGATGTGACACATTTTTGGATTGCAGGTTACAGTATGTTATTTTGTACTGTACAAGCGATTATATTCTGAATGTTGCTCCCATCATGCACCCTGAGGGTCACTTATACCCAATATACATGTACTGAGAAGATCTAAAAAGGAAAAAAAAAAGTTAATGGGAAATTGATTCTAACAGCCAATCAGGTTGTAGGTTGTATTTTTAGGAGTGGTTTTGACCATAGGCCCCAATCCAACAAGGTCCATGCCCACTAAAATGTTATAATGTGACATGTGTTAGCAATGGTGGGGATGTGCAATGTTGCTCTATGTATTCTGTACTATGGGGTCCTGTCTGTGCTGTGCAGCTTGTGTATTACATATGCATGTATATATATATATATATATATATATATATATATATAGAGGCAGTCCCCGGGTTACATACAAGATAGGGTCTGTAGGTTTGTTCTTAAGTTGAGTTTGTATGTAAGTCGGGACTGTATATTTTATCATTGTAATCCCAGCCAGAACTTTTTTGCTCTCTGTGACAATTGGACATTGAAAATGTTGGGTTGTCATAAGAATCAGGATTAACACTAAAGCTTCACTACAGACTCCTGTGATAACTGTTACAGGTGATCATTGTAGCCTGGGGCTAAAGTACAGTAAATTACCAACATCCAGAGGTCCGTTTGTAACTAGGGGTCGTATATAAGTCGAGTGTTCTTAAGTAGGGGACCGCCTGTACATAACTGCATTATTCTTCCTATGTTGGGATGGCCCAGTATATATTCTGTGTTATGATATACTGGATTTCTTTATCCCTGTAATGTGGCATCACTGTTTGTACACTTCCTATGTTGTGTTGTAGTGGTATTCTTCATTTGTGTCCTGTGACATCACTGTGTGTATTATCCCTGTACTGTGACATCACTGTGTGTATTATCCCTGTACTGTGACATCACTGTGTTTATTATCCCTGTACTGTGACATCACTGTGTGTATTATCCCTGTACTGTGACATCACTGTGCGTGTTATTCCTGTACTGTGATATAACTGTGTGTATTATACCTGTACTGTGACATCACTGTGTGTATTATCCCTGTACTGTGATATCACTGTGTGTATTATCCCTGTACTGTGGCATAACTGTGTGTATTATCCCTGTACTGTGATATCACCGTGTGTATTATCTCTGTACTGTGACATCACTGCGTGTATTATCTCTGTATTGTGACATCACTGTGCTGTATTATCTCGTACTGTGACATCACTGTGTGTATTATCCCTGTACTGTGACACCACTGTGTGTATAATCCCTGCACTGTGACATCACTGTGTGTATTATCCCTGTACTGTGATATCACTGTGTGTATAATCCCTGCACTGTGATATCACTGTGTGTATTATCCCTGTACTGTGACACCACTGTGTGTATAATCCCTGCACTGTGATATCACTGTGTGTATAATCCCTGCACTGTGACATCACTGTGTGTATTATCCCTGTACTGTGATATCACTGTGTGTATTATCCCTGTACTGTGGCATAACTGTGTGTATTATCCCTGTACTGTGATATCACCGTGTGTATTATCTCTGTACTGTGACATCACTGTGTGTATTATCCCTGTACTGTGACATCACTGCGTGTATTATCTCTGTATTGTGACATCACTATGCTGTATTATCTCGCACTGTGACATCACTGTGTGTGTTATCCCTGTACTGTGACACCACTGTGTGTATAATCCCTGCACTGTGACATCACTGTGTGTATTATCCCTGTACTGTGATATCACTGTGTGTATAATCCCTGCACTGTGATATCACTGTGTGTATTATCCCTGTACTGTGACACCACTGTGTGTATAATCCCTGCACTGTGATATCACTGTGTGTATAATCCCTGCACTGTGACATCACTGTGGGTATTATCCCTGTACTGTGACATCACTGTGTGTACTATCCCTGTACTGTGACATCACTGTGTGTATTATCCCTGTACTGTGACATCACTGTGCTGTATTATCTCGTTCTGTGACATCACTGTGTGTTATATCTCTGTGCTGTGACATCACTGTGAGTATTATCCCTGTACTGTGACATCACTGTGTGTATTATCCCTGTACTGTGACATCACTGTGTGTATTATCCATATACTGTGACATCACTGTGTGAAGTTTAGCAGATCTAGTAGTGTGGAAATAAAGAAGATGGAGAAACATTTTCATTTTTTATATGCTTGATATTTTCAGTGTGACATAATGACATAATTGTTCCACGTATAGATCCATAAGGGTAAAAAAACCTCTAAAAATGTTGGCCATCATAACATATCCGCATAGCCCAGTCATTTGCAGGTGTTCTACAACAGTACAATATACTATCTGATGATCCAGGACGACCTGCCTACATAGAGGGGCATGGTACCAGCCTGGTTGGGGGGGGGGGATGTCTCTATCTCTGCAGACTTTCACTTTTTCGGAATCTGGTCCCCCCAGATAGCAGCTACTATTCTGAGCCTAGATAAAAATAGTACTAGAGTAAGGGTGGCCTCATCTGGATTCATCTGTCAGAACTTGGAGCATGGTTGTGTCCAGGAGGCTTAATGACGGATATTGATGGCGGCGTCTGCTCTGCTGCCATTTTCCTCCTAATAAGCCGTGAGATTCAGCCTCGGCAGCTGGTGGCACATTAATAATGATATTACACTTTCTCCACAAGACATTTAATACGTAAAGATCCGGTAAATGAGGCTTGTGGAAGGAGGTTCTTCGGGCCGCTCACATGTGCCCACATCTCCTTGATTGTCTTTTGTTTCTTTTGTGAAATGAGCTGGAAATGGAAAATATTTAAAGATTTTTTTTTTACAGCAAAATAGGACATAAGGGAGCGTTTAATTGTGCTCATTAGGCGGTTTTCTGGATTTATTTTTACTGTTTAAATGAGACCCGATTCCGTAATGTACTTCCACAACCAATGAGGAGTCCCGAGAGAGACTTCTTGTAATTAAAATAGGTAATGTAATAAGTTCTGGTAATAAGGTGTCTCAGTAACTTGCTATTACACATTTAAATTCTGTCTAAAAAAAAGTGGATATGAAGTTTCATTAACCCCAAATCGCATAGAGAAGGGGTTGGGGACTGTGGGGGATTTACGGTGATGGTGCAGAAGGCGGCTAAAAAGGCCATTGGCCCACCCTGTGGTTTTAAAAGCTTTGGGGGCACGTGGAGGGGCCTCTTTCCTTCTGCCCTCGGGACCGAGTGGCAAGAAGTCTGGACCCCCCCCTCCGTGCCCTCTTTTAGCCTACCCTCACTATGGCATTAACCTTTTTTCAATTAATCTGTTCCATTAGACATGTATCTGTATGTACATGCACCTGCACTTTTGCAACCTTTGAGAGCTTCAGCCTTTCCCTGTTCTCCCCATGCTGCCCTCTATATATACACAACTTCCTGTGGCATCCTCATGGCATCTCCCACAGTCCTTCTCACTGACAAACACAGGGAGAGAGGAGGAAGCAGGATAAGTCATAATCTCCTGCTGCAGCTCCTCCTATTCATCAGAGCTCAGGCATGTAAACAAAGATTCATAGAGGGTCTGAAAACAGCACTAAAGTAAGTAGCAGGAATGCTGAATCACTTGATGAACATTCAGGAATTATTATTAAGGCACTAAAGGCACATGGGCAAATTAATCAAAAGAGTTGCTGACCCCTTTAAAGGTTATATATGGATTGCAATTTGAATGGGCCACTGTTTTTAATTATGTTTCTCCAAGGGTCATTTATCTTGGTTTTTCTTTTTTTTCTCTTTTTTTTCTTCTTTTTTGGCACATTTGAATATTTGCGCAAAAATTTTACCCCTTGTTAAAGACTGACCCCTCTGCCCATTGTGACCTCTGGTGAAGCTCTCTGGATGTTACTATAGTCCCAGGCTGTAATGATCAGCTGTAAGGAGTCTGTAATGAAGCTTTATTGATAATTCTTGGTCCCATTACTTGGGATAATTCTTGGTCTCATCTCTAATAGTGAGTCACAGCCGCTAAGCCTTCTCCGACAGAGATGCAACAGTACTGCACATCTCCCAGGCCTCCGCTGAGCATATGCTCAGGGAGGACTCCAGTGATTCCATATAAGGACAATGACATCACTGGGGGTAACAGCCAATCACTTTAGGGGGGAGGAGATGGAAGCAGGCTGTGTATCCCACTGTGTGATATGTATATGCCATACGTTGTAAGGACGTATCCTCCCCATGTGTCCTTACTGTGAAAGAACAAACTGATATGTGAATGCAGCCTAAGTTATGTACGCAGCACATACTGGACATACTGATTTATACAAAGCTTTTTGCAAAAATTTGGAACGCGAAAGGCCCAACTCAAATGCCCATATAGATTTGTACAAATTCTGTAACCAGCCTTCTTCCGTGTTACCCAGATTTCTGAGAAACCTATAAAAACTAGAATTATCTCCGAAAAATATTAGACTTGTAAACAAGACGATTAAGAAGTGACTTGTGAACACGTTTTGGGAATGTTACACGTTTTTTATGTTTCTATAGTAACTGACAAGTTGATGAATTTTACTTGTTTTATTACATTTTGGAATAGGAATAATAATAAGTTATAGTTTCAAATTGCATCTTGTTAACTAAAAGTATTATGTTCTTGGCAGAGGCTTTACAGACTTCCAGAACTTTCTTATAGGAATCTTCTATGGGGGTTTATAAACCTTTCATGTGACCGTAGTTCTCAGTCTACAGGACACCATTGTCTTTTGTCTCATTCTTAAAGAACCTTTTGTTTGAGTTATTGGAAGGTGTGACATGTAATATAAGAATGGCGCAACTCTTTCCGGAACAAGAATCTTCTGTGTTCCAGTAAGAGCAGATTCAATGATGACTTAGTGGTATGGATTTCTGTACAACAATATGCGAGTCTGCAGAATATAATCTCATTTAAAAACTGTGGCTGTGGGTGTACGGATCCTTAAATTATTTCATAATAAGCCTTAATATTACCATTATTATTATGAAATGTTCACAAAACTTAACCTTGTAGGTGATGTGTCTTGAATTGGGCAAGAGAGTGTGTCTAAGACCACAGGGCAAAGCCCATAGTCACCAAAATGCTAGTTTGCAAGTAAATATAAGTGCAGATTTCTCTGCATTCAGTCTGCAGATTATATAAAAAAAAACAAGACCTTCACCTGAAAGGTCATAGGCTTAGATAAGACATTGACCAGGAGTTTTCAGGTTCCCTGATGAAATTGTCTCTGAATGTAGTGTGAATTTAATAACAGGAGAATACTGTAGCCCATGCAGCTGCATAGTTCTCTGTTGCCTCTGTTCATCCCTATATACTGACTTACTGGTACTTCTGACATTTGAAGGATAACAACCTTCTAAGGGGAGCAGCAGCATATGTGAGGAGGGGACAGGTTCCCCAGTGAAGTAGGAAACACAGGAAAATACTGTAGCCTATGCAGCTGCATAGTTCTCTGTTGCCATTATTCATCCCTATATACTAGACTTCTGCATAAACAACCCATGAGCCGACAGGTTCTCTGATGAAGTAGTCCCTGCATGTATTGAGAATGGAATAACAGAACACTGTAATCTTTGCAACTGCATAGTTCTCCTTAACCTCATCTCATGCCTGTACATTTTTATACTGGAACTACTGACAACTATCAAATTCCACAGTGGGAGGGGGAAGTGGTTCATTATGTTTGATTTTGATGGATTTCCTTTAAAATGATTATGACCCCTCAAAGGAGGGGGTGCATATGTGACCCATGATTTGACAGCTTCCTCTGAACCCTCATTGTGTGCTGCTGTAATAATTGAAGCATTTGTCGTCCGGCTGTTTAGTTGTATTTCCTACTCGCTTTGTCTGATATCATTATAGCACAGCTGTCATTCCCTATAGGTTTTATGCTTGCGGTGAGGCTCTCCAGACCGGGCTGAATGGAGAAAGGTCACAGAGATAATGGGAACAATCTAGATACAGAGACTCAAGAGACAGGAAGACTTAAGGAAAATAAAATTATAATTTGACAGTAGGGACATGTGCATGTACAGGAGAGACATGAAGATCCTTGGTCCTGGATCATCCCTGTCCATTCTGTAAGATTTCAGTGATGGAGTCTTATCTCCTTCCTCTTATTAAAATAGAAAAGATAAATGAATAAATAATTTAAAAAAAAACTAAAATATGATGAATGAGGAATTTCATTTTTGTCCATTGTTTAGCATTTTCCTCTGTCTTGTAGAACAGGAGGGTTAGTTGTGTGATACATGGGGATGTTGATCAGATTTGGAGGATCGTAATTTAATTATCTTAAGCAGTGATGGCAAACCTTTTAGACACCGAGTGCCCAAAGTACAACCAAAAATCACATATTTTTCGCAGAGTGCCAATGCAACAATTTAAGCAGTAACTTATTACTACCTGCTTTATCACAGGTTTAAATTGTATAGGCACCTGAGGACACCAATACAGTAGAAAGAAGGAGAATAAGTTTGGATTATCATTGTAGCTTCCTTCTGGGGTCCTGGGCTGCCTGGGACTGCAAGAGGCCTTGAGTCCAGTCTGTCATACTCTACCCTGGGGTGATGGCAAGGGTGCCCATAAAGAGGGCTCTGAGTGCCACCTCTGGCACCCGTGCCATAGGTTCGCCACCACTGATCTTAAGGCTACATTCACACAGCTGTTTGGGCACGTATATATGGCTGACGTATATACATAGTATATACGTCCCCCATAGACGGCAATGGCCGCACGGCGCCGTACGGGAGCGATACCATACCTGCGAGAAAGGTAGAACATGTGCTATCTTTCCCTGGAATACGGCGCCGTGCGTCATCGCTACGGAGAGGGGCGGGGTTGAGCAGCACTCACTCCTCCTCTCCCGGGTGCCGCCGTGTGCCCGCCGTTCTGTCTGAATGTAGCCTTACATATACAAATTAATGTATGATAAGTAGCTAGAACTAGATCTTAAAGGAACGCTCCAGTCAAAGCTAATTCATTGAATATGTGGAGGGAGGAGCGTAACTCATTGTCATTGTATTCCTAGAACCTTGCTAGAACCTCCAGTCCTGCTCCTCCCTCCAGGCCCTGTACAAGGGACAATTCAATAAATTCGCTATGACTGGAGTGTTCGTTTAAAGGGGTTTTTCAACTTATCTATATAAAAGGGTTTAGCAGTTCTTCATGGGTCAATTTTAGTGTACAGGCAGTCCCTGGGTTACGTACAAGGTAGATTCTGTAGGTTTGTTCTTAAGTAGAATTTGTATGTAATTTGGAGTTGTATATTTTATAATTGTAACCCCAGACAAAAATTTTTTGGTCTCTGTGACAATTGGATTTTAAGTGTTGTGTTGTCATAATAATCAGGATTAACAATAAAGCTTCATTACAGACACCTGTGATAACTGTTATAGCTGATCATTGTAGCCTAGGACTAAAGTACAATAAATTACCAACATCCAGAGGTCCATTTGTAAATCGGGTGTTCTTAAGTAGGGGACCGCCTGTATATGGCCGTCTACGACTGTCAAACCCTCCACAGATGCAATATGCTTGCAGTATCCTCAAAATACCTGTAAATGTTGGTCACATTCTCCTACACAGGTGGTCCCCGACATAAGAACATCCAATTTACAGACGACCCCCAGTTACTGATGAACCTCTGTGCCCACTGTGACCTCTGGTGAAGTCTCTGGATGCTTTTCTTTAGTCCCAGGCTGCAATGAGCAGCTGTAAGGTGTCTGTAATGTCCCATGACAGCACAAAACTCTCAAAAATGAATTGTCACAGTGACAAATTCTTTTGTCTTGGAGCTACAGTTATGTCTTGTCTTGTAATGCAGGGGGGAGGGGCAGGAGGCAGAGAGCACTGCAGTGTGCAGAGAAGAGAAGCTATTCATGAGAAGAATCCAACCATAGTCAGAAGATTTACAGACAGATTCAGGGGCAACCAAAATTGTGTACACCAGGACTGATAGAGACAGGTTGGAATTATATCTGTGAAATGCTGCATTTTTGTTAATAACAGTGAATTAGAGAATGCTTTATTTTTGTTACCCTGAGTATATTTAAGAATCTTGTCTTTGTGGGAATACAGGCAGTCCCCGGGTTACGTACAAGATAGGGTCTGGAGGTTAAAGTCGAAACTGTATATTTTATAATTGTAGATCCAGACAAAAAAATTTTTGGTCCTAGTGACAATTTGAGTTTAAACATTTTTTAATGTAATGGGACCAAGGATTATCAATAAAGCTTCATTACAGACACCTTACAGCTGACCATTGCAGTCTGGGACTATAGTAACATACAGAGAGCTTCACCAGAGGTCAGAGTGGTCCGTCTGTAACTATGGGTTGTATGCAAGTCGGGTGTCCTTAAGTAGGGGACCGTCTGTACTCCTTTAACAACAAACCTAAGGAACCTAAAGTATCGCATACCTCCTAACTTTTGGGGTAGACCAAAAGGGGCAAAAACCCCTACCTCCAAACATAGTCTAATATCTACGTAGTAGTTCCCCCACAGAGTATACGGCCCCTTCCTGTGGCCAACCCCCCTATGGACCCATATAATACCCCCCAATGTGACAGATAATACCCGTATTAAATTAAATCCTCCCTTTACTTTTGTGGACTCCTGTCCTTCATCCTGTCTCCAGTCGTCTATCTCCCCTCATATTGTGGCCTCCTGTCCTCCATCTCCCTCATATGGTGGCCTCCTGTCGTCTATCTTCCCTCATTTTGTGGCCCCCTGTCCTCCATCCTCCCTCATATTGTGGCTTCCTGTCCTCCATCTCCCTCATATTGTGCCTTCCTTTGCTCCAGCTCCCCACATATTGTGGCCTCCTAACCTCCATCCTCCCTTATGTTGTGGCTTCTTTTCCTCTATCTTCCCTCATACTGTGGCCTCCTGTCCTCCATGATCCATCTCATATTGTGGCCCCTGTCCTCCAATGTTCATGGGTATGAAACAAAAAAAAAATTAGTTTCTTACTCCCCAGCTGTCCTGCTTCTTTTCTGATACTGGAGCTATGAAATGAAGGGAGAGGGGGGCGTGGCTAAAGAGCAGTGATGACGTGTGGAGGCAGCAGGAGCTGATCTTGCCTCCTGGTCTTGGCTTTGCTGCTCAAGTGTGCTGGGGTGGAATATGACAGGACATTCTCCTAACTGCCCTGGACAGCAGGACAGCGCCTAAAAACTAGGACTGTCCCGCCAAAAGCGGGACGGTTGGGAGCTATGCAGGGACTGGCTGTATATTCACTTATTCACATACTCTAGGTAATCACCAATGCAACTGATCATAAAAAAGAATAATGTTCATATAATATTTTTCATGTAGAAAGATGCCCAGCTCATTGCCAGGGGATCAAATTAGGGCCAAGGGTGAAAATATATATGATTTTTCCTTTAACCCCACAAACCTTCTCTGTGTATTTTGGAAACCACATATCAAAAATACATATTTTCTAACAATTCAGCTTAGATACAGAAGATGAACTCTATGTATAGTAGACATCTCTATAATATTTTATGTATCCCGACGTGTTACCCGAATATTTCCGATTTGCGCCGATTGTACCTGAATTGCCCCAGGATTTTGGCGCACGCGATCGGATTGTGGCGCATCGGCACCGGCATGCACGCGACGGAAATAGGGGGACGTGGCCGAACGAAAACCCGACTGATTCGGAAAACCCACCGCATTTAAAAAAAAAAATTGTGTCGCGAAAATTTCACTCACCTTCATCCAGGATAGGCCGGTGTATTTCGAGGCATTCCAGCGGACTTCAGCGCAGCAGCGCCACCTGGTGGACGGCGGAGGAACTATCATCATAAATCCCGGCCGGACCCGAATCCAGCGCAGAGAACGCGCCGCTGGATCGCGAACGGACCGGGTAAGTAAATCTGCCCCATTGTGAGAAGTGATCACACTCCAGTTATATCCAATGATATCTTCTCTGACTGCATGGAGCAAGAGGAGAATACCGTAACCCTCACAGCTGCATATTTCTCTATAGCCTGTCTACTTGTCTACATACTGACCTACCGCTACTTCGGATGTTAAATGTTTAATGATCTTCTAAAAGGAGGGTTGGGGATTTGCTCTCTTATCTGTTATTATTATTACAATGACTGAATGTTTTTTTTTTCCTTTCTTTTTTATTCTAGGTAAGTAACTCCTTAAAATACTCAATATGGAATAAGTATCTTCCACCTAAGAATGTGCCTCGTGCTGGAATTACTCAACTTACCGTATGTATTTCTAGCTTGCAGTCTACATGAAGTCCCGTACAGTAATATTCTGCTTTGAGTTTTTCTACAAATTAATCATAATGAGACGTTGTATTAAAGTAAAAATATTGACATCTGTATTGATCAAAAATGGCTACTTCTGGTGTAATGTAGTGTGACCATGTTATAGCAGAGCCTCATGGGGATACTTGATCTCTTGGCTGGACATGTCTTGGACTGTGTGTCACAGGATGAGCAGCTTTTTGGGGATATGCTATCTATAGTGTATGGGGGTTATTTATCATACGCTGGCATGCTGGATATATCAGGGGGGTATCGACCCCCTGCTTGGCATAGAATTGCACGTGAACCTGAGCCTGTGCCTGGCTACTAATTGCCAGAAAACCATTTGTGTCCATGTGTGGTCACTTAGTGGATATGTTGTACATTCCTTTTTTTAAAAGTTATAATATTGTGTTTAATTTGTATCATAAAAGTTTGTAGTTCTTAATCTCTTCTATGCCAATAGCTCAGAATTATTGTACATGTAGGTTTGTTCCATGATCGCTGCAGTTCTATTCCGGTGTTTAGAAACCTCCAGTAACATTTACTGAACCTGTAAATGGACCGTATTGACTTAACGAAACTCATTTTAGAGTTTAATTGAACACTCACTCTCATTTTAACAAAGTTATGATGGTCAGGCCTCTTGCACACTAGCGTTGCGTTTCACGTCAGGGTGCAATGCGTGAAAAACTGACGTTTTTGCTGCATTTTTGTTTCATTTTTGTTCGCGTTTTTTTGCGTTTTCGGTGCGTTTTTCACGCGCGTTTTTTTAAGTCAATGGGACTTTTTCAAAGGGACCAAGGTTCGGGAATAAAATGTTTTATTTAATTGAAAAATAATGTCTTCTGATAAGTTGCAAACATCTGCGATCTATTCTTCACTGTTCCGCGCGCGTATATTATCTCCCGACAAGTTAGCAGATGTGAAGAACAGTGAAGAATAGAATAAAAACAGTGAACACAGTGAACACAGGATCATGTAAGAGAAAAACACAGTGCAGAACACAGTGCAGAATAGATTACAGATGTTCGGCACATCTGCTTACTTGTCGGGAGATACGCGCGGAGCGGTGCGAACAAAATAGCATGTGAAGAACAATATATATGTGTGTAAAGAACACATTGCAGATGTTTCCATACATCTGCAATGTCTTCTTCACACATATATATTGTTCTTCACATGCTATTTTGTTCGCAGCGCTCCGCGCGTATCTCCCGACAAGTAAGCAGATGTGCCGAACATCTGTAATCTATTCTGCACTGTGTTCTGCACTGTGTTTTTATCTTAAATGATCCTGTGGTCACTGTGTTCACTGTTTTTATTCTATTCTTCACTGTTCTTCATTGTGTTTTTTTAATTAAATGATCGTTCGCGAGCAGGGGAAATACTGTTATACTGGTCACCTAGCAACCCTTACGTTTAAAACGCATTGCACTCGCATTGCACTTGCAATGTTTGCGAGTGCAATGCGTTTTTGATACGTCCCCATAGACTTGAATGGGGCGTGAAAAATGCGCGTGAATCGCAAAAATAGAGCATGCTGCGATTTTGACGCGCGTGCAAACGAACGCAAGCACGCGCGTGCAAAACAACATGAAGAAAGACCCATTGAATACAATGGGACAGAGTGCAATGCAAGTTCTGCGCGTCAAATGCACGCGCAGAACTCGTGCGTGAAAAACGCCAGTGTAGAAGGGGCCTCAGTGTAATGATAGTGTAAAATGCAAATGTTAACATCTGTGTTAATAACAGTTGCTTTTTGTAAATGCAAATGTTAACAGCTGTTTAATGAGGCGACGTGTGACTGCACCCTCAAAGGGGTTGTCATAGTATTGGAAAAATTTAGCAGGTGGGCTACAGAGGGCTTTTTTACCTGCGTTTTTGACCGGTTTTACCAATTATCTTGATTAAAACCGATCAAAAACGGATGCGTTTTCAAAAAACGCATGTGTTTTTTTTAACGCATGCATTTTTTAACGGACTGCTTAAAAACGGCATAAAACTGGTTCAAAACGCCATGTGCCGCTGGCCTTAGGGGAGAGGATATGCAGGTAAATGAGTAAGCACTTCCAGCTATGGGCCATAGAAGTTGCAGCTCATTTAGGATAGCAACTTGAAAGGTCATAGAAAGTTAGGCTCTATTCATGGGATAGGCCCTGACTTTCTGATTGTGGAGGACTCAGTGATGGGACTCCCACATATCAGGAGAACAGGGGTCTGGTATATCAACATTGTAGTAGAAATGACCTAAGCAGCCAGTTGTGCATGCACTTATCTCTATAGAGCTGAAGGAGATAGTCGACTGCTGCGCCTAATTTGTACAGCCCCTTTAAGACATAAGAGGAGCTGCAGCTAAATAATAGAGAAACTGTATCTATGAGAAAGAGGAGCTAAATAGAAAAGCAACTTCAGCTAAGCTTCAGAGAAGCAGAGAAGGTAAGTAGGAGAGAAACCTCATTTATAAGGCGAGAGCTACTTTAGCTATTGGCGAAACTTCAGCTAAGAGTGAACGGAGCTGCAGCTAAGTATGCAAACAACGTCAGCGATGGGGAAGGACAGCTGCAGCTAAGGAGATAAGCAGGAGAGCAAATTCACTACAGGGTCGAGTAGCTTCTGCTGAGTAGAAGAGCAACTTCATTTATTTGGGAGAGGAGCTACAGCTGAGGGACTACGGCTAAGAGGAAGAACAGTTGAATCTAATAGAGCAAATGCAGCAAACAGGGTGTAGTAGCTTCAGCTAAGTAGGAGAGCAACTTCAGATATGAGAGAGTTGAGCTACAGCCGAAAAGCTTCATCTATGGGGGCGAGGAGCTGCAGTTCAGTGGGCAAGCATCTTCAGCTATTGGGAGCAGAGCTTCACCCTTAGAAAACAAATACGTTCATTTGGGACGTATCAGTAGAAAGAAACCACTCACAGTTCACCCAGTGGTGCAGTCCAAATCTTCTATTATAATTATAATTTATACAGTGAATATTAGATATTATATCCATGGAAATTGTTATGTACAATGCTGTATCCTTGGCCGTATCTCACGGGCTCATAAGTGAATGGTTGATGGTCATGATTCAGATCAGGAGGGGGCAGAGGAATATTTCACATTTTGGCAAGTGTCACATATTGAACACTGATACGAAAAAGTCCACCAATGCTCAAATAACTAAATATACATGATGCATAGATCAGAGAAGACCTGTATAGAAGGTATAACAGAGGACAAGGGACAGATACACAATACATACACAGGTATGTACAGGCCAAGGGTGGACACCACATGACACTTGTTTCGCCTTGCTTCGTCAGGGTTATATATTGATATATATTGTTAACTATTTTCTATATAAACCACATTCAGATTCAGCATTGTGCACTTTATGTGGGTTAGTGAGTGGAGCTTTTTCCACAGTATGTAAATGTGTGGTGTGAATAGACGGCTGTCACATCGCAACCTACGTGCAGTCAATCTGCTTTGTTCAGGTGATTGTGAATGTGTTACTCCTCAATGTGCCGATTTACAATGAAATAAAAGAATTCTCAGAGAATTGAATACATGAAAAATCTCTGGGTGTCAGTAAACCCTTCTGTATACAGGACCGTCGGTTGTGGGTTGGAGGATGATGGACGCTTCAGGATTTTGCCTGCCAGTGCTACAGTAGTCATGAGATTTGGGGTTTAGCCCGCAACAGCATTATCTATATCTCTTCTGTCACCAGTAATCCTAAAATAATAATGGGATGAAGGGAACCAGATGAATATAGACAGAACTGTCCAAGGTGCTGGATAAGACAGATTGATGCTGAGGGAACACAGGATGAAGGCATTTTTTAAACTAAGTATGTAATTTTCCTAAATATTACAATATATACATTTTGAAGTTTGATACTTTTGCTATTAGTTTAATTTTTCTTTAGTTTATGTTATTTGCGTTTAATTTGTCTTTATACTTTATACTACTAGATAACAAACACATAGTTTCTGGATTCCACACCACACCTGTCCATGAATTGGATGTGTGTTGAAGTGTGTTACCCTAAGGTCCATGCCCACCAGTCTCATAAAGTTTCCCGTTCACTGTGAGTCATGTGACCTCTGACTTGCAGGACCCAGGACTAACTGTGACGCCCTGTGTTCTGGTGAATGGAGGGGGCCGTGCACAGGGTCGACGACAGGTTTCAATAGGCCCCTGGGCGACAGAGTCTCAGTAGGCCCCTTTGCAATGGGCCCCTTTGCAGGTGGTGGAATTAAAATTTCAGAAACTAAAATAGCCCCCTGTTTCCTAAAATATTCCCTAGTTTATCATCCCAAAGAGCCCCCTCATGGGTTATTTTATATTAAGCCCCCACATAGGCTGCTGGGGACTGAGATTAGGCCCCTCCATTTCTGGGCCCTGGCACTTGCCTACGTATGCCGGGTGCTTGCCCGTCCAAACGCTGACAAGGGAGCAGTTATAATGCAGGGGTTGTGCAGACAGTAATGAGGTCACAAGAATCCCATTGCCTAGGGTCATGTAACTCGTGGCTCCTGACAAAAATTATCAGGGTAAGTATAATATGGGTGATCCCATTATATCTTTCCTATACGTGAACAAACCCTTTAGCTGTTGCATCAGACACAGTCACCATCTTTCTCTTCTGGATACTTCTGCTTACAAGCCATTGAAGATTTAAAGGGCCAGTGCACTCATTGCTGTGTCCTGGACATTTGGCTTGAATTTTGACAGCACAAAACTCCAGATTGCTAAACTTCATCTGGTTTCTGCATTTTTACTCCAGCTCTTAATTTCTTGGCTGACCACCGTCAGCGGTTATCAGGACTACTCTTAGAGTTAGCAGCTAAGTGATCTTCTTCTTCTGATTCTGGAATGCTAATTTGCATATTCCTTACCCAAAATCCTCGTCCCCACATGGTCTTTAAGACACCCTATGACCTGCAAAAACAGTATAATTCCAAGACACTTTATATCATCCCTCTCTCCACTTCTCTCCTACCTATACAGAGTGATCCATTCCATCTGGCAACTATGTGACATGCTAATGGCAATTCACATACTGTGTATGAGTTTTGTGAGAACCAATTATCGAGTCTTGTACTGTGTATTCGTTATTCTAATATAATTATTTAAGAAGTCTGATGCAATCTGCAGACTGATCACTAGATGTCGCCAGCGTTCTCAGGAAAGAATCCCATCCATTTCTCCCTATGGTAATAACCTGACCCAGATGCTGCCCCAGTGTGATGGCTAATGGGTCATTGCTAATCAATGGTTGATTATCCAGAGGATATAGGACAAACCGATATAATGTATAATGTATTGCGTCAGTATATGGAAACACTGCTTGAAAAGGCCCTTATGGCCTCGGCTGGAATAAATATGTATCTTCATTGGAGTGCTGCCTCTGGAAAAAGCCCCTGGAAAAAGTAGGGGTGCTATAGGGCACTTTACCTTATACTAGTGGTTCCGGGCAGAAAGTGGGATAATAGTGTATATTGTATTCATTAAATGGACATTAGATGTCCGTTTAATAATTTTAATAATATGTTTTTAATAAAATAAAATTTTAAATTCTGCATTCCTGGAAGTTGTAGCATAAGGTGAAAGAGCCCTATAGTGCTTCTGCATGTTATCAGGCTTAGCCAGTCACCAGTGCAGATGTCCCTGGACCCTACTCTATTCATGTGGATGTGTAGCGTAGCCTTTACAGTCGTAGATTGGCCCAAAGTTGTGCACCTCAATGTTGGAGCTTTTTGATGTGGGTCTATATTACCCAAGGCACCACCCTCTGTTCTCCTTTCATTACCCTTATATAAAGGTTAAAAAGGCATGGGTGGGTAAGACAAAGATGGGGCAGCCAGGGACAGAAAAGACTGGGATGGGACAAATAGGACAGAACTGGCAGGAGTGGGAGAGGCAGGGACTGAACAGGAAAGAACAGAACAGTCAGAGGTAGGACAGGCAGGGATGGGACATCCAGAAGTGGGACAGCCAGGGACAGAAAAGACAGGGACAGTAAAATCAGGGATGAGATAGACAGCTACAGAATAGGCCGTGGTGGGACAGATGAGGACAGAGTGGGGGGGGGGGGGGGGGCAGGGACTGAGCAGGAAAGAACAGAACAGTCAAAGGTGGGACAGGCAGAGATAGGACAGACACAGGTGGGACAGGCAGGGATAGGACAGACACAGGTGGGACAGGCAGGGATAGGACAGACTCAGGTGGGACAGGCAGAGATAGGACAGACACAGGTGGGACAGGCAGGGATAGGACAGACACAGGTGGGACAGGCAGGAATAGGACAGACACAGGTGGGACAGGCAGGGATAGGACAGACACAGGTGGGACAGGCAGGGACAGAAAAGACAGGGACGGTACAGGCAGGGAAAGGACAGACATGGGTGGGACAGGCAGGGATAGGACAGACACAGGTGGGACAGGCAGGAATAGGACAGACATAGGTGGGACAGGCAGGGATAGGACAGACACAGGTGGGACAGACAGGGATAGGACAGACACAGGTGGGACAGGCAGGAATAGGACAGACACAGGTGGGACAGGCAGGAATAGGACAGACACATGTGGGACAGGCAGGGATAGGACAGACACAGGTGGGACAGGCAGGAATAGGACAGACATAGGTGGGACAGGCAGGAATAGGACAGACACAGGTGGGACAGACACAGGTGGAACAGGCAGGAATAGGACAGACACAGGTGGGACAGTCAGGGATAGGACAGACACACGTGGGACAGGCAGGGATAGGACAGACACAGGTGGGACAGGCAGGAATAGGACAGACATAGATGGGACAGGCAGGAATAGGAAAGACACAGGTGGGACAGACACAGGTGGGACAGGCAGGAATAGGACAGACATAGGTGGGACAGTCAGGGATAGGACAGACACAGGTGGGACAGGCAGGAATAGGACAGACATAGGTGGGACAGACAGGGATAGGACAGACACAGGTGGGACAGACACATGGGCTCAATTGACCCTAATTTGTTATATGCCCCATAGATACATGATACAGTGTTTATGAGTGAAGATCCAATAACTCCTGGCATCCGGCCTTGTTATGTGCTCCGTGGGTAATCCTTACTTGTATACTATTAGACAGCTGATCACTGGTGTAATGAATAACTATTAGGGAGGAACATGAAATTAGCCGAGCACTTTGGCCCGGTGTCATCCCATCAGTCATGTGTCATTAGTCCGGATCATGAAGCGTCCAAATTCCTTTCTGGAAAGGACAATAGGGGGGTTTCCATGATTCAGTAGGTAACAATAAAGCAGAACCTGACCTCAATTACTGTATTGGCAGGGATTTTATGCCTTCCATTAGTATAGATTTGGTCTATCTATAAAGTATAGAATCCGCAGTATAGATTACTCCACCCCGCTATGTACATTATGTGTATAAACTCTGTCAGGCGTAAGGCCTAGTATGCACCAGGGTGTATTTCTCAAGCTTCTTTAGCATAATGATGTATTGGCTTCACATAACATGAGCTAGCTTGGAGCAATGCATCATCCTGGAGTTGTCAGGCCTGCGATACGGGATATTGCTGTCGGCACAGCTAGTATTATTAGCCCTATGTGTATTCTCCGATAAAGCGCTACGCCTTTAAGTACATCTATAATGTTCTGATCTGACTAGATGGAGAGACATATTACTGGGAAATATCTATAATGTTCTGATCTGACTAGATGGAGAGACATATTACTGGGAAATATCTATAATGTTCTGATCTGACTAGATGGAGAGACATATTACTGGGAAATATCTATAATGTTCTGATCTGACTAGATGGAGAGACATATTACTGGGAAATATCTATAATGTTCTGATCTGACTAGATGGAGAGACATATTACTGGGAAATATCTATAATGTTCTGATCTGACTAGATGGAGAGACATATTACTGGGAAATATCTATAATGTTCTGATCTGACTAGATGGAGAGACATATTACTGGGAAATATCTATAATGTAGATCTGACTAAATGGAGAGACATGACCGGAAAATATGGCCAAGCAAAACCTTACAGTGAAGGTTTTAAAAGCATTAAACACATTGATGCCCCTACCAACCAATCACAACAAAGCTTTTAGTACCAAAGCAGTATCGAAACTAAAAGCTGAGCTCTGATGGTTGCAGTGCACTACAAAGACCATTTTTAGTAAATGAGGCCTATAGTATATTTTTGCAAATCAAGCCCCTCTCCCTTATCACTGTTGCTATGGTAAAGTCAAACCTACTAAAACATAATGGGGAACATTTACTTACCCGGTCCTGTCGCGATGCCCGAGGTGCGTTGTCCGACGAGGATGAAGTCCGGCGTTATTCACTAAGATCATGTGCCCGATATCCTGCATGTGCCGCTTCCCCGCTCAGGTCCACCGGAGTTCACCTTCTTCTTCCCGTTGCATGTAAGGGCATTGTCTTGCGACACAATTTGAATGTTAAATCCCGCGCTTACGGGGCCGGCTCCAGGTTTATGTGGGCCCCTGGGCGACAGAGCCTTAATGGGCCTTTTCGTGGGCCACCCTCCAGTGGCCACACGGCCCCCCTTACCCCTGCGGACACACTGATACCCCCCTCCTCCCCCTGCAGACACACTGATACCCCCCTCCTCCCCTGCGGACACACTGATACCCCCCTCCTCCCCCTGCCAGTGCACCGCCTCATCTTTGATAAAGGGTCTTGTGTTCATATTTTTTTTAATATTTGTAGGGGGTCCCGGTGGTTGTACCCTGAGAGCAATGTAACTTATCCCCTTTTCTGTAAATAGGGGTAAGTTACTTTTGTGGGGAAACCCATTTAAATGCCTTAGGCTTGGTAGTCAGTAATAGATTAATGGGGGACCAGCAGCTATACAAATCATCTGTGGGTAATACTATTTTGCATATATGAATAATAATCTTTATTTATATAGCACCAAATTCTGCAGCACTTTACAAATGATCCTACAACTATAATGTATTATTTATAGGTTTCCTCATATGGGAAAAAGATACCTTACAAACCACAGGGGCGTAACCAAAGGCAGTTCAGATTCCCAGGACTGGGTCTCACAGGTTACGCCCCCGAGGAGCCCATCTGTGCATATTCTAAGTAAACCTTATCATATTATCTTCAGAACCTGATCTGCTCAGATCAATCGCATTCCATTTTGAATCCTTTATTTCTTGGAATGTTATTTTGAAAAGATGAAGTTTTTTTAATTTTCTGTGCCAAATATTAGCAGTGAGTAATGAAAAGTCTGCTGGCCCTGGTATCACAAAGATGAGGGATGTGTTTGATTTGTATTCTGGGCACATTACTTAAATAAGGGAATTTATTTTGAGAAGGCCTGGCAGTAATCGTCACCTTTCTGCACATCATATATTTTCATTATACATTACTGTCTGGGGATGGCGGGCCGCCCAGGCTATCTGTGATTGTCTTTGTTGTCTCATACTCTCTCTTCTCGCGGCTGGACAGCCATGTAAGAGCAGCTGCGGATTACAGGTGGCATCTTCTAAGTCATGTCTACATAGATGTAAATATTTTATACCCAGATGAATTGTAGGCAAACAAGGAATGTGGGCGGACTGCGTAATCTTCTCCTCGGAAGACAGATAAGACAAGCTTTACCATACATACTGTACATGTACACTCATGTGTACACAGTATGTATGGTTAAAATAAAATCTTGAAAAAAATGACAAATTAATGTTTTGTAATGGCTGAGTCAAGACAAGCAGGATTCACAATGTAGTCCTGCAGTAGGGCCTGCAGTCATCCCGGACAGTGGAACATTATACCCTCATAATTTGGTAAGGACTGGAATTCATCACCTGGAGACCCTCTTACTATTTACCTATTACATGGGCACTTGATGCATTGCATACTTAATACTCAAGTGGTTCTCCATTTGGCTTCAATACACTTTGTATCCAGCTTCCTTTTGAAATTTCTCATTATAGTTTCCTCATACTGTCCGGGTTTGACTGCATTTCCTCTGTGACTCACCGTTCTATGTGCTTTGTACCTTTGTGGGCTCCTAACTCTTGGTGCCTTCTTCTTGTACTATATTTCTTATAGCCTGGACTCTGATTCTGTACCTCGACCTTGGCTGCCACAGCGGGCTATTCGCACCTGCGGAACAACCAGGTGGCACTCTGCCGCACCAAGACCATCCCGCTTTGAGGCAGGCTTTGGTGAAGACCAGGTTCCACTAAGATTCCGGTCCCAGGTGTAAACTAGTACCATCTCCCAAGGTGGTCCAGGGGTCCACTGACTCAGATGCCAGTATTGGTTCTTATTTGGCATGAGAAGTTGGTGAGATGAGGAGGAGTGGCATTGGAAAGGGGAGAGGATGGTGACATCTCTCTTTGAGAATATCTTTGAGTGCTGCAGATTTAGGCAATATTTCTTGTGTTACCAGTTTTTCATGCTCTTACCCTGTTCTCGTATTGTTACATACTACCATTCAACAATCTGTGAATTTGCGCTGGACTATAAAGAAAAACTACTTTCTCAGTTTACTACGTGCCAAAAAAATACTGTAGTCGAATGCCAATTTCAGCTCTGCCACATCTGTATTCTCATCACACATCGCCATCTCCCGACAGGGTGCCACTGCTTCTTGGCAGTCAGATCTTCTTTATTGTTCCACACTCGGTCTCCTTGCGTTGGGCGCGCCATATACGAGCAGGTGCACTTTACAGGTGGCATCTTTTAAGTCCTGTCTACATAGATGTAAATATTTTATACCCAGATGAATTGTAGGCAAACAAGCAATGTGGGAGGACTGCGTAATCTTCCCCTCTGCAGGAAGACGAGCATTGCCGTCCTTTACCTGATATGAGTATATGGAATACACTTAGGCTTTGAAGAAAGTCTCACCTCGTCTATATTTATTCTGGACTATTTATAGCCAGAACATTTATTTTTTACCTTCTGTGAATGACACATAAATTAGTCCTGTGACTTGTCCTAAACTTTCCCACAGGACATTCATTTTATATACAGTTTGCAATTTGAAGGGTATAAGAAAGAAATATTTAAGGTGGTTGGGGTCTTGTTCTATCCAATGTAAATCTAAATACAGATTGGAGGCGACATCTTTTAGTACTTTTAGGCCCCTTTCACACTTGCGTTTTTCACGCGTGTTTTCTACGCGTGCTTTTGACGTGCAGAACTTGCATTGCACTCTGACCCATTGTAATCAATGGGTCTTTTCAGACGTGCATTTTTTTTCACGCGCACACGCGCGTTTTTTTTAACGCGCATTTAAATCTCGACATGCTCTACTTTTGCAAGTCACGCGCGTGAAAAACGCACCATACAAGTCTATGGAGACGCATCAAAAACGCATTGCACTCTGAGACACTTGCAAGTGCAATGCAAGTGCAATACGTTTTTCACGCATCAGTTGCCATAGAAAAGATAGAGCTCAGTCCTGAGTCCATTTCATGCGCATTTTCTGCGTGTGAAAAACGCATTGAAATTGCATCAAAAACGCGCGTGAAAAACTGAGACACTGAACAAACTCTGACTGAAAACTGATTGCACTCTGATGCAAAATGTGCGTTTTTCACTGACCAAACACTGATCGCACACTGATCAAACTCTGACGTGAAATGCAACGCGAGTGTGGAAGGGGCCTTACTATTCCACTAGTAATCAAATAAAATTATCCATTCTCTATACTCTGATAGGGCAACTTTATCTCGTAGAAGTCCACCAAATGGGGCCTTATAATAAACTTAAAGGGGATACCCAGGCTAGATTATATTGAGGAACTTTATCTATGATATATTTTTTGATTGGTATTGAATATCAGATTGATGCTGGCATTACACCAGACCCCCCTATCTCATTCCACAAAATCTACTTATGAGCAAATTCCTGGAGCTCTGACTCCTGGAGCCCGAAGGCTTGGGTCCTCTTGGTGGGGAACTGCATTTCCAAATAAGCATCTGGGAGTGGGACAATTTTTGACAAGAATGGGACAAGGCACCAGGCCTTGCCAGAAAAGGGCTCCAAGAGATTGGATTGGGCTTTCTTAAAGGGGTGTTCTCATCTCGGCATTCACATTCAGTTTCATTAATCTGCCATATATAAACATTTCTTCAATTGGATGTTATTAAAAAAAATGATCCTGTGTGAAGATAATTTCTCATAAATGTAGCCATGTTGTCCCTTAGAAACCAGATAGCTTCCTCGGATACGACCACGTCACACTCTGGCAGCGGTGGCCAGACTTGCGCTATAGGGTCCTGCCAGACTACCAGGATTCAGCAATCATTACCACAGGGTGGCTGTGCGACATGTAGTAACTCCAGGACATTTTATATACAATAACCTTTTGTTTATTTGTGCAATCACTCCAGCAGAGGTGGCCGTATCCGAGGAAATTATCTCGTTTCTAAGGGACAAAATCACTACATTTATGAGAAATTATCTTCACACAGGAAATTTTTTTTTAATAACATCTAATTGAAGAAATGTTTATTAATGGCAGATTAATGAAACTGAATGTGAGTGCCGAGACGAGAATACCCCTTTAAGCTTCTAAATGTTTACTTCTTGAGAGGCTCTCGGTTGTCTGAGCATGGACTTTGGAAGAGAAATGGGATGAATCTGAAGCTCTGTGGTGAGACAGTGAGGTTGTAGAGTCCTTAGATGTCATCCTGAAGTCTTGTAAGAAATTCTGCAAAGACTGGGACAAGACCGAGAGTCACTTTAAAGGTAGCCCTTGGAGCACTAACTATGGGGATCAGGACCTCCAGTTGCCAAAGAGTGCCTCCTAACAGATGCTCCCTGTGAATTGCTACTCCGGTTCTCCACCAGGTGGAGCACTACCCCAGGTCTATAGGAGGTTCCTTACAGGTTCTTTAACCTCTCATTTCATAAAATTCAGATTGAATGTCACTTCTTTCAGATCAATTGGCTCATCTCTAAGAGATTAATTGACAGGTCTTGCCTTTGAACACTGGCAGCCATGTCCCTTCGTTCTTGGTCATTACTGGACCAGAAGTGTATTTTTATTAAGGTTGCCAATATGGTCTGTCATTGACCTCATAAGCAAACAGTATGACATGTGTTTTAGAAGACAAATTATAGTGTTTGAGGATTTTTTCATTAATTATTTACCCTGCAAATGTACATTAAGTATACTGTAATATATATATAGCTGAGGAATGGAGCCTGGGAGGGCAGGTATTTCAATTGCTTGGTTGGCAAGTGAACGCCTAAAACCAACTCCGGCCATGCTAGCCTCTTTAGAGCAATTTTGGTACTCGCATGGTTCTGGTCTGTTTCATGCCTAGTTGCATCACATCCTCCAACAGTGACAGCGGTGTTCCCCTTTAATAACTAGTTTGTCCACTTGTGCAGGTTGCAGGATTCCAGTTCTGACTATTATGTTTTTATGAAATACAAGCAGTTCGCGGATTACATACAATAACAAGTCGAAACTGTATATTTTATAATTGTAGTTCCAGAAAAAAAATGTGTATTTGCCCCAGTGACAATTGGAGTTACAAATTTTTTTGCTGTAATGGGACCAAGGATGATCAATAAAGCTTCATTACAGACACCTTATAGCCGATCATTGCAGTCTGGGACTATAGTAACATCCAGAGACTTCACCAGAGGTCACAGTGGGCAGAGGGGTCTGTCTTTAACTAGGGGTCGTCTGTAAGTCAGGTGTCCTTAAGTATGGGATCGTCTGTATTCTATAATATTAAAAGGTTTTTTTTGTCCCTTTTAAGCCATATCAGTACAACAGATTCTCAAACCTTACAATGTGTGTGATAAATGCTGTATTTGGAGGAACAGATGTAGTGGAAAGAGAATGTCAAGTGGCACCATAGTGAAAAACACTTTCCTGCACATTTTTTCTTCCCTGCCATTGCCTGAGGTGATATGTGTCATGTTACATCTGTTAGCTGGTGTGTCCTGCTGGCCGGCTACGTACGTTTGCCATCTAACATGCACTTGTGGGGACAATTTTACAAAAAGGACTTATCCGATATGTCATGCAGAGGGAGAAAGGAAGTTCAACGCTGCTTAACACAAAAAAAATCTTCATAATTTAAGCAAATTTAATAGAAACAGACAGCTTCCTACAGTACAATTTCTGCAAATAGCAAGATGTTATAATATAGTCTGGTGATTTTTTTTTCTCTGTTAGTAGAAAGTTTTTCTCTATCATTGTCATGTCTTGTGCTGCCGTTATGAGGCTCAGAGACAGGCAGGGGTTAAAACCCGAAGATCTGCCTATACCTATCCTCAGTGATTACTGGATAGATAAATCCTCTTCCTGACCCGACCCAGGGTCTAGTTATTTTTTTTTGTTTTTTTTTTATGTATACATTTTTTTATTATGATTTTAAAAATGTGGGACAAGTTGTGAGATACATTTTCAAGTATGACAAGGTGCAGTAGCAAACGAAACATATATAGGATCTGATCAACTGTTTCATCAAGTGGTTTAGAGTTGTCATATTGGGGCAGCTGGGGAGGAGTAATTTGGGTAACAAATGTCCCAAAAAGAGATCTGAAAAAAAAACCCATTTAACACAAGGAAAAAGTGAGATTGATAAATTACCTACGTAGCAGATGGAAAAAAGACGGGCAAAAACTAGCCAAAACAAACAGTGATAAGATAAAGGACCCCCATTGTGTCCAGTCTTGTAGTTAAAACTATGAGAGGGGTGTACACTAAATGTTATGCGCTTCTATGAGGCATTACTAAACAGAGATAAGCCAGTTAATTGCCTGCTGATCGGTGACCAAGCGCAGTTCCTACGATGGCAGTCCTTGCATCTAAGTGAAATATGATGCAAGGAATCCCTGCCTGCCCGCAAACAGCAGCAAATAGAAATACTTTTCCTGCTTCATATACCTGGCACTACACAGTATGATCTCCACAGACCAAGCATCAGCCGGCCTTAGTCGTTTGTGGTTTTTTGGCTTTTCTTGATGATTCTTGGAATTCTAAATTTTGACGTATACTTTCTGTTGACGTGGACCTTGTTTTTCTTTTTTCTAGTGATTCTGTTATTATCTAACAATCCTGGTAGTATTATTGGCTTGCTGGCTCTTGTAGTACTCATTTCCCCCATTCCATGCCCCTTATTCAGTGTAGGGGACGTCATCCAGTTGAAAGCTGTTGTTTATGATGGTTTGTCACGTAGGTAGGAACTGGTGGGTTTAGCGGAAATTCCAATACTGTTACCTTTTAATTGGAAATTTCATAGTTTGAATTTCCATTCCTAAAATTTTTCAAATCCCATCTAGTTTGGAGCATTTTTTTTAAAGGTGGCAAACAATTTTGGTAAAGGTCTTTAAAGTTCAAAAAAAGTGAGTTAAAAAAAGCAAAGAAGTAATATTTACCGTAGTGATCCATCGCCACTTTTTACAGGGTCACTGCTTATCTCAAGGTCCTAAAAATTCCCACTGAACTTAGCAGCAATCAGTCTACGCTACTGATAAGGTGAGCGGTAATTTCCTGGCAATTTCCTGTTTTTCAACGATGGGAACAGGAAGCAGAGACCTCTAAGATAACGTTATTTTTGATATTTAATAAAAATTGGATACGTTCTGTCAACTATATACATTAGAAAAGTATTTTCTTCTACTTTTTTGGGGGTATTCCCATCTTGGAAATTTGTGGCATATCTACAATATATGTCTTATCCCTGGGACCCTTGTCAATGTCAAATACAAAGATCTTCTAGCCCACAATTTATAGTTGCAGTGAGTAAGGGAAGATTAAGACTGCCATGGGCCCTGGGCTGTATGAATATTATCGCCCCTACAAGTCTGGAATCACTTCCTACATATGGTACTAGAATCATGTACTTGGAGAATGGAGGATGTGTCCCTTCTTCTGCTTTCAGTCTCCGGCTTTAGGACCTTTGGAGGACCTTCAAAGGTCCTGAAATGGTTCTTGTGTATATGTGTATTGAGAGCAAGAACAGTTTATGAGGATTTTACGGGTGATGGCCCTTTGTGGTATAAAATTTGGTGGATGAGTGCAGATGTGTAGTTAAAGACGGACCCTCTGCCCACTGTGACCTTTGATGAAGCTCTCTGGATGTTACTATAGTCCCAGACTGCAATGATCAGCTGTAAGGTGTCTGTAATGAAGCTTTATTGATAATCCTTGGTCCCATTACAGCAAAAAATTTTGAAACTCCAATTATCACTGGGGCAAAAAAATGTTTTTGTCTGGAACTACAATTAGAAAATATACAGTTTCGACTTACATACAAATTCAACTTAAGAACAAACCTATGGAACCTATCCTGTATGTAACCCGGGGACTGCTTGTATATGTACGGCCTTCTCCATCCACTAGATGAAACTTCAAGCAGGGAGACTCTATATACAGTATATAAAGATGCAAAAAAGAAACAACCTATTAACAATCCGAGTTGAAAATCCCTTTAAATAAAAGATAGGATACAATATGTTACTAGATATAAGGATCTTATTATTGTGAGTGTTACATTTGTCACATTGGAAGTATTTTCTATTTGTAGACTTTTGTGTATTTCCATAAGTGGTGAATCAGCAGAGCGGGGAATCATCTCCTTTCCATTGATAATATGGTAATCTGAGGGATTAGATTGTAATGGTTTATGGAAGGTGCTGTGCATAAAACCTCCTCCGGATACAGGAAGCTCTGGTACTGGGTCTTTAAGACATAAATTAGTAACGTTCTAGTGTGAAGGAAGTGCTGACATGTCGGAGCAGAGCTCATCAATCTAGCGCAGCATTCGGTATAAAGCATCTGGAGGGAGGGAGTATTTCGGATAATGGAGAGGAAGCTTATTGTTAATCATCATTTCTAGTTCATCTGGTTGTCAGTGTCTTGTTGTATCACGGAGAACTGATGTGTGTGAATATCCGGATTCAGATGGATGTCTCTCTGTTGGATGTTCTTCATTTTTGAACCATACGTCTTGTTTTATGGCTCTTCAAACTGGATTTTTTTGGAGAAGAAAAATTGTGAAAAAATGTGAGGGTAATACTCGCCGTCACTGATACTCGTTGGGTATCATTCTTAGTTACAGGGTTTTTTTTACCCATATTTACCCAGAATTCTAAGAGGAGTCTTAAAGGACATCTACTACCAAGATGAAGAATAGTAAATCAAGCACACTGACATACTGGTGTGTCCTAGGCATTTGTTTTTAAAACAAAAATAGGCTTTAACAATTATGCAAATGAGCCCGAGGGGCTCCAGACTCCATCAACACCTATAGAGCCCAGAGCCCCTCAGGCTCACTTGCATGATTGTAAAAGCTTTTTTTTAAAAAAAACTGAGGCATGAGAAGATAAAATAAAAAAGGGAGCCTGCTAGAGGGGGCACACACCAGTATGTCAGTGTGCTTGGTTTACAATCCTTCATCCTGGTGGCACATTTCCTTTAAGACTCCATGTACCTGAAAAGACAGTCCCCATGGTGGGTATTCACTCCAGCCAATTAATTGGAAGTGATATTATTGGGACCCGCGTAGGCTACTGTTTGGCCACAGTGCATCCGAAAAGAGAAACATTGATGTAGGGGTAATTTGTATACCTTTCCCAGGAAGCATAGCCAACAGCAAGAGCCCTGCCAGGACCTTATGATGGTATTCATGAATATTAGATCAAGGTCCTGGCAGGTAGATAGCTTTGCCATGGAGTTTTTGCAGCTTTTTGCCATTATAATGCATCAGTGTGGTTGGGTAGAAGCTTTATACATACAGGTGTTTCCACCATTACCTTTTTCTTAAAGGGGTTGTACAGGGAAACACTAATGCACCATGACAAAATAAACTCCTCCTAAGAACCAACCTACTAATATACATTCAGTTTCCCTATATAAGTTCTTCAGTATAGCCCATGGCTTTGTGATGCAGGACGTAGCATCAATGGGCCATTAGCTATGACATCATAACCCCACATCATGTGACCGTGAGAATTAACTCCTCCCAGTGTCAGTTAATCACAGTCTCATCACTGTATGGCTGTATTGTAATTGGTTCTGGTAGTCATGTGACCTGTGATGTTCATGAGGGATGTGATTCATTTGGTTTCTGATTGCAGTTGGCTGGCACTTGGCTTTCTGTGCCATCTCTAACCCATCCCCTTGCAATCATGTCCCTAGACATGGATGGGGAGGGGGTGGAGGCTGGGCTGGCGGTGGGACCCTAAACAGAGAGAGATAGACAGGCATATGGTGAACAATCCCTCACAGGCAACAGAAGAAGAACTGGGCTTCCCAAATGAGCAGAAAAAGTTTGAAAAATGTCACTTTCTTAATACGAGGGAGAACTTTTTTCATGTTTTTTGTTTCCCCCTTTAAACCACAGTAGGTTGTAATGTACATCACAGCCACCAGGTGATCACATATACAAACATAGGGGCAGATTTATCAAAATTCCTTACGGAATCTTTCAAGAGGGCATCAAGGGGGAGTGAAGGGGTGTGCCAGGAGGCAAGGGGCAGGGCACAGCGCTCCTGCCTGTGCACTTACTACAGCTTGTGACCAATAGCAGGTAGTAGCGCAGTTGTACACCAGAGAGGGCCTGGCGTATAATTGTACGCAAACAAAGTCGGACACCGAATACACTAGTAGGACGGAGCGCAGTGGAGGGGAGTGGCTTGTATCATATGTAATTTATCATGATAACTGTCCCCTATAGAATAAACAACTCCGGACAGAGTATCGACAACCCATGGATCCCTATACATTTCCGCATATGTCAGGCTGGGAGGGTAAAGAAGGTCATATCCTTACTGTGTGCAGCTGCTTTTTGCATGACCCCTAAGAAGACCCTCAATGACCATTCATCCTTTACAATTATAATAACTTCAGACTATAAAGAATTATCTGGATAATGGAATTAAAAATTCCTTGGCATTCTTGTTGCTCTTTCTATTTTTGCAGTACATGACAGGGGGCTCCTTATCAATCATGTTAATTTAAGCAGATTTACATAAACTTGTAGTCCAATCCATGGGAATAGCCTCAGGATTGCTGTGGGGGGACATGAAAACTTGGCTCTGCTGGTAAGATTATCGGCTTGTGGAGGGCACAGCGGGGATTAGCTGCTGAAGAACAGCTCACCAGTTCTATAGCTGGGACAGAGAACTTTGGAAAACTCTGGATTGTGATAGGAATGGGGTGTTATCTGCAGTTCCATTAGTGATACATGGAGACTATTATTGGAGATTGGAAAACAAATGGCATCTAGCAGGGGTGGATTGGCCAAGGGTCCTGGGCTGTATGGATATTATAGCCCCTACAATTCTGGAATCACTTCCTACATATGGTGCTAGAATCAGCTTCTTGGGGAATGGACAATGTGTCCCTCCTGCCTGCTTTCAATCTGTAGTTTCAGGAGCTTTGGTGGATCTCAAAGGTCCTGAAATGGGTCCTGTGTACATTTCAAGGGTTAAGGTCCTTCTGAGTATAACATTTGGTGGGTGGTTTGGGTGGCCATTGGCCCCCTAGAAGGTTGGGGCCCCAGGATACCGCCCAAACTTCCCATATTATAATCCACTACTGGCATATATCACATACATACTTTTCCTCCTTTGGGTAACATATTCTGGGATGTGTGTTATTGTGTGTGATTAGGGGTATTTCCATGTGAAACATTTATGGCATATCCATAGAAATGTTTATCCACTCGTAGAGAGCTACACATGCTTGGCTGGTTCTCCATTCATAATGACCTATAGATGGAAGCCAGAGGTTTTGTGTGAACTACATTAAGGAGAGCTTATTTTGCCTCATAAAGAGGGAATGATGCATGGAGCACTTCATGGGGGTCCTCATTCAAATAATTCAAATAATTCAATGTGTTCTGTGTTGTTGTTGCTTACAAATAGGTTAACAGTATGTAATTACCTCCTGAGCTCCCTCTAGTGGCAGATGCGGACAGACAAAATTTTATCATGTCAATAAATTTACAATTAAGTATTCAAAAAAACCACTACAGAAATTTGGATTAATTTTACAATGATACTATTATTTAATCATTATACAATGATCTTCAGGATATACATTCACATGAAAGTAAAACCAGATTGCATATAATAACAGAGCAGCAAAACGGACTTCTGAAGATGTATCATTATGGGCCGATTCACAGCTCCTTATTTTCCATGTATAGCAAAGTAGTCTTCAATATTTAATGATGCCAAATGTATCCTATTTAAAGCTCGTATAAAATCAATTTTTCCATTGCAAATGTAAAAGTTGTATTTTTTCTCCCTACTTCCTTAATTTTTAAGTTCACATCTTTCATCTTTTTTTGTCTACTGCGCTTTTCTGAAGTAGGTCATTCATCAAGGGATAGGAAGTGATTAAAGAGTCAGTTTCTCAGAAGTATCTGTAACTTTTCATTTGTGTTTAGAACGGTTTTCTCGACTATCTAAAGAAACAAAATGTATAAAAAGCTGTGTATAAAGACTAAGAAGTGCTGGGTGTCCATATCAACTAGTGGACCCTGACCATTGGCTTACTGGCCGTGGGGGAAAGATCAGGGACCATTTGTCCTACATAAAGATATTAGCCCTTTAAAGACCAGGCCATTTTGTTTTTTTGGGTTTCCATTTTTCACTCCAAGTCTTTAAAAATCCCCCATTTTTTTATTTTTCCAATTTCAGAGGGATTGTTTTCTGCCTAACCAATTGCACTTCCTAGAGATGACATTTCATATTCCACGCCAGTTATTGGGAAGCTGGAAAAAAATTCCAAAAATTCCAAATTTCAATTATAGAATAAAAGTATTTGTGCCATTTTCTTGTGGACACAGTTTTTACCGGGTATGCTATACATTCCAAATAACAGTACCATAATATTGAAGTATATGGAGAATTTACTATGGATTTATAAGGATATAGATTCTGCTGAATGACAGGTCCTCAAGTCACATACAGACTCCAGGCTGCAATAGGAACAGACTGTCACTCCCTGATGACATCATGGGGAATGACAATCCCATTTAAGAGGCATGCCAGTGGCAGTTAGATGGTAAACACGTCTGATCAGTGCCAGCACCGGTTGGGGGTGTCACTGGTGGGTGTTTGCTGCATAATACTGCCAGCACAACCCGTGTATGAAAAGGGCTTACCCCATAAGCTCTCTTCATCCATCCTTAACGGCATTATGATGTACTTGTACATGATAATGCATTAAAGGGAACCTGTCACCATGGATCTCATTTTCATTAAAGACAGATTGTAAAAGCCCATGACACCTGCAGTGCAAAAATGACTCTCTGACTTTTCTAACTATTTGCATTACAATATAATTGTGTGTTATAACTTACTCTTACATCCTGACAAAATCATGGCATAGTCCCAGGGGCTGGGCTTTGGTTTGGATGCATTTCAAAAAACAACATGTGACCTGTCTGAGCTGCAGGCTGCCTCCATCTTTGTGCTCCTGTACAGCTTGTCCCCCCTGCCCCATTGATATCATCTCACCAGGCTGTGACCTCTGAGAAGGAGCAGGAGGTGGAGCTGTACAGGAGCACAAAGGTGGGGGCTAAGCTCTGAGGAGTGAGTAACACAGACAAGCCACATTATTTTTTTTTTTATTGTATCCAAACCAAAGCCCAACCCCTGGGACTACCCCAGGATTTTGTAAGGGTGCAAGAGTAAGTTATAACACACAGTTGTATTATAATGCAAATGCTTAGAAAAGGCAGAAAGGCAGATGTGCACTGCAGGTGTCATGGGCTTCTGCAACCTGTCTTTAGTGAAAATGAGGTCCCCAGTTATCTAGTCCAACAAAGTATCTTATCATTGGGGTTTCAGTGAAGCGCCCCCACAGATCATGAAAACAGGGTCCGCTGTATCCCAAATGAGGGGTACAGAGCAACCGGTCAAAGATAGCCGTACTCCACTGTCTCTGTCAGTTCCATAGACATGATTGACAGAATGGAGCTGTGGGACACATGTCCGACCTGCTGCTCTATTCCTTTAGGGTGCAATCGGTTACAACAGATCCCTATTCTTATGACGATGTCGATCTCACCACTCAGCAGGTTAGCTCCACTTAAGAAGCATTTTGCCATTAGTTTTATTTTATTCAATGTTTGTCTTGTACGGTTTGTATGTATTCCAATACACAGCAAGCTGCAGAATGCTATTCTGTGCTTAATCTGTCTCCTGAACTATTGTGGAGCTGACATTCCTCTTATTTTTTATTGGATGTGAAAATATCCAAAGTCTTATTTATTTTCTATAATGTCAAGGATGGTGATACAGACTGAACCACCTGACAGCTCATCAGTAGACAGAATGGCATCCTGCAGCTTCCTATGTATTGGTGCTTCTGTACGGATCTCAGGAGTCCTAGTTGCATCTGCTTTGATCCTTTCTCTCTTTTAGTATTCTTGGTAGTAAAAGTTATGATACACAGACTGTCAGACTTGTAAGGGGAGGGAGATCATTACCCTTTTAATACAAAATACAGCAGTAGGTCCATATACAGTCAAGTAATGGAGGCTGTGAAGTCAAATGCGGCTATAAGGTCTACAGTATTTTATGTATGAAGTAGACTTCTGAGCGATACAGATTCTAGAGTCTAGAAGATGTCACCAGAAGTAAATGTATTGTAATAACGTCTTTCTTTGTGAACTGGTATCCAAGCAAATAGAAGTATCTACTATTTATAGAGGTGAGAATCTGTATCTAAGCTCTAATGTTGGGAAAGTTGTCTCATAGATATTCTAGGGGCATATTCATCAGGGCTTCTCCGCCTGAAATAATTGCAAATGCTAGCATTTGCGATTATTTTCCCCAATTCCCCACCTTCACGCCAGTGGGGTGCGATGGCAGGGGGGGGCACGGGAAGGTGAGCGGTGGGCGCGGCTGGCGGGGAGTGCGCCGGCACGTTTATTTGTACGCCAGGCAGGGCCTGAGATAAGCGCTGTGCAGGACCTCACCGGATACATCAAGAGGCCGCAACAGTATCGGGTTGCACCAGAGCAGAGGCGGGGCTATCATACGCCGACGTACGGGTGCCGGCATATGATAAATAATCCCCTCTGTCTCCAATATATTTTAAGGATGGGTGTTTGCATTTGATTCTTATTTCAAAAAGATTCCTAACTTTTGATGGTATTAACCAGGTTGAAATTGAATTTATGAGTAATATTTAAAAACTAACAAAACCATTGGACAATTCGGTGATGGTTTACAGAAAAATAATGCTAATTGATTTTTTTTCATCCTACATTTTTTGCAAAATCCATTAAAGTAGTGCCTAGCCAGTAAAAACATATCTGTAGCACGGCGCTTTCATGCAGGCAGTTCTGTCAACAGCTGAGGTAACTGGTGTTAAAAGCTTTTCAGCGGCCATCTAGTGGGATCGAGGTGAAAACTGCTGGCAGTGACCGCGTCACGTGTAGCGGGTTACACAGACACGCTCTGTTATGACAGCTGGGAAAAGAATATGTGGCATTACAAAAATAATCCGGAATGGCGGATGATCCCCATATTCTAGCACACTAATAAAACCTGTTCACGCAGTTCTGATCTCGTTAGCTACTTCATAGGTCACCAAACCTCCGCTAAAATGTATTTTTAGAATTTTGCTTAGGTACAGATCCAATCCGTAGAGCAGAACCCATTGAAATCACATATGCATGATAAATGCCAGGCACCCCCGTATCCCGCCAGATACATCAGGAGGTGTAGGCTGCCGGGCAAAACTAGGCAAACAACCTGAAAACAAAAGTTTTTAGGTTTTTAAAGAAACACCCTCTAGGTTCCCTCTTGGCCCACATGGTGTAGAGTGGTAAAGTCACAATAATAATTGCTAATTCTTGCAGTGTGCCAGAAAACTGGTGTAGAAGCACTGATAAATCTCCCGCATAGTACCTATATATAGGCTTTGTGCACCATTGCAATGGCAAAACTAGTAAAGGCTGGTGCCCCCCCATCCCAGTTTCATCACCCGGACACACTGGGGCACATTCACTTACCTCTCCGACGCAGTTCACCGAAAGTGCATTGTCCGACGATAATGCATTCTGCCGCGATTCACTAAGATCGTGCGTCCAATATCCTGCATGTGTCGCTTCCTCGCTCAGATCCGACAGAGTTCACCTTCTTTTTCGTGGTGCATGTAAGTGCATCTTCTTGCAACACAATTTAAAAGTTGAATACCGCATTTTAGTTGAGTTTTTCTCGTAGCTGCTTCTACATTCAGATTTTTGGTTGTGAAGTGTTCCATCATTGGTCACATGAAAAGTAGGGGGCGAGGCTGATGAAGGAGGTTTCTCCCTGGGGCAACCCCTGAGGGGTATATGGGAATCCCTTGGTGATACACGATGGGAAGCCTGTGATGGTGAAGCAGCCTGATCCATCCTGATTATGTAAATCAACTCACGGTTCTTTATTTGAATTAGAACAGCAAGCAATGGCCTAACATCAACAGAAGCAGGTTGGGAAGCTGGTAGGAGATTTCTGGAAGGGTTGTTCACAGCCTGGTAGTAGCTTCAGGTTGGGCTGTGTAAGATGGAGCGGAGTCCACACAGTGGACCTATGCTCTGGGGCTTAGTCTCCTGCCCTAGGTGTCAGGCAGCTGGTGAGACACTGGCTTGTGCAGCAAAGACAGGTGCTGCACTCTCCTCTGCTTACTCAAACTAACTCTGAGTCTGACCTGACTGACCATATGCTCCCACCCACAAGGGTTTTTTTTACTCCCTTAGTGGTTAAGACAATTGATATGTTAACTCTTGCCCTCCAAGGCAGTGATTCCAGCTGCAATTACTAAGTTTACCCAGCAGTAGCTTCTGAGTGAGCTGAGCAGGCTCACCAGACAGTTCCTGACAAGTAGAGGGCGCTATTCACAAGAACTACCCACCCTAAGCATTGGCAGGGTTGTAGCATATTTATCACAGGGTCTGAGGAATGAGTATTATATTGAGGAAACAAGAGGACGGTGCTGGATGAGACTGAGCTGTGTGCTGTGAGATGAGAGGACCTGATGAGGCTCAGTCATGATGGGAGAGATGGAGTTTTCTGCGATGTGTGAAACCAAACATGCAAACTGCCTGGCACAAGGAGTAGGACATTTTAAATCATTCCTATTGAAACCATGATTTTAGTCATTATAGGCAGCAAAGAGAAAATAGTTGGCAAAGGTGTAGACAGCCTTTAAAGTTTGTCAAGCACACAAGTTATTTATCAGCAACAATCATATATCTCCAAGACCAGCAGACTGCCCTCTGACTGAGCTCAAACGTCTTAAGTTTATCATTCAGCTCTGTATCTAAGATGAAAATTTGGCCGTTGCAAAGTTATATTTAGAAATTAATCTCTACCAGATTTTGGACAAAAAATAGCAAGTATTTGTGTATGTTGTATGCTGGTTTTTAAGCGTTAAAGGTTTTTTTTTTTTTAGGAATTACCGTAGATATTGCTGATCTATTTAAAGGATAAATCAACAATATCGGATCAGTAGGGGTACAACACCTAGCACCCCAAAATATAAGTCTCTGCAGCCACTAATTTTCTATGGACTTCTAGGTTCTTTCTCTTTCTTCATTGGCTATACAAATCACGTGACATTGTCGATTCATGCTTTCGGTCAGGGTGCCAGTGCTTTAACAATGGGGCACATTTACTAAGGGTCCGAACAGCACATTTCCGTCGGGTTTCCCAACTTTTTACCGTTTTGCCCTGAATTGCCCTCGGTTTTTGACGCATGCAATCGGATTGTAGCGCATCGGCGCCGGCTTCCAGGCGACACAAATCGGGTCGGACGTCGGACAACCTGACTGATTCGGACAAACCGCGGAATTTAAAAACGAAATTGTGTCGCAAGATCAGCACTTACATGCACCGGGAAGAAGATGGTGAACTCCGGCGGACCTCGGCGGGGGAAGCGACACATGCAGGAAATTGGACGCACGATCTTAGTGAATTGCGGCAGACCTGAATCCTCGACAGGACGGGTAAGTAAATGTGCCCCAATGTGTTAGGCTACAACTAAGGACTGTTCGCCGTCCGAAACGTGCCAGAATCATAGGACGACCCTATGTTTTTAATTTTTTCTAATAAAGTGGATTTTTACTTTACTACTCATTGCCTGGATGCTGGACCTTTGTACTTATTTGGATTCCTTCACTGGTCCCCGCACATCAGTGCATTGGCTGCCTATTCCTTGATATTTTTAGACAAAACAATGTTGCTCCAATTGTTTTGTTATTTCGGATACAGCCCCCTCTAGTCCTCCAAAACACAGATTTTGTTTTTTAATTGAAAGGTCCAATTTGCTTTGTTTTCTATAAATTTTTCTGCTAAGGTTAGGGTCACAGTAAGAGCTAACGTTATGGGTAGCAATAGGGTTAGAGTTAGTTTAGGGTAAGCGTTTGGGTTAACCCTAATGCTAACCCTAATGAAATTGGGTAATTTGAAGTAAATCTAATTAAATGAGATAACACTTTACATTCCAGGACAAATGGAGCAACATCAGTTCAGTGTGATTCAGACCTGAACCGAATCTTATGAAAAGACGTCAGTGTATCAAATGTTGAACGATTCACTCATCTCTAATGACTATGATGATGGGAGTCCAGGTCCGTACCTAGTGCGGCCATTATTCCAGGGATTGAACATGGTTATCTGCATTGGACCTTATTCAGCTGAGTTGAGTGTTTTCCTATGATCCTAATATCCATTTTTACCCCCTGAGGCGCCTTGCTTGGTCCTGACGTCAGTACAGATCTCTCCGCTGATTCTCTTGATGGCTTGTCACATGTTTTATTTAGTCATATTTCATTTGAAAAAGATCTGCTGACAAGGCAGTGCCAGGATTTCCTGAGTGCTGCCTAATACTCCGAAAATTACTCGAAGGAACGTGTCACAGCGTCTCAGGAGAAGCATCTCCAACAAGCGCTACACTGTGCTGCTTACGCCGCATTCGTTTTACCTGCTCAGTATAGGATTTACTCTTTTATTGTTATTTTTTCCCCAATATGATTGTGACTGAACGTCACATGAAAGGGAACAACTCCCATGGACCTCATAAAGTGTCCTGTCATGGTCCTGTGATGAATCTCAACCATTAAGCCCTGAGCCCTAGACAATGGCCGCTTCTGTATGCGGATCAGCCTGTGCTTAGGGAATGCTGCTGATCTCTTACTGGGTATTCAGAGATTAATGGGGATGAATAATAACCCTCAGTGTTGTAATATTGTATATACAAGTGCTGTATTACTGCATCTATGTCTATATATTACCAATTATGGGTTGTGATGGCTTCATGATGAAGGTCTGAAAACACATCTACTGTATTTTTCGGACTATAAGGCTCACTAAAAATCCTTTGATTTTCTCAGAAATCAAAGGTGCGCCTTATAGTCCAGTGCGCCTCATATATGAACCGTACTCACAGACAACAGCTGCCTTGAACTGTGCACAGGTCTGCCACCTGCTGGTCATTCATCCTTATAATCAGGTGCGCCTTATAATCCGGTGCGCCTTATATATGAACCTAGATGTTTTAGCAGGCATTTATTGAACCTGACTATGTCCGCTCTCACTGCTAACAAGGATAATTGGGGTGCACGTTAAAGGAATATCTTAATCTTAGATAGTTATGTCAAAGCTGTGTCCAACAGCAGTTGTATAAGTTCTCAAAGTTATAGGGACCGTGGAGCCTGGTGAAGGTAAAAGAAGTCCAGGTGGATCACTTATCTTTTTTCCATCTGCTTCTTTTTATCAATCTGACCTTTTCCTTGTGTGAAATGTTTTTTTTTTTCAGATCTCTTTTTGCGACATTTGTTGCAAATGTCTCAAAAATGTCGCACAATTGTCTCAAGTCACTTCTTTCCATTTTCAAATTTTTCTTTAAGTATGGTTTTGTCTGGAGGTATTTTGCGCCAAAAAATGATGCAAATTTTAGACAATGGGGCAGATTTACTTACCCGCCCGTTCGCGATCCAGCGGCGCGTTCTCTGCGGTGAATTCGGGTCCGACCGGGATTCATCAAGGTAGTTCCTCCACCGTCCACCAGGTGGCGATGCTGTGCTGAAAAGCATCCGGATGCCCTGAAATTCACCGACCCGGACCAAGTGAAGGTAAGCGCGTCCCAAGCGACACATTTTAAATGCGGCGGTTTTTCCGAATCCGTCGGGTTTTCGTTCGGCCATGCCCCCCGATTTCCGTCGCGTGCATGCCGGCGCCGATGCGCCACAATCCGATCGCGTGCGCCAAAATCCCGGGCCGATACAGGGGAAATCGGCGCAAATCGAAAATATTCGGGTAACACGTCGGGAAAACGCGAATCGGGCCCTTAGTAAATGACCCCCAATGTGTAAAGATAAATGTCATTTGCAACATCTGGAATAAAAGATAAATGAGTCTGGCAGATCTCAGTGTAATGCGCCAAAAAAGTCGCCAAAAAAAGAATAAAAATAAAGGGAGAAAAATAAAGATAAATGATCTCCAAGGTGTCACATATCTACCAGACATCAATAGATGTCTGAAATAGAACTGGCCCTTTAAAACAAGCCAGATGCCCTCCTCCGCCCAAAGCGCAGGATACTGGACCTGACTGACTTGTATGGAACAAAGGGATAGCAATTCTGTCTTAGTCACAATATATTTGTCAATATCAACCATGTTCATAAAGTATTGTATATCTCAGTCTCACTAAACTTACCAAATGACATACCCCCTTGGGGGTCAGTGGTGCAGCCACACAATTTGCAGCCGCATCACAACCCCCATAGAGGTCATTGGCATCCGGTCAAAGCACTGTGACCGAGTGACCGAGCCGGGCAGATGCACTGAATAATATAGGACATTTCCTATATTCTGCCATTTGTACAGAGAGGAGAGGGATGAGAAGAGCTCAACATACTGTACCTACAGATAGAGATGAGCAAATTTATTTGTTGATGCATAAATTCGGTACAGGTCGGTCCCCTACTTAAGAACACCCGACTTACATACGACCCCTAGTTACAAACGGACCACTGGATATTGGTAATTTATTGTACTATAGTCCTAGGCTACAAAGATCACCTGTAACAGTTATCACAGGTGTCTGTAGTGAAGCTTTATTGTTAATCCTGATTCTCATGACAACCCAACATTTTTAAAATCCAATTATCAAAGAGACCAAAAAAAGTTCTGGCTGGGATTACAATGATAAAATATACAGTTCCAACTTACATACAAACTCAACTTAAGAACAAACCTACAGACCCTATCTTGTATGTAACCCGGGGACTGCCTGTACAGTCAAATTTTCCTTCAAATAATCAAATCCAAATATTTTCGGATTTACTTTGGACAAATCATGTATCTTCCATCCCTAAAAAGATAATAATCGATGCATTAAAATGCCCATTGAATTCAAGAATTAAGGAGCAGGGATTGACAAGGGACATTGAAAAAATCACAACAAAATAAAATAATAATAATAAATAATAATGAAAAATAAAATTGATGAAAAAGTGGGTTTTAAGTGACTGGAGAAGGTTATATATCCATTTTGAGAACAATCGGAGCCAAATGGTTTCAGACCAGAATCAAATCTTATGAAAAATTTGCCGAAGATTCAGTTAATTGAATCGTGGATAATCTTCTCATCTCTAAATACAGAACATCATTGTTCATGAGATTGTGGAGACATGTGCCTAGACCTCTGAATAATACCAGGCAAAGACAACTGCAAAAAGGCCGCTCTGTTTCCAGGAGATTGTATTTAGTAAATCTGGTTAGACACCTACTTTTTTGGCTTATATAAGTCTACTGCAAAGAGACCAACAATAACCAACCTGCAAGTGCTGCCCCCTCCATTCTCTGCAGAGAAGCAGCATAAGACATCTGTGCCCCCAAATCTATCCTCATCTTTTTTTGTGCTGACTGCGGTGAAAGTTCAGTGACAAAAAGTGACAACATCTCCTTATTTAAATGTCAGATCTTGCATATTTGTGACACTGAGGATTCCTGATATTTAAAGGAAATGTAATCAGAATCCATCATGATAAACCAGGGACACTTACACATAGATCCAGGCACCGTGACTGTGGTAAACTTCTTATATTTGACCTCCTTCCTTCTACAATCAACTTTTAAAATGATGCTAATGAGCCAGCAGTGATGTGTGTTTTACCAGAGCACATCAGATCACAGGTTGTTACACTGCCTCATGCTCCTCATGCTCACTCTGCACTTCCCCCCTCCCTCTGCCTGATATAATCTCACACAGGGGGAGGGGAAGTTGAGAAAGCAGGAGGTAGTGTGAGAAATACAGTGTAACAACCCATGAAGCTACAGCATGGAGGAGCTCTGGTAATTAGCATAATTCTAAAAGTCCATTTTAGAATGAAAGAGGCCATGGATAAGAAATATAAGTTGACTTACCACCGTCAAGGTGCCTGGATCTATGAGTAAGTGTCCCTGGTATATCAGGATGGATTTTGATGGTAGATTTCCTTTAAGTGATATACCCCTTTCATGTTGTTATTATTTACATATCTTTTATATATAGAAGAGTTAGTCTCCCTGGTTTATCATGAATGATTTATTTCCTTTCAAAAAAATTTAACTGGTTGAAGACCCCCCCACTACTTATATTTGGTGACGAGTCCTGGATCATAAGTTCTATGTCTTATAATGTATTTATGGCATAAAGACTGATTGTACTGACAAATGTGGCCTGGGGGGAAGAACACCAGTTTTCACCCACTGGTTACTCTAGAATTAATAGAAAGTCACCTAGTTACCTGAAAGTGGGTATGAGGTTAATTAAAATTAATTGACCAACATTAACTAGATAATGGACACAAATAAAATGTGCTGTAGGCTAATACTATGCTTTAACCAGGAAAAGGTGTATTTTTAAAAATCACGAAAATTACAGTTATTACTATTAAACTATAACTATATAGTATCCTGTATTGGAGACTAAAAATAATCTAAATAGTTTATTTCTGTTTACATTTCTTTGGTAAAATATGATCACCCCCTGATAATTACTACCAGAAGTGGATTATTATATAGGCAGTTTGGGCCTCCTAGGGGGGCCCACGGCCATCCAAACCACTCGCCAAACCTTACACTGAAAAGGTACCTTCACCTATGAAATGTACATCTGCTCTCAATACACATGGACACAAAAGTCATTTCAGGACCTTTGATGGTCCTTCAAAGGTCCTGAAACCGCAGAAGGGACGAATCCCCCATTCCCCAAGAAGCTGATTCTAGTACCATGTGTAGGGAGTTATTCCAGACTTGTAGGGGCTATAGTATTATACAGCCCAGGCCCATGGTCGTCTTATCCGCCCCTGATTACTACTCTGTGTACTGTGAGGGCAGAGCATACAATTATTTCAAGGATAAGTAAAAATTATCAGAGAAGAGAATGATCGTAAGAACTGATTCACAGGATTCTGAAGAACTTCAACAATATCGGCGCCTCCCACAGTAAGCAGCTGATTTTCCATGGGTTTGGCACAGCCGACCGGTCACGTAGTATGACATGGTAGACATCCCGATAGATCTTCATCCTGGTGACAGCCGGAGTCTGCCGGATCGGGGGCGGAGGTCTGCTCTCCTGTGCACTCTCCAGCCACCGCTTTGACTTTCTATCAACCTTGTCCATATCTCGTCTCGGATGCATTTTCATGTCTTATAAACATAAGAAGCGAAAGGGCATCTTGTCATATGCAGAAATAAGAAATGGATCGTGAATGTGTAATGTTCTTGTCCTTTCCAGAGATATCTGCCATTACTGAGCGACTCCGCCAGGAACAAGGCTCTTCCCTCTTATCAGACGCTTCTTATCAGGCATTTCATACTTGGAGAGGCTGAGTGTACAGGCTTCATTATTGTAAGAGGACCTGTCATCAGCTCCATGCGAGAAGCGGCGACTACTGTACATTCTGAGATGAATCCGTCATCTTTAGAGTTGTCTTGGAATTGCATGATTTCTCCATTCATCAGAATGGGGGTTTCTTAGGGCACAACTTTATTCACATGTAGGAATGCAATTAATCTGTCACGTTCCCCTGTGCAGGGGACATTACATTGGGGCAGATTTACTTACCCGGTCCATTCCCGATCCAGCGGCGCGTTCTCTGCGGTGGATTCTGGTCCGGTTGGGATTTATTAAAGTAGTTCCTCCGACGTCCACCAGGTGGCGCTGCTGCGCTGAAGAACATCGGAACGCACTCAAGTTCACCGGCCTATTCCTAGTGAAGGTAAGTGCAAGCTCTGCGACCCTTTTTTTGTTTTAAATGTGGCAGTTTTTCCGAATCCGTTGGGTTTTCGTTCGGCCAAGCCCCCCGATTTCCATGCGCCACAATCCGATCGCGTGCGCCAAAATCCCGGGGCAATACAGGGAAAATCGGCGCAAATCGGAAATATTCGGGTAACACGTCGGGAAACCGCGAATCGGGCACTTAGTAAATGACCCCCAATGTCTTGAATACCCTCCACCACTCCAATGAATACATGTGCGCTTTTCTCTAAAGAACTCTGAATGACAACGAGTCACAATACACATTTTTGTTACAAGTGTAAACAAACAGACTTGTTGCAATTAGTTAATTTGAATTTAATTGATACATTTTGCAGAAAACCTCAGAAGTTGAAGCACTTGGGTGGGAAATTGAAAAAAATTACCCCTTACCCCTCCAGGAAGTGTCAGAGGCTCCCGAAGCTAGTGTTTATTCCCCACATATTGCACAGTCCATTTCACATTCAATTGTACCCCAGTTGGGCAGTAGCTTTTGTGACAAGTCCTGTAAATTTTTACATTTAAAGGGAATCTAAATTTTCAGCCCCCTCAGGTTGGGTATGAAATGGAATTCCCTTTGTTATGTGAAATCCCACCCGTTTATCTATAAAAAAAAAAATCCCCTCCAAAATCATGTGAAAATGAGCAAAGAAGAGTCATATTTGTCTGAGATGAGTCAAGTTTAGAGGCTGCAGCGTGAATTTCACTTCAAATGCCTGCATTTTTCATGCTGTCTTATGAAACATGTTTCTGGTCTTATATTGAAGATAAGAACCTCAAATAGTTCTGGGATCTATAACCTGAGATTTGGATAGTTACATTTAGATGACACTTCGATCTTTACTGCCTGTATCTCTGGTTCTGTACAAGCCTGAAAGCGGAGATTCTTATATTTTATTTAATATAACATGTTTCTCGGTTTTACAGAATCAAAAATATATGCATCTAAGTCAACTTTTCCCTTGCAGCTTCTAACCTTGAATCATCGCTGGTAAATATGACTCTTCTCTGCTAATTTTCACATGATTTCTGTATAGATTTTTTTTTATAGGTTTATGGTTGTAATTTTAGATAGCATTTAGAAAGAACTTTTCACATTGGACCAGAGGGGGCTGGTGGGTTTATGGGGTTAAATCTGATGACAGGTTCCCTTTAAATAATTTATATTAATTATTTCATGTGCTCTATTAGTGCTATAAGTTTAGTGGATGTTCTTTATGCTAATAAAAGAATTCACAGATCGTCTCCTAAAATAGCTCCACGCCCTTCTCCTATTCGTCAAGAGGCAGAAGATCCAACAAAGAAGTTCGGTCCAAGTTCAGTTGACCTTTATTTTTGGTTGGCAATGGGCTCGTGTCCTACCACCTTGCAGTATTGGGGTCATAGTACCAAGTTCTACAAGTTTAGAATCTGTGGGCTCGCTCTTCCCAAGTTTGATTATGATTTCTCTGGGTTATCTAATTTCCGGACTCCTCATCTTCATGAAATTGGTTGCCGCATGGTCACAATTAGAGGAGGCAAAATTAGATTGTGAGGTCCCAGAGTGACGAATGTGAGTATAAAAGGACAGATTCATCCAATGAGAATTATATTCTGGATATGACGGGATATATTGGTGCTATCCATCAGATAAGTCTTCAGTATGTGATTGGTTGGGGGTCCGATACCAGTTGCTGGAGCCCTACCTTTGACAAAGTGATGATCTTTTCTGATGATGCATTGGAGAATTGGGGTTCAAAGTTTATAACAAGGTCAAAAGAGGGACATAAATTGTGACTTCTTGTGACATTTTCAAGCACTTTTCCACACCACAATCCCTAATCCTACCTTGTGGTGTACCTACCTCCCAACACTGACCCCACACCACTATATTATGGCCCCAAATATGGGAGAAATCAGCTGCATAATGGCCCTTACCTGTAGCCCTCATTTATAAAGTCCCCTATGGTGGTCCATAATGTGCCCCATCAATTATTAATGCCCTCTTATAGGGGCCTCTTGCTCAAAATATTCACTAGTATTTAGGCCCCATTTATAATGTCCAAACTGATAATGCCTCCATTTAGAAGACCCCTCCCTAAAATGCTGCCCCTCCTCCTCACGATAATTATTGTTCACAAGTTTTCTTCCATATAATGCCTTATGTAGCGCTCTTACATGTTATACATACTTCACTGTTACCTCCACACTTTTAATTCCCTCCTTTTTTGTATTACCCCCTCCATACCTTTTTGATTTAACAAAACAAACCAAAAAAATTCTCCCCTATTCCCATCTCCCCTGCATCATGTGACTATGAGGTGGGCAGGTGTGATGACATCATCACTCTGCGCCTCTAGGCCTCAACTGGGATGAGCAGGAAGCTGACAGCATTCAACTCTATATTAGTGATGGGCAGTCCGGCTCTTCTGAGCTCGATCATTAGGCTCCGCTTACTAAGAAGAGCCGGCTCTTCTGTCTTCTAAATATATAATAGGCCTCAGTCCAGAAAGTCAACCCACTCCACTTTTAACCTGATTTTATTGGGTTAAAGGGGGCATGGTGAACAGTTTAGGGGTGGGGTGAAGTGAGCTATTGGCTCACTGAAGGGAGCCGACTCCCGCCATTCATGCAAAAGAGCCGGCTCATTGGCGAATGACCCATCACTACTCTATATGCATCCTGGTCCTTACATAGTAAACTTCTGTCCCTGACAGAGCAGCCAGTAGAAGTAGCACTTTGCCCTGCATGTCAGGACAGGAGCAGAGCTTCTGCGAAGGGGCATAACTTGAATGGTTTAAAAGGATACAGGAGTCTTAGAGGGACAAAAAGATGTCTCTTCCATATACAAAGAGTTAGAACTATAAACAATACATTATAGTTAGGGGCTTAGTACTGATTTAGCATTGTTCTCTGAATATCTGAGAAGCTATTGTACAGTGCGTAGATTAGTACTAGCGCCTAGAGGGTCAGATAGAAGCAAAAACTAAAAATATTGAAAAGGTATCATTCATTCTGTGAAATCGTTGAAAACGGTCATTGCAAGAAATTCCGGATGTTTGATATGAAATCATATAATTGAATGTCTTATTTAGTGGGTTTTCTAAAATATCTCAGAACAGCGCCCCCCATTACCGTGGGACATGTCTAGTATTGCAGCTCATTGTCATTTGTAAAAGTGAAGGTGAACTGTAATACCTTCCAGTGGACAAGTGTGAGGTTGTTGCTGAATCCTGTACGAACCTCTTTAATATCCATATAATAAAAATGTATTTTAATTGAATAATTTTCTTGCTATCCTTGCTGAATGTTGGTATAGTCAGCGATTGCATGTGTTACAGTAGTTCAAGCAAACCTGTTACCTGGTTTTACCCCACTAAACCACTAGCCCCCTCAGATCAGGTATGAATTCTAGAATTCACTCTTTTATGTGCAATTTCCCCTCTTTTTACCTGTAAAAAAATCTCCCCTAAAAGTCAGGTAAGCATGTCTCTTTTCATCTCATTTTTACACGAGATGAGCCAAGTTTAGAGGCTGCAGGGGTAGCATCACTTCATAAGCCCATATATTATGTTCTCTAGCACCTCGAAACATGATTTTTGTGTCATATTAAAGATAAGGCTCTCATCACTTATGGCTTTGTAAGCTACAGGGCCAGAGATACAGACAGCTTAACACATTGGGGCAGATTTACTTCACCAGTCCATTCGCGATTCACTAAGGCAGTTCCTCTGACGTCCACCAGGTGTCGCTGCTGCGCTGAAGTCTGCCGAGGCCCGCCGGAGTTCATGATCCTATACTTGGTGAAGGTAAGCGCGTGTCCAGCGACACTTTTTTTTTTAAAATGAGGCGTTTTTTCCGAATCTGTCGGGTTTTCATTTGGCCACGCCCCCTGATTTCCATCGCGTGCATGCCGGCGCCGACACGCCACAATTCAATCGTGTGCGCCAAAAACCCGGGCAATTCAGGAAAAAATCTCGCAAATCGGAAATATTCAGGTAACACGTCGGGAAAACACCAATCGGCCCCTTAGTAAATGACCCTCATAGTTGGAAAGCTACATATAAAGATCCAGTTCCAGTATACGGTATATTTTTAACTGCCTATTTATCCACTTCTGTACCTTTAAAGAACCCTAATCCTGTTGGGATCAGATGAGATTCTTATCTTTATTATGGCACAAATAGCATGTATCCAGGTGCTATAAAACACAAGATAGGGGCTTCTGAAGTGACACTACCCATGAAACTACCAAACTTGACTCATCTCATGTAAAAACTAGGTTAGAAGAGTCATATTTGTCTGACTTCAGAGCAGTTTTTTTTATAGGTAAACAGGTGAGATTTCACATAAAAGAGGGAATTCTAGAAATGGTATTTCGGCCTCTACCTTAGGGGGGTAGTAGTTGAGTGGGTTAAAACCTTGTGACAGGTCCCCTTTAAGGTTAAAACAATGTAGTTCTGTCTGATTCCAAATTGACAGAATACAGAATCTTTTTTGCTCTACAAAAATATATTTGCAGTAAGTTTTCAAACTCCAGTAAAATCGGAATAAATCACAAATAGTTCCGCAGGAAGGAAAATAAGACAAAACTATAATTAGCTATCTGGAGCCGCGGATGATCGGACTTGTAGCTACTAAGAAGACACATGGATGACAGAAGAAAATAACTTCCTATTTTTCCTACTGAGTCATTTCTATATATTGCGCTCGCTCAGGCAGCTTTATTCTGTCCCCGTAGTTGGGAACCCACCTAGAGGACCCCCTTGATGCTAGCTCATCCTCTATCAGGCAGCGCTCACTGCAGGCTGGAGCCCATTCTGCTGCAGAGCAAGAGTACAGAGCCATAGAGTGAGAAGAGTCCTGAGCTGCAACCCTAGAAGCAAGGAGAAGCCGCAGGAAAGCAACAACTACTACCCCAGACAACTACTCACGAGCTGCAATGCCTCCCACCAGCAGAAATCACCTCCGGGATATAACCCTGGCATGTGCCCGGCACCTATGACCCCATTCCCCACCTTGCAGTTTTATCAGAAGGCGTTAATATGGCTCTGAGATATGCAAGAAGCATCAAACGAGATCAATAGTTTAGTCATTTTATTGCAGGGGAGTATCCAGCTCTTTTATGAGGTCCAGCGTCATATAGGAATGGGCACATGACGGTAACAGGAAAGACATAGGAACCCGGATCTTATAAGGAGAAGCAAGACACCCGGCACCTGCTACACACGGAAAGAAAAATACGACTTTACATGGACGTAAAGAAGCTTGGATTTTACAAAGAAGAAGAAGAGGAAGAAAGAAATTCCTCTTGGCAATATGGCAAAGCGGTTTCAAGTTGGAGATATTTTGGATAACTCCTACGAGGACGGCACAGCCCGGGTCACCGATGTGACTAACTACCTTCCGCAATACAGGGTTATTCACCACCGCACAAGGCATTAATGCCTGAGCTTCACATAACTTTTTTTTTGTCATTTTTGGGTGTTTTGTTTTGGTTGCCTATTGTATTTTTTGGAACATTGTGGCATAAATGGATGGACCGATGCCCGTGAATCACTGTGATAATTTCTGCTTCACCTCCTGGACATTGATGTGTTCATGGAATATATTACTGGCAATAACCTATGACTCCGACAGCTTCGCTGCTGTTAGATTTTGGATTAAATCCATTGAAATTGTGAAAGGAAAAGAACAGCTGGGAAGTTAACGGAACGGGCCCCTGTGAAAAATGATGCACGTCAATAATTTTCCTTTTCGGAGACATTCTTGGATATGGTAAGCACTCGATATAACCTTCAGATGTAATGAAATGTCAGGGCTTGGATTATCCGCAAATGACCTCCCTCCTTTCTCCACGTTGGGGGTAAATTTATAAAACATGGAGAATGTAAAGTCTGCATTTTTGGGGTTAAGTCTGCATTTTCGGGGTTAAATCTTTTTGTTTTTCTTAGAAAATGTAATAAAAAGAGTGTGGCGTGTGAAAGCGTCGGCTTGTTACACCGTGTCCTGTGATGGTTCTGCTTCTCTGCAATGTTATTTGCAGAAACTGATCAGATAAGACAGGCCGGTCCTGCAGAGAGGGATCCGAGAGATGAGGGTGATGTGGTTACCTGCGAAATACATTCCCATGTCGCCGGCACTGATGTCACCAGTTCTGTCGTGTCACGTTATTGTTCTATGTTATCACTTTTCAGGTTTTTTTACATACTGTGTATATGGAATGTTATGACTATAGTCATTGTAGTGTTTATTATGTTCTGGTAGGTTTCAGCACCTATTATCCTTTGTAGGAGTCCCAAAAAACTGAATGTAATATATAATAAAACATAATCCATATAGGCATTAATATCTTAATAAATATGACATCTGAATAATTTTTGAATAACAATAAAAACAAAAGATTCCGTACACATTAAAATGTAGCTGGATTATATCCAAATCCGCGACATTCTACAACAATTGTTATCCAGTGAAAATCGATTGTCAGGTTCACAATTTAAGCGGCGTTTAAAGATTCCCAATGGGTCACAAAACCCACACAAGGCTTATAGTAGTTAAAATCCTCGGTGCTACTTCTCAGATTCTTGCAACTCTTGAAGAAAACCTTCCATGAGGAATTTACCATTAGAAGTAGATCTGATGGTAGATTCCTCCTGCTGCCTCTGCCCTAATCTGTAATTTAGTACTCCTGGAACCAGGTTATTGGCCTCCTTTCTTCTAAAATCAACTTTTAGAATTATGCTAATCAGCCTGAAATGCTCCTGGGGCAGTTCCCAGAGCCCCTCCATGCTGCAGATTCACACTCACCCCTTCTCCCTCAACACTTCCCCCTTTCTGATGTAAGCAGCACATATAGTGCTCCTGCACAGTGCATCATCCTGTGATGCTAAAGCATAGAGGGGCTCAGGAAACTGCACAAGTAGCTTTTTAGGCTCATTAACATAATTTTTTACAGCTGAAATATAAGAAGATTAGAAGTCACGGTGCCTGGATCTATGAGTAAGTGTCCCTAGTTTATTGTGTTGGATTTTCATGGTAGATTTTCTTTCATCTATTTGGGATCATAAAATGTAAAGGGTATCAAACACTGTACCTCATGTGTCCTGAAATTTACATTGAGTACTGATGAGTCCAATGGATGGACCCTCCACTACTTCAGGAAAGTTATTGAAGGAGCCGCTCACTGAACCACCATGGTCCTTTATTTCTCTAATTGGTTAGGACTAGAATAATAAAGCTGTGAAACGTCTCCCATAATACATTTTGTAAGTAAATGACATATAAGGTGATTTTAGAAACATTTATTTTTGGCACTTATGGTAAGATGGATTCATTAAAGTGGGTTTGGCCCTTTAAGGAATGTTCTTTTGGTCAATTTTGTCTCTGGGATTGTTTTTCAAAAAGTCCCAAAAAAGTCTCAAAATGAAAATAAAAGGTCCCAGCACATAGACCAGCAGGGGTGAAAGTTTGAAACTTTTTTTGATACTTTTTGCAAAAGTCTCAAGTCATGAATCTGGCTTTGCACAGTGTTGCACTAGCAGTAGTTCTCCATTGTCTCCATCCCTTATTTTATGAAATGGTTACGGGGTCTAACCTCCATAAGACCCTAACACAAGTCCTAAAACAAATTCAGATTACAAGATCCCAAGTTTTTCTGTGATTCATGTCCATAAAACAAATTCCTGGAACATAAACCTATTGAAGACAAAAATGAGAAGTCCTCCTGAGAGATAATGGAACATGAACCAGACAGCTTCATTCTCTGTGTAGTGGCTGAACTGAGTCATTTAACTCCTGAATGAATGTGAGCTGACCTGCAGTAACCTGGTCTGACCACTACATAGAGAATGGAGCTGTTGCTTCCTGTTCCATTCTCTGTTGAGAACAGCTGATCTGTGGGGGAATGGGGCGCTGGGTGTCATATCCATGACCAAGCTGATCTTTTTTTAATTAGATACGTTACAATATATAAGATCCATTTCAGGACCTTTGAAGGTCCACCAAAGGTCCTGAAACCGCAAATTGAAAGGAGACTGAAGGGATGCTGCTTCCTCCATTCCCCAAGAAACTGATTCTAGTCCCAATGTAGGAAGTGATTCCAGCCTTGTTGGGGCTATAATATTGATAAAGGATTAAGAGTGACCAAACTCCAAAGCAACTTCTTTCCTTACTTCAATGTAAGATCTGGTTGGGTCAATACTCAATAAAAATTTTTCTTGAAGATTAAAGCTATTTATAGGAACTCAGAAGTCCTTCCATGTGATAAGAGTGCAGGATTGTGGTCCATTTAGTGATAACATCATTGATTGTAATGACTGTGAACTTTGTAATGTTGAGCAATTCACGTGCACTCATTGATGTAATCCCCCCCCCCTCTGCATATTGTATACTTGTTTTACATCCGAGAATTTTTTCTGCATATAATCTGCACTGTAACAACCAGTGATCTTCTCTTCATAGTAATCTCACCTCTCCACACAGTCCCATAGACTGAGACCGTCTGAACAGTTGTCAGGTTTTCAGATTTGTTTCTCTGTGTGACACTACAGTCGACCATGCAGTCCTATCTGATGTGGATACACAGGAGGCACTGTATTAATGAAATTGCATTCCAAGCATTTTTGGGAACCTGTCACCACATTTTTCAAAATTACAGCTAGTGGCAGGTTACTTTAAAGACCTAGTAACTATCTTACACCCTTCTTTTAGCTAAAAATTGTTTCCCTCACATCCCCATAAAATCAGAGTTCTAAACATGCATGGATCTATAGAGCGAGCCGAGGGGCGTGACCTAATGTCATGTGACCAGGGTGACATCATCACAGGTCCATCAACCTCTTAACATTAGCAAACTGTACCCCCGTGCACATATATGACCACATGAAATAAAAGCAGCCTCCATGGACTTTTACTCCTCTCCATGCAGGCTGCTGTGATTTCTTGTCATATAATATGTTGTGATTCCATGAGATATATGCTTGGTGTAAAGTTTGCTAATGTTAAGAGGCTAAAGGACCTGTAATGATGTCACCCTGCTCACATGACATTACAGCTGCATGCAGAGAAAGCATGGGGAGGAGCTGCTGGATTCACATTGTCTCGCTATAAACATCCTTGGATACCAGTTAAAATTATAAAGTTAAATATTTGGAAATCTGAGGGGAACAATTGTTAGCTAAAAGAAAGGTGTCAATTAGTTACTAGGACTCTATGGGAACCTGCTACTAGCTGCATTTGTGAAAAATGTGGTGACAGGTTCCCTTTAATGTGGCAGAATTTTAAGCACATGACTATTTTCTTCTATGAAATTAATGGATGGTGTTTGATATTTTTCAAGGTTCTTCATCAGCCTAAATAAATAACCCACTGGTTAGATGAGGTGTAAAACAAGAATAGACATTGGGGGTCATTTACTAAGGGGCCGATTCGCGTTTTCCCGACGTGTTACCCAAATATTTCAGATTTGCGTTGATTTTCCCTGTATTGCCCCTGGATCACGATCGGATTGTGGCGCATCGGCGTGGCCGAACGAAAACCTGACGGATTCTGAAAAACCGCCGCATTTAAAAAAAAAAAAAGTGTTGCGGGACTCGCGCTTACCTTCACCATGAATAGGCCGGTGAACTTCAGTGCATTCCGGCGGGCCTCGGGGAACTTTAGCGCAGCAGCGCCACCTGGTGGACGTCGGAGGAACTACCTTAGTGAATCCCGGCCGGACTCGAATCCACCGCAGAGAATACGCCGCTGGATCGCGAATGGGCCGGGTAAGTAAATCTGCCCCATTCTCTCCGACCCACAGTCAATAGCCTCATTGGTCTCATGTGCAGGGCTGGTGAAGCTGCACATGTAACTGCTGGGGCCAGTGGTTGATACTTTGAGGTCACACCAGCCTCACCATTTCCAGTTCATAGAGGAACGAAAGACGAAAATTAGGAAAACACACCCAGTTGTGGCTCCGTTTTAGAAGGAAGCGCCCTAAACAGTGTTTTTTTTTATTCCATTCCTAACGTTTCAAACTGCTAAAGCAGAATTCTGAGTCCAATACATTGTGCACATGGAGTAATAAAATCGGATATCAGATAGATATTAGAATGAAATGTAAACATGACAGATTATGATAGTATTTCAGACCAAATACCCATACAGACAGCCATATACTGTAATGTAGGGGAGGAATGGAGATATATTTAGAAGCTGGATATAAGAAATCCGGATCCTCTCGTATTTCGCAGATAATTTAAATCATGTTTTATTGTTTGACTCTTGACTTTTCTGCTGAATGTTGCAGGAAATATTGGATTAGGTCTTATTGTCACATCCATTTACAGTACACTCTGAATTATGTCCGCTCTGGGTCTGACACACGGTGAATATTAACAACTTCCTAGCCCCAGTTACAGTCAGCTCTATGCTTCACCGCTATGTAACTTTTCCATAAAGAGAGCAGAGATGGAAATGTTCAGAACTTTCCATCAATTTTTTGGGAAATTAATTATGTCCCATTTAATAATAATTCCTTTATTTATAAATCAGTCCCTGTCCCCAAGGGACTCACAATCTACCTACCAGTATCAACCTACCAGTATGTTTTGGAGTGTGGGAGGAAACTGGAGGACCTGGAGGAAAGCCATGCAAACTCGGAGAGAACATTCAAACTCTTTGCAGATGTTGACCCTGGGACTTGAACCCAGATCTCCAGCTCTGCAAGGCTGTAATGCTAACCACTATTTAGTTTCTAGACACAGTAAGTTCTATAGAAAACCGTATTATTAGATGTCGAGGGCTACTACAATGCAGTTGGCGATCATTCAGACAGGTGAATATTTGGCCTTTGCATATCTACAATTGAACGATTATTCTATTTTACATCATATCACAAAAATACTGATAAACTTTGTAATATACTTTATCAAATAAATATGTTCCTGTGTCCTTCTTTTTCCCCTGCCTTTCTTCCTTATTGAAGCAGTTTGTCTAACTCATCTTTCTGTCCTGTATCCACTGACAGCTGAGAGATAAAGGAGCCTGATAAAGTGTCTAATGACTTAACTCATTCCAAACAATCCCCGTATAGTCCTATCACCTCAGAGAGATGAAGCATCAAGGGCGAGAGATTAAGTCATCAGCCTCCTGATCTATCCGCTCAGTGTGGTCTTTCAGATACACTGCTCACTAGAGGATAAAGAAGGAGAAAAAAGCGACATAGAAACTTTTTTTCTTAATGGGATTGTCTGGGATTATACATTTTTTTGTGTATGTCTGGTGGGTCTCTAAATATAAAAAAGAACTCATACTTACCTCTGTCCCCGCCCTGTCCCGCTTCCTGTGGCGGCACCTGTCACTGCCAGTTTATGTTTGTATACTGTACTGAAACTAATGCAGTGGCAGTAGCGCAGCGGTATATGCACGTCTCCGATGGCCTCTGCTTGTAATCAGAAGCTGCAGACACGGGTTGTCGCGGCCTCTGTATACAAATAGAAGTTGGCAGTGACTTTAATCACTTTAACACAATCTATTTAGAACTTTTGGCAAAGCTTTTAATAAAGTTATGCTCTTAGTAACTTCATGTATTTGTAGGGTAATAGCGAATTTAGAAAATGAGACTTTAGTGTAGTTACAAAGTGTGGGGTTTAATATGTTGGTGCACGAGGCTCCAGTGTATGATAACCCCCCCCATTGTGTAATGGACTGCTCCTGCCCGGTGCTGGGCAGCGTAGAAGCAAGATAAACAGGTGCACCCGCAGATACAGCCGCATCACTGGTGCACCGAGAAGCTAATTTACATAAAAATAAAAAACAAATTATGTTTAAAATGACAGATCGGAGGAAAACAGGAACAGTATGTCTTATCCATAAAAAAACTTCCAAAGTGCATTATGCATTACGGTTTCACTTGTGGGGGAGGCACATGTTATATGGGGAGACCCCTTACAGATTTCATACAGGGGCGCAGAAATTTCAAGTTACATCTGGATATCAACATAGGTTCATTTCAGCTGTGCAGAGATGGGAGGGGTGGTGGTCGTTCACCGGTCCCATCTCCATAGAGAATGGGAAAATAGCAGCATGTGCACTGAGCTCCCACAGCAGTACGAACGAAAATCTATGCTACTTAGTCCATTACTGTTTCTATCGGATCAGAAAATTGATGAAGTTTTTCCGGGTTCCCACACTGTATAATTTGCGCTCCTTCCAGGAGGATTTTTCTGACACAATGCTACAGCCGAGTAATCTTCATCCGAAATCTCGGGGTGGGTGTATGGCAAAAGTGCAAGGTCTTGACCGTTCCTCGGCTCTATTGTGTCCCAGGTCGGCAGCCACTAAGCAAATTATTGATTAAATAGTGGGTACGAAAAACCAATTTAATGCTATTCATTCATCGCGCGTTTGGATGGGGCGATGAGTAATACGATTTTGTGAAATGTTGGCAGCCTGGGAGCTTCATCACACTGAGGACGAGATGATGTGTTACACGCAGCAAATCCAGCTGGGTCCATAAGAACAAAAAATAAAAGAGAGAGTATTTTCGGCTCGGCTGCTTTGTCTTTACTTGGGCTAATTAGATGACAAGATAATTACATCCTAAACCTAAATGTCTTGTTCCATGGACGGTGACCTGCTCCATCTCCGATTGCATTGCTGATTTTATTTTTTCCACCAGAGACTCCATTTTGGGTATAGCCACAGGGGTGGGAACTCCAGCTACAGTGACTTCACTATGAATAATGTGTTACAGGAGACGTCTCTTAATAGACTCTGCTCCAGAGAGATGGGTATTTGGTGTATAAGAGGCAATAACACATGTGTATTGATCATACAAAGAGTCAGTTCTATCATTAGGGGAAAAAGTGGATGGATGATTCTGCAGGATAGAGAAAAATATTTAAAGAGCGCACCCCCCATCCCCTTTATTAATGTAGAACTCAAAGTTAAGGCTGCGTTCACACATTGCATGTTGAAACATTATTCAAACGCAAGAGGGAGGAGCTTGGTCCAATGGCATATGTGTTTCCATTGATATGATGTATGCAAAACGCGTGGTGCTTGTTACCAATCTCATGCGTTTCAGTGGAAATGAACATCAGATGGTCAAGGCCCTCCCCATTGTGTTTTAATTTCGTTTCAAAGCTTGATTGATAAATGTGTGAACACACAGGTTTTCCAGTCTAAAATTCTTGATGACTTATTGATATTGACCGGCAGGGGTGCACCAGCCATGAGGCAAGTTTAGCCTCTTGCCTCAGGCAGCACCACCTGCCTCACGATGGGGTACAGTCACCAGCTACAAACCTGGCACTAAAAAATAGAGACACTGCATGGAGAACCCACTTAATAACGAAATAACCTGATATGTTACTCCTTGATGGGTCAAAAGGGTGCGTCGTTCTACAGCTATAGCGCTATAGATTACCCCTGTTGATCGGTGATCAATACAAGATTGGTGGGGGAGGAACACCTTGTATCCCTGAGCTGCACTCCATCATTGTCTTCTACACAATTGGTGGAGTCTAAAGGAAACCAGTCTGTCTTGTGTAGTGGCCATGCAAACTTATTGTATCTCTAGTAATATTTTGGCCTTACAAAGCTGTAGACATTGTTACGTAGCCATCCTGGAGCTCTGTGTAACTATACCTGTGTGTGTTGTTAGTAGCAGCAGGACTGTGACAAGAGATGTCTCCTTGACTAATCACAGTCATGGCTAGCACCATAGGGGTGTCAATTTGGTGGATTGGCTGTGCAACCACCAATCCGTTAATATGTCTGGGGCGCACATGAACACCAGACCCGAACTTTAAGTTAGGGTCCGCTCATCTCATTTACAGTGATAAATGCATTTATATTCCATTTATTGTAGCTAGAATTGTATCACTGGGGGAGGGTCCTCACACTGCTGTGTTCTCTGATCTTTGCATTCCATCTGTTCCCCAGCCTGTTACAGTTGCAGAGGGGGGGCTGTGCTTTGTTCAGTGAAATAATCTCACACAGCAGTGCTGCAAGTCCAGCTGCAATCCTGGAATATAAATGCATTTTTTTCAAAGTAACACAGATCTCCAGGGACAATACCTAACACTGTCTGCAGCCTTCTATGGTCAAAACTGCTGATAGACTTCCCTTTAACTACACTATAGTTATTAGATTAATTTATATAATTTAGAATATGACTATGTTTGGCTCTGAGATGCGAGCCTCCGCCCCGGGCTTTGTCATATGTGATGCAAAGCATAGCACAGCATGTGGCGGTATTCTTCCTTTCAAACTAACGGACCCTAACATATGCCATTGTCAGTCAGTGGGCAGCGCTCTGTCGGGGGCCTTTGTTATATATCATATGATGGCGCCAACATTGCATTGTAGTGTTAGCGAAGCAGAAGCCTCAATAGAGATGTTTACTTCTTTCTACATTAAAAAATGTGACCAATGACCATGGCTACAAATGGGGAAAATATACATTAAAACAGGTGGAATCTTTTGTCTAAAAACTATTTAAAAAAATAAAAAATATGAGAAAGACTTCTACAATCGTATCAGTCATCTCCTGTAATAGCGTCCTGCAGATCGCTCTGACTGTTCAGCAATATGACCTACAGAGCAGCGCCGGCTCCTGACACATCGCACCGCGTAACGTGCGCATCACAAAGCACCAAATGAAGCATCAAGAGGCAGAATTTTGTAATCAACCTAAATATTCTCCAACGTCATAGCAACAATGAATTGATCGCGTTCCATTAACTTGTTACAAAGCAGCGACATGTGTTCTGGAGGAAATACAATATCCCCTCGCTCTTAACTAATTTGTAATTGTCCCTGAAAATACATACGCTGCTTCACGATTGGGGTTGTAGCTGTACTATATTCATGGCAGAGACAGGCAGATGATTTATAGATTACTTTTTCATGCAATTAGTAGGAGTTTGAAGGTTACGTGAAGGTGACTCTTGCTGAGCATTTCCATACTGCTGAGCAAGCTGCCACATCCAGACAGGTTCACCTCGATTACGGCACAGCATCACCTCCTCCAGACTATGCTCCGGGATGTATCCGAGGCTACAGAATACAATACACAGAAGAATGGACGAATTCCATCAGTGTCAGATGGCAACCAGTAATGGTCACTACGGAAAGGGTCATCAAAATCTGTCCCTAAGAGCTTTTTCTCACTCTGCGTCAATAATACGGATGAGAAAAGAACGTCATGAATGGTTCACCTGACAACAAATATGTGAAAAATTCCAATACAGAAGAATTAACCAGATAGGAATGTGACAGTCTCTCTTATTGGTATGTGCAGGGTGAACCAGAAGTCCCTGGACACACATTATTTTAGAAACAAAAGGATAACTAGCATACCGTATTTTCCGGACTATAAGGCGCACTTAAAAGCCTTGGATTTCCTTGGAAATCCAAAGTGCGCCTTATAGTCCGGTGCGCCCTATGTATGGCGCTGGGCAGCGGACCATACTTACATAGGTCCCCGCTACCGGAGACCGGAGACAGCAGATCTCCAGCGGGAACTGCAGACCACGCGGCACGAACAACTTCTGCCGCGTGGTCTGCAATTCCCGCTGGAGATCTGCTGTCTCCGGTAGCGGGGACCTATGTAAGTATGGTCCGCTGCCCTCCTCCACCTCCCCCTCACCTTCCCCACTCACCTTCCCCGCGTCGCCGCGTCTCGTCGGGTCTCGTCTTCGGGTCGCGTCGCGTCTCTTCTCCGCGTCGCGTCCCGTCGGGTCTCCGCTCCGCCCCCGGACCTCCGACACGCCCCTGGACCCCGCGGCTTATAGTCCGATGCGCCTTATATATGGAATTATTACATATATAAGGCGCATCGGACTAATGCACCTTATATTCCGGTGCACCTAATGGCCCGGAAAATCTGACATATATATAACATATCCCAGCAAGTTATGGGTGAAGGGGATGATATTTTAGGCTATGCCTGGAACATGGCCACCATCTTGACACATTGGGGCTCATTTACTAAGGGTCCTGCGGGGACCGCACTTTCGTCGGACATCTGGACGATTTCCATTGTGCGCCGCTGGGACATGAATGTAAAAGGGGTTTTTGGTGCATACGGGGCGGGCTATTGGACGATCCGATGGATTCGGACAAACCGTGGGATTTAACTTTTGTCGCAAGCCAAGCACTTACATGCATCGGGAAGAAGAAGGTGAACTCCTGCGGACCTGATTAGGGAAGCGACAGATGCAGGATATCGGGCGCATGATCTTCATGAATCGCGGCAGAGTTCATTCTCGTTGGACAGTCCGGATCGGAGATCGCGCAGGGATAAGTAAATGTGCCCCATTGAATCAAATTAACATGGACCCTACATGGCTGGACTGAGCTACTTTGTGTAGAGTTGGCAGCCTGACAGATTGTCTTTAAATTACCATGCTGCCAGAGAGCTCTACATTCCGATAATTACTTGGGAAATGAAATATATAATTTGCATAGCCTATAGGTCAGCACATCTATCTTTAGCTTTCCCATTGAGTTTTGCCGTTATTTCACATACAGTAGTTTTCATCCAAAGTTTTCTGTCGGCAGCTGCAGGAATAAAGGATCAGGCATAATGTAATCCAACATGTCCGATCTGATATTGTCATCAGGTTAGAGTCTGGAGACCCTTGTAGACATGAACCCGCTGATATTGTATTGTGCAGCCACTTACCTAGTGGATCTATGGGCACCTCTAGCTCCCGGCTCTGTATTATAGTCAAGTTCAGTCATTTTTGTTCTGCAGGATGAACTTTGCCTGATTAATCTTGTTTTAGGTTTCATGTAAACAGTTCTTGACCTTTTACTGACAGCCGTCATTGGCTTCTACGAGCTGATAAGGAGAGTACAGGAAATTCCTTGCAAATCCTCAGCCCTGATAATAAAGGTGTTGTGTTTTACTGATTGTCTGAGTTATCCAGGCCTGCCTCTTGTCTTCAACATTGTCCTGATATGACATTCAGTCACACTGGGGGCTATAGGAAATAACACATGGGGGTCATTTAGTCTCATAGGTAGCACTTTACCAAGATGTTGGTGGAATGCTTCCAAAATATGGAAAAATAATACATAGTGGTATTTACCAAAATGTAAAGAGTCTGACTACTTTCAACACATAATTGCTGTTGTTTGTGTAATGAAACGTTATAGAATTTCCCCATATACTTTCCATATGAATTCCTTACGTTTTTTTTAGATCTCTGTTTTAGGAAGCTTCAATGTTTACTTTATGTGGTCATGTGATGTCACACAGGTGCACTGCTCATTTATCCCTGGTCATGTGATGTCACACAGGTGCATTGCTAATTATATCCCGGGTCATCTGATGTCACACAGGTGCATTGCTCATTATATCCCTGGTCAAGTGATGTCACACAGGTGCCCGGTTCATTATATCCCTAGTCATGTGATGTCAAGTGCACGGCTCATTATATCCCTGTGGTGTCACACAGGTATATTGCTCATTATACCCCTGATCATATTATGTCACACAAGTGCACGACTCGTTATATCACACAGCTTTGATTGTGATATAACAAGCCGCACGTCTGTGACATCACATAACTAGGAATATAACAAGCTATGCACCTGTGTGATGTCACATGACAAGGGATATAATGAGCCGTGCACCTGTGTGACATCACATAACTAGGGATGTAACAAGCTATGCACCTGTGTGATGTCACATGGCCAGGGACCAATCTTTACCCACAGGAAGGAAACAGTGAAAGCAGAGACACTGGGGGTCATTTACTAAGGGCCCGATTCGCGTTTTCCCGACGTGTTACCCGAATATTTCCGATTTGCGCCGATTGTACCTGAATTGCCCCGGGATTTGGGCGCACGCGATCGGATTGTGGCGCACCGGCGCCGGCATGCACGCGACGAAAATCGGGGGGCGTGGCCGAACAAAAACCCGACGGATTCAGAAAAACCGCCGCATTTAAAACAATAAAAGTGTCGCTTGGGACGCGCTTACCTTCACTTGGTCCGGCCCGGTGAACTCGAGTGCGATCAGATGATTTTCAGCGCAGCAGCGCCACCTGGTGGACGGCGGAGGAACTACCTTGATGAATCCCGGCCGGACCCGAATCCAGCGCAGAGAACGCGCCGCTGGATCGCGAACGGACCGGGTAAGTAAATCTGCCCCACTGTGCGAAAACTGTGCAGAATTGATACAGAAAGTAAATTGGAAAATAATATAACTTTTCAATAACCTTTCAATATCAATTGTCGAAAGTGGATAACCCCTTTAGTGTTTAACTTGGATATCTTTGAGATAAAGTTTTGGCTGTATATTCAATAGTATCGCTCACCATTGTGACGGCTCAGAAACTTTCTCTTGAATTTTTGAAAACGATATGGTTATGAGACTCACTTTGGCCAAGAAAACACCTCCTCCAAGGAGTATCACAACTGTTCACCCAGTTTATGCCTCAAATTAGCTCAAGCAGTTTCCATGAAGCCGCATAACTTCAAGCTGGATGCATTGCTGAAAACTATAAGTCCTGGAACAATGTGGGAGCCGGATCAGGGTATTTATGTTTTAATTTTTCCCCACCCCTACCCTGGCCACCTAATAGTTTGGCAGGTTCCTGACACAATACTCCCATGTACTCTTATGTTATACTGATATCCATCTCACCAAAAAAAAAAAAAACTTGGTGCCTTTAGTTTGCTGTTATGTGCCCCCAAATAGAAAGCATGCCCACCCCCTCTTCCCATGTGCAATCCATCCTAATTAGATATAGTTAAGACCTGAAACCTTTTGAAATTTGACCAAAAATATATGACAACAGTAATATGTGTTGGTTAGTGTGAACGGTGTATAACATTCACAGTTTACCCTAGAACATGTAGTATATGACTTGAAATCTGTTAAAATGATAACTGTTTGTTGCCATTAGTTTTAATACGGTGTCACCCGGTAGAAGCCGGCTGGTAGCCAGGAAAAGCTTTACCCTAGAGAAGGCTATGGCTGATGTCCAGGAGGGGGCATGGGACATATCAGATCTTATAACAATGTAAGACCACACTGTCTCTTTAATCTTCCTGTATAAATGTGTTAAAAATCCTTTTCCAAGTAAATATACTCCCTGCTCCGAAAATTCTACATCTGCAGTAAACACACAACCTTGACATTTAAATGATAGCAGAGATTCTGTTCTGTGAAGACGATAAAATCCGGTGATAAAAACAGACACCTCGCACCGAGCAAAATGTGCCACCGAGGGAAACCTTAATTCTTTTAGACAATACAACCTCCTGCTTTGCATTCTAAAAGCCTAGCGGCCTGCAGGTATGGATGTGCCCATTCTTAAAAGGGGTTTTCTGGGCAAAAATATTAATAACGTTCCCGTAGAACAGATTGTTAATATCACATTGGTCAAGGACATCCAGCGTCTTCTACATGCACCTACATTGCCATGATGACAAGTTAGAGGAAATCTAGTAATCAAGCATGAGAAACCAGGGACACTTACTCATAGATCCAGAGAAGGAAAATGTAGACAGCATACCCTCCAGAGATGTATCAGATGAGGAGGGAGCCCGCAGCTTGTTGACCTTGGTGATGGTCCAAATGTAATCCTATAACTAGTAAAAGGACTACAACACAGCACAACATGAAGGAAAACTCCAGACTGCAATGTTTTGACTACCAAGTAGTTTTCTTCAGGTCTTGGAAGAGACATCAGATTTCCTATAGAGCTTTTGAAAAATGAAACCTGGAAGTTCATTCATAACCTGGTGGTTATGAGACTCACTTTGGCCAAGAAAACAACTCCTCCAAGGAGCGTCACAACTGTTCACCCAGTTGATGCCTCAAATTAGCTCAAGCCGGTTCCATGAAGCCGCATAACTTCAAGCTGGATGCAGTGCTGAAAACTATAAGTCCTGGAACAATGTGGGAGCCGGATCAGGGTATTTATGTTTTAATTTTTCCCCACCCCTACCCTGACCACCTAATAGTTTGGCAGGTTCCTGACACAATACTCCCATGTACTCTTATATAACAATAATATGTGTTGGTTAGTGTTAACGGTGTATAAAATTCACAGTTTACCCTAGAACATGTAGTATATTCTCAGTATGACCGTATTCACATGGTGGATTCTGAAAGTGGGTCTGATGTGACCCGATGTGTGACCTTGGTGAATTGTTATATACATAAATATTTATACAGTACATTTAGATTTACAGCATGCCATCTAGATTCCCAGATCAAGTTCAATTAGAATAAAGGGGTATTAAATTCTTAAATATATTTAGGATAACAAAATAACACGTCCTCTAATTTGATGTTATCAACAAAAATGCATCATTTCACAGATATAATTCCAACCTGTCTCTATCAGTCCTGGTGTACACAATTTCAGTTGCAACCGGATCCGACCATAAATCTTTAGATTTTTATAGTCGGGCAGGGTGGATTCTTCTCACGAATAGCTTCTTCTGTCTGCTTGATGCAGTGGGATCTCTGCCCCTCCTCCTTGCATTTTGAATACAATCTCATTCATACACACACAGACACTTCCTGCCAGCAAGCAGCATCATGCATCGACATATTCTGCAAGCTACAGGCAAGATAAAGTCTTTATCTAGGGAGGCAGGCTGTGTGTGTTATAGCTCAGATGTAAAAGCTAACAGTGTTTGTTTTAGCTCAGATGTAGCAGAGCTGAAGTGTGTCATTGTGTGTTATATGCATCTCATCATCATCTCATTTCACATCTCTGATCTGTCTCATTTCTCTTTTTCTGTGTGTCAGATACTTGTGAATATTCAGAAGCTAAATAAAAGTGTAGATAAACCCTCTACCCTGATAATCTAAGCACATTGACAACACACGGCATCTCATAGCACAGGGGAATCATGAAGTGTCTGCTTAGAGAGTCCCCCGCCAACACCCTGGAATTTTATACTGACCATCACTGAGTGATAGGAGCTAAAACAGCAATAAAACTGAGTACAATTGAGAGGTAAGGAGTTAAAAAATCTTTATTGTGTAAACATCACTAGGGGATTCAATTTTTAAGAACTTTCTTTCATGGGCAAACCCTTTAAATGTTACAAGAAATTAATACCTGAGCGTTAAATTTTAGTTCTGTGCCCCACCCGACTCCAATTTCATCACTTCTTAAGATGGTTAGTACACAACTGGTTCCACAGGGGGATAGCAGGATGGGTCCTTAGTCAGGGGCGTTGCTAGGGTCGCAGAAGATCCGGGGCACGGGCCCCAATGCATATGTACCGAATTTTTAGTAGTATTCACTCATGTACATAACCTACTTCACATGTAGTTGTGCCAATAACAACTGTACCTAACATATACAGCTACAGAAAACACTGAAGAAATCCCTACCTTTTTCATCACAAGGTGACGTGTCCTTTCTCTCTATCTTCTCCATTAGGCCAGGCATCACCATGTCTCCTCTTCAGCCACGTCTTCCCTGTGAAGTTCACCACACAGACATCTCATGTTCTTTATTGTCCTTACATCTTGGCCCCCAAACAGTGTTATCCTGCTGCTACCCCTAACACTTTCTTTCCTTTACTATAACGCCCCTTTCGCACACACATATATGCTTTGCCGGGGCCAGGACTGCTAAGGGGGACAAGTGCTCCTCACTCCTTCCCTGTCCATAAGAAGCCGTGCAGACAGGCCTTTGTTACTGGAAAGATTTGTTTTCCAGCGATGGCACAGTGACACAAAAGTGTCCTCACCATGCCGGACAATGCTATTGCCACCAGTAATGTCCCCCTCAGCCCCCTGTAAGGTAAAGCCCCCGGCCACAAATGCGGTCCCCCACAGCTCCCATGTCCTAATAGCCCTCTGTAATGTCCCCCACAGCCCACTGTAAGGCCCCATGTAATGTCCCCCAAAGCCCCCTGAAACGCCCCCCAAAGCCTCCTATAATGTCCCCCACAGCCTCCTGTAAGGTTGCCCGCAGCCACCTGAAAGGTTCTCTGCAGACTACTGTAAGGTCCCCCGCAACAACCAGCAATGTTCCTCGCAACAACCAGCAATGTTCCTCGAGGCCCCCTGCAATGTTCCTCGAAGCCCCCTGTAATGTCCCCCTCAGCCCCCTGCAATGTTCCCCTCAGCCCCCTGCAATGTTCCCCCTCAGCCCCCTGCAATGTCCCCCTCAGCCCCCTGCAATGTCCCCCTCAGCCCCCTGCAATGTCCCCCGCAGCCCCCTGCAATGTCCCCCTCAGCCCCCTGCAATGTCCCCCGCAGCCCCCTGCAATGTCCCCCGCAACCCCCTGCAATGTCCCCCACAGCCCCCTGCAATGTCCCCCGCAGCCCCTGCAATGTCCCCCGCAGCCCCCTGCAATGTCCCCCTCAGCCCCCTGCAATGTCCCCCACAGCCCCCTGCAATGTCCCCCGCAGCCCCCTGCAATGTCCCCCGCAGCCCCCTGCAATGTCCCCCGCAACCCCCTGCAATGTCCCCCGCAGCCCCCTGCAATGTCCCCCACAGCCCCCTGCAATGTCCCCCACAGCCCCCTGTAATGTCCCCAACAGCCTCCTCTAAGAAGTTCCCCCCAGCCACAAATAATGTCCTCCTAAGTCCCCAGCCATGAGTAATGTCCCCACAGCTTCCTCCCTATGTCCTCAAAGCCCCCTGTAATGCCCCCAGCTTATAATGTAAAGTGTAAATGTAATGTAAAGTAATGTATCCCACAGCCCCCCCTTCCCAGGTCCTCTTAGCCCCCTGTAATGGTCGCCACAGTCTCCTCAATGTGCCCTCTCCCCCTCCACTGTATCATTAAAAAAAAAAAACATACTCACTCAAGTCTTCTCTCTCACTTCCATCTGTCTTCTCGCAGGACTGAGGCGCGGTGACGTCATCACCCGGCGTCTCCTGCTCCCGGCAGCTTTAGTGAGCTGCTTGAAGCAGGAGACGCTGTGAGATCGCGTCTCCTGCTCCCTGTAGTGGAGAACGGAGCCGGCGGCTCTGTTCTCCACTACAGTGCTGAGATAATTTGCCCAGACACCGGGACATTCGGGGCACGGGCCAAAAGATCCGGGGCATGGGCCCCGGATCTTTTGACCTAGCGACGCCCCTGTCCTTAGTCCCCAGAATTGGCACAGTCCTGTGATCATTTCATGTAAGGTAGTTTAGTCTTGTGCGGCCTGATAGCAGGAAAGTGCAGCAGTTAGGGCAGGACATGATGACCAAGGGGATTAGAGGCAGGAATGCCTTACTATGGGTGTTCTCTAGGTGCAGACAGAGGAGATGAGAATTGAGAAGCTGGACTGTGTGGAGGATGATCTCTAGGCATCCGTGAAGGACAATGTAGGGCGAGCAGTCCGATGAGATTTAGCTTCGCCTGAAAGCTATAGAATTAACAGGATTTTCTTCTTTGATCTGTAACCTAAGCAATATAACATTATAAAATCTACATTCATTATTTTCTGTCCAAAATTTCTCAAGTCCTTATTGCAATAAATCAGAATAAACTTTGAAGGGCAGGTTTTTTTAAAAAAGTTAAAAATACCTTTCATGGTGGCTCCTCGTCTGCGGTACTTTCAGTTGATGTCACAATGATTGTACACATGACCGCAGATGCCATTGCCTCGTTGGTCATGTACGCTTGAACGGCACATGACTGCTAAGGCCGGCATTCACCTAGTCATCAATTTCAGCATTGTTGGTTCAACTGATTTAGCCATTGCAGGAGCCATAATGGTGCCCTCCCAGCAGTTCCAGTGTTGGATTGGGGTACCTTGTCGCCCTACCCTTAATCTGAATACAGAATCTAATAATGGCCTCCTATAATTGCATAGTAAAACTAGTAAAAGTAAATTCTATTAGGGGTCTTACATTACCACCAAAACATTTACCAAAATTTTAGTATATTTTGGTGCCCACTTTCCACTAAACTTGCCATTTCCTTACAAGTCCCAGACACTCAGCATAAACTCTGAGAAAGTGTCTTAAATAGGTGCTTGTTCTGGTAAACTAGATTTTTTTTCACAGATTGTATCACAGTTTTTTTCACACATTTTTTTATAAATAATCTGCCCGTGCATATATTATTGGAGCAATGTCTGTCATTTTTATGGTGACTGTCATGGATGCTCCTCTCAGTGCTCCAGCACGGCCGCAATCTCACTTATCTGTTCCTTTTCCGGTTCCGGCGGTCGTGCACCTGCATCCCCGTCTCTAGGGCGCACTCGTGCCGTCTGCTGAAGATTTTAGAGGGCCAGTGCACCGTTGATTGGTGCTGGCCATTCCCAGAATCCCTTATAATCCAGCCTCGCCCTGCACACCCTGCCGGATCTTTGTGCCTTGTGCCTTTCAGAAAGCTTTGTTCCTGATGCCCTGTGCTCGTGTTCTGAATTCCCGTTGTGAACCCGGTTCTGTTCCTGACTGTGCTCCTTTGCTGCCTGTCCTTACCTCCTGCCAGTATCCGACTACGATTCTGCTCAACGTCTTTGTACCACGCCTTAGCCGCCACTGTGGATAAAGTCGCGCCTATGTAATGACCTGGTGGTACCACGCCGCAACAAGTCCAACCTGCTTTGCAGCGGGCTCTAGTGAAAACCGGGTACCACTTAGACTTTGGTCATCGTCCGCGGTGGTCCACAAGGTCAACTACTCCTGGTGCCTGACAGTGACTCAGTAATGGACACTTCTGTGTCTCTGCTGCCCGTCTTCTTCAACCCCTTAGAGTTTTGTTTTAACACTTTGTAATCCGCAAAAACTCCCTTGACAAAAGTGTTAGATCATCTCCTGGCAGCATCTTATGGCGACTACCACATATTGATTCTTCTGGATCTTTCTGCAGCATTTGATACCATAGATCATTAACTCCTCGTCAGGATGCCTCACTCTACTGGCCTTAGAGATTCTTCCTCGTCTTGTTTTATTTTTTTTTCTGTTCTCTCTAACCACAAATTTAGTCTATCATTAGCTGACTCCACTTCTTCGACGTTCCTTAGTACTGGCTGCCTCTCTTTGTTTCTATCAACATGGCTGCACTGGTTAAACAATCTGCATATTTGCATTTCGTGACTGTACAATCTGTAAGACAATGATACTCAGGCCTCCTCCCCATGATATCACTAGTAATCGGCATTCCAAACAGTAAATTCTTCCTTCTCTATTCTAGAACCAGCAGTCAGGCTCATCATTTTGTCCATGCCCTTACACTGTGCCATTCACTTCACTGGCTGCCATAATAATTATCATGTTCATCCAGAAACCTCTTCAGAATTTTAATGTAAATAAAAGTGTTGTTTCATGTATTTTCTTTATTAATTAATCATTTACATCTGTTAATTACTTTTTAATTGATTAAGTACATTTTAAATGGTCCCTATCATCTGACTACAACCCTACCCTGACATGCACTTAAATCCGGACCTCCCACTTCCTTTCCCAAACTATCCACATGCTGCACAAGTTCTCTGGAATGCGAATATAACATATATATATATGTTTTAAAGGAAACCTACCACTTCCCATGGTGCTTCTTAGCTGCAAATGCCATGCACCAGCTGAGGGTGGTACGCACTCGGCACACCGTGCACGCGACCACTTTGTGCGCCTGAATAGGAAGTGGTCGCGCGCATGGTGTGCCGAGCGCGTACCACCGTGCGGTGAAGCTACTTTGTATATAAAGACTACTAAAGCGTTTAAACGCTTTACATCTGTTTAAAAACATAACGAAAATAAGCATCGGCACCAGCTCACCCTGAGCTGGTGCACGGCATTTGCAGCTAAGAAGCACCATTGGAAGTGGCAGGTTTTGTTTAAAGGAAACCATCAATGAGGAATCTAACATCAGAAGTAGATCTGATGGTAGATTCCTCCTACCTGCCTCTGCCCTAATCTGTAATTTTATAATCCTGAAACCTAACTTGTAAAAAACTTTATTTTAGTAATAAATAAATTACGTGCAGAGGCTACTGGGGCGTGTCCTAGCCTGGCCAGACGCTAAGAGCTAAGGCTACTCCCCGCCCTCTGCAGTTCATTTACATATTACTAAAATAAAGTATATAACAAGTTAGGTTCCAGGATTAATAAATTACAGATTAGGGCAGAGGCAGGAGGATGAATCTACCATCAGATCTACTTCTAATGGTGGATTCAGAATGGTAGGTTTCCTTTAACGGAGACTTATTAATATTATTATCATAGATTCTTTTCTTTTGATTTGTCTTATATGGTAAAGTTTATTGTGTCCATGTGAACGACTTGTCAAGTTTCATATTGAGAAAATTCTAAATATATGAACGGGCAGCAATCAGTCATCCATTGTTTGCTATATTAATAGGTAATCAGTGAAGTTTACTTGGCTATGAGCATGATGGATTTCGTGCTTCAGCTATATTAACCCAGGACGTAGAAAGAGTCACAAAGCAATTCAGCTGCCTGTCGTGTACCCTATGAAATCCAGCTCCTCTGAATATGCTATTTATTATTATTATTTCAGAGTGGTTTACGTAGTCATGGCTTTCTCTTATACCATATGACCCAATTATCCATTAGGTTGCTTATGAGGCAGAACGACTTTATTGGAACATTTGTTCTCATTTCCTAAGGTGTTTTCTTTCTGCTAATTTTCTAATCAACCAATGGATTAGAGGACTAGGGATAGCAACCTGATCGGTGGGGGTCCGACGGTTGAAGCGTGAAAAGACCTCCACCATTCACAGCCTATCCTACTCTGGAAAATCCAGAGGGGGTCATTTACTAAGGGCCCGATTCGTGTTTTCTTGACGTGTTACCCGAATATATCCGATTTGTGCCGATTTTTCCTGAATTGCCCCGGGTTTTTAGCGCACACGATCGGATTGTGGCCTATCGGCGTAGGCATGCACGCGACGGAAATCGGAGGGCGTGGCCGAACGAAAACCCGACGGATTCGGAGAAACCGCCGCATTTAAAAAAAAAAAAAGTGTTGCGGGACACGCGCTTACCTTCACCAAGAATAGGATCGTGAACTCCAGCGGACTTGGTCAGACTTCAGCGCAGCAGCGACACCTGGTGGACGTCGGAGGAACTGCCTTAGTGAATCGCCGGAAGACCCAAATCCACTGCAGAGAACGCGTCGATGGATCGCGAATGGACCGGGTAAGTAAATCTGCCCCAGAGTCTAAATAATGTATTAAGCATTATTCAAAATGGTCACACCATCTCCACCCGCCTTTAGCATTTGTTGTACCACAATCTTGTCTATCCCTTAGTTACACTGCCAGGGCACTTCCCCTTCCCTCTGCTCTTTCAGCACTCCCCCCCCCCATGGGGGGGGGAGTGGCGCTGCACAGTGTAACAGCCTATGATGCTACAACCCGGAGTGGCTCAGGTAATGTCCTCTGCCTTTGTCCTGTATACCTATCCAATGTAGTCAATGGCCGACCACAAGACTCTACACATAACATGATTGTCTATTAGAACAGTTTAGTGTAATTGATGGCAGGAGCTCTGCATGGTAGGAGTATGGAAATCTGTGGGATCCGTATAAGCCATGTACAAAGTGCTCTTCCCAATTCCTATTTATCTAGGTCATTGTACTAATAAATAAAATATGATTTGCATTAATAATTCACCAGTCAACATTTTACATCCGAATTTAGACTTTAACAAGGTTAAAATCAACAACTGGAATAAAACATCTTCTACGTCTACTACACGTCGATTATAATAAGTAAAAGAGAAAAAAATAAGGCGGACGCACATCCCGGGGCGGTGGTTATCTTAAAATCCTGTAAATCTACATGGTAAAGGGAAAACAGTTATTTCCAGGGCAGTTTATAGGTTAAATACATGAATTGTAATGAACTGATGGTCAAATCTCATCCTTCTGTGTCCTCTTTATACATAGGAAGCGGGAAAGCAACTGACTGCAGGATCAGACTACACATTGGAATGTTATGTAGTCTGTTACCATGGAGACCCATAGGTCTGCATGGAAGCTTACAAAAGAATAATTATGTTATAAACATTGTAGCTTGATAGTTAATTTTGAAAGCATTGGAGTACCATAAGGTGCAAGCAGATGTCTACATACCCTAAAATCTAGAGTTCCTATCATTTTTGTAGCTTTTGTAGAGATTTTTTACACTCACAAGTGTTCTGCTGCATTCGTCTTCTGTATAAATTGCTATTCCTGCTGAGCGAGCTGTTTCCTATGAAGAAATGTTTTCCGAGGATGACGGACATTTTGATATTCAAGAACTCTTCAGTTTATTTCATTGTCACTTAGCATAACCGGGCTCCATCGAGGATGACGCATGTAATGACTTACAATGGAGGGAAATCCCATTACACAGGCACTGATGAAATAAAGAGCACAAATGAATAGAAGCCATCACTATGAGAAGTATCATGGAGGCAGGAGAGGATATAGCTGTGTACTCAGCACTGTCTGCCGTCTCAATGTGGCAGATCTGGGATGAATGATATTGGTTGTGAGATTATTGAGCTACAGAAGGCCTTCAACATTACAAGTCGCCTGTTCTACAAATTGACTTTACTGAAAAATATATATATATATACATCCTAAAACTCAATAGACATTATTATCTCATGCAGTCCAGCCTCATGAGATGACTTCCCATGCTGTTATGGGTCCAGCGGCATCTTGGCTATGTGTATTGCAACGTCAAGTCATCTTTTTAGCCTCCTCCAGGCACATCTGGTTGGTGACAGATTAGGCCGTATTACATTTCCAATTCTCTGTGGTGTTATACAAGTTTGTCTATTTAGCTACAAGTACTAGTGAAGACATGGATCCCACTTTTTTACTACTCTTGATCCAATTCTGCTCTTGGACTTGTCTTATGCCCTAGAGCGGTAGTGGAGAACCTTAGAAGTGGCACCGGTGAGCCCTCTCTGTGGCCACCCAAGCATTCACCCCAGCACATGGCTTGCCAGGACCTCTTCCTACAGTCCCTGGTAGCGCAGAATGTGTGATTTTCCACGCTATTTTAAAGCAACTCATCGATGGCTCCCTGTGACTGCCGGAGGAATCAGGATGTGTGGATAGAGCTGGATTATCATTGGAGCGCCTGCTTTAGGCCCACAATTCTAGACGGAAGCTTCAATGATAATCCAAATTTCTCCTTCTTTATACTGTACTGGTGTCCTCTGGCCACCAATATGATTGAAATCTGTCAGCTCAAGGAGCAATAAGTTACTGCTTACATTGTCACGTGGACACTTTGAGGCAAACAAGGGGGTTTTGGTGGTAGTTTGGGCACCTAGTGTCTAAAAAGTTCACTCTTACTGCGCTAGAGGATTAACCAAGGCCAGGTGTGTTTTGGATCGACCATTGAGGCAGTGATCCACTTCAGAAATCAATCACGCCTCTATCTGTGGTAGAAAGCTGAAGCTCTGCGTTTCCACCCCAGATATGCCTCATGCATTGGGGCTTACATGTGTGCAGCAGGCTCTTGGCAAACGGGGATATGGAGATTTACATGACTTCTTTAGAAGGCATAGTAAACCTTGCCCATTGGGCCACATTTATCTGGGCTCGTACTCTTCAAATCTGCTGTACAAGTCCTAAAATAGGTGAAATTCCTGGTCTTTCCTGCACCTGTGTACTAGAAAAGTGCCAAATAGATGCAGTTTGTAGTGAAACATTACATTTAACCCCCCTCCTCCACTGACAACGCACAAGCTCTCTTCTGACACTACACACACACCCCTCCGCCACTCTCAACATCCAGTATTCCCCTTCCCCCCACGATCAATGCACACACCCTTAATCATTGACAATATACAAGCTCCCCCTTTCTCCTCCCCCATCGACTACATCCAAGTGGTCCCTCACTGATAACTCATCCTGCTCCCACACTGACAATATCCAAGTTCCCCCACTGAAAACACAGAAGTTCTTTGGGTTCTTTGGTGTTGGCCAATGATTGACTGTTTCAGACCACAGGACCTCATGTCATGTTTTATTCTCTGCATTGAGGAGGTCACTCATTGGCTGAAATTTTCCCTAAACCCCCCTTACCCCTTACAGCCAGGTTAATGCAGGAATCGGGAGCAGAATGTTTTGTCATTTTTCCCACCCCATGTCCTATTAATGTTATTACATGTGTACCTGACCTGCAGCCTGTATTTAGTGATCGCTGCTGACAATGTAGATAAATGGGCAATCCCAAGTGTTGAACCTTGACCCTTGCGAGTACATGGTAGGTGTAAGAGTAAGGGGTAGACATAAAATAAATAAAAAAATAAACATAACTTAGTTCTTTTCTCCCCTGTAAATTTCACCCTTATTGGTAAACGAAATTGTTTATTAGCAAACTAATTTTTTGAAGTCTGTTACAATAAGCAGACGAGTAAATAATAAAAAGCAATGACGTTTTGTTCCAATAAAGTGAGTACAAAGTCCTGGGCAAACCTTTGATCACTTTTACTAAGGAAATCCCCAGACAATCCAAGTTATCCTGTTCTCTTGTGTTCGAAACTTCGATTTGATTCTTCTTGCCGTTTTTTTTAAAGGGAAGCTGTCACCAAGGACCTCATTTCCACTAAAGATAGATTGTAAAAGCCCATGACACCTGCAGTGCAGAAAATGGCTCTCTGCCTTTTCTAAGCATTTGCACTACAATATAATTGTGTGTTATAACTTACTCTTGCATCCTGACAAAATCCTGGGGTAGTCACAGGGGCTGGGCTTTGGTTTGGATGCATTTCAAAAAACAACTTGTCTAAGCTGCAGGCTGCCTCCAGCTTTGTGCTCCTGTATAGCTCCTCCTCCCTCCCCCACCGATGTCATCTCACCAGGCTGTGACCTCTGAGAAGGAGCAGTAGGAGGAGCTGTGCAGGAGCAAAAAGGTGGGGGCCAAGCTCTGAGGAGTGAGTAACACAGAAAAGCAACATGTTGTGTTTTGAAATGCATCCAAACCAAAGTCCAGCCCCTGTGACTACCCCATGATTTTGTCAGGGTGCAAGGTAAGTTCTTACACACAATTATATTGTAATGCAAATGCTTAGAAAAGGCAGAAAGGCATAGTTGCACTGCAGGTGTGATAAGCTTCTGCAACCTGTCTTTAGTGAAAATGAGGTCCCTGGTGACAGGTTCCCTTTAAGAGATTTGTATCAAACACTACGAATCAGGATCCTTGACGTCAGCGGAATTATCTGCTCAAACTTGCATTGCGCACATGAAACACTTTTGATACGTCTGTCTCCAGCTTTTTTTTTTTCTCCAAATAGTCTTTAAATAGCTTGGATGGTTGACATTTACATAGCTGGATGTTGATATTCCAAAAAAAATGACATGTGGCTTTAATTTACACCCTGTGGATAACCCATATCCTTAGAACAGCGGGATCACTCACAAATGGTTTTTAAATCACCGCTTGTGGATTTCTATGTTACTGTACGGAGCAAGAGAGGAGCGGAGGATAGGAAGCACCTGGGTGCACGGCACTATCATCCCAACATAAACTGAATTTACACACAACTAACTGTATTAAAGGTTAGATCAGCTTCACCCGAGCAACAGATCAAGATGCATCGCTGGCTAAATATTATGTTATGTCTAGTTCTAATCATAAAGATTCCTGTTTTGTGGCTTTGTAGTGAAAAGGGGCCAATTTTGCATAGTTGACCAGTGGTATAACGGAAACATAATAAGTAACCATAGGACCCATTGCAAACGCCTTCATTTCCTACTCAGGGATTTACACCCAATGACGTAATTGTGAAGGACTCCCCAAATGTTTCTTCACTGTAAAGAACTAGGACATTTTCTCATTATATATAGTTTCTTACATGTAAATGCAAAGAAGTCATCAGTCACTGGTGGAAAGGGAGGAGCTTACCTCGTGAATATAGCAGGCTTCAAACTGTGAGTCCGCTGTATTCTTTGTTTTATGTTATTTACCAGAGTAAACTGATAGGACCATAGATGTGTCACCTTTATATGCTGCTCATAAGTAAGACATTACACAGTGGTCACAGATCTACTTCAAAATACAAGTACGAGTATAGGGGCACATTAACTAAGGGTTTTTTGTGACAGTTTTCTGATAGACTTTGTGTGTTCTTTCAGGTGCAAACTGCTTGCACAGGTACTTAAGAAGTGTCTACTAGCAAGCGACACAAATTAAGGGGTGTTCCGGTGCTCAATCGGACCATGTGCCGGATCGGTGTCGGTCGCACACCCTATGTAAAGTTGCACCACAAAAAAGTGGTCATGATCTCTGGTGCACGCTCTTAATGAATTGGTCGCACCGAGCATTATACACGGGCAGAGCACTTTTAGTGAAGTTTCCCACATTATTAGTAAATGAGCCCCCATAGTGAATGTTAACTTTACATTAAAGGAAATCTGTCTTCAAAATCCATCATGATAAACCAGGGACACTTACTCATAGATCCAAGCACCGGGACTGTGGTAATCGTCTTGTATGTGTTATCCATGGCTTCCTTCCTTCTACAATCAACTTTTAAAATTATGCTAAAGAGCCAGAAGGGCAGTAACTTTACAGGCTGGTACAGTGTCGCTTTCTCAGCAATTGCCCCTCTCTTTGCCTGCTGTAATATTACATAAAGGAAGGGGGAAGTGGCCCTACACTTAACCAGTCTCTCGGAGTTCCCGAAAGTGCCGCGATTCAATGAGATTGTGCGCCCGATTTCCTGCATGTGTCGCTTCCCCGCTCAGGTTCGCCAGAGTTCACCTTCTTCTTCCCGGTGCATGTAAGTGCGACACAATTTTAAAGTTAAATCCCGCGCTTAGTCCGAATCAGTCGAATCGTCCGACGGCCCGCCGCCCGATTTGTGTTGCATGAAAGCCGGCGCCAAAATCCGATCGCATGTGCCAAAATCCCCTTCTAAATACCTGCCTCAGCGGTGAGATCCCTGAAAACGTCAGAAAACCTGACGGAAATGTGATCTGCGGATCCTTAGTAAATAAGCCCCAATGTAACAGTTACAGCACACTCCCCAGGGCACTTCTGGCTGGATGGTGAAACAGCGTTACAGCCCATGAAGCTGCAGTATTGAGTGGCTTTTGTAATACCCCACAGAGCCCTTTTGTCTTATTAGCATAATTTTAATACTTAATGTAGAAGGAAGGAGGCCATGGATAGCAAATATAAGAAGATTACCACAGTGATCTATGGGTACTAAATATTCTTTGTCAAGCCTTGACATAGTCTTGATAGTTTTAGGATGACCCCCAGGCCTTTTATGTTGGGATCCAGTAATATTTAACTGATTAGTATCTAAAGTAATGGATTACAGTAATTTTTCAACAACTTTTCAGTTTATAAGAACTTTAGTCTAGGTATTGGGGGTCTAGGTGTTGATACCCCCACCTGTTGCTAAATTAAAGAGGCAGCAGTGTTCGGTTTATTGATGTGACCCTTCGGCTTTAGTTATCTGTGTGCAACTTTCATTGGTGTATGAGCTACACTAATAGGTGAAGCTTTCTGCACTTAAAGGGATACAAGAACACTGTACAATCTCCCTCGGCTATATGACCATCTGTGGTCACTCTATAGGTCCATACTGCATTGGAAGTTGTACAGTCACGTCGTACAGTACTGACCAGTTCTTCTCTATGGCTTCATTCTCCGCAGGACACTGTTCCTTGAAATTACACATTAAAAGCCGTCACATAACATTTATTATTTTGATAGTCTTGAAATGTTTCCATTCCCGCAGCGAAGCCTTTGATCCTCTCTTAATAGAACTTTGGAAGTTCCTTCAGTTGTGACATAGTAGCCACAATAAAGTTAGAAAGTATTTTTGTTATTAGAACTGCCATGTGCTTTACGTTTAGAACCTGTTTGTGGAGATCAATGACTGTAAGGTCGGGTTCATATGAATTTATAAAAAAATATTATTAAAACAAAACAACTTTATTCGTGTATTAGGCCCATTTATTTCTTTGATCTTTGTTTCCAAACTGCTCCTAGCTCCTCTCTTATGAAGGCTGCTACAGCTCTTACTCAGAGCATAGGGGGGGGGGGGCGGTTTGCTGTGTTCAATGAAGAGATCTAACATACCAGTGCTCCACAGTGAACCAAGTCCAGATACAATCCTGGAATATACCCACCGTATATACTCGTGTATAAGCTGAGTTTTTCAAATGTGCTGAAAAACCTCACCTTGGGTTATACACAAGTCAATAAAAAAAATAAACTTACATACTCACCCTCCGGCGGCCCCGATGCTCAGCTCCCTTATGTCGGCGCGGTTCCTCTTCTGTCTTCCCCGCGGCTCCTCTTCCCCGGCAGAGAGGCGGCCATGTCATCTGTTGGCTGGTGCATACTATGACGTCATCAGCGGCCGCATCATAGTATGAGCCATGGAGGGTAAGTAGTTTATTTTTTTGGAGTCTTGGATGGGCTGAATGTATACTACTAGGAGCTGGGTGGGCTGTATACTATTGGGAGCTAGCTGTATACTACTGCGAGCAGGCTGGGCAGGCTGTATACTACAGGGGGCAGGCTGGCTGTATACTACAGGGGGTAAGCTGGTCTGGCTGTATACTACAGGGGGCAGGCTGGGCTGGCTGTATACTACAGGGGGCAGGCTGGGCTGGCTGTATACTACAGGGGGCAGGCTGACTATACTACAGGGGGCAGGCTGGGCAGGCTGTATACTGCAAGGGGCAGGCTGTATACTACAGGGGGCAGGCTGGCTGTATACTACTGAGGGCAGGCTGGGCAGGCTGTATGCTACAGGGGGCAGGCTGGCTGTATACTACAGGGGGCAGGCTGGCTGTATACTATAGGGGGCAGGCTGTATACTACAGGGGGCAGGCTGGGCTGGCTGTATACTACAGAGGGCAGGATGGGCTGGCTTATACTACAGGGGGCAGGCTGACTGTATACTACATGCGGGGCAGGCTGGGCTGGCTGTATACCACAGGGGGCAGGCTGGCTATATACTACAGGGGGCAGGCTGGGCTGGCTGTATACTACAGGGGGCAGGTTGGCTGTATACTACAGGGGGAAGGCTGGCTGTATACTACTGGGAGCTGGCTTGGCTATATACTACTGGGGGCTTGCTGGCTATATACCAGGGGGGGGGGCTGTGACCAATGCATTTCCCACCCTTGGCCTATACTCGAGTCAATAGGTTTTCCCAGTTTTTGGTGGTAGAATTATAGGCCTTGGCTTATACTTGGGTCGGCTTATACTCGAGTATATTCATTATGTTTTTTACAGCCCTGCTGCTACTAACAACACAAAGATATGGTTGTACAAATACTCCAGGATCAATACATAATACTGTCTGCAGCTTTGTGTGGTCAAACCCACCGGTAGACTCCCTTTAAATAAGGACTTAAAGGTTTTTTTAGTAAATATATTCTTTGCAGAAACTTTTTGGAGGAATTTTACAGGGAAAAAATGGAAGGTGGGTAACATACAGTAAGATACAGTAAGAGGTTAGAACAGAGAAGATGCAACCGGATGCAAATGTTATATTTGCAGAATGTGTCATCCAATGAAAATCAACCAAACATTGATAAAAATAGAACAAAGTTATAATGATGTTTCCAATATGAGTCAGCAAATTGAAAAAAGGTGAAATGGCAAGTACATTGTATTAGTTATAAGTCGCCTTTATTGTCCTTAAAATGCCAACATCACAGGCTTTTTGTATGGGAAAGCAGAGGCAGAGGACTCATAAGCCTTAATATCTGTAGGAAGGGATAGAAGGACCCACAGGCTTTTCTATTTGTGGGTGAAGGTAGAAAGATTCACAGTTTTTTCTATTTGTGGTTAGGGCAAAGGGACTCTCAGGCTTTTCTATTTGTGGGTGGGTCAGAACGACTCACAGGCTTTTGTATTTGTGGGCGGGGATAGAAAGACTTACAGGCTTTTTCTATTTGTGGGTGAAGGTAGAAGGATTTATCGATTTTTTTTTTCTATTTCTGGATGAAGCAGAAGGACACACAGGTTTTTCTATTTGTGAGTGGGAATAGAAGGACTCACAGGCTTTTGTATTTGTGGGTTGGGCAGAAGGACTCACAGGCTTTGGTATTTTTATGGGTGAAGGCAGAAGGATTTATAGATTTTTTCTATTTCTGGGCGAGGCAGAAGGACTCACAGGTTGTTCTATTTGTGGGTGGGTATAGAAGGACTCTCAGGCTTTTCTATTTGTGGGTGGGGCAGAAGAACTCTCAGGCTTTTCTGTTTGTGGGTGGGGCAGAATGACTCTCAGGCTTTCTATTTATGGGTGGGGGGTAGAACATGATTCCCTATTTTATAGGAGTGACTTGCATGACTTTCTCTTTGTGTCAATAGTGAATGCATGACTCTAAAGCGTTATTTTTCAACTTTTGCCTAAATTTGGTGGAAAATTTGTCATTAACTTTCCAATTTTAAAGAAACTAAATTATATATCTCCATACTTAGTATCTCCCTCTTACAATGCATTTCCTCTATTACTATTTGCTATCCCCGTCTATCCTGCGTCCTGACATCACTTATTGGAGGTAACATCTCCTGCTTCTAAGAAACCCTCTGCATGGAGAAATTAACATCAGAGATATGCTGCGTGCAAGACATTTTCTAGCTGTCAATATTAATAAAATATATGATATGCACTTAAACCAAAATGATAAATATTAATACAATCCTCCCCAGAGCGTCAGGACGCTTCCTGTGGGCTGGAATACTAAGGATTGTGGAGCGCTAAACCTTTTTAGAGTCCTATTGAATATGGAGAAGACGTCTGTGTATCCGGCTACATCCTATTTTTAAACAATAAAATAATTTCTTTGCTTTATGGTCTTTTGCTTATCAGTGAACTGTTATCTTTTTAAGTATAAAGACCTGGGGGCGAATGTGTTTTTCCGTATAGACAAAAAGTAAAGCAATGTAGAAAGAAACAGGCAGGAAACAAACATAAACCAATGGACTCCTTATAGAGGGGAAACATTCTGTGTGTTAATTTTGGGACTGGCAATGAATAACCAGTTGACAGCTTGGAGGGCAGGGCTGCCCGGATGGCAGCGGCGGCTCTCAGACACATAGTAAGGTGACATGGAGGTCGCATGGGCTGGAGGAACGGGCTGCAGTTTGTGCGAGTGATGGTTTATCTAATCAAAATTGATTGTTTTATTCTGATGCTATAAGTGAATGTGAATATTTGAATGATTTTTCCTTTTATTTTGTAAACATATGTCTTTCACTTATTGTTTATGACCATTGAGACTCTTCCTATATAATGTTCAATATAGCTACATTTATATCTTGTTTTTCTCCTCTGTTGTAAGGATACGTAGTGCGGATTCCCAACATATCCATACAAGTGAGGGTTAGGATATATCCAACTGTTTGCACATACAGTGGGATATATTTTGTCTTGTTCCTCCTCCCTGAAAGCAGGATCAGGAGTTAACATGCTGCTGCTACCCATATTCTGGTGATACTGCCTTTATATGGTCCGTGCTGTCACAAGGGATCTTCCTCAGCATATGTTCAGCAGAGGCTGGGGAAGGATGCCATACAGTTGCAACTGTACTCCATAGGCTGTAATGGCCTCTACTGAGCATATATGTCACGCAACAGCAGGATGGAAAATTTTGTGTGTTGTGTCTCCTGCAGGATGGGATGTATACTGTGCAGGCAAAGTATGTTCAGTGTATATGCTGGGAGATTTCCTAGAGCTTAACTAGATAACTGCTGCGTGTCAAGTCAATAGTTTGGAATGAGGTGAGACCAAAAAAAAATGTATTTCAGCACTTTGGATTTAAAATTTTTGGATCATTTGTTAAATGAAGAGATTTCTGGTCACTATTAAACTCCATCCCTATGACAAAAAATAAATATACTATAAGTGCATAATACAGCTATGACCTTTAAAGGAAACATACCATGAAAAATCTACCATCAGAAGTAAATCTGATGGTAGATTCCTTATACCTGCCTCTACCCTAATCTGCAATGTACTAATCCTTGCTGGACCTAACTTGTAAAAAAACTGCTGCATTCACACTGCCGTTGCCTGCCAACATGTCCTATCTTTTCACGGCGTACGGAGCGGTACGGTGCCGCACGTCGGCCGTATATACGTCCCCCATGCGGCAGTGTGAATGTAGCCTTAGTAATATGTAAATCACCTGCAGAGCCTACTGGGGCCTAGCCTGGCCGGGCACTGGGGGCTAAGGCTACTCCACGCCCAGTAGCCTCTGCAGTTCATTTACATATTACTTATGTAAAGTTAGGTTCCATGATTTTTATATTACAGATTAGGGCATAGGCAGGACCCCCAACATCTTCCATCAGGACACAATTTGAGGGGCCACCATACTCAAAATTTATCGCTTGGTATTGAGCTGAAATTGGGGTCAAATTGGGGTACATTATAAATCTGTAAGGAAAAAACTATTGCATCTAGGTTATAATAATACATGTATGTCTCTGTATTACATCCTGCTGCTGATTCTGTTGCCATAGGACCACTTGCTGTGTGCACAGGGCATGAGATTTAGGCAATTACTAACCAAAAATATTAAACCATTAAATGGGAAAGTTTACTCTGCTTCCTGTAACATTTTTATTGTTGAAAATAAAGTAGAACATAATGAATATCCATGCCATGATTCATGAACTTGTCCTATAGTTTGTCCTTTAACATTTTTTGGAGAGGAGAGGAGGCGAGCGATGGCAGTTTTTAGCTGTCAAGGAGCAGACAAGGTGCGGAATAATGAGTTATGGATCCAACTTTTCTCCTTCCTCGCAAAGTCACCAATATTGAAACAACTCAAAGCAAGTCTGAACCGACAAGGACGGGAGGAGATTACATAAGAAATCCTCTGGTGCAGCTTCACTAGAGTAGGAGAACGTGTGAAAAATGGTATGACCTTAACCCAACCAGGAATGTCATTTTTAGCTTGGGACTGGTTCCAATAGCCTATGATGATTTTAAAATTGCCTTTGTTAGCATTCTGAATCATTTTAGTACTGTATAAAATTTTATTTCACATTACCTCTCTCCCTGCCAGCAGCAAGTGGTGTTTACTGCAGGGAGCTGACTCCCGTCGTTCACACCAAAGAGCCTGCTCTTGGTGGCAGCCCGTTAGCAAACAACCCATCACTAGCTCCCAAGTGCTGCTGGCAGGGAGCCAGGTAAGGTGAAGTGAAGTTTTAGTCGTTTGCAAAATCAACATAGCATAGGCAATTGGGACCTGTCCCTGGTTAACATTCCTAGTGATAACATTAACATTCCTGGTGACAGGTTCACTTTAAATGGAGTCTACCAGCAGTTGTGACCATACAAATCTACAGAAAGTGTTAAGTATTGTCCCTGGAGATCTGTGTAATCATACCTTTGTGAGTGTTGTTAGTAGAAGCAGCAGGGCTGTAAAAAAATATGTTACTGTTCCAGGATTGTTCTTTGATCTTCTTCCCAGATCCTCCCCTCTGCTGTCATATGTAACCAGAAGCCTGCAAATGCTCTTACTCAGAGCAGAAGGGCTGTTCTGTGTTTATTAAATAGATATCACATACATGTCAATTATCTATATTGTTGATATACTGTATTGATGGATATATACCTATCACTGTACGTGTTCGTAGAATAACACACTGTGGTCGGCTGTCTCGTCATTTTGTTCAAGTTTATTGTTGTTATAAAAAACTTAAAAATGCATAAATAAAAAAAAAAAAAAAAGAGATATCACATACCAGTACATCAGAGAGCTCAAAGTCCTACAGTCCTGGAATATAAATGCATTGTTCACAGTCCTGCTGCTACTAGCAACACACAAAAAGAAATAGTTACACAGATCTTCAGGGCTAACTCCTAACACTGGCTGCAGCCTTGCATGGTCAAAACGGGTGGTAGACTCCCCCTAAAAGTATGGAGTGTAGGAAAAGAAATCGGATAGGACATCTTGGATTTTGTGGAGATATAGTTAAACAACACTGGGGCAGATTTACTTACCTGGTCCCGCGGTGTTTTGTCCGATGAGGATTCGTGTCCGGCGCGATTCACTAAGATGCGCCCGGGTTCCTCCATGTGTCACTGCTGCTCCGAGGTCCGCCGGAGTTCACCTTCTTCTTCCCGATGCACATGAGTGCTGATCTTGCGACACAATTCCTTTTTTAAATTCCGCGGTTTGTCCGAATCCGTTGGGTTGTCCGACGGCCACGCCCCCCCGATGTCTGTCACATTTAAGCTGGCACCGATGCGACACAATCCGATCGCTTGCGCCGAAAACCTGGGGCAATTCGGCACGAAACGAAAATAATCGCGAAACCCGACGAAAGTGCGGCGTTCGGACCCTTAGTAAATGCGCCCCACTGTGTTTTTAGGGTTGGTTCAGCATGGAGCTCTAAGAAAGGCGACATGATCTGACAGATGAAATTTAGTTTCTTTCAAGAGGTTTCATTTTGAGATCTGCTGCATATAAAAATATACAATAAGATTTGAAGATTTACATATTTTGACATTGAGACCCGAGCACTGGTTGGTCCCATTCACATTTTCCATATACAGGCGGTCCCCTACTTAAGAACCCTCAACTTACATACGACCCCTAGTTACAAACAGACCTCTGGATGTTGGTAATTTATTGTACTTTAGTCCTAGGCTACAATAGACAGCTATAACAGTTATCACAGGCGTCTGTAATGAAGCTTTATCATTAATCCTGATTCTTATGACAACCCAACATTTTTAAAATCCAATTGTCACAGAGACCAAAAAAGTTCTGTCTGGGATTACAATGATAAAATATACAGTTTCGACTTACATACAAATTCAACTTAAGAACAAACCTACAGACCCTATCTTGTATGTAACCCGGGGACTGCCTGTAATTCAATGGCCTATCAGGACGCTGGTTATCCAGACTACCCAGCGCTTCCATATTCTACAAGTCCACAATTCCCAATATACATCACCAGGAAGATGGTTTAACTATTTATGAGGTTTCCATTAATATTAATTCTCATATTTAAACACAGTTGGCTGGAGTCAGTTGCTTCACCTCTTGCTAATCCCATTTTCTGATTGCTGGGAGCAAAACTTTATCATATTTCTATCATATTCTAATCAGCACAGAGGATTTCAGACAATAAGGGTCCTTCCATTGTAGTTTAGGGCTCCACAGTCATTTATCCTTAGTATTTAAGGACTTACCTCTACAAGGTTGATCTAATTGGAAGGGTCTGTGACATGAAAATGATGTCATTTTATTAGAGAAATGGTTCAAATAATGGAAACTACAGTTCAGTGTTTTCTCATGTAAAATAATGGAGTTTGGGGACTGGTATCTGACAGCTTCAGTATGAGTCAGCAGGGAAAGCAGCCGTATCATTGTTCATATAGATACTAGAGGCCTACTCAACAAGAGGACAAAGATAAAATGAAACAGGCAACAAAAATAGTGGAGTGTTAAATCATGCAATTTATGAGAAAAGATTGAGATATCATCATATATAACCCTATAAAGATGCAGACAGCGTTAGGTATTGTCCCTCAAGAACTAATCATAGGTATTCATAACTTTGTGTGTTGTTGTAAATGAATTTGTATTCCAGGATTGTAGCTGGACTTGGAGTACTGGTATGTAAGACCTCTACACTGAACACACCACAGTCATTCCTCTCTCTCTCAAGAGCAGTAAACTGCTTCTGGTTAGATATTACAGCAAAGGGGAGGGGCTGCGGGGCAGTTTGATTGGAGAAATGAAACAACACAGCAGTGTGGTGTTAAAATACCAGCTACAACCCTGGAATATAAATGGATTGTTCACAATTCTCCTGATATTACACACAAAAAGGTACAGATACACAGACCTCCAGGGACAGTACCTTAAACAGTTTGCAGGGTTGCATAAATTCTGGATGACTAATGTAAAAGGCCACTTACTTTTTAAAATACTTTATGCAATTCAAACTTTCTCAATATCTGTAATATATTTTATTCTACATTTTTCTCTTACACTGGCTTTTATCGCGTTCCCTTCTTCCCTCCTAATCATAGACAGTAAAGAGCCTTATTAGCATATTGCCTACTGAAACTTCCCTGAGACTATGCTAATTAGGCTTTCTACTGTCAGATGGGTGTTCCAGGGTCGGCTCCACCCATCAGATTGTAGTCACTTTGATTTAAAGGAAATTTACCACCCGGATGAAGGATTGTAAACCAAGTACCCTAACATACTGGTATGTGCCCGCTCTGTCGGGTTTTTCTTTTCTTGAAGCTTCTTATACCCTTATTTTTAAGAAATAAAGGTTTTTAAAAATTATTCAAATAAGGCTCAGTGGCCCCAGGTCCCATTGACATTTAAAGAGCCTGTAGCCCCTTAGACTCATTTCCACAATGTTTAAAAGCTTTTTTCTAAAAACCAGGTCCTATGAAGCTAAAATAAGAGCAGATCCTGCTAGAGTTGGCACACACCAGTATGTCAGTGTGCTTGGTTTACAGTACTTCATCCTGGTGGTAATTGTCCTTTAAACAGCGGGGACCAGAGAAAAAAAATTTAACTATGTCAGAATCAGTAGAACAATGCCTAGGGTGCAATGCGATGGGGCAAATGATGATAGGTCTTCTTTTGGAACTCACATTTTGTATGAAACCAGATCTACAAAAAAAAAAAAATCTGTGCAATTCACAGAATAACCACTGGGTGGCCGCACATAGACATTGGTTATTACTATATGACATAATTTTGCAGAATAATATATTTTTAAAAAGCTGATACATGTTATTTACATATAATAGAATGTGAGGGTTATAATGTATCGGCTACAAAGTGCACACCGCTGCCCCCTAGCTATGGACTGTGTTGTTGTACACAGCCACATCCATGCCATGCTTTACTCTATTAATCAAGCCTGTGATTAAGGAGGATCCTAATTGGACAATGTGTCATATAAATACTGCAGGAGCATCTGGGATTAATGTGCAGCGCCCCGCCGGCTGGTAATTTATTGTGACACCAGGGTAATTTATATTGGAGCCTCATTGCAACCATTTATTCAGCAAATCTTGGTTTATCACATATTCTCCTGCACTGCGGATAGCGCCAGGTTGGAATTGTGTGAAATATATTAGTGGTCGATGGCAAGGTTATAAATTGAATCAGCAGACATCAGGTAATTAGCCAGCACCCCGGGTACAGAGCCGTATATTTTAGCAGCAGAAAACATCTGCCATACTGTAGGATCACACACCGTGAATTCTAATGAATGCTCCAATACTCTGAAGGCTCGTCCTATGGTGGGCTGAAATTTTAAGAAAAATGTCCAAACTATACACTATGCATACACATTACACTGTATCTTTAAAGGGGTTGTCCAATTGGAGACACTTGAGTGTCAAAGCACTGGAGAACAAGGGAATTGGGAGTCCCCCCAAATTGTTCCTATAAATAAAGCATGGAAGTGCATGGGTGACCGACACCATAATAAATTCATTGAGGATAATTATACATATAAGTAAGTGGAGCACTGGTCCCCTGTAGGCTATTCTATCACAGGGAGGACCTTAAAGGGAATCCGTCACCATGATTTTCCTACCTGAACCAACCGCTATATTATGTAAGGCTATGCCCACACATGCCACCATGCTTGTGGCTTTATTGCCTAGCTGCTCTTTCCATGCCCAAACTTCACTTTAAAAATATGCAAATTAGGCTGAAGTGCTTCAGCAGAGCACCTCAGGGCACTGGCTATGCACCTCGCTGGACCCAGGAGTGATGTATCTGAAGATGGAAGGATGATCCCAGATCATTTAGGGTTTCCAGGGGATGTACACCAGCAATCTGACACCTATTCCTTCATGCCCTTAGAATCATTGGTGGGAAAACCCCTTTAATAACTATATCATATTGGTGAGGGTCCTACTGCCACCACCGCCGATTAGGTCGGTGGTTGCAGGATTTTTTTTTAGATGATCTGGTGCCTTTTTTCTACAACACTACCTTAGAGGATGTGATGAGCCCTTGTTTTGCCCGTTTCAAGCCCTTTTATGTGAATTATGTTTACAGCATGCACTTTACACATCTGTTTTTTATGCCCATGGTACATGTAACATTAATTAGGAAGTGCCCTCTATTAGTTCTCCATTTTTTTGGGTACCTCCTGGATGTTTTGGGAGAGTTGATAGATAGATGGATTATGATAGAGGCAGTGGGGCATATTTATCATATGCTGGCGTTGCATTTCGCAGGCGTATACATCAAGAGCCGGAAGCCTCTTCATGTATTGGGGCAGCCGGCTGCGCAGCGTTTATTCACATATGAAAAGTCGCCAGACGCAGCAAGTACGCGGGGTATTACTGGCCCACTCCCGGCTGCGCCCCCCCTTCAGGCCCCTTCATCCCCCACTGGCGTGAAGGTGGCGGATTGGGCCAAATAATCGCAAGTGCTAGCAATAAGATACATAGGCAGGCAGGGTGTGTATAGGCAGGGTGCAGCGTGTCACGCCCCGGCCCGCCACATTTACTTTAGTAGGAAAGATTATAGTAGCAAACTACGCCAGTTCCAACCAGGTCTCCAGAAGGAACTGGCGGAGTTAATTCTCATATCCACTAAGATCCCAAAGCCTCTTAGCGAATACAAGCGCTGGACCACTAGCAAGGGCAATTTACAGGTCGGCGCTCTAAACATCAGAATTCCCCCCATTGTTCTTTATTCTCTGAGGACTGCAGATACAGTATCACAGTGCGTTATCCAAATGACAAATTCAGCTCTACTAAATCAGACAAACCCGGCACTGCTACATTATGAAAAATGAGTGAAGGGTATTGCGGCTTTTAGTTGCATGACCTCTCTAACAGTCCTACACAATGGAATCAGTGAGATGCCACCTTTTATTTCTTTCCAACATGCCCGTGTCCCTGTGCCTCGCCATTGTCCGTGTGTCACACCACATCAATGCGCCATTTGTCTGGTGTGGCCGCCAGGGCTTCAAAGCCTCCTGGAAGGGTAATTCACTTCTTGCCAGTTTTTAAGCCAGGCATCCAGGGAATGTGAGAAGCTAATTGTAGACCGCGCTATAGTCATAGACCATCTGTTCAGAATCACGGATTGAACTGTGAAGTGTAGGCGCATCCTATCCGGAAAAGATATCCTCTAATGTCCGTGACAATGTCATTCATGCGACTGGCGGAAAGGTATGTGCAGGGAGCAAGATTATTGTATCTAAGGTTAATACTCATAGGCAATTTAAAGAAGTAGAACAGACAGATGTAGCTGAGCTGACATTGTAAAATGTTATAAAATATCAACATTCTACTTCATATGTGTCATTGCGTGGAAGATGGAAGCTGCGTCACTTTGAGACTTCATTTGGCCAAGGTTTTAGTACCCACAATACAGAAGTTTTTTTGTCATCATATTTGATAGACCTTATTGGGACAGTTTTAAAGGGGTTGTCAAAATCAATGACATTGATGTCATCAAAAATAATTAACTTACTTATTCAGTTCCCCCAGTAACCACTGCAGCTCTGTCAGAGAAGTAGTGACCTGCCCTCGGGCAGTGCGGCTCTATGCCAAAAGTCCCAGCGCAGCAGTGGGTTACCTGGCGGACCTGTGCAGGTTCTGTAATGTAGACACAAATTACTCTATTCCAGGAGCAACGTGACGGACCAATTACGTTGGTTCTGTTTTACGTTGGTTCTGTCCAATCACGTTGGTTCTGTTTCTCCCCTTCATCAATAGTTACTTCAGATTAGAAATAATAGCATCAATATGAAGGGTCTTTTTGTGTTCATTGTGTGATGGATCCAGCAGTGATAGAGGGTTTCCCTGATAACAAAAAGCAAGTAGCCATTTTGAACTGTTCCCCTACTAGTCATTTATAACAGGGCCTCCAGTAGCCAAAAAAAGTAGACTCACATCTTCCACTGAAGGCATCCTCCCGGCAAACAGTAGACACATTTTCTCCATCTCACAGGGACAGGCTGTGAGACGGTGCAGCCAATCCTCCGTGCGCTATAGAGGAGGATCTGGATGGCAGATCCCATCCCCCAGTGCACCCGACAAATATGACATCCTCGCGTTGCCTGCACTAGTGAATGGCAGCACATACAGGAGAAATTAATTAATCAAGAAAGAAGTAATTGGTCTCCGGTCCCCCATTCTGGACAGGCCCCTGACTGGAGTCCAGCTATTCCCTCTAATGGCGGCCCTGGTGACATCCATATCATTTGCAGATGTTTCTTCATTATGGAGATATCTGTGTTTTTAGATGGTGCATATGAATCCCAAGGGAGATGATAAAATAAAGGGGTACTTTGACCCCCGAAAAGCGTAGCTGCTTCTATTGTACTTGTAACACAATTTCATTATTACTCAGATAATACAAAAAATTACCTGATATCTGGAAAATTTTTCTCCTAGAAAAAGATTGAACTGATGCATTATATGCATTGCCTTAGTGATTTGTATATGTTTTCCTTCCAAAAACATTAGCAGAAAGTCAAGGTAAAGTTTGCTGCTACTAAATATTTAACTCGTTCATTATAATGTCCAGGTTTGCTTTATCTGCATTCCTGGATCAGACTGAATTCTCTTCACTGTTATGGATCCATCGAAGTAACGGGGGACACACAAGTGCTCCATCTAGTGCTCACTCACTCTATGCATTATTTACTATTACACCAATCTAGTTAGTTGTCTGTGGGGTGATTTATCATTGCTTTACCTTGCTTTTTTATTTGCAGTCTCACAAGGGTAATTCCCAGCCCCAGCACATAAAAGCACATTTGTGTTGCCATGTACAAGTCCAGATTTATTATCTGTGACTTTTTAAAAACTGACAAAACCTCACAAAGCCACTCTAGTCCCCGCTTCTGGGAAGCATAAAAAACTTGCTGTGCCTAAAACTGTGACTAATAAAGCCAAATTTATCAAATTAAAAAAAACCCCACAATAATAAGACAGGCAGCGGTGGAGTAAGAACAGTCTAAGGCCTCATGCAGATGAATGTAAAGGGGACCCCAATAGACATCTATGACACCCGGTCACGGTGCTGTGAGCTCATGTTGTTATTTATTTTGCTGTATCGCCTTTCAATGGAGAGGGGAGTAGTGAGGAGCACTCACCCCTCCTCTCTCCTGCACCCGGCTGTAAGCTCACCCAGGTTTGTCTGCATAAGGGGTGTTACAAAAAACTTCCTTAAAGCTTTTAGTCACTATCCACTGGAATAAGGCCCCTTTCGCACTTGCGCTGCAGATCACGTCAGAGTCTGATCAGGGAGCGATCCGGGTTTGGTCAGTGAAAAACGCACATTTTGCATCAGAGTTCAATCAGTTTTCAGTCAGAGTTCGGTGTCATAGTTTTTCACGCACATTTTCAATGCAATTTCCAAGCGTTTTCCACGTGCAGATAATGCGCGTGAAACGGGCTCAGGACTGAGCTCTATCTTTTCTATGGCAATTGATGCGTGCAAAACGCATTGCACTTGCAAGTGTCTCAGAGTGCGATGCGTTTTTGAGATTTCCATAGACTTGTATGGAGCGTTTTTCACGCGTGTGACTTCCAAAAGCAGAGCATGCAGAGATTTAAACACATGTTAAAAAAAACGTGTGTGTGTGTGTGAAAAACGATGCTAGTCTGAAAAAGCCCATTGATTACAATGGGTCAGAGTGCAATGCAAATTCTTCACGTAAAAAAGCACACACAACACACGCTTGTGAAAAACTCAAGTGTGAAAGAGGCCTAAGGGCTGACATGCTGATTAGTGTGGAACTCAATGGTACAAAGGACCCACTGTTCTCGTGGTCCATTCTGGTCACACCACTGAAACCCCCACTGATCAGCAAGTTAGCCTTCATGCTGAAAAAATCTCTTCCCCTCCGGTGCACTGGATATATCAAAAAGGATCCTGATATCTCCGGCTGTGCTGGCATATAATTCTGTTCCAGATCCTGCCTGGTTTAGAATTGCTCAGTAACCTGTGCCACAAGCTATAGCTGTGGATATCAACAGCCCAGCCCGACTCACCCCACCACCCAGTGCGGTCCGCTTCACTTGCCATGGAGGTGGCATGGATGATGGGAAAATTGCAATTCTTAGCATTTTGCAAGGAGCTGTAATTATTTCAAGGCTTGTTTGCCAGAAAACTCCCTAATGAACCCTTTGCAATCCCCATTGAGGCGCTATTACGGAGGATCTACACTGCTAATTTTTTCCCTTAAATATCTATGAATTTAGTAAAATGTAATCAATGTCATTGGAAGTAATTACTCTCCGCGGCCTGTGACTACATTATTGCCATTTTTATTGCTGTCATTTTAATCAAATGTTAATTTTTCACACATTTAAGCTCCAGCCAAGTATTTCTTCTCTAGAGCCGAGTTAATGGTGCATCGATGAAGTATTGGCCCATTGGCAAGCATTACCGAGCATTTAGAGTTACCGAGATGTTACTGCCCTCACCGATCGCATTTATATCTCCTACCTAAAGTGCACTTATATACAGGATTTTTATATACAGGCGACTTATGGACCACCCATTAATGTTGTGACAGGAACCCTTATATAAGGAACCCACACTGGATCACTGGACTTCAGGCTCAGAGACAACTTTATTTCATGCTTCTCCTTGGTCTGCCCCAACTGCCCCAAACCATACCCTGCTCAGTACCTCACTGCTGCTGGGCACAACATGCAACAGCAGACATGTCAGCAGAACAGATATAACAACAACACTGACCCCCATTTACAGACAGACCTTTCCGCCAGTTGTGTCCTCTGGTGAAGCTGTCTGGATGCTGGTAATTTATTGAACTTTGACCTCAGGCTGCAGTGCTCAACATAGGAGTTATGTAAGGTGTCCACAATGAAACTTTATTGATAATCCTTGTTCCCAAGGAGCAAAACAAATCTAAAAAACCTATTATCACAGGGACAAAAAAAATCTGTTCATATAAATTCAACTTAAAGGGGACACAATGACAGAATTGTTTAAATGACACATTCTCTGATTCAATGTTTTTAACAAAAATACAGGATTTCACAGATATAATACCAACATGTCTCTATCAGTACTGGTGCTTACAATCTGGTTATCCCTAGATATGACCACAAACTCCTGAGTATGGTCGGCAGATTCCTCTGGCATGAATAGCTTGTCATGAACTGGGGGGGTGGCAGAGAGCAATATTGACACAGGCACTTCCTGTCCAGCAGCAACAGCTCTACATACACATGCACTTCCTGGTCAACAGCAGCAGCTATACAGACACAGGCACTTCTTGTTCAGCAGCTGCAGAGGAGACATCAGCAGTTCTATAGATCCGAAGGGAGAGGGTCATAGCGGTGCTGACTGTGTAGCGGAGCTGATTGTATCATTGTGTCTTATAGCCATCACATGACTCTGATCCGTGTCATCACTCTTTTTCTATTTGTCAGATACTAGTAGAATGCTAGTTTTTATTAGAAGCTAAATTAAAGTGTAAATAAACCCTGGACCCTGATAATCTAAGCACATTGTCAGGACACATCATCTCATAACACAGAGGGATGATGAAATGCCTGCTCAGCTAGTGCCCCCCCCCCCCCCACACTGCTGAATGTGTGCTGTAATGTGTGTATATGTGTAGGGTGGGAAATATAAGATAACTTTCCAATATACATCTATTACAAGCACTGCACCACTTACTTGAAATGTTAGTAAAGACCCTGGTTTACCTCATCAGCAAGCCATTCCCGCCTCTCCTAGGGGTTTGCCCATGAAAGAAAATTATCAAATTTAAATCCCCTAGTGATGTTTATGCAATTAAGATCATTTTTAACCCCCACAATTTTACTCAGTTTTATTGCTCTTTTAGCTCCTATATCTCAGTGATGGTCAATGTAAAATCCCAGAGTGTGGGCGGGGAATGTCTAAGCAGACACTCCAGGATTCCTCTGTACTGTGAGATGCTGTGTGCTGACAATGTGCTTAGATTATCAGGGTACAAGGTTTATATACACTTTCATGATGAGATCCATGAGATGCATATTACACACAATGACATTCTTAGCTCTGCTACATCTCTGCTCTCCCACAATACACTGTCAAATCTGATGTGCCTCCCTCCCCCTTCCCCGGATAAAGAACTTATCTGCCTGTAGCTTGTAGGTTTACTCACTCTGAGATGTGTTTGCCAACAGGAAGTCAGTGTGTGAGCTCATCCTGGAATGCAGGGGTGGGGGCCAGAGGCATAGAGCAGAGAGGAGCTCAGCTCTACAGCATCAGACTAGATGGCTGCCAAACCTAAAGTCAGAAAATCCAGGGTCGAAAACCAGGGGCAACTGACATTATGCACTGCTAGAGACAAGTTGGGATAATATCTGTGAAATGCTGTATTTTTGTTAATAACATTGAATTAGAGAATGTGTTATTTTGTTATCCTGAGTATATTTAGGAATCTTGTCTTCGAGGGAATAACCCTTTAAGCTTGTTTTCCTGAATACTATCAAAAGGTCCTGCAACATTGATTGCTCATGCACGGAGATCACATGACCCTCCATCTACGGCCATTTTATGGACAGGAATCTCTGGCCAATCAAGAAAGCGAAGCAGAACTATTAATAGATGTATATTGGTAAATTACCTAATATCCTGCCCCCCCACACTTACACACATTACAAAAACATGAGATAAAGTGGCCAACCCCTTTAACTACAGATATTTTCAAAATCTAATGTAGAATTCTGCCTAGTGCAGGCCTGTGATCGTGGCGTTACATATACTGTGGTTCTTTTCTCTGATGGTTTTGTGTACGTCATGGCTTTGGTCTCCAGTTCCTCCGGTGACTTCTGAGGTACATTGTTTTTGTTGTCCTCTTACACACAGAGCCTCGGGAACAACACGATCATGCGGAAGAGATGAGATTCATCCTGACAGAACAATAATCCTGATAATGGAATCTAGTCACAGGAGATTACGCTGTACACGTTAAGAAGGCAAATGGTCCATGCTCTCAGCCCATCGTATAATGGAGAATTTCTTAGAATCTTTGGACATATTTGTGTGTGGGTCAGAACAAGTTCTAGATTCCCACGTAGCATATTGGGCCAGATTCAGATCCACAAACTAATCGGAAAGATATTCCACTGTACTGACAGTTTCACTCTTTTCTCAAATTAATTTTTATTATAATTATTATTATTACCATATATACTCGAGTATAAGCCTAGTTTTTCAGCACCAAAAAATGTGCTGAAAACACAAACTCGGCTTATACTCGAGTAAAAAATATAGGTTTTACCAGGTTTTTGTGGTAAAATTAGGGGCCTCGGCTTATACTTGGGTCGGCTTATACTCGAGTATATACGGTAACTGATTTTTTTGCTCAAGGGTTAAACAAAATGGGATGAAGAGAGCGCCCATGACAAACACCTCGGCCAATAGGAATCTGTATTATACAAAAATAAATTGTTTTGTATTTTTATGGAAAAAATCTGGCTTATAAACCAAGGTTATGTAGGTTTGTAGTGTTAAGTAGGTTAGTAGCACTGGTGCCGGGGCAGCGTCTTTGTGTTTCTACCTTGTGGACCATTTATTCATTCAAGGTAATTAAAATTTCATCGTCCTGTTCAATAAATGATGTGTTTTTCCTGTCAGATATTTCATGGTTGCTTGAAGAAATATGGCACACAAAGGCTTATGCGTAATAAGGATACACATTCTGCAGGCTTGGCCTCAGATGACCGTTGTGATAAACTATGCAGAACCTTTAATTCCACCGGGCACAGCGGGCGACGTCACCGGGTGCAGCCTGCTGGAAGGAACAAGGGGCGCCTGCATCTGCCCACAGCCCCCAATAAAAAAAAAAAAGTACTAATCTTCTGGTGTTCTCCTCCCCTCCCCCCACCTCCTCTTCTCAGCTCTGTCCGCTCAGCCCATGCGCAAACTATGGCAGGCCAAGCACTATGGGGCTGCCTGTATACTGGGGGGTGGTACTACCTATATGATGTGGGGGGGGGGGGGGCTGCAGTGTGCTGGAACTACATATATACTGGAGGGGTAGCTGTATTGTGCTACAACTACATATATACTGGGGGGGAGGCTGCATTGTGCTTGGGCTAACTATATATTGGGGGAGGTGTCTGCAGTGTGCTGGCTCCCTATATATTGGAGGTGCAGTGTGCTGGATACATATATACAGGGGGCAGTGTGCAGTACAACTGGGAAATTTGTTCTGCTATGTTTCTGTATAAAGCTTGCTTCTAGTACTGTGTTCTTATGTATTGAACTCCATGCTGCTGTATTTATGTGCTAAGCTTTGTTCTGGTGAAGTATAATATTTGTAAATATATTATAATAGTTCATGACAGGCACAATATTATAATTGGAAAGACACTGTACATTTTAAATAAAGGATTCATTTTGGGGGAACACAGACTATAATCCATTAATAAATGCATGTCTCTAATATATTTAATTTGTGGGGGGCTGTTATGATAAAATAGGGTTCATTGTATATATTTTAATAACCTCGGGGCGATAGGGGGCATTTTTTGAAATTTGCCCTGTACAGCAAATTACCTAGAAACTGCCATTAAATATGTATTTTGTATGACATACAAATTAATGTAAATATGAGCTACATTAATACAGGCTCAAGGGTACCAGGCTTCAATAAAACTCTGGAAACTAGTGGACTCCCCACAGGTACAGTACTAGCATAAGGTGTATTTTTAAAGGAAATTTACCACTGGCCTCCGGTAGTTTTTAGGTAATCACACATATATGTCGGCAGGAAAATCTTGATCCAGCATCTTATCTTCAGTAACAATTAAGATTCCCAAATCCAGAGAAAATTGATTTACAAAAATATGCAAATTAAGCTTGGGCGCTCCTGTGAGCGTCATGCAAGCTACTCGCCATAATTTACTTACTCTAAATTGAGCTTTGCAGGACTCGGTTGGCTTACAATTACTCGGCTGGTGCTTGTTCACTCCTCCTCCTCCCTGATGACACTGGGTCTTGGGCAGGAGCATGCGAGGAAGAGGAAAAACTCGGTGCTCGTCGGCTTTTAACCCCTTCCCGACATTTGACGTAATAGTACTGCATCGCGGGAGGTGCGTTCCCGCAAAATGCAGTACTATTACGTCAAGCTTCTGGCCCCGGCTCCTGAACGGAGCCGGGGCGAGAAGCTGCGGGTGTCGGCTATATGTTATAGCTGACACCCGCCTCTAACACCCGCGATCGGAGATTTCTCCGATCGCGGGTGTTAACCCCTAACACGCCGCGGTCGCGCTGACCGCGGCGTGTCAGAGGCATTTAAAGCTATTTAAATGCGAATCGGACCCCCCGCGGCGCTTACCGGGGGGGTCCGCTCCTCCGATCGCAGCCCCGGGACTGCCGGTGCCCGGGGCTGCGCGATCCTCCTCTCGGTGCCGGGTCCGTGCCTCCTGGCAGGACCCGGCTGTAAGACATTGGGCATGCGCAGCATGCTCAGTGTCTTACATTACACAGTGCAATACATCTGTATTGCACTGTGTAACCTGTAAAAAAGCTTGAACAAGTGATCAGAAGATCACTTGTTCAAGCTTAGATGTCATTACCTGTAAAAAAAGGAAAAATAAATAAATAAAGGTTTTTTACAGTAAAAATAAATAACAAAAGAAAGTGAAAGTCCCCCCAAACACCACATTTCCCTTTACACAAGTAATAAAGTATAAAAAACACTAAATCACGAAAAACCCCCACTTATTTGGTATCGCCGCGTCCGTAACAATCTGTACAATAAATCCTAATCATAATTGGACCCGCTCGATGAACGTGGTAAAAAAAAAAACCAAAAACGTGCCAAAAATTAAAACTTTTTATCAAATTGCTTTACAAAATATGTTCTAAAAAGTGATCCGAAAAAGTTACAAGCACCAAACTGATACCGATAAAAAGAGCAACTTGTCACGCAAAAAATAAGCTTACAACCAGCTCCGTAAACCAAAAAATACTATAGTTATGCCGCTATAAAAATGGCAATACTAAAACAAATGCAATTTTTTCTATTCTAGTTTTCCTTCAATAAAATTGGACAAATATAAATAAAACTATATAAATGAGGTATCACCGTAATCGTAGTGATCCGTAGAATAAAGATAATATATTATTGTTATGCTACAGTGAACAACCCCCCAAAAAAATGCTAAAAATCCAAAACAAGAATTGATGATTTTATTTTCCTCCACACGTAAAAAGTTAATAAAATTTCTTCAATAAGCTAAAAACCCACTAAAATTAAGGTTTTTTTTACAGTGCATCTCGTCTCGCAAAAAATAAGCCCTTATTTGTCTAAATTGCTTAAAAAATAAATAAAGATTGTATAGCCTATTCCCAGCGAGCGTTGTTATAGAACGGTGCGGCGGGTAGTGACTTTCCAACACCGGTCAGGGTAAGATGGCGGCTGTTCACTGATCGGGGTAAGACGGCGGCTGTTCCTGACAGCCATCCATCCTGCCCCATGGACTAGAAGGGTTACGTCCCCCCCACACACCCCCAGTTTATTATCGCTGCTACTGGCTCATCAATTCAGACGAGCCGATAGCAGCGAATTTACTTATGACGTCAGTAATACCGGTCACCATGTCTATAGACACGGTGATCGGGGCAGGGTGGCGGCTGTTCCTGACAGCCACCAATTTTGCCTTGCGGTCCAGAGGGGTTTTGTTGCCCCCCTCTGTCCATGTTTGCCGCTATTTGCTGGTCGATATGGTCCAGCCAAAAGCAGCAATATTCGTCACATTGGGCATCGCTAGGGTGAATAAGAGCAACACTTGGCGATAATTTCCCTACGAAAAACCAAGATATGGTACAAAAGTGCTGGCCGTGCACATTGTACAGATTACGCTGTACAACTCTTACGAGCTGTTCCAATGTGCATGTCCTGCCGTATCATTTCTCTGTTTTCAAGAGGAAGATATTAGGAAACTAATATTGGGACAAGAAGGACGGGGCCCCTGTACCTCTGGTTTAGATGTTCCTGTGTTTTGCCAGGACAGCATTTTCCCGGTGAATTCTGCTGCTTCTAATGGTAGGACTCAATAAAGAGTCTGTTCCAAAAGAGGAGTTAGGATGGACACTATATACTACTAAGAGACCTGCGACAACTCCAAGTGTGACAAAAGTTTAGTTGGTCCCCTGGTATATTCTACCTCCTTATACACTAGACATTCACAATTCACGCCCAACCTATTGTGAATTAATTTCGGTAAAATGAATAATTGTAACAACTGTTATGTCCCGTTGCTCCCTATAACCCTCCATTATTTCATAAGGGGCGCCACATAACGGCACTGAACTTTCCAGAAATAATTGCAATTTCCATCTTGTACTCCATTGCACATCATATTTGGAAACCACCTATATGTTCAAAATGCTCATTTCACCACGTGTATTACACTACACCACATATTACACCTTGCTATATTCCCCAAGGGGTGTACATTCAACAATTAGGGTCACTTTTCGGGTTTTCCTCTGTTTTGGTACCACTACGTCTCTCCAAATGTATCCTGACACATGTGAAGGATTTCTTACAAATTTGGCCTCTAAAAGACAAACATCCCTCTTTTCCTCTACTGTGCGCCCATAAAGCATTTTATATGCACATGTGGGGGACTTCTACACTCGGGAGAAATAGTTTTACACCTTTTTTGGGGTTATTAAATATATTATCCCTTGTGGCTTACATAAATTAGGGGTAAAGTGACATTTATAGGAAAATTTTCACCTTTTTAATGATTCGGGCCTAATTGGATCATTCACCTGTAGGGGCAAATACATATATTACACATTGCAAAATTCTCTAAGGGGTGTGCATTCAAAGATTAGGGACACTTTTCGGATTCTTATCTGTTTTATACCACTAGGGTTCTCCAAATGCATGTCAAACATTTCTGTCAAATTTGGCTTCTAAAAGGCAAACATTCCCCTTTCCTTTTACTGTGCGCCCATACAACATTTTATATACACATGTGGGGTACTTCTACACTCGAGAGAAATAGGTTTACACATTTTGGGGGGTTATTACATTTTTTTATCCCTTGTGGCTATATAAAATTAGGAGTAAAATGACCTATATAAGAAAATGTTCACCTTTTATCTATTTAAGTCCTAATTAAATCAAACACCTTTACAGACAAATACACATATTACGCCTTGCTAAATTCTCTAAGGGGTGTGCTTTCCAAAATGGTGACACTTGTTGGGGTTCCCCTCTGTTTTGGTACCACTACGGCTCTCTAAATGCATCCTGACATATGTAAAGGATGTCTGTCAAATTTGGCTTCTAAAAGGCCAACGCCCCTCTTTCCCTTCTGAGCTTCACTGCGTACCCATACAACATTTTATTTGCATGTGTGGGGCAATTTTATACTCGGGAGAAATGCTAGTACACATTTTTTGGGGTTGTTTCATCTTTAATGCCTTATGGGATACAAAAATTAGCCGTAAAAGTGACTTTTTTGGGAAAATGTTCACCTTTTTCCTTTTAGGGACCTAATTGAAGCAAACACCTGTAGGGGTAAATACACATATTACACCTTTCTGAATTCTCCAAAGGGTGAACTTTCCAAAATGGTGACACTTGTTGGGGTTCCCCTCTGTTTTGGTACCACTAGGGCTCTCCAAATGCATCCTGACACATGTAAAGGATGATTGTCAAATCTGGCTTCTAAAAGGCCAAAGCCCCTCTTTCTCTTCTGAGCCCTACTGTGCACCCATACAACACTTTATATGCAAAAGTGGTGCAGTTCTGTGCTTAGGAGAAATAGTTTTACACATTAATGGGGTTGTTTCATCTTTTATCCCTTGTGGCTTACAAAAAATTGGGGTAAAAGTGACTTTTTTGAGAACATTTTCACCTTTTTTCCCTTTTGGGGCCTAATTGAATCAAACACCTGTTGGGGAAAATACACAAATTACACCTTGCTAAACTCTCCAAGGGGTGTACTTTCCAAAATGGTGTCTCATGTTGGGGCTTTCCTCTGTTTTGGTACCACTATGGCTCTCCAAATGCATCCTGACACATGTAAACTTTTTCAGCCATATTTACCCTGCAAAAACGAAACAACGCTCTTTCCATTCCAAGTGCCCCCCTGTGCCCGTACAGCAGGGTACAGTGACAAAATGGGTATTGGCATACTCAAGAGGAATTGCCCTCAACATTGTAAAATGCATTTTCCTTTTTAACCCATTGCGAAGGTGCAAATTTTAGTGTTCAATGAATCTATAGTAAGATAAAATTACATTTCTCTAATTTCACTTTCATTTATCTTTCACGCTCATGAAACGCTCAAAGGGTTAACAAAATTCCCAAAGGTTGTTTTGAATATTTTGAGGGGTGTAGTTTCTAAAATGGTGTCATTTGTGGGGGGTTTCTGTCATGTGGGCCTTATAAAGTCACTTCTAACTAAATTGACCCTCCAAAAGTAGGTTTTGATGATTTTCGTGAAAATCTGAAAAATTGCACCTAAAGTTATAAGCCTCCTAACATCCAAAATAAAGGAAAAGATGTTTGAAAAATGATGCCAAGTTAAAGCAGACATATGGAAAATGTTAGTTATCAAGTTATTTTAGTGATATGACCAACTTTCCAAAAAGTAGAAAATTTTGAATTTGGAAAACATTGTTTTTTTCAAAATTTTTGCCAAATTTCCATTTATTTCATAAATAAATACTAAATATATTTATTAAATTTCTCAACCAGCATGAAGTACAATGTGTCACGAAAAAACAATCTCAAAATCAACTGGATATGTTAAAGCGTTCCAAAGTTATAACCACTTAAATAGACACATGTCAGATTTTAAAAAATGGTCCGTGTCAGGAAGGTGAAAAGTGGCTTCAGCGTTAAGGGGTTAACTATTCACGCCTTCTCCCTCCCATTCCCGTGCCCGAGACCCGGTGACATCAGGGAGGGAGGATGAGGGAACACGCACCATCAGAGGCGTCAATAATTATAAGCCGACCGAGTGCCAAGTAGCTTGGATGACGCTCACAGGAGCCCCCAAGCTTAATTTGCATATTTGTATAAATCAATTTTCACAGGATTTGCGGATTTTAATCATTACTGAAGATAAGATGTTGGATCACGATCTTACCGCCGACATGTATGTGGAATTATCTAAAAATAACGTCCTGGAGCCAATGGTATATTTCCATATTTCCTTTAACATGAGGCAGTAGATGTTCTTTGGGAGAGGAATATTACTTTGTTAAAAAGTTGTATTGGTTGCGCAAAACTAATTTGCCATTGAACTGCTTGGTGTACACAGATGATTATTTGCCGATACAAGACATCATCGGCATGAACAAAGAAAGGTGGTGAACATCATTTGAGCTTGATCTGTGGGTAAGACGATGTAAGAATTGTTTTAGGGGTTACTTTGTAGCTACTCAAATATTGGACAACCCATTTAAAGGAAAATCTTTCATCAATACCCTGCATGATTAACCGGAGACACTTACTCATAGATAAGTGATTATGGTAGTCTTCTTATAGTTATTATTCTTCTGTATTCAACTTGTAAAATTATGCTAATGAGCCTGAAGGGCATTACCAGAGCCTCTCAAAGGCTCTTTAAAGGCTGTAACACTGTTTCCCCCTCCCTCCTGCTCTCTCGGGTTTCCTCCCGCCCTCATCCTGATGGGAGGGGGAAGTGCTCTTGCACAGTGTCACAGCACGTGAAGCTGCAGAATGGAGGGGCTCTGGTAACACCCCCAAAAATCCTTATGTTTATTTAGCTTAATTTTAAAAGTTGAGTTTAGAAGCTAGGAGGCCATGGATAACAAATATAAGAAGATTACCACAGTCACGGTGCCTGGATCTATGAGGAAGTGTTCCTGGTCATGATGGATTTTCATAGTAGATTTCCTTTAAAACCATTTGTGAAGTTACTACATTTTTTCATATTGTATGTGGTAGAGAAATAAATAGTTTCTTAAAGATAAGCTGTCCGTTTAAGTTGTAGACATTGTAGATAAATTAAGTCTCTTTCGTCATATCTTTCGTTCATCCGTCCCGCCCTCCATCCATCTACGTTCATAAAAATAGATTTTTGATCTTTTCCTCTCATGCTCTGGGTCTTAGGAGGAGTGGACATGTTTATTTCCAGTTCATTTTTTAGTTCATTGTCACTTAGATTCATTAGTTCTAGAACCCATTAAAATGCTTTTAGTGGTGATGAATTGTGTGCCATGAGTTGCATCTGGAAACTGAGTCTTCTAATGCCGGGCATTGATCAAAGTGGCACGGGGTGAGCGGGACTATTTGTATGCTGCGCTGTTTCTTCTAGAAGGGGTTTCTTGCTTAACATGATTCAGAAAAGGGAAAGAAATTGACGTAGGCCATAAGGAATAATATTTAGATATTATGGTTTTCCCTACATGAAAATATTGCATTTGGTCCTAGTTGATACAATATTGTATAATATGTTAAATTGCGTCATTCAACTTCTTAATCTCTCATTAGTAACGCTCTACTTTTTTTTACAGAGATAAAGGGACTTAAGAAAAAAAGCTGCATCCCATTTCTCCATTTGTTACTCCATACGTTAGTGTGCCAAGACAGTACAGTACCAAACTTAAAGGGGCTTTCCTATCAAACAAGTTAGGCCCTATCCACAGGGAAGGGCTTAACTTGCTGATAGACCCCCACAGATCACGAGAACAAGGGGTTCGACGGGGTTATGAGGTACCTCTGTCAGACCTCTCGTTGTTCCCCAAGATGAATGGATCAGAAGGCCGTGCATGACCCTTCCGCTCCAGTCATCTCTATGGAGCTGATGGAGATTGTTCAATCCTGTGGATAGTGCCTAACTTGTTTAATGGCCCGCACACTGTATTAGGATCTTCTTATATGGATGAGCAAAGCTTTACTGAAGCTTTATCAACCCCAATGTTACTCCAATTGTCCTGGTTTATAACCACATCTGATCTTCAAAAATTAGTTTTTGGCTTCAGAAACAGATGGAATCGGTGAATATTTTGACTCATCTTCCCCCTCTTAGTGGTTCCCTACATAATATAGTGTCCATTTTTCAGTGATACCTTAAACTAGTATAATGCCCCCTTACTCTTGGCCCACCCACTCCTTGTGGCCCACACTCCTGTCCTGTGGCAAGCCCCCGAACTAAATTGCCACTGTGGTGATTATATATAATATCCCATAATGTGGCCCCCCAAGTAACAATGCTCGTCTATACGGCACCCGTGAGGACGCAGTTAGAGTTCAGATCCGGGACACATCTCATATCATCCAGGATAGTGGGAGAACCCCTCTAATGTAATCTAAATATGGATACAAACCCTCTTTTAGGGTTTACATGTCACAAAAAGTTCCCCAACCCTTCATAAAAACTTCCTAAAATGACACTTATACTTTAAAGGACATCTACCACCAGGATGAATGATTGTAAACCAAGCACACTGGCATACTGCCCCCTTTTGCAGGATCTGCTCTTCTTTAAGCTTCATATGCCCTTGTTTTTAAGAAAAAAAGGCTTTACATTATGCTAATTAAGCTAAGGTCTTTTCATAATTTTAAAAGCTTTTTTTTTTTTTGTAAAAAAAGCAGGGCATAAGAAGCTTATAAAAGAGCAGATCCTGCCAAAGGGGGCCCATACCAGTATGTAAGTGTTCTTGGTTTACAAGAATTCTTCATCCTGGTGGTAGATGTCCTTTAAAGGACACCTGTCATCAGGTCTCTGCCACTAGTCTTGTCACCTCTACCTGTTGGAGCAGCTCACAAGGATCCGTCCCAGCCTTTATCTAGTTATTTCATACATTATTCATTGTAAAATCATCTATTCTTTATCATGTAAATGAGGCTTGTCACATGGTCAGAGGCAGTGATGTCACCCCTGTTCCCCCTCCCCTCTCCTCCCCCTGCTCATGTCTGTGTGTAATGTATAGTAAAGCATGGCTAGTGTGTGCTGCATCCTCCTAATATACAGGTGAGAGACACAGACATCAGCTACACAAGTACCTGACATGTTCTGCTGTAACATGGCTGCCTGGAGCTGCTGTATCTCTCCTATACACACACACATGCACACACAGGCTGCAGGGGGCGTGGCCACCAGCACCAGGAAGCACATCATTATACAGCCTCACATCATTATACAGGCCGCCGTCAGTCATGCACTGGGGGTGTGGCTGTGCCTCCCACTCATGAATAGAGTGGACAGCTTGAATATGCTAATGCTTCATTGGACATTTCACAGGTCATTTGCATACAGCTTTAGGACCTCATTGCTTAGGTTTACAGGCATGTAGAGGGACAATGAAGGGATAGAGGCAATGCTCTCTAATGGCAGTTTATGAAAATATATTTAGTTTAGGGGGGTTATTTTGCATGACGGATTCTCTTTAAGGATTGACCAGCAATATCTAAGTCTTGTTCCCTTGCTAAATACTAAATAATACTAGTTTTACTCCTTGGTGCCCTGGAAAACCCAAGAACAAATTTTAACCCTGAAATGGATGTTTTTGGATTGTGTAAAGAACTGGAGTACAAAGGGAAATCCTGGATAACTGCATAACCTACATTCTATTGTATTATATCAGCAAATTCAGTTCTGTGAAATGAATTCCGCATCTTCCTATAGACTGTACACATGGAAGTGCTTTTTCTTTATGAGATCCACATCATCTTTATTGCTTTTTTATATCTAGTGACATTTAATATCAGAAAGAAACCAGTCCAGTAATAAAATAGGAGACAAATCTAGGGCTCGATGACGCGGCCTCCTCCATCTCCCCGTTGCCTTTTGATAACGTGGCACAGATGTCTTATGATATTGGCCTCTGAGCCCAGCCGAGCCGCATGAGGATAAAGCAGGTTCCAGAGAGAAGGCATTAAATGAACTGACGACTGGCATATGATGCCAACAGCAGTGGGCGGCATTGTGATTGTTCGCCCTGTGGCCCTGCGAGGGTTAAAGAACGCAGAACGTTCTGAGAACTCCCTTAGAACTGAGGTTTAAAGTTTCTGCTCAGATATTTTGTCTGAGAGTAAAACATTAGCGAGAAGCCGGATTCCAGCAGTGCTCAGGGGGATCGGGCAGCTGACAGTGCAAATTATCTGAATTTGATATTAATTGACGTCAGAGCACAGAGAGAGCCCGGGGCGGATTGCACGCCGGCTCCTGCATGTATCCTTCTCATAATGACTAATCAGTCATTGCGAGGGCAACGTGTCGCCAGCGTGGAAATGAAATACAAAATACCTTAATGAATCTTTCATTATAAAAATGCACTTTTTGTAAAATGTATCCTATTCATTTCCACTCCTTGTGTAGTTGTTGAATCGTAATTTAGGTTACAGTAATGGTTTACTGAAAAAGGATTAAGCGGGGAGGACACGGATAATAACATTCCCCCCAGAACAAGGACTAAATTATGTATTTGTGTCATTTATAATTCTGGCAGGTTATTATGTGATGTGGATCCTATGGGGCTCCTTAATCACCAGGGCTCAGGTGTGACTGATACCTGTGTAACTTTATAACGATACCTGAGCCCCAGTGAGGGGTGAACCGAAACCCTCCGCTGCCTAAGGAGAGCTATGGAGTGGTGCCCCCTTCTGCCCCATTCAACAGATATATAATAATTTTAAGTGAGTGGGTTCTCCATTCATCTAGTGTAAAAAAACACTGTTTTAAAAGGAAACCTACCATTTGATTTGATGCATTATGAAGCAAACATACCTGGAGAATACTGTAGCTACACTGATGCAGGATCATATCTTGGTTAATCCCTGTGCTGAGTGGTTTTGCTGATAAAACAAATATAACATTATAATAATGAAGCTCTGTCCCTTCTATGGCTGGTTCAGCGCTTCTCCTAGCACCTGAGTTTTTCACTGCAGGAGAGGATGATATAATCCCTGGGTTATGCCTGAAGGCAGAATAATCAATTGCTGCACCATCCCCCAGCTGCTGTGTATGAGTGAGCCAGCTCAGGTTGATTAGTCTTGTCTTGACTAACCTCCATTTGTAATTACAAGCTCTAATGTCTAATGTGTTTATTTAGGCAGCCAGCCCGACCCAGCTTTCCCAAGCTCCTGAATGTTATAATTGTTTTTTCAGCAAAACCGCTCATTTCAGGGATTAAAAAAGATATGATCCTGCATCAGTGTAGCTACAGCATTCTCAAGTTATGTGTGCTTCATAATGTATCAAATCAAATCGTAGGTTTCCTTTAAGTGTCTGGTCCTGCTATGTAGCAGCTGACTGCACTTCTGATGCCACCATCTTGCTGTAGGTGGAGCTGCCTGAGGCAAAAGGGACAACTTGCTTTTTGGCTGGTACACCCCTGGCCCCAGTTCTGTAGAGCAGATTTCTGAATGGGGGACCTCCTTCCCTGTTAAAAAATATACATATGAGTGATGATCACAAACATTTATAAACACACCTAATATACATACATACATACATACAGTACTTACAGTACCATATACACCCATCCAGCATATACATATCACATATACACACACATGTATAGCCGTAACCCTCTTTACTACCCTACGTCTAAGCTTGTTATAATGTTATAACTAAGACTACCAGGGATTATGTTTATCCAGAATCCAGTTCTACAGAACTTTGTCCTTGCTCCGTTCCCACAGTTTCCGATGTCCTCCTCCATCTCCAGAAGCTGAGCGGCTCCAGAGCCTGTGCTGCACTAGTTCTCTATGGACATACTGTACTTCAGTTTGCCGTCACCAGTTAATATTTTCAATAACTTCTTCCATTACATTTAATAGCTCATATTTGAAATGTAATAAAGTATCTAAGCTTTTTTTTTTTTTCTATGTGAACTTTACATTTAAAGGTCAAAGTATTATTATTACTTATATTTCAGATCAAAGACGACTAGGCTTTTCATGTCCTTATGCAGAATTTCCCTCTGCTTAATCCGGTAATGTTTAGGCAAGCTAATTGCTCTGCGAATTGATCCCAGCTGTGGCATTTTGCCTGGTGGTAATTTTCTGCTGCCTCGGCCTTCCTTTGGGTGTATTCTATTCCCCAGTTTAGCCATTTGATGTAAATCATTTATTACCCTCAGAACACGTTGCCTCGGTTGGTCCTCGGTGGTTTACTTTTCCATTTAATTATCATGTCCTGTGGAATTATCGTTAAATCATCATTATTAGTCCTCTCCATTCCTCATAAACACTTTATATCATTTTGGATTTCGCCAAGATTTTCTTGTTGGTAAGACCTATCATACTGAAAAGTATCACTGGAATAGCCATGAAGAGAACCCTTCACCACCTCCACCAACTTTTTGCATAAATTCCATTGATTTCAGCTTAAAAGGGTTGGCCACTATACTAAACTTTACAAAGGTAAGTCCATAATAGGGTTGCCATATAGTACTTACCCTGGTAAGGATTCTGTAAAGCCTCATGAACGATTGGCAGCAGGACTCAGGTCTTCCTGTGATGTCACATGTCCGGCAGCTTTTTGGCAGGTGGACGGGTTGTGCAGTCATTACTGTGCAGTCATTACCCACTCTGTCATAACCAATTCCATAGCTGTGGTTGGAAGGGCATGCCAAGATCATAGGAGTGGTATTCACAGAGGGGGCGTGCACACAGTAATGACTGCATGGCCGCCCCATCCGCCAGAAGCCAGCAGGATATTGAAAATAACAGGAAACCCTGAGGGCGATTTTACATTACACTTTACCAGGGTAAGTACCATACGGGTGGCTCTATTAGGATCTTGTATTTATCCTGGTAAGGTCTTGTAACCAACCCCTTTTACTGGGTTCTTGTTGTCACTGTCCCGAGAGCAATCAGTACAATTTAGTTTCGGAAGTAAGCATCCTCTTGAGGATGTCTACTGTCAGGTAGGTGGTGCTAGGTTTTTTGCTTTAGCCCAGAACCACCTACCTGGCATAAAAGAGCCTAACACGCATATCGGTTTTCAAAAAATAATAGTTATTTCTTAGGAATGGTGGAAATGGAAAAAAATGGAAGGAGCTTTTAAAATGACCCCGGTTCTATTAGGCAGTTTAGGACCACTTAACCACCTGCATGGCTTTACATAGCAAGGATTTAGGGTCCCAGACTTATGGAGATAACTTCTGCATGTAGATGTGTTGAAGAGAAATCCAGGTCTTAAGTTGTTGTGGTTCTGGCACATTCACAGTGCTTCTAGTTGCCTAGAATCCAGGTCACACATAGTGAAACAAGTTATACTGCCCTCGATTTCACCAAACAAACTGCCTCGAGCGCATGCTAACCCATCTAGACGGGTTTGCTTTAAAGATATAAATAATTCAAGTTGGTGTAGGTGATTAAATGTCCTCTCAAATGGGGTTAATTATGCTTTTTTTTAAAAGCCTTCATACATTGCTACCACCCTTAAAGGAAACCTACCAGTTAGAATGGTAGGGGTAAGCTGTAAGTACCGAGCACCAGCTCAGGGTTAGCTGGTGCCGGTACTTACTTTCGTTAGTGTTATAAACCGCGGTATCGCGGTTTTAACACTTTTTAAACTTTAGAGCTTAACTTTAAACTTTTGGGCTAAGGACCTCTTCAAAGGGTAACCCCCTGGTTTGTACTCTGTTATACAAGGATCTGGACTTCGATGCAGGGAGATAACAAGACTGATTCCTTTGGAGTGGTTGTGTTGTAGTTGATGGTTAGCAAATGGCCAAAGCCAAAAAGAGCAAAGCTGAGGTCAGGGCAAAGAGAGTTCAGATATGTAGATGGAAGCAAGCCAAGGTCAACACTAGCGATCAGTAGGTCAGAGACGAGCTACAGAAGCCTGGGAAAAGGCTTGAAACCCTCACTTTCAATGCTTAGTCCCTTCCTATTGAAGAAAAGGAGGTAACTTAAATAACCATGCAGATGAAATGAAGGGTGTTCACTGCGTTATAAGAGCTGGCGTACATTTCCTATTTCCCAGTATACAGAAGATTACAATGGGCCGCCACAAGCTCAGCAGCCAACCTAAAGGATAGCACAGCATGGAGGAAAGAAGAGGCATCAACATTGCCTGACAGATAAGATAATATGCCAAATTGGCATTGAAATGATTTGGACAACCCCTTTTAAACTTTGTTTTTAGATATTTGAGACAGTTTTAGTGCCGCAGGTAAGTATTCTTTTCTATAAATCCTGTCTTCGCGCATTCCTAGATCTTTAAAACCATAATGTGTAATTCGTCACTTCCAGAGTACGACCGTCTCTATTCACGTCAAGGCACCCGGCTCCATTTTCTTCAAGTGTTTCATACACATAGAAGACTTGTGAAGTGCCAGCTTCCATTAGAACATATGCTTAATGTCGCCTGACAACTGTGCCGAACATGTAAACCATTGAGTCAGACGCAGTGTTACAACCTGTTTCTAGCAAAGCAAATCACAAATTAATTTCTCATCTTGGCCGTCGTCAGTAAAATTCTGCTTAGCGTTTCTATTATCGCGCTATTAGGCATTCCTCAGGAAAACATAGCCGTGTCAGCCTGATCGGGAGGTGGTCGGGGAGCATTTTCTGCTTATTTTCTGCGCTGAGATTGTTGGTGTAATTAGAAGTTGATGTGCATTTATATTTTATTACCAAAGTAATAACATTGTGCAAGAGAAATCATTGGCAGCGGATTACGCAGCGGTCCGGCCCTGCAACATTTCACTTGTCATTTACTCATTCTTACAAAAAACTGGGGCAGATTAACTTGGGCAAAAATATTAACAAAAAATGTATTGCCATCGTAGAGTCAATTTTTTTTCCAATTGCTCTTTCCGGTTGACCTAACATGTTGGAAAACTGGTGATGACCTTTTGAAGTTACTTACACGTTTAGTCCGTGTGGTCAAATGTATTTTTATGATGCATTTTATAAAAAATCAAGACAAAAAATAGCAAAAAGGAATTTTTAGGAAGAAGGGATCTGCTTCTGGTATCTGTCCATAGTCCCTACAGAAGGGTTGCAGATATGCAGATTTTGTAGAGGTATATTCACAACGTTTCTTCCAAAGATTTGGACCTAGTTTCACTCTATCAAAACTCACAAGATTCCCATCTATAGGCCTAAAATGCTCTGACAAAAGAAGTCTTCTTCGGCTTTAGTTTGAAAAAGTGTGTACATATTAATCATCATAGTTTAATACAATTAATCTTTGTACCATCACATAACAATAACCATGGAATAAACCCAAAGGCTCGGCTCTGGGTTTTCGGCCACAGCTATTTTTTGCTTTAGCGTACAACTGGAGAGAGAAAGAGCATGGGGCAGCACAACAGATGCAATATCCAGGGTAGTACATGCATAATGCACGGCTCTGTGGCTAGCTCGTGCCCGCTATTCGCGGACAAGTGCATGGAGCCTAAGTGGTAGAACTAATTATGAAACTGCAGCAGGAGACCACACACTAGTTAACATCATTAAATAGTGTTAGTTAGTGTGCCAACGCATAGGAGTCACTATGGCACAAACACGAGACTGAGCTGAGAGTTTCCGCCAGTAGCTAAACATCACATTACTGCAACATATTGTTTATATATGATATAATTCCAGCGGTAGTACATCAAGTGGGATAACAGGAGCAGTACACCAGGCAGGGTATCAGGGGAAGTGCACAAAGCCAGATATAACGTGTAGTATACTGGGACTGATATCAGGGGTGATACAATGGGTTGGGTATTAGGGTTGATACACCAGGCAGGATATCAGGGGCAGTACAACATGAAAATACAGAGGAAAAATGAAAATCACTTTACCTTAGGAGCTCTGGGATCTCACCTCTCAGCAGACATCTCATCCCAGATTAATTATTGAATATTCTATCTGTGAAATCTGTCTGGGAGCTCCAGAAGGACAATGGTGCAGAGTAATGATGAAGCCGCATGCAGGTGACAGCCTAGGACAGGTTGTGAAGGTGCTGCCTTATAGTGATGGGTTATATGCGAACGAGCCGGCACAAAGAGCTGGCTCTTGTTCGTGAATGACCTGAGACGGCTCCCGTCAGTGAGCCGATAGCTCACTAAACCCTGCCCCCAACCGGCTCACCATGTCCTCTTTAACCAATAAAATCGGGTTAAAAGTGGTGTGGTATCCAGTGACTGACTGGCCTGTGGCTCCCTATTATATATTTAGTAGGGAGCCTTTCAGGAGCCAGAAGAGCCGGCTCTTCTTAGGGAGCTTAGCCTAATGAGCCAGCTCACTAATAAGAGCCAGAATTCCCATCACTACTGCCTTAGGACAAAGTCTTGGGAGGTGAAACTTCGGATGACAAACACTAGCCAAAAAATGGCTCACACGAGGATATAATGCAGACAAAAAACTGTACAGAAAACATTCAAATCTTTAAAGCCAAAGATTGACACCACCATAAGACAGACATTTAAAAACATAATTAAAAAATACATCAAAACAAGCAATGGTTAGTAAACCCATAGCCTCAGGCCATCCCCGTTACAATATGTAATGGGAATGTCTGCATTGTAAGAGGACCTATGTTCAAACAAATGCAACAACTGTATCCATATCAATCATTAATAATAGTTACCAAGTGGCCTAACCTGTAGTTTGTAACTGGGGTGGCCTTAGATTGTTTACTAAATTCGGTGTTTAAATGTCTTATTATGGTATCTATCTTTGGCTATAATAAAGATTTGCATATCTTTTCTATATCATTTTTGGTGAGCATTATATCCTTTTAAGACCCCGTTATTGGTTAGTGTTGTATAATTTTAGGGGACTTTTGCACCCAGACCGTGTGCCCACAACTAAATTATTTGTGAAATTTAGGAAGGACTTGGATGTTATTAGGTATGAAACTAAGGGCAAAGTCTTGTCAGGTGAAGACCTGGAACAGTAGATATTGTGATATGACGGCTAAGAGTTCACATTTGCGTTTTCCCGGCATGTTACCTGAATATTGCCGATTTACCCTGAATTGCCCAGGGATTTTGGCGCACGCGACCGGATTGTGGCGCATTGGCGCTGGCATGCACGCGACGGAAATCGGGGGCGTGGCCAAACGAAAACCCGACGGATTGGGAAAAACCGCCGCATTTAAAACAAAAAATCTGTCGCGGAGCTTGCACTTACCTTCACTCAGCCCGAGCCGGTGAACTCCAGCGCGTTCCGATGCTTTTCAGCGCAGCATTGCCACCTGGTGGACGGCAGAGGAACTACCTTAATAAATCCCGGCCGGACCCGAATCCAGTGCAGAGAACGCGCCGCTGGATCGCGAATGGACCGGGTAAGTAAATCTGCCCCATAGTGTCACTTGAGGATAGACTGAACATGCTCCCGAGAATTGCAGTATACGAATGATGACTGTAAATAGATTATATTTATCGAAAATATAAATTGTACACATCTTCACTTCCAATACTGTATACAATCGTATAAATGGGGGTCATGATATTGCAACAGTTGGACATTGGGTTTTGCTTTGTATATTGCTGTATATTGGGCCAGTTAAAGCAAGGAATAATTGTAAGTGTATGTGAGTACTATACATTAAAGGGGTTTTTCCACAAAACAAGTTAGGCCGTATCTACAGGATAGGGCATAACTTACTGATGGGTGGGGGTCTCAGTGATGAGACCCCCACAGATCATGGTAACGGGGTATCCTATGTACTCAGGAATCTCTGTCCGCTCCGGCTCCTCCACTCATCTCAGGGAGCGACGAGCGGTCAGATGGGGGTACATTGGACCCCCAGTCATTGTGATCTTTGGGGGTCTTATCAATAAAAATGATATTGACCTATCCTTTGAACAAGTCAAGAATATTTCATAGGTGGTGGTCTTAGACCTAGCACCCCCACTGAGTAATTAAGAAGGGCCAGTCTGTAATGATGACCTATCCTTAACGTAGTTCATCATTACAGAAGAGTGAATCATTCAAGATTTCATTAGCTGAATCCTTGCCGAAGCTTCCAAAACATTCGGTTCAGGTTTGAATCAAATAGTTCTGAGCCAATGTTGATCCATATGTTTGTTTTTTTTTTAAATAAAATGGCCCTTTAGCTTTTAGTTCATTTTCTTCTATTTTTTAAAAAAATTAGGTTTACCGTCGATTTAGGGTTATGGTTAAACCTAACACTGACCCTAACTGTAGCCATAACGAAAAAAATTTCAGACAAAACAAAATGATATAAGACTCCATCCCATTTATGGCAGATTAGAGAGAGTTTGTGTCAGCTCTACTCACTCCAATACTGACGACCACAGAGTTGCGTGCACGGAACTGCCCAGGCAAGGGTGAACTTGAAGAGAAAACAAGAAAGTATTCCAGCGCAAATCTCCAGGTGGTTTAAAATCTTCTTTTATTTGTGCATCAGCAAAATCGGGATACAGTGAAGAAACGATCAACGCGTTTCGGTTTTACGCCTTAGTCATGATCTATAAAAACTATTAAAATCACACATCTTAATTTATGGCAGATTCATCCCAAATTTTTGAATCTATGAATTATGATTCGCTTCTCTGTGGTCAATATCAAAAATCAGTTTAAACCCTTTCTTACATGTTTTTTTTCCATTATTGTATTAAAGGGTTTTCCCAAGTATACAATTTTTTATATATGCTACATAGCTGGGGAGGCTTAAATATTAAATAATAATATTAATAATAAAAAGCATATACTCGCCTCTCTCTCTGCTCTCGTTCACCCATGGCACCGGACATCACTGCAGGCCACTGTTTACCACCTCTATTACTGCCAAGAACCTGCTACAGCTTGAAACTAATGCTGTAGCAGGTGGCCGGCGCTGGTCGGCACCTTTGTCCTCTGTAATTAAACAGAGACCCGGCAGTGATGTGGGCACCGCGAGAGAATGGGAGCGCCAGAGGAGGCGAGTATAAAAGGTTTATTAGTCTTACATATATAAAATAAATTGTATTCCGGGACAGACCTTTTAAGGAGTATATTGATGCTTGAGTTACATCAGAAATCTCTGAATACATAGTTTTAAGAGAACAAATTTTGTAAAAAGACATCACCAGTACAGCACCAACTTCCTCCAAAACCCGTCTGAGTTCTCGCTGCTTGGCTGCACACTAATTGCTTTTCTGAAAGGTTTCATTATTTCTGATTATTGACCTAGCGGAGTGTGTGCGGTGCCGGACAATCTCATGGCTACCATTCTTCTTCTTCTCCCATTCTTCTTCTTCAAAGACTCAAGTACAGGGATAAAAACCGCTGGAGGTCATGAGGACACAGTTTCACAGTAAAATCACTGTATTACATATAAAAGTGTCCTTTACCCTACTTCTTGGCTGGACTCGGTCAGAAACATGTGGTAGTTTTCAAAACAATAGGATTTCTCAAAACTCTGTCCCAAGATTCTATGGGGGTGATGTTGCATTGGTTTTTTGTCTATGTTTGGTGTTTTGGTGCCGGTGTGGCACAAATGCTGTTTTGCGACTTTCTATTGTGCCATATGAACAAAGGCCTATTCAAAGTCACTATAACAGAGACCCTGCTTGTATAGTATTGTTTGAATAATATATTTTCACAACAGGACAGAATTCATGAATTAGGTGCAAGTTTTGACGTAAATTAATGCCTGTACCCACCCTGGTCTGTGTGCTGCGACGTTCGGTGTTTTTTTGTGACTTTTTATGTGACTGTCGCAAACAGCCCCCATAGCTTAAAGGGGTTTTCCCACAAACAAAAGTGAAGGCCCTATCTCATGGATAGGGCCTAACTTGCTGAACAGTGGGGGTCTCAGTGCCGATGGACCCCATGACTCTAATGGAACAGACGGCCGCGCATGACCGCTCTGCTCCAGTAATCTCTATGGCGCTCAGCAATTTCCATCAGATTAATGGAGCAGAACGGCGTCATTCTGACAGAGCGACAAGGGCTCAAATGGAGGTTTGTGGGACCCCATCGGACCCCTCATTTCGTGATCTATGGGGGTCTCAGCACTGAGACCCCCACTGATCAGCAAGTTAGGCCCTGTCCCGTGGATAGGGTCTAACTTTTGTCCATGGGAAAACCCCTTTAAGACACGGCCAAAAGATTTATAAAGGAAAAAAGCTACTTTAAACAATCAGATGGCAGCGAAGCTCCAGTGACATATAACTGACATAGAACTGCCGCAACCAGCCGCCTAATGATAAATTACACCCCTATGAGTTTATTCTGCATGCATCCTCCCAGTACTCATCCTATGAGCTGCAGCCCAATTAGGTTTTGTCAGTTTGTAATTACTATAATAAAAAGACTATTTGCAAAGTGTTTTATTTGTAGTTACATTGTATCAGTACTGTTCTAAAGAATATAGTTTGAATGGAGTCTACCGCCATCACCACCACTACAGAACCATACAGAGCCCCTCATGCTGAAAACTGGCATACACTGGTAGGAATTAAAACCTTGTTTTCTGGAAAAAGACTTGTATTTGTCAGCCGGTGCACTCATGGTTTTGCTTTTTATATCTCAGTAATACCCCACCGCTCCTATCTCTGTGTACCCGCATCCCATCCTCCAACCTGCCAATTCTCATGCCAATCCCTCTGCGTGGCATCTCCTGGTGTAGACCTCTGGCATTCACAGCTTGCAGACTTACCAGCGCATGCTCAGTGATTACGAGCCTTAGCTCTTTATACATCTTAGCAAGTCAACAATCTGCGCATGCGCAATATATGCAGGAGGGAAGCGATGGTGTCATCTCTGTGGTAGGGATCAGAGGGATGGTATTCTGGTACACAGAGCAGTTACTGAGCATTGCCCTGGGGGTGAAGCAAATTCACTCATCTCTAGCCAAGTGTAAATAAGACACAAGAGAGGTGACAAACTGCCTATGCAGCAGCAAGCATGTCACAAGCCACCTGCAAAATACGTTTTTTTTTTAAGATAGAAGCAGAAAGAATTGGTAAGCAGAGGTAGATTGGGCATTTCGAGTAACATGTATGTATTTGGGTCTCCCTAGTACTACATGGAACTAAACAGGTCCCTCTTAACCCCATTGTATAAGGAGCAGCTACAAGCAAGCAGTCCTGTAGATAGGTTGGCCATTGTACTGCTGTCTGTACCCACTACTGTATCAGGCAGTGGCTATACCTGATTAAAGGGGTGTTCCCATTTCAACAAATAAATGTTATTGTTTGTATAATGAAAAGTTATACAATTTCCCAATATACTTTCTGTATCAATTCCTCACGGTTTTCTAGATCTCCGCTTCAGTATTTACTTCCTGTGGATAGAAATCTGACCATGGTCACACAGGTGCACGGCTCGTTATATCATAGAGAGTGATCGGAGCTGTGTGATATAACGAGCCGTGCACCTGTGTGACCATGGTCAGATTTCTAACCACTGGAAGTAAACACAGAAACTTCCTATAGAATGACAGCAAGCAGAGATCTAGAAAACCACGAGGAATTGATACAGAAAGTATATTGGGAAATTGTATAATTTTTCATTATACAAACAATAACATTAATTTGCTGAAATGGGAATACCCCTTTAATGCAGCTTAGTAAATCCCAAATTATTGATGAGATCTTTTTTGCTCAAAATAGGGCGTTTCATCATCAGGGTCTCTGAAGGATTCTGTTATTGGTTAGAAAGCGGTGCGGAGGGGTTCTGTTATATAATACAAAAAATATACAAAATGTTTGGGTCATATATAGCAACATAGCAAATCACCGCCATATAATACATTCAGGATGAAGATAATGCACTAATAGTAATTAGATTATAGGTAATAAAGTAAAAGAAGAGAGAAAATAGAAAACTCCATGGACAACGAAACAGTTTTAACTCAGACATTTCTGATAAATCTCCCCCGTAACGTATTGCTATTATCATTGGAGATCACGGCACCTATATGTTATGTAAGTGCACCCGTCCCCACACACGTCTCTAATCCACCCCATACACATCTGGTAGTAATATCACATTTTCCTGGCGAGTGTTACAATGCCACAAGCAAATATTTTCTGGTCTCCGTCAATGACCTTTAACAAATTCTTGTCTTCCCACATATGATTTGCATTCCTTGCATAAGTCGATGAGGTCTGTAATGAATTACACAGTTTGATGCCGAGTCTCTAATGTCTGCTTTTCTTTTTGTTCTAGGTAAGTACATTATACTTTGTCTTTGGATCATGTACAGTATCTAAGAGCAGATAAGGAGAAGGGTCTCAGCTCCGGGCTGTTGGTAAGATTCATGTCTGTGTTACTGTGTAGTTTACTACGATCAGAGTTGATGTTTTTTTTAGCAATGTCCTTATACACAGATCTAAGTACAATCTCCATTTACAGAATATAACTACACCTCAGCTTTTGTATTATCTGTGTCCAGTCAAGGAAAGTGAATCTATTACGTTAGTTCATTTCATGAGACAGCACAATTGATGACCTGTAATACCTCTTTTCAAACACTAGATGGTAGAAGTCTCCTTCTTGTCTGCTGTGGATGCTGTCATAGGACTGGATGTGATCATGTTGGATTTTGTGCTGTTTAGTGTATGTAGGGTCAGATGTATCACTTTTTGTTTTAGCGACTTTTCATTTTGTCACAAGTTTCGTGCCTAGACAGTAAACTACTGGCACATCAAACATAACTATGATTTCCTTATTTATCCTATCAATTCAGATGTTTTTCTACGCCTCCTAATGATTCGTTCTTAGTGTCTTTTTTATTTAGGAGCAATTATGGCGCAAAAACACTAGCCCAAAGCCCGAATGTGGTGTAAACTAAGAGGCAGGACCCTGAGTTCTTGTGCAGCGCAGTGTATCCCTGTATATTACAGCAGTGGAGCTCAGCCAGTGTTTACACTACATGCAGCAACTGTTTACAGTCAGAAGCTTCTGTTTACAAATATTCAGCAAAAGCAGCATCTCTGAGCATGATAGAAAAAAAGTGTGGGGGAGATACAGTATAGAGAAGTGTCTTCATTTAGCTGGGAGAGCGGGAGAGACAGTACAGAGAAGTGTCCTCGTGTAACAGGGAGAGCAGGAGAGAGAGTACAGAGAAGTGTCCTCATGTAGCAGGGACAGGGGGAGAGACAGTACAGAGAAGTGTCGTCATGTAGCAGGAAGAGGGGGAGAGACAGTACAGAGAAGTGTCATCATGTAGCAGGGAGAGGGGGAGAGACAGTACAGAGAAGTGTCCTCATGTAGCAGGGAGAGGGGGAGAGACAGTACAGAGAAGTGTCCTCATGTAGCAGGGAGAGGGGGAGAGACAGTACAGAGAAGTGTCCTCATGTAGCAGAGAGAGTGGGAGAGACAGTACAGAGAAGTGTCCTCATGTAGCAGGGGAGGGGGAGAGACAGTACAGAGAAGTGTCCTCATGTAGCAGGGAGAGGGGGAAATACAGTACAGAGAAGTGTCCTCATGTAGCAGAGAGAGGGGGAGAGACAGTACAGAGAAGTGTCCTCGTGTAGCAGGTAGAGGGGGAGAGACAGTACAGACAAGTGTACTCATGTAGCAGTGTCTGAGGAGGATACTGGCCAGAATTACAGAGGGGAGCAGGAGATCAGCACTGGGGAATCCCCCCCAGGAGAAGCCACTGATGAGGAGATCACTGGGTGCAGGGTTTCTCACCAGGGCTCTGCTGTGAGTGTTATCTCCATGCTGGGATGTAGGAGAAGCAGAGAGGAGTTGGTAGGAGGATCACATGTAAGAGCCCGAATCTAAAGTGCAGTCACAAATTCATCCTGAGACTCACAAGTGATTATTAAGCAGCAGGAAGTCATCACAGATGGTTGTAGTTTGTGATAATTCAGACAGCAATGCACCTCATTTAGGCGCAAAAATGGAACTACTGTGATACATCTGGCTCGTAGTATTATAGTAGTATAGTGTATGATTATCAAGTATAAATGAGTTGGATACAAAATATGATGTGCGGGACTCATGTATAGAAACATAACTAAATGACTACATGAATCCAATCGTTATGTATTTAGTTTGACACCTATAAAAAATGGTTTGTATAGTTATTCTCATGTTATCATGCAAGCAGCGGGGTGATCAATGCACTTAGATTTTGTGGTTGTGTCATGTTGTGACCAGCAGGGGGCAGCGCTTACCTTTGTCTTGTCAATGACTGTGATCCAGTTTACACTTGTGTCTTAGTATCGGTAAAATCACATTTATCTAAACTTTTCTGATGCACTGTACACAATTACAATTACTCATTTTCTTATCCTCTACTGTATTTCATATTCTTTAATATTGTGTTAAATCATATAATGTTAGTTTTCAAGGTCACCTGTCACATTACACCTGTCACTGAGCAAATAATTGTAGGCAATTTCTCCAGCATCTCTACATCCTAGTGCAGTGATGGCTAACCTATGGCACTGGTGCCAGAGGTGGCACTCTGAGCCCTTTCTATGGGCACTCAGGCCATCATCAGAGATGACTCCAGGTATCTTCCTGCAGTCCCAGACAGCCCAGGACTTGCTGTGTACAGAGCTATTTTAAAGTGACAGCTCGACCTGGGACTATTTTCTGCTTTATTGGTGTCCTCAGAATCCTGGTATCAATGAAAGCTGTGACAGAGAAGAATGTATAAATCACAAATTGAATTTCTGTGTTGGCACTTTGCGATAAATAAGCGGGTCTTTGTTGTAGTTTGGGCACTCGGTCTCTAAAAGGTTTGCCATCACTGTCCTAGTGTCTTCACCAAGCCATCTATGGTCAAGTTTTGATGATATCAGATCTATCAGAAGTGACAATAATTATCCAAGTGCAGAGATGAGCAAATGTTTAAAAACATTTTGGATCCGAATCAATTCGTTCACAATTGATGTTTCTCCAATTGTCCTAAAAATTGTTATATAACTCTCTCTAAATTTTTTGGCAAAGTTTCTAATTCTCCCTCCCTAAGCTCTGTGATGAATCATAGCAGTAGTCGCCATTTTACGAGATTCTTGTGAAGCAAAGCAGAAACATTTGGTTTTGCTTCGGTGCCTTAAAAATGGTAGAATCAACAAATAGATTCATTCATCTCTATCCATATTTAAGTAAGGCACAGGAGAGGCGACCTACTGCCTGTGCAGCAGAATACACACGTCACACGCCATGTGCAAAATCCAGGTTTTTAAGATAGAGGCAGAAAGATTTGGTTAGCAGAGGCGGATTAAGTATTTTTTTGGGCCCTAAGTAGTTACATGTATGACTCGGAGCCACCCTAATGCTAAATGGAACTGAACATTAACCTTAGGCTACATTCACACAACGAATGTGCTACGGTACGGCGGGCACACGCCAGCGCCCAGGAGAGTGGAGTGGGTGAGCACTGTTCACCCCCGCCCCTCTCCACAGCTAAATATGACGCATGGCGCCGTATTACATGGAAAGATAGGACATGTCCTATCTTTTCCCTGGCTACGGAACGTTACGATGTCACGTGTGGTGAACCGCACCGTCCCTGCACTGCACCATGCGCCCATTGTCATCCATGGGGGACGTATATACGGCATATATACGTCAGCCGTATATATGTCCCCCATACAGCTGTGTGAATGTAGCCTCAGTGATAGGTCACCAGTGAAAGGGGCCTTCCGCTGTCTGTACCCGCTCCTGTATCCTGCAGTGGCTATGGCTGATTAAGGTGGCTCAGTTGGTCCCATGTAAATAATAAAAAAATTGCTGATGAGATTCTGTTTGTACAGACAGTTTTGTTGCAGGTCAGTGAGCTGTAAGTTACCACTGCTACATTTATTCTCCAGGAGGTTCAGGTCCAACGTCATGGAGCTGCAGTATGTTACTAGCACTCGGATGTCCCATACTGGCAGCGTGTAGATACGTCAGGTTTTTATCTTATATCCCTCTTTACTGATATATTATTACAAGAACATTTTTAGTTGAGAAGCGAAATAAAAGGGGAATTGTATGCATATGCCCACTGTGAATATTGAAAGTAGTGGATATTATGGATATGGTGAAGAATAATCATGAGTAAACTGGAAATCATTTCCTGCTATAAAAATGGGTCTTGGAACCCTGCATACTTAAAGGGTGATACTACGCCCACAAACAGTACCTTCTTCTGTAATATGAAGGTCAATTTAGCATATTTCTAGGTTGCAGCATGAATTAAAAATAATTTTTTATTCTTTTATACTATGCTGGCAGACTGCCTCCTGCAGTTAGGTAACCCCGCCTCCTGCAGTCAAGTAAGCACGCCTCCAGTTTGCTCTCTTTGTGCCTGCCCTGCCTCCTAATTGTAGACAGCCGAAGAATGGCGTTGCAATTAGTAGGCAGGGCCGGGGCGCCAGATGCATGGATTGGAGGCGGGGTTACCTGACAGCAGGAGGCGGGGTTACCTGACTGCAGGAGGCGGGGTTACCTGACTGCAGGAGTCAGATTGACTGACTGCATTGTACAAAAGAATAAAAGATGATTTTTTCATTGATGCTGCAGTGAGTGCTGAGAGGAGACTGACCCTGGTGTCATAAGGGGGGTGGGGGGCTAAGGACAAATAGTCTGAAAAGTAATTTTATCTGAATTGACTGATGTGAGGAGTTGTAGCCTGAAAGCTAAGGTCATCTTTTACATAAAGAAGCTGCATGCAAACTCTAACAGCTTCACATATCCCCACTATCACAAAGCCCAAAACCTGAAACAATGAAATAATAACGGCTTGAAGAAAGTACACAAAAAACGAGTCATCTCGGCAAAAGGAGTAGGCATTTCCCTTATGAAGCACTTAGCCTTTTGCGATGAATACTGAGATGTATTTCACCCCATTGTGAGAAACCTATTACCTCCTGTGTTATCCGGATTACATTCAGTTCCCTTTGTCACCAGCGTCTTGTATTTCGCAACGCTCTCCCGATTGGGCTGTGTACCTCGGCCTTTCTTTGCTGACTGTGTTCTCTTTGTCTTGAGTTGTCCCTAGATGCCCCCTAAGCAATATCCATTATCTGAATATGACCTTCCCTGCCAGCACTTGTCAGGGGCTCTCCTCCTTTGTAGAGGGAAAGTCATATTCTGTTTTAAGGCTTTTATGGGGGATTTTAGCATTTAGTATCTGAAAGCATGACATCTGACTAGTTACTCCTAGCAACCAATTAAAAAAAAATATTATTCACGTTTTATTTTATCGGTTTTTATTTTGTTTTTCGAGAAGCTTTAGCTGGTTTTGCATGATCCATCCTCTTTGTACTGTATTAAATTCTGAGTTTAATTAGCCCTCCTGCTACATCAATGCATGATTTCAGTAGAACTAGTGTGATGTAATACTTTGTTTCACCTGCGGAGGTGCTGTAGGGAAACACTTTCTGCCAGGACCTTCTCTAATTACTCTGATTAGGTTTTCAATAATGGTAATTTTATTCTGTTTTCCGGATAAATTATCCAACCAACACAAATTATTTTTAAATACAAATTAATAATAATAATAATAATAATTATTATTATTATTATTATAGAGAAATTGGAAAATCATAATGAATTAAGAGTATAAGTAAGAATTGTCTATAGCACAGTATTCGGATATTAATTTATTACCAGTATATACTGTGAATAACATTATAATTACAATCACAATGATGTGCCCAAAGACTACCTGCCTTAAAGGGATTGTATGGAAATTATCATTGAAGATTTGAGATGAGCTAAAGCGATGTTCGGGTTCGGCTGTGCGGACCTGGACGTATAAGTCAAACAGCCGATTCGGCAAATTGACCCCCCCCCAGGGGGAAACTAGCCATGACTAGGGATGCCCCTGGCCAATCATAGCCATGGCTAGTTGCAAGGAGTGTCAATTTGCCAGATTGGCTGTTAGGCCAATATGTTCGGGTTGCACTGCCAACCCTGATTCCCGAGCACAAACGCTTGGTCTCTCGATGACCTATACCACCTGTTATAGAGCTCCTTTACCCATCAGGTGCAATTGGCACCATGCTTTGTGTTGTGGCTGGTATCTGTAACTTCAGTCATGGCTCCTATTGATCTTGTTGTCTGCTGTAGTTACCCCTCCTGACGCCTTTTACATGGGAAACAGACCCCATCTTTCCGGCTTCCTGTTTTTGCTGGAACTAGCAGCCGATTGGACTGTCCAAAACCTTTTTCACATGATCAATGCAATCGGTCCGCAGCTAATTAGCCTGCAGTGACCACTGCAGGTGAAACTTGGTATTACAAGTAACTATTAAAATAAATAGAAACTTGTTGACAAAACAAGATGGGGTTCATAGACTAGAATAAGCTTCTTAGCGGGGATTAGCCGAACACTATGTTTCTGACTGCTCCATAGGTAATAAGTAAAATGTACAGTCTGCACATTATAAACTTAGCCTTGAAAGCCATCTGCACCCTGCTGCCATGAATATGTAACGCATGTGAAAGGTCTCCGACCGCTTTCATACAATGTCCATAAGATACCGTCCATTGCGCAATTACTGAAATTATTCATAGTCGCCGGGTTTTTAGAAATGTCAGTGATTTGCCTGTATCCTTCTATTCATCAGTAGCTGTGCCTAAGAAAGAAATCAATAGGAGCGACCTTTCACCAATGTCAGAGGCATATAGATCCGTGCCATATGACGTGGGATTGCTTTTGTAAGGGAGTAAAGCAAATATACGGGCTGCCAACTGAGAGAAACAAATATGTGACTTAAAAATCATTTTATAGTAATTCATTGGTTAATATTTGACCGGGAACGAGCTGAAGGGGAATAGTCTGCTACTCATCATTTACACATTTATTCTGCTGTGTGATAGGTTGTATCAGTAGTCAGCACTGGCCTAGGAAGGCAAAAGGAATGTAGTGTGAAAAGTAAATTCCCTTAAAGGGGATGTCCTAAAGATGACTTATGCCTTTTTAAAGGGATAGGGTCTAAGTATTAGATGATTGGTGATATGGGGACCTCAATTTGTGGGATCATCTGAGGTCCAAGGGTCACAGGACCTGTTTCAGCCAATGACATTCCTCCCAACTTTTGTGTTGGAGAAAGAGGGCCAGAAAGTGTGGTGCACCCATTGCCATGCCCTTATCCCACCAAATAGTATTCGCACACAGCATAATACCCCCCACTCTGTTCCCCCTCTTTTTGTGCCCCCCTCCCATTGTGCTCTTCTCTCATTGTGGAATCTCTTTGTGACTCCCTTTAATTGTAACCTTCCCTCTCTGCATCCTCTCACATTGCGGCCCTCCTCTTATTGTACTCCCCATTTCATTGTGACCCCGCTTATCGTAGCCTCGTCCTCTCATCATGGCCCTCTTTTCTCATGTTTCCCCCTCTCTGCATCATCTTTCATGGTGCCCCCCTACTCTCAGTGTGCACCCCCTCTTATTGTGGTCCTACTCTCGTGGTGCCCCACCCCCTCTCTGCATTTTCTTTCATTTTGGCCATAATGGCCTTCCTCTCATTATGCATCCTTGCTCCCACCCTTATATTAAAATGCCCCCATACTGCATAATAACATTTCTGTTCACACTGTGGCCCCTCTTTCTGCTTTTCATTATGGTCTTCCTATCTTTGTGCCCCCTACCTGCTCCCCTCTCTTTGTGCAGTCACGTGAATAAGAGGTACTTACCTCTTCTCATTCTCCTCAGATAGTCCTATTTCCTACTTTACTGCTGCTATGTGCATCTGCAGAGGCTGAGGGCTGTTTTGGGGTGCTAATGGCTAACTGCCTCACCATTGCATCCAACTCTACGGAATTTGATGGCGCTATATAAAGATTGTTATTATTATTTGTTCATAGGATGTAGACAGAGTTGTGTCCTGGGACATACCACCCACTGCCTGGGACAGCAGGACAGAGCGGGAAATTCACGACTGTCCGGGTAGATCAGGGATGGTTGAGAGGCCAGCGGACGGCCTCCCCGGACTACAGGACATCGCTTCTGTGTTCCATTGGACTTTACTACCTGTGATGTCCCCTGGTCTGAGGAGGCCACTCATTAATCCCGCATCATGTCATTAGGCCTCTTGTAGGTCATGCTTGATGTCCAGGGAGCTGCCTTACAAAGTAACTAAAAGAGGCGTGGTTTTCCTTATCCCATCCTGGAAAACTTATTTACATATATTTCCAGAATCCCCTACTGCAGCGTCCATGGTTATAAGTCTCAACACACCAAACGGCGCCCTTAATTGTCAGTCTCCGTAAGAAGAACTCTTAATTCCCTAACCGAGGCCACCCGGACAGATGTAGGCCTGAAAATGGAATCATTCATTTTGCCTTTCATAGGGTCAGTGCCTAGGTTAATTTTGCTGTATATCGTAAAACGAACAGTTGATAAGAAGGTTACCTGGGCCATGACCACCATATGTTATACAGAGAAAAGCTGTCTTCATTTACGTATTCTGTACAAACCCTTCAAGACCTTTCTTTTAACACAATAACATTACCATAGTGTCATTGTGTAGAACACATCGCACGCTGCTCTGGAGGCTGCCTGTTTGTTGAAACCCTACAATCCAAATTGTGCTTAGCTATTTTTAATGTTTGTACAGAGCAGGGCTGGCGGGTGGAGATGAGCGGAGTCTCTTTCCTTCGCTTTCCTTACCTATTTCTAGTTCAAGGTGTAAATTCCTTGTCGTTCTGTACAATTTTGAGATATTTTTCTTCCTTCACCCTGTAAGTTAACTTTGCACATCTATTATACTACATTACTCACCAAATTTTTCTAATTACTTGAAAAATTGTCAACATGTCAACAGCAATTTATATATGTCCGATTATTACTTTCACTTATCATTGAGTGAAAGCCCCAAGCTTGGAAGAGACTCTTTACCAGACCAGCCACATCTATGCAGTCCACAGGGTTTCATTGGCATTTCACTTTCCCAAAGACTTACAGACCCAGGTCCAAATGTGCAGCTTGGCACGCGGTACAAGTTCTCTTAATGCCTGCTATCCATAGCCTGCCACCAAGATGTACACTGGGGGGAATTTATGATGCCACCTCTGGCCAAAAGACGCCCTGCAACACATTTATCAAGGCTTTTAGATGATTTTGTTGAGCTTTTCAGGCTTCTCCTGTAAGCTCTGGAAAAGGGGTTGTGGTTGGGATGAAAATACTCAGTGCGCTATAAAATAGACATTGCGCCACTTTGTGATGCACTGTTTAGACACGCTATACATTCACAAAAGACAAAAAGAGAAAACCCATCTTAAAATTTCTTCTTCAATTGGGGGGAGACACCCCACATGTGGACGTTACTTGTTGTAGGGGCTATAAGATATAACCCATTCATGTGATGTCACACAGGTGCACAGCTCTTATTACACAAAGTTCAGCTTACCCTGTGATATTAGGAGTTGTGCACCTGTGTGACATCATGTGACCAGGGACCAGTCTTTACCCACAGGAAGTAAACAATGAAGCTTCCTGTTGAATGACAGCAAGCAGAGATCTAGAACACTGTGAGGGATTGATACAGAAAGTATATTCAAAAATTGTCTAACTTTTCATTCCACAAACAATATACATTTTTTGCTGAAAGCCGACAACCCCTTTAAAGTTGATATACTAAAACACCATTTGGATGGACTTATTACTACATTTGTAAACTAAAACACCGGGGATTATTGTATTACTTAGAAATTGTCTTTGCACAATTTGTGGGTCCAAGCAGAGATCTAGCAGTACCGAGTTTATCATTTGGCGCATCACGCTTTGCAGCAATCTAAAAGGTTTTTTCTTTGCAGTCGTTCTCATAAACGTTCCCCACTATATTAAATAGGAGCGGTGATGACTGGTTGCCGGTGAATAATGATAAATTGCTGATTTTTTTTTCTCTGCGAAGGTTAAATGTCTTTCCATAGCAACAAGAACGGTCGCCAACGGGGTCACACAAAATGATTCAGCAAAGTAATGGGGAAATATTTGAATATATATCTGTATAAATAATTTCAGGTCTCTTATATTAGCAGAATGAATTCTTATTTTTGACGTATTGTTGGAGCTGCACATATAAGAGATGCTGCATCTGAGAAGTAATAACCTTGACCTTGTGCGGTAAAAGGCCTGCAGCCTAATGGATGGGCAGACGGCAGACAGTCATGGCTGACAGACATTTATTTAGCGCATTGTTAATATTGTAAAAGTTGAAATCACAGTCGTTTAGGGGAAAATTGCTGGTGTTATTGTATCTGAATGGGTTTTAGTTATGAATACATAAGTAATAGTCACTGGCTGAAGGCTCCAGACTCTAATAAACATGGATTGTCTATACAAGTAGATATAATCATGACATTATAAAGTATAAAGAGAAGTTCTGCAACTCGATCATAGCATTTATTGTCAGTGAATTCCTACTTATGCACTAAGTGCAGGGGTTTTTCATTGGTCTCAACTTCTTCCTGTGAGGCAGGGAGCCATCCGCTCGCTACTCCGCCATTAGGCCTCTGCCACTGCTGTGTGCGCCTGAAGCCGACAGGTGCAATATCACAAACTTATCACGACTTTACCCACTTCAGAGCCACCCTCAGCATCGGAAGAAGAGCTGCTGAGCGGGAGCCCTGAGAGGTAAGTATCACATTTTTTTATTTCACAGAAAAAAGGAAAGGTGAGATGCACTGTTGGGGTTTGGATAATAGGGTTGGATAACAAAGTTAGGGTACACACGTCTGTGGGGGATGTATATGCAGCTGCAAACTTGCGGCCACATATTAGTTTCCATAGACGGCAATGGTGGCCTGGCGGCAGTACCATTGCATGCATGCTCCATCTATCCACATGTGTGCGGCTGTACGGCACTGTTTTCTATGGAGAGGGGCGGGGTCACCCCTCCTCCTCTCCAGCGCACCGCCGTATGCCCACCTGAATACAGCCGGGCGGGCATACATGTGTGTGAATGTACCCTTAGGGGAAGGAATTTCAGAAAAAGCGAGATACAGAATGGGGGACTAAGTGGTGGGGTAACCAAACGGAGGCATTATTAGGATTGGCCACACAAATTATAAATGGGGTTTATTATGATTAGGTAACTACAGAATATAAATAGGATAAACAGTAGGATTTTACAGTGGAAGAGGGCATTATAAATTGTGGGGGTCATTATAATGGGTGTTACTTTGTGGATCCATTAGTGAAGTTATAGGTGATTAAAGGGAACCTGTCATTAGAAACTGGCCTAATAAACTACTACCAGTATGTTGTCTAGCAGCTTTATACCTTACAGATCATGTTTCTTTCATAGCCCAACATGGTTCCATCACCCAGGAAAAAAAATCTACTTTATACTACCAATTTAGATTTTATTCAAAGTCAAGGAGGTGGAGAGTTTAAAAATAAAACCCAAACCTTCTAGGGGTCCAATGGCCATCACAAAACCCACCAAAAATACTGAGAAAGACCTTTACCCATCAAATCTTTGTACATCTGTTCCTGTTCACAATACGCATGTACGCAAGAGACCTTTCAGGACCTTTGAAGGACCTCCAAAGGTTCTGAAACCGCAGATTAAAAGCAGACAGAAGGAAAGCATCCTTCATTTCCCAAAAAGTTTGATTCTAGTTCCATATGTAGGAAGTGAATTCCAGACTTGTAGGGGCTATAAAATTCATACAGCGCAGGACCCATGGCAGGTTGAAATCACCACTCGTAGCTAAAAACTAATATTATGTTGAATAATTACTGTGGTGCAGACAGACTTAGGCAATGAAAAGGTTACAGATCATTTGGCACATCATGACTATATATACTATCAATATTGTTCACCTTCCCCCCAGCTTTACATTGCTGTATGATATAAGGTGTCTGATGCCTCGTATGCCTTGTATCTCGTGTACTGTACAGAGTACTTGGACGTATGCACATGTACTATACAGCGACATTGATCCATGTATATGATTAATTAGCAGGACAATAAGGTCGTGATAAGATGGCAAACACTGAGCTGCCATATGTTTGCACTTCCATATTAAACAGCTGCTTTATTCTGCCATCGGGTATCACTTTAACTGATGACATAGGAGAAGCCAATGATTTTAATGCAAAAATAACCAGCACACAGTAACGAGTGGCTTAGTAAATTGTAGGATTCATAGAGTCAAAATGTAGTTCTTCAATACAATTTTAATTAATAAGGTAACTTGGAAATTTAAAGGGGTTATCCAGGGCAAAATAAAAAAAACTGGAGTGTTGGTACTAAAGGGGCTGCTCAGAAACTATTGATGAGTGACTCAAAGATTTGTAGATTGGATTATATTATAGATTTATAGATTATCATAGATCTTCAATTTTTCAGGGACAGAATAAATACAAATCTTTTATGATTCGCTTCAGTTGAATCTTTCAAAATGGCGGCTGTCATTTTTCCCGTGGGGGCGGGGACTGGATGTATAGTAGAAGGAAAATTACAAACATTTTTAAAAGTTCCTTAAAAGCTAATGAACCAAGAAAAAAAATCTATGTTTTACTGGATTACAATTTACATGGCAATTGGATTGCACAGATTCAGTTCTGACCCCAGTCAAGTCATCCAAAAAAATTTGTCAAAGCTCTATTCATAACCTGTGGTGCTTCTGTTCAGATAGTTGGCTCATCTCTGTGTGCGCTTGCACTATTTGGCCGATTGGGTACACTGTGCTGTGACTGTGGGGGCTGAATTTCTTCAGTAAAGCAGCCTGGTCATATAAGCAATAATCCTCATGGGTAAGAACACGTGACCTAGAGCCTGAGCATCATTGGAACTCTGGAACTAATACACTTCCAAGAACCTGAGACGACGTCAGTCATGTGAAAAACAACACAACCTGGACAGAACATCCCATTTAGTTAATGTCAAGATTCCAGACAAGGAAGTCCAGGTTTACATCTGAGTGAGACAATACTTTGTCATATAGGATTCAGATACCAAAACACCCAGAGGACTATGAGGTTTCCCTAGTAGTCCCATCATTCTGTATTGCACAGATTGAAGTTGTACCCTAAACCCCTCAGTCTGTAAAGTCTTCTTTAAATGTATTTGTTATCCTTGTATACGATTTAGTAACATAACTCTTTATTTATATAGCGCACACAGATCACATTTACTAAGGGTCCGCAAACAGCATTTTTGTTGGGTTTTCCGACTTTTTGCACTTTGCGCCACATTTAAGTGGGGTTTTTGCCGCACTTGATTTTGGCGCAATCGCGCCTACTTTCATGCGACACAAATCAGGGGCGTGACCATCGGACAACCCGACTGATTCAGACAAACAACAGGATTTAACATTTAAATTGTGTCGCAAGACATACACTCACATACACCGGGAAGATGAAGGGGAACTCCGGCGGACCTCAGCAGGGAAGCGACACATGCAGGATATCGGGCGCACGATCTTAGTGAATTGCGCTGGACTTCATCCTCGTCAGGTAACGCACAGCGGGGATCGCGACAGGACGGGGTAAGTAAATGTGCCCCACTGTATGAAAGTGGCAACCTACCAATAACCTTTATTACTTTGACTAGTTGTCACCCCTAAGTCCATTATATGTGTTATCCAGGGGCTACTTCCTTCTAATATCAACTTTTAAATTTACGCTAATGAGTCACAAGGGCTCCCTGGTGCTTTAACTTTACAAGCTGTTACACTATCCCACCCTTTCCCCTGCTCCCTCAGCACCCTCCCCACCCCCATTTGCAGCTGCCATGAGATTACAGCAAGAAGAAGAAGGGAAGAAGTGCAAAGGAGGCAGGGGAGAGGGTGTTAACAGTGTAGCAGCCTGTGAAGACAGAGCATTAGGATAATTTTATAAGTTGATTTTAGAAGGTGGATTTTGATGGTATAATTCTTTAAAGTTCTTTTTATAAGTCTATACACAAAGAAATACTTTTATGGATATTTTATATTAATAAAAACAACACATATTTTCATAATTTACATAAGTTTGTCTAAAGTTTGTGCTCCAGTAGTGCATTACAACTTCGTAAAAGAATATAAGGTAGTATAGCGGCTATAAAGTCTCTAGTAAAAAGGGATGCGCTCTAAAAGGCACTTCTTCTGTCCCTATACTTATGCAATCTCTCATGCGTCATAAATATAGCCCAATTTTAAGGCCATTTTAGGCATTCAGATCACTTATCAGCACTTAGCTTTGGGAACAGAGTGACTACCTGTGCTGGAGCATGCTGGGAGTGGTGATTGTGCAGTTCTTATAGGAATCTGTTACCCGAGCCCATAGTCCTCCTATGTACCATGTAGTTTCTGTTTAGGTCTGTTAAGTTAAGCTGCAGCAGAAGCTGTTGTATAGGGAACAGGTCACTTAGTAAACTGCATAAATATAATATCCCTGCAAATTTTTCACGTCTCAGCATTGTGACCTATGTTTTTTTAATTTCACAGGGTAATCCAATACAGCCATGATAATCACCGTCTGGTGAAAGAAAAGTTGATATTCACATAACTGTGTCTTAACTGGAAGACTCATTTGCATTTTACCCTCTCGTTATAACTGACCTAATAATAAGAGATATTGCTTCACTCCATTCCCAGAAATGCCTTTTGTATATTTATTATTGCACTTTTTGGTACAAACCCTACAGATAGGTCAGTGACTGAATACTGGAAGGGGTCTGCTTAAAAAAAGGGGCATATTATGTATAAAATTAACCATATTATTCAATACAGTCATCCTGCAGGTGTGATTTGAGGGCACAGCTATTGGAGCATCTGCAAAAATTTAAAACCAAAATTTGAATCTGTTTGGAAATTCACAGATTCAGTAGGAATCTTGAAATTGTCAGACAACATTCTGATTCTTATCGGATGAAATTGCATAAGAATCAGACACATAGGGGCACATTTACTTACCCGTCCCGTCGCGATCCCTGAGGTGAGTTGTCCGACGAGGATTCGGAGCTACCGCAATTCACTAAGATCGTGCATCCAATTTCCTGCATGTGTCGCTTTTCTCCGCTCAGGTCCGCCGGAGTTCACCTTCTTCTTCCCGGTGTATGTAAGTGCATTGTCTTGCGACACAATGGGGGTCATTTATTAAGGGCCCGATTCGCGTTTTCCCGACGTGTTACCCGAATATTTCCGTTTTGCGCCGCTTGTACTTAAATTGCCCCGGGATTTTGGCGCACGCGATCGGATTGTGGCGCATCGGCGCTGGCATGCGCGCGACGGAAATCGGGGGGCGTGGCCGAACGAAAACCCGACGTATTCGGAAAAACCGCCGCATTTAAAAACCGAAAATGTGTCGCATAAGGACCGCTTACCTTCACCTGGTCCAGCTCGGTGCATTCCGGCGCGATGAGTTTACTTTCAGCGCAGCAGCGCCACCTGGTGGACGGCGGAAGAACTACCTTATTAAATCCCGGCCGGACCCGAATCCAGAGCGGAGAAGCCGCCGCTGGAACGCGAATGGACCGGGTAAGTAAATTTGCCCCAATTTGAATTTTAAATTCCGCGGTTTGTCCAAATCAGTCGGGTTGTCCAACAGCCACCTCCCCCGATTTGTGTTGCATGAAAGCCGGCACCGATGAGCCAAAATCCGATCGCGTGCGCCAAAAACCCCTGTACAATTTGTCAAAACAAATTTTAGATACCCGACGGAAATGCAGCGTTCGCACCCTTACTAAATGTGCCCTTACTTTGCTGCTCCAAGTGGCCTTACCCTGGAATGAGGCTTTCATTTGTGGTCATGTATGAGGAGAATTCAACTATTTTACCACAAGCTCAGACCACAGTTCAATTTTTCCTATTTTGGGGTCTTTGGAGTGAGTTATTTTTATGGGAGCGAAAGTGGAAATTTTCTTTTAGGGGACTTTTCACCACCTCTCCCATCTACAATTCTTTGCATCCTATAATAGTTTCCTCTCTGCTGATTCCGGCACAAATTACATTTTCTCTCTAGCTCCCGCCATTCCCTAATAATCAATGTCATTAGTCTGAGTACCAAATTTGCTATTTGGGCTCTCTACTGTCAGAAGGGCGGTCCTAGTCTTGGCACCACCCATCTGATAGTAGAGATCAGGGGCGTAACTAGGAGAGGCAGGACCCCAATAACAGATTTCTTATATAAAGTGCCATACACTGATGTATAGCATATATACATACATACATATAATATATACACATCATACACCATAGACAGATATAGCATATACACATCACAGATACACACATGCAGCATATATATATATCATACTGTACAACATGCAGCATAATACGTATATAATAATGAACATCCTTCATTCTTTAGTGTCAGGTCAGATTCCGGTGCCCCCTGACACTGTGGGCCCCATAGCGGCTGCTATGCCTGCTACCACTGTAGTTACGCCCCTGGTAGAGATCCTATCTATGTCTAAATCAGTGGAGTAGCGACTATAGAAGGATGGAAAGAGTTTAAGTTAGTTGAGGTGATGAAAGGTCCACTTTAAATTTGTTGTCTCTTTCTCCTTATGCCTCTATAGACATACTGTATATAGGGGTTTAGTTTAACTATTCACCCTCTCATCAAACAGGCTCAAATCCACCATGTGACACATAGAATATTGCTGTACTCTTTTCGTATGATCAGTACATTGACCCCATGGACAGTCAGCAGCAGGTATGTCCCGAGACATCAACATCTGGTGGACCTTTGGTGGACCTTCAAAGATCTTGTGAACATGTTTATTGAGAGCAGAAACAGATATACTAGGATTTCATGGGTGAACACCCTTTTCCATATCAAAATTTGCTGATGCTTTGGGTGGCCATTGTCCCTGGAATATTGCCCAAACTGCCTATATTATAATCCACTACTTGGGGTACACAATGTGATGGAGATGGGGAGCACTAAGGGGGAATTATACTGTGTGGTGATAGAGTAAGGAGCTAGGCTCAAGGCAAAGTAATTTTCTGTGTCGCACATAGCACAAGGCCATGTTGGTCTAGGAGACGAGGCTGGCACACAGGCCTTGGGGGAGATTTATCATCAAGTTTCTGAGGTAAAACTGTTGTAGTTGCCCATGGAAACCAATCAGGGCTCAGCTTTAATTTTATAAACAGCTGTGGGAAAATGAAATCTGTGCTCTGATTGGTTGCCAATTGGACAGTTCTGCTCCAATCAACTTGATGATAAATCTCCTCCCATGTTCCTAACCTAATACTAGAGTGATAAGTGATCTATAGAAAGTTTATGAGACAAGTTTTGCTATAATATTTACCTCATAGATCTTGGTTTACCTCATAGAGGGCTGTCCCTAATGTAACTAATGTATGTAAAAATACCTGGTTGTAAAATTGGAGGCGTGCCGGTTCACATGTCCCCGTATTGATATAAATGGAGTAGAATGGGGTAATTTAGTGAGTGCCTGTGAGGGAAGGTGGATACATGCCTGTGATAATAGTCTTTGTGAGCAGAAGACTGTGATTAGTTTATAAATGGCCGACGTAGAATAATAACCTCTCGGCTCTGCTGGAAACATCAATACAAAACAGATCTGCATCACAATCACATTGTATTCCTCACACAATCACTCCTATTCAGCTTTGAGGAACAGTACAGCAGGATGGGGACGTGGGGTGTCATTAATTGTGCATCTTAGTCATACAGTATTATCTGGGTGACTACTCGCCATTGTATAAACAGCAGGAATATGTATTTCGGTATATAGGCTTTCTGTACTTGAAATCTACAGGACACAAGAATTTCCACATAAAACCATTTCAACCCTCAGGTTGCCCATTTAAAGGGATTCATTTAAAGGTGTTTCCTTCTTGTACTGATGGTTTATCCATATGAGCGGTCATCAGTAAGACCTTGCAGGAATAAAGCTCGGCCTAGCCACAGAGACTGTAGGGACTTGTAAACTTAGCCCAAAATATTCAGGCTTTTGACCCGGAAGTTTTAAATCCTCCAAAATTAAACCAGCCATCAATGGACACCACACTGTGTTTCTTGTTGTGGGTATGTGGGGGGGTGGCACAGCATTTCTTTTTAGAGAAACAATGAATTAATTAAATAACCAATAGAAAAAATGCAAAATAGTTGGAATAAAATTCATGCCCATCCGAGCCCTTCACTTCTTCTTGAGCAAAAACCTTTCACCTGAATGGCGTCAGACGTCATGTGGGCACCTTCATCTCGCCTTCGGGCATGTGAAAATCCGCCAATGCTGTGACATCTGAAAGGAAGACAGAGAACAGCCAGAAACTGGAAAACCACCTGTAAACGAAAATTAACCTGAGGGCAGGGTGGGTGGGAGACTTCACACCGCTCGGTCCTGAGGGCAGAAAGAAAGAGGCCCCTCCACGTACCCCCCCAATGCTTTTAAAACCACGGGGCGGGCCCCAATAAGCCCGCCCAATCCAGCCCCTTTTTGGGACCGCCTAAAGAAGGGACCAATCTACAAAATCTAGAAATTCCCTACAGTCCCCAGCCCCTTCTCTATTGATTTGGGGCTAATGAGGAGGGAGCTGTTATGGCTCTGGTCTGAATTTTGAGCTTTCCTACAGAAGACATGCTCCTATTTAAGTCCGCACATGTAGCATGTACTGTGACCATGTAAAGATAGTCTGTGCCCATCATTATGTTCCTCTTTCAGCTCTTTCCCCTCACAGCATTCTATTCTATTTGGCCTCTGGGAAGGGAACAGCACTTTGTTGTTGTTACTTTTCCTTGACCTCCTGGTATCCTTTTTAACCCCCAACTTATTTATGATTTCATATAATTACTACCTATCCTGACATTAGGCATGAAACTTCCCTTCTGTCCTGACCTCATCTGGTATCTGACCACTCTTTTGCCGGACCCCTAGTGCTTCATTCCTTGTTTTTTTTAGCCATAAATCGATTTTAAACAAGTGAAGACCACACCAAAAGCTGGTGACCTTCTTGCAGAAATCCTTGGATAGAGATTAAAGGGAAAAAGAAAGGATGTCACTCAAGTGTGGACCAGAGAAATAGCGTTTAGAGGACACATTAGGGGAGATATTTATTAAGCCAAACCTTTCAGACTTCTGGTGTAATTTGTGCCAGAAAATGCTTTTCCGACTTATTTTTCAAGGTTTTTAGACCTGTCAACACTTCAACACTTTTTTGACTTTGGGGGCGACTAAGGGGTGTGGCCTGCTAAAAGGTGGCATGATCTTTCTTAAAGGAAACCTACCAGTTAGAATGGCATGGGTAAGCAGTAAGTACCGAGCACCAGCTCAGGGTGAGCTGGTGCCGGTGCTTAGTTTCGTTAGTGTTAATAACTGCTGTATAGCGGTTTTAACACTGTTTAAACTTTATAGCAGAAGAGGCTTCGGCGCTGCGCGCGACTGTGCGCGTGCAACGTCTCCGGCATTTCCTAAGTCGTGCGCACGCAGCGCCGAAGCCTCTTCTGCTCTAAAGTTTAAACAGTGTTAAAACCGCGATACAGCGGTTATTAACACTAACAAAACTAAGCACCGGTGTTCGGTACTTACTGCTTACCCCTGCCATTCTAACTGGTAGGTTTCCTTTAAAGCAGATGTGGTCAGACGGAAAATAGTCATGCACCAAACATTTTTAGATTTTTTTATTTGTAACATATCTCCTGCAAAGTTTACATTGCGCCACACTGTTACATCTCACTCATTGGGGCACATTTACTTACCCGGTCCCTGTGCGATCCCCGATCCGGACTGTCCGACGAGGATGTACTATTCCGCAATTCATGGAGATCGTGCATGTTTCGTTTCCCCGATCAGGTCCGCCGCAGTTCATCATCTCTTTCCTGGTGTATGTAACTGCTTGGCTTGCGTCACAATTTTGAAGTTAAATACCGCGGTTTGTACGAATCCGTAGAATCGTCCGTCAGCCCTTACCCTCCGATTTTTGTCACATGAAAGCCGGCGCGAAATCCGATCACGTGCTCGAAAATCCCTTTTAAATCCTGTCCCAGCGGCGCAAAACGGAAATCGTCGGGATGTCTGACGAAAGTGCGGTCCACACTTGTCTACAGCCATTCAACAGATGACTTGTTCAATTTTTTCATATACTTCTATATCAATGTCTTGAGAGTTTCCATGATATCTTCTTGGCATCATTGAATGATAACGTCCTTGGAAAAATTTTGTGCTAACCATTTGAGGATAGACATATGCAGTGTGTGCCAATTCTGCACAAACTACTGGAAAATGTCCAGCCCCTGGTCAATTTTTCGGGAAACTTTACCATTAATATTTCCGTATATTAAGTTACAAAAGGTGCCACATGGTCTATGTATAAAAAATTCAATGAACCAAATTAACAGGTGGCACAAGTCATGAACGGCATGTGCAGGAAGGTACAAGCCCACGCTTTATATCATACTGACGTCTGATTAAATTCATATTGTCTAATGCATTAGTTTCCCTGTTCTATGTGTCTTAAAAGCAGAAAAAAAATGAGAATTAAAGGGAACACACATCTAATAAAAAAAGGCTTATCTGTGGATGGAACTAACTATCTGTAGAGATCTTTTCACCCCCAGGAGATGTAGGGCTCACTTTGCCTAGAAGAAAATGGCATATTGTGAATTATTGCTTCAAAGGGGAGGTCCCCTTCAATGCCAGCACTTCATTCATGGCTGCCAGAGCTAACTGCAGGCAAATTGAGTCCGCCCCCGTTGCACTTGGATGCTAATTTGCAGACCTTAAAGGGGTTATCCGGGTTTAAAAAATTACTTATGGCCGGGCTGGGGAGGGCTAGTTAAACATAATAAACATGGACTTACCTCCTCTGGCGCCGCTGATGTCCCGCGCCGCGGTCCTTTCGATCCGTGCCCCTGTTTATTTACAGGGGCACGGAAGCCGCGCACAGGGAGCCTCCGGTCCGCGATGTGGACGACTCCTCCCATCCGTCCCTATCTCTCAGCGTTGTAAGCGCTGGGAGATGGTGCGCATGGGAGCATCCGGCCGGCCGGAAGCTCCCTGTGCGCACTTGTAATGAAACCGGCGCACAGAGAAGACCGGCCGGGACGCGAGACATCGACAGCACCGGAGGAGGTAAGTACATGTTTATTGTGTTTAAATAGCCCTCCCCAGCCCGGCCATAAAAATTTTTTTAAACCCGGATAACCCCTTTAAAAGAAAGAGGATGATCTCTACTATTATAAGTTTGGTAGGTATTTTGGACCCAACAGCGTCAGATGTAAACTTTTGGGGGGAATTATCATACACTAACACATGGGGGCACATTTACTTACCCGGTCCAGTCGCGATCCAGCGGCGGGTTCTCCGACGCTGATTCGGGTTCTGCCAGGATTCACTAAGGTCCGTGCGCCGATATTCACCAGGTGTCGCTGCTGCGCCGAGGTCCGCCGAAGTTCACCTGCTTTTTTCTGGTGTATGTGGGTGCTTGATCTTGCAACACAAATGGCTTTTTAAATTCTGCGGTTTTTTCGAATCCTTCGGGTTGTCCGGTGGCCACGCCCCCCCGATTTCTGTCGCGCAAAAGTCGGCGCGATTGCGCCAAAAATTGATCGCGTGCGCCACAATCCCGTGAAATACAGAGCAAAGTGGAAATATTCGGGAAAAACTCGACGGATTCGCAGCTGCGGACCCTTAGTAAATGTGCCCCATGGTGTTTATATGAAGTAAACACCACCCCCTGCACTCCCCGTATATATTGAGGGGATTCGGCCTTCTAATATATCTGGCATATAAGGCAATTCTACGCTAGATCCTGTCTGGATGTAGAATTTGCATAATAATCATAATTCCTTGACGTGTGTCAGGAATTGCGACTATTTTAGGACTTCTACTTCATAACACTGACATACAAGCCCTGATAAATCCCCCCTTTGTGTATAAGTTATTTGTTGGTAATTTACAACAAATGACAATACATTTTAATCAAAAAATGTTCTACTCCTCTCCTTTGAGAATACATTTTTAGCTTGTTGTGCTACTCTATAGGATGACTGCTGATTGGTCTATTTACAGTGGCCTCACTCTCACTGCTGACCATCAGTGAAAGTGATTGGTCAATATCTCAAATGTTTTTGTCTAAAAGCTCCACCCCTTTTTAGAGTTTTTCTTCCATATGAAAAATATCCTGGAGATACTATCTTACAAAAATTTGTAGAAATAATGATAATTTAATAATAACATTATTTATGAATATATTCAATATAATAATTTCATATAATACGCTACACTTCATATTGTAGTGAGTGACATATACTTGGAATCCATAGCTCACATGGTATTGTGCCCCTTGTGTTTTCCCTCCTCACTGAGACTTTGAAGAAGTTGGCTCTTTGATGTTAGAGGAAGGTACCGAAGACTAATTAATGGCTTCAGAGGATTCATTAATAGGACAGCGAATCCTACAGAGCCGCCTGTTGTTCCTAGCTAAACCATATTTGTGCTTAGCCTATTGAAAAAGTACTCAATATGTCCTTATCTTTACCTAAGTCTTAAAAAATCCTATCCCAATAGAGCACATGGACATTACACATGTACATGCAAGTCCAAAAGCATGAATTAGTACATAACACAGTCTCTATGCTCAAAAAATGCTGGTATTCACAGAAAGACAAGATTCTTAAATATACTCAGGATAACAAAATGACACATTCCCTCATTCACTGTTATTAACAAGGATACAGCATTTCACAGATATAATTCCCACCTGTCCCTATCAGCCTTGGTGTATACAGTTTTGGTTGCCCGGGGATCCGACCATAAATCATCTGATTATGGTCAGGAAGGGCAGATTTCTCTCATGAATAACTTCTCCTCTCTGCTTCCTGCCCCTCTTTCTACTCCTTTACAAGACGAGTTCACACACAGACACCTCCTGCTGACAAGCAGAGTGCCCAGACTTACGCTACAAGCCTCATATAAGATAAGGTCTTTATCCAGGGGAGGGGCACTCTGTCTGTGTTATAGCTCAGATGTAGCACAGCTGACAGTGTTTGTTATAGCTCAGATGTAGCAGAGCTGAAGTGTGTCATTGTATGTTATATGCATCTCATGGATCTCATCACTTTAAGCACTGATGTGTCTTTTTTATATATCAGATACTAGTGAATGTTCAGAAGCTAAATAAAAGTGTATATAAACCCTGTACCCTGATAATCTAAGCACATTGTCAGCACACAGCATCTCATAGCACTAGAAGGATCATAATGGGGCACATTAACTTACCCAGTCCCTGCGCAATCCCCGAGGTGCGTTGTCCGACGAGGATAAAGTCTGCCACAATTCAACAAGATTGTGCGCCCAAGATCCTGCATGTGTCGCTTCCCCACTCAGGTCCGCCGGAGTTCACCTTCTTCCCAGTGTATGTGAGTGCATGTTTTGCGAGTGCGCCAAAATCCAAATCCAGTTTAAGTTTTAATTTGCCCTATGTGTCCCAAAAAAAAATGCTGCAAAAAATTTTAAAGTAGCACGCAAAAAAAGTTATAGCTCTTAAACCACCACACACAAGAATTTGCTAAAAATACTCCGGTCTCTACTAGAGCTTTTTTAAGCCGCGTCACTAAGGGGTTAATGAAATGTCCAGCAGCAGAGCCCTCCCTTAATAATTAAATGTCCAGAAGCAGAGTCCCCTTAGTCCTTACCTCCAGTGCTTATCCCTGGCATTCTCTTATCCTTGCGGCTCATCATCTCCCTGCATCTCCGGTTCTCACACCACATAGTGGGTGCACAAGCAGAGACCATAACCCTGCCTCTTCCCGCACTGCAGGAAAGCAAAAGAGGCAGGTAGAAGATGACCCACAAGGAGAAGGGGGCGCCGAGGGTGAGTGCCAGAGGTAAGTATGTATAATTTTTTTTTTATATACACTCAAGTATAAAACAATTTGGGTTTTTTCAGCACACTTTTTGTGTTGAAAATCTCGGCTTATACTCAAGTACATACAGTAATTAAAATACCTTATATACTCGAGTATAAGCCTAGTTTTTCAGCACAAAAAATGTGCTGAAAAAAACCCAAACTCGGCTTATACTCCAGTCAAAAAAATAAATATATCTAAACTCACCTTTCCGGCGACCCCTGTATATCTTCTGTGCGATCTGTCCGGCAGCGGCGGCAGGCTATATACACTGGGGCAGGGTCTGGCAGGCTATATACACTGGGGGAGGGTCTGGCAGGCTATATACACTGGGGCAGGGTCTGGCAGGCTATATACACTGGGGCAGGGTCTGGCAGCCTATATACACTGGGGCAGGGTCTGGCAGGCTATATACACTGGGGCAGGGTCTGGCAGGCTATATACACTGGGGCAGGGTCTGGCAGGCTATATACACTGGGGCAGGGTCTGGCAGACTATATACACTGGGGCAGGGTCTGGCAGGCTATATACACTGGGGCAGGGTCTGGCAGGCTATATACACTGGGGCAGGGTCTGGCAGCCTATATACACTGGGGCAGGGTCTGGCAGGCTATATACACTGGGGCAGGGTCTGGCAGGCTATATACACTGGGGCAGGGTCTGGCAGGCTATATACACTGGGGCAGTGGCTGGCTGGCTATATACACTGGGGCAGGGTCTGGCAGGCTATATACACTGGGGCAGGGTCTGGCAGGCTATATACACTGGGGCAGGGTCTGGCAGGCTATATACACTGGGGCAGTGGCTGGCTGGCTATATACACTGGGGCAGTGGCTGGCTGGCTATATACACTGGGGCAGGGGCTGGCTGGCTATATACACTGGGGCAGGGGCTGGCTGGCTATATACACTGGGGCAGGGGCTGGCTGGCTATATACACTGGGGCAGGGGCTGGCTGGCTATACACTGGGGAGGCTGTGACCAATGCATTATCCACCCTCGGCTTATACTCAAGTCAATAGGTTTTCCCAGTATTTTGTGGTAAAATTAGGGGCCTCGGCTTATACTCGGGTCGGCTTATACTATATATATATATATATATATATATATATATATATATATATATATATATATAAAATGACACAGTTAAAATAAAAAGAGGAATGTTGGCACAGGAGCATTGATTGGTTAACTTTCACTGACGTTGTGCTCACCCAAGCAGCTGAAGCGTTCGGCCAGCCTAATGATGAAGAAGACAATGACAAGTGGCAGCAGAGTAAATAGTTTAACAATGGTAATGGAGCCATTGATATTTCCCGCGGATGTTATGATACCTATTTATCACTGTCTTCTAGTGGTCGCGACGTTACTCTTCACTGCACGGCTGAGCACTGCCGGGAGATATCAAACGCTGAGACCTTAGAGGTGGAATTAAAAAAAAGAGTGAAAAATTACACTATTAATAGTATTTTTAATTTCTGTATAAATATATAAACATTATACAGTTAAAAATAAAAAAGTCACATACCGGTACTTTTATATTAGATTTCAAAGAGTTGATATAGACATCTCCTGCCTAAGCATTTCCTTCGGAGATGAGCGGCTTTTAAAAAAATGTGATTTCGCATTAATCAAGAATCTGTCCTATATAGGTCTAAAGACACTCAGTGGTAAGGAAAGGGTGGACTTACGATATCTCTTAAATAAAGCTTCACTTGTTGACAACTTTAGGCAAGCACCATGAAATAAAACTGTAAAATAACTGGGTGTACTGTATATTTTTAGAAATCCATTAGGAATCGAACAGAAAAACTAATGGGAAAGGAGGGGAGTTAAAGTGAAACTGTCTCCAGCTAAAAATTACATTCCTGGTGACAGATGACAGGTTCCCCTCCTTTCCTATTAGTTTTCCTGTTTGATTCCTAATGGATTACTAGAAATATACAGAACTTTTGTACAGCCACATAGCATATTTTATACTGATTTTAAAAATACCTTTGTCAGCATTTTGAATTAATCCTTTATATAAGTTTAATGCACATTACCTGGCTCCCTGCCAGCAGCATGTGGTGAGTCCCAGGGTAGGGACAGCTGCAGCCAGTTTGTACTTGTTTCTCCTAATGCATTATTTCTCTACTCCTCACCATCCCCCCTGTCTCCCATGCTCAATGCACATGACAGGAAGTTTGGAGGGGGATGCAGCTGGATGAGTGTGAAGGAGATGAGACTAACAATGGCACACACAGGCTGAGCTGCCCCCTTCCCTGGGACTCACCACATGCTGATGACAGGGAGGCAGGTAATGTGAATAAGACTTATATAAACTACTGATTAATTCAAAATGCTGACAAAGATATTTTTACATCCAGCATAGCATAGGCTATTGGAACCTGCCACCAGCTAAAAATGACATCCCTGCTGACAGGTTCTGTTTGAGCATCAACTTGTAATAGATGCATATTGGTAAGTTACCTGATATACTGCCCCCCCACACACATTACAAACAACTTGAAGTAAAGTAGCCAACCAATAGAGTGAATGGCAAGTCCCTAATTCAAAGGTGTAACTCAAGGGACGGGAAATAGTGCAGTTGTATTTCCCACACAAAGAGACCGATACTAAACAACAAAAAAGTACATTATAGTCGGGGCTCTGCTACAGATTCAGCTTTGGGACCCATATGTTCCAGTTACCGAGTTGTGTTTTCAGTTACTACCATGTGGAAGTCCAACGATCATCACGTCGGCCACTTAACCCCATTAACTGACCATGATAACTAGTGAGGTCACAAGGGGTCAGTGAGGGCTAGGTTCTGTTGCAGGGGTCATGTGACACCAAAAATTCCATCCCAGCCAGGACTGTTAGTTCTGCTCCAGGCGCACCGACTACTATTACTGCCCAAAAGGGGTTTTCAGGAAATTTTAGAATACCCCTCTAAGGCAAAGTTTCAATGGCATGTGACCCTTCACGAAGACCCCACGATCTAGTGATGGTCTCCCTATGGAGCATCTTCAGGTCTGAGATGTTCCATATCACTGTAAGCGATTCTAGTAACTTCTGATAAAGAGGTCACAGCAAGGACATAGTAATAATCCCCGATCAGCTGCTCTCAAAGACACATCTCAACCCATTCAGGGGATATCGAAACTTTTCTTGATGGTGAAAATGGAAAATCCAGCGATCGGGCTTGTAGCCTCGTGTAGCAGCAAAAGCTATTAAGGGAATTAAGTGATGAGAATCCGCGAGATAAACATCAGGAACTCGATGACCTCAGCTGTACGGTGGATGCACAGGGATATCTGTGGGAGAGGAAAGCAGGGGATTTATCTGTGTAAATGGAGGACAATGGCTGAGAGAGAACATACAGCTGCGGCTTACATTTACCTGCGCTCGGGGATCGGGGCTCGCGGTTTATTAAATTAAAATAAATGGCTGCTGTAGCGTTAAGATGGTGGTGAATAAGAGCTCTAACCACGTACTAGAACTTCAGCGTTCCTGTGGCTTAATGTCACTTATGACGTCTCTTATTACAGTAAGCACACAGCCAAGACACTTCTCTACTGCTTAGATACACTAGTCTTAAAGGAAAACTACCATCAGAATCAAACGTGATAAACCAGAGACACTTACTCATAGATCCAGGCACCGTGACTGTGGTAATCGTCTTATATTTGTTATACATGGCCTCATTCATTCTAATATCAACTTTAAAATTATGCTAATGATCCTGAAGGGCTCTGTGGGGTGTTACCAGAACCCCTCAGTAATGTCTCTTCACTGTCTGTTACAATGAGCAGAGCAGGTCTTCCCTAACCTTGCACATTGCAAAAGCTAAGGGAGGAGGGGGAGACATGTCCTGCTCATTGTGACATCCAGTAAAGATACAGCACTGAGGGGCTTAGGTAAAGCCCCCGGAGCCCTTCAGACTCATTCGCATAATTTTAAAAGTTGATTTTAGAAGGTATAAATAGCATAATAATTGAAATTTATTGTATATTTTCTGCAGGGGAATGGCTTGAAATGGCTATTTTACCTATTGCTTTTTTTAAATAAAATGTTTAAGGAGTTCACCTTACAGAATAAAAAAAACAGGATACACTTATTCTGTAGGTTAGTCATGATTAAGCAACTTTAGCAAAAAAAAAAAAAAACTATTTGAAGAAAGCTCATTTTCCTGTGCTTCATCCTATTCCGAGAACTTTTTTATTCCTCAATCAAGACAGCAGTGTTAGGGTTTGTTTATTCATAGACCCTAACAACCTAATGTATTAAAGTAAATCTACCTTTAAAATCCATCATGATAAACCAGGGACACTTACTCATAGATCCAGGCACCGAGACTGTGGTAATCTTCTTATAGTTATCATCCATGGCCTCCTTCCATGGATAAAATATTATTTTAATGAGCCAGGAGGGCTCTAGGGGGCATTGTCAGAACTCCTCTATGCTGTTGCTTCACAGGCTGTTACACTGTGCAGAAGCATGTCTCCCGCCCTCGCCTACTACCTCTGCCTGATGTAATAGTGGGAGGGTGAAACGTTCTAACTGCCCATGAACATAAATATGTGATAGACATATGTCTACCCTTGCAGACATGCAAATTTTTATTTAAAAAAACTGATCCCCCTCTGAAATCCGGTGCTGTATCTGGACAAAAACAAGTGGTGGGTCTACACGTGTATATCTTCCAATACGGTCTAGTTGTCTACAAGTAGGAACTATAACATTCCTTTTGACTATTATACTTGTTATATAAAAAGTCTTAAAGGAAACCTACCTTCAAAATCCATTATGATAAACCAGGGACACTTACTCATAGATCCAGACACCGGGACCGTGGTAATCTTCTTATATGTGTTATCCATGGCCTCCTTCCTTCTAAAATCATGATTTTAGATATAACATTATGCTAACAAGCCAGAAGGGCTAAAGGGGGCCTAACCAGAGCCCACGCAATGCTGCAGCTTCACAGGCTATTACACTGTACAGAAGCACATTTCCCCCTTCTGACTGCTCCCTTTGCACTGCCCCTACCTCTGCCTGTTGTTATTTTACATAGTGGAAGGGCAAGACAGTGTAATAACCTGTGAAGCCATTACACAGAGGGGTTCTGGTAACACCCTCCAGAGCTTTTAAGCTCATTAGCATAATTTTAATTGCCTGGATCTATGAGTAAGTGTCTCTGGTTTATCATGATGGATTTTGATAGCAGATTTCCTTTATATATTGGGTTGTTGGTTGGCTGTTGGTAAGTTAATGGCTTAGTTAGTTATGTAATAAGTTGGTTACTAGTGTGCACATGTGTCGGCTTGAAAGGAAAATGTGAAACAAAAGTGAAGAAGAGCTCAGGTAATTGGAGGAGCTAATTCTTGCTAACGTTGAAAAGCTTTCACCAAACAAACAAATGGCGCAGGGTAGATATCTGCCATTCAGCAGTTTAATGAAACGTCTTAATCCGAGGAGGAACGCTGAATAATTGATGCTTGATCGACGTGAGGTTTAGCTTTATAATGGAATATTTTAATAAATGCGGCGGAATGTTTTAATATTTATGGAATATCCTTTCTGTGTTTGCTGTGATTGATGTTCCTCACATGAAGGGGGAGAAGGTTGTATGTAGACCTGGGTTTACAAAGGAGACAACCCTGTATGATATTGGGAGGAGCCGAGGGATTTCAATTTATTTTATTTAAATATAAAACATCAGCGCAGATTCTGTAATTTTTTCTTTTTGTCCAGTTTAAGTTTAGAACTTGATCTCTGTATCTCCAACTTTATAAAGGGCATTAGAAATGATCTGGAGTCTCAAGGTGACCGGCCACCATTAATTTATATTTTATTTTTAATAATTGAAACCTATCTTTACAAATTAATTTTTAGCAGTTGGAAACCCATTTGCTATCACACTTCTACATAATTGTAAATAATAAAATTCTGACTTCCTGCACCAACCCATAGGGGGAGCTTATTAGCTTACTGTGTACTGATTTCACATTGAACCCAATGGTAACTCAGTATACACGAATGACACTATGCTCCCCCTAGTGGTGGCAGCTGTAAAAGCAGATTCTGTGTGATCACCATAGTCTCAACTGTGCTCCCTCTGCGGCTGTAGCCATTGCACTTTATCCCCTTAATAGTAACCTACAAACAAAAACCATCACAACAATCTAGAGGGACTTTTATACAGCCGAGAGCAATACTATACACCAAGTAAGGTATAAAAGCTAACCAAATAGAGAACACAACAATCATTACTACAGAATACAAACATCATTTTATTGATGTTTTAAAAGATGTAACAATGTGATTATTGTTGGAAATTTTATTAAAATCCTCTTTAAAAGAAAGCTGTCACCAGTTTTTCCCCTATTAAACAAGTTGCCCCCCTTCTATGTGAAGTCTTACCCCTTTACCTATAAAAAATCTCTTCCAAAGTCATGCGAAAACGAGGAGAGAGGAAAAAAAGAGTCACATTTTAAGTCAAAGGGGAAGGAGACTTCAGATAAGTCAAAGGGGTGGGAGACTTCAGATAAGTCAAAGAGGAGGGAGACTTCAGATAAGTCAAAGAGGAGGGAGACTTCAGATAAGTCAAAGAGGAGGGAGACTTCAGATAAGTCAAAGAGGAGGGAGACTTCAGATGGCCCTATAGGCAGTTCTTTAGTACCTAGATCTATAGAACCTGAGATACAGACACTTTAAGAGGACCGGTCACCCTAAAAAAAGGCACTAGGAGCTGCTTACTAAAGTAAGCAGGTCCTAGCACTACCCCAGATGTAGCAGTGTTAAACTGCTAGCTTTATAGGAATCTTCCGATAAATCTAGCGAACACTGCAACGCCATACCCTCGGAACGCCGGACCAAGCTCACAGTGATCGGGCGTATTCATGAGGGGGCGGTCCGAGTAGGAGGTGACTGACGCATGAAGCCTGCCAGTCACTGCCGGCATATGGCATAGGAAGGGCGGTCCGGGGGAGAAGAATCGCCTCATGTATACGCCAGACCAAGTTGTAAGCTTAGTCCAGCGTTTCGTGGATATGGCACTTCCAATAAAGCTAGGGGTGTAACGCTGCTATATCTGCGGTAGCGCTAGTGCATTTTTTTAGGGTGACAGGTCCTCTTTAAAAATGTGGGTTTTTCCTATAGCTGACATTTGCAACTATGTCTATAGAACTGAAGATATGGATATCCGATGTGACACTCCCTTTGCAGCCTCTAAACCTGTCTCATCTCAAGCAAATATGACTCTTCTCTGCACATTTACACGTGTTTTGGAGGAGATTTCCTTTAAGCCAACAGATGAGATTTCACATAAAAGAAGGAATTCTAGAAAGGACATTTCATACCCTACCTGAGGGGGATAGAAGTTTAATGGGGTAACATCTGGCAACAGGTTCCCTGTAAGATAATCTTTTAAACCCATACATTTTTATTATATAAATGAATAGTGCAAGGGATGATAGTAAACTAGTGTATTGGTAAACTAATATATTTTGTATAAGAAAAATGCTTGCCCTTCTATTTAGAAAGAAAGGGGAGAAAACCAGTAATAGTTAATTAACATATGTTAACATAATATATATATATATAGTAAAATTTAAAAAAATCGAACTATTTTAAAAGGTTAGTTATACCGCGATTGAGAGATTGCTTGTCATTGTTGTGTACGATGTGGCAGATTTTATGCAGAATTTTCACAGTAGCTTTAGGCACCTTGAATATGTTACAATCAGAAGCTAAAGGAAGTGTTAATGAAGTATTCACACGACTCAGCATGTTTTATAGAAGCATAAAATAAGAATAGCGGAGTAGTGTAAGCACCATTCACATTCACAGGATGTGAACTGTCATTGGATATAACAAGTATAATACAAAATGTGTGAACGGGCCCTAATAGACACTAGGAGGTTACTATTATACTGAGCGTATGTGGGTCTATTACCTTAGGTTTTGCCTATTTACTTGCCACAGATGTTCCTGCTTGGCTGCTTGTAGCACAACTCCATTGATTTCATTTTATCTGCACTGTGTACAGGTCTATAGTAGTCCTAGACACGCCTCCTGTAGTCCCAGACACGCCTCCTCACTTATTATTGGTTCAAACTTCTGCTTGCTATCTCCAATGTCTATCCAATGCTCCCCCGAAAGTCTGTACATGGAGCACTGTGTTACATTACAGCAAGGACAGAAAAATTATAAAGTACAGACCTGGTTAAATACAACAATCTGGCAACAAAAACTGATGTACGGAGGAGAATGAGCCATAGCAGGGGGTGGGGGTATGGAGCGTCTCTTTAAATGGTTGCTTAAAATGACAAAGACGGATAGAGAGATAGAAGGGAAGGGAACGAGCAGGAGCTGGAAGCACAGAAGGAAGATTCTGGAGCTATTTAGAAAAGTGCTGTCTCACCCCAAGTGCTTTCTTCACATTTGTTCTGTTGTGTATTTATCTATACTGGCCTATATGATCCTGAGAGAGAGTTACCAACCAGATTAAAGAGAATATTTTAAGACCACTATTTTTCACCCTTACCCCTTCCCTCTTTGATGCCTCCTTTCTCCAGTGCGACATATGCCTTGTATATATCAATGTGCAGGCTTCATCATGCACTAGGCCTCAACAAATAACTCCAGTAGGAGACTGGAATGAATTTTAGTGAGTTTTCACATCATTTTTGCCATAATTCTTAGTTTTTTTGCATGGAAATGTGGGCATGGCTTATTCTCAAACCTTTCTCAGACAAATTTGTCACTTGCACCATTTAAAAACCTTGAGTGATGGGCGCAGTGGCCCCTTATCATTTGAATTTTGCAAAATTCTGTGTATCTGCTCTAAAACTGCAATAAGGTATAGTAACCAATCCCAGAAATGAATTAAACAGGAAAGAAGAAAATCATGGTGTATGGGACTCTACATAGCAGCTAGTCTCCATTCGTCAGATTGCACCTAATTTTACCACAATCAACTAGGAAAACTTATTGAAGTATAAGCCTACAGTGGAAAATACATTGGTCACAGTCTTCCTGCACTAATGAGATTGCCAGCTGCCTCCCCTTACTAATGAAGTGCCCAGCAGCCTCCCCGTACTAATAAAATGCCCAGCAGCCTCCCCTCACTAATGAAATGCCCAGCAGCCTCCCCTCACTAATGAACCGCCCAGCAGCCTCCTTTTACTATAAAATGCCCGGCAGCCTCCCCTCACTAATGAAATGTCCAGAAGCCTCCCTGTACTAATAAAATGCCCAGCAGCCTCCCCTCACTAATGAAATGCCCAGCAGCCTCCCCTCACTAATGAACCGCCCAGAAGCCTCCCCTCACTAATGAAATGCCCAGCAGCCTCCCCTCACTAGTGAAATGTCAAGCAGCCTCCCCTCACTAGTGAAATCCCCAGCAGCCTCCCCTCACTAATGAAATGCCCTGCAGCCTCCCCTCACTAGTGAAATGTCAAGCAGCCTCCTCTTACTAGTAAAATGCCCAGCAGCCTCCCCTCATTAATGAAATGTCCAGCAACCTCCCTTTACTAATAAAACGCCCAGTAGCCTCCTCCCACTAATGAAATGCTCAGCAGCCCCCCCCCCCTCCACTAATGAAATGTTGAAAGGGAAGAGAAGGCGCTGCAGGGGGCGCCAGAGGTAAGTACTACGTTATATATATATATATATATATATATATATATATATATATATATATATATATATATATATATATATATATATACTTGAGTACAAGTATCTTGGCTCATACTTGACTATTTATAGTATGTTGAAAGGTTACTAAACTCATTAAAAGGGTATCCAAGCACGATTTACCTCCCCCACACAAACTGCTGTTTAATTTAGGGCTGTGCCCACACATACCGGTCACACTTTTTTTTTATTGTCTGGCTTCTCCTTCCATGCCAAAACTTCACTTTAGAAAATTGAAGTGCTCTGGGAGAGCACCTGAGGGCTGCGGCTCCACATCTCTTTGGATCCAGGAGTGACGTTACTAAAGGGGGAAGGATGAGAGAAGTGTAGCAGGGGCCTTCTATGCCAGAAGTTAAAGAGTTAAAGGGGTATTCCCATCCTAACTATTCATGACCTATCTTCGGGAATAGATGATAGATACATTTCCCACTCCTTCCCTCCTTCCCACAGCCGAGCTGAATGGAGAGTGTACCGCGTATGCCACTCTCCATTCAGCTCTGTGGAAGCACAAAGTGTATAGTCTCCGTTCTTGTAGGAGCTCCCATTAAGTAGTACGGGGAATAGCAGTGCATGTGCAGTACTCGCTCGGGCTGAGGGGAAAAGGTCAGTGGAACCCTGTTCCCAAAATAGGTGTATGGCCCAGGAGAACTGTATCTATCATCTATTCCTGAGGATAGGCCATGAATAGTTAGAATGGGAATACCCCTTTAACTTCTGGCATGGAAGGAGCAGCTGGGAAAAAAAAAATTGCACGTTTGGCATGTGTGGACATAGTCCTAACATAGCAGGTAAATCATGGTGATGGATTCTCCTTAAAGGAAATCTGCCATAACAATAGTTCATAATAAACCAGGGACACTTACACATAGATCCAGGCACCGTGACTGTGTTCATCTTCTTATATTTGTTATCAATGGCCTTCCTTTTAAAATCAACTTTTAAAATTATTGTAATGAGCCAGTAGGGCTCAGGGTTACATTACCAGAGCCCCTCCATTCTGAAGCTTCACAGGCTGTTTTACGGTCTCCCTCTCCGCTTCATCAGCACTTCCCCCTTCCACTGTCTAATGCATCTCATGGCAGCAGAGAAAGTTTCATCACAAAGTAGGAGAGGGGAAGTGCTTCTGAACAGTGTAACAACCTGTGAAGCAACAGCATGGAGGGGCTAAGGTAATGCCCGCAAAAGTGCTCTTTAGCATGAATTTAAAAGTTGATTTTAGAAGAAAGATGGCCATGGATAACAAATATAAGAAGATTACCCCAGTCACGGTGCCTGGATCTGTGAGTAAGTGTCCCTGGTTTATCATGGTGGTAGATGTCCTTACCTACAGCACAGGTTATACAATGCAGTATTTTATTAAAGTTATCATACCCTGCTTCCTGTAACAGTAAATTCTTGAGTGTCGCTTTTCACATCCAGCTTTAAGGGTTGTAAATCAAGCGCCCATGAGATAAAAACCTCAGTATATAAGTAACTAATAGGTTTAGTGGACGTCACAAATAGCCCAATTAATTTCATGCTGACTGCAAATCTATTAATGATATGTTACAATATTTTATTATGTTGATTACTAATTTTTTTTTTTGATGTTCCCGGTGTATAAAGCAGATGATTGGAGTGAGCGTGCAGCACGATGTACCGGCTATGTAATGCATAGTGATTGAATGGACGGAGATATGGAGGGGTTTTGTTCCCAGTCTGTTGCATAAATGGAAGCATCTCCAATCCCCTGTTCCTGTGGCTGACTTTTGTCAGCAATAGCTTTTAGAGATTAGACAGAGAATTGATCAAGCTGTCATCAGGCAGAGCACAAGTAGCCGCATAGACCTGAGCTTTTGTGGAGCCGGGGACTTTATACCCAGCCTTTGCAACAAGTAATTGGTTAGAGCATGACTGTGGATAGAAACGAGAAGAGCAGAATTTGCTGTATCCATGAGGAGCTCACACAGGCAGCGCATGCAGCTCAATAATGCTCTTCAATGACAGAAGCTTTCTGAAGCCTCACACACACGGCCGCCTGCAAAAGCACATTCGTATCTCACATTCACAAAAATGTTTCTCCCATCCTGCTAAGCCACTCATCTAGACACAATGAGCTTACCATCCCGCTGCGAGTACTTAACCCTGGAGAAGGTGGCCAGGTTCCGAAGTGCCTACATCCATGGATCACCTTATGCCATCAACAAGCCCATCGATATCAATCAACAGCGGAAACGGTAACTAACAATATGTGTCATGTCGCACGTCGATAGGAGCTTCATTGGGAATTTTATGATTCATCCAAAGCTCCAAGAATAGATGGAATAGTAAACGATTTTATATTAATTTTTTTACAGTATAGTGTAGAAAATTCTGAATGTCGAAATTGATATTGTTAATGTATAGGCAGATGTAGCAGAGCTGAGCTGGGTATACGGCACGTTGTGATATCATGGGTTTGTAATATTGGAGTTTTGTCATTTCGAAGCAACTTGTTGAGATATTGAAATGTGACCCAGAGGTTTTCTATAGAACTGCAAGGGATGGGTGTTTACATAAAGGGTATAGGAGCATATACTATGTGTAGATGATTGAGCTGGTATCTGTAGACATGTGTAGGTGTGTGCAAGGGTGTGAATGGAATTGATGGATTGCTACATAGGTTGGTACGAGAAATATATTAATATCTGTACAGATAGATACTAGAAATATACTAGATAGATAGATGGATCGATAGATACTAGAAAGATAGATATATACTAACTAGAAAGATACAAGATAGATAGATAGTAGATAGATATATAGATAAATAGATACTAGGTAGAGGCTAGAAACATATATACAGTACATACTACATGGATAAATAGATACTAGAAAGTTAGATAGATATATAGATAGAGAGATACTAGATCGATAGATGGATTGATAGATACTAGAAAGATAGATAGATATGGGATAGATAGATAGATAGATGGATAGATAGATAGATAGATATGGGATAGATAGATAGATAGATAGATAGATAGATATGGGATAGATAGATAGATAGATAGATAGATAGATATTACGGTAGAGGCTAGAAACATATACACATACTAGATAGAGGGATAGATTGATAATAGAAAGATAGATATATACAAGATAGATAGATGCTAGAAACATATATAGATACTATATAGATAGACCAATAGATACATAGATAGATAGATTGATAGATGCTAGAAACATATATATAATAGATACTAGATAGACGACTTGATAAATTTTATACTACATGTATTAACTACATAGAAATACACTAGAGAGATACTGAATAACAAACTTGATATAGACTGCGAAATAGATACTACATAGATGAAGCAGATACTAAATAGAACATGGATACATATAAGATGATAGATGGATAGATATTGATGGAAAGATGCTGCAGGAAGATACTATACTATACAAAGAAATATATATAGACAGAAATAGTAGATAAAGATACTTAGTTACACTTTAGTAGATACAACAGATACTAAGTTGCTACATTGAATAATTATAGATTGATATTTGATAAATCAGATAGATATGTGTGTGGTTGTATTGATAGATTCTGTAGATGTATTATCTATATATTCTACTGGTAGATACTATATAACTTGATAGAAATATACTAGTTAGTTATCTAATGGATATGTAACCATAATGATGTAACAGGCGACTGGCTGCGCAGGCAGCCAAAAGTTTGCTACTTGTCCACAAAAACTAGGAACACCCCATGCTGGCCCACTCAGCCACAAGCCACATCCCCCTCACACCCCTTGGCTTGCATAAAGGGGACAATCCTATGGCAGTTTTCTGGCGCAGAAGACGTGATAAATAGATGGTAAATCTTAAATAATTATTTTCAAGATATTCTAATGGTAGATAGTGTTGGACAGGCCCACCAGATTACCAGAGGATCCTCCGTTGGGCTCTGGTTCAACCCAATACTGAACCTCAGAGGTTCAACCGAAAACAACCAAAGTTTCCTGGGGGATAATGAAGAGGGGACCCCCAGATTAATTTTCTCTGGTGGGCCTAAGGAACTCCACTCCGACACTGCTGGTAGATAACTGATAAATACTACTGGATAAACAGATAGATACTGTAGGTAAATTTTAAGTAGATGGACCATCAGATGATACATCTTACATAGGGGCGTGCAGAGGCTGCGATCGCAACCGGGACCCAAGAGGCTTTGGGGGCCCATAAGGTCTCACTTTCCCATATGAGAAGACTAGTACTATGAACCATACATTACAGTCGGGGGCCTGGCACAGACATTGCACTGGGGCCCATCAGCTTCTAGTTACGCCACTGATCTTTATAGATGGAGTATGTGCCCTCACCACTAATGGGCCCAAATCTGACACCGGACATAGATAATAATACATGAGAGATAGATGATGATAGATAGATAGATAGATAGATAGATAGATAGATAGATAGATAGATAAATGGCAGCTAGATACAGTAGATATATATCATAAATTGCATAATATATACATATATAGGCGTCATTTATCTTAGTGTGATGCACCTTTTTTGTTGTATTTTAGTTACTTTTTGAGCACATTGGGGTATTTGCAGAATTTTTTGAACCTTTTTCTAGCAGGTCGCCGGATTTTGCCATGTAGCAGTGATCCTGGTTTGCGCCTTATTTGTCTATGCCTGTCCCCTGCAGATGATTGCGCCTTATTTAACATTGATTTGCACCTATATGGGCACAGATAATTTCACATTAACACGCCAGTCCTGACCATGCTTAGGAAAAGCAACTGTATGATTTGCGCCAACAAAATTGCACCTTTTATAGAATTTGCGCCTAAAATTTTATTTGACAAAGACAAGGTGCAAAAATAGACGAATAAAAGGCGCAAAAAGAGCTCAGGGAAGAGGGAAATAAGATAAATGACCCCTATAGTTATGTGAGCTTGTCCTGGCCACAGTGATCCCATTTAATAGATGCAACAAGTCTTTGCTTTTGCATTTTGTATCTGTTCATGGAACTGAGGGATGAGCCGGTGGAGATGAAGCTGCTTTCTGAGAATCTCACTATTTGTCTCCCGGTCCTTGTTCATCAGCAATGCACAATAACAACATATGAAGTGGTTGGAGTCTAATAGGCGTTAATGTCTATATGGAATTGCATTGCGCTGTAATGTCATTAGGTTTATGATTACTTTGCCAGTGCGTTCAGCATTCACATGGAAAACATCAACCATTGCTCATAGAAATGGCTTTTATTTGGAGACAGGAGAAAAACAAATATTTTTCATCTTTACGAGTGAAATGATTTGTTGCCAATAGATGAGGGATTAGAAGCTTTGGCTAGGAATATGATGATGGACGGTAATCTATGATTGTCAGATTGGGGCATATGTTATGTGTAATTTAGAGCATATACAATTCTAGATTACACATCTTATATCTGATTAAAGGGCTTATCCAGGGACTTATGCAGGAGCAGTTTCAGGTCCTGTGTCTCTCCAGTTTTCTGGCCTCTGTTCCTCCAGAAGTTCTGTGGTTTGTGGAACAATTTTCAGCAAATGAGTGAACTCACAGGGTACCACAAGGGAAGTGACCCCCCCTCCACCTCCAATGCGTATTCCATTTTAGGAAGTTGGGCCCCTGAGAATGAAGATAAGATAGGTTGGCCCTTGGCTATTGTCAGCTAATCTAATATATAAAGCTGAGTGTATGTATGTATGTGTATGTATGTATGTGTATGTATCTCCGCTAAAAGAATCTACTCTGTCTAGCCTGGCTACATTATTCTGATGTCCTTCTGAAATTGATCCTCCATTCCACATGTTTCCTACCAATGATGTACCATGTTAATCATTGTATATGACACTATGGGGCACATTTACTTACCCAGTCCGGAGGAGATCCCGAAAGTGCAACAACAATGTACTGTGCCGCGATTCACTTACGCCTGACTTGCTGAATGTGTCGCTTCCCCGATCAGGTCCACCGGAGTTCACCATCTTCCTCCTGGTGCATGTAAGTGCTTGGCTTGGCCCACGGTTTGTCCAAATGGCCCACCCCCCAATTTGCATCGCATGAAAGCCGGCACGATTGCGCCAAAATCTGATCGCGTGCAACACAATACCCTTTTAAATGCGGCGCAAATCCAAAATCATCGGAATATCCGGCATTTGTGCAGTCCGCGGACCCTTAGTAAATGAGCCCCTATTTGTTACTGCTACATCGTGGTCAAGAATGAAACGTAGCTGGCATCTTGTTGTCCGGTTTTTATTTATTACAATTGTTAAACAATTTTGAAAAATTAGAATAAATATAATACTTAAAAAAAAAAAAAAAGAATCTATGTTGTCGCGTTTACAATCACTAAATTTTGCACAGCTGCAGACGGTTTTGAAATGTTCACTCTGCGCTTTCCAAAATCCATTTATTAATATGAGCTCTGAGCTGTGATTGGTTACTATAGACAATGAGTATAAGATAGCTTATATGTGAGGTAAGATGGATAGGGATACAGAGATAGGGCAAGATTTATCAGAAATGTCTGAGGTAAAACGGTTACAGTTTTCCATGGAAAAGAATCACAGATCAGCTGTAATTTTATAAACAGCTGAGCAAAAATGAAACTTGAGCTCTGTTTGGTTGCCATGAGCAACTAGAGCAGTTCTGCTCTCAGACACTTCTGATAAATCTCCCCATAGACAAGGTGGCAGTCAGAGACAGTTACAGTCATAGACCAATACAGAGACGGACAGAGACAGTCACAGTCATAGACAAATACAGAGATGGTCAGAGACAGTCAGAGACAGACAGACAGTGGGAGACAGAGACAGCCACTGAAAGAGACGGTCAGAGACAGTCAGTGAAAGAGACGGCTAGTGACAGGGACAGTCGGAGACAGTCAGTCAGAGACAGAGAGAGTCAGAGAGCGAGACAGTCAAAGAGAGAGAGGGATAGATGCACATAAAATATTTTTTGCTAACCCATTCTATTTTGTTATAACTAATAGCAGTTATTTCCTATCCCGGGCAAGGTCAGCTAGTTCATATATAAACCTTCAGGGGAAATATCTTTTGAATGGGTAACAAAATATAAAAAAAAAAAAAAAATGATCAGGCAGTAGCAATCACATGCAGACAATCAGCAATTCCCAAATTCCCAACTCTTTGGTCCTAGCAAAAAAAACCTGCAACTGGTTACCTATCACTTAGGGCACTTAGTGGATGGGTTACTGATGTGTTATCTGGTAGGTGGGTATTTCGGACACCAGGATCAATGTGCTACTGCAGTATCGAGACTCACATTTGCAGAACAGATCAAGGCAATTTAAAATGTTTTTTTTCCAAAGTGGAAACTTTTTATTCAGAGCAACTCAACAGGAACACAGGTGGGAATTGCTGGTCTTTGTGATCGGAGTATAACAACTTCTCTGAACGTACTTACTATACAATTCAGTCAGTGGAATATATATATGTTTTGTTACTTTTACTGAGGAACCGACCACATATGTTCTGAAACACAATTCTTTGCCTAGAATTCTTTGTGCTCATATATTTGCAGCTGATACTTAGAGATTTAATGTGAACCCTACTGACAATGTGGGAAGATTCTTCTCTTCCAGCCCTTACGCCCACCAGTCCTCATGATGTAGATGCACTTGTAGAGGAGTAGTTCTCCTCTGCGGGGTTAAGTTTACAGGGCATGAGGAGTGCACATCTTCTCCATACTAAGAATAGAAGAGAAGATTGTAAAAATCTATGAAGATGTTATAGCATCTTTTTCAATGACTTGTAATAAGTGCACTAAATGCATCAAGAAGATTTGTAACGAGCAGAGGACATTCTTCTAGAATATATAAAAAAATTAGACCCAGATCACTTATTCCAGGAGAGGGGATGCAACTCAGCTTCATACAGTTCATACAATCTATGTAAACCTATATCTGTACATGTACTTAATGCTGCCAAAATGTAACCCAAGCCAAAATGGGTCAGTCATGGAGAACCTATTTCAGCAGAGGCTTTATTATTGGACAATTCCATGCACATTAAAGGCTTGTAGTTTATTTTGACCAGTTAATAAGTTATATATATATATATATATATATATATATATATATGTATATTTGTTGCATATTACATATGTGTAAGTAATACTATGTATCACATGAATGGCTTGTGAGGATGAACGTGGGTTCCCTATACCGAAGACTAACGAGAACTTTGCTGGAGGAAGAAAATTTGTCACCTTATATCATAAAAGCCTGGTGACTGGCTTGTCCTCTGGGCCAAAGGGAAGTTAAAGGGGTATTTACATTTAATTCATTTACCATATACATACATTTTTGTAATTGGATGTTATTAAAAAAAATTACCTGTTTGAAGATAATTTACAATAAATTTATCCATGTTGTTCATTAGAAACGAGATAGCCGTCCTTGGATATGACCATTCCCGCATCCTGAGAGCTATTACCACACATGCCCTATAGAGACTCTGGACCACCTGGATTCAGCAGTAATTCTCGGTCAAAACAATTTCTTTCTATATGCAATCACTCCAGCAGTGGTGGTCGTATCCAAGGACAGCAATCCAATTGACTACATTGATACATGATCTTCACACAGGTAAAAAAAATGTTATAACATCCAATTTAAGAAATCTATGTATATGGCAAATAAATGAATTTAAATACCAGTGCTCAAGTGAGAATACCCCTTTATTATATATATACCGTATATACTCGAGTATAAGCCGACCCGAGTATAAGCCGACACTCCTAATTTTACCACACAAACCTGGGAAACCCTATTGACTCGAGTAGAAGCCGAGGTTGGTGAAAGCATTGGTCACAGCCTCCCCATTATATAGCCTGCCGGACCCTGCCCCATAGTATATAGCCAGCACCTGCCCCCCAGTATATAGCCTGCCAGCCCATATTCCCCAGTATATAGCCAGCCCCCTGCCCCAGTATATAGCCAGCGGCGGGGGAAGCCGGAAAGGTGAGTTATAATTTTATAAGTATTTTACATGTCAGCCATTTAGATGACTGGCCAACACGGTAATACATGGAGTGAGTTGTTGAAAGGCCTAAGTGTGGGAAGCCACCCATATGAGGACCAATGTCTTCATGGAGCATTTGAGAAGGGGTAAGGGGTTGTCACATGGATTGGTAGGAACCAGAGGACACTGTTTGGGCAGTTTTCCCTTTAAATCATGCTCCTTTTTGATGGCTAATCTAGTTGCCATTTCACATAGTAAAGAACAGTATGTCCATAGATCTTTTAATGAGGTGTATTAAGGTCACCGTGTTCATCAGCATATGGTCACGGCCTCTTGTTCATTGGAAATCAATGGACAATCTTCTACAGAAAACACTCCTGTTTGTTCAGTAGGAAGATCCATACATGAAGCTCTAGTGGATTTTCAGACTTCTGTGACTGCATGTACTGACACTATGTACCCTACGCTGGAGTTGGGCTTTTATAATGTGTGTTCAGTAAAGTGCAGATTTTTTGTAGCTACGAAAGAACTTCTCTCCCTGTTCTGGAGAACAACATGAATTGCTGTGTAGAGATGAGTGAATCATACGGTATCTCACCGATTTGACAAATTGAGTATTTATCCGTCTACAGAACATGATGAAATAAATCAATTTGGCTTTTTAAGTACTAAATTTTATAAAATAGTTAGAAACCGGGAAAATTATTTTGCCTATATCATCCTTGTAAAACATTATAACCACAAACAAAATGTGTTGCTGTATGTAGTGCAGAATAGCCTGATGTGATAAGTCTCTATAGACCTAAGGGCAGGTATTAAAAGATCAGGGATCAGTATTTCCCTGGTAACACATGTTGTGGGGTCTCAGTGCATTCTCTTTCCCCTGCCTCCTGCTTTTGATAGGTTTCTCCCTGTCAATGCTTCCAAGCATGAGGTACTGTAGAGGACAGCCATTTGTTACTACATCTCATAGAATTACACAAGGCGCACATCTAAGAATATACTATAGACAGGCACTATGAGTCATAGAAGGCTTATAACTATAGCTTATCATTGTATGGACATAGTAAAAGAAATCACAATCCATCATGATAAACCAGGGACATTACTCATAGATCCAGGCACCGGGACTGTGGTAATTGTCTTATATTTGTTATCCATGGCCTCCTTCCTTCTAAAATAAACTATTAATTAAAATTATGCTGAATTATATCTGAAGTGCTATGAGGGCGTTACCAGAGCCCCTCCAATCTTTAGCTTCACATGCTGCGCGCAGGAGCAATTCCCCCCTCCCACTGTATGCGATTACATCGGGCGGATGGAGAAGGGGTGAGGGGTGAGAGTATAACAACTTGTGAAGCTACAGCACGGAGGGGCTCTGGTAATGCACCCTACCCCCCAGATCCCTTCTGTTAGCATCATTTTTAAAGTTAGTAATCTTCTCATATTTGTTATCCATGGCCTATTTCCATCTAAAATCACAGTCGTGGTGCATTTATCTATGAGTAAGTGTCCCTGGTTTATCATGCTGGATTTTAATATGGTAGATGGCCTTTAAAATAACTTCCCTCCTGCAAAAAGTGGTTACAGTGACACTAAAGCAGGGGTTTAGCTGTAAGGGAGCAAAGTTGCCAGTTGGACCTTGGCGCTGGTGCCACAATAATCTCATAGGGGCACATTTACTTACCCGGTCCATTCGCGTTCCAGCGGCGGCTTCTTGGACGAGCGTTCGGGTCTTCCAGCGATTCATGAAGGTCCTGCGCCCGATGTCCACCAGGTGTCGCTGCTGCGCCGAGGTCCGTCGAGTTGCGTCGGAGTTCACTGATCTCTTCCTGGTGCATGTAAGCATGGCGCGTGCGACCGATTTTTTGTTTTAAATGCGGCAGTTTTTACAAATCCGTCGGGTTTTCGTTCGACCACGCCCCCCCTATTTCCGTCGCGTGCATGCCAGCGCCGATGAGCCACAATCCAATCGCGTGCACACAAAAACCCGGGGCAATTCAGGGAAAATCGGCGCAAATCGGAAATATTCGGGTAACACATCGGGAAAACGCGAATCGGGCCCTTAGTAAATGACCCCCATAGTCTCTACTGCTTCATAAGAAGACACAAATACTATACATGGCGCATGGTTTTAGTAGGGGCCTATTAGAAAAGATTGGCTTAATGTGCTTGTAGCAGATATTAGACATTTCTAGGTGCATCAGTTGTGAAAAAAAAATTGGCAAAAGTTATTTCCAGTAGTAATCTCTTTATCTTTATAGGAATCTCTATACTTTTGTACATCATCCTATACAAAATATGGAACAGTTTGACCTGTTCATTCAATGTATGGCAACGCTGGAAATATGGAAAGCATATAAGACAAGTATCAGCTTCATGTCTACAAAGGAACTCACATGAGACTCCATGACATTAGTGGAATTCTAGAATGGATGCATTAGCGCTGTGCTCCTGCTTTATTCAGTGCAGGCGAAGATTTATAGCAATTATAGGTAGAGGATATACAGTGCATTATTGTACTTCTAAAAATAAACCCACCATCAAACTCCATCATGATAAACCAGGGACACTTACTCCTAGATCCAGGCACCAGGACTGTGATAATCTTCTTATATTTGTTATCCGTGGCCTCCTTCCTTTTTCCTAAATTTGATGTTTACGATTATGCCAAGGAGAGAGAAGTGCTCTGGTGGGGGGTGGAAGGGGGTGCTGTAGCTTACACTGTGAAGGAGCACTTTCCCCCTCTCACTTTTTGAGATTACATATGGCAGAGGGAGGGTGAAGTGCTGAGGGAGCAGGGGGAGGGTGAGACAGTGTTACAGCCTGTGAAGCTACAGTACGGAGGGGCTCTGGTAAACACCCCCAGAGCCCTCCTGGCTCATTGGCATAATTTTAAATGCTGATTTTAGAAGGAAGGATAATAAATATAAGACGATTACCACCGTCACAGTGCTTTGGTTTTGACGGTAGATTTTCTTTATGTAAATATATTATAATTTGTTAGACTCCGTCTAATTGTGCAAAAACACATATATCATTTCATGATCTAATACAACATGAAATTTACAGTCAACCGCACTAAATATCAGTATATTCCTTGCAATAATAATTCTGGAACATGTTATTACATAATTTTGTTCTGTGTCCTTCCTCTGTTTTGTCTCCTAAAAATAAGCACATTGTTGACTTGGTGTTCCCATTTTCCTTGTCAAAGAAGGGAGTGTTCCTATAAAAACAGCACTGATTGGATAATTTTATTGTGCAGGGAAACAGCACTAATTGGTTACACCAAGTTGTCCATTTATTCATAATTTTTGAGTAGTATCAGTTTCATAACACAATTAAGAATAGGGACATTATAAAATACATATGCTGTGTTTGAATTTTGTGCAAATTTGTACCATGAATATAAGATTAAGGTCCTGGCAGGGCGATTGTTCATGACCGATAGAGATCGCATGACCCTCTATCTGCAGCCATTGTATGCACAGGCTTCATGTTACATATCAAGAAAGCGGAGAAGAACTAATAATAGATGTATATTGGCAAATTACCTCATATCCTGCCCCCCCACACTTACACACACATTGCAAAAACATGAGGAATAGTGGCCAACCCCTTTAATGCATAGAAGCTGGCTCGCGCTCAGTTGGGAGAGGGCATTGTTTCTGTTCTTGCCTGGTTCGGCCAAGCTGCGGCTGGTATGAAGCTCTGACTTTTCACTTAGTTTTAGTTTGTTTTCTGTTCTCTGTACATATTTGTTCATAGAGGACAGTCATTTTTTTATATTCTGGATACACAAGAATTTCCTAGGAAATCGTTGGCACGGAAGTACAATATCCAACTGGAAAAGTGAAGATAAGTCTAAAAATTATTTATTTGAAGGCATATTCACAAGTTAAAGGATTTTTTTTTCCACAAATCTCTTATATACCCAAATACTGTAGTTTGTACATAATATTGGGTAGTTTTCGTTTTCCCCTGGGGCTCTCATTTTTAGGGCTCATTCACACAGCAGTGTGCTCGTCTGGAACGGTTCCTGGATGAGCACAGGGTTGGGAGGAGGAGGAGGGGGGATGTCACCCCTCCTCCCTCCACAGGCAGAAGAGGGTCCGCTCCGCATATCTGGAAAAGTATAGGACAAGTCCTATACTTTGCGTCGTGGCCACTTGACACGGTCATGGTGCGCTGATGCACCGTGTGCTCAGTACGCTGTGGCCTGTAGCAATTGAAATTTATGGCAAATCATGCGACCAGATCGCGGACCCATTGCGAACATATGAATGAGGCCTTAGGCTGTACGAATGTTTAATTTCTCCAGTCCTGTATTTCCATGCTGTATGAATCCATATATGCATGATATTTTTCATCCATATGTGCACATGTCCCTGTATCCGTACCATTGCCATATAAAATACGCTGGCAAATGAGGGATGGCTGATAGAATGCACCTCCTACTATTTCTGGTCTCCCTTGATACTGCACGTGTATACGGCAGCATATGGTGCACAGCCATGTGCAAACCATATTTAGATATTTCCCATAGACTTATATGGGAATATGAACGGAAATACGTGAGGAAATAGGACATGCTCTATATTTTTTTACGTCTTGAAAACGGAACGGTACATTGCACAATGGATGCCCATTGAAGTGATTGGGACCGTATTCTACCTGTATATGCGTTCGTTTTCATACGTTCCTGTGAATGCAGCCTTACGGAGCACTTTAGTGAACAGTGGTCCTACCCATTCCACCAAAAGTCCCCCAAAATGGGCCCTGAATAATAACAATGCACATAACATTATATAAATGACTATATTTCATTAGAGCTTGTCTTACATACAGTACAGTAGTTAGAACATGGCGTGAATCATCAGGGAGCCCTGTGAAAGCAGAGAGGGAAACATCGGCAGAGGTGATACAGGAATAGTGAAGTTTGTCATAGAGCAATAAAAGGGTTTGCTTACCCGGGTTATCTTAAATAATGTTCCGTTCTCATTGTCCTTAAAAACCTGCAGAATCCGGAGCATGCAGAAGCTAACCCCGCACAGAAATAATGAGATATTGTGAAAACGCAGATCAGTCTCATAGCTATCAGTAATGCTTATTTGATGGCCAGTCTTAATATTTGCTTTTTGTAGGACATTTGTTAGTCAAGGTAATTACAGTAAATAGGGATAGACAAAGTCTCTCTAAAGAACCATATATAGTACAACAGCTGTTCTGCTCGATAAGCAACTGGTCACATATTGCATAGGCATTAGGTCTATTGAATGGCCCTGATTTATCCTATTCATGCAGGAATCAGTCACCAGAGACGCACCTTATGTCAAACATGAAGAAACAAGGATACAAAATTCTGTTTAGTATGAATATAAAACATAAGGGTTAATGGTGCTTTCTGGGGATTCCTTAAAGTTCTGAGATCCGGGGGCTGATGGAGCAGAGAATCCTTATCCTTCTTTTCATTCCAGCATTAAACTTGTCCTCGATTCAGTGACTCTCCATGACTTGGCTGGAAGGGTCAGCAGTCACAGTCCCATGCGGCCAATCAAAACTTCAGTTATCCCCAGTAACAGCACCAGTATCACCAGTATCACAACACCAGGGTCTACTATGACCAATGATTAGCCACAGCACTTCCATGAACACTACACTTTCAGCCCAGCCAGGAGTGTGAATAAAAGACAAAAGTCAAGGCACGTAAGTTCCAAAACTCACCTGTCAGTAAAAATAATGGGGCAGATTTACTTAGGCTTTGCAACGCATTGCAACACAGTTTTTTCGGACTGTTCCCTATCTTTAATGGGAAAACGGCTTGTACAGGTATTAAAATAGTGTGTGTGCTGCGATTGTGTCCCACGCGGCTCTTTTTTGGCTGGCTTCCATGCAACACAAATCGAACGATCAGACTGGGATTTAACTTTCAAATTGTGGCGCAAGCCTTAGCCATAGCATGCACCACTAAAAAGATGGTGAACTCTGTCGGACCTGAGTGGCGAAGGCAGGATATCGGGCGCACGATCTTAGTGAATCACCGCACAGTGCATTCGAGTCGGACAATGCACTTTCTGTGAACTCCAGTGACCGGGTAAGTAAATAGGCCCCAATGTGCTTTATATTACAATACATTGACTGCCAGTACCCTTCCAATGGACACATCCCTTACACCAGATGTCTGATACTGTACATGAATCTAGAATCTGACTGAGTGGTATTGATGGAAGGTCTCTGGCTCACAAGTTGAACAGGCAGTGGCATCTTGCCTGACGAAGGTCTGTGACCAAGGCTGATATGTGTAGCAAATCATAAAGCAGAAGCATCTTGCATTATATCTGCCCTTCCCATTGTCTTTTCAATATGAGTGCCAAACACCATCCATCCATACCGCTGGGGCAGAATTATCAGATTTAATATTTAAGTTTAACATTAATTTTAACCTGCTGGCGGTTTGCACTGGCATTCAGTCACAAACATTCACAGGCTATTGCAAGTACACAGGTGAGGTACAGCAACCGCACCCCTACATGCCCTTCCCCATCCACTTGCTGTGATGATGGCGGTGATGGTGTAAAGGGGGACGTAATCAAGATTAATCACAGTAATTGTGATTATTACAGGGCTTGTATGCAAAAAAAACCTGGTGAACAAGTCCTGATGAATCTCCCCCCGATGTATCTAGGTGTGGCCATTCGGTATTTGTGTTTTGCTTTATAGCCAGTAAGGTCTTTGTTAGTAAGTTCTAATAGTGAATTGAATTGGTACTGTATTAGGCTGTATCTTTACTGGACAGTCTTTGGCATAGATTTAGTACTATGGATCGGGTTGATGTATTTGACTATAGCTTCAGGAGCGTAATTACAGGGGTAGCAGTTATAGCAGCTGCTATGGGGCCCGCAGTGTTAGAGGGCCCCGGAACCAGACCTGCTACACTAAATGGAGCATGTGCACCATATAGTACCACATTGCACACCATAATATCTATATAATAGTGCACATCTTCCACACTACATAACTGATGCAGCAGTTAATAATAAGAAATGTTGGGGAAGGGGGAAGCAGAAGGGCAGGAGTTGGAATCTCTCAACTCTACTTCCTACCGTCTACTACTCCCATGTGGTCAGCAGCTACTGGGATGAATGAAGTCAAATCTGTGGCTTCACATTTACATATATGTGTATGAGTGTATAAATGTATGGATGTGTATATGTGATGTTTATATGCAGTACAGGTGGTCCCCTACTTAAGAACACTCGACTTACATACGACCGCTAGTTACAAACGGACCTCTGGATATTGGTAATTTATTGTGCTTTAGTCCTAAGCTACAATGATCAGCTATAACAGATATATATATATATATATATATATATATGTATATATATATATATATATATATATATTCCAAAATTTTATTTTTTATTCATTATTTTAATTTTGCATAATAGTGTAAGACATATGATGACCTGTCATCTATATGTAAGCAGAATGTGAAAGATGTTTATTAGAAGTCATATAAATAAATATTAATAAATAGTGGGAGACATCTGCTAGGAAGCAAATATTTTTTCATTACAATGTATGTACTCATTGTGTGCCCACTGCATTTCCACATAAAATTACACTCAATAATGGCTTTTATCTGATGCTTCTGTGCACAAATCCGCTCACCTTCTCCTAGGCACACGCGTTGCTTTTACCACTGAGGTCATGTATACTCCCTGCTGCTATCTGCGTGCCATACACAGGGTCTGCAGGACTATATAATGTTATGATGTCAGCCCTACAAATCAGGAGACATGGCCAGCATAAGCTGAGCACACTCTTAGTCAAGTAACTTAATGTTGCTATTTTTGGGAAGAAGTTCCATTTGAATCCCTTGTTCACAGGGATAGGGGAAGCTTTCTTAATCAGCAGACTGCAGTGATATTGATGGCACTTTAAAAATCCATTATAGGATCTTAATCATTGACCTAAAGAGAGTCTTATAAGATTAGATCAAATGTGTCTGCCTTGTTTCTCCACAAACAGCGCCACTCTTGTATCTAGGCTGGGCCTGGTATTACAGCTAAGCTGCACAGAGATGCAGGAAAGGGATAGATGGGTGTGCTGCTTCTATAAAAGGATATATCAAGTAAAAATTATATTTATTTTCACGATCCTAGACAGAGAGCCACAGAGAGTTCATTTGTTATATGGATTTTAGAGCATTTTGAACGCAAAATAGATTCTACTTCCACCATTAAAGGAAAGACTATGGAAATTTACCCCAGTGATAAATTTGCAGCAATTGCTTAAATGAGTATTCCCATGAAGACAAGATTCTAAAATATACTCAGTTTAACAAAATAACACATTCGGTAATTTACTGTTATTAACAAAAATACAGCATTTCACAGAAATTCCAGGCCTGGTGTATACAATTTTGTTTGCCCCAGGATCAGACCGTAAATCAAAAGTCTAGGGTCGGGCAGGATAGATTGTTCTCCTTTCTGATGCTGCACTGAGCTCCTATCTGCATCGGCCCCTCCCCTTAGATTCCAAGACAAGCTCACACACACACACTGACTTCCCGCCAGCAAACATCAGCATGAGGAGAGTAAATCTACAAGCTACACGCAGATAAGGTCTTTATACAGGGGAGGGAGGCACAGCAGAGCTTACAGTGTATGTTATGGTTGAGATAGCAGAGCTGATAATGTAATTGTGTGTTATATGCATCTCATGGATCTCAATCAAATACTAGAAATGTTTAGAAACAGCTGTGGGACAATTAAAGCTAAGCTTAGGTTTCCCTGAGCAACTAGTACAGTTTTGAGTTTTATTCCAGTTCCATCATATGTTGTATTTGAAAGCCATAATACTACATAGGGCGATACAGTGGTGGGGGGGCTATTTTTCATATCCCATGCACTCTTCCTGCGGAAGGGGCGTCAGCCTCCTGATGTATTCATCGGCCATCTGCAAAGGCAGGAGCTATCAGGTGCACCCTCTTCACATCTACTTTTCATGGAGGGGACATAAAGAAGAAAAGAACACCATATCGGGAATTATTTCACGGATTATACAGCATAAAAACTGGGGTATAAGCCCTGATAATAGCCCTGATAGTGCCCATAGCTACATCACGTGGAGCCTCTGGGACTCTGCCCCTGCTCTCGGCTCTGTCATGACACTTTACCCACAGGCTGATTAAATGTAATTTCTGGATAAAAATGCTGTATACTGTGAAAGCTACACCCCGAGACCTGTACGTGTCTAATGCAGGGCACTTTTTCTCTAGGTAATTTCCACACATAATTGTATTTCCACTTAACATTCATTTTTAGACTCCAGGCCATAGTGACCTACATACAGAACGCCGCCATCTCACAAACCACCGAAAAAAGTGTCAAAAACTGATTTGTTTCATCAGACCCTTGAAGCTACAGAACACTTGGGAGACTCGAGTATTAGGGAAGATTTGGCACAGAATCCACTCTACAAATTCTAATAATTGTGAGGCTGCAATTTCCAAGATGTACGACTGCCAGCTTGTCCCTGCCAAGGGAATATTCATGGCTTATGAAATACTCTATTGCCCAGTGCATGATACTCTAGGGCAGTGATGGCGAACCTTTTGGAGACAGAGTGCCGAAACTACAACCAGAACCCACTTGTATGTCGCATAGTGCCAACATGACAGTGTAAGCAGTAACTTATTGCTTCTTACTGTATCACAGGTTTTTATTGTGTTGGTATCCTGAGTTCACCAATACAATAGAAAGATGATGAAGAAATTTGAATTTTAGCTTCCCTCCATGGTGCCCTGAAGAGGAAGGATCAGGGGACCCAGAGCCTGAGCTCAAATGACAATCCATCTCTATCCACACCTTCTCGCTCCTCCTGTAGTCCTGGCAGCCAAGGATGTCGCTTTAAAATAGCGCTGAGCATGGCACGTCCGGGGATGTCTTGGACCACAGGAGAAAACCTTGAGTCCTATCTGACAAACTCTGTGTTGGTGTGAAGGTCTGGGTGCCTCCAGAAAGGGCTCTGAGTGCCACCACTGGCACCACTGCTCTAGAGGGAGCAGACGTTTAGGTCACTAATATAATACACGGGATTCATACACCTCAACCTTAAAGGGTTTTGTCTACCTTATACTGGCCCCAACCTGTGCACCATCAAGTAAAAATCAAGTTTTTAAAACTTTAGATTAGAATGTGCAAGTTTACCTTAAAATAAAAAAAAATTAAGTGTACATTTCCTAATTCCATCTTCTAGATACCCAATTTTTCCTTCCTAGCCCTGCGCTGTGCATTTTTTTAAATAGCCTATTTCACATTTTCAGCTCACCTCTTCTGCAGCTACTATTTAAGATGGCTGTCCCGCACTTTCTAGAGCACCCACAGCACCCATTGTACAGAAATTGGCCACCTGTTACAAAGAGAGGAAGGGGAGTGTGCTCGGAGCACAGAGCATGCAGGCGCACATGTCTGCACTCGGACAATGCGCCCTTACTCACAGAGTAAGTAAGTAAGGGCGCAGATCTGTTACAATGTATCAGTGGCATATTGTAACAGATGATGTGCAAAATCCCCATATGGCAGTATATGGTAGGATCAATCAGACAACCCATAGTTAAAGTACCCTAGGGGTATGAACATAGTAAAGGACCAAGTGGTTGAGGGGTGAAAGGCTAGGAAATAATTGTATGATTGTTGATGGTCCGAGCTCTGGAAAGACCAGCGGTCATGATCTGAGCATGCTCAACCAGTGTTTCTTTTATTTGTTGTGCTAGTAAAATGTCTCCTGCAGCCACTTATTAGTACATGGAATGATCACCGAGCATGCTCAACAATGCTGTACACATATACATATACGTACGGATACTAATAGATAGTACCTGGTTCTATATTGAAATTAGTTTTCCATTAGAAAGACTTTTACATTTTTGTTCAGTTTTTGTCCACTACCTCTGACCACAGGTGACATGTCTAATTTAAAAAGACTTCATAAGGCTGAATTATGCATTTATTAATGCTTTTACATTGCGTTGTTAATGTGCTAACAATTGTGTTTACATAGAATTAACATTAGGGCAGATTTATAAAAATAAGACAGTCTTATTCTGCACCAGATTCATACAGTGCCTACAAGTAGTATTCCACCCCCTGCAGATTTAGCAGGTTTGATAAGAAGCAAATAAGTTAGAGCCTTCAAACTTCAAACAAGAGCAGGATTTATTAACAGATGCATAAATCTTACAAACCAGAAAGTTATGTTGCTTAGTTATATTTTATAAATTTTAAACATAAAAGTGAGGGGTCAATTATTATTCAACCCCTAGGTTTAATATTTTGTGGAATAACCCTTGTTTGCAATTACAGCTAATAATCGTCTTTTATAAGACCTGATCAGGCTGGCACAGGTCTCTGGAGGTATCTTGGCCCACTCCTCCATGCAGATCTTCTCCAAGTTATCTAGGTTCTTTGGGTGTCTCATGTGGACTTTAATCTTGAGCTCCTTCCACAAGTTTTCAATTGGGTTAAGGTCAGGAGACTGACTAGGCCACTGCAACACCTTGATTTTTTCCCTCTTGAACTAGGCCTTGGTTTTCTTGGCTGTGTGCTTTGGGTCGTTGTCTTGTTGGAAGATGAAATGACGACGCATCTTAAGATCCTTGATGGAGGAGCGGAGGTTCTTGGCCAAAATCTCCAAGTAGGCCGTGCTATCCATCTTCCCATGGATGCGGAGCAGATGGCCAGGCCCCTTGGCTGAGAAGCAGCCCCACAGCATGCTGCTGCCACCACTATGCTTGACTGTAGGGATGGTATTCTTGGGGTCGTATGCAGTGCCATCCAGTCTCCAAACGTCATGTGTGTGGTTGGCACCAAAGATCTCGATCTTGGTCTCATCAGACCAAAGAACCTTGAACCAGTCTGTCTCAGAGTCCTCCAAGTGATCATGAGCAAACTGTAAACGAGCCTTGACATGACGCTTTGAAAGTAAAGGTACCTTACGTGCTCGTCTGGAACGGAGACCATTGCGGTGGAGTACGTTACTTATGGTATTGACTGAAACCAATGTCCCCACTTCTTGTTGTCCTTGGGTTAGCCTTGACTCTTCGGACAAGCCTGGCCTCGGCACGGGAGGAAACTTTCAAAGGCTGTCCAGGCCGTGGAAGGCTAACAGTAGTTTCATAAGCCTTCCACTTCCGGATGATGCTCCCAACAGTGCAGACAGGTAGGCCCAACTCCTTGGAAAGGGCTTTGTACCCCCTGCCAGCCTTGTGACCCTCCACGATCTTGTCTCTAATGGCCTTGGAATGCTCCTTTGTCTTTCCCATGTTGACCATGTATGAGTGCTGTTCACAAGTTTGGGGAGGGTCTTAAATAGTCAGAAAAGGCTGGAAAAACAGATAATTAATCCAAACATGTGAAGCTCATTGTTCATTGTGCCTGAACTACTTCTTAATACTTTAGGGGAACCAAACAGAATTCTGGTGGTTTGAGGGGTTGAATAATAATTGACCCACACTTTTATGTTTAAAATGTATTAAAATTTAACTGAGCAACATAACTTTTTGGTTTGTAAGATTTATGCATCTGTTAATAAATCCTGCTCTTGTTTGAAGTTTGAAGGCTCTAACTTATTTGCTTCCTATCAAACCTGCTAAATCTGCAGGGGGTTGAATACTACTTGTAGGCACTGTATAAGTGTCTGGTGCTGGGTATAAATCTGGCACAGTATAAGACTGTCTGGTCGTACTCTGCATCTCATATTAGTTGGCTTACTTTATGCCATAAAACTAGGACCCTAATCAGTCAGGATTAGTCATGCATTTTTCGGTGTGAGGACACTCCCTCTTTTCATAGGTCATGCCGTTTTCTCAAACTAGTCATAGGAGAACTGCCTGAACCCATTTCTAAATGTGGTGTAATTATTTTTTTACAGCAAATTACAGAATTCAGTTGTGGACAGATTAATAAATCTCCCCTATTGAGTTTTCATTGCGTTTACACAAACACAGTGTTAACATGGGGTAAATTGAATGTAAAGCAATGTTTACTTGGTGTAAACACAACAGCATTGTGTTAATATATTAACAAGCCTAACAAGTGAATAAAGACGATCCATTGTGTATAATACATTGTAAGAACTTTGAAATATCAGTTATTCTTCTTGCATATTATAAAATAAACGGATGTTACCATTCCTGTTGTCTAGGTAGTAGAGCAAAGCCTCCACAAATTTGACAATTTGTACAGCTACCCCCCTTCTTATCCTATTGTACCCAAATGTCAAATTATTCATTCATTTCACTGTGAAATTACATGTTGCAGAACTAAATTGTTTATCATTATTATTTATAGGGAATAGGGGAAGACCATATGTACAAACAAGAGCACTGTTTCCAGTAAAAACTGGGATAATCACATGACGATTGATTAACAATTAGACAGATACAAGGGGGGAGATAAATTAATCTGTCCACGATAGAATGTTGTCATAATCACATCTATAAAGGGTTTTAGACAGTTTTCTGTGACTAGTTCAACAAGGGGGCATGGTCTAAGAAAGGGGGTGTGGTCTCACACCACAAAAATAAGGCTGACCCAACAGAATTTTGGTTTATTCTATGGCATAAACTACTGTATAGGAGGTGCAGAGTACAACCAGACAGTCACTATCACCAGATGTCTCTTCTGGTGCAGAAAAAAGTCTATCAAGTCTAACCTTATAACACGGTTTATAAATGTGCCCCAAGATGTTTTTTGAAATTGACACATGGGGGGAGTGGATCAGTCCTGTTTATGTTGAAAATAGTATTATATTTTAAATGATCTAGAAAAAATGTGGTAATGTTGGGAATATTGTATAAATACCGTATTTTTCAGACTATAAGGCACACAAAAAATCCTTTGATTCTCTCAGAAATCAAAGGTGCGCCTTATAGTCCAGTGCGCCTTATATATGAACCGTACTTACAGACAACAGCTGCCTTGAACTGTGCACAGGTTTGCCACCTGCTGGTCATTAATCTTTATAATCAGGTGCCCCTTATAGTCCAGTGCGCCTTATATATGAACCGTACTTACAGACAACAGCTGCCTTGCACTGTGCACAGGTCTGCCACCTGCTGGTCATTCATCCTTATAATCAGGTGCGCCTTATAGTCCAGTGTGCCTTATATATGAACCTAGACGTTTTAGCAGACATTTATTGATGGTGCGCCTTATAATCCGGTACACCTTATAGTCCAAAAAATATGGTAAGTCACCTGCCATCCCGATGCTGGTGCCCGGTGATCCATGACCCATAACTTCCTGCCAGACAATGCAGACAATCACTTGCCCTAAAGAGAAAGTTCACTAAGATCATATTATTTTTAGTGTCAGGTTATCTCGTCTGGGTTAATATAGTTGTATATGGCCAAATTCCCAAGACATACCTTATTAATAAAGCAGAATAGTGTAGTAATGGCCGGGACACGTGGGATCATACATTACCAGTGTTAAACAGCAAGAAGCTTTATTTCTCAGGCATTTAATCATTCTCTGTTCCCTGCCCCAATCCATTGAGTTGATATTTGGATATTACTTAGAGTTAATTTAATTGCATTTAATGTTATTCCCTAGTTGCAGACACTTCCCGGTGGCGCTATCATTCATCAACGAGCTAATCTAATACTGAGAGCCGCTGCGGCAAATCATTCTTACCAAACGCACTGCATGGCTCACAGCTAAGGAGCCGCATGCTATACACATTGTGTATAGCATTGCCCCACATCCTCATCGTGGGGGCAGGTGAAAAACGGTAGCGGGACCACCGGGGTATTGTGTGTGGTGATACAGATAGGGCCAACATAGGATAATAGACCAGATAACCCTAACTACACTAGAGTTATTAACTAATTAACATAAATTAGACACAAATTAGAATAAGTTCAGCCACTGGCCTCTTAATTAAAGTATGATTGTATAAATATAAATGTATAAATTCAACACTGAACAATGCATACAACCAAATAAAAGAGAGAGAGAGAAATCTCAAACATATAACATACTTTATAAAATATTTAACTTAAAAACTAAACTTGCAAACCCAATCAGACTCCAACAAAGAACTTACATCCCACTTGCAAAGTTACTGACTTAACCCTCCTAACTAATATAGAAGTAAGTATTAAAAGAAGAATGGGTGGGGGGACTGCAAACTGTGGCTCCTGAGGGATGGCTGAAGAAAATTGACAACACCAAGGCCTCAAAGCTTTATTTATATAACAACAGCCAACACAAACTGTAACCAGCCAATGACTACCTGTAGCTGGGCAGATATTACTTAACTCCCCTAGATTAAGATTTCTATAGGTTAGCAACTTGACCCTATCAACAGCTAACACTAGGCTAAACACATCTGTCTGGGTAGAGCCTGATAGGCCAAACTTAAAATTTCCCTACAAAAGTTTAACCCTTTATACTTAACTAATGGAGGCTATTAAACCATATGGATCCCTCCCTACAGGTCCGGGACAGTTCAATTGCTGGTGCATTAACATCTTTATCAGCGTCTTCCTTGTGATATGAGCCTGAAGAGGCACTGACTGTTTTCTTGTGTTTTTCTTGAACACTGTAGTATGAAGAGGGGTTTGGTGTTCTCCAGTGATTATTATAGCTTCGAACGCACCCATGATGCCATGAGAGCACTAAGCCAATGACAGGCTGATTAGAAACTTTTTGGATTTATTAGCATCTCACCTGTCTCTTTCCTGCAGCTTAGCTTTGGTTCTTCGATAGTTAACCCCAATGTGATTGGCATCTTCTCACACTACTCAAATAGTTTCCCTTATCTCTGTGTTGTCCGGATCTTTGAAGTTTGGTTCAATCACTGTCCAGGGCTGGGGCTGTGGTATAACATAAATATCCTGTTAATCCTTCTTAGGGTGCTGGGTATGAATGTTTATGTTTAGTTAGCTCCATGCTACGCCTGAGATTCTGATTTTTGTTTTCCTGGTATCCTGACTTTTGGCTTGTGTTCGGACTATTCTACTGTCCTGTGATTTTGTACTGCATTTGCCCACTTTGTTGTCACCTGGCTCTGGTGACTCTTCATATCTGTTTGCACTATCTTGTCTATGTCACTGTGTTTTTCACTTGGGTGCAGAGAGGGATTGTCTTGTAGTTGTCTACCCACTATCTGAGATGGGCTGGGCCATAGGAAGGGACAACTGGGAAGGGGATCAGTCTCAGGGCCAACCATCTCTCTCATTCAAATTCCCAGGCTCTGTGTGACAGTTATCTAACAAATTTCTTGTAGCCTGAGAGTTCAAGGGGCCCAAACTGTCTTCAGGACACCAATACAGATTTTATGGTCTACCCAGTCATAAATTCTGTCTGGGGATGAGGGTTGAACACAAGTGCATGTTATATTAATTGCTGTTTTAGTTTCCACCTTGTCCTCTATGCGTTCTGCTCTTTTCATGACTACACCTTAAAGGGGTTGTCCAGTTTTGGACATTTTTTATACTTACCGTAGTCTTTACCGCGGTTATGACCCTTGGCGCAGTATGTCGTCACCCGTTACTGACAGTAGGGGGTTCATGCTGTAAATGTGACATCACCACTGAGCCTCTGTATACCAATAGAGGCCGGCAATGGTGGAGCCAATATTGGACTAGAGGTAAGTACTTAGATAAGTGAAAGTTGTTCATTATTTTTACACCTTATTCATTAAAATAATTTCTATCCTAGATGGTTGAGTTTCCATGATCTACAGTTGCTGCCCTGCAGATTGTAGAGTGGTTTAGATTTTTCCTTTGGGATCCCTCTGATATGAATGAAAATTTACAGTTCACATTGCAAGCAGGTTTTTTTTCTCTATATTTTTGTTAAAATTGAGGCAAAATAGCAAATAATGTTGGAAGCGGTACCAGTAAAAAGAATGGAAAACTGTGCTGTAAAAATAAAGTAAATTAGAACCTTGGCTATGGATTTTTGAGCATCTGGTTTACATGACATTTTCTCTGATTTCGAGTTGATCATAGTAACCGGAATAATGAGAACATCATTAGAAGGATTAGGAGAAAATGAACAGTAAAGTATTTTTATTTTTGCCTCCCACCAAATTAGATGACGGTAGAAGTGGAGGTGACCAGGTGTTCTCCAGTGATTATTATAGCGCTCCGAACGCAGCGATGATGCCATCAGAGGGCTAAGCCAATGACAGGCTGATTAGAGTTACTATGGAATCCACAGGAATACTCCGTCCCCTGTTTATTCTCAGCTCGATACAAAATGACTATTGATTTCACACATGCGGTTCTCTCATACAAGCAAAAAATAGACACTTTACTGACATTGCTAGAAACTAAATGAATCGACAAACTTTCCTTGCACCAATTATAATTTAGATGTAAAGGAAATCAACCATCAATAACCATCATGATAAACCAGGGACAATTACTCATAGATCAAGGCACCGTGACCATGGTAATCTCCTTATGTATGGCCTTCCTTCCGTTTAAAATCTATTTTTAAAATTATGCTAATGACCATAAGAGCTCTCTGCTCTGTCTTCACAAGCTGCTAAACTGTCTCCCCCTCCACTGCTCCCTCAGCACTTTCTCCGTGTAACACCCTGTGAAGCTAGACCACAGAGAGTGGTACAGCCCTCCTGGCTTATTGTCATAATATTAAAAGTTGACTTTAGAAGAAAGGAGGCCATGGATTAAAAATCTGAGAATATTGCCACAGCCACGGTTGCTGGATCTATGAGTAAATGCCCATGATGTGTTAGGCTTGATTTTAATGGAAAATTAACCTAAAGGCAGGTTACAGAAGCCCATTACAGCTGCATTGCACATAAGCCTTTCTGCTTTCTCTAAGCATTTGCATTACAATATAATTGTGTAGGGAGGAGCTGTACAGGAGCACAAAGATGGGGGCTGACAGCTGAGGAGTCTGCAGCACAGACATGTCACATGTTGTTTTTGAAATACATCTAAACCAAAGCCCAACCCCTGGGACTACACAGAGGATTCTACCTAGGTGCAAATTACTTTATAACACACAATTATATTGTAATGCACAGAGAAGGCACAGAGGTATATTTGCAATGCAGCTGTGATGGACTTCTGAAACCTGTCTTTAGTGAAAATGAGGTCCCTGATGACAGGTTCCCTATAAAGAGAAATTAAACCTTTGATAGATATATTATTTTTTTCTTGCAGAAATAAAAATACCATCTGCTAATAATAAACTTTTTAATACACTTCATAACGTAAATCAGCTTCTTTCTTTCTTTTTTTTTCTGCTTCTTTCTCCTGTAATGAGCAGTGTATCTGAATACCATTTGAGGTCCTTCCACTGCAGACAAATAAGGAGGGGAATGATTAACACTTTCCACACCTAGAGAATATTGCTCTTGATGATCCAGCTCTTTGAGGAGATGAGACTATCCAGGGACTGTCTGTAAAAAGTGAAGTAATTAGCCACTTCATCAGGTTTCTTTATCTCTCAGCTGTCAGTGGATACAGGACAGAAAGCTGATTTTCACAAACTGCTTAAGTAAAGAAAAGGCAGGGGAAAAAGAAGGACACGGGAAGATTATAGTATTTTACAAAGTTTACTGTTATCATTTGCAAAAGTTTAGTTACACATTAAAGGGTACAACATTTAACATACTCTTCAATGTATATGTTGTGATTTCCATTGATTGGGTCATTTTCACTATGATCCCAAGATGACTGAAAAATGGACTGGATTGTCATGGACTACAAAATACATGGCTACTTTCCTCTCGGTGTCACCAGGTGCTGTCTGGTATTGCAGCCTGATTTTGTAGTCCAACCCAAAATAATTATCGAATAAAGAAGTAACCACATGGCCACATAAACCAACATGCAACCGTATCCTTCCTTAGAGCTTAAAATAGAAGATAAAATAATTGCGGAGGAAGGATGAGTGAGACTGAACCAGTCGTATCGTACATATATAGAACTGTATTACAGTCACTAGGAGATTTCGGTAAATATTGGTTACATAATTAGCTGCAATGGGAACCGGAAATTAAAAGGTGAAATAATCAATTCTTGCAGATAATGGTGTTTGACTATGCACTAGTGACAGAGCCCTCTAGTGGACAGAACTAGTGTAATGGGAAAGTAGAGAAGCAGGGATTCCCGTCCTTCACTAAATCATTGGCTCAGAATAAGCTGTGTGGTTTCATCGGACTCATTAACAATAATTACTTCTACTGAATTGTAAAACTGTAGTAACTGTGTTCGCACCTATGCAGTTCACAGTACCTACGAAGAAAGAATAGCATACATCCAGGGCTTTACATCGGTAGTCTCTTATCAATTTCCAACCCTTTAGAATAGCTTCTTGTCAACGTACAAACCTTTAGAAAGTTTTACCTCAAATTTCAAATTTTAATTCACCTTTAATCAAACTTTTACAGCTTCACGCCATGTACCACCCTTTAGATGGCTTTCCATAGTGACTTACCCTGTAGACAACTGGCTGTTAACATCCAGACCTTTAGATGGTTTCCCGTCAATGTCAGCCCTATCAGACAGCTTCCTACCAACGTCCTACGCTTTAGATAACTTCTTGCCAATGTGTAAGCATTTAGACAACTTCCTGTCAACATCCAACCCTTTAGATGCTTTCCCATCAATGTTCCACCTTTTAGGTGCTTTCTGTCAATGTCCGACCCGGTAGACAGCCTCCTGCCAATGTCAGGCCTTTTAGATTGCTTCAGTTAAACATCCAACCCTTTTGCTTCCTGCCGATGTCTGACCCTTTATACAGCCTCCTGCCAATGTCCGACCCTTTATACAGCCTCCTGCCAATGTCCGACCCTTTATACAGCCTCCTGCCAATGTCTGACCCTTTATACAGCCTCCTGCCAATGTCTGACCCTTTATACAGCCTCCTGCCAATGTCTGACCCTTTATACAGCCTCCTGCCAATGTCTGACCCTTTATACAGCCTCCTGCCAATGTCTGACCCTTTATACAGCCTCCTGCCAATGTGTGGCCGTCTAGACAGCCTCCTGCCAATGTCTGACCCTTTATTCAGCCTCCTGCCAATGTCCGACCCCTTAGACAGCTTCCTGTCAATGTCCGACCCTTTATACAGCCTCCTGCCAATGTCTGACCCTTTATACAGCCTCCTGCCAATGTCTGACCCTTTATACAGCCTCCTGCCAATGTCCGACCCCTTAGACAGCTTCCTGCCAATGTCTGACCCTTTATACAGCCTCCTGCCAATGTCTGACCCTTTATACAGCCTCCTGCCAATGTCCGACCCCTTAGACAGCTTCCTGCCAATGTCCGACCCTTTATACAGCCTCCTGCCAATGTCCGACCCTTTATACAGCCTCCTGCCAATGTCCGACCCTTTATACAGCCTCCTGCCAATGTCCGACCCTTTATACAGCCTCCTGCCAATGTCCGACCCTTTATACAGCCTCCTGCCAATGTCCGACCCTTTATACAGCCTCCTGCCAATGTCTGACCCTTTATACAGCCTCCTGCCAATGTCTGACCCTTTATATAGCCTCCTGCCAATGTCTGACCCTTTATATAGCCTCCTGCCAATGTCTGACCCTTTATATAGCCTCCTGCCAATGTGTGGCCCTTTATACAGCCTCCTGCCAATGTCTGACCCTTTATATAGCCTCCTGCCAATGTCTGACCCTTTATACAGCCTCCTGCCAATGTGTGGCCGTTTAGATCGCATCAGTTAAACATCGAACTCTTTTGGTTATTTTTTTTTTTAGTCAACGTCAAACTTATGTAGAGAGATGTATTGTATTTGTTTGTCCTTCATAAGGGTTGTTGTTGACAGTAATCATTAGGTTACCCTGCCTTGATCCAGCTTCTGTAGGGCTGACAGGGGACATCAAATTCACATGGTTATGGTCACTTATAATGATTAGAATGAATATTAAAGGGACAGGCTGCCTTAAAGAATGAATTTTAAAACGGCGGAGATTCTAACAATAAAACAACCTTGATATAACAACAGTATATAAACTCTCCTCACCCCTGTATAGTTACTGAGAGTAAACGTGTGTCAGCACAAACAATGATAAATCCTTGACGTCCCTGTCCTTGTATGGAGGGTATACAGTATCTAGGGTAATCGATAATGAGAAGCGATGATAAGACGCCGCCATGAGTCATGATACTAGTCTGTAAAAATAAATTAAAAACTTTGGATGGAAAGACGAGTCCTATTTCCTGTACAATTCTTGGAATGACCCATTGTGGCTCATTTACTAAGGGCTCCGCGGCCGCACTTTTGTCGGGTTTCCCGACTTTTTCCGTTTTGCGCCTTATTCCGCCGGAAATGGGGGGGCGTGGCCGACGGAAAACCCAACGGATTTGGAAAAACTGCAGAATTTATAAAAACTAAGTGTGTCGCAAAATCAAGCACTCACATACACTGAGAAGAACCAGGTGAACCCTGCCGGACCTCGGCGCAGCAGCGACACCTGGTGGACATCGGACGCACGACCATAGGGAATCGCCGGAGGACCCGAATTCTCGTCGGAGAAAGCGCCGCTGGATCACGACAGGACCGGGTGAGTAAATTTGCCCCATTGTATACTATTGTTCCCAGTAGTCAGCCTCCAGGGAAAAGTTTTTATTCCCTGTCTTAAGGATAGACCCTCAATATCAGATTGGTGGAGATCTGGCAACTGGCACCCCCAGTAGATCAACCCCAGTAGATCAATGGTGAACAGAAGCAGAGCGCTCCGTGTGGCAGAAACAAGTCACTGCAGCTGAGGTCTCATTCCAATAAAATGCAAATTGATCTTCAGTATTCTGGTCTGAACACTACACAGAGAATGGAGCTGTCTTCTTCCCGTTGAATCAGTTGTGCTTTTTGTGCAGTTCAGTCCTATCCTAGTGAATGTGAAATGGTGATTCTGCTAACCCCACTGAGCTGGCCATACACATTTCGGACAACCATCTAATTTTTATGATATCCGTAGCACTTCTGCCTTGCAGCGCTGGGGTCCTGGGTTCTAATCCCACCCAGGTCAACATCTGCAAATAGTTTGTATGTTCTCTCCGTGTTTGCATGGATTTCCTCCTGGTCCTCTAGTTTCCTCCCACACTCCAAAAAATACATAAATACATACTGTAGGTTGTTTAGATTGTGAGCCCCATTGGAGACAGGGACTGATTTGGCAAGCTTTGTGCAGCGCTGCGTAATCTGTGTGCGCTATATAAATGAAGAATTATTATTATTATCCTTGACTGGTGGTCGGAGGAGGAAAATAAGTCACTGATCCATATGCGAGAGGTCTTGGTCTAAGATGTCTGACAGTCCCTTTTTGCATTTAGAACACGTGCATGCTCAGCTTGGCAGGGTTTTCATGTGTTTTGGGGAAGGGTTGGCGGAGATAGCTGTTTAAGATATATGGACGGCTAAATATTGTCATGCCAAATATTGCTATGTGCATTCCAAGTCAGGGTTATATACAAGTCTATGTGGACCCTTAGGCAAAGTCCCACAGGGACCAAGAGGGGGAAGGAGACTGCTTCAATCTAGAGTTTGCTTCCAGCAATGATGCACATGCTACAATTAATGGCCTCTCCAACCACTTAATACCATAATGAGGAAAGTTGATAAGAGTGTTGTATAGTCTTTGCCATCACCCTGCTTTGCATTAATTGTATCTTCTTTCTGTCTTGCAGGTAAGTGAGCAGCATGGCAGTGTACAGTATAGTGCTATAAGGTAGGATGAATACATGCATCACTTATGCTGTAGTCCTAGACTTGTAATGGACACAGGGGCGATAGGGAAGGTAAAATCTCATGTTTACTCAGAACTTCCTAACCAATGCCAGTTACTGTATACACACCTGGCTGACCCTGACATGATAGGCTTCCATATTGATTAAAGATGACTTCTCACCAATTTGGAAATCTACCATCAACATCCATCATGACAAACCAGGGACAGACACTGTGACTGTGGTAATCTTCCTCCTTCCTTCTAAAATCAACTTTTAATATGATGCTAATGAGCCGGAAGAGCTATGGAGGACATTACCAGAGCTTCTCAGGGCTGTAGCTTCACAGGCTGTTACACTGTTTCATCCCCCCTTCTGCTCACACAGTACATCACCCCTCCCTCTGCCTGATGTAATCCCACTACAAGAGAAGACAGTTCAGCACAGTGTAACAGTCTGTGAAGCCCTTGAGAATCATTATTAATTTTAAAAGTTGATTTTAGAAGGATAACAAGTATATGAAGTCACAGTCACAGTGCCTGGTTTATCATGATGGATTTTGATGTTAGATTTCCTTTAAGGTGGCAGTGGAGGTATAGTTTTCCTTATTTGCATCTTCCTTATCGATGATATTGGTGCTGTAGTAACAAAATGTGATGTGATGTAATATCTGGTATAGAGATGGTTAAACCCTCACCCCAGTAGTCAGCGGAGATATAAAATAAGAATAGCCGATGTGTTAAAATAAACTTGATGGTTTGCTTAAAATGATGCAAAATTTCATGATTTATGTCCTATGATGGGGTGACTGTAACTTCTATGAGGTCTCCAAATGAGGGGACCAATTTATGGCTGAGCTCAGTGGAACAGTGTGTGAGGACAATATCCAAGGATCCAGTTTTAAGTAAGAAAATGGAGTCATAAAAATGGAACCAGGATGGACATTACTGCTCTGTCAGGGGTCAGGTTGGGGCGTGATTGTTAACTTTGCTATGGGGTATCCCATGATGTCAGTTCACCCCTGTGTATACCCTCTGGGGAATAACTATGATGTCCCCATTGTCCCATTCTGTGTAGTCACATGGTGTGTAGTATGTACAGGTAGTCCCCGGGTTACGTACAAGATAGGGTCTGGAGGTTTGTTCTTAAGTTGAATTTGTATGTAAGTCGAAACTGTATATTTTATAATTGTAGTTCCAGACAAATTATTTTCTTGCCCCAGTGACAATTGGAGTTTCAAAATTTTTTGCTGTAATGGGACCAAGGATTATCAATAAAGCTTCATTACAGACACCTTACAGCTGATCATTGCAGTCTGGGACTATTATAAAGCATCCAGAGACTTCACCAGAGGTCACAGTGGGCAGAGGGGTCCGTCTGTAACTATGGGTTGTCTGTAAGTCGGGTGTCCTTAAGTAGGGGACCGCCTGTATTGGGTTTTTACAAACTGTTTTTATTGCAGAAGCTTAAAACTTGCAGATAACCTTGGATTCCCATTACAGCAAATTCATGTTATTGTTTGTATTATCAAACATTATACATTTTCCCAATATACTTTCTGTATTAATTCCTCACAGTTTTCTAGATCTCTGCTTGCTGTCATTCTATTCAAAGCTTCTATGTTACTACCAGTGGACATAAATCTGACCATGGTCACACAGGTGCACGGCTCGTTATATCACACAGCTCTGATCACTCTCTATGATATAACGAGCTGTGCACCTGTGTGACCATGGTCAGATTTCTATCCACTCGTGGTAAACATGGAAGCTTCCTATAGCAGGACAGCAAGCAGAGATCTAGAAAACCGTGAGGAATTGATACAGAAAGTATATTGGAAAATTGTAGAACTTTTTGTCATAAAAACATTAAAATTAATTTACTGAAATGGGAACATTCCTTTAATGAGTCTAATAACCTCAGTATAGCCGTGAGTCACAGCATGGCCTCATAGATGTCTCAGCCTTTCAGGAAATCTATGGGGGAGATCTATCAAAAATGTCTAAAGGTAAAACTGTTCTAGTTGCCCATGGAAACCAATCAGAGCTCAGCTTTCATTTTCCCACAGCTGTTTATAAAATGAAATCCAAACTCCGATTGGTTTCCATGGGCAACTAGCACAGTTTTACCTCAGACACTTCGGATAAATCTCCCCCTATTACTGCAGGCCAAGGAAATGTGTTACAGACAAAAATACAGCACTTCTGCTCCAGGACACCTTTCTATTCTTCTAGATTTTTTTTGGGTCAGTACAGATGTTTTTCAGTGTCATAAAAAAAGAACGTCTGCAAGAAAAAAAACATGCCCTTAAAGGGTACCTGGTGCCTCATTTCTACATATTTTATTAACCTGGTGGAGCTGAGAAAGGGAAGTTATAAAAATGCTATGTTATTTTAAGAAATGTCACCCAGAATCTCCAGAAAAAATAATCAGCATCATATCCACTATATGCTGCGGAGCTTAGCAGTACTGTCTGTGACTCTGTGCTACTATGTGGGGGCACATGCTGACCATGCCCGTGTCTCTGGTTATATAACAATCAGCGTATAAGGAAAATATTCAGGCCCCTTTAAAATTTTCACTCATTGTTTCATTGCATCCAATTGGTAAGATCAAGTACTTTTTTTTTTGCTCATTAATGTACATTCTGCCCCATCTGGACCAAAAAAAATAGAAATGTAGATATTTTTACTAATTTATTAAACAAGAAAAACTTAAATATCACATGGTCATAAGTATTCACACCCTTTGCTGTGACACTCATATTTAACTGAAATGCTGTCCATTTCCTCCTGAACCTCCTTGATCCTCCTAGTTAAACTGACTGGATATGATCAGGAAATGCACACACCTGTCTATATAAGACCTCACAGCTCACAGTGCATGTCAGAGCACATGAGAATCGTGAGGTCTAAAGAACTGCCAAAGAAGCACAGAATTGTGAAAAGGCACAGATCTGATCAAGGTTACAAAATCATTTCTGCAGCACTCAAGGTTCCTAAGAGCACGGTGGCCTCCATAATTCTTAAATGGAAAAAGTTTGGGATGAGCACAACTCTTCCTCAACCTAGGCATCCAGCCAAACTAAGCTTTGGTGAGAGTCAACTATCACTGGAGCCTCCACCAGTCGGGGCTTAATGGCAGAGTCTGCCAACGGAAGCCTTTGCTCAGTGACATATGAAAGCTGCATATAGTTTGGAAAAATAAACATGAAGGACTCCCAGACTGAGAAATAAGATTCTCTGGTCTGATGAGACAAAGATTGAACTTTTTGTTTTTAATTCTAAGGGGTGGAGAAAACCAAGCCCTGCTCATCACCTGATAAATACAATCCCAGCAGTGACACATGGTAGTGGCAGCATCAGGCTATGGGGGCAGGAACAGGACCACTAGTAATTGAAGGAAAGATGAATGCGCCAAGTACAGAGGAATCCTGGATGAAAACCTCTCCCAGATGCTCTGGACCTCAGACTGGGCCGAGGATTCACCTTCCAACAAGACAGTGGGGCACATTTACTAAGGTCCTTGCGCCAGTTTTCTTTCGGATTTTGCAAGTTCTTTTCGGTGCAAACTGCTTGTACAGGCATTTAAGAAGTGTCCGCGCCACATTTGTGTCACACGCAACCATTTTGTGGTACAAATTTCTGCACTGAAGGGGGAGTTCTGGTGCTCAGTCAGACCGTGCACCTGATTCAACATGCAAAGTCAGACAGAAGTGTGTTGCATGCCCCATATTAAAGGTACCCCCCCCCAAAAAAAAAAAAAAAAAAAGTTGGTGCACTCTGTCGGAGCAGTGCTGGGGGTGCAAGATTCATGAAGAACGTGCATCACAAATTGTGAATCTGGCGCCTCTGCACTAAACCCAACTGAGCATCCCTGGAGAGACTTGAAAAATCCAACCTGATGGAACCGGAGAGGATCTGCAAGGAAGAGGCAGAGAATCCCTAAATCCAGGTGTGAAAAACTTGTTCCCAAGACGACTCCTGGCTGTACTAGCTGCTTCTACTCAATACTGAGCAAAGGACCTGAATACTTATGACCATGTGATATTTCTGTTTTTCCTGCCTAATAAATTAGCAAAAATATGTACATTTCAGGATGGCGGCAGAGTGTACATTAATGAGTTAAAAAATCACTTTTTTTATATTACCAATTGGCTGCAATGAAACAGAGTGAAAATTCTAAAGGGGTCTAAATGTTGTACCCACTATGGGGCAGATTTACTTACCCGGTCCTGTCGCGATCCAGCGGTGCGTTCTCCGACGAGGATTTGGGTCTTTCGGCGAATCACTAAGTTCGTGCGCCCGATGTCCACTAGGTGTCGCTGCTGTGTCTAGGTTCGGCGGAGTTCACTTGGTTCTTCTCGGTGCATGTGAGTGCTTGATTTTGCGACACACTTCGTTTTTTAAATTCCGTGTTTTTTTCCGAATCCGTCAGGTTTTCCGTCGGCCACGGCCTCCGATTTCTGACGCGTGAAAGCCGACGTGATTGCGCCAAAATCCGCTTGTGTGCGCCAAAATCCTGGCAGCGCAAAGTGGAAAAAGGCGGGAAACCCAACAAAAGTGCGGCCGCGGAGCCCTTAGTAAATGAGCCCCTATATATTCAGATTTGTGGTTGCACTTAAATGTAACTAATTAACAGCTCAAGTAGATACATTTATACAGAAATAAAATGTCATTCAGCCCTTTTAAAGAAACCACTAGGCCATGTGGCCCTGGAATAGATTAATGTGACCCCCCTGCTTTAGAGGAAATACAGGTTTCTGAAATCATCAGATAAAGCAAAACAGAACTGCAGATCTGACATCTAGTGGCTGGATAAGGAGCAGAGCAGACTGGATAACATAACTGTGCCGGGCATGAAGAGGACACAGAGGTGCACTGCATGTTACACTTGGCCCCTTCCACACTTGCGTTTTTCACACACGTTTTGTGCGCGTGCTTTTGACGTGCAGAACTTGCATTGCACTCTGACCTATTGTAATCAATGGGCTTTTTCAGACTTGCATTTTTCTTCACGCACGCGCGTTTTGTTTTACGCACATTTAAATCTCGGCATGCTCTACTTTTGCAAGTCACGCACATGAAAAAGCACCGTAAGAGTCTATGGAGACACATCAAAGACGCATTGCACTCTGAGACACCTGCAAGTGCAATGCAAGTGCTATGCGTTTTTTCATGCATCAATTGCCATAGAAATTGAGTCCTTTTCACGTGTGCGTGAAAAACGCATTAAAATTGCATTGAAAACTGAGACACTGAACAAACTCTGACTGAAAACTGATTGCACTCTGATTATATTTAATTATATGTACATATTATATGTATTATATACACTCACCGGCCACTTTAGATACAACAAGGTGCTGGAAGCTCCTCAGAGATTTTGGTCCATATTGACATGATGGCATCACACAGTTGCCGCAGATTTGTCGGCTGCACATCCATGATGCGAATCTCCCGTTCCACCACATCCCAAAGATGCTCTATTGGATTGAGATCTGGTGACTGTGGAGGCCATTTGAGTACAGTGAACTCATTGTCATGTTCAAGAAACCAGTCTGAGATGATTCCAGCTTTATGACATGGCGCATTATCCTGCTGAAAGTAGCCATCAGATGTTACAGGGTACATTGTGCTCATAAAGGGATGGACATGGTCAGCAACAATACTCAGGTAGGCTGTGGCATAGCAACGATACTCAATTGGTACCAAGGGACCCAAAGAGTGCCAAGAAAATATTCCCCACACCATGACACCACCAGCCTGAACCGTTGATACAAGGCAGGATGGATCCATGCTTTCATGTTGTTGATGCCAAATTCTGACCCTACCATCCGAATGTCGCAGCAGAAATCGAGACTCATCAGACCAGGCAACGTTTTTCCAATCTTATACTGTCCAATTTCCAATTTGCCTCAGTTTCCTGTTCTTAGCTGAAAGGAGTGGCACCCGGTGTGGTCTTCTGCTGCTGTAGCCCATCTGCCTCAAAGTTGGACGTACTGTGCGTTCAGAGATGCTCTTCTGCCTACCTTGGTTGTAACGGGTGGCGATTTGAGTCACTGTTGCCTTTCTATCAGCTCGAACCAGTCTGCCCATTCTCCTCTGACCTATGGCATCAACAAGGCATTTCCGCCCACAGAACTGGCGCTCACTGGATGTTTTTTCTTTTTCGGACCATTCTCTGTAAACCCTAGAGATGGTTGTGCGTGAAAATCCCAGTAGATCAGCAGTTTCTGAAATATTCAGACCAGCCCTTCTGGCACCAACAACCATGCCACGTTCAAAGGCACTCAAATCACCTTTCTTCCCCATACTGATGCTCGGTTTGAACTGCAGGAGATTGTCTTGACCATGTCTACATGCCTAAATGCAATGAGTTGCCGCCATGTGATTGGCTGATTAGTAATTAAGTGTTAACGAGCAGTTGGACAGGTGTACCTAATAAAGTGGCCGGTGAGCGTATATTATATGTACAATCTGAGCTCCTCTACTCTTCTCAGTCACTGATATATTGCATTGTCTGCATTACTGAGGGTTTGTCTCCATCTAGTGGAGAGATTAGCACATTGCCTCAATGGCTTTCTTCTTACAGTGAACACTAGAACTCATTTTATGTGAGTGTATCTATCTGTCTGGCTATGAAGTATTTTTCTCTATGCTACCAAAAATTCTCATTCCACTACTGCAAATTATTTTTTCTAATTACGCTATATTGCTCATTTGAATTAAAAGAAATTACGGAAAAGCAGCAACCATTGAATATTCTCTGCTTCTTTGTCCCTTTAAGAAATGAGAAGCTCAGCAGAGAAGAGAAGCCACAAGTAAATATTTTGGTATATTTTAGCAAAAATTTAGATATCAGAAAAGATATTCCAGAAAAAAATTGCATCTTGCATATGGACGTAGCAGTCTAGTAACTATTTGAGGAATGAGCCTGTGGAGCAGTTTGATGCACAGAGCTAAGAGCACAGAAGTGTGAGGACAATGCCCCATTGCATTTGTGAGGCTTCAATCAAGGATTTTGAATCATATATTAAGAGTCCTGTAACCACTAACAACATGCAAAACGGTAAGATAACATATCTCCAGGACGGCTACCTTAGGGTCCATGCACAATAACATGCGCACTGGTCAGTGGTTTAGTTTGCAGTCTGTGTGTCATTGGCGAGTACAGTAAATGAGACTGGATGCTGGGAGCCCCACCAGTTTCTGAAATGTAAAGACTGAAATACTGAGTCGTGTGCCCCGGTGGTTTTTCTGGTTTCCCTTGGGTAGATAAGGATAGAGGTAGAGAATTTATGTGAATGTGGCGGGCCCAGTACAAAACCAGCACCAGGTCCATTTGTATTTGCATCAGATGTTTTATGGGCCCAGATTTGACTGCACTTCCTGGTTCACACAGTTCAGGTTCCCAGTAATCTAATCCATGGTTAACCCCAACTTTCTGAGCAGAGCGCCTCTACTAAAGCTCCACCAGAGCTGCTTCTACCAAGGACCACACCTCCCAACTTTTTGAATGGTGAAAAAAAATCCAAAAGAAGTGGCAGCGGCTGCACAGTAGTCCTCTCATCTTCACTTGTCTTTGCTGTGTGCTGCTCTAAATCCGGAAGTTTGCACATCAAGTGCATAGGCACAAAGGTAAAGCTGCGAGCTAATGTCTCCCTGCTTCACCATTTAAAGGAAATCTACCATCAAAATCCATCATGATAAACCAGGGACACATTTAGATCCACTACTAGATCCAGGCACCGTGACTGTGGTAATCTTCTTATATTTGTTATCCATGGCCCCCATCCTTCTAAAAATAAGCTTTGGAAATTATGCTAATGAGCCACAAGGGCTCTGCATGGGACGTTACCAAAATCCCTCTATGCTCTGGCTACTCAGACTGTTACACTGTGCAGAAGCACGTTTCACTCCCCCCCTGCTCACTCAGCAGTGCACCCTCCCTCCTCTCGTTACAGCAGGGAGTTTCAGCACACAGTGGCAGGGGGCAGTGGCAGTCCTCCGGAACAGTGTAACAGCCTAAAACCAGAAACTGTAGAACTATCCTGATCAATCCGGGATAGTTAGCAGGTACGCCAAGGTTCTCTGCAACCAGAGAGGGGAGGAGTGAGGAGCGCTCATCTCTCCGTCCTCCTGCACCCGTTCATCTGCATGAGGCCCTATAGAGACAGTGGAATATGAAGGTTCGGCCATAACACTATGATACTGATTACACAGGATCTAAATTATTAGTGACAATTAGTGTCAGTCTTTTCGTCTTAAGAACCACAAGATACAGTTTTTGAAATCAAGGCTTAAGACTTCTTCACAATAATCTTAATTGTAAGGAGCTTATGTGCCTGACCTCGATGAGACCGTCTGTGTTGGCAGGTTTCTATGCAATGATTTGAAGAGAGAATACAAAGTAGTGTGAGGCGGAGAAAGCGTGGCCTGCGGCTACTCATCACAGAGACATCTCATTCCATTGTATATAGTGCCCACATTTATCAAAAACTGTGAAAACTGTACTATGTGCAGTTTGCCTGTGTGGTGTGCAGGGGGCGCCATATTCAGGATTTCTGGCGCCTGTTCTTCATGAATCTGGCGACCCCTGCACTGCTCCGACAGATTGTACCACTTTTTTTTAAATGCACTTTTAACATAGATCGTGTAACACACTTCTGTCAGACTCTGCATGATAAATGTGGCGCATGGCCCGAATGAGCCCCGGAATGGCCCTTCATGTGCAGAATTTTGTGTCGCCTCAGGTATAGTGCAGCCGCGCCAAAAATGTCGTAACATTCTTCTTAAATACACGTGCAAGCAATTTGCACATAAAAGAACTTGCAAAGTCCAACAGAAAACTGGCGCAGGGGATTTAGTAAATCTGGACCCATAAGTTCTGTCTGTCTTCTATGGAATGTATGTCTCCTGGACCTGAAACGTTATATGTCATCATACTCCCAGACTACTACGTACACACATATCTACAAAACAGTAAACCCTGGACTTAATTCTGCTGGTGGATAGTTTTTGCCATCAGTATTGCACCAGACTTGGGTTTCTCGGCCCTGCCACTAGAGGGCCCCCCCACCATCTATACAGGACATGTGCATCTAAAATGATAGTTGAGTGGGAGATTTATGAAGCCCTGGTGCAGCCGTGTATCCTGCTCCGCAGTTGAGCATGGCCCTCTCATGCCCCTCATTTAGTAAATATGTCTACTCATGTTTCAGAAATCTGCCCATTAAAGAGTTTTGAGATCAACTTATAATATTGCAGCCTTGTTGTTCAAAGGGAGTGCTTCTGGACACACAGGCTGAGTCACTCTGACCACAGCCTGGTCCTGCGTAATGACCCTCTGTTTACTTCAGAGTAGCCAATCAAAACAGTGTTCTGCCCTGCTTGGCAGGAAAGGAGCAGTATTATGGCCACATAGCAGTATAGACTCCTTTTGCAGTAGAAAAAATGATTATAAAATCTGCTGCCAGAGGGAGAAGGAGACTGTTTTTGCTGGGAGATCTCCCCCAGGAGTACAAATTGGTAGCAGCACCAAGAGAGTCAAGTATGAAGAGATCCCAGAAACACTATACAATCATTTTTTTATTAATTTGCATTTGCAAATATTTCATGAGATTATGCTTTTTACCCCATGCCCTTTTACATTGTGCAGATAATCCCCCAGCAGCTTCACCTTATTCAGAGCCCATAGGACTAACAGGAACAGACTCTCTCCAGAGAAGATAAAGATGTATTATATTTTTTATTCCAGTATACAGCAATTTTTTATCTTTATGCTCCCTGTTACCTTCCTGATCTGTGCAGTTTATGTTCAATCATAAAGCTGGAAAATACACAAGCGGCTGCAGTATATTACATTATTATACCATATGTACAAACAATCCCAAATACACTGACAGACGGATTACTCCAGCAGCAAACAGCCACTCAGGCTTAATCCCGCACAGTAGGAGGCTGCTGCGAGAGATCACAGCTCTCTATGGCTTGTCTGGGGCACAATACTGGTCGCCTGCAGCGCTATCCTCTAATATCTTATATATGGGAATAAGGGGACAGGCTACAATGTATCCAAATGCTACTCATCATACCGTAGTGTAACGACAGGCTCAATGTATAGTGTTTATATAAGTATATATATACATGTGTGTGTATCTCTATAGACAGGAGTAGACATTGGGAGGAAAACTGCTGTTTGCTGTTAATATTCTTAAAGGAAACCGGCAGGCTTCAGATGGAAATACCGAGCACCAGCTCAGGGTTATTTTTAGTGTTTTAAACCGCTGTATCGCGGTTTAAAACACTTTTTAAACTTTATAGCTGGCGCAGGGAGGTACGCGCTCGGCGCTTACCATGTGCGCGACCGTGTGCGCGGCTACATAGGAAGTGAATGAGAGCCGCGCGCATAGTAAGCGCCGAGCGTGTACCTCCCTGCGCCGGCTATAAAGTTTAAAAAGTGTTTTAAACTGCGATACAGCGGTTTAAAACACTAACAAAAATAAGCTCTGGCACCAGCTCACCCTGAGCTGGTGCCCGGTATTGCCATCTGAAACCTGCCATTTCAAGTGGTAGGTTTCCTTTAACCAAAATCCATAATCATAATAAATCTTTATATAGCGCCATCATATTCCAGAGCGCTTTACATATCATTAGGTATATACATAAAGATTAGACATTAGAATACAATTAAACTAGGAATAAAGAGTGTGTATGTATATATATATTCAAGAAAGACTACTATGGAAATCAAGAATGATAAACCAGGGACACTTAGGGCTCATTCAAATTTGCCACAAGACTTCTATGGCTCCCGTTTTGAGGTGAGCACATAGCATCTCACCGCAACGTCACCAAGTCAGGAAGAGCCATCACTTGTCTGCCTCCTCCCAGCCCTGTGCTTCCCTGGCATCTGAGCACCTGGCTGTCTGAATGCACCTTTATTCATAGATCCAAGCACTGTGCATGTGGTAATCTTCTTATATATGTTATCCATGGCCTCCTTGCTTCTAAAAATTGACCATTTAAAATATGGGGGGTGTAACTAGAGCCCCTCTGTGCTGTAGCTTCTCATGCTGTTACACTGTCTCTTCTCCCCCTGCTCCCCCAGCATAACCTCAGTGTTCCTGCACAGTGTAACAACCTGTGAAGCTACAGCATGGAGAGGCTCAGGTAACTACCTCCAAAATCCTTATGGCTCATTGGCATAATTTTAACATTTGCTTTTAGAAGGAAGGAGGCCATGGATAATAAATATAAGAAGATTACCTCAGTCACGGTGCCTGGATCTATAAGTAAATGTCCCTGGTTTGTTATACTTGATTTTGATGGTAGATTTACTTTAAAGTGAAAATACAGAGGAGGGGGATGATGCTGCAGTTTCTCTCTCTAAGGCTCAATAAGGAAGAATAGATGTGGGTGGCAAATCAAGTACAGAAAACATGAAGGATAGGAAATTTTAGGGAAGATAAAATAACATAACACAGCTCCACCGATTGGCTGCAATATTGACATGCCTTATACCCACGTGATTGCTGTAGCAAAATAACCAAAGACCATTTCGACTTTATCAGGTAAATATTGAGTCTATTATTATTTGATGTCATTTAAGTTTTTTGTTGTTGTTTTTTTTTTTAATATCAGCGTGTTTGTTCTGCCTGTAAAAAATGAAAATATTTATAATAATTAATATATAAACAGCAAATAATGATAAAAATTAATGGTGACATAATACAAGCATATACATCTCTTTCTGTCAGATAAATACACCACAGTTTTTCATTTATATAGTTTCATTTTGCATGAAAGCCGCTGCAGCTGCGCCACAATTCGATCAAATAGCTCCTGCACAATCTCCTGCTAAATAGCTGTCACAGCCGCGCAATTCCCGAAAATGTCGGGAAGTCCTACGGAAATGCAATCTGCGGACCCTTAGTAAATAAGCACCTATATGTTAGAAGGGGTTAAATAAAAACTTGTGTAGTTTTGCCAAGTGTCTTGGGCAAGTCAGTGCTGCAGCCAATTGTTGGTTCTGCTACTTTAATGGGGTAAAATCTGGTGACAAAGTTCCTTAAAGAAATTACAGAGAATTATACTTTTTTTGTTGTTTTTTTTAAAGAAACAGTGCCACTTCAGACTATTGGCGGAGTCTGGTATTGCAGCTTGCCACAAAACCGGAGCAGATTTAAAAAATATATATATATACATACCGCTAACTCCCTTTCTCCTGGATCCTAGAGTTTTCACATCTATCTATGACATAAAAAATGTATATTTTTATATTTATATTATATTTTAGATATTTTTTATAAATGATATATTTTTACTTTAATTTAAAAAAAAAAAAAGTAATTCATGTTCATGAGATTTGATGAAAAATGTGACCTCGTCCTTTGATGAGAATTGTACATAGAAGCCGGGTGATAGATTTCAGGTAGCGGATAATCCGTCGCTGTTTACATGGACTACTTTCTATTAACCCTGCGATGGTAAATACAGCCCGCCCCTGGCATATTAAACAAATTGCCACACGTGAGCGGCGCTAGAACCCAGAGCTATTTTTGTATACAGATAAACAGATTTAGCCGGACAGAGATTCCCACTTGAATAAAGAAGTGTCTGCTGTGCGCCAAGCCTGAGTGTGACAGCTCTGCAGCAGGGCAGGTGTCACTCAGCAGGAAATCCTGGTTATCCCTCCTCGTCTGTTTTCGCAAACCCTCCGTGTCTTTACCCTGGCACAGAACCCCCCCAGATGCCAAGGGGGCTCTATGGTCTTTGCACTGCACCCCCTATATGTCTGCTCCGTCACTTATCCTGATCACCATCTGGATCATATTTTCCGCGCGGCATTAACATTGCCCTTTCCATGGCCTTCCTTTGGGATTCAGCCGGAGCCCCCGGCCTTCGCCTGTCACCCAGGACAAAGATGAGATTGAGATTTCTGAAATCCTACAGGTAACTATATATAACTCTGTTGTGTCTCTTGTGCGTCTGAGCTTGTAGCGTTGAGTCTCGTCTCTTGAGTCTCATTTACATACGTATCCTTTGGCCGCTTTCACTGTAAAACTTTGTAGTTCACTTATAGTAAAAGTTGTATGAAGGCGCAGAAACTCCGACCAAAGTCGACATATGTAAATGTGTGCGTGGTAATTTCCATTCTGATTCCCATGGATTAGTGTTTCGTGAAGCGACGGGGCTTATACTCGCTGCCTGTAACGTAATACAACCTCTGCGAACCGAGCACATCTTATCTTCTACACTTAAATAACACATTAACCTAAATCTATGGTTGCAGATGGCTGTGTCGCGCTTCGTAGCTGAAGCAGGTTTTCCTTCAGGGCTAGTTTTTGGGGATGGAATGATAAGTATATACCCAGGGCCTATTTATCGCAATAGGGCAAGTGCCTATAGGACTCATTATTATATATATTATATTTTCGATATTATATAAGCACTATATGGCGGTATTGTGTGGCCTGTATACAGCAGTATTTTCTTAGTACTATATTTTGGTAAAACAAGAGGTAAATCTTTTAAACTGACCATGCTTTGCATTATAGTGTGTAAGACCCTGATGGGACATAATGTAGAATATTGATTCATTAGGTCTGATCCAATAAAGGGGTTAATTCTTATTTATTTACTGGACGCAATCTTTTAGGTATGGCCCGTCTTCCAGTTTCAGCAAGTAGTTGATTTTTTCAGGAATTGACTCAATGGCAGGGTTGGCTCCAGGATTCAGTAGGCCACTGGGCGATAGAGCCTCAGTGGGCCCCTTTGCAGTGAATTTATGTGGCGGAATTAAAAATTCATAAATTATTATTTTATATACAGCCCCCTCATAGTTTTAGTTTATACAGACTTCCTCACCAGATGCTGCCAGGGTGAAATCCGGTTGTGTGGGCCCCCCTATCAGCTCTAGGTCCGGCATTTGCAAGGGTATGCCCGGTGCTGGCGTTGGCCCTGCCCAATGACATATTCATATTCCAACAACCACAGCTGGAAAAAAAAACCTGTATAAGACCATTCCCTCTTTAAAAAAAAACTGTAAAAATACCTTCTTGAGTTTTCTCTTTTATTTTTGAGTTTCAACTTGGGCCCCCTTATCTTGAGTCTTCCTCCAAACCAGATATAATGAAGAAATCCTAAATACAATTTATCTCAATGACAAAAACATAAAACAAGAATGTATTTTTACTCGTTACTTTTTTATGGGGGAATGTTTTTTGTGCTAAAGGTACGTTGTATTTGTTTTTTCATAGCTGTTCAGTGAAAAATTAATTAAATAATTAAATATCTTCATTGAGATATCCATGTGTAAAATTATTCATTTACATACTGTGTGTGTACAGGCAGTCCCCGGGTTACGTACAAGATAGGGTCCAGAGGTTTGTTCTTAAGTTGAATTTGTATGTAAGTCGAAACTGTATATTTTATAATTGTAGATCCAGACAAAATAAAAAATTGGCCTCATTGACAATTGGAGTTTAAACATTTTTTTCTGTAATGGGACCAAGGATTATCAATAAAGCTTCATTACAGACACTTTACAACTGATTATTGCAATCTAGGACTATAGTAAAGCATCCAGAAAGGTTCACCAGAGGTCAGAAGGGTCTGTCTGTAACTATGGGTTGTCTGTAAGTCGGGTGTCCTTAAGTAGGGGACCGCCTGTATTCAGTTTGTATGTGTTGGGAGTAGACGGATGAAGAGGACAAGTATCTCCAAGGATCTTCGAGTCCTCTGCAATGTAGTTCTACTCAGGGGCGTAATTACAGTGGGAGCAGCCATAACAGCCGCTATGGGGCCCACAGTGTCATGGGGCCCTGTCATCTGAAATGGCACTAAAGAATGGAGGATGTGCACTATTATATATATTATGCTGCACAATGTACAGCATAATATGTATATATAATATTTTTCATGTGTATATGTTATATTTGTATATGGTGTGTATATACTGTATGTGTGTGTATATGCTGTACATCTGTATATGTATGTGTGTGTATTTATGATGTATATATGCTCTATATGTGTGTATATGTGTGTGTGAAGAACTGTATGTTCATGTATATACATATATAAATGTGTGTGTATATATGTGTGTAATATGTATATTTTTAAGCGTGAAGGGGCTATGGGGCCCTGCTTCTCCTAGTTACGCCCCTAGGTCTGTTTACACATGGACCAAACATACAACATCTGGATTCCCATCTTACACAATGAGACATATTACTAGAATATTACATCACTTTATGATTGACGGGTACAATGGGCAAAGAAATATTTGATCGCTATGACGATAAGTTATAAGATAAAACCTGTCTTTAGACAAAGGATTCTACAGAGATGAAATTACAGATATACAACGGTACCTTTAAATTCTACATGTCATCTCATAATTATTTAGCAATAAAGGGGTTTTCTTGGTAAAAAGGAAGACAATTTTTGATGGTCTATTTTTTTGCATAGTCTATCATTGTGTGATCAATAGGGATCAAGTGCAGAACTTCAGGGGATAAAGAAGATAGTGTTTCACCCAGGCCTTGGAAAGTTAGGGGACTTATAAAGTGTTTCTATCCCATATGAACTGATCAGGACTATGACTAATATTACCTCCGTAAACAGGGCCGGATTAAGGTTGGTGGGGGCCCCTGGGCGCAAAATCTGGTGGAGGCCCCCACTGTGTGCAGCGTGCATACACGTCTTCCTGCACACTATCCACGCAGTAACACCGCTACATACAGCTGCCTCATCCCCAGTAACACAGCTACATACAGCCGCCTCACCCCCAGTAGCACAGCTACATACAGCCGCCTCGCCCCCAGTAACACAGCTACATACAGCCGCCTCACCCCCAGTCACTCAGCTACATACAGCCGCCTCACCCCCAGTAACACAGCTACATACAGCCGCCTCGCCAGTAACACAGCTACATACAGCTGCCTCACCCCCAGTAACACAGCTACATACAGTCGTCTCATCCATATTAACACAGCTACATACAGCCGCCTCATCCGTAGTAACACAGCTACATACAGCCACTTCATCCGTAGTAACACATCTACATACAGCCGCCTCACCCCCAGTAACACAGCTACATACAGCCGCCTCACCCCCAGTAACACAGCTACATACAGACGCAACGCCCCCAGTAACACAGCTACATACAGCCGCCTCACCCCGAGTAACACAGCTACATACAGCCGCATCACCCCCAGTAACACAGCTACATACAGCCGCATCACCCCCAGTAACACAGCTACATACAGCCGCATCACCCCCAGTAACACAGCTACATACAGCCGCATCACCCCCAGTAACACAGCTACATACAGCCGCATCACCCCCAGTAACACAGCTACATACAGCCGCATCACCCCCAGTAACACAGCTACATACAGCCGCCTCGCCCCCAGTAACACAGCTACATACAGCCACCTCGCCCCCAGTAACACAGCTACATACAGCGGCATCACCCCCAGTAACACAGCTACATACAGCGGCATCACCCCCAGTAACACAGCTACATACAGCCGCATCACCCCCAGTAACACAGCTACATACAGCGGCATCACCCCCAGTAACACAGCTACATACAGCCGCATCACCCCCAGTAACACAGCTACATACAGCCGCATCACCCCCAGTAACACAGCTACATACAGCCGCATCACCCCCAGTAACACAGCTACATACAGCCGCCTCATCCCCAGTAACACAGCTACATACAGCCGCCTCATCCCCAGTAACACAGCTACATACAGCCGCATCACCCCCAGTAACACAGCTACATACAGCCGCATCACCCCCAGTAACACAGCTACATACAGCCGCCTCGCCCCCAGTAACACAGCTACATACAGCCACCTCGCCCCCAGTAACACACCTACATACAGCCGCCTCACCCCTAGTAACACAGCTACATACAGCCGCCTCGCCCCCAGTAACACAGCTACATACAGCCGCCTCGCCCCCAGTAACACAGCTACATACAGCCGCATCACCAGTAACACAGCTACATACAGCCGCCTCATCCCCAGTAACACATCTACATACAGCCGCCTCGCCCCCAGTAACACAGCTACATTACAGCCGCCTCACCAGTAACACAGCTACATACAGCCGCCTCGCCCCCAGTAACACAGCTACATTACAGCCGCCTCACCAGTAACACAGCTACATACAGCCGCCTCGCTCACAGTAACACAGCTACATACAGCCGCCTCGCCCCCCAGTAACACAGCTACATACGGCCCCCTCACCCCCAGTAACACAGCTACATACAGCCGCCTCACCCCCAGTATTACAGCTACATACAGCCGCCTCATCCCCAGTAACACAGCTACATACAGCCACCTCACCCCCAGTAACACAGCTACATACAGCCGCCTCATCCCCAGTAACACAGCTACATACAGCCACCTCATCCCCAGTAACACAGCTACATACAGCCGCCTCACCCCCAGTAGCACAGCTACATACAGCCGCCTCGCCCCCAGTAACACAGCTACATACAGCCGCCTCACCCCCAGTCACTCAGCTACATACAGCCGCCTCACCCCCAGTAACACAGCTACATACAGCCGCCTCGCCAGTAACACAGCTACATACAGCTGCCTCACCCCCAGTAACACAGCTACATACAGCCGTCTCATCCATATTAACACAGCTACATACAGCCGCCTCATCCGTAGTAACACAGCTACATACAGCCACTTCATCCATAGTAACACATCTACATACAGCCGCCTCACCCCCAGTAACACAGCTACATACAGCCGCCTCACCCCCAGTAACACAGCTACATACAGACGCAACGCCCCCAGTAACACAGCTACATACAGCCGCCTCACCCCGAGTAACACAGCTACATACAGCCGCATCACCCCCAGTAACACAGCTACATACAGCCGCATCACCCCCAGTAACACAGCTACATACAGCCGCATCACCCCCAGTAACACAGCTACATACAGCCGCATCACCCCCAGTAACACAGCTACATACAGCCGCATCACCCCCAGTAACACAGCTACATACAGCCGCATCACCCCCAGTAACACAGCTACATACAGCCGCCTCGCCCCCAGTAACACAGCTACATACAGCCACCTCGCCCCCAGTAACACAGCTACATACAGCGGCATCACCCCCAGTAACACAGCTACATACAGCGGCATCACCCCCAGTAACACAGCTACATACAGCCGCATCACCCCCAGTAACAAAGCTACATACAGCGGCATCACCCCCAGTAACACAGCTACATACAGCCGCATCACCCCCAGTAACACAGCTACATACAGCCGCATCACCCCCAGTAACGCAGCTACATACAGCCGCATCACCCCCAGTAACACAGCTACATACAGCCGCCTCATCCCCAGTAACACAGCTACATACAGCCGCCTCGCCCCCAGTAACACAGCTACATACAGCCACCTCGCCCCCAGTAACACACCTACATACAGCCACCTCGCCCCCAGTAACACACCTACATACAGCCGCCTCGCCCCCAGTAACACACCTACATACAGCCGCCTCACCCCTAGTAACACAGCTACATACAGCCGCCTCGCCCCCAGTAACACAGCTACATACAGCCGCCTCGCCCCCAGTAACACAGCTACATACAGCCGCATCACCAGTAACACAGCTACATACAGCCGCCTCATCCCCAGTAACACATCTACATACAGCCGCCTCGCCCCCAGTAACACAGCTACATTACAGCCGCCTCACCAGTAACACAGCTACATACAGCCGCCTCGCCCCCAGTAACACAGCTACATTACAGCCGCCTCACCAGTAACACAGCTACATACAGCCGCCTCGCTCACAGTAACACAGCTACATACAGCCGCCTCGCCCCCCAGTAACACAGCTACATACGGCCCCCTCACCCCCAGTAACACAGCTACATACAGCCGCCTCACCCCCAGTATTACAGCTACATACAGCCGCCTCATCCCCAGTAACACAGCTACATACAGCCACCTCACCCCCAGTAACACAGCTACATACAGCCGCCTCATCCCCAGTAACACAGCTACATACAGCCACCTCATCCCCAGTAACACCGCTACATACACATGCCTCTCCAGTAACACAGCTACATACAGCCGCCTCACCCCCCAGTAACACAGCTACATACACATGCCTCTCCAGTAACACAGCTACATACAGCCGCCTCATCCCCAGTAACACAGCTACATACAGCCGCCTCATCCCCAGTAACACAGCTACATACAGCCGCCTCACCCCCAGTAACACAGCTACATACAGCCGTCTCATCCCCAGTAACACAGCTACATACAGCCGCCTCATCCCCAGTAACACAGCTACATACAGCCGTCTCATCCCCAGTAACACAGCTACATACACATGCCTCTCCAGTAACACACCTACATACAGCTGCCTCGCCCCCAATATACACACATACAGCAAATACACACACATTCAGTATATACAGCATTTTCACAGACATACGGGAAATACACACACATTCAGTATACGGAGCATATACATACATACCACATACACAGCATGTAAACATACATCATATATATATATATTTTTTTAAATCTGCACATATATATGCTTATACAAATATATGCGTGTATAAAAACAGTATATACATATATAGACAGTAGATGCATATATACACAGTATATACATATATAGACAGTAGATGCATGTATACACATATACACAGTATATACACATATACACAGTAGATGCATATATACACATATACACAGTATATACAAACATAGACAGTAGATGCATATACACATATACACAGTATATACATATATACACATATACACATATACACAGTAGATGCATATATACACATATACATAGTATATACATATATAGACAGTAGATGCATATATACACACAGTAGATGCATTTATACACATATACACAGTATATACATCATATATAAACACAGATAAATACATATGTAGTGTATACCTACCCTTTTAGGATGACTGGCTGTCGGGTCAGGCGGGTCTTCGGCGTGGGGGGTCGGTCGGTTGCTGGTTTGGATGTTCGGCCGGGTAGTAGGAGCGGAGGTCAGCCGCTTGTTCCGCGGGGGGGGGGGGAGCGGAGGACGGCAGCTGCTTGTTCTGCCGGGGGAAGGGGGGGGGGAGAGCGGAGGACGGTCGCTGCTGCTTGTTCCGCCGGGGGGAGGATGGACGGCAGCTGCTTGTTCTGCCGGGGGGGGGGGGGGGTGTAGGGAGAGCGGAGGGCGACCGCTGCTTCTTGTTCCGCCGGGGGGGAGGAGGAGCGGAGGATGAACGCTTCTTACAGCGGGGGGGGGGGGGGGGGGGGCGATGTGGTGGATGCGAGCGGAGGAAGGCCGCTTGATCCGCTGCTGGAGGGGGGGGGGGTGCGAGGAGCGGAGGACGGGCGCTTGTTCGGGCGCGGGTGGGGGGTTTGGAGTGGAGGAAGGGCGCTTGTTCCGCTGGTGGGGGGGGGAGCGGAGGACAGCCGCATTTCTGGGGGGGTTGGGGAGCGGAGGACGGCCACATTTCTGGGGGGGTTGGGGAGCGGAGGGCGACCGCTTGTTCAGGCGGGGGAGGGGGGGTTGCGGAGGACGGCCGCTTGTTCGGGCTGGGGAGGACGAGCGCGAGCGGGGTTACGAGCGGGCGGGGAGGCGTAACCATGCAGCGAGTTGGGCGGGCAGGGAGGTGGGAACCTGTGCGGGGGGCAGACGCCTCGGCCATGCGGGGAGGCGGTCACCTGTGTCGTGGTCGGGCGGACAGCTCTGGGAGGTGGCGGCAGAGGAGCCATGGCCCAGGGGGGGTGATCTGGTGGGGGCCCCCTGGGGGGGCAAGATGGTGGGGAGCCCCGCCTATAATCCGGCCCTGTCCGTAAAGATTGTGCATTGTTGACAAGAAGCTGCCAGCTAGGCCATAGCCAGGGACCACCGAATCCCCAAAGATAATAGTATATTATGCTGAAAAGGGATCTGTTTGGGGTCTTGTAATATGATAAGATTATACTTAAAACTCCTTGTATATCTTCTACTCCTCATCCGTTTCCAGTCACCACTGAACTACCACTCCTCTAATTAATAATAAAAATATTTTTTTATATATAGCGCACACAGATTACGCAGCGCTGCACAGAGTTTGCTAAATCAGTCCCTGTCCCCAATGGGGCTCACAATCTAATCAACCTACCAGTATGTTTTGGAGTGTGGGAGGAAAACGGAGGACCCGGAGGAAACCCACGCAAAACATAAAAACTCTTTGACGATGTTGACCCTGGGGTTAGAACCCAGGTTCCCAGCGCTGCAAGGCTGTAATGCTAACCACTAACCCACAGTTCCAACCAATTTTATTGCTGTTTAGCTATAACAGCATAAAACAAATAATAACAATAGACGCATTACCACCTCAGTATTTTTATGGTTTGGGGAGACACACGGGAAGTGGGGTGTGGTGGGGACCTGTACAAGTACTGTAAGTACAATTTTAATACTATGCTACTGGAGCCCACTTTTCAATGTATTTTGGTTTTGATGGAAACCCCTTCCAGTGTCCTAGATATCCCCGCCGAACAGCTTCTGTTTTATATGCTGCAGTTCCTAGTTTACATGTGCCCTGGGGCTGTAGTTTTGGGGTGTGCAGGGGTAGCAGTTTTATCCTGTCCCTTAGATAATATAATGAATACTTGTAGAGTCGATGGTAAGCTCAGATCTTGCATGGAGCAATACATTTCTACCATAGGCTCAGAGAGTCTCAGGATATCAGACTCCCATCAATCACAAAAAGCCAAAAAGAGTTGGGAGTTTTTCTGAAAATCTCAATTTTTAGTCATGTTCAAATGCAAAAAATTCATAAAAAATATCAGACTATTGGGACAGTTTAAACACAGAGCAAGAAAGCACCAGATGGAATAGGGCAACCACAGGATACATTAGCCCCCACCGAGAGAGCAAAACCACCAATCACACAATGATAAGAAATTATTTTTCCCAGAAAACCCCTTTAAGTAGTGGTATGTGGTCTGTTGCTTAAATAAAAAACTGCATTTGTTATCTGTTCATAAGTTGAATATAACATGTAATACATTTAACTTTTTGAAGCCTTTTGTATGTTGTATTTTTTTATTATTTAGCTATAATTGTGTGTACAGTTCACTCAAGCCTTCTTCAGGAGCCTGGTAAGAACATATATAGTATTGTAGTCTTCATCCCCTTCTACTGTGGTGTGTGTAGTCTGTTGTCATATTCTTGTTTAGAGGATGTGGGGCTTAGTGAAATTACTTAATTTGGGATATTATTTACTCCCATGATGCTTTGTATGCTTTGCAGCTCAGCCCTTTGAATAATAGAGGCTTCTATAATATTGTATGTATTCCAGCTGTACGGAGTGTCATATCCGGTTACATCTTCTCTGAAGTAGCAGAAATGGAGTAAAAGGGGAATACTGTAACCCTTACAGCTGCATATTACTCTATAGCCTAAATTAATATGGTAATGGTTCTCCTAAGGGGGGAGGGGGTCATTTTTGGTAGTTTGTGTCATAAATTCTAGTGCACAGATTAAGGTTGAAGAATTTATGATGCTTTATTTTGACTTGTCAAAGGAAATCAAAGTTTTGTACAGTGACCTGTGGGTCTTCCCTGCATTATGGGACAAGATACAACTACGACCAACTTACCCGCTATACTTATTCCACTGCTGACTAGTCCTGAACAGATAAATAATGCCTTAAATGGGATATTGCTGGTTAGAAAAACATGCCTTTATGTAGTACTTCAGATAAGATCCATTCACTTCAATAGGGCAGAGCTGCAAAATCAGACAAAACTCAGGGACTAGTGTTGTTTTCTAGCCTTGTTTTCTAGCCTCCGGACCAGTGGTGGACTATAACACAGGCAGTTTAGGTGGTAGACCAGGGCCCAAGCCTTCTGCGGGGTCCATGGCCACTCAAACCACCCACCAAATTTTATACTGAAAAGGATTTTCACCCCTGAATTCCTTGTACATCTGTCCCTGCTCTAGACAAGTACACAATGTATACAAGAGCCATTTCAGGACATTTGAAAGTCCTCCAAAGGTCCTAAAACCACAGATTTATCCTCCATTCCCCAAGAAACTTGATTCTAGTACCAAATAATATTCATATAATATTCATACAGCCCGGGCCCAAGGCAGTCTTAATCTGCCCCTATCTGAGATATGCACTTTTCTCCAAAATGGATGTCCCCTGACCCTTGGCCCAGCTTGGTGTTTCTTCACTGACAGCTGAGAGGTTGCATTATGTACTTTGGTAGGATTTTCCAAAACGTTCGAGTAAGTGCGGAAGCACCTGCATATGGGTCAGAAAAAGCATTTACACGGATACTGTGCACAAAATGAGAAATTGTTTGACATGAGCTAAAGATTTTAAAATGAGCAGTACAAGCAGTTGAATTTTGTATGTGAGTCGGAAGTGTATAGTTTATAATTGTAACCCCAACCAAATTTTTTTGGTCTCGGTCACAACTGAATTTTAAAAATGTTGGATTGTCACCTTTGATAACTGTTATAGTTGTTTATTGTAGCCTAGGACTAAAGTACAGTAAATTACCAACATCCAGAGGTACGTTTGTAACTAGGAGTCGTCTGTAAGTCGGGTGTTCTTAAGTAGAGGACCGCCTGTATATCCATTTTCTGCTGTGAATTGGCAGCAGATCCTCTGTGAAATCAACTACTGAATCCAGACAAAAACATGTCCATTTCTCTGTTGTACTTGTTATATAAAAAATCTAAAAGTTTTAAAGGGGAAGAAACCAGACCATTATAGGGTCCCTGTCAGTAACTTGCTGACTGGCTCATTCATTTACTCAAATTAAGCTCTATGAGTCGGATATCTGTATGAAGTATAGTGAGAGTATTCTGCTATGTACCACTGATTCAGGGCATGGGGAGTTTTGCCTATTCACATATGAGCCAGTCCGAGCAATTATTTGGGAATCTGTAAAAATATATATAAAAGTATAGAATCCTGTGCATACTACAGTATGTTGTGATGCGGTAACCATCTAGAGATGTATCCGTGGATCGAATGCAATAAACTGTAACACATTTACATTTAGATTTAGATAAAGGGATTGCCCCAAGTTTACAAGTTATCCCCTATTCGACATGCTTTGTGCAGCGCTGCGTAATCTGTGTGCGCTATATAAATAAAGAATTACCGTATATACTCGAGTATAAGCCGACTCAAGTATAAGCAGAGGCCGCTAATTTTACCACAAAAACCTGGTAAAACCTATATTTTTTTTACTCGAGTATAAGCCAAGTTTGGGTTTTCAGCACATTTTTTGAGCTGAAAAACTAGGCTTATACTTGAGTATATATGGTATTATTATTATTATTATTATTCTGTGGATAGGGAATAACAAGGCGATTGGTAAGGGTCCAAGAGCTGAAACCCCCACTGATCAAGAGAATGGGACCCCACAATCCAGAATATGGGGATCCTGGTTTCAACAATGGGTGGAGCAAAAGGGCGAGCATGCTCCCTGCCACAGACACGCCCACAGAATATAATGGAGCGGCATGATGAATGCTCCCCCTCCCGGACTCCGGATTGCAGGGGCCCGTTCTCATGATCAGTAGGGGTCCCAGCAGTTGGACTTGCACCGATCACCTTTTTATAGATAACTTACATATTTGTCCATATTTAAATAATAAGTATTTTTTTTTGCTTTTCTATAATGTTGAACAGGGAGCAATAAAAAAAAAATGATAAAATATTGATTTTCTAATGCAAAATCACAGAGCACAATCCATGGAGCCGATAACTTTTTGCCATACAATAATAAATGCAGCATTTGGCCGGTGTTGCTGTTGTGACATGAATGACCTGTTTACTCGGAGTCCCATGACAGGCTGCCCCGACCCCTATAAATAGTTACAGAACTATGTGGCTCATACATAGCAGATGAACACAGCCGGAGCCCTGCACTACATAGCATTGAATGCCAGATGCAGGCGACTTTTAGTGAGCCGAGAGATAAGGGCCCTGACATTTTCTGTAGTGATTAGCTGTAATCGCTGATGTCAGTCACGTTATTCAGGCACTTGTTTATCTCGGCTGGGACATTTCTAGTAATGGAGGTTTGTTTCTAAAAATAGGGAAATTGGCATCTAATTACCTAAAACATCAGTCTGGTGTCAGATACATTACCCACGTACATACACAAATACAGCAATCAGTATAGGCATGTCCCATATGTGGCTAATAGATGGACAACCCCTTTAGAGGTGTATTCCAGTAATAACTATTAAATAAAAAGGAAACCTTGTAAATTGGACAGGACCTGAATGCTAGATCAAGACTGAAAATAACATTGGGGTCTCCAAGTTTCCTTGAATTCACATTACATCTGCGATGAACTCCACCCAACACAAGGAACGGGATCGTCCCAACCACCACGTTAGAATGGATCCACATTCTCGAGTGCAGACACTGCGGCTCCATCCATCACAATGGGAATATTAAAGAGAAACCAAATATAACGCAAGAGTTGTAGGGTGTAATGCTGTCCTGAGCAGCCTGACCACCATGCATGATCACTTGGAGGTCCCACCATTTGGACCTCCATCCATCTACCAATCCAGGAAGCATCCACCATACAGTCGATAAGTGAGACTTGTTAGGCCCAGTTCACTCAGGGAATTATGACATTGACAAAGCTCCACAGAATCTGCTTCCCATTCATTTCAATGAGAGTTCATTTCAGATTTGATTTTGTGAACTCCCATTAATAAATGAGGGTTCAAAATCTGTTTTTAAAATCCTAAAAAAAGAATATATTCCCTCCGACATTCTCAGAATATTACCAGAATATCCTCTAAATATTAAGTTTGCTGTTTTGCTCTGCAGGGAATTAATTTTCCACATTGTCTTGTACTTTCTAATAAGATTAAAGGGGTATTCCCATCTAGGCATTTACATTTAATTTAAAAAAAATTTTCAATTGGATGTTATTAAAAAAAATGTTCCTGTGTGAAGATAATTTCTCATAAATGTAGTAATGTTTTCCCTTAGAAATGAGATAGCTTCCTCGGATACGACCACCTCCCATTTTGGCAGCGGTGGTGAGACTTGCGCTATAGAGCCCTGTCTGACCACCTGGATTCAGCGATCATTACCACAGGACGGCTGTGGGATCTGCAGTAACTCCTGGAAATTTCATATACAAAAACTTTTGTTTCTTTGTGCAATCCCTCCAGCAGAGGTGGTCGTATCCAAGGAGTCAGTCTTGTTTCTAAGGGACCATATCACTACATTTATGAGAAATTATCTTCACACAGGTAAAAATTGAAGAAATGTTTATATATGGCAGATTAATGAAACAGAATGTGACTGCCCAGACGAGAACACCCCTTTAATGTTACTCAATAACAAGGTGATGGTCCGACTGTTGGGATCCCCACCGATCAAGAGAACGGACCCCAACAATCCGTAGAATGGGGGTCCCCGGGCTCCAGGCTGGATTATCATAACCAGCACTCATACGCACAGCACACCTCCCATGGCGGATACATGAAGAGGCTCAGACCTCCTGATGTATCTGTCGGACAGCTGCACCATCATCAAAATTTTGCTAGGCCCAACCTGGTTTAGTTTTGCGTCAAAACTTGCAAATACTCAGTTGTGAATGTTTGCAGGCTGTAGCGGCACTGCGCACGCCTCCCCTCTCCATAGTGACACATGGTGCCCAGCCTTACGTTTTAGAAAAGATATAGCATGCCCAATCTTTTGCCCATCTTTGTTACGGTGACACATGTGTGCTGACCATACTGTGGCGGGCGCCATAGGCCTCTATCCGCCTGCAAATTGTGCGGCCATAAATCGGTCCGCCCAGTGTTCATGTGAGAGGGGCCTAAGTGTGTATTATACCGTGCACACAATGTAGACCTCAAAACCTAATTGGCAGGGAAGCCATTACTTTAAAAGCACCAGAAGACAAGTGTTTGTTTTGTTTGGATGTTATTTTCTTCTATTCTGGGAAGGATGAGAAATGTTTTAAGCCTTGTACATGCAGCTCAGAATGTGTGTTATGTCTACGAGGTAGAAATCAGAAGGATTGCATCAGGGAGCCTGGGAACAGCGACTTGTTTAACTGATAGACATCAGGGCTCCTTGTAGGAGACCTCCGCTCCTCACAAATGGCAGAATTATCATAGATAATGGATTCGTTAGACCACAGGTTATAAATACAATCAGAGGCATTTAGTATTTTTGGCGCAGGGTGGTGTTCGCAGTGGGATATAAGTTTGTGGGATTAATGAATTGGCACACGGAATGAAAGGTTTAGATCCCCCTAGACCAGTGATGGCGAACCTTTTAGTGACCGAGTGTCCAAACTACAACCAAAACCCACTTATTTATCGCAAAGTGCCAACAGAGAAATTTAATTTGTGTTTTATACCCCTTGCTGTCACATCTTATATTCATAATCGCACCCTGAGGAAACCAATAAAGCAAAAAAATAAAAGAAATTTGGATGATCATTGCAGCTTTGCTCCAGGGTCCCATAAACAGAAAGAATTGTCAGGGCCAGAGCAGGAGCTACAATGATAATCCAGATCTGTCCACAACTTCCCACTCCTCCAGTAGTCCCAGGTAGAGCTGTCACGTTAAAATATCTCTGTGCACAGCAAGTCCTGGGCTGTCTGGGACTGCAGGAAGATACCTGGAGTCATCTCTGGTGATGGCCTTAATGCCCACAGAAAGGGCTCCGAGTGCCACCTCTGGCACCAGTGCCATAGGTTCGCCACCACTGCCATAGACTCTAGCATTTAGCTGCTCTCTTTTTGCCCCACAAAAAGCACCAAAAAATGTGTTGGAAAAATAGAAGCGCCAGAAGACTGGTGGATTTCCAACAGCGGCAAAATTTTGCGGCCAAAAATAGAACAAGGCACCAATATTATGGTGCCGACACTTTATAAATTTAGGTACAAGAGGCGCAGAAAGGGAAAAAATAACACCGCCAGTTTTCCATTTGAACGGCCATAATAAATGCCCCCCAATGTGGCAGCAGGAGTATTGGGGAGTATTGTTATAGTAGGGAGCTGCATGAATAGCAATTCCCTCCCAGCTGTAGGGGAAAAACACCTTTATATACTGGATAATCTGCCTGACCTAGGATCTGCTGTTCGTCTTGGTTGCATCTTGAGCGTTGCATATAGTTGTAGAAATCGAATTACTTGTAGGTTTAGATTGTTTTGAAACAATGCAATTTATTTTAGATGGTCAGTAACTTTTTATCCAACTTTAAATAAAATAGAGAAACTGCAAATCTTTTTAGATATTAGATGACATAGAAGTCTAGGGAGAAGAGGGGGGAGTGGACTGGAGCTGATGTGATGTCAGAGTCAAATAGGAAGTTTCTTTCTAAGGCTGGGTTCACATCACATTATTTGCCATACATTGTAAAAAAACGTCAGGGGGATTCTGATGCGTCCATACAACATATGGCACAGACGTATCCTACTCTATGCTTATATGGTGGGATACATCGCCCTTGAAATCGGGGGGAAGGAGTGTTCATCGGCTGCCGCCGGTGATTGGCTGCTGCAGATGTATGGGGCGTTTTCCCAGTGATGGACAGTGACATCACCCGTTACCCATCCTTATGGTGAGCGATGTATCTGCTCGGCAAGGCTGTAGAAGGGACGCAATACTCTGCATCAGCTCCCCATAGCCTTATATTCTCTTCGGCTGCACATATACATCACTCAGCAGGAGGCAGCTGAGCTACGTCTTTTCATCCTGGTTTTTTGGTGGAAAAAGTAGTCAACTATGTCTCCGTCTGCTACTATATGTCAATGTATATGTTCAGTGTAGCCGTTGGGAGCTTTCCCGATATATATGCGCCAAGCGTATTCATTAAATGTAATGTGAACTCAGAACTTCCTTGACAGTATTTAAGGGTGTGAGGCATATGGAGCAGATTCTCTTCTACCTTTTGAATGTATAGGAGCCATCACACCAGCTAGTGTATAGATATAAGATTAGTAGTCTATAAAGAGGCTAGTAGTGGGTAGAGTGGGATGTAATGGACAGGAGTTGGTGGGCAACTGGAGCTAAGTAGGAAGTTTCTATCTTACCCCAAGAGCTTTGTAAACATCAATACAAATCACATGTTACTGTTATGCAGTGTATAGGAGACATCATAGCTGCTAGTCTCCATCCACAAGGCCTGGTAATAATTTGAGATAGAGGGAAAACTTCTAAAATGCAGATAACAACAACAAGTTGTATAATAAGTTTTTTTTTATAGCATTGTGTAAAACAAGCATGATCCTTAAAGGTGTTTGCCCAATCCCCTAGTGATGTTTATACAATAAAGATTATATTTAACCTCTTACTTTACAATTTTACAGTGATGATCAGTGTAAGATTCCAGAGTGTGAGCAGGGACTCTCCAAGCAGACAATTCATGATTCCTTTAGTGCTATGAGATGTTGTGTGCTGACAATGTGCTTAGATTATCAGGGTACAAGTTTATCTACACTTTCATTTAGCTACTGAATATCCACTAGTATCTGACACCCAAAAAGAGAAATGAGACAGATCAGAGATGAGAGATGATGAGATGGATATAACACACAATGACACACTTGACATCTGAGCTTTGAGAGTTCCTATGTGAGCTAAACAGGCCCCAGACCGATCAATGAAACCTACACTGATACATTGTAACAAATGTGGAGATAATATGTGTTGTTATGATGTGTTTCGCTCATTCGGGGCCATCTAAATTGGATGTGATTGTTGAGAAACTCTGGGCTGTGAGGCAGAATTTAGTTTATATGGGGTTTCACCCCCTGCATTGCACAGCACATACCATCCCCTGATAGCAGACAATTTCACAAAAAAAGACAAAGCCATTTACCAAAAGCAACTGTAAACTGTGCAAAGAACAGACAAGATTTTGGCAAAGTGAACAAAAATATGCAAATCGTGAAGAGTGTAAACAGCAACTTCTCTGTTGTCTTTCATCATGAGGTTGAGAAGATCCAGCATGGCATTGAGGTTTAAAAATAGACAATAATGTGAAAATCATGAGTTCTTGGCGACGAATCCCCTGGAACAAAGCAGTTTTTCCTCTAGAGAAATGCAGAAGACAGACGGGGAACTTCACATGTGGAGGATTTGTTTCTGAAATCTATGAGATTAAAAATTAGTCCTATATACTTGATCGGAATGAAGTTTTGGCAGACAACTCAATTTAGGTGGATTTTAAAGGGGTTGGACAAGAATGTGTCCTGCTGGTCCATTCAATATTATGAGGGTATCGCCTATTACTGAGTGCAGCGCTCAGGTATCACAGGCACTCACATTCACTGTCTGTGCGATAGCTCAGATATTTCCAACACTGTCATACTACTGAATGAAATGGTAGGACGCATGCTTGACCACTACACCACTTAGTGAAAACAGGACCCCCGGATTGCTGGGGGTCTCGTTCTTGTGATTGGGGGCTCAAAACAGTTGGACCCTCATGATCAGCTTGTTATACCCTGTCCTGGGAATTCCTCAATCCACCCTGGTCCAGCCACTTGTGGCCACAGTTTTTATAGGCTCAGCTCCCTACTACTGAGTCATATGCTTCCCTACAGGCTCCACTAAGTGCTATATATACTGTATATGGGTCTTTTCATGACTACAATTCTAAGTTTTTTCAATCAGTGCGACCATATGTGGCACCTATGTAGCATAATGCCTTATTATATGTACGGATCATAATGAATGCTGAGACTACAGTATGTTTATACTATTTGCATGACCCAGGTGGTACTTGTGATCACCTGGACATGTGCACATTACAAGATACACATTTACTACTAGAAAAAATTGAGGTGACCACGTGGTTAACAAAGGTCTCTGGCCCACAATGCAACAAAACCGGGTTTGAAAGGAGAACTCTAAAAAGAAAAAATAATTTCTTCCCTGCACCTCTTCACCACCTGTCTGCTCTGATGAGACTCCATATTGATTCTCAGAGTAATCTGTGATCTACCATCATTCCTATGATGTCTCAGCACAGCATTACATGGGCAGCTAGAGTCAACCATTTCTACCATATAATGTATTCTATATAATATAAGACTATGGGACGCATTTACTTACCCGGTCCTGCACGATCCCCAATCCGGAGTGTCCGACGAGAAGGAACTTTGCCACGATTCACTTACATCGTGCGCCTGATATGCTGCATGTGTCGCTCCCTTCTCAGGTCCGCCGGAGTTCACCTTCTTCTTCCTGGTGCATGTAAGTGCTTGTACTTGCGACACAATTTTTAAGTTAAATCCCGCGCTCAGTCCGAATCCGTTGGATCGTCCAACGGCCCGTCCCCCTATTTCTCTCACATAAAAGCCAGCGCCGATGCGCCAAAATCCGATCCCATGCAACACAATCCCCTTCTAAATCCCTGTCCCAGCTCCCCGATCCCCGATCCCCGAAAACGTCGGAAAACCGACGCAAATGCGGCCGCTGGACCCTTAGTAAATAATCCCCTATAAGTATACAGTCATGGATGCTTAGTTTACATCATATTGTTTTATATCAACAGTAAATGTGATAGGAGTTTATGTTCCTCCTGTGCACAGTCTGTGTGGTACAGTCCATGCAGTTTCATCTTGAAAGCAAAAATATCAAGGAACATCCCTCTAAGGAAACATCAAATTACAGAAATGAACAGACGGCATACAAGTGGCCAGCGAAGGTTGTCATTTCCCATTATCCATTGGATCTTTTTATGATCCTTCACCACTTGACTCTGCTCTTACCATCTTGAGATTATCTGGCTGGGGCATCATATCCCATCATTCATTCCTTGGATTCTGCTGTAGTCCAGTGATAGAGTTTTCTATTTTTTTCCCTTAAATGTGAATCTGTGATGTGTCGAATTGAATTTTAGATTTTCTGGTCTTGGTGAGGTCAAGTGGTAGCCAGACCCTGTAGTTAGTAATGGAACGTCTGTTCCCGCTCCGCCGCATCTACTTCAGATAATGAGTGATATGCCGGATAACGTAGGATGTGTCTAAGTGTTTATGTTCTAGCTCAATGACAAAATACAGATACACATGCAGTAGAGCCAAATTCAGAATTTGGTACAAATCATTGTGGTATCAACTTCTAATTGTGGTCCCCGTATTATCATAAAGGACTTTAAAGAGAACCTGTTGCCAGTTTTTACCCCCTTTAAGGCGAACCTGTCACCACATTTCCCCAAGTACAGCTAGTGGCAGCTTCCCATAGAGCCCCAGTAACTATCTGACACCCTTCTTTTAGCTAATTTGCATTGCTCGTTATGTCACTGAGAGTAATCACAGCTGTAGGTTATAACGAGCCGTGTGACCATGGTCAGGGTTTGAATTGAATGTAAACTTAGAAGCTTTCTATAGAATAACAGCAAGCAGAGATCTAGAAAACCATGAGGAATTGATACAAAAAGTTAATTGGAAAGTTGTTTAACTTTTTATATTACAAACAGTAACTTTAAAGAGAACCCGTCAGGCAAATTAACCGCTGAAACTAAATATATTTTCATAAACTGCCTTTAGAAAGCATTGCCTCTATCCCTTCATTGTCCCTATACATGGCTGTAAACCTAAGCAATGAGGTCCTAAAGCTGTATGCAAATGACCTGTGAAATGTCCAATGAGTCATTAGCATATTCAAGCTGTCCAGCTTATTCATGAGTGGGAGGCACAGCCACACCCCAGTGCTTGACTGACAGCCTGTATAATGATGTGAGGTATAATGGTGTAATGGCTCCTCCATGTGCTTCCTGATGCTGGTGCCCCCTGCAGCCTGTGTGTATGCGACACTCCTATACACATGACTGACAGCCTGTATAATGATGTGAGGTATAATGATGTAATGTCTCCTCCATGTGCTTCCTGGTGCTGGCGGCCCCTGCAGCCTGTGTGTATGAGATACTCCTATACACATGACTGACAGCCTGTATAATGATGTGAGGTATAATGGTGTAATGGCTCCTCCATGTGCTTCCTGCTGCTTGCACCCCCTGCAGCCTGTGTGTATGAGATAATCCTATACACATGACTGCCAGTCTGTATAATGGTGTGAGGTATAATGGTGTAATGGCTCCTCCATGTGCTTCCTGGTGCTGGCACCCCCTGCAGCCTGTGTGTATGAGATACTCCTATACACATGACTCACAGTCTATATAATGATGTGAGGTATAATGGTGTAAGGGCTCCTCTATGTGCTTCCTGGTGCTGGCACCCCCTGCAGCCTGTGTGTATGAGATACTCCTATACACATGACTGACAGCCTGTATAATGATGTGAGGTATAATGATGTAATGTCTCCTCCATGTGCTTCCTGGTGCTGGCGGCCCCTGCAGCCTGTGTGTATGAGATACTCCTATACACATGACTGACAGCCTGTATAATGATGTGAGGTATAATGGTGTAATGGCTCCTCCATGTGCTTCCTGCTGCTTGCACCCCCTGCAGCCTGTGTGTATGAGATAATCCTATACACATGACTGCCAGTCTGTATAATGGTGTGAGGTATAATGGTGTAATGGCTCCTCCATGTGCTTCCTGGTGCTGGCACCCCCTGCAGCCTGTGTGTATGAGATACTCCTATACACATGACTCACAGTCTATATAATGATGTGAGGTATAATGGTGTAAGGGCTCCTCTATGTGCTTCCTGGTGCTGGCACCCCCTGCAGCCTGTGTGTATGAGATACTCCTATACACATGACTGACAGCCTGTATAATGATGTGAGGTATAATGATGTAATGTCTCCTCCATGTGCTTCCTGGTGCTGGCGGCCCCTGCAGCCTGTGTGTATGAGATACATCATTATACAGGCTGTCAGTCATGTGTATAGGAGTGAGGTATAATGATGTAATGTCTCCTCCATGTGCTTCCTGGTGCTGGCGGCCCCTGCAGCCTGTGTGTATGAGATACTCCTATACACATGACTCACAGTCTATATAATGATGTGAGGTATAATGGTGTAAGGGCTCCTCTATGTGCTTCCTGGTGCTGGCTCCCCCTGCAGCCTGTGTGTATGAGATACTCCTATACACATGACTGACAGCCTGTATAATTATGCTATTAGGACATACATAATAAGGAACTTTTGCATTATAAATAGGGGCAAACCATGGGTTTGCATCTTTTCTTTCACTTGTTGTGCAAAAATGGAGGTTTTCCTGTCACCCTCACCACTAGTGGGTGTTGAAGAAAGGGATAAAATGGGACAAGGTTTAAACCTAAAGGAGTGTAAAAACATAGTTTATATATAAAGCAACATTTATTGCATTGCTATCTGAATGGTTGGGTGTTGCTTCATATTTCCGGTATTAGCTTTTTGTCTGTCTTGTGTCACTACTGAACTGGAGTGGATTTGAGTCTAAACTTATGCCAATTTTTTTTTTTTTTTAAGTTGCACCACATCTGGATTTACATGATATATTTTGAATGGAAATGAGTAAAATGATGAAATGGAGCGGCTCAGCTCATTCCAAAGAGTGTCAAAAGTTTTGTCGGAACAATTTTATAATATTTTACAAAAAAACTGCTGTAACTGCAACAATACATCGTCACATGGGGCACATTCATAGTGGGTAAAAGCTGGAAATGTGCTAGAGGTGCTTTTTATTTTATCCTTTGGTCTTTTACTCACCGTTTCTTGTTATCACTGCCGCTGGAGCTTTGTGTTTGTCTTCTTCTGAGAAAATGAATAAAACTTTTTTGAATTAGAAAATGAAAGTTTATTATAGTGTCTAATTCAGAATGATGGTCTAGTTTAAGGAGTTATTTGGAAATCTGAAAAAACCTCCACCTTACCAAGGAAACCTACCACTTGAAGTGGCAGGTTTCCGATGGCAATACCGGGCACCAGCTCAGGGTGAGCTGGTGCCGGAGCTTATTTTAGTTAGTGTTTTAAACCGCGGTATCGCGGTTTAAAACACTTTTTAAACTTTATAGCCGGCGCAGGCAGGTACGCGCTCGGCGCTTACCATGCGCGCGGCTCTCATTCACTTCCTATGTAGCCGCGCGCATGGTAAGCGCCGAGCGCGTACCTGCCTGCGCCGGCTATAACGTTTAAAAAGTGTTTTAAACCGCGATACCGCGGTTTAAAACACTAGCTAAAATAAGCTCCGGCACCAGCTCACCCTGAGCTGGTGCCCGGTATTGCCATCGGAAACCTGCCACTTCAAGTGGTAGGTTTCCTTTAAGAAAGGATGAACAGAGGTGCACTGTTTTTTTGCAGCCCGATTTTCCAAGCTATGTTGTCTACTCATTTAGGGAGCCCAGTTCTGCTGTTTGTCTTACTTCTGGGTAATAGAGAGGCTGTTCACCAGACGGCTGTCTGTCTCTCTCTACCCCTGATCCCCCGAACCACTTCCCTGAACCCCCCCCCCACAACAAGTCCCATCTGCTCATCCATGGCTAGGTACATGATTGCAAGGGGATAGGTTATGGATGGCACAGTAAGCCAACACCTTGAAATATTCCCTCTTCCCATCTGGATTTGACATCACATATAATATATTATATAATATAGCCTGGTACAGTGATGTGACTGTGATTATCTTACACAGCGAGGAGTAAAGAGCACTTCCCTGTTCCATGGTCACATGATGTAGGGTCATGATGTCATAGCAAGCGATCCATTGATGCTTTCCTGCATCGCATCACCATGGACTATCCTGATGCATCCTGCAAGCAGGAAACTGAACATTGTAAGTTGCTTGTAATGGGGAATTTATATTAATAGTGTTCATTTATTTGTCTAATTTGGATAATCCCTTTAAATTTACATCCACTATTTATTAGTTAGCTAAAACCTGTTGGAACAATTTAGATCATGCCCAGGGTCGGCCTCAGCTCTGGGCAAGTGCCAGGGCCCTGGGTTCCTGAGGTGGGGGGGGGGGCACATAAGGCTGTACAAAAGGAATGCATGGGGTGAGGGGACTGTATCTAATGAATCCATTAGGGATGAGGGAGCTTTGTATAAAATAACCATAAGGGGGCTGTTTGGGATGATAAACTATGGAATATTTTACAGAATAGGAGACTGTTTTAATTTCTCAATTTTTAATGCCGCCATGTGAGTGTCTGCAATGAGGCCCACTGAGGCTCTGTCGCCCAGGGGCCTACTGAAACCTGGAGCCGACCCTGCCCCATGCCCCTGTATCTATAGATAGCAAATAAGTGTAATAATTGGAGAGCTACTTTAACGGATCTTTATGTATTGATCAATCATCTACCAAACTTTTTATTTAAAAAATGATCTTCTGACTGTTACTATAGAGGGGCAGGTGCCTTCAAAACCCGATTACATGGGCTCAACTGTGGTCACATGATCTTCTACAATGTAGGAATTACCTTCCGCCTATGTCTCCTGCCAGCTCATCTAGGAGCACAATTAGTCATTGACCATAATGAGCCAAAAATGCTTAACACAGACGGATGTGCCATTAGTGGCATAGTCTATTACCGTATATACTCGAGTATAAGCCGACCCGAGTATAAGCCGAAACCTCTAATTTCAACACAAAAAACTGGGAAAACCTATTGACTCGAGTATAAGCCGAGGGTGGGAAATGAATTGGTTACAGCCTCCCAGTATATAGTCTGCCAGCCCCTGTAGCATACAGCCTGCCCAACCCCTGTAGTAGGAAAAAAAATAACACTGTACTCATCTTTCCGACGTCCCCCATAGGTCCTCTTCTGTCTCAGACTGTCCCAGACAGAAGAGGACCTACAGGTGATGTCAGAAAGGTGAGTTTTGACTTTATTTTTTTAGTTGACTCGAGTATAAGCCGAGTTAGGGTTTTTGAGCACAAATTTTGTGTTGAAAAACTAGGCTTATACTCGAGTATATAAGGGGTAATCTCCTGTAAATACTAATAATAAAGTTTAAATCTGTTATGGGGAGAATATCTCATCCACAGAGCAGATACTTTGTCGTCATAACCCGCTCCTTTCTCCATTCTTCTTGAGTTGCTCCAGTACAACTTTCTGGAAATTCTCACATGGACACAGATCTTTCCTTCCTGCCTTCATAATAATGAAGAATGAAGAGCAGATAATAGACACATCTAGTGACGGGAATAAGCCCTTTATAAGGTAAATGGGACTCAGCTGTAAATTTATTAAAGTCTGTCCCCAGAAGGAAGCAGGGAAGGATGTTGTCAGTCGACCTCCTCCATATTTTAAAGTGATACATTTTGTATCTTTATGGAAAAATGTAGTAACTGTTTCATGTACTTTCCTTTCATGTCAAACACCGGAATTTTTTTTCTTTGCTAAAGGAATATTCCCATCTGCAGTAATCACAAGACCTGCATCTACAGTGGGTGCAGAAAGTATTCAGACCCCTTTATATCTTTCACTCTTTGTTTCATAATAATTCTTTATTTATATAGCGCACACAGATTTCGCAGCGCTGCACAAAGCATGTCACATAGGTCAGTAATGCACACTGACAAGAAAAAACAGAAACGTAGATATTTTTGCTAATTGATTAAACAAGAAAAACTGAAATATCACATGTTGAGAAGTATTCAGAACCTATGCTCAGTACAGGCGGTCCCTTACTTAAGAACACCCGACTTAGACGACTCCTAGTTACAAGCGGACCTCTGGATGTTGGTAATTTACTGTACTTTAGTCCTAGACTATAATGATCAGCTGTAACAGTTATCAGAGGTGTCTGCAATGAAGCTTTTTTTGTTATTCCTGCTTCTTATGACAATCCAACATGTTTAAAATCCAATTGTCACAGAGGTCAAAAAAATTTGTCTGGAGTTGCAATTATAATATATACAGTTCCGACTTACATACACTTTCTTATTTAATAGATTAGCAAAAATATCTACATTTCTGTTCTTTTCTGTGAAAATGGGGGCAGAGTGTACATTAACGAGCACAATTGGCTGCAATGAAACAATTGGCTGCAATGAAACAAAGGCTGAAACATTTAAAGGGGTCTGAATCAAGAATTGGGGCTGCAATTAATTCTATGGGAGTTCTGAGAATTGGATAGTCTCCCTTCTCATCTATAGAAGGAAGCCTTCTCTTCTTGGATGTCCAAGTGGAGTGAATGAAGAAGGACACATGAGTAAAGATTTTTTTTTATCACATTACAATATGAGTAAGTGAATAATAGGTAGGTTTTTACCAACGCATACTTAAAGGGAACATGTCACCTACTTTCACCCCACTAAACTACCATAGTAGCCTCCTCAGGTAAGATATGACATGTCCTTTATACAAACCCATTTTCCTGTGAAATTTCCCCATTTATATATAAAAAAAAATCTCCTCCAAAGTCGTGTGAAAAGGAGCAGAGAAGAGTCATATTTTGCTAGGCTCGGAGGCTGGAGTGGAAGCATCACTTTAGATGTTTATACCTTGAACTCTATAGCAGCTAGAACCATGGTTCTGGTGTTGTATTAAAGAAAATAATTTAATGTTTCAAACCATATTAGGCTTCCAGGACATTAACAGTCCAAGGGCTAGAGACAGGCTACTACATCATTTTAGTAAATGGGTATTAGATAAAGTTTGCCCTGTAGCTGTACAATGATTGGCCCTAAGTTTGTGTTTTACAGTTGGGCACTAGGCATCCCTGTCTGACATTGGTCAGAGATTACGGCTATATATATTTGTTGTGTTGTGTGTTCGTCACAGCACAAGAGCAACAAGTCCATCTTGTTCATGTGTTTCTCCAGTGGAATGCAGAGCTTACAGTACACAAAACCCAATGAACCCTCCCTCAGCTCAGACTCAATGGAGAGGATGGTTCCTATCAGGTCATCTGTCTGGATCACTCAGTCCCATTTGATTTGATGGGTGTAAAAAATGATTCCCCCTCCTGTAGAGGAGAAATAACTGCAGTGCACTCCTACTGTCAACTTAATCCCCAATTTACATGCACACACACAATAATCTGAACACAAACTGTGAATTGTATTGTAGCTTATTCCATTTGAAGGGATTATGTATAAATAAATCACTAATTGTATCCAGTGTTACCCAACTAGACAGTGAAATGTAGTCTACAATCTGCACTTGTTTTGGTAAAACATAGAAATAATATATTACAAGATGATAAAAACTGCCTTACAAAAGCAATTAAAGGCGTTTTCTGTGAATTTGGAAACTCTGCGTGGGTTAAGAACAGAAACACAAATTACTTAGCCCTCTCTGGCTCCCTGTTTCCTCCTGGTTCTGAATTCGGGCCTGTGTGTGACTGTTTCCGGGAGGGCATCATGGGACCCACTTCATCCAATGACTGGATGGTACAACACTGGAAGTGGAATCCTTTGAAAAGTGGAAGTGACGTCCAGTGTCTGAAGGGGATGGAGCAAGTCCCAGATTACCCCATGTCCCATGATCCCCATGGCTCAGTGAGTGGGCAAGTTATTTTTTTAACTGTACAATGTAACTATGTAAATTTCCAAATTATGATACTATTGAGGAAAGATTAAAAAAACTAGATTTATTTAGTCTGGAAAAGAGACGACTACGAGGGGACATGATTAATTTATATAAATATCTGAATGGTCCATACAAAAAATATGGTGGTAAGTTGTTTAAGATTAAATCAAATCAAAAGACGAGGGGGCACTGTCTCCGTTTGGAGAAATCAAGGTTTAATCACCGGAGGCGACAGGGCTTCTATACTATGAGAACTGTCCATCTGTGGAATAGCCTGCCTCAGGCGCTGGTCACAGCAGGGACAGCAGAGAGCTTCAAGAAGGGTCTAGATGCCTTTTTACATGTAAATAACATTGATGGTTATGTTATATAGAATTGTTTCCCCTAAATCCCTTCCCCACCCAATCCCTTCCCTTCCTTGGTTGAATTTGATGGACATGTGTCTTGTTACAGCCGTATAAACTATGATACTATGAAATTCCAAAATACCCCTTTTAGGCACCTGAGTTATATTTACTTGAGACATAATTTCAGTATCTATATACTGAACAACTATTTTACCCCATAATGAACCATGACATAAGACATACAAGTCACGACTGGGCTCAATTCATATATCACTGAATTATTCAGAAAACAACCTAGGTCCAATAGCAGGTGGTAACCATGCCAGTGCCACCATCTTGGCTGAGACCAATCCTCTCCCCCGTGAGGTCATCTATGGATTCTTGTTAACCATACGAGTGCTGCCATCTCTCCTCAGACCAATCCCGACCCCGTGAGGTCATCTGGGGGCAGTAATCTGTCCCCATGACAGCCGGGATTCTTGTTAACCATGCCAGTGCCGCCATCTTGGTTAAAGATCAATCCTCCCCCCATTGAGGTCATCCATAGGCAGCAACATGTCCCCATGACAGACGGATTCTCTGTGAGACTCCAAGGTCCATCTCTTAGCATAACCTGTAACTGTCTGCCAATGACAGGAGCCATCAAACCCTCTAGGGTTCAAGTAGCATAGAAATAGTAAATTAAAAATAAATTGTTAAAATTAAAATAAACCTAAAAATTTAAATCACCACCTAGCACTGATACAAAAAAAATTAAAAAATTTCAAAATGCTATCCAAATATAAAAGCGTTATTCCAGATGATGTACCCCATAAAGGGAAATAGCGCCCAAATATCTGACTCGCCACTTTTTTCACCATTTTGGAACACATAAAAGTTTTAATAAAAAGTGATCAAAAGGTCGTACAGACTCCCTAATGGTAGCAATGAGAACATCAACTCGGCTCACAACAAAATTACATTTTGCACAGCTCCCTGCACTCAAGTATGAAACAGTTATTGGCATCAGAAGATCAAGAAATTAAAAACTATTTTTTTTATTAAATATATTAAAAAATAATAAGACCTATATAAATGTGGTACGATCTGTGATCGCACCAACGCAAAGAGTAAACGGGAAGTGTCATTTGGAGCACACAGCGAAAGCCGTGAAAGCTGATGCCGCAAGAAAATGGTGCAAATTACATTTTTTAAAAAAATTTCACTGTATTTGAATTTTTTTCTAGCTTTCCAATGGACAGCACAGTATATTATGTACTGACACTGGGAAGCATGATTTGTTGGTGAGAAAAGAAGCCTGAAAAAATAAAAATAATTATAGATTTTTATAGGTGGGGAGTGAAGAATGGAAAAGAATGAAAAAAGGCCATGTCATTAAGGGGATAAGAAGCTGTGGTACCATTGTACATAAGTAGGTGGGGTATAGAGCTCCTAATATTAATCATGGTTGCTCCAGGTTCAGATTCCAATTTCATTACAGGCGGCCCCCTACTTAAGAACACCTGACTTACAGACGACCCCTAGTTACAAACGGACCTCTGGATATTGTTAAATTACTGTACTTTATCCTTAGGCTAAAATAATCAGCTGTAACAGTTATCACAGGTGTCTGATATTAAGCTTTATTATTAATCCTGGTTCTTATGACAATCCAACATTTTTAAATCCAAGTGTCACAGACACTAAAATAATCCTGTCTGGGGTTACGATGATAAATTTTACAGTTTCGACTTCCATACAAATTACATACAACTTAAGAACAAACCTTCAGAACCTATCTTGTACGTAACCCGGGGACTGCCTGTATTATTATTATTATTATTATTATTCCTTTCAGTGATATTCTACTGGTTTTGCATGTAGGGTAGTAATAAGAAAAATGGGGGAAAAAAAGGCCATGTGATTAAGGGGTTAAGAAGCTGTGGTACCATTGTACATCAGTAGGTGGAGTATAGAGCTCTTATTATAAATCATGGTTGTTTTAGGTTCGGCTTAAAATTTTATTGTTATTGTTGTTATTATTGTTATTATTATTATTATTGTTATTATTATGATGATGTTGTATTATTCCTTTCAGTGATATTCTACTGGTTTTGCATGTAGGACAGTAACTATTCGCTGTATTTGGGGCTAGGGCTATTATCTTGTAGCATTGGGACCTTGAGTTTAGGTCCAAGCAAGGCCAATATCTGTATAGAGTTTACATGTTATCCTCCAGACAATACACTAATAGATGGAGTTGACATTTAGACTGTAATCCCACGTGCTGCAAACAATAGCAGTCTGTGTACTGTGTTACAGAATAGGTTGGTGCTATCATTACCCTAGTACTACCAGCGCTTCGAATCTATGTCCAAACTGGAACAACGATGTGCACAAGCCTTATCCTTTATTGTGTAAATTTGTGCTTGTAATGAGTGTATATGGGAAAACAATGCGTCTCTTGTTGTATATACATGGCCTGACGGAGTATTTCCTGCAATAAATTTAGTATTTTAGATTTTTTTTAACTTGTTTTACTGTAGAAATTGCAGTTCATAACTATGAACATGGGATATTATATACGGTACATTTGCTATTGCCTTTTAAAATGACTTTAGTACCATAGAATGAGACTTGATAAAATATAAAGTGTATGTAATAGGAATAAAGTGTACAGGGCAGCGATCTGGACTAATAGATTCATTTCTCTCTGTGCTGTCTGATATCAATCCCATGATGCCTCAGCACATGGGACATCACATTGACAGCTAGAGGTTGTATCATCATCACATTGACAGCTAGAGGTTGTATCATTTAACCTAATGATCATCTATGTTCTAGAAAAAGACTGTAAGTATAAAGTTAGAAGGCTGAGCTATAACTGTGTGACAGGAGCCTGTCTAATCATCAGAAGGAGCGGTCATAGTGGTTTGTGCTCCCTCTTGTGGAGAGTCTGTGTGGCAGACTAAATACAATTGCATTATTCATCATTACTCTCCGCTCCTGAATGGCTCCCTATGATTTTTAATATTGGGACTCTCAATACATGCAATCATCTTTAAATCTTTATCTGGTTAAAGGGAGTGTGGTTACCCGATTAGGGGAGGGACTGTCAAATTAGGGGGTGGGGTTATCATATCGGGCGGGTTAACTCAATGCCCATAGCCGACTCCCATCTAAAAGAACCGACTCGTTCCTGTACGATTGCTAGTGTCTGATATGGCAACTCCACTGAGCCAACGGAAAGACATAGACAGTTACCATAATGACACCAGTGAATACATCCCAAGAATTTTCATACAGAAAGAAACAATTTAGTAAAGTAATACTGACTGAATTATAATATTTTGGGGAATAGAAATAAAGCTATTGGGGTGCAGAGATTACAGTCAAACCATAACATGTGCGATAGGTAAGGACCTGCAATGGATTTTGTGACCCAGGAGCTTCAGCCTATGTATATTTCATGTCTCTTAGGTTAAAACTGCAACACCCCTGCCAATATTCAGGCAAGGGGGTGCTTGCGAATGAGGCCCTCCATCTGTAGTATCCCTCTAGAGGAGTCTGATCAGCTCACGTTTAGGGTAATACAGTCTATTAGAGTCAATTAGCAGTGGTAGATTCTGCCTGGACAGGCAAGGGTTAAAATCTATGTAATTCATGTTATCCAATGATGTTCCAATCTGTAAGCTGGAGTGTGATTGGAGAGTGAACACCACCTGACCAGGGAGTAACAAAACCCCTGGACAGGAAGTGACAAGTCCTCTTTAGGCCCAGCTCCTGACTGAGGAGCACCTCTTGGAATCCAGCTCTCTTACCAGAGAGACCTTACAGCACATGCTCTGACCATAGGCCTCCTAGGCCTCAGCTCATCCTCCAGAACACACAGAAGTAGGCAATGCCTGTGCACCACAAAGCTGCAGCTTCCATACCTGGACACAGCTACCTCCCAACCTGCACCTACTACCAGGCGGGTGAATCTACTCCTGAGGATCACTCTCCATGACCACTCTAGTAATCCGGACTTCTCCAATAATCCGGCATCTGTTCTGAAATCGTTTGGCCCGTTGCCTGCAGTTGTTCCAATAAAGAACTGCGAGTTACTTTTGCACAACGTTGCCTCCGTCTGGTCCCTGTATACAGCTGTACCATCAAGGGCTTCCCCATCCACTACCCAGGGACATATACTACGGACACTAAGGGGTTGCCCCTGGGAGATTCAGTACATCAGCCTCTCCCTCAATATTTCTTGCACACACCACCTGCTGGAGACCTGCCAGGCTGTAGGACATCCCTCCGGTCCCCATAACCAGCACCGTGACCACAGCGTGCCCAGGCCGCAACAGCCAGCCACTCCGGTATTCTGGGCCCCGGCTGCATCCAGGCAAGAAAAGGCTAGGCCCCGGTGGGGGATGTTGCAAAACTTTTTTTTTTTGTCAGTTACACATAAAATTACTTTATTCTACTGCAACATAAACAGCAAAGAGACACAGGGCCGGAAGTAGGATTAAAGACCATCCTTCTCTTGGCAGGAGTTGACATCTTGATTTCCCAGGAATATTGTGTTATGTAAATATGTGTTGTGTCATTGGGTGCTCCAAAATCACTTATCCTATTATGGGTGCACTGTTCCTTATTTTTAGAACAGCTGCAAACTACATTATCCACATGCAAACTGGATGCAACAGTGAATGTTCTGGGCACTTTAGAGGGTGGTCTCAGGAGATGCCACCATATTATATGAAGGCATTCATATAGTATATACAGTTTGTTCACTGGCTCAGGATAAAGATGAAGGTGATAGGTGAAGGTCTGACTGCGGAGACACCCACCAATCAAGACCCAATGTGATCAGTCTAAGAATCAGGACAAACCATAGCCACAAATCTAGACAGAAAATGCAAATGATGAAGCCAGTAAAACTGCTGCGGAAAATTCCAAACACCAAGACATTGGGGGGAATTTATTAACACACTTGCACCACAATTCTGGTTGTTTTGTACTACATTTATGATGGTTTTTAGACCTTTTTTGGCCCTTTTTTTCCGACTTGTCTGACTAAGGGGGTGTGATCTTGAAAGAAAGGGGCGTGGCTTGCGGGAAATTGTCTGTGTGCCAGTTTAGATGAACTAAAAGTAGGTCTAAAGTAGGAACCGACAGTCCAATGCTGCACCAGAATTCATCATCACAGTGATAAATCTGGCGCAGCAAAAGGCTAGCGTTTTCCAGCTAGAAACTGGCGGGACTTAAGAAACATTGTTAAATTTCCTTTTTTTTTTTGTAGTGACTATAGTAAGTGTGATGTGCCAGTGTTCACGTCCTAGCCTGTCCTCTGCCCACCTCGCTCCCCGGACGGTCCACGGCCCATACTGGAGTGTGGGTGGGAGAAACTCCAAAAACCGGCGAGTCCCTCATTGAGACTGACAGAGACAATCATCGTAAGGCCACATAGTAAAAACTGAGGTGCCAGGACCCACATGGCAAAATGTGTTATATACTGAAAGTATACTTTCAGCTTCCTTTAGAGCCCTAGTAATTATATGACACCCTTCTTTTAGCAAAAAAATTGTTTCCCTCACATCCCCAAAAAATCTAAATTATAAACTTTCCAGGTATCTAGGGATCTATAGAGCAAGTCTGGGGGTGTGGCCTAATGTTATGTGACCAGGGTGACATCATCACAGGTTCTTCAGCCTGTTAACATTAGCAAACAGTACCCCATGCGCATATCTTACCATCTAAAAATTAACAGCATGTCTGCAGGGACTTTTTTCCATTCAGGCCGCTGTGATTCCATGAGATATATGCTTGGTGTACAGTTTGCTAATGTTACAAGGCTAAAAGACCTGTGATAATGTCAGCCTGGTCATATGACATTACTGCAGCATGCAGAGAATGCATGGGGAGGAGCTTCTGGATTCAGCCAGAGGAGGCCACACCCACTTCAACTCGGTATAGATATTCCTGGTACCACTTAATATATGGGAATTTGAGGGGAATAATCTCAAGCTAAAAGAAGGGTGGCAATTAGTTAATAGTCTCTATGGGAACCTGCCACTAGCTGTATCTGTGAAAAATGTGGTGACAGGTTCCCTTTAAAACCCACTGCTATTATGTACAATACATACACAACATGTGACACACTGTATGAGTTAAAGGCTAGTCATACATAATAGCAGTGAAAGAAATGATAAAAAAACTGCCTGATACTTGACCATGAATAGAAAGTGAATGAGAGAAATAAAAGGAGAGATAAAGGTTAATTCTTTTGCAGGCAATTTCAATAGGATAGAGCCCGGAACATTTCATATGGTTTAGTGTGAATGTTACAAGATGTTCTTTCATTCAGCTCCAATTAGTATTTCAGTTGCTTCCTAACCTATAAATCCCAGTGTATCCTCTGCATTACACAGGACCACATTGTTTAACACAGCATCTAGTAAAAATGCAGCATTTCCGGCTCTGTGCACATCTACGGTAATAAGTCACGTCCTCATACAAAGCTATATTGGGGCACATTTACCCCGTGCGCCAGTTTTCTGTCGGACTTTGCACGTTATTTCTACTGCAAACTGCACGCGATCGTTTTGTGGCGCAGCGGCACTATTCTCCATGCGACACAAATTAGGGGGCGTTCCGGTGCTCAGTCAGACCCTGCGCCAGTTTTATCGTGCAGCGTCTGACAGAATTGTGTTGCACGCCCCATGTTAAAGGTGCAATCAAAACAAAAAGTGGTGCACTCTGTCGGGGCAGTGCAGGGGGCGCCAGATTCATGCAGAACGGCCGCACAAATCGTAAATCTGGCGCCCCCCTGCACACTACACAGGCAACTGCACATAGTACACACTGCACTGTTCTTAGTAAATGTGTCCCATTGACTGCGGTTGTGGGTCCATTACATGACGGACACCAATGGTGCCTAGTAGTAGTGCTGTGTGTTTCTATGTATTCTAATAGTCAGATGTAAGCAAGGCCTCGTGTACATAAAATTAGTTATGTTAATAGTTGTCAGGTTAAAAAATGGCAGTGATTGTCTTTCCTTGGTGAGGGCACAGCTGGCACCAGTTGTAGTGAGAAAAAAATAAGGGGGTGTCTAATCAGAACTTGTACAGCAAATTTCTGGCATACAACTCCTGGAATAATTGCAATGCCAGGCATTACGATTATTTTATGTTTTACGCCACCTACTCCCCAAGGGGACATGGCCAGTGATGGAGTGGTCCGCCATTTAAGCTGAGCGGTTCCTAGTTAATAATGCAAGTCTACACCAGGTCGGACACTGCACAGAGCCTCCTTATCTGGAGGGCCTTCTTATAATAATACTATTTACATAGCACCATCATATTCCGCAGCGCTGTACAGATCATGAGGTACAAATAAAACAAGACATTACAGAGTATTAACAAAATCAGATGAAACAATAGGAATGAGGGCCCTGCTCATGTATCCAGAGTAGCAGGACTTCAGCATACGCCTGCGCACAATATATATCCCCCATTGAGCCCTTATTCCTCCACCCAACATTATGGTGGGAGTAATTTTTTTATAGTACATCAGCTACTTAGACAAAATGTTATCATAGACAACAGTGCAGCCTGTGGCTCATTAATGGTGTTTTTGCCTTCTATATAGAAGGTCTTTCAGGTTTCTGGATCAGTGGACCCTCTGGACCACTGCGGGAGATGGTACTAGCTGACACCCGGGACCGGAATCTAAGTGGCACCTGGTCTTCAGCAGAGCCCGCCGCAAAGCGGCACCAGGTTAGCCCCCAGTGGCAGCCAAGGACGAGGTACCTTGGGAGGTGACAGTCTTGGGGACGCCCGCACGGCCTAGTCCGGATGGAAGCAGAATTGTGGAAGATAAGTGAGGGCTGGGGGGTGCCGCGCCGCACTGAGGTGGCACCCGTGACAAGGTGATTGTTGAAGGCCTAAGTGCACATTAATAAAATGTACAAAGGTATCAACTAACCACTGTTAGAGGGTAGAAGGACCCCCTTACCACCAGAGTCCAAGGAGAATCTACACAGATGGTTTCCTGGGTAGATGTGTCCAGCACACACATGTCTTATATATATATTCATTTTCTTCTAAGAATATTCCAGTAGTTAATAATTTGTAACACTCTTACCTCTAATTACCATAGTCCTCATTAGAAATTTACACCTAATGCTGAAATCATTCACCAAAAACTAATTTCACAGACTTCAAGACCAGGGGGCGACTTATTATAATGTAACATGTGTCAAGCTGAAAGGTGACGTGGGGGGGGGAGGTCGGAAATGAAGATTCTGGCTAATTATCGTGTTTTACAATTTTGTCCATATATAAGCGTTCCAGAAAATGACTAAACCCTAGTATCTCAGCCTCACAACCCACCGCACAGAATGTATCTAGTAAACCAGTATCTTTTTTGGGGTCTGTTTATCTATTTTTGAAATGTAATTTTATTTCACACATTAGAATACTTATTTACCTATCTCTCCAGAGAACGCTATATTCACTGTGCTGTTCCTGACAGACAAAAGTAATCAATTGCTGCACCACCCCAAGCTGCTGTGTATGAGTCATCCAGCTCAGGTTGATTAGTCCTGTCTGGACAGTCCAGGAAGCTCCATGAAACACAGCAGTCAGTATGCTTCCAGCTTTCCCAAGGTCCTGAATTTTATAATTGTTTTTAAACACAACCACTCGGATCAGGGATTAAACAAGATATGTTTCTGCATCAGTGTAGCTACAGCATTCTCAAGGTATGTTTGGTTCACAATGCATGAAAACAAATGTTAAATTTGCTTTAAGTTGGTCTGAACTTCAGCAAAACTCCCTTAGTGAGTAAAAGAGTAATATAGTACCTCATACCTCCAGTAGAGGTTCCTATTTCTAGATAGTAGCACTGGAGATTACTATGGCAGGGTGTCCTTCACAATCTGATGCTTCCCAGCTATTGCTGATCCTGTGTGCTATTCTCCACACCAGAGAGGTTCCCCCCACTTTAGTATTCATATTCTATAGTCATATACTATACCTTCAGTAGTGCAGGGCTTAAACCTTCCTAAAAATGATGAATTAAAAATACAAATGTAAATTCCTTTAAGCTGGTATTTCTGGGGCACGTACGATTATTATAAACATCTGATGGAAGTCCCTAGTGCATTAAAGTAATGGTTCTCTAAAAGTATTGAGTACTGAGTAAGTCACAGGCAATATAGATGTCTGTAAAGTACATGGTATTCCCTCTTTTATGTGAAATTTCACTGTTACCTATTAAAAAAAATCCCCTCCCAAGTCAACAAATGAGCTGAGAAGAGGCACTTTTTTCCTGAGATGAGTCACTTCTGGAGGCTGGAGGGAGAGCTTCTCTATAGCACCTAGAACCATGCTGCTGGTATCATATTAAATATAAGAATCTCATCTTTCAAATCACATTATCTATGCATCTCACATTCCAAACTATGTATTTAACTCCCTGTATCTATGATTATGTAGCAAACAGAACCACAAATTCTTAACTCTAAAGGAAATCACTGTCAGGAATCTACTTACTTAGTAGATTCTGACATTAGATTCTGAAAATCTAACTTATATATTTTTTTAAAGCCTAACGTATAGGTTTGTATGCTCTATTTTTCTTTTATGCAGGTAACTTGCCCCTTCTTTGTGTCTGTGCTGCCTGTGAACGCAGCGGCATAGCCCGTGCTGGCGCCGTGGTTTCCGGCACATCACCAGTCATAGGGGAGCTCTGAGTATGCGCAGAGGCTCCCTGTCCCCTGCCGGCATGGAAGCGCATGAGGGCGGCTCTGTAGAGGCTACTTTGGGTGTGGAGTAGTATTAGCCCCAAGCTCACTGAGGCTACTCCATCCCCCAGTAAATTGCAGAAAAATAAAATAAAGTATAAAATATAAAAACAGGTTAGAAAATAATAAAAGGTGATTAAGGATTAGTTAGATTTTAGGAATCTACTGTCAGGATCTACTAAGTAAGTAGATTTCCTTTAATATGACAACAAAATCATGTTTCTAGATACTATAGAACCAAAGATAGAGGCATCTGAAGTGACACTCCCCCTGCAGCCTCTAAACTTGACTCATCTCCAGCAAAACCTGACTCTTCTCTGCTCTTTATCACATGACTTTGGAGGAGATTTTTTTTTTTTATATATATAGGTAAACGGATGAGATTTCACATACAAGAAACATTTCATATCCTCCTTTTTGGTTGGTGTTTTAATTGGGTAAAACCTGGTGACAGTTTCCCTTTATAGTGATAGCGGAACAGATAGAACTTTGAAAGAAAAAGTAATAATAATAGTATCAAATAATAAATGGAGTGAAAACTGAACATGGTGCTGTTCCTCTGTTATTCCACCTGAGTGTTACTAGTTGGGGGCTCTAATCAGTGCAGAGAGTATTAGGAGGAATAACAGAGGGACGTCCGAGCTGTTCTGTCTCCTCTAGATGTGAATGCGAGCTTTCTGATCATGTGTAATATTTTATTAGTGCTGTGATGTTATCTGGCGTGTACTGCTGTGACGCGCTTACGTGTTTGCTCAGGAGTCTCGCAGTCTGTGTGTGAGAAGTTCATTGTGTGGGTGGATATACTTCCCAGGTAGAATCCCATGTGCCTATAGGTGGATAGAAGAATTGTATTGTTCCTCCGCGGCTAATGAGAGTGACATTTCCTTGGCTATGATTCTTCCCTTTACTATGCCATGTAACCCTATAAGATCTAGTGTCAGAGAGGCAGCGCCGCAGCAGCAGAGGTTTCATGTGACCTAGATGGAGAATACATTGAAGCTGCAGTTCCTCCCCTGGAAATTTAAGACAGAGGATAGAAGCCTCTGTCATTTCCTAACACGCTGCTGGATGGAAGTCAGAGATCGGAAGCAGAGCTGTCACAACGGGGTCTGATCCTCACACGTCTTATCCGCCAGATACCAGACTATGGATTACTGCGAGACCTACATTTTCTTCTAGACACCGACTTGTCTGACTTATCAACATGAGTATCGTGCTCAAGCCAAGATCCCGCTCTACAAGTTCCCTTAGGACGACGGACGGGCTCTGGTAAAGTCTACGTATACTTTCTACACTTCGCTTTGCTTTGGGAAGGTGTAGCAGAGCTGAGTTTGTCATTTGGTGCAGCACGTCTTCATAGCGGGTGTCATGTCTAATAGGACTCAATGAGTGGGGTGGTATAAAAGATATAAAAGACAAGAGAAATAGTAAAATAACACATTCAGCTCTGCTACATCCATATGGAAATTCGAGTTACTTTGATTGTTTTACGCCGCTTTTGATTTAAGTGTTTGAAATTGACCTTGTCTTATACTCTTAATGCTACCACTGTGATTTACCCTGTACAGTATCGGGCTCTGTTCACACTAGTGACGAAGCCGACACATCTATACTAGATCCTATATTAGATACTAATCCTGACTAAATTCCAGGTCCTTTTTCTCTCTAAATGTTTTTATAATGAGGTTTATTAGGATTTTTGAACCCGGGACAGCCGCCAAAAATTTTGCAACAAAAATTATCGGGAGAAATAAAAATTGTGAATTTGATGTAGATTTTTTTAAAAATATTTTTAAGATTTTAAGGATTTTAAGTCTTAAGGAGATTCATAAAAGAAGGACCTTACATGTCCTCACTGCTGGCAGCTCAGTGACGGTGGTAATAAAGGTTGTATGGTGTGACTTGTATCGTGAATTGGGGGGCAGCTTGTGTGCCTGTCTAGAACTTTAGAGGGTTATTTTGGTTTGTTTTTAAAGAGGTTGTCAAAAATTTTGAAAAAATGATTGTATTATATAAAGTTTTATCCTATATCCTCTTGTTTATCACTAAGCCCTGTTACAGTGGCGGATCCTGCAGCGATCCAGGTGACTGCCACCGCCTGACACTGGCCTCATAATGTAACTGCAAGCGTTACTGATGAGGCCGGTGACTGGCTACAGAAGTGATGTGAATAATGCATGTAATGTCATTGTAGCAGGACCACTGGTGGAATTAAAGGATATAAGAATAGGATATTTCTATATTTTATACCCTTTCTAAGCACAAATTACATTTATTCCTTATTAAAGGAAATCCACCAACAAAACCCATCATGATAAACCAGGGACATTACTCATAGATCCAGGTACCGGGACTGTGATAATCTTTTTATATTTCTTATCCATTGCCTCTTTCTTTCTAAAATCAACTTTTAAAATTATGTTAATGAGTCAGAAGAGCTCCTGAGGGTGTTACCAGAGCCCCCCGTCCGTACTGCTGTTTCACAGGCTGTTACAGTGTGCAAGAGCACTAACCCTCCCTACTACTGTGTGCTGAAACTTCCTCTGCTGCTGTGAGATTGCATCAGGTAGAGGGAGCATGGAAACAGTGTAACAGCCTGTGAAGCTGGAGCACTGAAAACTTGCAATGACAGCATCTATTGAATATCTGGCAGTCCCACAGAAGTTGATGGAGTGAATGTCCATTTATATCAGGGCACTTCAGGATTTTAGTTGCCATCTTTGATGATCCACTTGGCTAGACCAAAAGTGAAACTTTTTGATAAAATGTTTCTTACTAGATTTAAGACTTAGTTTTTATGCACATACAGTATATAAAAGAGGCCTCTATGGATATGTGGTGAGGTCGGTCTTATACTCTTTGTTCAAATTTTTGCAGGACCCTTCTCTTCAAAGTGGTCCCATTCTTTGGGGGTCTGTGTTGCCTCCTTGACCCATTCTAACAGTACTTTGGGATTAACATATTCCAAACCTTTGTACAGAGATAGTCAGCGCACCCCTAAATGAGTTTTGGGGTGTGGAGACAACCTACCTAATCATTAGGGGGAGAGTACATACACAATGTAGATGTTGCTCTAGAGGGGGGGTAACGGGGTGCTGCCCCCTACTGACCTTTGAAAATCTTTTCTACAAGTTCCTAAGTAAACCCATCTTGTGCCTATTGCTGCGGCCCCATATCACCATCATTAACCATCCTTATCTGTGTAAGTGCTGAGCCCAGGACAACATGATAGCAGGACAAATATGTACATTGCCTGTGTGTTACCCAGAGCGCAGATACAGCAAGAAAGATGATCTTATTTACAGCAATCGCAGAGCAATCATTCACGTGTTTTACAATGGACAGACACCAAGCAGTTAACCATTTCTGTCCACCGGAGGCTAGCCGAGCTATATACTACGCCTCCTCCTCTCCTTAAATCAACAATTCTCCAGTCTCCATAAAATGTCATCATAAATAAATCACAGGTGCTTTATGGATGGAAAATGCTTCATAAAATATGGATGCTATACTAGTTTTATGGGATTTTCATTGGTCGCTTGGAAAATTTGTGTTCCCGGCCTCATGGTGGACGTATAATATCACACCCCTATACTCCTATGGCTTCCCACTGTTCCTCCGGATGACTCTTTTTTGTGTGGATGTCATTGAAAATTAGGATATGCTCCGTCAGCCCTATTACAGAACCGCTAGAAGCACAGAGGGCCTAATGGCCCATTCACATGTCTCCATAGAAGCCCATTAGCTTCAAGGAAACACAGTAGCACATAGAAGACATTTGAGGAGTCTTTAAATGGAGCAAAAACATCCCTTTGTGGTCATAACCCAATTAACAAATGAAGAGATATGCAAATCAGCCTCTAAGTGCACTAGGGGCGGTACCAGTTTGTATAGACTAATCCACAAGGGCTCTGCCGCCTGTTTAAAATTGTTGCCCCTTTAACTGTGATGGACATTTATAATCTAATCTGGAGAATTAGATTGCACTTGCGGAATGATTTGCATATCCATAAAAAGATAATTGTCTCTGTGACGCTTTATTGGTGACTGTGACCACAAACAGATGTTTTTGCTACAATTAAAACTTGTTAAAATTTCAACCACAAAATTTCTGGAAAAAAGAATCCTTGCCGTGCTCCGTTTCCTTATTCCTGTGTGCCGCGTCCTCAGCACCTTCACCCACTCTCAAGTGCTGGGGGTCATGGATCCGCTCTAGCCAATGAGTGGACGTCTCCTCCGGCTGGTCATAGACTGTAAGCTCTTGGACCAGGGCTCTCACTCCTGATGTTTCATAAGAACATGTTCTTTCTATTATGTGATTGTGCCTATGCCCCATGATTTGTAAAGCACTGAAGAATATGATGCCACTAAATGAATCTAGATTTATTTATTATGATGTCAGCGGTAGTTACGTCTTGTGGTCCAAGGAGGCTGCTGATTGGCCAAAGCAGATCCAGTGACCCTGGTACTTTCGACTAGACAGAGGTGCCCAAAGCTGGAAGCAAACTGGAACCGGGAACTGGAGCAGAATCAGTACACTTTTTTTTTTTCTTATGATCCACTGGATTCCCCTTTAAAGGCTCCTACATAGCAGTATTAGTGACAGTATTATGGAACTGATAGACTACATTTAAAGGAAATCTACCATCAAATCCATCATGATAACCCAGGGACACTTACTCATAGATCCAGGCACCGTGACTTTGGTAATCTAATTATATTTGTTATCCATGGCTAGAATCAACTTTTATTAAGCTAATGAGCCTGAAGGTCTACTAGGGTACTTCCTAGAGCCTCTTTATGCTTCAGATCCACTGGCTGTTACACTGTGAGGAGCACTTCCTTCATCCACTTGGTGTTGAAACTTCCTGTGCTGCAGTGAGATTACAGGGGTGAGGGGTGAGACAGTGTAAAAGCCTGTGAAGCTACAACATGGAGGGGCTCCCAGGTCCATTAGCATAATCTTAAAAGTTGATTTTAGAAGAAAGGAGGCCATGGATAACACATATAAGAAGATTACCACAGTCTCGGTGCCTGGATCTATGAGTAAGTGTCCCTGGTTTATCATGATGGATTTTCCTGGTAGATTTCCTTTAAGGTCAACCAAAAGTTATCTGACTTTTGGAAACTGTGTAATACAATGTTCTGCTGAAGATGAATGTGGCTGACGAGTTACAGATGAGATTCTATCAGTGATGAGGATAATGCCTCGTAGTGCAATAATTTACTACCCCCCCCCCCTTCTCCTTCATCTCTTACTGAACGGAAAAGGAGTATCAGCAGAATCTCTATCTCAGTGTTGATTTCAAACACAGTCACCTCTCGGGGTATTGATTTATTTGTCTGCGTCTTAGTGTAGCCAAGGACTTGTCCCATCGTCTTGACCGCTGTTTGGATATTATAAGTGCTGTGTATTGGAGCAATGGGTCCTATATATATGTGATCAGACCAGGATAGAGGAATGTACAGAGCGAAAGCCCACCATGGCGTGAGAACCAGACAGACTGGTGGGAATTCATGCTGCAGTTATCCAGCGCATGGAGATGTCAGTACTACATGCTGGAGCCTACTTATTGATTGCCAGGCTTTTTATAGCATGTCCTAGGATTTCACTATAAAACGTCATGTAAAAAGTTCTGCCACTATTTTTATCTGTTTCTGTTACTCAATGAGATTCGGAGAGGATCAGATAAAATGCCAACTTTATTTTATCCTTGGCTTAAAGCGGACAAAATACAAGTTACTTTCAAGGACCGATATGAATACAGATCAAATAGTACAATGTGTCCATAAGGGGGACCTGTAATACAGACCTTCCTGCACTTTGACACTTGCCTGATTTTGTTTGTCAGCCTTGGAAACATATATTGGGCCACCAATGTCCCCTATGGAGATTCTTCTCTCTGTGTCTTTAGTTTTGACACTGATCTTTTCCTCTATGGGTGTTACAACCAGGAGAACAATCACTGCAGGTCCTATAGGGCCCCATGAATGAGAAGGGCTCCTCCGCATTTACTGTACGATGTAGTTAAACACCAGTAACATTGTTGCAATGAGGCAATACTTTCTGAATCATATTTACTGTGACAATACTGTGAAATCATGTGCTCATTTATGTTATTATTCTACTATTCCATGTAATCATAGTAGGTAAAGCACATAATGGGATCTGACAGTGTTCATTATCCCTGTACTGTGACATCACTGTGTGTATTATCCCTGTACTGTGACATCACTGTGTGTATTATCCCTGTACTGTGACATCACTGTGTATTATCCCTGTACTGTGACATCACTGTGTGTATTATCCCTGTACTGTGACATCACTGTGTGTATTATCCTGTACTGTGACATCACTGTGTGTATTATCCCTGTACTGTGACATCACTGTGTGTATTAACCCTGTACTGTGACATCACTGTGTGTATTATCCCTGTACTGTGACATCACTGTGTGTATTATCCCTGTACTGTGAAATCACTGTGTGTTTTATCTCTGTACTGTGACATCACTGTGTGTATTATCCCTGTACTGTGAAATCACTGTGTGCATTATCCTGTACTGTGCCATCACTGTGTGTATTACACCTGTACTGTGACATCACTGTGTTTAATGGCCAAAGTTCTGATTTTGCTGATGGAGGAGGTCATTAGGGAGTAGGGCCCATTACAGGTTTTGTTATAGAGCCCCATGGTTATGCCACTGTTTTCTACCATTATAACAAGTTACAATTTAAGGAGTTAACATTAACAACATAAATCCTAGCATCATGGCCTCCACATCTAGTGACTAAAAACAATTGATTAGGCTTAAAGCAGATGTACATTAACATTGGCTATGGTACAGTGTCTACTTCTTATATAAACCAAGTCCAATAATCTTGATGCAAACACATTGAATAGATTGTTTCCCTGTGACCCAGTGACCCAGTTTAAAAGGGGCTACTGACCCCATTTTTTTATGCAAGGAAACTTTTTTTAATGGAAAGTGTAATGCATGTTCTAATGTAAAATTATCTTTACTTGAGAACTTTCTATGACCTTGATGCATGATGTAGCAACAGCATTGATCCGTCTGCTAATGGCCACCCCAGACATAGACCCGACATACAGGACACACAAAGAGGAAACACAGTTTTCTGGTGTAGAAGTAGTGAAATAATTGTAAATTCTTGCGCAGTAAAAGAATATGCATTATAATAGCGAATGCGCCACCTCCATGTCATGTGGGCATTGAGGGGACGTGGACGGGTGCGGCGGCCAGTGGAGGGGACGGCATGGGACATTCTCGTCCCGTGTCTGGATTCTTTTGAAAAACCAACAAACTTTTGTTTGCTGGTTTTTACGCAAAACTACGCTAAGTCGTCCTAAGTCTCTTTATGTATCCGGCACAACAAGAGGGGGAGTGCAGCCGCAATCATCTGCCGACGCAGGAGCGTATAATAAATCTTCCCCAGAGACAGAGAGGGAGACAGAGAGAGAGATAGACATAGATAGATATACAGATAGATACATAGATCTAAAATATTTTTTGTTAAAGGGGTTATCCGGTTGTTAAAAAATACTGAGGGCCGGGCTGGGGTGGCCTAGTTAAACCTAATAAACATGTACTTACCTCGTCCCACGCTGCTGATGTCCCGCATCGCGGTCCGTCTCATCTGTGCGCCGGTTTGTATACAGGGGCGCACAGGGAGCTTCCGACCGTCCGGAAGCTCCCATACAACTCCAACGCTGAGAGATAGGGACGGATGGGAGGAGCCGGCCACATCGCGGACCGGAAGCTCCCTGTGTGCAGCTTCTGTGCCCCTGTAAACAAACAGGGGCACGGATCAAACGGGCTGCGGCACGGGACACAGGCGGCGCCGGACGAGGCAAGTACATGTTTATTATTTTTAACTAGGCCACCCCAGCCCGACCCTCAGTATTTTTTAACAACCGGATAACCCCTTTAACCCATTCTATTTTGTTATAGCTAAGAGCAGTCATTTACTATCCTGAGCAACGTTGGGGGATACTGCCAGTATATCTTTAAAATCCAGATGTGTATTTATGAAAAATGTGTCATTTTTTTTTCCGCAACAAAACTCCAGTCCCGAGCAGACGTAAGCAATAGAATGGTATGGGTAGCTCAAGAAGACTTTTTTGCGCTTTTCTTTTGAAAAAAAAGTAGCAAGAATCATCAAACTCAAGTAGCAAATATATCGACCTCTAAGAGAAATCCAAAAAGTTCAAAACCTGGAAAAAACAAAAAAGGACACACAAATGTCCTGACTTCCGATAAATGACCCCAATGTGTAAGAAATCAAAAGTCCAGTATGTCTAGCACATTTACCTAGGGCTTTGCGGCTGTTTTCTGACGGACTTTGCAGGTTCTTTTAGGTGTAAACTGCTCGCACAGGTATTTAAAGAAGTGTCTGCGCCGCTATTGTGTCACTGGCGACCCTTTTATGCCGCAGCTGCGCTTGCCTCCATGCGACACAAATTAGGGGGGGGGGGGGGTTGGCGCTCAGTATTTAACAAGCAAAGTCTGTCGCACGCCCTATATTAAAGGTGCACCACAAAAAAGTTGGTGAACTCTGTTGGGCCAGTCCCGTGAAGAGCCAGATTCATGATTTCTGGCGCACAATCTTAATGAATCGGTCGCACCGAGCATTATACACGGGCAGAGCACTTTTAGGGAAGTTTCCGACTTTCTTAGTAAATGTGCCCCATTAAGTCACTTGTTATCCCTTAATTTTCTCTTCTGTTGTAAATTTGTTTTACTCACAAAGCTGCAGGGTGGTGACTTAGCTGCACTAACTCACTGCTTACCCCTCCCTCTCCATAGAACCTCCATGTAATGTGACTGGTGATGTGCAGAGGTCATTGGGGAGCGATGATCCTCCCCAAAGAAACAAGGCCACAGTGATTTAAATGCCAGTGACATATGGGCAGTATTTGAAGTGATAACAGCTGTGAACAGTGACTTCACTGATCGTGGGTGGTGACTGGTGGGACATTGAGCTGAACCTTAAGGGCACCATGTGTTTTTTTAAATTGATGTTATTATTTTGCTGTATACTCAAAGTTATATATATTTAGCTCAATGGCACATCTCTTTTTCTTATACTTACACGCTTGTCGCTAGCAAGATGGAATTCAGCGGAAATGTAAACATTGAACCATAAGCAGATTAGGAGGGAAGGAGCTTTCTCTAGTAGCTGAAGTATGTGTACAAGGAAGCACTTTACTCTGATAAGATATATTACAGATCCTTGTCGTCACTTGTGCTCCTGATTTATGCAATGTTTGTTGAAAAGTTACTGACCGTTAACACAATACTTAGTAGCCAAAGCTACGACTTAATAATAGTGTCTACAACAGCATAGAAATGTGATAAATGATATCTGCATGACTTGAGCAGTAATCTGGACAATCTGGTAGCTGGCACGGTAAGCGGTGTGCTAAAGGATGGAGCACAATGTCAGCACATTATGAAATTCTGATCCAACATGGCCGATTGCCAAGGCATTCCAGCTAGATGGGTGTGGAGCAAGGTGGCCCTGGGGTGATAGCCAAACACTTTCCATATAACTGCTGCTGGGGCTTGTGATATCATAATGGGCAGAACAACCCAAAGCAGTGGCTGGGTATAATGAGGCTGGTGGGATTACTTCAGTATCTCATTGACAGAACCAAACCAGTAAGCACACATGGTTTTGGGATTGGGCCATGTCTTTTATTTATATACATATATATATATATATATATGCTGTATCTGTGATGTGTACATGCTGTATGTGTATATAGTGTATGGTGTTTATATACTGTAAGTGTGTATGTATGCTCACTGTATGTGTGTGTGTGTATGTGATGTGTATGTGCTCTATATGTGTGTGTATATGTGTGTAAATAAGAGTATGAATGTGTGCAAGAGTGTATAAATATGTGTGTGTTTCTGTATGTAGGTATAAATATGTGAGTATATATGTAACATGTTTATTTTTTAAGCGTGAAGGTGGGCCCCTATCAGAAGTCTGCTATAGGGCCTTGCCTCTCCTAGTTACGCCCCTGGATACATCCAATACTGAATACTGTAGGGGGCATATTATTTGAGGTCCTGCATATTGAACCACTACACAGAGAACAGAGCTTGGTGTTAATGCCGGCACTGGTGGCTGCTGTGAACAAGTTTTTGGACTCCCACCAATCTAATATTGATGACTAAACCTGGATTTAACCAAAAAAAAAAAAAACTTTATTAATTTCATATAATTATGACATATCCACGGGATATACCTTCAAGCTTAGGGCCTCGGGCTGCTGCCTAAACTGCCCAAATTAAGATCAACTTCTGATGAATATAGAAAAGACATGTACAGTATATCAGGTGACTAGATGATACTGCACATTTGGTGGCACTATCTTGTAGTAAAGGGGGACAGATTTCTGATACGCTTGTGTTATACTGACATAACGTAAATCTCCTGGCTGGTGTATTCTGTATTCTTACATCTGCAGGTTACATTTTCTCTTATACTACTTCAATTTCTTGCATGTTTCTATGTGTGCTACATTGAGCTTTTCCCCCTGTTCCTCGTGGGTGCACTAATGGCATGCAGGCAGAGTTTAGATCCTAGGGGGAGGGACTTATTTATTATTTGAAGTCTTATCGTATTATTTTTATAAATCTGCAATTTGTTCATCGGTTCTATAAAACATAAATGCTGTCAGTATTTATAAAATATTTATTAAAAAAGTAACTTTAGAACATACAATGTATCACCTTCACTGTTCACTTTCCATAGGTGCCTTTGTAACAGAAGTGCGATCATTCCACAAAACTAAATATATAAGATTTTTTTTTTTTTTTAAGTTTTATTAGATTTAGTGTTTGAAATAGAAACACAATGGGGGACATGTATTTTTATTTCTGCTAGTCAGATTGGGACAGATTTACTTACCCGGTCCATTCGCGATCCAGCGGCGCGTTCTCTGCGGAGGATTCAGGTCCGGACGGGATTTACTAAGGTAGTTCCTCCGACGTCCACCAGGTGTCGCTGCTGCGCTGAAGTTCATCGGAACGCACTGGAGTTCACCGTCCTATCGTGGGTGCAGGTAAGCGCGTGTCAAGCGACACTTTTTATTTTTTTTAATGCGACGGTTATTCCGAATCCATCAGGTTTTCGTACGGCCACGCCCCCCGATTTCCATCGTGTGCACACCAGCGCGGGTGTGGCACAATCCGATCGCGTGCGCCAAAACCCCGGGGCAATTCAGGGAAAATCGGTGCAAAACGGAAAAATTTGGGTAAACCGACGGAAAAACGCAATCCGGGCCCTTAGTAAATGACCCCCAATGTTTCAATTTTGAAATTTTTGCGACTTTTCACTGCAACTTTTGCTGTTGTGTTTTAAGTACACCTTGGTCTTCACCTTGTGCGGCGCCTTATGTATCTTTGTTTCCCAGATGTTCTCTGCGACTTTTCACTTATGTATCACTTTTTTTGCTTATTTTTGCGACTTTTTAGGCGCAAATCTGCACCTGGTCCAAGGCAGGGGCGAAGGAAGGATTTTTTTCATGGAGCCTATTTTAACATATAAATTGGAATTATTGCACATGCTTTAAATGTTTAAAATTTTGATCTGTAGCCTGTTTTTTTAAAAAAATTCTTGCATTTACATTTTTAAATTTATTGGTTACTTCTAAGAGTGAGATCACATGTGGCGTTTTTAATTGCGTCTTAACTGCGTTTTTTGCGTTTACTTTAAATGCTTAGAATAATTTTACATTTTGCTGCTAAAAAGATTTTATTTTATATATAAACGTAACCAGCCTGAAAGGGGTTGTCTGGGCTTTTTAAAAATGTTATAATAGGCTTGGTGGGTTGGGGGGTTTTACAAACCAAAAACATATACTTGCCACCTCCAGCACTCCCGTGCTGGTGGCACCCCTGTCCCAACCACTGATGCTTGTCTGCTACAGCATCAGTTTCAATATGTAGCAGACGCGCTGCAGTGGTCTTGGGTTGCAGTGGTCACCGGCTGCTGCAAACAAACGGACGATGAGAGGCGCCACGGTTGAGAGAGAGTGCTGGAATAGGTAATTATGTGTTTTCTTTTGGTTTGTATAGCCCCCAAAAAATTCTACAAAGTTCGTACAACCCCTTTAATATTTTACTGTACATTAAACACTCAGGACAATGTAACAATAACCTACGTCTCTTTGTAAACTTGGTTGCTTGTCAAGAAACTGCAGAGACGTAAGAATATATAAATATGAGCTGTGATCTCTGCCAAGCAGACGTAATCTGTCATAGGGAGTGTAAACACCCCGGCATCTGAAGGCCTTGCTCCATATGAGGACATCAGAAAGTGTACGAAACACAACAGCTCTCCTATCTGAGGTTACTACATTGAGAAATTAGTCTGAGGCTAAACTCTTTGATGAGCTGTGAACATTCAGAGAAAGAAAATCTACTGCAGGTAAAAGGAAATCCAATAAACCTCACATAATTGACAAGTACTAGTGGAAATAAAAAAAACAAAAAACTTTGGAATATTTTTTATCCGGGCAAACTGATTCCTTCTCCATCTATCTTGTGTCTTGTCATCCTCCCTGCTTTGCTCCTAATCTGCTTTTTTACTAAGAAATCTGTGCTGAATTCCATCCTGCAGAAGCTCACTGAAGATTACATAGAAGTCTATGCAACGAGGAGGGAGAAGGAGCTCGGTTTTCACCCATAGTGGCCTGCAGATACACAGACAGAGACTATAGAGGGGAATCAGATGTGATGGTAGATCTCCTTCCTGCCTCTACCCTAATCTGTAATCTAATTATCCTGGAACCTTATTTTACTACTATGTAAATTAACTACAGAGGCTACTGGGGCGTGGATTAGCCTGGCCGGGCACTGGGGGCTAAAGCTAGGACACGTCCCATTAGCCTCTGCTGTAAATTTACAAATGACTAAAATTAAGTTTTTAACAAGTTAGAATAGGTGCAAGGATTATCAGATTACAGATTAGGGCAGAGGCAGAAGGAGGAATCTACCATCAGATCTACTTCTGATCATAAATTCCTCATGGTAGGTTTCCTTTAATGGCAAGACACAATGATTCACTAAGGTCGTGCGCCCGATGTCCACTAGGTGTCGCTGCTGCGCTGAAGTCCGCCGGAGCTCACGTCCTCTGTCTCGGTGTATGTGAGTGCTATTTTTGCGACACAATTTTTTTGTTAAATTCCACGGTTTTTCCAAATCCGTCAGGTTTTCCAACGGCCACGCCCCCCACGATTTCTGTCGCGTGAAACCCAGCGCCCATGCGCCACAATCCTATCACATGGGCCAAAATCCTGGGGCAATTCGGCGCAAATCGGAAAAATTTGGGAAACCCAGCGGAAAAACGCGATTCAGACCCTTAGTAAATGTGCCCCAATTGGCGCTGCACTATCGTTGGACTTTCCATCATTTTTGGGTTTTGCGTGGCTTTAACAGGGGATTGTGTCACACGGTTTGTGTCGCGGCGGCTGTGTCGCCTTTCATGCAACAGAAATGGGGGGGGCAGGACATCGGCAATTTGACTGATTCGGACTGAGCGCGGGATTTAACTTTCAAATTGTGTCGCAAGATTAAGCACTTACATGCATCGAGAAGAAGGTGAACTCCGGCGGATCTGAGCGTGGAAGCGACACATGCAGGAAATTGGACGCACAATCTTAGTGATTCGCAGCACAGTGCATAATTGTCGGACAATCCACTTTCGGGGAACTCCGCAGGACCGGGTAAGTAAATGTGCCCCGATATTCCTTGTCTACACATACTGGGATATTGATTTCTGCTAAGGAAATTGGTAAAATGTTGCAATTTCTTGGTGAAAAATGTGTAGCCCAAGAAGCCTTATCACAGGCCCTAGATGTAGACTGGCCCATTAGAGTGTCTGAAGAGCCTCTAGTTGGCCTAAGGTTTATCATTATAAAGGACTCCAAATGTCCACTTGGAGGTGACTTTGGATCCATTCACTTTTCCCTACAGTATATTTCCTCTAAAACATTTAAAAATAACCTTTTATTTTTAAATGTTTGTAATATCACCATGTAATAAAAGTAGATGAGTACAGGTTCTGTATGGATGGGGAGTAGGCACCTTCACTGGTCTACCAGGCCTGGGTTTGAAGCTACTGGGAATCTCTGGGAACCTTTCATATAATTTGTAAATTCACATTAAATGAAGCAACCACTTAACCCTAGATCAGTGAGGCGAACCTTTTAGAGCCTGAGTGCCCAAACTTCAACCAAAAGCCACTTATTTATTGCAAAGTGCCAGCGCAGCAATTTAAGCAGTAATTTATTTCTCCTTGTTCTTGACAACTTTCAATCATTCAGCCTCCTAAGGACACCAACGCAGTTGAAAGGAGGAGGGCAAATTCGCCTATCATTGTAGGAAGATTCTGTAGGAGCCTTCTTTGAGTCCTGTCTGGTGAACTTCATGCTGGGGTGATGGCCTGGGTGCCCCAGAGAGTGCTCCAAGTGCCGCCTCCGGCACCTGTGACACAGGTTCGCCACCACTGGCCTAGATGTTAGAGACTATTCCTGATCTCTCATATTGTCAAGCTGATGCTTAAATATTAATATTAATAATAGTTATAGAGTTAAGACTGGATTCATTATGTCCTGTAGACTGCAGCATAGATTTCATCATATTTAATTCAGAACATTTGGACCTAGCAGAGAGGAGGAAGTCTGCACTCAGATGACCTAAAAGACTGCAAGTGTCACTTTATTTTGATGGATGACTTTTATATCCCAAAGATTCTAATAAAGTAGTGAAATAAGTTTTTTTTGGGGTTTTGGTGGAAGCATATTAGGGTTTTTGAGCCGAGGAGGTAAGGATGCAAAGTTTTACTCTATGGATAGTTTTATTTTTTCTTTCAGCTAAACTTAGAACAAAGGTTCACAGGAACACTCATAGATAACACCATTGGTTGTTGCTGTTATGGCGGGTGCGCCACCAATTTCTCTAGGAGCAGTCCTCCCTGGAAGCACTTTGTCAGCGGTATTTGAAGAGTTAACATCTGCAAACGGTGCCAGCGCTAATTGCGGGTGTTCTGGCTGAAGTCCGGGTTCAGGTTCGAGGACCCGAGCCCACAATATACGTCATGTACCCGAACGTTGTGTTTCATGTAAGCTCAACCCTGGTCACCTAATATTTATATGTTAAAAGGGCTGTCTACTTTCAGCCAATAATTACTTCCTGTAGATTTTGTACAAATCTGGTGATTTTCAGATGGCTTTCGGTATTATACATAAGGTGTTGAAGGTATCATTTCTTTGTAGAGCGCTCTGCACATTGTGCTCATTCAGCTTTGTCTCAGCTTGTGTAATATTATTGGTAATATTACCAGCTAGAAACCCCTAAAGTTCCTGTTACTAATTACTTTTTTGTGACATTTAACTGAGTAAATTATCTCTCTCATATGTCAGAAGAAAAATATTCATTGCAGGCCACATTGTGTCAGAACCAGCAATTATCAAGGAACCTTTTCCATGCGGCTGACATTTCACATTAAAGGAAATCTACCATCTAAATGCATCATTACCAGGGACACTTACTCATAGATCCGGGCACCGTTACTGTGGTAATCGTCTTATATTTGTTATCCGTGACCTCCTTCATTTTAATATCAACTCTTAAAGTGATGCTAATAATCCAAAAGGGCTCTGGTGGGTGTTATCAGAGCCCCTCTGTGCTGTAGGTACACAGGCTGTTACACTGTGCAGGAAAACTCCGCCCCCTTAACCCACTGTGTGCTGTAACTTCCTCTAGTCTTGTGAGATTAGGTCAGGCAGAGGCAGGGGGGATGTGCTGAGGGAGCGGTGGAAGACAGTGTAACATTCTGTGAAGCTACAGCAATGAGCATAATTTTTAAGAGGAGGATTACAAATATAAGAAAATGACCACAGTCACGGTGCCTGGATCTATGAGTAAGTGTCCCTGGTCATGATGGATTTTGATGGTAGATTTCTTTTAAGCTTACAGTATGTGATTTCTACTGCTCAAGGCTTGGGCCAAGTTTACTGAACGTTCACAATTTGCAGAAGTGAATGAGAATTGTAATACACAATGGCATGTGCACCAGTTTGGCTTAGGGCTAACTGCAATGGCACCACTGACATCCGGACATTAGACCAACAGGGTCCCAGAGCCGCTACTTCTCATGGTGGCCCTGAGAAAGACAGGTTGAACAGATGCCAGTGTGAAGCACCAGGGGTCAGGCAAAGAGTAGTCAGGAGCAAGCCAAGGTCAGGGCAGTTGGATTTTTAACAAAGTCAAGAAACCATTCCATAGATCAGTGCGGGGCAGCACAGAGATTTAGTCAGGACTAGCTGAATTGCTGATGAATGTGCATCATTGTTACCATGGAAGGTTTTCTCAAAAGGAAGCAACAACAAGACTAGTCACTTAAACAGCAAAGAAACATACCTGACAATGCTCCTAAATTTGCCACCTTTGTCTAGAAACGTTAGAGACAAACAACAATTTCAGCCCTATGGGAGTGATTGGAGCCTAGGTAAAGCAGGCACACCACTCCCTTGCTTCTGCCAATCACTGGGTCTCCAAATGGTGGGACCCACTGAACTGAGAGTATTGAATTTGTGTTTTTAAAGGGAAAATCTCTTTAAAAATGTTGCAAGGAAACCTAATGCAATTCGGTGCACACTGTTGCATTTTAAACCACATTGCAGTCAAATTAAGCCACACCCACTTGTCTATATACAATTGATAGGATTGGGGTTTGTTGGAAAAATCTGCATAATGTCTGCTTTCATCAAATGCATCTAAAATTACCTACCACACTGCGTGCCTAAAATTCACCCAGTTTTGGCACATGTTAGGCCAAGATTCATATTCTACATTATGGCGTGCTTTAGCTCAGTTATGGGGTCAGGCCATCGCTTAGGATATCCATGTTTTCCTTTTAGAGCCTTACTTAACATTTTTTAATTGTCTTAAATACACTGTGCTGCTGTGGACAGATCTGGATATTTAGTGGCCATCAATGACTTGGAGGTGATGTGAACCTGGACAAGGCAGCATTAATAACCGTGCAATATCTGAAGTCAAGGCTTGACATAACATTTCTCCTGATACTAAGTAGCCCGGACGTCGTGTGTTTCTTCAGAGAGAACAATTCTTTTCTACCTGAATGATCTCTGCAGAGAATAATGGAGATAAGATTTGATGTCATTCACTTCTTATACATTTGTATCCAGGTTAGATTTGCGTAGAATGACACCTTATGACAAGGATAGATGTTCCCGGTTGGGCCGGGATACTAGAGAAGCTGTGAGGGTCTTCTGGGGGGGGGCTTAGGTTCTGACACCATAACAGCACATAAAGATCCCACAGTAGACAAACCCATTGGACCTGTATACTTGTCATTAGGGTTGATGCATGAATTGATTGATAACCTATTAAATTTTTAGGAGCCCAATTACGGATTCATTTTTTTTATGGATCTACGGTGGTCCCAGTATTTGTACAAGCATCTCATAGCAATATGATATGACATTGACAGAGGGTTGAACATGTTCAAAGTCAACATGCCTGACCCTTATTTCTTCTGCAGTTTTGGTATTGTCAAATATCTAGAGGCAACCCCAGCGAATTCAGTTTATTTCATACTAAAGGGGAAGGACTTGTGCATAAACCTCCAAAAAATAGGTGTTTTAGGAAGTCCGGGCACTCCCCTCTCACTGATCAGATATCAATTAAACTCTTGGACAACCCCTTTAAGGAAGCATTCTACAGTACACACCAAACTTCTGCAAACCAGGCATGACTATAGGGGGTGTAAAGGAGTGCAAACTTTGTTTTTTAGGGTTTCCGTACAGCAAGGTTAAGCATCGCTGCCTTAAAATATATCATAAACCCCCTGTGTGTGTATAGCTAGTGATAAATTCTGGATGGTTCAAGCTGAAGAATGATCTGTATGTGTATGATGTAGCAATAATTCATGGGAAAATACCATAAGATTATATTTGGATTTCTTCAGGACAGCCCCTGTGCCTTGCACCAGCTCACTCTGCACCAGCATGACCTTTGGGGTCACGACAATTCTGGAAGCCCGGGAGAACTATTCCCTTGATGTCTTTTGGAAAAATATCACTGCCCTGTGCCCAGAGGCCCATTTCTTAAATATTTGAAATTTTTGGTATAAATCAGTTTCTCAAGTATATCATAATTCCTCCATTTAGCCTTTAGGTAGAGAAAAACAGACATGATACGGACAATAGACATTGAGTGATTTCCCTCTAACAGCATCGGGTTTCTGATACTTCACTACAGGGAAATAGATTTTAGGAGATTCAACTTAATAGCTAATAAGCTTCTAACCACTGTGGGATCCAAAACTATGGGGGACTTTATTTTTTTTTACACCCCCAGTAATCAGACACTTATGCGCGTTTTTTTCCGAATCCATTGAGTTTTCCGACGGCCACGCCCCCGATTTCCGTCACATGCATGCTGGCGCCGATGCGCCACAATCCGCCAAAAACCCAGGGCAATTCAGGGAAAAACGGCGGAATACGGTAATATTCGGGACACCCGACGAAAAATAGCGATTCGGGCCCTTAGTAAATGACCCCCAATGCCTTTAAAGTTAAAACCACCTTTAAGGGTAGCTTAATGGAACAAGAGTCCATTGGATCACTTTGAGAAAAAGATTGTATATGTCTATTTTTATATTTTAATTTTTATATCTGATGTGTAATTATCGAAATATCCCCCTTTTTCAACGTTTTTGTACAACTTACGTTTATTGGCGATTACAAAAATAAAAAAAAAAACCTAGGCCAAATCAATTTCATTTTTCCTGGGGAATTAGAAATTGCAATAAAAAATTGGGGTTTCCATTTAAGATTTTGACCCCCGCCCCTCCCCTATGGGTTGAATGTAGGTGGCCGATAGATTTTTGAAAAAAAAATTATATATATATATATATATATATATATATTTTTAGTTTTTTGATCCGATGTGTACTTTGCAAGATATTCCATCGTCCCAACCTTTTTGACATCCTTTATAACGTTTTGAGTAACTACCTTATATACTCGAGTATAAGCCTAGCTTTTCAGCACAAAATTTGTGTTCAAAAACCCTAACTCGGCTTATACTCGAGTCAACTAAAAACAAAGACAAAACTCACCTTTCTGACGTCACCCATAGGAGACAGTCTGAGACAGAAGAGGACCTATGGGGGACGTCGGAAAGATGAGTACAGTGTTATTTTTTTTCCTACTACAGGGGCTGGTAGGCTGTATGCTACAGGGGTTGGGCCGGCTGTATGCTACAGGGGCTGGCAGACTATATACTGGGAGGCTGTAACCAATGCATTTCCCACCCTCGGCTTATACTCGAGTCAATATGTTTTCCCAGTTTTTTGTGTTGAAATTAGGGGTCTCGGCTTATACTTGGGTCGGCTTATATCTTTCTGTTTAGTAAACATTGTGATATAAATGTCATTGAGTAAAGCAGCTTCTCTATGATTTTTTCTGTTCTTTCTCCTGTAGTGAGCAGTGCATCTAAGATAAGGAGACTAATGAATAACTCTTTCTATAGCTAGGAAATATTTCACTTGATGGCTCATCTCTCTGAGGGGACTAAACTATCCAGGGACTGTATGTAAAGAGTAAGTCATCAGACACTTTATCAGGCCCCTTTATCTCTCAGCTGTCAGTGGATACAGGACACAAAGCTGATTTACACAAACTGCTTAAATAAGGAAGAAAGGCAGAGGAAGACGAGAGAACAAAGGAACAGATTTCTTAGTAAGAAAAAGTATATTACAAAGTTGTTTTATTATTGTCCTCTGCACCATTCATTTATGCAATTTTGGCCAAAGTTTAATTACAGATAACTTTTACAGTAAAACTACCCATGTGTCATTTTATTTTTAAATCAATAAAGCACATAAATGGTGGTCTCGCAGGACCCCACATAAAGGATATGCATACCCATGATCGCCTCTAATGGTGTGCCCAGATTAGGGGGAGAGAGACTCATATATGTCAGAGAGAGGGTGTCTAGGATGGAATTTGGGGAACCACAGTTAAGGGAGAGTTAAGCCATTTTTCCCAGGTGGCATGGAACCTTCTATTCTTCTTCCTGTGAGTAAATAACCACTTTTTGGGTAGGGGGGTGTTATTCACTGCTTTGATCCAGTCACGGAGAGAGGGGAGGATGTGCAGCTTCCAAAATCGTCTTCCTAGCATAGTACATGGTTTCGCTAAAGAGAAGCGCGGTCTGCAGTGGATTGGAACAATTCATGGTTTTACCAGGAGACAGAACTTGGGTTCATCAGGGACAGCTACTCCCATATTGTCGAACAGAAATTTACGAACCTGCTCCCAGAACCCTCAAACCACAGGGCAGCACCATATTAGATGGCTGAAGGTCCTGAGGTCTAACAGAATTTAGGACAGAGGTCTGTAAACCCACCCCATGTGTAATTGAACAATGTTATGCAGACAAAAAATTATCATGTAGAGCTATTCTCTCCCTTACGCTACATTTTTGCGTTTTATTTAACAATAATTTTGCTGTGTACACTTCTTCGTTGAATGGAGCAGCTCTCCCTGCCTCTCTCACAGCAGGAAATCCTATTTAGATCTGCAGCACAAATCAGCAGCTGAGACACATGCATCTCTCAGAGGTTGCTTTCAGGTGCCAAAATCATTCAGTTTTGATGCAATTTCTGAAGGTGTAATTTTACTTTGATTAAAAGCATCTACGGTAATTCTTTTACAACAAAGTTCTGAAATTGTGAAAAAATAAAAAGTGCCCAAAAACATTCTGTAAAAGCCCTCAGAACTAGTAAGATTCAATTTGTTATTACTTTATTGTATGTAAGCCTCACATTTGTCTCTGCAGCATTTGCTTTGGAATCTCTTGCAATCTATTGTTCCCTGTTATCAGTCATTACAGCCGGAATACAGATACAGGCTACATTGTGCTTCAGTTACAGGAAGTCCAGAAGTTATCCAACCCCAAGATCACTGCAGATCTGACATCTCTGAGACCGTCCAGAGACACTGAAGAATATATCTGTTAACAGATATATAACACTATTTGTGGACTTTATGTGACTTATATTTTGCATATTATGAATGTATAGACTCTATGCAGACTCTATCTATAATTTTCTGTTCTTCCTAAGCTGGTGGGTAGAGACCAGCGACTATGTGGTCCCCTATAAACTTTATAAAGAAATTCGTGAAACTCTAGAGGAGAATTTGCTTTGTCATTCTCTTTCTCTTATGTTTAGATAGGACATTATAGAGAAGTACTGAGCAGCACTGATGTTAATAAAGCACTTGTGGAGAGATAACGTTACGAACTAGCTCCAGTAGAGTCTATGCAGTCTATGACCCCTACTGTTTGCACTTTGTGAACCCTTTTAAAACTTCAAGGATGGACTTATGTCACAGTTTGAAGGGTCTGTATTCATTTGGAGTTGTGTTAAATATATGGATAATGGGGCACATTTACTTACTCGTCCTCACGCGTTGCCCAAAACTGCATTGTCCAACCAGAATGCACTCTGCCGCCATTCACTAAGATGGTGCGCCCGATATCCTGCATGTGTCACTTCCAGAGTTCACCTTCTTCTTCCTGGTGCATGTAAGTGCATTGTCTTGCGACATAATTTGAAAGTTAAATCCCGCGCTCAGTCCGGATCAGTTGGATCGTCCGACGGCACGCAACCCCCCCCCCCCCAAATTTCTGTCTCATGAAAGCCAGCCCAGCCGCACCACAATCCGATTGTGTGAGACACAATCCGATTGTGTGTGACACAATCCCCAATTAAATACCGGCTAAAGCGGCGCAAATCCCAAAAAAACTACAAAAGTGTGGCTGTGGACCCTTAGTAAATAAGCCCCAAGGATTCTGTAATCAAGAGCTGTGATGGGGCCTTTGGTTTCCTGTGATGCCTCTGGCCTATGGATTGTGAAAGGATTGCCATGTAAGTCACACGTGTCCTGTCATGTTGTGGAGTGTGGTATATACTGATCCCTGTACGTGTCAAGGCAAAATTTACAGTTTGACAAATTGTGTCATGCAAATTCCTGTAAGTAAATGATAGACAGTGTCAATCAATGTAATGGTAGAATTAGACTGTGATCTTTAGCAGATCCGACAGTAATGTGTGGGATGTTAGGGCATGAAGCTATGTGCTATAGTTTTGATGAAAAATTCCTAAACCCGTTGTTCCAAAAGAAAGGAAATTGTCATCCCTCTTCTTCTTGGACCTAATTGTCTATTTTTTTTTTGAGAAAACAAGATACCTTTACACATTGTGATCTTGAATCTTCTAATATGTGGGGTCACTATCCAACATATAATTATGTAATAACTTTTGCCCAGATTTTTGTGACTTTAGGCCACTTTTATTTCAAAATGAAAGGTGTTGATGTGGTTTTAGGTCGTTACCCAAGTTTGTGGTACTGTATACACACACATGTAAAGACAGGCTTTATAGTGGTGTTTTCTTATCTGTGAGGGGCAGCACTCAGTTTAGTGGGTTAGTCCACTCTCTGTACAATACAACTGCTTCACGGCCTTAAGGAACAACTTTAAAGTATAAAAACTTGTGTCTAACTCTGCATTAAGTTAAAATAGGCAATTCTCTCATTTACTTTAATTAGTTATCTGTAGATGTTTAGCTGCTATCAAAGGCTTTACCTTGTCCCCCCCAGTCTACTCTCTATTTGCCATGCATCCTGGTAACCACAGGAATCCGTATAGGACAACATGAGAGGAGGCATGTTGGGAGGGGCTGTAGTAGAGGAGTGCAAAAAAAAAACCCTGAAGTGATGTCACAAGCATGTGACTCATCACATGCTTTAGGTTAGCCAATTACAAACATGCTGTCCTGATTGATGTGGAAAGCCTTAGTGGTCTGACAAAAGACCTTGAGTGATGTCACAAGCATGTGACTCATCACATGCTTTAGGTCGGCAAATTACAAACATGCTGTCCTGATTCATATTAATGCCCTCAGTGCTGTGGCCTCAGTACCCTTAGCTGATGTCCTGACTTGAACCTAATTGTCTTTTTTTTTTTGAGAACACACTGTGGTATTGAATCTTATAATACTTGGGGTCAAAAGACTAAAGGAGGATATGTACATGATTCTTCCTGGTTCCCCTACCCACCATATTACCATGTAATAACTTTTAGGCTGCAAATACAGGAATTTGTGTGGCCAAATCACAGCCACAATTACGGCCGTGTGAATAGGGCCTGAGTGTCCCTTGTTTCTCAAGCTTGAAATTGATGGTAGATGTCCTTGAACATCCAGCAAAACTCTATGGGATTTCACTTAACTAACCGTTCCTATCTGATTTCTATCTAAACCACTGACCCCCTTCTCTGTCCCCTTTGCTTCTGGTGAGGGGCACATGAATCCCTCCATGTCGCCTCTCTATTCTACAGTATTTGTCCACTTTTCCTGTACAATAAAATGTTAAAATTTCTAAACTTTAAAACTTTTAAAACTGGAGCCAGTGACCCAGTGGAGCCCCTTGCATCAGCGCTGGGTGCTTACATAAGTTTGGACATTATGACTGCGCTGTATTCTGTACTGTAATACAATGAAGGCGTCCAAGGCATTTGTCACAGTCCAGTGTTTCAGGCGCAGCGACTAAACAGACAATTAATTACCGAATAACTCTTCGGTCTTCAGTCTTTGGCATCTTGTTTTGCTGCGGGAGGGTTTTTGTGAGCTGATATAATACATTGAACTACGTAATAATGAATATCATGTACGGCCCAGACAATGAAGAAGTGTATACAACGGCGCCTGTTTCATAACACGTACGCACTGCACTACTTCTCTGCTGTCATCGGGATTAGGCTCTGGAGCGAGTATAAAATAACATTTGACTCCATTGTTTAACCATGAATCCTCATCAGAATCACAGTAATTTTTTAGGGCTTTGATATTTGACATAATGGGGGTCATTTACTAAGGACCCGAATTGCGTTTTTGCGTCGGGTTACCCGAATATTACAATTCTATGCCGATTTTCCCTGAATTGCCTCTGGTTTTTGGATTGTGGCACATCGGCATACACGTAACGGAAATCAGGGGCGTGGCCATCTGAAAACCCGACGGATTCGGAAAAAACGCTGTATTTTTTTTAAAAAATGTGTCGCTCGACACGCACTTGCCTGAACTCAGGCTAGCTTTGAGAACTTCAGTGAACTCAGACGGAATTCAGCGCAGCAGCGACATCTGGTGGACATCGGCGCACTACCTTAGTGAAGCGCCCGATGTCCACCGGGTGTCGCTGCTGCGCTGAAGTCCATCGGAGTTCAGGTGTCCGGTGTCCTTAAGTCGGGTACTGTCGTAATTTCTTATGCACTGCAAGAAATCACGATTATTCTTGTGACTATGCCACCTCCACATCAAGTGGATGCGGAGGAACATAAGGGGGTGCATGCGTCGTTGGAGTGGGCATTCCTGGCCTGTGCGTTTGCTAAAGCCTACGAACAATCACAGCTGAATATTTGCAGGTTTTTACGCAAAACTATGTCCCTGATGGATACTTATGGAGGTCTATGCATATTGATGTATCCACCATGGCAGGTGGATCATATGCTTTGACTGTCTGTATCTCTGGTACTGGTAGGTCACAGTCCTGAAGCAATTTGAAAGAGGAGTTTCTAATCTTTAATATGACACCATTAATATGGTTCTATGTGCTTTTGAGCCCAAGACAGAAAGATGTGAATTGACACTCCTGCTGCAGCCTTAAATAGTGACTCATCTCTGGCAAATAGTGACTCATTTTCACATGACTGTGGAGGTAATTTATTTAGTTAAACGGACGGCCTTTCACATTAAAGAGGGATTTCTAGAAAAGTAATTTCATACCATACCTGAGGGGGAAGTAGTATAGTGGTGCCCCTTTAAGGCTGTAGTGCAGCTGATACAATGTCCACCCTGTGTTCTTCACATTACTGTAGAGCTGTTAGGTGACTACTACATTATAAGCATAACTGGTTTGTCTGACAACTCACACTGTTCCTTATTTAGTATACAGCAATGGTGTGTGTCTGTAATTACAATTTATATTTTGTTTTTGATTAAAGCAACTTTTGCAGCTTTGCCATTTGATAATGATGAAATTCTAATAATCTAACATCAAGTGCGAAATTCTGATTAATTAATTCTCATTAGCAAAAGTGAAAAAATATCTGTGACATTCTAGAAAAGCTGAAGAAGGCTTCTGTTTGAACGCTGGAGCAGTCCCTGCAGAGGTAGTCCTCACACTGCTGTGCTCTTTCTATTATGAACTGATCCTCAGCTCCTCCCATCTGCACGACTGCTGTAGAGTTCAAACAGAAGCCTGTTGCAGTTTTAGCAGAAGACATTACGTTAATTGAAGATTAGAATTTAAAGGAGTATACCATAGACATAAGCTACTAATGAGTTATTATAGGTTATTAGTAGGGTAGGTAACTAGTAGTTTATATTCCCAGAAAACCCCTTTAATTATCAGAATTGCACTATTTAAAGAAGCACAACCGGGAGTGATATATACTCAAGTATAAGCCAAGTTTTTCAGCACAAAAAATGCTCGTCATCAATGCCCCGGCATCGGCTCCGTGTCGGAGTGCTGTCCGTTGTGTGCATCATGATGTCAGCCGCTCGCTGACATTCTAATGTGTGCGCCTCTATCGGCACACACTATAATGTCAGGGAGCAGCTGACATCATGCCTGCGACGGACCGCGCAGGGATCCGGAGCCGATGGCAGAGCATTGATGTAGAGGATCTGCCGGGGGCTGTTGGAAGGTGAGTACACTTACTACATACTGGGGCGCAGGGTCTGCTGGCTATATACTGGGGCAGAGGACTGGCTATATACTGGGGCAGATGTTGGCTATCTACTGGGGGACATGGGCTGGCAGGCTATATACTGGGGGGCACATGCTGGCTATATACTATGGTGAAGGGGCTGGAAGGCTATATACTGGGGGGCTGTGACCAATGCATTTCCCACCATCAAAATTATACATGGTAAACCAGGGACACTTACTCATAGATTCAGGCACCGTAACTGTGGTAATCTTCTTATAAATCAACTTTTTAAATTATGCTAATGAACCATAGAGTAGCTATGTGCTGCAGCTTCACAGGCTGTTACACTGTCTCTCAGTGCTCCCTCAAAGCCCCTGTATGAGATTAAATCAAGAAGAGGGCTGGGGGAAGTGCTGAAGGGAACAGGTAGAGACAGTGTAACAGTATGTGAAGCTACAAGTATGAGAAGATTACTATAGTCACGGTGCCTGGATCTATAAGTAAGTGTCCCTGGTTTATCATGATGGATTTTTTATGGTTAATTTCGTTTAAACTGGATCTATTAATAGAGAAATTCATGCTACAGTATAGAGAAATCTTGAATCAGAAGATTTAGACGATTTATCTGCTGGGACGGGTAATAATGAGATATTTTTCTGCAGCATCTTCTTCTCAAGGCCTTTTCCCTTACAAGTAAATGTTTCAGGCTTTTCTATGGCCGCACGAGTATACATTTTATGGATGACATTATTTATCACATAAAAGGCTATTATCATTCCCTGTCTTTGAATATTTGCCAGAAGTTCTTGCGGTTTCACGGCAACGTCTCGTCTCGGCCAAATGAATATAGATATGTTTTTGTTAGGGAGACACAAAAGGCTTATTTAGATGCGTACAATGCCAACGCCAGTCCACCAGACGCACACAGGATCTGCCGCCTCGGAGCTGAAGAATCACCTACAATCTTTAATGCAGATTCCTATTGATTTTTGCACATAATGGAAAACTAGGCAGTATGGAACGTGTTGTTATAGAGCAGCTGAAGCTTGCGGAGACATATGCCCGGGCTATAGCTGACACCGGAGACTGCCTGAGCATGTCTGAGCAAGAAGTGTCACACATGAAGGTGGTAATACCAGTTCTGGATGGCAGTAATGAAGACCTATCCAAAAATCACAGATGGAAGTGAGCTTAACGTTGTTAAGTGTAAAGGAAATCTACCGTCAAAATCCATCACAATAAACCAAGCAGGCAATATTTATGTTTTCAAAGGCAACTTGTGTTCTACATAGATTTAGAGGAGATCAAAACCCATCATAATAAACCAGGGACACTTACTCATAGATCCAGGCACTGTGACTGTGGTAATCTCCTTATATCTGTTACCATGGCCTCCTCCTTTCTAAAATCATCTTTTAAAATTATGCTAATGATTCAGAAGGGCTATGGGGGGCATTACCAGAGCCTCTCAGTCCTGTAGTTTCACTGTCAGCCCCTCCCCCATGTTCCTCATTTCCACATCCATCTGCTGCTGTAATCTCACACGGTGGAAGGGGGAAGTGCTCCTGCACAATTTAACAGCCTGTGAAGCTTCAGCAAGGATGGGCTCTGGTGACGCCTCCCAGGGCCCTTCTGGCTCATAAGTATAATTTTAAAAGTTGATTTTAGAAGGAAGGAGGCCATGGATAACAAATATAAGAGGATTACCACAGTCATGGAGTGTCTGGATCTATGGGTAAGTGGTCATGGTTTATCATGTTTTGATGGTAGATTTGCTTTAAAGGAAACCTGTCACCAAGTTTTACCCCACTAAACTACTATTCCCCTCAGGTGAGGGCTTTCTAGACTTTCCTCTCTTATGTGAAATTTCATCTGGTTACGTATAAAAAAAAAATTATCCCCAAAGACAGGCAAAAATAACTATTCTCAACTCATGTCCACACAAGATGAGTCATGTTTAGTGGTGGCAGGAGTATTGTCATTTCAGAATCTTCTGTTCTATAGAACCTAGAAAAATGCTGCTAATGTTTCATTTAAGGTAAAGATCTCATCTTCCTGACGCCACTAGGCTTATGGTTCTTTGAGCTACAGTACTGGACATACAATAGGTGAGAACTGAATCTCTATCTGCAGTTTGCATTGCCTTTAGCTGTCTGTATCTCCAGATCTGTAGATCACAAAGCCACAAGCCTAATGGGACCTGAAAGATGAGATCCCTTTCTTTAACCCCTTCCCGAAGTTTGACGTAGAGTAATGTGATGGTGATCGCCTGGGTTCAGAAGCTATTACTATGGGATCCTGACTATCGTGATACCGTCTGTTTAACCCTATAGATGCTGTGGTCATAGTGACCTCGGCGTCTATAGAACATTGCCTGCGACGATCGGCACCCTCCATGCAGAGCAAGTAAAATTGTAAAGTAAGGGGTTAAAAATGATCTTTATTGTATAAACATCACTAGGGATTTAAAATTTGAGAACTTTCTTTCACCCTTTAAAGAGGACCTGTCACCAGATGTTGCCCCCTGACTAACAATTACTGTTGATAAAGGGTTACAAGTCCTCCCTATATCACCTAAAATTAGCTACCAGGAGGCCATGTACCTTAATTACAGCCATTTTTCTGATATGCAAATTAGCTTTTCTGACTCATCTCTGGCAGCCTTAGAGAAGAGTCACGCCCCATTATTCTGACTGACAGCTCTGTGTCTCTTCAAATCCCTGCTCTGCCTCCTTCGACTTAGGGACCGTATGCTAATATTCAGCTACAGACATATAAAACTCTATGTACAGATGGGAAATAGTGGGGGGCATGGCCGTACGAAAACCCAATAGATTTGGAAAAACTGACGCATTTAAAAAAAAAAAGTTTCGCTGGACATGCGCTTACCTGCACCGGCCCGGATTGGTGAAGTTCAGTGCATTCTGATGAACTTCAGCGCAGCAGCGACACCTGGTGGACGTCGGAGGAACTACCTTAGTGAATCCCGGCGGAACCTGACTCCTCCGCAGAGAACGTGCCGCATGGAATGGACCCGAATGGACAGGTAAGTAAATCTGCCCCATTGTGTCAATTTTTTTACACAGTGCCTTGTGTTACATTAATGATGTGTGACCAGTGATATCATCGGAGGTCCTTCAGCCTTCTAAGAATAGCAAACTGTACATCATGTATGTGATTGCATGAAATTACAACAGCCTCCATGGAGGATGGAGAGGAGTAGAAGTCCATGGAGGCTGCTGTGACTTCATGTGGTCAGATACATACATGGGGTACAGTTTGCTATTGTTAAGAGGCTGACGTACCTGAGATGATGTCAATCTGGTCACGTGACATGAACTGTCACCAGTAAGAAGGCATAACACATTGGGAGGAGTATATGGGAGGGGCCGGCTGAGCAGGACACCCCCCCTCTGATGCCAGGTAATTTTAAGATAAAAGGTGATTTATGTGGATGTAAGCGAAAATATTTTAGCTAAAAGAACAGGGTCAGTCAGTGAATAGTGCTCTATAGGAACCTGTCACTGGCTGTATGTGTATGTATGGCAAATGTGGTGACAGGTTCCCTTCCCTAAGTACCGAATAATTTCTTTAATCTACATTTCTATATTTTCAGAATAGTAGTTTTGATATATTGCTATAAATACCATGAATAAGAGTTAGAGGGCTTATTTTGGTTCTTGACACCTTCTCTGATGAGCGGGCATTGACCATGTATTGTGTAGCAGCTGTGCCCTTTATTGCTGCTTATTGCAGATCAGTTCTGCAATACCTCTTACTGCCACTAAGATTTGTATAGTGCTGTGTCTGGTGAACAGTAAATGGGACCACCCAAGCTCCTAGACCGTTCAATCATGTGATTACATGGGATACCGGGAGGTAGGCCCCCACCAGTCTAATGTTGAAGGTCCATTCTAAGGATATCTTGACCCTAATGTTGTTCCTGTGTCTTAGATGTAATTCAAAGCTTATAAAATAATAGAAATGATGTCTTAGTAACAATATAGCAAAAATCTCACCGTCTTTATGTTTCTTTGCAGCTTTGATGTGGACAATGGCACCTCATCGGGACGGAGTCCCCTGGATCCCATGACAAGCCCAGGATCAGGGCTGATATTACAGGCCAACTTTGTCCACAGCCAACGAAGGGAATCATTTTTGTACAGGTCAGACAGCGACTATGACCTCTCTCCAAAGTCCATGTCTAGGAACTCCTCCATCGCAAGTGACATGTGAGTATTCTCCGCAGTATATGTGATCACATCTGCCCGGATCAGTATGTAATGTACAGCACAAGGAGCGTCAGAATATTCCAAGGCTAAGTCCTCAGGGTGGAAACAGCAAGATCTTACAGTTATTAATAAGAAATTAATAATAACATGGAAAAATTTTAATAAACTGTCAAAAATTCTAAAAGCTTAATTCAAATAATAGGCCGTTTTCTGATGACGGGTTCCCTCTTTGACTGACCCTGAGTCAAGGTCATGGAATAGACACCTGGCACCACAACCAGGAATGATAATCCTGACATTGTTCCTGCACAATATCACCGTCATCCGAAATATTTTCCCATCATAAAATATCCCTCGACGTCATGTGCTGCCCCCTAAATCCATTTTGATACTTGAGGACAATCCATCAGCTCTCCGGGTTATTATAGAAAGTTCATGTATCGTTCATGAGATAATAATTCTTTTATTAGAACATTGAGCTGCTCCTCTGTTTTTCTTGTTTTCCATCTGTAAATTGACAGGTGGGTGTAACCAGTAAGAGGCGTGTCTACAATCAGCGCTGACCCCTTTAGCCAATGGTATCGCCGAGATGTCAATATATTCCTACGTATTCAGGAGGAAACAGCACAAACATTATAAGAATAGATTGATGTATTATGGAATTTATGAAAATAGATTTGTCAGGAGAGGCGAAAGGTTCCCCTTTATGTAACTCAATTCAAGTAGTTGTGATGTTACCTTTAAAGAGACTTTGTCATCAGATCTCTTATTAAACTGGAAGCCCCCTCAGGAAGGGCATTACATATTATTTCTAGAATTCCTTCTTTTATGTAAAATCTCACCCTATAAAAAATCTCCAAAGTCATGTGAAAAGCAGAGAAGAGTCATATTTGCCTGAAGGAGGAGCTTCATACTTCCCATCTTTGGTTCTATAGCACCTAGGAACATGCTTTTGGTGTCATATTAAAGATAAGAATCTCATTTTTGTGGTCTGATGTGGTTCTGTGTTCTATAGAACTTGAGAGACAAACAGTTGAAGATTGGGAGGGAACTGCATTTTTACCAACAGCTCAAATTTCCAACTATGTCTGTAACTGCCTGAATATCCAGCTCGGTAGCTCATAGAACAATAACCTTACATTTTATTTAAAACCATGTTTTTTAGTTACTCTAGAACCAAGGATAGGAACATCTGCAGAGACACTCCCCCTGCAGTCTCTAAACTTGACTCTTCTCTGCTTTGGAGATGATTTTTTTTTACAGTCAAAGAGGTGAAATTTTACATAAAGAGGAAATTCTTTATTTCAAGCTCTGTGCAGCGCTGCGTAATCTGTAGGCGCTATATAAATAAAGAATTATTATTATTTTATACCCCACCTAAGGGGGCAGGTAGTATAATGAGGTAAGTGTCCCTTTAGACTTAAAATGGTTGAATATCTCTTCTCTAGAGCAAGAATGGAACTAAAAGTTATGGCTTAGAGCAGGTTATTACAGAGGTGACCACTGGATGCAACACCCCACCCAAAAATGTGGCTATGGATACAGAATGATTTTCCGTGCCATTTATAGGAGACGCGCAGAACACATGTACTATATGTCTGGCGAAGTTGCACTTCTTGACCCGCGCTGGGAGTCGATATGTTCTCTACTTCTGTTTGTCCACCCCATAGTAATGTAAACTGCTATATTTAGCTCAGTGTTTACCCTATAAATCACAAGGGAAAATGTCATGTGTTTGACATGGGACAATGCAAATATATAATGGCCTCATGCCTACTCCACGCCAGAAAACCTTCCCAGTTCTCACAATTCCAGATACGCTGAAGTTGTTCTGGATTTACTCTTATTCAGATGGTCTTATTAGGCCATGTTCACACATTGAGGATTTGGCATAACTTCTGTGACTAAACTGTTGCAGAAACATTCAGCAGCTAATGCCAGTACATAGAATATATTATACAACAATCACAGTCGGCACATCCATGGCAGAAATATGAGTTTCTTTGAGGAATACACCCCAGATATGGCACAGGTGGATATATAGAAGTCTATGTAACATCCTATTATTGTATGTCCAATACAAGGAAATTATACACTGCAGCGGACTTATGGACAGAACGGACCACTACTTGGTTGACCTCTAGAAAGCTGACTTTCCATAAAAAAAACTTGTCACCAGATTTCACCCAATTAAGCACCAAGCCCCAGGTAGGGGATGAAATGTCCTTTCTAGAATTCCCTCTTTATGTGAAATCTCTTGCAAAGTCATATGAAAATGAGAAGAGTCATATTTTGCCTGATACAAGTCAAGTTTAGAGGCTGTTGAGGGAGTGTCATTTCAGACACGCCTATCTTCAATTCTATACCACCTAGAAACATGCTTTTGGTGTCCTCATAAAGATACGATCTCATATTTCCCAACAAATCTTGTAGTTCTGTGATCTACTATCTATATCTATCATTGTATGCCTTACAAGCCTGATGCAATCTGATAGATGAGATTCTTATCTTTAATATGACACCAGCATGTTTCTAGGTACAGTGCAATAGAACTGAAGATATGGAAAACTGAAGTGACTCTCCCCCTCTAAACTTGACTCCTCTCAAACAATATATCACTCTTCTCTACTCACTTGAACATGACTTTGGAGGATAGTATTTTTATAAGTAAAGAGCTCAGATTTCACATAAAGAGGAAATTCTGGAAAGGACATTTCATACTGTGAGTAGTGTGAGTAATGGGGTACTCCCTTTAAATCTGGATGGTTGGGCTGGATTGGTTTCTAGTTCCTGTTTCTTCCCCCATTTCTTGATCTTTTTGGCTCCTTGCACTACTCCTTACATTCTATTACCCACTCTCCTCCCTGCCCCCTCTTACATCGGACCTGTAATGGCTAGGCTTCTATATAATGGCCACAGCCTGCCCTGCTCTGGTCTTTCTCTCTTTCCTAAGCTCTGCATCACTACAGCTTCTCCGGGACCTCTCTGTCCTCTTTCTTCAGTGAATTACCTTCTCCTTTTTGCCATTTTTTGGTCTTTTGCTCTTCACTGTTTAGTGGCGGTCCATCCACTTTACCAGGAATCCTCCCCACAAGTCTCCTTGACCACCAAATATCAGGTCCATTCACATCATACAGAACGGGCACGTGCAGCAACCCATTACTTATGTTCCCAAACTCACATGTATTTCACAACCTACACAACGGGGCACTCAAAGGAACCCAAAGTTTACATGCACGTGACATTCCAGTAATAAAATATGTTCTTAAAATACTTGGTGACCAGGAGCTATCCCCCAAACCCCTGGCATCTGCTGTCAAGTAACCTCCAAATCAGCACATCCTCTACATTTGACATATGAGACATGTATATTTTTTACATGTACTAATCAATGACCACTATTGGACTTGCTTTCTCATTGGGTTTAAGGACCAGGAAGACAATGTTATCTCAGGTCCTTGGATCAGGAGAAGGTTGCAGCAAAAACGCCGGCTTAAGGGATGTTGCTGGTGCCCCAGGCAGTCACTTACTCTTCCTCTGAGCCCTGTGTATGATTTACAATTCTGAAATCAGTAAAGTGAGAAGTTGTGTTTTTCCATTCTTCCAATAATCCTCCAGAAACCAATTGATCTGAAAAGTAACAATGTCACATTGATGCAGGATTTGACTGCTCACATTTCCCAACCCTGACTTCCACCCCTAGATCGGAAGAAAGGAAAGTCATCCTGAGGGCACCCTGTGAATGTAGATGCCAGGATATGATCTTGTATTTAAGAAAAGTTCCCCATCTCCCAATCTATGGAGGTCCTAGCAGCCATCCCTTATCCTATATCAGTGATGGCGAACCTTTTGGAGACAGAGTGCCCAAACTACAACCAAAATCCACTTATTTTCCTGTGAAGTGCCAACATGGCATTTTAAGCAGTAACGTATTGCTACCTGTTCTTCCACATTTTTCAATTGTATCGCCCCCCAGAGGCAACCAGTATAGTTGAAAGAAGGAGGGCAAATTCAGACTCTCGTTGTAGCTTCTCTCCAGGGTCTCTCTGTAGAGGAAAAATGGCTGGTCCAGCAGGATGACCACCAAAGATAATGCAGTTCTGTCTACGCCATCTCCCTTTTCCCGCAGTTCCTAACAGCCAATGAAATGTTGCTTTAAAATAGCGCTGAGAGCAGCATCTCTTAAGTTGCCTGGGACTTGGTGGATTTGGTTCCATTTGGTGAACTCTGTCCTGAGTCTGAGTGCCCACGGAAATGGCTCTGAGTGCCACTTCTGGCACCCGTGCCATAGGTTCGCCACCACTGTCCTATATCCTAACTCTCAGCAAATCTGGCTTGTTAAGCCCATCCTCCTGCAAGAGATAGTGGTGTACACTGAATCTATGGGGCCCCCTACCTTAGAGAAAAATCTATAATGGTGCCCACAACATACTAGCTGCCATTCAGAATAATTGAATCATATGCGCTAGAAGGACCTTTGCCCCTTCCTCAGACATCTAAGACTTCAGGCACCAAACATAACTGCGCTCCTTGCTAAAATTTGTCCTGTAGGTGGAGGATACAGGACAGAAGATAAACACAAGCTACAAGAAATATAGTCATCACACAGAACAGGTGGAGCAGTATTATGCAGCAATGTATCAAGTTCCAGAAGTGGAGCAGTAGGTTCAGCGCTGTCATGTAGCACATATTATGTAAAGTGCAATGACTGTGATAATCCGCACTAGGTAGATACATAACGTGTGTCCGCTGTAGTGGAGCAGCTACTAATAATTACACTTCTCCTGCACTGACCGAACACTAATGGATTGAAGATTGGGAAGTCACCAGACCTCAATGCGTGAGATGTTCAAGGTCAAGGGTCTACAGAGCAAGTGTCACGTGTCAGGCATAGGAAGGAATGCCATTAATGATATCTGCAGCCTCAAACCTAAATTTAGATCCAGGTCACAACAGTATCTATATTCTATATGTTATCTGCATTCATGTTATTAGAATCCATCATGATAAACCAGGGACATTACTCATAGATCCAGGCATCGGGACTGTGGTAATCTTCTTATATTTATTATCCATGGCCTCCTACTTTCTAAAATCAACTATTAAAATTACGATAATGAGCCAGAAAGGATATGCGGGTGTTATCAGAGTCCCTCCTTGCTGCAGAATTACAGTTTGTTTCATTCTTAAGGAGCACTTCCCCCCTCCCAGTGTGCGCTCACTGCTGCCGAGAGAGAAATAGTGCAGAGGGGAGGGGGGACTGCTCCTGCACAGTGTAACAGCTTGTTAAGCCAGAGCACAGAGGGCTTCTGGAACATGCCCATAGAACTTCTGGCTCATTAGCATAATTTTAAAAGTTGATTTTAGAGTGTCAGTGTCATTTCCTTTAAAACCATATTGAATGTCATATTTAAAATTGATTGATTTGAACTGTTTACACTTCTACTTTTGGAAGTGTTCTTACTGTACAGGGTTTTTTCCACACTTGCCTAAAATGTGTGCACATTAGAAATACAATGGGGCACATTTACTAAGAACAGGGCAAACTGCACTAAATCCAGTTATCTGCGTAGTGTGCAGGATGCAGGATTTCTGGCGCCCGTTCTTCATGAATTAAGGGCTCTTTGCACTTCTCTGACAGAGTGCACCAACTTTTTTTGGTGCACCTAAAACATAGGGGGACACATTTATATAACTGGTTTGAGGAGTTCACTGTAAGTACCGACGATCATGCACTGTGCCGCGATTCACTAAGATCGTGCGCCCGATATCCAGCATGTGTCGCTTCCCCGCTCAGGTCCACTGGAGTTCACCTTCTTCTTCCCGCTGCATGTAAGTGCTTGGCTTGCGGCACAATTTGAACAATTAATCCCGCACTCAGTCCGAATCAGTCGGATCGTCCGACTGCCCACCCCTTAATTTCTTTCGCAAAGACTTTAGTAAATGTGCCCCAATGTGTATAAAAAAACATAGAAAACACATTATAATCTTATTTTACTAGTACAGACTTTATGCTAAGATGGTGGGGTCATTAAGCTTAAAGGGGTTGGTCACTGATAGAGTCACCCGTATTATACTTACTCTCTATACTTACTGGATCCTGTGACCCTAGGGCAGCAGGACTCTGGACTTATGGTAATATCCCATGTCCTGCTGGGTTCTGGGAGATTCAGGAGGCCATAATTAAAGTGCCCCCACCATGAGCACGACTATATCAGAGGTTTGAAGGACTTACGGATGTCCTTGGCTCCTCCAATCTTTGGTAATGCAGTGGTTATGACAGAGGGGGCGGCGGACCCTAATGACTACATGGCCTCCTTTATCTTTCAGAAGACAGCAGGACACGGGGGTGTCACAGGAAGTCCCAAGTCCTGCTGCTCAGGCGTCATGTGACTCACTCCTTCTGCTGGCAACAGAAACATTGTACTAGGGTAAATATAATATGAGTGACCTTTTAGGGCAGTGATGGCTAACCTATGGCACTGGTGTCAGAGGTGGCACTCAGAGCCCTTTCTGTGGGCACTCAGGCCATCACCAGAGATGACTCCAGGTATCTTCCTGCAGTCCCAGACAAAATGTGCACAGAGCTATTTTAAAGTGACAGCTGTACCTGGGACTATTTTCTGCTTTATTGGTGTCCTCAGCGCTGGTATCAATGAAAACTGTGACAGAGAAGGGAGTATAAATCACAAATTACATTTCTGTGTTGGCACTTTGCGATAAATAAGCGGGTCTTTGTTGTAGTTTGGGCACTCGGTCTCTAGAAAGTTTGCCAACACTGTTTTAGGGTCTTATCCTGGTAAAGTTTTGTATTAGGGACCAACCCCTTTAAAATTGGGGATGTTAAGGTGTTAAAAAGAGTGATATGAATATGTGTTACTATGCATTGCATTTCTATACTTGTCTAAGTGTTTTTTTTATCTTACAGACATGGAGATGACTTGATTGTAACACCATTTGCTCAGGTAAGTTATGTTCATAAAGTTATTGATGACAGAGGTGGCCAATTATTTTATACTCTTGGACTCTTGGAGTAACTAGTTATGTCCAAAATTGATGCTAGGAGTAATAAGGGATGATTTTTTATGATTTGGTTGCTGTTCACACGGCTCCACTTTCACAAGATCCACCAAATTGTTTTTGCAGTGTAGATTCAATGGTAAATTCCCCGTATAATGAGTGGCACCGGCCCAAGATTTCAGTTCTGACATATTCATGGTGAAGTTGTGCAATCCTATTGGAGCAGTCCCATGGAAATCATCATCCTATTAAAGGAAATCTACCAACAAAACCCATCATGATAAACCAAGGGACTTACACCGTGACTGTGGTAATCTTCTTATATTTATTATCCATAGATTCCTTCCTTCTAAAATCAACTTTTACAATTATGCTAATAAGGGTTGTTATCACTATCCCTCCATGCTGTAGCTTTGCAGGCTGTGCATGAGCACTTCCCACCTCCCACTGTGTGCTGAAACTTCTCCTGCTGCCATAAGATTGCATTAGGTAAGTTGTGAGGGAGCAAGGGAAGTTGATACAGTATAACAGCCTGTGAAGCTTCAGCACAGAGGAGCTCTGTTATCACCCACAGAGCCCTTCAGACTAATTAGCATCATTTTAAAAGTTGATTTGACCCCCCTTTCCTTCCCTTGCCTACTGGAATCTCACACAGTATGAGAGGGGAAGTTCTCTGGCATAGCTTAAAATCCTGTATAGCTGCAGCATAATAATTATTAGCATAATTATAAAAGTTGATTTTAGAAGGAAGGAGTCCATGGATGATAACTATAAGAAGATTACCACGGTCCCGGTGACTGGATCTATGAGTAAGTGTCCCTGGTTTATCATGGTCGGATTTTGATGGGAGATTTCCTTTAACAAACACCCATGGCACCCTGCTGCCCCCATATTTACTTTATGGCCATTTTCTGTGTACATTATGACTATACACTGCAGTTATTCATGTATGGGTGTAGCACAGATCTGCGCCTTCTCCTGAATTCCATGGTGACGTTCCGAGGTTAGATTAACCCTTACTAATTATGTAATTAAAATACCAGATACAAGAGTTCTCACATTTACTATGTATGATGAATATCATAAGCAAAGGGGAAATAATACAATCCCAAGACTCCTGGGAAACTGCATCCACCATCAAGAATTTAGGAGATCTTTATCTATAATGTATGGTATCACATAGCCGATAAGACTTTCCCATAGAGTAGACGGAGACTAATAACCTACAGAGCTCAGGACTGTACGTATAGAAACCTCAGCGCGGGTCGTGCCCATGGTGTACAGGAGCGGACGGCGGGGGATCCATATCTCTCATAGTCTGGAGGTCTTCCTGGATATGTCACTCCCCAGGCATCAAGTTACCATAATCTGTGATAGTTTAATATTCTCTGAGGAGGGATTAAGACTGTGTAGTGTCTGCCTCCATCTCTAAACCCACAGCTCAGACTTGTACCTGCGACTAAGAGCATGAAAGCAGGAGAATGTATGTATGCAGTGCAGTCTTATAGGTGACGTGCAGCTACAGCATAACCCAGCCTTAGTCTTTCAGATGGCATCAGGATGGTGGTTCTGTGAGCTACAGTGTCGGAGATACAGGGATTTAATAGATATCTACCATCAAAATCAAGCATGATAAACCAGTGACACCAGGAAACTTCTTATATTTGTTAGCCATTTCCGTGATATAGCTTCAAAGACAGTTACACTGTGCAGTAGCACTTCTTCCTTTCCACACATGCTGAAACATCCTACAGTGAAATTACATCAGGAAAAGGGGGTGAAGTGCTAAGGGAGCAGTGGGAAGGGGAGGCAGTGTAGCAGCCTGTGAAGCTACAGCACGGAGGAGCTCTGATAACACCCCCAGAGCCCTTCAGACTCATTAGCATAATTGTAACTGTTGATTTTAGAAGAAAGGAGGACATGCATATATAATAGAAGATTACCACGGTCACGGTGCCTGGATCTATGAGTAAGTGTCCCTGGTTTATCATCATGGATTTTGATAGTAGATTCCCTGTAAAGGAATCCTACCATCAGGAATCTGCCTATGACGATAGATCTGATGGTCTGTTCTTTCTCTAACCATATAATTCATTCTACCCTTATCTATACATTTTAATATGCACATTTTTAGCAGAGGCCACTGGGTCGTGGAGTAGCCTCACTGGCCTCTTCCTAGCTTCACCAAACCTATGCAGCCTCTAAATGGCACTCATCTCTGGCAAAATATGTCTCTTCTCTGCTCATTTGCATATGAATTTGGGGGAATTTTTTTTAAAGGTGAACGCGAAAGATTTCACATAATTAGTAGCTTAATGGGGATAAATCTAGTGAATGTGTCCCTGTAAGGGTACTCTCAGTAGGAGACAGCCCTGGTGTGGGGTTAGATGCTCTGATTTTTTACTAAAAGTAAAAGAAAAACTTTTTATGTATGAAAGTATCTGCGTGAAAAGTCCTGGCCGATGGAGTTGTCTTGACCTTAAAGGAGTTTTCCAGGATAATGATATCGGTGACTTAACCTTAGGATCGGTCATCAATATCAGATCACGTCTGACACCCTGTACGGCCCTTCCCAATCACCTGATCACAGTATGGAGAGAGCCGAGCCCCATTCTCTATTTAGAGGGCAGCACTGTGGGAATGGGACCTCAGCTGCAGTTCCCAGTAGTGGCCACTTAACAGAGAATGGAGCCGGACTTTGTCTCTGTTGTAATTCCAGTTCCCAGTGGGGGGTCCTGAGTGTCAAACCCAGGGGTCAGTTTTATCATTGTCTTTGACATCTGCGTTAGTGGAGCCCTACAAGATGAACATCATAAAACATGACCCCACAATTAGAGAGGGTAAGAAAGCCTGACTGTATTGTAGATCCACTTGTGTCCTTAGGGAACAAATATCTCTGTGTGCCCAAGGCCGGAGCCTGTCCTGTGACAGGTGCGTCACAGCTTTTTGGCTTCCTTGGAAGTCACAGCACAGATGTGAACAGAGCCCTAACAGATGCTTTACCTAGAGCATTGAGCGTGATCGCCATCTAGTGGTCATTTAGAAAAATACAAAGTGAAGCACAAATAACTAGTTGATGTATTCTGCAATATAAATGGGGAGATAAAAATAATCTTTATTTATATAACCATATTCCATAGCTCTACAGATTATCAGGAACATATACAAATAAAATAAGACATTACCGGATGAGAAAAGTTATATGGGATGATAATATTACAATCTATGAGGATGAGGGGGTGACACAAGAGCTTACAGTCTATGAGGGGGTGACACAAGAGCTTACAGTCTAGGAGGATGAAGGGGGTGACACAAGAGCTTACAGTCTACGAGGATGAGGGGGTGACACAAGAGCTTACAGTCTAGGAGGATGAAGGGGGTGACACAAGAGCTTACAATCTATGAGGATGAGGGGGTGACACAAGAGGTATAAGAGCTTGTATAATGGTCCAGCCATTCATTATAAGGGAATGGAATAATCAAATGTAATAAATAAAAATGCTGCTGCTTGACCCAGTCATCAGCCGCCATCATACATACAAAGTTCCAGGTCAGTGGGACTACAGAGAAGCCTGGAGCTTGGTATATACAGTATCTGGTGTTTTCCAGATAACATACGGAAGGAGGACATAGGATGAGTTAGTAAAGAGAGAGACGAAGTGTCGTGCAGTAAGAGAGTGTGATAGCCCTGCCAAAGAGATGGGTTTTAGGGAAGGGCATTCCAGAGAACTGGTGCAGCTCGTGGGAAAAGAATAATCTAAGATCAAGCCAGAAAGGCTCATCTGTTGAAGTGCATTTTCATGGTGGTCGGTTCCCTTTTACAGAAGACTCTCCCATCAGTAACCATGTTGTGTCCTTGTATATCTGTAGTGATGTGATTGTATCCAGCACCTTTCACTTATATTTCTGTTAACCTCTTAGGTACTGGCCAGTCTCCGTACTGTAAGGAATAATTTTGCTGCACTAACCAACCTGCAAGATCGGGCACCAAGCAAGTAAGTGACGACATTGTATCCTATACATGCCCCCTGCCCATCATAAGAACCATTAGAATGGGATACAGGTGTCCATGACCTGTACATACTCTACAGGACATTGCCATATCCTACTGATATCCTAGATATGTTTTCAGGGTGAAACCACATTCAATTTTACTATTTGATTGTATAAATGTCCAGGAGGATTAATAGAGGTACAACACACTTTTTTCACATTAGGGAAAATGATGGTTCAGAATTGTTACTTTATGGGGAATTCAGATATTTTGTAATGTCAGTGACTCATTGTCAGTGTTGTCTCCCCACCAGTGCCCAGAATGATGTCCAAAGGATCTTTCAAGAACACATTATAGGGTCTGCGTTACAATTCTGAAACAGCACTAAATCCATAGTGATGATGTTTTATAGAAAATCTGCCATAAATATCCATCATGATAAACCAGGGACACTTACTCATAGATCCAGGCACCGTGACTGTGCTAATCTTCTAATATTTGTTACACATGGCCTCCTTGCTTCTAAAATCAACTTCTAAAATTTTACTAATGGGCCTAAAGGTCTATGGGGAAGATACCAGAGCAACTGCTGTAACTTCACAGGCCGTTACACTGTCTCACCCAAATTCTTTCTCCCTCAGCACTTCCCTCCTTTCTCTGCTTGATGTAATCACACAGGGAAAGGGGGGCTCATGCACAGTGTAACAGCCTGTGAAGCTGAAGTGTGAAGGGGACTCTGGTAACACCCCCACTGAGCCCTTCAGAATCATTAGCATAATTTTAAACCTTGATTTCAGAAGGAAGGAGGCCATGGATTACAAACCTAAGAAAATGACCACAGTCACTGTGCCTGGATCTAGGAGTAAGTGCCCCTGGTTAATTATGATGGATTTTGATGGTCGATTTCCATTAAATAAAAATAGGAATTGGCTGTGGCAGTGACATCCTTCATTCTAGGTATCAGGAGAAGTCCTATATGTAATATGTAACCTATACAATGAGGAGACACAATGATACATTACATCTGAATTCAGTGACTAAAGGCTTGATCATTACTATTTTAGCCAAGAACTTGTCTGTCCAGGATGGGAACAGATGTAATGGGGTGAGCACTGCAGGGGAGGGGAGACAGAGGAGGATGGGTATCTTTCAGTTTTTATTATCATACAACAGGGGCATTAAAGATGTTACTTCAGTAGATGGTAAATTAATACTGTGAACAAGGACCAAAGATATATAGAACGGACTAGTAATAAGTTTTATCTGTATGTGTGCAATAGCAGTAATTTCGCTATGTGGCCACCAGATGACGATGCTGCAGCTTCTTCTTCTTCTTCCAAGAAGTAAGGACTAGAGCAGTGATGGCGAACCTTTTAGAGACCAAGTGCCCAAACTACAACCCATAACCACCTGTTTATCACAAAGTGCCAACATGACAATGTATTCCCTAATTTATTGCTCCCCGCTCTGTTGTAACCTTTCATCATATCAGTGCTCTGAGGACACCAATACAGTATATAGAATGTTCCCCAGAACAGTAAGAAATATTTTGCCTGGAGAAGGAGCAACAATGATAATTCTGATCTGTCCACACCTTCCCACCCCTCCTGTAGTCCCAGGCAGCGCTGTTGCTTTATAATAACATTTAGCATGACAAGTCCTGGGCTGCCTGGGAGTGCGAGTAGAGTCTTCTTTGGTGATGGCCTGGGTGCCCAGAGAGAGAGCTCTGAGTGCCACCTCTGGCACCCGTGCCATAGGTTTGCCACCACTGGACTAGAGTCTCCTTAGTAATAATAATAATTAGTTATTTCTATGGCGCCGCCATATTCTGCAGCGCTGCACAGGTCATGGGGACATATAGAAATATAATAGCACATTACATAGAAATAACACGCTCAGATGAAACAATAGGAGGGAAGGCCCTGCTCACAAGAGCTTACAATCGCTCATACATTATCTTTCCCATTATGTCTTGTTTATAGGAGATCAGCAATGTGTAACCAACCATCCATCAACAAAGCAAGTATACCAGGTAAGACCCATCTCACGGGGACGCACGTCTGTTGTCTGCCAGAAAGATCTCATATATTATTCCTTCCTGAACTGACTGTTAAAGTCATTGTCATTGTTAAAGGGTTGGTCCAGAATTACAAAAGTTTGGTGGCTTTGTCACAGACAACATTGACTGGTAATTTAGCTTAGTTCCATTAGAGCTGCAATACCACATACCACCTGTAGACGTATGTGGTGCTATTTTGGTTCCAATCTGGTTTAACAATGACATGTTCTGCATAAGTTATATATGGAATGTGGTGTATTGTATGGACATTTGTATGATGATCATATCAAGCCATTGTCCTGGCATCTCCTGATCCTGCTTGCTATGTGCCTTGGGGGGGGGTCCACGCCTCAGTGATGGGGGCTCAGTTGTGTTTGCTTTCTTGACAAACATTGGGGTCAATCTACCCCATAAGAAATGCTTGTAGTTTTCCATCTGGTTTGCCCTAATTTTGTCAGAATGTGGATTTGGGACATCATGTATATAGTCAGTATTGGAATGCAGAAGCTTTAATTTGATTGGCTGCTAGGAACAGCATTTTGGAAGTGTTGTACTTGTCATGAGATGTTTTTTCAAGGTGTCATGGAGGCTTATATAGGATGGAAGCCTGGGATATGTCCTAAATTTCTCTATGGGGAAAATGGGGTCACTTCTTGTACATAGAAGGGAGTCTAGACTGCCGGCCTCGCTCTCTCGAGGAAGATCTATGGAAACTATAGAAGAAACGGAACAGAGACAACTCTAATGATATGAAATACAAAGGGTTCCCTGCAACACATAATACATCATCACCTAAGTAACTCACTCAGCTCTGCTACATCAGTAGTTTATTAATCTGACAAGTAACTTCCATCCTTCTTATGATGCATAAGAAACAATAAAAACATAAAATACTTATCTGTTATTAAAAAAAAAACCCCATGCAAATGTATCATATACAAACACAGCAATGGTTATAAAGGAATCTGCCATCAAAATCCTTCATGATAACCCAGGGACACTTACCCATAGATCTAGGCACTGGGACTGTGGTAATCTTCTTATATGTGTTATTCATGGCCTCCTTCCTTCTAACATGAACTTTTATAATTATGTTGAAGAGCCAAAAGGGCTCCTGGGACAACAAGTGGGAGGCCTTAGACATAAGTGGTAACTTCATATAAACACAGCAATTTCCCCATTTTCACGCTTTGTCTTAGGCCCCTTGCACAAAAATGTAGGCTTGGCCAGGCTGTAACCCAGAGGAGCAAGCGGCCGGGTGAAGGAGAGAGGAGGGGTGAGTAGTGCTCCTTCTCCCCTCTCCATAGAAAGCCAAGCGGCCGCTGTGCCCGGTCACAGTAAGGCCCCTTCCACACTTGCGTTGCATTTCACGTCAGAGTTTGATCAGGGTTTGGTCAGTGAAAAACGCACATTTTGCATCAGAGTGCAATCAGTTTTCAGTCAGAGTTTGTTCAGTGTCTAAGTTTTTCACGCGCGTTTTCAATGCAATTACAATGCGTTTTTCACGCGCAGAAAATGCGCATGAAATGGACTCAGGACTGAGCTCTATCTTTTCTATGGCAATTGATGCGTGAAAAAAGGAATGCACTTGCATGTGTCTCAGAGTGCGATGCGTTTTTGATACAGCTCCATAGACTTGTATGGTGCGTTTTTCACGCGCGTGACTTGCAAAAATAGAGCACGTCGAGATTTAAACGCGCGTTAAAAAAAACACGCATGTGTGCGTGAAAAAAATGCAAGTCTGAAAAGACCCATTGATTACAATGGGTCAGAGTGCAATGCAAGTTCTGCACGTCAAAAGGACGCGCAGAAAACGCGCGTGAAAAACGCAAGTGTGAAAGGGGCCTTAGAGTGCAGTGTATACTTTGAGAAAAACAAGCAGTGCCAAGCGACCCCCTCATTGCTCCTCCATACAGAGATCTCAGCTCTCCTTCATCTGTGCTAACAGCTCAGTGGCAGTACCCACTTGTGTCCACTAGATGTCAGCAGAGCACCACAGGAGCGACTTCTCATTAGTACAGAGAGATCTTTGGAGGATGGAAATGACTGCTGACTCCCTGACATCACATCTGTCTCCTAATCTCTAACTGCAGATTGCAGATTACTCAGCAATTTAGGGAGACACAAGGATTAGAGCCTGTCAGATGTGAATTTAAATGGAGTAACGACAGCCGTAGAGTATAGGAAACTCATTATCGATGGGGTACATTCACTGGGGTGCAATATACTTGGGGGTCATTAATTTTGCAGGTAAAAAAGTAAAGGGGTTACCCGAGAGTAGAGATGAAATTATAGAGATTTTTTTATTTTTTTTTGCCGCAAACCCCCCTACCACCGGCCACCTTGCTATTTTTTCCTTACTCTTGGACATCCCCTTTAAATGGACTCTGTCACCAGGTTTTACCCCCATTATATATAGGCAAGGGATGAAAGATCCTTTATAGAATTCCCCCTTTTATTTGTCATCCTATCCATTTACTTATAACAAAATCTATGCCAGAGTCATTTGAAAATGTGCAGAGAAGAGTCAAATTTTGCATGAGACAAGTCAAGTTTAGAGGATGTCACTTAGAACACCCCTTTATAGCTAAAAAATATTCTGTGTCACATTAAGGATAAAAATCTAATTTACAGATTGCCTCAGGCTGCAGTGATCTACAGAACTGGAGATCCAGGCAGTATCTGTTGGAAATGTGAGATGTAGATAAAGATTTGTAACCTATGTATTTAACCCTTGTCTGTATCCCTGGTCAAAAGCTCAGAGAACCAACAAGCTATCTGAAGGAGGATATTTTCATCTTTAGCGCGACACCAGGTACTATAGAACGGACAATATTAGCACTCCCACAGCCGCCTCTAAACTTGACTCATCTCAGGGTAAATATGACTCTTATTTGCTCATATTCATATGACTTTGGTGGAGGTAAATGCGTAAGATTACACATAAAATAGGTGATTTTACAAAGGACACCCTACCAGAGGGAGCTGGTAGTTTAATTGGGTAAAATCTAGGGGCAGGTTTCCTTTAAATGACCCCAGATTATAAAACTGATGCTGAATAATAAATATGGCTAATTTTAATACCGTCTCCTCTCACTATTTGTACACTTCGGGCTTAGCTCACAGCAGAAAATGTCCCAGAAATTTGGTGTATACTTTGGCGCACAGCGTTACATGCCCCTTTCTTTCTAAACAACCCTCCCCCCCTTTTCATACAAGTCATAAAAGTGTCCAAAACACTGGAAAATGGGTCACATTAAACGTCAGACAGTTTTGTGAATGTTACACCAAATTTCTTTCACAATGAGGCAAATGTACGAATGGTAATGAAAAGTTACATCCCGAAACATGTGGATAGATACAGACATACATTCATATGGGGAGACGTGTCCGAGGGCAGGGCTGTGCTAGATGCTCATGGCAACCAATCAGAGCTCAGCTTTCATTCTCCCACAGCTGTTTATAAAATTATAGCTGTGCTCTGATTGGTTTCCATGGGCAACTAGAACAATTTTACCTCAGAAACATATGATAATTCTGCCCCATATAGGGTTATTTTCCGACTGTTTTAGCTTTCTTATATGTTTCTGAGGTAAAATTGTTCTAGTTGCCCATGGAAACCAATCAGAGCACAGCTATAATTTTATAAACAGCTGTGGGAGAATGAAAGCTGAGCTCTGATTGGTTGCCATGAGCATCTAGCACAGCCCTGCCCTCGGACACGTCTCCCCATATGAATGTATGTCTGTATCTATCCACATGTTTCGGGATGTAACTTTTCATTACCATTCGTACATTTGCCTCATTGTGAAAGAAATTTGGTGTAACATTCACAAAACTGTCTGACGTTTAATGTGACCCATTTTCCAGTGTTTTGGACACTTTTATGACTTGTATGAAAAGGGGGGGAGGGTTGTTTAGAAAGAAAGGGGCATGTAACGCTGTGCGCCAAAGTATACACCAAATTGCCCCATATAGGGTTATTTTCCGACTGTTTTAGCTTTCTTTAACCCTTTAAGGACCTTGCCCTTTTTTTGTCATGTCCATTTTTCACTCCCCACAATCAAAAATCTATAACTTTTTTATTTTTACACGTACAGAGCTGTGTGATGATCTGTTTTCTGTGTAACAAATTGCACTTCGTAGTGACGGTATTTATTATTCCATGGCGCGTACCGGGAAGCGGGGAAAAAATTCCAAATGCGGTGAAAATGGTGAAAAAACGCTTTTGCACGGTTTTGTTGTGGGATTGGATTCTACGGCTTATGCTGTGCGCTCTAAATGACATGTCTACTTTATTCTTTGGGTCGGTGAGATCACGTGGATAACATATTTGTATAGGTTTTATAATGTTTTCATACATTTACAAAAATGTAAAACTCATGTAGAATTTTTTTTTTTTTATTTTGCCATCTTCTGGCGCTAATACATTTTTTATACTTCATTGTACAGGGCTGTGGGTGGTGTCATTTTTTGTGACTTCTGATGAAGTTTTCAATGCTACCATATTTAAGACTGTATGACCTTTTGATCACTTTTTATAGATTTTTTTATATTTTTCAAAATGGCAAAAAAATGCAATTTTCCATTACGGGGTTAAACGCAGTGAAAAAGCATTATTATATTTTGATAGATCGGCATTTTTGGATGCGGCGATACCTAATGTGTTTATGATTTTCATTTTTATTGATTTATATTTATATCAGTTCTAGGGAAAGGGGGGTAATTAGAATTTTTAGGTTTTTTTATTATATATATATATTTTTAACTTTTTTTAATTCTTACTTTTACTATTTTTCAGACTCCCTAGGGTACTTTAACCCTAGGTTGTTCGATTGATCCTACTATATGCTGCCATACTACTAAAACTCTGCTGCACTATGCAGCAAAGACTTACCGGCTATGGAGAAGGCTCAGCATCCGCGGCCGACCCGTGATGTGCTATTACGTCACGGGTCATGAAAGGGTTAAAGCCACAACTATGTTGTTGTACAATTTACAAAAGTGTCTTAAACAGGAGGGGGGGGATCAGAAGTGTCTGGGAGTGGAACTGTTCTAGTTGCCCATGGAAACCAATCGGAGCTCAGCTTTCATTTTATAAACAGTTGTGGTAAAATGAAAGCTGAGCTCTGATTGGTTGCCATTGGCAATTAGAACAGTTCTGCTCTCAGACACTTCTGATAAATCTCCCCCACTGTTACATGAAATCCTGACTTTTAACCCTATAAGAAACCTATATAATAATGATCAGTGTGTAACCCCTTGTACTATTCTACCCAGCTGGCTGTGTGCGCAGCAGTAAATCCAGTGCCCTGGCACCCGGCCCGTATTACACTGAGTGTTTTCAAAACATCCCCAATGCCAAGTAATAAACCTCTTGCCCTGTACCAGCAGGCGCCAGATGTGGTCCAGCTGCCAATCCAGAATACTTTGCTTTAATACAGTCTGTCTGAATTTTTAATAGGAGAAGTGGAATACATAACTTCTGTGTGCGCCCACCCTCCCGTCATATAGAAGGGGGTTATACCACCAGAGGTGTATGAAAGACTTGTGTATGAGAGACGTCTGCCCTACAAATCCTCGGTGCGCTGGACCTCATATTAAATCAAACTTTCATCCGATCCCTATAGACATTTTACCTGCTTATTTATGTACAACTGAGGACTCTATAGATTTATATATTATACTTACCAGAAGTGTTTGGGATATTTACTCTTTTCTCAATATTTGTTTTTATTTATATTTATGTCTATTTTTTATGTACATTTTTTTTAGTCTGTAATTATACTTGAAAAAGAAAAATTTGAGTCCCAAAATGCGTCGTCTATAGAGATCCCACATAAAGCCATGTTTTACTACACTCCATGAGGTGTGCGCCTTGCCCATCAATTTTCCACATTAAATATTTCATCAAACTTTTTGCATAAATCAATAGCATTATGGGGGAGATTTATAATGAGTGCCGGTGTATGATAATGCTACACGGATACATGAAAAGGCTTAATTAAGGCTGCACAGTGGCTTATTGGTTAGCATTACAGCCTTGCAGCGCTGGGGACCTGGGTTAAGTCCGTGGGTCAACATCTGCAAAGAGTTCGTATGTTCTCTCCGTGTTTGTGTGGGTTTCCTCCAGGTCCTTCAGTTTCCTTCCACACTCCAAAAACATACTGTTAGGTGGATTAGATTGTGAGCCCCATGGGGACAGGGACTGATTTGGCAAGTTCTGTGCAGCGCTGCGTAATCTGTGTGCGCTATATAAATAAAGGAATTATTATTATTATTATTATTAGACCTCATGAAGTATCCTCTGGCCATTCTGGCTGGCGGCAAAACTACATCAGGTCCAACCTGGCATAATTTTCAGTATAAATAGTCTAACATTTACCGGGGTGCCCCACCACACCCCCTCCATGCCCACATGACGTGAAGGTGGCATAGTTGCATTGTTGCTTCTACGCTACCTTGGCATAAAAAGCACTGATATTATGTCCCCTAATGTGTATAAGGGAGGAGTGACACGGAACCCCAAACAAGAACTTTTTTTTTCTGTTGATGCTTAAGTTACTGGGCCTAGACCCACTTTGTTTGGCATGGACCTGTATATTGGGATTTGTGTCTGCTCATCACTACTGACACTATTTCTGACCAATATATGACTTGTATTCTGAATTTAGTAGCGTTTTCCCCTCTGCAGGCTCTATCTGTAATTTTATATTTCTCTAATAGGTGGTAGGTAGAGACTGGCTGCCGTGATGTCTCCCATACACTGCACACAGGAAGTAGAGAAGAATCTGCTCTATCCCCTATCCACGGCAGCCTAATTTGATGGTTGTTGGTGGTCTCAGTGATGGGACCCCATGTATCATGAGTACAGGGGTCCTTTGCAGCCCTGTTGCATCTGAGATGCCCGTAGCAGCCTGTGGCACATGCTCCAGCTGCTCGGTTCTTCTTTGCGGAGCTTACGGAGACGGCACTGACGAGTGTGGCGCTTGGCTATCTCCGTGGGGGGCTGTAAAAACAAGAAAGAAGTTGTACTCCCCCTCCCCTCTCTATAGACTTTATGTATCTTTTCATCCCTCTGTGTCCTGCAAAGATTTTTATGCTAGGAAGATGGATTGAGGAGAGATTTTAGATTGAAAATGGAAATAAGAGGGAGGAAAGGAGCCTGATAAGTGGAGTAACTTAGTGGAGTGACTGTGGTAATCTTCTTATATTTGTTTTCCATGGCCTCCTTCCTTTTAAAATCAACTTTTATAATGATACTAATGAGCCTGGAGAGTGTTACCAGAGACCCTCTGTAATGCAACTTCACTGGATATTAGACTGTCTCCCCCCCCCTGCACTTCCCATTGCCTTCTGTATTATCACACAGTGGGAGGAGGGAAGTGCTGCCACACAGTGTAACAGCATATGAATCTGCAGCATGGGGGAGGGGCTCTGGTAATGCCACCAGAGCCCTTCTGGCTCATTGTCATAATTTTAATATTTGCTTTTAGAAGGGCATGCATAATAAATATAAGAAGATGACCGCAGTCACGGTGCCTGGATCTATGCTAATTAAGTAAGGTAATTATACTGTAAAATTAAGTAAGGTAATTAAGTGACCCTGGTTTATCATGATCATCTCTATCATGATGGATTTTGATGGTAGATTTCCTTTAACTCATAATATACTGTCAAATTTCCTTCTCATTTGCTTACATTCTCACTGCAGGGGCGTGTCTTATGTAAATGAGCAGGGCATTAGATACCCAAGTTTTCTAAAAAAACAAATAAATAAATTTTGGTCACTATAGTTTTTTCTATTCTGTATTTATATATATACTGTTGCATGTGTTATGTGCAGTGACACATGGGGTCATGATGAATTTTTAGGATTATAGATACTTTTTGCTTATTCCAAATCCCTGGCACTTTACGACTAATCATTCGCTCAGTGTTTGCTTCGGGAATTACGCTGGGATTTCGGAAGGGGAGATGGGACGCTGCTCCCCAGTTATGTAAGGACTTATTATTTAAGAGACTTTACTCTCCGTAATGAAAGCACACTGCGATGGAATAAGGTGGAAGTGGATTAAAGGCCTACAGTGACGTTGTTCGTCGCCTACATAGACTGTGGCTCTGTTTTGGGATACGGTTATTCAGCGGATCCATAGATCTGCTCCGCGGTGCTTATAGCTGATTGTTGTTATTGAATAATGTAACGTAGCGATATTTTTATTCCGACAAAACATTAATCTCTCAGGTTTAGGTTTACTCTGCTCAGTTAACCCTCGGGAGACCCTGTATATGGAGCTGTACAAGGACTTATCCGAGCAGAAAGGATTATGAATTTACTCTTCAACTTTTATTGTGAGAGCAAATATTCATCATACAAATACAAATGTACACAGACAGATAATAAATCCCTGTTATGCTTCCAGGCTTGTTGAAAGGGTCGTACAATGACTTGACTTCAGTGCTAAACTCTCCGCCTCCTTGACTTTATCCAAAAGATTCACATCTCACTTCAAAACTGATTTTCTGGATGATGCCACCAGTTTGGGACATGAAAGAAATGCAATCTGGAAGGTGTTAATCTGCTTCACAATTTCACCCATATCAATATTTTATGGCGTTGCTTCAGGCTACTTCTTCTCGTGTGACCCCTTTCTACGGTGCTGCATCAGAAGAAGATTGCAGGACAATGGGTCCTGTGATGCCTAGCTCCAGACCCAGGTGTTTAACCCCTGAGATGTCGCGGTCAAACTTGAAAAGCACTGTCTAGGAAGCTGAAAAGTGAATGAGCCCCCTATTCCTCACTATTGGCACTCCACAATCACAGCTGAGCGATGACATCACAAGCCAGCCTGTGTGATGCCTTTGCCACTACCATATAAAACGTTATTTCACATTAGCCGGCTCCTGCCATCACCATGCATGTCTGTGTCTCAGTCTCTTCATGTATTCTTCCTTTCCTTCCCCACTTCCTGTCATATGCATTGAGCAGGCAGAGGAGGGAGGGGTCCTGGCAGGGCAAGGAGCCAGGTAATGTGAAATTAACTATTATAAAGTAGTGCCAGTATTCCGAATGCAGACTAAGGCATTTTTAAAATCATCATAGCACAAGCTATTCCTGCTCGTGTTAGCTATCCTGTTACCACGAGCAGGAATAGGAGGACCCGCTCTGAGTTTTGCGGTACTGGCAGTCCAAACCACTCTAGAAATAAATGGAACTAGCCACTAAATAGAAAACAGTGGTCGTGTGGATGAACTGAGGGTTGTGTGACATGATGTGAGGCCTCCTGCATATGTGTGCTCAGAACTGGGGATAGCATGCGGCCGTGTGCAGTAGGGAGGGAGGTGAGAGCTCCTCACCCCTCCCAGTAAGAAGCTGCATGACTATGTCATGGTTGGGTGGGCAATATGGTCATTTAAATGGGTGTTCGTATTGCCCATAGAAGTGAATGTGGCTGTGGGCTACCTGTATTAAAACGGTAAAAATAAAAACCTTTGAAATTTGTTGGTACCATACAAATGAGAATTATAATTTTTATATAACGTCAATCGAATCATTTTTTCCGACCTCCACATGATGTCAATTTCTATGTAATGCGTCACTCATGATGGCTGATGACAACACGTGCCATTGTCTGGGATAACAAGGGCTTTGTGGGGCCGGTGCGATGGCTGCCCCGCGGGGCCGACGCTGGAGTCTCTATGAATTTGACATCAGTGCATTTTCAGCTGTTCTGCATGATGGTGACAATATATAAACACGCAGATCAGGTTCGCTCCCTAGCAACGTGTAGCCGGTGACATCAGAGCCGAGCCATCCCAACCACATCTCTGGAGTTACAGCTTTTCCTCTGTGGAAAAATCACTGACATATCTCATGTAATCATACAGGATGCAGCGGGCAGCGGGCGAAGAGAGAAAAAAATCAAAAAAACGCCACAAAAAAAACAGACGATCCATAGATGTTTATTATCTGCTGTGATTATTCCATAATCGTAATCTAAAGCTGTACATATGACGTCCGCCATTTATCTACATGATTATACAGGGGGAGTCGGGGGGGGGGGGGGCTCTGAACTCTGACCTTATTATCACATGATGGGAAAAAACCAACAACAAATCTGACCCCGCCACGGATCTTCATGTACAGATGGAGCAGGATTTGTGCTCCTTCAAGGACTTTATAGCACAAAATACTATACAAAATAATTTGATATAAATTCGGCCCCGTTATAAGAAAGTAGGTTTTTTTGTCTCTTCTCTGAACAGATGTGGGACAACCCTGATTGTTACTGACTCATTGAACGCAGCAACCAGCCCGTAACATGTATGTTCATCTGTACATATATGGATAGTTGCCTCTCAAATTTAGGACATGAATTTGGGTGGAGCGTTACTGGGAACTAGAGAATGGTGCAGATGTTCTTAATTAAATAGGTGCAAGACATATGTCACACTAGATCTGTGTGTGGTAGTAAGAGTATGCAATGACCTGAGTGATGTAACAGTAAATGGATAAAACACAGTGATGTCACAGGACAGAAATAATATACAAGGTGATATCACAGCACAGGGATAATAAACACAGTGATGTCACAGTACAGGGATAATTCACAGTGATGTCACAGTACAGAAATAATACACACAGTGATGTTACAGTACAGAGATAATGCACACAGTGATGTCACAGTACAGAGATAATGCACACAGTGATGTCACAGCACAGGGATAATACACACAGTGATGTCACAGTATACTGATAATACACACAGTGATGTCACAGTACAGGGATAATAAACACAGTGATGTCACAGTATATGGATAATACACACAGTGATGTTACAGTACAGGGATAATACACACAGTGATATCACAGTACAGGGATAATACATACAGTGATGTCACAGTATACTGATAATACACACAGTGATGTCACAGTACAGGGATAATACACACAGTGATGTCACAGTACAGGGATAATACACGCAGTGATGTCACAGTACAGGGATAATTAACACAGTGATGTCACAGTACAGGGATAATACACACAGTGATGTCACAGTACAGGGATAATACACACAGTGATGTCACGGTACAGGGATAATAAACACAGTGATGTCACAGTACAGGGATAATTCACAGTGATGTCACAGTATATGGATAATACACACAGTGATGTCACAGTACAGGGATAATACACACAGTGATGTCACAGTACAGGGATAATACACAAGTGATGTCACAGTACAGGGATAAAACACACAGTGATGTCACAGTACAGGGATAATACACACAGTGATGTCACAGTACAGGGATAATATAATCATACTGCGCATTTTCCCTGCACTGTGGTACAAATAAAAGTGAGTCAATCAGTGTTATTAACCCCCTATGGTGTGAATTCACCTCTTTTGACATCAATCCTCTGGCCAATGAAATCACGACTGCACATACTCAATATTTCGGTGGCTAGGAGAGTGATATAAAGGCAGGGGAAGGTGACAGTAGGGGTTCCTTAGGGACATTGACAGATGCTGACCATCAAAAGTTTAATGGCAGATGTTGTGGAAATAAGGGTCCGGAGCGAGAGGAACCCTCTGAGTGCTAAAATAAGAAGGTCCTATGGTCCCAATCTCAGGGTGCGCATGGTAGGAGTGGGATTATTTTAATTTCAAATAGACGCAATTTTGGAAGTGACTGCGTCTTATTCCCCAGCAGTATGCGGTCTGCCTGAGCGCTATCCACCATGAGTCTGTTTTTGATCATCAATCGTAAGATCACATAAAAATAATGAATATGACACATCCGTTTCTTTCCCATTCCCTCGGTGGATAGGACACAGCGTGTGTAATTGCCTACTGTAATTCACCACAATTCCAAGCAGATGAACCTTGAGGCATAATGAATGACGTGTGACTATTGTAAGAAAACATATGGCCTCCTTTGTCACACAATAGTCATCCTTAAAGAAAGATTTCTGCACGAATTCTCGAGGTGTTTACCCCGACAGGGAGAGACCTCATCCAGAGCCGTATATTACCGGTTAGGCAACTTGTGGCTCTCCAGGTTTATTAAAAGAGCTGTCCACAAAAACATTGCGGCTTTCTTCCAAAAAACAGCAGCACACCTATGCATGAGTCGTGTGTGGAATTGTAGGTCAGTTCTTTGAAGTGTAAGTGGGGAGCTGTAATACCACACACAGCCTGTAGACAGATGTGGCGCTGTTTTGGGAAAAAGTACATCATCTTTTCACTGCTTCTCCTGAATGAAGTCAGTCTTGGATTGTAGTATATTGATCCCATTATAGGAAGGGCCCTTCTTCCTTCTCTGCCGAACCTGTACATGTCATCAAAGAATTGCAACATTAAACAGTAATAAAACAAATAATTTGTCTTCTCTGGGGGGTCAGTGACATAATTAAACAGTATATAAAGAGAATATGTCAGCAGCTTTGATCATACAAAACTAGAGACATTGTTAGGTATTGCCCCTAGAGATCTGTGTAACCATTGTGTGTGTGTTGTAAGTAGCACTAGGACTATTAAACTACATTTATATTCCAGAATTGTAGCTGGACTTGGAGCACTGTGGTGTCTGAGATCTCTTCACTGAACACTACACGGCCTCTTAGTAACTGCTATAATAATCAAACAATAGCTGCTACAACAGAAGGGAAGGCAGTGCAACAGTTCAGTGAAGAGATCTCACACACCAGTGCACCATAGTGCTCCAAATCCAGCTACAATCCTGGAATATAAATGCATTTTTAAGTTGTTTAAGGAAGCTGGCATGATTTGCATCTACAAGGCATGCCAGCTCCCTAGTAATAGTGCCACACCAGCAAAAATTAGATCACTATATAAATTGAGAATCAATATATTTACCCTTAATGTAGTTAAAGGACATTTACCACCAGGATGAAGGATTGTAAACCAATCATACTGACATACTGGTGTGTGTCCCCTATGCCACCATTTGCTCTTCTTTTAGTTTCTTATGCCTTTGATTTTAAGAAAAAGAGCTTTAAAAAATATGCAAATGAATCTGAGATTTCAATGGAGCCTGGAGCCCCTCAGGCTCATTCTCATAATTTATAAAACCTTTTATTTGTAAAAAACAGGGTATAAGAAGCTAAAAGAAGATCAGATACTGCCAGAGGGGACACACACCAGTATGTCAGTGTGCTTGCTTTACAATCCTTCATCCTGGTGTTAGATGTCTTTTAAAGAGGTTTTCTTAAATTGTTTTTCAGTATCCTTAGGATGTCAGATCATTGGGGACACCCCACAAACTCTTTGGTCATGTGATTGAGTGCTGTAATCTCATAAAGAAACATTATAGTCACAGCGCATTCATTGAATGATACATTGTGCAGGGCCTGGAGGGAGGAGCAGGACTCTAGGTTCTAGCAAGGTTCTAGGAAGACAATGAAAATGAGTCCTGCTCCTCCCTTTGGGCCCAGCAGCATGTATTATTCTAGGAAATAGGTTTGACTGGAGTGTTCCTTTATTGTTATACCAAGCACAGTGCCATCCATAGTATAGTGGTTGTGCTTGGTACTGCATCTCAGTTCATGTCCCCTTATTTCTGACTGCTGCAAAACCAGAAAGTTAACTTTTTCCCCCTATTTAAAAATGTAGAATCATAGGACGCGTTGGCTCATTGTGCCAGTAGGTTCCCATAGGAATCCCCATTGTGTGCATCGCCGATTATTATTACAAAACCTCTGAAGACTTATGTGTACAGTCACCGAAACAATGCCCACGTCAGTCCGACGTACCATCGACGCTGTAGGATCAAGTATTTGGGGCAAGGGCTGGTCGCCGCTTAAGCAAAGCCAATAAGAACTGTTACAGCTGTCGCTAATAAGTTAGAAAACCAGGATACTTAAGGAATGAGAATGCGAATTACCCAGCAATAATCCGTGTTACATAACCAGGCATTCTTCATAGACTGACCTTAAATTGGATCCCAGCAACTAATACGCCAGGTTATTAACAGGTTATGATCACATCCTTCAATCTAGTTAGGAACATCAGATGTCAGAAGGCTCGGAGTAAGACTATTACAATAAATGGTTGTAAGCTGTGTGTATTGTGCTCTTGCCTCCTATGGGTTACCTGCCTAGGGTTGTGTCATTAGCAGGGGCAGCTGCACCCAAAAATCTAAAAGTTTTCAGAAGTATTTGCATTATCCCCTATTGTCCACAAATTTCTTGGAAAGGTTTCCCAGTTTCTTTCCCAGTCTTTGGGCCACGGCTTTATAACGTTTGGATTCAGGGATGTAATGTGAGGGGTCAGTGGCGTAACTAGGAAAGGCAGGGCCCCATAGCGTACTTCTGAAGGGGGTCCCACTTACCCCTTAAAAAATGTACATACACACCACATATACATACTTACATCATATACACACATACATACAGTACCATATACACCCATGCATCATATACACAGACATACAGCATATACACATCCCAAATATGGCATTTGCCAGGGCCCCTTGAGAATGTGGGCCCCATAGCAGCTGCTATGGCTGCTACCCCTGTTATTACGCCCCTGTGAGGGGTGCTGCTAGAATCAGGTGGCATCAAATTGTCATGTGTCTCCAATATAAAGTGGTAAGTAATTACACATCATACACATTTAGCTAATTTATAAATGTCTTTATAAAATGTAATTAATAGTAATGAGCAGACGTGGAAACATTTAGAAAATTCTGTTCGTGACTGAAGTAGGAAACCTGAAACTGGACCCAAACCACCTCCAGTAACACCCGTGATCGTTTCTGGCACTGATCACGTGTGTTCACTGCCATCACCAACAGTATTGGAATCAATGTGGCCACGTAAGGGTTACATCTTAGGGGCGTGGCAACCTGTGCACGTCTTATTGTGATTAAAATGCTGATTTTTTTTAATAAAAAGGTTCTGTCACATTTCATTTTTGAGGGATGTGGCAAGGTTAAGTGTTTGGGTTTGTTAAAAAGGAATTTCATATTGGACCTTTAATTGAGACCCAAACCCAATCTATAAAAAGCTTCAGCCAATCGAATATTGAATTATTCACTCATCTTCATGTAGGATCCTTAAAGTTTTCTTTAAGTAAGTCTACCACCAGGATCTGTGAATGTAAGCACACTGACATGCTGGTGTGTGCCCCTTATGGCACGATCCGCTCTTCTTTTAGCTTCTTATGCCCTGGTTTTTAGCTTTAAAAATTATGCAAATGAGTCTGAAGGGCTCTGGGCTGCATAGGTCTGGAGCCTTTCATGTTCATTTGCATCATTTCTTAAGCCTTTTTTTTGTAAAACCATCTGCAGTGTGAACTGGGGACTATTGCCTCTCATTGCCCCTGATATTTTGACCTTGTAATTGCCCCCTGATTAAACTTCTAATTCCGGTTATTGTCATTTTAGTTCCAGTAATCAATTCCTAATGCACTGATGACAGCATAGCCCCCACCTCTAGGACACAGCAATTACTACCTGCTCTTTCATGTCTATGTGTGACTGTTCCCATCTAAGCAGTGGTGAGATCACACATTGGACTGAAAGATGAATTACAATGAATTTCCTTCTTCTACTTTTTAATGGCATTTCATCTGTGAATACATAATAAAAATTAAGAGCTCCAATCAATACATGTTTTCCCTGGTGATCTTGTATGATTATCACGAAATGAAACATAATCAGTTCCACGGCTCCGTGAGTCACCCGACATCAGTCCCGTCATCCCAGATTCTTCCCTGGTTAACTCATTCCCACTATGATGTGTCGACTGCTCCTTGTTATAGTATATCCGATTATTACTTACCTAAACATAATTGGTCCAGATCTTTTCACGGTGTTATAATATTCTGAATTCACGAGCGCTACATCCTTGAGGTTGGGCATATCATATTCTCAGGAGAGAGGACCACCACTGAAAGTGATGCTCTCACAATGGCATCTTTAGAGTCTTCTTAGGGCGGAAATACCAGGATGGCACTTGGGTTTCTGCAATACATGTGCTGCAGGTCTACTAGGGGGGTCACCTAAAGACTAGAGATGAGCGAACATACTCGTCCGAGCTTGATGCTCGATCGAGCATTAGCGTACTCGTAACTGCTCGTTGCTCGGACGAGTATTTCGCCCGCTCGAGAAAATGGCAGCTCCCGCCGTTTTGCTTTTTGGCGGCCAGAAACAGAGCCAATCACAAGCCAGGAGACTCTGCACTCCACCCAGCATGACGTGGTACCCTTACACGTAGATAGCAGTGGTTGGCTGGCCAGATCAGGTGACCCTGGGATAGACTAGCCGCTGCCCGCGCTGCTCGGATCATTCTCTGTCTGGATGCCGCTAGGGAGAGAGCTGCTGCTGCTCAGGGAAAGCGTTAGGGTGTTCTATTAGCTTACTGTTAGGCAGGAGTGATTCTAAAAGAACCCAACAGCCCTTCTTAGGGCTACAATAACGTTATAATTTTTTTTTTTTTTTATTTGCAGCTAGTACCATATTGTGAGGAATTAGCAGGGGGACTTGCTACCGTTGTGTTTAGCTCTTAGTGACACACATATCCACCTCAAACACCAAAGTGGGAAAATTTATTAGGGGTTTGAGTAGAATTAGGCACAGTCTGCCAGTTTCTTTTTATTTTACGTTTATTTTTTTCATAAATCAGCGTCATCTCATCTGGCATAGTAGTGTGCTTTCATACTTGGCTAGAAAATAGCCATAGGAGAATACAAACGTCTTAATTACGCCTACAGTAGCGTTATATATATTTGATTTCTGGTTGATCTGCTGGTGGCTGTACTTGCTGCAGTGCATCTACTATCAAATTGGGAGCAATTTGGAGTCAGACTTGCGACCACTGTGTTTTAGTGACGCACATATCCATCGCAAAGACCGAAGTGGGAAAATTTATTAGGGCCCGGGGTTGTATTTCAACTAGGCACAGTCTGCCATTTCCTTTTTTATTTTACGTTTATTTTTTTCATAACTCAGCGTCATCTCATCTGGCATAGTAGTGTGCTGTAATACTTGGCTAGAAAATAGCCATAGCAATAGGATAGCATCGTTTGGTTTTAAAAACTAAAAAACACAAAAAAAAAAAAAAAAAAAAAAGTTAAAAAAAAAATACAAGTTATAACTCTCATTTTCAAAATGTTTAACCCGAGGGCTAGGGGTAGAGGACGAGGGCGGGGACGTGGGCGTCCAACTACTGCAGGGGTCAGAGGCCGTGGTCCTGGGCGGGGTGAGACACCACCTGCTTATGAGGGAGCAGGGGAACGCCGCAGAGCTACACTCCCTAGGTTCATGTCTGAAGTTACTGGGACTCGTGGTAGAGCACTGTTGAGGCCAGAACAGTGCGAACAGGTGATGTCGTGGATTGCCGACAATGCTTCGAGCAATTTGTCCACCAGTCAGTCTTCCACGCAGTCCACCCATGTCACCGAAATCGGCACTCCTCCAGCTCCTGCACCTCAGCCTCCTCCCCCCCAGTCTGCCCCCTCCCAGCAAAATTTGCCATTTGAACCGGCATACTCTGAGGAACTGTTTTCTGGACCCTTCCCACAGTCACAAACCACTTGTCCGGTTGCTGATGAGCAATTTTCCGATGCCCAGGTTTTCCACCAGTCGCAGTCTGTGGGTGATGATGACCTTGTTGACGTAGTGGAAGAAGTGTGTAAAGAGGTGTCCGACGATGAGGAGACACGGTTGTCAGACAGTGGGGAAGTTGTTGTCAGGGCAGGAAGTCCGAGGGGGGAGCAGACTGAGGGATCGGAGGATGATGAGGTGACAGACCCAAGCTGGGTTGAGAGGCCGGGTGAACACAGTGCTTCTGATACGGAGGAGAGTCCTCGACCAGAACAGGTTGGAAGAGGCAGTGGTGGGGCCAGACGGAGAGGCAGGGCCAGAGCTGGTGCATCAGCGCCAAATGTGTCAACTAGTGAAGCTCCCGTGGCGAGGGCTCCTGCGGCGAGGGCTAGATTTTCAGAAGTCTGGAGGTTCTTTAAGGAAACACCGGATGACCGACGGACTGTGGTGTGCCACATTTGCCAAACCAGGATCAGCAGGGGTTCCACCACTACTAGCTTAACTACCACCAGTATGCGCAGGCATATGAATGCTAAACACCCCACTCAGTGGCACCAAGCCCGTTCACCTCCGGCCGTGCACACCACTGCTCCTTCCCCTGTGTCAGCTGATAGTCAGCCCCCTGCCCAGGACCCTGCCACAAAAACCCCATCGTCACCTCCACGATCCTCCACAGCATCCACCAGCGTTCAGCTCTCCATACCCCAGACGCTGGAGCGGAAACGCAAATATAGTGCAACCCACCCGCACGCCCAAGCCCTTAATGTGCACATCTCCAGATTGCTAAGCCTGGAGATGCTGCCCTATAGGCTAGTAGAGACCGAGGCCTTTCGCAGGCTCATGGCGGCGGCCGCCCCTCGGTATTCGGTCCCCAGCCGCCACTACTTTTCCCGATGTGCCGTCCCAGCCCTGCACCAGCACGTGTCAGACAACATAATCCGTGCCCTGACCAACGCCGTTTCTGACAAGGTCCACCTGACCACGGACACGTGGACGAGTGCTGCCGGGCAGGGCCACTATATATCGCTGACGGCACATTGGGTTAACTTGGTGGAGGCTGGGACCGAGTGTGACCCTGCGGCTGGTCATATACTGCCGACGCCGAGGATTGCGGGGCCTACCTCGGTCCAGGTGTTTGAGGCCTACTATGCCTCCTCCTCCTCCCACCCCTCCTCCACCTCCTCCTCCGAACGACCGTCCGTGGGCATGGCGCCATCAGTCGGTAGCTCTAGGCACAGCAGCAGTGCCGTCGCTAAGCGACAGCAGGCGGTGCTCAAACTGCTGAGCCTAGGCGATAAAAGGCACACCGCCCAAGAACTATTACAGGGCATCACGGCGCAGAGTGATCTGTGGCTGGCACCGCTGAACCTGAAGCCAGGCATGGTTGTGTGTGACAACGGCCGTAACCTGGTGGCGGCTCTGCAACTCGGCAGACTGACACATGTGCCATGCCTGGCCCATGTGTTAAATCTGATAGTTCAGCGTTTCCTCAAGACATACCCCAATCTGTCTGATTTGCTCACGAAGGTGCGCCGCATCTGTGCGCATTTCAGGAAGTCCAGCACAGATGCTGCCACTCTCAGGGCAGCGCAGCGCCGCCTCCAACTGCCCGCTCACCGACTGTTGTGCGACGTGCCCACGAGGTGGAATTCAACACTGACCATGTTATCCAGAGTTTACCAGCAGCGCCGAGCGATTGTAGACTGCCAGATGTCAACTTCCACCAGAACTGGTAGTCAGGTCAGTCAGCTTCCTCAAGTCTACAATGAGGAGTGGACGTGGATGTCTGATATCTGTCAGGTGCTGAGTAACTTTGAGGAGTCAACACAGATGGTCAGTGGCGATGCCGCCATCATCAGCCTCACCATCCCGCTGCTTGGCCTGTTGAAAAACTCTCTGGTCAGCATGAAGTCGGAAGCTTTGCGCTCCTCACAAGAGACAGGGGAAGAAGATTCCCTTGTTGATAGCCAAAGCACCCTTAGGTCTGTTTCTCAGCGCATATCGGAGGAGGTGGAGGTGGAGGAGGATGAGGAGGAAGAGGAGGAGAATGTTGGCGAGACACAAGAGGGGACCATTGTTGAGTCCTACACTGTTGAGCGTGTATGGGCAGAAGAAGAGGAGTTGGAGGAGTTGGAGGAGGAGGAAATGGACAGTCAGGCCAGTGAGGGGAGTGAATTCTTACGCGTTGGTACTCTGGCGCATATGGCAGATTTCATGCTAGGCTGCCTATCCCGTGACCCTCGCGTTCAAAGAATTTATTCCAGCACTGATTACTGGGTGTTCACTCTCCTGGACCCACGGTACAAGCAAAATCTTTCCACTCTCATCCCTGGAGAGGAAAGGAGTGTGAGAATGCATGAATACCAGCAGGCCCTGGTGCACAAGCTGAAACAGTATTTCCCTTCTGACAGCGCTAGCGGCAGAGTGCGTAGTTCTGCGGGACAAGTAGCGAGGGAGAGTAGGCGAGCAGGCAGCTTGTCCAGCACTGGCAAGGGTACGCTTTACAAGGCTTTTGCCAGCTTTATGTCACCCCAGCAAGACACTGTCACCTGTCCCCAGTCTCGGCAGAGTAGGGCTGATCTTTACAGAAAGATGGTGAGGGAGTACGTAGCTGACCATACCATCGTCCTAAATGATCACACAGCTCCCTACAACTACTGGGTTTCAAAGCTGGACATGTGGCACGAACTGGCGCTCTACGCCTTGGAGGTTCTTGCCTGCCCTGCCGCTAGCGTCTTGTCAGAGCGGGTTTTCAGTGCAGCTGGTGGCATCATCACCGATAAGCGTACACGCCTGTCGACTGACAGCGCTGACAGGCTGACGCTTATCAAGATGAATAAAGCCTGGATTTCTCATAATTTCAAATCTCCAGCAGGTGAAGGAAGCTCAACCTGAATAATTTATCCACTCCTCCTCCTCCTCATTTTCCTCCTTCTCCTCCTCTTTCTACAGTAAAGCAGAGGAAACTGGCTGTTTTTTGACAGGGCCCACTGGCTCTAGGTATAGTACTTTATGCATTTAATTTTTCTGGAGGGCCACCGACACGGTCCTCTGTTTTAAACAATTTTTGGGAGTGCCACATACAGGCACTCAATCTATTCAATTTTTCTGGAGGGCCACCTTTCCGGTCCTCTGTTTTAAACAATTTTTTGGGACTGCCACATACAGGCACTCAATCTATTCCATTTTTCTGGAGGGCCACCTACCTGCTCCTCTGGTTTGAAAACTTTTTTGGACTGCCACATACAGGCACTCAATCTATTCCATTTTTCTGGAGGGCCACCTACCTGCTCCTCTGGTTTGAAAAATTTTGTTGGACTGCCACATACAGGCACTCAATCTATTCCATTTTTCTGGAGGGCCACCTACCTGCTCCTCTGGTTTGAAAAAATTTTTGGACTGCCACATACAGGCACTATCCAAATTGAATTGTCTCCATAGCAGCCTCCACACGTTGTCTCCATTGCTACCTCCAAAAGTCGTCCATATAGCTGCCTCCATACATCGTCCCTTTATCAAACGAGGTTTGTCAGGCCGAAATTTGGGTTGTTTTCATGGATTCCACATCAAAGTTGTTAACTTTGTCGCCACCCTGCTGTGTTATCCACAAAATACACTGGCAAACTTTTACCATTTACGGATATTATTTCAGCGCTTCTTGCGCATCTGTTTACATTCCCCTCACCCGCCATATCCTAAACTTATAAGAACGCTACTACACTTGATCTTATACAAAAGGTTCTTAGAAGTGCTGTTTGGGGAGTAGCCTAGAGACAGGGGCTTGGATTGGCGAAAGCTCGCCTAGCAGCGGAGCGCCAGCTCCATGCGCATCATGCGCTTCTTGCGCATCTGTTTACATTCCCCTCACCCGCCATATCCCAAACTTATAAGAACGCTACTACACTTAACTTGGTGCAGGCTGGGACCGAGTCTGACCCTGGGGCTGGTCATATACTGCCGACGCAGAGGATTGCGGGGCCTACCTCGGTCCAGGTCTCAAAGGCCTACTATACCTCCAAATCCTCCCACCCCTCCTCCACCTCCTCCTCCTCCGAATTACCATCCGTGGGCATGGCGCCATCAGTCGGTAGCTCTAGGCACAGCAGCAGTGCCGTTGCTAAGCGACAGCAGGCGGTGCTCAAACTGCTGAGCCTAGGTGATAAAAGGCACACCGCCCAAGAGCTATTGCAGGGCATTCCACATCAAACTTGTTAACTTTGTCGCCACCCTGCTGTGTAAGCCACAAAATATACTGGAAAACTTTTTTCATTTACGGATATTATTTCAGCGCTTCTTGCTCAGATGTTTACATTCCCCTCACCCGCCATATCCCAAACTTATAAGAACGCTACTACACTTGATCTTATCCGAAAGGTTCTTAGAAGTGCTGTTTGGGGAGTAGCCTAGAGACAGGGGCTTGGATTGGCGAAAGCTCGCCTGGCAGCGGAGCGCCAGCTCCATGCCAAGATCCAACTAACATAGTTTTAACTGCAGCATTTTTAATCTACTACTAGTTCACTGCCTCCATACATCGTCCCCTTATCAAACGAGCTGTGTCAGGCAGAATTTTGGATTGTTTTCATGGCTTCCATGTTAACTTTGTCGCCACCCTGCTGTGTAATCCACAAAATATACTGGCAAACTTTTATCATGTACCAATATTATTTGAGCGCTTCTTGCTCACCTCCTTTGGTTCCTCTCTGCCACCCATTGGTTTGAAGCCTGAGTCCATTTAGGGTATGTCGCCATGCCACTCTCTAGCCTTCCGCTGCTGCCGCTGCCTCTGCATGCCGTCCCCTATAGTGTCAGGGTCAATTATTGGATGTTTTACATGCTATCTAGCTTCATTCTGTCACTCTGTCATGGCCATGCTGTTGCCCATAATTTTGGCATAATGGTGCATTTAAGCAGCCTCAGAGGCATCCATGCATGCTGCCCCTGCTGTTTCCTGTCCATTTCCGTGGTGTTTCCATCCTTTTCTGAGGTTCCCAGGTGTTTGGCCAAGCTTCCCTGTGCAGAGCCTTGGTCCCCTTGAAAAATGCTCGAGTCTCCCATTGACTTCAATGGGGCTCGTTACTCGAAACGAGCACTCGAGCATCGGGAAAAGTTCGTCTCGAATAACGAGTACCCGAGCATTTTAGTGCTCGCTCATCTCTACTAAAGACCATTATTCCCATTAATTGTATGGTTGGCTATGATTCATAGCTCAGTTTTCCTTCAATCAAAATCTGTCTCGTTGCTATTTCCCATTGGCACCTGGACTATACCCCCCCTGTATAAAGCTAGGATCAAGGCTGACAATAACAATATTGGGGCCCCATACAGGCAAATTTTGTGGCCCACCCCATCCCATGTGTTCATTACTATTTCACATCCTACACCATATCACATCATTAACGGTTTTTGGTTCTGAGATCAGGCCCCTCTTGGCTGTACCATTTTTGTTCATCCACTTAAAGGGGTCGTCCCACAAATTTTTTATTTATATTTAGGATAATTGTCTAATCACTGGTGGCTCCCCTAAGGGATCATGGGTAGGGGGGGGGGGCTAGAAATTCTATGGAGTGTTCTCTTTTATGGCTGTTTATGTGAATTTAGGTCTAGTAGTGTATTATAATACACGCGGTCAAGACAGTAGCCAGGAGGCCTAAGCCTTCAAGGGGGCCCATGGCCATCCACCAATTTTTATACTGAGAAGGGCCTTCACCCATGAAATACACATACATTTGTTCCTGTTCTCAATACACATGTACACAAGAGCCACTCAATACACATGTACACAAGAGCCACTCAATACACATGTACACAAGAGCCACTCAATACACATGTACACAAGAGCCACTCAATACACATGTACACAAGAGCCACTCAATACACATGTACACAAGAGCCACTCAATACACATGTACACAAGAGCCACTCAATACACATGTACACAAGAGCCACTCAATACACATGTACACAAGAGCCACTTTAGGACCTTTGAAGGTCCTCCAGAGGTTCTTAAAACACAGATTGAAAGAAAGTAGAAGGGACACATCCTCCATTATCCCAAGTAGCTGATTCTAGGAAGTAGGATGTAGGAAGTGAATTCCAGACTTGTAGGAGCTATAATATTGATACAGCCCGGGGGCCATGGCAGTCTTAATCTGCCCCTGCAAAGGAGCACAGGTGGGAAATACTGTAGGCAGTTGCGCTCCATTGACATGAGGAAATTTAGAGGACTTGTGTGACCTCCAGTGATTAGAAACGTATCCTCTCTACTGTGTGTATGTGACCAAAGAAGGCATAAATAGTACAAACACTATAAATGAAAAGTTAGGGCTCATTCAGACGGCCATGATTGGTCAGTGAACCCGGATTTTATGGGCTGAACATAAGCAGAGTACTCCAAGCATCATAGTATCATGATATATGTCGTGATATACGAAGCTTGGACTTCCTTCTTTCCAGCGGATCAGTAACCCTGAACTGGTATCATGGTATAAGTGTGCGCTGCTTGTTCACAGGGAAGAAGTGACTCCGGGCAGCGCACGAACCAGGATTCACCGACTCGCCACGTTCATAAAAGAATCTTCATATCAGTGGCGTAACTAGAAGCTGATGGGCCCTGGTGTGAAGTTTGTTCCAGGCCCTGGACTATAATGTATGGTTTATAGTAATAGTCTTCTCATACAGGAAAGTGACACCATAAGGGCCCCTAAACCTCTTGGGCCCGGGTGCGATCGCAACCTCTGCACCCCCTAAAGTTACTCCCCTGCTTCATATTAATCTCTTTCTCTCCTCCAGTTCCCTCTCCATACACAATGATGTGACGTGTAGCCACTGGAAAGATGGAATCCCACCCCATGTTCAGGCACCCTAGGCACTAAAATTTCTATTCCAGGATGTATTAGTTTATCTCTACAAGATTTTATTCTTCTTTTATGTATTATAATACAGGCTGTGATTGAGGCAGTAGGCAGGGGGCCCATGCGTTATTTGTATTTGTTGTGCTCCTATTGGTATCATAGGAGACATATGACATTCTGCCATGTATTGCAGAGCACTTGTCCTCATCCTGTGCTGTTATTATGGCAGTCACGTGATTTAGTGACAGCGCAGGGAAGCACAGTAGCAACAACCAATGGCCGCCCTCGCCTTGTATTGCTGATTGACGGCTGGAAGCGCTCTTGTCCCTTCTGATTTTGCAGCCAGCGTTGCCACTAATGCTCAGCCTATTCATGTTTTCTCCAGCTAAGAACTGCAGCAGACATCATGCACACAGCAGGATGAGAGTGTATTCAGCGCAAGGTGCTCATCCTGCCACAGAGAAATACAGACATAAATGTTAGATCTTATATGGTTAAAAAAAATCTAGCAATTAAATGCAATTAAATAAAAAAAACAAAAGCCACATTTTTACCCAAAGCTTCTTATTGGGGCACATTTACTTACACGGTCCCTGCGCGATTCCCCATCCGGACTGTGCCACATGGATGAACTCTGCCGGAGATTCATGGAGATCGTGCGCCCGATTTCCTGTGTCGCTTCCCCGATCAGGTCCCTGGAGTTCACCTCCTTCTCCCTGGTGTATGTAAGTGCATTGCCTTGCGACACAAATTTAGATGTTAAATCCTGTGCATAGTCTGAATCCGACAGATCGTCTGACGGCCCGCCCCCCCGGTCGGTGTTGCGTGAAAGCCGCGCAAATTGCAACACAAAACGATCGCGTGCAACACAAACCCCGGGGAGATCCCCAAAAAATCGGCAGAACCAACGAAAATGCGGCCGCGGGACCCTTAGTAAATAAGCCCCATTATCTTCAGGATATATAAATATATCTATATTTCAGGAAGCAAACCGAATCTGGATCTTTTCTAATACTCTTCTATAAATACCATAATAACAGAAGTCTCATAGATCCTTTAAAAATATTGGGGGAGATTTATCAGAAGTGTTTTAGAGCAGAACTGTTCTAGGCCCATAAAAACCAATCAGAGCTCAGCTTTCATTTTCCAACAGATGTTTATAAACTGAAAGCTGAACACTGATTGGTTGCAATGGGAAACCAGAACAGTTCTGTCCTCAGACACTTTTGATAAATTTCCCCTAAATTGTTTGCATTCAGTTGACTTTTGATGGTTTCTGATATTGCCTGTTTGCACCATGTCTGTTAGTCTTCTGTTATTATCGTTTTAGTGTAAACTGTAAAGAATTGTAAAGTATTACACAATGAGATGGGTGCTTTTTATTTTATATAAATTTTTACGAAAATTTAAGCTACATCAGTTCGGACTAATATGATTTAGATCTGAATCGTATCTTTTGAAAAAGGAAATAGAAAAGCTGCAGGCTCAGTAGGTAAATAGAGAGAAGAGCGCAGTACTAACTGGTCCTGCATCATTTAGGCCTCATGCACTCACGCAGGCCAGAACCAGGGCAAAGCACAAGGTCCGATGGAGATGGGAGGAAGGAGTGTTCTCTCCTCACTCCTCCCCTCGCCATAGGAAACGGAGAGGCCACCATCCAAATGGATCCAAAGATGGGCCATCCGGTTGGGTGCGACGATGCAGTGAGACACTATGGGGAATATTTTTCAGGAGAAGCCCTGAAATAGTCGCAAATTCTAGCTTATAGCTAGCACTTACGATTATTTGCCCCTTTCCGCCACCTCCACGCCCGAGGCGTGAAGAAGGGGCACGGCTGGCCGGGGGATTCCACAGCTGACGAGGTGTGGGGCAAGCCTGTCCTCACGCCTGCGCTCTTGCTGCAGTCGCAGAATTTTCATATTTGCCTTCTGCGTTTATTTCTATGCCAGGCCCTGCGCAGGCTTTGGCCTTGTGATGTATCCGGCTATGCTGTATCCGGCTGGGAGGGGCTATCATACGCCAGCGTTCTGATAAATTACCCACTATGTGTTAATTCATCCTCTATCCAGAAGACAGTGTATTATCAATACCTACGTATTCTATAGGTAATATCTGAACACCGAACTATAAGTCACTAAGGAACGACACCACTAGAGGAAATAATATGTCGTATCTGTGAGCCTTTGATGTGCAGCAGATGATGTATTAAACAGTCTCCCTTATCAGAACCAGGAATGGATTTTCCATTAAACAGAAAGCTCCAGTGTATAACGATGGCGATGGTGGGAACAGGCAGCTGCTGCACAGGGTCAGGGCTGAGGGATAGTTCATGCTCTGGGAATTGCTGCAGTAGTCTGTAGCGCTACGATCAGTGGGCTGATAGAGGTAACGTATTCCCTTGGATCCAGTACACATCGGGCCATTCCTGGGTCACTAACTAGTCCATGGTTTTGTTTCATGGACAATGGGGCACATTTACTTACCCTTCCTGTTGACGCTGCTGATCCGGAATGTGTGACGGGGATTCGGAGCTGCCGCGATTCACTAAAATGATGCGTCCAATTTCCTGCATGTGTTGCTTCCCCGCTGAGGTCTGCCGGAGTTCACCATCTTCTTCCCGGTGCATGTGAGTGCTGATCTTGCGACACAATTTGGTTTTTGAATACCCCGGTTTGTCCGAATCAGTCGGGTTGTCCGACGGCCACGCCCCCCGATTTGTGTCACATGCAAGCTGGCACCGATGCGCCACAATCTGATCGCGTGCTCCAAAAACCCGGGGCAATTCAGCGCAAAACAGAAAAATTCTCGAAACCCGATGGAAATGCGTTCGACGACCCTTAGTAAATGTGCCCCAATGTGTTTTTAAAATTTTATGTCCATAGATTGTAATAATCTAATATATAAAGCTGAATGGATGTGTGCGTGACTGTGTATATGTGTGTATGTCCACTAAACGAATCTGCACTTACAATCACTTTTGCTCAGCCGCTCCCTGTGATCCGGAGAATGTCCCAGACTGTTTTGAGTGGACATTTTCACCCTTCACTTTCCATTATCTGGTCAGTAACTTAATGCCAAACTATAGGAGCCATTGACTTTTGCCTGTTGTGGAAATTAGTGTTGATACCAAGCACCAATCACAACTCATCTCTGATACTCCCGTCACATCCAGAGCAGCAGTCTTATCCTTGCCATTATATCATCTGTGATACTCCAGTCACATCCAGAGCAGCATTCTTATCCTTGCCATTATATCATCTGTGATACTCCAGTCACATCCAGAGCAGCAGTCTTATCCTTGCCATTATATCATCTCTGATACTCCAGTCACATGCAGAGCAGCAGTCTTATCCTTGCCATTATATCATCTGTGATACTCCAGTCACATCCAGAGCAGCAGTCTTATATATGCCACTAGATCATCTCAGATACATCCAGAGCTGCAGTCATCTATATATCATTATATTATTTAATTTCTGATACTTGCAGACCCTTGACAAAGGTTCATTTGACCTAATCACTTGTAGGGAGGGAGTGGCTGTACTAGTCAGCATTCTTATATGCTATATTCTACAGGTACTGTACTGTGACTCCCAATTGTGTATTTTTATCGGTTATTAATAACTTCTGTTCAATCAATGTATTTTAAAGGACATCTACCACCAGGATGAAGGATTGTAAACCAAGCACACTGACATACTGGTGTGCGCCCGCTCTGCCTGGATCTGCTCTTTTTTTAGCTTCTTTTTGCCTGGTTTTTACAAAATAGGCTTTTAAAATTATGCAAATGAGCTTGAGTGGCTCAGGGCTTCGTAGGTGTTACTGGAGCCTGGAGCCCTCAGACTCATTTGCATAATTATTGAAGCCTCTTAGAAACAAGGGCATGCAAAGCTAAAGAAGACACCTGGATAAAATTGTGCTTTGTTTAAAATCCTTGAACCTGGTGGTAGATGTCCTTTAACATTGTGTACTTATTTAAATTGGGCCTAATACTTTACTTCTTGAACACTGCCCCGCACTATTTTTCTTGGATTTTAATAATGTTTTAATGCATATCAATAAAGCATTTCCGTTTTATTTCCAGTACTGGTGTCCTTTGCTTTGGTCGTATGTGAGTTTATTGGAACAGTAGTTATACGTTCCTTGCATTACCTTTCTAAGTGTGCATAGGCTTGTATTTATTACTTTGGATTGGTTGCTGCTACATTTAATTTTTTGCAGCTCTGGATGTGACTGAAGTATTAAGCTGCTGTTATATCATCCGGATACTCCTGTCACATCCAGAGTAGCAGTCTCATATCTGCAATTAGATGATTTCTGATACTCCAGTCACATCAATAGCTGAAATTATCTTTCTACTGTTATATAATATAATCTCAGATGACTGCAGCTCTGGATGTGAATGGAGTATTAATCTCCCATTATATTATCTCTGATACTCCAGCCTGATCCAGAGCTACATCCATATCCTTGCTCTTATATAATCTCAGATACTTCAGTCACCTCCAAAGCGACAGTCTTATATCTTACATTCGATAATCTCTGATACTCTAATCACATCCAGAGTTGAAATCATCTATTTACTGTTTTATTATATAATATCAGATGCCTGCAGCTCTGGATGTGACTGGAGAATCAATCTTCCATTATATCATCTCTGATACTCAAGTCTGATCCAGAGCTGTAACCATATTATTGCCTTCATATCATCTCTGGTACTCCAGTTACTTCCAGAGCAACAGTCTTACATCTGCCATTAGATCATCTCCGATACTCCAGTGTTTACCCAGCTCAAAACATGCATTGAAAACTCGCCATTAGATTCTATTGAGTCAACTCCAGGTAATTGCTGTTTATTGCCTTGAGAATGCTGTAAAGCGTATCACTAAATGATGTTAACAGAGCTGTAGAAAATAGGCAGTCCTCATTATCATGACCAAAACTTGAAAAAAAAAAAATCTAGCAAAGTTTTCATGATAATAAATTAAATTTGTTGGACCACTGGGTTCTATTGGCCAAATTATTGATGATAGTATTAGACTGTGTAAAGTCACGCCCCTTTGACAAGAGGAATAACAGAGGAAAGGCACAACACATAGTTTAAAGTCAGATACTCCAGGATAGATATTTCATAAAGAGGGAGAGGTGATAGGTCCTAGTACAAGACTCAATAATATTTCGGTGTTGTGAAATTTGGGAGCTTTGCTAGATTAGACCGACATCTGAGCAAAAAATAAGCAGTGCTGCGCATTTATCACACTGTCAGCGGGGCCGGTTTGGCCACTTACTATGAGTGATGTCTGTGAGATATTCTCTGAAGTGTCTCCTGACAGATAATAAATGTCTTTATACTTAGGACTATTATAACACAGGCACAGCTCCGCGCCGCCTCTGACCTGCCCTAAAAGTGCTCCAATTTTATAAGACAGTCTTTACAAATTGCTACATGTGTAAGACATCTGGCCGTCCACTCCCTGCTCACACCCTGCTGAACAGAGTCTATTGGAAGATTTACAAAGGTGGCGGAGATGAAATGATTGTATATATAGAATTTGATATGGTTTTACTCTTAAAGTGGTTGGCCAGTGGTTGAAAAATGTGGCTCCTCTCCTGACGTGGCTCTTCTCCTGTTGGTGTTGCAACTAAGCTCCATTGGTCTCTATACACCCAAGCTGCAATACCAGCACAAACTATGGTCAGGGGTGGCGCTATTTGTGAAAAAGAACAGCAATGTTTTTCAAAGTGACGTAATTCTCATTTTTCACAATCCGCATTTTGCATCCCACCCCTTCAAATATGGGGAACGGGAGCTAAATTAAAGGGGTTGGCCGGGGGGGGGGTTGAAAAGCATGTGTGCTTTCTTTCAAAAACAGCGCCTCACCTGACCATGGATCATACTGGTATTGCAATTCTTCTGTATTGAAATGAATGGCGCTTAGGTGCAATACCATGCACTACCCACGTTCAGGCGTGGCGCTATTTTTGAAGGAAAGCAGCCAGGTTTTTCCCCATAAAATGATTGTAAGGCGTCTTTACTATGGTGCATTGCATTGTTCCTCTGTTATTATTGCTAGAAATGTATAAATAGATATACAAATAGGTACATATTGGGGGTAGCTGTACACACTTTGGGCCAGATTTATCAAAGGTAGTGCACTAAGTTTGCCTTTAGGGTGTGCAGGGTGCGGCAGATTACTGAATACTGGTGCACGGTCTTCGATTATCTGGCGCCCCCTGCACTGGACGGGAAGTGTGCACCAACGTTTTTTAAGTGCACCTTTTATATACAGCTTGTTACATGATTCTGTTAAGTGATTGGGGGTCATTTACTAAGGGCCCGATTTGCGTTTTCCCGACGTGTTACCCGAATATTTCAGATTTGCGACGATTTTCCCTGTATTGCCCCGGGATTTTGGTGCACGCGACGGAAATCGGGGGGCGTGGCCGAGCGAAAACCCAACGGATTCGGAAAAACCGCTGCATTTTTTAAAAAAAAGTGTTGCTTACCTTCACCAGGAATAGGCCGGTGAATTTCAGGGCATTCCGGCGGGCCTCGGGGAACTTCAGCGCAGCAGCGCCACCTGGTGGACGTCGGAGGAACTACCTTAGTGAATTGCCAAAAGACCCGAATCCACCGCAGAGAACGTGACGCTGGATCGCGAATGGGCCAGGTAAGTAAATCTGCCCCAATGTGTTAAATGTGTTGCAGACTCAGCACTAACACCTCCTTTAGGTGCACAATTTTTCTGTCTTGTTGGACACAGTGCAGCAACGACACAAAACTGGCGCAGAAACTTCTTGTGAAATTACAAAGACGTTCTTTTTAGTGCAAAATATGACAGAAAACTGGCGCAGACAGAATTATAGATCTGGGCCATTGACACTGTAGAGACATTATCAGACAGTGTATGGGAATTGTAACACCCAGTTTATTACTCAATTTACAGGCGGTCCCCTACTTAAGAACACCAGACTTACAGATGACCCCCAGTTACAGACAGACCACTGGATGGTTGTAATTTTCTGTACTTTAGTCCTAGGCTACAATAAACAGCTATAACAGTTATCAGAGATGTCTGTAATGAAGCTTTATTGTTAATCCTGGCTCTTATAACAATCCAACATTTTTAAAATCCAATTGTCACAGAAGCCAAATTTTTTTTTTGCTGGGGCTACAATTATAAAATACACAGTTCCGACTTACATACAAATTCAACTTAAGAACAAACCTACAGAACCTATCTTGTACGTAACCCCGGGACTGCCTGTATTACGTTTCTTAAATTTCTTGGAGGAATAACAGAGGAATGTAACAAGGCAAGAATTAAAGCAGAATCCTCAGAATTGCTCTGTTACGTAGAATAACTTCTATAGGAGCCATGAGCGGTAGCAGGTATAATATTGTGATCCTTTTAGAGCTGTGTATCAGTTACTTCTTTCCAAGATTTAGGTGTCTCGCCATAAATGAGGGACGGCCCTTGTACCATGACTATAGTCCGTGTAGACGTGTTCCTGAGAACATTCATCATCCTGTAAAAAAAAATATGTAAAATATTGCAAATAACCTTAACTATATGTTTATATTTTCCATAAATATAATAAACTGTATCAAACAGGATGCATTCTGGTTGGCAGACCTGGATGATAGCTTTTCCTACAACGTCTCATGTATTGTGCAGGGTGAGCGAAGGGGGTGGGCGATTTATAGGGGGGGTCTGGATTTTGGGTCTGGTGATCCACCCAGTCTTCTATAAAGCAGGGCTATTTTTTTCCAGGCTGCAGCTTTGTCGATGGATTCCTGAGCTCTGGGCTCCAGTCCGCAGCTTAGCGTGAGCCCTGCGCCTGTGAACAAGAGTAGCCTCTGAGGGCTGGTTTCTGATGTCGCACTAAGCATGATAAGAATGCCATTGACGTCAGCAGAGTCATCATTTGTGAGAATGGCACTCCTGCTCTTAAAACCACACCAAGCAATTGCATTGCTTAGGGGAAAAAAAAAAAAACCTGTGGGGAGGGGAAATGAGAGCAGCGGCTGCAGCTGAACTTGTGTGTCCCTCCACAAAGGATACAAAGAGCCACTAAGAAGCAGCTGACAATGACATGCGACACCAAGATCACGTACAAAATATACACAATGCATCAACGGGGGGTCTGTGGGGAGCAAACAAATCTGCAGTGTCACCTCACCGTCACATCGATCTGTAATATACTATTGTAGCCTTCACCCCAGATACGTTATGGAGAATATTTACTTGTGCTGCAATGCTATACATTTATCACAGGATTTTGGATGGAACATTGGGATTTGTCTAAAACTAATCGATAATATTAAGGGGGTTGTCGACTTTTTAAGTTATACTTTATCCGCGACTACTCAGACCCCCACCGATCATGAGAACTGGCTAAAACAATCAGGAAAAAAGGGGGTCCCCTACTTACTAATGGACATCCTCACACACCATACAATACTATGGGAGTATCTCCAGCAATCTTAAAGGAAATCTACCATCAAAATCCATCATGATAAACCAGGGGCACTTCCTCATAGATCCGGGCACCCTTTTATAATTATTCTAATGAAACAGAAGCACTCTTGGGGCATTACCAGCTTCACAGACTGTGCAGCTGCAGCTTCACAGACTGTTACACTTCCTTACCCTCCCGCCTGCTCTGGCAGCACTTCTTCCTCTCTCTGCCTAATGTAATATGACTGAAGCAGAGCAATTATAAAAGTAGATTTTAAGAGAAAGGAAACCATAGATAATTTATTGTAAGGCTACTGTAACACACTATAAATATAGGATCTGTGCAGCCCAAAAATTCCCCAAAAATGATTACCTATAGCAGTTTTTATTATTCTATAAGAGAAGTTTAGGTATTGAAAACTGTTTTTCCACACGGCCTTCAAGATTTCCAGGACAGTTAAGACACAAAAAATTAATCAATTAGGGTAAATTTAGAACAGTGTAAAATAAAGAACTTTGATGATTTGGCAAATGCTAATTGCCGTGGACAGCAGTGGACCTTAGGCACATACTGACTTGCTGTTGACGGACCCAGGGTGGTCCTCATGGCGTCAGTTTCTGACAGTTTTCAGAGCACATAGATGCATATTAGTGCCTGCTGGAGGACCTTTTGGAGGTCTGATTCTCCACTTCCTTCTTGCAAGAAGGAGCAGGTAGAGGTCCTGATGCTGGAGTTGTGGCCCTCCTATGGCCCCCTCCCACATCTCCAGGTATATTGGCCTGGTATCATGGTATCTGGACACTGATGACAGACTCGGCTGACCTTCTTGTCCCACCTCACATTGTGGTGTCATCCTGAATGAGCTGCACTTCCTGAGCAACTTCTATGGGTTATAGACAATGGCCCATACTACCTCTAGGAGTGAGAATAATGGCAAAACACAAAAGTAACCAAAACAAGGATGAGAACAAAAAAAGTATCTGTGGTCACCACCTACAGAACCACTACCTTATAGTGGTTGGAGTTAGGCTACATTCACACTAACATGTGCCCACCATGCCGGGCACACGTCAGTGCACAGGAGAGGAGGAGGGGGTAAGTGCTGCTCACCCTGCCCCTCACCACAGAGATACATGGCGCATGGCGCCGTAATACGGGGAAAGATAGGACATGTCCTATCTTTTCCCCGGGTATGAAGCGGTACAGTGCTGCACGTATGCTGCACCGTACTGCTCAGTACCTCTCTGTGCACTCATTGGCGGCCTATTGGGGAAGTATATACACCCCCAACTGTCGTGTGAATGTAGCCTTACATTGTGTTCTTTTCTTTTTCTGAGCAATGTATTTTATATTTGGCGTATGTATTTTCCTCTACAATAAAATTAAAAAAAAATCTTTCAGTTTCCTGGAAAGCTGGGTGGTCATTTAAGTTTATCAACTTTATTATAAATAGAGAGAGAGTTGTGTCTAGTCCTTTAATGTTTTACATTCACACATTTCAAAATGACCGTCCTTTATGTTGTACTGTGCAGGATCTTGGGAAAGTTGGGTCGTAACTATTTCTGTAGTAACATATAATAACATTTCAATTTGCCACTTGAAGAAAAAAAAAGTGGCCCATTAAATACGTTCCCTTCAGAAGTTTGGGAACCTGAGTTGTGACCTTACAGTTGTGAAGATATGGCCTCCGAATGATACAAAGCCACTTATTAGAGAAAGGCGAGAGACTGGAAATTCAGCGAGCGAGACGCCATGAGCCAGCGATATTTGGGATTAGAAATTCATCTGAAATCAGTGCAGTATATTAAGCTGTGAATCATTTTCCAGGGCGTGAATGGAAAGTCCCTCCATGTAGACATCATTCCCTGTGTTTGATTACGGATCACACTGTGTGGGGGCCGGATCGGGATTTGCTTACTTGTGTTACATTTTGCCACATTTGTTGGGATTTGTATAGTATGTGTATTATTTTAGCTGATGTCTAGATGTAAAGGATGATTTCTTAAAGGAATTTTCCATTGGTATAAATATGTAAGGCCGGAGGGGTGGAAAATGGATAAGAAAAAAATACAACAAAATAGTTTACACTTCACACTAACATTTGTTCACCCTTAGGGCTCATTCACAAGCGAATTCTGAATCCATTTAAAGGAAATCTACCATCAAAATCTATTTTGATAAAACAGAGACACTTACTCATAGATCCAGGCACCGTGACTGTGGTAATTCCTTCTAAAATCAACATTAACAATTATGCTAATGAGCCATAAGGTCGTTACCAGCCCCTCTGTGTGTAACTTCACATGCTGTTATACTATCTCCCCTGCACTCTCAGCAACCCCCCCCCCCCCCACTGCTTGATGAGATTGGAGGGGGAAAGTGCTCTTTACACAGTTTAACAGCCTGGGTAGCTACAGCAGGGAGGCGCTCTGGCAACACCCCAGAGGCCTTCTGACTTATTTGCATGATATAAAAAATTGATTTTGAAAGGAAGGAGGCCATGTATACCAAATATAAGAAGATTCCTACAGTCACAGTGCCTGGATCTATGAATAAGTGTCCCTGGTTTATCATGATGGATTTTGGTGGTAGATTTCCTTTAAAGGGGGTCTACTAGCAGTTCTGACTATACAAAGCTGGAGACTGTGTTCGTTATGAGAACTGAAGATGTAACTATATCTTTCTTGTGTTGTTAGTAGCAGCAGGATTGTGAAAAATGCATTTATATTAGAGTGTAGCAGGTGTGTAAGATCTTACTTCATAGCCCCTTTTTTTGCTCTGAGTCACTGCTGGAGCAGCCTTCTGTATATATACAACGGCAGTTACTCAAAGGGTGGAGGCTGTGCTGTATTAAGTGAAAAGATCTTACACAACTCTGCAGCTACAATCCTGCATTATTATTGCATTTTTCACAGTCCTGCTGCTACTAACAACAAACCTTAAGGTTATACAGATCTCCCTGGCTTGTACCTGAGCACATCAGGTGTGCCCCCCTATATTAAGAGTATAAAGTATTTCAGGGACTGGTACAGATAATCTGGTGCGCCTTAGATATGAACCATACTTACAGACAACAGCTGCCAGCCACCTACTGGTCATTCATCCAAACTATCAGGTGCGCCTTATAATCCGGTGCGCCTTATATATGAACCTAGACGGTTTAGCAGGCATTTATTGACGGTGCGCATTATAATCCGGTGCGTTTTATATATGAAGCTAACCGTTTTCGCAGGCATTTATTGATGGTGCGCCTTATAATCCGGTGCACCTTATAGTCTGAAAAATACTGTATGTCCAAATCTCATTTGTTGGCCTCCGTTGTAAGGATAAATTAGGCGGATGCCTGTGATGTGTCCTTACAATAGAGGGATGGTGTATGCTAATACTGCGGGATAAGTCTTCCTGTTACTCCCCACAAAGCGGGAGGAGGAGCAGCCAGTGATTGGCCGATGTTCAGGGTGTTTCTCCAGAGATGTGTCCTTATATGAACACTGACATTACCTCCCAGTACACTTAGCAGAGGTCGGGGATGGATTCAATACTTTGCATCCGTCTCTAATGGCCTCTGCTGAGCGTACAAGTCATTCAGCAGGAGGGAGCTGGATGGAAAGATGCAGATTGTCCACTATTTACAATGTATAATGGATGCCTCCGTCTGCCGGTGTATGTTTATGGATACGCTCAGTGTATGTGTTGGGAGCTTTCCTGGTGTCTACACTGAGAGAATCCAAAAAAAAGAAAGGAAATGTATGAATGTAGCCTAAGAAACTTCTGTCTAGTCATTTTTGGAGAGGCACTTTGGAATTTGCTAGGGCTCACGTTGGCACGCCAAAGCCTAGACAGCACATGCGTGATGGAAAGTCTGCATCCCTCATGGAACACTAACCTAATTTGCCAGTTACGCAAAATCACCTAAGGTCACCGGAGAAGCTATTTAGGATTGTTAAAGTTCATCCAGCTTTTTTAGTTGCGGTCGAGACATCATATCCCTTTACCCTTGTGCATGGAAACGCAGGACAAATAACCATTGCAACACTTCACTCCAGGATTCAGGGCTGTGACGCGGCCATTTTTTTTTTTTTCTTCTGCAGCCGCGTTACCATAGATACAATGTAATAGAGAACTCGGTCAGTTCCATGGAATGCTGAACCCTTGTCGAACGCCGGTGACAGTAGCAATAACACGCATCCATCCGACAGCACAAATCCACATCATACAATAGTTACAGCTAATCGGAAAACGGAGATTCGCTAAAGTGTCATCTGTTTAAATACTGCTCTCGAGTCCTGGCATCGCTAACACATCTGATTATTTGAGGATTTTTTTTTTGTTGTGTTTTGGTAGGCAAGATTTGTTTCAAAGAAGGATATCGCTGCCAGAACTTATAGGATGAATGAAATATGAGCTCTTTTTTCACACATCATTCTATTATTTTCACTAGTTCACTAAAGTTCTTAAAGGGGTCTTCCAGATGGTCAGTCTCCACTTGATCCCTGTGAGGATCCCTCAGCCGCAATCTGTAGGGAAAGTTGGCCTTTTAGGCTTCCTGTACATATATGTGCAGATTCCTGGCCCTAAAAAAAAAACGTTTTTTTTTACATTTTTCATGGACGATTGGCAGCCGTTTTTCACGGATCCTCATAAACTATAGGCTTTTAGTGATCCATGAAAATTGGTTTCAACAAGGAAATGCTCTACTTTTTGACGGATTGGTCGCATGGTAACAGCCGTGGCCACCGATCCATTAAAGACTATTGAATTTGGAAGAGTTGAATGGGGTATTTTCAGATGAACATTCACATTTCATCTGCCATATACATACATTTCTTCAATTGTATGTTATTAAAGAAAATTTACCTGTCCACAGATAATTTTCCATCAATGTCCCATAAAAACAAGATGTTTTTGGATACAACCACCACCAAACTCTGACAGCAGTGGCCAGGTACAGGGGCGTAACTAGGAGAGGCATATTATACAGGAATTATACATATTACGTTGGACAATGTGCAGGATAATATGTATATAATGGTGCACATCCTCCATTTTTTAGTGTCAGGTCGGATGCCGGGCCCCCTGAGACTGAGGGTCACATAGCAGCTGCTATGGCTGCTACCCCTGTAGTTACGCCCATATCCAAGTATGTGCTATGCAGTCACCCAACCAGTTGGGTTCAGCGATCATTACCACAGAACGGCAGCAGGATATGCAGTAACTCCCGGAGATTTCATATGCAAAATCTGTTTGTTTCTTTGTGCAATCCCTCCAACAGTGGTGGTCATATCCAAGGACACCTGTCCTCTGTTTCTAAGGGACCATATGACTACATTTTTTGGAAATTATCCAAGGGAGCCTTAGGATTCTACAGCTGGAACTGTTCAGGTAAATGCAGTCCTGACGGTAGATTCTTATTGGAGGAAATCTACCATCAAATTCAAGCATGAAAAACCAGGGGCACTTAATCATATATACGGTCACCATGACTATGGTAAACTTCTTATATTTATATTCCTTCCTTCTAAAATCAACATTTTAAATTATGCTGATGAGTGTTTTTACCAGAGCTCCTCTGTGTTGCTGCTTCACAAGCTGCTACACTGTGCATGAGCACTTCCCCTTCCCAGTGTGCGAGATTACACCAGAAAGAGGGAGAAGGAAAGTGCTGAGGGAGGAGGGGGACATGCTCCTGCACAGTGTAACAGCCTGTGTAGCTGCATCACGGAGGGGCTCTGTTAACACCTCCTAGAACTCTTCTACCTTTTTAGCATTATTTTACAAGTTGATTTTAGAAGGAAGGAGGCCATGGATAACAAATATAAGATATTACTACAGTCACGGAGGAAACCATTGTTCCATCTCTTGTCTATTGACAGGATCATAGATACATCATTGATCTTCAACACAATTATAGTCATCTCCTATAGGTGGGAACATGGAGGCGACACATATGTGGAGGGAAAATGTGTAAAAGCAAAGACTTCCAGGTTCAGATCCCCCAGGTGCTCAACATCTGGACCCATGGACGTCTGATTAGGACCCTGGTTATAATTACAGAGCCCAATTATGTGGTCAGCTGCAAAAACCACAACTATCAGGCTGCGTAAACGCTGACAAGATACATTATATCACCCAGGATAATCAGAAAAGCCCCCAAGAGCCTGCTGGCAGGGCGTCCAGGAGGTCCCAAATCCATGAAATTTGTTTATCCTATTATGGATAGAGGAAATAATTGAAAACAGATATCTTCTATTACAATAACAATGTAGCAAAATATCAAATTGAATGAGTCAGATTTGAACCCATTGTCCAGATTTTCAGTGGGATCATCTGTTTTGGTTGAATTGTAGCAAATTGTATACAAAATATTTCACTAGTGTCAGAGATGGGGCATGAGAAGGACCATCTGAGTGACAAGGGGGCCGATAACGCAGCCTCACCAGAGCTCATATATCTGCCAGTGGCTGCTGACTCTAGAACTAAAACATATGAACCAACAGGTAAAGACTATGAAAAGTTACTGCTACCTGTGTGGCTTAAAGGACGTCTACCACCAGGATGAAGGATTGTAAACCAAGCACATTTACCTGCTGGTGTCTGCCCCCTCTGGCAGGATCTGTTCTAATTTAAGCTTCTTGTGCCCTGTTTTTTACAGAAAGAGGCATTTTTAGCACTCCCCCAGTCCCCACAGAGCCTAGTACATACACTGCAAGTGTTTTTGTATAAAAAATTGGTTTTGCAGAAAAAAAGATATGTTATATTGTACCTTTCATTATCATCTGCTGTGTGACTAGGCAGTTGCCAAAAGGAAGGGTCTGTTAAGGAGCAGTTTCCCCCCCCCCACACCATTGGGGAACAGCTACTCCATGTGACCTTTTCAAATATATGAAAACACCCATCACTTGGTTTAGCGACGCCCCCTGCTCCTCTACAGCCAATCCTGAGTGTTGGGAGTTATTCATATATTTGAAAAGGTCACATGTTTCCCATGGGTGGGGGGGGGGCTGCTCCTTACCAGACCCTCCCTTTTGGCAACTGCCTAGTCACACAGCACATGCTAATGAAAGGTACAATATAACACATCTTTTTTTCGGTAAAACCTATTTTTTATACAAAAACACTTTGGCAGTGTATGTACTATGCTCTGTGGGGACTGGGGGAGTGCTAAAAATGGGTCTCCTGGTGACAGGTTCCCTTTAAAATAATGCAAATGAGCCTAAGGGGCTCTGCACTCCATAGCTCTCTTTTTAAAAGGGCATAAAGAGCTTAAAGAAGAGTGGATTCTGCCAGCATGTAAGCGTGCTTGGTTTACAAACCTTCATCATGGTGGTAGATTTCACTTAAGCTGATCTGACTATGAAGGCCAAAGTTACAAAAGAGTCTTTAATTGACTGCTAATCATTCCCTTTATATTGTATTGTATATGCAACAAATAGGTTCCTCTTGTGCTTCACTAGTTCCCTAGAATGCACTACCCAGGACAATCAGGCTAATTCCCAACACCGACAGTTATAAACATGTCCTAAATATACTTATATAAATCACATTTCCCAATTTTCTCTATTTACCCACATTTCTACATTAGTCTTAAGTAGATGAACCCATATTTTATCAGTAGCTGCCCCACAATTGGATTCCAATTTGTCACCAGATTTTACCCCATTGAATTACTTGTCCCCTCAGGTAGGGTATGAAATGTCCTTTCTAGGAATCCCTCTTTTATGTGAATACCCACCTATTTACTCCTCGGTGAAGTTTAGAAGAAGTGGTTGGAGTGTCACTTCCCTATCTTCAGTTCTATAGCACCTGGAAACAGGCTTCTGGTGTGATGTTAAAGATAAATATCTAATCTTTCAGACCACATCGTGATGTACAGAGCCAGAGATATAATCTGGTGACAGGTTCCATTTAATACCTTTAAATATACAGACATTGTGGGTCATTTATCTTAGAATTGTCTCTTTTTTTTTCTCTCTTTTATATATTTGCGCCTAAATTTGTGAATTTTCCATTTGCTTAGCAAAGTTAGCCACACAAGAATTCTTCACAGTTGAGCCTCATATGTATTTAAAATCCAGATTTGAACATTTGAAAAAGTGTCAATTTTGGTGCAAATCGTGGTTAAAAAGTTGCAAATAAACCCCAGTCCTAACCGGACATAGGAAAAACTTGAAGGAGAAAAATTTGGAGGAGAGTTTAAGACTTTTGTGCGCCTTTTTTGTTGCAAAACCCCATAGACTCAGCTGCCTGATATATCAACATGAAAAGACACACACAAATGTCCAGACTAAAGATAATTGACCCCAATTGACTGGTGCATGCAGTTTTAGGGTGATGCCACAATGGCGTTTTGAACCAGTTTTTTTGTCAGTTTTTAAGCAGTCCGTTAAAAAAAACGCATTCTTTTTTGGAAAACCCAACGGTTTTTGACAGGTTTTACCAATTATCCTCATTAAAACTGGTCAAAAACAGATGCGGTTTCAAAAAACGGACTGCGTAAAAACGGACCAAAAATGGGTTCAAAAGGCCATGTGTGGCATCACCCTTACCTCTACTATTTTTGGTCAAATACTTTTTTGTATATGTCATGGGGTACATATACAAATACTATAAAGTAATAACATAAACAGATAAAACATTAGGAATGAGGTCCCTGCTGAAGAGCTTAAAATCCCTTTAAGTATGGTACTACCGTATTTTTCGGACTATAAGGCGCACAAAAAATCCTTTGATTTTCTCTGAAATCAAAGGTGTGCCTTATAGTCCAGTGCGCCTTATATATGAACCGCACTTACAGACAACAGCTGCCTTGAACTGTGCACAGGTCTGCCACCTGCTGGTCATTCCTCCTTATAATCAGGTGCACCTTATAATCCGGTGCACCTTATATATGAACCTAGACATTTTAGCAGGCATTTATTGATGGTGAGCCTTATACCCTGGTGCGCCTTATAGTCCGAAAAATACTGTAGTTTACCGTTACATGGAGTCCATACTGCCAATGCCAAAAGAGCTGTAAAGGTAAGTTGTCACCACTACCCATCTTGTGTAGACACATTTTGCATTATAATTTCTCATCTATGGTCAACACTGGGTCTCAGGCCTCTGGGCTGAAGCCTGTATAAGGATTTATAGCTATACCTAATCCAGGGGTTTGCCTCTACGTTGAACTGTATAATAAACAAACAGGTTCCTCTTGTGCTGCACCAGTTCCCTGGAATGCACTACTCAGGACAACCAAACTAATTCTCACATTCACCCCTAGGACTGACACATTTTACACTATAATTTCTCATTTAGGGCCAATCCTGAACCTCAGTCCTCTGTATATGGATTTACCACTATCCCTGACCCAGGGGTTTCTCCATGGATAAAGCCAGTCATTCTAGTCAATATATATAAAATAGAAAAATATGCACCAGAAGTTACTGTATATGTGTAGCCATTTTAATTAGCCATTGGCAACGGAGTACATTAGAGCCCCGAGAATAAATTAGAATATTCAATATATTTAAAGATGATTATAGGATGACTTATACTCGGGAATATAAAATTTCCTGCCTTTAATAGGGCAAGACTCTGCATCCCATATCCAAGCAAGGAAGGACACAGCAGTGGAAAGTACAGTGATTGATGAGGCAGCGGATTACACATAATCATAGCTATGTTTAAGAGCCACTTAAACACGGTACTTGAATAGTTTCTTGAAAATGTGAACATGAGGTGAACACGAGGTATGCGCAAAAACGAAAAGATACTAAATGTAGTTTATCAAACTTCAAACTCCAATGGGGAGTGTTTATTCTGCAATATATCACTGAGGACCTGTGCCGGGGCTTTGATTTCCTAATTGAATACTTATGGCTTGTCTGGGAACTTTTCTTAGGAAGTTCTTTGCAGGAATGAGCTGGAAGAATGCAGCTACCTCGGTCCATTGGTAAGACCCGGACATCACATGGCCACCTATGAAGATACAGACTTCTGGGAAGCAAGACCTCCTCCTGTTATATCATATATGTATTGTACAACACAGCCCCCATTACAGGACTTCCTAATAGTTAAAGGACATCTACCATCAGGATCATGGACTGTAAACCAAGTACACTTACATGCAGGTGTGTGCCCTTCTGGTAGGATCTGCTCTTCTTTTAGCTTCTTGTGTCCTTGTTTTTTTTTTTTGTTTACAAGAAAAGGCTTTAAAAGTTATGCAAATGATCCTAAGAGGCTCTGGGCTCCATAGGTGTTAATAGAGCCAGGAGCCCCTCAGGCTCATTTGCATAATTGAAAAACTAAAACAAGAGCAGATCTTGTCACAGGGGGAATACACCGACCTATTTACCAATCCTCCATAAATCAATACTACATGTGACTACAAGAATATTTCATATAAAATATTTAAAAAATTCTTTCTCCACTTGCCTGGCTCATTTCTTTCTCATCCGCCTCAACTCTGAAATTCTGCATGAAGTCTTTGCTGAATTGTAATGGAAATCTACCATCATAAACAAGCAAGATAAACCAGGGACACTTACTCACCGATCCAGGCACTGTGGAGGTGCAAGGGCCGAGGGAGTGGGGGAGGGTGAGACGTGCTCTTGCCAAGTGAAGCTACAGCACAGAGGGGCTCTGGTAATGCCCCCCAGAGCCCTTCTGACTTATTAGCATAAGTTGATTTTAGAAGGAAGGAGGCCATGGATAACAAATATAAGACAATTACCACAGTCACGGTGCCTGGATCTAAGAGTAAGTGCCCCTGGTTTATCATGATGGATTTCCTTTAATTTTGGTCTACCAAGGTGTGCTACATATTTCTTCTCCTCAGTAGTTGTATTGAATTTTAAAACACAATGTAAACGTATCGTTAGAACGCAAGCTTAAAGTGAGGCTGCTCCCAGGATGGAGTTGAGGGGGAGTGAGAATATATTGGAAGCGGACAGTCAGCAGGTAGCGTGGCATAAATTAAAAGCCGATGTCAGTTTTTCAGCCGTGTGCGAGTAAAATCATCAGTGAACATCTCCCCCCATCTAGTGGGTAGATAGGTTGGGTGAAAGTAGGTATTTTAAGTACAGGTAAAGTAGTGAGGGGAGAGAGGACTTTAGTGAGCGTGTAGTGAGTATGATTATATCTAACCTTGTTTGTCACTGCTGCCCTCAGTTGAAGATTAGAGGTACAGTTTTTGGGGGTTGGTGAAGGAACTGGTTAGTAGCTTTGGACTCCCCAAAGGAGTGTGCGTGGGGGGAGTGGGGTATTCTCCCATATCTTTTTTCCACATAAACTGTATCTTTAGGGATGATTGTCCCTGCGGAGGCACTAGAGGAAGAGATCCTGAAAGGCCGGGGTCAACTGGTATTCCTTACAAGGGACCCAAACCTGGTTTGTTTTACTTGGATCTGGGAAGTCGTCTGCCACCAGCTCCTCCATTCTTTGTACAAGTTGGAGCTCTTGTATCCACTCCACAGTAGTGGATGGGGGCTTTTCCTATGTCGCGGGGGCTCTTCCATCTGCGCAGCTGCAATAAAATTACATAAGAGACTTTTTTTTGTAGAAGTGATGGTGCCCAGCATCAAAGAGAGGAGTGCCACTTGGGGTCATGCTTGTATGTTCTTACCACTAACCTGGTTATAGGTATCAAACACCATTTGCCAGAATCTCACCAGAGAGTCTAGGGAGGCAAGTTTGTGCCATTCATGAAAAAAGTAAGGGGAAAACCGGGAGTACACAAAGCCCCCAGGTATCTGGGGTGGCTGTAGCCACTGGACAGTGTGAAGATGGGGGTGGGTAAGCTCAATCTCCAAACCCACTGCTTGGATTCAGAGTGGTAATGCCAGTCTACAAGTAAGGCTGCCAAATGGTAAAGTTTGGGATCTGGTAGGCCCACCACCCCGCAAGATTTAGGATGCGTCCCTCCTCCCCACACAAACCTTCAGAAAGCTGAGTGAAAGCTAGTGGAACAGGAATGAGGCAGCCGATTTGGCAGAGTTTGGTACACATATACTAATCTGGGTATCACCTCCCAAACCAGGATTGATGACTACTATGATATCTGGTTTGATATCTTATGTTGCGATCCAGGAGAGTTTTATAGTTAAGGCTATACAGCAGAGGTAGGTCTGCCAGTATATCTATCCCCAGGTAGTGAATGTGTGACCTCTGCCATTTAAAGGGAATCTGGGTAAGACGCTTCTGATTCAGTAAGGATTATGGACCTCACACTTGGTGAAGTTAACTTTAAAGTTACCAAGGTGGCCAAATCGGGAGAATTTAGGATAGACGAGAAGGAGACTCGGGACTGGGACATGTACAAGTGTAATTCATCTGCGTAAATGCGGTATTATTGCCTTGTTCTTGCGTGATGACCGTGCACACTAAGGTTTCCGTGCAAAGCCACTGCCAGGTTTTTCATGACAATAAGATATAGGATAGAGGATAGGGTTCTCACTTGGGCTGTAGGGCTTGAGTAGAGAGCCTTAACCATACCCATAAACTTAGATCCCACGCCTATTTGGGCAAAAGAAAGCCCCAGTGCACATTTTGGCATTCTCTACACACTTTTATTCATTCTGATGCCCCAAATTTTGACCACTTTGTATTATATGGTCCTACTACCTCCAATACTGGTCCCTTTTTCAGATGATGTCAGCGCCTACATCCTTAGATCTATGGTTATTTTTACGCTCACATACCTACTATCTCAAATTTAGATCCATCTGCTAGCTCTAATTTTATTGTCTTCTACAACCTTAGATATTTGGTTCCTTTTGCTATAGTACCTTATATCATCCACTTTTCTAGCTCACAATTAATGGCCACAAATGTAGCAGGTACTATAGGTCAATTTTACTGCTATGACAAATATGTCATCTCCTTTTCTTCATCATAGATGTGCTACCACAGCTATCCACTCTCCTGATACCTGAGATAGCTGATCCCATTGTCATCCACAGAAATACTGTCCATACTGGTACCATAGTTATATATTCCCTTTGGCTATCTCATTTATGTGGTCCTTCAAGATACTTCAGAAATTTGATTGAGTCTGATATAGTCCCTTTCAAAAGTGCCTTCACTATCTCCTTCCAGCAATGATGAGACTGTTCTTCAGCGACGTTCTGCCTGCATAGTGTTGGTGTACTATTTTGATGGAGTATAATATGATCCAAGAAACACGTCTTGCTAAATATTTTGGTCTCAAGCCACTTCTTTGGTCCCTCACCATAAACATCTTGCTGAAGCCCACCAGATCATTCTTCATACTCTGTCTATGTAAAGAGCCTTAGTTGCCCCTAATAAAATACTGATGTTGGCAGATCATCTTTGCCCTATTGGATGTAGTCGGATGGATGTCTTCTTTCCTGCCAAATTCTACAACCATCAGCTTCCCATATTTTCTTGTGGCCTTTGAGTTTAATGACACATTTTTTGCAATCTGGGAATTCTCGTGAAGGAAATTATAGGTTAAACGCCAAGGAAAACACAAACAATACATTAAATATGTTGTTGCAGCTTTTGAAGCTGAAGTGAATCTTTGAAGCAGTGCGAGCAATTTCTTGTGGACCTCTCATGTGCCGGCCAGCTGCTGCCATGCTGCCGAGTGGTTTTAATTTGGGATGAAATATTAACAGGCATTGTTTAGGTGGCTCCAGCCACTGTATTGTGATTTATAAATGCTTGTAGATGTTTGTCGGTGGCAGGAAAGTGCATCTTGAGGCCATGGAATAAGTGAATTGTAAATCCTGGTTACGACTATCAGGCTGAGATCATTCGTTGGCTTTATGTTGGCTCTGGAGAGACCCTGTAGCACTAGAGCTCCTGATACACATCAGGCACGAGCCTAGGACTGTAGTGATGTAATGATGGGTCTACACTGGAGATCAAAAGTACAGAAGAATATGTGATCCCTTAATTTTTTTCAGAAATAATGTCATCTCCATTAAGCAACATTTGATGTATTTTTTGTAAGGGCGATGATCATAATTAGAGAACAGCAGTGACTGTAGCACAGAGAAAGATTATAAAGAATGTTCCCCAAAACATGACACTTCCTACGGCACCTGTGACTGACTTCTTTGCACACTTTGAGTTCAGTCATTCTCTAGTTTGTCGACACATAATGTTTCCCATCAGACCCAAATAAATTCAATTTTAATTTTTTAATTGGTGAGCTATTCCAGCTGCAATGTTGAAACGATTATCGGTGGAGATACACCGCGTTATCCTGTCCTGCATATAGAGGTCATTGTACAGGGAGGGGGAGGAGATAAGCTGTGACATCATGTATTGTCAGTAGTGATGTAATGATGGGTCAGTGTTATCTATATAGAGGTCATTGTACAGGGAGGGGGAGGAGATAAGCTGTGACATCATGTATTGTCAGTAGTGATGTAATGATGGGTCAGTGTTATCTATATAGAGGTCATTGTACAGGGAGGGGGAGGAGATAAGCTGTGACATCATCTATTGTCAGTAGTGATGTAATGATGGGACAGTGTTATCTATATAGAGGTCATTGTACAGGGAGGGGGAGGAGATAAGCTGTGACATCATCTATTGTCAGTAGTGATGTAATGATGGGTCAGTGTTATCTATATAGAGGTCATTGTGCAGGGAGGGGGAGGAGATTAGCTGTGACATCATCTATTGTCAGTAGTGATGTAATGATGGGTCAGTGTATTCTATATAGAGGTCATTGTACAGGGAGGGACAGGAGATAAGCTGTGACATCATCTATTGTCAGTAGTGATGTAATGATGGGTCAGTGTTATCTATATAGAGGTCATTGTACAGGGAGGAGGAGATAAGCTGTGACATCATCTATTGTCAGTAGTGATGTAATAATGGGTCAGTGTTATCTATATAGAGGTCATTGTACAGGGAGGGGGAGGAGATAAGCTATGACATCACATATTGTCAGTAGTGATGTAATGATGGGTCAGTGTTATCTATATAGAGGTCATTGTACAGGGAGGGGGAGGAGATAAGCTATGACATCACATATTGTCAGTAGTGATGTAATGATGGGTCAGTGTTATCTATATAGAGGTCATTGTACAGGGAGGGGGAGGAGATAAGCTGTGACATCATCTATTGTCAGTAGTGATGTAATGATGGGTCAGTGTTATCTATATAGAGGTCATTGTACAGGGAGGGGGAGGAGATAAGCTATGACATCACATATTGTCAGTAGTGATGTAATGATGGGTCAGTGTTATCTATATAGAGGTCATTGTACAGGGAGGGGGAGGAGATAAGCTATGACATCACATGTTGTCAGTAGTGATGTAATGATGGGTCAGTGTTATCTATACAGTATAAAGGTTATTGTACAGGTAGAAGTACAGGTAAATAAATTATCAGTAACGTCAAATGTAAACAGACCTTGGAAACTTTCCATGCAGATGTTTATATAAGTTGACTTACTTTCGGCCACATGGATGTCCTATCCTTAGGCTCCATCACATAGTGTAGCCCTCTAAGACTAAATTCCCATATGTCAGATATGTAGCAGTGGTGAAATCCTCAGTTACTCTGAAGCACAATGCACTTATTTTTCAGCAGATTATAGATGGTGGAAGATTATGCTAAACATGGTAAAAACAGCATCAGCCACATTCTTACAGTTCACTTCTTGATAGTCTTTCTGCCATGATGGAAGGTTATCTAGACATAACATAGACCTGGCTTGTATGTAAGTGCATGGAGCATAAAGTGACATGACTGACAGGCATTAGTCCTATGTATTACATGTAGAGCACATTTTGTAAGCCTTCTGGTCTGCGCTGTGACCCCCAGGTGTATTATTACAGGTGCGGCTCAATGTCCCACCAAACACAAGGACCTCAAGTGGTTTCTGAGGGCAGCTGCTACATGTCACACTTGGCACCGATTACCATAATGAAGCCTGTGATCTGGGACCACTCCATGTGATTGTACCAACAGAAAGTGCCAAAAATAACAGTACATGCAGTCCCCGGGTTACGTACAAGATAGGGTCCATAGGTTTGTTCTTAAGTTGAATTTGTATGTAAGTCGAAACTTTATATTTTATAATTGTAGTTCTAGAGAATTTTTTTTTTTTGCCCCAGTGACATTTGGAGTTTCAATTTTTATTGCTGTAATGGGACCAAGGATTATGAATAAACCTTCATTACAGACGCCTTACAGCTGATCATTGTAATCTGGGACTATAGTAACATCCAGAGAGCTTCACCAGAGGTCACAGTGGGCAGAGGGGTCTGTCTTTAGCTACGGGTTGTCTGTAAGTTGGGTGTCCTTAAGTAGGGGACCGCCTTGTAGTGGGAATTTATTAAGATCAAAGTATTATATACAAAGTTAAAACTCAAGTTCACCAGAGTGTAATGCGCTCAACTTGGTAAGAAGTGAACATTTTTTGGGCATCTAAATTACACTAGATTTTTAAATGATAACTTTAATGATAACAATTTTTTATTGTAAGTGTTGGTTCATGGGAGGCCGCATTCCCCTACTTCAATTGTGCAATGCAATTATTTTATGTGCCAGAAAAAGAATGATAAGCCTTTAAAAATTCCCCAATAAATGAGGTAAAAAGCTTTATTAAAAAAGTTAGTTAGTAACTTTTCGAAAAGTTAATCCTGGTTCTTATGACAACCCAAAGGTTTTAAAATCCAAATGTCATAGAGACCAAAAACATTTGTCTGGGGTTACAATAATAAAATATACAGTTCTGACTTACGTACAAATTCAACTTAAGAACTATGGGGGAGATGTACAGTATTAATGTTTCTTTAGACTGGTAAGTTGTACTTTGCACCTTCTATTAGTTGATTTAGTTTGCTGCGCCACAATATTGAATTTTCTGGTGCGCTGGCTGTTTCCTGTGAGACTATGCCCCTTTTGTCAATCTGTCTAGGCCACAATTCTGAAGTCATTTCAATGCTGGGCGTCACATTTATTGAGGGTTTTACACGATTTTCGGGCAGTTTTCTGCCTTGTCTTAAAAAGCGCAAGTACAGGCAGTCCCCTACTTAAGTACACTCGAGACCAAAAAAGTTCCAGTTGGGATTACAATCATAAAATATACAGTTCCGACTTACATACAAATTCAACTTAAGAACAAACCTACAGACCCTATCTTGTATGTAACCCGGGGACTGCCTGTATATCAGCCCTAATTTACTTAGGACCTTGCCCTAGCTTTTTGTCAGACTTTGCACGTTCTTTTAGGTGCAAACTGTTTGCACAGGTATTTAAGAAATGTCTGCACCACATTTGTGTCGCACGCAGCCCTTTTGTGTCGCGGCTGCACTAGTCATCATGCGACTCAAATTTCTGCACTGCAATGGGTGTTCCGGTGCACAAGCGGACCGTGCGCCAGATTTAACATGCAAAGTCCAATAGAAATATGTTGCACGACCCATGTTAAAGGTGCACCAAAAAAAAGTGGTGCACTGTGTTGAACGTGTGCCAGAAACCCGCCAGATGTGCACCAGAAATCCTGAATCTGGAGCCCCCGGCAGACTGCACAGGCACATTGCACGTAGTACACACTGCACTGTTCTTAGTAAATGTGGGCCATAGAGTAGTGCATATAGAGCACTGACAAAATGGAGTATAATCCGGGAAGAGGGGCCAAATACATGGTTGTACATATTATAAAACCCCCACCACCACTTTTAACCCCGTATGTTTGTCTCTATAGTGACTCTGCCTCCGCCATAAAGCAGATTAGTGCTCTCTGGCACAGTTTGGACTCTCCAAAGTCACTGATATGTGAATGGGTGCAGAAGAAGGAGGGAATTATAGTGTCAATTGCATCTTAAGTAAACTTGAGTCGATAATGTTGTGTCAACACAATGGGAATGAACACAAGAGAGTTCTTGCAGGTAGTTTATGGTGTGAATAAGTGCTATGTTTTCTTTTAGAGCCGCCCAGTCTGAACAAACAGAAAGAAAAACACGTAATATTCACGTATCGTATCAGACTAACGTGACCTCAGAGGACATTGGGGTTGTATGTCTCTTTGGTCACCTATAATCCAGAAATATATTATTTTTGCTGTATCTTTGCACATACACTATATGATCTGAATGTTCCCACAACTTACCCCCCTACAAGTTTTACAAATTGACCTTATTGAACTTTCATGTACAGGCAGTCCCCAGGTTAAGTACAAGATAGGTTCTGTAGGTTTGTTCTTAAGTTAAATTTGTATGTAAGTTGGAACTGTATATTTTATAATTGTAGCTCCAGACAAATATTTTTGGTCTCTGTGACAATTAGATTTTGAAAATGTTGGATTGTCATTAGAACCAGGATTAACAATAAAGCTTCATTACAGACACCTTCATTACAGAGCTGTTTATTGTAGCCTAAGGCTAAAGTACAGTAAATTACCAACATCCAGAGGTCCGTTTGTTACTAGGGGTCGTCTGTAGGTCGGGTGTTCTTAAGTAGGGGGGACCGCCTGTATATGGTTTCATAGTGAGTTATTTTGGGGGGAGAATAAGAGTAACAAGGTCAATTACCTTAATTGACAATTACCAGTATCTAAACCAGCGATGGTCAACCTTTTGGAGCCTGATTGTCCAAACTTCAACCAAAAGCCACTTATTTATTGCAAAGTGCCAGCACAGCAATTTAAGCAGTAATTTATTTCTCCTTGTTCTTTGACAACTTTCAATCGTCCAGCCTCCTAAAGACATCAACGCAGTTGAAAGGAGGAGAGCAAATCATTGTAGGAAGATTCTTTGAGTCCTGTCTGGTGAACTTCATGGTGGTGTGATGGTCTGGGTGCCCACAGAGAGGGCTCCGAGTGCCGCCTCTGGCACTAGTGCCATAGGTTCGCCACCACTGATCTAAACTATAACAATGAATGTATGAATTTCGGCTAAAGTTCCCAAGATGGGGACACTGGGGAATTGCCATGGGATTATGTTGTAAATTGGGGGAAAAAGGAGGAACTAGTTGGCAGATAAAATTAGTCCTTCCTATTTCCCCCATTTTCGTTTACAAAAAATAAGTAACCCTTTGATGGTGCGCATCTGGCAGAACACGACTACCAATCCTTTGAATCCAAATTATTCTGTTGTAAATGGTAGCAAATATCCAGCACTTTCTTTTAACACAAGGAATAACCCTAGTTCTATGATTTCCATTTTCAAGCAGCTCTCCTCTCTGTAGTCTCTGTCTGTGAATTTGCAGTCCTCTCTGTGTCTAGACCTAGCTGCTGTGACTCACTGGTCCCCACCTCTCCATAGACTTCTGTGTCATATGAAATAAGCACTTTACTCTTTAAAGTGATGGCTTATTGATAGGACTTGCATGGGCACTCAATTACCCTGCTTTTGGTAGGCTAGTAGTGTGACATCACAAGATGAAAAACTGCTTTAATCCAATGAGGTGTGTGAACAAGAACTTAGGAACTCTCTCTTGTTAGAATTTAACGTGCTTCTGCACTTCATATACTGTAAAATTTTCTTGTGTATTGAATCACAATAGGTCTGGAACGTCAGCTGGAAACAAACACTCATATTTTGGCTTGTTAAACTTAGTTTTACTGTAAGTGCTGTGATGGAGTGAGGACAGGGCGGCCGTGTTTGACGTCTGCGTGCAGATGGTTTACGCTTCCTCCTTTAAATCCTGTTTCTGTAATATATCAGATGTGCCTTTGTTTACAGGCTGCATGGCTGACTTGACATGTATTTCCTATTCTCTCTCAGAAGAAGGGAGCAATATGGTGCGGTACGTGCCTGCAGACCATCCACATAGTGCATGCCGTCTGCTGTTTACAATAGAAGCTATACTGTACACATGCCAGAACAGAGCCGGGCTATGCTGTCATCTGATATCGCCCAAAATATAACCCTGTGTATCAGATTGTTTGGAAAAAGAACAATTGGAGATGTGTCTGATGTTTTTAGAACGGACAGTTGCACTAAATGCAATGGTTTTCAATGGATCAGTTCCCACGGCCATCACTTTAACAGGCCTTGCGGCCGATCCGTTAAAATGTAGAACATGTCCTAGTCAGAACCTTTTGTTAACGGATCACTCATAGACCATATTTTATGAAGATCCATGATACACGATGCCTGACTGTATTAAATTGGCTTTAAAAAACCACGGACAAATTTACTACAGTCTGGTAGCCTTACTATATGTGACTTCTAAAGATAGCACATTAGAGCACTCCTAGTCCTATAGACTGTGGGGGACATCTATCAGGACCTGGAATACAAAAAATGGGACCAGCACTGCACCAAATGAAGTCAGGTAAAGAGTCTACAGGTCAATGCATGTAAAAATAGCTCAAACCACAAGACAAAGAAAGGATACATGCCAAGTGACCAAGACAATACATTCTTTATTCATATATATATAAAAAAAACACCACAACACAAGAAGAGAATAAAAACCATTAAAAATGTGAACAATCACAGAATACAGGCAGTCCCCGGGTTACGTACAAGATAGGGTCTGGAGGTTTGTTCTTAAGTTGAATTTGTATGCAAGTCGAAACTGTATATTTTATAATTGTAGTTCCAGACAAATTTTTTTCTTGCCCCAGTGACAATTGGAGTTTCAAAATTTTTTGCTGTAATTGGACCAAGGATTATCAATAAAGCTTCATTACAGACTCCTTACAGCTGATTATTGCAGACTGGGACTATAATAAAGCATCCAGAGAGCTTCACCAGAGGTCACAGTGGGCATAGGGGTCCGTCTGTAACTATGGGTCGTCTGTAAGTCGGGTGTCCTTAAGTAGGGGACCGCCTGTAATCTACCACAGGAAAACCAAACATGTGATAGTGTTAGTAATCCTGGGACCACCAGCTCCCCCTGAAGACTAAAGCCTTATGTAACACAAAAAGATACAACAATATTATCCTGTAAGGGATTACACATTGGGCTAGGGAAAATGCAGTACCAATATATAATGTAAGCAGATTGCAAAAAAGTCACAAAAAAGGGGGGTATTTTTTGTATAGAGCATGAGAGTATACAAGCAAAAGTAAATAAATAGATGGTACCACACTGCACACCTAAGTCAAGACATAAGCAAGTATTAACTGTGCGGCAAACATACACACAAGAGGGAGCTGGGGATGACCGCCCCACGCGTATCGCCACCTGCTGTGGCTTCCTTACATTATATATTGGTACTGCATTTTCCCTAGCCCAATGTGTAATCCCTTATAGGATAATATTGTTGTATCTTTTTGTGTTACATAAGGCTTTAGTCTTCAGGGGGAGCTGGTGGTCCCAGGATCACTAACACTATCACATGTTTGGTTTTCCTGTGGTAGATTATTCTGTGATTGTTCACATTTTTAATGGTTTTTATTCTCTTCTTGTGTTGTGGTGTTTTATTTTTTTGATATATGAATAAAGAATGTATTGTCTTGGTCACTTGGCATGTATCCTTTCTTTATCTATCAGGACTTGGACACTAGTTTTTTTGGCGTACAGTCCCTGAATTAATGACATTGACTTGCTAAGCGTCTGTAATTGTGATTATTTCCACCTTTATGCCACCTCCACACCAAGTGGGTATTGAGGGCACGCAGAGTTGTGCGGCAGGTTTATGAGCCATGTCTGCGCACTCGCCGGCAGCCATTTAAGCCTAATGGTCCCTGATAACAGCACAGTTATACAGAAGACAGGACATGGCATAGAATTGTATGACAGCGCATGCTGCCCCTCGTATACATCAGGATAAAAGATGATTGGATGCAAACTTTCAATTCAGGTGTGTCCTACTCGACCCAGACCTATTGCTGGATTGGTGGCGGTGCAACCAATCCGGCAAATTGACCCCCCCAGCTAGTAGCCATGGCTTGTACGGGACTTATTAGGCAAGGAGCAGTGAATGCTGGTGTATGATAAGTCCCCTTCTATGAGTCAAAGTACAAGTGCATAACCATTGTTCTAGTCAGATGGATGACAAAGGACCTCCAAAAGTTCAAATGGACAGACCCAAAATAAGAAGACCCCCCACTCCGGACCCTCTTATATACTTATATTTCCCACCGATCAGCTGCCGCTGACCAATGGAACATCTGATCGTTATTAGCCAAAATTGGCTTGAAATAGCCCCAGTGGTTTAGCCAATCAAAACATCTGTCACCGGGCCATATGGTTCAGCTCACGGCAAAAGGGTTGGTGGAACAAACCAAAATAAGCCTAAAACCAATAAAAGCAAGGAGGACCAAAACCTAAAGTAGAATTGCTTCAAAATACCCAAATTTGCCTGAAATTTACCTAAACCGGAAGATGGGGCACAAATAGTGCTTCTGCTCCATTCCATTCTTGTTTGTTGCAGACTTGGCTAGATTTGCCAGGGTTGGTAAAGGACCAGTCCCAGGGTTGGTAAAGGACCTGTCCCAGGGTTGGTGAAGGACCAGTCCCAGGGTTGGTAAAGGACCAGTCCCAGGGTTGGGGAAGGACCAGTCCCAGGGTTGGTGAAGGACCAGTCCCAGGGTTGGGGAAGGACCAGTCCCAGGGTTGGGGAAGGACCAGTCCCAGGGTTGGTGAAGGACCAGTCCCAGGGTTGGTGAATGTCTGGGGGAATGTAATTCACACAATTTTTATTTTTTTTGTTTCCTAGTAATGTTACTTAAGGTAACCAATGTGCATCAGCAAAATTCCCCTCACATGAAAGACTTCACACCATTAGGAAGGATTAGTTATTGTGAGATAACTGTGAAAACAATTACCTTTCCCCCATTTTACACTGCTCCTCACTGTTTATAATGAATGTACGCTGGCATCATATCAAGTGTCTGCAGGTGAGACTACGCCTCGTACAAATACCTGTCATTAACATAGGACAAAAATAATGACTGCCCTCATTTGCATAATGCTCATTAGCAGATTCATGATTTTATTCCAGGCTAGATGTGTATTCTGTGTTCCTGCGCTATTTGCTATAGTGTATTAAAGGGGATTAATACTTAAACATAATTAGCAATTATCTCCTAAATGGTTGGTTCTTGAGGTCCCACTGCGGGGAGACCCTGTGAACGCCAAAAGGGGGATTGCAAGTCTGCCTGAGAAACCCCAATACAGACTGGGACCCAATTGCGCTCTAATTTATGGACCTCAGGATGGCCTATGGAAAATCCAATCTAGATGTCCAATGCAATTCAGGGGGCCGCTGCATCCAGTTCTCCCGATCATGGGGGGGTTTACATCTATACAGATATCTGGTGTCTACCCCATTAAACAATCACGTGACAACACCCTCAAAACAACTCCTCCTTGAGGACACCTCCACCTTGTCCAGACCAATTCTCCATCAATGAATTTTCATTTCCACCATTTATGAGACTAACCCTCCAACAAATCAATTTTCAGCAGTCATTTTTGGGCAGTCATCTCAGAGGGCTCTCTTTATTAAATTTTGGTATAAATTTACCATCTTTGGGTGACTTATGTCTGGAAGATAATGTGAGGCTGGATTCAAACCTTGTTTTGTTCATACATTGTTAGGACACATCGGGAGGATTCACGATGTGTCCTTATAAAGTATGGCGCACGCACTGTATGCTGATACGTTGGGATACGTTGCCTGGTGCCTCCTCCTCCCCACTGAATGTGAAGGGAGGAGTGGACTTCAGCTTTGGCTGATGTTCAGGTGTTTCCCAGCTTATGTCACTGTCCTTTCATGGTGGTCGGGGGATGCAATACTGTCGCATCCGCCCCCACATAGACTTCAATGGCCTCCGCTGAGCATACTTATCCCTCAGCAGGAGGCAGCAGAGACGCTTTCCACATCTTTTAATCCTGCTATCTGCACAATATGTGATGTACAGTATATCGGGCAGTCGGAGAAAAAACAAAGCCTCTGTCTGCGAATACAGCGTATACACTAAATGTGGCACCTAGCCTTATACACAAATGATTTTTTTCGGATTTTATTAAAAATTGTATGGGCCATGGGACTAGGGACATCAGAATGGACCCAATAATAGCCCCAGATTTTTGCCATAGAATTGGTCCTCATTATCAGATTGGTGGGGTACAACACCCAGCATCCCCACAGATCAGCAGTTGATTAACAGAGAATTGAACAGGAAGCGGACAGCTCCATTCCCTGTGTAGTGGTCAGACCAGATTACTGCAGATCAGCTCCCATTCAATTAAATGGAAACTAAGCTGCAGTGACCAGGCTTAGCCACTATACAGAGAACGGCATCCATTCTGTGTTCTAACTCAACTGCTGATCTGTGGGGTCTCCGGGTGTTGGACATGGACACGAGGATACAATATCAGTATTTCAAATATTTTTAAAAAAACCTTCTTTTAACAAAAAAATACAATACAATTACAAAAGTCGTACAAAGTTAAGCAGTCTTTTTCCTGGAGTTGGTCCTATTCTCCTGCTCTTATCCGCTAGCACATGTGCTATCAGCTACTGTAAGTCTTCATCCAAGTCCTTCAGCTGCAATAACAACCTGCTTAACTCTTTCTTCTACAACACAGAGAACTCTTTCCTCTCTTCTGTTAGATAGATGATCAGTCATCAATGTCATCTCAGGAGGAGGTGTCTGTGTAATACAAAGCTTGACTCCTATGAGTATACAGGAGTTTTACTTTTCACTATTGGACAGTATGGAAAGGTGGTATTATGTTACAGAACCTACAGATACTGTATGGATATCCTTCTTATATGCTTCTTTACTGTCCATATTTTCTGCATGGACAAAAAAGTTCTAACAAAAATTAGGACAGTGCAGGATTGCTGCAAAAAGTTATTGTAACAGATATACGGTGGTCTAAGAAAGGGTAAAAAAAATGATATTAGAAAGCTGACAATATCGTTAATCAAAATGCCCATAAAAACCTATTTACTTGAATGGGGCTGAGCTGCAATAAGGTTACCAATGGATTTAAAGGAAATCTACCATTTGTTTTCATGCATTGTGAACCAAACATACCTTGAGAATGCTGTAGCTACACTGATGCAGAAACATATCTTGTTTAACCCCTGAACTGAGTGGTTTTGCTGAAAAGACAAGAGTTTTATTTTTAAAGAGGGAATTCTAGACATTTCTTAGTATACCTGAGGGGACTGGTAGTTTAGTTGTGGAAATGTTTGTCCATGAAAAGAAGAGGTTCCCTGCTCGGCATCTTTGTGTTGTTAAGGGAAGTTACAAGCAGCATGGATGTTAGGCTTTGTTCACATTACCCATACAATTCTTCATGGTAAAGGGCAGCGTCTGCTCAGCATGAATACTCTATGTACAGTATATCTATATTACTCATTTCAGCTACTGAGATTCCAACTAGAAGTAAAGTTATCCGTGTTTTCTTCTTCCTCTTCCTTGTCTCCTGCGATAGTCCCAGAGCGTTCCGGCCATCGTACAGATACTATAATGTTGTAAAGAAGAAGTAGTGTGTGCAGCAGAAATGATTTACATATAGAATAAGGGTTGGTGAGGGGCAATCCATATGAAGTCATCGCTGAGCGCTGTGTTATAGAGGAACGCGGAGTTTGACCTTTCGTGCAAGGTGATAACAAATCAGTTTACTTACGTGAACTCGAGAACATGAGACAAACATCTTACGTCTTCAAAGAACCTCTGCTGCATGATTATCTCAATGCAAGCCTCCAGATAAAAAACACCTTTCAGTTCAGCTTATCTTTATTACTTGGAAGAAATGTTCTCATGTATGTACTGGAGGAATATTATCTGAACATGCAGAAACTTTTCCGCAGCCTGAGTAGCAACATTTTGCTTAAAGTGTTGTCTCCTTGTTAGGAAGGATACAATCAGTAATGCATTATAATATAGGGATTTGGGGCGGTTGCATAGGGCCCAAGGCTTCTAGGGGGCCCATGGAAGAACCTATAACCATGAAATCCTCGTACATCTGTTCCTGCTCTCAATACCATCTACACGAGAGCCATTTCAGGACCTTTAAAGGTCCTGAACCACATATTGAAAGGGGCTAGGAGGGACACATCCTCCTTCCCCATGAAGCTTGATTCTAGTACCATATGTATGAAGTTAAATCTGGACTTGCGGGGACTATAATATTCATACAGTCTTTATAGAAGTGGTCCCTTCTATTGTCCCAATTCTATCTGTTATCCTATATCCACAAAAATGAGGATAGCAGTCGGATCAGTGGGGGTCCAACCACGGAGACTCCCACTGATCTCAAAAAAGTGTTTCCTGTTCCCACTAATGGATGAAATAAAAATGTATGCTGCAGCTTCATGTGCCGCCTTATGAGATAACCAGAGACAGTGTTAGGTGTTTCGTGATAACCCACAAAACAAGTTGGGCCCTACCCCTATCACACATCATTTCTATCAATCCAGGAAATAGGGTGATGTATCATTGTTCTTTTTTGTCTATGTTTGGGGTTGTTTTGGTTGTGGTGCAAATTATATTTTGCGACTTTCCATTGCACCAAATTAACTTAGGAGGATTAAAAGTCACTTTGACAAGTTTTCACAATAGGACTGAATGCGTATAATGCAACTTTCTATTCAGGCAAAAGTTTTGAGGCAACTTAACTCCAGTCCCCACCCCGGTCTATGTGCTGTGACTTTTGATGTTTAATTGCAACTTGCCATACCACTGTCACATACAACCCCCATAGCATAAGACACTGCCAGCAGATTTATCAAGGGCAAAAAGGAACATGAATGGATCTGACGGCAGCGGAGCTCCAAAGAGCTGTCATAAGGAGCCACTTAATGATATATTAAATGGCTTTTCCCACGATACAAGTTAGGCCCTACCCACAGGATCAGTGGAGGTCTCAGTGATGGGACCCCCCACAAATCAGTAGAACGAGGGGTCACATGGGGTCCGATGTACTCCAGTTGGACCACTCATCGCTACCCGAAATGAGCGGAGCTGTAGGATGCACATGTCTATTTATCTCTATGGAGCTGAGGGAGATTGCAGAGCGCCACACCCGGCAATCTCTGTCAGCTCCGTAGAGATGAACAGGGCAGTCTGGACATGCTCATCCTGCTGCTCCGCTCATTTAGGGGAGCGATGAGGGGTCCCACTGGGGTACACTAAAAAACCCTAATAAATGACTTTTATGTAAGATTTTTCTATACTGTCATATCTGAGATAGCGTGTCCCAGGCCCAAATTAGTTGTAAATATGGACATAAAGGGGCACATTTACTAAGAGCAGTGCAGTGTGTACTATGTGCAGTTTGCCTGTGTATAGTACAGGGGGCGCCAGATTCATGAATTGTGGCGCCTGTTCTGCATGAATCTGGTGCCCCCTACACTGCTCAGACAGAGTGCACCAACTTTTTTTGGTGCACCTTTAACATAGGGCGTGCAACACAATTCTGTCACTGTAGTCCACAGTCCGACTGCACCCGCATGCCCCCTTCAGTGACGAAATTTATGTCACATGAAGAATAGTGCAGCCGCGACACAAAAGGGTCACGTTTCACACATATGTGGTGCAGACAATTCTTAAATACATGTGAAAGCAGTTTGCACATAAAAGAATGTCCAACAGAAAACACACACATATATATATATATAAAATATATATACACCCTTAAAGGGGTTATCCTCATATCAAATAATTGATATTGTTTCTATACTTAAAAGTTCTACAATTTTCCAATATATTTTCTGTATCAATTCTTCAGTTTTTGACATCTCTGCTTGCTGTTATTCAACCAAAAACTTCATTAATTACTTCCTGTGGATCAAAACTGGTCCCTGGTCATGTGATGTCACACAGGTGCACCAGGGGCTCTAGAGAGTAATCAGAGCTGTGTGATATAACGAGCCGTGCACCCGTGTGACATCACTTGTTAAGATTTCTAACTTCCTGGAAGTAAATCTTCCCATGTAATGATTTACATTATACAAACAATACATATTTTTTGCTGAAAGTGGACAACCCCTTTAAAGTCTTCTCTGTGTTGGGTTTTACAGTCCTAATACCATGTTCACTTCTTTTTTCATCATCGCATTAGTTACATTAGTTATCACTTTTTCTATTTTATGATAAAGTTACTATATGCAGACTTGTGCAGGAAGAGGTATATTTTTGAAGGGCGATATTTTTAGGTATCTTTGATCAGTTTGTTTATGGAGGGGAATGTAAAATTAAAAAAATTACTAAATAGACCAGTCAACTTGTGGATGAACTCCTGGTGAATGCTGCAGGGGTTTAACTCATTACATCACCTGCGTCATAGAGAAGGTACATAACAATTGTATCTACATCTTAAGGACACAATACAATAGAATACAAGGATGGGGACCGGCTTGGAAGTACATGAGATGACACGTATGCTTGTCCTTGGCTGTTGACTTCTACAGCCATGGGTCGTACATAGGGAAGGTCGGTCATGTTTACTGGTTATCTGAAAATCTCTGACCATTGTCTTGTCTTGTCTTGTACTTTGTACAAGTTGTTCTGACTTTGACCTTGTATACGGGCGTTGACCTTTAGTACTGTAACTCCTGTAATTGACTTGAAGGAAACCTTCTCTTATTCCTGATCCAGTTTTTCAGGAAATTGGCCTAATATTTGCAGGAGTTGAGGCACTTTCATATCAGGTTTACTTATTGTATTTTTTGCTTACTTAAAGGAATAAAGGGTTAAGGAAAAATCTACAAGTGTCCTTCTTGACGTCTATAGGATCAGGTGGAGCAGTCTTGTGGTTTTCATGTCCATCTATAGTATTATGTTTTGACATGTGTCAGCTACCTACGTCATAGAGCAAACCGCTCCCTTCTATGACTTATTATGCTCGTCTTAGGAGTCTAATGTAAAGGTTTAACCGCACAGAATATTAGCTCCTCAGGCAATGGAAAAGTAGAACAATGTAATTAGCCGGTGAGCTCAGACAATGTCCAACACGGCACAGCGTGGTACCGGCAAGAATGGACTCAACCTGAGCTGTTAGCTTGTTGTTACAACAGCATTACAAGGACGTGACTGCAGATGATCCTGAAACTTCACCAGCTAGACTTGTTGTCAGTCAGAAGGGAATAACATAAAACTATGAGGCTGTTCTACACCACAAGTTCCACCGGGACATGGCCAATGGGCTATGCTATAACCGGAAATTGCCTTCATATTTTTTTGTCTACCCAACCATTAGGGCAGTGGTGGCAAACCTATGGCACGGGTGCCAGAGGTGGCACTCAGAGCCCTCTCTATGGGCACCCGTGCCATCACCCCAGTGTAGAGTTCGCCAAACAGGAGCCATGGCCTCTTGCAGTCCCAGGCAGCCCAGGACCCTAGAAGGAAGCTACAATAATAATCCAAACTACTTCTGCTTCTTTCTACTGTATTTGTGTCCTTGGGTGCCTGTACAATTTAAACCTGTGACAGAGCAGGGTGTAATAAGTTAGTGCTTAAATTGTCGCATTGGCACTTTGCGAAAAATATGCGGGTATTGGTTGTAGTTTGGGCACTTGGTGTCTAAAAGGTTTGCCATCACTGCATTAGGGTATTAGTTCTTTGGTTAGTTATTTCACAGTAGAAGCTAGTGGGTTCATCTTCATCCAGAAAATCGGGAATCAACTCATCAGAAGTTTAAAATTTGATATGATAAGAAAACAATATATTTCAGGACTAAAAATAGTTACTGCATGCTTGATAGACACATGGAGGGTTCTATAAAGTTTAGTCAACTAGACACTACAGTAAATCACATTCTGAAAATGTTTGGCCCCTTGAAAGCTTGAGGCTATGTTGTGCATATGTCTGGCTCTTTATCTACAGGCCTCATTGTAGGATTGGTCACAACCTTATGTCTTTGATGCCTTTATTTTCTTATGACTATCCTAATGGGTTACAAAATACCTTAGCAACCACAAAACCTAAGCTACCTGTTGAATGGTCTTCAATGTTGTTCAATCCACAAAGTTTCGAACAATGATACACAAGGTCGTAAACAAAATGAACTACTGAAGTTTGAACTGCTAAAACGTATGTGGTTGCGTTACTTACTAATTTGTATGACCACCTTTGAAAGAATAAAATTGGAGAAGGGGTTATAGGTAGCTGTCAACAGGACTTACTATGAAAAAACTAAAGTTTGAACTACATTAGTTGTCAAGCCACTTCTTACTAACATGTACCGACACCTTTGTAAAGAATAAAACTGGAGAAGTGATCAAACTCTAAGTAATGGCTTCCAGCTCATTGTGGGGTTGGCCAACATAGCATGTTTATGTCTCTTGCCACAAATATATAAGCTCATGCACCAAAACAATGGGGCACCTTTACTTACCCGGTCCCTGCACGATCCCCGATCTGGACTGTTCGACGAGGATGAACTCTGCCGCGATTCATGAAGATCATGCGCCCGATATCCTGCATGTGTCGCTTCTCCGCTTAGGTCTGCCGGAGTTCACCTTCTTTTTCCCGGTGCATGTAAGTGCACGGCTTGCGACACAATTTTTAAGTTAAATCCCGTGGTTTGTCCAAATCCGTCGGATCGTCCGACGGCCCGCCCCTGATTTGTGTCGCATGAAATCCTGCGCCTAAATCCGATTGCATGAGCCAAAAAAACCCTTTTAAATCCCTGTCCCAGTGGCGCAAAACGGAATTCGTCGGTATGTCCGACGAAAGTGCGGTCCGCGGGGCCCTTAGTAAATGAGGCCCATTATGTCAAATCGTTTACTGAAAAGAAATAATGAAATGTAAGTCACCTTTGGAACGGTCTTCAATGTTCTCCATTACACCAGTCATCGACCTACTTCTTATCAGTACGGCTGGTCACCTTCATAAAGAATAAAATTATGGAGTGGATGATGGAGACGTCCTTTCCTAAAAAATCATACAAAAATAAAAATCTGAATCAAATTTGTTCAAGTGTTAATGAAATGACCTACAATTAATCTAGGCTTGAGATGTAGGAGCTCAACTCTAAAGATGTTATTGGTCTTAACCTTTAGAACTGGTTTCTCAACTTTGTTCCATGATTTATGTTGGTTGACAGGTTTATGCAATTTGGTCACCAACAACAGAAAGACAGGGAACACATAATTTTGGGTTTTAGTAAAAATGAAATACATTGGAGAACTCCATGTAACTCTTTCATGTTCATCTGAAAGTTCTTGACCATTAAGCAAAACTTCACTAGAACTCCTACAGTTCTCCTACATAATGTAGATATGAAGACAGTAAGGGAAGTTACACCATGTTACATTATCATTATGGGATAATACATGATTGGACACATTTACCAAGGACTTTGCGGCACACTTTAGTCGCACTGTTCACGTTCTTCATGCCTAAAATGGCTTGGACAGGTATTTAAGAAGTGTGTGCTGTCATTGTGGTGCACACAACTCTTTTTGTGGCGCAGGGGTGCTGGCTTCCATTAGGGGGCGTGCCACCGGGCGATCCGACTGATGCAGACCGTGTGCCGTATTTAACTTTGATATTGTTTCGCAAGCCCTATGTTAAAGATGCTCCACAAAAAAGGATGGTGAACTCTGTCGGACCTGTGCGGGGAAACAAAATTCATGATTTCTGGCGCACAATCTTAGTGAATCGCCGCACACAGCATTATACATGGACAATGAGTGAACTCCAGCAAGCTTTGTAAGTAAATGTGCCCCATCGTGATTGTAATTTTGTGGACAGACTCTGCTTTAGGCAATAGATTTGTATTTGAAAACTCCCCATATTCTGTACCTCCGTTTTAACCTACCAGATGATCTGGGGTGTAATTGTCCTGCGGTGCCCCCACAGAGAAAATGAAGCATTACACATGTTGGGTCCTCCACATTTAGAAATGGGTTGCGGGCTTCATTCTGCTTTGGTTGGTGTCTGAATTTGCTAGCGTAGTTATTCTTAAAAAGATTCTTTAAACCAGACATCCTCTTTAAGGTTAGAACTAGTCAAGCAAAGGAAATTCTGTTTGGAAAGGAGACAACATGAGAGTAGCTCCTACTTTATCTTCTACAATATCTTAAAATCTAAGTGGGACGATTCAGTTCGCTATGACATTATGAAAGTTAATATGTTCAGAAAGGCCACTATATACGTAAGCTGCTTAAAGTGAAGAACTGTAAGAAGACACCAGGCTGGTGCTAGGATTCCCCGGGCAATGATGCCAAGATTATTAAAATGTTACATCTCACTCACCGGCATCATAAGTGGGATCTGGTTTAGGGCCACTTGCGCAATTGGTGGCTTACTACTTGATGCTGGCACTCTCCGCACGTACTTAACTTCTGATTCATCATAATTTATTACTTGAGTATCTGATAGACGCACATCTTACAATTTACATCAATAGAAATTTTTCATTGCAGAAGGTTACCTGTCATATTAAAGGGATGCAAATATTTAGTTTAACCTAAAACAAACTAAACATACTCACCTACGCTCCTCTTTATCCCGATAATGGCATTGTTCTTTTTTAAAGGGAAACTGTCACCAGGGACCTCATTTTCATCCTGACAAAATCCTGGGGTAGTCAGAGGGGTTGGGCTTCTGTTTGGATGCATTTCAAAAACAACATGTGGCTTGTCTGTGCTCCTGTGCAGCTCCACCTCCTGCTCCTTCTCAGATGTCACAGCCTGGTGAGCTGACATCACTGGGGGAGGGACAAGCTGTACAGGAGCACAAAGATGGAGGCAGTCTGCAGCTCAGACAAGTCACATGCATCCAAACCAAAGCCCAGCCTTTGGGACTACCCCAGGATTTTGTCAGGGTGCAAAAGTAAGTTATATTGTAATCAAATGCTTAGAAAAGGCAGAGAGGCATTTTTGCACTGCAGCTGCCATTGGCTTTTACAATCTGTCTTCAGTGAAAATGAGGTCCCTGGTGACAGGTTCCATTTAATATTGACACATTGGGATCGCTTGGAGAAAAGATTTATAATTAGCAGGCCAGAGCTCGGCAACAAGATGTCTGGTATTAATTATGCACACCCTCGCACCTCCCTCTCCCATGCTGGGAGCATGAGAGGGGAAGGTGATGTCACCTCCCTCTCCCAGTAATGGGAGAGGGAGGTGTGAAAGGTGTGCTCAGCTCCTCTTGCTCTATAACATGCTGCCTGGAAATAAACCACTACATACATTCTGCTCAGCTCCTCCTGCTCTATAACAGTCTGCCTGCAGATAGGACGCTATGTACAATATGCTTAGCTCCTCCTGCTTTATAACAAGCTACCTGCAGATAGGACACTATGTACAATATGATCACTCTGCTCTATAATATGCTGCCTGCAGGTGGGACACTAAGAACAATGTGCTCATCTTGCTCTATAATGTGCTGCCTGAAGAATACACCACATACAATCTTCTCAGGTCTTTTCTGCTTTATAATTTACTGCACACAAATAGGTCCATAAGTGCAACGTAACAGATTTTGAAGTTTCTAATATTTTTTTAGTGTTTTATATGCATGACATTTTCAACAACTTAATCCAATTTTTACCAAAATCAACCAAAATGCAATTCTGCTCTTGAGAAGTAGTAGGGGATATGAGCTAGTTTTGCAGCTGGATATAGATACCCCTAGAGTAGACATAAATTTTAATAATTTTTTTAAAATTTTGCCCTACATCACTAGAATCTGACGTCTTCCGAAGCAATGATATCATGATCCATCAACAGATGGTACAGATTTCTAGGTATCCCACCCTAATAACTTGGTCATCCCTAATCATCTGATGTCCAAATTCCTGTGACATCATTGAAAATTATGCCAATTATCTATGTTGTGTGTATCAAAAGCAACACTGAATCCTGCCACTCCCAGGACATGGCTTCTGCCTCCTTACAAGATAATACTCCCATGTATTCCATACACAAGGTTTCTCTTTCATCTGCCTTTCCCATCTTAATTAGAATCTTAACTATTCAATATTCTTGAACTCAGTGCCACATAATTCCCCTCATGATGATTCTCCATCAGGATTGCTAACCATTAAAGGAAACAAATACATTGTAACCATTACATGTCTGGTCCAGGGGGCAGATGAAGAATAGGAATGAAGAGTAACAACGACCTCTATGTGCTATGGTGGCCATGAATATGAGCACTACTGCTACACAGGTTAAAATAAGCATAAAGACCTATAATGTATGCTATCAAGCTAGCCATGAGGCCAGAGACCAGCCAGATTTCGGTCCTAGCGCTATCCGACAATGCGCTTTTTGTAATCCTGTGCCTGCCACGATCAGAGGTAGTGGATCCTCTGTACCACCACGGGCGATGGCGGCTAAGTGGTACCCGGTTTTCACCAGAACCCTCTGCCAAGCGGATTGACATGTTGCGGCGTGGTACAGCGCCCTCTATGTGCCGGAGCGCAGCCATTACAGGGATGGCTGCTGGACCCGGGACAGGTGAGACCAGACGCTGGGGCACACAGAGGTATATGGGTGCTTCTGCAACCTGGGATATGGGTCGTGACAGTACCATCCTAACTGTGTCAAATTTACACAGCTCTAAACTATTTCCATGAAAAACTTGCCACACCCGGGCGCCATGCAAGTGCCATACATTTTTCTACACACACCCATTGACTTTGAGTGAGTTTTTCATCTATCACCAGTTTGTGATCTACCATCAAAATCCATCATGATACACCAGGGGAACATACTCCTAGATCGAGGCAGTGTGACGGTGGTAATCTTCTTATAACTGTTATCTATCTCTTCTAAAATCAACTTTCATAACTATGCTTATCAGTCTGAAGGGCTCTGGGGGGAGGGTGTTTCCAGAGCTCCTCCGTGCTTTAGCTTCACAGGGTGTTACAATGTGCAGTATCACTTTCGCCTCCCACTGTGCAAGATTACATCAGACAGAGCGAGACGGGACGTGCTGAGGGAGCAGGGAAGTGTGAGACTGTGAAACTACAGCATTGAGGGGCTCTGGTAATGCTGCCCCAGAGCCCTTCTAGTTAATTTGCATAATCTTGAAAGTTGATTTTAGAAGAAAGGAGGCCATGGATAACCAATATAAGAAAATTACCACAGTCACGGTGCCTGGATCTATGAGTAAGTGTCCCTGGTTTATCATGATGGATTTTGATGGTAGATTTCCCCCTCCCCTTTAAAAATTCAAAAAGTATGTTCCGCAAAGTTTACAAGAATAGCTGTCAGTCCAACCATGATGTTTCTGACAACTTCTTCAAGGTTTTTTCTTTCCTCCTGACTACTTTCTGACGTATCTTACATTTTTTCAGGCTCACGTCTGACATATCATCATGTACCTTGGTCTGTGCTTCTTGTATTATGAGGGGATTAGTAGTAATCAGTAAGATTGACACAAGGTATCAGGGATGGGATAACAGGTTAATGGCCAAGAGACAACAACAATGCACCTGAACAGCCGCTGGTGAGAGTAGACTGGCTGGCACCAACACAGGAACCCAAATAGTTACACACTACAATAAGTACAGTATAAGAGAAAAGCAATAATAACCTTGGCAATACATAAATGTCAGACGAACCTGCTAATTATGGTGGGAACAAACTCATCTAAAATGTGTGGTATCCCTGTACTGTGACATCACTGTGTGTATTATCCCTGTACTGTGACATCACTGTGTGTATTATCCCTGTACTGTGACATCACTATGTGTATTATCCCTGTACTGTGACATCACTGTGCGTATTATCCCTGTACTGTGACATCACTATGTGTATTATCCCTGTACTGTGACATCACTGTGTGTATTATCCCTGTACTGTGACATCACTGTGCGTATTATCCCTGTACTGTGACATCACTGTGTGTATTATCCCTGTACTGTGACATCACTGTGTGTATTATCTGTGTACTGTGACATCACTGTGTGTATTATCCATGTACTGTGACATCACTGTGTGTATTATCTCTGTACTGTGACATCACTGTGTGTATTATCCATGTACTGTGACATCACTGTGTGTATTATCCCTGTACTGTGACATCACTGTGTGTGTTACCCCTGTACTGTGACATCACTGTGTGTATTATCTCTGTACTGTGACATCACTGTGTGTATTATCCCTGTGCTGTGACATCACTGTGTGTATTATCCCTGAACTATGACATCACTGTGTGTATTATCCCTGTACTGTGACATCACTGTGTGTATTATCCCTGTACTGTGACATCACTGTGTGTATTATCCCTGAACTATGACATCACTGTGTGTATTATCCCTGTACTGTGACATCACTGTGTGTATTATTCCTGTACTGTGACATCACTGTGTGTATTATCCATGTACTGTGACATCACTGTGTGTATTATCCCTGTGCTGTGACATCACTGTGTGTATTATCCCTGAACTATGACATCACTGTGTGTATTATCCCTGTACTGTGACATCACTGTGTGTATTATCCCTGTACTGTGACATCACTGTGTGTATTATCCCTGTACTGTGACATCACTGTGTGTATTATCCCTGAACTATGACATCACTGTGTGTATTATCCCTGTACTGTGACATCACTGTGTGTATTATCCATGTACTGTGACATCACTGTGTGTATTATCCCGGTACTGTGACATCACTGTGTCTATTATCCCTGTACTGTGACATCACTGTGTGTATTATTCCTGTACTGTGACATCACTGTGTGTATTATCCCTGTACTGTGACATCACTGTGTATATTTTCCCTGTACTGTAACATCACTGTGTGTATTATCCCTGTACTGTGACATCACTGTGTGTATTATCCCTGTGGTCAAGGGACACCAAAATAATAGAAAGTTCTACATCTGATGCTAAAAGTGGCCTTTGTGGATTGGAGCTCCATGAAATGTTTTATTGTTATGTCCATGATATATTTGTGTGTGAGAGATAGATGATAGATAGACATACTGAGAAGATACTGAGCGCAGTGTATGTTGTATTTGCATGTTACACAACCACAGAGGGCTTTTACATGCCGTGTTTCATGTGACATAGTTCCCTAATCTGGATAAAGCCCAATAGCATCTGTTTCCGATTCTTCCTTAATCTCTACCCAGGATTACTAGTTAACTAATTTTCAGGTTTATCTAGTTTCTTTGAATGCAGCATATGTCCTGCGATGACATCAGAGCTCCCTCCCTGCCAAGCACAAAGTACAATGACATCCCCAAAAGTGGGAACAGGACTTTTTTTTCTTAACTTATTTTTTTTACCCATCAATACCATTTATCTTACATTTTGTTAGTTTTTGAGTCTCTATACAAATCGGTACTGAGCTTTCTGTTTATGGGACGCTTTTGGAATTTCGGGTCCCCAAACAAAGTTTCTAGCGGATATTTTAAGAGCCTATTGGTACCAGCACAGCTTTATGGCCGGCGGCACACCTGGCGTTTTGAACCCTTTTTTGGGCCATTTTTAAGCAGTCCGTCAAAAAACGCTTGCGTTAAAAAAAGGATGCGTTTTTTGAAACGGCATCCGTTTTTGACCGGTATTACCAATTATCTTAATTAAAACGGGTCAAAAACACAGGCGTTTCTCAACAGACTGCTTAAAAACAGCCCAAAAACTGGTTCTAAACGCCACGTGTGCCGCCGACCTAAGGTTTAACTGTAGTGGCATCCCAAAGAAGCTGATACAGAATAAAGCACACCAGGACATTCCCCAAAATAGCTATTTTTGGAGAATCCCTGGTCTCTGGGGCCCAATTTCAAAGGGTGCAGAGGGAGCCTGTCACAGCTGGACCCAAGAGGCTGAGGGTATTGCCACACGTGGCGTTTTCAGTCTGTTTAAAAACACATGCCTTTTTAGAAACGCATCCTTTTTTACCGTTTACCATGCGTTTGGCTGCTTTGAACCTGTTTATCTATTAAGATCAAAGCCGCCAAAAGCATTGAAAACGGTATAAAAAAGGATGCGTTTTAAAAAGCGTGTGGGGTTTTTAAAACACATGCGTTTTTTAAACGGACTGAAAATGCATGCTTAAAGATGGACCAAAAACACCAAGTGTGCCATCACCCTAAGGGTCCCATATGGTGTCACTTTCCCATATGAGAAGACTTATATTATAAACCATACATTAAAGTCGGGGCCCGACACAGACTTTGCACTGGGGACCATCAGCTACAAGTTACGCCAATGTATCTTCATATGTTCAAAATCTCTAAAGGTAGTCACTAGAGTTCTGGATTTGGTGGCATTAAGGGTGATGCCACACATGGCGTTCTTAGTCCGTTTTTACGCATGCGTTTTCAGTCCATTAAAAACACATCCGTTTTTAAAATTTTTGTCAGTTTTTCCCAATTATCTTAATAGATAAACAGGTTGTAAGCAGCCAAACGCATGGTAAACGGTCAAAAACGGATGCGTATTCAGGAACGGATGCATTTTTAAAACACATAAGTTTTAAACGGGCTGAAAACGCATGCTTAAATTGGACCAAAAACGCCATGTGTGGTATCACCACTATACAGTCCATATACAGCTCACAATCTTGATTAAATATGTTTCCGCCATTGACTGCACTGGACACCATTACTACATGATATATACGTTGGCTCCATAGAAACCTGTAGGATAAGACTTGTTGCATAGCAACAGGATCCACTGCCAAAGGCCTAGTCCATCACTCTACACGTACTGCTCCGCAAAGCTTAATGGTGTCTATGGACAAGTTCACACGTCGCATTTTGCTGCAGTTTTTCTAATGTTTATAATTAATACTTGGCATTTCAAGTCACGTTGTTCCATATTATTACAGGGGGGTTTTCCAGATTTATTTGCCTTTGTTATAACAGGGGCGGTAATTACAGTGTAAAAAATCCCAAAACACAGCCTAAGGGGGCATACTACTCTTCTTATAGACAGTGTGAACACATACTCACATAGTGTTACATGTACAATGGCATGGATTGATTGTAGTAGTGTCAGTCCCCCTTAAGGGAGCGTTCACACCTTCAGCTTTTCAGATGCAGTTTTTGATGTCCATACCACGAGTGGAGTGAAAAAAAAGAAGCAAAAAAGCTTATCTCAATAATATGTTCTCACCCATCATGATCCACACCTGCGTTTGGCTTACAAAACTGCATCTGAAAAACTGAACGTGGTAACACACCCTGAGGGCGCCATGACGTTTTGGACCCATTTTTAGCAGTCCGTTAAAAACGCATGCGTTTTTGACACTTTTTCCCAATCATCTTAATTGAGATAATTGGAAAAACTGCCAAAAACTAGCTGAAAAGAGTCACTTTACGCCTGTGATGAGCCACTTTTAGAGGCTGGGAACCTTGTTTCAGACATCCAAATCTCAGACTCTTTGGTTCTGGTATCATATTAAAGAGCGCAATCTCATCTTTCAAATCACATCAGGAGTTAAAAACATAATTGAGTATGTCAGCTGCAAGCTCACAGAACCACAAGACGGGTGTGATTTTAAAGATGTGATTCTTATCTTTAAAGGAAATCCACCATCAATACCAAGTATGATAAACCTAAGACAGTCACAGCCATTTTCTTATACTTGTTATCCATGGCCTCCTTCCTTCTATAATCTACTTTTAAAATTATGCTAATGTGTCAGAATGGCTCTGGGATAAATTAACAATAGCCCGTCCGTGCTGTAACTCCTTGTTACACTATGCAGGAGCACGTCCCTTCCTTTCCCCTGCTCCATCACCACTTCCTCTCTCCCTCTGCCTGCTGTAATCTCACACAGTGAGAGGGGGAAGTGCTCCTGCACAGTGTAACAGTCTGTGAAGCTACAGAATGGAAGGGCTCCGGTAACACCCACAGGAAGGAGGCCATGGATAACAAATATAAGAAGATTACCACAGTCACGGTGCCTGGATATGAGTAATTGTTCCTGGTTTATCATGATGGATTCCTTTATTATGATACCATCAGCATGATAGGGACAAGATGGGGGCATCAGTAGTGAGTCTCCGCCTCCAGCATCTAAAAGTGATTCATCTCAGGCAAAAGTGACTCTTATCAGTTGATTTAAATATGAAGTTGCATGTGAAGTATATTTTTTTATAGTCTTGTTGGGTAAATTATGGTGTCTTTTAGGCCTTGCATGCTCCACTAAGGATTTTTGGTAATCAAATATGTTTTCCAGTGTGTATAGGGGGGTATTCCCTCCCTTATTATCAAACTTTGATAAATTAGGAAAATGATAGACAGAGGTCCCACATCACAACAATGATGAATGGGTTAAGTCCTACAATATGCTTTGTATAAGGAAGGAAATCTAATAGTACATTGATGACATATCTTCCAGGTAAATTCTTCCCCTGCCCTCTGCAATTATTCTGGATAGTCCTATGGCCTATGATTGAGTTCAGTAACTGCCCAGTTATCATATGTGAAAGTCTGATACCCCCACGGGCCATAATCTCAGCCTCTGCCTCCTTGTGACTGACTCTTGACTCCATTCTGATCATTTCATGGACACTTCACCGCAATATATCAGAATACACTGCCAGAGCAGCTGCCGTCTGCCTCTGTGTGATCCGGGCAAAGGGTGACCCGTATCAATAACAAGGCAAAAGGTTTTGGTGGTCTGGCCGCCTCAAACTAAATTAAATACTTTTCTTAGTGTTCACAGAATGATAATAGGGGGTCACACTCTTTTTGGGGAATCACGAAAAGTTTTGTAAACTTCTAATGTATTAATTGTGAATTCACCATCATACCAGGATTGCAGGAGTAACTAAACAATATAATGAATATAAAATCCCTTAAAGGGATTTGCCCATGAAAGAAAATTCTCAATTCCCTAGTGATTGTTACACAAGAAACATCATTTTTAACACCTTACTTTACAATTTTACTCAGTTTTATTGCTGTTTTAGCTTCTATCACTCAGTGATGGTCAGTGTAAGATTCCAGAATGTGGGAGGGGACTCTCTAAGCAGACACTTCATGATTCCTCTGTGCTATGAAATTCTGTGTGCTGACAATGTGCTTAGATTATCGGGGTACAGGGTTTATCTACACTTTTATTTAACTTCTGAACATTCTTCTAGTATTTGACACATAAAAAGAGAGATGAGACTTGGTTTGGAAAAAGTTAATAATTAGCCTGCTTATCTGTCTCAAGTGGACAGAGCTCAGATGGTTTTCAGACACACTGCTCAGTACAGAAGAAAGAGCAAAAAGAAAAGGAAAATACAACATTTATAATTTTAACCTTCTCCATTCATTTTTAAGTAAAAAAAAATTCAGCTATTTATTTGACTCGATGCTTTGTATTGTCCATTTCCCCAGCCTCAGTGATAAAAGTTGATGACCAAGAACTTAAAGAAAATCTTCCATCAAAATCCATTATGATAAACCGAGTGCACTTACTCATAGATTCAGGTACTGTGACTGTGGCAATCTTAGATTTGTTATCCATGGCCTCCTTCCTTCTAAAATCAACGTTTAAAATTATGCTAATGAGCCAGGGGGCTCATGGGGTGTTACCAGAGCTTCTCCATGTTGCAGCTTCTCAGGCTGTTACACTGTGCAAGAGCACTCACCCACTTCCACATTGTGAGGAGACACTGCAACAGCCGTGAAGCTGCAGCATGAAGGGGCTCTGTTAACAACCCCAGGGGACTTTACAGCTCATTAGCATAAATTTAAACATTGATTTTAGAAGGAAGGAGGCCATGGATAACAAATGTAGGAAGATTATCACAGTCCGGGAGCCTGGATCTATGAGTAAGTGTCCATGGTTGATCATGATGGATTTTGATGGAATATTTCCTTTAAGTTTTTTTTTTTAGCGAAAAGTTTGTATTTCTTTCCAAAGCACAACGACAGAAAGTGGAGAACGAGGTCCTTTTGTTTTTTTACTTGCACAGTGATGTCCTGGCTATAGTCTGTGTGGGGAACAGAACCCCAGTTCCATTTAAGAGATGATCATCATATAGGGGAAATCTATGGTTTATATTAGTTAGATCCTAATCCAATAAAGAGCATATTCTAGTAATATATCACCGCTTATATGGTGGGTATAATTATAGAGAACTCACTATTGACATGACAAAAACTGTTTCCAAGAGCTTATAATCTACTTGAATAAAAATGCAACACAATATGGTAACAGTATAGTTTCCGCCAGCTTTTCTTCATGACCGGACAGAATAATTTGTAGTATTTGAGGCTGTGCTCAGTTTACATACTTGTTCCCCACCTGCCTAGTGCACGATCCAAGCGGCTGATCTCATCTATTGCGGAGGTTCTTCTGTATACTCTTATTGTTATGTTGTCAGGAGTGGAGATTACTTCTGTATCTATTCCAACAAGACTCTGACCTGTATCAGCGCACCCATGAAACTCTATGAGGATCCATAAAAATACCCGAGTGACATCACAAACATCTGTTTTGCTGCTGAGATGCAAAGTGCAGTATTTGCTAACAGGGTGGTATAAAGTCTGACTGACAATGCTCAGGCTTCATTCTTCTGTCTTCTTACAACATGTCGGCATTTACATTCAATGGAGGGGATTAGCAGAGTTTCTTTTTTTTCCCCTTGTTCATACTTAGAAGTTGAGTAATTCTACATACCACATCCCCGAAAAGAATGTTCTACAAGAATAAAGATTCTTAACGGCGTCTCTTTAAATCAGGGAAGGTTCTCTGTACCACACAAGCCTTATTATGTGGATGGATAATGATGCTCTTTAGATGTGGATACAGTGTAAGCTGTGTAAGGCTTAACTTCCATGTAGTCATAAACTATTGTTCTCTGTTATCAGTTGTTTAGGTGGATCCACTGCTGACCTTTTACAAGGGTGGAACCAAGGTTAAGAACCAACCTTAGAGCAGCCATTGTTTTTATAGGTGAGGTAATCCCTCCTGTCAACACCGTCAGCTACTGTGGTGCTCAGACATATTTTCAAAAATCGATGTTTTGGTGGAGGCTGTTGTCATGTGTAAGGGTTGTCCTGACCCCATAGACTCAATTGCCCAATCATTTTATTCTTTGGGGAAATACAAAACCGCCACAGCTTTCTAGCTACAGCGTACTTCTATCTATCCATCTAGAACACATGCACACTTGGTTTAACAAAGAATGCATGTGTATGAGGGAGTTGGACAAGGAGTAGCTTGCTTGGCCCGCCAACATCCAGCAGTGGATTATTATAACGGTGGTTTGGGCTGTAGCCCAGGGCCCAAGCCTTCTAGGGGGCCCATGGCCACCCAAACCACCCACCAAATGTTATACTGAGAAGGACCTTCACCCATGAAATCCTCATACATCTGTTCCTGCTCTCAATACACATGCACACAACAGACTTTTCAACAAGGTCCTGCAAAGGTCCTGAAACCGAAAATTGAAAGCAGGCAGAAGGGACACATCCTCCATTCCCCAAGAAGCTGATTATAGTCCCATATGTAGTAAATGATTCCTATGTGTCTATACTTCATACAGTATAATACGATGAGCAGCTCTCAATCACAAACTGCTACTATAACAAAGGAAACTACAACAAAAGACATAATTATGTTTGCTTGATGTATTTTTGAGACTGATGAGTGGTTACATTGTATCCAATAAGTAATAACATATAATAAAGTAAATGTGAAAAATCCATTTAACAACTTCTCCTATTACTTCTGAGATTTTCCATGATAGAAGCGTTCGCCCCAGCCTGTGATACTGTATTTACTTTGTGTCAGCGTCTATTTAAGCAGCTCCCCAATTTGGTATCCTACATTATGCAAGCGCTTTTTATCCTGAGGTCAGTGTATGATTATAGCTGGGACATGTCTTCGTGATATTTAAGCGGTAATGAGACCTATTTTAACTGCTTGACGTTGTCACAATATGACTTGCAAAATTAAACTTAGCATCTCCCAAGCATATCCATTGAGCCACATGGACATGGAACAGAGTGAATGACATCAGGTTGTCTATAATACCTTTATTATATAGATATTTCTATAGGGCAGTGATGGCAAACCTTTTAGACACCGAGTGCCCAAACTACAACCAAAACCCACATTTTTTTTGCAAAGTGCCAATGTGACAATTTAAGCAGTAACTTATTACTCCCTGCTGTGTCACAGGTTTAAATTGTACAGGCACCTGAGGACACCAATACGATAGAAAGAACGAGAAGTAGTTTGGATTATCATTGTAGTTTCCTTTTAGGGTTCTGGGCTACCTGGGACTGCAAGAGAAGTTGAGTCCTGTCTGGCGAACCCTGCCCTGGGGTGATGGCCTGGGTGCCCATATAGTGGGCTCTGAGTGCCACCTCTGGCACCCGTGCCATAGGTTCGCCACCAATGCTATAAGGGGTAAGTTATATATTGACATGGAGAGCAATAGCACACAGCAAGTTATCAGATACAAGTTTCCATTCTTCAGGCCAAGTTTGAAAACACTGAATGCAGAGATCTGATTGGCTGGACAAATTGAAATCTCTTAAGCCATGAACAAAAGAATTGCCGACCCTAGTGCCTCCACAATATTTAATACTCACCTTTGGTTGTCCACACATCTTGAAATATCCCCTTAATAGTATGCCCCTTAGTTGCCCACACACAGTATAGTATGCACATTAGTTGCCCACACGCAGTATAATATCAACTTGATGGACAAAATAGTCCAACACCCCCTTAGGTGGACCCACACACAGTGTATTAACCCCCTTAGTGGCACAAGCACAGTATAATAACCTTCTTTGTGACCCACATACAATATTATACATCTCATAGTTGTCCGCACACACTTCATTGCCCACACATAGTACAGTGCACCCATAGTGGTCCAACACACAGTTTGGGGCCCTCAAACAGTATAATACACCTCTTAATGGTCTCTTTTGTCCCTCATGAGGAACTATTAGACCCCTTAATTCACAGCACAAACCTGTGGCACAAACCATTCATTGTGTGTACAGGGATGTAATTGCAGGGGTGTATAAGGTGCCTCTACCCCTTATAAGAAGTAACATTTTGTAATTAAAATTGGGGACCGACACATATTTTGTATTGGTCCCCTTCATGTTACACCTCTGCTCCCCAGCTTTATGCAGCTTTCTTTGTGCTTTCCATTCTCATCATTTCCAAGATCTCAGGTTACTATCGCTGAATTTACCAGATTTGTATCTAAGCTAGGCAACCGCTGTGTAGACCATAAATAATATAGCAATTTATCTTCTTGAAATCCAGCTGTCCTGTCCTTCTTTCCGAGGATTTCTCCTGTCATGGGAGATTTGAGAGTCCAACTCCGTACTTATTAGATGGTCAACTCAGCAGTTTCAACCTACAGTGCATTAACCTGATGGGGGAGATTTAGCAGGACTCCCTTTACGCCACCTATACGGCAAGTGGGCATGGAGAGGTGTGAAGCAGGCAAGGATGGCAGCCAATTGGGCCAGTGCATGTTTCTTCTTCCCCGAATCTGCACACCACCTATAGCCAGCACAGCCGGACGTATCCTGATGTATCCGGTGCAGTCGGGAGTCTCCTCATGTATCCGGCATGGCTGATGGACGAGGATTATATCATAAATGTCCCCCAATGTCTATAGGTTTGTACAGCTTGTGGATGTAAATCACTAACAACAACAATAAATCTTAAAACTTCTTAGTATATAAGCTATTCCGTACATTTACCGTCACTGTGTACTTAGGGGACCAGCATGACGATAGAGCCACATACAGAATATCGCTTTTCTCCGTTCTTTCTTTTCACGGCAGCAGAAAACTTGGAAGAACTAAGACACCGAATACATTTCTTGAGAAATGTATTTATAGGCGATTTCTAAGAACAACATAAATGAGTTATAAAGTATATTGGCGGCTTTGTAAATAGAGAATAAGTGGCGACGCACCTTGTAACCTAGTGTACCGCTTCTCCCCAACAAGCGCCCTGATTGAGTCATCGGCAGAAAAATCTCCATATAATTGTTATGGAAATCACAGCCGCACAGTGTGTACATCCAGCCCTGCGCGGATTCATGTCATTTTTTACTCACAAATGTTATGAAAAGACGTACGTGAGCGTGTACCTGAACAGCTTGTAAAAAAAAGGTAAATGTTCTGCGGAAATAAACACGGTTTCGGAGATAAATGTCCTATAACGCAACTTCAACACGTCAGGAAGAGACAACATCTGAGCACTTTCCTTAAAATCTCAAATCTGCATCTTTACCCCTGACTCGAAATATAATAGATTCCTATCCTATCTATGGGGTATAGGAAGTATTAGGCCCTGTGCACACTGTCGGGGGAATTTATACATATTTAGCGCTTGGTCTGTTTTTTGGCACCAGACTTTAGTGGGTTTTTTTGGACTGAAATGATACATTATGACCTTAATGTATTTGAGGCCCCAAAAGAAGAACAAATGAGCGTCAGAAATTACAAACCGCAAAACGAATCAAACTGATTTTACTTAGTGAAGAATAATTGGCAGACTTGAGCCAGATTCTAAATACAGGCGGTCCCCTACTTAAGGACACCCGACTTACAGGCGACCCCTAGTTAAAGAGAGACCTTTCTGCCCCCTGTGACCTCTGGTGAAGTCTCTGGATGTTACTATAGTCCCAGATTGCAATGATCAGCTGTAAGGTGTCTGTAATGAAGATTTATTGATAATCCTTGGTCCAATTACAGCAAAAAAATTTTGAAACTCCAATTGTCACTGGAGCCAAAACATTTTGTCTGGATCTACAATTATAAAATAAACAGTTTTGACTTACATACAAATTCAACTTAAGAACAAACCCCTGGACCCTATCTTGTATCTTGTTTGGTCAAAGGCTATGCTGAAATTAGAAAGATGTGATTTACAAGTAGCACCACTCTTGCCTACAGGCTGGCTTTAGTATTGCATTGTGCCCCATTACTATGAATTGAGATGCAGTGCACCCTTTCAGTGTCATACTCATACAGTAATTACTAGTTTAGCTTTAGTTTTCCCCCACAATCTGCCATACAGAGATGTATCCATAAAGAATAAACTGGGTATTCAGGAATGCTGCCCCTGATTTATGGTTTTCAGAATAGTCAATTGGGCAAAAGAAAGTTCTGCAGTATCTACATCTATCTACATTATGTTCGTACAAAGTGATGCTTTAAAGGAAATCTACCATCAATATCCATCATGATAATCCAGGGACACTTATTCATAGATATGGGCATTGTGACTTTGGTAATCTTCTTATTTGGTTATCTTCTTATACTGTATATGTATAATAAGCTACTCCATGCTGCAGATTCACAGGCTATTACACTGTCTCCCCCACCCTTTGCTCCCTTAGCACTTCCCTCGGCAGCAGAGAAAGTTTAAGCACACAGTGGGAGGGGGGAAGTGCTCCTGCACAGTGTCACATTTGTCTGTAAAGCTACAGCACAGGGGGCTCTGATAACAACCCACATAGCCCTTCAGGCTCAGTAGCATAATTTTAAAAGTTGATTTTAGAAGGAGGCCATGGATCATAAATATAAGAAGATGACTACAGTCACGGTACCTGGATCTATGAGTAAGTGTCCCTGGTTTATCATGATGGATTTTGATGGTAGATTCCTTTAAGGCTACAAGGCTAATAACAGTGACGCGCAGGGGACTTAAAGACGTGCACACATATTTTCCAGGATGCAGATAGATTTAAGTGCATGAAGAAACTTTTGTGTGCAAATTAAGTTGCAACTGCCCTATGTGAATAATCCTTGATAGAATTACCGGTCTGTTACATAGAAGGACTGGAGCCCTTTGTGCCGTTGCAACATCATTTACATATTAAATTAAAGGTTTTGTTTTTTCATGCACTGCCAAGTCTATTTGTAATCGCACTTGCATCAAATGTTTGTAGGTTACCATGTTCTGTTATTTGCTTATGCAAGGCATTACACATATGGCTACATTGCAGCGCAGTGTGTACAGGGCCTCACTCTGCCCATATGATTTTACAGGATGCATGCTAATATATTAATGGTCATGACTTGTCCCATAATATTTCATATTACAGAGCTGGACCGTCAGCACCACATAGGGTGTCATAACACGTACAAGAGGGTCTCCTCACCTTGTGCCAATGTCCAGACTCCTGTCATGTGACTCTGTGACCATAATAAAAAATTATGTAAACTTCTAGTGATCCACTAGGAGACATCAATAAGTAGGTGACCTAGCGTGTTATCCTACTGTAGGACTACAAGTCTAAGCAGACCACTCTCTTCTCACAGCATGGCTGGCTTTATTTAGGGGGACAATTTAGGCCGATCATCCTCATCCACAAAACTTTCCATGGTGTCAGGACATTGTAGTGAAAGATTTACGTTTTTATCTCTTTTTCCCCTGTCTCCGAAATTGTATTAATTCTATGGAATCCACCACTCAGGGCAATCATATGAATACCTAACTTCAAGTGTTTCAAATGTGCTATAAAAATACATGGATTTTAGGATGGCCTTATTCTCCTCGAACAAACCCTTCTGTCTCTATGAACGAATGGCTAGAACAATTAGGTTGTGTTCACACGTTCAGCTTTTCAGGTGCAGGTTTTGAAGCCGAAAAAGATCATAATTTGTAAGAACACATCAACGAGAGAAACTGTTTCTCCATTTTTTTCAATCCTGTTTTGGACATCAAAAACCACATCTGAAAAACTGAATGTGTGAACGAATCCTCAGACAAGCACTTCTTCATAGATTGTCAGCTCTTTGGAGCAGGACCCTCACTCCTATTCTCATGATCCAGTCATTACTGTGTATTTTCTCATATTAGCCGCATTTGTATCCTGCAATCTGTGAAGGGCTGCAGAATATGTTTGTGCTATATAAATAAGAATTAATGTATATTTTATTTAAATATTTTTGGGGTGGGGGGTATCTAAGATGTGCCAGATTTTAGGCTCCACTAGGTGTGTGAAATAATCTTTTGTTATACCATATTTTTCAAAGGTTTCTGAGTTAGTTGCCCATGGAAACCAATCAGAGCTCAGCTTTCATTTTATAAACAGCTGTGGGAAAATGAAACCCAAGCTCTGATTGGATGCTAAGGGCAACTAGAACAGATCTGCTCTCAGACTATTCTGATAAATCTCCCCCTATTAATTATAATAATAGCATGTAAATAGCATAAGTATAGGACAGCTGTACATACAGTATGTATCAGTGCCTAATTTATAACACGTGGGCCCCAAATTACATAAATAAGGTCCATCTGCGCGATTAACAGAGCCATTACCCTGACATTGAGACACATGCTCTATGTGTATTATACTGGATACACATGATGTCTACATGAATGAGGACAGCTATCTATGTGGGGGGCAGGGGTTGTCCTTTCAGTTGGACTATGGAGCATAATGATGAAAAGATAAAAACTTCTACAACTTTCTAATATTGTTTCTGGTCCATTAATATTTTCAAGATCTCTTCTTTCTGTCAGTGAATGACCATTATCCCAGAGGCCCATGCATCATTCTGTTATGTTATTTACTGTAGCTGATTTCTTAAAACTTGTACATTGTAACAAATCCAAAGGTGTGAAAGTTTTTATCTGGACAGGTTTACAAAAGGTGAAATACTGTAATGACAAATTATGAAGAAAAATACTTATGTATGTGATTGTACATTGGAGGGATCTTAGTGCTTGGACCCCTCAGATGATTACATTATAAAGTACAGTTTTTCCTACATTATCTGCTATAATCTCCAATTATATCCAGTATTCAGTATCGAACTGGGGTTTTTGGGCCATAACATACAATTATTTGGGAGCCCCAACTTCCATCGAATAATAATAGTTCCTTCTAGGCTCCGAATTGGGTTGTCTTTCCTGGTCTTCTGAGGTATAATATTAAAGGAAAACATAATAAACCTGGGACACTTACTCATAGATCCAAACACCATGTCTGTAGTAATCTTCTTATATTTGTTATCCATGGCCTCCTTCCTTCTAAAATGAACTTGCAAAATTATGCTAATGAGCAAGAAAGGCTCTGGAGGGTTTTACCAGAGCTCCTCCATGCTGTAGCTACATGGGCTGTTACACTGTGTATGAGAACTTCACCCCTCCCACAGTGTGAGATTACAGCAGGCAGAAGGAAGAGGGTAGTGTTGGGAGAGCAGAGGAGGGGGAGAAACAGTGTAACAGCCAGTGAAGCTGCACATTAGCATATTTTTGTGAGTTTGATTTTAGACGTAAGGAGGCCATGGGTAACTAATATAAGAAAATTATCACAGTCACTATGCCTGGATCTATGAGTAAGTGTCACTGGTTAATCAGGCTTGATTTTGATGATAGATTTTCTTTAAAATTGTTGATATATCCCATTCACTGACTGAAAGCAGAGGGCTTGAAAATGGCTGACAATTGAAGTAAATAGTAGGATGCTATAATGAATTGACTGTAGGATATTGTAGTGACTCTTTGCATCCTATTTATTTTGTTATGTTTATTATTATTATTGTGTTTTCTTATTATTGCAGCTTCTAATATTGTTACATTGTATCTCCAGGCAGTGTCAGCAGTGGATACATTGTTCTATTGCAGTGATGGCGAACCTATGGCACTGGTGCCAGAGGTGGCACTCAGAGCCCTTTCTGTGGGCACTCAGGCCATCACCAGAGATGACTCCAGGGATCTTCCTGCAGTCCCAGACAGCCCAGGACTTGCTGTGCACAGAGCTATATTAAAGTGACAGGACTACCTGGGACTATTTTCTGCTTTATTGGTGTCCTCAGCGCTGGTATCAATGAAAACTGTGACAGAGAAGGGAGTATAAATCACAAATTAAATTTCTGTGTTGGCACTTTGCGATAAATAAGTGTGTCTTTGTTGTAGTTTGGGCACTCAGTCTCTAAAAGGTTCGCCATCACTGTTCTATTGTATAATAAGTCCATCTGCTGGCAGTGCAGTGATGTGTGTTGTGTGCAGCATGTGGCACTGCCTGCCTTGTCTAGGGATCACTGTGCACACCCCCAGCAGTAGCTGCCTGTATTGCTAGCACTACAGTGTATGACCTGCTCTCTGCAGTGAGCGCTAGGATCCAGCTGTCTGCTCCACTCCAGGATTTCCCTCCCTCCCCCATATACTCAGTGCAGCTTTTGGTTTTGGTTCAAAGGAAGCAGCAGGGCTCCCTTAGCTGGATGATGATGGTGATGATCAGGATGCCACACTGAAGTCTGGGCAATCTGAAGGCACAGCAACCTTGGACAAGCAAGGAGTCCCTCCTTTTCATTATGGATAGCATTGTGCTTGAGGATATTATTGCAGAGGAGAGCACAGGAGACACAGCCATCAGTCCTGCCAGCAGATGCATGGTGTAGTCAGCAGCCCTGGCACTGCAGGCAGGACAGGGATCCTCAGAAAGCAGCACATTGGCATAATTTTTGACTCTTGCTTTGGAGAATAACCACAGGGTGCATGCCACTGGCTTTCATGGCTAATGGGATTTCTTGGTGCAAGCTGGGACTGTGATCCTCCCCAGGCAGGACTGTATTCACAGGGCACTTGTCAGTGACTGGCACTTTTTTCTTTCCAGAGTGTCTTGTGTAACAGTATGAAGGATCCCTCATGTATGAGCACTGGTCATGCGAGCATGGCAGTGTATGGCACAATGGACCCTCTGGAGTTTGATGTTAGCCCAGTGAAACGCTTGAAAACTCAGTATCCTTTCCCCTATCTCTTCGCAGAGGAGGCCTATCAAAAACTGGCCAGCGAGACCCTGGAGGAGCTGGACTGGTGCTTGGACCAGCTGGAAACCTTACAAACCAGGCACTCTGTCAGTGAGATGGCCTCAAACAAGGTAAGACCACCATTTGTTCTATAAGATGGCTTGCAGATGATTCTTGAGTCAAGAGACTGCAGCGGTGTGTGGGGATGCAGGGGTTAATCATGCTGTGCATTATGGAGACAGTCAGCAGTAGAGCTGTAGACATTGCACCCTTGCATTCCTGGATATGCGAAGGGTTAATTGTCGCCTTGTAAGTCGGTGGCAGAGGTTAAACGCTTCTTGTTGTGACATTTGTCTGAAGTTGGGCTGCAGGGCATTCTGTGGTATCTAAACTTAAGATTGCATTCTTGTCTGGCTCCTAGGAGAGGTATGCTACCTCCATATGCCATCAATTCTGCTGCAGAAAGTTTTTTTAAAGATGTCAATAAAATTGTACCAACCCCTATACCCCTTTGCACTATTGTGGCGGTCTCACTGAATATCATGTGGAGCTCTTACTATGACTCACGCAGCTGGTTTTGGGTCCCATGATGTATGTTTATCCTGATAAATATAGGATGCTCATTCCATGGATAGGTGTCCGGCTCCATGGCGAAGGATATGACTTGCAGCCTTTGCACCACTGGTCTGACCAACATCATCATCATCATCATTATATGCATTGTATCTTATGCAAACATTGGATTGACTGGTCTCAGCTTAGGCAACTCATCATATACCGTGCATGTATGTGCTATATATCCTAACGCTATTTATAATCCATTCTCTATCCGCAGTCCACCTGCGCAGCAATGAAGGGGTAAATAAATGGTGGTCCTGCTCAGCCCCCTTTCTCCAGGCCTAGAGCAGTGTTATAAATCCCTGACATGTTTATGTCGCCACTTCAACTAATTTACATTCAGGGAAAGTAAACTTGCATGCAGCTGCAGCAGCTATGTGGCGGAGCGCTGCTCCTATGTGTCATGGTGGCAGGTACCGTGTATACAGATGTAGAATTTGTCATCTGTATGTGTTTTCTGCCCATAAACCGATTGCTCAGTAAGTTAACACAAGATAAACACATTCGGCGCTGCTACATCTATGTAATGTGCGGATGTGATTTGAGGATTGTATCAAATTTTTAATCGAAAGACATCTCGGTGTAGCTTAGGGGTGTTGAGCATCGCCCTAATATTTGGCTTTTATTATTTGCTGGAATGTTTTGGTTGGTTCTAGAGTATTGACATTGTGGTTGCACCTAAGTCAAGGTCTAAGCTGATTATACTTTACCTCCCATTATAGCATTCAGGCCATAAGCCTTACATATGTTCCTGTTGTTAGTAAAGGTTTCTCTTATGATACCACAAATACCTTACATTATGCTCCCAGCCTTAGTTTTTGGTGTATACAGGTGTATAGAATACACATATATACTATATATTTTGTGTATCTCATAAGACGTATGTAGCAGAATTTGTGTTTGTCAGCAGTGCAACCTATGATGATATCATGTCTTATTTTCAGAGATGTACGTCTCTTTCGTCAGGACTGTGTAGCGCCGTTCCGCGCTCTTGAGAGCCCCCCCCCCCTGATGATATTTACATTGTTTATGTGTCCAGAAAAGGAAAAAATCAACATTTTCTGCCGCTCGTTTCCGAGAACATGTTCTGTTCCTTGACTATTGAGATGTTTGGTCACCTCGATGTTCCTGGTGGTGAAAGCTTTTATTTGTTGAGAGATGGAGCTCCCTTGTTAGTTCTGATGTGAAGGTCACTTGCCGTGAAGTCACACCCACTATTACATCAGTAAATTAATATTACAGTCACACTCTCCGCTGAGCGGCCATGCTTGCTTCTCACCAGTGGCCGTGTTCCTAGCTCAAGGCCGCACATACGATCAGGCACTCGCTGGAGTGTACTAAGAGGGATTCTTTAGTATTGTACTTTTATTGTTGTTGCTATGGAGGTAATAATGAAATGCAGATGTGCCAATACTCCTCGCTATGATAGACCTCTAATATAATATTCTACACCGCTTCATTTATCTTAAGGCCTTACTTCACCTATAGGCAAAATTTAGTCGAAATCAGAATAAAGTATATAAAATTTTGTGAAATTTTTTGGAGCTGTCGCTTCTCAAAACCTGTGGGTTATTACTAAAAACTTCCCAAAATAGGAAGCAGTGACTTGGAATATACCATATTCTACGGACTCGCCTTACTATAAGACATACCCCAGATTTAATCCAAATTAAGGAAAAATATATTTGACACCAATTAGAAATTCCATGTTGGGCGGGCAAACAAACAAAACACACCAAGGTCTGCTACAGCTACACACTGACACCCGGCTCCGCTACAGCTACACACTGACACCCGGCTCCGCTACAGCTACACACTGACACCCGGCTCCGCTACAGCTACACACTGACACCCGGCTCCGCTACAGCTACACACTGACACCCGGCTCCGCTACAGCTACACACTGACACCCGGCTCCGCTACAGCTACACACTGACACCCGGCTCCGCTACAGCTACACACTGACACCCGGCTCCGCTACAGCTACACACTGACACTTCTCTGTCTTCTGTGGCCCCATCCCCGGCAGGATGAAAGGGTAACAGAACCTTGCAATGATCCAGGAAGTATGTGATAAGTCTCTTGCTTGTGACATCACTTTTGGTCCTGTCGTATTTATTTTTTCATGATGGCAGGGAGAGGAGATTAGTGTAGAGACTACTCTCTAAGAGACATGGTGAAGTGCTTTATCAGCACTTCAACTGATCTCCTGGACAGTGGTCAGGAGGGTTTGGTAGTGCTGGATCCTCCTGACTTTGAACGCAGCCACCTAAAAGAGGCAGGCACTTTTTAGCAGGATTTTACTATATAAAACTATAGTAACTAAAAACATACCGGTAAAACTAATTTTCAATATATAATTAAATTCATTTTTTTATAGTCATTCAGTCAGACTATATTCACATCTGCGTCTATAATTTATTGTCTCTAGTACTAGTCTCTTCAGATATATAAAAGTTCTATGGCTCTTAGGAACTCCCTCAAGTCAGTGTCTTGGATAGGTCCTTAAATTTCAAGACAGTTGATAGTAGTTGTCATCAAAATTAGTGTTGATGATCTATCCTTAGGCTAAGAATGAATCCCTACCAAGGATCAGGATGTTTCCCTTAGTCACAGTGTAACAGGGAAAGATACAGCAATTTCCTTCCCATTCCAAACAAATATTGATGAACTGTTTTCAAAATCCATTATTGATAAGTAATGGAGAAACTGTCAAAGTTATTCCATGGATTCTCTTATATGAGAATTTTTTAGTTACTATTTAGGGTTCCAGTACTTTTCTATCCATAATATTAAGTATTATTCCTACATTGTTGGTGCAACATGTTGTCTTGCAGCTTTGGTACAGTTTTTATGGTCACATTCAACTTTAATGACATTGGTGGTCCAGACTTTCTTATCGGTTATAATACATTCTGATGGACAATCATTATATGCAACATCTAATAAAACACTGCAGTCATCATGTCAATCTACCATCAAAATCCATTATGATAAACCAAAGAAACTTAATCATAGATCCAGGCACCGTGACTGTTGGAATATTCTTATATTTGATATCCATGGCCTCTTACATTCTAAAATCATCTTTGGAAATTATGCTTATTATCTAAAGGGTGTTACCTGAGCCCCTCCATGCTGCAGATTGAATGGCTGTTACACTGCGTGCTGAAAATTCCTCTTCTGATAGCATAGATTGACTCTAGTAACGCCCCTCAGAGCACTTGTGACTTATAAAAATAATTTCAAAAGTTGATATTAGAAGAAAGGAGGCCATGAATAACAAATATAAGAAGATTACCACAGTCCCGGTGCCTGGATCTATGAGTAAGTGTCCCTGGTTTATAATGAAGAATTTCAATGGCAGATTTCCTTTAAATGAATGTCCCGGATATTAAAGCACACATGCCGATTTTTTTCCTAAATGTAGGACAACCCTCACTCTTAACCCTCTAACTTAAAAACCAGCCTCCCCTTTAAGAAAAATATTACTTTGAACTAAAATAAGCGTAAACTTCTTGTCCTCTAGAAGACATTATATGTGTGTATCATTGGTTAATCTTCTGGTGGGATGAGGACCATAGTGAATTGAAGTTCCTTATTGACCTTTTATTCTGTGACCAGCCATGCCAGACAGTAACATCATAGGTTATTGCAAGCGAGTTACTTAGCGACATTTCCAATGCAGAATGTCAACAGTGACCATTTTATATTGTAGAACATCTGCAGCATCACAAAAAAACAGGCCAGTGTCCTGTTCTGCCGGAGACGTAGGAAAGTCATGAGCAATTATTAATGATATTCCGTAATCTTCTATTAGAGCCTGGTTCATACGAGGCCTCCAGAAGATGACGTACTTGTGGTATGTGGGGGACAAAGTCCCTTGTGGGGAATTTTGTCAGTGATGTCTAAAGATATATTTGTGGTAGAATTACAGAAAACAGCAGATTCTAACAGAGGATCTGTTGCCCCTCCCTAAAAATGTCTATTTTGTATTGTTCAGAAAAACAAGAATTCTGGACCATCTGCTGCTGTTCTTAGAATTTAGATTCCTCTGTTATTCATCTTAGAAATTTATTACAAAATTGACAAGTGGTTGTTACCAATTGGGGGCGCTTCCCTACATATTCACAATGATAACAATGTCATAATAACATCCGCTACTCATACATTGTCCAGAGGAATAACATTGAATCATTGCAGTGCAGAGTTCTAAGATTTACTACTTTAGACATGTCAGAAGTATACGAGGCTCTGTCCCTGATCACCAGGTCAGAGGTTATGCATATTGCAAAATGTGGCTCCATACGGTGTTTCCATAATTCTAACTTCATTATTAGTTAATTACTATAACACAGTATTTCCCTGTGCTACAATCTAACCTACTTTCATTGGACTTTAAGGGAACCTGTCACAAGATTTTCACTAATAGACCTAATGACTATGATAAATATTGCCCACACTGTTTTTGGACAAAAAATGCATACTTCCTATCCCTAGATAATGAGCTTTGTAAGTCTACCTGGCCCCCTGCCTGAAGGGGCAGCGAGTCACAAGGGAGTTATGTTATTTATTTTGTCCACGTCTCCCTCATTTTCTCCTCCCTTCGGCAGAGCATAGGATAATTTCGGCATAAGGGAGGAATGAGGGAGATGTTGGAGACATGGGCAGAGTCACACAGTGACTCGCATGGGTAACAGAGGCTCCTTGTAACTGAAAAACCCATTCTAGCAGGTGCCAGGTAATCTTACAAAGTTAATTTTCTGGGGATGGGAACTATGCATATTTTTAGCTGAAAACAGTGTGGGCAATAGGATGCATAGTGCTATGGGAACCTGTCATAAGGCATATTAGTGTAAATCCCCATATGAGGTTGAAGAACATGGCTGCATTCTTCCAAAAACAGTGCCACACCAGACCATGGACATTTTTTTCAATCTCCAGAACCCCCTTGTCCTGCGGGCTGTAAACAGCAGGCCCACATGCTTATAACAGTAGTAAAGACGCCCAAGCCACAAACACGGACATAAACAGGACCTGCTCTGGGATTTGAGGCTCAGGCAGTCGGCTCATACATGGAGCCGTGGAAATTACAACCATGTACTTGGGCCCATAGAAATCCATGGATACATAAGCTCGGGGCTAGCACTGCCACAAGCAGCATAGAAAAGCCATTGGTAGCTTTGTGACTCCCTGGAGTCTAATGTATTACTATTAGGAGATATACATTTTAATGGTTCAGACATAGGCAGGGGTGATACAGTCCCTGCAGCAACCAGAGTGTTAAAGTTAAAACAAGCAGTGATGTCGCCCCCAACATCTAAATCCTAATGCTGTGGAAATTCAAATTACCCGGGATGTTGCTCATAGCAGCCAGTGTATACGTAACAAGGAGTTCTTTTCCCTATTATGGCTATTAAAGTACATAAAGACTTCTCTATTTCACATTTCATAATTACATGGAAGGGTATGACTATACAAACTTCCCTCATGACTGTTCTAAAAATTCACAGTATTAGAGCAGTTGAATGCGATGCCGGGTGCCATCCGTTTTTAGAATGAAATACTGTTTATAGGAAAACTACCAGCAAAATCCATCATGATAAACCAGGGACACTTACTCATAGATCCAGGCACCGTGACGGTGGTAATATTCTTATATTTGTTACACATGGCCTCCTTTTCTAATATCAGTTTTAAACATTTTAAAAAATAAAAATTATTTTTTATCTGGGGGGACATTACCAGTACTCCTCAGTGCTGTAGCTTCACAGGCTGTTACACGGTCAGCCCCTTACCTTGCTCCCTCAGCACTTCCTCCCTTCCTCTGCAACCAATAGAAATCCTGAGGGAACCCATTTTATTCAATGGATTTTTTTTGGCTCTATTATTTAGTGTTTGGAACACTTGTATTATTTTGGACGGTTCAGTCTGCTGAATACTTAGCCTAGAAATGATAACTTTTTATTCTGGCGGTCACACACGATCACCTGTCATCACCTGCGGACAATTGCTTGGGAACCAGATCTCCTCCCTGAATGTTTTTGTAGTTCTGTGTTCTTGGATCACCTCGATACATCATTTTCGAGCATGTGTTTCCTGTAAGAGGTATGATTCCTTTGGATTGATGTCCTGCCAGTTAGGGTTTTACTACATATTTTTTTTTTTTATTTTGTTTTGATGTCTTACCTCGAGTTACCTTTTATATGACGTGAGATGACTTTTATGAGTCACTGTAGCAGCTTCTCGGCTCGCTCCACGGACACAATCGAATGAGTGCGCCTGCAGGGTAGTGAAATTTGCTTTTTCCTTCTTTCTTTCCTTTATTATTGGTCAGGTTAATCGGCCTGGTAGGAAATAGCTGATTTCTTCTCTGATATGTTTTTTTTTTTCCCCCAGAATAGCGCCACACTTACCCATAGGTAGTGACAGTCATTGCAGACAATACACAAAGAGCTAATGTACTCAGATAGGAATGGTAATAATGATTCTTTATTTATATAGCACACACAGATTACGCAGCGCTGCACAAAGCATTGGTCAAATTGGTCCCTGTCCCCATAGGGCTCACAATCTAAACAACCTAATAGTATGTTTTGGCGTATGGGACCTGGAGGAAACCCACGCATACACGGAGAGAACATACAAACTCTTTGCAGATGTTGACATGGCTGGGATCCGTACCCAGGACCCCAGCGCTGTAAGGCAGAAGTGCTACTCACTCAGCCACCGTGCCACCCTAGGTAATCAGATAATGACACTGTGGACCCCACTGGTTTATGTGTAAAGCGACTTGACTGGCTACTACACAGAGAACCGAGCTGGACTTAGGCTACATTCACACACATGTATGGGGGACGTATTTACGGCCGACGTATGTACGGCCGATATACGTCCCCCATACATTTCTATGGGCTCACGGCCCTGTACGGGAGTGGTACGGTGCAGCAGCGCTCATCCCCTGCTCCTCTCCGCAGCGCCGATGTATGCCCGCCGTACTACGGTACAGCGGGCATACATCATGTGCATGTAGCCTTACACTGCTGTAACATACGGTGGTCATGTTCATCAGCCCTCAAACCCCACTTGCTTCTTTCATGAATGTAAAGGAGGGGATTAATTTCTGAAGAAAATACTTTGACATCATTTATTATTTTTTATGTTTTACCTTAATTATCATTTCTCATCAAAGACTTAAAATAAAGGATAAATAGTTATGGACCCGTCTGGATCATTTGATAACTGGAAAGTGCCTTTAGCTGAAAACCGTCTTACAGTAGAAAATGTTTAGTATTTCTAGAATATGATGGTTACCTATCCATAAAGGGGAAAGGAGCAGCAGTGCACATGCTTGACCCCCTTTTCCACTAATATTGGGGTCTCTGGTCCTCATGATCGATGAACGTTCCAGTGATCTGTGAAGAGTTGATAAGAATTGTTACAATACCTTTTAAAAATTGAAGTGTAGTTATCCCAATGAATAGTAATTTATATAATGTACATAGGTGCTTGTTACCCATGGACACTTACTCATAGATCCAGGCACCCTGACTGTCACAATATTTCTTTCCTTCAGAATCTCAATCAACGTTTAAAATGAGTAATGAGGAATGAGTCAGAAGGGTCTGGGGGATGTTACCAGAGCCCTTCCATGCTATATCTTCATAGACTCAGCACTTCCCTCTCCTTCTGTCTGCTATAACCTCACACAGTGGAAGGGGGAAAAGTTCACCTGCATAGTGTAACAGTCTGTGAAACTACAGCACGGAAGGGCTCTGGTAACTCCCCCAGAGCCCTTCAGACTCATTAGCATCATTTTAAAAGTTGATTTTTGAAGGAAAGAGGCCATGGATAACAAATATAAGAAGATTACCACAATCACGGTGCCTGGAACTATGGGTAATTTTCCCTGGTTTATCATGATGGATTTTGAGGGTCCGACCCACAGTAAATGTGAGTGACGGAGATACCTGAGCGCTGTGCTTTGAAATAGCTAACACTTCTAAAGTATTGAATGCTTTACCTGCCACTCTATCGGTTAGTGACAACAGGACCCCCATTCTTGTGAGAGGTCAGACCCCCACTAATCAGATTGGTATCCCTTATCCTGTGGATGGAGATAACAGTATAACTTGGTACAGCTCCTTTAAGGTTATTTAGCTGTCTGGTGGAGATATAGCAGGTTGGTTTTATAAAAATGCACTGTACTTGGAGCAGCAGAAAAGCATGACATAATAGCTTCTGGCGGACAGTAATTCTCCAATGTGTCGGTTACATAAACATTTGGATGTAGCGCCTGGCTCCGCTGCAAACTGTCACAATCTGCTTATTAGGCGTAATAGAAAAATATCACAGCTTAGAACATGTTACAAGTGTTTGGAGATCGCCAAGTTGTTACACTTTTCCTTGAATCATCAGGAGTAACATTATCATGTGTCATGTCCCAGAATTCCTTTCACCAGGGAGAACAGCGCTCCATGGACAGATTCCCATGTATGATCCCATCTTATAACTGCATCTGTAGCGATTCCTTGTGTGACCTTCTAATCCTTGACGCGAGTAATCAGAAGTGATTAGAGGACTTTACTATGTAAATGTAAAGCTGAACTGAAAATTTTAAACCATTATTTTAGCATTTTATACATTTAAGTAACTTTTGTGAATCTTCAATGAATCAAATTAAACATGAGCCCTGCCTGTAGTTACAGCGACCGACAACATCAGAGAGCGTTAAGCCAACTGCTACCGCTTCTGTGCAACCTATTTATGATCAGTGTATGAGGCGGGTCTTAAACCCTTCCCAAAATTTGGCGAGATGGTAAAACCCCTTTAGTGCTCATGCACAGAAACCTATTCACTCAGTTAAATACAGACAGTATGGTGGCTACTTATTACCGACCGAACAATTCCCTACGGTGATTGGAATGTAAGAATCATGATGCAAGGAGTCCCTTCATGATTGAACTCCTACCCCAACACCAGTGTTCAATGCGTGAAATGTGACCATCATATGGTGTATGTTTCACTTTTGCGAGTCCTAAAAGGGGTATTACCATCTCAGCACACATTGTATCACCAAAAGTTCTGCTATTTCCTCACCTCCTATATTCAGATACCTGTGCTCTACAGATCCTAAACCTGTGTGTGTCTTTCACATGACCAGGACAGACCTCTAGAAGTAGATAATGAAAGTTCACATTCAATGACAGCAATTAGAGTTGTAGAAAATATTCCATTTTTCTATATAAAAATTATATTTTTTCTACTAGGCAACCAGGTGCTGTATTTTATATTAGAATCACAGATTCTTGGGTCAAATACAAAATATTGCTGATTATATTACTTACGGGGGAACGGCCACTGAGATCCCCAGCGACACAAAAAGGGGTCATGTGTCCGCTATCTGAACAGAGAGGTGGTCACACATGGCTTTTATCAGGTAGACTTTGAATGGTGCAGCAGATGTTAATGGAGTAGTGGTCACACACATGACCCCCGTTGACGTGGGTCTCAGTAGTGGTTCCCCTATCCAGTAATAAATTCGGCACCAATGCTGCAGTGACAGGTGATAGACATGTTTAACCACACACTTGAGATACAGAGCCCCTTATCATTCTCATTATTGGTCAGGGTCCCAAAAGTTGGACTAGTCCCCCCCCCCTCCCCAGATAAGTGCTAAATATATATGATGCAACATTAAAGCTCCATCATGTGCTCAATCTGCTGAATACCCACATGAATTGTAGATCCATAAACAGCAGCTCAGGTAACCAGGGGGCATTGGTAACAAAGATCCAGTAATAACAATATCTAGAAGAACAATGTTAGATTTTGCAGTTTAACTACAGAGCCAGTTGCTAATCAGAGGTTGAGCTCCAAGGTGATGGTGAGCAGAATGGTTTCGGGAAGGGAGCCAGCCGTGTGGTTGCCAAATCAAACACATAAATCCGAGCACATAGTAAAGAAATTGTACTTGTTTCATGGCAGGAGTCATGTGCGATTGATGTGCCGCATACAGCACTTCTTTACAGTCCAAATACACATTCAGCACTTAACTGGGTGATTTGGTAACACATGTAGCAGATTACTGTGATTGACCTCTTTTAGCAAATAATAGGTTTTGTTTGTGTTATGAAAAGTTATATAATTTTCCAATATACTTTCTGTATCAATTCCTCACGGTTTTCTAGATCTCTGCTTGCTGTCATTCTATAGGAAGCTTCATTGTTTACTTCCTTTGGCTCGAACCCTGTCCATGGTCATGTGATGTCACACAGGTGCACTGCTTATCATAACACACAGCTCTGATTACTTTTTCTGATTATAACGAGCTGTGCACCTGTGTAACATCAAATGACCAGGGATTGCTTTTTTATCCACAGGAAGTAAACAATGAAGCTTTCTGTTAAATGACAGCAAGCAGAGATCTAGAAAACCGTGAGGCAGGGGCGAAACTACATGGGTAGTAGCAATGGCAGTGTCAGGGGGCCCTGGCATCTGGGGTATTGGTTGTGTATACTGTATGTGTGTGTGTGTATATGCTGTATGTTTGTACAGGCGGTCCCCTACTTAAGAACACCTGATTTACAGACGACCCCTAGTTACAAACAGACCTGTGGATTTTGGTAAATTACTTTACTTTAGCCGCAGGCAACAATAAACAGCTATAACATTTATCACAGGTGTCTGTAATGAAGCTTTATTATTAATCCTGGTTCTTATGACGATCTGACATTTTTAAAATCCAATTGTCACAGAGACCAAAAAATTCTGTCTGGAGTTACAATTATAAAATATACAGTTCTGACTTACATACATATTCAACTTAAGAACAAACCTGCAGAACCTATCTCGTATGTAACCCGGGGACTGCCTGTATATGGTATTGCATGTATTTGCTGTAGGTGTGTATATGTGATATGTATAGATGCAGCATAGGTGTATATGGTTCTGTATTTGTGTATATGTGGTGTGTGTATACTGTATGTATGGTAATGCTGTATGTGTATATACGGTATGTATATGCTTATGTGTATGCTTATATATGAGTGTGCTATGGGGCCTTGCAGTTACTAGTTACACCCCTACCCGTTGGAGTTACTACATATATTGAAAAATTTAATAGCTTTTAATTAAACAAACTATTAATTATTATTCTGCTGTGGAGATTATTTCCCTATGAAGTAGAATTCAGTACCTTCTGGTCTTTTATAAAGCTGTCTAGGGACTGTCACCATACAGAATTCCAAAGTCTATGGAGGGCACACTATTCTTGTGCCAGAGTAGGGGTACGTATCCCCTTTTTACCGTCAATACAACAAATACTTGGCACATAGTCTAAAAAAGAATATTTGCCGCTTTTTGCTTCTCTACTCCTTGCACCAGTTCATTGTATGATTCCAGAGGCTTAACAAAGTTTTACTGATCTAAAAAAGTCCTCCATTTGTTCCCTGTTCTCCAGAACAATAGGAAATTGTTCTTCTGCGTCTGATTGTTTTAGGCTCTACTTGGTTATCTAATGCCTTCCTTATAACATATTAAAATACCACATTAATAATGATAATAATAATAATTGCCCTTATTATTTTCAATTGGGAACTTAAAACTTAAATACATAGGGGGGGTCATTTATCATTTTTTTCCCTTGCCATGGCTGTTTTGTGCATTTTTTTGTGTTTTTTTTTTTTTTGGAAAGTTACGCCTCAATTCACTGTGTGTTGTTGCGCCCTATTTGTCATTATATTGCACCTCCTTACAGATGTTTTTGCCCGATTTATTATACTATTGCTCCTATGTAGATGCAAATAATTGCACAATACCGGGCCAGTCCTAACCATGCTTAGGAAAGGCAATCGTATGATTTCCGCCTTTTTATAAAATTTCCGCCAAATAAGGCGCAAAAAAAACTGCATTTGACAAAGAGCCAAAACGACAAATGAGGTGCAAAAAATAGACTCACAACAGGCGCAAAAAAAGCGCAACGAAGGGGGAAATAAGATAAATGACCCCATAGAATTTAGTGTACAGGCAGTAAAGGGACCAATGATTATCGATAAAGCTTCATTACAGACACTTTACAGCTGATTATTGCAATCTGGGACTATGGTAAAGCATTCCGAAAGCTTCACCAGAGGTCACAGGGGTCTGTCTGTAACTATGGGTTGTCTGTAAGTCGGGTGTCCTTACAGAGAACCCGTCATGCAAAATAACCCCCTAATCTAAATATATTTTCATAAACTGCTATTGCCTCTATCCCTTCATTGTCCCTCTACATGCCTGTAAACCTAAGCAATGAGGTCCTAAAGCTGTATGCAAATGACCTGTGAAATGTCCAATGAGTCATTAGCATATTCAAGCTGTCCACCTTATTCATGAGTGGGAGGTACAGCCACACCCCCAGTGCTTGACTGACAGCCTGTATAATGGTGTGATGTATAATGATGTAATGTTTCCATGTGCTTCCTGATGCTGGTGCCCCCTGCAGTCTGTGTGTGTGTATAGGAGAGATACAACAGCTCCAGGATGCAGCCATGTTATAGCAGAACATGTCAGGTACTTGTGTAGTTGATGTCTGTGTATTAGGAGGATGCAGCATGTCAGCAGATGCAGCACACACACCAGCAATGCTTTACTATACATTACACACAGACATGAGCAGGGGGAGGAGAGGGGAGGGGTAACAGGGGTGACATCACTGCCTCTGACCATGTGACCAGCCTCATTTACATAATAAAGAATAGATGATTTTATAATGATTAATGTATGAAATAACTAGATAAAGGCAGGGATTGGATCCTTGTGAGCTGCCCCAACAGCTAGAGGTGACAGGACAAGTGACACAGACCTGATGACAGGTGTCATTTAAGTAGGGGACTGCCTGTATTAACAAACTATCCTTGCGGTTGGTGTCAAGCAATCTGAACAAGCAGAACTGCAGAGTAAAGTATGTGGGAAAAGTATGAGGGGAGTTCCTATAGACCCAACTAGCCTGTAGATTAGGTTATCTTCTCCTGTATCCAGTATTAGGTTAGAGTCCGGACCCACCGGAGGATCCTTTGCTTCTCTGCTGGGCCAGTCCGACAATGCTCTGAGAAACCAGATGTGCCATATGAGAGTGTTTTAACAGTACGCTGCTGTAACCTGAATATGAGTAAGACTTCTCTTGGGTACATTGACCTATTACATAAATGATTGTGTTGTAAGTATGGTTCAGTAGAACAATGGAAGGTCCACATCTAAGGGTGATGCCACACATGGCGTTTTTGGTCTGTTTTTAGTTAGTTTTTCCCAATTATCTTAATAGATAAACAGGTTATAAGCAGCCAAACGCATGGTAAACGGACTGAAAACGGATGTTTAAAAACGGACCAAAAACTCCATGTGTGGCATCACCCTAAGGCTTGAGGCCTAGCAGTCTCTCTGTTTACATTTTCAGAAATCTGTATTAAAAATCAATTTTTATTTTAGTTTTGGGTTAAATGTGGCTTTGTGTACCCGTTACATTATAATCTTCTATCACGTCATACAGTGAAGTGTAATATGTTCAGCGGATCCTTGCGTCCTGATATCGATCAGTTAACAAGCCAGCAGCATTCCTGACAGCAAAAGATTCGTGACCGCCGCTGTCTGTGGTGGTATGGAGTCAGACGACGCAGCTCACCACTGAGCATGCCCATCCTGTAGGCATCCCTCTCATCCTCAGCATGTTGATCACCACCCTGCCCGCCGCTGCTCTAATTAGGGGGGGTGAACGGCGTGCCTAGCAGATTCAGACCCCATAACAAGAAGCACCTAGGCCTGTCAGACACAGTGATGTGACCATAGCAACAAGCTGTGAGGAGGATGCCATATTGGATTTGATTTTCTTAGTGAAAATGTGGATGCTATAATAGTATATTATCAGGTGTTGTATACTCATGGTATAGAGATACTGTGAGACATACGATATTCAAGGTTCACTCAGGCAAAAAAAAATTTTTGCATAGAAATCTGAGGTAATCGTATTAGAAAATTATCCATAGAAATGTAATATCTACTATCCTGACAGAAAAAGTTGTCTAGTACAATGTCTATGTCTAATAGCTAATAGTCTAATATCTAGGCATATCATCGCCAGCTTCCTCAGACTCCTCAGGCCACGTTCACACGTGGCATTTACATAGTGTTTTTAACTGAAATAGAACATCTGAGGAGAAGATATTTATGGCAATTACATTGCATTTACATTTGCCTTTACAAAACACTATGTCATGTTGCGTTGACATTCCATTAATGTCTCATGTCTCATGGCCAGGTGAGGGGGAAAAAGTTAGAGGACCTGCTCCATCTTTCACGATGCGGCCACCAGGCCTCACTGCACTGTGGCCTGGTTTAATAGACCTCTGTGGGGGCATGATCTGGCCCTAATTTGTCAAGCCATATCTTTGTTCCCATTATAGTCGTGTGCATGCGGCCTAATACTGCGTTAACAGAACATCATGTTAACACATTGTGTTTACATTAGCATTTTGTGACTGCAACTGTTAACACAATGGGGCTCATTTACTAAGGCTCCGCGGAGCGCATTTTCGTTGGGTTTCCTGCTGTTTTCCGTTTTACAGCACATTTAACAGGGGATTTTGACGCACGCGATTGGATTTTGACGCATCGGCGCCGGCTTGCACGCGACACAAAACGGGGGCCGGGCCGTCGGACAACCCGACGAATTCGGACTACGCGCGGGATGTAACATTTCAAATTGTGTCGCAAGACACGCACTTAAAAGCAACGGGAAGAAGGAGGTGAACTCCGGCGGACCTCAGTGGGGAAGCGACGGATGCAGGACCTCGGGCGCACAAACTTCGTGAATCGTGCTGGACTTCATCTTTGTCGGACCGAAACAGGACCAGGTAAGTAAATTTGCCCCAATGTATTTAGGCAAATCTCCCCTCTACAGCTGTTTTGCGTTTCAAAATGCATTGCAATTGCCACGTGTGAATGTGCCTCAATCTTATATATGCAACCAGTTTTCCAGATTGTCATCCAGGTTTTTCAGAATCCTGTATATAAGGAACAGTTTGGCACTTTTACTTACCTGTCCGACGAAGTTGCATTATCCAATGAGACACTAAGTTCGTGCGCCCGATATCTAGCATGTGTCCCCGCTCAGGTCTGACAGAGTTCACCTTCTTCCTGGTGCATATAAATGCATTGTTTTGCGACACAATTTGAAAGTTCAATCCAGCGCTCAGTCAGAATCAGTCAGATCGTTCGACGGCACGCCCCCCATGAAAGCCAGCACAGCTGCGCCAAAATCTGATCGGCTGCAACACAATTCCAGCGCAGACACCTGTTAAATACCTGTTAAAGCCGTGCAATCCCCGAAAACGTCGGAAAGTCCGACAAAAGTGTGCACACGGGCCCTTGGCGGATATAAAGAAATTCACCTAGCTTTCTTATACATATACAGTATACTATATAATAGGCTTCAGGATCCTGGAAAAGCTGGATTCCCATCCTCCTGAGATCCCTGCTGCCAAGCACCATCTTTCCCTGATAACTTCAATACAACTGAAATAATATTTGACACTTTGGCAGAGAAATATGAATCATTGCCTTCTATTTGCTGAGGATTATTGTTTTTAGGTGGAAATGTTCTTTTTATAGCGGGTTATTATTAGTATGGCATTGTGTGTGCTCTGTGATAAGTAGGCTCACCAACAGAGCTGCGCACAGCCACTGGATGATAAACAGCAAACTCAGTGCTGCTACATCTGTAAGTGAGCCGTGTGACGCGTGTCACAGCCAGGATTAGCAATAGGCGCATGGGATACCTTACCCTACGGATATTTATTCATGTCTGTAGGATCTGCTGACATGGCTTTCATTTCTAAAGTGCACATATACAGTACCAGTTAAATCTATAAGGTTCATGCTGCTAATTTTTTCACAGATATTTCTACTTCAGACAGCCATGGGCCCTGGGCTGTATGGATATTATAGCCCCTACAAGTCTGGAATCACTTCCTACATATGGGACTAGAATCAGTTTCTTGTGAAATGGAGGAATGGTCCCTTCTGTCTGCTTTCAATCTGCAGTTTTAGGACCTTTGGAGGACCTTCAAAGGTTCTAAAATGACTCTTGTATCCATGTGTATTGAGAGCAGGAAGAGGTGTAGAAGAATTTCTTGGGTGACTTTTGGTGGGTGGTTTGTGTCGCCATGGGCCCCCTAGAAGGCTTGGGTCCTGGGCTACCACCCAAACTGTTTAAATTTTAATCCACAACTGGCTTGAGATCTGATCAGTATAAGTCTCCAGAGTGCTGAAGACACGCTGATAGGCGGGATTGACACAAGCTACTCCACGCCCCAATAGGCTCTGCTGATAATTTGCATAAATGAAAGATAAGGATTCTATGTGCTTCTACTGAATGTAATGATTAAAGCATTATGGGGTTAGGGTTATATAGGACCATATATCATCACCATCATATTCTGTAGCACTTTACAGATCATATGGGACACGTACAAATAAAATACTACATACAGTGTACAAACAGTCTAGGAACAATAGGAGGGAGGTCCCTGCTCACAAGTGGATGAGGAGATTACACAAGCTCACAGTCTGAAGATGAGGGGGTGACACAAGAGCTTACAGTCTATGACAGTGGTGGCGAACCTATGGCACGGGTGCCAGAGGCGGCACTCTGAGCCCTTTCTGTGGGCACCCGGGCCATTGCCCCAGCACACCAGACAGGACTCAAAGAGTTTTCCTGCAGTTCCAAGCAACCGGGAAGCAAATATGCTGCTTTCAGTGATATTTTAAAGTGACTACTTAGGAAGAGGGAGAATGTGTAGACAGGGCCTAATTATCTTTGGAGGACCTTCTGCTGGCCCCACGATTTTCTGTGTACAGAGGGACACTGGAAAGAAGCTACAATGATGCAAATTTTCCATCTTTTTTTCTACTATGTTGCTATCCTCAGGAGGCCAGTATGATTAAACGTAGTTGAAGAACAGGGAGCAATAAGTTACTGCTTTAATTTTTGGGTGGCACTTCGCAACCCCAAATGAGGGTTTGGGGTTGCAGTTTGGGCACTCGGTCGCTAAAAGGTTCGCCATCACTGGTCTATGAGGATGAGGGGGTGACACAATAGCTTACAGTCTATGAGAATGAAGGGATGACACAAGAGCTTACAGTCTATGAGGATGAGGGGGGACACAAGAGCTTACAATCTATGAGGATGAGGGGGGACACAAGAGCTTACAGTCTATGAGGATGAGGGGTGACACAAGAGCTTACAGTCTATGAGAATGAAGGGATGACACAAGAGCTTACAGTCTATGAGGATGAGGGGGGACACAAGAGCTTACAATCTATGAGGATGAGGGGGGACACAAGAGCTTACAGTCTATGAGGATGAGGGGGTGACACAAGAGCTTACAGTCTATGAGGATGAAGGGGTGACACAATAGCTTACAGTCTATGAGAATGAAGGGATGACACAAGAGCTTACAGTCTATGAGGATGAGGGGTGACACAAGAGCTTACAGTCTATGAGGATGAGGGGGTGACACAAGAGCTTACAGTCTATGAGGATGAGGGGTGACACAAGAGCTTACAGTCTATGAGGATGAGGGGGTGACACAAGAGCTTACAGTCTATGAGGGTGAGAGGGTGACACAAGAGCTTACAGTCTATGAGGATGAGGGGGTGACACAAGAGCTTACAGTCTATGAGGGTGAGAGGGTGACACAAGAGCTTACAGTCTATGAGGATGAGGGGTGACACAAGAGAATTAGTGCAGCTCGGGAAAAGTCCTGGAGACGTGTGTGAGAGGTTTGAATTAAGGTAGAGATTAATCTATCATCACTGGCAGATCGAAGATCACGAGTTAGGAGATAGACTACCTACCTTATTAGGTAGATCAGTGATGGTTCCATGTTTCACTGAGCTGTCTTCTTTGGGTTTTGTGCTGCTGTTTGTTCACTATTGTTCTCTATCAAACCTTTTAAAGCTTTCACAAAACAGTTGCAGTTAAACCAAGATTAAAAGTCATACAGATGTACTCTATGGGGGACTTTTATCGCCTCGCTTTTGACTTGGATGTTGGCTTGTTTTTGCGCAATTTAGGTGCATTTTTTATTTTGCAATCGATTTTGTGATAGAAAGCAGCCACTTACATAAACACTTGCTCTAAGTTAATTTCATGTATGTAGTGGATGGTGTGACTTTGTGGAACAACAGATTTATTGGATGCACTAATAATTTTTTTTGAGCAGTCACTCCAGCCAGCAGAAGACTTAGGAATAGGCTCTTGTTGCTTTTTTTTTAGTGAAATGTAATTCAAACAGAAGCACAATCCAAACATAAAACACAGAGAAAAGATATCAACTATTAATTAGGTGAGGACAGAAAACTTGCAACATAGAAGAAGGCACGGTCTTGATACATAACATCCTATTTACTGATTTGGTGACAGATCAGAAACTTTTGAATATTTGCATAAATAGTTTCAGATTTTCTGTGCAGTATTTCTGCCAGTCAACATCCAGACCATCAACCTCGTTCACGTGTACCAGTTTTGCCCTGACTGTTGCTATTACCTACCCACAAGTCACATGATGCCTTTTTTTAAAAAAAAATCTATATTGTATCAATGCTGCCTACATACCACATTAGTTATTGTAGTATTTTTAGTTTTTAAAGTATCACAACTTAGATGCAACAAAATATGTATGTGTGTATATATATATATATATATATATATATATATATATATATATATATATATAGAGAGAGAGAGATATAGATATAGATATATATACATATATATCTCAAATACTTAGTTGTATGCTTGTTTAAAGATTAGAATTTAGTTATGTGGCATATTTTTGGCAGTTGCATTGGCCTGTGTTATCCCAAGCTCTAAATGTCTTCTTGTAAATGGGGTCCAGGGTCCTATCCCGAGTGTGTGGTAATTTCTACTGCCTCGTCTGCCATCTAGTGGTCATTGTGGGGTATAGCTTATAAAAGTTTATATCATTTCTGTTCTGGACAGTCCAATCACTTTATGTAAGTGTACAGATTCTTATTATAAATTGGAGGTGGCTATAAGGATTCCCAGTGGGATAAACAGTTTTCCCTATGTCATAATTTTTTTTCTTTTATTATTGGATTGAACAGATATCCCGTGGTGGTATAGACTGAATTTATCATTGGTAAAATATTACTTGTACACAGATATTGTTTTGGATATGACACCAATATTGTTGTCCTACTACTATGTCGCTTGCTGCCTATATACTTTTGCCTGAAGTCTGTGGCCTATAAGCTCTGATCAGTTATGGAAGCACATTGTAACTTGGCATCTTGGCTGATCTGAAATTCACGGGTAACCACATAAGAATTAATAATAATAAAATTAGCCCTGGAGATCTTCTTCAAAGTGAAATCTATCAGCCATTAGACAATCCTAGATTTATTCCCTTCATATTCCTCTGTTATTCCTCTTAGAAATGAATGAATAGGCAAAAAGGCTTAGCCAATATGAAATGTGTCTCTACACAATCTCATACCCTCCAGTCTGTGCTCTCAGGGTCATAAATTGCCTATGTAGAGAGAGATACCCCTTTGAAAAAGGAATAAGTAATGCCCTCTTGTCTATTTATTCAAACATTTCCAGTCTGAATAACAGAGGACTAGCAGAACACCATAGAGATATAATAAAAGATTTCCCAGAGTTGTACTTTTATAAAGTTCATGAATGGGTGCATAATAAATAGAGTGGTCCACATCCAAGAATGAGGAATTGTGATGAATTTTGTGTATCCACAGCGAGGGGAACAGCGCGGTATGTGTATTATGCTCTTGTCTGGCCCATTTGATATGATGAGTGTAATGTTTGGGTATGTCCTTCCCTTGCAGTAACTGGAATGTAACATTGATGAAATGTTGACATGGGAGAAAGATCCGTATCTGCTATCAGCATTCCCCATTCTAATCTAAGGTTAAAATGAAATCTTCTTCTAATCTTTTGCCATGTAGACCTGAGAAAGTGGATGCTGAAGTGAGATCTAAGTAACAGCCTGAGTCAACAAGCCCGGGCCGAGCATGTGTCTGCTCCGCGGGGCGGGTGATTTATGGAGGCACTATGGCACGCATGTGATGGCTTGTTTGTTTCTCTGGTCACCGGGCAACCAGCTCATCATGCAGTGTTTGACACGGGGGCCTGTATGCCGCCCTCAGATATTTTATGAGGGAAAGGTGTCATGGAAGACAGAGTTCTGGGTGTCATATAACTGCAGGGAATATTAGGCTTCTCCCACAACAAAATCTTCAAGACTTTATTACAGGCGGTGATGGCAGCGGCAACATTCTGACCTAAGGTTATAAAACTAGAGCGGGCGACATGTAGCAGAGATGCCCGTAGATACCAGTGCATTCAGAAAATGTGACCGCAATATCACTGGACGTTCAAGTTAGAGAACTAAGGCTTCATTCACCCGTCCTTCATTCACCCATGACCTAGCCATAAAAATTGAAGCTAGCTAACGGCCACCATAGAGGTGGCTGCACCGCAAAAATGGGGCGGTCCTATCTCTGCCCGGATTCGTGGCACAGCCACTCAACTCCCTCTATATAGAGAGGATAGGTAAGCAGTGAGCGCCCAACCTTCTCCACCCAGCCAAAAAATGGGTCATCCAGTTTCCACCCTCTTTGATTTAATGAGCCGTGCACCTGTGTGACATCACATGACCAGGGATCTAACAGGCCGTGCACCTGCGTGACATCAAATGACCAGGGATATAATGAGCCGTGCACCTGTGGGACATCACTTGACCAGGAATATAAAGAGCCGTGCACCTGGGTGACATCACATGATCAGGAATATAACGAGCCGTGCACCTGGGTGACATCATATGACCAGGAATATAACAAGCCGTGCACCTGTATGACATCACATGACCAGGAATATAACGAACCGTGCACCTGTGTGACATCACATGACCAAGAATATAACGAGCCGTGGACCTGCGTGACATCACATGACCAGGAATATAACGAGCCGTGCACCTGTGTGACATCACATGACCAGGGATATAACGAGCCCTGCACCTGTGTGACATCACATGACCAGAAAGTAAACAATGAAGGCTCCTATAAAGTGACAGGAAGCAGAGATCTAGAAAACCGCAAGGAATTAAGAATGTTTAGAACTTTTCAATACACAAACCGTAAAATATATTTACTGAAATTGGAACACCCCATGTAAAGACATTTCCTTCTAACACGAGAAAGATGTCTCAAAGAGCGGTATTTGTTACTCTTCGCAACTATTTGTATCACTAGTTTTCGAATAAAAAGTTTTAGACTTTTTCTCCACAAGTTTTTCACGTTGACTAGGTCAGGGAACCAATGTGATTCTAAATATTGTAGTGAGGTATATATTTCTATGGGTTATGTAATTACTGTATATCCCACCATGTCCACAACACCTAAGTTACCACATTTGTTTCAGGACATGAGGATAGTTTTCATGGGAGGGGAAATGACCTCCATATTATGACAATATATGCAATATTCCACTTTAGATGGGATGATCTTCTAGGGCAGTGATGGTGAACCTTTTAGATAGTGAGCGCCTAAACAAAAACCCGCTTATTTATCGCAAAGTTCCAATATGAAGATGTAAGCAATAACTTAGTGCTCCCTGCTTTGTCACATCTTCAATCGTATTGGTGTCCCACTTGTGCCATAGGTTCGCCTCCACTGCTCTAAGGAAACATTATCACTATACCCACAACTCAATGCGATATTCCACATTGAGTTAGGTGACCTAATTCACATAGTGAAAAATCTGTGTTTAATGGATTTAAAACCTCTCTATGTGTAGTATATTGCGTCTAAGCTCCATGCGTCTCAATACAGCTGAGCGGCAATACTAGCACACACCAGGGTCAGGTGTGGAGCTGTTTTTGGAAGAAAGCAAGCAATGTTCTTCTACAGTGTCTCATTATATGGTCTGTGACTCTGACTATGTCCTAAAATGGACACTGTATTATTCACTTGGTCAGGCTTTGCTCCATCTGCTGTCTGTTCATATTCCTCTGGTTACATACCCTGCATAGTTCTAGCACCTTAGGAGAATTTACATGCCCTTTTTCCTCCGCCAGGACAGCTGGCATTGAGAAGAGTCCTGGCTGTGCCTTCTAACGTAGCCAAGGGTAACTGAAGGCCTGAACTTTTGTTAAGGATAAAAAAGCAAAATATGTCCATAATTCATCCATGGTTTGGCGCTGGCAGAGGCTGGCATGTCAGGAGGAAAGTTGGAGCCGCTCCTGTGTGGCAGGTGTTTGACGTCATCTCCCTCAGTCCTCTGGGAGCTCCAGTCAAATACTGAATTATTCTCCATTACTGACATCGTGTAGAGCCGGGGCTGTGTGCACATTCCCAGTGTTAGAGGCGGCAGGAATTGGACTGGATTCCTGAATGGGGAAAAAAACGCTTAAATTGCTTCTGTCCTGCAGTAGACAGGGTCTTATGGAAAGATGGCGACGTCCAATACAGAGAAAAGGGCATGGAAGGGCAAAAACGTAATATACATAAATACTGACTTAATACTGAGATGTAGCAGAGCTGTGTTTGTCAAAATGATCAGTATCAAGATCCCAATTGTCAACTGCAGAGAAAACAGATAGTCTAAGACTTGTTGGGGGCGCAATGTACGAGAGTATGATATAAGCCCCGGTCCTGATGTATCCAGCAGGCAATTGTACAGTAGGCCCTTTCTGACGTAGAATAGCGCTATTATAGGCAGCCGTTCAGGCCTCATTGGGCGCAGTTGCGGGACAGAAATGCCACAACGCTTCCTCCACACGCACACTCCTCTGCGCACACGGACACACTCCTCTGCGCACACGGACACACTCCTCTGCGCACACGGACACACTCCTCTGCGCACACGGACACACTCCTCTGCGCACACGGACACACTCCTCTGCGCACACGGACACACTCCTCTGCGCACACGGACACACTCCTCTGCGCACACGGACACACTCCTCTGCGCACACGGACACACTCCTCTGCGCACACGGACACACTCCTCTGCGCACACGGACACACTCCTCTGCGCACACGGACACACTCCTCTGCGCACACGGACACACTCCTCTGCGCACACGGACACACTCCTCCACACACACTCCTCCACACACGGACACACTCCTCTGCGCACACTCCTGCACACACACACTCCTCTGCGCACACTCCTGCACACACACACACTCCTCTGCGCACACTCCTGCACACACACACACTCCTCTGCGCACACTCCTGCACACACACACACTCCTCTGCGCACACTCCTGCACACACACACACTCCTCTGCGCACACTCCTGCACACACACACACTCCTCTGCGCACACTCCTGCACACACACACACTCCTCTGCGCACACTCCTGCACACACACACACACTCCTCTGCGCACACTCCTGCACACACACACACTCCTCTGCGCACACTCCTGCACACACACACACTCCTCTGCGCACACTCCTGCACACACACACACTCCTCTGCGCACACTCCTGCACACACACACACTCCTCTGCGCACACTCCTGCACACACACACACTCCTCTGCGCACACTCCTGCACACACACACACTCCTCTGCGCACACTCCTGCACACACACACACTCCTCTGCGCACACTCCTGCACACACACACACTCCTCTGCGCACACTCCTGCACACACACACACTCCTCCGCGCACACTCCTGCACACACACACACTCCTCCGCGCACACTCCTGCACACACACACACTCCTCCACACCGCACTCCTGCACACACACACTCCTCCACACCGCACTCCTGCACACACACACTCCTCCACACCGCACTCCTGCACACACACACTCCTCCACACCGCACTCCTGCACACACACACTCCTCCACACCGCACTCCTGCACACACACACTCCTCCACACCGCACTCCTGCACACACACACTCCTCCACACCGCACTCCTGCACACACACACTCCTCCACACCGCACTCCTGCACACATTTACTGAGTAACAAAAATAATCGTAAGAACTGGCATACGATTCGTGATAAACCTCCCCATTAGGTCTTTTGGACGGTCATCATAAAGCATGGTCTCGCCAAAATATATGTTATCATTTATTGTGAACTAAATACAAAGTCAAAAGTTCCCTTACACTCTTTTATTTCAGAAAAGGGAAGAGACATATCTGCTCAGCAAGTAATATTGGATGGAGCTTATCTTTTAGGTGAGGTCTGGAACATGTCCAGCATCTTGAAAGCTGCTATATTAAATCAAGGGCAAGTTATTTCAATGGGATGGTGGTTATAAGGCAGATCTGGGAAGACCAGAACTGCCACAAAAATCAGTTGCTTCAATCAGATTTGTAATATCTCGTGTGGCTCAAACACTGAGAGTTCCCTGCGATGCACAGCTATCACATATGTTATCCCTGGTGCCGAGCAGAAAGGGAAACTATCACCACATTTTCACACATACAGCTAGTAACAGGTTCCCATAGCACTTATTAACAGACCCCCTTCTTTTGGCTAAAAATTGTTTCCCTTACATCCCCATAAATCAACTTCATGTTATATTACCTGGCATCAGAGGGGGTGTATCCTGCTTGGCTGGCCCCTCCTATCTACTCCTTCCATGTCCCAGAATGAATGTCTTCTCAGTATTTAAAATGTGTTCTCAGTATTTAAAATGTCTTCTCGGCATTTAAAATAATGTGACTAGAGTGATGTCATATAAGGTTCTTCACCAATTAAGTTTTGCAACATCTACCCCATGTATGTATCTGATCACATGAAATCACATAATGCCTCCCTGGAGAATAGGGAGGAGTAGAAGTCCATAGAGGCTGCTGTGATTTCATGTGATCAGATACATAAACGGGGTAGGTAGGTACATGACCTTAGATGACATCACCCTGGTCACATGACATGAAGTGCCCTATCATGTAACAGAGCTCTCTCTTAATGTTCCACACAGCAGCATTTCCTAGCAGTGAGACCTATCAATAACAAGGAGACTGCAAGTAAAATGTAATATGCAGGACTCCATTAATATGCATGGACTTAAGGTGAGTTGCATATAAGTTTACAACTGATATTTTAACATTGCAGCCATGGAGAGGAATAATTTCGGGATGCGAGCAATGCTTTTTAATCATAGCTTTTAATGAAGTATTTATTTTGGGTGGATTCTCTTGAAGGTGTTGGATCCAAGTGATATGAGAATGAGAATCTATAGAGAATTTCCATGTTGATACTGAAGCTTTTGAACTACTTTTGCAAATCTAATTGCAGGAATAGATTTCTGAGACAATTCTGGTCTTCTTTGAACTGCACCTTCCAATTGGAAAAACCAGTCCTTGATCCAATATGTCGGCTATATTCTGGATATACCCTAAAAGCTCAACCCCATCATCCATCAGACATTTGACTCAACCTGTAGGTTACCATTCATCCTTGGGGCATCATCACTTCATGCTCCAGGATCTATTACAGCATTATTTCAGATGACATGTACAAGTACAATTTGGAGGTGTCACCTCTTAGCTTGAATTTGGTTAAAGGATATCTACCACCAGGATGAAAGATTGTAAAGCCAGCACACTGGCATTCTGGTATGTGCACCATCTGGTTGTATCTGCTCTACTTTTAGCCTCTTATGCCCTTGTGTTTACTAAATAAGCTTTAAAAATTATGTAAATGAGCCTGAGGGGCTTGGGTCTCTATAGCTATTTATTGGGCCCGGAGCCCCTTGGGCTCGTTTGCATAATTTTTAAAGCAAGGGCATAAAGCTAAAAGAAGAGCAGATCCTTCCAGAGGGGGCACACACCAGAATGTCAGTGTGTTTTGGTTTACAAGCCTTCATCCTGGTGGTAGATTTCCTTTAAGTGACCAACTTCTGATGATCCAGAATAGCTGACTTATTTTGGACCTTTCAAAAAAGTAGACACCTAATGTTTCAGTGACTCACAGCAACAGGAGTGAGCCCTTGTAGGGGAACAGCATAGTGGCCCTTATTGTGTCACTCCTTGTCGGAGATTACTTTTTGACAATCATTCAGTACATGAAAAATATTGGATCAGGAATTTAAACATAGTCTAATAGACAGTAGGAAGTGGCTCTCGGATGTCAGGGTGGCCCCTTACTGCAGCAATGTAATGTCTGTCCCTGCAGTGTTTTATCCTACAATTTTCCTTCCAGACACACGCCCGGATGCGTGTAGTGCCCTCACTATCCACATGGCTATGCCGCCAGGTCTGTAGTAAGGCTTTACAGAACAGCCTGTAGGATTATCTACGTAGGTAGCTCACTGTTTATCTGCATGTGAAGACGTAAGCTGGTGTTAGAGACACATGGAAGAGATGCTGCTACACTTGTCTGCTGACAACTCGTTCCCAAGGAAGACAATGTACCTAGTTATAAGAGGGCGATTTACAATATGGTTGTAAGGAGGCGGCCTTGGGATGAAAAAGATAGAAACACAGAGAAGTGATGGTGCCCAGAACCTCACATTATGCCTTGATTACTAGTACCCTGTATAACTGGTCAAAAGAAGGTGCAGTGGACTTCATGGCCACACCCACAGAGCACCCAAATGCTGATTTACATTCAAATAAAAATGAAGATTTCTCTGTGTTCAGGTCACAGAATTTCGATAGGAAGAACAGCTTATGAGGCATGAGACTTCACCTACAGGAACATATGTTTAGTTTATATATAACCCGGGATATGACATCACCTTTAATTCCCCCCCTGTCTTAAACCAGATTTTATTAGTAACAGAAATCTACCCCTGATCTTACGTCCTGATAAACGAGGGACACTTACTCATAGATCCAGCATTGTGACTGTGGTAAGTTTATATGTGTTATCCATGGCCTCCTTCCTTCTAAAATCAACTTTTAAAATTATGCTAATGAGCCAGAAGGTTGTTACCAGAGCCCCTCCGTGCTGTAGCTTCATAGGCTGTTACACCCTCCCTGTCTGCTGTAATCTAACTAAGTGGGTGAGAAAAATGCACTGTGTAACAGCCTGTGAAGATACAGCATGGAGGCTTTATGTTGATACCCCTCAAGCCCTTCTGGGTCATTAGCATATTTTTAAAAGTTGATTTTAGAAGAAAGGAGGCCATAAATAACAAATGTAAGATGATTACCACAATCACAGTGTCGAAATCTAGCAGTACTGTAATGTAAGTAGAATAGACTGGTAAATTCAGGATTTGTTATTTTAGCGCACTCTCTGCTATATTTACTCTTCTGCCACCAGGGGGCAGTATATACCAAGAAAAATTGTGTAGAATCATGTGTTTTTTTTTTTTTTTTTGCTACATCCATCTGTAACGTTCTCTTTGCTAGGTAAACACATCTTCGAATACATGTAAATTTATCAGAAATTATATGTACTTAGTGAGTCCCAAAAAATGTTGAAAGCTGAAAATGGATCAGTTCTAATTGGTAAAGCAATGATAATTATCGCTCCTCTGGCTGCGGTCTGTTCCATTCTGAGTATAAAATGTTCCCTTTGTGCTGAATGACTAATAATGAGGTTTTATCTCGCATGTACTGTTTGTTACAATCTCCAGTCCTCCCCAATTGAGCCGCATGTTCCTGTTCTTTGCTTTGGAGATCTGTTCAGGTTTTAGCGAAGGGAACACAAGTGGCTTCTCTACATAACCTGCTAAGGTCATGCTCCAGGAGGGGCTCCAGGAGGGGCTAGGCGCCCGCAGCTCTATGCACAAAACATCATGTGATTCTGCAGATTTGTGCCACCGCAGGACCCCGACTGCCCATCTGTTCTTTTCTGCTGGCATTTGTGTTTAACACCTTGAGAACCCAATGGATGGTCAATTAACAATAGAGGGTCTCATTCACTAATCCATCCAATAGTAATTGGCGTCTTATGTATGACGTATAAGATGGGGAAGAAATATTTATGGAGACGCAATATATTCTCTGTAGAATCTCCACTGTCTCTTTGTAGATGGGAATATGTAGATAGAAAGTCCACTGTCTGTAAGTAGGTGCAAGATCCATTTTCTGTAAGCAGATGCGATGTCCACTGTCTGTATGTGTGTATGGTACATGTAAGGACCACTGTCTGTATGTGTGTATGGTACATGTAAGGACCACTGTCTGTATGTGTGTATGGTACATGTAAGGACCACTGTCTGTATGTGTGTATGGTACATGTAAGGACCACTGTCTGTATGTGTGTATGGTACATGTAAGGACCACTGTCTGTATGTGTGTATGGTACATGTAAGGACCACTGTCTGTATGTGTGTATGGTACATGTAAGGACCATTGTCTCTATGTATGTATGGTACATGTAAGGACCACTGTCTTTTTTATGTGTATGGTAGATGTAGGGACCACTGTCTGTAGGTAGGGGCAAGGTCCAATGTCTGTAGAAAGGGACAGAGTTCACTGTCTGTAGGTAGTGTAGGTGTGAGGTTCACTGTCTGTAGGTAGACACAAGGTCCACTGTCTGTAGGTAGGCGCGAGGTCCACTGTCTGTAGGTAGGCGCGAGGTCCACTGTCTGTAGGTAGGCGTGAGGTCCACTGTCTGTAGGTAGGCGTGAGGTCCAATTTCTGTAGGTAGGCGCAAGGTCCAATGCTTGTCAGTAGGGGCAAGGGCCACTGTCTGTAGATAGGGGCAAGGACCACTGTCTGTAGGTAGGTGTGAGGTCCACTGTCTGTAGGTAGGCACAAGGTCCAATGTCTGTAGGTAGGTGTGATGTCCACTGTTTGTAGGTAGGTGTGAGGTCCACTGTCTGTAGGTAGGCACAAGGTCCAATGTCTGTAGGTAGGGGCAAGGGCCACTGTTTGTAGGTAGACGTGAGGCCCACTGTCTGTAGGTAGGGGCAAGGGCCACTGTCTGTAGGTAGGCTTGAGGTCCAATGTCTGTAGGCACAAGGTCCATTGCATACATGTAGCTGGTAGCTCTGCTTCCTCTATGAAATGGAATGGAAGTTCCTATATCTGAATGTATATCCATTATGTACTACAGCATTTGTGTTGCAGATGAAGGTCCTTATTGTAGTTGGTACTACTCAGTCCTGCCACCTGTATGCCAACAATCAGGGGTGACTTTACCCATAAAGCAACACAAGCAATTCCATAACTTTGGTCAGGGCTCTACAAATAATTGTGGTTATGTAGTCATTCCAATTCTTGCAGGGAAATGGATGGTCCTTTCTTATATTTTATTCCGTATGTCGCAATAAGTAGACATTTTTGCCCAGGTTTGGCCTCCCACTATTCAGTATACCCACCTGTGCCCACAATGGTAGGAGTCATTGCACCCCCAGCCGGACACTCCCCTCCACCTTCTATGGCAATAGTAACATTTACTCCAGACAGTGGAGAGGTATGGATTGGTATAAGAAATACTTTACATTTTTGACATTTTGATGTATTCTCTGGATTTGTAAGAAATAACACCTTGAACTTTTCTTGGGGTTGTCTCTAATTACAGTTTATTAAACATTATCACAAGCTTCAGGGCTGGAGATGTTTTAAGACTGGAAAATTGCTGGATACTTTCATTTGTTCCCACCGCAGCAAAATACATATTCTTTTGAACAGGAATCATTTTCTCTGTAGTGTCATAATTTCATCAAATGGAGCAAAGAGACCATTTCGCCTCCCGAAACAGGAAAAAAAAGAGAGAGAGCTAAAATCCAAAGAGCAGAAAATAGCATTTTCTTCACCCCTCACAATCCCTTTGTAAAAGTTGTCCAGACAGAAATAGACTGTTCACAAGCCGCGCTTTTACCTGGGGTAATAACGAGTTATTTGGATGTAAGTATCTAATTTCCATCCTGCCACACAGACCTCTTCAGCAGCCGCTATTGTGCCGCCAGAAATTGGCTCTGATCACCTGGAAAAATGTCTTAACTTTGGTAACAAGTCACAGAAATGACTTCTGCTTTTCTACTCTTTTCTTCCTGATTTTTTTTTTCTTTTAGAAATGCTTTAGCTGTGATAGTTCAAAGGGATTATCTATCTATCTATCTATCATCTTATATGTATCTATCTATCTCATATTTATCTATCTATCTATCTATCTATCTATCTATCATCTCATATCTATCTATCTATCTATCTATCTATCTATCTATCTATCTATCATCTTATATGTATCTATCTATCTATCTATCTCATATGTATCTATCTATCATCTCATATTTATCTATCCATCCATCTATCTATCTATCTATCTATCTATCATCTCATATTTATCTATCTCATATTTATCTATCCATCCAACTATCTATCTATCTATCTATCTATCTATCTATCTATCTATCTATCATCTCATATCTATCTATCTATCATCTCATATTTATCTATCTATCTATCTATCTATCTATCTATCTATCTATCTATCTATCTATCTATCTATCATCTCATATTTATCTATCTATCTATCTATCTATCATCTCATATCTATCTATCTATCTATCTATCTATCTATCTATCTATCTATCATCTCATATCTATCTATCTATCTATCTATCTATCATCTCATATCTATCTATCTATCATCTCATATTTATCTATCTATCTATCTATCTATCTATCTATCATCTCATATTTATCTATCTATCTATCTATCTATCTATCTATCTATCTATCTATCTATCTATCATCTCATATTTATCTATCTATCTATCTATCTATCATCTCATATCTATCTATCTATCTATCTATCTATCTATCTATCTATCTATCATCTCATATCTATCTATCTATCTCATATCTATCTCCTATCTATCTATCTATCTATCTATCTATCTATCTATCTATCTATCTATCTATCATCTCATATCTATCTATCTATCTATCTATCTATCTATCTATCTATCTATCTATCATCTCATATTTATCTATCTATCATCTCATATTTATCTATCTATCATCTCATATCTATCTATCTATCTATCTCATATCTATCTATCTATCTATCTATCTATCTATCTATCTATCATCTCATATCTATCTATCTATCTATCTATCTATCTATCTATCTATCATCTCATATCTATCTATCTATCTATCTATCTATCTATCTATCTATCTATCTATCATCTCATATCTATCTATCTATCTATCTATCTATCTATCTATCATCTCATATCTATCTATCTATCATCTCATATTTATCTATCTATCTATCTATCTATCTATCATCTCATATCTATCTATCTATCTATCTATCTATCTATCTATCATCTCATATCTATCTATCTATCTCATATCTATCTCCTATCTATCTATCTATCTATCTATCTATCTATCTATCTATCTATCATCTCATATCTATCTATCTATCTATCTATCTATCTATCTATCTATCTATCTATCATCTCATATTTATCTATCTATCATCTCATATTTATCTATCCATCCAACTATCTATTTATCTATCATCTCATATCCATCTATCATCTATATATCTATCGTCTACTTGATCTTACATGTATCTATCTATCTATCTATCTATCTATCTATCTATCTATCTGTCTATTTATATATTGTATCTATCCATCTATTATCTATCTCTCTTCTATCTATCTTTTATCTGCTATCATATCTATATGTCTATCTATCCAGTTGTCATCTTTTGAATCTTGTATACATCTGCCTGTTTTGAATCTTCTGTCTATTAAATATTAAATTATCTATCTATATATCTATTTATCTTCTTTTGAATATTCTATCTATCTGTCTATCCCTGTATCTACCGTATTAACTATTGAATCTTTATCTACCTAATTTATTTTGAATCCGCTATCTATCTAACAATAGAGAAAAAACTGAACTCCAAAAAATTGCACGTGAAAGAAGTGGAGCTTTTATTCCATAACAGGCAACCTTTTGGCTCAGATAGGCTAACAATCTACAGGCAGTCCCTGGGTTACATTTTAGAATTGCAGTTCTAGACAATTTTTTTTAGCTGTAATGGGACCAATAATTATCAATAAAGCTTCATTAAGACACCTTACAGCTGATCATTGCAGCCTGGGACTATAGTAACATCCAGAGAGCTTCACGAGAGGTCCGTCTTTAACTAGGGGTTGTCTGTAAGTCGGGTGTCCTTAAGTAGGGAACCACCTGTATCTACTGTATCTATTTCATACACTAGGCATTATCAAAAGACTACTTTTTTAAGAAGACTATACACTTATCCACACCAGATTTTTCCGAGATTGTTGGTCAATTCATCTTGTAGGAAGAACCTCCAATGCCTTATAAGTATCTATCTATCTATCTATCTATCCATCTATCTAATGGCACTTGCCTTGTTGGTTACCATTCTTCTGAAGGTTATGCTGCTTGGTGGTTACAACTCTGACGACAGGACTCAGCTCTGTGGCTATGGTCTCAGTTACAAATAATGGCACACAACTTGGCGGTGACAGTATCTGATGTGTAAACAGCTTGTTAATACACAGGGATCATCAGTATTCACAGGGCATCTAGCAGCCCAATACTGGTGGGGCCTTTCCACAGACTTCCCTCCTCATTTGGCATTCCAAAACACATTGTAAAGCCCGATACCACACCATTATGGTGCTCACATATGAAAAGAGCCATGTAGCTAAAACAATCCATCTTTATTGTATCCAAAATTACAGAATTATATACCAGACAAAATAAATTGTATAAAAATATTAAAAATAGGGGTAAGAACCTATACCCCCCAAAAATGATCAGAAAGGTTAAATGTGTTGCCTGATAATAATACCCCAAACTTAATCTTCCCTGCACACAACCCCCTCCCAAAACTGTCCACAAAAATCTTGAATAGATGACAAACCATGCAAAAAATATGAACCTACATAAATAGATATGAAAGCACCGCAAATAACCACGACTATAATGCACAATCACCAATACTGATTATATAGTGACAAATGAAAAGAAGGACAGCGGCGGGAAGGGGACTGGGAAAATCAGGAGTGCCTTCCTCAGGGATGACCAGTGTATGGAGGAGCCAATCTATAAATACCTGCATAATCCCTTGTAGACGTGACAAAGACTTGCCGAAAATGGGGTGAAATCAAAATTCAACTTTCAGATTACTTAAACAAAACATTTGCCCAATTTTTATGGCACTTACTCCACTAGTGAAAGTGGTCTGGCTAGTCTGTCTAGCTGTTGCACATCAGATTTATCTTAATTATTTTCAGTTTCTCCAGTAACATCACAGAACAGATTTGTTGGGCTTAAAGAAAACCTTTCACCACCTCATACATGTGGTGATTAGCATACTTAATAATATAGGGACTGCTACACGGATTATGGAGAACTTAGAATTTTCTTTCTAGCCCCCTTGGTTGCTGAGATATCAGTCCCAGTATCTGACCATTGTAATCCTCTCCACTGTCAGAGAGGAGGTGCTGGAGCAGAGGAGGGGGCATGTGTTATGATGATCTTCTCGGTGCCTCACTGTTTATCATAAAATGAGAACTCTGCGTTAGCACCTCCTCTCTGACACAGGAGAGAATTACAATGGTCACATCCATCAAGGGATATCTCAGCTGGGGCTAGAAAAATTTTTGAGGTGCCCCAAAATCTGTGAATCCGTATACACTTGTGGGGTGGTAAAAGGGGAAATCGTTCAGCATCTAAGATAAAAACACAGCATAATTTTAAAACTTTATTTTAGAAGTTTACTATGGATAACAAATATAAGCAAATTACCACGGTCACGGTGCCTGGATCTATGAGTAAGTGTCCCTGGTTTATCATGATGGATTTTGATGGTAGTTTTTTTTTTTTTTTTTAATATTAAGGAATAAATTGACAGATTGGTGATCCCATCCCCTTGATATGGACACACCACTATCTGTTCACTCCAAGTTAATTTATTTGTTTATTTTTAGGGAGGAATAACAAAGGAATTAAGAAAAGATGGGCCAGAATATATATATATTTTTTGGATGAAGTATACAATGTTACAGGCAGTCCCCGGGTTACGTACATAGGGTCTGGAGGTTTGTTCTTAAGTTGAATTTGTATGTAAGTCGAAACTGTATACTTTATAAATGAAGTTCCAGACAAATTTTTTTCTTGCCCCAGTGACAATTGGAGTTTCAAAATTTTTTGCTGTAATTGGACCAAGGATTATCAATAAAGCTTTATTACAGACACCTTACAGCTGATCATTGCAGCCTGGTACTATAGTAACATCCAGAGAGCTTCACCAGAGGTCACAGTGGGCAGAGAGGTCCGTCTGTAACTATGGGTCGTCTGTAAGTCGGGTGTCCTTAAATAGGGGACCGCCTGTACTTAAAAATCTTGATGACATATTTGTGCTTTATAACATTTTATAAACTAGTTTCACAAAACCATTATGGGAGTGCACCTATGGCTGCTTGTCCGCAAGAATTATAACCTTAATATGGGTGTACATATTCTCCTGTATTGCACACTAGTATGTGACACTATGGGGGTCATGTTCTAAGGGCCGCCGGGTCCGCCAGGTTACCCGAATATTACCGTTTTGCGCCGATTTTCCCTGAATAAGCCCACGCGATCGGATTGTGGCGCATAAGCGCCGGCATGCACGCAATAGAAATCGGGGGGCGTGGCCTTTCGGAAAACCCGGCGGATTCTGAAAAACCACATTATTATTTTTTTTAAAGTGTCACTTGACACGCACTTACTTGCACCCAGCAATGGATCGTGAACTCCAGTGAACTCCGAGGGACTTCAGCGCAGTAGTGACACCTGGTGGATATCGGGCGCACTACCTTAGTGAATCGCCGGAAGACCCGAATCCTCCACAGAGAGTATATCTGCCCCTATGTCCCTTTATGGATTTTGTAATAATGGAAAATGCCATACTGTAAGCAATCAATGGACATTTTGAAATTAATCTGTGATTTAATAAAAATGATTAAATCTGTGAAAGACTGTATATGATTTTGACCCTAGTAAAAGGCTCACATCTACATTGCAGGCTATGTTAAAGCTTCTATATATTACCGCATTAAACTTCCAGCCCCCTCAGGTAAGGTTTGAGACATCCTTTCTAAAATCCCCTCTCTTATATGAAATTTTGTCCATTTACTGATAAAAAAAATCTCTAAAGTCATGTGAAAATGAACAGAGAAGAGTCATATTTTGTCTGAGATGAGTCAAGTTTAGAGGCTGCAGGAGGAGGGACATTTCAGATGCTTTTCATGTCTTAAAGAAAAGATTTTCATATTTTCAGGCTAGTAGTTTTGTGATCTAGAGACATACAGGCCAGGAGACATGGATAGAAATGTGAGCTGCAGGTAAAAATCCAATCCCACTCAGTTTTGCCATTATTGTGATCGGTTCTGTAGATCACAGAACCACAAGCCTGATGCAATCTGAAAGATGGAATTCTTCTATAGAACCTGGAAACAGATTTAATGTAACTAAAGATAGAGCAGTCTGCAGTGACGCTCCACCTGCAGCCTCTAAACCTGATTCATCTGCTGCAAAATATGACTCTTCTCTGAAATTGTTTATAGGTAAACAAGTGAGAATTAACACAAAAGAGGGAATTCTAGAAAGGACGTTTCATAACCTACCTGAGGAGGCTGGTTTGTTAATTAAGTAAAATCTGGTGACGGGTTCCCTTTCATGTTACTTTTTTGGCTGGTAAATGAACACACACTCTATATGTATCCAGATAGCCCCTCTTGTAGTCCTCTGGGGCACCCATTATGCCATCCATTAGAGTGAGGAAGCCCTCAAGCAGAGATGTATCCTACTTTTTGCTGTGCACATGTAGCAGAGCCCACATTGTCAATTTCACAACTCCCTGTGATTCTGTGCAAAAAATCCCCAAACTCCCAATTGAAAATAAAAACTCCGCAATGTCAAACCCATCTTTGCTACATTTGTACTGAGCTCAGGAGCGTCCCCCCCCCCTGTCTCTCCTCATACATATTCTATATAAAACCTCTGCTCAAATTCTGCAAATCACCGGGAATGTCATGCCCCCCCCTCCGCGCCCGGCTTAAAGGCAATTTAGCAAGCACAAAAGGAGAAGAGGGGGGAAAAAGTGCTCTAATTAATCTTGTCTGGAGAGGATAGCTGGTGCTACAGGGATTCCATTACTAAATGTCATTTACAAGACACGGAGAACTGCTGCTCCAAGGAGATTTAGCATCTCCGGCCAATGAGGAAATCTCATCCATGAAGCCGTCTCCCCTGCCTTTAGAGGGATGTGGATTGGCTTTCCATGAGATTTCTGGGCGGACGCTCGGCGCACTGTTTATGGCTTTCCTTGAAGGTCCTATATTGTGCTGTTGGCACAGAGACCCTCCTCAGCAGCGGAGCCTCCTGGCATCTATTATTCAGTAGGATCCTGGCGCACAAGAAACATGCAGATTCCCAGCTCCCTGGATTTCTCCTTTTCCGTGGCCGTATCCTTCTTCTTGCTAGTCCTGGACTATCACAGCCCTCTGGATTTGTATAAATGGTATTCCTACAGTCTGAACGCTGCTCAATGGGAGTCACAATGCACCCGGTGCACCTAAAGCCAAACCCGGGAACAAAGTGACCGCGCAGAAGTCTGAAATAAAAAACTGATAATTTTTTTTTTTTTTTTTAAATATTTCTCTTCTGCTGGTATACAGCAAATTACATTCAAAATGCCTGAAGCTAACTATTTGCTGTCTGTATCCTGGGGCTACATCAAGGTAAAGATTTCTTCTTCATCCATATACATATACTATATACTATATATATGCACTTCAGCCCCAGAACCAGTATACGGCAATATCCCTAATACCTGCATTGTATGACTATTACACCTGACGTGGATTGTTTACATACACATCATATATGCTTCATATACGGCTCGGCCTCTGGTTTCATTGCCTCGTAGGTTATCGGAGAAGCAACATGAGTCCCCTCTAATCTAAACCAATTATTTTGTATGCAATTATCATGTATTGATCCGACCTATTCTTAGAAACCTCCATGGAGCATGGAGGGGGGGGATAAACCTGATTATAATGACCGCCTGTGAAATATATATGTGGTGGGTACTTCTATGGCTAATGAAGTGCATTATACCTGATTCTATACTGAGATGTGACCTACTAATAAGCCATATGCTATTGTATCTGGACAAAGCCCCTAAGGACTAATTAGTCCCCGGTCCATTGCAAATGCCTTGGTCTCGTGATGGAGAATGGTTGGCGGAGCCAATATGGCAAATTTTAGAAGAATTGGAATTGATGCCAACTTGGTATGATGTAGGTCATATGTAAATAGTGCCTAGTGCCCAGTCTTCTGCATTGTGGATGGTGTGATAGACAATGTCAGGGTGTAAGATTCCCCTCCGCACCTTCTTCATTACAGGGCACTCACCTTATTACATCCATTCACCAGAAGAGATCCTGCAATTACATATGGCACAAGACTGATATGCGCTTTATTACACTGCAGCCACTTCTGTCACACTTGATGTGGTGATTGTATATTAAGGCGCGCTCCGCTGATGTGAGGGGGCCATTATTTGGATGGATACCTTTATTATGATGCCTGAGGTGAATTGTGTGCCGAGGAATCACTGTGCCATTGTGCCTAATGAGCTGTGATGGGGACTGGAAGGCATCTTCTTTGTGTTAGGGCAGCCATATCCAGGATACATGCTGGGTGCAGGCTGGATCCGGATTTGGATGCACCAGCGTCCTAGACATGTAAAATTAGTATTGAGCTTTGGTGTATTAGATGGGGAAAAAAATGATGATGATGCAAAAATTGGACATGGGACTATAGAGCCTATATACTCAGCCCATCTCTAGCTGTATATAACACCTCCTGCAATAGGTGGCCACAGCATGGATACAGTATGTATGTACACAGGTTTAATGCGTTACTCAGCAATGTAGATTACATCATCAGTCAGTCCTGTGCAGCCATCATCTATCTCATCATAGACAGAAAGGCAGCTCTGAGCATAGTGTATGTAATAGGGGCATGAGATATGCAGCCCTGCAGTATATACACCTTCTATATACAGCCGGAATGTACACAATATATACACTGCAGCCATGCCCTATTTTATGCATATGGTGGTCCTGCATTATATAATATATACACACTGCACCCAATATGAATGTATATAGTGGTCCTACACTATATAATATATACACACTGCACCCAATATGAATGTATATAGTGGCCCTACACTATATAATATATACACACTGCACCCAGTATGAATGTATATAGTGATCCTACACTATATAATATATACACACTGCACCCAGTATGAATGTATATAGTGGTCCTACACTATATAATATACACATTGCACCCAATATGAATGGATATAATGGTCCTACACTATATAATGTACCGGTACACATACTGCACCCAATATGAATGTATATAGTGGTCCCTATACTATATAATATATACACTGCACCCAATATGAATGTATATACCCATGGGGACAGGGGCTGACTTGGTAAGCTCTGTGCAGCGCTGCAGAAACTGCGTGTGCTATATAAAAAAAGAATTATTATTATATAGTGGTCCTATACTTTATAATATACACACTGCACCCAATATAAATGTATATAGTGGTCCTACACTATATAAATAATACAGCCCAGTACTGAATATGATTGGATATAATGGACCTACACTATATGATATATACATACTGTACCTAATATTAATGAATATAATGTAATATACATACTGCATTCAATATATGCATCTATTGGGACAGGACTTTATAATAATACCTACTGCACCAAATATGAATGCATATAGTGGTCCCTATACTATATAATATACACACTGCACCCAGTATGAATGCATGTTGTGGCATGTACCCACAGGACGCCGTGCGCTATACTGTACATAGTGACTAATAAAAGGGAATCACGCAGCAGGTTTGTTTACAAAATGCATAGGTGCCCCATATAAGACCTACCTTACCATACATCAGTATAACCACATGCAGTGCGGCCCTGTATATGTGTATATATAATACAGCGAGGTGCTAACATGTCTCTATGCACTGGACTAGGAGGGGTGAAGTCATGTCCTCCACAACAGCCTCTTCATACATTGTGACAAATTCAGCTCTGCTACATCTATAAAGTAATGGGATTGGATTGTGTAGATGTTTTATTAAACAGAACATTGTTTATCTAATTAAAAATGCATCTTCATCATAACCACAGCAGTCTATGCAGTAAGTATATACTGTATATGCTGTACTGTGTGTTATTGTGCATAGTATACAGTCATGTGTGCCAGGTCTTCTCCGCAATACATCTGCTACATCTCTTCCTCCATAGTTTATAGATCATCTCCCTCTCAGCTTTATTAGTAAGACTACAGTTAATCACTTCTCTTCTCATGTCATATTAATTGTGTAAAATGAACAATATAACCTCATAGATTGTAAGCTCTTGTGAGCATGGCCCTCACTCTTATTGTTTCATATGTTATTACTCTGCGCCATGGAATTTGATGGCGCTATATAAATAAAGATTATTATTATTATTGCAATATGGGATATAAAAAACACCTGCTAAAGAGTTGTTACACAGTATGGCGCCACCTGCTGTTTAAAGTCAATAGTAATTTCCACCTAATGACCTAGTGGACGCACATGCTCATTCACTCTACGTGATTCTCTACATTGCAGCCAATAACCATAGCTTTTTGTCCTGCTTGTCAGGAAAGGAGCGTAGCCTCTTTTGGTGCAATAGACTAATATAGCAGAGTAGACTCCTTCTGCAGGTGATGGAATGAGTAACTATATTATATTGTAAGCTGTCAGAGGGTGCTGGAGACTGATTATGTCTATATCATCCCCCAAATCGGAGGGGGGGTTGCACATAGAACCAGAAATAATTAAATCATTATTTTCTATGCTAATAACAGATTTGGTTTCAAACTATTCAAGACATATTTAGGTCTGGAATGTCTACAACTCCTCTTACAATTTCTTATTTTGTGGGGCACCTGAAGCCCCATGTATCAGTACTTGTAGGGCCTGGTCTTAGGGTGGCATTCATGAGTGTTAGTGCCTACTTGTTGCTTCTGTTTTAGGTGACACTACCAGGTTCAGCCCGCTAATGCATATGTCTTATCCCAAAATCTATTCCCAAGCTTTGTATCAAGTTCATTGATAGTAGATATTGATCATCAGAACCTGTCGGTTCTCCACATTTCGGTATTACCATACTACCTGTTATCAGCCATACTACACGTTGGATCTATCTAGTGCTCCGTCTCATAAGTCTCATCAGCTTACATGAAGATGACCATATCTCCTCGAGTAGGTCCAGTTACATGATGCCACACCGATATTTGCAATATTTCCGTTAGGTTGGTGAATATAACCAATTGTAGGAAAATCTTCAGTATTCGTGGCGGAGCCGTTGACATAATTATCGCTAACTTGACAGTCCCTAACGTAGAACCTCGAGTTGTTATTTAAGAAAGCAGAAGGTACAATGGAAGTGATCAATATTGCAGCTGGCAGGATAATTACTTCCTCTGCGTTCTCCACCTAGCGCAAGGTGCATTAGGGATTTTGGCGACATAATGTGGAGATTAGCCAGCTAGAGAGGTGGATGTGGAATATTAATTGCTACAATCTGGCACTTGGGGATTTAATGTGGAATCTTTTAAGGTCTAATCCTTGCTCATAAATTCATTGAGGAACTTTTTTGATGACATGTGATGTTCTATTTACATTGGTGTAAGGTGGATACGGTTCTGGGTGTAGGTATGGATGGCTGTATAGTCAGAAAATGTCTAATAACGGTCTATGGCTGAGAAATAACCGAACAGAACAACTTCCAGAGTCATGATGGTCTTTATCTGGTTTATCTACACATGTATCACCACATACGATGTGTCTCAGCCTCCATATTCTTTACCTTTTTTACCTTTTTTTGTGACAACACGTGATTTAGTGATAATGTGTTGGGAGTTTTTTATTCTATATGTGGCCATTCTTGTGAATTGCCATCAGTTTTACTAGCATATTGTGATATTGTATAGAATTCATGTTATATGAAATTTTAGAGATGCATGATGGCTTATACTTCCTTCGCACCTTACGCCACCTCCACACCAAGTGGGAGGGAAGGGGCACAGAGTTGGCTGTGCTGGGCTACTTCCAGACGTAGGTTATAGTGCGATTCTAGGCCAGACAGGGCCTGCTGTAGAAATGGGTGCACGGTCATGTGCTGGATATACTAAGAGGCCGGGGCATCTTTGTATATCTGGCGCAAGGGGCACGATGCGCCAGCTCTTGATAAATCCCCCTGAAAGTTTTAATATAGACGCAGGTTCCAGAGTGCCCGCCGTACCGTAGCACGGCGGGCACACCCCAGCGCGGGGAGAGGAGGAGGGGGAGAGCGCAGCTCACCCCGCCCCTCTCCATAGGGATACATGGCGCACGGCGCTGCATGCCCTGAAAAAATAGGACATGTCCTATTTTTTCACGGAGTACGGAGGGGTACGGTGCCGCACGTGTGCGGCACCGTACCGCTCCCGTAGGGCGCCGCGCTCCCATTGCCGTCTAGGGGGGGCGTATATCGGCCGTATATACGTACCCCTTGCGGTCGTGTGAATGCAGCCTAACTTATATACATACCAATTGGCCCATAGTTAGAGATGAGCGAACCCGACATTCGGCTTCCTGACCCGGACATTTTGCCACCCATGGTCAGTCACAGCCATGACTAGTTGGTAGGGAAGTCAATTTGCCAATATGTCCGGGTAATGTGGTCTAACCCGAATTTGAACGTCAGGTGCACTCATCACTACCCATAGTGCACAAGACTACAAATATGGAAGTCAGACTAAATCCCGAAACTCTAGTGTCTGCAACATGTGAAATTTTTGCTTCAAAGTAAAGAATCTTAAATTTGTACAAAGTATCAGCCATCATAACATCGTGTGGAGGATGTGTGCTGTCATTGCATAGAAAGCTTCATTGTTTATTTCATGTCCCTGGTCGTGATGTCACACAGATGCACGGCTCTTTATATCACACAGCTCTGATTACTCTCCGATAATAACAAATTGTGCAATCAGGGGCGTAACTACAGGGGTTGCAGCCATAGCAGACGCTATGGGGCCCACAGTGTCAGGGGCCCCATCATACAACATGACACTAAAGAATAAAGGATGTGCACCATTATATACATATTATACTGCACATTTTACAGCATAACATGTATATAACATATATGTGATGTGTGTGTATCTGTGGTGTGTAAATGCTGTATGTGTATATGGTGTATGTTGTGTGTGTATATATACTGTATGTGTGTAAATATGTTGTATGCCTTTATATGGCACTGTATGTGTATCTATATGTGCTGTGTATATGGTCTATATGTGTGCGTATATATGTAAGAGTGTATGAGTGAAGAACTGTATGTTTGTTTATGTATATGGGTATATAAATGTGTGTGTGTATGAGTGTAATATGTATATTTTTATGTGGGAAGGTGGCCCAGTTCAGAAGTCTGCTATGGGGCCCTGCCTCTTGCAGTTACACCACTGTATGTTCCTGTGTGGCATCACATGACCAGGGATATAAGGAGCCATGCACCTGTGTGACATCACATGACCATGGGCTGGTGTTTATCTACAGGAAGTACACAACGAAGCTTCCTATAGAATGAAAGGAAGCAGAGACCCGGAAAACCATAAGGAACCGATAAATTGTATAACTTCTCACAACACAAACAATATCAATGATTTGCTGGAATTTGTTTAAAGCGGACAACCCCTTTAGGTCCGCACAAAAGTTATTTATAGGTTATAAATCTAGGAAGCAAAATGGGGCTGAGAGAAAATGTAAAAACTCCATGATTTGCGCAATAAAAGTGCATGCGCTACATTTTCAGGACCTAGGGACTTTCCCATTTTAGGGTAACTTGTCAGTAGGTTCGGATACCTTCATGTAGCCGGGTTTTAGGGTCTCAGACCTTTTTTTTAAATTTTATTTTTACCCTACATTTGCCTTGATTTCTGGTGATATATCCGGCATGGGTCCTGTGAAATAAGTCCGCTTTGGACCCTTGGCACAAGCGCACGACATAGTGAGACCAATATCCGTACATGTTGTGAACATCATGTGTTGTGCACATAAGTTACCGGACCCCAGACAGTTTGGAACGCGGGCACCAACACAGTTTAGGTAAGAAGTTTTGGAAACCTAGCTGAAACCTACTGACAGGTTCCCTTTAAGCACAAGGGTCTGCGAAAACAATGTATCACACATGAGCTCATATCTTCTATATAACTGACTGTGAGAATTTTTGCTGCATTTTTTTTTTTTTTTTACATTGTGTTCACCATTTTGGTACAATTTGTCGCAACGCATCTTACCGAAATGTCGCTATATGTGTATTGATTACTCTCTTTATAATTTTTACAGTTCAAGAGAATGCTCAATCGGGAGCTCACCCATCTATCAGAGATGAGCCGGTCGGGCAACCAGGTTTCGGAATATATTTCAAACACCTTTTTAGGTAAGTAGAGTTGTTGTTTCTCCCTCCCCAGTATCTCGCATTCATTCTTCCGCAGCTCACGTTGTCTCGTGTAAGTGACATCCATCCCGCATCACCCATCATCCCGTTACATAAGGTGGACTTATGTCATACGGAGAGAGGATTGTACCGCCGCGTTCCTTTTGTTTTTGTCTTTCCCTGTTAATTGGCGTCCCTGTAATTCCCTATGCATTGATGTTCTTTGTGGGTTGCTGTGCAGAGCCTTACATACAGGACACTGTGCGTCAGCATCACAAATTAACCTCTTCACCCCTGGATTAGTCCTTGGTGTTTTGTATGTTGCTATGTAAGTGATGGATAATTCTCCGGCAGTGACGACTCCTGCTGCAGCAGTGAACAGATAAGACTTCGAATATCTGTGTGTTCAATGCAAAAATGTGTAAAGAATTGGCGGAAAAGATCAAATCTGCCATCAGAACACATTATTTTCTTTAATTTTCTATACGTTTTTGGAAGATTCTTGCACAGCATGCTGGGTTATGTTAACGGCAGGTAATAGTGCAATGAAGCGTTGGCATTCTCTGCCCGTAGGAGGGAGGTTTGATAAATATGGCACTGTCAACATCTGAGCAGAGAAAATACCCTGCGTCCAAACAGCCGCATTGGGGGTGGGGGAATCCCCCTGCAATGAATAAGCATCAGCTTGGAAATCCCTCCAGGACGTGACTGCATCCTTCAAGGAGAACTCAATGTGATTTGCCCACATCTTAGTCATTTCAGCTCTACTGCATCTCTAGATTTCCATAGGAATTTCAATTCAAAAGAAGAATCTTTGACACTTTCCTAAAAACTTGTCCACGTACAGGAGTTTAAAATATCCTTTCTAGAACTCCCTCTTAAAAGTGAAATATCACCCATTTACCTATAAAATAATATCCTCCAAAGTTCCCAATCCGACTCCTATTTTTCAGCTGCTTTTATGTCCGGATAACAGATGAAAGAAGAGATTCTTATCTTTAATATGACACCAAAAGCATGTTTCTTGGTACTATAGAATTGAAGATAGGAGGGTCTAATGTGACAGCCCCAGCAGCCTCTCAACTTGGGGCTGTTTAAGGTGGACGTGTTTCCCCACTAAAAGTGATTTTCTATAATTATATTTTGGTAACTCATAGATCTGAGCGGAGCCGAACCTTTCGTTCAGATTTGGGGTTCTTGTGTGCCGCATGCGCCTCGGACAAATTATCTGATTGGCTGCAGAACAGGCAATCCGGCATATTAACTCCTCTAACAACTAGCCATTGTCACCTTGGCCAGTCACATCCATTGCTAGTAGCTTGGGGCGTTAATATACTGGATTGGCTGTTCAGCGGGACACACCCTAACCCAAACAGGGGGTTCGGGTCTACTCCTCTCTACTATCATTAGTATAGGCCATTAATGTTTGACAGGTGGGGCAATGATGACTAAGAGTCAGGCCTAGAGACCCAAATACTTCTTATAAGATGTCTATATTATATGATGCTGCTAGGTCAGGTTATTGGACCTTAATATGGTCAGTGTAATTTGGATGAATTATGACCATATCCAGCTTAATGACCAAGTCCCACCCTTTGTTTACCCAACTATACATATTAGACTGAATGTGGACCAAAATGGTTATTTTGTCCAATGTGTATGAGCAAGTCTGCAAAATATTCACGTCCTTATAATGTGATCATTTGATGTTGGAGCAACAAATTGGCTCCGTTCTCTAGGTGACTTGCAGTAGGTGACAGCTCAGAACGTCATGTCCTACCACATACACGGGTGACTACAGAGCAGTACAGATTTGTCAATGAGGGAACGTCCTGATTGAGAAGCATCGTGTTTCTATGAATGAGGCTGATGGTGGATTCAGACTCGCCTTTCATCTTGTCCATGCAGGATGCATAACTAATGGGCGCTTTCTGCCTGGCTGAATCATTTTTGTTGGGGGAGCACTAGGGAATCCCGTGGAGTGTAACAGCAGATGTGAGCTCTTGCAGACATGTTTGTGCTTCTGCATGACTTGACCTGACACTTACATTTAGGACTTTCCCTTTTGATCTGTCTGAACTGTGTGCATCTGCCTGAAAGGATAAATATCAAAGCTCGGCCCTGCACTGAATTATATTCCAATTATTACAGTAGAGTCCATGGGCTTCTCCAATTCTGCCTATTATTGTGCCGGACGATCATACTGTGTACCTTCTGTATCCTACCATTACAGTTCTAATTTGGTAGCTAGAAAAGGCAGTGTTCCGGGGACAATCGACTCAATGACCTACATTGTATCACGTTGTCTAAAAATAAGAGTTCCAAACTACAAAAAAAATAAGCAAGAAAGAATAAAGGAAGTAATGGCAAGCAAGCCAAGCTCTGAACGCTGCACAGAAAAAAAACTACTGCTGCTTTGGTTTCTTAAAGGGGAATACTACTTTGTTTTGATCAAGACAAAGGGGGGGGGGGTTCTAAAATGGTATTTTAAACAACAGCCTTCGTTGTAACCACCCACCATTATACTGCATGACAGATTTACTAAGAAGCTGTGACCTCTGTTAGGGAAGCTCTTCTGCTTTCCACAAAGTTTGACTTGTTTAGACCACGATCACACCTGCCCAGGTGTACGAGGCGCAAGCTACAAAAAAAAATGATTTGAATGTCCCTTGTCGACCAGAAATATGGCAGGCAAGGCTAAGTACATCTCCCCCAAAACATGCATATGTGTGTATCAAAATAAGTGATTATGTTTGGTATGGTCTAATGACATGATAATCCCTAATCGCCATGAGAAAAGCAGCTGAACTATCCATGTTCCGTTAAAGAGGTCTGAAGAATAAGCAAGTAACAAATCCTTCTTTCAGATAAGTTGTCATCAGTATTCAGATATTCTGCAGTGCCCCCGCAGGGGAAATAGAGCATTACACAGTCCATATTGAAATGTAATATGTGTTAGGTCCTCATCACAAATTATGGTTATGAATACAACAATCCCCTCTTCTTATCACCTACCATCCATTCAATATCAACGACCAAAGAGTCAAGCACGATTGGGGGGGGGGTCCAAAAGCCAAAGCTAACTACTATCTACCATTGATTTAATATCATCCGTACCAAGATTTTGGTGCCATATTGAATTTAGTTGTGTCAGTTTTGACTAGAACCATTAATTGTATATGTTTCATTTAGATAAACAACATGAAGTGGAGATGCCAACGCCGGCCCAAAAAGAAAAGGAAAAGAAGAAGAGGCCCATGTCACAGATTAGCGGGGTGAAGAAACTAATGCACAGCTCTAGTCTGACTAATTCAAATATTCCAAGGTTTGGAGTGAAAAGTGAAAACGAAGAATCTCTAGCCAAGGTGAGAGATCCGAGCAAAGTTTTTTTTTTTTTAATTTTGTGTTAATTTTGGTCCAACTTTTTAAAAAATATATAAATATATATTAGCCCTGGTGTTCTCCGGTGACATTTTTTTTTTTTTTGCCTCTGTGGTTTTTCTGACAACAAGTAATAGCCCCATAATAGCCCTCAGTCAGGCCCAACTCAGGATCCTGTTGAGTATGTGCTCTCTAGTATGCCCCAAAAACAGGGGTGTAAATTGAGGGGGTCCAAAGGTTGTGGTCGCACCAGGGCCCAAGAGGTTTAGTGGGCCCTTATGGTGTCACTTTCCCGTATGAGAAGACTATTACTATAAACGATATATCATAGTTGGGGGGCCTGGCACAGATTTTGCACTGGGGCCCATCAGTTTCTAGTTATGCCACTGCCCAAAAGTGTTATGGGATGGTTCCGAAGTAACAGTGTTACACTGTTATGTCTTCTTAGATATTTGAAGAATAGGAGAATGAGCGAGTAAAGCGTGGTGGGATCTTGGAAACATGTATTCTACCACTAGTTAAAGAAAATCAGTCTGATCTCCTATCATGCCTGATGTATTCATCACAAAACATAAAAATGGCAAAATATCTTTGTTTTGTATATCTTTGGATTGTAAACCAAGCATACTTACATACTGGTGTGCGCCCCCACTGGCAGGATCTACTCTTCTTTAAGCTTCCTATGCTCTGGTTTTTAAGAAAAAAGACAATAAGAATTATGCAAATAAGCCTGAGGAGCTCCAGGTTCCATTGACACCTATGGAACCTGGAGCCCCTCATCCTCATTTGCATAATTTTAAAAGCCTTAAAAAAAAAAAAAAAACAGGTTATAAGAAGCTAAGAGAAGAATAGATCCTGCCAGAAGGGGCACACACCAGTATGTCAGTGTGCTTGGTTTACAATACGTCATTCTGGTGGTAGATGTCCTTTAACTTTTGTAAAAGAGGTGTGTCCCTACAGTATACAGTGTGTATATTCTGTTTCATAGTAGATATTGATTCAGTGATATATAAACTGTCTACTTTATGTGTGTATATTGTATGTTTATACTCTATGTATGTGTTTATATGATGTATGTATATAGTGTGTATATAATGTATGTGTGTATATGATGTGTTTATACTGTATGTTTGTGTGTATGTCTCTATATATGGATTGTATATGATGCATATGTGTGTATATTTACTTTGTATATACTGTGTGTGAGTATAGTGTCACCCAGTTGTCAATTCATTCATAAATATACATATGTGAATAAATTGACAGCAGGATGCCCTACACAATATAAGATTGTCCAATTAGCTTACGCCATAGGGACACACCTCTTTGACAATGAGGACTGGTAACCCCCAATTTATTCAAAGATATTCTGTTGGAATAATAGAAGAATGGCACATTCCAATGTTTATAATATGTAATTAGACAATATGGCTAATGATTTCCTTTTCTGGTAACCACAGTAACCAGTAAATTATCCATATCCATGAAATAAACCCAATCCTTTATTTCTACCCCTGATTGATTACTGAATTTTAATTTTTAATTTTTTTTTTTTTGCTTTGCGTCTTAACAGCTATTTTTATTCATTTTTAATATTTTTGGCAGTACAACATCCTTTAAATGCATGGTGGTAATTAATTCATGACATCCTCCTACTCACCATGTGTTCTATGAACTATCAGCAAAGATGGCACTAACAGAATGTTCCAGGCTGTGTGTACCAAATCTCTAGCTGAGAGGAACGGAGAATTGAATCTTGTGGCCAATCCAAAAATGATAATCACTCTCTTTTTTTTTTTCATTAGGAACTTGAAGATGTGAACAAATGGGGCCTTAACATTTTTAAAGTAGCTGAATATTCTGGAAACCGACCTCTCACAGTCGTCATACACACAATATTTCAGGTAGGGATTTTGTGTTGTTGATGTTTAAATTTTTTTTTTTTTGGTGTATGAATTTAAATGATTTTTTTTAATTACATAAAAATCTTAAAAAATGAATTTCATTGTAGTAAATATAAGTAAACAATTAGTAAGGCGGGGGTCCCTCTTATTTTTTTTTAATTTTATTATTTTGTGTGTCAATTTTAGTGATTTTTTTTTTTAATAGAGAAGAAATGTAAAAGAATAATGTCATTTTAGGGGAAAAAAAAGTAAACAATTAGTATGGTGCGGAGTCCATCTTATTTTTTTTAATTTTTTTTTTTTTGTGAATACAGAAAAAAAATGTAAAAAATAAATTAATATAATTTTAGAAAATTTAAGTAAATGCATAAGAAGTAGAGTAGTTTTTTTTAAATTTGATGTGTGAATTTTAGTGATTTTATTTTTAAATACAGAAAAAAATACAGGTGGTCCCCAGGTTATGTACAAGATAGGTTCTTTACATAAACTGTATAAACATACTATCCACATGTATGTAGACAAAAAATGGCAGCTCACCCAACCTCAGGATCTCCTTTAGGCACTGTAGCTCCTGGACACCTCCTAGTGCACGGAAAACGATCCGCCCATAGCCGTCGTGTAACAACGTAGAAATAGAAATATAAAGAACAGGTTATAAAAAGAACGGGTTTACGCGTTTCGCCGCCAAGGTTATGAGTAAAACGCTTGGTGTCGAAACGCATTAAGCCGTTCTTTTTCCTCATGTTGGAATGGACATTTTATGTGAATAAAAGGAATTAGTTTGCCAATGCTCCTCTTGGATTTCCTCCGTGAAGTGCTGGTCCTCTTTATATTTCTAGATAGGTTCCTTAGGTTTGTTCTTAAGTTGAATTTGTATGTAAGTCAGAACTGTATATTTTTTAATTGTAACCCCAGCCAAATTTTATTTGGTCTCTGTGACAAATAAATTTAAAAAAATGTTGAATTCTCATCAGAACCAGGATTAACACTAAAGCTTCATTGCAGACGACTGTGATATCTGTTATAGCTGATCATTGTAACCTAGGACTAAAGTACAGTAAATTACCAACATTCAGAGGTCCATCTGTAACTAGGGGTCATCTGTAAGTCGGGTGTTCTTAAGTAGGGGACCTGTATAAAAATTCATTGTCATCTTAGAAAATATAAGTACACAATAAGGAGCAGAGTCCCTTTTAGTTTGAATAAAATATTTCTCCTGCTTTTTTTCAGGAACGAGAGCTGTTGAAGACCTTTAAAATACCAGTAGACACTTTAATAACGTATTTAATGACTCTAGAAGATCACTATCACGCTGACGTGGCTTACCATAATAATATACATGCAGCGGACGTCGCTCAGTCTACTCATGTGCTGCTATCCACCCCTGCTTTGGAGGTAAAAACTTTACTATGTTCAGTGAAAGAACAGTATCCACTAAATTTCGAAGCCGGGTCAAGTTGTGGCTGATGGTGGAGATAGTTGTATCATTTAAAGGCCTTAGATCAGTGGTGCCGAACCTATGGCACTGGTGCCAGAGATGGCACTCGGAGGCCTCTCTGTTGGCACGCTGGAAGTCTCCCAGGCACAGAGTTTGCCAGACACGGCACCGTCCTGGCAGTGCAAGTAGTGTCCTGCTACTTTAAAGTGACCCATCCTGTGCTGCTTGGTCCTGTCCGAAGAGTGAAAAGGTGTGTACAGGGTCGGATTGGAGCTCAAAGATTCTGGTAGCAATAAGTTTGTTACTGCCTAAAATGCCATGTTGGCACTTTGGGAAAAGCTAGTGTTTTTTGGGTCTCATTTTGAGCACTCGATCTCTAAAAGGTTCTCCATCACTGCCTTAGATGATCGGCAGGTACCCTTAGCAAAAAGTTGGCGTTGTGGTGGAAGCTGTGGCTGATGCATGGAAAATGTTGTCTTAAGTGGCTGATTTTCATTTGACATACAATTGTGTGTTTGCTCCCGATTCTGGTTTATAGAAGAAGGCCCAGAGCTGGAGACCTTCTCTTTAACATCCATGTTTGCCTATGTTTTATCTGCCCCTATTACTCTATGCATGTCCAAAGAATCCACCAATATCAGATCCATGGGTGCCCCAAGCATGGACCCCACCAATCAGCTGTTCCCAAAATATAGAGAACGCTGCTGGAAGTCCAGCACCATTCTCCGTATAATGTCTGGTGCGGGGAACTGGGAATGATTGTGGATATTAGGTTCTGTTTTCTGTGTGATGGTTAAAGCCTATTGACTGGGGTTGGTGTGTTGGCCCATAACTTACCTATCCAAAGATAGCTCATTAATTTCTGTGCAAACTGTATTAGCCATGAACAGTAATGTTTTTGTTTTTCAATTTGCTTTCCCGCCCCTCACCCTCTTTGTTGTTAGTAAATCGCCTGTTTATTCCGCTATTGGGAAAAATTGATTTATTGATCGATATGTTTTCTTTTTAGGCTGTTTTCACAGATCTGGAAATTCTTGCTGCAATCTTTGCAAGTGCAATACACGATGTTGATCATCCTGGTGTCTCCAACCAGTTTCTAATCAACACGAGTAAGTTCATGTGTTTTTGTTATTATCGATTAAAAAAGAATAACATGTTATATAGTAAAATGAAATAAAAAAAACAAACAAACATGTTTACTTTGTATCCAGTTCTGTGGGGTCCATAATGTTCTGGTAAACAAGTTTGTGTCGTATCCATTGACGCAGGGATATTTATTTGTTGATCGATTTGTTGACTTGGTCCATTTAATGCATCCAATATCAAAGATTTTGTGAACATCTATTGTGGTTGGATCTTGTATATCCAAGTATTTGCTTTGGATTTGCCAATGGATCTGTTGGAGAATTAGCTCTGTTGCTGTTCAGTTACAAAAAACTCAGTGTAAGGTACAAGATAGGTTCTGTAGGTTTGTTCTTAAGTTGAATTTGTATGCAAGTTGCAACTCTATTTTTTATAATTATAACCCCAGCCAAAATGTTTTTGGTCTCTGTGAAAATTGGATTTTAAAAATGTTGGGTTGTCATAAGAACCAGGAGTAACAATAAAGCTTCATTACAGACACCAGTGATAACTGTTATAGCTGATTATTGTAGCCTAGGACTAAAGTACAGTAAATTACCAACATCCAGAGGGCCGTTTTCTGTAAGTCGGGTGTTCTTAAGTAGGGGACCGCCTGTATAGCCCTTTTTCAGTACATGAAGTGCTAAAGCAGTGGTTCTCAATCTTTTTAATGCTGTGACCATTTAATAGAGTTCCTCGTGTTTTGGTGACCCCCCCCCCCCTAAACAAAATTTTTTTTTTGTTGCTTCTTCATAACTATAATTTTGTTATGAATTGTAATCCTAGTCACAGTGATCCTCCCCCCCTAGTCACAGCGCCTGCCCACAGTAGCCACTAGTCACAGCGCCTGCCGACAGTAGCCAGGGAATGTGCCCTCAGTATACTGTAGTCACAGGGAATGGCCCCTAAAAGACACAGGAAATGCCCCCAGTAGTCACAGGGAATGCCCCCCAGTAGCCAGATATTTCCGATGTGCTTGGGTGACCCTTATCAGAAGGTCGTTCGACCCTCAAAGAGGTCCTGACCCACAGGTTTAGAATCGTTGTACTGAAGTATTGTACCTCGTGTGTTAGAAGTTACTGCATTTAAGTATTTTCTTTTATTTAGATGGTGACATGGAAAAAAAAAGTTGTATTTTCTTTTTCCAGTGGATGGCATTTAATACTTGCCTTTCAATTCATAACATCCTGTAGACTTTTGTGCCGAGATGTGTTGTTCCTGGGGATTAAGAATGGGTAGAATTGAACGTTTGTAGCATTCTGTGTTCCATGTACCTCAATGTAATTCTTGGATTTCGGCTGCGTGCCTGGTAACCAGAGGGATACCCTAGAGTGCACAAATCAATGTGATGATTCATCCTGCAAATGAGTGGAGAGAATGTCAGAGAGGAGAGCAGTATCCCAGCATATCATGTACTGTGTGCACATCCTTAACCTCTTCAAATCATCAATTTTGGTTTGTTGCGCACTCTCTGTGTGTCATGTACAAGGTACATTGTGTTTACAGGATTTATTGCACCCTGTCTAGCCATATCACACAGTGGTAACAATGGGAGAAACACTCTGCAGCCTCTAGATCTGTACTGAGCACTTCAAGGTTTTCCATGGGGGGGGGGGGGGAGGGGTGGAAGGAGGGGGAGTTATAGCATTTTTACGGTATTATAAACAATATTAAGCCATAATATATCATTATTGTTGTTATTATTTTTATGACCATTATTATGAATATATAATTATGAAGTATATTTATTATTAGTATTGTGTTTCTTATTAATAACGAATTGTTATCATTAACATGTCTTATAATGTAGTTAATATGGTTGAAAAAAAAGACATTTGTCCATCAAGTTCAACTAATATTCAATATTTAATGATTACGGTTATTAGTATTAATAATATGTTATAGTTCGTAATTATTATTATTTTTGTTCATATTTTATTATTTATATTACAGTATAAATTTACTATTTAAAATAATATGTTAAATATGCTTATAAAATAATTAATTATTATTGCTATGATTGGTTATAATCTTACTATTTTGTGTATTATATACTTTTATGTTAATAATAATAGCGCCATCATATTTCACAGCGCTGTACAGAATATACAGGGCATGTACAAAAAAATTAAGAAATATCTGAGTAATAACATGGTCAGATGGAACAATACGAATGAGGGACCTGCTCGCAAGAGCTTACAGTCTATGAGATATTTTACATTAGACCATTTTTAAGCTTCAGCTTCCCCAATTATTTGTCATTCACATTTGGTTAAAATAATTTGTAAGAAATGAAAAAAATTATATAATAAGTTTCATAAATTGCTAGTCTTGTATGCATTATAATGAATTTATTTTATGTTATAATATCAAAATAATACAAGAAAATTAAATAAAATATTATAGCATTTAGTTTATTAAAACTTATAATTATATATAGATAGATAGATAGATAGATATACATATATATGATTTATTTATTGTCAAAAAATTAAAGAATCCCTTTCCCCCAATACTCTTAAAAAAAGGAATACAGGAGGTCCCCTACTTAAGAACACCCGACTTACATACAACTCCTAGTTACAAACGGACCTCTGGATATTGGTAATTTGCTGTACTTTCGCCTTAGGCTACAATGAACAGCTATAACAGTTATTAAAGGTGTCTGTAATGAAGCTTTATTGTTAATCCTGGTTCTTATGACAACCCAACATTTTTAAAATCCAAATGTCACAGAGACCAAAAAAAATCTGGCTGGGGTTACAATTATATAATATACGGTTCCGACTTACATACAAATTCAACTTAAGGACAAACCTAAAGAACCTATCTTGTATGTAACCCGGGGACTGTCTGTAATTGAGAGTTGGATAATTGCACCCCCTCCATAGTACTAGGAATGATAGATTTTAATACTATTTGGTATAGGTTACATCGTCCAAAAAAATGTCATATAATCTGCTTAGATATATTAACAGAAATGATATACAGGCAGTCCCCGGGTTACATACAAGATAGGGTCTGTAGGTTTGTTCTTAAGTTGAGTTTGTATGTAAGTCGGAACTGTATATTTTATCATTGTAATCCCAGCCAGAACTTTTTTGGTCTCTGTGAAAATTGGATTTTAAAAATGTTGGGTTGTCATAAGAATTAGGATTAACACTAAAGCTTCATTACAGACACCTGTGATAACTGTTACAGCTGATTATTGTAGCCTAGGACTAAAGTACAATAAATTACCAATATCCAGAGGTCCGTTTGTAACTAGGGGTCGTATGTAAGTCGAGTGTTCTTAAGTAGGGGACCGCCTGTAATAGGAAACTTAAATTTGATGTAAATTCTCTAGGTAGATCTTTTCACTTTCTCTCTCTCTCTATATATATAATGTATCTGCGTCATGTCCTATTGAGAGGCACAGCTGTCAGTCATGTGTCATAGAGGTCAGGCTCTGCAGGGGTCAGTGCTGGTGTACAGGGGGTGATGCTGGCGGCATGCCTGGACCGGTGTGATTAAAGCTTCTGCTCTTGATTCATTTAAGGCAATAAACACATGACACCACGGCCATCATTTATCACGTCAGACCTGTCCTTATTTATAAGGATTCACGCTGCTTCCTTGAAATTGAAGCAATCAGGCAATCATATCCTATAATTAACATAGACAAAGTTTGAAGCTTTTTTTTTTTTTTCTCTTCTCGTCTCTAGTCCCCCATGTTGCGTCTCTTAACAACGCTCCTTGATTTTCTTCCAGACTCAGAATTAGCCTTGATGTACAATGACTCATCGGTTCTGGAGAACCACCATTTAGCTGTGGGTTTCAAGCTGCTACAAGAAGAGAACTGTGACATTTTCCAGAACTTGACCAAAAAGCAGAGACAATCATTACGGAAAATGGTCATTGACATAGTGAGTACAGATCCACTTACACCATCACTCACCATCTTTATGTTCCTGCTCCAATACAAGGTCACTGTCTGCTGCATGTAAACGTTATAACTCTGATAACGAAAACTCAACTTACGTACCCTACATCAGGTCTACCTATCTACCTATGAGATCTTCCTTCAGCTAGGGCTCAAATTTTCTACATGGTCAAGACAAAGTGACTGGTTGGGTTTCCCTTGCACTTGCTCCTGGCCGATCAGAATCCCTAATAATGGAAATTCCAAGGCCCAAAGGTTGTAATTAGTTTGTTTAAGTTTTTGGTGTTGGTAAGTGTAGCCCACTGCTTACAGAGGAGCCGTAGGATCTATGGACCCATGGCCAACACAGACGGTAGAGGGCTACTACCCCCGAATAATATCAGGCCTCTTGTTATCCCATATCTTATCATATCACCATACTTGCATCTCCTCAACAATCTAATAGACTGTAGAAGTGACTGCCGGGTGCCAGTAGGCCCCCACATCTATTGTGCCGATGTGCAGATTGAAGTCAGATGCTCGTAATGGAACAACCACCGCAGATTTGCACTGAGGTTAAGGTGAAATGCATATGAATGTGTTTGGGCCGTGGGCTAGCCATTGTTTCAGTGGCTAGTACACTATAGGCTCATTCACATGACCATGATATCCCAAGCCTTGTTCCTATTTCTGCTTGTGGTTTGGGTAGTTTCTTCTCATGTCATCGGCAACGATGAAACATGGGCCACATACATTGGACTACAGGTCCATTGTTTGTGGCACGATATTGCACACATCCGTCTCTTTATCATGGAGATTGGGTGTTTAACACATTATATTACAGGACTTATACTCAAGCAGTAGGTGGGGCTGTGACAACCTATCAGTCATTGTCATGAGCAAAATTGTACTTTTCCTAACAACTTTGAGTAAAATGTAAGGGAATTATTTTTAGTGTTTCCCTCTAATTTGTGGATTTTTACTATTTTGAATACCGAAATTGCTACAATCTAGATTATTTGATGTGCCTCTTTCACACCAGGCGGTTTGGAATCCGCCTCAACATGCCCGTTTCTCCCCCCCCCAAGTATAGCCGCAACGGTTTGCTGCTTCTATTTTCCAGCATATTTCACATTCTCACTCTTTCCCTTAGTAGCTAAAATAGTCTTCGTCTTGTGGAAAGGTGTGACAGGCGGGATATTTTCTTCTTTCTTCACAAGAACATTTCTTGGCTTCTGTGAGCTGTATTTAGTCATAAGGCAGAAGAATTCACATTGAAATTGTCCATTAACCCTTTGTACTTCTGCCCGATGATCCAACAGAATAGCACAGGTGTTTTTATCTATAGATAGATAATATATCAGATAGGTAGATTAATGTTAGATAGATAGGAGATAGATAGGAGATAGATAGGAGATAGATAGGAGATAGATAGGAGATAGATAGAAAGATAGATAGAAAGATAGATAGAAAGATAGGAGATAGATAGAAAGATAGGAGATAGATAGATAGGTATCTCATATCCATCTATCTATCTATCTCATATCCATCTGTCTCCTATCATCTGCCCTATCTGTCTGTCTGTCTGTCTTTCAATCAATCTACGAATCTATCTATCTATCTATCTATCCATCTCCTATCTATCTATCTATCTACTTGAAGAAAATATAAGCAGCACACAATGCAATAGGTAATGGTGGGTGCAGGCACAGTAGGACCGGGCCTCGGATCCTTTTGCAAATAGAGTAGCGGAAAGAGGCAGCACACCAAACAAAGTCCAGTATCAGGTGTAAAAAGTGGGTTCCGTTTTATTCCATGTTTCAAAATACAGCAACGTTTCGGCTCACTTGGAGCCTTTTTCAAGCCCTTGAAAAAGGCTCCAAGTGAGCCGAAACGTCGCTGTATTTTGAAACATGGAATAAAACGGAACCCACTTTTTACACCTGATACTGGACTTTGTTTGGTGTGCTGCCTCTTTCCGCTACTCACTCTATCTATCTATCTATCTATCTATCTATCTATCTATCTATCTATCCATCTATCTCATATCATCTCCATCTAATGTAAAGTTTTAGAATTCACTTGTTTAAAATAATACAGAAAACCCCCAGTGTCATTCACATGTTACAATCTGTGAGTTCTGCTGGTATTTCCATGACCTATATGTGGTGAGATGCTCTGCGGAGTCCTCTAGCTTCCCCTTATTACTATTATTGCAGTGAGACAGGAGCGGTACATTGCTGACATCCTAACAAATGACAGGCATACTGAGCTCAGGATCTGCCCTTAGGACTTTAAGACTAATTTTGGCTTTCACTTGGAGGAATGGAAAATAGATTCTCCATTGAAACATCATAGAATGTTGCGGCATTATTGTTACTGTATTGTGTGTATGTTGGATATAGAGATGGGGTTTGATTTACCTATAAGAATCGCTTTCTGTATTTCAGGTGCTTGCAACAGATATGTCAAAGCATATGAATTTACTGGCCGATTTGAAGACGATGGTTGAAACCAAGAAGGTGACAAGTTCGGGAGTCCTTCTCCTTGACAACTATTCAGATAGGATACAGGTAATGACTACCTGCCCAAACCATTCAGAATTTACAGATTAAACTTTTCTTAATTTTTATCCTGAACCTATTCTCTTGCTTCACACTAGAGTAGGGGACTTAACAAGTCCACTCTTATACAGCTAGTCCAATGTCCTAAAATGGAGGTCAACCAGAGAGAGAGTTAAGTCAACCTACCACAGATGCTGTATACAATAAAGGGGATGGCTAGTGACACAAATACATGTATTCTTCAAAGATTTGTTAGCCTTTATAAATTGATGTCTCATACGGACACCCTACTATTTTTATAGAGGTTTGTTTTATATGTATTACCGTCCTTTCCTCAGGCTATTCAAATATAAAAGGTATTGTCTTATGGTTAATTCTCCTAATTGCCTACATCCACCCCCTTTAAATTGCCTATTGGCTCAATATCAGATTGTAAATTGGATTACAATAAGGTTAGATTAGGGTTCTTTGGATCCACCAGATAAATTTAGCCTGTTCTACATCAACCACTGCAGTATGGTGGAACTAAGTAGCCTCAAATATATATATATCTTTTTACTGGACGAGCCCACCGGAGGATCTCCTGATTCTCTGGTGGGCCAGTCTGATCCTGCCCACTGAAACTAATACTAAATATAGCATTTGTATACACTAACCTAAGGATGAACAACCTGTGACCAAGAGAGTAACATGTTGTAAAGTGGTAGTTGTGTTTAGTCACTAGAAAGGAATACAGAAACATATTGTTTGCTCCGTTCAGTATGTGGAATATGCTGGACGGTTTCCTCATTTATCTAGTTCTGATTAAACCCGCACAACATGACTCTTCTAGATGGCTCTTCACAGCTAAGAAAAGTGTGAATGAAACAGAAGACTTGTGCCTCCTGTGTAATAACACAGCAGGTGACGGTGTTTTTATGTCTATTTTAGGTTTTGCAGAATATGGTGCATTGTGCGGATCTCAGTAATCCAACCAAACCACTGCAGCTATACCGACACTGGACAGACCGGATCATGGAGGAATTCTTCAGGCAGGGAGACCGGGAGAGAGAACGAGGGATGGAGATAAGCCCCATGTGTGATAAGCACAATGCATCTGTGGAAAAATCACAGGTACAGTGTTTCTTTCTTGTTCGTGGTATATGTAATCTTTCTTTAGAAGTTGCAATGTTTACAATCACTATGAGGTCTACACCTATTGGCTAAGGTCATGTTTGCATGTGAGGGTAATTATACCATTGAAGGGTAAGTTCTTTTATAGAGACAGACGCATTAGCAAAAAAATATACAACATTTGGGTATCACAATGTAACACCAATCATCTACATGAGCACCCATGCCTTTACTCTATGTGGGTGCCCAATTGGGTCTTCACCTACTTGTCGTTGGTGATAATTTCCACCTATCCTTGCAGGAAAGTGTGAAGGTTCCTAGTGTCCTGCAGAGGTCTTCTGACTTTTGACGGACTTCTGGGTTCTTGAACTTTTGGTTGTATCCAAACAAGGCGTCTGTATCTTTGACCAGGAGCCTCTGCTTTCCATTCTGATCTCGGCTTTCTCTTGACTTTTTTTTTGTCCGGATTCTTCTGCTTCAGCAGTTACTGTTTGGTAGTGAAGAAAGATCCACATTTCGAGAACCCACACTTGGATCCGCACTTTATGACATAATTTAGCTTTAGCTAACATGAGACAAACCCTTATAGCCTTTGTACATTGGTGGAGAAGTCATGTGAAGTAGTGGTTTGCTAAACAAAATGAAGCTGTTCATAATTTGCTTAAAATTTACTATGTTCTTCTTTGTTTAGGTTGGGTTCATAGACTACATTGTACATCCATTATGGGAGACATGGGCAGACCTTGTTCATCCGGATGCCCAAGATATTCTGGACACACTGGAGGACAACCGAGAGTGGTATCAAAGCACAATTCCACAGAGTCCATCCCCTGCGCCCGATGAGCAGGAAGAAGGGAGGCAAGGCCAAACAGAGAAATTCCAGTTTGAACTTACACTGGAAGAAGATGGGGAGTCAGACACAGAAAAGGACAGTGGGAGTCAAGTGGAAGAGGACACCAGTTGTAGTGACTCAAAGACCCTATGTACCCAGGACTCCGAATCAACTGAAATCCCACTTGATGAACAGGTAGAAGAAGAGGAAAGTCAGACAGAACCTAGCGCACTAGAAGGAGAGCACTCACCAGACACGTAACAGTGTGGAAAGTTTTCTCTTTTCATTTTTTTTTACGTTTTTAAATTTTTTTTTTCAAGAGAAAAAAAAAATGGTTTCCAAAGTGCATGAATCGTGCCGCAACCATGCTCACACCTCACGGTCATCTGCCAGGATATTTGTTGATCAAAATTGACCTAGTTTACTCAGTTTGGCACTCAGGAATTTTAACTGAAATTCATTTCACAGCATTGAGAAGCTAACAGGAAACTTTGGCAGACGACTCCATCACCTACCCTGAACTTTTTGTTTTGTTTTGGTTTTTTTTGACGAGTGACAAGACCAAGGAAGACCACGCGGCTGTAGGTGGCGAGAGGCAAACAGCGCCAACGGGATTTACAAGGGAGCTGTATAGCGCTCTCCTTTTTGTAATGAAATTCTCATTCGGGGACACATTGTGGATGGCGGAGCATCATAAGCTAGATGATGAGCTGTGGAGATGACGTGATTTTCTAATTTTAAGTCTTCCTGATTAAAAATGACTGAAAATGAAAAAAAACAAAAAAAAACCTGCCGCTCTTTGGGCTGCAACACACTCTGCATTTTGTACCATATGTAATACAAAGAAAGATTTTTTTTTTTTTTTTGTAGAGCTTACTTTTATTATTAAACATATTGAGGTATTCTATTAAAAAAAATATAAACTGAAAAAAAAACAACAAAAAAATGTACACAAAGGAAAAAAAAAAACAAAAAAGGTACATTCATCCGCCACTGATTTTTATTATTTTTATTTTTTTTTCTCCAAAGAGTAACTTGCAAGTTTTTAGTACCAGTAAACGTGCTACACTGGATGACTTCTCCAGGTTCTGGATTTTTTTGCACCTTAGAATTTCATAGCAATTGATTGGACTGTAGAGATCCATTCTTTTATACGCTTGTATCTTTCTTAAAGACACTGTCTTGCAGGAAACCCTTTCAGTACAACTTAGATTTTAATCCTGTTTTAATGTTCCGATTAGCACAGAAAAGAATGCATTGGCCACTTTTCCCCATATACTGTGGAAGGTCACCCCCTTCATCGTGTACAGGTTACCGCGTCTCAAGCCTTGCTACACCACAACATAGGGATACCACCGTCGTCTAGTGGATCATGTGATCAATTGGCCTCATACCGTCAACCGTTTTGTGCCCGTGAATCCAATGTTAATGCGAATGTGTTCCATGCTGAATGCCTTTAACTTATTTTTGTCCTGATCTAATTGGCTTACGTGCAATATAATAGCAAGTGTATAGAAGTATATGGCTGCATCGCACACACACATATATATACAGGCAGTCCCCGAATTATGAACATCTGATTGGAGGCTGGTAATTTACTAAACTTTAGTCCATGGCTTCGCTGATCAGCTGTAAAAGTTATTAAAGGTCCATGTAATGAAGCTTTATTACGACAACCCAAAATTTAGGAAATCCAATTGTCATAGGGATCAAAAAATTTTTCGTCTGGAGTTATACTTACAAATAAGTCTGTTCCGCAGGGGCGTAACTTGAGAGGGTGCAGTTGCAACTGGGCCCAAGAGGCTTAGGGGGTCCATAATGTGAGAGGGTGCGGTTGCAACTGGGCCCAAGAGGCTTAGGGAGCTCATATGGTCAGAGGGTGCGGTTGCAACTGGGCCCAAGAGACTTAGGGGGCCCATAAGGTGTCACTTTTTCATATGAGAAGAAGAGTACTAATCATAAATTATAGTCGTTACCCATAAGCTTCAAGTTACACCTCTGCTCGTTCCGACTTGCATACAAATTCAACTTTAGAACAAACCTACAGACTATAGATATAGATAACCTGGGGACTGCCTGTATATACCTACACCCATGTGTGTATATATATATATATACAGAACAGTATGGTCACCAAAAGGCAGCATCAAACTCACCATCGTGCACCAAAAATACCCAATAGCATCTATATAATATAGCCAAAAAATACAACTCTATAATCTCTCTTCACCTGTGTAACGTAGCGGTGCTTACATAAGCGGCACTCCTAGCGTAGCTTATAGTACTGCAACGACGTCCGTAGAATTTTTAAAAAATCATCCGTTCGCTGCAAAAAAAATATTTAAAAAAAAATGCATCTAATTGCATGCAGATCAATGTTGTTTGTGTAGAAACTTGGCCAAAAAAATAATAAATATTTTTGAGAAAAAGTACATTAAAAAAAAAAATCAAAGGAAAAAAAAAAAAGTTCTTTACCAAGGACTTCAGCCTTCGGTGTAGCCTTAAGTGTCTCTTACCTGTGGTTTTTTCACGCCTTTTAGAATTTGGCAAGTGAATTTAGACGAGTCTCTTTTGCAGTTTTTACCTCCAGCATCTACCTGCATAAATGCTTTGAACCCCCCTCCTCCCCCCACTGTGCTGTCCGATCCGTAGGGATTTTCCATTCCGCACATCACCCATCCCGTCACTCACCTCCTGCCCATGGAGTGCCTGGAATGTAACGATGAAAAATAAAAAAAAAGCAATATTATTTCCAAAAAAAAATAAAGGTCGACCTGAAAGGGTTCACAACTGCACTAATGGAAATTGTTTCATAAAACAAAAATGTCACAATCCCCCTCATTAAGCATGCGAAAAAACACAAAAAAAAAAATCACACTCATCATCCATGGACAATCAGCGAAAGGACGTTGTATCGGTCGATAAACCTGTAAACTGTAAAATCCTTTTCTTTCCTTTCTTTTTTTTTTCCTTCCGTTTTCTCGCTTGCCAAAGTTTGCGATCATTTTTGTTCTAAGTGACCCTCAAAAAGTGGCTTTATTTTATTTTATTTTTTTTTAATTTTTATTTTATTTTTTTGCCATGAATTTGGTGCTGTATAGCGGCAATTTATTTATGTTTTTTTTTTATTTTTACATTTTCATTTTAGTCTAATTTTGAAGGTGCAAAGGAAAAAAAAAACTTGAACGAAATGGATTTACAGAGAGAGCGCAAAGTGTTTTTATTTTATTATTAATATTATTATTATTATAAGGATATTTATTACTTTTGTGCCATTCATCATTTTCCTCACCGGATGACCTTACCTGTAATACAGTCTTGTTTGTCTCTGTTTACAACCATGTATTTATTGTATTGTACATAATGTTAAATTGTAAAATACCTTATTATTATTATTATTATTATTATGACATCTTCCGGTAACGGGTGGTGTTCTTATATCTTGAAACTCTTGGTTGAGAGAATGAATATTCTGTATATTTACTCCTGTACATTTTTTTTTCTTCTGTATTATAATGTCACCTTAGAGCTTCTTTATGGAAACAAAAAAATGTTTAAAAAAAATCTATATAAAAAAAAAAAATGTTACAAAAATGCTATGGTAAATATAAAAAGCTGCAGGTCTTTGGTCCCAGGGCTGTGCCTTAACTCTGAACTATATTTTAATGTGTTTTGCTGCATTCAGAAATGAGAGTTGAAGGAAAAAAAAAAGGCTGGGCATTTTTTTGAGATTTTTTTTTTTTTTTAATTTTTAATTTTTTTTCAACCATGCACTTTTTTTAATTTATTTCATACAAAGCTAGAGACTAGTAGTGAGGTCAGTAATGGATTTATTCTCTTTCAGTTCACGCTATCATACAGCAGTTGTGGTCATATCCAGGCCCTGGTGCTTGAAGACACCCAAAAAAATGCCAAAAAAATTTTGGATCTTCTAAATATGCCTCAAATTACCTTCATGATTATACCAGGGCCTAGCACCAGTCAATATCTTAAAAATAGTAACTGCACTCACATTATTTCTTCAAGGCGATTTTACAAAAATTTAGCCAAAAGTAGGCAATGGGTTAAAAAGAAAACCCTATTCCCACCACCACAACCAATCACTACTCCAGTGGTACCTTCCAGTTACTGCATTGATCATGTGCCAAACGTCATCCACCTGACCGCTGCAGCCAATCATTGGCTTCACTGGTCATGTGTGTCATGTGCCGCCGCCCAGTAATTGGCTGTAGAGGTCACATGAATAATCTATGGCAGGTGATCACCCCAATAAGGGAGCGGAAGCCAGTGGGGACCACCAAGGTGGAAGCCCTGGATGACTGAAGTATTATTTTAATTTTTTTTTTATTTAAAGGGGTTGGCCCCTTGGACTCATGTTTTTGTAATGTGTGTAAGGAATTGTTATAGGTAATTTACCAATATACATCTAGTAATAGTCCTGCGCCGCTTTCTTGATATGTAAAGTGAAGCCTCCTGTCTTTTACCTCATCAGCCAGAGATTCCTGTCCATAAAATGGCTGCAGATAGAGGGTCATGTGATCTCTATCTGACCCGAAGGACCTTATAATGGTATTCATCAATATCAGATTAAGGTCCTGTCAGGGCGATTGCTCATGGACAGTTTGAGATCACATGACCCTTAATCTGCGGCCATTTTATGGTCGGGAATCTCTGGCTGATGAGGTAAAAGACACAAGGCTTCACTTTATATATCAAGAAAGTGGTGCACGACTATTACTAGATGTATATTATAAATTACTCAATATCCTGCCCGCTCCCCCCACTTTTAAACACAAATTTGGCCAATCCCTTTAAATAATTGTAAACCCTGGAAGAAACATTTACATTTAAAAATACCACAAGGGAAAAAAACATTTTTTTTTTTTTTTTAAATTCTTTCATATTTTCTAGATACGTTTTCCACTTTACTGGTGTAAAATCAAATTTCTGTTACATTTATTACCTGTATTATTACAACTGCGGCTTGAAGCACGTGGCCCCGTGTGTTCCATGGGCCGCAATCTTTTTGGCTAGGTGGACTTGGGCGGCGCGCCCATGTCCATAGGAAAGAGGCGGCCACCACATCACGACCATGTGCAATAGACCTCATAGGGAGCCGTGAGTTAGCTGCCGTTTTGTGTCTGCAAAAAAAAAAACGGTAGTGCGCATAAGTCCTGTAAATTTGGGAGGAGATAGGATATGGGTTGTTCAAAAATTATTACCCATTTCCTAAATTCTTCCCCCCCCCCCCATTTTGCACCTCAACGAGTGAGAAAGTCAATGGGATTTTACACTGGAAAAGTGGAGACACTACCTCATTTTTTAAGTTCCTCCAAAAATATGACTTTATAGGAAATAATCATTGGAAATATTTCCTATAATCTGCCTTGCTAGTGCAGAGAGCCACCGCTCACACTCCAGTATATACGGCACATATACAATGTATGTACACGCGCACCCATTCATCCCATCATCATTTTACTTTGTCGTTTTTTTTCTTCCATTTTTTTTCTTCTTTGCATTATCCACCAAAGCAATATTTAAGCCGTGCACTGGTATGTTCCCACATACAGCATATGTATACTATGGTAGGGTTAGCATAACCGGTTGTAGCAGTTTTTTGCATGTATAGGAAGCGTCTGTGCCGGTCGCGCTTCACAATAATGACACTAATACTAGTGGTCTAGGAATCCAAAGCTTATCTGTTTTGTAGAGAGTAATGTATAGCGTAGATACCATTGTACAGACATGTAAAGTTGCACTATTGTAATGAAATGAATTACACATATCTTCCTGTAGATTATTTAAGCAACGGCAACCGGTGGAATGGGAGAAGACTCCAGGGAATGAGTCCTCGTACTAGTCATTCCCCCTCCTACGTTACGTCCCATACTGACTGTGTTGTTTTTGTACAGTGTATATAGCATTGAAGCAACATTAGTCTTCTGCCTCAAATGATGGGTGTGTTTTACAAATGTAAGACCACCCTATTCTTACACGTAGGTGGTACGATCCGGCCGCTTTGGCCAGTTGTCTTTCTTCCCATTCGCCAGCCGATTTGTGCTTTGTGGCCAGTTTTAACCCTATTAGCACTGTATTATGTAACACAACACTATGAAGATGATATATTTCATTCCATCACTGCCCAGCCATCAAAGTCGGTGACTGTTCCGTGAAAAGGGGAGATTCTTTTTTCGTAGGTAATCAGAGCCTCCTTTTTGACACACAAACTGTAGATTTTTAGCAGCCCTGGTCCAAAGAATTTTGATCGCTTTTTTTTTTTTCTTTTCTTTTTTTTAAACCATATTTTAAAATAAAATTTTAAAAAAGGGATTCTCAAACGACACAAGTCCTGAATCATTTATGTTATTTTAGTTGGGTTTTTTTTTTTATGTATTTTTTTTTTCTTCTTCTTTCTTTGGGGTATGTCAGTACAATGGCATCCTGTGTGAACACTGCAATGATTTTCAATGTTTCTTAGCCTCTTTAACAGCCTATGGGATAGTACTGTACATCAATATCTTCATATAAAATTTTTATATGCAATGGAAATAAAAGCATGGGTTGGTTCTGCCTATCCTCAGCGTCTGCGAGTCTTTCTTCAGATCTTGGCTCTTAGGTTGAGGGCATAAGGTTTACATGGGACAAGGTGTTATGTCATTGGTTGCTCAGTTTTCATGTACTGTTGACCGCTATTACATTTCACGGGAATCTGATAGTAGATACACGATGCCCAAATCTACAGCAAGTTCAAACTATAAGTATTTTATTTTTCGGACTATAATCCTTGAAAAAAGTCTTTCTATAAAAGGCCTGCATCTTACCACTGCAAGAGACCCAGCACTGCCAGACCCTCCTGACCACTGTCCTGTAAAATCAGATGAAGCGCTGACAAAGCATTTCACCCGATCTCTGAGAGAGCAGAGCTGCCTATTCAGGAGAGAGCAGTTTTACTGCAGGATCAAAAGTGATATTAGCCGATCACATGCTCCTTGCATCACTGCAAGGTCCTTGAAAATAATCTATCATCAATATCAAGCATGATAAAACGGAGGACCCTTGCCTCTAGATCCAGGCTCCATGATTGTGATAATCTTCTTATATTTGTTATCCATAGAATTCTTCTTCCTTCTAAAATCAACTTTTAGAAATATGCTCTAGGGGTGTTACTTGAGCTACTCAGTGCTGCAGATTCACAGGTTGTTACAATGAGCAGAACATGTCTCACCCAACCTCATGCGGTCTCCCTCCTCCCTCTGCCTTTGAAATAAAGCAGCAGGGGGAGGGTAGACCTGCTCTGCACAGTGTAACAGCCACCTACCTAAAATTAAGCTCATTAGAATAATTTTAAAAATTGATTTTAGAAGGAAGGATGTCATGGATAACAAATATAAGAAGATTACCACAGTCACAGTGCCTGGATCTATGGGTAAGGGCCCTGGTTTATCATTGGTGATTTTGATGGTAAATTTCCTTTAAATCCTTGAGCCAGGGGATGGGGCCAGCGAAGAAGTTGCTGCTGGGTATGAAGCAGAGGTGTGCGTGTTTGTGTAGCTGTGCTGCATGTGAATGGATGTAGCTGTGCGGAGTGTGTTCGTGGTAGTGAGTGAGTCAATGGTTGTGGCAGAACTGTATTAAGGTATAATTGGTATCAAATATATTTTGGGTGACTAAATCTGGGTTGCGCCTTATAATAAGGTTGTGTCTTATAGTCCAAAAAATAGAGAAATACAGAAAGAGCAATAACTTTGAGCGACTATAAACATCTCACCGTATTCCATGTACCCATTAGACGGCAACCTCAGGTTGTTGCTTTTTAAGGGCTTTTTCCAGCCCCTTGTCCCAACCTTAAATTTAGTATAATGCCCCTTCCCTGTGGTAAAACCCCCATAAGGACCCATATAATACCCCTTAAATCAACTCAGCAACATATACTACCCCCTCTTTAATTTTTCCTCCCTTTACTCTTGTGGCCCCCTGTACTCCATCCCTCTCATATAGTGGCCTCATGTCCCCCATCCCTCTCATATAGTGGCCCCATGTCCTCCATCCCTCTCATATAGTGGCCTCCTGTCTTCCATCCCTCTCATATAGTGACCTCCTGTCCTCTATCCCTATCATATAGTGGGCTCCTGTCCTCCATCCCTCTCATATAGTGGCCTCATGTCCCCCATCCCTCTCATATAGTGGCCCCATGTCCTCCATCCCTCTTATATAGAGGCCTCATGTCCTCCATCCCTCTCATATAGTGACATCCTGTCCTCCATCCCTCTTATATAGTAGCCTCCTGTCCTCCATCCCTCTCATATAGTGGCCTCCTGTCCTCCATCCCTTTCATATAGTGGCCTCCTGTCCTCCATCCCTTTCATATAATGTCCTCCATTCCTCTTATATAGGGGGTCTCCTTTCCTCCATCCCTCTCTCATATAGTGACCTCCTGTACTCCATCCCTCTTATATAGTGGCCTCCTTCCCCCATACTGTGGCCTCCTTTCCTCCATCCCTCTTATATAGTGGCCTCCTGTCCTCCATACCTCTTATATAGTGGCCTCCTGTCCTCCATACCTCTTATATAGTGGTCTCCTGACCTCCATCCCTCTTATATAGTGTGTCTACCATTCGCTCCTGACTTCCAGTCTTCACAACGTCTGCCTAGACTTAACACTAAAATCAGATGAGACTTGGTAGGGAATTTATAAACAAAATAATCAAATAAAGAACAATCTGAGAATTGGTAAAACATAAATTTGCTGCTAAAACATTAATCAGGACCTTCTTCATTCGAACAGTGGCCTCCTGGGACCACAGGATGTCACTTGTGGTGTAAGAGGAAGTGACATCTCAAGCTCTGAGGATGCCACTGATTGACCAAAGTGGATCTTGGATGTAACGGTCACACAGACGACAGAAGGTACCTGGGAGGAAAGTCTCTATGGGAGGAGTCTGTGGACCAGTGGACCCTCTGGACCACCGCGAGAGATGGTATGAGGCCCGCGGTGGCAGCCAAGGTAAAGGATATGCAGGAATGATGGGATGACAGCATGAACACAGAGGAACACTGGTAACGGCTGGAGTGGTTCGTGGAAAACCGGAGTAGAGCTTGGAAGCTGAGGAAGCACGGCGGCCAGCTTTTGGAACACCGGAGCCAAGTGAGGCCGTCATGGAAGCCAGACTTGTAGTTGCTGGCAATCAAACAGCTGCTGAGGCATAGAGACAGGCTGGAGTGACTCTTGGAAAGCCGGTGCAACACTGGGTAGCTGCGGAAATGGAGCCTGCACTAGCTGGAAGTCTAGCAGCTGTTGGAGCAGGGTGGTAACCCTGTTCAGATCCTTTCTTCAAGAAAAAATCAGTTGAGACTGCTAGGCGAGAACCTCTGCCAGCAACTGGTCTGAGTCCTTGGAACAGTCCATGACAGTATCCATGGCCATGGAGGTACCAGTGTACCTCCATGTGCTCCTGCTATCCTGTGTCAAGTCTTCAGTTTGCCTCCATGCTTTCTCCTGTGCCTTCCAGGGTTCCAGTCCAGCAGTGTCTCCAGTCCGTGCCAGTGTTACCAGTGTTCCTCGGTGTTACTGCTCTCATCCCAGGCGCGGACTGTTTCCTGCATATCCTTTACCTTGGCTGCCAACGCGGGCCTCATATCATCTCCTGCGGTGGTCCAGAGGGTCCACTGGTCCGCAGACTCCTCCCTCCAGACTCTTCCCATAGAGACTTTTAGTTTTATTGTGTGTGTGACCGTTACATTGGACCTTGCATCATTGTCCAAGCCGGATGTACTGGAGAGATGTGGGAACCACATGATCATGGGGTTTCATAAAACCAGTCAGGAGTGTGCGGTATACACATCAGGCTTTACTGTATCCTTGTCACCTTGTTCTGCGATATTCCTACTAAACCAATTGTGGGATTGTGGTAAAATCCCACAATTCCCTATAACAGAAAAATAAGAATTTTCTTAATTTTTTTCCTAAGTGGATGTTTGACAAATAACATTTGACCCACTAACCCTCATACTAAGTAACATAAAAACCCTCTGGCCTGTCGTCAGTATAGACTATGACTTCCAGTCCGGGCTGATGACCTCATCCGATCATTACAATTATAGAGGGTCCCCTGTTGGAGTGTGTGTCACACTCGTATACACAGTCACTGGGAAGCAAGTGATTGGTTTATTGGTTTAATAATTAATTCTGAAGCCAGAAAGTGACGCTTCCCCCCGTGAGTCAATGGTCTCACCCTACGATGGATTTCTGACACAACGAAGTAAGTAATGACAAATTCATTTCCTCTACATGCAACGTCCCAAATTAGCGTCTGGCTGTGGGAGGCCGGGGCGCAGCTCATAATAGGCGTTTTAATGTAAATGTCACCATTGGGATTGAAGAATTCCAAATTGGGGTCAAATTTTAAAAAATGATTCCGACTGTGACTGTATAATGCAGGGAAGGCGTCTCATCAAGAGGAATGATACATCACCAGCTACATTTATAGCAGGTATTAATTACTCACTAGATCAGAGACGTAATGCACTACATTTCCACATAACTGGGTCCAAGAAAACTTCTCACTTTAGACATGAAGCCCTCTCTGTAGGCAATGCGCAAGATAGTGATTGTGTATAGTGTCCTATCTGCAGGAAGAATGTTATAGAGCAGGAGAATCTGAGCAGATTGTACATAGTGTCCTATCTGCAGGAAGAATGTTACAGAGCAGGAGGAGCTGAGCAGAATGTACATAGGGGGTCATTTACTAAGGGCCCGATTCGCGTTTTCCCGACGTGTTACCCGAATATTTCCGATTTGCACCGATTGTACCTGAATTGCCCCGGGATTTTGGCGCACGCGATCGGATTGTGGCGCATCGGCGCCGGCATGCGCGCAACGGAAATCGGGGGGCGTGGCCGAACGAAAACCCGACGTATTCGCAAAAACCGCTGCATTTAAAAACGGAAAATGTGTCGCTGGGGACGCGCTTACCTTCACTCAGCTGGCCTCGGTGAATTCCGGCGCGTTCAGATGCTTTTCAGCGCAGCAGCGCCACCTGGTGGACGGCGGAGGAACTACCTTATTAAATCCCGACCGGACCCGAATCCAGCGCAGAGAACGCGCCGCTGGATCGCGAATGGACCCGGTAAGTAAATCTGCCCCATAGTGTCCTTTCTGCAGACAGCCTGTGATAGATTATACATAATGTCCTATCTGCAAACAGCATATTGTAGAGCAAGAGGAGCTAAGCATTTTCTACTTTGTGACCTATTGTACTTGCAGAATTCATGTTATAGAGCTTGTACATAGAGTCCTACTGAATCTGCGGGCAGCATGTTATAGAGCAAGAGGGGCTTAGCTAATTGTACTGACGTGGCGCAGAGGCCCTGAAATAATCGGAAATGCTAGCTTATTTGCCCCAATCCGCCACCTTTACACCATTGGGGAATGAAGTGGCGTGAGTGGGGGTTGCGGGAGTGGGGCCGATGCGGGGCTTACTGTCCCAGCCCAGGCGCACACACACATGAAAAGTCGCCAGCTGCAATGGCATAGAATAAGCGCTGCGTGGCAGCCTGCCCGATACATCAAGGGGCAAAAGACTCTTGATGTATCCCGCTGCGAAAATGCAGGGATGGGCATATCATACGAACGAGTGGCGGTGTATTATAAATATCCCCCAGAGTCTTCTCTGCAGACAGTGGGGCACATTTACTTACCCGTCCCGTCAGGATCCCCAATCCGGAAAGTTCAGCGAGGATTCGGAGCTGCCGCGATTCACTAAGATTGTGCGTCCAATTTCCTGCATGTGTTGCTTCCCCCGCTAGAGTCCGCCAGAGTTCACCTTCTTCTTCCTGGTGCAAGTGAGTGCTGATCTTGTGACACAATTAGAATTTTAAATTCCCCGGTTTGTCCGAATCAGTCGGGTTGTCTGACGGCCACGCCACCCGATTCGTGTCGCATGAAAGCCGGTGCCGATGCGCCACAATCCAATCGCGTGTGCCAAAAGCCCGGTGCAATTCAGCACAAATCAGAAATAGTCGGGAAACCCAACAGAATCGGGAAAAAAATTCTATATAACATAACCATCAATGTTATGTAGGTGTAAAAATGCATCTAGACCCTTCTTGAAGCTCTCTGCTGTCCCTGCTGTGACCTGCGTCTGAGGCAGGCTATTCCACAGATTGACAGTTCTCATAGTAGAGAAGCCCTGTAGCCTCCGGTGATTAAACCTTGTTTTCTCCAGACGGACATAGTGCCCCCTCGTCTTTTTTTATTTGATTTAACCTGGAACAACTTACCACCATATATTTTGTATGGACCATTCATATATTTATATACCTGGGTTTCGCCTTCTTTGGCTTCTTTGGTGTCTTCCTTGGCATTACTGAGTAACTGAGTAATGCCCCGGAAGAAGCCAAAGAAGGCAAAACTCAGGGTCGGGCGGACATGTGGAACTGCCGTCCCGATTTGTTTAGTGATATGCACATTTTAAACCATTGTTTGTGAGTATATTTTTATTAAAACAATTTTAACCATCAAGGAAATACTACTCTATGCCTATTGCGTATTTCTTCTAGTGATCACACTGTGACGGACAGTGATTACAAAAAGGAAGATATCTCTATATATAAAAAACGCAAGGGTGGTAGTCTGCATGATGACCTATTCACATCGGAGAGTTTGAAGGATTGTGCCTGTGGAGATGAGGAACAACTATTGAGAAGAACCTTTTGGAACATTGGGGCACATTTACTAAGGGTCTGAACGGCGCACTTTTGACGGGTTTCCCGAATATTTCTGTTTTGCGCCGAATTGCCCGGGATTTTGGCGCACGCCATCGGATTTTGCCACATCGGCGCTGGCTTGTTTGCGACATAAATCGGGGGGGGGGGGGCATGCGTGCCGTCGGACAACCAGACGGATTCGGACAAACCGCAGAATTTAAAAAAGGTTTTGTGTCGCAAGATCAGCACTTACATGCACCAGGAAGAAGCAGGTGAACTTCAGCGGACCTCGGCGCAGCAGCGACACCTGCAGGAATTCGGACAACGCAGCGACGGGACCGGGTAAGTAAATCTGCCCAATTGTATGCAAAGTGAAAAAAAGAAAGCATAAGAGAGCTCCGGTCGAAAAATATATAATTCTTCACATCACTAATCAGATCTCCTGAAGTCTGATGCACGATGTCTATCACCGAGGAGGAGGCGTTCAGGGCTCCCCACCTTCACTTCAGTGTTAAACTCTCCGCCTCCTTGACTTCATACAATCAAGTTATATCTCACTTCAAAATTGATTTTCTAGATGATGCCACCACATGGGACCATGAAAGAAACAAAAACTAGAAGGTGTTCTGATGTTTAACAATATACTAGTAGTGGTTTATTAGGTCAATTGTTGCTGATGACAGGTTCCCTGTCATCTTTCAGAACATCATTTATATGGTTCTGTGAAATACTGCCACAACCACAAGCCTGATGTGATCTGAAAATAGCGGTGAGAAGAGTCAGATTTTCCTGACTTTAATGGAAATATTTGTAAGTAAACGGGTAAGATTTCACATAAAAGAGGGAATTCTTGAAAGGATAATTCATCCTTTACTTGAGGAGGCTGGTAGTTTAGTGGGGTAAAATCTGCTGACAGGTTCTCTTTAACATTTTATGAATAGATGCATAACAAATTACTGCAGCCAGTGATACATATGTTCCCTAACATAGTAAGACCTGGTCTGTGCAGGGAGAGTCACAACTAAGAACTAATCACAGCCATTAATGTCCCGGATTACATAGGGAACAGACTACATTCCCAATGTTCCTTCACTTCTGCACATTGTGTGATGCATCTGAAAATAACCTAAATCATTACCATATTGATCAGGATGTTCTATAGGAGCAGCCACGCAATGTATTGAGCAGGAAGACAACACGGAGCAGTGAGTGGCGGTGTACTAGATCCCCTCTTGCTATTGTGTCACTACTGCTGGGAGGTTGTGCAGGATTCATGAAAACCTTTTTCTTTTGGAGAACAAAGCCAAACCTGTCCATAGGGTGTGCCAGCCTAATATACAGTGCCATCAGCCTAATATACAGTGCCATCAGCCTAATATACAGTGCCCCAGCCTAATATACAGTGCCATCAGCCTAATATACAGTGCCCCAGCCTAATATACAGTGCCATCAGCCTAATATACAGTGCCCCAGCCTAATATACAGTGCCCTCAGCCTAATATACAGTGCCATCAGCCTAATATACAGTGCCATCAGCCTAATATACAGTTCCCTCAGCCTAATATACAGTGCCATCAGCCTAATATACAGTGCCCCAGCCTAATATACAGTGCCCTCAGCCTAATATACAGTGCCATCAGCCTAATATACAGTTCCCTCAGCCTAATATACAGTGCCATCAGCCTAATATACAGTGCCCCAGCCTAATATACAGTGCCATCAGCCTAATATACAGTTCCCTCAGCCTAATATACAGTGCCATCAGCCTAATATACAGTGCCCCAGCCTAATATACAGTGCCATCAGCCTAATATACAGTGCCCCAGCCTAATATACAGTGCTCCAGCCTAATATACAGTGCCATCAGCCTAATATACAGTGCCCTCAGCCTTATATACAGTGCCATCAGCCTAATATACAGTGCCCCAGCCTAATATACAGTGCTCCAGCCTTATATACAGTGCCATCAGCCTAATATACAGTGCCCTCAGCCTAATATACAGTGCCCCAGCCTAATATACAGTGCCCCACTCCAATGCCCCAGCCTAAATATTATACAGTTCCCCCAGCATAACAATTATATATTTTGTTCCCAAATCTAATTAAATAATAAAATATCCCCCAGCCTAATCATTTCATATATTGCCCCCAGTCATATAAAGTGCCCCCACCCTCGTTACTTAACATAAGGTCCCCCCCAAACTTTTTAATGATTGCATTGTGACTCAACCTAATTAATATATTGTGCCACCAGATTTATTAACGAATATAATGTGCCCCCTCCGAAGCCTCTACCCCGCCATCTTGTCGTATTAGAGCAATGTTATCACCTGACAGTAATGTACAATGTGGAGACTCTGAGACAATAGACATTTACATAATCAGAGCGGGCACTTATCATAGTGGGAGAGAAGTTTGGAGGATGGATCTTCCTTGTTGTACAATGCAGGTAAATTACCATTTGTACTATGCTTCTTCTCTAGTTTCCAGTCACTTGGCCTCCTTCCTCGACTTAAATAACTGTACTGGAGGATTTTTTCTTAGAACTGAGCGTTGTGCTATTCCTCGTGTCTTCTGGGAAAGACTTGAATAAACTAACAAATTCGGTCTTTTTTGACAATGGACTGTTCCTCTATGTAGTTCTATCTGTAGAAGATAAAAGATTTCCAATCTGCTTATAAGATCTGTCTGGTCGCTTGTCCTTCACCCCATGTCTCCGGGATCACATCGCTTCTCTATCATGTCATCATTGTGGCCGTAGCCGTAGATCTGACATAGGAGGGCGTATCCCTAATAACGGGGAGAGGTGCTTCCTCACACCTCTAGGCAGAAATATTAGGCTTCTCTACAATATCGCTATCTATGATGACACATACCCTCCAGTAGAAATATACCTAATCCTATAATGACCTGCAACAACCCCCACCGGGGCCTAGCCCTTTCTTGGGGCCTGGAGGCAGCCTGGGCCCAGAATACTGTAGTGGCTGGTGGTTGCAGCCTAGGGCACGCTGATGTCACGGTGCTTGGTATGGGGACCGGTGAGTTGTCCTACAGCCTGGCAGGTCTCCAGCAGGTGGTGTGTGCAAGAAATATGGAGGGAGAGGCTGATGTACTGTTTCTCCCTAGGGCAACCCCTGAGTGTCTGTAAGATAAGTCTCTGGGTAATGGATGGGGAAGCCCGTGGTGGTAGACAGCCGTATCCAGGGATCAGACTGAGACAACGTTGTGCAAATCAACTCACGGTTCTTTATTGAACAGCGGGTAGCAGGCAATGGGCCTAAATGGTCACACAGCAGATCTGGATTTGGGTACTGGAGTGGTCATGGAGAGTGGTCCTCAGGAATAAAGCACCAGCCTGGAAGTAGATGCAGGCCAATATAATGGAGATGGAGCTGTGTCCAAATTGTGGAAGCTGCAGCTCTGGATTAGAGTCTCCTGACTCAGTTCCTAGGTTTGGTTTTTGTGGCAGCACTGAAGGCGTACTGAACTCTGTCTTTCCCTTTACTCAGACAGCAGATCTGACTCACTGCTCTGTGAAAAAGAACCCTGCAGACTGGACCATGTGCTCCCCCTGCACTTTATACTCCCCCTGGTCAGGTGGTAGCACCTCTCCAATCACACTCCAGTTTGCAATACAGCCAACTGATTGTATAACATCTAACTATTGCCTTTCCAGGCAGAGAATACAGCTGCAGATTACCTTAGATCTCCCTGCATTATCCTTGGGTGAGTTGTGCAGCCTCACCAGATGGATTCTGACAGGTAGAGGGCCTTATTCGCAACTACTCCCTTGCCTATACGTTGGCAGGGGTGTTGCAGACCCTTTCCAATGTAGAGCTTTGTCATGTATAGGCATGGAAGTTTGCGGAAACATACACTATAGTAAGATGCAATTGTGTACAAGAAAAACATTATGTTTCTTTACGCACAAACAATATGTGTGTTGCAAAATCCTGCTAACATCTTTTGTCTTCGGTATTGGAAGGCCACAGCTACCAAACACAGTACATTGTCATTATAGATGTGACAAACTATACATTATAGTAAGTCACTGACGCAGTTCTGTACGTATCATTGATAGTTTAATTATAGAGTATTGTAGAATATAAAGGCCACTGAATTCAAGCACATAAGAGGGGGCTTGGAGAGCGGTTTACTACAATGTATGACATTATTGGGCATGAGCAGAGGTCGCGTTAATGACTGTACAAGCACCATAGAAACTTCTACAGCCAATTTTACTGCTTTTAAAAAAAGCCCCATGCTGGTAAATTCACATGAAACTTCTCTCCTCCATCCATCAGTTCTGGCTACAAGCTGTAGCCACTACAAATTTCTTCACTGGAATCTCTCGGCTCAGATGAAAGGTCAGTAATTCAGTATGGGTCACTGATGCTCCAGTCACACTGTCCAATCAGGGGGCCAGCGGCCTCAGCCACTGCCCAATCAGGGGGCCTGTGGCCTCAGCCACTGCCCAATCAGGGGACCAGCGGCCTCCGCCACTGTCCAACCAGGGGGCCAGCGGCCTCCGCCACTGTTCAATCAGGGGGCCGGCGGCCTCAGCCACTGCCAAATCAGGAGGCCTGTGGCCTCAGCCACTGCCCAATGAGAGGGCCTGCGGTCTCAGCCATTGCCCAATCAGAGACCAACAGCCTAGCCACTACCCAATCAGGGGGCCTGCGGCCTCACCCACTGCCCAATTAGGGGGCCTGCGGCCAAAGCCACTGCACATTCAGGAGGCCTGCAGCCTTACTCTCTGCTTGATCTGGGGGTCTTTATAAATAGCCATCTACTACCATTTATACTGCTATGGAGTATTTGTATTACTGGAGTCATTAATTCTAGTAATATTATATATTATAGATCCATTGTAGCATAAAATAAGGCAAAACAAGCACAATAATAATGTGATCCATTGGTCACAGGGGTCATGTCCTTGTCTTAAGCCATCCCTGGAAATTTTCAGCAAATGGTAGCAGACCACAGTCAGTAATGGTAAATGCCCGGTTTGAGTGACGATCCAGGGCCCAAAGTTTCAAGGGGGCCCATGACCACCTGAACCAGCCATCAAGTTGAAACTGCCCTGTAGAGATTATAAAGAGATGAGCCTCAATTCCTAATCAATGTGTGTCGGTCCAGAACCTTTAAAGGGCCCTCCAAAGGTCTTTAATATGCAGAAATGAAAGAGGCCAAAGGGCTCCCTATCCCTCTACTATGGTCAAGGGACTATAAGACTATGAGTGGCTGGCATTTTTACATCTGCCTATGGCAGATAGATTGTGCTTTCCATTTCTTCACCACTTGATGGTTACAAATCTCATATCCAAGGCACTGACACTTAGCAGTTGCAGCTCACTGTGTGTGTCATTATTATACCCATCATATTGGCTACTTACATATATTGCTACGCCTTTAAGCAGGATGAAGATTTCCCATAGCTGACTGATGTCTGACACTAGGTGATACATTATTCTCAGGGCTCAGATATAAAGCAGCTTCATTCTTATATCTTCTATCTGGTTCGCTATCTCTCATTAAAGCAGAATTTCTAAAACTGACAGACTTACAAAAAAAAACCCTTGCAAGCTCCGATAATGAAAACAGCCGTATGCAAATTAATATTCTATATTTAGCCTCTCTCGCCATTTAATGCAATGCAGGCACAAAACCCTCTGTGAATAGACCATATATAGGGGCTGCCATAATCTCCTGATACTTGTCATTTGTATTCCACGCATACAGTATCTTCATAGATCTCAGATTGAAGGCATATTAAAGCGGAGCCATTCACAGAGAGAAAAAAAAGCATAACAGACCATAAAATGCATCAATAAAATAGGCAAAATCAGGTTAATAACCGCAGTCATTGCTGTAAAATAAAATACTGCCCAAGTATAAATCAATGACAAACACAGATCACACAATGTACATATATATAGGCATGAGAAAAAAGGGCACCCTCTGTATTTGGAAGATTTACAATCAGTTCCAAATGTTCCTAAAAAGGTAAATGCTTCACTGCTCTATAGACCATGCACATGAATATAATACCATTATACTATGACCATATATTACCGCCCCATAGTGACCAAAATACTACCACTAAATAGTTACAGCGTCTGCAAAATGTATATACTTCTGTCTGCCGTTACGGTGCATCATCCTATACTTATTGTTGATAATAAAAGAATAATTCCTTTATTTTTATAGCGCACACAGATTACGCAGCCCTGCACAGAGCTTGTCACATCAGTCCCTGTCCCCATGGGGCTCATAATCTAATCAACCTACCAGTATGTTTTGGAGTGTGGGAGGAAACTGGAGGAAACCCCCGCAAACACGGAGAGAACATACAAACTCTTTGCAGATGTTGACCCTGGGACTTGAACCCAGGTCCCCAGCGCTTCAAGGCAGAAGTGCTACCCACTCAGCCACCCTGCAGCTCAATTGCAGCAACCTTAAGGACTGGGAAGAAGTGTGAGTCCTGAGTTTCACACAACTTAGTGTCGATCACTACCTGCTGGCCCTGTGCTAATTCGTAAGCGACAACTGGGTGGCAGTACCTACACTGGAAAAGTGCACAGACTAGTAGGGCAAACACACACTAGACAAGTCGAAGTTTAACAAAGTGGTGATGAGGTACATAAATGTAATGCGGAAAAGTAGTCAAGGTACAAGCAAAAGGGTTACAAGCACAACAGAATCACAGGGTCACAAAGGAGCCAGTAAGACAAAGTCAAAAATGTCAATGGTGTAATAAACTAGTAGGTATATATGGACTAACCAAACAGCCGACCTGCAACTGGTTGGATTAGACGTCCATCACGTCAGTTGACACCTTAGACCCAATCTCCAGCTCAGAGAGGCTGCTGACCTGTTACTCAACAGGCCTCCTGCAGGGCAACACAGCATGAGAGAACCACAAGAGAAATGACCTGCAGAAGCTCGGAACAAGGAAGGTGCAGAAGGAGTCAATTCTGACAGTCCTGACCACAAAAATCAACATGGTTGGGTATTAGCCCACAAAAGTGCTACCTTTGTATATGTTGTTGGTAGCAGCTGCAATGTAAATAGAAGCATTTATAATAGCAAATGTGGTTTCCCTGCACTATGATGGTGAATCGTATAAAGTCCAAGTCCTTAAACTACAGACAAAAACAAAGCGCTAGCCGAAATTCAATCAGCAACTTATTGCACCCTGCTCTTCCACTGCTTTCAATCATATTGGCGTATTGAAGATGTCTGCAGATAGGACACTGTAGAATCAGTTCAGCTCCTGCTGCTCTATAACCTGCTGCCTGCAAATAGGACACTGCTGTTCTTGCTTTATAAGACACTGCCTGCAGATAGGACACTATTAACCATCCCCCCAGCACCTCCTGCTCTATAACATGCTGCCTGCAGAAAGGACACTATGTACAATCTACTCATCTCCTCCTGCTCTATAACATGCTGCCTGCAAAAAGGACATTGGGGCAAATTTACTTACCCGGTCCTGTCGCGATCCAGCGATCCAGCAGGATTTGTGTCTTCCGGCGATTCACAAAGGTAGTGAGCCCGATGTCCACCAGGTGTCGCTGCTGCATCGAAGTCCGGAGTTCATCATCCTATGCTGGGTGCAGGTAAGCGTGTGTCAAGCGACACCTTTTTACCGTGGTCTTTTCGAATTCCGACGGCCACGCCCCCCTGATTTCCGTCGTGTGCATGCCGGTGCCGTTGCGCCACAATCCGATCACGTGCGCCAAAAACCCGGGGCAATTCAGGGAAAACCGCGCAAATCGGTAATATTCGGGAAACCTGGCGAAAAATAGTGATTCGGGCCCTTAGTAAGTGACCCCCATTACGTACAATCTGTTCAGCTGCTCCTGCTCTATATCATGCTGCCTGCAGATAGGACACTATGAATAATCTGCTCAGCTCTTTCTGCTCTCCAACAAGCTGTTTGCAGATCAGATAGGACACTATGTACAATTTGCTCTTCTCCTCCTGCTCTACAACATGCTGCCTGCAGATAGGACACTATGTACAATCTGCTCTCCTCCTCCTGCTCTACAACATGCTGCCTGCAGGAAGGACACTATGTACAATCTGCTCTGCTCCTCCTGCCTTATAACATGCTGCCTGCCGATAGGACACTATGTACAATCTGCTCTGCTCCTCCTGCCTTATAACATGCTGCCAGCAGATAGAACACTATGTACAATCTGCTCTTCTCCTCCTGCTCTACAACATGCTGCCTACAGATACAGTTGCAGATACAGCTTCCCTTTTATAGAATGAGGTAAGTGCACTATTATGCAGTGATCTGGAGTAATTTTCCTTCAGACTTTTTAGGAAAAGTTCCATGATGGAAAACAATAGAAAGAAGCTGCACGGAAAAGGTACAAAGCCCATTAAATAATAACTTCATTCAGCTACAAAATGTCTTATTCTGTGTGTAATTTACTTGGTCGTGTTATGTGAAGGATTTATGAGAGAGCTTTGAATATCACACAGACTGTTCTCCTTCAAGACAAATTAGGTGAATTTCCATAAAATAAGAAAAGGACTTCACAATATCTGATCCGCGGAGACTCATGGCTTGTAATTTAGTACTAAATGCTCTTGTGAAATGGAACTGTCATGTTTTAGTATTCATCACATCTTTTTCATCAGGGAAGTTATTTATAAAATCCATCTTCTTATTTTAGCTCGGTGCATATGTAGATGGGGCCGTACGCAGAACGCTTCATTCTTTTCTTATGAATAGATAAATCCGGCCATCTGTGGAGGAATCTATGTGTACAGGCTATAAGGGCTGATAGTATAGACATTACTGTTATTACCATCTACCTGTAGAAGGACTTTGTTCTCATGTGGCCTCATTGAGAAACTGTAACCACCAAGCTGGTTGCCAGCTTGCCCCTGTAACCATTAAGCTTATTGCCTCTTGTAAGACTGTAACCTTGTTGCCGTATCTTGAGTAATGACTTTAAGTTCACCTGCTTTGTCGCTCTTACTTAAAAGGAAATCTACCACAAAAATCCATCATGATAAACCAGGGACACTTACTCATAGATCCAAGCACCGGGACTGTGGTAATATTCTTATATTTCTTACCCATTATGGCCTCCTTCCTTCTAAAATCAACTATTCCAATTATGCTAATTAGTACAACCCAGCAGTGAAATAGTTACATTAATTGTAGAGTCTGTGCTCTGTAAAGGTAGAGAGCAGAGGCTGGGGATGAGTAAAAAGTCTATGCACCTAACAACTTTCATAGCAGTTAAAGATGGACAAGGGATTCATCACATAAATTGCCTTTTGCTCCTCCCCTTATTCCCCCCTAAGTGCCCTCCATTACCCCCTTACATTGTGTCCCCCTGATATTGTGCCCCCCAGCTCCCCCTCATATTAAAGCCCCCTCTTATTGTGCCCCCCAGCAGATCCCCATCTGTTATGCTGTCCCCAGGGGGTCCCCCTTATTGTTCCCTTCCAGTAGCTCCCCCTCTTAATGTGCCCCTCATGGCGCTTCACCTCTTATTGTTCCCCCCAGCAGCTCTCCCCCTCATATTGTTCTCCCCTATCAACTCCCCCTCTTATTGTGACCCCCCCTGCAGCTCCCTTTCTTCTGCCCCAAATCTGTAGCTTCCACTCATATTATATTCCCCCTAATATTGTGGTCCCTCACCTCCTTCTTTCCTTATTGCTGCTTAATGTAAAAAATAAGGTACAGTACTTGCATCTCTTTGTAATGGTTCTCCTCCTCTTTCCTCTCATTTTGCTGTGTGTAGCACTGAAGCCAACGGGGAGATGACATCATCACATTGCGCCTGCTGGATCTGTAACACACAGCAGCAGCATTTAACTGTGTTGGCATCTGGATGAAGCCCAAAATCCGGGACTGTGTGGCTGTATATGGGCCGGTTGGGTGGTATGCATTAGGAAATGCAGAGACAGATATCACAAACTGGGATAAAGAGACTGTTATCCGGAAAGATCTTCTCCCTAACTTTTCTTTGCAAAAGACTTCTGCATCCACAGATCTGCACAGACACAGCTCTCCTGTTATCTACACACATAGACCACTATCACATGACCTCCCCCTCCTCCCAGCAGGGAGTAGCAGCCCCTCCTCTCTGTGAAACCGGATCTATAGCCTTTATTTAAAAAATCTATAGTCTCACAGGGAAAATCAGCACAGCCGGGGAAGCAGTGTCAGGCTAAACTGAGGAGGACAGAAAAGAAGCTGCTGGACATAAGTAATGAAAGTAGTAGGCAACATTTTCCAACATCGCAAGAGCTACTGATTTGTGAAAAAAGAGCTTTTATTAAGGAACAATGGAAGCCCCCGATGGAAACGTGAACTTACTATGAGTTTTGCTGAGAGAGCTAATGATTTCAGTACTATGCCTCTGTACAAAGAATTTATGGACCTCACCTTTTGTTCCTCTCCACCGCCTCCCACAGTATAATTTCCCCCTTAGTGCCTCCATCTCCCCCTCACACTGTGTTCCCCCAGCTCCCTCTCACATTGTAACCTCTGTGATATTGTGCCCCCATCCCCCCTCATATGTTATTAAAGCCTTTTGAGTAGTGACCCCTCATAATATGCCCCCCCAGCAGCTCACCCACTTAGTGTACCCCTCTTACTGAGCCCCAAGCAGCTCCCCATGTTATTGTGCCCTCCCCAGTAGCTTCCCCTGTTATTGTACACCCCAAGCAGCTGCCCTTCTTGTTTTGCCCCCAGCAGCTCCCCCTCTTATAGAACCCCCAGCAGTCATTTCTCTTATTTTGCCTCCCCAGTTGTTCCCCCTCTTATAGTTGAACCACCAGCAGTTCCCTCGGCAGTGCCCCCCATAAGTTTCCCTCTTATTGTGCTCCCACAGTAAAATAATAAAAACACAGATACTCACCTTTCCCCGTTCTCCCTCAGCGGCTCCTCTCGTCTCTCCTTCTGCTTTATGTAGCAGTGAAGCCAGAAGGCAGAAATGACATCATCACATGATGTCATCGGCTGCTGCCTTGGCTACCTACAGCAGAACTAGAGGAACCCGCCATAGTGCAGGGAGCTCCTGTAATCAGCTCTGTCGGCATACTTCAGAGCTGATAACATAATTCAGAGCTGATAACAGTGATAATGCAGAGAGCCAGGAGCACATAACTCAGGGTGGGACAGCGGGACAGAGCCCGAAAAGCGATACCATACTGCTGGAACTGGAACAGTTGGCATGTATGCTGCAGTGTTGAAACGATTACCAATGGAGATTCTCGGCATTATCCTCTCCTCTCTTGAATTTGAAGGTGACCATAAATTTGAGGATTGAAAATTTATCTTCTTTTTGGATTATAATTTAATTAAACCAGTTTTATAGCATATTGTGAATGACATAGTAAGGTCCAAAATTCAATACACTTCACATATAAGATGCCATTAACAATAGGAAAGTGGGTTATTTTCTCTTTATACGTCTACATTACAGAGTGTTAGCTGACAGGGTATAAATTCCCAACACTTACCAGAGCTGTGATCGCTGACCTACTTTATCTTGCTACAGAAACAGATTGACAAAGATATTCTGAGTCACTCAACTGGATTCTGAAGTGAAATGTCAGGCTTCTCCGTCAATCTCGACAGTAATGAAACTATAATGTATTCTTACCTGGCTAATGCCTCGCTCTACTGGTGATTATTACTTACACGGTCCTATCACCATAGAAGATCGCTGAGTTTTACATAAGTGCACTCATTCATGTTAAAGCTTCCACTATGTGGCCGTATCCTATAGACTCCAGTTGATTGTGGACCATATGGAAGATGAGGCTTTATATGTGCCTTATTTGTTATATGTGAACCCTCTAATTTTGTCAGGGCCAGGAAACCCATTTCCCTGTTAAGAACACATGGATGCTCAGCTTCATGTTATGGGGAACAGAAGGTAAAGCTGAATAATAAGAGTTTGTTTGACATCCAGCATATCTTAGACTTAGGCTACATTCACCTGACCGTTGGGGGATGCATATATGGCTGCAAGCTTGCAATGGGCGCACAGAGTGGTACGGAGCGATACAGTGCCGGACACGTGCGCCACCGTACTGCTCCATACCCGGGGAAAAGATAGGACATGTCCTATACTTCCCCGTATTACAGTCCATATATCTCTATGGAAAGGACGGGAGCGAGCACGGACCACCCCCTCCTCCTCTCCCATGCGCCGCCGTGTGCCCGCCGTGCTATGCTAGTATGAATGTAGCTTTATGCTCACCTTTAAGAAGGTCATAGACTCTCTGACATTTTGCAGACACCATCTGTTGGAAAGACATTGACATTCAATAAGGTCACCCAACCTTAACCTGAAGTGATAAGGGCCTAGATTAATTTTTACACACTTCTCCAGGCAACGCTCTTACCTTAAAGTAATGGGTCATTGATGATGTTTCCAAAGGACAGGTCACATTTATCAGATTGATGTGGAGTTTGTAACTTGGGACCCCCATCAATCAGCTGTGCCAGAATGTGTCAAGGTGGCTTGGTCCATAGGAACAGACCTAGTCCCAACTCATCAGGGCTATCTGGGAGAATCAATAAGATGGGGAGGCAGCAAAATGGATAAGGGACCCCCTTGGGGCCCTCCCAGTATGTGGTGATGGATCCTTAGGCAGTTGGTGAAGGTTAGACCTTATAGGTTGCACCTTTTCCTATTCCAACAATGCATAGATACATGTCCCCCTTTATTTAACTCAAATTTGATGGCAGCAACACATATCACAAATGTCTAAACATCATTATTATGTGTGACTCTACTACTTCTGAGACACCCAATCTTGTCATGTCCTTTAACACCAGGGCAGCAACAATGTGAACAGAAAAAAAAAAGCATCAATGTGTAAGGAGAGTCGCAAGGGGCACAGGGAGGACAGACAGGAGCCCTAAGCTGGGCCCCCCAAAGCTGTCACCTACCTACTTGCCTCCTGCCCTAAAGGTGGCACGGGACTATCACAAGGAAGGTCCCTCCCTAAGAAGTCACAAGCGGCCCGGGTCACAACAAGATAGCAGGTACAGAACAGTATCGGAGTCGATAGGGATAGTCGAGGGTACAATAGCCGAGATCAAAAACCAGAATAAACGGTAGAGTAACTATAGTTCATACACGAGAGACACCAACAGATATTAATGTCTTCATAGAAGCAAACTGTGGACATAGGACGATGCCGGCACGGATATTACACAATGTCCAGAAAATCATTCAAGAAAAAAAATATTCAGAAAGATTTCAGAATGTCTTTTTAAGTGTTTTAGGAATGCTATCATAAGAAATTACATGATAAACCAGCCTTGCCTGCTTGTAAAGCCAGAGGTGCTCTTTGTAGGCGTCACCAGAGCCCCTCTCGGTTCTGGCTACACAGGCTAATATACACAACCTGGAGAACTTCTTACATACCTCCTATTTCCTCCAGGTCTTCCTCCATAACCAGTGATGTCCCGTGATTCTCTCAAAATCCAGTGCATGCACGATTAGGTCCACAAGGTGGATCCATTTGTGCATCAAGAACACATCATTGAACAATATAAAGACAATGGAGGACATTTATCAAATTATTTTCTGCTGCTGGGGCGGTTCCAAGAACCCCCCGTACTGCGGATTCACAGGCTGTTACACTTTCCTTTCCCACTATGTTCTGAAAGTTCCACGGCTGCAGTGAGAGTACATCAGGTAGAGAGAGACATGCTGAGCAGGAGCTGAGGGGAAGAGAGAGACAGTCTAACAGCCTGTGAAGCTACAGCATGGAGGGACTATGGGAACTGCCCCAGTAGCCTTTCAGACTCCTTAGCAGAATTTTAGAAGTTGATTTCAGAATGAAGGAGGCCAAGGCTCACAAATATAAGAAGATTACCATGGTCACTTTACTTGGATCTATGAGTAAGTCTCCCTGGTTTATCATGATGGATTCGGATGGTAGATTTCCCTTAAAGGGGGCCTACCACCACTGATCTACCTATAAATGATAGGTGCATCTATAGGACGTCCCTGCAATATTTAAATAACTTTTATTTCGCTAATACGTGCATTTTCTAAAGAGACTACTGGGGCGTGGAGTAGCCAGAGATGAGGCTACACGGCGTGGCTACTCCACGCCCCAGTAGCCTCGTTGTTCCACCTACCAGATAACTTTGGCGCACAGCACCTGATAGCTGCGCACCCTCGTCCGCGAAGCCTGCCGTCTGCGCATGCTCAGTGACTCCGGCTTTGGAGAAGTGACTGTGCAGCTGTTCTGCGCAGACGGCTGGCATTGCGGACAAGGGAGTGCAGCTATGAGGAGCTGCGCGCCGAAGTTATCTGGTAGGTGGATCAACGAGGCTACTGGAGTGTGGAGTATCTGCGCCGTGTAGCCTCATCTCTGGCTACTCCACGCCCCAGTAGCCTCTTTAGAAAATTTACATATTAGCGAAATAAAAGTTATTAAAATATTGCAGGGACGTGAGGGCTATCCTCATGCACCTACCACCCAATATACCTTTATAGGTGGATCCGTGGCAGTAGGTTCCCTTTAAATACGTAGATACCTGTACCCTTATTCATGACGCTTATAGAATATTTTAGTAGCGGCGCCATAACTCAAATAATCTATAAAGTGAATAATATAACTTATTACCTTAATGCCTTCCAATGTAAATAATTCTCAGTTACTTATCAGATATTCCATCAATATATTAGAACCATTTCTATTAACACGTAGAACGCGTAGAAATCTGTAGACACTTGTGATATCTGTTATCAGATAACGTGGCAGGACTTGTTCTACACTACTGGGATCCTGAGCTTAGGTATTTTCATCCAGAGGTGTTTTCACTAGGGGACTTTTTCTTCCAGCCAGTGATGTATTAGCGCTCGCTGGTGACAATGTAGCCCCTCACATGACAACCTAAAAATACTTAATGTAAAACCTAAACCTAAAGCATTTTAAGGATTAATAATGATGTTGTGCAGAATTAAGAACCCCTTAACGACATATGACGTAATAGTATGTCACAAAGGGGAATTCTCACAAAGACAAGTTTCTTATATATACTCGGGATAACAAAATAACACATTATCTAATTCACTGTTATTAGCAAAAATGCAGCATTTCACAGATGTAAGTACAACCTGTGTCTATCAGTTCACCTGTACACAATTTCAGTTGCCACCAGACACCACCCTGTAACTTCTGACTTAGGGTCGGGCCGCCATCTTGGATTTTGCCCTGCTTGCTGAGTTTCCGTCTCTCTCTGATCTGTAGCCACGCCCCCTGCAGGGAGCTCCTAATGATCACATCCTGTCAGCACATTGTGAGGAGAGAGAGGCAGCAAACTACAAGCTACAAGGAGATAAGTCACCCAGGGGAAGGGGAAGTCAGGCACAGATCTGTGAGATGTAGCCTAGCTCACAGTGTAATAGTGTAAAAGTCTGTCAGCCTCTATCTGTCAACCTCTGTGTTATAGGCATCTCATGCATCTCATCATCTCTGATCTGTCGCATCTCTTTCTATGTGTCAGTGTGTTGGTACAATGTCAGAAGCCAGATGAAAGTACCTTTACCCTGATAATGTAACCACATTGTCAACCCACAGACCTAGATGGATCAATGTGTCTACTTAGAGAGTCCCCGCCCACACACTGGGATTTTGCACTGAGCAGCCTAGGGAGTCATAGGAGCTAAAATAGCAATAAAACTGAGTAAAATTGTAAAGTAAGGGATTAAAATTATCTTTATTGTGTTAACATCACTAGGGGATTGAGATGTGAGAATTTTCTTTCGTGGGAAAGCCCCTTTAAGGATGTATGACAAGGGTGCATGGGCTGAGTCCTCCAAACATTGCAGGTGTTTGCTGCATTATGCAGTAACACCAGTAACCAGTAACACAAGTGATCAGTGATAGCACCGATCACTGGAGTTAACCGGTTAAATGCTGCTGGTGGCATTTAAATCCCGGCAAAATCCCGGCAGCGCACGAGCACCGCCATTTTGGCGAGGAACAGTGCTCTCAGTGACTTCATCAAGGGGCAACAATACACACCAATACAGTCTGGAGTTTGTTTGAAATTCCAGATCAATAGCAAAATCTCCATATACTGCAATAAAGATGATCTAAAAAACCCAGTGTGTGGCATTTAAAGGACATCTACCACCAAGATGAAGGATTGTAAACCAAGTACACTGACATACTGGTGTGTGCCTCCTCTGGTAGGACCCGCTCTTCTTTAAGCTTCCTATGCACTTGTTTAAAAAAAGGGGGTCTTTATAAATTATGCAAATTAACCTGAGAGGCTTTAGCTGGGAGCCCCTCAGACTCATAATTTTAAAACCTTTTTTGTAAAAACCAGAGGATAAGAAGATAAAAGAAGAGCGGATCCTGCCACAGGGAGCTTACACCAGTATGTCAGTGTGCTGGGTTTACCATCCTTCATCCTGGTGGTAGATATCCATCAAAGAAACACTAGAGAGGGATATTAAATTCTCAAAGATAGTTTTGTTCAATCAATGTGTTTTGGCCCATGAACTGTAATAGTAAAACCTAAAAGTTCAAATCTGAAAATAAAAAAAAAATCATTAAAAATCAAAAAGTTTATGCACTGTTGTATTGCACAGTTGGCTCTAAGTGTACAGGCGGTCCCCTACTTAAGTACACCCGACTTACAGATGACCCATATTTACACGAACCCCTATATCCACTGTGACCTCTGGTGAAGCTCTCTGGATGCTTTACTTTAGTCTCAGACTGCAATGATCAGCTGTAAGGTGTCTGTAATGAAGATTTGTTGATAATCTTTGGTCACATTGCAGCTAAAATTTGGAAAATACAATTGTCTCTGGGGCAAAAAATTAATTATAAAATATACAGTTTCGACTTACATACAAATTGAACTTAAGAACAAACCGACTGACCCTATCCTGTACGTAATCTGGGGATTTCCTGTATTGTGCTGCTGTATTGTATAGTTGCCATATCTTGTATTGTGCATTAGTACTGTACTATAATGTGATGCTGTATTATACCATTTTGTTTTGTACTGTTGTCTCTGACTATTGTGCTGCTGTATTGTATTGTACAGTGTCATATCCTTTATTGTGCTGCTGTATAATATTGTACATTGTCATACCCTGTATTGTGCTGTAGTATCTTACTGTTGTCTCTGACTGTATTGTGCTGCAGTATTATATTGTACAGTTGTCATGTCCTGTATTGTGCTGTAGTATTGTACTGTTGTCTCTGACTGTATTGTGCTGCAGTATTATATTGTACAGTTGTCATGTCCTGTATTGTGCTGTAGTATTGTACTGTTGTCTCTGACTGTATTGTGCTGCAGTATTATATTGTACAGTTGTCATACCCTGTATTGTGCTGTAGTATTGTACTGTTGTCTCTGATAGTATTGTGCTGTTGTATTATATTGTACAGTTGTCATATCCTGTACTGTGCTGTAGTATTGTACTGTTGTCTCTGATAGTATTGTGCTGCAGTATTATATTGTACAGTTGTCATACCCTGTATTGTGCTGTAGTATTGTACTGTTGTCTCTGATAGTATTGTGCTGCAGTATTATATTGTACAGTTGTCATACCCTGTATTGTGCTGTAGTATTGTACTGTTGTCTCTGATAGTATTGTGCTGTTGTATTATATTGTACAGTTGTCATATCCTGTACTGTGCTGTAGTATTGTACTGTTGTCTCTGATAGTATTGCGCTGCTGTATTGTACAGTTGTCATATCCTGTATTGTGCTGTAGTATTGTACTGTTGTCTCTGACTTTATTGTGCTGTTGTATTATATTGTACAGTTGTCATATCCTGCATTGTACTGTAATATTATACTGATGAATTGTACCATGTATACGATTTTTTATTGTACTGTTGTTTATGACTATATTGTGCTGCTGGATTGTTGCATTGTTCTGCATTGCACTGTGTTGTATTGTAGTAGTGCACTGCTGTTTTGTAGGGTGTTGTACTGTACTATAGCAATGTGGGTAATTACTTACATACAAATTAAACTTAAGAACAAACCGACTGACCCTATCCTGTACGTAATCTGGGGACTGCCTGTAATGTGCTGCTGTATTGTATAGTTGCCATATCTTGTAGTGTGCATTAGTACTGTACTATAATGTGATGCTGTATTATACCATTTTGTATTGTACTGTTGTCTCTGACTATTGTGCTGTTGTATTGTATTGTACAGTTGTCATATCCTTTATTTTGCTGCTGTATTGTCAGTTTTCATATCCTGTTTTGTGCTGTAGTATCTTACTGTTGTCTCTGTCTGTATTGTGCTGCTGTATTATATGGTACAGTTGTCATATCCTGCATTGTGCTGTAGTATTGTACTGTTGTCTCTGACTGTATTGTGCTGCTGTATTATATTGTACAGTTGTCATATGCTGCATTATACTGTAATATTGTGCTGATGAATTGTACCATAATGTATACGATTTTGTATTGTACTGTTGCCTCTGACTGTATTGTGCTGTAGTATTATATTGTACAGCTGTCATATCATGTATTGTGCTGCTGTATTGTCAGTTGTCATATCCTGTATTGTGCTGTAGTATTGTACTGTTGTCTCTGACAGTATTGTGCTGTTGTATTGTACAGTTGTCATATCCTGTATTGTGCTGTAGTATTGTACTGTTGTCTCTGACTGTATTGTGCTGCTGTATTGTATTGTACATTTGTCATATCCTGTATTGTCCTATAATATTGTACTGTTGTCTCTGACTGTATTGTGCTGCTGTATTATATTGTACAGATGTTTTATGCTGCATTGTACTGTAATATTGTACTGATGAATTGTACCATAATGTATATGATTTTGTATTGTACTGTTGCCTCTGACTGTATTGTGCTGTAGTATTGTATTGTACAGTTGTCATATCCTGTATTGTGCTATAGTATTGTACTGTTGTCTCTGACTGTATTGTGCTGCTGTATTATATTGTACAGTTGTCATATCCTGCATTGTACTGTAATATTGTACTGATGAATTGTATGATTTATATGATTTTGTATTGTACTGTTGCCTCTGACTGCATTGTGCTGTAGTATTGTATTGTACAGTTGTTATATCCTGTATTGTCCTATAATATTGTACTGTTGTCTCTGACTGTATTGTGCTGCTGTATTATATTGTACAGTTGTCATATCCTGCATTGTACTGATGAATTGTACCATAGTGTATACGATTTTGTATTGTACTGTTGTCTCTGACTATATTGTGCTGCTGGATTCTTGCATTGTTCTGCATTGCACTGTGTTGTATTGTAGTAATGCACTGCTGTTTTGTAGGGTGTTGTACTGTACTATAGCAATGTGGGTAATTACTTGTGAATATGAAGTAAGTAATTCTCCTAATAAATACACACTCTCTAATATCATGTAATAGCCGCTACATACGTAACTGCACATGAACCCATTCAGAGAGTGTTTGCCGTGTCTTCTGTACACGGTACATTTCTTTCATGTGGATATTATGGCTGCAATGAATGTATGAAGCAGATCGCCCGCATGTTAATTAATCTACGAGAAGCGATACTGACGTATGAAAGGAAGCAGCGAGAGAGTTGTGCTGAATGATTCCCGCTCTATTAGCGTGACGGCCGCGCCACGACTTACTTCACACTTAGGTAAATTTGCTCGGCTCACGCTAGAGATCAGTCACAGCTGACATCGAGCAGCGCTTTATGTGATTTGTTTACAGGTAGGTTGCATTATCTCGCTAGGAGGTTCATACGTAGCAGTGTTGGATGTGTTGTGTAAAGCTGCGCCTCGCGTAAAGTACAAAACGTTCAGGAACGCAATTACTTCCACTTCTATAGGCAAATCATAGAAAGTGTCATGTTTTCCTTGCGTAATCTTTGTATATACTGCTGGTAACTTTATGGCCGTGGAGATGAAGATACTTTATAATACGTAACCTGCACCAGCAGAATGACATCAAAGGAACATTGGGGCTCATTTACTAAGGGTGCGTGATATTCCGTTGATTGCCATTTTGCGCCGCATTTAAAAGGGGTTTGTGGTGCATATGATCGGAATTTGGCGCATCGGTGCCGGCTTTTATGCGACAGAAATCGGGTTGGCGGGCCGTCGCATGATCCGAAGGATTCGGACTGAGCGCGGGATTTAACATTTAAATTGTGTCCCAAGACAATGCACTTACATACACCGGGAAGAAGAAGGTGAAACTCCGGCGGACCTGAGCGGGGAAGCGACACATGCAGGATATCAGGCGCACAATCTTGGTGAATCGCGACGGACTTCATCTTCGTCGGACTGTCTGGATCGGGGATCGCAACAGGACCGGGTAAGTAAATGTGTCCCCTTGTGTTTACATGGGTTTCCTCCAGGTCCTCCGGTTTCCTCCCATACTCCAAAACATACGGGTAGGTTGATTAGATTGTGAGCCCTATGGGGACAGGGACTGAACTGGCAAGCTTTGTGCAGCGCTGCGTAATCTGTGTGCGCTATATAAATAAAATAATAATTTTTATTATTATTCATTGTTCGGTTTATGCCGGTTTCTTCCTGTACTGTGGTTTTGTCTTGTGTTGGCACTAGAGATGAGCGAGCACTAAAATGCTCGAGTGCTCGTTACTCGAGTCGAACTTTTTCCGATGCTCGGGTGCTCGTTTCGAATAATGAACCCCATTGAAGTCAATGGGAGACTCGGGCATTTTTCAATATGCGTGAAGAACACATTGCAGATGTTTCCGTACATCTGCTAACTTATCAGAATACATTAGTGCAGAACGGTGTTCTTCGCAATAGTATGTGAAGAACAATGGGGGTCATTTACTATGGGCCCGATTCGCGTTTTCCCAACGTGTTACCCGAATATTGCCGATTTGCGCGGGATTTTGGTGCATGCGATCGGATTGTGGCGCATCGGCGCTGGCATGCACGCGCCGGAAATCAGGGGGCGTGGCTGAGCAAAAACCTGACGGATTCGGAAAAACCGCCGCATTTGAAAAAAAAATGTATCGGGAAAATTACACTTACCTTCACTCGTTATTCAAAGAGTAGTACAGTTTCCACATTTGTATCCTGTATTTTGCCATATATTTACGGCAAGGCTGCTTGCAATGGAAAATGGAGTGGTGAGGAGCGCTCACTCACCCTCCTCTTTTTCCATCTGGCTGTGTGCTATACCCGGGACCCGGTTCGGGTAAGTACATGGCCATATCCAAGCAACTTTAGGAGACACCAAATTTGTAAAGGTGCTGTCTCACCTGAGGGTAATCCCTCTCCATTAGGCCAGCTGCAGCTCTGATGACATACAGAGCCTGCCTTAGGGTGAAGACACACATGGAGTTTTTAGGCCGTTTTTACTAAGTGCGTTTTCAGATCGTTAAAAAACGCATCCGTTTTTTTGAAAACGCATCCGTTTTTTTGAAAACGCATGCGTTTTTGTCCGTTTTTCATTGCGCAATTTCGGAAAAACGGACAAAAACGCATGCGTTTTAAAAAAAACGGATGCGTTTTTTAACACATGCGTTTTTAACAATCTGAAAACGCACTTAGTAAAAACGGCCCAAAAACGGCCCAAAAACGCCATGTGTGTCTTCACCCTTAGGGTGCTGCCACACGCTGCGTTTTTGGACAGTTTTTAAACGGATGGGTTTTTGTAAGCTTAGCATGTGTTTGGATGGTTTTAATCTGTTTCACAGCTGCCTACACTTCTAGCAATAAAGGTAAACAGGTTCAAAGCAGCCAAACGCATGGTAAACATTCAAAAATGCATGCGTTTTTAAACTGACTGAAAACGCATTCTTTAAAACAGTACAAGAACGCAACGTGTGGCAGCACCCTAAAATTGCTGCCAAAGCAGCATCTGCCTTTTCCAACCCCAAGCTCCTTAATCTGGGTTGTAAGTTTCTCCTAGCAGACTGCCTCCAACCAGCTACCTCGGACATTGGCAGAAAGGACAGGAGTCCAGGAGTTGATATTATACATCTTGTCACCACATGTAATCCCTAGCTGCCGCTAACATCACAGGCCTCCCCTCTACCATCTAACTTGCCCCATAGCAAACTTTTGGCTGGAGTCCACCCCTGTAACTGTGCGTAGTCGTGTGTAAATATATCAGTCACCAAGGTGTACAGTTATTCCACTATTAAGATTTATTTATTGGTATAGTATTCTCCTGCCTTTAGCACCCCCCCCCCCCCCCCCACTACTCTTTCTCTGCAGTTCTTAAACTTCTTTCTCCTCTAATGTACTTTAGAACATATCGATGTTTTGTGCACACCACGGAGAGACTTACTGTAGATCTGAGTTGTGCAGTATTGAAAGTTGGTAAGAGAAAGGGTTGTTATCAGCCACAGGCAAGGACAACCTCTGTGAAGCCATATGGACATCATATATGATATCTCCAGTCTGGGATCCTCCAGTCCAGTGAACTATTGACAAGCAGCAGTTCTGTACCTGCTCTTATCAATCTGTCCATGGGATAGCCGGAGGACTATATTGCATGTGAAATCAGATGCTTGCTGCATAAGCCAGAGCTTTCATCATAAAGGGATCATCTGTGAAGAGAGAAAAATTAATACAACTGTATAACAAATAACGTATACATAAAAAGTAACATTACTTGCCTGAAAATAAAGCATCCATAGCAATAAACAGGAAAAAAAACCTCCTTCTCTGGCTCCATCTAGTGGTAGGAAACCTGTATGGCACGTTATTCACCTCTGAGATTTTCAGTGTTTCTTTGCTTTATATTTGTCCAGTTCTTCATTGAATCCAGAGAATTTCTGTCCACTCCAATTTATAATTTATGACAACATTACAACCAAGACATTTTTTGTTCAGTCAGAAACATTGTCAGTAACATTTCTACAATCTATGAATAAATCAATAATATATGTGATGGTTAGAAACTGTAATATATTGGGGCAGATTTACTTACCCGGTCCTTTCGCGATCCAGCGGCGCGTTCTCTGCGGTGGAATCGGATCCGGCCGGGATTTATTAAGGTAGTTCCTCTGCCGCCCACCAGGTGGCGCTGCTGCGCTGAAAAACATCGGAACGCACTGGAGTTCACCGAGCCGGGCTGAGTGAAGGTAAGTAAATGCGGCGTTTTTTTCGAATCCGTCGGGTTTTCGTTCGGCCACGCCCCCGATTTCCATCGTGTGCATGCCAGCGCCGATGCACCACAATCCGATCGCGTGCGCCAAAATCCTGCGGCAATTCAGGGGAAATCAGCGCAAATCGGAAAAATTCGGGTAACACGTCGGGAAAACGTGAATCGGGCCCTTAGTAAATGACCCCCATTGTATCAAAGGAAATTGCTTCCTACTTCTCTAAATTTAGTTTTTACAACCCTCCCTCCTTCCCTCTCAATCTGCTTGCTGCGGTATCCGATTTCATGGGAGAGCTGTTAGTCACAATGGCGGATCTTCATATATGCGGTCTGGGGCCCACGCCTGCCCATACCCAAGCCCTATATGAAGATCATGCGGCTTCGGGTTTAAAAAAGAAAAAGCTATACTGACCTCTGACTTCTTCTCCCTGCTCGGGCGCACACTCTATGACGTGTCGGGGTTGCGGCTGCATGACGTCATGGTGTTGTACAGGCAGGAAGAGGAGAAAAATGGAGCCACATGGAGAGAAGAATCCGCAGGTGAGTATAGCGGGGTTTTTTTTTTTTTCAAGCGGCTCTTATGTGGACATTTCTTTAAAGGGAGAGGTATCTGCTGCAGCAATTTCATTAAAGGGGGCATCTGCTGCGGCTATTACAATAAAGCGAGCATCTGCTGTGGCCATTTCATTAATTGGGGGTTCTGCTGTGAACATTTCTCTAAAGGGGGCTTCTGCTAATAATAATAATTATAATAATATAGCGCCATCTAATTCCATAGCGCTTTACAGATGGGGATGTTCTGGGGAACATATACAAGTAAGGCAAAGTAAGACATTACAGAGTACAAACAGTCATATAAAACAACAGGAACGAGGGCCCTGATCACAAGAGCTTACAGACTATGAGGATGAGGAAACATTTGCTGCTGTGGGCATTTCTGTAAAGGTCGTGCGCCCGATGTCCACTAGGTGTCGCTGCTGCGCTGAGGTCCGCTGGAATTCACCTCCTCCGTCTCAGTGTACGTGAGTGCTATTTTTTTTTTAAAAATTCCAAAGTTTTTCCTTTGGCCACGTCCCCCGATGCGCCACAAACCGATCACGTGCACCTGGGGCAATTTGGCGCAAATCGGAAAAATTTGGGAAACCCGGCGGAAAAACATTAGTAAATGTACCCCAGAATCTTACTGCTTTTTAAATCCAGATTTTCTAAGCATTATTTATAAACTGACCTACAGTAATGGGCTGGTCACAGAAATAGTTTAACTTATTTCAGCAAACATTTTAAAACATTTTCAACCCCTTAAAGAGGACCTCTAAAGGGCATTTTGGGACACTATACCACCGTTCAGTAAGGACCTATGGGTGGTTTAATGTCCCAAATCGCCCTGACAGGTTTTCATTAACGACTGTCAGGGCCAAACTGTAGTTGGGGAACAATGCTGATTGCTGCAAATTTTGTAAGAAGGTGAGATTTGCTAGAATTCCTATATAGGGTATATATATAAACCATATAGGGTTAAATTTGAAAGAATGCAGGATAGACATGTTAAGGATTTTTAGGGATAAAGGAAAATTTTCATAAGACCTAATTGAGACGTAAATAGTTAATATTTATATGTTGGCAATTTAATTTTTGAAAGAAAAAGACTTGCTAAGGGCATGTGGAGCGAATTTTTTCACTTAGGTTCTATAAATGTTGGCAATATACTGTAACTGGCCGATGTCATTTAGGGGTATTAGGATTTGTAGAGCGCTGTGGAATTTGATGGCGCTATATAAATTGTGTTACAACCTCTTGTTCATGTCATAATTGAGCTAAATTGCTATATTTTGCCTTTTCCCACTTTTTAAAAGTATTGAAAAAAGTTGATGGGGGGTAATGGAGATAAGTGATACAAACTTTTTACAGTTATTAAGATTGCACATAACGTATCACTGACCCAAACAGCCTGGGGTACTGTGAGTCAACGGAACATATAATGATAATAACCACGATATAGGGAAGCGTTTCCAACTATTATGGCGCAGCATTGGGTCGGGTATCTGGAGAGGGCTCACATACAGGGTGGGCAGTGCATATAGCAGCAAACACCCACTGTTTACATCCAGGACCGGTGCTGGCCTGTGGTATGTAAGCCTCCGGTGAATGGGCGCCACCCTCTTGGCTGTCATTGCCACTCCCTGTTTCCTCATCAGGGAGCAAGGATCCGTCGCCATGATAGCCTTGTGCTTTTGTAAGACCTGAGGAATTGTTACAGTGTGCTGGTGGCACATTGTAACAGATCATGTACATAATAATAATAATTCTTTATATAGCACAGTGCTGCACAAATTGGTCCCTGTCCCCATGGGGCTCACAATCTAATCAACCTACCAGTATGTTTTGGAGTGTGGGAGGAGGCCGGAGGACGCTGAGAAAACCCACGCAAACACGGAGAGAACATACAAACTCTTTGCAGACGTTGACCTGGGTGGGAATCGAGCCCAGGACACCAGTGCTGCAGGGCAGAGGGGCTACTCATTCAGCCACCATGCCGCCCCCATATGCTGTTATACTATAGTATACCCCATATAGGGTCTGAAAAATAGTTAAAAAAAAAAAACCCTAATAGATCAAATCACTCCCTTTCCGTAGAACTGATATAAAAATAATTAAACAGTAAAAATCATGTTAATGTGTTAGGTATCACCACATCTCAAAAGTCCTGATCTGTCCGAAAAACTGTGTTGTCATTTTGTAACTCCAAAAAATTGAAATAGAAAGTGATCAAAAGGTCCCACAATGTATAAATGTCACACATCCTGCAAGAAGTGACACATTACACAGCAAAATAAGCCAAAGTATGCTAAATTTCTTAGTGTTAAAGCATGTTGAAATTAAGAAAATTTTTGTACATGAGGCTTACATTTTTAAAAATCTATTAAAACAATAAAACCTATATAAATTTGGTAATTTAGTGATTGTATCGATCGAAGAAATAAGGGGGATGTGTCATTTAAAACGAAAAGTAGAAAGTGTTTTTTTCACCAATTTCACCACATTTCAAATTTTTTCCCGCTTCCAAGTCCAGGGCACGGACTATTAATTAGCGTCACTGGAAAGTACTATTTGTTACACAGAAAACAAGCCCTCAAACTGAATTATAAAAGCATATGGATGTTTGAGGGTGTGAAGCAAAAAATGGAAACAAAAAATGAAAACAAAAAATGAAAAAAATGTGCTTTACGGGGGTTTATTTCCCTGTAAAATGGAAAAGTTGGTGATGTCATCTGAAATCTGACCACCAGGTGGCAATAATGTCCCATTCTTTTTTACAACCTTTTTTAGGAAACTAGTAGGATGTTTACAGGCAGTCCCCAGGTTACATACAAGATAGGGTCTGTAGATTTGTTCTTAAGTTGAATTTGTATGTAAGTCGGAACTGTATATTTTATCATTGTAATCCCAGCCAGAACTTTTTTGGTCTCTGTGACAATTGGATTTTAAAAATGTTGGGTTGTCATTACAGACACCTGTGATAACTGTTACAGCTGATTATTGTAGCCCAGGACTAAAGTACAATAAATTACCAATATCCAGGGGTCGTTTGTAACTAGGGGTCGTATGTAAGTCGAGTGTTCTTAAGTAGGGGGACCGCCTGTACTTGTATTTTGTAATTTTATTTTCCACCTTAGACAAGCCTAGAGATCTATATGTCAGAGAACTCCCTGCAGTCTACAGCGCAGAACCAGGATATCGGACCATGTTTTCCAATTCAGTTGTCGCTTGACATGGTCTAATTTGTTGTTTGTTGTGTGTCCCTTCTGGAAGGTTATATGGCACTTTATTGTATTGCCCAGTGATAATTAGGATATACGGACGACAGAATTATTATCGTTAATTACCTTTCTGTGGAAATATGTATCATCTTTTCCTCAAGTACATAAATTAATAGATTGTCGGTTCACATTAAAATATTCCCTCGTTTGATATTTTTATCTTCCGATCATGTGATCATATACTTTCCTATGCTTTTGACACATGCACAGTGGAATCCTTATGTTACTTGACGCATGCGCAATCGAATACACAGGACGCTTAGTTCCAGACCAACTATTTATATGAAGTATGAAATATGAGATGCTGATATTTGTATATTATTTATATGAATCATGGTTTGGGTAATGGTTGATGCACAAGACAGATAACATTGCATATACTGTTATGTATTTATTTATGTTGTGGATACTTACCGTATTTTTCGGACTATAAGGTGCACAAAAAATCCTTTGAAATCAAAGATGCGCCTTATAGTCCAGTGCGCCTTATATATGAACCGTACTTACAGACAACAGCTGCCTTGAACTGTGCACAGGTCTGCCACCTGCTGGTCATTCATCCTTATAATCAGGTGCGCCTTATAGTCCAGTGTGCCTTATAGTCCAAAAAATACGGTACTGGATTGTCTGATTAAGCAACCAATGGAAACAATGTAATTTACTATTTCATTATATATATGTGTTCATGTGCTCTGTATGTGATAAAGTTGTGATGTTGAAATGTTGCATTGTTCTGTGAATAAAAACACCTCTTCATTTCAACGGATTTATAGAGTTCTGCCTCTTTTTCTACTTTATGGATCTTTTTGGCCCTAACAAAGCAGATTATGGCTGTGTGCACCTGGATTATTACAATGGACTACAAATGGTAATACTAGTAGTGCTGTCTTATCTTTCTTTACTTATAGTGAGAGAACTGACACCAGAGGACAACAGAAGGAATTCTTGTCAACCAGCCTTGTTCTCTTTGCACACTCTTGGCTTCTCTTGATGAGATACAAGAGGTAGTCACCTGAAAAGGTTTTCACATCACAGGTCCCTGTCAGGGGTAATAAGAGGGATTTCTTGCCTTATAGATGGGGTGGGGACCATCAGTTGTGTTGTGTAGAAGTCCGGTGGATACACAGCTGATAGTCCTCCTGTATAGACTGGTAGAATTTGTGTTATCGCTAGAAAAAAATGAACTAATTAAAAAAAAATGAGTGACCATCATTACTTTAAGAATGAAGGTCAGTCAGTCTGAAAAATTAGGAAAACTTTTAACATGTTCCCAAGTGCAGTTGCAAAAACCACCAAGCACTACAAAGAAAATGGCTGACATGAGGACCGCCCCAGGAAAGGAAGACCAAGAGTCACCTCTGCTGCGGAGGATATGCTCAGTGAAGTTGGGGTGAGCTGGACCACAGAATAAAGGCAAAAGGGCCAACAAGTGCTAAGCATCTCTGGGAACTCCTTCAAGTCTATTGGAAGACCATTTCAGGTGACTACCTCTTGAAGCTCATCAAGAGAATTCCAAGAGTGTGCAAAGCATTCATCAAAGCAAAAGGAAACCTAGAATATAGGACATATTTTCACGTTGTCTCACACTTTTTTGTTAATTGAAACCTACCTCCACGGATCTACCTATTAAGGCTAGTCCTCACGTCCACTGTATCTTTTGCAAACTTTTATTGTGTTAATATGCTCCAGTTACGCCACGCCCCAGTAGCCTCTTTAGATAATTAGCATATAAACACAATAAAAGTTTGCAAAAGATACAGGGGACGTGAGGTTTAGCCCTTAAAAGGGTTATCCTTACATACGTTAGAGACACCTACCACCGGATCTACCTTAATATGTATATCTGTGATGGTGGGTTTCCTTTAAGTATATAATTCCACATATATGTATATTCATAGTTTTGATGCCTTCAGTGTGAATCTACTATTTTTATAGTCATGAAAATACAGAAAACTCTTTGAATGAGAAGCTGTGTCCAAAGTTTTTGTCTGGTACTGTATGTGATGTCAGAGTCCCGGCCCCAGGAATGATAGAAGAAATACTCAAAAATCCAAATGAGACAGAATAGGAAGGCAGTGATGTGGAGGGAGAACCTGTCAGTAGCAGCGGGTTAACTATTGATGAACTGGAACAGAGCTGCAGGATAGTGATGGCTGTGGTGCAAATCAAACAAGGCATGCAGCAAGCATAAACCGCTGTTCACACTGGCGGTATCAGAGTGAAGTATAATGACACAAACAGCGTATCCTCAGCCGTACTGTATAGGGAGATAAAGCCAGCACAGAGGTTACATCTTCGTGCTAAGACATCTATTTAGTAAGAAGTACTGGAAGTTAAAAATAATAATTAAAAAAACGTAGATGCCAAAAAGGGCACCATCTGTCAAGGGGTTAAAATCTGGTCTGCGTGAATGTCTGGCCACCTTGTGGTTGTAATGTAAATTGCAGACTTAAGGTTAGTATTTTTTGGCTTTGTACTCCAGGATTTTATTGAATTTGCTTTGTTAACAATTGAATTTTTTAACCTAATCTGAAATAACGTGAGGATGGACATAGGACATGTACCATAGGTTTTCTTACTTTTACTTGTGTAATTTTAATTGTTTTCCTTACAGGTGTTGGTTACAAGGCGTAAAATGAACATTAGGTGGAAGCATAATATCAGAAAAAATCGGAAAAACGCATTTTTGTCCACAATTTAGCACCTCTAGTCCATTGCCTTAAAGTAGCCGTTGACTCTGCCTTATCCTTTAAACCCCAAAAGGCTCTTTGATATTCTTCACTCCATACTAACACCAAAGGTGCAGCCACCTGTCACAGACCTCGGGGCTGAATATCTGGCCGCCTACTTTAAGGATATAATTGATTGCATTCTTCAGGAAATAATTGCTCAATCCTCTCACCCCTCTAATCCCCTTCCCCCCGGGACCTTATCTTGTTCACTCTCTTCCTTTGAGCCAGTCACAGAGGAAGAAGTGTCCAGGCTCCTTTCCTCTGCTCGCCCCACTACCTGCATCAGTGACCCCATCCCCTCACATCTCGTACAGTCCCTCTCCCCAGCAGTCACTTCTCACCTACCCTAAATCTACATTCTCACCACTAAAATCTTCAACCTCTCTCTCTCTTCTGGGGTCGTCCCCTCTTCTTTCAAGCATGCTATTGTTACCCCTTTACTAAAGAAACCTTCCCTGGACCCATCCAATGCCACTAACTACAGACCAGTCTCTAACCTCCCTTTCATCTCCAAACTCCTGGAACGCTTGGTCTATTCTCGTCTAACCCGCTATCTCTCAGCTAACTCCCTCCTTGACCCCCTACAATCTGGTTTCCGCTCTATGTATTCCACTGAAACTGCTCTTTCTAAAGTCTCCAATGATCTCCTCACTGCAAAATCCAAAGGTGACTATTCTCTCCTCATTCTCCTGGATCTATCGGCAGCGTTCGATACTGTGGACCACCAGCTCCTCCTCAGGATGCTTCACTCCATTGGCCTAAAGGACCCTGCACTCTCTTGGTTTTCTTCCTATCTCTCTGACCGCACTTTCAGTGTCTCCTTTTCTGGATCTTTCTCTTCTCATCTTCCTCTCAGTGTCGGGGTTCCTCAGGGCTCAGTCCTATGTACTCTTCTCTTCTCCCCCCATTGGACAGACCATCAGCAGATTTGGTTTCCAGTATCATCTTTATGCTGATGACACCCAGCTGTATACCTCAGCACGTAACATCACCCCTGCCTTACTCCAGAACACTAGTGACTGTCTCTCTGCTGTCTCTAACATCATGTCCTCTCTCTTCTTGAAACTTAATCTTTCTAAGACTGAACTTCTTGTCTTTCCACCATCTACTAACCAAACCACCCCTGACCTCTCCATCTCGGTCTGTGGGATCACTACAGCACCGAGGCAGCAGGCCGCTGTCTTGGGGTTGTGCTGGACTCTGACCTCTCCTTTTCACCATATATTCAATCTCTTGCTCGCTCTTGCCCGATGCATCTCAGAAACATCTCCAAAATCCGACCATTTCTGACATTTGAAACTTCTAAAATGCTAATTGTTGCGGTTATTCACTCTCGACTAGACTACTGTAAGGCCCGTTCCACACTTGCGAGTGTGATGCGATGAACTTGCATCACACTTGCAACGCATGCTCCCGGGAACGCACGGCCCGAACGCTGCACCGCGGGAGTGAACTGACATGCTGAGTTCACTCCCGCGGTGCAGCGTTCGGCCCGTGTGTTCCCGGCAGCATGCGTTGCAAGTGTGATGCGAGTTCATCGCATCACACTCGCAAGTGTGGAACTGGCCTAACTCCCTACTAATCGGTCTTCCACTGTCTAAACTCTCTCCTCTTCAATCTATTCTTAATGCAGCAGCCAGGCTCGTCTTTCAGGCCAAACGCTACACGGATGCCTCCAGTTTGTGCCAATCACTGCACTGGCTACCTGTCTCCTTCCGTATTCACTTTAAAATAATAACCCTCATCCACAAAGCTCTGAATAATGCTGCACCTCCCTATCTCTCTTCTCTCATCTCAGTCTATCGCCCTTCCCATGCTCTTCGATCTGCCAGTGACATTAGATTAATCTCTACCTTAATTCGAGCCTCTCATGCACGTATCCAGGACTTCTCCCGAGTTGCTCCAATTCTCTGGAATGCCCTTCCCCGGACTCTCAGACTAATACCCACCCTCCAAAGCTTCAAACGTGCTCTTAAAACCCATCTCTTTAGGCAAGCTTATCACACTCGCTAACTGCATGAAATGTCAACTCTCCCTTTACTAATCCATCCTATGTCCTACACTAACCCATCCTATGTCCTATCTCCCATCTGTTATCTGGCAAACAGCAGATATATACCAAGCTCCAGGCTTCTCTGCAGTCTTTTTCACCTAGGACCTTGTAAATAAGATGGCGGCTGATGGCTGGTTCAAGCAGCAACATCGTTGTTTAGTAAATTATTTATTAAATTATTTTATATTGTTCCCTTATAAAGAATGGCTGGACCATTATACAACCTCTTGTGTCCCCCCTCATCCTCATAGACTGTAAGCTCTTGTGTCCCCCCTCATCCTCATAGACTGTAAGCTCTTGTGTCACCCCCTCATCCTCATAGACTGTAAGCTCTTGTGTCCCCCCTCATCCTCATAGACTGTAAGCTCTTGTGTCACCCCCTCATCCTCATAGACTGTAAGCTCTTCTGTCACCCCCTCATCCTCATAGACTGTAAGCTCTTGTGTCACCCCCTCATCCTCATAGACTGTAAGCTCTTGTGTCACCCCTCATCCTCATAGACTGTAAGCTCTTGTGTCACCCCTCATCTCATAGATTGTAAGCTCTTGTGTCACCTCCTCATCCTCATAGTCTGTAAGCTCTTGTGTCACCCTCTCATCCTCATAGACTGTAAGCTCTTGTGTCACCCCTCATCCTCATAGACTGTAAGCAGGCCCGGCGCCAGCACCCGGCTAAACCGGGCAAGTGCCGGGGCCCCGGGGTACTGGAGGGTCCCACTCGGGTCCCCGGATCTCCCCGGGTCAGCAGGACATCTGCCCGCTGCCCAGGAGGTTCCTTCCCTCTCTCATCGTCCTCCGGACACAGATCGCTATGAGAACATGTGCAGTCACTCACTGCTTTCCCCGGCAGGAGCTGCAGCATCAGAGGTTGAAGGACCTGTGATGATGTCATGGTCACATGACCTGCCGGGGAAAGCAGTGACCACACAGAGAGACCTGCATCAGTGAGGTGAGGGGGAGACTTACAGGGGCCAGGGAATATACAGGAAGAGGGGGGGCAGAGTGTATACAGGAGGAGGGGGGGGGGCAGTGTGTATACAGGAGGAGGGGGGGGCAGAGTGTATACAGGAGGAGGGGGGGCAGTGTGTATACAGGGGGATGGGTGGCAGTGCGTATACAGGAGGAGGGGGGGCAGTGTGTATACAGGAGGGGGGATGTGTACACAGGGAGGGGGGGTGCAGTGTGACTACTGGAGGGCGGCCCATAAAGGGGCCCACTAGAGCTTAGTCGCCCAGGGGCCCACTAAAGCCTGGAGCTGGCCCTGACTGTAAGCTCTTGTGTCACCCCCTCATCCTCATAGACTGTAAGCTCTTGTGTCACCCCCTCATCCTCATAGACTGTAAGCTCTTGTGTCTCCCCTTTATCCTCATAGACTGTAAGCTCTTGTGTCACCCCCTCATCCTCATAGACTGTAAGCTCTTGTGTCCCCCCTCATCTTCATTGACTGTAAGCTCTTGTGTCACCCCCTCATCCTCATAGACTGTAAACTCTTGTGTCACCCCCTCATCCTCATAGACTGTAAGCTCTTGTGTCTCCCCTTTATCCTCATAGACTGTAAGCTCTTGTGTCACCCCCTCATCCTCATAGACTGTAAGCTCTTGTGTCACCTCCTCATCCTCAGACTGTAAGCTCTTGTGTCACCCCCTCATCCTCATAGACTGTAAGCTCTTGTGTCCCCCCTCATCCTCATAGACTGTAAGCTCTTGTGTCCCCCCTCATCTTCATAGACTGTAAGCTCTTGTGTCACCCCCTCATCCTCATAGACTGTAAGCTCTTGTGTCACCCCCTCATCCTCATAGACTGTAAGCTCTTGTGTCTCCCCTTTATCCTCATAGACTGTAAGCTCTTGTGTCACCCCCTCATCCTCATAGACTGTAAGCTTTTGTGTCACCCCCTCATCCTCATAGACTGTAAGCTCTTGTGTCCCCTCTCATCCTCATAGACTGTAAGCTTTTGTGTCACCCACTCATCCTCATAGACTGTAAGCTCTTGTGTCACCCCCTCATCCTTATAGACTGTAAGCTCTTGTGTCCCCCCTCATCTTCATAGACTGTAAGCTCTTGTGTCACCCCCTCATCCTCATAGACTGTAAGCTCTTGTGTCACCCCCTCATCCTCATAGACTGTAAGCTCTTGTGTCCCCCCTCATCCTTATAGACTGTAAGCTCTTGTGTCACCCCCTCATCCTCATAGACTGTAAGCTCTTGTGTCCCCCCTCATCCTCATAGACTGTAAGCTCTTGCGTCACCCCCTCATCCTCATAGACTGTAAGCTCTTGTATCACCCCTCATCCTCATAGACTGTAAGCTCTTGTGTCACCCCCTCATCCTCATAGACTGTAATCTCTTGTGTCACCCCCTCATCCTCATAGACTGTAAGCTCTTGTGTCCCCCCCCCTTATCATCATAGACTGTAAGCTCTTGTGTCCCCCCTCATCCTCATAGACTTTAAGCTCTTGTGTCACCGCTTCATCCCCATAGACTGTAAGCTCTTGTGTCACCCCCTCATCCTCATAGACTGTAAGCTCTTGTGTCCACCCTCATCCTCATAGACTGTAAGGTCTTGTGTCACCCCCTCATCCTCATAGACTGTAAGCTCTTGTGTCCCCCCTCATCCTCATAGACTGTAAGCTCTTGTGTCCCCCCTCATCCTCATAGACTGTAAGCTCTTGTGTCCCCCCTCATCCTCATAGACTGTAAGCTCTTGTGTCACCGCTTCATCCCCATAGACTGTAAGCTCTTGTGTCCCCACTCATCCTCATAGACTGTAAGCTCTTGTGTCACCCCCTCATCCCCATAGTCTGTAAGCTCTTGTGTCCCCCCTCATCCTCATAGACTGTAAGCTCTTGTGTCCCCCCTCATCCTCATAGACTGTAAGCTCTTGTGTCACCGCTTCATCCCCATAGACTGTAAGCTCTTGTGTCACCCCTCATCCTCATAGACTGTAAGCTCTTGTGTCACCCCTTCATCCCCATAGACTGTAAGCTCTTGTGTCCCCCCTCATCCTCATAGACTGTAAGCTCTTGTGTCACCCCCTCATCCTCATAGACTGTAAGCTCTTGTGTCACCCCCTCATCCTCATAGACTGTAAGCTCTTGTGTCACCCCCTCATCCTCATAGACTGTAAGCTCTTGTGTCACCCCCTCATCCTCATAGACTGTAAGCTCTTGTGTCCCCCCCCCCTCATCCTCATAGACTGTAAGCTCTTGTGTCCCCCCCCCCTCATCCTCATAGACTGTAAGCTCTTGTGTCCACCCTCATCCTCATAGACTGTAAGGTCTTGTGTCACCCCCTCATCCTCATAGACTGTAAGCTCTTGTGTCCCCCCTCATCCTCATAGACTGTAAGCTCTTGTGTCCCCCCTCATCCTCATAGACTGTAAGCTCTTGTGTCCCCCCTCATCCTCATAGACTGTAAGCTCTTGTGTCACCGCTTCATCCCCATAGACTGTAAGCTCTTGTGTCCCCACTCATCCTCATAGACTGTAAGCTCTTGTGTCACCCCCTCATCCCCATAGTCTGTAAGCTCTTGTGTCCCCCCTCATCCTCATAGACTGTAAGCTCTTGTGTCCCCCCTCATCCTCATAGACTGTAAGCTCTTGTGTCACCGCTTCATCCCCATAGACTGTAAGCTCTTGTGTCACCCCTCATCCTCATAGACTGTAAGCTCTTGTGTCACCCCTTCATCCCCATAGACTGTAAGCTCTTGTGTCCCCCCTCATCCTCATAGACTGTAAGCTCTTGTGTCACCCCCTCATCCTCATAGACTGTAAGCTCTTGTGTCACCCCCTCATCCTCATAGACTGTAAGCTCTTGTGTCACCCCCTCATCCTCATAGACTGTAAGCTCTTGTGTCACCCCCTCATCCTCATAGACTGTAAGCTCTTGTGTCACCCCCTCATCCTCATAGACTGTAAGCTCTTGTGTCACCCCCTCATCCTCATAGACTGTAAGCTCTTGTGTCACCCCCTCATCCTCATAGACTGTAAGCTCTTGTGTCCCCCCCCCCCTCATCCTCATAGACTGTAAGCTCTTGTGTCCCCCCTCATCCTCATAGACTGTAAGCTCTTGTGTCACCCACTCATCCTCATAGACTGTAAGCTCTTGTGTCACCCCCTCATCCTTATAGACTGTAAGCTCTTGTGTCCCCCCTCATCTTCATAGACTGTAAGCTCTTGTGTCCCCCCTCATCCTCATAGACTGTAAGCTCTTGTGTCACCCCCTCATCCTCATAGACTGTAAGCTCTTGTGAGCAGGGCCCTCACTCCTATTGTTCCATATGACTGTTTGTACTCTGTAATGTAATATATTTGTATATGTCCCCTATGATTTGTAAAGCGCTACGGAATTTGATGGCGCTATATAAATAAAGATTATTATTATTATTATTATTATTATTATTATTATTATTATTATAAGGGCACCTGTCAGCTCGACCTAGCTGCACAAGCCAATGACAGAATCTCCCTAAGGGTATATAACACTGTGTGGGGTTACTCAGGGGATATTATTATATATGTATACCACACAACTATTGTTGTACATGGCTCTGTAGCCTGCAGGCGGCAATGTATAGTTTTTGGACACCAAGCGGTAATGACCTGCACAGCGATATACCATAGTCTTCTAGTACTGTATATACAGTAATTATCCATACTATGACCACCAGTTGGCGATATAACCCTGTATATTAGTATTGTACAGATGGCACGTTGCTGCAGTGTAGCCACCAGATGGCGATACACCTCAGTCTTCTAGTAATGTATACAGGCAGTCCCCGGGTTACGTACAAGATAGGGTCTGTAGGTTTGTTCTTAAGTTGAATTTGTATGTAAGTCAGAACTGTATGTTTTATAAATGTAACCTCAACCAAATTTTTTTTGGTCTCTGTGACAATTGGATTTTAAAAATGTTTGGTTGTCATCAGAACCAGGATTAACATAAATATTAACTACAGACACTTTTAATAACTGTTATAGCTTTTTATTGTAGCCTAAGGCTAAAGTACAGTAAATTACCAACATCCAGAGGTCCGTTTGTAACTAGGGGTCGTCTGTAAGTCGAGTGTTCTTAAGTAGGGGACCGCCTATATATAGCATTTAGCTGCAGTGTAGCCACCAGATGGCGATACACCGCAGTTTCCTAGTACTCTATATATATGGCACAAGCTACATATGGACCACCAGGTGGCGATACACCGCAGTCTCCTAGTACTCTATATACACTCACCGGCCACTTTATTAGGTACACCTGTCCAACTGCTCGTAAACACTTAATTTCTAATCAGCCAATCACATGGCGGCAACTCAGTGCATTTAGGCATGTAGACATGGTCAAGACAATCTCCTGCAGTTCAAACCGAGCATCAGTATGGGGAAGAAAGGGGATTTGAGGCCTTTGAACGTGGCATGGATGTTGGTGCCAGAAGGGCTGGTCTGAGTATTTCAGAAACTGCTGATCTACTGGGATTTTCACGCACAACCATCTCTAGGGTTTACAGAGAATGGTCCAAAAAAGAAAAAACATCCAGTGAGCGGCAGTTCTGTGGGCAGAAATGCCTTGTTGATGCCAGAGGTCAGAGGAGAATGGGCAGACTGGTTCGAGCTGATAGAAAGGCAACAGTGACTCAAATCGCCACCCGTTACAACCAAGGTAGGCAGAAGAGCATCTCTGAACCCACAGTACGTCGAACTTTGAGGCAGATGGGCTACAGCAGCAGAAGACCACACCGGGTGCCACTCCTTTCAGCTAAGAACAGGAAACTGAGGCTACAATTTGCACAAGCTCATCGAAATTGGACAGTAGAAGATTGGAAAAACGTTGCCTCGTCTGATGAGTCTCGATTTCTGCTGCGACATTCGGATGGTAGGGACAGAATTTGGCGTCAACAACATGAAAGCATGGATCCATCCTGCCTTGTATCAACGGTTCAGGCTGGTGGTGGTGGTGTCACGGTGTGGGGAATATTTTCTTGGCACTCTTTGGGCCCCTTGGTACCAATTGAGCATCGTTGCAATGCCACAGCCTACCTGAGTATTGTTGCTGACCATGTCCATCCCTTTATGAGCACAATGTACCCTGTAACATCTGATGGCTACTTTCAGCAGGATAATGCGCCATGTCATAAAGCTGGAATCATCTCAGACTGGTTTCTTGAACATGACAATGAGTTCACTGGACACAAATGGCCTCCACAGTCACCAGATCTCAATCCAATAGAACATCTTTGGGATGTGGTGGAACGGGAGATTCGCATCATGGATGTGCAGCCGACAAATCTGCGGCAACTGTGTGATGCCATCATGTCAATATGGACCAAAATCTCTGAGGAGCTTCCAGCACCTTGGTGAATCTATGCCACGAAGAATTGAGGCAGTTCTGAAGGCAAAAGGGGGTCCAACCCGTTACTAGCATGGTGGACCTAATAAAGTGGCCGGTGAGTGTATATGGGACATAGCTACATATGGACCACCAGGTGCCGATACAATCCTGTCTTCTTGTAATGTATATATAGCACATAGCTGCAGTATAGCCACCAGATGGCGATGCACCGCAGTCTACTAGTACTGTATATATATATATGGCACAAGCTGCATATGGACCACCAGATGGCGATAGACCCCAGTCTACTTGTACTGTATATATATATATATGGCACAAGCTGCATATCGACCACCAGATGGCGATAGACCCCAGTCTACTAGTACTGTATATATATATATATATATATATATATATATATATATGGCACATATATATATATATATATGGCACATATATATATATATATATATATGGTGATACAGCCTAGTAGTACTGTATGTAAGGTAATTATCTGCACCATGATGGTGATATGTCCCAGTTTCCCAGAATAAATATTTATTGGTAAGAACAAATTGTTAATGATTAAGATTACAAAACGTAGTTACAATCCCTGGGTATCTAGTCCTATGGTGCACATTATATCCTACAAGACATACAAATGAGATTAATACAGGTATAAAAAATACAACCCTGTCTATTATACTTTCTAATAACCTGAGGAACAAAAATGACTTTAAATGGGTTTTCCCGTGAAAGAAAGATCTAAAATTTTAATCCCCTAGCGATGTTTACACAGTAAAGATCATTTTAACCTCTTACTTTACAATGTTACTCAGTTTTATTGCTGTTTTAGCTCCTATCACTCAGTGATGATCAGTGTGAGATTCCAGAGTGTGGGTGAGGACTCTCTGAGCAGACACTTCATGACTCCTCTGTGATGTGAGATGCTGTGTGCTGACAATGTGCTTAGATTATCAGGATACAAGGTTTATATATGAGATGGATATAAAACACAATGACACTCTCAGCTCAGCTCTCAAAACACACAGTCAGCTCTGCTATAAAGACCATGGGGGATATTTATCAGGGCTTCTGAGCTAGAACAGCGGTGGGGCTATGATACATATGTATAATGATAAATAACCCTTATCTGTCTGTAGCTTGTAGGCTAAGTCTCTGCACGCTGCTGCTTGCTGGCAGGAAGTGCCTGTGTCTGAGCAGGTCTTGTAATGCAAGGGGGAGGGTCAGGAGAGAGAAAGGGACAGCATGCAGACAAGAGAAGCTTTTCATGAGAAGAATCCCACCATAGTCAGAAGATTTACAGTCCGATCCAGGGACAACCAAAAATGTATACACCAGGACTGATAGAGGCAGGTTGGAGTTAAATCTATGAAATGCTGTATTTTTGTTAATAACAGCGAATTAGAGAATGTGTTATTTTGTTATCCTGAGTATATTTAACATTTGGGAGCATGGGAGAAGGAGTTGACGTCATGTGTGCATTATTGGTAGCCCGGAGCACCGGACATCTCATCCCCACGCACCATGCTGCTAATTATAACTTTCTTTTTTAGATGATCCCATGGTGTCAGTACTAGCGATGGACATTGCCAGGATCAAGATGAAGAGGAGCAGAGGTGAGTATTTATAGCCTTTTTTTGTTATTTTCACTAGTTGATTTCCTTTAATAGGTAAATTCCTGATAGTAAGTTTCCTTTAATAATAATAATAATGCATAGGCCAGAGCAGCAATGGATATTTATACATGGTCCAGTTAATTTTTTTAACATTTTGATGTTGTGTTTTGTAGGGAAAACTGGGAACGGATCCAACAAAGGAGCAATTTCTTTTTGGTTTGTTTAGATAGATGAACATGTAGCAGATTTAGTTGATTGTGTGAACCAATCTAAAAGTCTGGAATAAATCTGATATAAAATAAAATCAGTGTGAATTTCACACATACAGTGTACAGGAATTAATATTTTAGAAATAATGGGGCTCATTTACTTACCCGGTCCAGTCGCGATCCAGCGGCGTGTTCTCCGACGAGGATTCGGGTCTTCCGGTGTAGTTCACCACCGGTACATGTGAGTGATTGATTTTGCGACATGTTATTAAATTCTGCGGTTTTTCCGAATCCGTCGGGTTTTCACGTCCCCCGATTTCTGACACGTGAAAGCCGGCATGTTTGCACCGAAATCCAATCGCGTGCGGAAAAATCCCGGCGGAATTCGGTGCAAAATGGAAAAAGTCGGGAAACCCGACAAAGTGCGGCTGCGGAGCCCTTAGTAAATGAGCCCCATTGTTCTTGCTGCTGTGGATTAAGAAATAGAACCTCTGACCATACAAAGTTGCAGACTGTAGTGTCCCTGGAGATCAGTGATACCCCTGAGGAAGCCACATTGCGGCAGAACGCATGGACTGCTTGGCTCCTACCCCATCGAGATCTGCTGCTATTTATTTCTCTATTATTTTCCATGTGGACGACTCTTTTTCCTATTGCTCCTGGTTTCTCTATAGGGGCCCTGACTATCTATCACAGCCTTATTTTTGCACACTCGGCCCAGGACAGCTTAAACACATTGGGCCACATTTACTAAGGGTATGTCGGACGCATTTCCGTCGGGTTTTGTGATTTTTTTCCGATTTGCCCTGAATTGCCCCAGGTTTTTGGCGCACTCAATCAGATTGTGGCGCAACGGCGCCGGCTGGCATGCGACACAAATCGGGGGGCGTGGCCGTCGGACAACCCGACTGATTTGGACAAACCGCGGAATTTAAAAACCAATTTGTGTCGCAAGATCAGCACTCACATGCACCAGGAAGAAGAAGGTGAACTCCGGCGGACCTCAGCAGGGGAAGCGACATATGCAGGAAATCGGGCGCACGCTGTAAGTGAATCGCGGCAGACCGAATCCTCGTTGGACATTCCGGATCGGCGGACGCAAGTCGATGCAATTATTGTGGAATTCTGCCACATTAAACTCCTATCATTAGGGGCTACAAGCCCACAACCATAGATTGCTGTCTATGCCGTGTACATAGCGCATTAACTGTTTCCAGATTTTCAAGAACTCCGTTCACCTATGTAAGTGTAGAGATCCATGCTAGAGTTTGTATGTTCTCTCCGTGTTTGGGTGGGTTTCCTTTGGGTTCTCCGGTTTCCTCCCACACTCAAAAAAAACATACTGTTAGGTTGTTTAGATTGTGAGCCCCATGGGGACAGGGACCAATTTGTCATGCTTTGTGCAGCGCTGCGTAATCTGTGTGCGCTATATAAATAAAGAATTATTATTATTATTATTATGCTAGCAGACTCTTGTACTATTTGGTTAATTCTGGGGCAGTACAAGGGCTCACAGGCTGACCTATCTCCATACAGACCGGGTATTGCTGCATATTACGGCAAACTTTCAGCCTTTACAACCATGATTGAAGGTGGCCGTTGCCCCGTAACAGCCAGTGGCGCATGGGTGCCGCCATCTTGGCTGTCATTGTATCTCTCCTTGACGGCATCAGGGAGCGACGTTCCATTGCCATGACAGCCTGAAATTTGTACAGATCATCAGCAAATCCACCATATACTGCCATACTGTAGTTTTGCAGTATATAGTAGGATTGATCAGATCCCCTAGGGTCAAAGTACCCTAGAGGGTCTAAAAACAGCTAAAAAAATTTTTTTTAATAAAAACTAAATAAATTAACTTAAAAGTTCAAGTCACCCCCTTTCTCTAGAAGTGATAAAAAAAATAAACAATATAAATCCTAAACATGTTAGGCATTGCTGCATCCCAAAAGTCATGACCGATCAATAATTAAAAACGATTAGTCAGAGTGGTGAACAACGTAACGGAAATAAATGCCAAAATGCCTAACATGACCCTTTTTATGGCAAAATTAAGATTTTTTTTGTAAAAAAAAGTAAAAATTTTTTTTAAAACCTAGATAAATTTGGCATCCCCGTAATCTCTCTGACTCAAAGAATAAAAGGGAGATGTCATAAAGTATTTTTTCGGCAAGTTCATTGCATATGAAATTTGTTTTCCCCACGGCATTGAACAATAAATACTGTCAAAAGGAAGTATAATTTGTTTTTCAGAAAACAAGCCCTCAGTATGCAGAAACATGAAAAAAGTTATGGATCTTTAAAGAAAAGGAGCAAAAATGGAAACGCACAGAAAAAGGGCATCGGCGTGAAGGGGTTAAAGCAACAATTCCAGAATCTACTGACTGAAGCTCATCTCTTATTATAAATATATGGACTCGATAAAGTGCGTCATAATAGTTTTCCACATTTTTTAGATTTTTTTTCCCCTATTTAATGAAAATCATTCTCTTTAATATTTATTCCTTCTTTCTTTGGCTTCTGCGTTCTGCGATTTGGCCTCCATTTCAGCTCTAATTGTCAAGGTACTTGTTATCCGACAAGCTTGTAAGTAATGTATAGCAGTCATTTTGTACATGTTTTTTTTACAATTTTGCCCAATTTTTTATGTCCTTTTTTTGTTTGTTAACCATACAGGTTAATATGTTTATAACAATTTCATTTACAGCTCTACCAGAGAATTATAATGAGGATGGTGGACGGTCTCATACACTGGAATCCAGAAGTGTAAATTCACATAAAAAGACAGAATTTCATGTTTTTCTCACTATTTGACATGAAATCAGAATAAAACTTTCCTGTTTTAGGTCAAGGTTATTTATAGAAAGAATTTTTAAAGTAATTTTTACGATTTTTCGCAAAGTCTAAAATCTATGTACACTGAGATTGCTAGGGGCACAAATATTGCAGGGTACTGCAGGGTGAGATTCCAAGCTGTGATCTTCTCACGGAGCATTGTTCAATTCCTCATCTGTATCTGGAAGGCGTGTGACTGCTTACCTACCAAGACATGGCCGTCCATCTAAACTCGGCCCCCACAAGGAGAAGCAGCCAGAGATCTAGAGCTTAGGCTGCATTCACACGGCCATATGCTCGCCCGGCCGTAGCACTGCTCACCCCTCCCCTCTCAGGGGTGGATGAGGTTGCCACGGGCCCTGAGCTGTATATATATTATCACCCCTACAAGTGTGGAATCACTTACTACATCTGGTACTAGAATCAGAATGGAGGATGTGTCCCTTCTGGCTGCTTTCAATCTGTGGTTTCAGGACATTTGCAAGACCTTCCAAGGTCCTGAAATGGCTCTTGTGTGCATGTGTATTGAGAGCAGGAACAGATGTTCTGCGTCTAACATTTGGTTGGTGGTTTGGGTGGCCCCTCTCCATAGCGAATCATGGCACCCGGACGTGAACACGCGAAAAGACAGAGCATGCTGTATGTTTTCCCCTTGTACGGTACGGCATGGTGGCACATGTGTGTGCACACTGTAGCACGGCCGCGTGCCACAGCCGTCTATGGAGACGTACAATGGCAGTATGAAAGGGGCCTAACTTGGGAGGATCTGGTGGCATGCTGCTTTTGCTCCCCCCCCCTGCTCCCTCAGCACTTCCTCCCAGCTGCCTTGGCACTTCCCCGTCCCTCTGTCAGCAATGCTCCTACACACCCTAACTGCCTGTAAAGATAAAGCATGGAGGGGCTCTGGTAATGCCCCCAAGAGCCCTTCTTGCCATTACCATAATTTTGAAAGTTGATGTTAGAAGGAAGGAGGCCATGGATAACAAATATAAGAAGATGCCAAAGTCACGGTGCCTGGATCTATGTGTAATGTGCCTGGTGTATCCTTTAATCCTATACAGGCAGTCCCTGGGTTACATACAAGATAGGGTCTGTAGGTCTGTTCTTAAGTTGAATTTGTATGTAAGTCGGAGCTGTATATTTCATCATTGTAATCCCAGAACTTTTTTGGTCTCTGTGACAATTGGATTTTAAAAATGTTGGATTGTCATAAGAATCAGGATTAACATTAAAGCTTCATTACAGACACCTGTGATAACTGTTACAGCTGTTTATTGTAGCCTAGGACTAAAGTACAGTAAATTACCAATATCCAGAGGTCCGTTTGTAACTAGGGGTCGTATGTAAGCCGAGTGTTCTTAAGTAGGGGACCGCCTGTAGTTCCATTGCTATACATAAAATTAAATTGTATTTTGTCCTTTTCCCTTCTGTTCTGGAGTCTGTTCAGTATTTTGAGACATGTTTAGCTGTAAAGACATTAGATCAGTGATGGCGAACCTATGGCACGGGTGCCAGAGGTGGCACTCGGGGACCTTTCTGTGGGCACCCAGGCTCTCGCCCCAGGACAAAGTTCACCAGACAGGGCTTAAATCTTCCTGCAGTCCTAGACAATTGTGATTTAGCGCTCGGCACTCTTTTAAGGTGACGTATCTTTGACTGATTGGAACTGCAAGAGAAGTAAGAAGGTGTGAACAGGGCCAGAAGACTTTTGGATGTCCTACTACTGGCCCCACTATTCTTCCTGTACAGAGAGACCCTGGAGAGAAGCTACAATGATGTCTGAATTTGCCTTCCTTCTGTATTCAACTGTATTGGTGTCCTCAGGGGGCTGATACGATTGAATGTTGTGGGAAAAAAAAGAGAGCAATAAGTTACTGTTTAAATTGTCACTTGATGTTGGCACTTGATGGTAAATAAGTGGGTTTTGGTTGAAGTTTGGGCACCCGGTCTCTAAAAGGTTTGCCATCACTGCATTAGATTTTTGTTTGCATCACCTACTTTTTATGGAAAAATTTCAGACAGTCTATTTTTTACCGGTGAAGCCAGGAAGAATCTCGCTGGGAGAAAGTACAGATTATGGAAGGCAGATCTGACACATCAAACCTGTATTGTGACATATTACTGATGTAGGGCTTGATCTGTGTTTCATAACCTGTTGTAAGGGTTAAGCCTCATGTGCACTACCCTAGCCCAAGAGAGCATACCACCAGGTGCAGGAGAGAGGAGGGGTGAGCGTTCCTTACCCCTCCACTCTCCATTCAAAGCCGAGCGTCCGGACCCGTTATATGGCAAAATATAGGACATGTATAGGACGTGACCGGGTGCCATAGATGTCTATGCGGGCCATGATCACGTTCCCCCATGCGGTAGTGTGTATGAGACCTTAAACTGTACTAAAACTTCCTACATCTAAGATGTTGCCTTGAGATTCTTTTGGGGCACATAGTGCAATGACATCTTTGGATCAGCACCTCCAGTATTGACTCTCACACTTAATCAGGATTTGTATAAGTTTCGGTTGAGACCAATTCTTCCGTCTTATACAATATGGAGATATGGACATAGAAGGGCCAAGAAAAAGAAAGAACCAGATAAAGGTTGAGAAATCCTCCTTTATTCAACATGTAGAAGCCAAATGGTTCCTTTAAGTAAATGCAAGAAAAAACGGTAGAATAAACCATACAAATCAGGGGGGGGGGGGGTGTTATAGATTTCTTAGACTTTTTTTTTAATGGCTCATGGTATATAATGATGTGATGTAACATGGGACATGCATTGGTATTTTCTTCTTGGTAACAAAAAAATACAGTATTTTTGGATTTTTTTTTTTCTTGTGCAAGTAAATCTTTTTTTTTTTTTTTCCCAATGCAATTACAATTTCTGCAGTCAGGTATAGCATACACGATTTAATAGTCATAACATACAAATATAATAATAGATCTGGACATATTATTTTACAGCAAATACAACATCTCATTTAGTAAAATACTTCAGTTCACTCTTAAGCAATCAGAAGGTTTCAACCGGTTCTCGGAGGATACAATATTACTTGTATGTTCTAAGGACGCACAGCTTATATCACAGACACGGAATATTGCATACAGCCACCTAAGACACGTTCACACTGATATTATATACACCACAGAGGTCATCAAATATTGCACTTCATGGCCCATGGACTCTCGCAGGAGAGTTGTTTTTTTTATTATTATTATCTCGTATTATAAAAATATATGTGTATATTTATAGATCTCAAACAGTTACTCATGCAACATTGAATACATCGAAGCTCGGAACGTTTCATTATACAAAGCACATGAGGATCACAGAGCTACAGGTTCATACGACACAATAGAGTCACGGTATAATCAGCGCAAAAAGAAAAAATGATGAAATAACGGCTACGGACCCATTCTTATCTACTTCGGTTATAGGTGTAACCAAAAAGTTGGGAAACGGGAAAGAAGAAGGTTCTATCAATATATACTATATATGGATACAGATACTTGCTTTATCCAAAAAGTTATGGCAAAGTTGGTCTGTCCTTAGAGCTACATGAGGCAAAATGTTCACATCTGCTGATCTGAGCAAAATTTGCAACTTTTTGCCAACTTACTCCGCTTTTTACTTAAAGGGAACCTGTCATCAGCAATTGGCCTAATAGACTTCTACTAGTATATTGTCAAGCAGCGTAACACCTTCTAGTTTTTGTTTATTTCATGACCCAGTATGATGGCATAATCCAGAAAATCCACTTTGAAGTGAGAGTTAAATTGATTGTATAAAGTCAAGGAGGCGGAGTTTAACATTGAAATCAAGGTGGGGAGCTGTGAATGCATCCTCCTCTGTGATTGATATCATGCAGCGGACATCAGGAGATCTGGTTATTGGTGTCTTTGAGTGAAGAGGCTTTCTGAGAAAGAGAGAGCTTGACTTCCGTGTTATAATCTCCTCCTCCTTGACTTAATTCAAGCAAATTACATCTCATCTGGACCATGATCTTGAAAGAAACACAATCTGGAAGGTCTTCAGCTACTTGGAAGCATACTGGTAGTTGTTTAATAGGACAATTTCAGATGACAGGTTCCCTTTATGCCAAAATTTACTTAATGTCACTTCATTTACCTAACTTTTTATGTATATACTTAGTGTATACACCAGGGAAGTTCCAGGCCTACATACTGAGTGTAGCCATAGATGTATGCTGGCAGACGGAGACATCCATTTTGCATCCATCTGCTCAGTATACGTCATATATTGTGGAAAACATACGATGGAATGATGTAGCAAGCTGCGCCTGCTAAACGATGTATACCCTCAGTGAAAAGCATTGAAGCCTATGGGGGACGGATGCAAAGTATTGTATCCATCCCTGGCCTCCACAATGCTTAGCAGGAAGGAGGTTCCTAGTGATGTCACTGTCCCTGTATCACTAGGTAAACACCCTGAACATCGACAAAAGCCAATCACTGGCTGCTACCAATGTTCGCTCTTCCTCCCACTTTCAGGGGGGTGAAATTGGAACACGTCTCCCCTGTTGTAAGGACACGTCAGGAATCCGACACTAGCCGTACAGTATATAACACCTCCTTTACTAAAATCAAACCACATCTAGAAAGCTGCTTGAGCCACTATAAAAATCTGATGCGCAAAATATTAGAAGAACTCAAATGACACCTCAAACTGGAGTAAGATGACGACTAATTTAATAATCTGCCTTTATGCAAACAATGTATTTTTACATCAATAGATCATTTTTCTTTTTATGGCCAAATCAGAATGAGATGGATAATGATAATGGAACAAAATGTTATTCTTTGGAGTCATTAAAGGGAAGCTGTCACCTGATGTTACCGAAATTAAACTACTTGGTAATAACACCATGGTGGATCATTATGTCTTCTCCGACAATTTTTTGGCTTCTCCTCCCTGGAAGCCACTTTGAGTGGACGGGGAGCAGTTGGGCAGGGGCATGAACACCCAACGTGCTGGATTTACTATAATTACCAAAAAAACAGTGGAGACTAAAGCAAAAAACTCTTTCTGTTCAGACCTGGTATCAGGCCCGAACTGTTGGAGTTTGCACACAATCTACTAAGATGCCGTAGCCCCTTAGTGGATATGGGGGCCGGACTGGCGGCGGGGGCTTGTAAAATGCCAGTCTTAATGAATTCCGCACCATGTTTCTAGGTACTATAGAGCAGAAGATATAGGTTTCTGAAGTGATCTACCCCCTCTAAACTCATCTCAGGAAAATATGACTCTTCTCTGCTCATTATCATATGACTTTGGAGAAGATTTGTTTTATAATTCAATGGGTGAGATTTCACATGAAAGAGGGAATTCTAGAAAGGAAATTTCATTCCCTCCCTGAGGGGGCCGCGTCCCTTTAAAGCTGTTAAATTTTAACAGCTGGTCCAGATGTATAGTAGTAGTAACACAAAAAAGTCCTACCAAACAGTATGATAAAAATAAATTATTTTGCTATAAGTGTAAATCACCGGATATAGTTTTGACCGGCTGGGGAAGACCCCCGTAGAGTCATGTAAATGCTGGGCAGCAGCTTCTAGCGGTAATGCAATGTCCTGGTCTGAGTCTCTCCAGGGAAGTGCACTTGAGATGTCCACTTCGGTCTTTTTTTTTTTTTATGGATCGTTATAATTACCTCTTGGTAGTAATAGGTTATATCGTTTTCCTTCCATGTAATTAGAAGACTGATGGCTCATCAATAAATCTATCCTCTGTGCAGTATAACTATGTAGGACAGCGTATAGACTGAGCATTGTGCTAGAGCTAGACGTGGACAGAGGTGGAACCCCTCCCCCTTTGTTTATATTTAAAGCAACCAATCAGAGAAGTCAGAGCTGTAGTGGGAGGGCAAAACCTCTCACTGTAGTCAGTGGTAAGGGGAATTCCGGCTTTTCTTAGCGAGCTGGCTGATTAGGCTCTGCTCACTAAGAACAGTCGGCTCTTCTGGCTCATGAATGGCTCCCTATTACATGAATAATAGGGAACTGTAGTCCAGCTAGTGCCCTGACTCCACACCATTTATAACCCGATTACATCGGGTTAAAGAGGGTGTGGTGAGCCAGTTAGGGGCAGGGTTAAGTGAGCAATCGGCTCACTGAGGGAAGCCGACTCCTGTTGTTTGCTTGTTAACAACAAATCACTAGTAGTCAGGGCCAGGGGCAGCACTGGGCATACCTGGGCAAGAGCTCGGGCCTAGAGCTGCTGTGGAGCCCCACATAAGGCTGTATATAAGGGGTGAGGGGAGGGCTGTTTCTTATGAATGCATAGGGTGTCAGGGGGCTTATATAAAATAACCATGAGGGGACTGTATATAAACAGGGGCTGTTCGGGATGGACGTGAGTTTGCTACAAAAGGACCCACTGAGGCTCCGTCGCCCAAGGGCCTACTGATACCTGGAGCCGACCCTGACTGTAGCTCAGGAATAGTCACCCATCAAAACTCTGATAAATTAAAAAATAGCATGTAAGAGCCACCTGTTAGTACTGACTTATATACTGTAGAATTTTGGGTCTGACAACTAAGCACCCAATTTAATCAACTGCATAAATTGCTTCATATTAGTTTACCCAATTTCAGTACCACATTACATACATATATTATAATTCAGTCTAAATTTATATTGAGTATCTATCACAGGATAATTGTATGAGAAGAGCCACATACATATACCAAGGAAACCACCTACTTATTATACTACTTATTATAGTGGCAGTAACCTACTTAATATAGTAAAAATGCTTTAAAACAAGATACAGGAAAGTGATCAAAATCATACAAATTCTCCAAACATTTCTGTCTCTTATGATTCAAACACATTAACACTACATACATATATACATTTATATATACACACACCTGTAAGTGCACGTCATAATTAGAAATATATAATATAGGTACAACAAGGTCATTGATTATACGGCACATGTTTAGTTTTTATCCAAGAAGAAACTCTTTGCATAATATAAAACCTAAGAAAAACAGATTAAAAGTTGTATGGTTATAATAAATGCTACATTTTTAGGCAAACAATGGATTGAGATGAGCACAAAGTCACATTTCTGAATAATCCCATGGGGGTGTAGCTATAGAGGGTGTAGAGGTAGCAGTCACTCCTAGGCCTTAGTTCTTTCTTCATATATATATTATTAATAAATGGCACATGGTAGATTGGCCAATCAAGTAGAAGAGGCAGGTCACCGTTGCTAACCCCACTAGTGCTTCCTGTGGTGTCGGGAGACAGACAGGAAGTGGAGTGTCATGGAAAACGGGAGGCGGGGCAGCAGAAAGCAATAATTACTAGTCCGAGCGATCGCCACTGATGATCCCTTTAACACTAAATATGCAAATATCTAATAAATAATATATATAATGTGTCATATAAAGGGATATTCTATAGGAGGGGCACTCATGATAAAAAATCCAGTTAATGGTACAGCACAGGCAGCAGATAACATGTGTAAAACTTCTCACTATAAAAGTATAGCAAGATATCAACAAACTGCAACGCTTTGGCTTTTTAGCTTTCCAATGATCTTTTTCCTTAAATAGCATCTACAACCAGGATGAAGAACTGTATGAAAATGAGCCTGAGGGGCTCCAGGCTCCATAGGTGTTAATGGATCCCGGAGTCCCTCAGGCTCATTTGCATGCAGTCTTTCATCCTGGTAGTAGATGTCCTTTAATGTTGGATATGTTAAAAGTCACAAATACGGTGTCATCTGTGAACCCCTACACATCGATTTAGTAGCATAACTTGACCGGGGGAGCCTTAGGAGGCCCATGCGCTGTAGCTATACATTATAGGATGTAACCTGCATATTCCATTGTCCTTGAGCTTTTATCCCATTTTATTAAACATAAAATAATTCAATATTACATTTTATGTCTCAGCCTTTTAGCCCCACTAGTAAATAAAACATCTGCCTCTCCACAAACCAAGTGATCCCAAATAGGTCAAAGTTACCCCGGAGGCATCTACCATATTATCAAGCAATTGCCTCAACATATTAGGGATCCAGGTGATAGAAAATAGGAACTAGAAACGGAGAGAGTGTTATTAAGGAAGGACGGCCGGGTTGGGGGGGGGGGGGGTGCTGTATTATTATTGACTTTCTGCTCATTCTGCACAATATATATATATCATGGGCCAATATTTTTCTATGAACAATTACTTATATCCAAAGTATATTTTAATTGTTAAATAAAAGTCTGAAGATGGAGGATTCTGGACAGAAAGGCAGTTGAGTTTTCCTGTCTAAGCTAAGGTCTATCACACACAACAAGGAAACCACGGTATTGGCTTCACGATAAGTTCTATTATCTTCTTACTTCTTATGTCATATATAGTGATGAGCAGACCCGAATCAGAAATGTTTGGGTCCCTGCCAAATATTGCTGGTTCCAGCAGGAAGATCGGGTATGTATTTGGTGTTCAGCCCCCCCCCCCCGCCCACCTCTTCAAATGCTACAGCACCGATCACAGGTGTTATCAGTGGGGGGTGAGCGTTTGGGTCGGGTCTGCTCATCCTTAGTCATATACCTTTAACTTTAGTATTCTCAAATACAAAACTATATATTTAGTGGTCAAATTAAGTCCTTAATATCATATTGGTGGGTCCCAGCACCTAGCGCCCCCAACATATCAGTTGTATCAAGCAACTAATCAACAGAGAAAGGAAGAGGAGCCACTCTCTGTGTAGTGGTCAGACCAGGTTACTGCAGATCAGCTCAATGGGGCTGCGGGGTGTCCGACCTACTACATCCCCTACTAAGCCAATCCTGTCATCAGCTTTAGCAACCCTTGTCTTTGATTACATATGGTAGGTTATTTATTCTCTCTATCACTACTACCATTACTTCATCCTGAGCCATTTCTTAAAGGAATTATTTAGATTTACACTGATATTACACTTATAAGTACAATGTACTAGAATAAAAGGGGTTGGCCACTCTTTTACATAATTTCCCCATGCGCTTTTACTGCCTTGATAATAATAATAATCCCTGAATGTTCTTCAAGTGATTCAGCATTCCTGCTACTTACTTTCCTTACTGTCTGGAAACTCTCTGTGGATCTTTTTTTTACTTGTCAGAGCACTGCTGAATAGGAGGAGATGAAGCAGGAGAGTTATGACTCATCCTGCTCTCCCCCTCCCCTCTCCCTGTGTCTGTCAGTGAGATGGACTGTGAGAGAAAGATACAGTGAGTGACAACATTAGAATGGACTAAAGGAGTGAGAGTTCTGTATACAGGCGGTCCCCTACTTAAGGACACCCGACTTACAGACAACCCATAGTTACAGACGGACCCCTCTGCCCACTGTGACCTCTGGTGAAGCTTTCTGGATGCTTTACTATAGTCCCAGACTGCAATGATCAGCTGTAAGGTGTCTGTAATGAAGCTTTATTGATAATTCTTGGTCCAATTACACCAAAAATTTTGAAACTCCAATTGTCACTGGGGCAAAAGAAAGAAAATTGTCTAAAACTTCCATTATAAAATATACAGTTTCGACTTACATACAAATTCAACTTAAGAACAAACCTCCAGACCCTATCTTGTATGTAACCCGGGGACTGCCTGTATATGCAGAGGGCAGCATGGTGAGAACATGGAAAGGTACAGATATATACATGCAGAGACATGTCTAATGGTACAGATGTATTGAAAAGTGGCCAACCCCTTTAACAGGTCCTACAATATTTATCATACAAACCAACATGAAAAAAATTAACCTGTTGAGAGGGACTATCTATAACATAGGAGAGATTTACAACCCATTTTCAATACACAAAAAAACCCCCCAAAAAACATATTGTAATATAAACTTATACCTTAAAAATAAATGGGATGACAGCAGTGAAGGCACGCTACCTTGCTGTTGCACCCACAAATTAAGCAAATATGATAATTTCAAGCAACAATTAGTTTCCAGGGTGGATATGGCATTCAGCCTCTGACCCCATATATGATACCTAGTGCTAAAGAAATATATGCTACATCCTGTGAGGTATAAAGCAACATCTTCTGAAGCACGGGGCATTGTCTGATTACTCACAAATCTCAGATATAAGACACAAGATAAAAATCATTTTATGCAAATATATTGTAATATTCAGCAAAAATAAGAATCTTTCCTAAATTACCATTGCCTCAGAGTGTTTATAGGGAGAAGCGGAATAGCAAGTGCTAAAACATCTTCAAACTGAGAATTGTAAGGAATTGTCAAAAATTCAAGTTTAGTGTATGGTATCTATTCGGAACCATCTTGTCTAATGATATCTATTGGAGACCATCCTGTCTAATGACATCTATTGGAGACCATCTTGTCTAATGACATCTATTGGAGACCATCTTGTCTAATGACATCTATTGGAGACCATCTTGTCTAATGACATCTATTGGAGACCATCTTGTCTAATGATATCTACTGGAGACCATCTTGTCTAATGATATCTACTGGAGACCATCTTGTCTAATGACATCTACTGGAGACCATCTTGTCTAATGATATCTACTGGAGACCATCTTGTCTAATGACATCTATTGGAGACCATCTTGTCTAATGATATCTACTGGAGACCATCTTGTCTAATGATATCCATTGGAGACCATCTTGTCTAGTGACATCTATTGGAGACCATCCTGTCTAATGATATTTATTGAAGACCATCTTGTCTAATGATATTTATTGGAGACCATCTTGTCTAATGATACTTATTGGAGACTATCTTGTCTAATGATACTTATTGGAGACCATCTTGTCTAAGGACATCTATTGGAGACCATCTTGTCTAATGACATCTATTGGAGACCATCTTGTCTAATGAAATCTATTGGAGACCATCTTGTCTAATGATATTTATTGGAGACCATCTTGACTAATAACATCTATTGGAGACCATCTTGTCTAATGATATCTATTGGAGACCATCTTGTCTAATGACATCTATTGGAGACCATCTTGTCTAATGACATCTATTGGAGACCATCTTGTCTAATGACATCTATTGGAGACCATCTTGTCTAATGACATCTATTGGAGACCATCTTGTCTAGTGACATCTATTGGAGACCATCTTCTCAGCTGAACCTTTAGTTATTCTTGTTTTACAATGTTCTTGGTTTGCAGGACAAAGTAAAGGGATTAGTAGGCTTAAGCAGTAAAGGGATAGTCTCGGGGATAGGCTCTGGAACTTAAGCTAACCATATATTGTAGACATAAATTAACATGAATGGTTGACCTTTAGGCACTGTGAGAGGAAGGTTCTCCCACAGTGCTAGTCTGCATTGATATTGGGTTGTCCAACAGGTAATATGATTAATGTCAAACCATGATGGCAACCAAGTACTGGTAAAGTGAGAACAAGAGTTTGGCCTCTTTGCCAGCCAGCCAGAATCGCTCATAGGACTTGCTTTGGATCTGAAGAAGAGGAATGTTCTCCCTTGAAACACATAATCCTCTATTCATGAAATAAATTGATGTACTGTACTCGTTTACACCTTGGAACCTATTTGTCTGATTTTTTGTTGGGAAGATGGTGATGCTGGTTAAACACTAGAAGTTGGAACATTTGTACCCTTTGCGATTCTATGAAGTCCCTTGTTTTATAACTTTGCTCTTTCTACAAATATAACACTCCATTCTATATCACAGGATACCAAAAAGATCTAGAACTACAGTTCTATCCAAAATGGCAGCTTTTTTTTTTCAAGAACTCATTAAACAAAAATGGACACAGAATACTTGAACTAAATGTAGAAAACAATAAGAAGACTAATTCTGGTAGTTTTAACTATATATATAACATGAAGAAATATTTAGGAGAGAAGGACCTTGAGTAACATTCAGGAGAAGGTGCCATTCACTCTGGATATAACCGAGATGTAACAAGGTATAAACCCAACAAGAAAAGTGATGGACATGTAAATTATCACAGCATACAAAGCCATGTAACTTGCAAACAGCAGGGACATTTATTAGAAGGACTCAGCCTAGAAGCCACCATTCATCAGCCGACCTTACGAAACAAGCCATATTTTTTTTTCTTTTTAAACAGATACTTATACAGTAGAAATGTAAAGTGTACGGACCACTTCAACTTTTTTTCCCCCCTTCAATACTTATTGGCAATTGAACACACTGAGGACGCCTGGAGGGTGACATTAACACCCACAGTTGGGCTGCTGTGGAGGGGGCTTGTCTGTCAGTCTTGTGCTCTGCTTTGAAGCCGTGATGGCTGGATCCGTCTCTAAGTTCTCTGACATTTTGTCACAGATGATATCCACAAGGCGCTCGAACGTCTGCTTCACATTGATGTTATCTTTAGCGCTTGTTTCAAAAAACTCAAAACCTGAAATAGAAGAACAATTTATGAAGAAGTCATGGAGAGAGGGGTGGAAGGTAAGGCTCTACTGGAAATTTAGGCAATACTTCAAACAGAGGATCATCTGTCTATCAATCGCTGCAAGGTAAAGGCACCATAAACTGATATAGGGAATTAGATGAAGAATATGATATCACATACTCTGGTTAAAGGGGTATTCAGGGATTCTGATATTGAATATCTAGGACAGTTATCAAGAACCTTTTGGAGACAGAGTGCCCAGACTACAACCAATACCCATTTATATGTCGCAAAGTGCCAACATGACAATTTAAGCCGTAACTTATCGATCTCTGCTGTATCACAGGTTTGAATCGTATTGGCATACTGAGTTCACCAATACAATAGAAAGATGATGGAGAACTTTGGACTGTAGCTTCCCTCCGAGGTCCCCTGAAGAGGAAGGATCAGGGGACCCAGAGCAGGAGCTCCAATGCATCTCTATTCGCACCTTCTCGCTCCTCCTCTAGTCCTGGCAGCCAAGGATGTTGCTTTAAAATGGCACTGAGCTTGGCATTTGGTCTTGGACCACAGGAGGAAGCTTTGAGTCCTGTCTGGCAAACTCTCTGTTGGAAGGCATGGGTGCCCACAGAAAGGGCTCTGAGTGCCACCTCTGGCACCCAAGCCATAGGTTCGCCACCACTAATCCAGGATATGAGATTGCTAGGACTTCCAACAACTCGTTCCACCAATATTCAGCTGTTCACAACAGTCTCAAAGGCAACACTTGGTAAAGGACAATTGTGTAGTAGCTGTGCAGATGTGTTGGATTCCCACCAATATGATACTGATGGCCTATCCTCAGGGTAGATCATCAGTTTTGCAGTTGGGACCTTTAAAGTCTTAAAATGGCACCTTTATACATGTGTATTATGACTGCGGCCCAAACCACCCTTACTGTGATTTTCTACGTTACTGCTAGTCAAATTGCCTTTTTGTGACTCTTTTGTGACTTTTTACTCTGTCGTTTTTCAAGTACGCCTTGGTCTTCACCTTGTGTGGTGCCATATGTATCATTGTTTCCCAGATGTTCCGTGCGACTTTTCACTTATGTATCACTTTTTTGGCTTATTTTTACGACTTTTTAGGCACAAATTTGCATCTGGTGCAAAGATGCAAAGGAAAGATTATTTTCATGGTCCCTATTTTAACGTGTAAATTGGAATTATTTCAAATGCTTTAAATGTTTAAAATGCACAGTAACCTGTTTTTTTTTAAATTCTGAAATTTACTTTTTAAAAAAAAATGTATTGGTTACTTCTAAGGGTGAGGACACGCGTAGCGGTTTAATTGTGTTTTAATTGCATTTTGAAACCAATTACAACAGCTGAGGAGAGGTGATTTGCCTTATTACATTACTGTTAACATATGCGTTGACAAAATGCAATATAAACGTGACGTTAACACATGTGTTTACATTGCATTTACAATGCGTTTTGTAAATGAAAATGTTAACAATAATGTAATTAGGCAAATCACCTCTCCCCAGCTGTTGTAATAGGTTTCAAAACACAATCAAAACGCAATGTGTGACCGCAGCCTCATATGTCGTCATCTCCCTGGGATATGACTAGAGTGTTTGAAAATGCAGGACAAAGCCTCAAATCCTAAATTAGCAGTGCTGTCCACTCCTGTATAGACCCCCTCACGTGACTTGTATCCATGTGGATTTGAGACATTTGCAACAAAAAGTCTCAAAAAGAAGCCAAAATTTTTAGGAAAAACTGAACATGTATCACAAGTAAAAAGACACAATCATACATAAGGTTCAAAAAAGAGCCGCCAAATGTCTCAAAGATTCACCACAGAGAGACAAAACTATGATACATGTCCCCCTATGTATTGAACAGACAAAGACACAATAGATAATGGGGCTCATTTACTTACCTGGTCCGATCTCGATCCCGCGGCGCGTTGTCCGACGGGGATTCAGTTCTGCTGGGATTCACTAAGGTCGTGTGGTCGCTGCTGCGCAGTTGTCGCTGCTGCGCCGAGGTTCACCTTCTACTTCCTGGTGCATGTGAGTGCGTGATCTTGCAATTTATAAATTCCGCGTTTTTTCTGAATTCTTTGGGTTGTCCGACGGCCACGTCCCCGATTTCTGTCGCGTGAAAGCCGATTGCGTGCGCCAAAATCCCGTCGTAATTCGGCGCAAAACGGAAAAATTTGGGAAACCCAATGGAAATGCGTCCGCAGAGCCCTTAGTAAATGAGCCCCAATGTATTCTGCTATCAAGAAGATTCTGGGAGTTGACCTTTACCAAATATTGGGTTTTCCCAAGAAATGAAATCATTAATATAAATCCATTTTTAACTTTGCTTCACTTTCATAGTTAATGGAAGAAATGCCTCTTATATTGTCACCAGTAGCAATCTACATGAGTTTTACATTGAAGTGTGAATCGCTCATGGTTTTCCAAAAGTAAAACAATAATGACCTATTGCCAGCCTACAAGGGGTTTTCCTACAAAATACACTTACGGTATCTCCTATCCATAGGATAGAGGATAAGGGTCAGATCACTGGGGGATCAGGAATCATCAGACCAATATGGGACCAAGAGTTCTCTGGAGTTTTTCTGTAAATTGAGAATTCTGCACACGTATAAACGGGGCTCCATTCATTTCTATAGGGAAGCACAAGATCCCATCCATGGAAGCCCCATAGAAATAAATGGAGCATCGGTCGCACACTAAGGATTTGTTCTAAGGGGTAACTCATGGCTTATGTCTTGGAAAACCATCAACCATGTATACTATGTAAATCTATTGACAATTACAATGAATTACATTATCACACTTCCTTCCATTACTTATATAAGGAAATTCCAATCAAAAATGGCAAATTTTGTAGCAGCTCTATTCAATAAATTAATTTACGTAATTTACGTAAATTTTTCCACTACCTCCAATGATGCTGCCAACACCCCCACCTGACTGCCAACACCCCCACTCTACACCGGGGATCATGTGTTTCTGGTGAAATGCTCGGTTTCCCACATTTCATTGAAGGTTTCGGTTTTTGTCCCACATAAAACATATATAACCTCTTTCAAATAGATTTCTCTCTGATATGACTTTAGGCAATCTGTAAAAATGTCACTAGAGATATTTCAACAGTGACCTTTTCTCTGTAACTTTCCTACAAGCTTCAGCTGCTAAGAGACAATCGGAGGCACCGTCTCGAAGCTTTAGGAACTTGTAATTCTCCCACAATTCTCATAACTTCTAGGAATTAGCATAAGAAACTTAGCATTAAATTACCGAATTTATTCACAAAATGAATAGGAAATTCAGTGGACATATCTTGTCACTCACCTAGTTGCTCTGCCAGGTGTCTCCCTCGCTCTGCTGAAACCACACGTTCATCTTCCATGTCACATTTATTACCGACCAGTATAACTTGAGCGTTGTCCCACGAGTACGTTTTGATTTGTGTTGACCTGAAATGATAAAATTGAGTAACTTATTTGGTATTTTGTTTTATAGATATATGAACTTGAAAGGGGTTTACAAGCTCCATGTGGGTCTACATCATCATCATGTTAGCACTGAGGTGAATCATTGGTCTCAATGGTCACAGAAGCGGCAGTGACATTCAACAGTGGCCTCATGAGTCCCACTCCTGTGATGTGGAGGCAATGAGAATGGATCCTGGGGCAATAGTGAGCCAGAGCATGTTAAGTAGATTTTATTCCCTGGGGGATTTAGGCCAAAACAGGAAAAACCCTTAAAAGGACATTTACCACCAGGATGAAGGATTGTAAACCAAGCACACTGACATACTGGCAGGATCCACTTTTATCTTCTTAAGCCCCTGTTTTTACAAAAGAAGTTTTTACAGCAGCCCCTCAGGCTAATTTGCATAATTTTAAACATAGTTTTTTTTCATAAAAACAAGGGCTTAAGCTAAAAGCAGAGCAGATCCTACCAGAGGGGGCGCACACCAGCATGTAAGTATGCTTGGGTTACAATCCTTCTTCCTAATGGACCTCATGCATCTCTTATCTGTCTCATCTCTCTTTTTATGTGTTAGTACAATGTCAGAAGTCAGATAAAAGTGTATATGCACCTGTACCCTAATAATCTAACCACATTGTCACCCCACAGAACTAGATGGATAATAATTGGAGAGGGGAGGCTGTGCAGATAGGCGGAGAGCAGGCATGAAAGGTTGGGCAGGGAAGGGCTTGGAATACATCGGTGGTAGTGATTGGGGGTGGAAAATAACAGTTTATGTGATAGGGGGAATTTAAAGATGGGGGTGGAGCTAGCCACTATATAGGTGGCTGGCAGGGAAGAGGGCCTCATTCTGGCCAGAAAAAATTGTCCCACCCACCCTCCCTGTAGTAATGTTTGTTTAAGTGACACGCATGTGTTGTTTGGGGAGGAGGGATACAAGTAGGCAAAAGATTCTCTATCAGGGATGGGTTAGGATATGCAGTTGGGGGGTTTTGTAAGGTGACGAGTTCTTGACAACAGCCAGTGGTGCATAACAAATTGTTGGTTGGAAAAGACAGCCACGAATCATCAGGAAGGTGGAGTTATATGAGTGAGGTGTTGGTGGTTTTTTCCCCTGGGACGTTATCCAGGTGGAATGGTTTGGTCTCTCTGAGGTGAATTTTAGAGACATTTGGCGGCTAGTTTTCGCACCATATATGATCAGGTCTTTTTACTTGTGATACATGTTCAGTTTTTCCTATCCTGGCAGGCGCAAATTTTGGCTTCTTTTTGAGACTTTTTGTTGCAAATGTCTCAAATCCACATGGACACAAGCCACATGAGAGGGTTATATTCAGGAGAGGACACAAGCCATGTGAGGGTTATATTCAGGAGAGGACACAAGCCATGTGAGGGGGTTATATACAGGAGAGGACACAAGCCATGTGAGGGGGTTATATACAGGAGAGGACACAAGTCACATGAGGGGGTTATATGCAGTAGAGGACACAAGCCATGTGAGGGGTTATATACAGGAGAGGATACAAGCCATGTGAGGGGTTATATACAGGAGAGGACACAAGCCATGTGAGAGGGTTATATACAGGAGAGGATACAAGCCATGTGAGGGGTTATATGCAGGAGAGGACACAAGCCATGTGAGGGGTTATATACAGGAGAGGACACAAGCCATGTGAGGGGGTTATATACAGGAGAGGATACAAGCCATGTAAGGGGTTATATGCAGGAGAGGACACAAGCCATGTGAGGGGTTATATACAGGAGAGGATACAAGCCATGTGAGGGGGTTATATACAGGAGAGGATACAAGCCATGTAAGGGGTTATATGCAGGAGAGGACACAAGCCATGTGAGGGGTTATATACAGGAGAGGACACAAGCCATGTGAGGGGGTTATATACAGGAGAGGATACAAGCCATGTAAGGGGTTATATGCAGGAGAGGACACAAGCCATGTGAGGGGTTATATACAGGAGAGGACACAAGCCATGTGAGGGGGTTATATACAGGAGAGGATACAAGCCATGTAAGGGGTTATATGCAGGAGAGGACACAAGCCATGTGAGGGGTTATATACAGGAGAGGACACAAGCCATGTGAGGGGGTTATATACAGGAGAGGATACAAGCCATGTAAGGGGTTATATGCAGGAGAGGACACAAGCCATGTGAGGGGTTATATGCAGGAGAGGACACAAGCCATGTGAGGGGTTATATGCAGGAGAGGACACAAGCCATGTGAGGGGTTATATACAGGAGAGGGTACAAGCCATGTGAGGGGTTATATGCAGGAGAGGACACAAGCCATGTGAGGGGTTATATGCAGGAGAGGATACAAGCGATGTGAGGGGTTATATACAGGAGAGGATACAAGCCATGTGAGGGGGTTATGTACAGGAGAGGATACAAGCCATGTGAGGGATTATATACAGGAGAGGATACAAGCCACGTGAGCGGGTTATATGCAGGAGAGGACACAAGCCATGTGAGGGGGTTATATGCAGGAGAGGATACAAGCCATGTGAGGGGTTATATACAGGAGAGGACACAAGCCATGTGAGGGGGTTATATACAGGAGAGGACACAAGCCATGTGAGGGGGTTATATACAGGAGAGGATACAAGCCATGTGAGGGCTTATATGCAGGGGAGGATACAAGTCATGTGAGGGGGTTATATACAGGAGTGGACACAAGCCATGTGAGGGGGTTATATACAGGAGAGGATACAAGCCATGTGAGGGGTTATATACAGGAGAGGATACAAGCCATGTGAGGGGTTATATACAGGAGTGGACACAAGCCATGTGAGGGGGTTATATACAGGAGAGGACACAAGCCATGTGAGGGGGTTATATACAGGAGAGGATACAAGCCATGTGAGGGGTTATATACAGGAGAGGACACAAGCCATGTGAGGGGTTATATACAGGAGAGGACACAAGCCATGTGAGGTGGTTATATGCAGGAGTGGGCACTACTGTTAATTTGGGATTTAACATGTTTCATTTTTAATGCATGTTGAAACCTATTACAACAGCTGTGGAGAGTGGATTTTCCTAATTACATTACTGTAAACATGCTTCAACATGGCGTTTATATTGCGTTTTGTAAAAGCAAATGTTAACAGTAATGAAATAAGGCAAATCACCTCTCCTCAACTGTTGTAATTTGTTTCAAAATGCATTAAAAACGCAATTAAACCGCTACTTGTGGCCTCACCCTTAGGGTGTGTTAAAAAACGCATGCGTTTATGTCCGGTTTTCCGAATTTGCACAATTAAAAACGGACAAAAAACACATGCGTTTTTTAACGATCTGAAAACGCGCTAAATTAAAACGGCCCAAAAACGGCCTAAAACGCCACGTGTGTCTTCTCCCTTAGAAGTAACCAATAAAAAAAAAAAAAAAGAGCAAAAATATAAAAATTTTGACAAGAGAGTTTACTGTGCAAAATGTTAAACAGTTAAAGCATGTGAATTAATTCCAATTTACATGTTAAAATCGGGTCCATGAAAAAAAAAATTCCTTTGCACCTGCCCTGGACCAGGTGCAGAATTGTGCCAAAATTGGTGCAAGAATGGTGCAAAATGGCAAAATGACGCACGGAACATCTGGAAAACAAAGATACACACTGCACAAGGTGCAGACCAAGGCGTACTTGAAAAAGAACAAAGTTAAAAGTCGCAAAAATGGCGCAAAAACGGCAAAAGTCGCTAAAATTAGACAATTTAGCTAGCTGAAACTATGATACATGTGCCCCATTGTCTCCAAGTTGGTTGGTCTAGGGTCACATCTTTGTTCGGCACTTTGCTAGGCGGTTGGCGGCAAAGTGGAGCTGGGGGTGTGGTTATCGCACGCCAATTTATGGTTTATGGAGACAATGATAAAAAAACAGTTGTTTATAGTTCACATGATGCCAATTGGGGTTGTTGCCAGGAGCTCAGCCATCAGAGTCTAAAATTGTTATGTACTGAATTGTTATATTTTAATGAATGTTTCTTGTTTTACAGAATATTAACAAGATTTGTAATAAAGAACTGTGACCATTCACCTTTCCAACAAATAAATGTGTCCTTGTCTCTATTTGTAGTTAGGTGGTGGTCAGGGATATTTCCCTGGTCCCTGAACTCTGTTATTGCCTGGTCATGTGTCTGCTTAGAGAGTCTCTGCCCACACCCTGGGGTTTTGCACTGAGCACCATAGACAGTGATAGAAGCTAAAGCAGCAAAAAAAATCAATAAAATTGTAAAGTGAAGGGTGAAGGGCGCTGCACAAAACATGTCAAATTGGTTCCTGTCCCCATGGGGCTCACAATCTAACAGTATGTTTTGGGGTGTGGGAGGAAACCCACACAAACACAGAGAGAACATACAAACTCTTTGCAGATGTTGACCTGGATGGGGTTTGAACCCAGGACCCCAGCGCTGCAAGGCAGAAGTGCTACTCACTGAGCCACGTGACACCATATGATTTTTATTGTGTTAACATCTCTAGGGGATTGAAATGTGAGAATTTTCTTTCAGGGGAAAAACCCCTTTAAGGTTTTTTTTTTTTCTAATATTACTGACTTTGACCATTAAACAGGTGATCAATATCAAATCAGTGAAGGTCTAACACTTGGGGCCCCATCAATCACCTGATCTGGTTGTTTCCAGTGCCTGATTCAAAGGAAAGAATGAACCCCTAAACACTTACTGATAACCTAATCTAAATATAACAATGGTGGGAAACCCCTATAATTTAAAGAACATAGACAATACAGGAAAATTAGATGCAAATGAGGAAAAACAAAGAAGAAAACTGTAATAATTACATGCAAAAATATGGCGGATTTGTTACAATTTTTTTAGTGGGGCTGAAATTCAGTATACTGCCCATCTGAATGGGGCGCTTGCTGCTACTGGATTTGTAAAAGCCCTATAAAATGAATATATATTCATATGTAGCACTTCTAAAAATCTACTGGCTTACACATGATGATGGAAAATACCCTTGTATTACCCTACCCCCTTAAGTAGGGGACCGCCTGTAGTATTCTCTCTATGGTAAAAATTATACTGCACCTCCAGCCCTCCAGACCCATGACCATGAACTTTCTGCCCAACCACTACCCTGCTCTGCAATAACAAGAAGCCAAAACCTGGAAACAGCTCTATCCAGATGGGGGACATTTACTTTTGGAAAGGTTTACTCCATCATCTCATATTCCAAGTCATTGAAGTTTATTGAAAATTGGCTTTGTAGGAAGGAACCATAAAAAAGATCACCATCTTTCTGGGTTTGTGTTTTTTTCTCTCCCCACTTTCCAAAGGCCATAACTTTTTCATTTCTTTTCTTACAGAGCCCTATAGAGCGTGTTATCTGCAGGACAAATTATACTTCCAAGTGTGTGAGTGTTTGATATTCAATGCTATGTACAAGTGCATCAAATAGACAAAAACTGTATTTATGTATTTTTGTATTTATGGCTGTCGCTGTGCAGTACAAATGACACTTCCCCTTAATTCTTAATTAAAGTACAATTGAGCACATACTAAAATCATACAGGCAGATAGCTTCTGTAGGTTTGTTATTTAGTAGCGATGAGCTGACTTGTTAAAATTTGTCTAAATGTTAAAACCCAGTTTAGGTTCAGGCCAACTGCGGGAGCTAACTGTTCAAATGCCACTGGAAAAGTTGAGAGATAATCCCCCCCAAAATGGCAGAACCCTGTGCCGCCTGAATAGTGCCGGCTCCCAGGTTTAGCCATTTAAATGCCCTACTTGACTACTATTCTGTCATGGGTCATCAAAGTGCTTACGATCAAGAGACCTGGTGTAGCTTTGTGTAAAAACCAGCACACAAAAGTTTGCTGGTTTTGCAGAAGAACGCAGGCACAGGTCGGGAATGCTCCGTGCTCACCCATTCCAGCGGCGGCGGTGTCCCGCTACATCCCCTCCAAGCCTACATGGCGTGGAGATGGCGTATTTGGGATTTTAATCACAAATTCTGTCGCTGCAGAAGTATTTGTGATTTTTCCACTTCTTCTACGCCCCCTTATCCCTCCCATGGTCGCTAAGATTCTGCTCACCTGGAAGGTCTCCAGCAAAATCAGTCTCTGGAGATGGAGAACCCAACTATACCAATTACTTCTCGTATGCCTCACTACCAATGCTATGTCACAGATGCCGGACTACCACCTAGGTCTGTAACCCTTATTTCCTAAAGTTTATGTCCGGGATCAGACTTTTTTTTCTATTAGGTATACAAATAAGAGCCTAATGTTACCTCTCTTGGGCTCTCCGCTCACCCCTGACCTCCGTTTGCATATGGAGGCTCAGTGGTGACTGGTCCCTGCAGGCTGTAGACACGAGGCTGATGGTGCATGGTATTACCCATTGGACCCATTCAAATGAATTACTGCCTTACGTAGATGTTGTTCTGGTAGAGGGAACAACGTAAGCATTAAGGAAGTATGAGCACAATGGCCCAACAGGATGGACTCTAAAAATTAAAATATTTGTCCCTTTCTTTTGTTTTTTAATATGTTTTCTTCCCCCTAGAAAATTACTACAGTAAATAGATGACACTCTGTTGTTATGGCCAATTTTACACCCCCCCCCCCCATTTAAATTACTAAGAACATGACATCTGCAAGAAAGTGAATAATTCATGAGGCAGAAGCGGGTTACATTGTGCACAGCGGGTTATTGTACAAGTACATGTAAGAGTCAGGTAAGAATAATAATTACATTGCACAGTGTGAACTGATACGTCTTACAATGACAATTATTTCCCCATTGAGACATCTGTAATTAAATGGTCGCCTTGATGTTCACGCTCCTCTACTAATGGACAATAAAACGTATAGTGGAGAGGGCCAGGACTTGGTGCAGTTAGTGTGGGTTTCACCTCTGAATATTTTAGTGCTGCCTGAGGGTAGAAATGATTGCAGGGAACATATGGCGCTTTACTGGCAATTTTACAGCTACTAAAACCATGTAAAATGTTTTACAAGCTCTAATAGGCATCAATCTTCTAGCTCTCACCTTTATGCTAAGTCGTATCACTTGCATATAAAATGAGGACGGACAAGTTTCAATGTGCCGAGCTTAATGTATCATGGAAATTATAGACCCTAGCTGCTTGTGATTGGCTAAAGGGGTTCCCTATGAGCAGAACCGATTCCCAGTCTCCAGAAGACCCCTAGACAACAGGGATTCCTGAGGTCCATGTGTGACAAAAGCCCAAGCCCCCATCACCCCCATCCAAAGGAGTTGGAGACTTATTCCTTATCCTGTCCCCTTCAAGGGGTTTTCCCAGGAAACAAACTTGCTGATCGGCGGGGGTCTTAGTGATGAAACCCACGTAGATCACAAGAATGGGGGTGTCTGATGGGGTCCGAGGTACCTCTGTTGGACCTCTGGTTGCTCCCCGAGATGCGCGGAGAAGACAGCCGCATGTGCTGCGCTGAGTAATGTCCATCAGCTCCATAGAGATGAATGATGCAGAACGCACACCCGTTTCTGGGAAAACCCCTTTAATTTTGGCATGATAAGCACTAGGGCAAGCAAACTACGATATAGAATTAGTTTAACATTGTATTAACATTATTTGAATAACTTTTTTAATTAATTGTATGTTTATGCAAACTGAGCAGAAAGCAATAGTCCAGTGCGTGTACAGAGGAATAACACAGTTTATGTGACTTATAATCTTCATTTTCCTTCATTTTAATTAACTCTCCTAAAATAAATACTTCATAAAAAACTAAGATTAGTTGTCCTTATCCCTAAATGGCTCCTTTCCATGGCTGCAATGTTAAAAAAAATAAGTTTGTAAACTTATATGCAACTTAGCACTGGTGAGTCCAATGATATAAATGCACCTCTGCATATTAAATTATACTTGCATTGCCCCGCCTCCTTGTTCCTGATTGACAGGTCTCACTGCTAGGACATGCTGCTGTATGGAACTTGTACTCAGGGATTAACAACAGCAGAAGGAAGCGCGGGCACCGCACAGACACCTAGTCCAGATAGCACAACGCAGTGGAGTGGACAGGGGGTATATATGCAGGCGGTTGACTATGCCATGGTGGTGCTCAGTCTCAAAGACAGCAGTAGTCCAATAATGAGAAAGGAAAGGATGAGATGGCACTCACCGGTGGTGAAAAAGTCTTCTTTATTGGTGCAGGATAAAATACAGGGAGGCACGCAGTGCCGCTAAGCCGACGGGCCGTTTCGCGCCGCTCGGCGCTTTCTCCAGGCTATGTCAGCGCATGCGCGCCTCTCGCCGGAAATAGGGAGAAGGCGGAAGCCCGCATGCGCCGTCATGGAAACAGCAAAACAATCTGATGATACTGTACACTCCGTATTCGTTCGCAAAAAAGGGGGAGGACATAAGTGCCTCCATCATAATAATTAACAACGATAGGTTGAAAAAATATATATGGGCGAAGAAAACCGCAAGATATAATTAGTAATAAGATCTTAGAGCGGACCAACGGAATGTACAGTAAACAGTGTGAAATTAAAAATTGCAAAAAGCAATACCAACAGTTTAAAAACACACATTGAGGGACACTCACATGTCATAAAGAGATAAATCAAGCATGGGATATGTCTAACTACAAAAAGACCTTCATTTCATTACGATCGTTGAGGCCCAGGGCACCCATAGCTTCAAATTTCATGATGCACCTGCTTTCTCGACGTAATAAGTTTAGGGCACGGTCTCCTCCGTCCGGGGTACTTTCTACTCTCTCTATACCAGCGAACCTAAGGACATCTGCATTCCCACTATGTTGTAATCTTACATGTTCAATCAGGCGTGGGCAGCCTACACCAGTAGTAATAGACCTTTTGTGCTCTCTGAAACGGGTGAACATGCTTCTAACCGTTTTGCCGATATAATATCTCTGGCACGGACAAAATACAACGTAGACGACGAAATTCGTCCTACATGTGATGAAGGCCTTAACTTCTTGGGTGACTCCTCCAAAAGAAATATTTTTAACTTGGCTATTGAAGTCACAATATCGACATGTTCCGCATTTAAAGTTCCCCCTAGGGGCACACTGTGAAAGCCAAGTGCTCCGGGGGGAAGAGTATCTACTGCGGACTAACTTGTCACGTAGAGTCGTGCACCTTCTAAAGGCTATCATGGGTCTCTGTGTGGTCAGTTGATCCAACTGGGGATCCTGCTTAAGAATATGCCAATGTTTGTTTATGGCTGTTTTTATGGCAGTTTCACATGGGCCGTAATCGAAGGTAAACACAAAGCGTCTATTTTTCCCTGCCTCTCTGTTCTTTTGGGCACCTCTATTCCCCCTTAACAAGCTATCTCGTGGTACCTTTTCTACTTTACGTAGTGCCCTATCTATCAATGGTTTGGGGTACCCGCGTTCTACCAGTCGTGACTTTAACTGCTCCGCCTGCATGTAAAAACCACTATCCTCACTGTTCAATCTCCTGAGCCGCAAAAACTGGCTATATGGTAAGCCTTCCTTGGTATGTTGTGGGTGGTAACTTGTGTAGTGGAGGAGTGAATTTGTGGCTGTAGGTTTTCTGTAAGCTGTGGTAGATAGATAGCCATTTTGAACAGAAACCTTTACATCCAAAAATTCGAGTTCTAGACCGCCGAAAGCTGCCGTAAACCTCATGTTCATCTGATTTATTTGGTTAAGATAGGTTACGAAGTCCAAAAAGGACTGTCTATCACCCTCCCATACGATGAAAACATCGTCCACATATCTGTGGAAAGCCTTTATCTTCGTGGCGTATGGGTTGTCCAGAGTGAATACATAGCGGCCTTCAAAACAGGCCAAAAATATATTGGCGAGGGTACAAGCAACAGGGGTACCCATAGCCGTTCCCGTATTCTGGACAAACCACTTGCCATCGAAGGTAAAGGCGTTGTGTGACAATATTAGGCGGAGTCCCTCACATACAAATTCTATATAAGTATCCTGCTGCCCGGCATTAATCAAAACGTCCCGTACACTCTCCACTCCCAAAAACTGTGGGATGCGGGTGTATAGACTTTCGACATCGATTGATGCCAGTTGATAACCATCTTGCCAGTGTATGTTGCTAACGACTTCTAAGAAGGCGTTGGTATCCTTAAGATAGGAAGGAATGTCAGGAAGGAGAGGGCGTAACAGCCAATCCAAAAATTGGGATAGGGGCTCAAAAAGTGAGCCGATGCCCGCAACTATTGGACGGCCGGGGGGGTTGCTAAGGGTTTTGTGTACCTTCGGGATAAAGTACCAACACGGGTACTTGGGATAAGCAGGAAATAGTTTTTCAGCGGTGGATTCTGACAAAATGTTGTTACTAACACTCCACCTTAAAAAGTTACGCAGTCGTGTTTGGAATCTGAGAGTAGGATTGTGATCGAGAGGGGTATAGGTAGACTTGTCCCCTAACTGCCGCATGGCCTCCCCCACATAATAGTCTCTGGTCATCAAGACCACGTTGCCCCCCTTGTCTGCCGGCTTCACTAATATGTCAGTACGAGTTTTTAGCCAGTTAAGGGCGTGCAACTCGCCCTTGGTTATATTTTTGGGAGCCTCAGGATAAACCAGGGATTTTACATCTTTAGTGACCATCTGGCAAAAAGTATCAATCGAAGAACCGGCCGGCAAGGGGGGACTAAACGTGGAATTGATGCCGCCTCTGAAGGCTGTGACCTCTAAAGTAGAATCTACCTCCTCAGAGTGTCGGGACACTCCTTCCTCTAGGTCCAGATCTAACAATAGCTGAACATCTGCGCCTCGTACAGGGGCTGCTGCATTCGGGGGGATAAAGAAGGCTTTATCCCCCCGAATGCAGCAGCCCCTGTACGAGGCGCAGATGTTCAGCTATTGTTAGATCTGGACCTAGAGGAAGGAGTGTCCCGACACTCTGAGGAGGTAGATTCTACTTTAGAGGTCACAGCCTTCAGAGGCGGCATCAATTCCACGTTTAGTCCCCCCTTGCCGGCCGGTTCTTCGATTGATACTTTTTGCCAGATGGTCACTAAAGATGTAAAATCCCTGGTTTATCCTGAGGCTCCCAAAAATATAACCAAGGGCGAGTTGCACGCCCTTAACTGGCTAAAAACTCGTACTGACATATTAGTGAAGCCGGCAGACAAGGGGGGCAATGTGGTCTTGATGACCAGAGACTATTATGTGGGGGAGGCCATGCGGCAGTTAGGGGACAAGTCTACCTATACCCCTCTCGATCACAATCCTACTCTCAGATTCCAAACACGACTGCGTAACTTTTTAAGGTGGAGTGTTAGTAACAACATTTTGTCAGAATCCACCGCTGAAAAACTATTTCCTGCTTATCCCAAGTACCCGTGTTGGTACTTTATCCCGAAGGTACACAAAACCCTTAGCAACCCCCCCGGCCGTCCAATAGTTGCGGGCATCGGCTCACTTTTTGAGCCCCTATCCCAATTTTTGGATTGGCTGTTACGCCCTCTCCTTCCTGACATTCCTTCCTATCTTAAGGATACCAACGCCTTCTTAGAAGTCGTTAGCAACATACACTGGCAAGATGGTTATCAACTGGCATCAATCGATGTCGAAAGTCTATACACCCGCATCCCACAGTTTTTGGGAGTGGAGAGTGTACGGGACGTTTTGATTAATGCCGGGCAGCAGGATACTTATATAGAATTTGTATGTGAGGGACTCCGCCTAATATTGTCACACAACGCCTTTACCTTCGATGGCAAGTGGTTTGTCCAGAATACGGGAACGGCTATGGGTACCCCTGTTGCTTGTACCCTCGCCAATATATTTTTGGCCTGTTTTGAAGGCCGCTATGTATTCACTCTGGACAACCCATACGCCACGAAGATAAAGGCTTTCCACAGATATGTGGACGATGTTTTCATCGTATGGGAGGGTGATAGACAGTCCTTTTTGGACTTCGTAACCTATCTTAACCAAATAAATCAGATGAACATGAGGTTTACGGCAGCTTTCGGCGGTCTAGAACTCGAATTTTTGGATGTAAAGGTTTCTGTTCAAAATGGCTATCTATCTACCACAGCTTACAGAAAACCTACAGCCACAAATTCACTCCTCCACTACACAAGTTACCACCCACAACATACCAAGGAAGGCTTACCATATAGCCAGTTTTTGCGGCTCAGGAGATTGAACAGTGAGGATAGTGGTTTTTACATGCAGGCGGAGCAGTTAAAGTCACGACTGGTAGAACGCGGGTACCCCAAACCATTGATAGATAGGGCACTACGTAAAGTAGAAAAGGTACCACGAGATAGCTTGTTAAGGGGGAATAGAGGTGCCCAAAAGAACAGAGAGGCAGGGAAAAATAGACGCTTTGTGTTTACCTTCGATTACGGCCCATGTGAAACTGCCATAAAAACAGCCATAAACAAACATTGGCATATTCTTAAGCAGGATCCCCAGTTGGATCAACTGACCACACAGAGACCCATGATAGCCTTTAGAAGGTGCACGACTCTACGTGACAAGTTAGTCCGCAGTAGATACTCTTCCCCCCGGAGCACTTGGCTTTCACAGTGTGCCCCTAGGGGGAACTTTAAATGCGGAACATGTCGATATTGTGACTTCAATAGCCAAGTTAAAAATATTTCTTTTGGAGGAGTCACCCAAGAAGTTAAGGCCTTCATCACATGTAGGACGAATTTCGTCGTCTACGTTGTATTTTGTCCGTGCCAGAGATATTATATCGGCAAAACGGTTAGAAGCATGTTCACCCGTTTCAGAGAGCACAAAAGGTCTATTACTACTGGTGTAGGCTGCCCACGCCTGATTGAACATGTAAGATTACAACATAGTGGGAATGCAGATGTCCTTAGGTTCGCTGGTATAGAGAGAGTAGAAAGTACCCCGGACGGAGGAGACCGTGCCCTAAACTTATTACGTCGAGAAAGCAGGTGCATCATGAAATTTGAAGCTATGGGTGCCCTGGGCCTCAACGATCGTAATGAAATGAAGGTCTTTTTGTAGTTAGACATATCCCATGCTTGATTTATCTCTTTATGACATGTGAGTGTCCCTCAATGTGTGTTTTTAAACTGTTGGTATTGCTTTTTGCAATTTTTAATTTCACACTGTTTACTGTACATTCCGTTGGTCCGCTCTAAGATCTTATTACTAATTATATCTTGCGGTTTTCTTCGCCCATATATATTTTTTCAACCTATCGTTGTTAATTATTATGATGGAGGCACTTATGTCCTCCCCCTTTTTTGCGAACGAATACGGAGTGTACAGTATCATCAGATTGTTTTGCTGTTTCCATGACAGCGCATGCGGGCTTCCGCCTTCTCCCTATTTCCGGCGAGAGGCGCGCATGCGCTGACATAGCCTGGAGAAAGCGCCGAGCGGCGCGAAACGGCCCGTCGGCTTAGCGGCACTGCGTGCCTCCCTGTATTTTATCCTGCACCAATAAAGAAGACTTTTTCACCACCGGTGAGTGCCATCTCATCCTTTCCTTTCTCATTATTGTACTCAGGGATTGTCTGCCAATATTTCACTACAGACATATACAACTCTGTTTACTTAGGATTAAAGGTGTTAAATGTTGTACACGAGGCCTTTCTGGAACATGGAGAGAATGCTCTGTACATCATTCAGCACTTAATGTGATGTGACCAGAATGATGCCATCTAAGGTCCTTAACCCAGTAACATTAACATCTACCTCAAGTATGTATCTGATCACATGAAATCTCAACATTACTCCATGGTAGACTTTGTAAGCGTTACAGGATAAATGACCTTAGATGACATCTCCCACATGACATAAAAGGCTCAGTGGTCAGTAGACATAATGCATAAGGGGCTGACCAAACAAGACAAGCCCCCTCTGATGCCAGGTGGGATACTAGAATGTTGATTCTATGGTGATGTGAGGGAAACAATTTTTAGCTAAAAGAAGGGTGTCACTTAGCTAGTAGGGCTCTATGGGAACCTGTCAATAGCTGTGAAAATGTGATGACAGTTTCCTTTTAAAGGGAACCTATCACCAGGAGACCCATGTTTAGTGCCCCCAGTCCCCACAGAGCATAGTACATACACTGCCAAAGAGTTTTTGTATAAAAAAATAGGTCTACAGAAAAAAAAATGTTATATAGTGCCTTTCACTGCCAGTGCTCTGTGACTAGGCACTTGTCCCCTGGGAGTGGCTGTAGAGGAGCAGGGGGCGTCGCTAAGCTGTGATGGGCATTTTCATGTATTTGAAAAGGACACATGAAGGAGCGATTTCCCAAGGGTGGGGAACTGCTCCTCTATAGTCACTCCCAGGGGACAAGTGCCAAGTCACAGAGCACATGGCAGTCAAAGGCCCTATATAACATATCTTTTTTACTGTAAACCTATTTTTTATACGAAGACTCATTGGCAGTGTATGAACTATGCTCTGTGGGGAAAGGGGGAGTGCTAAAAATGGGTCTCCTGGTGACAGGTTCCCTTTAATGTTCTCTCCAGGGTTTTTGCATTCACTTGTACTATTGGAGTCCGCTCTCACACTCCGTTTTTCTGATGCAGACGTTGAAGCCAAAAGCACATGTGGATTACAACAGGTGAGGACATCATTGAGAGGTGCTCCTAATCCTCTGTTTTTTCACTGCATCCAAAAAATGAATGTGGGAACGCAGCCTGAATCCATGAAAATCAATAAAGTCAAATGATCATTTAAATGAGAGGGATTTTGTAGGATAGTCTTGAGCCCCTTTTTTTTTTTTTTAATCAATTTTATTTTTATTGATTTTTATAAACTTTTATAAAAACATACAACAATTATCCATTTCAGATGGTCAAATGTACATTATGAGGAGATACATACTAAGTTGGCCAAGCATGGCCTATATTATCCCACAATCCTGGAGTACAATAGACCTAAGGATATCTGCCATATCATGAACTTGAGCCCCTTTTACAAGTGTGCATTCTGCTTGTTTTTATGATGCGCAGGAAACGCATTGTTCAATTGGTTTTGCCAGACAAGCATTTTTTTCATATACACACGTGCATGCTCTACTTTTGCAAGTCATGCGCAAGTTAAAAGCCCCATGCAAGTCCATGGACACGCATCAAAAAGATCATCAGTGTTTTTTCATGAGCTTTGTCTGTGCTTTGTCTCCATGTGAAAAACACTGTAATAACTGATCACATTTTATACATTTGTTTTAGTTTTCTGTTTATCATCACCCAGGTAACAATGGGAAACATGGCAAATATTTGCTTTGTCCAAGATGGGAAATGGAAAACAATGCCTCCTTTTGCTACCTTGAGAGGCAGGTTCCTTACCATCAAGCATGACTTACAAGAAGCCTAATAACATGATGTGGGATTAAGCTAAACCAGTATATCTATACCAGAAAGAACAGATTTCCATCTGTAGACAGCGCTGTTTTGACCTGGTTGGGTCTCCTCAGTAGAGTGTAGGGAACTGGTTTGGTTGGGTGAGAGGCTCGTGACAAGAATCAGGAAGTAAGAGTTCTCTTTATAGACAGTTTGCATATTAAGGGCACCTTATAGCCTTATTAGGCTTCTTGTAAGTCATACTTGGTGTTAAGGGGGCTGCCTTTCAAGGTAGCAAAATGATGCATTGTTTTCCATTTCCCACCTTGGAAAAAGTATTTGCATATTTCCGAGAGTCCCATGGTGGAGCATCAGTGGCTATAAATCTCCACACGCCTATAAGGAAGCCTTAAAGTGCAAACTCAATAGGGAAAACTCTTACTTCCTAACCCTGGTAGCAATTGCACACGACACCTGACTGATTCGCTTTAAGGACTCATCATAAACTTTCTTGCACCTAATAATTGCAGAGCCTAGTGATAATGCCAGTGTGAAAGTGTTGGGTGTGAAAAAAAAGTGTTAATTATGAATAATTTTCATTAGAAACTCTTTGATCACATGGTGCAGTTATTATATGACTGCCAGAACTTTTGCACAACTCATCGAAATAGCTGAGATGCCACCTGGGTTGCTGATTCTGATACCAATTATCACTTCAGTGAAATTAAAGTGACATTCGGTGTATTAAAGAGAATGCAAGAAGCTTTTTGTTTTTAGAATTCACCAACAATATAATGCTATATGATGACTGATTCCCACAGTTTCCCACTGAGTAGTGCAATCCAGTATTCCAAAAAAAAATCCAGTTCAGTCAAAGGGGTTGTGGTTTAAAGGAATTTTTCCATCTACAGACACTTTTTCTCTACTCCCATTATAGTTTTTTTGGCTCCAAACATGGCGACCCCTGGCATGACAACAATGGTTGGCCAGCAAGTCCCCTGTAGTGCCCTTTCGAGAAAAGAAAAGGTATGTCCTGCACAACTTCTATGGAATTTACCATAGTTATCTCATAGCCAAAGTGAAAGAAGCGCAGGTAAAACATGCACACTAGCGCCAATCCCAATGGGGTCAACTTGCTACCCTTGCTTCACTACCCGACAGCGTCAGCATCTCCTGAGAGCGCGGAGTGAAAGCTGGCCACTTCACCTCTGTTGAAGACCGAGCTCCCAACTGCACAAAGCTTATTGAGGAATTTTGCGTCTCACAGTTACCCTGTCAGCGCCAGACGGCTGGATCAAGGTCCATTCCAGTGATTACGGTGGGGGTGTGGTGGTTGGTTGTCAGGAGAGCCCTTTCAGACTTGTGTGCTCCTTACACTCTGGCCATTATCTTAAAGAAGTTACCAAAATCCTACCCTTCTGCAAGTGTACAAAATATGACTAAATTATGGCTTTTCTAGAAGTGACACCTCAGTTATATTTCAGAACTCTCTGAATTGTTCGGCAGTATTTTGAACTGGATCAGGTTTCAGGCTTCTGTGCTTGAAAACCACACCCAGGGCGGCCTTTGACAGATGCCTTTCAGGATCTTTTCTTTGGCAAAAGTTGAGTGTGAGTTTGTTTTGTGTAAAGCTTTGACGTGAGTGATAGATGGCTGAACCAGTCATCTGCTGGGGGCAGCATCCATTATTCCCTTTTTATCCTGCCCAGTTCTGTCAGAGGATGCTGGTAAATCTCAGTCTTCTGACAATTGTGTCTTTGCTACTGGCCTTGCTTTTCTGTGTATCCGACCTCTGCTTGGGCTATTTTAGGCTATTGCCTCTCATTTCTGTGTTGCACCGTTATCTTGGTTTCAACCTGGTCCTGCCTGACATTACTTATTCTGTCTTTTATGTTGTTTTATGTTTTTGCCCCTCTGTGTTTGCTATCTTTTCTGTGCACCAAGTTAGTGTAGGGGACATCGACCGGAAGTCCCTAACCACTAGGGTTTGCAAGGCTTCATAAGAGGTGACAGGGGTTGTGGGTAAGTTTAGGGCTTGCACCCCTTCACTAACATGACATTATGCTTGTTTTTCTTTTATGCATTTTCACTAGAGATGAGCGAACATGCTCGTCCGAGCTTGATGCTCGGTCGAGCATTAGGGTACTCGAAACTGCTCGTTACTCGGACGAATACTTCGCCCGCTCGAGAAAATGGCAGCTCCCGCCGTTTTGCTTTTTGGCGGCCAGAAACAGAGCCAATCACAAGCCAGGAGACTCTGCACTCCACCCAGCATGACGTGGTACCCTTACACGTCGATAGCAGTGGTTGGCTGGCCAGATCAGGTGACCCTGGGATAGACTAGCCGCTGGCCGCGCTGCTCGGATCATTCTGTCTCTGGATGCCGCTAGGGAGAGAGCTGCTGCTGCTCAGGGAAAGCGTTAGGGTGTTCTATTAGCTTACTGTTAGGCAGGAGTGATTCTCAAAGAACCCAACAGCCCTTCTTAGGGCTACAATAACGTTCTACTTTTTTTATTTTAATTTGCATCTTTTACCATTTTGTGAGGAATTAGCAGGGGGACTTGCTACCGTTGTGTTTAGCTCTTAGTGGCACACATATCCATAGCAAAGACCGAAGTGGGAAAATTCAGTAGGGGTTGGATTTCTATTAGGCAATAACTCAGTGTCATCTCATCTGGCATAGTAGTGTGCTTCCTTTGATACTTGGCTAGAAAATAGCCATAGGAGAATACAAACAGCTTCTTGAAGCCTACAGTAGCGTTCTATATATTTGATTTCTGGTTGATCTGCTGGTGGCTGTAGTTTCTGCAGTGCATGTACTTGCCAATTCTGAGCAATTTGTAGTGAGACTTGCGACCGCTGTGTTCTGTGCTTAGTGGCGCACATATCCATAGCAAAGGCTGAAGTGGCAAAATTCAGTAGGGGTTGGATTTCTATTAGGCAATAACTCAGTGTCATCTCATCTGGCATAGTACTGTGCTTCCTTTGATACTTGGCTAGAAAATAGCCATAGGAGAATACAAACAGCTTCTTGAAGCCTACAGTAGCGTTCTATATATTTGATTTCTGGTTGATCTGCTGGTGGCTGTAGTTTCTGCAGTGCATGTACTTGCCAATTCTGAGCAATTTGTAGTGAGACTTGCGACCGCTGTGTTCTGCGCTTAGTGGCGCACATATCCATAGCAAAGGCTGAAGTGGCAAAATTAAGTAGGGGTTGGATTTCTATTAGGCAATAACTCAGTGTCATCTCATCTGGCATAGTACTGTGCTTCCTTTGATACTTGGCTAGAAAATAGCCATAGGAGAATACAAACAGCTTCTTGAAGCCTACAGTAGCGTTCTATATATTTGATTTCTGGTTGATCTGCTGGTGGCTGTAGTTTCTGCAGTGCATGTACTTGCCAATTCTGAGCAATTTGTAGTGAGACTTGCGACCGCTGTGTTCTGCGCTTAGTGGCGCACATATCCATAGCAAAGGCCGAAGTGGCAAAATTCAGTAGGGGTTGGATTTCTATTAGGCAATAACTCAGTGTCATCTCATCTGGCATAGTACTGTGCTTCCTTTGATACTTGGCTAGAAAATAGCCATAGGAGAATACAAACAGCTTCTTGAAGCCTACAGTAGCGTTCTATATATTTGATTTCTGGTTGATCTGCTGGTGGCTGTAGTTTCTGCAGTGCATGTACTTGCCAATTCTGAGCAATTTGTAGTGGGACTTGCGACCGCTGTGTTCTGCGCTTAGTGGCGCACATATCCATAGCAAAGGCCGAAGTGGCAAAATTCAGTAGGGGTTGGATTTCTATTAGGCAATAACTCAGTGTCATCTCATCCGGCATAGTACTGTGCTTCCTTTGATACCTGGCTAGAAAATAGCCATAGGAGAATACAAACAGCTTCTTGAAGCCTACAGTAGCGTTCTATATATTTGATTTCTGGTTGATCTGCTGGTGGCTGTAGTTTCTGCAGTGCATGTACTTGCCAATTCTGAGCAATTTGTAGTGAGACTTGCGACCGCTGTGTTCTGCGCTTAGTGGCGCACATATCCATAGCAAAGGCCGAAGTGGGAAAATTCAGTAGGGGTTGGATTTCTATTAGGCAATAACTCAGTGTCATCTCATCTGGCATAGTACTGTGCTTCCTTTGATACTTGGCTAGAAAATAGCCATAGGAGAATACAAACAGCTTCTTGAAGCCTACAGTAGCGTTCTATATATTTGATTTCTGGTTGATCTGCTGGTGGCTGTAGTTTCTGCAGTGCATGTACTTGCCAATTCTGAGCAATTTGTAGTGGGACTTGCGACCGCTGTGTTCTGCGCTTAGTGGCGCACATATCCATAGCAAAGGCCGAAGTGGCAAAATTCAGTAGGGGTTGGATTTCTATTAGGCAATAACTCAGTGTCATCTCATCTGGCATAGTACTGTGCTTCCTTTGATACTTGGCTAGAAAATAGCCATAGCAATAGGATAGCATTGTTTGGTTTTAAAAACTCAAAAAAAAACAAAAAACACAAAAAAAAAAAAAAACACACAAAAAAAAACAAAAAAAAGTAAAAAAAAAAATAGAGTTATAACTCTCATTTTAAAAATGTTTAACCCGAGGGCTAGGGGTAGAGGACGAGGGCGGGGACGTGGGCGTCCAACTACTGCAGGGGTCAGAGGCCGTGGTCCTGGGCGGGGTGAGACACCACCTGCTGATGAGGGAGCAGGGGAACGCCGCAGAGCTACACTCCCTAGGTTCATGTCTGAAGTTACTGGGACTCGTGGTAGAGCACTGTTGAGGCCAGAACAGTGCGAACAGGTGATGTCGTGGATTGCTGACAATGCTTCGAGCAATTTGTCCACCACCAGTCAGTCTTCCACGCAGTCCACCCATGTCACCGAAATCGCCACTCCTCCAGCTCCTGCACCTCAGCCTCCTCCCCCCCAGTCTGCCCCCTCCCAGGAAAATTTGGCATTTGAACCGGCATACTCTGAGGAACTGTTTTCTGGACCCTTCCCACAGTCACAAACCACTTGTCCGGTTGCTGCTGAGCAATTTTCCGATGCCCAGGTTTTCCACCAGTCACAGTCTGTGGGTGATGATGACCTTCTTGACGTAGTGGAAGTGTGTAAAGAGGTGTCCGACGATGAGGAGACACGGTTGTCAGACAGTGGGGAAGTTGTTGTCAGGGCAGGAAGTCCGAGGGGGGAGCAGACTGAGGGATCGGAGGATGATGAGGTGACAGACCCAAGCTGGGTTGAGAGGCCGGGTGAACACAGTGCTTCTGAGACGGAGGAGAGTCCTCGACCTGAACAGGTTGGAAGAGGCAGTGGTGGGGCCAGACGGAGAGGCAGGGCCAGAGCTGGTGCATCAGCGCCACTGTCAACTAGTGAAGCTCCCGTGGTGAGGGCTCTTGCGGCGAGGGCTAGATCTTCAGAAGTGTGGAGGTTCTTTAAGGAAACACCGGATGACCGACGGACTGTGGTGTGCAACATTTGCCAAACCAGGCTCAGCAGGGGTTCCACCACTACTAGCTTAACTACCACCAGTATGCGCAGGCATATGAATGCTAAGCACCCCACTCAGTGGCAACAAGCCCGTTCACCTCCGGCCGTGCACACCACTGCTCCTTCCCCTGTGTCAGCTGCTAGTCAGCCCCCTGCCCAGGACCCTGCCACAAAAACCCCATCATCGCCTCCACGATCCTCCACAGCATCCACCAGCGTTCAGCTCTCCATACCCCAGACGCTGGAGCGGAAACGCAAATATAGTGCAACCCACCCGCACGCCCAAGCCCTTAATGTGCACATCTCCAGATTGCTTAGCCTGGAGATGCTGCCCTATAGGCTAGTAGAGACCGAGGCCTTTCGCAACCTCATGGCGGCGGCCGCCCCTCGGTATTCGGTCCCCAGCCGCCACTACTTTTCCCGATGTGCCGTCCCAGCCCTGCACCAGCACGTGTCAGACAACATCATCCGTGCCCTGACCAACGCCGTTTCTGACAAGGTCCACCTGACCACGGACACGTGGACGAGTGCTGCCGGGCAGGGCCACTATATATCGCTGACGGCACATTGGGTTAACTTGGTGGAGGCTGGGACCGAGTCTGACCCTGGGGCTGCTCATATACTGCCGACGCCGAGGATTGCGGGGCCTACCTCGGTCCAGGTGTTTCAGGCCTACTATGCCTCCTCCTCCTCCCACCCCTCCTCCACCTCCTCCTCCGAACTACCATCCGTGGGCACGGCGCCATCAGTCGGTAGCTCTAGGCACAGCAGCAGTGCCGTCGCTAAGCGACAGCAGGCGGTGCTCAAACTGCTGAGCCTAGGCGACAAAAGGCACACCGCCCAAGAGCTATTACAGGGCATCACGGCGCAGACTGATCTGTGGCTGGCACCGCTGAACCTCAAGCCGGGAATGGTTGTGTGTGACAACGGCCGTAACCTGGTGGCGGCTCTGCAACTCGGCAGACTGACACATGTGCCATGCCTGGCCCATGTGTTAAATCTGATAGTGCAGCGTTTCCTCAAGACATACCCCAATCTGTCTGATTTGCTCACGAAGGTGCGCCGCATCTGTGCGCATTTCAGGAAGTCCAGCCCAGATGCTGCCACTCTCAGGGCAGCGCAGCGCCGCCTCCAACTGCCCGCTCACCGACTGTTGTGCGACGTGCCCACGAGGTGGAATTCAACACTGACCATGTTATCCAGAGTTTACCAGCAGCGCAGAGCGATTGTAGACTGCCAGATGTCAACTTCCACCAGAACTGGTAGTCAGGTCAGTCAGCTTCCTCAAGTCTACAATGAGGAGTGGACGTGGATGTCTGATATCTGTCAGGTGCTGAGTAACTTTGAGGAGTCAACACAGATGGTCAGTGGCGATGCCGCCATCATCAGCCTCACCATCCCGCTGCTTGGCCTGTTGAAAAACTCTCTGGTCAGCATGAAGTCGGAAGCTTTGCGCTCGTCACAAGAGACGGGGGAAGAATATTCCCTTGTTGATAGCCAAAGCACCCTGAGGTCTGTTTCTCAGCGCATATCGGAGGAGGTGGAGGTGGAGGAGGATGAGGAGGAAGAGGAGGAGAATGTTGGCGAGACACAAGAGGGGACCATTGTTGAGTCCTTCACTGTTCAGCGTGTATGGGCAGAAGAAGAGGAGTTGGAGGAGTTGGAGGAGGAGGAAATGGACAGTCAGGCCAGTGAGGGGAGTGAATTCTTACGCGTTGGTACTCTGGCGCATATGGCAGATTTCATGCTAGGCTGCCTATCCCGTGACCCTCGCGTTCAAAGAATTTATTCCAGCACCGATTACTGGGTGTTCACTCTCCTGGACCCACGGTACAAGCAAAATCTTCCCACTCTCATCCCTGGAGAGGAAAGGAGTGTGAGAATGCATGAATACCAGCAGGCCCTGGTGCACAAGCTGAAACAGTATTTCCCTTCTGACAGCGCTAGCGGCAGAGTGCGTAGTTCTGCGGGACAAGTAGCGAGGGAGAGTAGGCGAGCAGGCAGCTTGTCCAGCACTGGCAAGGGTACGCTTTACAAGGCTTTTGCCAGCTTTATGTCACCCCAGCAAGACACTGTCACCTGTCCCCAGTCTCGGCAGAGTAGGGCTGATCTTTACAGAAAGATGGTGAGGGAGTACGTAGCTGACCATACCATCGTCCTAAATGATCACACAGCTCCCTACAACTACTGGGTTTCAAAGCTGGACATGTGGCACGAACTGGCGCTGTACGCCTTGGAGGTTCTTGCCTGCCCTGCCGCTAGCGTCTTGTCCGAGCGGGTTTTCAGTGCAGCTGGTGGCATCATCACCGATAAGCGTACACGCCTGTCGACTGACAGCGCTGACAGGCTGACGCTTATTAAAATGAATAAAGGCTGGATTTCTCAGAATTTCCAATCTCCACCAGGTGAAGGAAGCTCAACCTGAATAATTGATCCACTCCTCCTCCTCCTCCTCATTTTCCTCCTTCTCCTCCTCTTTGTACAGTAAAGCAGAGGAAACTGGCTATTTTTTTGACAGGGCCCACTGGCTCTTGCTATAGTACTTCATGCATTTAATTTTTCTGGAGGGCCACCTACCCGGTCCTCTGTTTGAAACAATTTTTGTGAGTGCCACATACAGGCACTCAATCTATTCCATTTTTCTGGAGGGCCACCTACCCGGTCCTCTGTTTTAAAAAATTTTTGGGACTGCCACATACAGGCACTCAATCTATTCCATTTTACTGCAGGGCCACCTACCTGCTCCTCTGGTTTGAACAATTTTTGGGACTGCCACATACAGGCACTCAATCTATTCCATTTTACTGGAGGGCCACCTACCTGCTCCTCTGGTTTGAAACATTTTTGGGACTGCCACATACAGGCACTCAATCTATTCCATTTTACTGCAGGGCCACCTACCTGCTCCTCTGGTTTGAACAATTTTTGGGACTGCCACATACAGGCACTCAATCTATTCCATTTTACTGCAGGGCCACCTACCTGCTCCTCTGGTTTGAAACATTTTTGGGACTGCCACATACAGGCACTCAATCTATTCCATTTTACTGCAGGGCCACCTACCTGCTCCTCTGGTTTGAACAATTTTTGGGACTGCCACATACAGGCACTCAATCTATTCCATTTTACTGCAGGGCCACCTACCTGCTCCTCTGGTTTGAACAATTTTTGGGACTGCCACATACAGGCACTCAATCTATTCCATTTTACTGGAGGGCCACCTACCTGCTCCTCTGGTTTGAAACATTTTTGGGACTGCCACATACAGGCACTCAATCTATCCCATTTTACTGGAGGGCCACCTACCTGCTCCTCTGGTTTGAAACATTTTTGGGACTGCCACATACAGGCACTCAATCTATTCCATTTTACTGCAGGGCCACCTACCTGCTCCTCTGGTTTGAACAATTTTTGGGACTGCCACATACAGGCACTCAATCTATTCCATTTTACTGCAGGGCCACCTACCTGCTCCTCTGGTTTGAACAATTTTTGGGACTGCCACATACAGGCACTCAATCTATTCCATTTTACTGGAGGGCCACCTACCTGCTCCTCTGGTTTGAAACATTTTTGGGACTGCCACATACAGGCACTCAATCTATCCCATTTTACTGGAGGGCCACCTACCTGCTCCTCTGGTTTGAAACATTTTTGGGACTGCCACATACAGGCACTCAATCTATTCCATTTTACTGCAGGGCCACCTACCTGCACCTCTGGTTTGAACAATTTTTGGGACTGCCACATACAGGCACTCAATCTATTCCATTTTACTGCAGGGCCACCTACCTGCTCCTCTGGTTTGAACAATTTTTGGGACTGCCACATACAGGCACTCAATCTATTCCATTTTACTGGAGGGCCACCTACCTGCTCCTCTGGTTTGAAACATTTTTGGGACTGCCACATACAGGCACTCAATCTATCCCATTTTACTGGAGGGCCACCTACCTGCTCCTCTGGTTTGAAAAATGTTTGGGACTGCCACATACAGGCACTATCCAAATTAAATTGTCTCCATAGCAGCCTCCACACGTTGTCTCCATTGCTACCTCCAAAAGTCGTCCATATAGCTGCCTCCATACATCGTCCCTTTATCAAACGAGGTGTGTCAGGCAGAAATTTGGGTTGTTTTCATGGATTCCACATCAAAGTTGTTAACTTTGTCGCCACCCTGCTGTGTTATCCACAAAATATACTGGCAAACTTTTACCATTTAGGGATATTATTTCAGCGCTTCTTGCGCATCTGTTTACATTCCCCTCACCCGGCATATCCTAAACTTATAAGAACGCTACTACACTTGATCTTATACAAAAGGTTCTTAGAAGTGCTGTTTGGGGAGTAGCCTAGAGACAGGGGCTTGGATTGGCGAAAGCTCGCCTGGCAGCGGAACGCCAGCTCCATGCGCATCATGCGCTTCTTGCGCATCTGTTTACATTCACCTCACCCGCCATATCCCAAACTTATAAGAACGCTACTACACTTAACTTGGTGCAGGCTGGGACCGAGTCTGACCCTGGGGCTGGTCATATACTGCCGACGCAGAGAATTGCGGGGCCTACCTCGGTCCAGGTCTCAAAGGCCTACTATACCTCCTCCCACCCCTCCTCCACCTCCTCCTCCTCCGAATTACCATCCGTGGGCATGGCGCCATCAGTCGGTAGCTCTAGGCACAGCAGCAGTGCCGTCGCTAAGCGACAGCAGGCGGTGCTGAAACTGCTGAGCCTAGGCGATAAAAGGCACACCGCCCAAGAGCTATTACAGGGCATTCCACATCAAAGTTGTTAACTTTGTCGCCACCCTGCTGTGTAATCCCCAAAATATACTTGCAAACTTTTACCATTTAGGGATATTATTTCAGCGCTTCTTGCGCATCTGTTTACATTCCCCTCACCCGGCATATCCTAAACTTATAAGAACGCTACTACACTTGATCTTATACAAAAGGTTCTTAGAAGTGCTGTTTGGGGAGTAGCCTAGAGACAGGGGCTTGGATTGGCGAAAGCTCGCCTGGCAGCGGAGCGCCAGCTCCATGCCAAGATCCAACTAACATAGTTTTAACTGCAGCACCTTTAATCTACTACTAGTTCACTGCCTCCATACATCGTCCCCTTATCAAACGAGCTGTGTCAGGCAGAATTTTGGGTTGTTTTCATGGCTTCCATGTTAACTTTGTCGCCACCCTGCTGTGTAATCCACAAAATATACTGGCAAACTTTTATCATGTACCGATATTATTTGAGCGCTTCTTGCTCACCTCCTTTGGTTCCTCTCTGCCACCCATTGGTTTGAAGCCTGAGTCCATTTAGGGTATGTCGCCATGACACTCTCTAGCCTGCTGCCGCTGCCTCTGCATGCCGTCCCCTATAGTGTCAGGGTCAATTATTGGATGTTTTAGATGCTATCTAGCTTCATTCTGTCACTCTGTCATGGCCATGCTGTTGCCCATAATTTTGGCATAATGGTGCGATTATGCAGCCTCAGAGGCATCCATGCATGCTGCCCCTGCTGTTTCCTGTCCATTTCCGTGGTGTTTCCATCCTTTTCTGAGGTTCCCAGGTGTTTGGCCAAGCTTCCCTGTGCAGAGCCTTGGTCCCCTTGAAAAATGCTCGAGTCTCCCATTGACTTCAATGGGGTTCGTTATTCGAGACGAGCACTCGAGCATCGGGAAAAGTTCGTCTCGAATAACGAGTACCCGAGCATTTTAGTGTTCGCTCATCTCTAATTTTCACACATTGGAGCACATTTACTAAGGGCCATTTGTCAGTTTTCTGTGGGACTTTGAACGTTATTTTTAGTGCAAAATGCTTGTACAGGTATTTAAGAAGTGTCCGCACCACATTTGTGTTACATGCGACCAGTTTGTGGTGCAGCTGCAGTATTTTTTTCATGCAACACGAATTTCTGCACTGAAGGGGGCGTTCTGGTGCTCAGTTGAGCCGTGCGCCAGATTTAACATGCAATGTCCAACAGAAATGCACGCCCTTTGTTAAAGGTACTAAAAAAGTGGTGGTGGGGCACCAAGTTCATACAAAAGTGTGCCAGAAATGATCTATCTGGCGCACTCTTTGCACTGTTCTTAGTAAATGTGCCCCATTGAGCACAAAAGGTTGTCCATCACTGTCACAACCTATAGCTTTCTGCAGTCTTGATGCCAGCTGATTTCCCACCCATCCCTTCCAGTACACTATATGTAACCCACCCTCAGTCGCACATGGTAGACATCTCACCAACTCTCTCACTGATTCGACAGTGGATACAATTATTCTTGTTGATGTTGTACCGCAAAGAATAATTTTACAGTTTGTTTCTCTCTTCTATCATGTTCAGATCCCTCTTTAATCCATGTGGATCCCTTGAGGATATATCAACAGTAGTTTCTTGTAAATCTCAGACTTTGAGTGGGCACAGTCTCTTATGGCACCCAACCGAGCACCGGCGCCCAATTATTTCTCTCTGCATTAGTGACCTCCTAACATATGTTCAACAGAACAGTCTCCTTGGAGAACATAAAATTCTCTTTCCATTAAACACTAATGGATAATAGGGCATAACCATCTCTGAACGGACGCCCATTCTAGAGACACAGATCCACAAGACGGGAAGGCTCTTGAAGGCTCGCTAATTATCAGGCTACACAGGACTCGCAGTATCTGCCTGGAATTGTATTCAGTGACAGCTCTTTATGTAAACCTCATCGCCAGAAATGATGGATTATTTGCAAAAAGCTGTAATATAAATAGTTCATTACTGCAAAAGGAAATATCACAGGAGGCAGACGTGTATTTAAGGAGCGGGGGAAAGGAACACTTATCCTTTATCTCCTCATTGTACGATCCCACAGACTTGTCAAAATAGAAGAAATATTCCTCCCCTGTAAAACCACAGAGATAGATCTCCTTAAAATGACTTCGCAGGATTCATTTATCAAGACTGCATTGTCTGCCTGTGATATATTGGCCCAGTTTTCGGGCCTGTCATTGACTAATTGGATTTTTTTTATTCTTGCAATTTTTTTTTTAAAAAGGCATCTATTGGATAAAAAAAAAATATATATAGATAGAAACATTAAAGAGTGACACATTACAGAGCTCCCATAGCAACGTCAGTGGGTGTAGACAGGCAGTTAAAGCACCGGCCGCTCGCTTCTCTATGAAGAGGGAAGGGATGAACATCGCTGATCTCTCCTCCTCTCCAGCGTGCGGCTGCATGTTCTCTCAAACTTCGGCCTGGGCGAGCGTACATTGGGGCACATTTACTTACAAATTCGGACAGTTCACTAAAAGTGCATTGTCCATCTATAATGCTGTGTGCGGCGATTCACTAAGATTGTGCGCCAGAAATCATTAATCTTGCGCTTTCCACACTGGCCCGACAGAGTTCACCATCTTTTTTGTGGTGCACTTTTAACGTAAAGTTAAATACGGCACTCGGTCAGAATCAGTCGGACTGTCCGACGGCACGCCCCCTAATTTGTGTTGCATGGAGGTTAGCTTAGCTGTGCCACAAAAGGGTTGCGTGCGACACAATTGCAGCGCACACACTTCTTAAATACCTGTGCAAGCTGTTTCAGCCTAGAAAAAGGTGCACAGTCCGACAAAAGTGCACCGCGCAACCCCCTTCTGTGAATGTACCCTAAGCTTCTTGACCAGGAGAGGGTTTGCTCTGACTCACTCAGTGCATGATCAGGATTTACCAGACTAAGGCTACATTCACACTAACGTGTGCCCACCATACCGTAGTACTGCAGGCACGCGTCGGCATCGGGGAGAGGATGAGGGGGTGAGCGGTTTCTCTCTCCATAGAGAAACATGCGGCACGCCGCCTTATTCCGGGGAAAGATAGGACTGAAAGACCATGTGTGATGTTGGAACTGGGAGTCAAAGCATGGCAAGTACACTTCTTTTTGCTACCCATGCCCTGACTCAAAGGTACCACCGTCTTGTGTTAGGAGGTTCTGAATATCGGAATATAATCACAGCCTCTGCTTATGCCTACTTTTCAGGCTTGTGACAACTAGGAGGTGGTCTCTACCCCTGATAAACGTACAGTTCAGAAACACAAACAAATAGACAAGAATAAGACAACTGAGACAATAAAGTTTAACAAACCGAGTCAAAACCAAGTCAAGTCAATAACAGTCACATGAATATTACTGTATGAACTTGAGTATAAGCCAAGTTTTTCAGCACAAAATGCTAAAAAACTAAACGCGGCTTATCCTCGATTCTATTAAAAAATAAACCCAACGCTCTCATTCCGACTCCCCTCTGCAGGTCCTCTTCTTGCTTTCTCTTAATGCTTCTAGCAACAGGTCTTTGCACTCTGGCACACACTATGATGTAAGGGACCGCTGGACGCAAGAAGAGGACATGCGGGGGGCATCGAAAAGGTGAGTATGGAGTTTTTATCTGCTGGGCATACAGTGGGCGAGGGCTTGCTATACAATTAGGGCAGGTGGCTGACTATATACTGGGGGGCATTGGCTGGCTATATACCGGGACCTGGCTATATCCAGGGGGGCATGGGATGACTGACTATATACGGGGGCATGGGTTAGGTATATACTGGGGACATGGGCTGGCTATATACTGAGTGGGCATGGTCTGGCTGGCTATATACTGGGAGCTGGCTGACTATATACTAGGGGATATGGGCTGGCTTGCTATATACTGGGGCATGGGTCAACTATATACTGGGGGGTGGCTGGCTGGCTATATACTGAGGACAGGGGGCTGGAAATATACTTGGGGGCATGGGTGGGCTAGCTATATACTGGGGAGGGATATATACTAGGGGGCATTGGGCTGGCCAGCTGTATACTGGGGGGCAGGGGGTTAGCTAGCTATATACTGGGGGCAGGGGACTGTCTAGCTATATGCTGAGAGGCAGGAGGTTGGCTATCTATATACTCGTGGGCAGGGGGCTGGGTAGCTATATACTTGGGCAGAGGGTTGGCTATATTCTTGGGGACAGGAAATTGTCTAACTATATACTGGTGGCATGGGGTTGGCTAGCTATATACTAGGATCAGGGGGCTGGCTAGCTATATGCTGGGGGGTAGAGGTTGGCTAGCTAAATGATCAGGGGCAAGGTGTTGGCTAGAAAAATACTGGGGGCAGGGTGTTGGCTAGCTATATAATTGGGGGCAGGGAGCTGGCTGACTATATACTGGGTGGAGGCTGTGACCAATGCATTTCCCATCCTATGATTATACTTAAGTCAATAGGTTTTCCCGTTTTTTTGTGATAAAATTAGGTACCTCAGCTTATATTTGGGTTGGCTTATACTTGAGTATATACGGTAAACTGGCAGGTTAAAATGAAGAAACCAGACACCGAATTGCCACCTGAGACACATCCCCAGGCTCAGAGAGGCTGCTGATCTGTAAATCACATAGCCTCCCCAAGAATATCACACCAGGATGTGGTGCATAGCCATGAGAACTATACAGATCTACAGCTTTGTTTTGCAGCAAGGAAGCAGGGGTGCAGAAGGAGTCCATTGGGAACTCAAGTAAATAAGATAGGAATGCCTGAAGGATACAACTAGAACCGGAGGAAGAGGCCGGGGCAAAATAAAAACGGGTGCAATGTTCTCCTAGACTTTCAGAACTGAGCTTATTGTCCTTGGATCCATTTTAAAATCTGTACTAGGCCCCAAAGTATAACACATCATATATGGATTGATCTGGTGGAAACTTTGGGGCCAAGGGGTGACTATAACTTCTACACTCTCTAATGACACCCACACTCTTCTGTATAATCTATGAACCATGTAATGATTTTATTGTCGATTATTAAACTTGGAAAAGATCTTTTTGAAGATTTTTGCAAGGATCTGACAAGACTCTAATTCTGATTGGAGACATGAATATGTATTTGATGTGGAAATCATCTTGCAAGGTGTTCATATACAGATTTAGACGTGTTAATGTGTAAGAGATGTGCTAAGCTGCCCGAGATGAGAAGCAGACACCGACACACAAAGAAGACATTAGATGTTTTCCAGATTCTGGGAAGACAAACCCTTGGTTCCCATGGAAACTGTCTTTCTCTATTTCATCAAAGAGGAAGATGCTGAACATTGACCTATGTATTTACTTTGTGTTACAAAATATTGGATCAGCAAAGCTTTCCTTCAGATGCCGGGAAAATCCCTTTACCTTCAGTCGTCCTTATAATTGCCTAATTTGCATTCACACCTTCCTTAAGTTTAGACACTTTCAGTTTTGGAGATTTGGATTAGGTTTTGGATTGTTTCCAAATTATGTGAAAAAAAAAGGATTTGTTAAATAAGACTAAAGTTTGTTTAAGGAGTTTAATAACAAGTTACAATGTTATAGTATCCATGGATTTTCTATAAATATATTAATTTACTTCTCAACCAAAAATTACACAAATTTAGGTAAATTTATGCAAATTACAATTTGTGCAAATTACAAGGTAAAAGCAACATAAGAAACACTGTAATATATCTTATCAGAGAAAAACGCTTATTCTACCTCATATTTTGCTATTTTGTTCTCCTAAGTGCCATTAGGTCTTCAGTGTTTCGCAAAAGTGATTGTGAGCCAAAATGGATAGGTATAAGGTATAATAGAGAGTTCTGTTCTGTGTGTTTACCACACCTGGTTTACCACACCCCATTGGCGCACAATGGGGCTTATTTACTAAGGGTCCGCAGATCGCATTTCTGTCGGACTACCCGGCATTTTAAGGATTTGCGCCGCTGTGACAGGGATTTAGCAGAGGATTGTGTCGCACGTGATCCGATTTTGGCGCCGGCTTTCATGTGACAGAAATCGGGGGGAGTGCCGTCGGATGATCCGACTGATTCAGACTGATACAGGATTTAAGATTAAAATTGTGTTGCATCCAATGCACTTACATGCACCTGGAAGAAGACGGTGAACTCTGTGGGACCTGAGCGGGGAAGTGACACATGCAGGATATTGGACGCACGATCTTAGTGAATCACGGCATAGTACATTGTCGTCGGACAATGCACTTTCGGGAACTCCGAGGGACCAGGTAAGTAGATGTGCCCCAATATCTGATACAAAGTGGCCCTAAGACTAGAGTCATTTATACAACATAAAAGGGAGAAGAGAGGGGATGCGCTGTACTTATCTATTTGACCCTACCAACTTTAGACTGGACTCACAGATGTTTTAGATTACATAAAAGTATATGGAAAGGAGAGGGGAAGAGTGATTAGGAACGCAGTGTGGGAATATAGATACAGACATGGAAAAAGGCTGCTGGAGCCTAATAGGTCATTTCATCTCACCCCATTGGTAATTTATTTACATCAATACTTCTCAGTATTTTTCTATAGGATCCTATATGAACATGCTGCTGCTTCAAGAGAGGTAAAGTGTTTTCTGAGTAGATTCTACCCTACTTTCCATGTACAGGCAGTCCCCGGGTTACATACACGATATGGTCCATAGGTTTGTTTTTAAGTTGACTTTGTATGTAAGTCAAAACTGTATATTTTATAATTGTAGATCCAGACAGAAAAAAAAAATTTTTTCCCCAGTGACAATTGGAGTATCAAAATTTTTGCTGTAATTGGACCAAGGATTATCAATAAAGCTTCATTACAGACACTTTACAGCTGATCATTGCAGTCTGGGACTATAGTAAAGTATCCAGAGAGCTTCACCAGGGGTCACAGTGGGCAGAGGGGTCCATCTTCAACTAGGGGTCATCTGTAAGTCGGGTGGCCTTATGTAGGGGAGCACCTGTGTAGACACTATAGCAGCTTCAAGAAAACTAAGGAATATACAGATGCAGACCAGAAAGGTAAAACCAGCTTATACACATACAAAGTACAGGCGGTCCCCTACTTAAGAACACCTGACTTACATACGACCCCTAGTTACAAATGGACCTCTGGATTTTGGTAATTTACTGTACTTTAGTCCTAGGCTACAATAATCAGCTATAACAGTTATCACAGGTGTCTGTAATGAAGATTTATTGTTAATATTGATTCTTATGACAACCCAACATTTTTAAAATCCAATTGTCCAAAAAAATTTTGACAGGGGTAACAATAATAAAGTATGCGGTTCTGACTTACATACAAACTCAACTTAAGAACAAACCTACAGAACCTATCTTGTATGTAACCCGGGGACTGCCTCTATATACACTTATATAGAGTATATGATATATATATATATATATATATATATATATATTTGACCAGAAATAGTGTTGCATTAAGACCCATGGGCTCTAATACACAGCTTGATGCTTAGGATGACAGTCCCTGCACAAAAGTTGACATTCTTTGGATGGTTCAGAAGAGACATCCATCAATCCTCTGGCTTTAGAATTTTTAGTAAATTCCAAGCTTCCTATATATAGAATCGCTATACATTACAGTGTAGCAGGCATCTGCCTATCCACAGACACAACATGTTTCCCTCGCACTGTGTTAATATGATGAGAGGCACATGACAGGCGCTGCGTTTTATCGCCTGTCACTCGCCTGAGCAGTGGGATTCAATTCGGCACAAATAAAAACATGTCATTCGGAAATGTACCGTGGGCCACTGAATAATGAGACTACAAGAAACAAGAGGCACTTACCAGTCCTGCACTGCATTGAACGATTCCTCATTTGTGATGTCATACATTAAGATAAAACCCATTGCCCCTCGATAATAAGCTGTGGTAATAGTGCGATACCTCTCCTGTCCAGCTGTGTCCTGAAATAACAAAATATTACAAGTTATATTCATTTTATTTTTTGGCAAGAAAAATGTCACCGTTTTGTCGCTTATGTCATGTTATATTACAAATTGTGGAAAAGGACTTGAAGCTGACAAGGAAAACCAAATTGTCTTTCTGGTTATTAAACCCAGGACCTTCTGTATGTAAGGCTCCACCACCATCCTGGAATACAGAGGGGCAATCTGGACATTTGAGCGCTGTCCCGTTTTTCAAAATGAGCAATTTTTTCAACTGCATAGTATCGGGTTGACCCAGTATGTTTTTGATTTTGGTTATGTCCCATTTTATAGATTTGAAAAGATTTATAAAAGGCCTTTTTTCAATCTGAGGCACTTAAAAGGGTTATTCAGTCCAAACAAGATAGCCTCTTTCCACAGGAGACTTTCTGATAGGTGAGAATCTCCGTGATGGGAGAAAAAGTATCCGTTTTCTCCTCAATGAACAGAGCAGACACTGGTGCATGTGCCATGCTGCTCTATTGCTATGGCACTGACTGAGAAACCGGCTGCTCCATTCGTTTGGGGCCACAATTTTCATGATTTATGGGGGAGTCCCATCACTGATCAGTAAGTTAACCCTGAGTGGGGGCTAACCATTTTCCTGCACAAATTTTGCTAAATGTGCCAATGCCTTCTTGGCGTTGTTACAAAGCACCCTACCTCATTATAAGAGGGTTTTAGGAATCTGAAATTGATGACTGTTCATTAGTAGAAATGAGCGGACCCAACGTTTGGCAGCACGACCCGGACATATTGCCAGATTGGCGGCCGAACAGCCAAATCGGCAAATTAAAGCCCCTAGAAACTAGCCATGGCTATGATCGGCCAGGGGGACACCGTTTGGCTGCCAATCCGGCAATACCTCCAGGTCGCGCAGTCTAAACCAAAGCAGAACGTCGGGTCTTTTTATTTTTATTCATTAGGACAGGTCATCAATATCAGATTAGTCGGTTAGCTAGAAAATTTTGCTCTTAAAGGACATCTACCACCAGATTGTAAACCAAGCACACCTACATGCTGGTGTATGGCCCCTCAGGCCTGGCTCTGCGCCCTGGTTTTTACGAAAAAAAGGCTTTTAACATTATGCAAATAAGCCTTGGAGGCTCCAGGCTCCATAGAGGTGAATGGAGCTTGGAGCACCTCAGTTTCATTAGCATAATTTTAAAAGCCTATGTTTCTTAAAAACAAGGGCATAGGAAGCCTAAAGAAGAGCAGATCCTGCCAGAGGGGGCACACACCAATATCTCAGTGTACTGGGTTTACAATCCTTGATCCCATAGGTAGATGTCCTCTAAATTGGCAATTTGGTAATTCCAATTCTGTTTTTGCAGCTCCATAACTCCTGCTCAGAGGGTATCAGGTGTTCGACCCCCACCCCAATCCAAAAAAAAGTGGTTGCTTAGAAGATTTTGCTTGTACATAGGTTTTTTTTAGTAACGGTAATGAAAGGATCATATTCTATGATGATACAGGAATACGGAATATGATCAATGCCTTTAGCACATACTGCTCTTCACCTGCTGGAGTTGTGAGCGTCTTCATCATTTGTATTGCTACCTGACAATCAAGCCAAATGGCTCCTGGAGATTAAAGGCCCGGATGTGACATTTACACAGTACCGTGGGTGAGAACATGAACAAACACAAAGCTCAAGGGCTATTGAGCCTTACATTGAGCTGTCTCCCAGCTTATTCACACAGATCCTGTACTGATACCTACATTACAATAGGGATCACTCACGAGTTTCAGGTCACACACTGCACGGGACACAAAGAATCTTCAACATTTTATGACAAAGGGCTGACGGCTTGAAATATTCTAAAGAAGAAAATCTTACGTTGTTATGTGTGGAAGAGGCAAATTGATGTATTATAAAATCTCAAGGGGTGAAAGGTGAGGCTCCAGCACATCAGATGTACGTGCCTCCTGCTGTAGACTTTGTATGATATGGTGTCACACATTTTATGAGCTTTCCATGTATACATTTTTTTGGTGACATGTAATTTTTGAGAATTTTTTTTTTAAATCTTCTTGCACAGTTTCTTGTTGCAATAAGATATACAGGAGAGAAAGGATCGGTGGTAAACAGGAAGTCTCGGGGTAATTGGCTTGGAAGCTGCCGGTGAGTTATTTTGGGTGACTGTGTGAATTAGCCTCTATGTGATTATATAAGTTGAGGTGATGACGAGGGGCTTTGAGGATCCTTCTGATTTTCACACTCCTCACAGGCTTGCTGTGCACTTTCTATTTATAGGGATATCTGACACTTAGGTTATGTATGGCAGTAGAGTAGTCACTTCCAATTAACTGGTTCCTCTATGGAAGAGACGCCTGCATTTAACTTTTCTATCTATGAGGAATATTACTATGCAGAGTAATTTACATATGTATAGGACTAGAGGTGCCCAAGGACAAGAGATCGGCAATTTTCTAAGACAAAAAAATATTAAATAAATCAGAACCAATTCTTAATATTTAATGAAACACTTATCTACTGTTATCTAGTGTTTATATAGGTACAGTACACTAAGGATGGGGTAGTGCTGAAAACACCACAGTTAAAGATTTTGCATCAAGAAAGTTACCCCCCTGCTCCGGTCATATAGCTATAAATTTCTCATTGAAATCCAGACCAGTTCATTGGCACTTTCATCAGACACATTTAGAAATGTCCTTAAGGTAACCTGTCAATAGTACCCTCAGGTAAGGTATGAAATATCTTTCCTATTATTCCTTATTTTATTTAACACATGACCAATTTACAAAATTGTCCCCAAAGTCATTTGCAAATAAGCTGAGAAAAGTCTTGTTTTTCCAGAAAGGCCAGAGGTAGAACAACGCTTCAGATTCTGCTATACTGGGCTCTAAAGAAGCTAAAACTTACTGGTGTCATTTTAACAATGTGTATTGAAACTTTAAAATAGCACCAGAAGATCTGTGCTGTAGAACGGGCATCATGTGTAATTAAAGATATTATTTATTAAAAGTAGGAGTTTTCCTCCCTTATATGCAGAGTGTGGCAGATTATTGAATACTGATGCACATCAGATTCTTCATTAATCTGGCGCCCCCCTGAGCTGCTCGGAAAGTGTGCACCACTTTTTTGGTGTTTCTTTAACATAGAGTGTTCAACACCACTCTGTCGAGTCACAGTAATAAATGTGGCGCACGGTCCGAAGCGGCTACAGAACGTGTCTGATCAGTCACAGCTCTGACTGTGGATTTTTATTTTCAGTTCACATTCTCAAATATGCCTTTAAATGCCTATATTTCTTATTCTATAGCACTGAGCAAATATTTTTAATACAATGTAGGTCAAAATGCGGAAGCTGTGTGTGAAAATGAAGTGTACCTTTACTGCTACCATAGGAAATAAGTAGCATTTGTATTAATTGATGATCAGCAATTGTGACCACCTCTATAAAAGCAGAAGTTTAACGGCCTGCTGGAACATTCAGGTATGTGCTAACATGATGCCAATATTAGTCCATCATTCTACAGGAAAAATAGTTGGCATTTATATGGGTTTGTATTCCAGTTTTCTCGTCATTCCCTTTAGCCCTTTACACCATCTTCATGCCAAGTATGGTTATACCATATCACAATAATGCAGCAACAGAAAACAAAATATTGAGGGAAAATGAATCTTTTATTTTACGGAAAAAAAACAAAACACACCGAAAATCAGTTCCCTTTTTTGTAATGAAGAAATAAACTTGTTGGATCTGATTGTGATCTCCGAGCTTTGTAGCAATAATAGTTTACTTTATCTATAAAGAGACTTAATTCAGAAGGGACTCTGACTGACAGCGGTGAGGCGGATGGACGAGATAAGGAACCAGGATATATGGTCCACGCAGGGAAGCGCAGGGACACAAAATGGCTATTGTCATGGTAACATAAATCTCACCGGCACAGAGGAAATGGAAGCGGTGAGGGAATTTAAGACGCATTACATCTCATTGATGGAGTTATAAATAAACAGATAAATCTGACCTTGGATTAAAACAGAGGTTTAGTGCTCACTCCATTCTGCATCATATTCGATATTTTGTAATAGAAACCATAAGGCGGCACCATGATCCGTCATACACATGATACCAACAGCACTTCATGGGCCCAAGTGACTTAAAATAGGGTTTGCTGTGCTCAGCTAGGGATGGTGATGCACAATACAGATATTAACATAGACTAGCCTGGTGAATTTGCCCCCTCTAAATTTGTTGCTGAATCCGTCTTGGTAGACAAGACGGACTATCTACTAACACTGATATCAGACCTTAGCTGCCAGTTGTCTATAACAGTGGTGGAGAACCTATGGCATGGGTGCCAGAGGTGGCACTCAGAGCCTTCTCTGTGGGCACTCAGGCTGTCACCCCAGTATAGAGTTCGCTAGACAGGACTTTCAGTCCCAGACAGCCCAGGATGTTCTGTGTTAAGCGACTCATCCTTGGGTGCCTGGAACAGCAGGAGGAATGTGGAGGTGTAGGTAGAGCTGGATTATCATTGGAGCTCCTGGTTTTGGTTTTAGTCTAGACATTCGGGTTCCCCATTGATGGTCTATGGAGAAGGGAAGGGACCAAATGAGAGGAGTAGATAAACACACATAGGGGGCATTTATATGGGTTTGTACATTGGTTTTCTGGCATACAAACCCTAATATAATTGCAGTGCCTAGCAAACCGCCAGGCCACTTCAACCCTGGGTACTGTCTGTACTGGGGGTATACTCTATCCCAGGCCACATATAAACTGTATACCATATTTTTCAGACTATAAGGCACACCGGATTATAAGGTGCACCATCAATAAATGCCTGATAAAACGTCTAGGTTCATATATAAGGTGCACCTGATTATAAGGATGAATGACCAGCAGGTGGCAGACCTGTGCACAGCTCAAGGCAGCTGTTGTCTGTAAGTACGGTTCATACATAAGGCGCGCTGGACTATAAGGCGCACCTTTGATTTCTGAGAAAATCTAAGGATTTTTTGTGCATCTTATTGTCCAAAAAATATGGTACTAGGGGGTGTAGGATATAAATCCCTCCAGGACATAATGTTATCACTTCACTGGTTCATTTAAACCATATGTATGACAAAGCAACTTGAGCACAATGTATATAACACATTTACATAAACGCTATGTGAATGCAATATTAGCCTGCATTCTCACACTTTTCATTTACAACACGTTTACATAGGGGCACATTTATTCACCGGAGTTCACAGAAAGTGCAATGTTTGTCTATAATGCAGCGTGCGGCGATTCACTAAGATCATACGCCTAAAATCCTGAATGTGTCGCTTCCCCGCTCAGGTCTTTTTTGTGGTGTATTTTAAACATAGTGGGGCAGATTTACTTACCCGATCCAGCGGCGCGTTCTCCAACGAGGATTCAGGTCTTCCGGCGATTCACTAAGGTCGTGCGCCCAATGTCCACCAGGTGTCGCTGCTGCGCCGAGGTCCACCGAGGTCCGTCGCAGTTCACCAACCTATCCGTGGTGCATGTAAGTGTGTGTCAAGCGACACTTTTTTTTTTAAAGAGCGCAATTTTTCCGAATCCGTCGAGTTTTCTGATGGCCACGCCCCCTGTTTTTCGTCGCATGCAGCTGGTGACATTTATTAGAAATTATTAGGGACATTTGTTTTATAAAATGTAATTAAAGAAATGTCTATGTATGGCGAATGCGGAGATAAGAATGGGAAGGGGGGGTTGACCCAACACTGCCATCTGGAAAGAACCCTTGCTCTCAGCACCCAAACCTTTAGAGCCCACTACATAATGTGGGACCCCCTAGCTAGAACAAACCCTGCTAGATTAGATACAATTTCCTTTCTACATTCAAGAGTGTGTTCATAATATCCTGTTCTATGGCCTTCACAATGGTATACAAACCTAAGAAACATAAGACATTTTCTGTGAATCTCTTTGTAACCAGATCAGATGTTGTTTAAAAAGAAAACGTTATTTGTCTTTGTTATTACACTGAAAAGATAATTTTTTAACTACTTAAATGGAAAATGAGCCTGATATCTATTCCAATATATGTATGTAACAAATATTTATTTGACTCAATAAAAAATATTAAAAGGAAAAAGTGTCTAAAACCCATAATAAATCTCATTTTCGTTGCAAATTGAGCCAAAATTCTTCCACATTTGGCCTAATAAATCTCCCTCAACATATCTAGAAATGTGACATCAATCAGTCGCAGTCCATATCAGGAATAGTTCCACTCTGCAACATAATAAATTTATGTCCCATCTACTAAAATGACTTTCCATGAAGCAGATCTCTAAATACCAGTAGATATCGATTAGATAATGAATTTGGACATAAATGTCTAATGAAATCTGCCAACCAAGGCCTTTAAGAAAATGATGGTTGCACCTTGTGAGTAGACAGAAATGTTTCTGGCGCGTTACGCTAATTAATTTCAATCATAACTCCAAGAATAAGGAGATTCTGCAATTAGACATCAGACTGACAAGAGAACCTCCGGCAAAAACTGCTCAATAATCTTTCTGGATATTATCTTAGCAAAAAGTAGTTAATTAATCCCAGCGTTCATCAACGTGTGTCAGATCTTGATGTGATATTTATGCAAAGTCCTCCATCTGTAACGCACCTGAAATATTCCGCTAATGTGGATCAATACGTCTATCGACTGAATAGCTTACTTGTATTTTGTGGAGGAAAATGTGCTTCCTTTAGTGGGATCTTCTCACCAGCCCAAACTGTTACCTATCAAGAAGTGATCCCATCTCTATAGGATGGTCAAAGACATTGGGCCACATTTATCAAGTAGTGCGGTCTGTACTGTGGGCAGTTTGCCTGTGGAGTGTACAGGACATTCAGGGCGCCAGATCCATCTAAAGTGGCGCATGTTCCTTAATAATCTGGCACCCCAGCAACGCTCGGGAAGTGTGCACCTTTAACATTGAGTGTGTCGTTATAGTAAATGTGGTATACGGTTTGACTCTTCTTCGGTACACCCCTTTAGGTGCAGAATTTTGTGTACAGTGCACCCACAACACAAAACTGGTGCAGACACTTTATAAATACATGTACAAGCAGTTTGCACATTCTTTTTAGTGCAAATTCAGAGAGGAAACTGGTGCAAACACTCTTATAAATGTGGCCCAGTGGCCCAAATTTATGACACAATCTGCACCTGTATTCTGGTGTACATTGCATATGAATACATGTGCAAACTGCTATTTATGAAGTGTTTCCACCAGTATTGCACTATGCGTGTTGCGACACAATACTGTGCACTTAAAGCAGTGTTCTGGTGTGCATTCGCACTGGCCACCACATTTATTTCGGAAGTCTGACATAATTGTGGCGCTCGCCCATTAAACTGAATGCACCAGAAAAAAACTCCAGTCTTCATGAATCCGGAGTTATAAAAATAATAATAAATGTTACCCATTCAGCATTGTTGTCACACTATACTGTAATATCTCTTTATCCATCCTCAGTCCATGTCAACATTCCTTCAATATGTTTGAGAAGATGGAATGATTATGGAAATAACACAGTATCCACATGTATTTGCATCATTTTTAGACCACGGCAGTCATAGTTATGGTGCACCTATGTTCTCCAGTTGCCGTTAGTGTCAGGGTAGTGGACCTATGCAATCACGTAAGCTGACACCTGGGAACGGAGTCTAAGTGGCACTCGGTATTCACCAGAGCCCACCGCAAAGCTGGTTGGACTTGCTACGGCGCGATACCACCAGGTCACTCCGCAGGTGCGACTTTGCTTGCGGTGGTGGCCGAAGCTGGGAACATAATCGGCAGGCAGGATCAGAGTCTAGGACAGGCAAGAAGCCAGGACAGGCAGCACAGGATCGAGTTGAGGACGTAGCAGAGTGTCAAGATGAGCAAGAAGCCAGGACAGGCGGCACAGGATCGGAGTTGAGGACATAGCAGAGGGTCAAGACGAGCGGCAAGGAATCGGGGTCAGGAGCGTAGCAGAAAGTCACAGGGGAAAATGCACAGAAATCACAACAGGAATGCTTTCTCTAAGGCTATGAAGCACAAAGATCTGGCAGGGGTCAAAAGAAGGGACTGGCTACTTATCAGGTCAGGCGGCCGATAGCGCCAATTAGCAGAACACTGGCCCTTTAAATCTCGCAGAGCCAACCCGTACGCACTAGGAGGCAGGGATACGCCCGTCAGACCACGGGAGCCACGGCTGGATCATGGAGAGGTGAGTGAGATTGCTGCTGGTGCTGAGGGACACATGGATGGGGCATTTCAATTACCCTCCAGTAACAGTTGAAAGCTGCAACACAATTAAATATACACAGTGGGTTTTTGTGTGGATAAAATTTGGTCAAATCTCATCCACTACAGTGATCATGCATCCCAGCAGGATATCTGCTCAAAATTCTGCACCTCTCGTGTGTCCATGGACCACAAACCCATGTTACTGCCAAAAAACTGTCATGCATGAAGCTTTCCATGTATACTTGTATTGTGCATTGTCATGGTGCGGTGAACCACATGCCCATCAGCCAGAATGGCTCGTCTCGTGACAACCCCACCAGTCTTTGTAGCCAATCTGACCTCATTGTTGAGGTGCCATGCTCCCTGGCATCAGTGCCAGGCTTCAGAGCTGGATCACAGAGAGATTTCATTCATTTCAGTCCATTGTCTGCTGCATATCAATTCCAAATGAATTGAAATGACAAATTAAACACTCGGATAGGTCTCCATTTATAGGTCTCCATTCATAGGTCTCTGTTTGCTTGGTAAAATGTTGTGTAACGTTTCATAGGGTTTTATTACTCGTGTATTACAGATGGTAAAGGTCAATGTAATTGCTTGCTTTTCCTTTCTATTCTAGGAACAGAGTCTGTAATTTTCAGCCAAGTATTATAAAGAGACATCGGCAACAAAAGGATAAACTCCGAGTCTGACCTTTACCAAGAGGAATAGATGTGTTTCTATGGCAACTACACAAGAAGGTGCCCACAATGCTCGACGCTTTCCAACTAATGATACCATAAAACTCCATTTGCCAATCAGTTATCAGATAGAATTATTACTAAAAATACGTCTATGCAATATTAACCGCCTGCCGCTGTACAGGATTCAATTATGGAAAAGAATGGTAAAGAAAAGTAATAAGACTGGACGGATGCAGATGGAACGCAGCAGGTGTGAACATAGCATGTCAATCAATTGATTTTTACTTGTCTCCTCCTGAGGGTGCGACAACACGATCAGCTTTGCAGATTCAGTTTTTGATGCCCAAACCAGGAATGGAGTAAAAGTAAGAGGAGGAGCAGCACCTTTCAATTATTTGTCTTGACCCATTTTCATCCACACCAGCTTTTGGCTCCAAAAACTGCATCTGAAAAACTGATCGTGTGGACGGACCCTCAAGGTGTTGTCTAAGTGTCTCCTGGTGTTCACCCTTCAACCTCTGTCCAGTGATCTGGAATTGACTACAGGGAACCACAATGTGTCTACCTGAGGATAACTGTTAGGTAATGTTAGGAACAGTCTCCTGTTCCCTAAAATATTCCCCAGTTAATTATCCCAAACAGCCCCTTCATGGTTATTTTATATAGAGCCCCCTCACTATGGATTCACTAGATACAGCCCCCCATGGATTCCTGTTGTGAAGTCTTATGTGGACCCCTAGCAACTCTGGGCCCCGGCACTTGCCAAGGTATGACTAGTGTTAGCACTGGCCCTGGTGCTCCACACATGTGCACTACCTGTATCCTGCACTAGAAACTGGTGACAGAATCAGGCGTACAAATGGCCAGCAATGCAGCGGACCATTGGATTTGGCAGACGTGGCACAGCTGCAGGGGTGGCGTTCAATCACACACTGGTACACAATGTGCCTCTGTGTCAGTGTATGATAAATCATCCCCAATGACTATTTCACATGTCCAACATTAAAGAACAATGGCTCCCAATTCACCTTTAGCCGACAATCCACCCAGAGTTGCAATATTTTGGGAAGTAAGAACTCGCCTTGCATGCAAGTGGAGACTTGCAGCCATTGATGCTGGATGGGATAAGGAAAACATTGCCTCTTTTAGCTTCCTTGTAAGATAGGCTTCTTGAGAGTCATGCTTGATACAACAAAGCAAAAAGTGGGATATAGGATATATTGGTGGCGTATAATATAAATTCTATATGTTATAATGTTATCTGATGCTGACGTAGTAGAGTTGAGTTTACCAAATAAATCAGTTGTTTACTCACAGGAACTTTAGATAAATTATTATCATGAACAAGTTAATGTCATCTCATTAAAATTTTCTAGATCGTCAGCTTCCTCTTTAGTGCGGTGCTAATAGCTGGGTTGAATTATTTTGCCTATATCCTGACACATGTATGAACACCGGCAATGTGGGTATGATGATGGAGCAGTAAGAATCTGAGGATAGATTAAGTAAAACATCCATTCATGGGATGTATAGGATTTATAATGTATTTTTGTGGCAACATTGTAGGGGAAGAAACACTGAATTCTTCTCAAAGAACATATAAAATTGATGTGAAACAGAAATACTGCACAATGTATACTAGAGTTAGTAGCTATGGCAACAAATCAGACAGTATCTTTAGTTCCTGGACACATCCAGATCTCACTTAAATTAGGGTAAAAAAAAGAATAATGGGGGTTATTTATCATATGATGCTGCCCCTCCTTTGCAACAGATATATCAGACGCTCCGGCCTCTTGATGCATACGTCTGGTAGCTACAGCCTATTAGGCTCTTACTAAGGTACAAAAAAAGTTTTTTGAGCTATTCGTTCACTCACATGGGCCAGAGAACGTTGAAATAGAAAATCCTCTGTAAAGTCCTGGTGCTCATGTCTTGTCGAGGGCTTGTCGGAGAGCCACCAATAAGTCAAGAAAAAAGTGGAGTATGACCAGCACTCAAAATTTACTAAAACATCTTCTTTTATTTCATATTCTTTAAAAAAGGAGAGTCACATTGTACATCCTGAGGTACCTACGCGTTTCGAACGTAAGCATCTAGTTCTATGCTCCTACACTTGCTCTGTTAAAGTTTAGTATAAGTGGAAAACCAATTAAGTTCTACTTGGTATCTCTAATCCCAGTATAGTAATTACAGCTTAAAGGGGTATATCTTCTGTTACAAAACCCATAATGCTATAAATAAATGAATACAACAAAATTGAATGTCATTAATCACACAATGGAGCTTAAATAGTTAGCATTTATGATTCTCAAAATTAAAGTAGGTAAAGTTATTTCCAAGATGGCCACCATGTACAACTACAACTCCCATGAACCTTCAGTTCTCAATAACAGCTCCTCCCTCTTATGCTCTGCTGCCAGTAATGATGTAACAGACTGTCCTGCTCTGTTACTATAGTAATGATGTGTAACTGCCATCACTTAGATGGGTCTCACCACAACACCGGCCATACTGGATGCACTGCAACCAACTGACTACAGCCAAACATGATCACATGACCTGCCCATGCAGGTGCATGACATGTGACCAGCGGCCATTTTCTGTCCTGTGTCTCCTCTATCTGGAAAAAATCAACAAACTGACTAAAAGGCCAGTAGCATTTTACATTTTTATAATGACATATTAGCTCATATTTTTAGAACCCATATAAATATTCCTGGAATTCCCCTTTAAACATATAAGTAGAATTTTCTAAGTAATTTACTTAGCCAGTGCAGGAGCGACTGTATCTTTATAAGAAGAATTTTCTGTAAAACAGTCAATATATTTTTTTTATCAGATCCAGAATATATAATTCTCCTTTATTGTACATTTCTCCAGTTCTTTTTAAATCAAATACACTTTTACATTAAAATGTCACATTTGCTAGAATTGTACAGTGAATTGCATGATGTAGATAATAAGCCGCAGAACCTTTAATATACCTCATTTACCAGTTATCCACTTACTATACCGTTGGCAGGAGAAACTCTCATACAGAAATATGAGGTCAGAATAGTTGCCTGGACATGAGATCATTATTACTGATATCTCCGCTGCCCACGCGGCACATGTAGTATCTATGTAGCCACGCTGCTTTGTGTCATTAGAGTAGAAAGGAGTATAACATATTCAAAATGTAAAGTATTAACCAAATGTTCTATTAAAGACAGTGATATTATAATGTACACTGGTAATACAATATCCTGTGCCCGGGGTGTGGATGGAAGCTTCAATTGAATGACAGAAAATGAAGTTGTAGGCGGCTTACATTTTAGATTAAAGATTGGGCTGGTGATATTGGTTGATGATTTTAGAAAGACTGTTTAGCCCACATAATAAAGTTACTCAGCCCATGTACTGTAATACTGTTACTCAGCCCACATAATACTGTTACCCAGCCCATGTAGAGTAATACTGTTACCCAGCCCATGTACTGTAATACTGTTACTCAGCCTATGTACTGTAATACTGTTACTCTGCCCACATAATATTGTTACTCAGCCCATTTACTGTAATCGTGTTACTCAGTCTACATAATAGTGTTACTCAGCCTATGTACTGTAATCGTGTTACTCAGCCCACATAATATTGTTACTCAGCCCATGTACTGTAATACTGTTACTCAGCCTATGTACTGTAATACTGTTACTCAGCCTATGTACTGTAATATTGTTACTCAGCCCACATAATATTGTTACTCAGCCCATGTACTGTAATACTGTTACTCAGCCTATGTACTGTAATATTGTTACTCAGCCAACATAATATTGTTATTCAGCCCATGTACTGCAATAGTGTTACTCAGTCTACATAATAGTGTTACTCAGCCTATGTACTGTAATAGTGTTACTCAGCCCATATAATAGTGATACTCAGCCTATGTACTGTAATAGTGTTACTCAGCCCAAGTACTGTAAGACTGTTACTCTGCCCACATAATATTGTTACTCAGCCCATCTACTGTAATAGTGTTACTCAGCCCATATAATAGTGTTACTCAGCCTATGTACTGTAATAGTGTTACTCAGCCCATATAATAGTGTTACTCAGCCTATGTACTGTAATAGTGTTACTCAGTCTACATAATAGTGTTACTCAGCCCATCTACTGTAATAGTGTTACTCAGCCTATGTAATGTAATACTGTTACTCAGCCGATATAATAGTGTTACTAAGCTCATGTACTGTAATACTGTTACTCAGCCCACATAATAGTGTTACTCAGCCCATCTACTGTAATAGTGTTACTCAGACTACATAATACTGTTACTCAGCCCATTTACTGCAATACTGTTACTCACCCCACATAATACTGTTACTTAGCACATATAATACTGTTACTCAGCCCTTATACTATAATACTGTTACTCAGCCTATATAATACTGTTATTCTGCAATGGAGTGAGATTTGCTATGGCACAGCCCAGGGATGAATCGATGACGGTCTGGGAACCAGGAGATGACGAGAAGCAATGTTCAGGCGCTTCACCATACATGATAAATCGTGCAAACACAATCCGAATAGGTAGAGGATGAGGGGGGTGAGTATTATGTGGGTAATAGACTAAACACTGTCCTAACAGGTAGAGAAGAAGGTGGCAATGACCAGAGAAGTAAACTCAACAATGTTTATTGGAGAACAGTGAGGACACAGGCGGATGCCGGTCATGTCACAGAGGAATGGGGCGTTTCATGACTGCAGACTTTTTCAGTCCAGTGACAAACCAATGGCACTGGTTTCAGAAGTGCGAGACCATCCTCAACCATCCTCAATATCACTGTATTATCAGAGCTGGACAGCAGGTAAGTACATATCACTGTATTATCAGCTGGGCAGCAGGTAAGTACACATCACTGTATTATCAGAGCTGGACAGCAGGTAAGTACATATCACTGTATTATCAGCTGGGCAGCAGGTAAGTACACATCACTGTATTATCAGAGCTGGACAGCAGGTAAGTACATATCACTGTATTATCAGCTGGGCAGCAGGTAAGTACACATCACTGCATTATCAGAGCTGGGCAGCAGGTAAGTACACATCACTTTATTATCAGAGCTGGGCAGCAGGTAAGTACATATCACTGTATTATCAGAGCTGGGCAGCAGGTAAGTACATATCACTGTATTATCAGAGCTGGGCAGAAGGTAAGTACACATCACTGTATTATCAGAGCTGGGCAGCAGGTAAGTACACATCACTGTATTATCAGAGCTGGGCAGCAGGTAAGTACATATCACTGTATTATCAGAGCTGGGCAGCAGGTAAGTACACATCACTGTATTATCAGAGCTGGGCAGCAGGTAAGTACATATCACTGTATTATCAGAGCTGGGCAGCAGGTAAGTACATATCACTGTATTATCAGAGCTGGGCAGCAGGTAAGTACATATCACTGTATTATCAGAGCTGGGCAGCAGGTAAGTACATATCACTGTATTATCAGAGCTGGGCAGCAGGTAAGTACATATCACTGTATTATCAGAGCTGGGCAGCAGGTAAGTACACATCACTGTATTATCAGAGCTGGGCAGCAGGTAAGTACATATCACTGTATTATCAGAGCTGGGCAGCGGGTAAGTACACATCACTGTATTATCAGAGCTGGGCAGTAGGTAAGTACATATCACTGTATTATCAGAGCTGGGCAGCAGGTAAGTACACATCACTGTATTATCAGAGCTGGGCAGCAGGTAAGTACATATCACTGTATTATCAGGGCTGGGCAGCAGGTAAGTACATATCACTGTATTATCAGAGCTGGGCAGCAGGTAAGTACATATCACTGTATTATCAGAGCTGGGCAGCAGGTAAGTACATATCACTGTATTATCAGAGCTGGGCAGCAGGTAAGTACACATCACTGTATTATCAGAGCTGGGCAGCAGGTAAGTACATATCACTGTATTATCAGAGCTGGGCAGCAGATAAGTACATATCACTGTATTATCAGGGCTGGGCAGCAGGTAAGTACATATCACTGTATTATCAGACCTGGGCAGCAGGTAAGTACACATCACTGTATTATCAGAGCTGGGCAGCAGGTAAGTACATATCACTGTATTATCAGAGCTGGGCAGCAGGTAAGTACATATCACTGTATTATCAGAGCTGGGCAGCAGGTAAGTACATATCACTGTATTATCAGAGCTGGGTAGCGGGTAAGTACACATCACTGTATTATCAGAGTTGGGCAGCGGGTAAGTACATATCACTGTATTATCAGAGCTGGGCAGCGGGTAAGTACACATCACTGTATTATCAGAGCTGGGCAGTAGGTAAGTACATATCACTGTATTATCAGAGCTGGGCAGCAGGTAAGTACACATCACTGTATTATCAGAGCTGGGCAGCAGGTAAGTACATATCACTGTATTATCAGGGCTGGGCAGCAGGTAAGTACATATCACTGTATTATCAGAGCTGGGCAGCAGGTAAGTACATATCACTGTATTATCAGAGCTGGGCAGCAGGTAAGTACATATCACTGTATTATCAGAGCTGGGCAGCAGGTAACTGCGTATGATTGGGGACGCCGATGGTAGTAAATTCTGCTGAAACAATTACAGAGATAAGAGTAAAGGGGAGGATGGGAACATTATCACTATATCACTGAGACAAATGTTTTCCAGCTCGCAGGTACAGTAAAAGCCGAAGACTTTAATCAGCTGAAATTAATGCAATGAATGTATTTTCAATACAGTTTCTGTACAATCCTGCAGCCAAATATCAACGCTCCATCATAAAGCCATGGAGGGAAGGCAAGATCATGAGCTAATGCCAATCTGCAGATGTAGATGAGGTACTGTATATTTTATATATTGTATTATGGGGATGGTTTACGCTACAGCAGCAGTTGTCAACCTGTGGGTCACAACCCCTTTGGGGGTCAAAAGACCGTTTCACCGAAGTTGTCTAATACCATGTTCTCTGTTGGTCTTAGGGACTAACAGCATTCCTCCCTGTAATTGAAAAATCAAATGTACATGCAAATGTTGAAGGAACACTGTGACTACTGGGGGCAAGCGCTGTGACTATTGGGGGATCACTGTGACTACTGGGGGCAGGTGCTCTGACTACTGGGAGATCACTGTGACTACTGGAGGCAGGCACTGTGACTATTGGGGGATCACTTTGACTACTGGTGGCATGCGTTGTGACTACTGGTAGATCACTGTGACTACTGGGGGCAGGCGCTGTGACTACTGGGGGATCACTGTGACTACAGGGGGCAGGTGCTGTGACTACTGGGGGATAACTGTCACTACAGGCTACTGGGGGCAGGCGCTGTGACTACCGGGGGATCACTGTGACTACTGGCTACTGGAGGCAGGTGCTGTGTGACTATTGGGGGATCACCGTGACTACAGGCTACTGGAGGCAGGCACTGTGACTACTGGGGGATCACTGTGACTACTGGCTACTGGAGGCAGGCACTGTAACTACTGGGGGGGAGTCACTGTGACTACTGGCTACTGGAGACAGGCACTGTGACTACTGGCTACTGGATGCAGGCGCTGTGACTATGGGGGGATCACTGTGACTATTGCCTAATTACAGTTATGAAGTAGCAACGGAAATTATTGTATGTTGGGATTACCTTTGACTACTGGGAGATCACTGTGACTACTGGCTACTGGAGGCAGGCGCTGTGACTATGGGGGGATCACTGTGACTATTGCCTAATTACAGTTATGAAGTAGCAACGGAAATTATTGTATGTTGGGATTACCTTTGACTACTGGGAGATCACTGTGACTACTGGGGGCAGGCGCTGTGACTACTGGGGGATAACTGTCATTACAGGTTACTGGGGGCAGGCGCTGTGACTATGGGGGGGATCACTGTGACTATTGCCTAATTACAGTTATGAAGTAGCAACGGAAATTATTGTATGTTGGGATTACCTTTGACTACTGGGAGATCACTGTGACTACTGGGGGCAGGCGCTGTGACTACTGGGGGATAACTGTCACTACAGGCTACTGGGGGCAGGCGCTGTGACTATGGGGGGGGGATCACTGTGACTATTGCCTAATTACAGTTATGAAGTAGCAACGAAAATTATTGTATGTTGGGGTCACCACAACATAAGGAACTGTATAAGGGTCATGGAGGGTTGAAACCACTAATCTACAGGATCCTGCCCAATTCCTATTTTATGACTTTTCTGAAGCTCAGCACCATTCAATTGCTCTGGTCCGTAGGGGTGATGGACCCTAGCAATCTAATACCAATTACTTATCCAAGGTATATGTCAAAATTGTTACATTTCTATAAGAATTCTTTAGGTCTGTTCTGATGTATAATATTGGGGCCTCTGTAATTTAAAGCTCTAACAATGGAGGGGGTATCATAAAGTAGCAAGGAGGATGTATACGGGTCAAATAGTCTTTAGGGGCCATTAGGGGTGTCTTAGGAGGTGGTCTTGTACAGATTTTGCATTGGCCTCAACAGCATAATATTACGCCTTTGGCTCAAACCATTAAGAAATTAATCACCTGAGATTGTCGTCCCTATAGAGGATGAATATACTCGCTATTTGATGGCTGATTTCTATAAACAGGAGAGAGACATTTGGAAGTGGGTCATTCCATTTGATGAGACAATTTACAGCCATATATACAGTAACCGAGCAGCTTCACATTTAACTTCATTTCTATGCAGAGTGATATTTCTCCAGGATACAAATAATGAGAGCGGTGATATATAAAAGGCATCTGCACCATGTTCCATAGCCACATCAGAAATTATTATACAAGATTAAGGATCCCAAAGAAGAAGTTATCGCAGCTCTGTACATTTCTACTATCAATTTTACTAACATTCAGAAAATGGGTACAAAAGGGCTAAAACTGTACTTGATTGTCTTTAAAATTTTTATACATTGTATCTACAGTGTTTACCCAGCACAAAAAAATGATATGGCCCTTAATTTAGGAAGAAACGAAAAAATATTAGCCCCCATGGAATGAGAAGAGGGTTCTAAATCTGCCATGAGTACTGATTTTTAAAGGGAACCCCACTAAACTACTAGCCCCCTCAGATTGGGTATGAAATGTGCTTTCTAGAATTCTCTCTTTTATGTGAAATCTTACTGTGGGCAATTTTCCAATATGCTTTCTGTATCAATTCCTTATAGTTTTCTAGATCTCTGCTTGCTGTCCCTCTATAGAAATCTTCTTTCTTTACTTCCAGTGAATAGAAATCTGCCCATGTGATGTGATGGACAGGCAGGTGCACAAACCATATTATCACAGATGGTAATAAGAGATGTGTGATAATAACGGCTCATGCACCTGCACATCCATCACATCACATGGGCAGATTGGGGACATTTACTAAGGATCTGAATGGCGCATTTTCGTCGGGCTTCCCGAATGTTTCAGATCTGCGCCGATTTTGGCATCGGCACCGGCTTTCACGCGATAGAAATCGGGGCGTGTGGCCATCGGAAAATCTGACGGATTCGGAAAAAACGCAGAATTTTAAAAAAATTTTGTGTCGCAAGAATAGCACTCACATACACCGGGACGCAGAAGGTGAACTCCAGCGCACCTCAGCACAGCAGCGACACCTGCTGGATATCGGGCTCACAACCATAGTGAATCCCGGCCGACCCCAATCAGCATCGGACAACGCACCGCGGGATCACGGCTGGACCGGGTAAGTAAATGTGCCCCATTATGTCAATCAAAGGAGAGGAGTCGTTCAGAGGTGGGAGAGCTTGACTTCTGTGTTAAAGGGCATCTACCACCAGGATCAAAGATTGTAAACCAAGCACACTGACATACTAGTGTGTTCCCCTCTGGCCATATCTGCTCTTCTTTAAGCTTTCTATGTCCTGGTTTTTAAGAAAAGAATGTTTTAAAAATTATGAAAATAAGTCTGAGGGGTTCCAGGCTCCATTAACATCTATAGAGCATGGTGCCCCTCTGGCTCGTTTGCATAACTATACAAGCTTCTTTGTGTAAAAACCAGGCCACAAAAAGCTAAAAGAAGAGTGGTTCCTGCCACAAGGGGCACACACCAGTATGTCAGTGTCCTTGGTTTACAACCCTCCATCCTGGTGGTAGATTTGCTTTAAACTCTCCATCTCCTTTGCTTTATACAACCAATTTACATCTAACTTCATAGTTGATTTTCTGGGTAGTGTCATCACACTGGGTCATGAAAGAAACATGATCTGGAAAGTGTGATGCTGCTTGCGCCATACTATAGTTTATAAGTCCAATATCTGTTGACAGGTTCCCTTTAAACACACAATAAAACGGTTTTGTTTCCTATTCATAACATATTTATTGCATTACATATGTGACAATATAGTCCACCCCAGATTACAGATCTACAGTACATGTGCTATGGTAGACTGAGTGGGCACTGAGAGCTCTGGAACACAGTAAGGCCGGACAGAGATGATATATAGTGATTTGGGACACTAAACCACCAATCCATTCGGATCTGTGGGTGTTTAGGGCCCCGTATTGCCCTAACAGATCCCCTTTAAGTGTCACCTGCTTTGTAATTGTGTGTTTTGACAAACTGTGGCTGTACCCACGTGTGCTGAAAGACGTGACTTTTATGTTCTGTCTGACTTAAAGGAAACCTACCACTTCTGACGGTAGGTATGAGATACAAACACCGGGCACCAGCTCAGGGTGAGCTGGTGCCGGTGCTTAGTCTCGTTAGTGTTAAAACCGCGGTATCGCGGTTTTAACACTTTTGAAACTTTCTAGCAGAAACTGCTTCGGCGCTGCGCGCGATCGTGCGCGCGCAACGCCTGCGGCGTTTCCAATGTAGGCGCGCGCACGATCGTGTGCACGAAGCGCCGAAGCAGTTTCTGCTAGAAAGTTTCAAAAGTGTTAAAACCGCGATACCGCGGTTTTAACACTAACGAGACTAAGCACCGGCACCAGCTCACCCTGAGCTGGTGCCCGGTGTTTGTATCTCATACCTACCGTCAGAAGTGGTAGGTTTCCTTTAATATACAAAAGTAGGAAGTAGAGCCACTACTGGTTGCACCTCTTTACTCTAAACCGCATATCCTATGCCCTCAATCTAAGAAGGAGTTAATTTAACAACAGCCCAATTTAGAATCGATGATTCCGATCAGGCGCTTGCTGATACATTAGTTATCTGTTACGGATTGGCAAGAGAAAATTAATTAAATTGGGTGCAGTGTAAACAGGTGCAGTACTGTATGTTCAGCAATTTCGGCTTTTGTACAATGAAGCTCAGATCCTAAATAGTTCAGTGGCAGCCTTACAGCTTCCCTTTGACGAGTCAGCAAGTAAAAAAACGACTGACACTAACAAAAAAATGAAATTCTTTCAAAGTAAAAGCCTCCTGAACATTAACAGCCTTGGGATCCTTCCACCTGTACGATCGATGTGCAGTCCTGTCCACTATATCAGTTAGCAGATTGCAGCCTTGGTACTTATATATCAAGGGATTATTGGGGTAAAGGCATAGAGAAGGAGGGAACTTTGGATTTAGTTGTAGAAATAATAATTACTGGTAATAAAATATAGTAAAAATAACATAGAAAGTGGTGGCTATTGAGCACGTTGCCTTGCAACATGTATTGAAGATCTATCCTGTATGATAGACCAGAGCTGTATTCACAATTCTGTTTCCTATTGGAAACTTGCTATTGGATATTTGCTTCAAGTCTTGAAAGGATCTTATAGCAAACCTGACTCCATTTTTAAAAAAAAAGTTTACAGAGATGACAAAAAAGGGAACAAGTGTGAACTGAGTGACTGACTGATACCGGAAGAAGTGAGGACCCTGCTCTAATGGGCTGACAACTGGAGGCCATGGGTAAGGGTAGAAGCAGATTACATTGTGGTTTAGCGGCAGTGGTTTAGTTCCTGTTAATTTTCCTGGGGTCGGTGTGGGGGTAACTTGTTTTTGAGCACGGCTCAGTGCACATAACTCTAATTTTGCCATGTGATAACCGTTGTTTCTTGGCTATAACATGGTCCCATGTATCATGGACACAGCTATGGTTTTCGGAGTCCAGTGCATAAACAGACTTCTCGGGAACTTGCTATTGGCATGTCAGTGGCTTTTGTGCGGAACCAACGCAATGGTTACACCTGGGCAACAAACACTCGACCGCGGGGCCTGTAGTTTGCTCCGGTCAGGACACCATGTTTGCATACCATGAGTGGATGTAGACTTAGAAAATACATAAAAAAATTCTGGGGACAATTTTGTAAAGAGCAAACGATAGATGAGCAAAGGAAAACATAAAAAAATTAGTAAAGATTATGTCTAATACTGTGAATGGAATTCATTAGCCATAGGCGAGCCTTTACTAGAGGGATTGGGAAATGAGACTTGGAAACAGGAGTGGATTGTAATATAGACGGTTCGGACGGTAGCCCCGGGCCAAAGCTTTCTAGGGGGCCCATGGCCACCCAAACCGCTCACCAAATTTGATACAGAGTAGGACCTTCACTAATGAAATCCTCATACATCTCTTCCTGCTCTTAATACACATGTACACAAGAGATCCTCCAAAGGTCCTGAAACCGCAGATTGAAATCAGCAGAAGGGACTCATCCTCGATTCCCCAAAAATATGATTCTAGCACCATATGTAGGAAGTGATTCCAGACTTGTAGGGGCAATAATATTCATACAGACCAGGACCCATGGCAGTTTTAATCCGCCCCTGTCTGGAGGGACACAAATGTGTTAGACAGGAGTCACAGATGAGGATGTTGTATAGGAGGAGAGACAGGGTGGGCATGGACTTACATCTATGTTGACTTGTGATTGAGTTGGAGGGGATAAGAATTGACAATGGGTTCAATGTGCAATATGAAATGCAGGGTGGAATCAAAAGTGTGTTTCCCACACTTACAAGGCATGCAATACTTAGTATGGCACAGATGTGTCCACTTGTACAGTTGCTCAATTAGGTTATCGATGAGGTATACCCCAAACACATATAAGGATGGACAGATTTGGTAGGTGTCCCAAGGTATGTCTAGGGCCCGCTGCTATATCTCCCTGCTATAAACTTTATTACCTTTTTTGGGAATGCCCCCAACCATCTACTTGGAGAAACAACCACAATCTGGCAGTGTGTAGGGTTTACCTAAAGCCTCTGGCTCCAAACACATCCATGGGTTGCATGTTGGGTAAAATAATTTAGGTATTTCAAAATTATGTTATTTTTAACTGTTGACATCACTTGCATTTTGTACTGAATTTTATGTTTTTCTTAAATCTATATATAAACTCATGAAATGTACAGTATAAACTCATAAAACATGACATTGTTCTTTTGGACTGGTTTAGTGATTTTCCAAATATTTGGTCAAATATCTGTGGCTGCTATTTGTTTATTATTGTAGATCATAATGAAGTGTTGTAATAATAGGTGTATAAAATAAGGCAAATTTCCTCAGCTCGCACAGAATATTAGCACAGCTCTCTGTAGGCAGAATACAATGCAGAAGTCAATACAAAGAGTAATTAAAAGAGAGAGGGCAAAACAACAGGGAAAAGCATCGCTATTGATTTCCATTATCAGTTTAGAGTAACGTAAGTGCAATAAATCCCCTCTGTGAATCACCTAATTTATCGCTATGGGATGAAACTGCAGGACTTCCAAATCTCTACATCTATGGTCCTTACTCTAAAAGCCACCCAAGACAAAAGTAACACAAAATAAGAAAGTAAGACCAGATTAAAAACAGCAAAAAAGATTTAAAAGGATCTATCGTATTATATACCATAAATTTGGTCCAACTCTTGGTCCCCCATAATAATCAGATGTTTACTAACAGGGAAGTACTGACTTTTATAGTGTGTATATAGGGGCAGATTTACTTACACGGTCCATTCGCGATCCAGCGGCGCGTTCTCTGCGGTGGATTTGGGTCTTCCGGTGATTCACTAAGGCAGTTCCTCCGACGTCCACCAGATGGCGCTGCTGCTCTGAAGTCCGCCGAAGGTCCGCCGGAGTCCACGATCCGTTGCTGGGTGAAGGCAAGCGCGTGTCCAGCAACACTTTTTTTTTTTTAAATGCGGCGGTTTCTCCGAATCCGTCGGGTTTTCGTTCGGCCATCCCCCGATTTACGTTGCATGCATGCCGGCGCCGATGCCTCACAATACGATAACGCGTGCCAAAAACCCAGGGTAATTCAGAGAAAATTGGCGCGAATCGGAAATATGCGGGTAACACGTCGGGAAACCGCGAATCGGGCCCTTAGTAAATGACCCCCAATGTGTGAAGTCTTTTACTGTTTTGCGATTACAACTGATGTGTTTCCATAGTAACAGACTACAAACTCTGCATAGTCTGATCTTTCAGTGCTTTATATTTAATGTTACACTACATTTGTAATTACTAATTGTTTGTTCTTTTATAGAAACAGACAAAAAAATCAAAACTGTTGGTAGTCCCACATCTTTAATATTATGGACTACAATGGCGCCTTACTAATTGACTATAACGGGTCACTGAGGTTACTATCATGCGTCAGTCATTGTACCAGATGTGGAACTTCTCAACTACTTTTTCCATCACTTTTGAGATAAATAACCAAGAATTGAATGAAATGTGAACATCTTGACATAAGGACACAGGAAGATGATTCACAGTATAGATTTTTTTGTTCAAGGTACAAAATGTTCTTTAGGCACGGGCCGGTCAGTAAGTCGTTTCCTCTTCAGGCTAGATGGCTGCTCTTGTTAGTAGGAGATATGAGCGCTCATTAGAGGTCGCAGTGTTTCTGGCTGCACTATGGGGAAAGTCCTACTAGAATGAAGTGCGTTGCATTCCTATTTTGTTCACAATGTATGATACACTGATATCAGTCCACGTAGGACATATTGGGGCAGGTTTATCAAGCTGTCTAAAAGTAACCAATTACAGTTCCCCTTTAAAATATTCATGAGCACTGGTAAAATAAAAGCTGAGCTGTAATTGGTGGCCATGGACAACTAAGAACATACTTACTTTTAGACAGCTTAATAAATCTGGCCCATTAACTGTAAGTATAAGTTTGATCATTCCTAACCACAAGCCCCTCCCCCCCACCCCTCCCAAAATAGTAATAGTATGTTGATGGAACATATTGGGAGAGATTTACTAGACGTGTAAATCTCCCTCTTTCCTTCTGCATTTATTATAGACTCCATTGAAAAATCGGAAAATACTATAGCTGAAATCTCCACCAGTTCAGAACCAGTCTAAACAGATCCGAACTGGCACAGATTGTGTCCGGATCTACTAAGAGGCCGGGGAGCGGAGTGCCAGCGGGGGAAATAATAACGCCAGTCTTCTCTGGTGAGAATTTATTAAAGGAAATCTACCACCAGCGTGAAGGATTGTAAACCAAGCACAATTATATGCTGGTCTGTGCCTCCTCTGGCTGGATTTGCTCTTCTGTTATGCTTCTTATGCTCTGGATTTTACAAAACAAGGCTTTAAAAATTATGCAAATGAGCCTGTTAAATGGGCCCGGGAGAGGGAGGTGGTGGGGGCGTGCATAATTAGCAGCCCGGAGTTCCGGACATCATGTTCCCGCGCTCCGTGCTGCCTTTTATAACTTTCTTTTCTAGGTGATCCCAGCATGTCAAGACTAGCGGAGGACAGGCTCAGGATTGGAATGAAGAGGAGTGGAGGTGAATATCCTTTTTTTTTTCTTTTTGAAAATGGATGATTTTGTAAATTCCCTCTGCCAGTGTTCCGCTGCCTGGATCTACTAAAAGGTTCTAGCTTCTTATAGATCAGAAAAGGATCTCTGCCAGGTCAGACCTGTTCAGATTAGGCCTGACCTAGCAGAATATTCAACTATGGTTTCATCTGGTCTTCCGGCGGAGACGATAATTAATGGGAAGTTCATACCCCCACTTGCCCCCTGCCTACCCCTGAAATACCCAAAGTGATGTGTGGGATGGAAAGAACATTTAACTGGCGGGAGATTTACATGCCTTCTCTGCCAAAAAAATGGAGAGGACATAATCCCTCCCTTTGTACACTTTAATAGTCAGACACAATTTTTCTCCAGCCGGCACTATTCCCGAGCATTCAGAACCGAAGAAGTAGAGGGTGCTGGGCTCTTCCATTAAAATAATCTCAGGTCTGTCTGGCTATGTAAGACCAATATGTCTGTACAAGCAGTTTTAATGGATATTTAAATAAAGCTTGAGATGATTTTAATGGAAGAGCCCAGCACCCTCTACTTCTTCCTTCATGAAATGGATCAGCGAGTTTGCCGGAGCACTCCAGACCGGAAGCAGTTCCATTACAACAAGATAAAGAGCTTTTTTTTTCTTGGAGTGTTTTATTGCTGTACTTTAAGAACCATATATATGCTAATTTGTCTTTCTACTGTCAAGTGGGCGGGCAAATATATATTGCGGTACCACCCATTTGACATTAGATTACCTAATACATATTAGATGCCAAGACTATCAGTACTGATTGCTCTGGAAAGAGAAAAATAAATGAAAATGAGAGAAAACTACTGAAGATTGCAAGCAGCTGAAGTTACAGGAGGGGGTGACAGGTACTGTTTAAAGCATCTCCTGGACCTGTAATGGGCCGATGTGACTCTAAATACAATTTTTACTTTAAAATAGCTTTCAAGTCTCAGAAGGCAGCCATCTAGAAATGACTGTGATATCGGGCTCCTCGCAGTCTCTTTATCTGTGTCACTTTCAGTCAGTCACACTTGGCCTCAGTGCATCAGAATCCCAAAAAGCTTGATATGCTGAGACTCTGCGCTAGATGAAATCCAATTTAAAGTTCTTTCCTGAAAATAACATTTCTCATATGGCAAATAATAACTCACAGTCATGGCTAAAAGACCGGTCTTAGCATCTAATGGGATAATATGTCAAAATGTAAAATTCTATCTACAGTGTCTGTATGTCTATCTATCTATAGTATCTCATATTTAGATTAAATTTTTCTTATTTTTCCATGAACAACAATCAAAGTTGTTCTTGGACAAAAAATGTAATATTATAAGTTTTTTTCACCAAGAAAATCGGACATCCTGAAAAGAATCACACTCACCAGACCTCCTTAGGCCTCATGCAAGAAATTAGGCCTAGATGTACAAATCGTGGCCAGTTCATGGCTCCCATAGATGTCTATTGAGTGCGCTCATGGTGCGCTCAGCTGTGATAGAGATGGGAGGGGTGTGCAGCACCCATCTTTAGCTGGATAAAATGGACTACAGAGGTTCCCCTGTCGATGGCCCATTTCTGTACATAGTCGTGTGCATGGTCTTAGATTGAAGACGATTAGAGTTGGCATGTGGCGATGGGGAATGGGCTCTCTAACATAGATCGGCATCACTCCTATGAAAGGCGCTTCCATTGCTGTGTCAGGTGGGTTCCCCTGTGGCCACATGTAGCATTTGCCTCCCTCATTGACCTCAAACAGCCACCATGATCAGGCTCAGGAGTGGAGTAATACTAGTGGGACTCCCAATCTGTATGTAAGACTCAATCCAGCACTAGTCAACCCTTATTGTTGCAGTGTTCTTTTTTTGGGATGTCTGATTTCGTTTGGGTGTGCAATCCTTTTAGGGTTTCTAGTTTCCTACTGTATCTGTCCTGTTTTATTTACATTTTTATATGTATTGATGCCTGGACATCTTTTTCATCCGGAAATACCCCTAGATGAAACTTTTCCTCTCTCTCTTAACCCCCCTGGTCAGTATATGGTTAATAGCTATTTTATATTATGATAAGAGATGAGCAGACCTGACATTCTCTGGTTCAGGGGTTCTAGATTGGCCGGTCAATTGTGATGTATTGGAGATATGGTGGCCGAACAGCTAATCTTGCAAATTGAAATGCCTTGCTACTAGCCATGGCTATGATTAGCCAGGAGGACACCCCTTGGCCAATCATAGCCATGACTAGTTGCTAGAGGCACCAATTTGCCAGATTGACATCCGGAAATACAAGTGGGTCGGGTGGCCAAACCCGAATCCTGAATCCGAACAGGAACGTCGGGTGTACTCTAATTATAATTTACATGTGGCTTATTTTTCTAATTTAGTGTTGACATTTGGCTTATGGCTATCTTCATACTAGAGGTTCACTTTAGATGTGCCAGTTTTTTGTGTAGGGTCCCTTTAACCAATAACCTCAGCACTTGGCAGATGGACTTCGGGTCTGGGGATGTTGCCGTGTTGTGAGGCAGGGCTCACAGTTTTTAGGCCTCCACTCATCTGAGATGTAACGCACAGATGGGTTAAGCCAGGATCTTCCATATCACAGCAGAATCACATCAATTTATTTCTTCACCTTCTGCAATTTTTTGCTATTAGCAGGTTCAGTGATCCAGATGATGCCAACTGCTTTATTTCTGGCACGGCTGCCGAATGTTGTGTTAAGATATTATAGCGTCTCCCCTCATACACTTAAGATTCATACAAAGAACCTAAACCACCCTCCGAACCATGAATGTGAAAATCCTATGAAAATGGCAGATACACTTCTAGGACCTGTTGGCTGAAAGCTAATCCCCCAGACATCCCATAAACATGCATCCTCATCCCTTCTATGAATGCATATCTATGTTCTGAATGGGTAAATCTAGTATCTATGGCTATGAATAATCTTGCAAGCTTTATAGTACCCTAAACCATGACTGATTTTTCAGCCTCAGCTGTAGGCAAATATGGTGAGCTGGACACACCTCTAGCGCACTTTCAGGCTGATTTGCATATCTTTAAAACATTTATTTGTTTGTAATAAGGTATGTATATTCCCCTTTTTAAGTCCCCAACCAGCAATCAACCATCATAACCAAGCCTGGATAAACTCATAGACCCAGGCACCATGACTCTGGTAATATTCTTATATTTGTTATTCATGGCCTCCTTCCTTCTAAAATCATAATCATCATTATGCTAATGAGATACCGTAGAAAGGCTCTGGGAGATTTTACCAGAGGCCCTCTATGTCCTTGCTACCTTAACAGTTCCCCACTTCCTCTTCTTCATGTAAACTCACCTAGTGGGAGGAGGTAATGCACATTGTAACAGCCTGTGAAGCTGCAGCATGAAGAGGTTCTGGCAAAGCCCACCCAGATCTCTTCTGGCTCATTAGTATAATTTTAAAAGTTGTTTTTAGAAGATAGGAGGTCATGGATAACAATTATAAGATTTCCACAGTCACAGTGCCTGGATCTTTCATACGTGAAAGGTCGCCGGTGGTGTTTATTTTTACACCAGCTACTGGCATATGATAAATAACCTGCTTGTGTCAGTCCCTCAACTATTAACTTTTGGACCAATACTGAGTCAAGGCAATACAAATTATTTCCTGGCTAGACGGGCTAGATTACACCCCACAGATTACACCCCACCCCTAGATTACAGCTACAGTAATTGTTGAGAAGGACCTGGGGGTACTAGTCGATCAAAAATTAAATAAGAGCATGCAATGTCAATCAGCTGCCTCTAAAGCCAGAAGGATTTTGTCATGTGTGAGAAGTGGTCTGGACTCTCGTGATAGGGATGTAATATTACCACTGTACAAGGCATTGGTTCAGCCTCACCTGGAATATGCCGTCCAGTTCTGGGAACCGGTCCATAAAAAGGATGCCCTGGAGCTGGAGAGGGTTCACCGAAGAGCCACAAAAATGATAAGGAGTATGGAGGGTCTTAGTTATGAGGAAAGATTAAAACAACTAGAATTATTTAGTCTGGAAAAGAGACGACTACGAGGGGACATGATTAATTTATATAAATATATGAACGGTCCATACAAAAAATATGGTGGTAAGTTGTTTCAGATTAAATCAAATCAAAAGATGAGGGGGCACTGTCTCTGTCTGGAGAAATAAAGGTTTAATCACCAGAGGCAACAGGGCTTCTATACTATGAGAACTGTCAATCTGTGGAACAGCCTGCCTCAGGCGCTGGTCACAGCAGGGACAGCAGAGAGCTTCAAGAAGGATCTACACCTAAATAACCATATTAAATTAACCCATAAAAGCCCCAATTTTGACCAAACCACACACCTATTGGGGCTTATTTACTAAGGGTCCCGCGGCCGCACTTTTGTTGGTTTTCCCGGCGATCGTGCCGGGGATTGTGTCGCAAGTGATCGGTTTGAGTCGCAATCGCGCCAAATTTCACGAGACACAAATCGAGGGCGGGCCGTTGGATGATACATACAGGTTATCGGGTGCACGATCTTCATGAATCGCGGCAGAGTGCATTCTCATCGGACAGTCCGAATCGGGGATCGGGCAGGGACCGGGTAAGTAAATGTGCCCTATTATCTCTTCCTTATCCATCAGTGCCTTAATTATTTTTAGCATTACAATGCTCATTAGTCTAATCATCCAAATTTAATGCGAGAAAGTTCATTAACAAGCAAATTCTGGATAACGCGGCTGGGATGCAGCGTAGCGACTGTACGGGGAGCTATGCAAATCCATCGTCCAACGCTGAACAAATGATGATGAATACATTGTAGTGTGCATGACATCATCCTGCGCCTCGGTAATCACATACTGCTTATGCTGTAATCTTCAGAACCGACTACATCATGAAATATTGATGCGGTAAACCTAATCTGTAACACTGGCGGAAGAATGGATGTGATTGCATAGCGAGTGATTGCTACAGTTATATCAAGAATTGTGATATGGTACAATACATTCTAGTTACACCAAGATTCAGAGTATAAATCACCAAATATTCAGAATAATTCAATATTGTGGTCATGTCATTGGGTGGTAGGAATCAGGTACCAAAAATAATAGAACCATGTGGTGTCAAAGTAATAATTATCCTGATGAAGATGATGGAAGGTGGAGGCCATGGTGTGTTTGCCCAAACTGGTCTCCTTATAGCTCGTCTGTAAGAATATATCCACATGGGTACAGACGACCTGCACATGTAAAATCCAACTGAAAGGTGCAGTATTACGGATGGATTTTGCTGTGAATTTTTACTCTCCTATAAAGAGACATCTGACATTCAAGTCTGTAGAACACATTATTCGAAGGTCAACCAGTCCCACAGAAATTGGTGAATTTAGCCGCCATTTACAGGAATTTTCTGGAATTGCTTATTTTTTTTAATATCCGAACCGATTGTTACTTTTCTAACTTGCATCTAAATTATGTTCTTTATGTCATGTCTTTGTCAATATCTTTGGTTATACTTTTTGCATTTGTAAACAGGAAGGGCTCAGTTTACGCCTATTTGTTCCCTATGTAGAGATAGTAAATTACTATCATCCTACTGCTACTTAGATCCGTGCCTTGAAAAATTTGAATCACCATGGTCTCAAGTACATACTCAATGGACCCATTGGGGCACATTTACTTACCCGGTCCAGTCGCGATCCAGCGGCGGGTTCTCCGGCGCTGATTCGGGTTCTGCTGGGATTCACTAAGGTCCGTGCGCCGATATTCACCAGGTGTCGCTGCTGCGCCGAGGTCCGCCGGAGTTCACCTGCTTTTTTCTGGTGTATGTGAGTGCTTGATCTTGCGACACAAATGGCTTTTTAAATTCTGCGGTTTTTCCGAATCCTTCGGGTTGTCCGGTGGCCACGCCCCCTGATTTCTGCCGCGCGAAAGTCGGCGCGATTGCGCCAAAAATCGATCGCGTGCGCCACAATTCCGTGAAATACAGCGCAAAAGGAAATATTCGGGAAAAACCCGACGGATTCGCGGCTGCGGACCCTTAGTAAATGTGCCCCATTGTGTGTAAGGCATGCACATGGTTTTGTATCATGTTCTGTCTCAATAGACATTCTGGAAGTCCTCTCACCAAGAAATCTTTTTGCACCTATTGGTAGTCTCTAAACATGGCCACCATGGACCCAGCGTACAGCCTTACATTTTATGTTTACAGAAGGCAAGCCATGTACATATATCGACGTCAAAGAAGTGGACTTTTAAGCAGGAGATCCATATATGAGCTGAATTGGAGAGCTGCTGTGCAGGAGTGACTGCTGTTCTGGTGGGTCCATGTGCTACTATGTTGCCCATTCGTATGAAAGGCTACCAAGTATTGTTACATAAAGAGAGATTTCCATATCCATATCCATAGTTTATATCTTCAATATTAGAGTGTTTGAAGTCCCAGCATCTGTGGGGGTTCCAGGTGGTGTACCCACATCAAAATAATATTTAGGACATATTCTAGGAATATATTTTCAATATTTTTAGACCGGAGAATCACTTTGGTAAACAAAATAAACCATAGTAGACAAGTGTCCAGCCATGGTAGACGAATGGCCAGGCATGGTAGACGAGTGGCCAGCCATGGTAGACAAGAGGCCTGGCATGGTAGACGAGTGGCCAGCCATGGTAGATAAGTGGGCAGCCAAGGTAGACATGTGGCGTTAATTTGTGTGTGAGCTGTGGTTTAGTGTTTGGGTTTTATTATCTGAGTCACACCCTGCTCCTTGCATTTCAGCCCTGCCCAGCAAGGGGAACTGCCTTATATACCTGCCTACTCCCATCAGACCTTGCTGGTTAATTCAGTCTTTCCTGTGTATCTAGTGCTCTTGCTATCTTGTTTGCTATTCTGTGTTTTGACTTCTTCTTTGCCTACTGACCATTCTATTTGCTTTACGATTCTGTACCTTTGTCGCCATCTTGGTTTTGACCTGGTTTGTTTGACTCCGCTTGTCTGTCTTATCTGTGGTTTGTCCCTTAGTGTAGGTTCCTGATAGTGGGTTCACCCTTGTCAGAGCGGTTTATATGCTTTAGGCAGGGCCTTAGCCCGCAGGGATGTAGCAGGGTGAGATTGCCACCACTTACCTAGTCTGACAGCTAGCGCCAAGCCTGGTTGTGGTTGCGCGGTTGCTGGACAGTTACTGACAATTACTTTCCCTTTTTCCTACCATGTGTCATTTAAAAGAAAATTCAGTTTTAATTTCTATGCAAATTAAGCATTTCACTCAAAAAGCAATAGGCGGATTCCACCACCATGAATAAAAACTCACTCTTATATTGATCCCATATTAAAATAAGAACAAGTTGATGTCCCCATAACTGCCCTTCATCATAGCATAGCACGACATGACGTCACCTCCCTCTCCAACATGGAAGGAGGAGGCATCTATCATACAAGATGCCTGAATTCATGCCTCTTAATGCTTGGATAGGGAGGTTTTGTGCATAATTAGCAGCCCGAAGTGCCGGACATCTCATCCCTGTTCTCCGGCCGGCTAATTATAAGTCTTTTTTCTGGGTTATCCCAGTTTAGAGAAGACAGGCACGAGAATCAAGATGAAGAGGAGGACAGGTGAGTATCTGTAGGTTTTTTATACTTTTTGGAAATGTAGTTTTCCTTTAATTCTGTGCATCAGACAAGCTCATTATTGGAGTTGCTGTCCATGTGTGGAGCTGTGCAAGCCTTTTTTCACAATGAATTGAAGCTTTTGGTGCACCAGAGGCGGGGCTGTGTCAGCTGTTGCACGTGTTTTAGTTCTTTCGTTGTATTCTAGCACCTCCCACACCTTCTAATTTCTCACAGATCAAAGCTACAACTAAGGATCCATTTTCACTACCATTAGTTGTAAAAATCATTCTTTATTAAATCCTGCCATTTAACTACTTTGTACTTTTTTGCCACATTAGTATTTATTCTGTGTCTGAGGCTCTTGTGCTTCATTACAGGCGGTCCCCTACTTAAGGACACCCGACTTACAGACAACCCATAGTTACAGACAGACCCCTCTGACCTCTGGTGAAGCTTTCTGAATGCTTTACTATAGTCTCAGACTGCAATAATCAGCTGTAAGGTGTTTGTAATGAAGCTTTATTTATAATCCTTGGTCCCATTACAGCAAAAAATGTTTAAATTCCAATTGTCACTAATGCCAAATTTTTTTTGTCTGGATCTACAATTATAAAATATACAGTTTCGACTTACATACAAATTCAACTTAAGAACAAACCTCCGGACCTTATCTTGTATGTAACCCGGGGACTGCCTGTATATTATTTTTTGCTGCCCGTGCACTTCTATTCTTTTCTCTCGTGATTCATTGCAGCCTTCCCATATCTATTTCTGTAGTCTGGATAGAATTTTCCTGGACCTATCATTTTACTTGTACTTAGGATCCTATAATGTTTGCTGCCTACACCTCAGCCATGGTGTTACTATTGTATTGGGAGCCATGACCTGTTCTTATACGAAATTCCTCAATTCAGTCCTCCCAGAAATGTTCTGTTCTTCTTGAATACCCAATTATAAGATGATCCCAGCAAACTAAACTTCGCATACATCAATCTTGTAGATGATAAAAGTAAACTTTTTAATATACTTTGTTAAAGGGGTTGTCCGAGTTTAAAAAAAAAATATATATGTGGCCGGGAGCGGGGTTACTAAAACAATAAAGCTGTACTTACCTCCCGGTGCCCTCCCGTATCCAGCGCTGCTGTCGCTCCGGTCCGGGGGCCATGTAAACAAACATGGCCGCCGGAGCAGCGCTGGACTCAGCTTCCGGCCGGCCGTGGCCGGGTACGCCTATCCGTCCCTATACACAGCATTGTGTATGGGGGCCGGAAGGTTGTCGCATCCGGCCGGAAGCTGAATCCAGCGCTGCTCCGGCGGCCATGTTTGTTTACATGGCCCCCGGACCGGAGCGACAGCAGCGCTGGATACGGGAGGGCACCGGGAGGTAAGTACAGCTTTATTATTTTAGTAACCCCGCTCCCGGCCACATATATATTTTTTTTTAAACTCGGACAACCCCTTTAAAGAAAATACCCTTCTCCACCTTTTTCCTTGCTATTAGCAGTTTGTTTAAATCCGCTTTCCCACTAGTTCTCGCACAGACATCTGATAGATAAGGAGAAGCTGATACAGTTTCTAATGACTTTACTCCTTATAGACAGTCACTGGATAGACAAATCTCTTTATAGAGCTGAATCATCAAGTAAACTAGTTAGGTATCATTAAAAGGAACCTGTCAGCAGAAAATGACATAATAAAACACTACCAGTATGCATACCTCCCAACTTTTGGGCAAGAGAAAGAGGGACACAAAGCCCCTCCCCCTTTTTCTAAACCACGCCCACTGTCCCACCCACAGGCATAGTATAATATCTACCTTGATGGTGCCCCCATGGTACAACACCCCTTAATTTGCCCCCATGGTACAACACCCCTTAATTTGCCCCCCCCCCCTTCCCGTGGACCAATATAATATCCCCTAATGCAACTCTGCAACATGTAAACCATATAAGACCCCTCTTTAATTTTATTCTGCCTTTACATTTGGTTTTGCACTTTTATTTATCTCCCCAAACTTACACATAATACTATCTGAACTCCTACACCTACCCCTTCTCACATGGTGTAGTCCCAGTTCTCTATCCTCCTCATTTTGTTCCCTTCTGTCCTCCATCCTCCTCCTGTAGCCCCCTTCCCTATATCCTTCTCCTGTTCTCTATCCTCCTCATTCTGTGGCCTCCTGTCCTCCAGCCTCCTCCTGTAGCCTCCTGTCCTCCAGCCTCCTCCTGTAGTCTCCTGGCCTCTATCCTCCTCCTGTAGCCTCCTGTCCTCCAGCCTCCTCCTGTAGTCTCCTGGCCTCTATCCTCCTCCTGTAGCCTCCTGTCCTCCAGCCTCCTCCTGTAACTCCTGTCCTCCATCCTCCTCCTGTAACCTCCTGTCCTCCATCCTCCTCCTGTAGCTCCTGTCCTCCATCCTAATCCTGTAGCCTCCTGTCCTCTACCCTTCTCCTGTAGCCTCCTGTCCTCTACCCTTCTCCTGTAGCCTCCTGTCCTCTATCCTCCTCCTGTAGCCTCCTGTCCTCTATCCTCCTCCTGTAGCCTCCTGTCCTCCATCCTCCTCCTGTAGCCTTCTGTCCTCTATCCTCCTCCTGTAGCTCCTGTCCTCTATCCTCCTCCTGTAGCTCCTGTCCTCCATCCTCCTCCTGTAACCTCCTGTCCTCCATCCTCCTCCTGTAGCTCCTGTCCTCCATCCTCCTCCTGTAGCTCCTGTCCTCTACCCTCCTCCTGTAGCCTCCTGTCCTCTATCCTCCTCCTGTCCTCTATCCTCCTCCTGTAGCCTCCTGTCCCCCAGCCTCCTCTAGCATCATCCTGTCCTCCAGCCTCCTGTCCCCCAACCTCCTCTAGCTTCATCCTGTCCTCCAGCCTCCTGTCCCCCAGCCTCCTCCAGCATCATCCTGTCCCCCAGCCTCCTCCTCCTGTACCCCAGCCTCCTCTAGCATCATCCTGTCCTCCAGCCTCCTGTCCCCCAGCCTCCTCTAGCATCATCCTGTCCTCCAGCCTCCTGTCCCCCAGCCTCCTCCAGTATCATCCTGTCCTCCAGCCTCCTGTCCCCCAGCCTCCTCCTCCTGTACCCCAGCCTCCTCTAGCATCATCCTGTCCTCCAGCCTCCTGTCCCCCAGCCTCCTCTAGCATCATCCTGTCCTCCAGCCTCCTGTCCCCCAGCCTCCTCTAGCATCATCCTGTCCTCCAGCCTCCTCCTCCTGTACCCCAGCCTCCTTCAGCATCATCCTGTCCTCCAGCCTCCTCCTCCTGTACCCCAGCCTCCTCTAGCATCATCCTGTCCTCCAGCCTCTTGTCCCCCAGCCTCCTCTAGCATCATCCTGTCCTCCAGCCTCCTGTCCCCCAGCCTCCTCTAGCATCATCCTGTCCTCCAGCCTCCTCCTCCTGTACCCCAGCCTCCTTCAGCATCATCCTGTCCTCCAGCCTCCTCCTCCTGTACCCCAGCCTCCTCTAGCACCATCCTGTCCTCCAGCCTCCTGTCCCCCAGCCTCCTCCAGCATCATCCTGTCCTCCATCCTCCTGTCCCCCAGTCTTCTCCTCCTGTCCCCCAGCCTCTTCCAGCATCATCGTGTCCCCCCAGCCTCCTTTCCCCCAGCCTCCTCCTCCTGTCCCCCAGCCTCTTCCAGCATCATCGTGTCCCCCCAGCCTCCTCCTCCTGTCCCCCAGCTTCCTCCAGCATCATCCTGTCCCCCAGCCTCCTCCTCCTGTACCACAGCATCCATCATCCTGTCCTCCAGCCCCCTGTCCCCCAGCCTTCTCCTCCTGTCCCCCAGCCTCCTCCAGCATCATCGTGTCCCCCCAGCCTCCTTTCCCCCAGCCTTCTCTTCCTGTACCCCAGCCTCCTCCAGTTTCCTTCTCCTGTCCCCAAGGATACCAAAATTATAGGTTTTATAATGATTTTATACTTTTACAAAAATTAAAACCTCCTCTTCATATTGCCATCTTCTGATGCTAAGTTGTTCTTTTTAGTGGTCTTGTTTTAGAGTGCAGAACATTTTTTATATCACTTTTTAGAGCATTTTTTTAAAAGGTATTAATTAAAAAGCTTTTTTTGGAAAGTTTTTTTGCGTTTTTTTTTCCGGCGTTTACCGTGCAGGTCCAGTAACGATTCTTTTTTACAGATTGTTACATACCAAAATACCGTATATATTCCGGCGTATAAGACGACTTTTGAAGACAGAAAAATCTTCTGTCTTGTCTGGGGTCGTCTTATACGCCGGTAATCCCGACCGCCCGCCGTGTATTCACGGGCTGAGCCCTCACCATAGCCGGTAAGTCTTTGCTGCATATTGCAGCGAAAACACCGGTTTTCACAGCGATGGCTGCCGGCAGCCTCAAAAATCTGCCGGCAGCCTCAAAAAGACATCGGGGCGCATACTCGCCCTCCGGTGGCCCCGATGTCTGCGCGGCTCGTCTTCAGTCTTCCGCGCCGTCTTCTTTCTTCTGCCAGGCGCCGCCATGTTTTTCCCCGGGGCAGCGCCTAGTATGACGTCAGCAGCGGCGCATCATACTAGGCGCCTGCCGGGGAAGATCAATGGCGGCGCCCGGCAGAAGAAAGAAGACGGCGCGGAAGACTGAAGATGAGCCGCGCGGACATCAGGGGAGCAGCGCTGCACATTGGGGCCACCGGAGGGTGAGTATATAAGTTTTTTTTTTAATGCTGGGCTGTGCTGTATACTACTGGGGGCTGTGCTGTATACTACTGGGGCAAGCTGTATACTACTGGGGCAAGCTGTATACTACTGGGGGCAGTGCTGTATACTACTGGGGGCTGTGCTGTATACTACTGGGGGCAGTGCTGTATACTACTGGGGGCTGTGCTGTATACTACTGGGGGCTGTGCTGTATACTACTGGGGGCTGTGCTGTATACTGCTGGGGGCTGTGCTGTATACTACTGGGGGCTGTGCTGTATACTACTGGGGGCAAGCTGTATACTACTGGGGGCAGTGCTGTATACTACTAGGGGCAGTGCTGTATACTACTGGGGGCTGTGCTGTATACTAATGGGGGCAGTGCTGTATACTACTGGGGGCAGTGCTGTATACTACTGGGGGCTGTGCTGTATACTACTGGGGGCTGTGCTGTATACTACTAGGGGCAGTGCTGTATACTACTGGGGGCTGTGCTGTATACTACTGGGGGCTGTGCTGTATACTACTAGGGGCAGTGCTGTATACTACTGGGGGCTGTGCTGTATACTAATGGGGGCACTGCTGTATACTACTGGGGGCTGTGCTGTATACTACTGGGGGCAGTGCTGTATACTACTGGGGGCAGTGCTGTATACTACTGGGGCAGTGCTGTATACTACTGGGGGCATTGCTGTATACTACTGGGGCAGTGCTGTATACTACTGGGGGCATTGCTGTATACTACTGGGGGCATTGCTGTATACTACTGGGGGCAGTGCTGTATACTACTGGGGGCAGTGCTGTATACTACTGGGGGCTGTGCTGTATACTACTGGGGGCTGTGCTGTATACTACTGGGGGCTGTGCTGTAATGGTAATGTTGTTGTTGTATGCCTTATGTTTATGAGCGACAGTTTTCCTGCTATATACCTGCATGTCATAAGAATTTACATTAAAAAAGGACCATGTTAAATTCAAATCAGTTTTTTTTCAATTTTTATCTGTGTTTTGTATGCGTTGGAAAAGGGGTAGTCTTATACGGCGAATATATCTTAAACTCTATATTTTAAACAGGAAAGTAGGGGATCGTCTTATACGCCGGAATATACGGTATATGTATGTGTGTGGGGGTTGTGTTTTTGTGTGTTTTATACTTTATTAAGTGTTTTTATGGGAAAGTGACATTTTAGGGGCTTATAATTTCATGTATTTATTTTTTATTCAAGTCCAATACACTGGATAATACTTCTTCATTGTAGAGCAGTGTAAACTGTCTTCCAGGGAGATTGTGCAGCCCCAGGGCACTTGGCAGTCCTCGGGGCTGCCCAGAAGAGGAACAGCCTTACACGCCGTGATCATGCATGACCGCGGCGTGTAAGGGGTTAACACCCGCGATCGGAGTCAGCTCCGATCGCGGGTGTTACAGCGCGGTGTCAGCTGTGATAGACAGCTGCCAGCCGCGGCTTCTGGTGCCGGCTCTGTTCGTGAGCCGGTGCCAGAAGCGGGACGCTATACTACGTCCCGGGGGGCTAAGTATCTAGCCACAGGGACGTGGTATAACGTCCAGGTGTGCCTAGGGGTTAATAGCTCACTGATGGCTATATCCCCCTTGGTGTGGAGAAGGGAAAAATAATCGCAATGTCTGGCGGTTCACAAGACATTGCGATTATTTCAGGGCTTGTACGTCACAAAGCTGCCATACAAGCCCTGATAGAGGTGTCCTGTCACACAGCACACACAGCTACAGGTTACTGTGGGGGTCAGGCTGTGTCCTACCTCATCCCTGCTGTGCAGATTCTCCTAATGGATGTCTGTAGCCTCTGGAGGGGGGCACATCACACAGGCTGCCCCCTCCACCTCCACAGCTTCATGAGCAGAGGGTCTCCGGGTCACACAGCAGCAGGCCCTCCTGAAGATTCCTCCTCAGAGATCATGGCAGCACACACAGGGGGGGAGGAGGAGGAGGGACCCTGCTGTGCCATGCACTGTGCTGGGGGCTCACCATCTCCAGGTGACACCCTCCCCCCTGTTGATTCCTCCTTAGACATCCCGCGGCAGCTCACACAGGGGGAGGGGGGCGGCCCGGGGGAGGAGAAGGAGGGGCCGTGCACTGCTGTGAGCTCTGCCTTCACAGCCTCCGCGCTGCCTCCTCTGTCTCTGCAGCCGGTGTGTCCCGGGACCAGGAGACGGGACAAAGTCTCTTGGCCCGGGACAATGCAGAGGAAAGCGTGATAACCTCTTAACCTCCCGGGGCGGCGGGACACAGCTGAAAAACCGTGAAAGTCCCGCCGAAACCGGGACGGTTGGGAGGTATGAGTATGTTGTGAAGCAGATTAATCTTCCCGATCATGTTTCTTTGGTCCAGTGTGGTGATATCATCTAGAAAATTTACTTTGAAGTGATATGTAAATTGTTTGTATAAAATCACAGATGTGGAGGGTTTAGCAGTGAAGTCAAGCTCTCCTTGCATCAGAACAGATTGTACATAGTGTCCAATCAGGAGGCAGCATATTATAGATCAGGATGCACTCAGCAGATTGTGTATAGTGTCCTATCTGCAGGCAGCATGTTATAGAGCAGGAGTAGCTGAGAAGATTGTGCATAGTGTCCTATCTGCAGGCAGCATGTGATAGAGCAGGAGGAGCTAATAAGATTGTGTATAGTGTCCTATCTGCAGGCAGCATGTTATAGAGCAGGAGTAGCTGAGAAGATTGTACATAGGGTCCTATCTGCAGGCAGCATGTTATAGAGCAGGAGTAGCTGAGAAGATTGTACATAGTGTCCTATCTGCAGGCAGCATGTTATAGAGCAGGAGTAGCTGAGAAGATTGTACATAGTGTCCTATCAGCAGGCAGCATGTTATAGAGCAGGAGGAGCTGAGCAGATTGTATACATATAGATTAGGGATACATAGGGAGCCTCTGTACAGCCATAATTCATGTGTAGGGGGGCTTAGGAAAGTGGAAGGGGTTCCTTAAGGGATTGTCCTGTAAAAAGTCCCCTGGCTTCCTATAAATTGTTCTTTGGACACTGATTTCCATGAAGCTTATTTTCATATACTCAATCATTTTAGGAATCACTGCAGTAATATAGAGATACAGAGCCAGACTTCCCCTTTCATCATCCAGGGAAGATGGAATTTCCCCCGTCACTCTATGTATTTCTCTCTATGTTTAAAGCCATTTGGGTAAAAGGTAAAAACTGACAATATATTAAATAGTAAGCGGAATGTAAGATTCCTCTGGTAACATTCCCCACAGCTCCAGCAAATTATTCACTGTAACCTGTGAATGAGAAGCCGAGCTCCAGCGCTTTTGGCAGATTGCTGGCGTCAAGACAAAAGGTGTTAATTAACAGAGAAGAAGATTTTATCTTGTATTTATTTTTTGACCTACTTTTCCCCAGAATACTTTCCAGCAGATTAACAGCGCACATCTGGCCTCCGTCACTCAGGGGCTCAGGGAAAACCTTGCCCAGTGTGGAAAGTGGGTTTGCTAAGAGAAATAGACAACTGCTGAGCCCGGCGCCGTGTTAGCTCTTAGCTCCTTATTTCCATGCACCTGCTGTGTCACACATCTCAAGAACTTCACATTTGTGCAAATCAAGGGACAGTGTTACATAGGAAACCTTCAATTTGACTTTTATTACAGGGAACCTGTCACATTGAACATGTAATCCAATATACAAGTAGCATGATACAGGGGAACAGGCGTTAAACAGATGATAGTGTCCTATCTGCATAAAGCATGTTATACAGCAGGAGGAGCTGAGCAGATTGTACATAGTGCCCTATCTGCAGGCAGCATGTTATAGAGCAGGAGGAGCTGAGCAGATTGTACATAGTGCCCTATCTGCAGGCAGCATGTTATAGAGCAGGAGGTGCTGAGCAGATTATACATAGTGTCCTATCTGCATGTAGCATGTTATACAGCAGGAGGAGCTGAGCAGATTGTACATTGTGTCTTATCTGCAAGCAGCATGTTACACAGCAGGAGGAGCTGAGAAGATTGTACAAATTGTCGCATCTGCAGGCAGCATGTTATAGAGCAGGTAGATCTTAGCAGATAGAACATATTGGGGCAGATTTATCAAGCAGTCTGAAAGTCAGAATATTTCCAGTTGCCCATGGCAACCAATCACAGCTCAGCTTTCATTTCACCAGTGCTCATGAATATTTTAAAGGGTAGCTGTGATTGGTTGCCATGGGCAATTGGAAATATTCTGACTTTCAGACTGCTTGATAAATCTGCCCCATTGTCTTTTTTGCACTCAAAAGAGGACTCTCCTTTAATGAAAGTCATATGGCTGATAGAACATTTTTCCTTTTCCATCTAATGTACTTATTGGAGAGTGTGAGGCAGCAGGTGCGCTCATTGCATTAACATGTCATGATTCACAGAGAATAGCAGGGAAGGCAGCAGACAAAATGTAATTATGAAAGCCGAGATTTCACAGATACATTTAATTAAATTTTACACAGCACTTAGACCAGAGAAAGAGATGCAGATTTGGTCATGTTGTTTGTCTCACTAATTATCTAAAGTAAGGCAGATTAGACCCAAGAACTCCGCCATCACAAGATAGCATAACCAGGTACTGCAGGAAAGGCAACAATATCTGGTCAAAGGGATTGATGTGATACACAGGAGTAAACCAGGCAATGTTTAGGAGCAGCATAGACTGTAAGCTCTTGTGTCACCCCCTCATCCTCATAGACTATAAACTCTTGTGTCACCTCCTCATCCCCATAGACTGTAAGCTCTTGTGTCACCCCCTCATCCTCGTAGACTGTAAGCTCTTGTGTCACCCCCTCATCCTCATAGACTGTAAGCTCTTGTGTCACCCCCTCATCCTCATAGACTGTAAGCTCTTGTGTCACCCCCTCATCCTCATAGACTGTAAGCTCTTGTGTCACCCCCTCATCCTCATAGACTGTAAGCTCTTGTGTCCCCCCTCATCCTCATAGACTGTAAGCTCTTGTGTCACCCCCTCATCCTCATAGACTGTAAGTTCTTGTGTCACCCCCTCATCCTCATAGACTGTAAGCTCTTGTGTCACCCCCTCATCCTCATAGACTGTAAGTTCTTGTGTAACCCCCTCATCCTCATAGACTGTAAGCTCTTGTGTCACCCCCTCATCCTCATAGACTGTAAGCTCTGGTGTCACCCTCTCATCCTCATAGACTGTAAGCTCTTGTGTCACCCCCTCATCCTCATAGACTGTAAGCTCTTGTGTCACCCCATCATCCTCATAGACTGTAAGCTCTTGTGTCACCCTCACATCCTCATAGACTGTAAGCTCATGTCATCTCTTCATCCTCATAGACTGTAAGCTCTTGTGTCACCCCCTCATCCTTATAGACTGAAAGCTCTTGTGTCCCCCTCATCCTGTCCAGCAGCCTCCCCCAGTAAGGATATGCCCCATGCCGCCTCCCTCAGTTATGAAATGCCCAGTAACCTCCCAAACAGTACCCCATGTTATATAAAAAAAAAACATCTCAGTACTTCCGGCCTTCCCTGCAGCTCCTTGTCTAGTATCTAATATCTATATATAGTGTCTAATATCTATCTCTATCTATCCTCTCATATCTATCTCTACCTATCCTCTCATATCTATATATCTCATATCTACGGTATCTATATATCTCATATCTATCTATCTAATAGTCAAAAAATGGTGGCACACCAAATTGTAGTAAAAAACTGAATTTACTTTATTCCAAGAGGGCACTCAGCGGGCATCTGGTCTTCCAGAAATTTGGGATGATATAAAATGATAAAAGTCTCACAGAAGATTTGTGGTTAGCTTTCCTAAATGTTTGGAACAACCCCTTTGCTGGGTACTTGGTGCAAGTCTACCTAGATAAAATTGAGGACATTTTGATGGAAATGAGTGTTCACTCCAATTATTGGATTTCGATTTTTAGCTTTATCTGAACTTTCGACTATTCCGCATTTTCACACCTGCCTAAAATATGCACGGTATTATAAATATGTTTTAGATGGGAGAATATGGGCAATATACACTCACCGGCCAGTTTATTAGGTACACCATGCTAGTAACGGGTTGGACCCCCTTTTGCCTTCAGAACTTCCTCAATTCTTCGTGGCATAGATTCAACAAGGTGCTGGAAGCTCCTCAGAGATTTTGGTCCATATTGACATGATGGCATCACACAGTTGCCGCAGATTTGTCGGCTGCACATCCATGATGCGAATCTCCCGTTCCACCACATCCCAAAGATGCTCTATTGGATTGGGATCTGGTGACTGTGGAGGCCATTTGAGTCCAGTGACCTCATTGTCATGTTCAAGAAACCAGTCTGAGACGATTCCAGCTTTATGACATGGTGCATTATCCTGCTGAAAGTAGCCATCAGATGTTGGGTACATTGTGGTCATAAAGGGATGGACCTGGTCAGCAACAATACTCAGGTAGGCTGTGGCGTTGTACCAAGGGGCCCAAAGAGTGCCAAGAAGATATTCCCCACACCATGACACCACCACCACCAGCCTGAGCCGTTGATACAAGGCAGGATGGATCCATGCTTTCATGTTGTTGACGCCAAATTCTGACCCTACCATCCGAGTGTCGCAGCAGAAATCGAGACTCATCAGACCAGGCAATGTTTTTCCAATCTTCTACTGTCCAATTTCGATGAGCTTGTGCAAATTGTAGCCTCAGTTTCCTGTTCTTAGCTGAAAGGAGTGGCACCCGGTGTGGTCTTCTGCTGCTGTAGCCCATCTGCCTCAAAGTTCGACGTACTGTGCGTTCAGAGATGCTCTTCTGCCTACCTTGGTTGTAACGGGTGGTGATTTGAGTCACTGTTGCCTTTCTATCAGCTCGAACCAGTCTGCCCATTCTCCTCTGACCTCTGGCATCAACAAGGCATTTCCGCCCACAGAACTGACGCTCACTGGATGTTTTTTCTTTTTCGGACCATTCTCTGTAAACCCTAGAGATGGTTGTGCGTGAAAATTCCAGTAGTTCAGCAGTTTCTGAAATACTCAGACCAGCCCTTCTGGCACCAACAACAATGCCACGTTCAAAGGCCTCAAATCACCTTTCTTCCCCATACTGATGCTCGGTTTGAACTGCAGGAGATTGTCTTGACCTTGTCTACATGCCTAAATGCACTGAGTTGCCGCCATGTGATTGGCTGATTAGAAATTAAGTGTTAACGAGCAGTTGAACAGGTGTACCTAATAAAGTGGCCGGTGAGTGTACACCACTGAATGGGATATGAACAGTACCTTAGCCATCTTAGTAGTATGGAGATGGAACAATGGAGATGTGCGTTAATTAAAAAAGCTTTTAAGTTAAATCAGAGATCCGGTTCTATACCAGGAGACTACAAGGGCTGCCAAACTTACAGAGGTTACATAAAGATTGAATTTAATCATTTGAAGGTTCCTGTTTGAATAAATCCACTAAGATGCGATGAATAAAACTGGATGAGGAATACCACCAACCACCAAAATATCAAAGGTGATGGAATCACAGAATACAAGATGATAGAGATACACTGTACATCAAAATTAGGGAAAAACACACAATTTTCTTAAGGTCAAGGTCATCGTGTAGTCCTATCTGAATATCCCAGAGTAAAATAGCAGTAATTTAAGATTATTTCATAACTTCTATATATATTCTGTAACACAGAATGAGATAATACTTTCAGATACCTGCAAGTTATTGGTGTTAATCTGGTGCAAATTTCCTTAATAATCTAACTGACACCTAAATTTCCAGATTTCACTTAACTTTCCAAAGTGACTGAAACTATCTAGTAGCAGATTTTCCAGATGAAGGCCAAAGGGTTTACCCCATCTGCAATAGCAAGAGAAGATGTGTTTTCTAGAATATTGCATCTTTATAGCATCAAAAGCAAGACAAAAGCAAGAGAGGATAGGATAATGCAGTTTATCTCCATGGGTAATCGTTTCAACACTGCAGCTTGAATTGATCACGAGTTCAGCAGTTGTGTGGTCAGATGAGAAGTGGTCCAAAGTTAATTTTAGTGGTGAAAGGAAGTTTATTTTTTTTGGGTCTTATGGGAAACATGGTGCTTTTACGACATAAATTCTTCTTTTTTTGGGTGCACAATTTGGGCACCGCTTGGAAATCGGACACTTTTCCTGCTTATCTAGTTTTCCAACACAGAGTGTACAAGCAGTTTCTTCAGTCAGTGAGTGGTCTTATCACTCCCCGTAACTTCCCTATCCATACTGAACGCTTTTGATTTTTGTAGGCGATTCACTATGTATTCTCACCCAATCTATACAGCAAAGCTGAAAGTGAGCAGCAAGATGCAGAGTTGTTTCAGTGGCCAATGTAAATACTGGAACTTTTTATTTAATTAGTCACAAAAACCACCAGAATTTCAAATATTTTTTATAAAGAAATTGTATTAAAAATAATAGAATATTATCATTATCATCTATTACAGTAAGGACGGCGTATTAATAGTGCTTCATACTCTGACTCCGGAGGGTACTGTGATGCTAAAACGAATGTTCTTGTATGATAGAGCTCTGCCTTTAGGTTTACTTTGTATAATTATACCCCAATATTAAAAAAATCATAAAGAATGCCATTTTTTTTTTAGTAAAGGATCGGCTCTGTGTGACAGTCCCCTCAGTGACTAGCGCGGTCTCCAGGCTTGCGAAATGCAGCTGACATACTGCAGCTCGAGATCTAGAATACTTTGCATTTGTTGGCTCCAAACTGTGATGAATCCTCATCTGCAGGAACTAAGCCGCTTATCCTTAATTCACTTGAAAAACAAAATGTTGGAAAATCCGCCGCTAAGTACATTGTCAGGTCCTCACTACAGCATGCAATCCCTTCACCTTCTCTTCTATTATAGTAATTATAGGGGCCATATCAACAATGGAATATATGTCATGTATATAGAGACTATATATATCAAGGTTTACATTGAATACGCTACACTTAAAGGTGCCACTAGTTGGTCTCATCCTGTTTTTTCCTGGCATGACTCCTATATTTTGGAGTAAGAGTCATGGAAAGGACATGAAGAGGGGGACAAAATCCAGCCTAGTTTCTACTACCTTGTGCCTCTTCTGTTCTTTGTTATAGAAGCCTCTCTCTCCACTATCTTCACTTTTACTCTTGGGTCATAAATATAAAAAATGTTTTTGAATCCAATAAAACTATGTGGCATTTGGACTGAAATTCCTCTTACTATTCACTACTGCTCCCGCTGCTATCCTCCCTCACCTTGAGGGGCATTGGCGCTGGCACCCTGCTAGATTTTTCAGTGGGATCTAAGTTTGTGGCACAAGGGATTAATGAATTGGCGCACAGACTAAAAGGTTTAGAGCTTCCTAAGGGCGCAGCCACACGTACAGTTTTTCAGATGCCGTTTTTGAACCCAAAAGCAGGTGTGGATCATAATAGGAGAAGACTTATCATTAAGAAGTGCTGCTCCTCCTCTATTTTCACTCCAATCCTGGTTTGGGCATCAAAAACTGCATCTGAAAAACTGAACGTGTGGACGCACCCTAAACCAGCTTTTACTTGCTCTCTTTTTGCACCACAAGTTGTGGCAAAAAAAAACGAGTCGGAAAAAAAGAAAACTGTTGGATTCACAAGCAATGCCAAAATTTTGCGCCCAAAAATAGAAAATGTGCAGAAATGAGAAAAAAAACACTGGCAGTTTTCCATTTGAAAGGCCATAATAAATGACTATGTAGATTATGGGGCACATTTACTAAGGGTCAGTCGGACGCATTTCCGCCGGGTTTCCCGAATTTGTCAGTTTTTTGCTGAATTGCCCCGGGTTTTTGGCGCACGCGATCGGATTGTGCGACACGATTGGCTTTCATGCGACACAAATCGGGGGGCGTGGCCGGAGGACAACCAAACTTATTCCGAAAAACTGCAGAATTTAAAAATGAAATTGTGTCACAAGATCAGCACTCTCCTGCACTGGGAAGAAGAAGGTGAACTCCGGCGGACCTCAGCGGGGAAGCAACACATGCAGGATATTGGGGCAGATTTACTTACCCGGTCCATTCGCGATCCAGCAGCGCGTTCTCTGCGCTGGATTCGGGTCCGGCCGGGATTTATTAAGGTAGTTCCTCCGACGTCCACCAGGTGCTGCGCTGAAAAGCATCGGAACGCACTGCAGTTCACCGGCTCGGGCTGAGTGAAGGTAAGTGCAAGCTCTGCAACAGATTTTTTGTTTTAAATGCGGCGTTTTTTCCGAATCCGTCAGGTTTTCGTTCGTCCACGCCCCCTATTTCCGTCGCGTGCATGCCAGCGCCGATGCGCCACAATCCAATCGCGTGCGCCAAAATCCCGGGGCAATTCAGGGGAAATCGGCGCAAATCGGAAATATTCGGGCAACACTTCGGGAAAACGCGAATCGGGCCCTTAGTAAATGACCCCCATTGGACACACGATCTTAGTGAATCGCGGCAGACCCGAATCCTCGTAGGACATTCCGGATCAGCGGCGGCAATGGGACGGGTAAGTAAATGTGCCCCTATGAGTCATCACGGGCCACTCTTTCCTAGGCGCTCACACCCCCCATCTTCACCCAGCAGAAATGGGACACAAACTCTCTCCTATTTGCGTCCCTTTTGTGCACAAGATCTTGTGCATGTAGCCTAAATGTAATGTATGCCCAGCACCAGGGAATTCATATTAAAAGAACAAAAACCTTGGGCAGCCATCACTCAAGAATGAGATAACCATCATTTTTTTGCTAGCTAAATTCTTTAAGATTTATCAGAAGTCTCTGAGAGCAGAACTGTTGTAGTTGCCCATGACAACCAATTAGAGCTCAGCTTTCATTTCCCCACAGCTGTTTACAAAATTAAAGCTGAGCTCTGATTGGTTTCCATGGGCAACTAGAACAGTTTTACCTCAGAAACTTGATGATAAATCTCATTACTTAATAATAAACTTTATTATCCGAGAGGGAAATTTAAGTATCTCACTTGCATGAAAAAATTCCATAAAAGACATACACCCTATACATAAATATAACTGTATAAAACATTTAAAAGACATTTAAATATACATAGAAATTCTAAAAACATACAGGATGAGTTCTCCTGATCCCGGCCCTATTTCTGTCATCGCTAGTACAGCTGGTGTGAATGGTTTCTTATGTCTTTTCTATGTCCCTCATGTTGCTGCTGTGAAGGTGAGAGAGTGTGGGGTTTTTATTCATGAGAAAACTCAATACTTGTCGTGAAAAGTCATCTTTTCATACAGAAGAGACATAAGTTTTACGTCCCTTAAAGCCAAATCTCGAACTCTTTTCCATCTGTGACAGAAAAACCTGTCAATACTTTATTTGCCAAGGCCCCTATTGCACGGCCAGCGGGCGAATCATCGCGTCTCTCTCCTCAGACTGATATTTTTCATTATGTAGCCCCCTGGAGGTTTTGGAGAAATCGTGACTACATTCTCATTTTTTGCTTTATTATAGTAACAGAGGTTCTTCTCCCTAAAGGAGATAAAATATTAACTAATAGGGGCTCTATCTATATGAAATTACAGCTCTATAGTATACATGGGAGGGGAGGGGTGAGAAGGGGCACAGTTGGGTTTTTGTTTCTGGAGCAGTTGTTTGTTTGTGATGGCGCTGCCTTTCATGCTCTATTATGTAAAAGCTGTCTTCATTTCCGTGTAATCCTGAAAATTCGCTATTGCTGATGACAGTGTGACAAAGCCGCATCTCTTGTAAGCTGACATCTCGTGTGCTGTGTCAAAGCATTTGACTTTGCTGCTTTTCAGCGTCATTAGTAGCTTTCTTAAACGGCTTTATACACAGAGAATTATCTGATAGAAATTGTTTAATATCCTTACACATAGACAGAGGTTTTATTATAATTTTTGCCACTATAGATGTGGAGCCACTTTTACAGCATTGATCTCACCTCTGTAATCAGGAAATATATGTCTCAATGACGCCCCCCCCTGACAATATAAGATGGACAGAACAATAGTCCGTGACTTATCTCAAGGTCTCAAAGGGGTCCTGAAAATGAGCAGTCTGCCACTTACTAGATGCGGTATTATGTACCTCCAGTATGTCTGCTGACAGGTAGGCAAAAAGAGGTAACTAGAAATTTTCTGGTCCCCAAAGCAACATGAGTCAGAGGGTTTTTAGGCTCCTTAAGCACCGGAACTCAATAAGGACCTCTAACCATTGGCATAACTTACAATTGGCCGCACCCTGTAGAATTGTAGACACCCAATACTTTTGATAATAGTCTTTTGCTTTTCTCTCACCTTCACAGTAGCAACATGAGGGACATTATAGAGCACAATACTGACAATACTGAGCACAGTAATGATGTATATAAGCTAAGCATTTAGTTAGGAAAAGATGATGTCAGTTATCTCAGTGCTGAGTGACAGCTGCCCAAGGTTTTTGTTATTTTATAATGAATTCTGTCTGGTCTGGTGTCTCTTTTTGGAATTGTCATAAGATCCTCAGACAAGCCTTAAAACATGTCACAATGTTTGTACACAGAATTTTCTTTCTATGAAGCCTGGAAGGCAGGTAGGTTACAGTTAGGATCACCTACTGTAGCGTCAGGTTACGGTTAGGTTGTGGACCGAAGGCTCCTTGATTTGTTTTTTTACCAGTTGAATGTAGTCTTTATAGTAGAGGTGGGATTGATCACATAACTTCTTTTTATTTTGGGGATTTTGTTGAACTGGATATAACTTTTTTTTTCACTAGAGCACCAGTTTTTTTCCCCCCAAACTGGAATCATTAGCCAGTCTGCTTTATTCTTGACACAGCACCGTCCTTGTCCATGGTTTATGCGTAATGTGTATCAGCTCTGATGAGGTAAATGATGTGGAAATGCACCACACACAACCTGATATTCTGCAGGAGCAACTGCATATCAGTAATTAGACTATATTTTAGCTGACCGGATTGGAGAGCAAGATTAGAAAACTGGTCACACTTAACAGTTGAAACCCGTGGTCCCCCTGTAGATCTCTCTCATGACCTGTAATGGAGGCTAGGGCGATCTCTTCTAGAGATGTCAATTGACAGAGCCATCAACATATTACATTATAACATCCCACATGTGTGACGGTTGCAATCCACTAACCTTTATACTGTACAACCCTGGTGTCTTTATATATGTTATGATCCTTAAAAACAGGAGGGTAACTACAGCGGTAGCAGCCATAGAAGCAGCTATGGGGCCCACAGTGTCAGGGGGCCCCAGCCTCTGACCTGACACTCAAGAATGGAGGATGTGCACCATTATATGTAAATAACAGCGCACATCTTCACAGTACACAGCATGAATCATCAGCTCAGATAAGAAATGTCAAAGAAAAAGGAGGGGGCAGCATGGCGTCAAGTCTCATCTGTAATACATGTGGTCAACAGGTACTGGAACAGATCTGTGTAAGTGTATAAATGTATATATCATTGCATATATAGGTGCGCATAAGCCTATAAGCCTGTGTGTGTAAGGGTTTATAATGTAGTCCCCGGGTTACGTACAAGATAGGGTTCTGTGGGTTTGTTCTTAAGTTGAATTTGTATGTAAGTCGGGACTGTATATTTTATATTTATAGATCCAGACAAATTTTTTTGGGTCTCTGTAACAATTGGATTTTAAAAATGTTGGATTGTCATAAGAACCAGGACTAACACTAAAGCTTCATTACAGACTCCTGTAATAACTGTTACAGCTGATTATTGTAGCCTAGGGCTAAAGTACAGTAAATAACCAACATCCAGAGGGCCGTTTGTAACTAGGGGTCGTCTCTAAGTCGGGTGCTCTTAAGTAGGGGACCCATTCAGAAGTCTGCCTTTCCTAGTTACCCCCCTGCTTAAAAACTTTAGGTAATTAGGTTATTTTGGTTGAGACTCTGTAAGATTTTCAGATGAAAGAACAGTTTTACAGAACATCCTACCGTCACTATAAACGCATCATTAACTTTGTGCATTTCCCAGTGAAGTAAATGTTGTTAAATATGAATGAAGCCCCCCTGCTCCTCTGACTCACAGGCGCGTCAGTCTTACTAAAAGTCTAATGGGAACCACATCAGATGCCTCTAGAAACTGCAGGAAATCCTCCATCTGAGACGAGATACAGCAGTAATGGGATTAATAATGTTTGAGTTACACACCATAAATCATTCAACCGATGGCTTTGTACATTTTAACCATTAAGTTTTCATTACAGTCTGCTTCATTGATCTAACCTGTATGAAGAGAACCATTTTTGTGAGCCAACAGGGCCAGCAGTGGATCATAATACAGGCGGCTTGTGCAGTAGCCCGGGGACTAAGCCTTCTAGGGGGCCCATGGCCGCCCCAACCACCCAGCAAATTTGAAACTGAAAAGGACCTTCACCCATGAAATTCTTGTACATCTGATCCTGATCTCAATACACATGTACACCAGAGCTATTTGAGGACTTTTAAAGGTCCTCCAAAGGTCCTGAAACCATAGATTGAAAGCAGACAGAAGGGACACATCCTCCATTCTCCAAGAAGCTTTATCCTAGTATCATATGTAGGATGTGATTCCAGACTTGAAGGGGCAATAATAATCATACAGCCCAGGGCCCATCGCAGTCTTATACGTCCCTGAACCAGCCAGACATTGATCAAGATATGATTTTCCTGAGAAAGAAATCTCCTGATCACTTCTCATTTATACAACCTTATGCCCCATTTATTCATCCCTAACAGTTTTCTCTTTGGATTTTCCAAAAAAGGGGTTAAAATAGCCTCAGAACATGGATCTGAGAAGTCACTGGGGCAAATTTACTTACAGGGTCCTGTCGCAATCCCTGATCCGGGTGATCCGACGAAGATGAAGTCCGGCGTGATTCACGTAGCTTGTGCGCCTGAGTTCCTGCATCCGTCGCTTCCCCGCCGAGGTCCGCCAGAGTTCACCTTCTTCTTCCCAGTGCATGTCTTGCGACACAATTTGAAATGTAAAATCCCGCGCTTCACCCAAATCTGTCGGGTTGTCCAACGGCCCGATCAAAATTTGTGTCGCGTGCAAGCCGGCGCTGGTGCACCACAATCCAATCGCGTGCGCCAAAATCCCCTGTTAAATGCGGCGCAAAATGGAAATCAACAGGAGACTTGACGAAAATACGTTCCGCTGACCCTTCTTAAATGAGCCCCACTGAGTCAACCATTAACCCTTCAGATTCTTTGGTCAGATGTGACCACAGCATCTGAGAGGTTACTTCCACTTACAATAATAGTAAAAGAAGGAAGTCATTTGGCTGTGTCTGGCATTCTGTAAAGTGGGCAGAAAAATCACGAAAAGCAGGAGACATTGCTAGAGCCTAGTGTCCTGAGTAACACTAGACATCCATCATGATTAACCTCACTATACCATCGCACATACTAAGAGAAACATATTCACTGCCCTGGAGGATGTGAGAAGTACAAATTAGCCATGTCTATTTCTTAGATTACCTTCTATATTAAAGGGGTTATCAGGTGTTTAAAAACATATATAGGCGTATGGGATGGCTTGAAAAATAAAAACTTATACATACCTCCTCCGAGGATTCTGTTGTACGGCACTGTTTGTTTACAAAGGTTGGCGCACTGCGGTCTGACAACTTCTACCCGCCTGGCACACCACTGTCTCCTGCTACCATACCTGATACAGCATTAATGTACATGCACACAAACATATGCCCGGCCATAGCCGGCTGGGAATATGGGACATATGCTGGAGAGGAGGACAGGTGAGTGCTGCGCACCCCTCCCATATCCATTGGGATACATGTTCTAACTTTTCCCAGTGTACGGTACGGTAGTGGCACCGTACTGTCGACGGAAGCCCATTGCTGTCTTTGTGAACGTCTTTGTGACGGCGGCACGGGACAATGGGATTGCTGCAAGAGGTAAGAATAAGTTTTTTGTTTTTTACAACCCAACCCCCCAGGCCACCCATATATATTTTTATGTAGACAGCCCGTTTAGTATGTTGCCATTAACTTGGCTGAACCACCAAGGATGTTAACTAATGCACTGGAAATGCCAAGATTTTATTAACCAATAGGTAATAAAAGTCTTATCCGTCCTCATTTTGCGTTGCTTGCAGTTTTTACTCTAGTCACTACTGGCTATTTCTCTTTCCCTTACTGAAAAAACATAACCGTAGAGAAAGTGGGAAAGTCCAGAGAATTTACACTTTGTAAACTTTGCTGTTTACCACAAGCCCCATAATGTCCTGTAGGCAACTCCTTTTGATTGGTGAATGAAATATATTGGGCCTTATTAACTAAGGGTCGGCGGACGCACCTTTGCCGGACTATCCGACGTTTTCAGGTATTGCACGGCTGTGACAGATATTTAACAGGGGATTGTGTCCCACACGATCGGATTGTGTGCCGTCTTTCATGCGACAGAAATGTGTGTGGGGGGGGGGGAGGGTGCCATCAGACGTTCCAACTGCGCAGAATTTAACTTTAAAATTGTTTTGCAAGACCAAGCACTTACATGCACCAGAAAGAAGAAGGTGAACTCCGTCGGACCTGAGTGGGGAAGCGACACATGAAGGATATCAGGCGCACAATCTTATTGAATTGCAGCAGGGTACATGATCACCAGACAATGCACTTTCTGTGAACTCCTCCGGACAGGTAAGTGAATGTGCCCCATAGCTTCTTACTCTCAGGGTAGCTCACAACACAGTACATCACTACACTGGGGTAGATCCTTCTTAAATGTGATCTCCACTGCAGTTTCCTGACATGAACAGCCTCACTAGGGTGACATGTGACATGCAGAGGAAACAGCAGGGGGCGCCAATCATATATACAGGCAGTCCCCGGGTTACATACAAGATAGGGACTGTAGGTTTGTTCTTAAGTTGAATTTGTATGTAAGTCGAAACTGTATATTTTATCATTGTAGTTCCCGACAATTTTTTTTTTTGCCCCAGTGGCAATTGGAATTTCAAATTTTTTTGCTGTAATAGGACCAAGAATTATCAATAAAGCTTCATTGCAGACAATTTTAAGCTGATTGTTGCAATCTGGGACTATTTTAAAGCATCCAGAGAGCTTCACCAGAGGTCACAGTGGGCAGAGGGGTCCGTCTGTAACTATGGGTTGTCTGTAAGTCGGGTGTCCTTAAGTAGGGGACCGCCTGTAATACAAATAATAATTCCTTTATTTATATAGCGCACACAGAGTACACAGCGCTGCACAGAGCTTGCTAAATCATTCCCTGTCCCCAATGGGGCTCACAATCTAATCAACCTACCAGTATGTTTTGGGGTGTGGGAGGAAACCGGAGGACATGGAGGAAACCCACGCAAACATGGAGAATACTTGCTATATCTGATGATATATAGTAGAAAAAATTTAAAGGTTAAAATTTATAAAATATTTCAATCACTATAAATAATTTTGTGGAACAAGGCGTGTGTATTAGTATTTTCTTGTGTATGACTAATGGGGCAATGAGGCTCTTCTGCTACCGAACGTGCCTAGGCAGCTTATGGGTTTGTGCCTCCTGCGCATACTGGCCTAGATATATCATTGTGTCTGTGCCAGTTTTTGTCTATATTTGCACTAAAAAGAACGTCTTTTGTAGTTTGCACATATAATTCTGAAGTGTTTGCGCCACTTTTGTGCTGCAGTTGCACTTTGTCTGACACTTTTGAAAACTGTGCACCTTAGAGTTTGTGCCACATGTATTACTGAGCTCTAACACAATTCTGTGCAAAGTGCACCAAAAAAAGGTGCATTGCTGTTTTAGCTCCTATAAATCAGTGATGGTCAGTGTAAAATGTGGACGGAAACTCTCTGAGCAGACACTTCATGATTCCCTTGTGCTATGCAGTGCCGGTTTTAGACTAAGTGGGGCCCTGGGCAAAATCAAAAATGGGGCCCCAAAATAAAACTATTTTATGTACAGTCACAGTCAGTAAGAGGCTCCTTTAGCCCTGCACAATAATAACACTGTGTAGTTACAAGCAGTAGTATGGTAAGTATCTGTAATGTGGGACTGTAGGGGAATGTTATAGGAGAGAGACAGATGATAGGAAGATGGATGATAGAAGATAAATATGATATAGATTTATAGATAGATGATAGATTTATAAATGCAAAAATATGAAGTAGATTGTATATAGATAGCTAGACAGATTATAAAAGATAGAGAGATGCAGTAGAAGATCAATTGATAGATAGATGGATAGATAGGAGATAGGTGAATAGAAGATGTAAACATAAATAGATAAAAAGCTACATAGATAAATACTTAGATAGATATATAGATGACACACTCCAGCTCTGCTAAAACCAAACTTGTGTACAGCAGGGCTGATAGGGACAGGTTGGACTTATATCTGTGAAATGCTGCATTTTTGTAAATAACAGTGAATCAGGAAATGTGTTATTTTGTTATCCTGAGTATACTTTGTTATCTTGTCTTTGCTCTAAATCTACTTCAAGAGTTAATTTTATTTTAGCCAAAGTATTACGGCTTCATGGATCGATGCAATTTTTGTTCATCCTGGTACATCGACACAAATATTACAGAGAAATGAGTACAGTAAATAAACAATTATTTTCCTGTATCGTTGTTCCCCGAGAGATTACAGAGCTGCTAGGCAACCGCTTAGCAACCCATCTACCAGTATCACACTATAATACAGAGAAATTACGACAATACAGTCTATGAAACCTGAATTTCCTAAAATGTATCTATTTAAACTGCAGCTTTTTGGCTGACTATGATATACAGAAAGGTTATACCCCTGATTTCCCAACATAAGACCTCCTATAAGGGTTAGATATTGGTCGGCCAACAGATACATCTCTAAAACCCAAATCCTTAAAGGAAATCTACCACCAGGATGAAGGATTGTAAACCAAGCACACTGACATACTGATGTGGGCCCACTCCTGCAGAAGCTGCTCTTCTTGTAGCATCGTATGCCTTTGTTTTTAAGAAAAATCAGTTTTAAAAATTATGTAAATGAGCTCCAAACTCCATTGACATCTATAGAGCCTGGAGCCCCAGAGGCTCATTTGCATAATTTGTTGTAAAAAACAAGGTCCTAAGAAGCTAAAAGAAAAGCTGAACCTGTCAGAGGGGGCACTCACCAGTATGCCAGTGTGCTTGGTTTACAATTCTTTATCCTGGTGGTAGATTTCCTTTAAGCTTGGTGTTTCTTGTAAGAAGCAGGGGCATAGACACAACAAGACTCCTCAGGGGATGTCTTTTTTTTTTTTTCCAACAATTTTCATGTTATATGTAGATTCTGCCCTGGGATCCATGGATTTATAGGTATCAAGCTTCAGACTGGCTCAAATATTTGAAACATCGAAGAAAATTTACAGCTATTTTTACATAAAGTTTCCCTGCTGTGGCATCTGAGCTTGAAACCGTATACAGGTGGTCCCCTACTTAAGGACACCCGACTTACAGACAACCCATAGTTGAAGACGGACCCCTTTGCCCACTGTGACCTCTGGTGAAGCTCTCTGGATGCTTTAGTATACTCCTAGACTTTAATGATCATCTATAAAGTATCTGTAATGAACATTTATTGATAATACTTGGTCCAATTACAGCAAAAAATGTGAAAACTCTAATTGTCACTGGGGCAAAATAAAATACAATTATAAAATATACAGTTTCAACTTACATACAAATTCAACTTAAGAACAAACCTATGGACCCTATCTTGTACGTAACCCAGGCACTGCTTGTACTACTGTCTGATTTTTGGATGACTACATAACCGTTTTCTATAAATATCTCCCAGAAGGCTCCTGCATGTCGGGTAATAGCCACCTACCACTCCATCCCTCGTCACTTCCACCTTCATATATACCTCAAATATCTTATTGATTAAAACAATGAGTCATTTGTGTCCCTCCGCCTGACCTCTGTATATAACCACCATCCGTCTCCTTATATTCCCTTGTATCCAGATTTATTAAGCAGATTGTTTGTCACTGTGTAATTGAATCTCCCTCTTACAACAAGCCTGGGATCTGTCCCAAACACTTTACTCTGATTGTACTTGTGGAGCTGGTGTCGACCCAGTACAGACAGGAACAAGGAGCTTATTCTTTTACATCATTTCACAATCATTTTCTATATTTCCTGCAGTCACTTGGTTTCAGAAACTAAAATACACAATGGGGAACATGTACCAAACTTTTGACTTGCCTTTTTCTTTAATTTTTGCGACTTTATTTGCGCCTAAAACTGTTTCCCTTTGACGTTCCCCTTCTAGTTTTCTGCAGTGTTACCTGAGTTGTCCAGATGTGAAAGTTGAGACTCTTTTAAAAAGTCACAAATTTTGGTGCACATCTACAGCTTCCCCTGACCAGGCGTAAAAAATTAGCTTGAAACTGATTGCGACTTTTAGAGCCTTTCGTGCGACTTTTGCTTTAAAAAGTCGCAAATTTACTATCAATAAAGCAGAGGCTAAGATATATCTGACCCGCAGGAAAGCCAAGGGAAGTCCCAAAAAGCAGACGGACAAAGTCAGACTTATTATACATGTGCCCCATAGTAATTTTGTCCTTATGTAGGTACTTCCCCCCCTTAAAGGGGTTGTCCAGTCCTGCCAACCCATTGGAATATATATACTTTACAATGGGAAGTTCACTGTTCAGATCCATATTTTTTTTGGCAACTAGACTTCCTTTAGTATTGTTTAGAACTGTCGCATTTAGTAAGCTCCACCGCTAAGTAATTTATTCATGCCCCCGGCCCAATTGGCACACCTACACAGTGTTTAGAAATTTGGTGACGTCAATGGCTCTCCCACTGCAATTCACGTGCTTTATGTGCAATCATAGCAGATTGTAGAGAGGTAATGCTGTGATCGCGCACAGCGCAAGAATTGCAGAGGAAGGACCAGTGACGTCTTAAAATTACTTAGCAGCAGAGGTGTTCATTTGCATATTTTAAAAAGCTTTTTTTCTACTAAAGGCAGCCGATATAAAATATACTAAAATAAGTTTACTAATGGGGACAAGATGGGGAAGTAAATAATTTGATGGTAGATATCCTTTAAAGGGAACCTGTCACCACATTTTTCACTAATACAGCTAGTGTCAGGTTCCTATAGAGCACTAGTAACTATCTGACCCCCTTCTTTTAGCTAAAAATTGTTTCCTTCATATCCCCACAAAATCTTGCCTGGTATCTAGGGATCTATAGAGTGAGTCAAGGGGTTGTGGTCTAAAGTCATGTGACCAGGGTGACATAATCACAGGTCCTTTAGCCTCTTAACATTACAGAACTGTACCCCCTGCACATATCTGACTTCTACTCCTTTCCATGCAGGCTGCTGTGATTTCATATGATATGGTATGCTGTGATTTCCTCAGATATATGCTTGGTGTATAGTTTTCTAATGTAACAATGCTAAAGGATCTGAGATGATGTCACCCTGGTCACAAGACAGTACTGCTGCATGCAGAAATAGCAAGAGGATGAGCTGCAGGATTCAGCCGGAGGAGGCCATGTTCACCTCGACTCACTATAGACATGCTTTGACACCAGGTAAAATTATAAAGTTGAATATATGGGAATCTGAGGGGAACAATTTTTAGCTAAAAGAAGGTGTCAGTTAGTTACTAGGGCTCTATGGGAACCTGCTTCTAGCTGCATTTGTGAATAATGTGGTGACAGGTTCCCTTTAAGGTGCTTGAATGGGAATTCCTTAATCTGTAATGTTACCTTTAGGCCAGTGCAAGCAGCGACTACAAACAGTGTCTTCTACCCAAGAGGATACTTATACAACATAGTCATTGATTTCTATGGCAACTCTCCGCTTCAGTTCCCCATGATAATACTGGAGGTGAATTGATCATATACTGTTTGGCCCTGCACAGATTACAGCTGATTGCTCAGGGTCTTCGCAGAGAGACCCTTCAGACTGGCCTGTAACTGGAAGGAAAAGTCAAAACTGGAAAACCCGGGTGTAACCAGGTAACAGTTGCAACTAGTGTCTTTTTATGTTAGAGGACACTTAACATTGCCAAGTGATTACCACTGTACTGCTGTATAACACAATTTAAGCATTGTAAATCCTCAAACAACCTTGTTCTGTGCAGTAAGATTTATGATACTGACCGTAGCAGTAGGTCAGTACGTAGTCTAGAAACTGAGGCTATAGTGAAATGTGCAGCTGTAAGGGTTACACTACTCTCCTTTGGCTCCATTTACACTACATTCAGAGAAGACATTACTGGAGCATAATCACTTTTCACTATGTACAGCTGTATCTAATCCATTAATAGGTATCTACCATGCATAGAGCTGACCTGCAATAGCTACGTTGCCATTATATATGGATCCAACTGATATAGGGCTTTGCTCCAAAATCTAAGCTTCTTAGTGGGAAAAGATTTATGGATATCATCTGGGGGTTTGGGGCGAGGGAAAACATACTTGTGGATTCTCATTTTTGTCCTGCATCAATGGTTCATGTGAGCATGAAAAACAGTATTAGGGATACAAAAACTTTCTCTCCAACAGGGCCCGTTAGTGGACAGTTTATTGCTGGGTAGTATTTCTATTAGAAAGATGTGGGCCAAAGTGGACAAAACCTTTAAAGGGTACATGTCATTAGTTTTCTCCCTCAGCTCCCTCATTGCCCCTTCTCTCAGGAATTTCTCTTCAGCAATGTCTTCCTCAACTCCCTCATTCCCCCTCCCTCATTCCTGTGAATGCTGGAGAAGAAAAAACACACCCATTGTAACTCGGTGAGTCTGCTGACAAGGTTCCAGCTACTAATTGATTGAATAAAGATATGAGCTATGGATTTTTTTAATTAACAGTGAATGGGAAACTGTGAGAAGACTTCTGTGGGAACCTGTCATTAAGTTGAATGCTGAAAACCTGATCAGAGGTTCCCTTTAAAGGGAACCTACCACCACGATTCTACCTATAAAGGTAGATTGGGTGGTAGGTGGATGAATGGGAAGTGAGGATAGCCCTTTTTAGGGCTAATCCTCACGTCCCGGGTGTCTTTTAGAAAACTTTAATGCTGGAATATGCTTTGGCTACGAGGAGCTGCGCGCCAAAGATTAAATGGTAGACAGAGTAAAGAGGCTACTGGGGCGTGGAGTAGCCGCGACTTGTAGCCTCATGTCCAGCTACTCCACGCCCCAGTAGCCGCTTAAAAAAATGTACATATCCCAGCATTAAAGTTTTCGAAAAGATAGCCGGGACGTGAGGATTAGCCCTAAAAAGGGCTATCCTCACTTCCCATTCATCCACCTACCACCCAATCTACCTTTATAGGTAGAATTGTGGTGGTAAATTCCCTTTAAAGGAAACCTACCATTTCAAATCGTCGCTGCGTGCGCGTGCCTACATAGGAAATGCCGCAGGCGTTGCGCGCGCACGGTCGCCAAGCGCCGAAGCAACTTCTGCTATAAAGTTTAAAAAGTGTTAAAACCGCGATACCGCGGTTTATAACACTAACGAAACTAAGCACCGGCACCAGCTCACCCTGAGCTGGTGCTCGGTGTTTACAGCTTACACCGACGATCTGAAATGGTAGGTTTCCTTTAAGGCTGGTGGACCCAGTTTCAGTCCTTATATATAATATGTTCTTCTTCTCCTTCAAAGAATGCTTACCAGAAATTCTTTGAAAAAACACATATAATATAATATCTGCTAAAGGATTGCAAATGTCCCTAAAACGAGCCAAAATGGAGGAGAATCTGCAGCAATAATTTGTTTCTTCTGCCTTATTTCCCCTTTATCATCAAGCAGTAGATCAGATTGATACATTCTGACAATTTCATATGAATCATAAAATATTATCGCAGTTAATAAATAATATCATAAAATAAAATCAAATAAAACACTTGGTAAAAAAATAACAAAAATCTGTGGGATTGCACCACAACAAATCCAAAGTTTTATCATGAAGCAGATGACTAATTCCGGAGATAATCGCTGCAATGTTTAATTGTATCTAACCCAAATAATCATTAACCCTGAATCTGATTTTTTTCGTCTGATTTACATAACAGCATAATTTATCTGCATTACACTTGTTACTTGCTAAAAGTAATGAAAAAGAAATGCAAATTAGTAACTTCCCCCAGCATATCAACGTACGAGTTTCAAAAAACATCTTCTTGGGGGGAAAAAAAAATCATAATTTTGCATTTGAGGAATTACAAAAGTATTGTTCTAGCTGCTATAGAAGATAGGGTTGTTGGAAGTGATACTCCCCTTCCAGCCTCTGAACTTGACTCATTTCAGGCAAAAAGTGACTCATCTCAGCTCATGTTCACATTTTATAGGTAATTGGGTGAGATTTTACATAAGAGAGGGAATTCTAGAAAGGAGATTTCATCTCCTATCTGAGGGGACAGGTAGGTTAGTGGGGTAAAATCTGGTGACAGGTTCCCTTTCAATGTGTTCTATTAAACTGATTATGTGTTTTTTTTATTGTATGCAATTTTTCTCTTCTATGGGATCACTTCATTGTTTTTAATCATTGTAATTCAAATAAGTATCAATCGAAATTCAGGTTTTTGTACATGTTTTCACTTTTGCACCAAAGTGAAGAATAGCTCTAGTTATCAGAATGGCTTATAGGGGAAAGAAGCAATTAAGAAAGTTTTCACTTATTGAAAACTATTGATATTTAGTTATGTGAAGGTGAAGCCTGTAATCAATGAGATCCCAGGAGGAAGGGGGGAATTGGAATTATTATAGTATTCTAATCAATGCAGAAATGTTGCTAAATGCTGAAATCACAGAGGAGATGCTGGGAGCCGAGGGCACACATTACAGATATTACCCAGCTCACATTAATAAGATCGAGAAGACGCTGATTTATTCCCTGATTGATTTTGCTCTTAAAGTGTCTCTCATTATTAAATAGTTCTATAGATGACTCTTCTGGGTAGTGTGGGGATTTGGCCCAGTAGAGACCGTGGTAGCGGGGTGCTGGGATGCAGTTCAAGACAGGGACACCAGGGTACAGTCCAAACAGGTCTCGCCTGCGTTTATTGCAGCAAAATAAAACCAGCCTTTACATTCAGGTATTTGAATAAACAAAAGAAAAACCTACCCGTCAGGGTGCTAACTATACAAATAGTCCACTAGCTCACACTAAACAAAGATCACGTGGCTGCTCCAGACACACAGGTCAGAGCTGTGTCCTCTCAGCCTCCTTCCACAGAGAGACAACCCACTCAACTCTGCTGAGTCATTTTATCCAGGCTAATTAGGCTGTTCCCATCACCTGTGTCCAAGGTGCTGGACAAACCCACCTCAGCACTAAGGCCTTGCATAGAAGCAAAACCTAGGGGAAACATACCGCCCATCCACAGTTAACCCCTTCAGTGTCTCACATACCCTCCCCCTCTGTTTGACCCTGTGGGGACGAACATTTTTGGCCATCAGACAGTGGGTACGGGATAGGGCATCGGCATTCCCAGGCAATTTTCCTGCTCGATGTTTCACCGTGAATTTAAAATTCTGGAGCATTAGGAACCACCTTGTGACCCTGGCGTTCCTCTCCTTGGCCTGACTCATCCAGGTTAGGGGAGAGTGATCAGTCACTAGTGTAAACTGCCGCCCTACCAGATAATACCTCAGGGATTCCAGAGCCCATTTGATCGCTAAGCACTCCCTCTCAACTATACTATAGTTCTTTTCAGGAGGTGTGAGCTTGCGGCTCAGGAATATCACAGGATGTTCCTCACCCTCCACTACTTGGGACAGGACAGCCCCTAAGCCCACGTCCAAAGCGTCAGTCTGCACAATAAAGGTCTTGGTGAAGTCAGGGGTGATCAGTACCGGTCCCTCACACAAAACCGTCTTAAGTCGCTGAAACGCACCCTCAGCCTCTTCACTCCACTTTACCATCACCGCCCTGCTACCCTTGGTCAGGTCAGTCAGGGGTGCCGCTATGGTAGCAAAATCGGGGATAAATCGGCGATAATATCCCACTATGCCCAGAAAAGCCCTCACTTGCTTCTTGCTCAAAGGCCGTGGCCATTGCTGGATCGCCTCTACTTTATTTACTTGGGGTTTGATGACCCCTCGCCCAATACGGTAACCCAGGTAACGGGCCTCTTCCAGACCCAGTGCACACTTTTGGGGGTTCGCTGTCAGCCCTGCTGCCCTCAGGGAGTCTACCACTGCTTGTACTTTGGCTAGATGACTCTCCCAGTCGCTACTATAGACTATGATGTCATCTAAGTAGGCCGAGGCATAACTCCGGTGAGGTTTTAGCACGAGATCCATTAACCTCTGGAATGTGGCGGGAGCCCCATGTAGCCCAAAGGGGAGTACCACGTACTGAAAAAGCCCATCAGGGGTAACAAAAGCGGTCTTCTCTTTAGCCCTGTCAGTCAGGGGTACCTGCCAATACCCTTTCGTCAGGTCAAGGGTGGAGAAGAACCTAGCCTGTCCAAGTCGTTCTATCAACTCGTCAACCCTGGGCATGGGATAGGAATCAAATTTGGACACCTCGTTCAACTTCCTAAAATCATTGCAGAACCGTAGGGAACCATCAGGTTTGGGAATCAACACAATAGGACTCGACCAGTCACTTTTAGACTCCTCGATAACCCCCAGGTCTAACATCTGCCTGACTTCTTCGGATATGGCAAGCCGGCGCGCTTCAGGGACCCGGTAAGGTTTTTGGTGTACCCGGATGTGGGGTTCGGTTATGATGTCATGCTTGATGACTGAAGTACGTCCCGGTAACTTAGAGAACACCTCCATATTTCGGAGCACAAACTCCTTCGCTTCCTGAATCTGGGCCCTGGAGAGGGACTCCGAGATCCGTACTTCAGGCACCTTGGCATTGGGTACACCTACCTCCGGTGTCCCCTTCTTGGAGACAGACGCCTTCTCTATTCCCATGGCCATCAGGGACTCTCTTTCCCTCCATGGCTTTAGGAGGTTCACGTGGTATATCTGTTCGGGCTTCCTCCTCCCCGGCTGAGATACCCTGTAGGTTACCCTCCCCACTCTCTCCATGACCTCATATGGCCCTTGCCATTTGGCCAAGAACTTGCTCTCCACGGTGGGCACCAGAACTAGCACTCTGTCGCCTGGGTTAAAGGTCCTGAGTCTAGCTGACCTATTGTAGACCCTAGACTGGGCCTCTTGTGCCCTTGTCATGTGCTCCTTTACAAGGGGCATTACCGCCGCTATGCGGTCCTGCATAAGGGAGACGTGTTCTATCACACTACGGTGGGGGGTTCTCTCCTGCTCCCAGGTCTCCTTGGCTACATCCAAAAGCCCACGTGGGGAACGGCCATATAACAGCTCAAAGGGTGAGAAACCCGTGGAGGACTGGGGAACTTCACGTATGGCAAACATCAAATAGGGCAACAAACAATCCCAGTCCTTCCCATCTTTGCTGACCACCCTCTTAAGCATCCCCTTCAAGGTCTTATTAAACCTCTCGACCAGGCCATCTGTCTGAGGATGATACACAGAGGTGCGGAGCTGTTTTACCTGTAGTAACTTGCACATCTCCTTCATTACCCTAGACATGAATGGGGTACCCTGGTCAGTCAAGATTTCCTTGGGGACGCCTGTGCGTGAGAACACCTGGAACAGCTCCCTAGCAATATTTTTGGAGGAGGTGTTCCTTAATGGAATCGCCTCGGGATACCGCGTAGCGTAGTCCAGGATAACTAGGATGTATTGGTGCCCCCTGGAGGATTTGACTATGGGGCCAACCAGATCCATTGCAATCCGTTCAAAGGGCACTTCTATGATCGGTAGCGGGACCAAAGGACTCCTGAAGTGGGAGACCGGGGCAGTAAGTTGACACTCAGGGCAGGAGCTACAATACCGGTTTACCTCCTCCCACACCCCGGGCCAGAAAAATCTCTGCAGGATCCTTTCTCTGGTCTTCTCAGCACCTAAGTGCCCTCCCAGCACATGTTTGTGTGCCAACCCTAGCACCAGCCTACGGTGAGATTGGGGTACTACAAGTTGCTCAACCTCCTCACCCCGTATCTGGTCGACCCTGTACAACAGTTCCCCAATAATCACCATTCGGGGGTATATTTTATCAGCCCCTGGTATTTGGAGTACCCCATTTATCACCTTAACATTCTCCCTTGCTTTAACCAAGGTAGGGTCCTGTAGCTGTGCAGCCCCAAAATTTTCACGGGAAATCTCAAGGTCCAGCATGTCGGCCACCTCCTCGTGGCCCTCGACCTCACCAGCTAGGACCTCTAGGGGAGAGAATTCATCACATGGGGTCACCCCTACTGCTGGTGTGGGTACATCGGCCTCAAAGGGTTCAGGGGCCAAGGCCGGACATACCTGATGTCCATTATCTGCAACAGCACCTGAGGTGGGTCTTCGTCTCCAGAGGTCCCAAAACACCGGTAAGTCTCTGCCGATAATAGCCTCATGAAACAGGGTCCCCACCACCCCCACTTCATGGGTAACAGTACCACAAGGGGTATGTAGGTTGATGACAGCAGTGGGATATTCGCGAGTGTCCCCATGTATACACAACACTCCCACTCTCCGCCCACTGTATAGACCAGGATCAACCAAAGTTCCCCGCACCAGGGTGACCAGACTCCCTGAGTCTAGCAAGGCTTCCACTGTGTGACCACCGATTGTGACCATGCATACTTGGGGTTCTGCATCCGTGACTGACTCAGCCGCCAGAACTGGCCGGGCAAACAGTGACACTCGCCGGGTCTGGTTGCAGTCCATTGGCTCCACTGACAGTGGACAGTTGGCAGCAATATGGCCCATTTCATGGCACCGCCAGCACTGGATGCGGCCATGACCTCTGTCACGAGCCTCACTGGGTTTCTGGGTATCCACGCCCCCCAATGAACCCCCTCCCAACCTGACATGTCTCCCCTTTTCCGCAGTAGCAGTCTTACCAGCTGGTTTGGTGACCCTGTCACTGGCACTGCTTCGTGTCGGAGAGGTAAGTAGCAGGTCCTCCGTAGCCCGATACCTCTCTACTAGGGACACAAGCTCCTCAGCTTTTGTGGGACCGGCCTGTCCAACCCACCGCTGGAGCCGAGAGGGCAGAGAACGGGTGAATTTGTCGAGGACCACTCTCTCTACCATCTGTGCGGGGGTGCAGTCCTCTGGTTGTAACCACTTCCGGACAAGATGGATCAGGTCATGCATTTGGGAGCGTGGGGGTAATTTTTCTGAGTAAGCCCACTGGTGGACCCGGCTGGAGCGAACTTGAACGGTGACCCCAAGACGAGCCAGAATCTCTGCCTTTAGCTGGGGGTACTCACGGGCCTCCGTTTCACTCAGGTCGTAGTAAGCCTTCTGCGACTCGCCGGTCAGGAACGGTGCCAGGACATCTGCCCACTGCTCAGCCGGTAACTCCTCTCGCTCAGCTACTCGCTCGAACACTGTGAGATACGCCTCCACGTCGTCGGTCGCCGCCATTTTTTGTAAAGCCTTTTGTACTGCAGCCCGTGCGGAACGCTGGACAACCGGGTACCCTTGTAGACCAGTATGGGACCCCTCAGTAGTCGACGCTTGCGGTACTGCCATAATGCCAGAAAACTTCTCCATCATCAGCTGGAACATGGCTCGGGACTCCTCCTGCTGTTGCTGGAGCATGGCTTGCTGCTGTCGGGACCTCTCCTCCTGCTGCTGGAACATGGCTTGCTGCTGTCGGGACCTCTCCTCCTGCTGCTTTCACCCAGGCCATGCAATGTTGCAGGATGTAGCAAGCCTTTCAGGTGTGTGTCTTTTTGAACTGCCCGCAATCCGAAGCACCATATGTGGGGATTTGGCCCAGTAGAGACCGTGGTAGCGGGGTGCTGGGATGCAGTTCAAGACAGGGACACCAGGGTACAGTCCAAACAGGTCTCGCCTGCGTTTATTGCAGCAAAATAAAACCAGCCTTTACATTCAGGTATTTGAATAAACAAAAGAAAACCTACCCGTCAGGGTGCTAACTATACAAATAGTCCACTAGCTCACACTAAACAAAGATCACGTGGCTGCTCCAGACACACAGGTCAGAGCTGTGTCCTCTCAGCCTCCTTCCACAGAGAGACAACCCACTCAACTCTGCTGAGTCATTTTATCCAGGCTAATTAGGCTGTTCCCATCACCTGTGTCCAAGGTGCTGGACAAACCCACCTCAGCACTAAGGCCTTGCATAGAAGCAAAACCTAGGGGAAACATACCGCCCATCCACAGTTAACCCCTTCAGTGTCTCACAGTAGAGTAAAGGGAAACGCAAATGAGTCCCTGGAGCTGCACTATCCATAAATAAGGGAACAAAATTCTTCAAGATCTGCAGCTTCTTAACTAAGGGTTTCATGTCTCGGAATGCGTTGTTAACTTTCCTCAATCTAAACAGGTTGACATCTATATGAAAATTTTATTTAAATGTTTTTAATAGGGTCACACATATTGTACTTTCCCCTTCTGCCCATAAAATGGGCCTGTGGACTTCCGATAGATTAGGGGGCTGTGTGTTCATTACTGTATTCACCCTCCATTGACACCACTCCCATAGAGGGACATGCAGATGTCATTTATACCAACCAGTGACTTGTAAGTGGCGTCCATGGAGGGGCCGGCATTCAGTAATAATCACATAGTACCCTTATCCATCCGAAGTCCACGGCAGGGGCGTAACTACAGCAGTAGCAGTTATAGCAGCTGCTATGGGGCCCGCAGTGCAAGGGGGCCCCAGCATCCAACCTGACACACTAAAATGTGGAGCATGTGCACCATTATATACATATTATGCTGCACCATATGTATATAATATATATGTGATGTATATATGCTGTATCTATGATGTGTATATGCTGTATGTGTACACTGTGTATGGTGTGTATATACTGTATGGGTGTATATGTCCTGCCTCTCCAAGTTACTCCCCTGTCTAGAGGAGATGGAATGCCACAGGAAGTCAGAAAAGTGGCTTGCAGCGGGTAAGGTGCTTCCCCAGCGCCTTCAGACAGAATGGTGAAGTTTACTAGGGTGAGAACAATCACTTCTTGTCCCTTTTAGGGTATTGCATTTACCCTGTTAAACTTTCATATACATGATTATCATTTGAAAGCATGATAAACCAGGGACACTTACTCTGTGACTGTGGTAATCTTCTTATAATTGTTATATATGGCCTCCTTCCTTCTAAAATCAACTTCTAACATTATGCTAATGAGATAGAATTAATTAAGGAGGGTGTTAGCAGAGCTCCTCTGCTACAGGTTTACAGGCTATTACACTGTCTCCCGCTCCCACTCTGAGCACTTCCCCCCTCCCTCTGCTTGATGTATTCTCACTGCAGCAGAAAAAATTTCAGCACACAGTGGAAGGGGGAAGTGCTCCTGTACAGTGTAACAGCCTGTGAATCTGCAGCACAGCTGTAACAGCCTAAAAATAAAGTGTACGGAAACCACTGGAGAAGATGTAAGCCTTAGTTTCCCTTCAGTATAACAAGTTCAAAAATATTGGTTCTACATTTCCTTTATTAAAGAACAGTAATAACTGCATCAATATTAAATGTAAAAACAACTTAAAAATCAAAAAAACATACAGAATACAGGGGTCAATCAATGCGAATGAAGCCTTCAGTATTATTACATCGATCAGCAATATCCTTTAAAAAAATCATTCCGTGAATCAATATCCAGCAATGGACTGGAGTAACATAATAGTGGGCGGAAAATCATGGTTACACTTTCCCAGAAGTGATGTTTAAAGGGAATGTGTTGTGTAATATGGACCAAAAGCGTCACGACCTATTATTCAGGAAGGTGACAGGTTCCTAATAATGTCCTTCTATATAGTGATACAGTTATATACAGATACAGTCTGATGCTAAACTACTTTGGATGCCGTATCCAAATGTACTGAAAGGAGTCATAGGGGCGGGATGTCCTCTCCAGACCTGAGCAATATCCCAATGTCTAGGTATATCATGACACGTCTCACAGCACATCATTAAAAGGTAGTACTGTACTATAAACAAAGGGCAAAATTTAAGCTAGGAGGGGGACAGGCCTGTGTGACTCTTCTCCTCCCCTGTGACTTCTTACAGGTCATTTGAATGCAGTATTTTTATGCATAATGCTTAATCTCCGAAAAATATAGAATGATCCATGTGATCCTGTCACTATCCTGGATAACATATTGGTGGTGGTTTCTGTGCCATGGAACCATCAGGATATGATTTTTTTCCCACCTGCTGACAGGTTCCAATAGCAATTTTAATAATGCTTTTATAGCCCAGCTTCACTGTTCCAGAAACGTATAAAACTATATAAAAGTCATGGGGGCATGAGCTGCAAAGGACCGAGTCCTTGTCTCATTCAGTCATCCTCCTTCCTACTCCCTTCCCCATGGCTACGAGACCAGCGGTCAGCTGACATAGGCATGGGGAGGGATGGGTGAGGAGGAGGACAGGGACTCGTCCCATTGCAGCTGACGCCCCCATGACTCGCTACAACATGCTGGAAGCTTAACTCATATACACTTTTATAAGTACTGGAATGAGGAGCTATAATCTTTAAGGAATCTTTATTAGAATGGCAATTGGAGTCTGTCATCAGGTTGAAGTAACAAATCCTGATGACAGGTTCTCCTCAATCCTCATGGCAGTTTCCCTTTTAGATCCTTATGGTGAATTGGAAATGAAAATGATAAATGTATTATTTTCCATATACTTTTGTATGATTCTTCCTGGCATTGCCGATTACATTGTTATTGGATGTTTTCATTGTATAATTGGACACTCCCATTAGCCCGATGGAGTAACAGAGGAATATAGGTATTTAGTACAAGAGACATACCAGAAAACTCATAAGATTCTCATATGAAAGCAATTCCTGTTTATATGCCCCATTAGGGTATTTTGGGTTCCATGAGTGGCACCCGGGGCGACCAGCCGATCACCCTAGAGGCCACATATTGAAAAGCCTATTGTACAGCTCTGTAGTCCTGGTAAGGTAGATACATGGAATCCAACCAGATGCTACAATGAGCCATGAAATTTATTATGCAGACGCCGAAATAGCTTAATGCTTTTATGTTGCTGCTTCACAAAATGTATCAGTCTAAGTGTCCTCAGTGGTAATTGTGATTCTTATCAGCCAGTCGCTGTACGAGCCCTGCATTACCTGATGAAATATGAGGAACACGCGCATGCATTATTTACTACTGATTTATATACGGGGCTATTCAATGTAAACCCAGGATGATGATTTATCCGCTGCCTGCTTCACTAGTCCATTTTTAGAGATTTGTTTCATTTATTTGCCTTTTTTTTCCTCCTCATTTCCATGGATTTTGTATTAAAAAGCAAAAAAAAAAAATTTTTTCTCATGGAAGACAATGCATATAACTCACCCAGATTTGCAGCTTGATTCTTTTCTCATTTTTGAAGACAGTCTTAACCTTGAAATCAATCCCAACCGTGCTCACAAAAGCGGATGTGAAGGAGTCATCGGCGTAGCGGAACAAGAAGGACGTTTTGCCAACGCTGCTGTTTCCAATGATAAGCAATTTAAACATATAGTCAAAGTTCTGATCGGACGTGTCCTTCTGTCCATACCTGGAGTCCTGCACCGACGCCATCTGCAAAAATGACAATAGTAAATATTACCCAGAGGATTAATGTTAAAGAACTGTATTATCCGTGTGACTATACTTGTTGTTTTTTGCTATGAAATGCTAATTCCAATCCTGAGATATGTCATCTTTTTGCAGATGAGCTTCTATCTGCACCTACTTGGGGTCATAACTTGTGGGCTGCAGGGGTCCGGTTACACCCGAGCCCAGAAGCCTTAAGAGGTCCATAAGGTGGTTCTTCCTCATATGACGAGACTTATACTATAACCAATATCTTATAGCTGTGATGTCTGTTAAAAATGTGCTTTAAAGGGGTTTTACCAGGTTAGATTATTGTCTACTATCCACAAGACAGGGGATGGCAATGTGATTGATGGGCTCCCCCCAATCATGAAAGCGGCCGCCACAAATTACGAGAATGGGGACAAACCAATGGAGCGGCAGGTTCAGCATGTATCCTGCACCTCCATTCAGTGCAATTGGGAGACTGTAAATTGCCAGGCACAGCGCTCAGGGAGTGCTGGGGATAGCTGAGCGCTGTGCTAAGCAATCTCTGACAATGGTACTAAATGGAGCTTCAAGACTCATGCATGACCTTCAGCTCTATCAATAAATGAGAACAGGACCCCAAATCCCATGATAGGTGGCGGTCCTAGAAGTTGAACCCCCATTGAATTGTCAATGGAGGGGTCAATCCATAACCTCAAGAATCCCAATCAGAAATTTTCCCTGACCCTTTCAGCGACCCATAAGTGCAGTTCATTATCCAGAACCAAGTAGATAATACCTATCGTGGTTATCATGGGGCAAAGAACTTTTAATGCTTCGATGCCTGTATCAGTCTCAGTACCCAGTCACACAATACATGTAGTAAACTATTAATAACAGGAACTAACGTTATGACGTACATCTTTCCGGGAACAATCCTGACATATAAAAAACAACATGTGTCTCATGATATTGGATGACTTGTACAATGATGCTAATAGAGTCCAGAAGGAAAACACATTGCTGCTTTGTCATACCACAGAGCTCCACTACAGGAGGATAAATATGGAAGAAGATTTATTCTATGCTGAATTATGAAATATAAGAGGATGAAAATGCCAACCATAAGCCGGGACAAGTAGCGATGAGGAGATACCCAGCATCATGTTACTCTGGAGAGGGAGATATCGCTCCTATTTCCACCATGTAGAGGTTCTTTCGGAGAGGCCATCTGGTCCATCCATATTATCCCCCAAGCAGGGACATAACTTTAGGGGGTGCAGAGGCAGCGGTCGCACCCAGGCCCAAGAGGTTTAGGGGGCCCTTATGGTGTCACTTTCCCATATGAGAAGACTAGTACTATAAACCATACATTATAGTCGGGGGCCTGGCACAGACTTTGCACTGGGGCCCATCAGCTTCTAGTTACGCCACTGCTCCCAAGCTCACTGTGTCTAATTAGACAATTAAACAATGGGCCTCATTATAGACTTTTCAATTGGACCCATTGGGTACAGGTACCGGTCTCTGTATTAACGGTCAGCCTCCCAGTTAGAAGTACCAGTCTTTCTAGGGACAAGTACCAGTCTGTATGTTAAAGGCAGGGACCATATTAATATAAGAGACACTGGCTCCTGGTTGGAGGTACAGTAGCAGACATTACATGACTCCAAGACGATTGGAGGGCAGCACGGGCCCGTTTACATTTTGCATAATCCATGCTTCTAGGGAATACATGATTTTACCCTTTTAACTCTCAATGATAGCTTACAATATCCAGCGCCTCCTATTTAATAATCATTTTTAAAGGGAACCTATCACCAGGTTTTACCCCATTGAACTAGCAGCCCCCTCAGGTTGGGTATGTCCTTTCTAGAATCCCCTCTTTTATGTGAAATCTCTCTCATTTACCTACGAAAAAATATCCTGCAGATTCATGCGAAAATGAAGTTTTTGATGTCATATTGAAGATCTGATCTTGGGCTATATTTCATATAAAAGAGGAAATTCTAGAAAGGATATTTCCTACTCTGCTTGAGAGGGCTAGTAGTGTAATGGGGTCAAATCTGATAAGGCGCTTTAACTGTTGTTATATCTTTTTCCCCTTTCAAAACAAACAGAACACCTTTACCTATCTTTGCCCTAGAACTGTGTCTACTGTACACTCCCCTCACTTCCCATGATGCCTTCACTTTTCTCATAAAGGACATTAGCAGTGTATTCAATGAGATTTCCACAAGTAAATCCATTCAGTTCTGCATAGTGAGCACATATAGGATTTATATAATGACTAGCCTGGCAGATTTCATCACACAAGGGAGCATGGAGCAGGTAATAAGTAGTAGGCACAAGCAGTTGTTACCTGAAGTGTATAGTCTCTCCATTGTAAGCACTACTGGTTCTACATCTTCCCTGCTTTGTAGAGAATAAGTTAGGAAAGCAGAGGCTAGGGAGAAGAGTGCTGCAGCCTGAGGGGCAGATTGTAAAGTAATTTTACTCAGTTATATTGCTGTTTTAGCTCCTGTCGATCAGTGATGGTCAGTGTAAGATTCCAGGGTGTTGGCGAGGACTCTCTAAGCAGACACTTCATGATCCCTCTGTGCTGTGAGAGGCTGTATGCTGACAATGTGCTTAGATTATCAGGTTCCAAGGTTTATCTACACTTTTATTTAGCTTCTGAACATTGTAGTAGTACCTGACACATAGAAAGTGAGATGAGACAGATGAGAGATGCACTAGGAGAATGGGCAGACTGCCTCTTTATGATTGCCATATCCAATAAAGGGTTTATCTTCATATAACAAGATGCACTATATTAAATAGGAAGTATAAGCAATGGCTTTGACTCGCTTAATTATAAGTAAATACTTCCTTGTAATACATTAACCTACATGTTTGCTAAATTTGGATCCAGGATATTACTTTACAGTGCACACCGGAAACAATCAATTCTGTATATGGAAACATGTTGTAATTTCAGCCTGTTAGTGTCAGCTTGTATAACTAACATAGAGCATGTGCTGTCTATACCGATATCTAAAGCCTAACAATAAGACCTTCTTATACTGCAGCGCTCAACCAATAAATAAGATGAAAGGACCAACAAACCCTACTTATACCTGTTGTCTCAATTCCAGTCAAATGTGAATATTCTATTCAGGCCTAGAATGGGATCATTTGAATTTTTGGGGTCAGTACCATTACAGAAATAAGTAACATTTACATAGGTTTTATTATGTTTTATATTATAAAAAAAGTTATTTTTGTAAATTTGTTACTAAAGTAAGCAGCTCCTTGTGCTACCCCAGTTTTAGCAGTGTTACACTGCTAGCGTTATCGGAAACCTCCCATAAAGCTAGTGAACACTGCAGCGCCATACCCTCAGTATTCATGAGGGGGCGGTACGAGAAGGCAGTGACTGCTGCATGAAGCCCGACAGTCATCACCAGCATATGGTGAGGGAAGGGCGGTCCAGGGAAGAAGCAGCGCCTCAGACCGCCCCCCTCATGAATACGCCGGATCACTGTGAGCTTTGTCCGGCGCTCCAAGGGTATGGCTTTGCAGTTTTTGCTAGCTTTATCGGAGGGTTCAAATAAAGCTAGCAGTTTAACACTGCTACATCTGTGGTAGTGCTAGGACCTAGTGCATTTTTTTAGGGTGACAGGTGCTCTTTAAAGGGTTTTCCCACAAACAAATGTTAAGCCCTATCCGTGGGATAGGGCCTAACTTGGTGATCAGCGGGGTTCTCAGTGCTGAGACCCCCACAGATCACAAAAACGATGGGGGTACGTAACTTTGTCTGACCCCTCGTCGCCCCATCAGACTAATGGAGCAGATGGCCGTGCATGGCTGTTCTGCTCCATTAATCTCTATGGAGCTGATGGAAATTGTCAACACAGCACTCACCGATCCCCATAGAGATTAATGGAGCAGAACGGTCATGCGCAGCCTTCTGCTCCATTAGTCTGATGGACCAATGGACTCCACATTTCCAGTGATGTGTGAGGGTGTCATCACTGAGATCCCCACTGATCAGCAACTTTAGTTCATAAGACATTAGATGTTTATTTGTCATGAAGATCAACATATCAGACAAAGATTTTTACATCTTAAAAGATTGAATATTTTCAGTTTCTTAATATGTTTGACATCTTTCATTTTATTTGTTTTATACTAAAAGGTTGGGTTTTTTACATTTTTCTATATTTAATTTTTTTTAATTTTACATATAGATATTTTGTTGTTAAATTTTAATTCAATTACCCAAGGTCAATGGTTCTTAACCAGGGTTCTATCGAACCCTAGGGGTCAGTGAGTCGGTCCCAGGGGTTCGGCAGAGCCTCCGCCACGGAGGTCAAGCCACAAACATATTTGATTTATCACTAAAGAAGGGTGCAGTGAATGTGCACATGAAACTGGTGGGTTCGGTACCTCAAACGAGGTGAAGAACCACTGCCCCAGGTAGTCTGATGGCTTATACAATACACTGGAATCTTTCTGCATTGCAGTGTGCTGTGAATATTCTGCTCGCCTACTACACCCTGCCTCCAGCGTGGTTTAATCATCTTTATCTTTCTGCCTCATTCATATTTTCTGTTCATATTGGAGTGGACAGACATTTTGCTGTGATACAGCTTCTTTGCTGAGGGTGATTTCAGAAAATATGGATTACTTACACGCCGCAGGTCATCTGTCAGAGCTTTGTTCCCTGTGGTTTAGTTTCATTTTTACAGTCAATAAATGTATTACTGGTATTTTACTATTCTATGAGAAAGTTATTGCATATATTTTGGAACACATATGCAATATATTACGAAAAAAACAAAGATTTGAACCAAAATTAAATTATCATGAAAGAAAGTTGTCAAATTTTAATTTTTACACAATAAAGATCATTTTAATCCCATTACTTTACAATCTTACTCAGTTTTATTGCTGTTTTAGCTCCTGTCACTCAGGGATGGTCAGTGTAAGATTCCAGAGTGTGGGCGGGGACTCTCTACGCAGAAACTTGATGATGCCTCTGTGCTATGAGATGCTGTGTGCTGACAATGTGCTTAGATTATCAGGTTCCAAGGTTTGCCTACACTTGATTTAGCTTCTGAACATTGTACTAGTATCTGACACATGGCAAAATAGAGATGAGACAGATCATAGATGATGAGATCCATGAGAGGGATATAAAACACAATGACACTCTCAGCTCTGCTAATTCACCTTATCAATAAAACACACACAGCCAGAACTGCTATATAGAGCTTTTCTCAGGTTGGAATTATATCTGTGAAATGCTGTATTTTTGTTAACAAGAGTGAATGTGTTATTCTATTATCCTGAGTATATTTAAGACTATTGTCTTCATGGTAATTTCCCTTTAATGAGGAACATAAGCAATTGTATGACTGGTATATATATATATCTGCTATACCTTTGGCATGGCAGGTAGGGATGACTAGACAGACTTGCCATCATAATCAACTAACTGCCATGGGGCTTTCTCCTTGCGCCCACTGCAAGCACATGATTTGACTAGGGTAAGCCTAGTCTCAACAGGGGAAATGTAGTATTTCACAGTGGTCACTCAACAAAATGGCCAACTTGAGGAAACTCTACATTGTACTTCTCATTTAACACTCACAGCACAAATGAATAGGGACTATGTGCATTAGCCGATACAAGTCCTGAAAGCTGAGTCACAATCCTGGTGGAATTATTTTTATAATAGATTAAAAAACAAGGGGCCACTTGATCTTTCGGGACTTTTATGGAGATCCTTAAAAAAACAAAGCTTAGTCATCTCACTGAGGTTTTCATCACACATGACAACATTATTGAAATTGACATTTAGACATTAATTAAAGATGCAGTATTTTGGATAAAGTGATATTGAAGAACCTGGAAATTACTGTCACCGGGATCTCAGACATGCTAATCAAGGAAGTGTACGTAATGAGAAGACGTCTTCTAACTAATGAAATATTAATTGCAAAAGTCTTTTCTGAACATGTCTCTGAAGACGTGGAGCTGGCATGAAAGCCTAAGTAAGGGAAGAAAGATCACGTCTAGAATATTTTTGTACAGAGAAATGCCTCTTTGAGGGAGAACACCCCATTGTTGTGGTCTTCTCATATCAGGTCCCTCTTTGCATAATAGGGGAAGAACTGGAACTTTGAGCCTCAAAGATTGGGAGCAATAGTGACTGAAGTTCCTGAATGAATGGAGTGAATGGAGCGTGATTTACATGTATGAACTCCATATACTTCGCCTCTGTCGGACTTCCACCCATCTGCCTCCTAATCCCTATCCTGAGGATTGAGGTGGGTTATATGGTGAAACATCCCTCTGAGTTGTTGTTATATTATAATTTGAGTTACTTTGGTTATGTATGACCAAAGTAACTCAGATTTTTTGAGTTTCTTTTGGAACAGATAGGTGGTTTGGTTAAAATCCCTTATTGTGTTTCAAAGTTGGACATTGACTAACATGGCAGCCCAAATCTATATGATCTCCGAAAGAAGAATCAATATCTAAGAGACCAGCATGGTGGTATTATTTGATATTATCAGATAATAGCTAAATTTTTTTGTGGATATGTCATGGTAGTACAAGAAGAACAGGGCCTTTCCTACTTCATGGACAATACGGATAGGAACAACTTCAGGGTAGGATCAAAATAAAGGAGTTTATGGTCACAGCCCTGAAGCCCTTCTGCTGTGAAGCTTAGACAAGATTTGGGAATACTTTGATTTGCCCCATGCTTTCATGACGGAGGATGCTGAACAGTATCTAGTTGTTAACCTCATGCCAATGGGTACTGTATATATATATATGACATTGCCACCAAGAAATTAAAGACAGTCGCGGTACTGACACAATTTTCCAGCAAATCCTCTGTACTCCGTGATCATAATATATATATATATCAAAAGCCAATAAACTTTAATAAGCAAGTTATTACAGGAAGTTACTACCTCAATGGACAGGACATTGGCAAATGAACACTATATAAATATTTGATAACATAAACATAATAATCATATTAGCGAATTTTATGTAAATTTCAAGGCTACTTAGAAGGGTATTCCCACGAAGACAAGTTTCTTAAATGTACTCAGGATAACAAAATAACAAAATTCCCTAATTCGACGTTTTTTAACAAAAATACTGCATTTCACAGTTATAAGTCCAGTCTGTCTCTATCAGTCCTGGTGTACACAATTTTAGTTGCCCCTAAATATGACCCTGTAACTTCTGAATTAGGATCCGGTGCGCTATCTTGGAATTCTGTCTCTCTGCTCCCTGCACTCTAACCCCGCCCCTGCACTCTAGCTCCACCCACCTTCAGTTCAGGACGGAGCTGATACATACACTGAGTTCCTGCCAGCAGCAGCATCAGGAGAACTACAAGCTACAGACAGATAAGTTCTTTATCGGGGGAGGCACAGCAGATCTAGTATGTTGTGGAATAGCAGAGATGTAGGAGAGCTGTGTCATTGTGTGTAATAGGCATCTCATGGATTTCATAATCTGTGTCAGATACTAGTACAATGTTCAAAAGCCCTATGAAATTGTATATAAACCTGTAGCCTGTTAATCTAACCACATTGTCAGCTTATAGAACTAGATGGATCATACACTGGAATATTAAAATGACTATCACTGAGTGATAGGAACTAATACAACAATAAAACTGAGTAACATTGTAAAGTAAAGGGTTCTGCTTGTTGTGTTAACATTAACACTAGAGGATGGAAATGTGAGAATTTTCTTTCATGGGAAAACCCCTTTAAGACTTAGGCGCCTGATACATACCATTAATATACGCATTCGGGTGGTTGTTCAATACTTTGCTCTACGGTTTTTGCAATGATTTTGATAAAGCACCGAGGCTTCTTTGCCACCAGCGCCTGACTTCTTGCCAGTTCCTTGACAACTGGTTGATTGCAATCTTGTCTTCTTTCACTAGCTCATTTTGCATGAACTATTTGATTCGTGCTGACAGGCCTGAATGATCTATGCCCAATCTCCCTGCTGTTATTTGCCAGTGCATTGAAGAGTTATCGTATGAAGATCTCCTGGTAGTCAGCCTTCTGGAGACTTATCTGAGAGCGTGTGCGGTAGATGCCTAACCGTATAATGATCTGATTACTCCACAATATCTGAAGGAGAAGCTTCAGCCGCCATCGAAGATTCTAAAGAATGTATCAGGGAAGTACAGAAAGAAGACTATTAATGGAATCACATAGTGAATGCAGAGGCGGGAATTCTTCAGTGATGTCTAATATTGGGGCAAAGATTGTAATGAAATTTCTATTGTGCACCAAAGTATATATGGCTATTCCTCTTGACTCTTCCTTATACACACATGCTCAGCTCAAAGTGGATATATTCTTTCTCAGATGAAACATCTTTGACAGCATTTTATCTTCTCTTAGAATAAAAGGATGGGGGTGTTGAAATTTAACATGCTCAATCTTTCTTTCCTATGTTGGAAGAGTGAGACACCCCCATACATATTAGATGGATGGCTGGTATGTACCATACTAGTCCATCATAATAAATCAGGGACACCTACTCATAGATCCAGGTCCCGTGACTTCTTATTTTTGTTATCCATGGCCTCCTTCCTCCCCAAATCACATTTTTTAAAAATCATGCTAAAGAGCTCGAAGCACCGTTACTGTCATGAGCACTACCCCTTCCCACTGTGAGATTAGAGCTGGCAGTGGGGGGAGGGAGTGCGGAGGGTAAGAAGTGCTCCTGTACAGTGTAACAGTGTAGTCTATGAAGCCAGAGCATGGAGAGGCTCTGGTAAAGCACCCACAGAGTCCGTCAGTCTTATAAGCATAATTTTAAAAGTTGATTTTAGAAGGAAGGAGGCCAAAGATAACAAGAAGATTACCACAGTCACAGTCCCTGGATCTATGAGTGTCTCTGGTTTATTATGCTTGATTTTGATGGTAGATTTTCTTTAAGTGGGGGGGGAGTAAACCTGAAAAAACTTTGGAAAGAAGACAAGACCCTGTTTTATCGGTCCAACCACTGGAATCACCAGGGATCACTAGCATAAGACCCACAAGTTCCCTAATGGAATAGGGCAAATTTGGCCACCAATCTATTCTTCTATAGCAGTGGTGGCGAACCTATGGCACGGGTGCCAGAGGTGGCACTCGGAGCTCTATTTTTGGGAACCCAAGCCATCAACATGGCGTAGAACTCAAAGAATCCTCCTGCAGTCCCAGGCGACTCAAGAAATGCTGCTCTCAGGGCTATTTTAAAGCAACACTTTCTTGATTGCTTGGGACTGCAGGAAGGGGTAGAACATGTGGAAAGGGGAGGATTTTCTTTAGAGCTCCTCTAGGCCCCACATTTGTTTCTGTACAGGGGGACCATGGCAAGATGCTACAAAATAAGTCCAAATTCACCCTTCTTCTTTCAACTGTTTTATTGTCCTCAGAAGGCCGATATAATTGAAAATTGTGGTAGAACAGGTAGCAATAAATTACTACTTAAATTGCCATGCTGGGACTTTGCTATAAATAAGTGTGTTTTGGTTGTAGTTTGGGCACCCGGTCCCTAAAAGTTTCGCCATCACTGTTCTATAGGAATTAGAGATAAGACCTTAGGATATGTTACCTCGCAGTCTTGTGGACTGGATTAACCCTAAACCTAACCCTCTAGAACTGAACCTGGGTCTGAACCTTAGGTTTCTGCCATGTTTTACAGCCATTAGCCTGCAAGTGGATTTGTCCAATTCATGGAGGCAAGTGACTGTGGCTACCAAAAGGTTCAGTAGTAGAAGAAATATTGCACTGTGATAATTCAATTAATTCATGAAAAGTCACACTGTAACAACAGTCTGGAGGGTAAAATGAAGGTTGGAGCACAGCTTGGTAATAAATCTGGTCTGCATCCTACACTGCCCCAGCGATACAATATCACAATAACATGGACTCCCATAGGACCCAGTGACTTTGGCTGTGTAGAGTACAAGAGCAGTGCAGGAGATTACTATGGGAGAGGGAACAGCAGATGGGGACACAAATCTCCTGATAGCACAGTTATATTTGGAAACGCAGATCCTCCTGATAATATGGATGTTATGGGATATACATATTTATAGGGGATGCTATAAGCAGGTTACTTTATTATAATATGAATGCAGGGTGCTATACACAGAGAGGGTCTGATGAATTTTTAGTAGTAGGAAATGAGTCACAGAACAACATGAACATCATTTTAGTCTAAATCTATTGAAAACCTGATTATTCAGTGATTAACTCCAATATACTACATCTCTCATCATCTGTTTTGATGAAATATGGGGATACTGGGTTATTATAATCTCAGAACTACTGGATAATTAAAGGTCTAATCCTAAAATTAAAGAAGAAATAGGGGGACTAATAAACTTACTTAAAGGGGTTAAGCACTTATAGGAAGGTTTAATATAGGGTAAGTCTAAGACCATAATAGGGGCACCCATATCATAGGTACCCTAATGATGGGGCTTTGTAGTCATTATTGTCTTCATGTGCCCTCCATCACAACCGCCCCCATATCAGAGGCTTGAGTGTAATATGGTTGACCCTATAAGGGTCTTACTGTTAAAGTTTCCTATAAGTGGCCAAACCCTTTAACTACCAAAGCTTCTCTTATTCCAATGGTACATGCTATGATAGCCATGTTTACTCCCTGTCGGATTGAAAGTTATTATGAAGGATCCATCACTAAAATGATCACTCGGTCACAAGACTGATGAACGTGAAACTTGAATTGCCCACAAAATTTGGCTGCCAACCATTCCTCCTGATTCCGCCATATACATGCACACTTAGCTGAGAAAACATTTCTAACATCATTTTATCTTCCCTGAGAACACAAGGATTGGGCATGTTACAATTTAATATGCCCAATCTTTTCTATCCTCGGACATCATCTGTAACGGAAGAGTAGTAAAAGGAGACAATACCTATAGGAATGAGGATAGATGTCTTATTGCAAGGGTCCAACCCTTGGATCCCCCATTGATTTCTACCATGGGAGTCATCAAGTTCTTATAGGGAAAAGAGAATTGGTGCACAAAATTAGCCACCACAGAAATCTATTGTTAATGGGGCAGGTGTTATACCTAATTTCGCCTCTGGTGGTGCTGCAGGGAAATTCAGCACTTTCTGCTTGATTCCATAACAGATGCCAGCTGATCAGTGGGGGGTCCTATGGGGTTCTATGTAAGGGACAGTAGTGACAAACACAGAATGTACACAGAGGGAGTGCACTTACACCTTTCTCTTATGATCGTTATTAAAATGGAAAGCTATATGTATAGCTTTCAGTTTTTGCCAGGTATGATGCAGTGTGGTATAATTGTAGACGGATGGGTGAATAGATAAATGGACACATAATGCTACAAATCAATAGATAGATATGAGAAACTGAATATGCACACAAATATATGAAAAAGATAGTTAAAAAAATAAATAGTTAGTTGGGTACATAGACATGAGTTACATAGAGATAGATGGATAGATCGATATTACATAACTAGATGGATAAGATAAGATATAACTAGATAGATAGATTTTACATAACTGGATAGATAGAGCTACATATAGGATAGTAATATAGGTAGAATGTTGGATAAACTATCATTAGAATGATCAACAGATTGAATAATCAGACTTCTATATTATTATATTGAGACCCTACTTTGAAGTTTAATGATCAAAACTGTGATTTATTACAAAAATATATAGCCCCCAAAAAGAGAATACTTGTAATATCCCTCTACATGGAAGAGATCACTATACAAGTGATATCCTCTCCTGTAGCCCCTTTTTGTAGATGCCAAATCCTTTCTAAAGTGCATCTGATGTACAATGCTCTTTATGTAGATATTATTTTGGTAATCTGTATCGAGTGTATGTACTGTACTAGACACATACAGATGTGTGATTACTAAGGCTGATAATGGTGTAAATATCCATCATAGATTTACTCTCTCTCTCTCTCTCTCTCTCTCTCTCTCTCTCTCTCTATATATATATATATATATATATTACATATATGGATATGCACACAGATTATAATGAGAGTGATACAGAACTAACCTTACCCATAAGTCACAAGATAATGCATTTAAAAATAATACACTCACAACAGTTGTAGCAGGTCCTAGAGCCATCTAGATTATTCTACAGCTTCTCCTAAAACAATGCTATGACAATTATCAGAGATACCATCATACTGTACAACAATCAGTTGCTGTGCCACACAACAAACTCAGCTCTGCTCCATCTCATGTTGTTTTTCCCAACCAATTGTGCAGACATTACCTGTTGTGAAGCAAGTTATGTAGGGACAGTAGGAATACATTGTATCTGTTCACCCTAATGTTTACCTTTTCATAGATTACATTTGTAAAATATTTTGTACACTTGATACTTTATGCTGTGTTGGAAACTGAGAGTATGCAGTGAGGATCTGGGAAGGTTTATATGTGATTTAAGTGTCCATTAATATAGGAGATGGTTTTAGGATCTATGGAGAAGGCATTGTCTTACTAACCTGCATAGGAGCTTCGTGTCTCATTCTGTCTTTTCCTTTGCCTTCTTACAAGATGCAACCCAAGAGGAGAACTGTCCCTGGTCCACTCCTGTTCCAGACCCAGCCACCCTGCAGGCTCAGTGCTCTGCTCAGTACCAGGAGCTGTCCACTGCCTTCATGTACTCCCTGCCTGGCAGCTCCTCTCCTGGATCTTGTAGTCCTGCAGCTTTCTCCCTTCCCTAATCCATCAATGTAACATATGCTATGCTAGAAACTACACCTCCCACAATGCAGCAGTGCTCAGCTTCCTTCTGGCAGCCTTGGTCTACACTGCAAAAGTGAAAGATGTGAGAGGAGGATGATGGCAGTATTATTTATGGGTGCAGTCATTCCCTGGCCTTGGCTATTGTTAGCAATGCAATGGATAATAGACAATGGTACATACCTTTCCATAGATCTCCATGTGATTGTGCCAGGCTCCTGTGTGTGTGGCTGGGCTGCAGTCTGCTTGGGGTTTTAGTGTATTTGCAGACTATGAATGGGAAGGTGGTGTCTGCTTAGCAGCATATATCATCATCAGGCAGCTGGAGAGGAGAGGGATGTGTGCTGGAGGACAAAGGCAGAGCTCTCAGTAGCCTCAGGAAGTGTCTGGTTACAAGGCAAACATGGTACTAGATCATTACCTCTATGTGTCCTCAGCAGCAGGAGAGCACTGGGTTATCTGCAAATACATAACATGATGCACATACAAGATCTCATGCAGCATATGTTCCAATTGTTTTCCTAAAACCCCATAGAGTCTACACATACACAGTCATGGTAACCTCTATCCCCTGTGCTTGAGACATCCAATAAAGGGAACCTATTACCAGAGCCTCATCCACTTAGATTAGGATATCCCTGCAAAATGAAAACCACTTACTTAAAAAAAAGGCTTCTAAAAGGACCAATTAGGTCAGGAAAGTGAGCACAGCCTCCTCCAGGGGCATCTGTAGGAGACAGGGATTCTGTGACTCCTGAGAGTTTGGCTGGACAGCTCATTTGGGATCATAAAGAAGGAAAATAGGGGGTTAATTATTCAGACCCCCCCTGACTGACACATCACCATTGCACTATGACAGGTTCAGGGTACAAGATCCTTCAAATGGCAGATGAAGTGAACTATGATTGGGGGGATCCTTGATACATGTAGACTATTACAGAATATTAGTAAGGTCTTTAGATATTAGATTCTTGTGATATGTTGGTATTCAGATTCTGATCCCCAGAATAAAGAGTTGGTAGCACTAATCTAGCACTGGGGTCTTTCCTCTGTGCAGAGAACTTAAATATCGATCCAAAGACTGCGTCACTACCCCCTTTTTATTGTATGAATAGCTTTTTTCCTTGATACATACTCCTTATACATACTGTCCTATCAGAAAGCAACATGTTATTGAGCAGGAGGAGCTGGGCAGATTGTACATGGTGTCCTATCTGCAGGCAGCATGTTATAGAGCTGGGGAAGCTGAGCAGATTGTATATAGTGTCCTATCTGCAGGCAGCATGTTATAGAGCAGGGGAAGCTGAGCAGATTGTATATAGTGTCCTATCTGCACACAGTGGGGGTCATTTACTAAGGGCTTGAATCGCGTTTTTACGTTGTTTTAACCGAATTTTACCGACTTTCGCCGTTTTTCCCTGAATTGCCCCGGGATTTTGGCGCACGCGATCATGTTGTGGCACATCGGCGCTGGCATGCATGCGATGGAAATCGGGGGCATGAAACCGCCGTATTTAAAAAAAAAAAAAAAGTCGCTGGACACGCGCTTACCTGCACCCGGCCTGGCTTGGTGAACTTCAGTGCACTCCGAGGGAATTCAGCGCAGCAGCGACACCTGGTGGACATCGGGGGAACTACCTTAGTGAATCCCGGCAGAACCCGAATCCTCCACACAGAACGCGCCGCTGGATCGCGAATGGACCAGGTAAGTAAATCTGCCCCAGTATGTTTTAGAGCAGGAGGATATTGTACATAGTGGGGGTCATTTACTAAGGGCCCGAATAGCGTTTTTACATCGTTTTACCCAAATTTTACCGACTTGAGCCGTTTTTCCCTGAATTGCCCCGGGATTTTGGCGCACGCAATCGGATTGTGGCGCATCGGCGCCGGCATGCACGCGGCGTAAATTGGGGGGCGTGGCCGTCAGAAAACCCGTCAGATTCGGAGAAACCGCCGTATTTTTTTTTTTTAAATGTGTCGCTAGACACGTGCTTACCTGCACCCGGCCTGGCTTGGTGAACTTCATTGCATTCCAAGGGAATTCAGCGCAGCAGTGACACCTGGTGGACATCGGGGGAACTACCTTAGTGAATCCCGGCAGAACCCAAATCCTGTTCTGTTCTGCAGTGAGGCAAACCTTTTAGAGACCGAGTTCCCAAACTACAATCTAAATCCCACTTATTTACCGTGAAGTGCCAACATGGCTTTTAAACAGTAACTTATTGGTACCTGTTCTTCCACATCTTTTAATCGTATCAGCCCCCCGAGACCACCAATACAGTTGAAAGAAGGAGGGCAAATTCAGACTCTCATTATAGCTTCTCTCCAGGGTCTCTCTGTAGAGGAAGAATGGTGGGTCCAGTAGGATGATCTCCAAAGATGACGCAGTTCTGTCAGCACCTTCTCACTTTTCCCGCAGTTCCAAACAACCAATGAAGTGTTGCTTTAAAATAGCGCTGAGGGCAGCATCTCTTAAGTTGCTGGGACTGCAGGAAGATTTGGGGGATTTGGTCATATATGGTGAACTTGGGCAATGGTCTGAGTGCCCACAGAAATAGCTCCGAGTGCCACTTCTGGCACCAGTGCCATAGGTTCACCACCACTGGCCTAGTGTTTTACAACACTAGGAACGCATTAGATTTTCATTTGTCCTGTACACACTTGCAGTACTGATGGTGGTGGCATACTGCTTTTTATGGATAGACATGTTTGAAATACTGATGTTAATTTAAGCCTGGACCAAGTCTGCAAAATGGGTTCCCAGTGTTGGTTCACACCACGCCAGTCCTTGTGGGATCTGTGACGATAGCAGCAGTGGCTATATATGGATTGGTGCGCTACAAACCTCTTTGGGTTATTCCTTACTATTATTGCATCTACAATATGTTGCCTGCAGATAGAACAGTATGGACAACCTGTTTGGCTACTCCTACTCAATAACATGCTACTTGTAGATAGAACAATGGTCCACATTTATCAAAAGAAGTGTAAAATTCTTTACATCACAGGAACTTATAGGACGGTAGGGTGGCTGTATACAGTACAGTTATATACTGCTTTTGGCTGCAGAGATGTACCTATACCTCTAACTTATTCACAAAATACTGAGTCTAAAGAAGGTGACTGATTACTGGCAGTGATCACTGTACTAGAAATTGCCCTCGTAGCTTAAGCCTAAAAGATGAAACAGAGTAATCAGCTTGTAGGCATAATATATCTCATGAATGCATAATCAAAACCCAAATCAGCAGCAGGAGTAAACCGAGCAGAAAAGAACAAAGCAAGAGGCAAATTGTGGATTTGGGGCCCAATTTATGTTACTGGTAAAAATCTTCTAATTAAAATGAACTAACATTGTAAATCCTGCAAGTCACAACCAAACCCGTCCTGCCTGTCACAAAGGCATAAGGTGCAATTTTATCTTGATTTTGGTTGGGGGAAACAATGAAATGTGTATTAATGAAATATATTATTTAATTGGTTTCATGCCGTCCATATACAGGTAGGTGCTATGTACAGTATATAGTGATATAGTCCATTATTGCCAAATACATTTACTGTTCATCAATTTCTAGCAGTCAAAACAACGCTGTAAGTTACTACGCTTCACTTAGCAGTTGGCACAACACGTTACCCAGCTCCCCCCCTTCCTCCCACTATCCCCCACAACCCTCATTACAGCTATCAAGTGGTATAAATTATAGTAAAGTATTACCGCACTTACCAGCTCAGGCTGCGCTTGCATTTTTTGTTGTACACCCTCCCCCTGCATGCATTAGACGTGGCGCTTCTACTAACCCACCCCAAGTTGTGCAGCTGCACCAGGAGCCATTAGAGGGAAAGGGAGAACTTTGGTTATGGGGGTTAAAACCAAGTGCCTGGTACACTGGTACTTTATTTGGATCTTTAATTTGCAAACCTCATAAACACACTCATATATTTTGGCAGTGCTGCCTTTGTCTAGGGGTGACACTGCCCTAGACCACCAAACTCTTATCATGTACATACAGAGACAACACAGTACCGCAACCCCTATTCTTTATATAAGGCCACTACACAGAACTACACATCCTATCCTATATATATGGCCACTGCACAGAACAACTATTCCTGTCCTGTATATATGGCCCATACACAGAACTACACATCCTATCCTGTATATATGGCCACTGCACAGAACTACTATTATTCCTGTCCTGTATATATGGCCACTACACAGAACTACACATCCTTTCCTGCATATAAGGCCAATACACAGAACTACGCATCCTATCCTGTATACAGGCGGTCCCCTACTTAAGGACACCCGACTTACAGACGACTCATAGTTACAGACGGACCCCTCTGCCCACTGTGACCTCTGGTGAAGCTCTCTGGAAGCTTTACTATAGTCCCAGACTGCAATGTCCAGCTGTAAGGTGTCTGTAATGAAGCTTTATTGATAATCCTTGGTCCAATTACATCAAAAAAATTTTAACTCCAATTGTCACTTGGGCAAAAAATAAAATTTGTCTGGAGCTACAGTGATAAAATATACAATTCCGACTTACATACAAATTCAACTTAAGAACAAACCTACAGAACCTATCTTGTACGTAACCCGGGGACTGCCTGTATATGGCCACTGCACAGAACTACACATCCTGTCCTGTATATATGGCCACTACACAGAACTACACATCCTATCCTGTATATATGGCCAATACACAGAACTACTATTCCTGCCCTGTATATATGGCCAATACATAGAACTCTTATTCCTGTCCTGTATATATGGCCACTACACAGAACTACGCATCCTATCCTGCATATATGGCCACTGCACAGAATTATTATTCCTGTCCTGTATATATGGCCACTACACAGAACTACTATTCTTGCCCTGTATATATGGCCACTACACAGAACTACTATTCCTGTCCTGTATATATGGCCACTGCACAGAATTATTATTCCTGTCCTGTATATATGGCCACTACACAGAACTACTATTCCTGTCCTGTATATATGGGTGCTGCACACTACTACTACTACTTCTATCCTATGTTGTTGGGCGTAGAATGGTGCAACTCCTCTTATCCTGCATATTTGGGCACTGCACAGATCTATGCATCCTATCCTGTATATATCTGCCATATATTTTCCATGGGATAAGGAACACATTACTTTTTGGCTACTTTCAAGGGCAGCCAACTATAACTACTATGTCTATCCCACATATACATTAAGGGGATAGCACAGAACTTCTACTCCTATGCTGTATATATGGGCAGATCATATTACTAGTACTATTTTAATTTTGTATAAATGGGCACATCACAGTACTACTACTCAGATCCTGCTCTGGGTACAGCAAACTACTACTACACTTATGCTGTATATATGGCCACAGCACAGAAATGTTACTCCTATCTTGCATATTAAGGCGCATCATGGTACTAATCCTCTTATCCTGTATATGTGCACAGATCTATCACTTCTGTACTATTACTACTACTACTACTACTACTACTACTACTACTACCGTAGAACTGAAGATGTTACACAGCATAGCATGGTTTGGTTTAATTACTATATTGAAGAAACGGATGTTAAAAAAGGGGCACATTGCAGTCCTATTTTGCCCCTGGCTAGTAAGGCAGACCGGTGGAAGAGGTTCTACCCACAGATACCGTTGGTATTCTTTAAGTGACTGGCCCACTTCTTGCTCCTTAATAATGCAGTTACCAAACGTAATACGGTTCTGACACAATTTCTGTGTACAAGTCCACACACTGTTTCGGTGTCTTCCATATATCACCATGCAGCTCCATCCAGCGTCCATCCATGTAAGCGGGAGAGGATTACTGTCAGTCTGTCTATTGTGCACTGCGCTCCTTCAGGGCATCTAACATTCATCCTAGAGATAAACCCATCTGCCATTCATTCCCTTCCTTAGGGATTATATGTAAATGGAAGATCTACATTGTTACAATACACAGATAAAGTGCATTCTGGTTGGGCAACAGATGCTGGGTAACAACTAATGACTCCCATTGTAATGACCATCCGCCATCCGGTGTGTCTTTTCAAAGACATTAGACAGTAGATATCTTCTAAATGCTTCTAAATGCTTGATTGACAGAATGTTGCAACAACTAGGAACGTTCCCTGTGATACATAGCTATATGATGTGTTGTCCCTGGTCGGGGCCGGCGCCAGCACTGGACATACCTGGGCAAGTGTCAGGGCCCAGGGCTGCTGGAGGGCCCACCCAAGGCTGTACATAAGGAATCCATGGGAGTGAGGGCACTGTTTCTAATAAATCCATAGATGGTGAGGGGGGCTTTATATATAATAACCATGAGGGGGCTGATTGGGATGATTAACTAGGGAATATTTTAGAGATCATGAGACTGTTTTAGTTTCTGAATTTTTAATGCCACCATGTGAGTTCCATACAAAGGGGGGCACTCAGGCGCTGTCGCCCAGGGGCCTACTGAAACATGGATCTAGCCCTGTCCCTGGTGCTGAACACAGTACTGAAGGTGCTGGATCCGATCATTGTAAACCTGCATGAGAATAGATTTATCACTTTTGAACCACAAGGGAAATTGCAAATCTGATTTCTGATTTAGAAGATAATTCTCATCTTGTTTGATCCAGTACATGGCCACCTGGAAAAACCTGCCCTTTGTCCAATATGACAACTTTCAAGATGGCGGCTATATTCCAGACATAGCCTAAAAGATAGGTTCCCACCAAATTATTTGCTGGGATATTCTGATATATAATTAACCCTTTCTGAAGAAACTTGTGACTCACATGAAACATATGTGATACATGTAATATGTACCCAGTATAAGCCAAGATAATAGAATGATCATATAGATGCAGTATATTTAGGTAAAGCTTTCTTTCCATGGATCTTATTACAAAAAAAACCTTCCTGGACAGGGAAACAGCATATGTCAGCAGCAGACGTCCAGTATTAGCCACACAATCCATGTTAGATTTATTATCCATCGATGATGTACTTAAATCAGGGATTCAGTCGTCATTGTGAGGATTAATCAGGGAATAGACATTATGAGGGCCGACTACCCAACTACATAAATCACCTTTCTGCTGTAAATCTCGGACTTACCCCTCCTGTATCACATCTAACTATAGGCTAATTTATTTTAATTACTTTGTGGGAAACATCCGAGTATGAAGAGTAGATGTGACTTATACATATGAACAAATGCCTTATAGGCCATGTCAATGGCTTAGGTGATATGCTGTTACTAAGCAACAATTGTATAGAAGTATGGTGGCCTCAAAGGGATAGTGTAGTGTCCCAAAGTTCAGTTTTAGGGCCCTTCCACATAAGCGAAAGGGTTAAAGCAAATTAGTGCAATGTTTTGTACAGAATTGAATTGTTCCCTACAGGATTATAATGCGTCAATGTTCCCAGGAGTAGCTGGATGTATGTCCCAGCATAGAGGCCAAGGCCTACGATAAAGAAATTATAGAGAAGGCAAAAAGGGCCTGATATAAGGGTCCAGAGAAGATAGAGGACACACTTTAACAGGAACAGGAGAGCGCTCCATGTTACAGCTTTGGGCTTGGACCTTATAGGTACAGGATTGTATCTCAGGAAGTGTATGTACCTCCAGGTGCAGGTACAGGATTGTATCTCAGGAAGTGTATGTACCTCCAGGTGCAGGTACAGGATTGTATCTCAGGAAGCGTATGTACCTCCAGGTGCAGGTACAGGAGTGTATCTCAGGAAGTGTATGTACCTCCAGGTGCAGGTACAGGAGTGTATCTCAGGAAGCGTATGTACCTCCAGGTGCAGGTACAGGATTATATCTCAGGAAGCGTATGTACCTCCAGGTGCAGGTACAGGATTGTATCTCAGGAAGTGTATGTACCTCCAGGTGCAGGTACAGGATTGTATCTCAGGAAGCGTATGTACCTCCAGGTGCAGGTACAGGAGTGTATCTCAGGAAGCGTATGTACCTCCAGGTGCAGGTACAGGATTGTATCTCATGAAGCGTATGTACCTCCAGGTGCAGGTACAGGATTGTATCTCATGAAGCGTATGAACCTCCAGGTGCAGGTACAGGAGTGTATCTCAGGAAGCGTATGTACCTCCAGGTGCAGGTACAGGATTGTATCTCAGGAAGCGTATGTACCTCCAGGTGCAGGTACAGGATTTTAGCTCAGGAAGCGTATGTACCTCCAGGTGCAGGTACAGGATTTTAGCTCAGGAAGCGTATGTACCTCCAGGTGCAGGTACAGGATTGTATCTCAGGAAGTGTATGTACCTCCAGGTGCAGGTACAGGAGTGTATCTCAGGAAGCGTATGTACCTCCAGGTGCAGGTAAAGGATTGTATCTCAGGAAGCGTATGTACCTCTAGGTGAAGGTACAGGATTGTATCTCAGGAAGTGTATGTACCTCCAGGTGCAGGTACAGGATTGTATCTCAGGAAGCGTATGTACCTCCAGGTGCAGGTACAGGATTGTATCTCAGGAAGCGTATGTACCTCCAGGTGCAGGTACAGGAGTGTATCTCAGGAAGCGTATGTACCTCCAGGTGCAGGTACAGGAGTGTATCTCAGGAAGCGTATGTACCTCCAGGCGCAGGTACAGGAGTGTATCTCAGGAAGCGTATGTACCTCCAGGTGCAGGTACAGGATTGTATCTCAGGAAGCGTATGTACCTCCAGGTGCAGGTACAGGAGTGTATCTCAGGAAGCGTATGTGCCTCCAGGTGCAGGTACAGGAGTGTATCTCAGGAAGCGTATGTACCTCCAGGTGCAGGTACAGGAGTGTATCTCAGGAAGCGTATGTACCTCCAGGTGCAGGTACAGGAGTGTATCTCAGGAAGCGTATGTACCTCCAGGTGCAGGTACAGGATTGTATCTCAGGAAGTGTATGTACCTCCAGGTGCAGGTACAGGAGTGTATCTCAGGAAGCGTATGTACCTCCTGGTGCAGGTACAGAATTGTATCTCAGGAAGCGTATGTACCTCTAGGTGCAGGTACAGGAGTGTATCTCAGGAAGTGTATGTACCTCCTGGTGCAGGTACAGAATTGTATCTCAGGAAGCGTATGTACCTCTAGGTGCAGGTACAGGATTGTATCTCAGGAAGCGTATGTACCTCCAGGTGCAGGTACAGGATTGTATCTCAGGAAGCGTATGTACCTCCAAGTGCAGGTACAGGAGTGTATCTCAGGAAGTGTATGTACCTCCAGGTGCAGGTACAGGAGTGTATCTCAGGAAGCGTATGTACCTCCTGGTGCAGGTACAGAATTGTATCTCAGGAAGCGTATGTACCTCTAGGTGCAGGTACAGGAGTGTATCTCAGGAAGCGTACGTACCTCCAGGTGCAGGTACAGGAGTGTATCTCAGGAAGCGTATGTACCTCCAGGTGCAGGTACAGGAGTGTATCTCAGGAAGCGTATGTACCTCTAGGTGCAGGTACAGGAGTGTATCTCAGGAAGCGTACGTACCTACGTTGGATCACCACTTCTGTCTCCTGGTTTTTATTTTTAACATCAAGGGTATCCTGATTCACCATCTGTGGGTTGGGAGATAACAAGCCAGGGGTTACACAACCCTGAACCCCCTTTTTACTTTAGCAAGTCCTACAGCAGCCAGCAGACTACAGAGACTGGTGGGATTAACCCATTCGCCACTGTGACCTGAGAGCTATCCAACCTTTTAAGAAGACCCTACTGATCATGAGAACAGACTCCCCTCACTAACTGAATGTAGGAGCCGGTTAAGCATAGGTACATCAGAGGTTCCAGGGCACATTGCATGGAATCTAGGGATCTCCAATTCACTGTCTACAATGGTGGTGGAGGTATCCGAATGCTGGGCTCAGCAATAGAGATAAGTGAATCATCCAAGCTTCGCTTCACTCAAGCTTTGTTCCGAATCTATTCATTTGAAGCCGATGTTGTTATAATTATCCTGAAATTTGGTATGTAACCCCTTTGGTCCATTTAAAAGACTAAAATTGATTTCATTTTCCCTCATTCCTCCCTAAGTTCTGAGATGAATGACAGCCGTAGCTAGCTGTCATTTTAAAAGTTTCATTCGAAGCGAAACAGAAAAAAATTCAGATTTGGTTTGGCGCCTGAAAAAGGTCACATTTGTACTAAATCTACAAATCAAAAAATATCACTCATCCGTACAGGGTAATTTCTCACACTCCCATAGTATTATATGGAGCGCCAGGACGCATGCTTGACCGACATTCTTGCTTCATTAAACTAGTGTGAACAGGACCCCCATTCATAACAATGGTAGGGGTCCTAATAGCCAGACCCCCACTAATCAGATAGTTGTCCCATTATACGGATATTCTTTTTAGCAAGGAGAATAATAATTCAGTCCCATGTTTCCAGGAAGAGGGAACAGAGGAAAGGCACAATGCAGAATGATGGTGAGTACAGGTTGTAACGGGACGATTGTGATTGTTAAGACCCTGATTGTTTTGGCTTTGGCTATGACTGATACAATTCCTAGGATATATGGGGGCTTTAGCGCTTTGTGTGGTGCTGTATCTGGGAAAAAGCAGCCATATTTTATGTAATGCTGCCCCTTTAACAATCAAGATAGGTACGTATTAGTATTAATGAGCGGGAGCTTGAAGTATCCACCATAATGATAGTGAGTTCACCGTTGTGCATTAAACAAACAGAAATGCTTGGATGGAACAGAGAATGAATAGGATTCCTCTGATAAGTGGTCGGAAATTGGCCTGGTACATCATGTAATGGTTCTCTGAAAATGCTGATTTTGTTAAGTGTCCCGAAGAACTGAATTGTGTGTTTGTAATGTTATTATGGCTTTTCTCCTGATAAAGAAATACATGAAATTACTGGAAAAGATCTGTGTGAGGTACAACAACTTTAGTGATGGTCCCCTCATCAGTGGCTGAGAGGCCTCCTCCATCATCCCCGCGCTTAACACGGCGAACCCTTTCCTGTCGTATTGTTACAGAACAATTTTTATTTCCCAGTTGCACCATTAAATGGGGAAGATCTATCAGGATGGCACAAGGAGCACAAGTCCTGAAATAATTGCAATGCCTAGAGAACCATCAGTAATTATGTTTATTTGCCCTTTTACGTCGACTGCACGCCAACAGAGCGGGGGAGGGTGCCAAGTAGGTAGCAGGGCAGAGCCTAGATACATTAGAAGGCACCCATCAGGGGTTCCCCCATATATCCGGCGCTTCATCATTCACTTGCACACGAATCTCCACCAATGATCCTATATGATCTACTTGGAAGCTAGGAAAATTTTCATACAAAGCTTCTTCCAGGTTTTTTGTAACGCAATCGTTTGGGGCAGATTTATTAATTAACTATAATTTGCACATCAAAATTGCCTGAAACACTTTCCAACACATTTATCAAAAGTTTAAAGGGGTTGGTCACTTATAACAAAGTTTAATAGGGTAATTCTAAGACCCTAATAGGGTCACCCAGATTTGTAGGTCACGTGGCCTCCGAGCAGCAGGACTCCCTGTGACGTTCTGTGTCCTGCTGGTTTCCAGTGGATGGGTTGGGGCAGTGCAGTTATTACCGTCTCCATGTACCCTATGTCATAGCCACTACCATATCAGTGGTTGGAGGTGTGTGCCAAAGACATTCGGAAAACAAACCCACTGCCAGATACCTCTGGTGGTAGATTTTTAACAATGGAACATTCCAGTCACAGCTGATTCGTTGAATTATACCTTGTGCAGGACCTGGAGGGAGGAGCAGGACTCTAGGTTCTAGGAAGGTTCTAGTAATGCAACTAAAACAAGTCCTGCTCCTCCTCCAGGACCTGCACCGTGTATTATTCAATGATTTATCTTTGACTGGAGTGATCCTGTAACATGCACAATCTTATTCATCGCCAACACCTAAGATGTGTTCAGCCAGTGTTAGTGTGAAGTGTAAGAGCATCTAGGCACACAGACATTAGATGTGTTGGAAGTTCACTTGCAAATACATCTAGTGATAGGAAATGTTAGAGGAAACTCTGATGTCCATTACTTAAAGGTGTTGTTTCAGCAATACTCTTCTGTCTCTATCCATCATGCTGAACAACCTGTTTGCTATTATTTGTGCAACATTTTGCATTTTTACGTCGATCACTTCACTTTTGGAATGTGGGAGTGGGATGGTCAATAATATCACATTTATTTGACTCATTTCAGGCAATATATGACTCTTTGCTGATAACTTGCACGTGAATTTGGAGATTTATTTTACAGGTAAATGGATAAAATTTCACATAAAACAGGGAATTCTAGAAAGGACATTTCATACCCTGCCTGAGGGGGTAGTAGTTTAATTGTGTAAAACCTGATGACAGGTTCCCTTTAAATAATCCCCTTTGGAATTGCAATAGCTTTTCCCTTTTAGCTTTGATTCTGCTGACCTAAAAGGTTTACAAAATAAACTATTTTCCACTTTAGGAACCTTTACCTTACATAAGCATTTTCATTCATAGCTGATTTCCAGGGTCGCTGTGATCCTCAGTTTTTTGTTAATATTCTCTGGATCTCTGCCGCCCTAATACTCAGATTTCATGGTTGTTTATCCAGTTTCTTTATTATCCAACTAATTGACTATGTTAGGAAGTAATGATGTTCACCTTCAGACCCTTGTTATTCTTTTTCTGAGTTACGGTATGTTGAAAACAATTAGTAAACCTTCATGGCTTTTGAGCAATTAGGAATTTCCTACTAGTAGCAGGTGCCTGAGCATTAGGGTTACTAGTTTGCAAGTGTTCTTCCAAGATGTTCTGATTGCTGACTGACTTTGGTTTTCTGGCTAATGGCTTCCTGTCTGAATATATTGCTGGATTTCGTTTCTGACCTATTACTCTCCTGGTACAGCACTATTTATTCCTGACGACTAATCTGTACTGCATGTCCCTGAGAATCCAGCTGCCCCCACAATGGAGTCAGTTCCCCAGTGTGGTAATGTTGCAAATCCAGCAGGACAAATGAAGTTACAGGAAGTCTCAAGTCCTGCTGCCCGGGGTCACATGACCTGCAGCTTCTGTCTGGTGGCGAACAAGAAACTTTTACAGGATAAGTATAATATGGATGACCCTACTAGGGTCTTTTACTTATCCTGTTGAGTTTAGTAAGTGGCCAACCCTGTTAGTGTCATTTTTTTTTCAATGGATTTCAGAGGTTTTTTTGTAAGTTTTTGCAGTGTACATCAACATCTGTATATATGCACTGCTTTCCATAGTTCTGTATGTATATTAAAAACTTAATTGTTTTATCTCATGTTTCATTATGGAGACACTGGGGCATATTTATCAGGACCTCTGCGCACCGCTACTGGTGCAGAGGCCCTGAAATAATCGCAAATGCTAGCTTATTGCTAGCTTTTGCGATTATTTTCCCCAAACCACCACCTTCACACCAGTGGAGCGTGAAGGGGCGTGAAGGGGGGGGGTGTGGCCGGCCGAGCGGGGGGCGCGGCCGGACGGGAGTGGGCCGGCGCGGGGCGTTACTGTCCCCGCGCCTGCGCACTCGCTGCTGCCGGCGACTTTTCAAACGTGAAAAGTCGCCGGCTGCGTTATTTTCTACGCCAGGCCCTGCCTGGCGTAGGATAAACATTGCGCTACTGGCCCGATACATCAAGAGGCAGAAGCCTCTTGATGTGTCGGGCTGCGAATTCGCAGCGGCGGGGCGATCATACGCTGGAGCGCCAGCGTATGATAAATATGATAAATATCCCCCACTTACTACATTTCAAGTCTGTGCATCACTGAGGCACCATAATACAGCATATAGACTGCCAGTAGTTTAGTAGTACCTAGGAGGGCCTCATACAAGCCCCGTGCACAAAATTCATTATGCAATTTACAACACAACCACTGGGTGTCCAACACTCATAGCATATCACTGTGTGACACAATGGGGCTTATTTACTAAGGGTCGCGCTACTCACTTTTGTCGGACTGTTTGCCTTTTCAGGATTTGTGCAGCTTTAACGGGTATTTAACAGGGGTTTGCGCTGGGATTATGTCGCACGCGATCGGAATTTGGCGCAGCTGCGTTGGCTTTCATGTGACTGAAATCCGGGGACGGGCCGTCGGACTGTTCGACTGATTCGGACTGAGCGCAGGATTTAACTTTCAAATTGTGTCGCAAGACAATGCACTTACATGCACCAGGAAGAAGATGGTGAACTCCGGCAGACCTGAGCAGGGAAGCGACACATGCAGGAAATCGGGCGCACGATCTTAGTGAATCGTGGCACAGTGCATGATCGCCGGAGTTCTGTGAACTCCAAGGACCGGGTAAGTAAATGTGCCCCAGTATAACCAACCAGTATTGTCTTGAAAAGCTGAATATCTGAACATGTCTTACCAAGATACAGTATATCCACTGCAATGACCTGGATCTACTATACCAGTGATGGCGAACCTTTAAGAGGCCGAGTGCCCAAACTGCAAACCACGTTTGCAGGCGACGTTTCTAGTGCAAGGTGCCAACACAGCAATTTAGCCCAATAGTGCCACAATACCACTATACAAGAGACAAATAACACTGTGACATCATGAGGCCACCATTACAACCACATAAATAGCAGAATTCTGGTTATAAAGACCATTATAGAAAGGCCAACATTACGAATAATAACACTATACTAGAAGCTAATATAGTGATGAATACTGTATTACTGCCATCATTGTCGGACTGGTGTACCTTGGGCCCACCAGAGAAAATTTTTTGGGGGGCCCACCCTTCATGTAATAAGAAAGACTACCAGATTGACTACTCCTAATTGAAGTGTAAAAAACACGTTCTATCAAACATTAGATACAGAGCTAGAACCGAGGTCCATACATAACTGTAGCATTCAGCCAAGGTTGCAGCCATATATGCGTCCCCACAATGGCAGTGTGAATGCACACTAACTGTGTCCAATCATGGCTGGGAAAACATCTTATTATATTACAGTGTACTGTGGCCGTAGCTCCGTGTATGGCTGTGTACAGCGGCTGTAGCTCCATGTATGGCTGTGTACAGCGGCTGTAGCTCCATGTATGGCTGTGTACTGCAGCTGTAGCTCCGTGTATGGCTGTGTACTGCGGCTGTAGCTCCATGTATGGCTGTGTACTGTGGCCGTAGCTCCATGTATGGCTGTGTACTGCGGCCGTAGCTCCATGTATGACTGTGTACTGCGGCCGTAGCTCCGTGTATGGCTGTGTACTGCGGCTGTAGCTCCATGTATGGCTGTGTACTGCGGCCGTAGCTCCGTGTATGGCTGTGTACTGCGGCTGTAGCTCCATGTATGGCTGTGTACTGTGTCTGTAGCTCCATGTATGGCTGTGTACTGCGGCTGTAGCTCCATGTATGGCTGTGTACTGCGGCTGTAGCTCCATGTATGGCTGTGTACTGCGGCTGTAGCTCCATGTATGACTGTGTACTGCGGCTGTAGCTCCATGTATGGCTGTGTACTGCGGCTGTAGCTCCATGTATGGCTGTGTACTGAGGCTGTAGCTCCATGTATGGCTGTGTACTGCTGCTGTACCTCCATGTATGGCTATGTACTGCGGCCGTAGCTCCGTGTATGGCTATGTACTGCGGCCGTAGCTCCATGTATGACTGTGTACTGCGGCTGTAGCTCCATGAATGGCTGTGTACTGTGGCTGTAGCTCCATGTATGGCCGTGTACTGTGGCTGCAGCTCCATGTATGACTGTGTACTGTGGCTGTAGCTCCATGTATGACTGTGTACTGTGTATGTAGCTCCATGTATGGCTGTGTACTGCTGCTGTACCTCCATGTATGGCTATGTACTGCGGCCGTAGCTCCGTGTATGGCTATGTACTGCGGCTGTAGCTCCGTGTATGACTGTGTACTGCGGCTGTAGCTCCATGAATGGCTGTGTACTGTGGCTGTAGCTCCATGTATGGCCGTGTACTGTGGCTGCAGCTCCATGTATGACTGTGTACTGTGGCTGTAGCTCCATGTATGACTGTGTACTGTGTATGTAGCTCCATGTATGGCTGTGTACTGCGGCTGTACCTCCATGTATGGCTGTGTACTGCGGCTGTAGCTCCATGTATGACTGTGTACTGTGGCTGTAGCTCCATGTATGGCTGTGTACTGTGGCTGTAGCTCCATGTATGGCTGTGTACTGCGGCTGTAGCTCCATGTATGGCTGTGTACTGCGGCTGTACCTCCATGTATGGCTGTGTACTGCGGCTGTAGCTCTTTAAGTAAAAGTTTTATTTTTTGTCCGAAAATAACATACACAACACAGGAGAAATGCTGCAGCATTGTGAGTTTAGGGGTAATACCCAGTCCCTCCAGTAGCCAGTATAGAGACATGGCCCCCCCACCTCAGTATAGACACAGGGCCTCACCCCCCACCCCAGGATAGACACAGGGCCTCACTCCCACCTCACTATAGAGACAGGCCCCCCACCCCAGGATAGAGACTGGGCCTCCCCCTCCACCCCCCAGGATAGAGACTGGGCCCCCCCCCCAGGATAGAGACTGGGCCTCCCCACCCACCCCCCAGGATAGAGACTGGGCCTCCCCCCCTCACCCCCCAGGATAGAGACCGGGCCTCACCCTCTACCCCAATATAGACAGACAAACACAGAGGGCCTTACCAAGTGCCGGCGAGGATGCGGTGACATCACCGCCGGAGCACAGGAGCAGGCATCGGACGTCGGGACCCCGCGACTCCGCAGGCAGCGGGACGGGGCTAAGTAGACGTAGGCGCGCTGGGACCCCGCGACTCCGCAGGCAGCGGGCCGGGGCCGCGCAGACGTCGGCGGGCCGTGAAGGAGCAGGCAGCGGGACATCGGGGCCGCGCAGGCAGTAGAGTGCTGGGACCCAGCAGGCATCGGAGTGCAACGGGGCCGCGTAGGTATCGGAGTGCAGGTACCCAGCAAGCGTCGGTGCCCACTTTGATGAGACTGGGGAGATGGTACGTGTGCCAGCAGAGAGGGGTCTGCGTGCCCTCTCTGGCACGCGTGCCATAGGTTCGCCACCACTGTACTATACTCTATGGACGCAGATATGTGATCTAGTTTGTAATCTTTAAGCTCATGAAGAAACATCCTCCCCAAAGCCATAATAATAATAATAATGTCCATACCAATTCTCCGCAGTTCCCCACTGCTGCATTTGACATGTAGACTCAGTACCTAGAATAATACGAGGCTGAAGAACAAGTTGTTTTGATCGAATCGGATTTTGCTTTGTGCTGCTAAATTAAGGGCACTTTTATTTGCTGGTTCTCTGAGCTGGAAATTCACTGCATTAGTTAAGATAAGGAATTCTCATTCCGCTAAGTGAATACATAAGAGCCAATTTTTTTTTAGAGTCTAATACAAATGAGAGTTTGCTGAATTTATTCAGATCAGATAAGATTATGAAATGATGAACTGGGGGATATTTTAGTAACGGATTCTGAAAGTTCATGTCGTGCTCTAAAAGTTAAAAGTAATTTTTTAAATCAGGAGTCCAGGAAATCAGTGCGAGCTTCATTTTCTAGCATCTCTCCTCTCCTCTGTAGTTTGCTGTCCCCTCTGTGCTGCTGGCCAGAGACCTAACTGCTGTGACTCACTAGTCCTGCTCCCGTCTGCATTATATCAAAAAACATCTTTGAATGTGCTGTACATACAGGGGTTTAATTTTAAGGTTTGCAGAGGGTGCGGTCGCAACCATGTCCAAGAGGCTTAGGGGGCCAATAAGGCACATAAGACTATTACTATAAATCTCTAGTCAGGGGCCTGGCACCGATTTTGCACTTGTTCCCACTGATTTTGCACTTGTTACTGATTTAATGCAGTGTACGCTAGTAATGATCAGACCGTGTGGCCACCACTAACCATCTGTGGACTTTACGTTAATGGATTAATAAATTCTATATTTGCACTTTGATGGGACCTGGACCTGAATCTTCTTACAGGATCGATCAGCTCCCTATGGTTAAAAAATTCTAGTGGGGTCTCTGAAAAAGTCCTGATGTAACAGAATATAAGTTGTTATTCCAAGTGGTGAACTTCAGAAAGAAAAATAGCACCCAAAATCCAAATCACCACTTTTCGCCATTCTACAACCTGGATTTTGGGCTCTGTCTTGGCTGGTGGTATGACCCGGGCCATCAAATATCAATGTCCTCCAGAGCTGAATACACATCTTTTTTCCATCTTCACCGCAAAGGTTGGTAATTATGTCTGTACCTAAATACAACAAAGGGTCATTGTTGGCCATTGTTGAGTGGCCACTGAGAGCCTGTGCTGGAGCTAAGCAGCAAATTTCTATCTAACCTTCTATCTAAATTTCATATCCTAGATCAGTGGTGGCGAACCTATGGCACTAGTGCCAAAGGTGGCACTCAGAGCCCTTTCTGTGGGCACCCGAGCCATCGCCCCAGCACACCGGACAGGACTCAAAGAATCTTCCTGCAATTCCAAGCAACTTAAAAGATGCTGCTTTCAGTCATATTTTGATACTTACTTTGCTACTTGGGACTGCAGGAAGAGGGAGACTGAATAGACAGGGCCAAATTATCTTTGGAGGACCTCCTGCTGGCCCATACAGGTCTACAGAGGGACACTGGAAAGAAGCTAAAATTATGCATTTTCCCACCTTTCTACTGTGTTGCTGTCCTCAGAAGGCCAATATGATTGTTGAAGAACAGGGAGCAGTAAGTTACTGCTTTATTTTTTGGTTGGCACCTTGCGATAAATAATGGGGGTTTTGGGTCTTTTTGGGCACTTGGCCACTAAAAGGTTCGCCATTACTGTCCTAGATGATCCTCCTGATGCTTCTGAGTGATAGGGAGCAGGTCCTCCTCTGCTTTCTGGCTTCAGTGTATGGAAGACATCATAGAGTCTCCAGTCACTTGCTCAAGGGCAACTGAGAACTACAGAAAATCTTTCGGGCATATCCACAGATGTCTGATACATGAAGCTCCCACGACTTGTATCAGCATGTGTGTCAAGAACAAGGTCCTCGCTACACAATGTGAATGTAGACAATCCTGAACTAAATATCCTTAATCTACAATATCGCTAAATGTCAGGCAAGCCAGGCAAGAAATAATTGGATTCCCGTAGTGAGGTCCGAATACAAGTCAATGCATTATATGAATGTATACTATTTCATTACAGGGGAGAAGTGGCTTTTCTATCAAATTTTAATCTGAGATGAGTTGAAGCCTCTTCTCCGTCATGGAACCATCCCATGTGTTGTGTGAAGCCGCATCATTCATTAGTCACATTATTAGAAAACATGCACCATCTGTAGCTTACAGCGTACGGAAAAAATAAAATGGCCCTACTGCTTAAGGAGAGATGCCGGCGCCAGGGATCTAATCTCATCCAGACGGCAGAGAAGCAGCTCAAAATGATTATTCACTAGACCCAGTATAAATGGAATATCTCCAGTTCAATTTCTTGCCATTTACGTCTGATCCAGCATCCTGGATAGCAAGTGCAGCGTGACTAAATATTCACTACTAAGCATCGAATCTCACCCTAGTCAGCTCCTTGGTACGCTACGTCCATTAACAGTGTGCCTATAGATATGTCTTGAAAATGATTTCTTAGTGTGGTATCCAAGAGTGCAGGAGATATCTGAATATTTAGTTATGGCTCACAACTAACTGGACAATGTCAATGCAAAAATAGATTTGCTTCCATGTGTCATTATAACACTGCTTTTATCTTATAGATCCCCTCAGGCACTAGGCCTAAGCAGTGATTGCTACTAACTGCTGATGTCGTCGTGACAACCCAACAATCATCATCGGGGGCAGATTTCTGGAGGCCCACCTACTATTAAACAATGCCCCAAAGAAGGTCCAGCAGACCGGCTCTACAAATAATAAACCAGGGCTAATATCACAGGTTCAAGCACTCAAGCGGTGGTGAAAGTGTCAATCTAAGGTGGTGCGACAGTCCAAACATACAATCCAGAGAAAAGTATTGGCACTCACCAATAGTGATTGAAGAACACCACACGCTGGCTACGATAACCACCTATTATGAAAGCCTGACCAAGGACTCTATCTTTCCATGCTTTACCATAGCTTTGAAGGGAACCTGTCAGTGTCATTTGGGACACTAAGGGACCCACAGGTCCTCATAGTCAAGTGTTCCAAATCCCTGTATTATTTCTGTGCAGAATCACAATAAAAAAGAGCAAACCTTTATACTGACTATGGTCCGTGCCTCTCACTGTCCAGCGTAGTACATCCCGGCTTTGATGTTCTAGCTTCCTAAGTCTGGCACAATGAAGCCAAGGTATATTACATTCAAGCAATGCACAGCCCTGAGAGAACCAGAAACAAGTCTATAAAGTGGCCACTGACCAAGCCATTATGGGGCCTTTTGGGACCTTAACCCACTGCTGGTCCTTGAACCTATAGTAGGGATAGCGTCACAAATCGCCCTGTCGGGTCTTTAAACTGTGATGGTATCCTAAGATCTGGCCCTTCATTGCTTTAATGGTGTCCCACAGAAGAAGTACTGTACATTGTCCTTTATAAGCTGCCACCCAATTGATTTATGATGATGATACTTGGACTTTATGACTCCACTCAAGACAGTAGGGGACATTGTAGCATGACTCTACTCTGCCTGTGACTCCTAACTGGTCATTCAAAGCCTTCAAAGATCTTTTTTGCATAAAGCTTCATTTCTCTCAGTATCTCAATTGTCTCCGATTCCCCAAACCAGATGCATCTGCCTATGGTGTAAGACAACCCTGATCATCTGGGACCAAGTGATTGTATAAGTTGTGTGATAAATATGACTCCGGTTCTTCCCTCATACAGTTCCTCCTTTCTTTGGGGTTACCACTTTGATCATCAAGAGTTAATTAAATGTAGAAGTCCTAACCCATGGAGCAACGTGTGCAGATCCTTGAGCTGCAAACAACGGACTACGGGACCGAGTTTGTGGCTCAAGGAATTACACATGCCGTCTGCAGGAAGCCTCACACAGTACAGACGGAGCTCATTCATATCCTACTTTTTAATGGCGCAACATCCATGGTGCTGCTCATGGATGATGTTGCTCATGGCGCAATGTCTGCAGATGTTCGGGTTACAATCAAAGGACCATGAGACCGAGTTTGCAACCCAAGGAACTGCACATGGTGGAGAAGGCAGGAAGCCTTACATAGTATAGATATGCAGACACTGTAGATGTCTATGTACAGAATGTTATAAAGACCTCTCCCGCATCCATTACAACTTTTCATTCTATGAAAAAAAGTTAAGGAACATCTGAAAAATTTATTTTACTCTTGAATCCAGATACTCTTGATATTCCTTTCATTCTCAAGTCTACGAAGTATAATTCAAGGCAGTAATAATAATTCTTTATTTATATAGCGCACACAGATTACGCAGCGCTGCACAAAGCATGCCAAATTGGTCCCTGTCCCCATGGGGCTCACAATCTAATCCCTACCAGTATGTTTTGAAGTGTTAGGAGGAAACCCAACAAACATGGAGAGAACATACAAGCTCTTTGCAGATGTTGACCAGGGTGGGATTCGAACCCAGGACCCCAGCGCTGCAAGGCAGAAGTGCTAGCCACTGTGCCGCCCTACATTTCAGTGGAGCCTTTTTGGAGTCACAGAAGTCCCTTAAAAGTTACTGGAGAGCAGGTTGAGTGTGTGCGCCCATGCTCTATTTATATGGAGCACATCAGAGGATTTTTCCTCCTTCACTTTTGTAGTTTGTGGGGGTGATCAGAATCCACTTAAAAGAAGTAAACCTGGCAGCACCATGGAGGGGGCTCCCTTCCTTTATACTATTATAGGTGAATGTTCTGAGAAGGAATCAAAAGGAAGCACCATAAGAAGAATTTGGCAGCTTTGAGGATACTTTTTCCCCCCGATCTAACAATTAAAATGATCATAGAATTACCTTGAGCAGTTGTCAATAGTCTTCATAGATTTTATGTAGGATGTACAAACAGTTGTCAGTATTAGCTGCTAAACTATGAATATGTGACAAATAAATGTAGGTCATAGCGTTAGCCTCTGGACTCCTGACACCGCACATGCGTGTTATTCTAATGCGCCATGCGAAATCAAAGTGACAGCCCTGTCTGTGTGTCTTAGCTTGAAGGGAAACTCCTCTACACAAAGCGTCTTACAGCTCTGTGCTCAGAGGACGCTGAATTAATCCCAACTGCATATTAAAATAACAGAAAAGTGGAAAAATTATGAAAATATAAATGATTTAAAACTCCATTATTGGATTCTTTTTTCATATGAATAAATAAAGCCTTGCAATATGCAATACTAGACCTTGTCGTACAGCAGACTGTCACTCTGCTTTCTATATATGCAAATATGAGGGCGGAAATAGAAGATGTCCCCAGAGCCATGACCCTCAACCTGACCCGTGGATTGATGTGTTTATTCTGTTGGACGTGTTATGATCCAGTGGAATGTAAGAGTATTCACACACACTTCAGCTTTTCTCCATTTATAAAAATAGTTGAAGGGCTTAGCCACTCTACCTCATGTGTTTTATTGGACTTGGGGGCCACCAGTGAAATACATTCTGGGGGTCCACCTGCTGCTACATGGAAATATTACCTGTATATGTGTCTAGAACTAAATACTTGTGTTTGGTAGGTAGTAATGTGTTTTGTTGCTACTTACACAAAGCAAGCATTTATGTCTAAGCACGTCAGCATTCAGTCATCAGGGAGGAGTCTGCATTCAGGGAGGAGATTCTCCAGTTGCGCATAAAATGTAATTCTATCTTGTTAACATAGATGTAAGGCCCAGAATTAGGTGGGCCCTATTAAAAGCAATCAGTGCCTCTGCCAGCTCCTATTGTGGCCCCTCTCATCTCCCCCTCAGATTGTGGCCCCTCTCATCTCCCCCTCAGATTGTGGCCCCTCTCATCTCCCCCTCATATTGTGGCCTCTCATCTCCTCCACATATTGTGGCCTCCTCTCATCTCCTCCACATATTGTGGCCCCTCATTTTGTTCTCACATTGTGACCCCTCTCATCTTCGCTTCATACTGTGGTCTCTCATTTCCCTCTCATATTGGGGCTTCTCTTTTCCACCTCATATAATGGCCCCTCTCATTTCCTCCTCATATTGTGGCCCCTCTCATCTCTCCCTTATATTGTGTGCGCCCTCTCATATCCCATATCGTTGTTCCCTCACATACCTCCCATATTGTTGCCCCCTCTCATATCCCCTCATATTGTGGGCCCTCTCTCATATCCCCTCATATTGTGGGCCTTCTCTCATATCCCCCATATTGTTGACCCCCTTATATGAAACCATATTGTGGGCACCCTCTCATACCCCCCATATTGTGGGCCCCCTCTCATATCCCCAATATTGTTGACCCCCTTATATGAACCCATATTGTGGGCACCCTCTTATACCCCCCATATTGTGGGCCCCCTCTTATATCCCCTGTATTGTGGGCCTTCTCTCATATCCCCAATATTGTGGGCCTCCTCTCATTTCCTCCCATATTGTGAGCCCTCTCTCATATTGCATACAAAACTCCAGCACAACACTCATGGATTCTGTATAAAATATTTGTCCTTTATTATATCCATTAAAATCTTGGCATCCACAGCAGGATTCCCTTCACTACAGCAAAGACAGGTTAATACAATCAACGTGTTTCAGCCAGGTCAGCTTCAGTCATGATCTCCAGTTGCGATCATGACTAAAGCCGCCCTGGCTGAAACATGTCGATTGTATTAACTTGTCTTTGCTGATCTGAAGGGAATCCTGCTGTGGATGCCAAGATTTTAATGGATATAATAAAGCAATGCACTTTCTTCTGGTGTGGGTGCAGCACTTGGGCACTTCTGTACCATTACAATCAGTGCAGCCGATGAGTTCCCTGCTATCATGGTTTCAGCTGTATGGGAGCTGAACAATGAATACTAGTGTATTAGGATATATTGGGATTTTGCAGTGCATCTGTATTAGTCTGTTACTCCCGACTGTCAAAAAACAAAGATAGTGGTGCCTGACATTTAAATGGTTAACACCCCTGATCGGTGGCAGTGCCGTTCGTGAGTTTTAGCGATGGGTATTTGCTGCATTATGCAGCAAACACCCTCTACCGCAACAGGCCGTTCAGAAATGTCCAAATGTGGTAAGGGTTTATTTAGGGATGCAATAAAAAATGCAATAATTAAAGGCTACACCCAAAACGTATGTTAGAACCTCTTTTAATCTGAATGTATCCCTTTAGAATGAAAATGCTCACACATTTTGTAATCCAGCATACCCAACCAACATCTTCCACTGGGAAAGAGACAGGATGTGGGAAGAGTAATCTATGGGAATACAACAATTGCAGCTACAACTATATGTACAACAGTAGGACAGAGTCTCAGTTTATACGTCGGACATGAATGAAGTTTCCGCCCCTCATAGATTGGTAAACAAAGAGATTCGATTTCTGATACGTGTTCTCCTCTCTTTCTCATTGTGTTCTTTCAAGCTGTTACAGACCTGATTCATTATTTATCCCTAACTAATATTACAATGGATTTTTCACTGGGAATCATTAATTATTTACTTGTTTATGGGAGGCAATCAGTAATTACTGCTGCTGCTCTAGCCAGACACATAAACTCTACTTATACTGGATTTACTGGCTGGAATCACTGAGTTTTATTGTTTAAGTGGGTTCTCAAGGAAATAACCAGTGGTGCCCCCCTAATTTTGAAATGAAAAAAGATATTGGTTCCTGTATTATCAACCTATTCTGGACTCCCAGAATCTACCGTTTGTTTTTCTATGTCACTTTCAAAGACCCATAAATAGTTGCAGTAACTTTGTGAGGGGTTGTATTTTGTGGGGTATGTTGCATTGTACAGCGACACCACTACTGTACCATAACAGCATTGCCACATACACTATTATATGTATTGCTTTCATGGGTGCCTCCGCGATCCATGTCTCGGATCGCGGGCACACCCGTGTCACTCTCCGTTTCGCTAAAACCCCATCCCAGCCCCCCCCCCCCCCGGTCCCAGCATCTACATATGTTAAGCCACCTTGTGGATATTCCTTGTAAGCTCATTTTTCACCTTCTACCTACATTATATTTCCTCATTTCCTTTCATAAACATGCTTTTCCAAACATCAAGATTAGAGATGAGCGAGCACTAAAATGCTCGGGTACTCGTTATTTGAGACAAACTTTTCCCGATGCTCGAGTGCTCATCTCGAAAAACGAGCCCCATTGAAGTCAATGGGAGACTCGAGCATTTTTCAAGGGGACCAAGGCTCTGCGCAGGGAAGCTTGGCCAAACACCTGGAAACCTCAGAAAAGGATGGAAACACCACGGAAATGGACAGGAAACAGCAGGGGCAGCATGCATGGATGCCTCTGAGGCTGCTTAATCGCACCATTATGCCAAAATTATGGGCAACAGCATGGCCATGACAGAGTGACAGAATGAAGCTAGATAGCATCTAAAACACCCAATAATTGACTCTGACACTATAGGGGACGGCATGCAGAGGCAGCGGCAGCAGCAGCAGGCTAGAGAGTGGCATGGCGACATACCCTAAATGGACTCAGGCTTCAAACCAATGGGTGGCAGAGAGGAACCAAAGGAGGTGAGCAAGAAGCACTGAAATGATTTCCTATGTGAACAAAAGGTTGACGGTATATTTAGTCGATAACACAGCATGGTGGCGACATAGTGACCAAGTTCCATAATGTATCTGGTGAAACACCCGAAAAATTAGCCTGACACAGCTCGTTTGATAAGGGGACGACATGTGGAGGCAGCCATGGAGACGACTTCCATGATTAAGAGCGACAGTATGGGGCATTCATATTGCGCTGCTATGATTGCAACTTCAGGTCTCCAGCATGACGGCGACAGATGGGCCGAGTTCCACTATGTATCTGGTGAAACACCTGAAAATTCTGCCTGACACAGCTCGTTTGATAAGGGGATGATGTGCTGCATATCCTCTCGTGCTCCAGCGTCTGGGGTATAAAGAGTTGAAATGAGACATTGGTGGACGTGGAGGATCGTGGAGGCAAAATGGACAGGAAACAGCAGGGGCAGCATGCATAGATGCCTCTGAGGCTGCCTAATCTTGGGATGGAGCTGGCGGTCCACTGCCAGGCGAGCTTTTGCCTGTCCAAGCCCCTGTCTCTCGGCTCCTCCCCACCCAAAATGGGCCTGGGGGCCAGAAGCATTTACTTTGAAAAAATGATAATTTTCAAAGCAGGCCGGGTCGTTTGAATATTTCACCTAGGAATAATGTAATAGCATAGTGGTTCTATTTTTAATTGTTTTTTTGGAAATAGTTCCATGATTAAGAGCGACAGTATGGGGCATCCATATTGTGCTGCTATGATTGCAACTTCAGGTCTCCAGCATGGCGGCGACAGATGGGCCGCGTTCCACTATGTATCTGGTGAAACACCTGAAAATTCTGCCTGACACAGCTCGTTTGATAAGGGGACCATGTATGGAGGCAGTGAACTAGTAGTAGATTAAAGGTGCTGCAGTTAAAACTATGTTAGTTGGATCTTGGGATGGAGCTGGCGCTCCGCTGCCAGGCGAGCTTTCGCCAATCCAAGCCCCTGTCTCTCGGCTACTCCCCAAACAGCACTTCTAAGTGTATAAGATCAAGTGCAGTAGTGTTCTATGCCTATGAAACAAATGTTGCAAAATAACAAATACATAATAAAGGGTAGCTTTTTGCAACTGTTCCTTTTAAAACCAAAGTAATAGCATGGTTTTACAGCCTTAACCCCTTCCCGCCGTGGCCCTTTTTCGATTTTGCGTTTTCATTTTTACAGAGCTGTGTGATGGCTTATTTTCTGCAGAAAAAAATTACACTTCAAAATGGTGGTATTTAATATTCCATGCCGTGTACTGGGAAGCGGGAAAAAAATTGCAAATGCAGTGAAATTGGCAAATAAAATGCATTTGTGCCGTATTCTTGTGGGCTTGGATTTTACGAATTTCACTGTGCACCCCAAATGACATGTCTACTTTATTCTTTGGGTTGGTACGATTACGGGTATAACAAATTTATATAGGTTTTATAATGTTTTCATACATTTAAAAAAATTAAAACCTCCTGTACAAAATTTTTGGGGGGGATTTTGCCATCTTATGGCGCTAATAACTTTTTCATACTTTGGTGTACGGAGCTGTGGGTGGTGTCGTTTTTTGCGGATTTTGATGTTGTTTACCATGTTCTCACTTTTAGGACTGTACGACTTTTGGATCACTTTTTATAGAATTTTTAATTTTTTTTTTAAATGGGAAAAAAGTGCCATTTTCGACTTTGGGCGCAATTTTCCGTTACGGGGTTAAGCGCATTGAAAAACTGTTATCAAATTTTGATAGATCGGGCATTTTCTAATACCTAATGTGTTTATGATTTTTACTGTTTATTTATATTTATTTATATTTATATCAATTCTAGGGAAAGGGGGGTTTCCGGCCAACCAGGAAACTAACTGGCGCTAAATTTAGGAATGACCCATTGTGGAGGAAATTACACATACAGATTGCATAAAAGATACATATGATCATGCACAAACAGGACTTCCGACTTCTGAAAATTTGTTGATTGGTTTGGAAACTTTAAGGCACAGTTTTGGTTGTTTATAGCAGTATAATATTTTTTTTATCTATAATAAGAGATAATTTGCCAGACCCCTAGGTACAATGCAATAAGTATTAACACTAAAAAGCTTTGCCCAACAGGTATCTGGCTTCTGATCAATCAAAGAGAGTGAATTAATTCATTGCTGATATTAATGTAAGCACGAGCAACACAGTCAAATCCGTCACAGTAATTGGAAAATGAACAGATGAACGGGTCACAGATCCGGAGGGAAAGAAAAATTCTCCAATATAATACCCAAATACTGTATGTGAGTCAGTAAGGATGTGCCCACTCACTTTTTCCAGTGGGAAATAAACAGGGAACGTAGCAGATATGGCCTGGAGGAGAGGACCTCAGTGAGGGAGTGAATTGAGCAGCACGTCTGTATACTCATACAAGGTGTCTCCTCAGAGAAGTCAAGTTATTCTATGACATCAGCAAAGGCTTTTACTGGAAATGATGTCTCCAGAGCATGATCCACCTACAAATTGGGTCATTTCTGCCATGTGCCCATTAGTCTGTTTGTTCAGATTATAAAAGAGATGTTGTTGGCAGGGAAATCAGACACTTAAAAGCCTTATTCATGTTTAAGCTTTATTCATATACTCAACGGGAACAGAATGAGGAACATCAGTGATGGCCATCCTGGTGATGGTGGTGTCCTTCAGAAGGTCACTACTCTATTATCAGATATTATATAGAGTATCTGTATTTATAGTGTCCTGAAAACATAATTTAATTCAACTCTCAGGACATCTCAGACAACATCTCAGGATAACTACAAAGTAGAAAGTCTAATATCAAAACCAGCAGGAGAATAGTAGATTGTGAACTACTAGTAGACCTTTAAGTAGCTAAAAAGTAGCATGCTGCCCAGATTTACCAGCCTATGCCCCATTCTGTGTGTTAGTTTAGTTCAGCTGAGACCACCAATATGTTGGTCATATACATAGGATATGATACAATTGATAGTATTTATGATAGTATTTTTTTTTTTGGGGGGGGGGGGATTCTTTTGTACATAGTGTTCCAGCAAAGGGCAGGAGCCGATATATAGAAAGTCACCTATAGATCCGACATCTTGACAGTAATTGTTAAATTTAGCCTAAACTCTTTAAATTCTGCAAACGTTAACTTATGATGGTGATGTCCCGACTCCTATTGGTGGATATTGGAGGTAAAAAATGGTCAGGAATGTTTAATATCAACATTTTCAATTCTTTTGTTCTCAAGAAATGGAGGCATATAAAGGTGACATTTTCTCCTCCATGTGTGCAGTTCTATAATTGCGTTGCGAATAAAGATTAGTGGACCTGATGGTCAGGTTCGGCCTTCGGGTTTTGGTGCATGTCCTGATCATATTGCCAGATCGGTAGCCGAACAGCCAATCCAGCAAATTGATGCCTTTAGCTATGATTGGCCAGGGGACATCTTAGCAACTAGCCAGAGGGTTTACCCTTGGCGCAATCATAGCCATTGCTAGGGGCATCAATTTGCCAGATTGATTGTTTGGTTGCCAATCCGGCAATATGTCAGGGTCAGGCAACGGGACTATAATGCGGAACCCGACCATTGGGTCTGCTCATCTCCAGTAGGGATGAAAAATTCCTGTTTGGCAAACAGGAACTTGCATAAGGTCATCTTTAGGCATCCAGAAGGTTTACATGCTAGCTTCCTCAAAGAAGTGATGCTACTTTTCACTGCATGGTGTTTCTATTCCCAAAATTCAGTTATCCCAGATAATCTTGCACCTCACCCACCGCCAGCAAACTGCCTTTCATTGTTTGCAGCCAGTCGGAAAAGAAAAATCCAACCTTTTCGCAACGTGGTTTCACTACTGAAGTCATAATGGTAGGCAACACATTGATAATCTCTCTGACTAAGCCTTAGATTTAGAGGCAATTTTGGGTGGAAGACTTTTACCAAAAACACAGATTAGTAATCATAGTACATTACCTCCCTGGAGCTCAGTCCCTCCGCAGTTCCATGGATCCAACGTTAGAACTGTGGAAAGTTCTGTTATAATCTAAATCTGATTGATAAGAACTATGACTGTAATGCAGATCCGAAAATGTGTTCACCTGCAGCCACCCGCATTGTCCCCGGATGTCAAGATTTGCCATTCAGTCTTCGGACCAGCGTTACTGAGTTATGAAATACTGCGGCAGCACAAAATCTCCTCACACCGCCTGAACCCAAACATGATAAATGACTTAGAATTTCATTTTACTTTTCTTTTACCTAAAACTTTAATTCGCTGCATCTTCAAAAATTGTAAAGCTTATGAAATTCCATTTAAAAATGGAAGAAAAAAAGCAATATCATACGCTGGGTGAGATGATATTACCGGATATCATTTATAAAAGATCAATGCATTCTGGAAGTCTGTACAATGGATTCTAACAGGAGCAAAACAGATTTAGTATAATGACACTTACCTGTCCGTGGTCCAGCATTGAATGACATCATTGGGTGACATCATTTAATTTACAGTAAAAGAAGCGCTTTATATTTTTTCCAAACCTGATCCCCTCATCTTATTGACATTTATATTGTAGACACATGGAGGTTGAACGACATTTACTTCCCTTCACTGCAGCCTCATGTCTCCTGCAATCAGTCGCCATCTTGATTGTTAGATTGAGTTGTCGGCTGTCAATCTCATGATGCATCAATGCAACTAAAATTGATTGGTACCTCCCTTACTTTGTGCCCCCTTTTGTGTACCACTTATGCATCCCTACGACACTTTACAGTACTCTCCCCTGTTCCTTTCTTAACATATGAAGTTAAATACGGAAAAAGATCTAAAATTCACCTTCCCATCCCCCACCAGCAGTTCTCTCTTCCTCTCTGCCGTTGTCAGCGGGTGAGATGATGCCATCACATGGGATTATAAAGGCAACCAAAGTCACCAGATATCTTTACCTAAATAAATGACACCGACAACAACTTGAGTGGCAAATATATTGCCCACGGTCTTTATTTACTACCCTACTTTACATAAAGCAAACTTTGTAAAAAACAACAAAACATAAGAAAAAACTTTATAACTTACAGTGGCTCTGAACATAAACAGAGTTGTCATCCACTGCGGAGCCTGTCCGGGGACCTCTCTTTGCCCTACATCTATGGCTGCTTCTGTAGTGGTTCCACTAGTGCCATGATGCCTCATTACATACACAGCTGGAGCCAGTGCCAGGAGGAGGATACAAGAGGCATAAAAGCTTGTATAATAGTCTAGCCATTCTTTATAAGGGAACAGAATAAGATAATTTCATAAAAAAAAGATGTTGATGCTTGAACCAGTCATCAGCCGCCATCTTATTTACAGGGTCCAAGGTGAAAGTGACTACAGAGAAGCCTGGAGCTTGGTATATATCTGGTGATTGCTGGATAACAGATGGGAGATAGGACATAAAATGGATTGGTAAAGAGAGAGTTAACATTTCATGCAGTTAGCAACTGTGATAGACCTGCATAAAGAGATGGGTTTCAAAGGGAACCTGTCATCAGCAATTGTCCCAATAAACCACTACCAGTATATTTTCAAACAGCGTAAAACCTACCTTCTAGTTTTTGTATCTTACATGTTCCAGTGTGATGTCATCGTGCAGAAAATCAGCTATGAAGTGAGAGGTAAATTGGTTGCATAAGGTCAAGTTTAACACCTATGTTAAGGTTCTGGAGTTCTGTACGCCTCCTCCTCTGTGATTGACATCATGTATCGGACATCAGGAGATGTGGTTAGTAATATCTCTAGATTCAGGACCATCAATAACAGTAAAGGGGGCTTTCTAAAGCAAGAGAGAGCTTGACTTCAGTGTTATAATCTCTGCTTCCTCGACCGTATACAACCAATTTACATTTCACTTCAAAGTAGATTTTCTGGATGATGCCATCACACTGGACCATGAAAGAAGCATGATGTGGAAGGTGTTCAGCTACTTGGCAACATATTGGAAGTAGCTTATTAGGTTAATTTCTGCTGACAGGTTCCCCTTAAGAGCACGCTTGAAACTTTGGAGGTTGGGCATTAGTCTGATAGTCCAGGAAAAGGGTGTTCCAGAAAACTGGTGCAGCTCAGGATAAGTCCTTGAGATGTGAGTGAGAGGTTCGAATTAAGGTAGAGACAGTGGCGTAACAACCACCGTAGCAGCCGTAGCGGTTGCTACGGGGCCCGGACGTCTCAGGGGCCCGGGATGGACGGCGGAGAATTTATCATTGAGTGCCGTTATCCCGGGCCCTCTCTCCCTGATGACCGATACAGCACAATAACAGGCGCCCGCTCTCCACACTGTAATGGGGCACCGCCTGCTGTGATGATCATGCCCGCCCACCTGTACGGACCGAGCCCACTCTCTCGCCCGCCCACAAACTTCTCCCGCCGCTGGAGCAGAATCCTGCTGGTACCACTGGTACTCCAGTGATAAGTCCACCTCCGTGCTTTCGACTGCTGGCCGACACTCCCATCCGCGCATACCTCCGCTCCCGCCCCCCACACTCCGCCGCTCCCCCCGCTGCTCTCGCTCTCATAGCTCCACTCCACCCAACCTAATCTCCCAGCTCCGACTCCGCTCCCGCGGTCGTGGCTGCACTCCCCCCAATGAAAGCTCCCGCTCCTGCGGTCCTGGCTGCACTCCCCCCAATGAAAGCTCCCGCTCCTGCGGTCCTGGCTGCACTCCCCCCAATGAAAGCTCCCGCTCTGACCCCGCTCCCGCGGTCGTGGCTGCACTCCCCCCAATGAAAGCTCCCGCTCCTGCGGTCCTGGCTGCACTCCCCCCAATGAAAGCTCCCGCTCTGACCCCGCTCCTGCGGTCCTGGCTGCACTCCCCCCAATGAAAGCTCCCGCTCTGACGCCGCTCGCGCGGTCCTGGCTGCACTCCCCCAGCCCAAGCTCCCATCTCCGACCCTGCTCCCGCGGTCCTGGCTGCACTCCCCCAGCCCAAGCTCCCATCTCCGACCCTGCTCCCGCGGTCCTGGCTGCACTCCCCCAGCCCAAGCTCCCATCTCCGACCCTGCTCCCGCGGTCCTGGCTCCACTTCCCCTAACACAAGCTCCAGGCTCCGACCCCGCTCCCTCGGTACCTGCTCCACTCCCCCCAAACTAAGCTCCCGGCTTTGACCCCCTCCCGCGGTCCCGGCTCTCAAATCCCCCCTTCCTCGCTGCTGGGCTGCTGGTTCCCGGCTCCGACCTCGCCTTCCCCCAACCCTCGCTCCCGGCCTGAAACCTCCACCGATGGACAAGGCAGCAAACTTACCAAGACCATAAAAGAAAGTTAATGGTATTTTATCTTTGCATATATAGATGTATGTATGTATGTGTGTGTATATATCTATGTGTGTGTATATGCGTGTGTGTATATATGAATGTGTGTGTGTATGTATATATATATATATATATATATACTGTATATATATACTGTATATATATATACTGTATGTATATATATATACTATATATATATATATATACTGTATATGTGTGTATATTTGCTATATGTATGTGCAGTGTGTGTATATGCAGTTTGTATATGTGTATATATGCTGCATGTATATGCATGCTGTATTTGTAATATTAACCAGGACTTCTATTTTGTACTACATGGCGGTACGCTGTATGCATATACTAGTTGGGGGGGGGCATGTATGCATTTTATACTACATAACGGTATGCTGTATCTTATTCTACATGGCGGCAGGCTTTATGCATTTTATTCTACATGGTGCTACCCTGTATGCATTTTATTCTACATGGTGCTACCCTGAATGCATTTTATTCTACATGGTGCTACCCTGTATGCATTTTATTCTACATGGGGGTACGCTGTATGCATTTTATTCTACATGGCGGCAGGCTTTATGCATTTTATTCTACATGGTGCTACCCTGTATGCATTTTATTCTACATGGTGCTACCCTGTATGCATTTTATTCTACATGGGGGTACGCTGTATGCATTTTATTCTACATGGCGGCACGCTGTATGCATTTTATACTACATGGCGGTACGCTGTATGCATTTTATACTACATGGTGGTACGCTGTATGCAGTTTATGCTACATGGCGTCACGCTGTATGCATTTTATACTACATGGCGGTATGCTGTATCTATCTTATACTACATGGCAGTATGCTGTATGCATTTTATACTACATGGCAGTACGCTGTATGCATTTTATACTACATGGCGGTACACTGTATGCATTTTATACTACATGGTGGAACACTGTATGCATTTTATACTACATGGCAGTACGCTGTATGCATTTTATACTACATGGCAGTACGCTGTATGCATTTTATACTACATGGTGGTACACTGTATGTACCACCATGTAGAATAAAATACATGGTGGTACGATATGCTTTATCTATCTTATACTATATGGTGGCACGCTGTATGCATTTTGCATTTCTTTATTTTTACACCAAACCAATATGATGGATCTGGTCCTGACATTCCCTGATATAATACTTATATGGGGGGGGGGGGGCGTCTCTCTATGGCTCGCCTCAGGCAGCAGACAGGCTTGGTACACCCCTGTGTGTATATATGCCTGTATGTATGCATATATTCCTGTAAGTATGTGTATATATGCCTGTAAGTATGTGTATGTGTGTATATATGCCTGTATGTGTGTATATATGCCTGTATGTATGCATATATGCCTGTAAGTATGTGTATATATGCCTGTAAGTATGTGTATGTGTGTATATATGCCTATATATATGAATATATGCCTGTAAGTATGTGTATATATGCCTGTAAGTATGTGTATATGTGCCTGTAAGTATGTGTGTATATATGCCTGTATGTATGTATATATGCCTGCATGTATGTATATATGCCTGTAAGTATGTGGGTATATATGCCTGTATGTGTGTATATATGCCTGTATGTATGTATATATGCCTGTATGTATGTGTATATATATGCCTGTATGTATGTATATATGCCTGTATGTATGTATGTGTATGTGTGTATATATGCCTGTATGTATGTATGTATATATGCCTGTATGTATGTATGTGTATGTGTGTATATATGCCTGTATGTGTGTATATATGCCTGTATGTATGTATATATGCCTGTATGTATGTGTATGTGTGTATATATGCTTGTATGTATATATGCCTGTATGTATGTGTGTATATATGCCTGTATGTATGTATGTATATATGCCTGTAAGTATGTGTATGTGGGTATGTATGCCTGTATGTATGTGTATGTGGGTATATATGCCTGTAAGTATGTAATTTCTGCATGGCCCCCCTTCCCCTTCAAAAATATATACATATTTGTACCGACATGATTATAAAATCACATGCATTTACACAGTCATATATACACACATTTATATATTATACACACACTGGTGCACATTTACTAAGGGCTGTGCGCCACTTTTCTGTCTGACTTTTCTGTGGTGCATTCTGTCAGGACAGTGCAGGGGGCACCAGATTCATGAAGAACGTGCGCCAGAAATCCTGAATCTCACACCCCCTGCACACTACACAGGACACTGCACATAGTACACAGTGTGTGTATAATATATAAATGTGTGTATATATGACTGTGTAAATGCATGTGATTTTATAATCATGTTGGTACAAATATGTATATATTTTTGAAGGGGAAGGGGGGCCCCATGCAGAAATCCGCTATGGGGCCCAGCCTCTCCTAGTTACGCCCCTGGGTAGAGAATAATCTAAGATCACTGGTGGACCGAAGAGCACTGGTTGGGCAATAGACTGAGATGATAGAGGAGAGGAAGGGAGGTGCAGCACTGTGTAGAGCTTTGTGGATGAGGGTGAAACCTAGTGATTGAGGTGACCCCCTGAAACAATGAAAGTAATTTAAATTCTTTAGGGGTCAACAGGAGATCACTTAAAGAGAAGGATCTCAGCAGTGTGCATAAATGACCATCACTTCCTTCAAAGATTCCTTTCCCGAATATTTCCTCTTTGCGCTGTATTTCACGGGATTGTGGCGCACGCGATCGATTTTTGGCGCAATCGCGCCGACTTTCGCGCGACAGAAATCGGGGGGTGTGGCCACCGGACAACCCGAAGGATTCGGAAAAACCGCAGAATTTAAAAAGCCATTTGTGTCGCAAGATCAAGCACTCACATACACCAGAAAAAAGCAGGTGAACTTCGACGGACCTCGGCGCAGCAGCGACACCTGGTGAATATCGGCGCACGGACCTTAGTGAATCCCGGCAGAACCCGAATCAGCGTCGGAGAACCCGCCGCTGGATCGCGACTGGACCGGGTAAGTAAATGTGCCCCATTTACTCACCCGTCCGGAGGAGTTCACAGAAAGTGCATTGTCCGACGATAATACACATCTGCCACGATTCAATAAGATTGTGCGCCCGATATCCTGCATGTGTCACTTCCCCGCTCAGGTCCGACAGAGTTCACCATCTTCTTCCTGGGGCATGTAAGTGCTTGATCTTGCAACACAATTTGAAGGCACACTGGATCTCTGTTGCATGAAATCCGCGCAAAATTCGGAAAGTCAGACAAAAGTGCGTCCAGGGACCCTTAGTAAATAAGGGTTCTATTTTATAGGGCTTCTATACTAGAATATCTACCCCCAGCCAGGAGATCCCCATCATAATCTCTGATTAACAGATGGTGACACTCTTCAATGGATAACCAAGTGCATTTAGTAGATCTTAAAGAAATATTTTTTTATTTTGGTCTTAGAACATCTGAGCATTAAAGGTAGGATTTGGGTTCCTGCTTAAAGCAAATCTACCATCAAACTCAAGCATGATAAATCAGTGGCATTTACTCATAGATCCAGGCACCGTGACTGTGGTAATCTTCTCATATTTGTTATCCATTGCCTCTAAAATAAACGTTTAAAATTATGCTACTGAGGCAGAATAGCTAGGGGGGCGTCACCAACAACCTCCATGCTGTAGCTTCACAGGCTGTTACACTATCTTGCCCTCCCCCCAGCTCCCTTTATCTGCTTTAATCTCATTCAGTGGTAGGGCAAGTACTTCTGCACAGGATAACAGCCTGTGAAGCTACAGCACAAAGCAGGTAAAGGCCAAGGATAACAAATACAAGAAGATTCCTGTAGTCACGGTGCCTGGATCGGTGAGTAAGTTCCCCTGGACTATCATGATGGATTGTTATGGTAGATTTGGTTGGTGGAACTGAAGAAACGTCCTGCAGAAGACATGAGCAATGCCCAATTATAACCGCTGATCTCTTTACATTAATGAAATTTTGGATTTGATGTTTGATGCTTATAGAGATATTTTTAACTGTAACACCAATGAAGAGTTTTCTAGATGTTACTCTTTGCTTTGGCAGCAGAAAAGATCCTCCTGGCCGAGGCAGAACCAGCTCTGTGCGTCATGAAAAGTTTATTTTCACAACTCGTCTAAAGGAAGAAAATGAAGCTGCAATCAGCTATTTCAGTCTCTATTATTAACCCAGGAAGCTCGATTCCAAAATGGTGAATTTTTCCACTGCCGGTGCCAAGCTGGTAGTGGAGATTGGGGCGCTGTAGTATATGATGAACTCATTACTTTACAGGTGCTCTATAATCTCACCAAATCACCGACAATAATTATACCTGAGTGTTCTGTATAATCTTCAGCTTCACTAACAATTTACGCCGCTCCCTCACCCCCCTACTCTGCGGTATCGGGCTGTCTCATCCGACTGTCACAACCGGCGACGGCTGTTGTTTAAAAGGTTTCCAGCTCAATACATGTGATAATGAGGACAGATGTTTCTCTAAAGACGGATGCTGTATGCGGTAATGTATGGGTCATACGTTTAAGCAGTGTACGTACCATTAAAACTGGAATAATAATGTGCATGTTAATTGTGCCCAGTGTGTACAAGGAGGGGGATGCAGCTGCAGTTTTTTTGGAACAGAGACTGAGACTGCAATTTGCTAGAGGGTGAAGGTAGGTTGCAGAAAGAATCACACACTTAGGCTACATGTGTGTGCCCGCTGTGCAAACGTTGGCACACGGGAGAAGAGGAGGGGGTGAGCTCTGCTCGCGCCTGCCCCTCTACAAGGAGATATATGGCACACGGCACCGTATTATGGGGAAAGATGTGCAACATCCCCCACCGGGGCCTAGCCTTTTCTCGGGGCCTGGAGTCAGCCAGAGCCCGCAGTACCTGAGCGGCTGGCGGATGCGGCCTAGGCACGCTAGTGTCACGGTGCTTGGAATGGGGAACCGGAGGGCTGTCCTACAGCCTGGCAGGTCTCCAGCAGGTGGTGTGTGCAAGAAATGATGAGGGAGAGGCTGCTATAGCGGTTCTCTCTGGGGCAACCCTTTGGGGTCTGGAGTATGAGTCCCTGTGTAGTGGATAGGGTGCCCGTGATGGTGACAGCCGTAGTAGCAGGGACCAGACGGAGGCAGACGTTGAACGAAAATAACTTACAGTTCTTTATTGGAACCGACAGGAACAGTTGCAACGTGCCTTAACAGGATAGTGGAGTGCTGGAGATGTAGTTGGAGGAAGCCACAGGATATAGATCACTGGATGCAATGGCAGGCTGGGAGATAGCTGTGTCCTGGAAGGATGCTTCAGCTTGTCCTAGGTTGCTTCAGATATCACCCCTTCCCCTTCACTAACTAGCTCTTAGCTCCACTCTTCAGGCAGGTAGCTGGGCTCACCTGCTCTAGTCTTGTGTGCTGGCAGCACTGACTTGCTTAGCTGAACTGAGCTGTGTCAGCTGTAGCCTAAGACTGCCCTCTAGAAGTTTCCTGGGTCTGACTGACTTCTTCTTCTTCAGAACTCTAGAAGTTTCCTGACCAGGGGTTTTGTTACTCCCACTGGTCAGGTGGTGGCTGCTGCTCCAATTACATCTCAGCTTACATCTCAGCTTACATCTCAGCTCACAGAAACAAAGTATAACACCTTTGAATGGTTGCTGGAATTACATCACAGAAAACAGTTAACTCCTGCCTTACCAGGCAGCATCTACCACTGAAGCTCATTTGTGTTATGTAGTGATTATGTAGTGACATGCTGTGGGGCTGATCAGACCCTTCACAGGCTGCAAGCTACATGATGGGACGTATTCGCAACCACCTCTCTGCCTTGCATCGGCGAGGGTGTTGCAGATGGTATGTGTCCTATCTTTTCCCCGGATACGTAACGGTACAGTGCCACACGTGTGCTGCACCGTACCACTCAGTGCACCCGTTGCCGGCCTATGGGGGACGTATATACGGCGGCCGTATATACGTCCTCCAACGGTCATGTGAATGTAGCCTTATAGTTTGTACATCAGACTTTACCATTGCAAACATTAAAGCAACACAGTATATACTAAATCTAAGGTCTAATGGAACTCAAAATGCATAAAAAAATTGCATTCATTTTCATGTACTATTCCAGTGAGACACAAATAGAGATACAAATCTTCTCCTGCTTCACCAGTCCCGGCCAGCAGAAGGCTTGTCCCAGTATCATGGCCTGTGTCTTCCAGCTGTAGATGAAGTAGAATGTAATGGTGAAGCAGGGAGCTCTCCGCTCCACCATACTGTCTCTACTAAAGCTTTTAACACCTCTGCGGATAACAGCATTTTTCAGTAGGCCCCTGGGTGACAGAGCCTCAGTGGGCCCCTTTGCAGTGGACTCACATGGCAGCATTCAAAATTCAGAAACTAAAAGATTCATCCCAAACAGACCCCTCTTGGTTATTTTACATAAGCCCCCTCACCCCCTATAGATTCACTAGTTACATCCCCCCTCATCCCCATGGATTCCTTATGTACAGCCTTATGTGGGCACACCAGCAGCTCTGGGCCCCGGCCCTTGCCCAGTTATGCCCAGTGCTGGCACCAGCCCTGCAGTCTGGTGCAATTAATGAGTATGTGGGCACACTAGGGGGTGAGATGAGTAGCAGGATAAATAACTAAAGGGTTTTTGGTGAAGTAAAGTGTTCTGGACACATATAAAAATCCATCTCTTTTTTCATCATTAGAGAAAGGGACACACCAGATAAATAAAAATGTACACAGAAGGATAAGTTATATTACTAAGTTTTTTATAAGACATAGTACAGCGTTTTATATTGATTTTTACAACTTATTCATGCAAAGCTTGTAGAAAAGTGACCATTGTAATATATACGTAGTTGTTTGGGTCATTACCTTCTATTTTCATCTTGCATGTTCATCACCTTTAGCATTTATAAATAGCACATATAGGTTGAGGGGTTAACTGTTCATGAAAAATCCCTCCCGCTAGTGATACCTGATACCATGAGCTCCAGCGGTGTACCGGCTGACCAATGACGTTCTTCCAATGACTATGAATTATTTGTAGTATTGACATGGTGGCTAATATTAAATTGTGCTTGGCCAAGTGGTTTCAGATTATACGGCTTCAATCTAATCAGCTAACAACACGTGAGTTATGGGCTGGATTCGACTGAAGGAGTCTCCATTCACAGGTCAATTCCTTTGTGTAGTCTTTATAGTCTACCCAAGGACTGATAGCACATTATCACACAAATCACTCGAGGAGGAAGCGATACTTAGGAGCACCTATTGCTAACCAGTACCACAAGTTATCGCACCATATAAGATCTGACATTATAGAGCAGACGCATAGAATGCACAATATACCAAACAATACTGGCATAAAGAAGGTGCCCAGTGCTCCCGGCACTGCTGAGGTTACTCTAAAAGGGCTAATTCACCAGATGTTTAATGAATCACAAGAAAAGTAGATAAGAAGAAATCCAAAATGAATAGAACAGCTGGTCGCACATTTTGGGACCTCAACCACTATTCATCTCTATAGAGAAAAGTTACAGACAGTCACCGGGTTACGTACAAGATAGGGTCCGTAGGTTTGTTCTTAAGTTAAATTTGTATGTAAGTCGAAACTGTATACTTTATAATTGTAGTTCCAGACATTTTTTTTGCCCCAGTGACAATTGGAGTTTCAAAATTATTTGCTGTAATGGGACCAAGAATTATCCATAAAGCTTCATTACAGACACTTTACAGCTGATTATTGAAATCTGGGACTATAGAATCCAGAGAGCTTCACCAATGGTCACAGTGGACAGAGGGGTCCGTATTTCACTATGGGACGTCTGTAAGTTGGGTGTCCTTAAGTAGGGGACCGCCTGTACTTCTGTCACAGTGAATACAGTGACAGTATGTATGCTCAACCCGACGCTCCATTCATTTGGCGATGTAGCGCACTACTGTTCGCTTGATCCGTGGGGTCTCACCGCTGGGTCCCCCACCAATCAACAAGTAATCCTCTATTATTTCCTTTCCACTTTAAATAAGACCCCAAACAAGAACATATAATTAATTCATACACCATACTAGATCACTAAAGTATTTTAGACCCCAGCCCAGAATCCTAAATTAATTCAAGGAAACCTGTCACATTAAATCAGCCACCCATTTGAATCACATAATTATATTGACCAAGATCAACACGAAGTATATACCTTTAGCTAATAATTAGCTAAACTTTACTATTCTTATATGCAAATGAGGTCCTATGGGCATTGGCGTAACTTGTAGCTGATGGGCCCCAGTGCAAAGACTGTGCCAAGTCCTCAACTATAATCTATGGTTTATAGTACTAGTCTTCTCATATGGGGAAAGTTACACCTTATGGGCCCCCTAAACCTCTTGGGCCCAGTTGCAACCGTACCATCTGCACCATCTCAAGTTACACCCCTGCCTATGGGTCCAATCCACACTACTGACAGCGGAGAGGTCCTGGCTTTGTTAGCTCCAAGACGCGTGCTTGCGCACTTCCTTCCTCCTGACTCATCTGTGTCAAGGAGTTTCTCGCCCAAATATGTAATTTGTCTAAAAAGAGCATCCTGTGACTTCAACTTGCGCAAGAGGTGCATAAAAAGAGGGAGCAATGGGTGTACACCGTCAGCCCGAAGGACAGAATTAAGAAAGACGACACAGCATTAATTTGCATAATTTCCGTAGATGAATAAAACTGATTTTTAAGGTGATAAGGCAATGGTAATAAAAGAAACAAAAAGAATTCTGAAAGTTGATAACTGGAGAGCTACATGATTTATTTACCACTCCTTGTGTGGGTCAGATCTTCTCCAGCCTCACCAAAACCTCCTACTACACAACTTGCATTCAGATCTAACTTAACAAAGGTCGGGATGACCGAAACGTCGTAATTCTAATCTGTTTCTTTTGAAAAAATTCTCACTGATTTGTTGTTTATGGTGAAGGCTTTATCATGTGAAAAATTTTGTTAAAAATAAAAAAAGAGAAATAACAATATAGAACGTTTGTGCCATGTTTTCCGATTGGATACAGATTGGATTGAGAATCCCACATTGAGCACCACCATTAGAAAAGAGTGTGCGGTTTCTATTGTCTTGGATATCAAGTTCTCCAGCATTGAGACCTGACGCTATTCACTATCACAACGTTCCGACGCTGTCACGGTGCGGCAGGACCCGTAGATGAAGAGGACGCAATAAGGACAAGTTTTCTTTGCGCCGCCATGTTTAGCATTTTCGTTTCTCAGTCCGGGCTTATATTTTGCCTACACCTCCAGGGAAACTAGTTGGGTCGCATGAGCCAACATTTCAGTAGCTTCTGCCTTGCCAAGATCTTAGCAAAGAAATTGCAGTCTGCGTCTAGTTCTTACAATCTGAAGTTGTAAGAAATGAATGTGGCACAATTCCAATTCCTAGCGAAACCAAAGCTCCGATAGCTACAAGTATTCAAGAAAATTCCTTACCGGCAATGTTTGTGATGTGATAAATGTGCCTCATTTATAATGGCGCGAGTCTGAAAGATATCACACACGACAGATGTCCCGATGCACGTTTACTCTATTTGCAAAAGTTAAATAAAATGTTTATTAGTAGAAGTGAAATGTGAAATCAGCATCCAGCAAAGGGAATCTGCGGATTCTATGAAAAATTGGAAGCTTTGTAGAATGTCACAGAAGGTAATCACTGCTCAGAGCTCAGTTTAAAGGGAACCTGTCAGGGGCATCTGAGACCTTATAAAGGGGTGGATTACCCCTTGAAGTAATTGAATGCCTTGAACCCCTTGAAGTGGTTGAATGCAGCCAATTCTGGTTAGCAAGGGAGAATGGGGAGAAGCCAAATGCTGAATTGCACTCTTGCTGTGTTCTTTAATCTGTATATGCATTCTCTGTCTCCAAAGTATTGCATCCTTTCCTGGCCTCTGCTGAGTGTATAAGGACAGTCAAATCACTGGGGGAAACACCCTGAACACGCTTTCTGGGGGGAGGAAGAGAAACTGGCTAACTTGTTCCTCTGTATGAGCATACAGTGGGATATGTCTCTGCTGTTGATTGTAAGGATCAATTCGGAATCTGCTAGACACATCCTTGTAATGGAGTAGAAAAATAATGATGTGAACCAAGCCTAAGAATGGAGTATACAATAAATACTGATAATAATAGGAGTGCAATATAATAATGACGGAAGGTCACAATGGGAAGTGGACAACAAATGTCACCATGTCCAGGCTAATATTACAGGACATCAAGATTTATTATTAGTATTAATATTATCATTCTTATTATTAAGGGGCAATGTAGGAGAAGCAGTAAACCATATACAGCCGGTCCCCTACTTAAGAACATCCGACTTCTTAAGTTACAAATGGATCTCTGGTAATTGGTAATTTACTGTACTTTAGCCTTGGGCTACAATAAACAGCTGTAACAGTTACCAAAGGTGTCTGCAATTAAGCTTTATTGGTAATTATGGTTCAAGACAACCCAGCATTTTTAAAATCCAATTGTCACACAGAACAAAAAGATTCCTAGCAGGGCTTACAATTATAAAATATACAGTTCTGACTTACATACAAATTCAACTTAAGAGCAAACCTACAGATCCAATCCTGTACGTAATCTGGGGACTGCCTGTAGTAGGCTACCAGCACATGCAACCTTATATACTATGATACTATGAAGATTACTACATAGACACAGCATCAGAAGCAAGCTTGCTTCATAGATACGTTACCAGAACCAGAGAAACAGGAAGATACCATATCAATACCAGGCTTACTCTGACCAGTTCTAGTTAGATGCGCACCTTTTCTTTTTTTAAATTAATTTTAACTAAATTCACAGCTGCTCTACAAATTCATGTTATAGAAGATTTGCCATTCCCCAAAAGGTTTTATGTAATGTTTATAACAGAAAAACTATCCAAGCTTTTAAGCAATCTTTGTTGTTGTAAATAATGGAAAGAAGACTTAGACATACATAAGGTCTTGTAATGATGGAAATTTATTATTCTAAATAAATGAATAAAACTATTTGCTAGCATATACATGTTCCTGACCCTCAGTGGTACCTATGGTGTTCCTATACATGACATACATTATTCTACAAATGGACTCTGCTGCCCCCTGGTGAAGTGTAATTGTCATTATTCTTCATTTTGTTTCAAAATGTCTAGTTGGATGATGCTGCCCCCTGTTGGATTACCTTTTCTCTATTATGTGAATCTATCACAGATTCCCTCCACATAGCTCTAAGTGTAAGAAACAATTAAATGCATTCACTGACTTCTTTATCTACATACAAGGGATAAATGAAGAAGATGGAATGAGAAGCCATGGCCCAGATGTTGATGAAGACCTGTATGACTTTTGTTTGTGGGAGGAAACCAGAGAACCCATGGAAACATGGGGAGAACATACACATAGCTCGCAACCATCCCGGATTAGGCGGGACAGTAATTCTGGAAGTAGATGTCCTTTAATACAACAGATTTATGGTGGAACATGGATTACTCCCTACTACTTAGAGTTGCCATTCCACTTATTAGTGAGAAAAGGATTCCCTATTCTCTAGATAACTCCATTCTTGTTACCCGATCTCTGCAATCAGACCCTCACCAATCGGCTTATTATCCACTATTCTATAAAAAGGTGATAACATGCAAACTAGGGACAACCACTTTAACAGCCATGCCTGCAGCATCTTATGGGTTAATATCCGAAAAGATCTTTTTCATGTATATGGAAATAAAATCTCATCCATGTTTCTGCTATTGCTAACAGCAGATTTTCCACCAGTTATTCCATAATGGAAACTCTGCAGCACATCCCTCCTTAGTGGACCTACCCTCATACTGCTTAGACTTCATACCTCCCAACTATCTTGGATCCAGATTTCAGGGAAGTATGGCCTGGGACGTCGGGCCGCCAATAGAGTTGGTTGAATTGCTATATTTATACGTAGAGCAATCAGCTCCCTGCATCACCGCTGGTCCCTGACGTGTTTGTAAACAGCAGAGCGCAGTGATGTCATCAGAACGGGTCTGCCGGGTGCTACTCTAGCAAAGACGCAATGGAGGAGGCAGGACAGCAGCGAGGGAACGAGGAAAGGTGAGTAGTTGTTTATTTTTATGCAACAAAAGGGAGGCCATAAGAAGGGGAGCAGATAAGGGGCACAATATGGAGGGTTGGGGCAAAGAAGGGGCACAATAAAGTTGGGGGCACAGCTAAGGATGCACAGTATAAGAGGGGGCAGGGAAGGGGCTACAATAAAGGGGGTCAAAGATATAGATGCACAATGGGGAGGGCAAAGAGGGCACAATAAGATGAGGAAGCAAAAGTGGGGGTCATAAAAAGAAGTGGAGCAGAGAGGGGGCACAATAAGAGGGGGAGCAGATAAGGTAGATTCATAGAAAGAGCTGGAGCAGAGAGAGGGCACAATAAGAAGTGGAGCAGAGACCGGGGCACAATAAGAAGTGGAGCAGAGAGAGGGCACAATAAGAGGGACAGCAGAGATGGGGCACAATAAGAGGGGGAGCAGATAAGGTAGATTCATAGAAAGAGCTGGAGCAGAGAGGGGGCACAATAAGAAGTGGAGCAGAGAGGGGGCACAATAAGAAGTGGAGCTGAGACCGGGGCACAATAAGAGGGGGAGCAGATAAGGGGGCACAATATGAAGTGGAGCATAGAGGGGGCACAATAAGAAGTGGAGCAGAGAGGGGGGCACAATAAGAAGTGGAGCAAAGAGGGGGCACAATAAGAGGGATAGCAGAGATGGGGCACAATAAGAGGGGGAGCATAGAGGGGGCACAATAATAGGGGGAGCAGAGAGGGGGCACAATGAGAGAAGAGCATAGGGAGAGGGGATGAGGCATTGCACAGGATAAGAATATACAGTAGAGTCATAAATCTAGGTATTATACTGTCTGGAAATACTCGGGGCGGGGTAAGAGGCGGGGCAAGGGGCGTGATTGATTAGCTGTTCTGGATAGGTAGCGGCTAAATCCTATAACTCAGAGGGACCATGTGACGTCACTGAACCACGTGATGCACTGCAACCACGTGACCACATGGTGGCGCCAAATGTTCCTGAGGAGCTGTCTCTCTCCCTCTCAGCTCTTTAGCTGTGTAATGGCTGATCGAGTCTGTGCCTTACAGCAGGTATTTATCCTGAATGCTGAGGTGGGGTGATGCTGGCTGCACATACAAAGGTGGGGACAGTTCAGTTAGCTATGGTGTGTGGCAAAACGATAGCAGCGTGTGGGTGATGAGAAGAGTGAAGATGGCTGTGGGGGCTTGGTGAGGGGGGCAGAGATGGCTGCGGGGGCTAGGTGAGGGGGGCAGAGCTGGCTGCGGGGGCTAGGTGAGGGGGGCAGAGCTGGCTGCGGGGGCTAGGTGAGATGGGGCAGAGCTGGCTGCGGGGGCTAGGTGAGGAGGGGCAGAGCTGGCTGCGGGGGCTAGGTGAGATGGGGCAGAGATGGCTGCGGGGGCTAGGTGAGATGGGGCAGAGATGGCTGCGGGGGCTAGGTGAGATGGGGCAGAGATGGCTGCGGGGGCTAGGTGAGATGGGGCAGAGATGGCTGCGGGGGCTAGGTGAGATGGGGCAGAGATGGCTGCGGGGGCTAGGTGAGATGGGGCAGAGATGGCTGCGGGGGCTAGGTGAGATGGGGCAGAGATGGCTGCGGGGGCTAGGTGAGATGGGGCAGAGATGGCTGCGGGGGCTAGGTGAGATGGGGCAGAGATGGCTGCGGGGGCTAGGTGAGATGTGGCAGAGATGGCTGCGGGGGCTAGGTGAGATGGGGCAGAGATGGCTGCGGGGGCTAGGTGAGATGGGGCAGAGATGGCTGCGGGGGCTAGGTGAGATGGGGCAGAGATGGCTGCGGGGGCTAGGTGAGATGGGGCAGAGATGGCTGCGGGGGCTAGGTGAGATGGGGCAGAGATGGCTGCGGGGGCTAGGTGAGATGGGGCAGAGATGGCTGCGGGGGCTAGGTGAGATGGGGCAGAGATGGCTGCGGGGGCTAGGTGAGATGGGGCAGAGATGGCTGCGGGGGCTAGGTGAGATGGGGCAGAGATGGCTGCGGGGGCTAGGTGAGATGGGGCAGAGATGGCTGCGGGGGCTAGGTGAGATGGGGCAGAGATGGCTGCGGGGGCTAGGTGAGATGGGGCAGAGATGGCTGCGGGGGCTAGGTGAGATGGGGCAGAGATGGCTGCGGGGGCTAGGTGAGATGGGGCAGAGATGGCTGCGGGGGCTAGGTGAGATGGGGCAGAGCTGGCTGCGGGGGCTAGGTGAGGAGGGGCAGAGCTGGCTGCGGGGGCTAGGTGAGGAGGGGCAGAGCTGGCTGCGGGGGCTAGGTGAGATGGGGCAGAGATGGCTGCGGGGGCTAGGTGAGATGGGGCAGAGATGGCTGCGGGGGCTAGGTGAGGAGGGGCAGAGCTGGCTGCGGGGGCTAGGTGAGGAGGGGCAGAGCTGGCTGCGGGGGCTAGGTGAGGAGGGGCAGAGCTGGCTGCGGGGGCTAGGTGAGGAGGGGCAGAGCTGGCTGCGGGGGCTAGGTGAGGAGGGGCAGAGCTGGCTGCGGGGGCTAGGTGAGGAGGGGCAGAGCTGGCTGCGGGGGCTAGGTGAGGAGGGGCAGAGCTGGCTGCGGGGGCTAGGTGAGATGGGGCAGAGATGGCTGCGGGGGCTAGGTGAGATGGGGCAGAGATGGCTGCGGGGGCTAGGTGAGATGGGGCAGAGATGGCTGCGGGGGCTAGGTGAGATGGGGCAGAGATGGCTGCGGGGGCTAGGTGAGATGGGGCAGAGATGGCTGCGGGGGCTAGGTGAGGAGGGGCAGAGATGGCTGCGGGGGCTAGGTGAGGAGGGGCAGAGATGGCTGCGGGGGCTAGGTGAGATGGGGCAGAGATGGCTGCGGGGGCTAGGTGAGATGGGGCAGAGATGGCTGCGGGGGCTAGGTGAGATGGGGCAGAGATGGCTGCGGGGGCTAGGTGAGATGGGGCAGAGATGGCTGCGGGGGCTAGGTGAGATGGGGCAGAGATGGCTGCGGGGGCTAGGTGAGATGGGGCAGAGATGGCTGCGGGGGCTAGGTGAGATGGGGCAGAGATGGCTGCGGGGGCTAGGTGAGATGGGGCAGAGATGGCTGCGGGGGCTAGGTGAGATGGGGCAGAGATGGCTGCGGGGGCTAGGTGAGATGGGGCAGAGATGGCTGCGGGGGCTAGGTGAGATGGGGCAGAGATGGCTGCGGGGGCTAGGTGAGATGGGGCAGAGATGGCTGCGGGGGCTAGGTGAGATGGGGCAGAGATGGCTGCGGGGGCTAGGTGAGATGGGGCAGAGATGGCTGCGGGGGCTAGGTGAGATGGGGCAGAGATGGCTGCGGGGGCTAGGTGAGATGGGGCAGAGATGGCTGCGGGGGCTAGGTGAGATGGGGCAGAGATGGCTGCGGGGGCTAGGTGAGATGGGGCAGAGATGGCTGCGGGGGCTAGGTGAGATGGGGCAGAGATGGCTGCGGGGGCTAGGTGAGATGGGGCAGAGATGGCTGCGGGGGCTAGGTGAGATGGGGCAGAGATGGCTGCGGGGGCTAGGTGAGATGGGGCAGAGATGGCTGCGGGGGCTAGGTGAGATGGGGCAGAGATGGCTGCGGGGGCTAGGTGAGATGGGGCAGAGATGGCTGCGGGGGCTAGGTGAGATGGGGCAGAGATGGCTGCGGGGGCTAGGTGAGATGGGGCAGAGATGGCTGCGGGGGCTAGGTGAGATGGGGCAGAGATGGCTGCGGGGGCTAGGTGAGATGGGGCAGAGATGGCTGCGGGGGCTAGGTGAGATGGGGCAGAGATGGCTGCGGGGGCTAGGTGAGATGGGGCAGAGATGGCTGCGGGGGCTAGGTGAGATGGGGCAGAGATGGCTGCGGGGGCTAGGTGAGATGGGGCAGAGATGGCTGCGGGGGCTAGGTGAGATGGGGCAGAGATGGCTGCGGGGGCTAGGTGAGATGGGGCAGAGATGGCTGCGGGGGCTAGGTGAGATGGGGCAGAGATGGCTGCGGGGGCTAGGTGAGATGGGGCAGAGATGGCTGCGGGGGCTAGGTGAGATGGGGCAGAGATGGCTGCGGGGGCTAGGTGAGATGGGGCAGAGATGGCTGCGGGGGCTAGGTGAGATGGGGCAGAGATGGCTGCGGGGCTAGGTGAGATGGGGCAGAGATGGCTGCGGGGCTAGGTGAGATGGGGCAGAGATGGCTGCGGGGGCTAGGTGAGATGGGGCAGAGATGGCTGCGGGGGCTAGGTGAGATGGGGCAGAGATGGCTGCGGGGGCTAGGTGAGATGGGGCAGAGATGGCTGCGGGGGCTAGGTGAGATGGGGCAGAGATGGCTGCGGGGGCTAGGTGAGATGGGGCAGAGATGGCTGCGGGGGCTAGGTGAGATGGGGCAGAGATGGCTGCGGGGGCTAGGTGAGATGGGGCAGAGATGGCTGCGGGGGCTAGGTGAGATGGGGCAGAGATGGCTGCGGGGGCTAGGTGAGATGGGGCAGAGATGGCTGCGGGGGCTAGGTGAGATGGGGCAGAGATGGCTGCGGGGGCTAGGTGAGATGGGGCAGAGATGGCTGCGGGGGCTAGGTGAGATGGGGCAGAGATGGCTGCGGGGGCTAGGTGAGATGGGCAGAGATGGCTGCGGGGGCTAGGTGAGATGGGGCAGAGATGGCTGCGGGGGCTAGGTGAGATGGGGCAGAGATGGCTGCGGGGGCTAGGTGAGATGGGGCAGAGATGGCTGCGGGGGCTAGGTGAGATGGGGCAGAGATGGCTGCGGGGCTAGGTGAGATGGGGCAGAGATGGCTGCGGGGGCTAGGTGAGATGGGGCAGAGATGGCTGCGGGGGCTAGGTGAGATGGGGCAGAGATGGCTGCGGAGGGCTAGGTGAGATGGGGCAGAGATGGCTGGCGGGGGCTAGGTGAGATGGGGCAGAGATGGCTGCGGGGGCTAGGTGAGATGGGGCAGAGGGGCTGCGGGGGCTAGGTGAGATGGGGCAGAGAATGGCTGCGGGGGCTAGGTGAGATGGGGCAGAGATGGCTGCGGGGGCTAGGTGAGATGGGCGGAGATGGCTGCGGGGGCTAGGTGAGATGGGGCAGAGATGGCTGCGGGGCTAGGTGAGATGGGGCAGAGATGGCTGCGGGGGCTAGGTGAGATGGGCAGAGATGGCTGCGGGGGCTAGGTGAGATTGGGCAGAGATGGCTGCGGGGGCTAGGTGAGATGGGGCAGAGATGGCTGCGGGGGCTAGGTGAGATGGGGCAGAGATGGCTGCGGGGGCTAGGTGAGATGGGCAGAGATGGCTGCGGGGGCTAGGTGAGATGGGGCAGAGATGGCTGCGGGGGCTAGGTGAGATGGGGCAGAGATGGCTGCGGGGGCTAGGTGAGATGGGCAGAGATGGCTGCGGGGGCTAGGTGAGATGGGGGCAGAGATGGCTGCGGGGGCTAGGTGAGATGGGGCAGAGATGGCTGCGGGGGCTAGGTGAGATGGGGGCAGAGATGGCTGCGGGGGCTAGGTGAGATGGGGCAGAGATGGCTGCGGGGCTAGGTGAGATGGGGCAGAGATGGCTGCGCGGGGGCTAGGTGAGATGGGGCAGAGATGGCTGCGGGGGCTAGGTGAGATGGGCAGAGATGGCTGCGGGGGCTAGGTGAGATGGGGCAGAGATGGCTGCGGGGGCTAGGTGAGATGGGGCAGAGATGGCTGCGGGGCTAGGTGAGATGGGGCAGAGATGGCTGCGGGGGCTAGGTGAGGATGGGGCAGAGATGGCTGCGGGGGCTAGGTGAGATGGGGCAGAGATGGCTGCGGGGGCTAGGTGAGATGGGCAGAGATGGCTGCGGGGGCTAGGTGAGATGGGGCAGAGATGGCTGCGGGGGCTAGGTGAGATGGGGCAGAGATGGCTGCGGGGGCTAGGTGAGATGGGGCAGAGATGGCTGCGGGGCTAGGTGAGATGGGGCAGAGTGCGGGGGCTAGGTGAGATGGGGCAGAGATGGCTGCGGGGGCTAGGTGAGATGGGGCAGAGATGGCTGCGGGGGCTAGGTGAGATGGGGCAGAGATGGCTGCGGGGGCTAGGTGAGATGGGGCAGAGATGGCTGGCGGGGGCTAGGTGAGATGGGGCAGAGATGGCTGCGGGGGCTAGGTGAGATGGGGCAGAGATGGCTGCGGGGGCTAGGTGAGATGGGGCAGAGATGGCTGCGGGGGCTAGGTGAGATGGGCAGGATGGCTCGGGGCTAGGGAGATGGCTGCGGGGGCTAGGTGAGATGGGGCAGAGATGGCTGCGGGGGCTAGGTGAGATGGGGCAGGCTGGGGCTAGGTGAGATGGGCAGAGATGGCTGCGGGGGCATGAGATGGGGCAGAGATGGCTGCGGGGCTAGGTGAGATGGGGCAGAGATGGCTGCGGGGCTAGGTGAGATGGGCAGAGTTGGCTGGCGGGGGCTAGGTGAGATGGGGCAGAGATGGCTGCGGGGGCTAGGTGAGATGGGGCAGAGATGGCTGCGGGGCTAGGTGAGATGGGGCAGAGATGGCTGCGGGGGCTAGGTGAGATGGGGCAGAGATGGCTGCGGGGGCTAGGTGAGATGGGGCAGAGATGGCTGCGGGGCTAGGTGAGATGGGGCAGAGATGGCTGCGGGGCTAGGTGAGATGGGGCAGAGATGGCTGCGGGGGCTAGGTGAGATGGGGCAGAGATGGCTGCGGGGCTAGGTGAGATGGGGCAGAGATGGCTGCGGGGGCTAGGTGAGATGGGGCAGAGATGGCTGCGGGGGCTAGGTGAGATGGGGCAGAGATGGCTGCGGGGGCTAGGTGAGATGGGGCAGAGATGGCTGCGGGGGCTAGGTGAGATGGGGCAGAGATGCTGCGGGGGCTAGGTGAGATGGGGCAGAGATGGGCTGCGGGGGCTAGGTGAGATGGGGCAGAGATGGCTGCGGGGGCTAGGTGAGATGGGGCAGAGATGGCTGCGGGGGCTAGGTGAGATGGGGCAGAGATGGCTGCGGGGCTAGGTGAGATGGGGCAGAGATGGCTGCGGGGGCTAGGTGAGATGGGGCAGAGATGGCTGCGGGGCTAGGTGAGATGGGCAGAGATGGCTGCGGGGCTAGGTGAGATGGGGCAGAGATGGCTGCGGGGGCTAGGTGAGATGGGGCAGAGATGGCTGCGGGGGCTAGGTGAGATGGGCAGAGATGGCTGCGGGGGCTAGGTGAGATGGGCAGAGATGGCTGCGGGGGCTAGGTGAGATGGGGCAGAGATGGCTGCGGGGCTAGGTGAGATGGGGCAGAGATGGCTGCGGGGGCTAGGTGAGATGGGGCAGAGATGGCTGCGGGGGCTAGGTGAGATGGGCAGAGATGGCTGCGGGGGCTAGGTGAGATGGGGCAGAGATGGCTGCGGGGGCTAGGTGAGATGGGCAGAGATGGCTGCGGGGGCTAGGTGAGATGGGGCAGAGATGGCTGCGGGGGCTAGGTGAGAGGGGCAGAGATGGCTGCGGGGGCTAGGTGAGATGGGGCAGAGATGCTGCGGGGGCTAGGTGAGATGGGGCAGAGATGGCTGGGGGCTAGGTGAGATGGGGCAGAGATGGCTGCGGGGCTAGGTGAGATGGGGCAGAGATGGCTGCGGGGGGATGGGGCAGAGATGGCTGCGGGGGCTAGGTGAGATGGGGCAGAGATGGCTGCGGGGGCTAGGTGAGATGGGGCAGAGATGTGCGGGGCTGGGGGCTAGGTGAGATGGGGCAGTGAGATGGGCAGTGGCGGGGCTAGGTGAGATGGGGCAGAGATGGCTGCGGGGGCTAGGTGAGATGGGGCAGAGATGGCTGCGGGGGCTAGGTGAGATGGGGCAGAGATGGCTGCGGGGGCTAGGTGAGATGGGGCAGAGATGGCTGCGGGGGCTAGGTGAGATGGGGCAGAGATGGCTGCGGGGCTAGGTGAGATGGGGCAGAGATGGCTGCGGGGGCTAGGTGAGATGGGGCAGAGATGGCTGCGGGGGCTAGGTGAGATGGGGCAGAGATGGCTGCGGGGCTAGGTGAGATGGGGCAGAGATGGCTGCGGGGGCTAGTGAGATGGGGCAGAGATGGCTGCGGGGGCTAGGTGAGATGGGGCAGAGATGGCTGCGGGGGCTAGGTGAGGATGGGGGGCAGAGATGGCGCGGGGCTAGGTGAGATGGGGCAGAGATGGCTGCGGGGCTAGGTGAGATGGGCAGAGATGGCTGCGGGGGCTAGGTGAGATGGGGCAGAGATGGCTGCGGGGGCTAGGTGAGATGGGGCAGAGATGGCTGCGGGGGCTAGGTGAGATGGGGCAGAGATGGCTGCGGGGGCTAGGTGAGATGGGGCAGAGATGGCTGGCGGGGCTAGGTGAGATGGGGCAGAGATGGCTGCGGGGGCTAGGTGAGATGGGGCAGAGATGGGCTGCGGGGGCTAGGTGAGATGGGGCAGAGATGGCTGCGGGGGCTAGGTGAGATGGGGCAGAGATGTCTGCGGGGGCTAGGGAGGAGATGGCTGCGGGGGCTAGGTGAGATGGGGCAAGAGATGGCTGCGGGGGCTAGGTGAGATGGGGCAGAGATGGCTGCGGGGGCTAGGTGAGATGGGGCAGAGATGGCTGCGGGGGCTCACACGTGGGGGCAGAGATGGCTGCGGGGGCTAGGTGAGATGGGGCAGAGATGGCTGCGGGGGCTAGGTGAGATGGGGCAGAGATGGCTGCGGGGGCTAGGTGAGATGGGGCAGAGATGGCTGCGGGGGCTAGGTGAGATGGGGCAGAGATGGCTGCGGGGGCTAGGTGAGATGGGGCAGAGATGGCTGCGGGGGCTAGGTGAGATGGGGCAGAGATGGCTGCGGGGGCTAGGTGAGATGGGGCAGAGATGGCTGCGGGGGCTAGGTGAGATGGGGCAGAGATGGCTGCGGGGGCTAGGTGAGATGGGGCAGAGATGGCTGCGGGGGCTAGGTGAGATGGGGCAGAGATGGCTGCGGGGGCTAGGTGAGATGGGGCAGAGATGGCTGCGGGGGCTAGGTGAGATGGGGCAGAGATGGCTGCGGGGGCTAGGTGAGATGGGGCAGAGATGGCTGCGGGGGCTAGGTGAGATGGGGCAGAGATGGCTGCGGGGGCTAGGTGAGATGGGGCAGAGATGGCTGCGGGGGCTAGGTGAGATGGGGCAGAGATGGCTGCGGGGGCTAGGTGAGATGGGGCAGAGATGGCTGCGGGGGCTAGGTGAGATGGGGCAGAGATGGCTGCGGGGGCTAGGTGAGATGGGGCAGAGATGGCTGCGGGGGCTAGGTGAGATGGGGCAGAGATGGCTGCGGGGGCTAGGTGAGATGGGGCAGAGATGGCTGCGGGGGCTAGGTGAGATGGGGCAGAGATGGCTGCGGGGGCTAGGTGAGATGGGGCAGAGATGGCTGCGGGGGCTAGGTGAGATGGGGCAGAGATGGCTGCGGGGGCTAGGTGAGATGGGGCAGAGATGGCTGCGGGGGCTAGGTGAGATGGGGCAGAGATGGCTGCGGGGGCTAGGTGAGATGGGGCAGAGATGGCTGCGGGGCTAGGTGAGATGGGGCAGAGATGGCTGCGGGGGCTAGGTGAGATGGGGCAGAGATGGCTGCGGGGGCTAGGTGAGATGGGGCAGAGATGGCTGCGGGGGCTAGGTGAGATGGGGCAGAGATGGCTGCGGGGGCTAGGTGAGATGGGGCAGAGATGGCTGCGGGGGCTAGGTGAGATGGGGCAGAGATGGCTGCGGGGGCTAGGTGAGATGGGGCAGAGATGGCTGCGGGGGCTAGGTGAGATGGGGCAGAGATGGCTGCGGGGGCTAGGTGAGATGGGGCAGAGATGGCTGCGGGGGCTAGGTGAGATGGGGCAGAGATGGCTGCGGGGGCTAGGTGAGGATGGGGCAGAGATGGCTGCGGGGGCTAGGTGAGATGGGGCAGAGATGGCTGCGGGGGCTAGGTGAGATGGGGCAGAGATGGCTGCGGGCTAGGTGAGATGGGGCAGAGATGGCTGCGGGCTAGTGAGATGGGGCAGAGATGGCTGCGGGGGCTAGGTGAGATGGGGCAGAGATGGCTGCGGGGCTAGTGAGATGGGGCAGAGATGGCTGCGGGGCTAGGTGAGATGGGGCAGAGATGGCTGCCGGGGGCTAGGTGAGATGGGCAGAGATGGCTGCGGGGGGCTAGGTGAGATGGGGGGCAGAGATGGCTGCGGGGGCTAGGTGAGATGGGGCAGAGATGG